>NC_091472.1:223772694-226208944 GCF_036971445.1 Narcine bancroftii
TATTTGTTGGATTCAGAGAGATATTTGTTGTTTGTTGGACACAACAGACTGATATCCTTTAATCACCAAACTGAAGTATCTTTTCAAAGAAACTTGGCCCCTTTTGTGATTTTCAAAAAAATAACCTTCTTCTTCCAGGCTACCATAGAAGGAATTCATCTCAGTAGCTACCAGTAAGGAGTTCTTCTTTTCCCCCTACTTTAGGAAAAACACAGATAACCAACCACAGATCTTCCGTATTGACTACAGAGATTTAGATTATGGCTGAACTCAGAACTCAAAACCCATCTCGAAATGGGATCATGCAGCAGGTCTGCCACCATCTTGCGCTCCCTCCCCTTCCCTCCCCCTCCCTCCCCTTCCCACACCCCTTCCCCCCTCCCTTCTCCCCTCCCTTTCCCCCTCACCTTCCCCTCCCCCCTCCCTTCTCCCTCCCTCCCCCTCCCTCCCTCCCCCTCCCTCCCCTCCCTCCCCCTCCCCTCCCCCTCCCCTCCCCCCTCCTCCCCTTCCCTCCCCTTCCCTCCCCCTCCCTCCCCCTCCCCCCTCCCCCTCCCTCCCTTCCCCTCCCCCTCCCCTTCCCTCCCCTTCCCTCCCCCTCCCCTTCCCCCCCCTCCCTCCCCCCTCCCTCCCCCTCTTCCCCCCTCCTCACCCTTCCCCCCTCCTCTTCCCTCCCCTCCCCTTCACCCCTCCCTTCCCTCCTCCCCTTCCCCCCCTCCCCTTCCCTCCCCCTCCCCTTCCCTCCCCCTCCCCTTCCCTCCCCCTCCCCCTCCCTCCCCTCCCCAAAATGTATGTTTTCTCTCTGCAAAATCACATGGGCCCTCCTCGGACAACAAACTTCAACCAAAAATTTTAAACTCTAGCGCTAGACTAGCAGCGAAAAATTTCTCAGGTTCTTGAGGATGGACACTGTTCAAATATGCTGGTCCACTAACACTACTTGTGAAACTCACAAGTATATCCCTATTCACTCTATATAGCCAACTACAGACACGAAGTCTACTCTTGCATAGCAAATAAGATGCTTGTTTGTGAAATGTGACCTAACAACTAAACCTCACAATCTTACCCTTTTAAGATATATTTTATCATAATTTTATTAACATTCTTTAATCGTGGGAGTAGGTGAAGGGACGGTGCACGGTGGGGATAGGCGATGGGTCAGTGTATACTCACCTGGAATGTCACCCTTCCCTTCTTACATTGCAAAATACACTTTTACATGATGTGTGCACTCATGGAAATGTGACCATCTTCATCTTCCTCTCAGACTAATTCATGATGGAGTCATTGACCTGGTGATCAATCTGCCCAACAACAATACACGCTTTATGAGGGAGAATTACCTGATTCGAAGAATGGCTATTGATCATGGAGTGCCACTCATTACCAACTTCCAGGTAATATGCTGATTGGGGACCCAGTTCAAATCATGAGAGGGAGTGTTTGGTTACCAGTGGGTGCAGTGGTTGGACAGAGCAGAAGTGGACATACATGGCGGGGAGAGGCAGTGGATGGTCACAATCTCCACAGGGCCCTGTCACTTTGAGGGACCATTTCATTTTGGCCTTCGATTCTGCTAATGTCGGAGTAGGGATTTGATTACTCTGAGGTTATGTGGACGTTATCTCTGAGGTGAATCCAGTTCCACATTAACAGGTAGATGTCAATGGCAATCATACAGCATAGTTACAAGGTGACTCAATCCAACCATTGCATCCCAGAAGAATTATGTGAGAGATGGCTGGGGCTTGACAAAGATCTTTGCATGGGGAGAAAAGATTGTGACTGAGATGGGACAGGTCCTTTAGTGTGTTGGGTAGCTTTCCTGAGGCAGTGGGAAGTGTAGACTAAGTCGATGGCGGGGAGGGAGTTGTGATGATCTCCACAGGTCCTTGTGGTCATGGGGCAGATCAGTGGCCACCCCACGCTGTGGCACAGCTGAACTGGGTGCTTTGTATGGGGCATCTGTAGAAATTGGAAAGAGACATTGGTGAATATAAACACTGACAACATGTCTACTTCCTTGGGCTTCCGAGGAGGTTGAATTGTTGGTGTGCTTGCTTGGTCACAGCATCAATGTGGGTGGACTTGGGACAAGTTGTTGGTGACGTTTAGGCCTGGAAACTAAAGCTCTCTCTCTCCATCTCCACCAATGGTGTAGGCAGGAGCACATGTTCCACCTTGTTTCCTAAACTCGTTTTGCTGCTGGTGAAGGAGTAGTAGTTGCCCCAATAATGATGTGACTAATTCCTTCCAGGTGGCGAAACTCTTTGCGGAAGCCATTAAGCACTGCGGGAAGCTGGACTCCACCAGCCTGTATCACTACCGAGAGAACAGTGTGATCAGAGGGTTGCAGTGAGCCCAGAGTTGTGGGCAGTTCTGGCCTCCACACCTGTACAAAGCTGGTTCTCTGATACAAACTGCAAGAGGCTCGTCTATAACTGTTTGAATAAAGAAAGTTCTATTCTTACCTCGACTTTCATTTTATTCAGCTCTCAGAGGTTTGAGCCCTATGAACTGAACTTTAGTGACTTTTTACTGTTCTTTGAGAATCATGTCCACTGGGCTATTGGGAGGATGCCTGCAGCGCCTAACGTGCCAGTATTATGAGGTTGCCTCTCTCTTCCTATACACTCCTGCTGCCTGTCGGTGATCCCATTGGCCCCTCTTTTGTGCGCCCACTTCAGCCATGTGGTGATTAGAGGGCCAGGAATGCTGGGGTGGTCCAAGTTTGAGTACCATCCTGAGGGCTAGCAGAAGACCTGTTCAAGGTTTAACCAGCTCGACCGTCACCTGTCCAGGATCTGAAAGTGGCTGCCCAGGCTTCCCAGCAATGTCTCTCTTTTTCCAACCAGAGTGGCAAATTTGTAGTGTTACTTCGAAGTTATGATTCAGTGAGTAGTGGCAGATTGTAAAGGTAGTGCATGTCGGGAGTTTTGCTTTGAGCAGAGCGCAGGAGTCAGGTCTCTGATCCAATAAAATGAAGATAAGCTCGGTTGTGTGAGTGGACTTGCAGGCTTTGGCTGGAGAGGCTTCAGTAAATGGAGGCTGAGGAAATGGTGCAGGTGTTGGCAATAACAACTGCCCTATAGAAGTAAAAAAGAATTCAGCTTGAAGCACAAGTAAGGTTTTATTGTCCCTTATTTCACAGTGAAAGCAATGGGATTTTGCAGCCAGGGCAAAGCCGTGCTCCTCTTGTGGAAGTGGATGATCAAGGAAGCCAGCCAGCATCATTCCTGACAATGGACTGCAAGAAGTGCGTCTACAGCTCCTTACAGACCATGTTAGTGAACTGGAACTGGATATGCTGCGCATCATTTGGGAGGATAAGGGGGTGATGGGTGTTACAGGGAGGCAGTCACACCTTGGAGGAAGGTAGCTGTGTGGCAGTCAGAGAGAGAAAGGGAACAGGCAGAGCAGGGTATATTGTTTATATATACTGTTAACCGACCAGCGACAAGCCACAGCGGTCAGGTCTCAAGTCCGGAGACTGGCTCTGCGGTTCAGAAGAGAAGGAAGGGGAAGAGATGTGTAGTGAAAGGGTTATCGATAAAGGAACAGATGAGATGTTATGTGGAGAGATCAAGATTTTGGATGGTACGATACCTCCCAGATGTCTCAGATCAAATTTCACGATCTTGTAGTCCATGTAAGACCCAATGACGTGGATAGGAAGGGTGATGAGTCCTGTAAAAGTGAACTCAGGGAATTGGGTACAAAGTTAAAGGCCAGGAACTCCAGGGTTATAACCTCAGGATTGATACCTGTGTTGTGTGAGTGAGCTTAGAAATTGGAGGATAATGCAGCTTAATGTGGTTAAAGATGGTGCAGGAGGGAGGGCTTCAGGTTTCTGGGTCACCTTCCCTGGAAGGTGGAAACTGTTCTGATGGGATGGTTTGCATCTGGGCTGGAGGGAACTAATATCCTTGCGGGAAAGTTCGCTCGTGCTTCTCCAGTGAGTTTAAACTAGGCTTGTGGGGGTGGGGGGGGTGGGGGGGGAGCAGAGTGCCAGAGATAGAGCAGTGGTTTGGGAAAAAGGTGTAAAGCCTGTATTACAGAAAAGGAAGATGAACTTAGAGCATGGATTGGCATGTGCAATTATAACATTCTAATCATTAGTAAGACAGTGGCAGGACTTGCATCCGTTGCTTCAGACATGATAAAGGATAAAGGGATGAAAGGGAAAGGAGTGGCATTGTTCTATAAAACCAAGACATAGGAGCAAAAATAGGCTATTCAGCCAACTGAGTCTGCCCCGCCATTTAATCATGAGCTGATCCATTTTTCCACAATTGCACTACTCTGCCTTCTCAAATTCTGATGCCCCAGCTATCAAGGGCCTATCAAATCTATCTTTTAAATACACCTGATGATCTGAACTCCACAACCACCTGTGGCAACAAGTTCCACAGATTTACCACTCTCCACATCCCTTCAAAGTGGACACCCTTCAATCCTAAAGTTGTGGGGGCGGGTGAGTCAAGTGATGCAGTAATGGCTGGTCGGGGAACTCCAGCCCTCTCCAGAAAAATTTTTTAAAAAAACACAGAAAACAAAGGCACAAACATAAAAATTAAAATAAAGTGAAGGTAAAGGTGGGAAGAAAATGGCAGCGAAGAAAGAAAAGTCAAAAGCAACGGAAGAAGAGAAGAAGAAAGGACGTCGGAAGAAGAAGGTGAAGGCCTTACCTATCCGAGGAGGCCCGCCGCGGAGAGAGAAGCCCGCTCCCTAAGGTCAGTCGAAGTTCCGAGCTCGGTACTTACAAAAATGGCTCGCGGAGCCAAGCAAAAGTGCTCATCCGCGCATGACAAAAAAAACACTGACGGGAGGGGGGACCAGCTGAGGAGTCGATCTCCACAGCTGAGAGTGACAGCTACAACACAACAACAGGAACGAGAACAAGAAAGAAGAGAGTAAAAAGAAAACAGGGAAACAACAGATGACCAACCCAGAGGAAGAAGAAGAAGAAGAACATAGAGAAATGGAAGAAGATGGGAAAGGCAAGACAATGGATATTTTTTTTTAAAAGAATATATGGAATCAGTAAAAGAATGGCAATCACAAGAATTTAGTGAAATAAAAAGAATTAAAAGTACAGAAGAAAAAATGAATAGATTAGAGATGGTCACGTCAGATATAGGAAAAAGAGTGGACAAGGTGGAAGAATGAGAAACAGCCGTAGAAATGGAAGTAGAGGACTTAAAAAAGAAATGAGAAGAATCTAATAAAAAAGTTAAAGAGACACAAGAGCTGTTAGCTCAGAAGATAGATATAATGGAAAATTATAATAGAAGAAATAATATAAAGATAGTGGGCCTTAAGGAAGATGAAGAAGGCAAGAATATGAGAGAATTTATAAAAGATTGGATCCCCAGGGTCCTAGGAAGACCAGAATTACAGGAAGAAATGGAAATAGAAAGGGCACATAGAACATTAGCCCCGAAACCACAGCCACAACAAAAATCAAGATCCATTTTAGTAAAATTCCTAAGATATAAACAGAAAATATATAGGAGAAAGCAATGAAGAAAATAAGAGAAGACAAAAAGCCACTGGAATACAAAGGTCAAAAAATTTTTTTCTATCCAGACATAAGTTTTGAACTCCTGAAGAAGAGAAAGGAGTTTAATACAGCAAAAGCGAACCTATGGAAAAAAGGATATAAATTTATGCTAAAGTACCCAGCGGTTCTTAAAATAGTTATTCCAGGGCAGCAAAACAGACTATTCTCGGATCCGGAGGAAGCACGAAAATTTGCAGAACAACTACAAAACAGACAGAGAGATGAAGACATGTAACGAGAGTAAAAATGACCACGAACTATATATATGTGTGTATATGGATGTGTGTGTGTATGTATATATGTGTGTACATGAGTGTATCCGTATTTAAAAGAAAATATATAGAGTATAGATAAGAATTAATAAGGTAAAGAAAGGGAAGAGAGGAAGTAAGGAGGGAATTAAGAGAGTGACCTTTGTTATACATGAAAATAAAAATCTTTTCTGGGGAGGGCTGGGTGGGGAAGAGTTACGGTCACTGCGAAATCTGTTGACGCGAGTGAATTCGCAAATCCAAATGGAGAGGGGAGATGTGGTTGCCCGACAAGAGATAAAGGGCAACTCAGGAAGGGGAGGGGATAGTGGGGTTAAAGAAATTTTAGATAGGAGAATAAGGGAAATGTTTGATGTTTTAGAAATGTTGTCTAATAAAGTGTTCAAAACAAGAAAGCAGAAATGGATAAGAAGGAAAGGTGATGAGGAAACGGAAAGGGAAGATAAACAAAGTATGAAATGGCTACGTTAAACTATATGACTTTAAATATTAATGGAATACATAACCAAATCAAAAGGAAGAAACTGCTAAATTTACTGAAAAAAGAAAAAATTGATATAGCATTCGTGCAAGAAACACACTTAACTGAAATGGAGCACAAGAAATTAAAGAGAGATTGGATAGGACATGTAACAGCAGCATCATATAATTCAAAAGCTAGAGGAGTAGCTATATTAATCAGTAAAAATATACCAATTAAAATAGAAGAGGAAATAATAGATCCAGCAGGGAGATATGTAATGATAAAATGTCAGATATATTCGGAGTTTTGGAATTTACTCAATGTATATTCACCTAACGAAGATCAAAAATTATGCAAGATATTTTTTTGAAGATAACAGACACGCAAGGGAACATACTAATAGGAGGGGATTTCAACCTTAATTTGGATTCAAACATGGATAAAACTGGGAAAAAAATTAACAGAAAGAACAAAGTAACCAAATTTATAATTAAATCGATGCAAGAAACGCAACTTTTGGATATATGGAGGAAACAACACCCAAAGGAAAAGGAATATTCATATTATTCGGGTAGACATAAAACATACTCAAGAATAGACCTATTCCTGTTATCTGCTCGTATGCAAGACAGAGTAAGAAAAACAGAATATAAAGCTAGAATATTATCGGACCACTCACCCCTGATATTGACAATAGAGTTAGAGGACATCCCTCCAAGAATGTATAGATGGAGATTAAACTCCATGCTACTTAAAAGGCAGGATTTTAGAGAATTAATTGAAAGACAAATTAAAATGTACTTTGAAATAAATACGGAATCAGTGAAAGATAAGTTTATACTATGGGACGCAATGAAAGCATTCATCAGAGGGCAAATAATAAGTTATGTAACCAAGACGAAGAAGGACTACAATCAGGAAACAGAGCAGTTGGAAAGGGAAATAGCAAATATAGAAAAAGAATTAGCAATGAAGGAAGACACAACTAAAAGAAGAGAATTGGCAGATAAAAAAATAAAATATGAAACATTACAAACATATAAGGTGGAGAAGAACATAATGAAGACAAAACAGAAATATTATGAACTAGGAGAAAAAATGCACAAAATTCTAGCATGGCAGCTTAAGACAGAACAAACTAAGAGAATGGTATTGGCATCAAGGAAAAAAGACAAACAAATCACATATAATCCAACGGAGATTAATGAAAACTTTAGAGAATTCTGCGAACTATTATACCAAACTGAAAATGAAGGGAAAAAAGACAAAATAGATGAATTTTTAACTAAAATTGAACTACCAAAATTACAAATAGAGGAACAAAATAAATTAACAGAACCATTTGAAATAGTAGAAATACAAGAGATAATAAAAAAAACTACCGAATAATAAAACACCAGGAGAGGATGGATTCCCAATAGAATTCTATAAAACATTTAAATATTTATTAATTCCTCCCCTCCTGGAAGTAATCAACCAGATAGATAAAACACAAAGCTTACCAGATTCATGCAAAACAGCAATAATTACAGTAATACCAAAGACAGGGAAAGATCCACTCGCACCAGCGTCATATAGACCAATATCATTACTTAACACAGATTATAAGATAATAGCTAAACTATTAGCAAACAGATTAGCCGACTGTGTACCAAAAATAGTAAATCTAGACCAAACTGGATTTATTAAAAAAAGACAAACAACAGACAATATTTGTAAATTTAACTTAATTCATGCAGTAGAAGGAAATAAAGCTCCAACAGTAGCAGTTGCTTTAGACGTAGAGAAGGCCTTTGACAGAGTAGAATGGAATTATTTATTCAAAGTACTACAAAAATTCAGTTTACCAGAGAAATATATTAATTGGATTAAAGCATTATATAAGGGGCCATTGGCGAAAGTGACAGTAAATGGATATATATCAAAACAATTTAACTTAAGCAGATCAACAAGGCAGGGATGCCCACTATCGCCCTTATTATTCGCGTTAGCTATAGAACCACTAACATAATTGATAAGAACAGAAAATAAAATAAAAGGGATAAAAATAAAAGACAAGGAATATAAAATCAGTTTATTTGCAGATGACGTTATAGTATACTTAACAGAACCAGAAATATCAATCAAAGAATTACATAAGAAATTGAAGGAATATGGAGAAGTGTCAGGATACAAGATAAACGTAAATAAAAGTGAAGCAATGCCTATGAATAATGCGGATTTCTCAAAATTTAAGAAGGAATTTCCATTTAGATGGCAAATGCAGGCAATAAGATACCTAGGTGTACAAATAAACAAAAATCTCGGCCAATTATATAAACTCAATTATTATCCACTAATGAAAAAATTACAGGACGATTTAGAGCATTGGAAAGATTTACCACTAACACTAATAGGAAGGATAAACTGTATTAAAATGAACATTTTTCCAAGGATACAATACCTATTTCAGGCATTGCCAATACACTTGACGGAGAAATTCTTCAAGGAGTTAAAGAAAATAATAAGGAGGAAACCGAGGATAGCACTAGATAAATTAACAGAATGGTATAAACAAGGAGGCTTACAACTGCCAAACTTTAAAAAATTATTATAGAGCCGCACAATTAAGATACCTATCAGATTTTTATCAAACAAGAGAAAAGCCAGATTGGACTAGATTAGAACTAGATAAAATAGGGGAGAAGATACCTGAACATATATAAATGGGATGAAAAATTGGTACAACGTAGGAATTCTCCAGTATTACATCATCTGCTCAATATTTGGAAGAAGATTCATGTAGAAAGGAATAAAACAAATTACCAATTACCAAAACTAATACTGATGCAAAATCAGCTAATCCCTTTTACAATAGATAACCTTTCCTTTGGAGAATGGGAGAAAAAAGGGATCAAAAGAATAGAAAATTGCTTTTCAGGAAATAAATTATTATCCTTTGAACAAATGAAGGATAAATATAATATAACTCACGATACAGTGTTGGCATACTACCAACTGAAATCCTACTTGAAGGACAAATAGGGAAGCAGTCTGAGGTTACCAGAGGGAAGTAATTTTGAATATGTGATTACAGACACAATGATAATCAAAAATTTATAACAAATATGTATATTAAACTGCAAGAAAAGGAGAATGAGGAAACAAATGGTAAAACTAAACAAAAATGGGAACAAGATTTAAGCATAAAGATAAAGAAGGAAACATGGGAGAAGTTATGCTCTGGAACTATGAGAAATACAATAAACATGAGGTTACGTATGATACAATATAACTGGATACGCAGGCTATACATTACACCTCAAAAGTTAAATAAATGGGACCCAACAGTATCTGACAGATGTTTTCGCTCTAAAAAGGAAATGGGAACAACAATTCATGCAATCTGGACATGTGAGAAAGTGAAAACATTTTGGAAAGATCTAATCCAGATATTAAATAAAATCACAAAAAGCAATATACCAAAAACCCAGAGATCTTCCTACTAAGTAACATAAAAAACAAAGAATTTGGACTTGATTTGGATGGTGCACAAAAAAGATTTGTTAGGATAGCCCTAGCTGTAGCAAAAAAATGTATTATGTCAGCCTGGAAATTAGAAGATAACTTGAGAATACAACAATGGTATATAGAAATGAATAAATGTATTCCATTAGAAAAAATAACATATAATTTAAGAAATAATATTACAATATTTGAACAAATATGGGAGCCATACATGAAACACAATAGAGAAAACCTACCGGGGACATCTATCACCTAAAATGACAGAAGGAGAAGGAAATGAAAAGAATTGACTCAGTGGAATTTCTTGTTTATTTTTATTGAGTGACAACATTGTTTGATGTGTTTAATGTATCTTAGATTCTGAACTTTAAATGAATGGGAGGGGAGGTAGAGAGGGTGGGATGGGAAGAGGGAGGGGGAGGGGGGAGAAAACGACACTATATATTTGAAAAGGAAAATGTATGTATCTTGATCAATGTGGTTTATAGTGTGAAAAATAAAAAATTTTTTAAAAAAATCCTGAAGTTGTGCCTTCTTGTCCTTGACTCTCCCCCCATGGGAAACCTTTCCTCATCTATTCAGACCACTCCTTTCAACATTTGACGTTTCCGAGATCTCCCCCCTTCTCCTAAATTTCAATGAGTACAAGCCAAGAGCCGTCAAACATTTCTCATGATAACCCTTTCATTCCCAGAATCATTTTTATGAACTTCCTCTGAACCCTCCTGTGTCAGCACATTTTATTTAATTGTTCGCATCATTACAGGGAAAAAAATGAATAAAACATTAATCAAATATCCACAGCCAATGAAACAAAAAATACTTTTATATTTTTCTCGCCATCTCCCCCCCCACCCAAAAGTAAGAAAAGAAAGAAATACCTACCATTTAATATTCAATAATATTAGCATAGATAATCATTGATTGTTATTAAAAATTACTAATTAAGAGGAGTGGATAAGCTAGAAGAGGTGGATGGAAAATTATTCATAAAATCCATATATGGTTTCCAAATACTATAAAAATTTTCAACTCAATTCCTTAAACTATATGTAATTTTTTTCCAAAGGTGTACAATCTTGCATCTCATTATACCATCTACTTAATAACACTTCTCTAAAATCTTTCCATGATATCGCTATACATTTCTTTGCAGTTAGCTCATCTTCTTAACTAAGGATCCCAAAACTGAGGTCTTACCAATGCTGTATAAAGCCTCAACGTCACATCCCTGCTCTTCTACTCTGTTCCTTCAGAAATGAATGGCAGCATTCCACTTGCCTTCTTCACCACTGACCCAACCTGCAAGCTTACCTTCAGGGTATCCTGCATGAGGACTCCCAGGTCCCTTTGCATCTGGGAATTTTGCCTTTTTAAAAACTCAATACACTTAAAAAAACATTTAGTCTCCTTTTTGATATTATGTTCTAGCCTCCTCTCAAAGTTATTCTTTTCCTTCCTGATGACCTTCTTAGATACATGAACAGTAAAAGGAGGGTTAAGGATAAAATAGGTCCACTGGATGATGGGACTGATGAACTATGTAAGGAACCGTATGAGATGGGAGAAATATTGAACAATTTTTTCTCGTCTGTATTCATGAGGGAAAGGGACATTGGGCTATATGAGATAAGAGAGGCAAAGGGCTTAGTTATGGAGAGGATAGGGATTAGTAAAACGAGGGTTTTGGAGCTTCTAGGGTCAATTAAGCTGGATGTCTCCTGGTCCTGATGGGATTTTTTCCAGGACTTTAAGGGAGGTCAGGGAACAAATAGTCTGGGCACTGACAGTGATTTTTCAAAGATCACTGGAGGAGGGGGTGGTACCGCGGGATTGGAGGGTTGCGAATATAGTTCCATTGTTTAAAAAAGGCATTAGGTGTAGGCCAAGTAATTATCGGCCAGTAAGTTTGACCGGTGGTGGGGAAGGTTATGGAGGGTATTCTTCGAGATAGTATATACGCATATCTGATGGGCAGGGATTGATTAGGGGCACCCAGCATGGGTTTGTAAAAGGAAAGTCATGTTTGACGAACCTTGTTGAGTTTTTTGAGGAAGTGACAAAAAAGGTAGATGAAGGTAGAGTGGTGGATGTGATCTATTTGGATTTTAGTAAGGCTTTTGATAAGGTTCTGCATGGAAGGTTAATAAGGAAGGTTCAGTCACTAGGAATTAGTAGAGAGATTGTGACATGGGTTCAGAGATGGCTGGAAGATAGACAGCAGAGAGTCATGGTGGACAACGGTCTGGGGTGCCTCAGGGATTGGTGCTGGGTCCCTTGTTTATCATTTATATTAATGATTTAGAGGAGGGTGTGGTTAACTGGGTAAACAAATATGCGGATGATACGAAAATAGGGGGAGTGGTGGATAGTATGGAAGGTTTTCTTGGATTACAGGATTTGATTTGTTTGGAAGAGTGGGCTGGAAGATGGCAGATCGAATTTAATGATTCTCTTACCTTCAGCTCTCTTATCCACTATTGTTCGTTACACAATACCAAATCCAGAATTCCCATTTCCCTGGTCGGCTCAGCCACAAACTGTTCTAAGAAACCATCTCGTAGGCATTCTGCAAATTCTCTCTTGAGATCTGGTCTCAATCTGGTTTTTCCAATCTACTTGCATGTTAAAAATCCCCCATGACTACCATAACATCACCCTTTTGACACATCTTTTCTATTTGCTAATGTAATTTGTTGTCCACATCCCGGCTACTATTTGGGGATCTGTATATACAATAAATGTCAAGAATGCCTTTTTATCCTTGCTATTTCTTAACCTAACTCACAATAATTCTATATCTTCTGATCCTATGTCACCTCTCAAGATTTAATGTTATTCCTGGCATGCCTCCCCCTCTGCTTATCTGCCTCTCCTTTCGATACACTGTATCCTTGGACATTCAGCTCCCAATGACATCCATCCTTTCGCAATGATTCTGTGATAGCCACATCGTCATACCTGCCAATCTATATCTGTACTACAAAGTCATCCATTATATTTCTTACATTAATTGTTTTAAAATTCAAAACCTTTAGCCCTGTATTTATTCTTTTTTTTTAAATTGTGTCCCTGTTGCATTGCAACTCATCCCCAAGGCTGCAATTTTGCCTCATCTGCCTGTCCTTCCACACAAACTCCCTACCAGCAGTCGCTGCTTGTGTGCCAACCATCTGCCTCTTCACTTTGGTTCCCAATGCCCTGCGAATCTAGCTTGGAGGTCCACTTTGGAGGTCCTGCTTTTCAACCTTTTTCCTAACTCCCTAACTCCCTAAACTTACTTTGCAGGATCTCTACCCCACTTCTGCCGATGCCATTGGTACCAATATGTACCACAGCCTCTGGCTGCACACCCTCCCCCTTCAGAATATTCTGCACCCACTCAGAGACACCCTGGAACTGAGCACCCAGGAGGAAACACACTATCTTTGTGTAATCTTTTGCAACCACAGAATCTTCTACCTGTACCCCTGACTACTGAGTCCCCTATGACCATTGCTTTACCTGTCTTCACCCTTCCCTTCTGAGACTCAGAGCTGAGCACAGTGCCATTGGTCGGGCTGCCACCTTGCCCAGCAGAATCCAAAGGGGTATGCATTGCTAAGGGGAACATCACAGACTGCCTATTCCTTTTCCCTTGCCCAGCAGTCACCCAGCTACATGCCTATTGCCTCCTTATAGTTTCTGTCTATCACCCCCTCCATCTCCTGGTGTTCATCCAGCTCCAGTTCCCTAACATGATAAGCAGCTGCACCTGATGCACCTCTTGCAGGTGCAGTCAGCAGAGAGATTTTTGCTGTTGTAGATTTCCAAGGTATTGCAATTGGAACATATGGAAACTAACTTGCTGAATCCACATCGAGGGGAAGACAATGAAAAATATTTTGGCCTTTTTCCCATAGTTTTTGAAATCTCTTCAGTGGATCACTCGTAACCCAAAATCTTTTTTAAATTGACTGCACTTGCTTATTGAAATATTGTAATTACATTACTCTGAGACCAATAAACCTTTCTTGTATTTCTGCATCAACATCAATGAGATGTTCCTTAAATGGATCTAACATCCAATACAGGATATTGAGGTTTAACAGTTCATTAAATCTTTCCTTCCTATCTGTGTGTATTTGTTTTAGATGCTTCACATAACCAGTCATATCATCATCCTTCAGTGTCTCTGCATTCATGTTCATTGTACAAATTCCCAATAACTGATATTGCTCCAATAGACCAAGCTGTTTAAAGAATTTACTATCAATGAGGTTAAGTTCATCCGTTAAGGCCTTGTTCAATATATTGAATTTGTCAAATATATTTGCCTTTGCATCAATTACTTTTTTCCCCCATGCTCATTGTGAGAAAGACAGGAAACCATTGTGTCCCAACACGTAACAAAACAATGAACACAATTTCCTTTGTACAGCCACCTCACCTGGGGATGCAGCAGCAGTATGGAAATCCTCACCTTTTTCTTCACACTTCTGCTGGATAGATGGTCTTTTTATTTTAATTTTTTTTTCACACCATAAATCACATTAGCCATGATACACACTTTTTCTTTTTCACACATATACAGTGACTTTTTCTCCCCCGCCCTCCCTCCTCCCAGGCCACCCCCCCACCCCCCCCCATCCATTTTAGGTATACAATCTAGGTTACATTAAACCAGTCAGACAATGTTGTCATTCAACAAAAATACACCAGAAATTCTACTGAGTCCATTCATTTCTTTCCTTCTCCTTCCATCAACTTAGGTAATGATTGTCCCCGGTAGGTTTTCGCTATTGTATTTATTGTAAGGCTCCCATATTTGTTCGAATATTTCAATATTATTTCTTAAACTATATGTAATTTTTTCTACTGGAATACATTTATTCATTTCTATATACTATTGTTGTATTTTCAGATTATCTTCCAATTTCCAGGTTGACATAATACATTTTTTTGCTACGGCTAGAGCTATTTTAACAAATCTTTTTAGTGCATCCTCCAAATCAATTCCAAATTCTTTGTTTTTTATGTTACTTAGGAGAAAGATCTCTGGATTCTTTGGTATATTGTTTTCTGTTATTTTATTTAATATCTGATTGAGATCTTCCCAAAATTTTTCTACTTTCTCACATGTCCAGATTGCATGAATTGTTGTTCCCATTTCTTTTTTACATCAAAAACATCTATCAGATACTGTTGGGTCCCATTTATTTAACTTTTGAGGTGTAATGTATAGTCTGTGTAACCAGTTATATTGTATCATACGTAGCCTTGTATTTATTGTATTTCTCATCGTTCCAGAACATAATTTCTCCCATGTTTCCTTTTTTATCTTTATATTTAAATCTTGTTCCCATTTTTGTTTAGTTCTACCATTTGTTTCCTCATTCTCCTTTTCTTGCAGTTTAATATATATATTTGTTATAAATCTTTTGATTAACATTGTATCTGTAATCACATATTCAAGGTTACTTCCATCTGGCAAACTCAAACTGCTTCCTAATTTATCCTTCAAGTAGGATCTCAATTGGTAATATGCCAGCGCTGTATCTCCAGTTTTATTGTACTTATCTCTCATTTGTTCAAAGGATAAGAATCTACTTCCTGAAAAACAATTTTCTATTCTTTTAATCCTTTTTTTTCCCATTCTCTAAAGGAAAGGTTATCTATTGTAAAAGGGAGTAACTTATTTTGCGTCAATATTAGTTTTGGTAATTGATAATTTGTTTTATTTCTTTCTACATGAATCTTCTTCCAAATATTGAGGAGATGATGTAATACTGGAGAAGTTCTATGTTGTACCAATTTTTCATCCCATTTATATAATATGTGTTCAGGTATCTTTTCCCCTATTTTATCTAATTCTAATCTCGTCCAGTCTGGTTTTTCCCTTGTTTGATAAAAATCTGATAGGTATCTTAATTGTGCGGCTCTATAATAATTTTTAAAGTTTGGCAATTGTAAGCCTCCTTGTTTATACCATTCTGTTAATTTATCTAGTGCTATCCTCGGTTTCCCCCCTCTCCATAAAAATTTCCTTATTATTTTCTTTAACTCTTTGAAGAATTTTTCTGTCAGTTGTATTGGCAATGCCTGAAATAAGTATAATATCCTTGGAAAAATGTTCATTTTAATACAGTTTATCCTTCCTATTAGTGTTAGTGGTAAATCTTTCCAATGCTCTAAATCGTCCTGTAATTTTTTCATTAGTGGATAATAATTGAGTTTATATAATTGGCCGAGATTTTTGTTTATTTGTACACCTAGGTATCTTATTGCCTGCATTTGCCATCTAAATGGAAATTCCTTCTTAAATTTTGAGAAATCCGCATTATTCATAGGCATTGCTTCACTTTTATTTACGTTTATCTTGTAACCCGACACTTCTCCATATTCCTTCAATTTCTTATGTAATTCTTTGATTGATAGTTCTGGTTCTGTTAAGTACACTATAACATCATCCGCAAATAGACTGATTTTATATTCCTTGTCTTTTATTTTTATTCCTTTTATATTATTATCTATTCTTATCAATTCTGCTAGTGGTTCTATAGCTATCGCAAACAATAAAGGTGATAGTGGGCATCCCTGCCGCGTTGACCTGCTTAAGTTAAATTGCTTTGATACATGTCCATTTACTGTCACTTTCGCTAACGGTCCCTTATATAATGCTTTAATCCAATTAATATACTTCTCCGGTAAACTGAATTTTTGCAATACTTTGAACAAATAATTCCATTCTACTCTGTCGAAGGCCTTCTCTGCGTCTAAAGCAACTGCTACTGCAGGTGCTTTATTTCCTTCTACTGCATGAATTAAGTTAATAAATTTACAAATATTGTCTGTTGTTTGTCTTTTTTTGATAAATCCAGTTTGGTCTAAATTTACTATTTTCGGTACCTGCTCTGCTAATCTGTTTGCTAATAGTTTAGCTATTATCTTATAATCTGTGTTTAGTAAAGATATTGGTCTATATGACGCTGGTGAGAGTGGATCTTTCCCTTGTTTTAGTATTACTGTAATTATTGCTGTTTTACATGAATCTAGTAAGCTTTGTGTTTCATCAATTTGGTTGATTACATCCAGGAGGGGCAGAATTAATAAGTCTTTAAATGTTTTGTAGAATTCTATTGGAAATCCATCCTCTCCTGGTGTCTTATTGTTTGGTAATTTTTTTATTATCTCTTGTATTTCTACTGTTCCAAATGGTTCTGTTAATTTATTTTGTTCCTCTATTTGTAGTTTTGGTAGTTCAATTTTAGTCAAAAATTCATCTATTTTCCCTTCTTTCCCTTCGTTTTCAGTTCAGTATAATTGTTCATAGAATTCTCTAAAGTTTTCCTTAATTTCTTTTGGATTATATGTAATTTGTTTGTCTTTTTTCCTTGATGCCAATACCATTTTCTTAGCTTGTTCTGTCTTAAGCTGCCATGCTAGGATTTTGTGCGTTTTTTCACCCAGTTCATAATATTTCTGTTCTGTGTTCATTATATTCTTCTCTACCTTATATGTTTGTAATGTTTCATATTTTATTTTTTTATCCGCCAATTCTCTTCTTTTAGTTGTATCTTCCTTCATTGCTAATTTTTTTTCTATATTTACTATTTCCCTTTCCAACTGTTCTATTTCCTGATTATAGTCCTTCTTCATCTTGGTTACATAACTTGTTATTTGCCCTCTAATGAATGCTTTCATTGCATCCCATAGTATAAACTTATCTTCCACTGATTCCGTATTTACTTCAAAATACATTTTTAATTGTTTTTCAATAAATTCTCTAAAATCCTGCCTTTTAAGTAGCATGGGGTTTAATCTCCATCTATACATTCTTGGAGGGATGTCCTCTAGCTTTACTGTCAATATTAAGGGTGAATGGTCCGATAGTATTCTAGCTTTATATTCTGTTTTTCTTACCCTATCTTGCACACTAGCTGATAACAAAAATAGGTCTATTCTTGAGTATGTTTTATGTCTAGCCGAGTAATATGAATATTCCTTTTCTTTTGGGTTTTGTTTCCTCCATATATCCAAAAGTTGCATTTCTTGCATTGATTTAATTATAAATTTGGTTACTTTGTTCTTTCTGTTAATTTTTTTCCCAGTTTTATCCATATTTGAATCCAAATTCAGGTTGAAATCCCCTCCTATTAGTATGTTCCCTTGTGTATTAGCTACCTTCAAAAAGATATCTTGCATAAACTTTTGATCTTCTTCGTTAGGTGAATATACATTGAGTAGATTCCAAAACTCCGAATATATCTGACATTTTATCATTACATATCTCCATGCTGGATCTATTATTTCCTCTTCTATTTTAAATGGCACATTTTTACTAATTAATATAGCCACTCCTCTTGCTTTTGAATTATACGATGCTGCTGTTACATGTCCTACCCAATCTCTCTTTAATTTCTTTTGCTCCAATTCAGTTAAGTGTGTTTCTTGGACAAATGCTATATCAATTTTTTCTTTTTTCAGTAAATTTAGCAGTTTCTTCCTTTTAATTTGGTTATGTATTCCATTAATATTTAAAGTCATATAGTTCAACGTAGCCATTTTATACTTTGTTCATCTTCCCTTTCCGTTTTTCCATCATTACCTTTCCTCCTTTTCCATTTCTGTTTTCTTATTTTAAACCCTTTATAAGACAACATTCCTAAAACATCAAACATTTTCCTTATTCTCCTATTTATAACTTCTTTAGACCCAATCTCCCCTTCCCCTCCTGAGTTGTCCTTTATCCCTTGTTGGACAACCACATCTCCATTTGGGTTTGTGAATTCACTCGCAAGCGTCAACTGATTTTGCCGTGACCGCAACTCTCCCCCACCCTGCCCCCCCAGAAAAGATTTCACTTTTCATATGTAACAAAGGTCACTCTTTTAATTCCCTCCTTATTCTCTCTATTCCATTACCTTCCCTTATTAATTCTTGTCTATACTATCTATATTTTCCTCTAAATACAGATACATTCACGTATGCACATTATACCTATACACTCTTATACCTCTTTACCCACATACATATCAATCGTGATCATTTTTACTCTCATTACACGTCTTCATCCCTCAGTCTATTTTGTAATTGTTCTGCAAATTTTCGTGCTTCTTCTGGATCCGAGAATAGTCTGTTTTGTTGTCCTGGAATAAATATTTTCAATACCACTGGATGCTTTAGTATAAATTTATACCCTTTCTTCCATAAAATCGCTTTTGCTGTATTGAACTCCTTTCTCTTCTTTAGGAGTTCAAAACTTATATCTGGATAAATGAAGATTTTTTGCCCTTTATACTCCAGTGGCTTGTTGCCCTCTCTTACTTTTTCCATTGTCTTCTCCAGTACCTTTTCTCTTGTAGTATATCTTAGGAATTTTACTAAAATAGATCTTGGTTTTTGTTGTGGTTGTGGTTTAAAGGCCAATGCTCTATGTGCCCTTTCTATTTCCATTTCTTGCTGTAGTTCTGGACATCCTCGGATCCTAGGGATCCAATCTTTTATAAACTCTCTCATATTCTTGCCTTCTTCATCTTCCTTAAGGCCCACTATCTTTATGTTATTTCTTCTGTTATAATTTTCCATTATATCTATTTTCTGAGCTAACAGTTCTTGTGTCTCTATAACTTTTTTATTAGATTCCTCTAATTTCTTTTTTAAGTCCTCTACCTCCATTTCTGCTGCTACTGCCCGCTCTTCCATCTTGTCCATTTTCTTTCCCATTTCTGTTAAGGTCATATCTATTTTATTCATTTTCTCTTCTGTGTTGTTTATTCTTCTTCTTAAATCATTAAATTCCTGTGTTTGCCATTCTTTAAACGACTCCATGTATTCTTTAATAAGAGAAAGTAAATCCTTTATCTTGGCTTTCCCTTCTTCTTCTATTTCACTGTACTCTTCCTCTTCCTCTTCTTCTTCCTCTGGGTTGGCCATCTGTTGTTTCTTTGTTGCCCTTTCCTCCTCTTCTTTCTTGTTTCTATTGTCTTCTGTGTTCTCTTCATGCTGCAGGTGTTCTGCAGCTGTCATTGCCGGCTGTGGAGATCGACTCCCCAGCTGGTCACCCCTCCCGTCGGTGTGTTTTTTTTTATGCGCACCGCGCAAGCGTGACTCCTCGCGCATGCGTGGTTGCGCACTTTTACTCGGCTCAGCGAGCCATTTTTGTAGTCCAATTTCTACCGACCTGAGGGAGCGGGTTTCTCTCTCCACCGCGGGCCTCTTCGAACAGGTAAGGCCTTCTCCTTCTTCTTCCGTTGTCTTCTCTTCCTCTCTTCTTACCGTTGATTTCGATTTTTCTTTTTTTGTCGCCATCTTCTTTCCACCTTTATACTCACTTTTCTTTAACTTTTATTTCTGTGCCTTTGTGTTTTCCTTTGTTTTTTCCAACTTTTCTGGAGAGGGCAGGAGTTCACCGTCCGGCCACTACTCCATCACGTGACTCCTCTCACTTCTGCTGGATAGATGGTCTTGAAGGCAATGTGATTTTATAAAGTTTACAATCTTGATGACAATTGAAAGCAAAGCATTTAAATGTCCTCCTAAGTTTTTGGGCACTAAGTTCTCCCAAAGAATGACACAATGAACAGTAATATAACATTTGCCAGGCGTGTGATGAGGCCCTCTGTCTCGTCCAACCATTGAAGCAACACAATCAGTTGCAAAGTCAACTATGTTCTCAAATGGAATCCTGTTCTTGTTTATGTAATTCCTCATCTTTTCGAAAATAGTCAGTCCCTTCGTGTCTGACATTATCCATGAGAAGAGTACATAATAATATCTGATGTCATGAACTATTCATTCTCTTCCAGAGTGGATGTGCCTAATTGTAAAGATAAATTCTTGGATTATAATTAAATTACTAATTTTTTTTTAATATCCCTTGACATTGGCATCTCTTAAATTATTCTCGAAATAGTGGAATTACTTAAAGGAATCACCTGAATAGTTTCTTTGGCATTTAAGTACATGACACTAGGTATTATTATGTACACTGAAGGCAAAATGTTGAGAATGTGATTCAAAAGGTATAGAGCAGGGGTGTCAAACTCAAATTCACAGAGGGCCAAAATTAAAAACTTGGACTAAGTCGAGGGCCGAACTAAATATTTATTGAAAATTTTCAACAACATCTGCATGTTTTCTCTTCTTTCAACATATGTAATGTTAAACTTTTTCTTATTAAAATAAATGTTTAATAATAGTTTTGGATAAACTCTTTCCAGAAGCATTAACAAATGAGAAATAAAATATACAATAAATAATATTTCTCTATAGAGGATTTGTCAAATGTTGCTAGTGTGCTGTCGAATAGTAAAACCTGAGGGCTATTGAGAATGTGGGAGAATAACATGATTCCTGAAGCAATCAAATGGGTGACTCATTGTGGGCATGAACTCTAGCAGGGTTATTTGCCATACCCTTTTTCCATTGGTACAGATATCCTTTGATTTACACACTTTTCAAGTTTTATGCCTAATGAGCTTGTGTCCAGGTGCAGGACCATTTTTAACTAGGAATATATTTATCACTGTGACATGAAACTATTGGAAGATCGTTTTATCCTGAGATTAAAGTTCATAATCCTTACTCAGGCCTGTGTGCGGGAGGGCGGGGTTTGCGGGCGATCGGGTTGGACAACGACAGTGCGGGGGCATCGGCTCTCGTTGCAGGGCGGCATCTCGGCGGATCAGCAGCCCCGACACCGTGAGTCGCGGATCGGCCTGCGACAGGGAGGGGGAGTGAGCAACGGTCCTGGCGAGGTCAGGCCCGAGGCCTCCGGTTCCGGGCGCTGGGAAGCGGCCTTGGCTTCCCCTGACACCGGCCAGGCCCCAAAACCAGAGTCCACGGTGAGACCCTGCAACGTAAACAGAGGAGGTGGGGGCGATTAGCAGGCTGACGCCAATGCATTCTGGGATTTTTTGTATTACTGTGCATGCGCTATACTGGCGCGGCGGCCAGCGGGCCAACTCTAATATATATTTAATATGATCTTGCGGGCCAAATATAATTATATCGCGGGCCAAATTTGGCCCGCAGGCCAGAGTTTGACATGTGTGGTATAGAGTATGAGAGAAATGAAAACGATAAACCTCATTAAATCAGTGGTCTTGAGGGCGTGCAGAAGAGTTGCACGAGAGGGACTATAGTTAAATGGATAGAATGGAGAGGCTTGGCTTGTTCCCTTGGCCCAAAAGGGATTGAGAATGCATTTGAACAAAGTAATTGGGAGTAGCAGTTATCGGGCCAGCCCACAACTGACAGTTGTTAAAGGACTAGCTCACTTGAGTCCAGAATCAGCATGTTCCATGTGAAGGGAGGATAGGGATGGCAGGGTAAGAGAACCATGGATGAAGGAGATCATAAACTTCATCAAAAATAAATTTAAAAAATAGATTCATATGCCACGTTCAAGAGGCTACAATCAGCAGGGTCCTGGGGAATATAAAGATTGCAGGAAAGAGCTCAAATGGGGCATGAGGAAAACCAAAAAGGACCATGAAATGTCCTTGGTGAGCAAACTGATCCAGAAGGTGCAGATGTACCTTGCCCAGCAGAATCCAAAGGGGTATGCATTGCTAAGGGGAACATCACAGACTGCCTATTCCTTTTCCCTTGCCCAGCAGTCACCCAGCTACATGCCTATTGCCCTTATGTCACACAGCTCATTGAAAATGGCCACAGAAGTGGATAGGGTGGTAAAGAAGGCATATGATACACTTGGACTCATTGGGGATGGTATTGAATATAAAAATAAGGAGGTCACATTTAGAGCTACTGGCACATAAAACTATGGTTAGGCTGCACTTGGAGTACTGTGTCCAATTCAGGTCACATCATTACAGTCAAGATGTGGTTGGAGCGGGGTGGTGGGGGTGGAGGTAGGGAGCTTTGAAGAGGAACAGAAGAGGTTTTCCAGGATGTTATGTGGAGAGATTGGTCAAAGTTGGGTTGTTTACTCTGGAGACACCTGATAGAAGTTCATTAATTTAGGAGAGGCATTACTTCAGTCAGAATCTTTCTCCCAGGGCAGAAATGTCATGTTAGAGAACATGCATTTATATCAGTCATTCCCAAAGGGGGCAGGGAAAAGATCCAAGGGAATGGCGAGAAAAAAGGGGACAGTCAGAACATTTCCGAAAACTCAGCCCACAACACTCATGATGCGCTGTCAGGTGAGGAGGGGGGGTGGGGTGACGGCCCGGGATGGTGACTAACCAGGACACGACTGCCCACCCAGGACAGTGACTGCCAGGATGGTGAACACCCGAGACTGATGAGATCTAAATTCACCCTTTAATATTGCTAAATGAATTGCTTGTGTGTCATTGTATGAGTGTATGGGGAGGGGCACTAGGGATGTGACCTGAGAGCCAAGGGGGCAGTTTGGGAACCACTGATTTAAACCAAGGAAGGGGAAGTTTAAAGGAGATGTGTGGGGCAAGTATTTCACACAGGGTGATGGGTGTCTGGATCAGGCTGCCAGGAGTAGTGGTGGAAGCTGATACAATGCTAGTTTTTTTTTAAGGGTTTCTCGATAGACACATGAATATGAAGGAGCTGGGGAAATATCCATCAGGTGGAAGCAGCAGAGATTTAGTTGAACTGGGCTTCATGTTCAGCACAGACATTTGTGCCATAGGGCCTATGTTGGAATGACTTGTATGTTGGTACTCATCAAAGATCCCTTACATCCGACGTAAGCCTCCTTTTTTTCCCTGAATATCCCCTCAACATCCTCATCAACCAAAGTTCCTTAAACATAACAGCCTTCACCTTGCCCTCCCTCAACCCCCCCCCTCTCCAAACAGGAACATGCAGTACATGAACTCCTGGTAACTCACCTTTAAAAATCGCCCACTTTCCATCTATCTCCATACTTGGAAACATCCTGTCCCTTGCTCAATTGATCCAATATCAGCCTTGTTCCAACTTAGTACTTTAACATGTGGACAGTCCCATCTTTTTCCATAACTAGTTTAAAATTAATAGAGTTATGGCCACTGGACCCAAAATGCTTTCCAATGTCACTTCAGTCACTGGCCCTCTCTTGTTCCATAAGGTGAGATCCAGTGTTGCACCCTTTCTCGTATGGCTCTCAATGTATTAAATCAAGGAAACTCTCTGAGACACATAGAACCATAGATCATTACAGCACAAAAAGGCCCTTCGGCCCTTCTAGTCTCTGAACTATTATTCTGCCTAGTCCCCACCATCCAAGTCCATCCCCCTCCCATCCATGAGCCTGTCCAAACTTCCAAATCACTTCAGATGGCAGCTCATTCCACACATCTACCACACTCTGTGTGAAGAAATTGCCCCCAATGTTCCCCCTAAACTTTTCCCCTTTTGCTCTTTACCCATGTCCTCTGGTTTGTATCTTACCTAACTTCAGTGGGAAAAAAGCCTACTTGCACTTACCTCTCTTAATTTTAAACACCTCTATCAAATCTCTCCTCATTCATCTATGTTCCAGGGAATAAAGTTCTAAACTTGTTTAACCTTTCCTTGCAACTCAGTTCCTGAAGTTACGGCAACATCCTAGTAAATCTTCTCTGCACTCTTTCAAACTTATTGATATCCATCCTGTAGTTAGGTGAGCAAAACTGCACACAATAATCAATATTTGCTCTCACCAATGTCTTATACAACTTTAACATAATATCTCAATTCCAATGCGCAATACTTTGATTTATGAAGGCGAAAGTATCAAAAGTTCTCTTTACAACCCTATCCACCTGTGATGCCACTTTCAGGGAATTACGTATCTGTGTTCCCAGATCTCTCTGTTCTACCACACTCCTCAGGGCCCTACCATTCACCATGTATGTCCTACCTTGTTTGTC
Source organism: Narcine bancroftii (assembly GCF_036971445.1). Lineage (NCBI taxonomy): Eukaryota > Metazoa > Chordata > Chondrichthyes > Torpediniformes > Narcinidae > Narcine > Narcine bancroftii. The sequence goes on from NC_091472.1 coordinate 223,797,322, forward strand.
TATCCAAAATGCAACACCTCACACTTGTCTGGATTAAATTCTACCTGCTATTTTGAAGCCCATTTTTCCAGCTGACCCAGATCTATCTGTAAGATTTGAAAACCAACCTTGCTGTCTACTACACCTCCAATCTATGCGATACTAACAAATTCCACCCCATCCAAGCCCTTTGCACTTCAGGTGCCCCGGTCAATATTATGGAAATTAAAATCTCCCAATTATACTATTCTATTATTCTTACAGCCCATCTATGATTTCCCTACACATCTGTTCTTCCAATCCAATCCCCATTGACTATTTGACATAGCTCCAACAAAGTGGTCATTCCCTTCTTGTTCCTATGTTTTACCGATACAGCTTTACTGAACAATCTCTGAATATCCTAAGCTCTGTTGCTGTCTTCATGAAGGCAACATCTCCCTCTCCCCCACCCTACTGCCTCAAACCCTTACCTGTAACCTCTGTATCCTGACTATTCTAAGCTCTTCTCTCAGCCACATTTCTGCCTTGTTTATCATAGCCCAGTTTCCCAAGCCACTCTACCTGCCTGCTAATCCTTGTGTATTGAAATAAAAGCAAGTTAAACCAGCCATTCTCATCCTTCTTTGGCTATGATCCCCTTAGGACTCATAATTTCAGTAGTTTCCCCCTCCCCCACCCTTAAATATGTGGCCCCCCCAGTAGGCCCATAAAGTCTCTGTTGTGAATGACTGGTTAAACCATTGGTCTTTTCTCCCTTATGTCACACTCCTGCCTGACCAGTTTACTAGACACTCTCTTTGGGCTAGTACTGTACTAACTCCCAATTTCTCAGTTGCCTCATCTCCGCCCTGAACCCACTCCCTGCCAATAAAGTTTAAACCCTCCTGAGTAACACAAGTGTATCTCCCTGCTGGGATATAGGCCCCCTTCCAGCTCAAGTGCACTCTTGTATAGGTAATCTCTGCCTCAGAGGAGATCCCTGATCCAATCAGTGCTCATTAGCACATGGCACTGTGAATAATCCAGAAATTTCTACACTTGAGGTCCTTCCTTTCCTCATTCCACACTCCTCATCCCTTTCCCTATTCACGTCATTAATGCCCACGAAAACAATGACACCTGGCTGCTCAACCTCACCCCCCTCCCCGCCCCCGAAAATGTCTTGCAACTGCTCAGCGACATCCCTGACCCTGGCAATGGGAAGCAACACCCCATTCTAGTGTCTCTCTTGCCATCAGAGAAACTCCCATCTGCCTCCTGCTAACTATGGAGTCACCCATCACTATTGCTCTACCTGACTCCATCCTCCCCTGCTTTGCCTCAGAGTCTGTCGTAATGTCACTGACCCAGCTGCTGCCTCTCCTTCTGAGAGGTCATCCCCCTCCCCCCACAGTATCCAACCTATTACTGAGGGGAAGGACCATAGCGGACTCCAGCTCTGTCTGCTCACTTCCTTTAACTGAATTCCCTGTATGAATAATCCAGCTACGTCTGTCAGCATCTACCATTTAGAGGAGATAGTCGGGCCAAAATTAAGTTTCTGCGTCAAGAAGAACCAGGTCCCAGTCTGACACCAGGCTGTCTGCAAAGTTCCAATGAAATGGAGAGTGCACAATCCATCCAATCACAGTGAGGCAGGGCTACATTTCACTCTTATTTTTAAACTTGACCTCTAAAGTATTCCAATAGAATCAGCAAAAGTACAGGTTGACTAGAGGATCTCTTGTCTGGAGCCCACATATTCAAAACCAAAAGACCATGTCTAAGAAGCAACCCAGATCAATTGATGGATATCCAGGCCATCAGCAGTGAGTTTAACGGTCAGAAGTGTGGAGTAAAGAGTAAACCCGTCAATTTATGCCTCAGAGCAGGTAAGATTCTTTAATTTTTTTAAAATTTAGACATATAGCACTGTAGCAGGCTATTCGGCCCATGAATCTGTGCTGCCCAATTTACACCCAATTAATCTACACCCCTGGTACATTTTGAACGGTGGGAGGAAACCGGAGACTCCGGGGAAAACCCACGCAGGCGCGGGAGAACATAGAAAATCCTTACAGAGAGCGCGGGATTCGAACCCCAGTCCTGATTGCTGCCACTGTAAAGGCATTGCTCTAACCGTGCCATCAAATCCTTAACAAAGTGCATGAGACAAATAAAGGAGCTGGTTTTTGAAGATAATGAGGCAGTACTTGTTTAGTGTGCCTGTGCACAAACATGAATGCATGCATCTTTATGTTTCTGATGAAGTTCCTGGATGTTGAATTGAGGAGGGCCATGATATGCCATTGCTGGACAAGAATATGGAGCATTACAAAGTTTATGTTAAAGAGAGGCTGTTAACCAGGCAATTTGCCCAGTTAGAGCTCCACTCACAAGGCAGCTTGAAAGGGTCCGACCCGGTCAGTGGTCTCCAAAATCAACTGGGTCCCTGCCCTACCTTGAAGGTAGTCAGGGAACCCAGTTAAACGTAACTAGGACGTGTCCACCAGTGGCTTGAATAGTAAAATGGCCAACCCGGTTACTCGTGTACCATCAGCATTTATGCGCTGGTGTCACTGGGAAACCCCGACTGAGGTGTCTGCGGTGATAGGGGGAGGGAGAGGTCGCTGCTGAAGGGGGGTGGGGAGGGAGAGAGAGGGGTCACTGTCGTGGGGGCAGAGGGGTCAGCTGCCACGGGTTGGGGGAAAAGTGCAAATGACGGTGGGAGGGAGACTGACAGCTGGTGGGGGGACGAGGAGACTAGTTTGTGTGACGCATCGCTTACCACGGGGGTTGGGATTCCCCTTAAATCACCGGGTTGGTGATTTACTGGGACTATCCCCTTCAGCTTAAAAGGTGCTGGAGGCACATTTGCCTCACTAATCGAACCTGGGTCCCAGGAGGGCTACCTGGGTGCTGCAGCTGAAAAGCGCCTAGTGGAGAAGGTGTTTGGCACACTCACTGAGTTATGTGTGTATAACCAGTAGGTAACATGTGCAATTGGTGTGGGAACAAAAAGTAGACTACAACAGAAGTCAAGTGCGTTGTTGGTTTAAGCAGCTCGAAAATAACATTGTTTAAGTGTTAAACCCACGCAAGGAACAAACATAAAATGGCGTCAGAAATGTATGAGTAGGAAAGAAAAGATAAGACAAAGTTCCTCCCACACCGATGCAGTTTCCCAGCAATCTAACTAACAAATTGGAAACACTTCAAACAGTAATCCAACACTTATTTAGAGGCTGGTGGAGCAGGAGAGACCGATGAAAAACGGAAAGTGTCGATATTTCTGCACAATGGGTGGAGAGGCCTTGGACGTCTCTAACAGTTTTCAAATTGATGAGGCAACTTTCATGTTGGACACTGATGAGAAAATTTGAGGAGTGTTTTGTTCCAAGTAAAAGAGTCACATTTGAGAGATTCAAGTTCTTCTCCTGTGACCAGAAACAAGGTATGAGCTTCGACCAATACTTCGCCAAGCTTCGCACACTGAGCAAGTCCTGTGAATTTGGAGATTTGAAAAACTCACTCATTAGAGAGAGAATAGATTATGGAATCTCAGATAAGGGCCTTAGGGAAAGACTATTGTGTGAATAAGATTTGACATTGGAAGAAGCTGTGAGCATGTGTAGGGCACCAGAGACCATACAAGTACAAGCTGAGAGACATAACAGTGCATGCGGTGAAAACAGAGAAGCAGAGCACCAGGAGTTTCCCAAAGAAACAGAAAAGCAGAGGTAAGCTCAAACAGTAATTGCAGCAGGTGCAGAGATAGATATTTTCCAAAGATATGTCCTGCCTATGGAAAGGAAGGGATATATGAGTCAGCGCAACACTGGGGGCTGAAAGGCCTGTACTGTGCTCTGTGTTCTATGTTAAATATGAGAAGAACTATTTTGCAAAATGCTGCAAAGCAGGGGCTACCAAGAGAAAGGTGCCGATAGTGGAAGAAGAAAGGGAGGACTTTTTCGTGGATTCACTATACACTGATCCTGGCAAAATGGAATGATCGTTCCAGTCACTGTGAATGAGACAGTAATTCCATTTAAACCCATCTCCGGAGCCCAGGTGAATCTGTTTTCTATGGACGATTACAAGACACTCCCCATAAAGAGCATGATTTATCCAGTGAAATTAAAAGTGACAGGCTACACTGGAGAGAACGCTCCAATAAAAGAGGTGATCTTCAAATCCAAAGGGCGGTATCTAAAGTCACAGCTACTGATTGTAGAAAGGACAGTACAGTCATTATTAGGTCTGAGTGCATGAGAAGTGCTCAATTTGGTGAAAAGAGCCTTCATAGTGGCTTCACAGACCGAAGATGAGCACACAACACTCATGGAGGAGTACGCAGATATCTTTGAGGAGCTTGGATGTTTACCTGGCGTTCACAAGATCCACTTAGATAAGACAGTGGTTTCTGTTGTCCATGCAACCAGGGAAGTTCCATTTCCACTTAGAGTCAAACTTAAACAAGAACTAGCACGCATGGAACGGATGAAGGCCATACAGAAAAATGAAGAACCTGGAGATTGGGTCGGCTCACTGATAAAGGTTCCATTATTGTCACATACTACTACATTTAGAATGTAACATGCATGAAATTCTTTAACTTTGTCGACTGAAAGGATAACAGAAAGTTGCCACTTTGTTAGGCACCCTTCACAGAAATGAGGCCCCAGCGAGGAACAAATTTGTGACCTCTGGTTTACCAGGCCAGTGCTCTAACCACTGAGTTATAGCAGCCTTTCATCGTGCAAAAGAGAAATGGAGCATTGCGTATATGTCTGGACCCAAGAGTTCTCAATAAACCCATCAATACAGAGCATTGTAAATTGCTGACATGAGAGGAAATCATGTCCCAGTTTGCTGGTGCCAAGTGGTTTAACAAGCTCGACACATCCTCAGGGTTTTGGCAGATGAAGCTTGATAAGGTAAGTTCGAGACTATGCACTTTCAATATTCCACAAGGAGATGTCATATCTGAACAGGGAGCGAAGCCTGATCGAAGAAAGACATCAGCCACTGAGAATTTTGTGAGGCCCCAAAAAGGAGATGGAACAGTTCTTGGGGATGGTAATTTACCTGGCTAACTTGATCCCTCGTCAGTCAACTGTGTCAGCACCATTTGGGTCACACCTTGAGCAGAAAAATGAGTGAATCTGGTTGCACGAGCAAGAACCGTGCTTCCAGGGTCTCAAAAAAAAGTCTTTAACAGAAGAGCCTGTATTAAAATTTTATGATTCGGATAGATGCACCAGGATCTTGGCTGATGCATCCTGACATGGCCTTGGGGTAGCACTACTGCAGCAACATGAGGACACATGAACCTATCCGGATAAGAAGCCAACTATGCACAGATAGAGAAAGAGCTTCTTGCCAGCATTTATGCATGTGGAAGTTTCCATCAATATACTTTTGGTCAAGCTTTTGAAGTGGAAACAGACTATAAATCACTGGTCTCAATCATGTCCAAACCACTGAATGACTGTCCCATGAGAGCACGGCGCATGTTGATAAGGCTGCAGAAATATGACGTGAAAATGATCTCCACACCAGGAAAGATACAGGCCGATGTTGACGTGATTATCACTTCACTTCCAGTATCCTGGGATAGAATAGAGCAGATCAGGAAAGCAAAAGAGACAATGGAGAAAGGATGGCTAGCAGCTAAGAATGACTATTTGGGATTACTGTGCATGCAGAGATGAACTGTCAGTTTTGTGAAAGATAGAGCTTGAAAGGGAACAGGTTGGTGATTCCAGTGTTGCTACACAAGGAAATGCTCCAGAAGATACATGAAGGACATCTTGGTGAGGAAAAATGCAAATGTAGAGCTTGAGAGGTGATGAACCAAGACTTAAGACAGACCACTGCTTCATGTTAAATATGCCTTACCTATAACCCAAAGCAGCAAACAGAACCACTTACACCATACCCTGTACCAGACAGGCCGTACTTCAAGGTGGAGTAGGTTTATTTGACTGTAATGGGAAGAGTCATATAGTAGTAACAGACTATTATTTTAATTACCCAGAGGTAGCAACATTGCAGTCAACATCCAGCAAAGCAGTTATCATTTTTATGAAATGTGTTTGCGAGGCATGGATTTCCTTGTGAAGTAGTACAGTACGTTTCCCATTATCTGAATTGTTTGGGACCGGACATTTTTTGGATAAGTGGTAAGGGTGCTGAAAAATTTGAGAGTCTGTTACTGGGAATGGTAGGCTTGAATTACAAGGAAAAGCTGGATAAGCAAGGACTTAGGATATACCAGTAACAGGAGGTGAAGGGAAAAGCTTAAATCAGGAAGGGCATGGGCAGGAAAATATTCCCAGAGTAGGAGAATCTAAAACTTGAAGGCATAGATTTGGGGTGAATGGGGAAAGATTTAAAAGGGCTCTGAGGAGAATTTTATTCACACAGAGGGTAGTGGTATATGTAACGTGCTACCATAGGACGTGGTAGAAGTAGGGGGCAATTGTAATGTTAGAAAGACATTTAGACAGTACATGGGTAGGACAGCTTTAGAGGGGTGTGGACCAAATGCAAGCAAATGCTTGGTTGGCGTGGACAAGGGGCCTGTTTCTGCGCTGCAGAACACAATGGCCACAAGGGAGCCGGGGTTGGGGGGGAATGTGAGTGAGAGGATGTGGCCAAGGTCTTAAACGAATCAACCTTCAGCAGGAGAAAGATGCTGCAGATAGAGAATTCATGGGGCTCCTGTCTTAAAAAAGCAGCCTCTATCCTTAAAGATGCCCACCACCCAGGCTATGCCCTCTTCACACTACTACTATCAGGAAAAAAAGGTACAGGAGCCTCAAGACGAGCACTCAGCGGCACAAGGACAGCTTCTTCCCCGCTGCCATCAGATTCCTGAATAATCACTGAACCAAAGTCACTGCCTTACTTTTCATGGACTATTATTTTGAATAGTAAGGTTGTAAGATGGTGAGAATATGAATGTTTGCTCTATGACGCTGCCGCAAAACTCCAAATTTAATGATTTGTTTGTGACAATAAATTCTGATTCTGATCATTAAAAGCAGGTTATATTAGACTCTTTGCCTTTTGTCGTGGAAGTTTAAAAATGGGTAAATGCCCAGGGTATGATGTGGTGCATCCATGCTGCTATAGAGGAGATTGGAGGGGGCCACGTTTGAGGTACCTGATGACTGGAGGATAGCAAGTGAGGCCCACATAGTCCAGAAGATCAGCAAGTGAAAGGCTGGTAGTTGGAGACAGAGCAGTGAGTAGATGTCACTAGCAGGATGGTTACGGAGCATTTCTGTAGGACAGTATTCATCTTCACTTGGAAAGGTAGGGCTTTGCTCAGGGATAATCAGCATTGATTTATTTTCTAGAAGATCCAGAGCAAACAAAACATATTGATGAAAGCCGTGTGGCTGGTGTAATCTGCATGGGACTTCAATAAAGTCTTAGATAGGCCCCACGTGGAAGGAAGAAGCAAAGGATCACAGCTCAAGGCAAGTTTGCAATTTGAATCCAAGATTGGCTTGAGGATAGGTAATGGGAGCCCATAATCAGTGGTCTATCACAGAGATTGATGCTGGAACTCTGCTGTTTGTCATTGTGATGCGCTGTTAGCCAGAATCAGACACACACACAGGCTTTAATCCACAAAGACTTCCACAGAGCCAGGCTGGCTGTAGCTGCAGCAACTCTGAATGAGACCTCGGGAGGCTGGCGCAGGCTTATATCCTGGAGAGTGATTGACACCCGACTGGGTGGAGCTTCATCCATTCAGGCCAACTGATTGACAGCCGGCCAGGTGTTGTCCTGTCCCCTTACACTCCTGCAGGTACAGAGGTTGCCCCCTGCAGTAGGCCGGTGGTGTACCACCACAGTCGTGGATATTGATTTGGATATGAATGCAAAAGTTTCTATGGTGCAGAATTTGTGAGGTGTGATACCTGACACAGTATTTGAACCAGCCAATCAGATGAAAGGCCACACTGGATCTGGTACTGGGCAATTAATCTGGTCAGGAGACAGACACCACCACTTTCTGGCCTTTAGCATAGCCAAGGACAAGATAGCAGCAGACAATATGCGAAAGTATTTAATTGAGGGAGGGCTATTTATGATAGTTTTAGGCAGAAATTTGGGAGAGTAAATTGGGAATAGATGTTCTCAGGGAAAGGCACAGTAGAAATGTGGAGGATGTTTAGGGACCTCATGCATGGGGTCTTAGATAGTAGGTGAGACAACTATTCAAGAGGAAGAAGGAAGCATACACAAGGTTCAGGAAGCAAAAACAGACAGGGCACTTGAGACTAGAAGTGGGCATGAAAAGGCCTTGGTAAGTGGGATGAAGGAAAACTCAAAAGCCTTCTACATGCACATGACGAACAGAAGGATGACTAAAATGAGGGTAGGACCGCAAATGGATACATGTCTGGAGGCAGAATTGGTAAAGGAGGTTCCAAATGAATACTTTGTTTCAATGTTCATCAGGTAGAGGGGTCTTGATGAACACAAGATCTGCGTAGAACTAATTAATGTGTTGGATCATGTCAAGGTTAAAAAAGAGGAAATGTTAGAGATTTTGTAAGTCACCACGTTAAAAAAAATCCCCAGGACTGGACAGGCTATGGTTGCTATGGAAAGCGAGGGAAGAGATGCAGAGGCGTTAGATGGAGTTCAATCTGGAAACATGAAGTAAGACACTCTGGAAGATTGAACCTGAAAGCAGAGTGAATGGCAGGATTATTAGCAGTGTGGAAGAATGGAGGGATTTTGGGGTCCGAGTTTTGTGGTTAAGATGGTTTTCAGCAGCTAGGGAATTGATTTCAGGGGCTGTGAGGTAATGCTGCAGCTCATTAAAACTCTGGATAGACAACACTTAGAATATTGTGTTTAGTCCTAGTCGCTGCTTTGTAGATGCTTTGGAAAGGGTTCTGAGAATTGGAGAACGTGTCTCATGAAGAACAGCTGAGAGAGATAGGGCTTTTCTCTTTGGAGCTACAAAGGATGAGAACGACATAATAGAGGCATACAACATCATGAGAGGTATAGATAGGATGGCAATGGTCAATACCACAGGACATTTGTTTAAGGTGAGTGGAGGAAAGTTTAGGGAAGATGTCAGGGGTACTTTTTAAAAAAGAAACTACACAGAGAAATAATAGGTGCCTGGAACACACTGTTAGGGTTGGTGGTGGAGTCTGGTTCAATAGGGACATTCAAAGACTTAGATTGGCACTTGAATGTAAGTAAAATAGAGGTAGGGAAGGGTTAGACTGTTGAGAAGTAGGTTTAAATGCATCAGCACAACATTGTGGGCTGAAGGGCCTGTACTGTCCTGCAATGCTCTATGTTCTAAGGAAAACAGGCCAAGTTTTTCCAGTCTCTCACAATAACCCAACTTCCCTAATCCTGGCAAAATCTTCATAGACCTTTTCTGTACCCTTTCCAGGACATCACAGTCATAACTTCCTCCACCATCAAGATCATCTACAGGGAACACTGCCGTCGGAGAGCAGCGGCAATCATCAAGGATCCACCCTACCCAGCACAGGCTCTGTTCTTGCCGCTGCCATCAGGAAAGAGGTCCAGGTGCCACAAGATTCACACCACCAGGTTCAGGAACAGCTGCTCCCCCTCCACCATCAGACTCCTCAACAACAAACTCAGTCAGGGACTCATTTAAGGCCTCTTACTTTGCACAATATTTACTTTCGGTATTGAACAGTTTGTTTACACTTTCCTTGACCAGTTTTTTTTTTGCACAACCAATAAGTAGAAACTTTGCCTGGCCCACAGGAAAAAGAACCTCTGGGTTGAAATCTGACAATAAATCTGAACTTTGAAATGGTACAACTTCATAAAACATTGGTTAGGCCATAACTAGAGGACTGTATAGTTCTGGTCTTTTCAATGGTCCTCTTAATTTCTATGTTGCTCAAAAGAATTGCTCAATTCCAACCATCTTTCACTGACGTGTTCCCTTCTTTTTCTTGACCAGATCCCTCTGCTCATCCAGGGTTCCTGTTGAGTCTGATCCATCATTCAATAAGATTATGACGCATTCTCCCTGGGAGAAGCAATTCCCCCTCACTTCCATCTTAAATCTACTGCCTCAAGATTCAGAGGACTCTTCCCAACCTTACCCTCCACTCTAACACACACAGACTTACCCTGAAATCTCTTTCAAACCACTCCCCCCCCAACTTGCTAGACACCTATTTACGAACAAACAGCCTCTCCCAATCAATTTTGCAAGCTCCTGCCTGATATTATCAAGATGAACAGACTAGTCTTTTTTTCCATAATTATTTTAAAACTAATGGAAATATGGTCACTGGCCCTGCAGTTCTCCCCTACTGACACTGGTTCTGTCATGTTTCCCGAGAGGAAACATGTTTCCCGAGAGGAGGTCCCAGTCAAGCTACCTGCATATTGTTTGAGAAAATTTTCTTGGATGTGTTTAAAAAATTCTGCCCCATCTAAAGCCCTTTGCTCTGGGAGTCCCAATTAATCTGAGGGAAGTTAAAATTGCCTAGGATTGCCACTTTGCTATTCTTATTGCTGTGATTGTATCAATCCTTGAGGGGGGGAATTTTACTGCTGTCTGTGATCTCCCTAATTCAATACTAACTGAAACCTCATTCCATTCCAGGCATCAGAGAAAGGTTCTGCAGTAGTTCATCATAGAAACAGCAAGGTTGCACAATGAGATCCCTGGGTTCCTTTCTGATTTTTACCCTGAGTTGTTATCGTAAGTATGAAAACCCATGCCCCTAAAAGGCAGACTGGCCCTGATCAATTTTGGCATGGCTGACAGGATTTTCCCAGTTCCTGAATAGTTTCTGCTGGAACACGTGAGCAGGATGATTACCCACTGAGTAGCTTACACGCGATTATCACATTTCCCAGATTCACAGCAAAACTGTGATTGACCGTTTCAAATGAATGTTAAAGCAGCTTCCATGAGGTAGTTGTGGACAAGGATCAGATTAGAGAAGTTGGCCATTCAGGCCCTAAAGTCTATTCCATACGTCAACAGCAGAAGCTCTGTAACCATTACTCCAATTGAGCTAAATGACCTCATCCTCAATTCCAAAGATCACAATTAAAACCACTGCATTTTGGGAAGTTTCCCCATGTAGTTTAGATCTAATTTTAAGATTTGACCTCCTCCCATCCACAACCTTCCAATTACTCTCCGTCCCCCTTACCTGTACTCCATACCTGAGCTCTGGGTACCTCTATCCACCACGGTCTTATCTTATCAGGCTTTTATTTTTACAATCTATCACACCACTTGTTCTCATAATCACACAGTTTCATAGAAACATAGAAGATAGGAGCAGGAGTAGGTAATTCGACCCTTCGAGCCTGCTCCGCCATTCAATGAGATCATGGCTGATCTTAAAGTTCAGTACCCCGTTCCCACCTTCTCTCCGTAACCTTTAATACCTTTATACTGAAGAAATATATCTAATTCCCTCTTAAATATATTTAATGAACCTGCCTCTACTGCTCTCTGTGGCAATGAATTCCACAGATTCACCACCCTCTGGGTAAAGAAATTCCTCCTCATCTCGGTCTTAAATGGTTTGCCTATTATAATTTCTTAACCTCCAATGTTCAGTGAGCAGAGATAGTAATTGCATAGGGACATGGTCCGGGGATCTAAATCTAAATCCTGTTTTAGATTTCCAACTAAAAAGGGACAATTTCATAAATATGGGAAGCATGACATTTTCAAAAAGCCTGACAAGTTCACAGGCCCCTTGTGAGCTGCATCAGCCTGCATCACCCCTTAATGTGGTGAACAGAGAAGTGTGCTCATTTCTGGTCACCTCTCTACACCAAGGAGAGGGTGCAGAGGAAAAAGAATCCACAAAAAATATTGTATCCTGATGAGAAGGAGAAAGGGTAAAATATTAAACTAACTGGCAAAGTTTCGAGAGGACCTGGGCTGGACATATCTACATCTGTGGCATTAGCTTGGCTCACATTACATCCATAAGTTTCAAAATGGAGCAATTCTGGGTGAAAGAAGACTTTCGCTAAAACCCATCTTTGGGCATATGCTGTAATGTTCTACTCCCCACCTCCAGTCTTGTTCAGTCAGGGTGAAGAGGGTTGAGGCCATTTTCTTCAGAGCAGTGAAGATTAAGAGGATGTGTGATCATGGCATTTAACAGCTTAACGGGGGGCAGGGATGCAAAATTTGAAGAAGCTGTGACATTTCGGGGAACCTGTGCAAATAGATTTTATGCAGTGGTTATGGTCATCTGGAACATAATAATTCAAAGTTATTTTAAAAGTTTATTTCAAAAGCAACTAAAAAGGGAACATTTTATAAATACAGGGAGCATAGAATTTTCAAAAAGCCTGACAGGTTCACAGGCCCCTTGTGTGCTGCATCAGCCTGCATCACCCCATAATGTGGTGAACAGTGGAGTGTGCTCTTTTCTGGTCACTTCATTACACCAAGATTGTAGTAGCTTTGGAGAGGGTGCAGAGGAGATTTACCAGGATGTTGCATGGATTAGAGAACATGTCTTATAAGGAAAGGTTGAGCAAGCTGGGGCTTTTCTCATTGAAGCGAATGAGGATGAGAGGACACTTAATAGAGATGTGTAGGATTGCACAGCCAGTGGTGGAGACTGAATCAACAGGGACATTTTAAGAAACTCTTAGATAAGCACGTGGATGTATTATGGGCTGTGAGGGAGGGAAGGATTATAGAGGTCAGCACATCATGGACTGAAGGCCCTGTAATGTTCTATGTTCTAGAAACCATTGAACCATACACACTGGTACAAGCTGGGCAACAAGCAAAATACAGCAGATGCTGGAAATCTAAACCCAAAGCAGAAAGCAATGGCAGAATCTATGGAAATAGAATCAATGTTTCTGTTTGATGAACCTTTCTCAGAAGTAGGGAATATTAGAGATTAAAAAAAATAAGTTGCAGAAAATCTAAATGACGCAAATGGTTGAGGTAGCAGACGAGAGTGGACGATGAGAGGTGTACACAGAACATAAATACAATCTACCAGGAGGAAAGGGACAAGTAATTGAACTAGAAATAAGATCAAAGAGAATGATGACCCTCCAAGAGTGACTCTGGATATTGGTGAACTAAGGGATCAGAGGGCCCAGTTCCAAAGCTCATTGAAAATGGCCACAAAAGCAGATAGAATGGGAAAGAAGGCATTTGGTACACTTGGCTTCATTGAGCGGGGCATTGAGTATAAAAGGAAGGAAGTCATGTTGAAGCTACACAAAATTTGGTGAGCCTGCGCTTGGAACTCTGTGTGAAATTCTGGTTGCCCCATCACAGGAAAGATGTGGAGGCTTTAGAGAGTGTACAGAAGAGGTACCCTGCTTTAGAGGGTATGAGAGATTGGACAAAGGTGGTTTTCACTGGAGCATTGGAAGCTGAATGGAGACCTGAGAGAGAAGCATTGACAGAGTGGAGAGTCAGAATCTTCCCCCCCACAGGGAACAGAACTGACACACAAGGACGTGTTAAAAGTGGGAGGGGCAGAAGGGGAGTTTAATGGAGATGTGTGGTGCAAATATTTTACACAGAGAGAGGTAAGTGTTTGGAATGGGCTGTCTGGGGTAGTGGAGGAAGCAGACACAATAGTAGTGTTTAAGGAGCTTCAAAGAGACATATATCTGATGGGAAATGAAGGGATATCTATCGGGTGGAAGCAGTAGAGCTTGGTTTGATTTGAAAATTATGTCTGGCACAGACACATGAGCCAAAGGGTCCAATCTATAGTCTACCTCTCACCCACAACATGAGCTCAGTGAGAGCTGAGGTGGTGATGGAGGCTCCACCACCGACAGCAGAATACATTGTGTTGGGCACAGACACCGGGGTGGGGGGGGGTGGGACGGAGGGGCTGACAGTTCCAATCCTGTGCTGGTCTTTCTATGGTCTACCTCTCTTAACACGAGCTCAGTCATGTCCTGGTGACAAATGAAGACCACAGGACTGGCACTCCACGAGTTTTAGTGTGGGCACCAGTGTCTATGTGATTTTCCTCTAACATTGTTGCCTCGCTTTTCCAAGAATCAAATGCCTTGTTCCAAACCTCGGAGCTCGACTTGTGCCATGTTGCTGAGAAGCAGGACAATATCCAAATGGATATGGCAGTAAATTCGGCTGATTACCACTTCGTTCATAGCACAGAATCAGACAGGATAGCAATTGACTACATTCAGGAAGAGAAGAATCATTCAACCTTCTTTTCTGATGCCTGGCTCAAAGCCTCTCAGGAATGGAAGAACAAGAAATCAGAGGTCATAATTTCTGAGGGAATGCTGGATGAGCATTTTATAGCCATCTTGTGCTACACCTTAGACAGTCCACCACTCTACCGATACTTCAATCAAGCCATCAGAAACTATGGAGTGAATGATGAAATGTATGCAAAATGTTTCCCGTACAAAAGCCTGCACTATCTTCTGTCAGTAGCTCTCAGCATATTAAAGAGCAGCGCTTGGCAACCAGGTCCAAGAGCACAAGTCTACAGAGGGATAGATAAAAAGGTGCAGGTCAGTGAAGGAGCACACGTCCGGTTTGGCCAGTTTGCCTCCACGTCTCTGAACATGTATCAGTCAGTATCAACATTCACTAAAAAGGGTACCGGCACCAGCACTCTCTTTAACATCACCACAGCCCACGGTGTCTCCATTGAGAAGATATCCTTCTTCCGCAGTGAGGAGGAAGTGCTCATCCCACCTTATGAGGTGTTTAATGTCACGAAAATAGTTGACTGGAAAGGTGAAAATGGGTTGCTGGGTGTCAACATTGTCCTTTCATCCATTGGGACCAGACAGAGGGAGGTGGAGCTGCAGTCAGATGGTCCTGGCCACCTGAAGTTGGTGAGGGTGCTGGTACCTGCCTCCTTCTGGTGGGTCTTCATTCTGACCATTCTGCTGGTCCTGCTGCTGCTGGCTGCTGGCATTATGTTGGTGAAGAAATGGAAGTCGATTGCTGGAAGCTGCACAATTTGAAACAGTCTCCCGCTGATTGACTAATACCCAGTCACTGGCCATCACCATCACGTAATGCCTGGTCACTACCTGTCACTGTGGGCTAATGCTCGGTCACTGCCAATCACCATGAGTTAATGTCCGGTCACTGCCTGTCACCATCACATAATGCCCAGTCACTGCCCATTACCATGATTTAATGCCCGGATCCTGCCCGTCACCATCAGGCAATACCAGGCCACTGTCCATCACTATCAGGTAATGCCTGATCACTGCCCATCACCGTCAGGTAATGCCTGATCACTGCCTGTTACATAATGCCCAGTCACTGCCCATCCCCGTCAGGTAATACCAGGACACTGCCCATCCCATCAGGTAATACCAGGTCACTGCCCATCACTGTCAGGTAATGCCTGATCACTGCCTGTCACCATCACATAATGCCCAGTCACTGCCTATCACCATCAGGTAATAACAGGTCATTGTCCAACACCGTCAGATAATATCAAGTCACTACCCATCACTGCCTGATCACAGATATTTGTTTCAATCTATTCGTATTTACTTGATAATTTTTTTTTGAGATTTGAATAAAATGGTTAGGGAGTTTTTATGGAGAGGTAAATTTTCAAGAGTAGCTTTGAATAAATTAACTTGGAAATATGAGTTCGGGGGATTACGTTTACCACATTTTCAAAATTATTATGAAGCAGCCCATCTTAAATTTATTAGTTCATTGATGGATTTGGTACGGCCTCCTAGTTGGGCCAAAATTGAGATGACAAATATTTCTGAATTTGAAATACATCAATTTTTGTTTAGATGGAATATAAATTTGTTACAACAATATAATGTGCCTATACTAAAACATTTAATGAAGTTATGGATAAAGAAAAAATAAAATGACAGGCTCTAGGGGTAAATTATCAGCTTTGACTCCATTGTATAATAATCAACTTGTTCCTTTTTCAATACATAATCGAAGTTTATTGCATTGGAGATTTAAAGGTGTGAAAAATTTGGGAGATTGTTTTAAAGAGGGTAAATTTTTATCTTTTAATCAGATGAGGGAAGGTTTTGGTATTGATAAGAACTCTGTTTCTTTATTATCAAATTCGATTTTTGGTAAGATGTATGTTTGGTAGAGATATGATTTTACCTGAAACGACTAAATTTGAGACTTTTCTTATGAAGGTACCAGAGAAGGGTTATATTTCATCTATGAATCAAATATTACAGGATGGTATGGATAAAAAGGGTTGGGATAGATCTAAAAGTAAATGGGAAGCGGATACTGGTTTTATTTTATCTGAAGATGATTGGTTAGATATCTGTTATGATAGTGTAACTAGATTGATAAATGCTCGTTATGCAATGATTAATTACAATTTTTTACAGCAATTATATTTAACACCTGAAAAATTAAAAAAGTATGGTTTTCATGAATCAGATTTGTGTTTTAGATGTGGTGATACGGTTGGAACTTTTTTTTCATGCCGTTTGGTCATGTATACATATAAAATCTTTTTGGAAGAAAATTCAATCGTTTTTAAAATATCTGTATAAGATTAAAATAGTTTTAGATCTGTAATGGAAGATTCTAACTGTGTTGTTTTTTACTTTTGCAGCCTTTGCTTCTGCAAGGCTGAGAACCTGCTTGTTTTTAGAATCAGCAGACATAAGCTAAATTCCACCGAGGGGCCAGAGATGCTGTTATCTGATGAAACAGATAACTGCTGTAATCTTCCTGCTTGTTTTGGTCACAGACTGTCAGAGGCCTAGCCTTTATGCAAAATAAACCATTGTATTCAAAGTGATAAGCTGAAAATTATGTTATTTGATAGAAGCCTAACATGCTAGCTTGCTCGCTTATCTTTCTTGCTGTGCTGGGAATAGGTGCTTGGGTAAGCAGTTTTTGGGTAATATAAGCCATGGTCCCGCTGCTGAAGTTTGAGACTCTCCGAGAGGTGGCAACATCTCTCAGCAAGAAGAAGAACTTCTAGAGTCCAGCCAACGTCCCGGTCAGGGGAGGTGGAGAAGCTGCTACCGGTGCCCTGACAACCTACTACAAGTGTGCAGTCGTTGCCTTGCTTCAGCAGTTGGGACCAGTCCAGGCGTTGATAAGTATAGTTGGGAAGGGCTTGCATATTTTAGTTTGAAATCAGCTTTTGAATTTGTAATAAACATTTGTATAAACTGAACTGCTCCGGTGTGTGTGTCTATTTTCTTTCAGTAGCTCAAACACTGTGACCAATCTAAAATGAACAAAATGAGAGGTATAAGTTTACCCAAGACAAGATCCAACAGTATTTTTATTGGGTAGTTTGCAACCTTTGAAAGGCTTGGGATTAGATAAGTTTCAGCTTGCTTTTGTATATTTAGCTTTATCCGTAGCGAAAAAATGTATTGCTAGTACGTGGAAAGATACAAATATGATTGATATTAATAGATGGCATAATGAGATTAAATATTGTTTAATAATGGAAAAAAATTACGTATGTTTCGCGTGATAATTATAATTTTTTTATTAATAAGTGGTTGTTATATTCAGAATATTTACATTTCAATTTACATTGATTAGATCTTAACATGTATATTTAATTTTTCTTTAATATTTTTTCTTTTTTCTTTCTTTATGGCTCTCCTTAGGAGAGTTGGCTGAAGGGGGGGGGGGGGTTTCTTTTCTCTTTTTTTCTTTTTTTATATATAAAAAATAACATTCATGTTTATGGTTAATTGTTGTATATGTCATATATTATTTGTTTTTTGAAAAAATAAAAATAAAAAGGTAATGCCTGATCACTGCCTGTCACCATCACATAATGCCCAGTCACTCCCCGTCACAGTCACATAATGCCCAGTCACTGCCTATCTTCTTTTTCTTTGGCTTAGCTTCGTGGATGAAAATTTATGGAGGGGTAATGTCCACGTCAGCTGCAGGCTCGTTTGTGGCTGACAAGTCCGATGCGGGACAGGCAGACACGGTTGCAGCGGTTGCAAGGGAAAATTGGTTGGTTGCGGTTAGGTGTTGGGTTTTTCCTCCTTTGTCTTTTGTCAGTGAGGTGGGCTCTGCGGTCTTCTTCAAAGGAGGTTGCTGCCCGCCAAACTGTGAGGCGCCAAGATGCACGGTTTGAGGCGATATCAGCCCACTGGCAGTGGTCAATGTGGCAGGCACCAAGAGATTTCTTTAGGCAGTCCTTGTACCTCTTCTTTGGTGCACCTCTGTCACGGTGGCCAGTGGAGAGCTCGCCATATAACACGATCTTGGCAAGGCGATGGTCTTCCATTCTGGAGACGTGACCTACCTAGCGCAGTTGGATCTTCAGCAGTGTGGATTCGATGCTGTCGGCCTCTGCCATCTCAAGTACTTCGATGTTAGGGATGAAGTCGCTCCAATGAATGTTGAGGATGGAGCGGAGACAACGCTGCTGGAAGCGTTCTAGGAGCTGTAGGTGATGCCGGTAGAGTGTTAGGTCTGCTTTGTTCAAGAATGAGTGAGTCAGACGCCAGATTGAGTCGAAATCAAGGTTCATTATTACCGGATTGTAACACTTACAACTAACAGTGTTAGTTGGAGAAGGCGCATTCTCACGATATCAGCAAGTGGTGTTTTTTTTATACCCCAGGACATGCACTTAGTAAATTATCATACCATTACATTGTCCAATGAATAAACTGTTGCTACCCTTCTCTGTTAGTCTGCTGCACATCATTCTTGTTAGTGCCAAGCTTATCTTGAGTGTACAAGGTCACATCTGCATTCTGTTACTCCTTAGTACTGGGTGACTCCTTCTCCGGTCCCATCTCATGATGTTTTTACCTTACAAGAGGACCCATGATTCAGAGCTGAACAGGAGTGTGGGTATGACAACGGCTCTGTATATGCTAATCTTTGTGAGGTTTTTCAGTTGATTGTTTTCCAGACTCTTTTGTGTAGTCTTCCAAAGGCGCTATTTGTCTTGGCGAGTCTGTTGTCTATCTGTTGCCTATCACCATCAGGTAATAACAGGTCATTGTCCATCACCGTCAGGTAACATATAACATATATAACAATTACAGCACGGAAACAGGCCATTAGGCCCTTCTAGTCCGCACCGAACCAAACACCCCTTTCTAGTCCCACCTCCCTGCACAATGCCCATAACCCTCCATCTTCTTCTCATCCATATACCTGTCCAACCTTTTCTTAAATAATACAATTGACTCCGCCGCCACTATTTCTCCCGGAAGATCATTCCACACGGCTACCACTCTCTGAGTAAAGAAGTTCCCCCTCATGTTACCTCTAAACCTCTGCCCCTTAATTCTTAACTCATGTCCTCTTGTTTTAATCTTTCCTCCTCTTAACGGAAATAGTCTATCCACATCCACTCTGTCTATCCCTTTCATAATCTTAAATACTTCTATCAAATCCCCTCTCAACCTTCTACGCTCCAAAGAATAAAGACCTAATCTGTCCAATCTCTCCCTATACTCTAGATGCTTAAACCCAGGTAACATTCTGGTAAACCTTCTCTGCACTCTCTCCACTCTGTTTATATCCTTCCTATAATTAGGCGACCAGAACTGCACACAGAACTCCAAATTAGGCCGCACCAACGTCTTATACAATCTCAACATCACCTCCCAACTCCTATATTCCATGCAATGATTGATAAAGGCCAGCATACTAAAAGCCTTCTTCACCACCCTATTCACGTGAGTTTCTACCTTCAGGGAACGATGTACCGTTACTCCTAAATCTTTCTGCTCTTCTGTATTCCTCAATGCTCTCCCATTTACCACGTATGTCCTATTCTGATTCTTCTTACCAAAATGAAGCACCTCACACTTATCAGCATTAAATTCCATCTGCCATTTTTCAGCCCACTTTTCTAAGCAGCCCAAATCCCTCTGCAATCCTTGAAAACCTTCTTCATTATCCACTATTCCACCTATCTTAGTATTGTCTGCATATTTACTAATCCAATTCACCACCCCATCATCTAGATCATTAATGTATATAACGAACAACAATGGGCCCAATACAGATCCTTGAGGCACACCACTGGTCACCGGCCTCCAACCTGACAGACAATTATCCACTACCACTCTCTGGCCTCTCCCTTTCAGCCAATGTTCAATCCATTTGACTATCTTAAAATTTATACCTAAAGACTGCACCTTCCTAACTAACCTTCCATGTGGTACCTTATCGAAGGCCTTACTGAAGTCCATATAGACAACATCCACTGTGCTATCCTCATCCACATTCCTAGTCACCTCTTCAAAAAATTCAATCAGATTGGTCACTGCCCACCACTGTCAGGTAATGCCTGATCACTGCCTGTCACCATCACATAATACACAGTCACTGTCCATAACTATCAGGTAATGTCCAGTCATTGTCTGTCACATGGGCTAATAGCCGGTCACTGCCCATCCCCCTAGACCAATCCTCAGTCACTTCCCATCACCGTCAGGAAATGCCCAGTCATTGCCCATTCCAGTCGGTAATGCCTGGTCATCGTCCATCGCTGTGGGCTAATCCCCAGTCATGGCCCATCACTGTGGGCCAATCCCCGGTTACTGCACAAAGGATTTTGACTGATGGAGACAGCCATCCCATCAAGGTGTGTCCAGGAAGCCACTTCAAGGGGTACTGTGGAAGCTAACATTTTCGAGGTTGTGGTGACACATATTACTGTCACGTAATACCCATTCACTGCGTTACCATCGGCTAATGCTCAGCCGGTGCCCATCACTGATGGGTGATGCCTGGTCAGTGCCCATCACCAATGGGTTCTGCACAAAAGATTTTGACTAATGGAGACAGCAACCCTAACTCCTTAAGGTGTGTCCTTGAGGTTGTGGTGACACAGGTTACCACTTTTAGGTGGAACTCCGCCACAGCCCGGTCTGAGTACTGAGCCAGAAGAGACGAGGGCTACTGCCACTCGAACTTCCCGGCCTGTGAATCTGTTCAACTAATGAATATTACAAATGCCACTGCAGGTATCCTAGCCCATAATTTGGGACACAAAGAATTAAATAGCAATATTCTCAGGCAGAGAAAGTTTATTGCCATTCATAAAAGTATTCATATAAAATTATTTTTTACTTGGAAGTATTTAGCTTGATTATAAATCAATAACAATGTTCAGGAGAGTAAAAGTTACAGATTTGGGAGCAGACATATTTTCCATGACAGTGAATATTAAATATCTCAATATTTACTATTAAAAGCCTTGGATAATTATCCATCGATGTTTACCATTAAAACCTTTGATCATTAGTAGTCAATGTTCATCTCTGAAGGGCTTTTACCCATTAATCTAGACCTGAAGGCTTTTCACAATCACCTGTCAGCATTAAGCACAAGAATCTGTTCTAGAGCTTCATTAAGCATTGATTTGATCAGTACTGGTAGTGTCACCATCTGGTGCGTTACCACAGCACACTTCAATGGCCAGAGACAAAAAATGCTGGAAATATTCAGTAGGCCAGCCTGCATGAGTGGGAAGAGAAACTGAGGCAAGGTTTAAGATTGAGGGCACTTTGAGATCCGAAACACTGACCCTACTTCTCTTCCCACAGACAAAGCCTGAACTGTGGAGTATTTTCAGTGTCTTATGGTTTTGATTTAGGTTTCTGGCATTTGCTTTTTTTACATTTCAGGTTAAGCTACTGGCTTCTCTTTACATTGAGCAGTGTGAAATATTATACAATATTCAAAATAGATTATAACTTCCCTGAATACTGTGAAAATTTGGGAAACAGCAGAGTTAATGATTACATCCTCTTCTCCTCATCGTGGGGGTTGGAGAGGTGTCAGTTCTTAAAAGGATTCTTTACCTGGGTACGTTTTCTCATAGTAACCGATGCTGAATGCAAGGCCCATCCACATTCCCCTCATCTGGTTGTTTTGCCAATATTCAATAGATATGTTGTACTCCCACTGCTCATGCTCAGTTGTTCTTGGTTGGGTCCAGCTTCAAGGCGAAGAGGCTCAGAAATGGGCACCTCGTTTCTCTGCCACAATTTGGAGGTAGTCCTTGTAGAGCACACACAACGGCTCCCCCTGCTCCACAACCTGCCACTTCACTGCGATCTCCAGCACTGAGCCTTGCTGGAAGAAGGGGAGGTTGATCGACCTGCTCGCTCCTGAGCCGCCACGACTGGTGAGCATCTATTGACGAGAAGGAGATATGGGCAAGAGGATGAGCTTCAAACCACCCAAGGATTGCCTACAGTCTCTGCAGACTGTGCCAGTTAGTGCTGAGGGCAGAGACTGTAGCCCATGCTGCTTTAACCCTGACAGCAACTCTGTGGTCTGTCCCAGGAGAGGTCGCTCCTCTCTAGCCTGTCATAAAGTGGCCATCTCTTGTTGGCCTGGTGGGCACAATACAAGTGGAGGTTGGACCACTTTGCTGCGAGTTGCCCTGTACCACAATTTAATGTCTTCAAAGAACAATTAACCTGCCACGTCCCCTAATGGGAAAGACCGCTGCAGCCAATGACTCCAGACACTCAATCCCACAACTTAGGAGCAACTCATTATTAAAATATTAAAACCCTCACATTTGTGAATGGATTGTCTTCATCCAGGTGAAAGTTGAGGGCCTGAGTTTCGATCCACGCATTATCTGTGTTTCTTGGGTCATCCACGTAGCCTGTGTAAACCTGAAACAAACAACGAAGCCCATTGGAATTCCATTTGGCTACTCTGCCCAGCATTAACATCTGCAACCACTTGCAAAGACATGAACATTGGTATCAGGTGGTCAGGGGGTAGGCGAATCTCATTTGGGGTCAAGTAGGTATTGATGCTGAGAGGCAGAGTAAAATTCTGAACAGAAATTGAGGGGATAACAAAGGAACTGAAAAGTCTAATGTCCTTCAAGCCACATGAGTTGGTTCGATGTGAACTTGAAGAAAATGAAGTGGATAAGAGAGAGCGAACCTTCCTGAATATTGACTAACCTTCCTGAATATTGTAACAAGGTAACTAAAGTAGATTTATGAAGAAAGTCTAATCAATGCTCAGAGGATGTCTTACAAAATCCATCACAGGTGAGTTAATTGAGGGGCAATAAAAGGTTAGTGGCAGCATCCTTGAAGAAGTTCACCCAAGGGTAGAAAACCTAGAGACATGGCAACGTGACCTCCTGGCTGGCAGAAGGCAGTTCGCTCCACAGATCCATGCCCAGACACCAGCTAATGCAGGGCAGAAAATTAAAGTTTGCAGATGACTCTACTCGATTGGATCATAAGGATACTGACTAACATTCCCAGAGGATGCAATCAGCTGACAGATAGGCAGGCAAAATGTAACACTGAGACATGTGAGGCAATACCCCTTTGTAGATAGATAGGGGATGTGCAAAGGGTAGGTGCATTGGTAATGAGTTGGAAGATCAAGAATAATAAGAACATAGATCATTTCTGCACAGTATAGGCCCTTCAGCCCACAATGTTGTGCTGATCTATCCAAACCTATTCCACAACAATTTAATGCAGGAAAAAGACTGGTTACAAACTTTGGAAGAATTTGAATGGACTGAACTATTAAATAGCACAGTTTGAAGCAAATTTAGTATTGGCACACAATGAGGAAGACAAATGGAAGCTAGCCTCCACTGGAGGGCTCAGCTATCGTTGAGGATGGAGATGCTCTGGGAGTCTCTTCCTCCCAATAGCTGTTGAATTGTCCATGAAGAGGGCATCAGTCATCCCGGTACCCAAGAAGAGTTGCGTGGGCTGTCTCAATTACTACTGCCCAATAGCACTAACTTCTACTGTGCTGAAATGGTTCAAGAGGCTGGTCATGATCAGAATTAACACGTACCTAAGTAAAGATCTGGGCCCACTGCAATTTGCCTATGATGTCAATCCCTCCACAGCAGATGTAATATCGCTGGCTCTCCACTCAGCTCTGGATCACCTCGATAACAGTAATTCATACATATGTTTTCTGTTCATAGACTACAGCTTGGCCTTCAATACCATTACTCCTTCATTGCTGGTCAAGAAGCTACAAACTCTAGGCCTCTGTATCCCCCTCTGCAACTCGAACCTTGACTTCCTCATTGGAAGACCACAGTAAGTATGAATTGGAAACAATGTTTCCTCCTCACTGATCTTCAACACAAGCACACTCCAAGGATATGTGCTTAGCCCACTGCTCTTCTCGTTCTTCACCCACGACAGTGTGACCAGGCACAATTCCAATGGAATCTACAAGTTTGCCAATTACATCACAGTTGTCGGCAGAATCACAAATGGCAATGAGGAAGCATACAGGAGGGTGATGGATCAGCTTGTTGAATGGTGTAACAACAACAACCTTGTGCTCAATGTCAGCAAAACCAAGGACATGATAGTGGTATTCAGAAGGAAGCCAGGGGAACATGACCCAGTCCTTATCGAGGGCTCAGTAGTGGAGAAGGTCAAGAACTTCAAATTCCAGTATGTCAACATCTCCGAGTATCTGTCCTGGAGCTTCCATGTGGATGCAATCACAAAGAAGGTTTCCTGCAGCTATACGATGTGAGGTGTCGGAGGCGATTCGATAAGGCACCGAAGACTCTTGTAGATTTCTACAAGTGTATTGTGGAGAGCATTCTGGCTGGTTACATCACTGCCTGGTATGGAGGCGCCAAATCTCAGGTCAAGAATAAACTCCAGAGGCTTGTTAACTCGGCCTGCGACACCATAGGCACCCGACTTCACTCCATCGCGGACATCTGTATGAGGTGGTGTCTTTAAAAAGCAACCTCTATCCTCAGAGACCCCCACCACCTAGGCCATGCCCCCTTCACTCTGCTACCATCGGGGAAAAGGTACAGGAGCCTCAAGTCGAGCACTCAGCGGCACAAGGACAGATTCTTCCTGGCTGCCATCAGATTCCTGAATGATCAATGAACCAGACGCTGCCTTACTTTTTGTGCACTGTTTTGTTATTATTATTTTTTGCATGGTAATGCTGTAAGATGGTGAAAATATGCAGGTTTGCACTAAGAAGCTGCTGTAAAACATCAAATTTAATAATTGCTCTTGATAATAAATCCTGATTCATAGTCATGACTAGATGTGGTTGGACTGCATAGGTTTGACTTGTTCCACTGGGGTTTGTCCCCTGCCTGAGTTTCTTGATGCATGCATCCCTGTGTTGTGCTTTCAGCAGGCATATACCTCCACATTAGCTCTGCCTGGAAGAGTACCAATCACCATTTCACTTGGTCGGAGAATTACTACTCTGGAAATGTTGATTTTTCAACACAGCCTTAGATTGTAGCCTTGCTTTGTGCATCGTGAAACACTCAAGTCTGCAGATGCTATGATTGTGGTAAAAACAGACCAAAATACTGGAGAAACTCAGCTGGTCCTTTCATCGTCCATAGGAGACAAAGGTTTATTGCTGATGTTTCAGCCTTGAGCCCTTCAAGGAATAAGCGGAATAAGCCACAAACAAAAAGTCTTAGAATTCAAACAAGGGGGGAGGAATCCAGGCCAACCATTGGTGTTAATTGGATATGATAAAGGATGAGGTAAGAATTTATCATGTCTGTGTGAAAGGAGACAGGGAATGGAGACACTTTTGGGGAAGGTGGAGGGGCGGAGGGGGGGAGGTTTAATAAAGTCGATATTAATGCCATTTGGTTGGAAGTTTCCCAGTTGGAAGATGAGGTACTGTTCCCCCAATTTATGGGTGATCTCAGTCTGGCAGTACATGAGGCCATGGACAAACATGTTGGCAAGGGAAGGGGATGGAGAATTGAAATGGGTGGCCACTGGGAGATCCACACTATTGTAGAGCACAGAGCTGAGGTGCTCAATAAAGTGATTTGTCCATCACCTCTGTGATCAGAAGACTCTAAATTTAGTTTGGAAATAGCTTGTGATACTTCAGCAGACTGAAGTGGTTCTGGCAACAGGCTGCATTAACCTGGTGGGCTGAATCTGCATTGCATAAACCTCACATGGGGTTGTGACATTATATTCTGTCGACAATTAATTCTACAAAGTTTAACTCTCACCTGAAAAGCATTCTCCATCAGTTTCTTCAACATGTTCAGCATCTTTGTGTTTAAAATTAGTTTCATTTTCTTGGGGAATATCTCTCCAGGATCCAGAATGCCCTGAGAAGTTAACATAGTACACACAGTACAGCCCTCAATGTTGTGCTGACCTATATATTCCTCCCTAAAAAAAGCTAAATCCTTCCTATGACATAACCCTCTATTTTTCGTTCATTTACATGTTGTCTAAAAGTCTCTTAAATGGCCCTAATGTTTCAGGCTTCACCACCATCCCATACAAGCCATTTGAGGCACCCACATCTTTCTATGTAAAAAAAACGTACCTCTGATGTTTCTCCTTAACTTTTCTCCCTTCACTTTGTACAGATGTCTTCTGGCGTTTGTTATTCCTGCCCTGGGAAAAAGGCACTGGCTGCCCATTCTATCTATCTATGACTCTCAGAACCTTGCAGACCTCTATGGTCCAAAAAGAAAAATCCTAGCCCTTCTAAACTTGCCTCATGAGACTGAGTTTCCAATCCAGGCAGTATCCTGGTAGTTCTTCTCTGCCCCCTCTCCATGGCTTCCGCATCCTTCCCATAATGAGGTGATCTGAAGTGAACACAATACCCAGTGTGGTCTCACCAGAAATTTGTAGAGTTGGAACATGATCTCTCGACTCTTGAACTCAATTTCCCTATTAATGAAGCCCAGCATCCCATAGGCCTTCTTAACTATCCTTGAGATATTTGGACTTAGACCCCAAGGTCTATTTGTTTCTACACACTGTTCCTATATCTGACCATTAAACCTGCACTCAGCTTTCTGGTTTGATTTTCCAAAATAGATCACCTCACACTTATCCAGATTGAACTCCATTTGCCACTTTTCCATCCAACTAGGCATCCTGTCTATATCCTTTGTTTCTTATAATGATCTTCAGCCCCATCCACATCTCCTCCAACCTTCATGTCATCCACATACCTACTGACCCATCTTGCTTCTTCATCCAGGTCATTTGTAAAAATTACAAAGAGCAGGGGACCCAGAACATATCCTTGCGGTACTCCACTAATCACTGACGTCCAGGCAGAATACTTTTTGTCCACTACTACTCTCTGCTTTCTATATGCAAGCCAATTTTTTTATCCACATGTAAGGTTCCATGGATCCCATGCTTCATGACTCCTTCATCAATTTCTTTTGTTTCCACCTCAATAAACTCAATTAGGCTCATGAGGTACAACCTTCCCTTCACAAAGCCATGCTGACTATTGCTGAATAGACTGTACCTCTCCAAATGCTCATAAATTCTGTCTTTAAGAATCCTCTTCAATGGTTTGCACACCATTGATGTAAGACTCCCCAGACTATAATTCCAAGGATTCTCCTTTTTTAAACATTGGGACCACATTTGCCATTCTCCAATCTCCAAGCACTTCCCCTGTGGTCAAGGAGGCCTCAAAAAAACATTGCCAAACCCCCAGCTAAATCTTCTCCCTTCCCACGACAATCTGGGGTATATCATGTCTGGCCCCGGGGACTTAACAATCTTTTTTAAAAATTTTTTATTTTTCACACTATAAACCACATTGATCAAGATACATACATTTTCCCTCTTGAACATATACAGTGTTGTTTTCTCCCCCCCCCCCTTCCCTCCCTCCCTTCCTACCTCCCCTCCCATTTATTTAAAGTTCAGAAAATAGGATACATTAAACCCGTCAAACAATGTTGTCAGTCAATAAAAAAAAAACAAGAAATTCCACTGAATCAGTTCTTTTCATTCTCTTCTCCTTCTGTCATTTAGGTGGTAGATGACCCGGTAGGTTTTCTCTATTATGTTTCATGTATGGCTCCCATACTTGTTCAAATATTGTAATATTATTTCTTAATTTATATGTTATTTTTTCTAATGGAATACATTTATTCATTTCTATATACCATTGTTGTATTCTCAAGTTATCTTCTAATTTCCAGGCTGACATAATACATTTATTTGCTACAGCTAGGGCTATCATAATGAATCTTTTTTGTGCACCATCCAAATCAAGTCCAAATTCTTTGTTTTTTATGTTATTTAGGAGGAAGATCTCTGGGTTTTTTGGTATATTGCTTTTTGTGATTTTATTTAATATCTGGTTTAGATCTTTCCAAAATTTTTTCACTTTCTCACATGTCCAGATTGCATGAATTGTTGTTCCCATTTCCTTTTTACAGCAAAAACATCTGTCAGATACTGTTGGGTCCCATTTATTTAACTTTTGAGGTGTAATGTATAGCCTGTGTATCCAGTTATATTGTATCATACGTAACCTTGTATTTATTGTATTTCTCATAGTTCCTGAGCATAACTTCTCCCATGTTTCCTTCTTTATCTTTATGTTTAGATCTTGTTCCCATTTTTGTTTAGTTTTACCATTTGTTTCCTCATTCTCCTTTTCTTGTAGTTTAATATACATGTTTGTTACAAATTTCTTGATTATCATTGTGTCTGTAATCACATATTCAAAATTACTTCCCTTTGGTAACCTCAGACTGCTTCCCAATTTATCCTTCAAGTAGGATTTCAGTTGGTAGTATGCCAACACTGTATTGTGAGTTATATTATATTTATCCTTCATTTGTTCAAAGGATAATAATTTATTACCCGAAAAGCAATTTTCTATTCTTTTGATCCCTTTTTTCTCTCATTCTCCAAAGGAAAGGTTATCTATTGTAAAAGGGATTAGCTGATTTTGCATCAGTATTAGTTTTGGTAGTTGGTAATTTGTTTTATTCCTTTCTACATGAATCTTCTTCCAAATATTGAGCAGATGATGTAATACTGGAGAATTCCTACGTTGTACCAATTTTTCATCCCATTTATATAATATATGTTCAAGTATCTTCTCCCCTATTTTATCTAGTTCTAATCTAGTCCAATCTGGCTTTTCCCTTGTTTGATAAAAATCTGATAGGTATCTTAATTGTGCGGCTCTATAATAATTTTTAAAGTTTGGCAGTCGTAAGCCTCCTTGTTTATACCATTCTGTTAATTTATCTAGTGCTACCCTCGGTTTCCCCCCTTTCCATAAAAATATCCTTATTATTTTCTTTAACCCCTTGAAGAATTTCTCTGTCAAGTGTATTGGCAATGCCTGAAATAGGTATTGTATCCTTGGGAAAATGTTCATTTTAATACAGTTTATCCTTCCTATTAGTGTTAGTGGTAAGTCTTTCCAATGCTCTAAGTCATCCTGTAATTTTTTCATTAGTGGATAATAATTGAGTTTATATAGATGGCCGAGGTTTTTATTTATTTGTATACCTAGGTATCGCATTGCTTGCATTTGCCATCTGAATGGTGAATCTTTCTTAAATTTTGAGAAATCCGCATTATTCATTGGCATTACTTCACTTTTATTTGCGTTAATCTTGTATCCCAACACTTCTCCATATTCCTTCAATTTCTTATGTAATTCTTTTATTGATATTTCTGGTTCTGTTAAGTATACTATAATGTTATCTGCAAATAAACTGATTTTATATTCCTTGTCTTTTATTTTTATCCCTTTTATTTTATTTTCTGTTCTTATCAGTTCTGCTAGTGGTTCTATTGCTAACGCGAACAATAAGGGCGATAGTGGGCATCCCTGCCTTGTTGATCTGCTTAAGTTAAATTGTTTTGATATATATCCATTTACTGTCACTTTCGCCAATGGCCCCTTATATAATGCTTTAATCCAATTAATATATTTCTCTGGTAAGCTGAATTTTTGTAGTACTTTGAATAAACAATTCCATTCTACTCTGTCAAAGGCCTTCTCTGCGTCTAAAGCAACCGCAACTGTTAGAGCTTTATTTCCTTCTACTGCATGAATTAAGTTAATAAATTTACAAATATTGTCTGTTGTTCGTCTTTTTTTAATAAATCCAGTTTGGTCTAGACTTACTATTTTTTGTACATAGTCGGCTAATCTGTTTGCTAATAGTTTAGCTATTATCTTATAATCTGTGTTAAGTAAAGATATTGGTCTATATGACGTTGGTGCGAGTGGATCTTTCCCTGTCTTTGGTATTACTGTAATTATTGCTGTTTTGCATGAATCTGGTAAGCTTTGTGTTTTATCAATCTGGTTGATTACTTCCAGGAAGGGAGGAATTAATAAATCTTTAAATGTTTTATAAAATTCTATTGGGAATCCATTCTCTCCTGGTGTTTTATTATTCGGTAGTTTTTTTATTATCTCTTGTATTTCTACTATTTCAAATGGTTCTGTTAATTTATTTTGTTCCTCTGTTTGTAATTTCGGTAGTTCAATTTTAGTTAAAAATTCATCTATTCTGTCTTCTTTCCCTTCGTTCAGTTTGGTATAATTGTTCGTAGAATTCTCTGAAGTTTTCATTAATCTCCGTTGGATTATATGTGATTTGTTTGTCTTTTTTCCTTGATGCCAATACTATTCTCTTAGTTTGTTCTGTCTTAAGCTGCCATGCTAGAATTTTGTGCATTTTTCTCCTAGTTCATAATATTTCTGTTTTGTCTTCATTATGTTCTTCTCCACCTTTTATGTTTGTAGTGTTTCATATTTGATTTTTTTATCTGCCAATTCTCTTCTTTTAGTTGTGTCTTCCTTCATTGCTAATTCTTTTTCTATATTTGCTATTTCCCTTTCCAACTGCTCTGTTTCCTGATTGTAGTCCTTCATCTTGGTTACATAACTTATTATTTGCCCTCCTGATGAACGCTATCATTGCGTCCCATAGTATAAACTTATCTTTCACTGATTCTGTATTTATTTCAAAGTACATTTTAATTTGTCTTTCAATTAATTCTCTAAAATCCTGCCTTTTAAGTAGCATGGAGTTTAATCTCCATCTATACAGTCTTGGAGGAATGTCCTCTAACTCTATTGTCAATATCAGGGGTGAGTGGTCTGATAATAGTCTAGCTTTATATTCTGTTTTCCTAACTCTGTCTTGCATGCGAGCTGATAACAGGAATAGGTCTATTCTTGAGTATGTTTTTATGTCTACCCAAATAATATGAATATTCCTTTTCCTTTGGGTGTTGTTTCCTCCATATATCCAAAAGTTGCATTTCTTGCATCGATTTAATTATAAATTTGGTTACTTTGTTCTTTCTGTTAATTTTTTTCCCCAGTTTTATCCATGTTTGAATCCAAATTAAGGTTGAAATCCCCTCCTATTAGTATGTTCCCTTGCGTGTCTGCTATCTTCAAAAAAATATCTTGCATAAATTTTTGATCTTCTTCGTTAGGTGAATATACATTGAGTAAATTCCAAAACTCTGAATATATCTGACATTTTATCATTACATATCTCCCTGCTGGATCTATTATTTTCTCTTCTATTTTAATTGGTACATTTTTACTGATTAATATAGCTACTCCTCTAGCTTTTGAATTATATGACGCTGCTGTTACATGTCCTATCCAATCTCTCTTTAATTTCTTGTGCTCCACTTCAGTTAAGTGTGTTTCTTGCACGAATGCTATATCAATTTTTTCTTTTTTCAGTAAATTTAGCGGTTTCTTCCTTTTGATTTGGGTATGTATTCCATTAATATTTAAAGTCATATAGTTCAACATAGCCATTTCATACTTTGTTTATCTTTCCTTTCCGTTTCCTCATCATCACCTTTCCTTCTTATCCATTTCTGCTTTCTTTTTTTGAACACTTTATAAGACAACATTTCTAAAACATCAAACATTTCCCTTATTCTCCTATCTAAAATTTCTTTAACCCCACTATCCCTTCCCCTTCCTGAGTTGCCCTTTATCCCTTGTCGGGCAACCACATCTTCCCTCTCCATTTGGATTTGCGAATTCACTCGCAAGTGTCAACTGATTTCGCAGTGACCGTAACTCTTCCCCACCCAGCCCCCCCAGAAAAGATTTTAATTTTCATATACAACAAAGGTCACTCTCTTAATTCCCCCCATACTTCCTTTCTTCCCTTTCTTTCCCTTCTTAGTTCTTACCTATATTCTATTTTATATATTTATATATATATATATATATATATATATATATATATACCTACATACACACATACATATAGTTTGTGGTCATTTTTGTTCTCGTTACATATCTTCCTCTCTCTGTCTGTTTTGTAGTTGTTCTGCAAATTTTCTTGCTTCTACCGGATCCAAGAATAGTCTGTTTTGCTGCCCTGGAATAACTATTTTAAGTACCGCTGGATACTTTAGCATAAATTTATATCCTTTTTTCCATAGGATCGTTTTTGCTGCATTAAACTCCTTCCTCTTCTTCAGGAGTTCAAAACTTATATCTGGATAGAAAAAAAATTTTTGACCTTTGTATTCCAGTGGTTTTTTGTCTTCTCTTATTTTCTTCATTGCTTTCTCCAATATATTTTCTCTTGTTGTATATCTTAAGAATTTTACTAGAATGGATCTTGGTTTTTGTTGTGGTTGTGGTTTAGGGGCTAATGTTCTGTGTGCCCTTTCTATTTCCATTTCTTCCTGTTTTTCTGGTCTTCCTAAGACCCTGGGGATCCATTCTTTTATAAATTCTCTCATATTCTTGCCTTCTTCATCTTCCTTAAGGCCCACTATCTTTATATTGTTTCTTCTACTATAATTTTCCATTATATCTATCTTCTGAGCTAACAGTTCTTGTGTCTCTTTAACTTTTTTATCAGATTCTTCTAATTTCTCTTTTAAGTCCTCTACTTCCATTTCTATGGCTGTTTATCGTTCTTCCACCTTGACCACTCTTTTTCCTATTTCTGACATGATCATCTCTAATCTATTCATTTTTTCTTCTGTACTTTTTACTCTTCTTTTTATTTCACTGAATTCTTGTGACTGCCATTCTTTTACTGATTCCATATATTGTTTAAAAAAAAATATCTATTGTCTTGCCCTTCCCTTCATCTTCCATTTCTCTGTGTTCTTCCTCTTCTTCTTCTGAGTTCATTCCAGGATCTGTGTCCTTTGCCTCTGTCTCTTCTGGTTTTCTTGTTGGTTTGTTTGTTTTATTTTGTTGGGTATTTTTGGTCTTCTTATTTTATTAGAAGTGTCTTGCTGCTGGTCTTCTTCCTCTGGGTTGGTCATCTGTTGTTTCTTTGATTTCTTTTTACTCTCTTCTTTCTTCTCTTGTTATTTTCTGTGTTTTCCTCTTGCTGTTTTGTTGTGGCTGTCATTCTCAGCTGTGGAGATCGACTCCTCAGCTGGTACCCCCTCCCGTCAGTGTTATTTTTGTCTTGCGCATCGTGCATGCGCGAGGAGTCACGCATGCGCGGTTGCGCACTTTTGCTTGGCTCCGTGAGCCATTTTTGTAGTTCCGAGTTCGGGACTTCAACTGACCTTAGGGAGCGGGCTTCTCTCTCCGCGGCGGGCCTCCTCAGACAGGTAAGGGCTTCACCTTCTTCCAACGTCCTTTCTTCTTCCCGTTGCTTTCGATTTTTTTTTTCGCTGCCATTTTCTCCACACCTTTATTTTCACTTTATTTTGGTTTTTGTGTTTGTGCCTTCGTTTTTTCACTGTCTTTATTTAACTTTTCTGGAGAGGGCTGGAGTTCCCCGACCGGCCACTACTCCATCACGTGACTCCTCCAGGACTTAACAATCTTGATGTTTTTAAAAAGATCCAACACTTCCCTACTCTCAACATTGTCCCGCACATGAGCCTGATCTAGTCTGACTTCACCCTGATCACTGGATGCAAGTTACAGATACATTTCACAGACGTTCTCTCTGATGCGCTGAGAGTTTTAGAATTTCTCATTTTAATTCTCTTTAGCACATGCTGGGGATCCAATCCTTGGATTGTGCTGTGAACACCAGATTATCCAGCTTAGTGCAACACTGATGCTTTCAATGCCCATGTCCTCACTCTCTTTCATATTCTTAATGACGTGCTTATTTCACGTCACAGTCAAACAGCACATTATCAGGTCAGTGCTGTCCAAATACATCCAAGTGACCAGTTAACCTGATAAATCCGTGTCTTTGGAACATGGCAGGAAACCAGAGCCCCTGGAGGGAACACTGCATCTAAATTAAACAATAGGGAAAGAAAGAAGGAAGAATAAGAGGGAAAGGAGTCCAGTCCAACTGGCAAAAGGTGTTAATTTGATATGATAAGAGAAGAGATGAGAATTGATTTTGGCTCTGTGAAAGGGGACAGTGGGAAAAGGGAAGAAAGAGAGAGAGAGCTAGAGGAATGGAGACAGGGGGGAGAAGATTGGGGGGTAGGAGTTGGTTTCTAATAAAACTAGAGGAGTCGATGTTAATGCCATCCGGTTGGAGGGTGCCTAAACGGAAGATGAGATGTTATTCCTCCAGTTTGCTGGTGGTCTCAGTCGAATGGATGTTGTGAGACCAGCTGAGTTTCTCCTGTGTTTTGAGTCCTTGACTGTTTTTTCTTTAAAACAAGCAGGTGCAATTTTAAAAAATAAGACACAAAATCTTTCAGAGATTGCAAAATGTCCCACAGCAAAAGTGTCAGAAAAGCAGAGAAAATCACCACCAGGTTCCAGCCATCGCTATCCTTCAGGCAAAGGTGAAATCAGGCATTCTTTCTAACTCTGTACACACCACACTCCCGCAATTCCCACCTGTATACACACCACACTGCCGCGATTCCTGGCTATGTGGATACATCACACTGCCGTGATTCCCGCCTGTGTAAATACACCACACTGTCAAGATTCCCGGCTGTGTAAATACACCACACTGCTGTGATTCCCGCCTGTGTAAATACACCACACTGCTGCGATTCCTATCTATACATCTTTGTGTGAATTTGGATTGTATTTTTCACTGTTGTCACCTACCGCAGGCAGACTCCAGTCTTCTTGTGGATATCGAACAATTAGAAACTCGAGTATATGCTTGGAACATTTCATTGCCAATGAATTATCTGAGTTCTTCTTAAATCTGGAACAGATGAGAAGTATTGCCCTCAATTAGTGTCAGTTAATTGTCAGGCCAGTGTCCAATGCCCCTGTGACACAACATTCTCTTTCTCACCACTTACCCATGTCTTGAGAACTCTGGGCTCCCTGCAGAGGTGTAAAACTAGGAGTAAAACTGAGCATATGAACAGGCATAGGTGGGCTGAAGGGCCTGTACTGTGCTGTAATGGTTGCTGTGCCGTGCATCTCACCAGATGGAACAAAATCCCACAATGGTGTTTGTAAGTAAAATCCTGCAGCCCAGAGTCTTGGCCAATATGGTGGCACCTGTGCTCGACAGCAGCCACGAGAGGATGTAGACTCCAGGGGAGCAGTGAACTGGCACAGGGCACCAGTAGTAGGGAGAACACCACTCCCCCCCACCCCCACCATCGAGAAGAGAAGGAGATGACCCAACAGGATGGTGACCACAGCAGCAGACCAGCTAGGGACCCACACCAGCTGCAGGCAGCTTGCAGTCTGGGGAGCCGCACAGCTGTGGTCTGCTGGAGACTGGCTGCTGTGAACCAGGTATTGGTGCTGGGATTTGAGAGGGTGCTGAGGGCAAGAAGGGCTCCAGTCGCTGAAGGCTGCTTCCTGATTTTAATTGGAGGTTTGGATCTGGAGCTTGGGTTTCCGATTATTTGAATGGGAGTCTGTGTGGCTGTGGGAGCACCAACTAGATGGCCTGAATTGTCTGTTTCTGTGTTGTAAAGGTTCTTGAACTTGAGGGGACAGGTTTAAGATAAGCCTGAGGGCTGAGTTTTTCTATGCAGAGGGTGGTGAATATCAGGAACAAAGCTGCCACGGGAGGTAACACAGGCAGAAAATCCCAACGTTTAAATTGCATTGAGGGAGGAACATGGATAAGAAAGGTTTAGAGGGATACAGACCAAATGTGGACAAATGAAATTAGAGTACACAGGCACGACAATTGGCATGGATGAGGAGGGCCACATCCACAGTGCTGTGTCAGGTCTGTGTGAAACTGTGATCAAATGATATTTTCCATTACTTAACCTCATTTCAAATCTCCTGCATTGATGCCATTCTGTTTCTCACTGTGACGTTCTCTGCTGGGCTAAGAGACATCAGCTGAAGACCCTCTGACTGACATTCACTCTAACTCCAAACCATTGTGCAACACTAACTGATACCTGGTGATCTCAGCACCAGAAAAAGCACATCCCTAATTTAGTGGTCCTGATGGAATACGGACATGTGTGTAAGCCCATCTCTGGTTGATCACAGTCAATCTTTCTTTGAGCTCAGACAGGCAACAACAGGACACCAAGTACTCAAGGACAGGACAAAGGGACAGGTGCAAGACACCGCAAGCTCTCTCTGCCATTAGTAACAACTATTCCAATTAAATAAGTAGGTTTATTTTCTCCAGTTCCTTATTTATCTCTGAAAAGCAGGAAAAAAGTAGAAAGGGGATTTACAATGCACAAACTTGATGAGGAACTTAATGCCATAAAGTTATTGTGAAATGCAGCAGGGAAATGGGTCCTTGGGTTTCTGCAAAGCACAACCTCCTGCACAGGGAGTTCCTGAGAATATTCTCCCCATACGCCCATCAACTCCCCCCAGATTCTCCACTTTACCCACACACTAGGGGTAATTTACACTGACCAGTTAACCCACCAACCTTCATGTCTTTGGCACGTGGGAGGAAACCAGATCTCCCAGACGTATCCTACAGAGTTGCAGAGACAAGGTGCAAACTCCATGCAGACAGAGTCTCTGTTGTTGAGGCAGCTGCTTTTTTGGCTGCACCAAGTTAGATTTAAAACATGCTATTGGAGGTGTTTGTACAAAGATAGCAGTGTGGCTACAGCAAGTAACAATTTCAGCGCATCTTTACATTGTACAGGGGTGCGTCTGCGAGTCTAGGTGTGCGTGTGCCTGCCTGCCTGAGTGTCTGTCTGTCTGTATGTGTGTGTGTATCTGCATGGGTGCCTGTTAGCGTGTATGTCTGTCTGTGACTGTATATGTGTGTGTGTATATATCTATGTGCACCTGCGTGTGTGTTTATTTGTCTATGTATCTGCATTTGTGTATGCATGTGTGCACTGTCTGTATGTATGTGTCTGTGAATCACTCATTATTATTGTCAGGGTGATGCAGCAGAATCCTGTAGGTTGATAAAGAGTCTAATCACGACTCTGTCTACCTGTGCTTCCCTCTTTAAAGAGCTCTGTAACTGCAACCCCAGTCCCCCTGCTCCATAGCACTCTTCAGGTCACATGTTAACAGGTTAATGTAGCCCCAGTTAAGCCCCACCAAATGGTATTTTGGAGGGAAGGTATTTGTCCACTTAAGACCTTGTGAACTTTCTGATATTTCTCATTTCCCTTTTTTCATATTTCTTTACGCGACTTTCAGTGAAATTCCAACATTCCAATTCCCCCAGTTATTTTCCTGCAACCTTTTTCACTCATATCCCCATTACCTCCACAATTCTTTTTCCACTCACCTACAAGGAGGACCATTTTCAACAACCAATTAACCCACACCTTTGGAAAGTGGAGCACCCAAGGAAACCATGTGGTCTGGGAGAACTCCCCGCAGACAGCACCAAGTGGACCATTGAGCAGGATAATAGGGGAAAGAATGCATTTTAAAACACACAGCAAATGCTGAAGGAACTCAGCCAGTCTTGCAGCGTCCATTGGAAGTAAAGATTCAACACTGATGTTTTGGGCCTGAGCCCCTCTTCAAAAGCAGGCAAGCATCCTAATTAAACACTGGAGAGAAAGGGGGAAGAATGGGAGGGGAAGAGTCCAGACCAACAGATAAAAGGAGTTCATTGCAATATGATTAGAAAAAAGGTGAGAATTGATTTTGGTTCTATGAAAGGAGACAAAGTGGTGGGGGGGGGGAAGAGACAGAGAGAGAACAAAAGGAGACACGGAAGGGAGGGGGTAGTTGTATTGGAAACCAGAGAAGCTGTTGCTAATGCCCAGATGTAAGACGAAGAATTGTTCCTCCAATTTGCAAATGGTCTGCCTGGCAGTGGATAGACATGTCAGCAAGGGAATGGTATGGAAAATTGAAATGGGTGGCTGCTGGGAGATCCATGCGATTCAAAAGTACATGGGGAGATGGAAAGCTCAGCTGGAAAGATGATAGTAGGACACAAATTTGTTCACATTTGGGCCTGAATTAGAACCTGACATGACACGTCCACAAGTCCAGAAGTGGCCAAAGAGACATCCTAACAGGGATGGAAAGGAGGCCGTTGTGGTGATGTGGTGAACTGCCGTACTGGCTCTGCTCCATCCTGTGACTGTACCTGTGGCTCCTCCCTCTTGACCCTGTGTAAACCCCCCCCCCCCCCAGAAACCTGGGTCATAACACAGGATGACCTTTGTTTATTGGAAATAAAAACTTATAGTTCAAGTAACTCTAGTCTTTTGAGTTATTGATAGTGCATCAATTTTATTTACAATATTTTTTTCCTAACGTTGGAACAACTTTGATAAGCTGGAGATTGACCCACAATCACCAAAAGCCTCAGACTGCTTTAACATCTGGCTATGCTGTTTTGATGTCTTTCTACAGAACTCCACCAGAGCCATGGCCACAGAGGCAAACAAGCTGTACCTACTCTTCTCCTGGATCTGACATCAAATGTTCCCGATGTTCAGGGACGCCTCAACGTACACAGAGTCAAAATACTCAAGGACCAATACAGGGAGAAAATCAATGAGGTATATGCCAGGCACATGGTGGCTACCCACAGACAGTGACCAGGTGAATTGAGTGACATGTTCCTCTGGGCCCTGCGTGGACTCGCATGAGCGTGCAACTTCCAGTCGGTGCCGGCTGCCCAAAACACAGAGGACATGATCCAGGACGCCTTTGTTGCAGGTGTCAGGTTGGACTATGTGCGCCAGAGCCTACTTGAGCAGAGTCAGTTGGACTTAAAAAGGACAATCGACCTCGTGAAATTGCTGGAGATCACCCTCAGTAACATGCAAGCTTACTTGGCAAATGGTGCGGGGTCCACACGGGAGCCGCCATCTTGGGACGTGGGTTTACAGGCCAGCAGCCCGCTATCACATTCAATGAATGAGCCCATCACTGCTGCGATCTCCCAGGAGCACCCAAAGTGCTTCTTTTGCAGCCAACCAAAGCATCCCTGAAAACGCTGCCCAGTGAAAGATGCTACGTGTTCAAAGTGCAGAAAGAAGGGGTACTATGTGAAGGTATGTCAATCACAGCCGCCTTCTGGTCCCAGTGCTGCTGCATGCATAGCATGGGAGCCACCATCTTGGCCACCGTCAGTTTCCGAGGATGACCATGTCTCAACACGGGCTGCCATCTTGGACACCGCCAACTTTCGGGGATAACCACGTCACCACATGGGCACTACCATTATGCTTCCAGATTAAGAGTCAACAGGGGCCAGGCTATGAACTGACAATAGCTGGACCAAAACAGCCCTCATCAGCACTCCTGGTCCATGATGGACATCTCAATCAACGATCAGGTGACAAGATGCCTTTTCGATAGCGGGAGCACTGAGAGTTTTATCCACCCTGATATGGTGCAGTGTTACTCCCTTAAAACAAAGCCAGTCAGCTAATAAAGTCACTCTGACTTCAAAGACCCACTCAGCCAAGATCCACAGCTCCACCACTGTGACACTGACCACATGGGGCACGACTTACAGGGACTGTAAACTCTTCATTGTGCCACAGCTCTGCGTCCCAGTGCTGCTGGGGTTGGACTTCCAGTGCCACCTCAAGAGAGTTACGATGCCTCTTTGAGGCCAGAGTGACTTTATTAGCTGACTGGCTTTGTTTTAAGGGAGTAACACTGCACTATATCAGGGTGGATAAAACTCTCAGTGCTCCTGCTATCGAAAAGGCATTTTGTCACCTGATCGTTGATTGAGATGTCCATCATGGACCAGGAGTGCTGATGAGGGCTGTTTTGGTCCAGGGATAAATGAGTTTTCCGCACTACCCGCCTGGAGAATGGAGTCATTGGTCCCAACCCTGACCAGATGTGCCCACTGCCAAAGCTCCCCCTTCCCCTACAGCCTTAAGGCCCTGAAAAGGTGCTGGAGTTCTTTTCCTATTATGCTCAGTGGGTGCCTAATTATGCGGACAAAGTCCTCCTCCTTATCAAGTCCCCATTCTTCCCCGACAAGAGAGGCCCAGACAGCTTTTAGTCGC
This sequence comes from Narcine bancroftii, assembly GCF_036971445.1. Classification (NCBI taxonomy): domain Eukaryota; kingdom Metazoa; phylum Chordata; class Chondrichthyes; order Torpediniformes; family Narcinidae; genus Narcine; species Narcine bancroftii. The sequence goes on from NC_091472.1 coordinate 223,837,390, forward strand.
ATAAAAGAAGACATCACTAAAGCCGCAACGTATGTGGTGGATAAATCTGGCCTGTTTCAGATTGAGAGCGATGCGTCCAATTTTGCCCTGGTCAGCGCCCTCAACCAGGCAGGTCGGCCTATGGACTTCTTCTCCCGTACCCTCCAGGGCCCTGAAATCCCACAATCCTCCATCGAGAAGGAGGCTCAGGCAATAGTTGAGGTGGTGTGGCACTGGAGGCGTTACCACCCTGCTCATGGACCAAAGAGCCATGGCATTCATGTTCAACAACGAACAGCACAGCGGGGGAAGATTTTTTTAAATTATAACATTTTGAAGTGGAGGATCAAACTCTCCACCTATAACTACAATATCTTGTATTGGGGAAGCTCAACGAGCCCCCAGATGCCCTGTCCCAAGGGACGCATGCCAATGCCCAGATAGACCACCTCAAAACCTTCACAATGACCTCTTCCACCCTGGTGTCACGAGATTTTTCCACTTCATCAAATTTTGTAACCTGCCGTATTCCATTGGAGAGGTCAGACACATGACTAGGAACTGTCAGGTCTGCACGGAGTGAAAATTGCACTTCTACCAAACAGTTAGGGCGCACCTGGTGAAATCCACATGGCCTTTCCAAGGCCTGAATATGAATTTCAAGGACCCCCTCCCCTCCACAAACCGCAACGTGTATTTCCTCATGGTCATCGATGAGTATTCACGTTTCCACTTTGCCATCCCTTGTCCAGACAAGACCACCACCACTACAGTTATCAGGGCAATGCGCAACTTGTTCACCCTGTTCACCCTGTTTGGGTACTTGTCACATGTCCACAGCGACCAGGGGTCCATGTTCATGAGTGATGATCTACACCAATACCTGCTGACCAGAAGTATTGCCACCAACAGAGCCACTGGTTATAACCCCTGAGGGAATGGCCAAATGGAGAGGGAGACCACCACCGTGTGGAAGGCCATCCTCCTTGCCCTTAAGTCCAAGGAACTGCTAGTTTCTCACTGGTAGGAGGTCCTTCCGAGACGATCCATGCTATCAGGTCACCATTATGTTCTTCCACCAATGCTACCCCTCACAGACAATTTTTTTCCTTCCCCAGGAAGTTCTCGTCGGGGACCACCCTGACATCCTGGTTGACGTCCCCGAGGCTAGACCTGCTTCAGAAGCATGTGAGGAGCCATAAAACTGACCCACTAGTCAAAAGGGTCCAGTTTCTCCATGCAAACCCCCAATACATGTACGTGGCCTACCTGGATGGGCCTGAGGAAACTGTCTCCATCTGGGACCTCGCGGGGGTACCCGAGCAGCATACCCATCAACAACACCCTCCCTTCCCATGGACACACACTAAATGCAATGGCACCATAGCCTCCACCCCGATTGAGCTGCCATGCCCCTAGCAGGTTGACACAGCGCTGAAGGTCCAGGGCTGAGCAACTGACTCTCCACCGGTCACAATGGAAGACCGGGTCACCAGACAGACTTAACCTGTAGAACCTTTGAAAGACTTTGTGCCCCACGTCACCCCACTGGACAAAATAAAAAAAACAAGGGGTGAATGTGGTGAACTGCTGTACGCTCATTAATCTGTCTCCCCCCCATCCTGTGACTGTACCTGTGGCTTCTCCCTCTTTACCCTGTATAAAGGCTCCAGCACCATAACCCCTCCCCAGAAGCCTGGGTCACAGCACAGGGTTTAAGTTTATTGGAACTTAAACCCTATAGTTCTGTAACTCTAGTCTTTTGAGTTATTGATAGTGCATCAGGTGACACAGGTGCTGCCCTTGAGTTCTGTGATAAGAGCATAGGGAACACATGCAAACCTCTTACTACGGACAAGCGGAGGTAACTGTTTTCTCACCGAGTTATAATGGGATCCATTGCAAGATTGCATCCTAATTTCCACAGGCTTCCTCTTCCAGTTATGCCAGTCCTTCCCACTGGATTCCTGAAACAATTACAGAACATTTTAGTTGTCAGGATTTCCACCCAAAGTGTGGGCCAGGCCCAAACCTCAACCTACACAAGGCTCTGACAGTACTCGGGCAGAGATAAACACCCACAGAAGGGATCATTTTTAATTTTAATGACAGAGCACAGTAGAAGGCCCTTCCAGCCCAATGAAACCAGTGCCACCCAATTAACTTCCCAACCCTGTAGTTTTTTTTTGGAGAGTGGGAGGAACCTAGAGGAAACCTATGTCAGTCACGGGAGAAGGTAGAAACTCCTTACTGACAGCACTGGATTTGAGCCAGTGTTGCTGGCGCTGGAATTGCTGAAGTTAATGCAGCAGTGCTTGGCTATCCTGAGGAGGTGGACAGGCCAACACCAAAAAGGAACCTCAGCACCCTGGTGACAATCTCTTCTCACTACTACCTTCAATGAATCACAGACTTTTCTCTTCCTTTTCACTAAAAGCAAATTATAGCAATTTATGCATAGGTAATGCTTTGTTGTAAACTATGAGTAGAGAAGAAATACATTTCCCAGCTTGCAATGCGCACGGTTGGGTGGAAACCAGGAGGTAGTTTTGGTCTGTAGGCTCGGGAGTTGCAGCTGGAGATGGTCTGTGAAAGCAGGTGGTTAAAAATAAAGTCAGCTAAGTGTGAAACCCACGCACTGTTGTTCTTACTGAAAGGACAAGCATAACAGGTAATGCTGCCACAAAACAACGAATTTTATACACATTTATGACAATAAATTCTGATTCTGAAGGTTCAGAAGTTCCAACACCTCCAGGTTCAAAAATAATGAATTTCTAACAGCTATTAGGCTCTTGAACCTCCCCTAACTACCCTCATCATAAACCACACAAAAAAAGACATCTACACTATGGAAACATCACTTATTTTCCTTGCACTAATGTAATTGTGACCATTTATTATCTCTTTCCGTACTGGGGTAATTTCAGTAAAAACACAATACTGGAGAAACTCAACAGGTTAAATAAACAGTGAAGTTTATACAACAAAAATAAAGATATATAACTGACATTTCAGGCTTGAGCCCTTCGTCGAGGTATGGAAAAACGTTGGCAGCCATCTGAACAAAAATGTAAAGGGGGAGGGGTGGGGGTGGAGGAGCACGGTCCCAAAAGCAGGAGCCAATAGGTGGAGAAGGGAAGAAGGCACAGCAGAAAGCAGTGGGAAGAGGGAAGGCTGGGTGAATAGAGAAAGAGGGGGGGTGGAGAGCTAAGAGAGGGGGAGAAGGGAAGGGAGACTGAGTGCAGACTAAGAGATCACTTCGCTGAGCACCTTCACTCTGTCTGCATCAGTGACAGGGACCTCCCAGTGGCCAACCAGTTCAGTTCTGCGTCCCACTTCCACACTCACATGTCCGTCCATGGCCTCATTGACACCAACTTCTCTAGTTTCTGCTAACCTTCTTTCCATTCTCCCTCCCTTCCCTTGTCTTCTTTCCCTTGATTCCTCCCCCCTTCCCTCTCTATTCACCCAGCCTTCCCTCCTCTCTGTCTGCTGCTTTGCCCTGCCTCCCTTCTCCACCTTTGGGCCCATGCTCCACTCCCTACCCCACCCCCCTTACCTTTTAGTTTGGATGGCTGCTGTCATCTTTCCATACCTTGATGAAGGGCTCAAAACAGGTTAAGGCTTTATTCCCTTGAGTGTAGAAGAATAAGGGAGTTTTTATAGAGGTATACATTATGATGGGTATAGACAGAGTAATTGCAAGTAGGCTTTTTCCACTGAGATTAGGCGAGATACAAACCAAAGGACATGAGTTAAGGGTGAATAGGGAAAAGTTTAGGGGGAACATTTGAGGGAGCTTCCTCACAATAAGTAGTGGGAGTGTGGAATGAGCTGCCAGCTAAAGTAGTGAATGTGGGCTCAATTGTAACATTTAAGAAACATTTGGACAGTCATATGGACGGAAGGGATATGGAGGGGTATGGACTGGGAAGAGACAGAATAATAGTTTGGCACAGACTAGAAGGGCTGAAAGACCTGTTTTCTGTGTTGTAATATTCTATCATTCTACTTATTCATCAAAGATCACCAGCATAGTTTTGTCAGGAGGACTTGTTCAATCAATTTGTCTGAAACAGTAACAAAATTAATTGATAACAGTGTGGTCGATGCCTACAAGAAGTTCAGTGACAAGCTGCCACATGGCTGGTCCACACCTCCTTTGAGCTCCTGTGATCCAGGGCTAAATTGAACTTAGAATTGGATAATTCTAATTCTAAATCTAATTGGAGATGGAAAGTAATAGTAGATGAAGGTTTTTATGGTTAGAAGCCTATGTCTAGTGGTGTATCCTTCCAGTTGTGATATATTGTATATTAATGGTTTGGATCAGAATGCACAGGGTTCGATTAGCAAATTTGTAGATGACCTGAGAGTTGATGTTGGGATGGTGAGGAGGATAGTTGGGTTACAGGTGATATTGATCAGTTGGTAAGATGGACAGGGCAATAGAACTGAATGGTGGGCCTTAGAGCATATAGAGGAACAGAAGACCTTGTCCAAATGGTTATTGAAAGTGTCAGGACAGAGAGATAAGATAGCAAAGGCAGCATATAGCTGTCTTCAGTAGCATGGGCATGGAAGATCACAGTGGGAGAGGGTTGTCACACCACAGGAAGGTCATGAGTGCGTTGGAGAGGATGCAAAGGAAATTCACCAGGACATTTCCAGGGATGGAGTGCTTCAGTTAGGGGGAGATGTTGGCTGGTTGCAGCAAAATCTCAGTGAGTCATGTAGCATCTGTGGAAGCAAAAGGATGGTCTATATTTCACGTTGAGACCTGCATTAGGATTGAGAGTATAGCAGGAAAATAGGGAGTATGAGAGGGAGGAGTGAGTTGGGGGTTGGTAAGTGATAGGTGGAACCAGGAAAGGCAGAGAATAATGGAGTCAGTTAGGAACAGGGGGAGGGGTGGGGTTCGAGACAGAGGATGGTGATAGGTGGAAATAGATGAAGAAACAAAATTGGGTAGATGGAGTCAGGTGGGGAATGTTGAGGCTAGGAGTTGAACCAGATAAGGGAGGGTTGGAAATGGATGGGGAGGGGATAGGAAAGGTAGCCAAAGGAAAATAAACACAGTTGATGGGTATGGGAGTGATGGGCCAAATGGAACTAGATGGGGGAGGGTGATGAATCGAGGTAAATGTGAGGGAACATTTGGAAAAGATGACCAGAGAACCTGGAGAGACTGATAGCTGTGGCTTCCAAGTATTTTGCTTCAGGTTCCAATCCCTGCAGTCTCTTGAGTCTCTGTGGAAGAATCAGTGTTTTTATACTTACAGTGGAGGAGGCTGAGGGGAGAACTGATGTATTAAATGGATGTTTAGAGGAGTATGGTTAGCCTAGTGATTAGCGCAGGTTTGAATCCGATGGTGTCTTTAAGGAGTTTGTACGTTTCCCCATGTCTGTGTGGGTTTCCTCCCACCCTTCAAAGAACGTGCTGGGGTTATGGTCAATTGTGTGTAATCATGGGCCAGAGGGCCTGCTACCATGCTGTATGCCTAAATTTTTTTTTAATTATGAGGGGAAAAGTGCAAGTTTTATAAAGCTGCACCTTGTCTACACCTGTTATTATATTCTGTGGCCCCCTCCAATGAAGGCCTACATCCCACAAGTCTTCTTTTCCAACTTATTTACCTGTGCTGCCACCTTCAGGGGTCGACAGATTTGTACGTCAAACACTCGTGGGAATCAATTAAAAGTGGAGCCATATAGCAAGCAAATAGGCCACGCTACCAGAGGATGGATTATTATTCTCTATTAATTCCATATTTCAGCAGTTGATCAATTGACTTCTATGCCTCAGCAATTCTGATGCTGCCGAGACAATAATGCTTTCAGTAACCCTGCTTCCACCATTCTCTCATGAAAAGTATTCCAGGTATTCAATGGTCTCTGGGTGAAAATGGTGCAACTCAGATCTCCTTTAAATCTTCTCCACATTATCCTCTGTCTATATTCTCTAGTCTTATCTACCACTGACAAAGCAACAATATTTTGCAGTCTAACTTGTTTATATCTCAATCATCACTTCCTCTGCTCTAGGGGAAACAAATTCTCCAGTCTCTGCATCATGGAAGATGAAGGAGGAATGGGTTCAGAGTGGATCTTCTGCTTTGAAGTTCAGTACATAACCTGATGATCGCTGACATCAGGAGATGTGCTGCTGTTGGAGAAGGTCCAGAGGAGGTTTATGAGAATGATTCCAGGGATGAGAAGAGGAGTGTTTCTTCTCAACCCCATTCTTCTCTCCTTACTAATCAAGAACCTATCATCCTCTGCTTTAAATCTACCCATCCTGGTAAACCTCTTCTGCACCTCCTCCAAAACCACCACATCTTCAGAATCAGAATTTATTGTCCTGACATTCAGTATTTTGTGGCAGCATCATAGAGCAAACATTCATATTATAACCATCTGACAACATTACTATAAAAAAATTTAAATAACAGTGCACAAAAAGTAAGGCAGTGTCTTTGGTCCATTGATTATTCATGAATCTGATGGCAATGGGGAAGAAGCTGTCTTTAGGCTCCTGTACCTTTTACCCAATGGTAGCAGAGTGAAGAGGACATGGCCTAGGTGGTGGTGGGGGGGTCTTTGAGGATAGAGGCTGCTTTTTAAAGCCACAGCCTTATGTGGATGTCCTTGATGAAGTCTGGTGCCTGTGATGTCACAGGCCAAGTTAACAATCCTCCGGAGTTTTTTCTTGTCCTGAGAGTTGGTGCCTCCATACCAGCGAGTGATGCAACAGCCAGAATGCTCTCCATGGTACACCTGTAGAAGTCTACAAGTCTTCGGTCTCATACCGGATCACCTCAGACACCTCACAAACCTTATTTGTGATTGCATCAATGTGGAGGTTCCAGGACAGATCCTTGGAGATGTTCATACCCAGGAATTTGAAGTTCTTGACCATCTCCACTGGTGAGCCCTCGACGAGGACTGGGTCATGTTCCCCTGACTTCCTCCTGAAGTTCATAATTATCTCATTGGTTTTGCTGATATTGAACACAAGGATGTTGTTGTTACACCATTCAACGAGTTGATCTATCTCCCTCCTGTACACTTCCTCTTTGTCGTTTCTGATTCTGCCGACAACTGTGGTGGCATTGGCAAACTTGTAGATAGCATTGGAATTGTGCCTGGCCACAGAGTTATGGGTGTAGAGTGAATAGAGCAGTGGACTAAGCACGTAATATGGTGTAATTTGGTGAACAGAAATGGATACAGTACTCTTATTGTGACCTAACCAAAGCCCTGTACAGCTGCAATACTGTTAGAGCACCAGCGACCCAAAATCAAATCCTGTGCTGTGTGTGAGGAATTTATACGTTCTCCCCATGTCTGTGTGGGTTTTCCCCAGGGGGTCCGTTTTCCTCCACCCTTTAAAATGTACAGAGGATGTAGGTCAATTAGATGTAGTTGGGTGGCACGGGCTCGTGGACTGTCAGGGCCTGTAACCGTGCTGTAGGTCTATGTTTAAAATTTAATCATAACTTCCCAATGTTTATCCTCAACACCCTGACGAAGGAAGGTAAGTGTGCTAACTCCTTCTTTATCACTCCATTTTCTGGTGCAGTCATTTTCAGGGAGCTATGGACATACACCCAAAGGTTCCTCTGGGACCTGCCTATATACTTGTCCTTTTATTTTGAATGTCCTAAAATTTAACACCAAATAATGGCTGCACATTTCCAACTGTTCTCTGATAACCTTCCTCACTGTTCTCTGTCCTGCTGTATTCTCTGATAACCTTTCTTACTCTCCAAAACTGCCAGTTTTTGTGATGTCTACAAACTTAATGATCACCCCATTTACAATTTTGTCCAAATCCTTTATATAGTTCCAAACATTGCTCTGCTGGTATAGAACACCACTGGTCACAGATCTCTAGGCAGGATAACACCTGTCCAACACGACTTCATCTTCTTTGCCCAAACCAATTTAGAATCCAATCTACAAAGTCTCCATCGATCTCACATTCCTTGATGATTTGGTTCATCTACCATGAGACACTAGATTGAAAGAGGTATGAGTGAATCACTCCTTCACCTGGATAGACTGTTTGTGTCCTTGGAATACAGGAAAGGGAAGAGGTGAAAGAGGTTACAAGGGAAAGTTCTGCAACAAGATGGGGCTGGTTGGTGGGGACAGAAGAATGGACCAGGAGCCATAAAGGCAATAGTCTCTGTGAAACGTTGAATGGAGGAGAGGGGAAGATGTATCCAGTGGTGAATCTGTGAAACGTTGAATGGAGGAGAGGGGAAGATGTATCTGGTGGTGAATCTGTGAAACGTTGAATGGAGGAGAGGGGAAGATGTGGAGAATCTCTTTGAAGGTGAAGGAAATTACAGACAATGAGCTGTTGAATCAGATGATGATGGGGAAGGTGGAGTACATATTTGTGTATAGGGATACCCTCTGTACATGGGTCTATATGGGTATACCCACGAACATTCCCCCATTGTGTTATCAGAAATAGGTTGGACTATAATTTTCACAATGGTAAAAAGATAACTGTGAGTATATCTCGTATATTAACAAAAGTTAATCATGTGAATTAACAATGATTATGGTCTGAGGCAAATATTGTGAAAACTCACAGGTAACGTTTCTCAACTGTGTTACTGCGGTCATCCACTCCAATGTCCTCGGAGATTTCTAATGGAGCAAGTTTCCTGGGAGAGAGAGGAATTGTGAGGCACTGGACCCAAGATAGGAAAAGTACAACTATGTTACACTGGAATGTCAGGGGTGATCCATGACGTGACACAACGGCACGAATGCATTCTGGGTCACTAGAAGAGTACCATGAAAACCATCTCCTTTCATGGCACAAGCAACTGCAAGCTCCAGATCAGAGAAGGCTATCAGTCCATGGCTCTTTTCATCTATTGCCTCAGGCAGAGAGTGGTTACCCTCAATTTACAGAGAATAGTTTGTATGGCCCAAGAAACAAGCTCATCCTAGCACAGAACTTAAAGCAGTCTAGGGAGGACAACATGGGCAAATCTCCTTCTGAGCACAATGGGATTGAGGGTGAAAAGGGAATGATTGGATTAGCTGGATCTCCACTGCACACCATGCCAAACTGGCACAGCTCTCAGAGCATGGAGAATTAGTCACCAACAAGTGAGAGGCTGGTTTCTACAGTGTAGGGGTTTGAATCACTCTATGTTGGGATTCCAGGGCAGGGATGGGTTAGTTAGAGTGAAGTGCCCTGGACATTATCCCATTATACACTCCTAGAACAGGCACCACACTGACTTGGTGGTGATCGCTCTTGTGCTCAGAGGGGCAAGGAGCTGTGGTTCAGAAAGGAAAAGGTGCGTATTATCCAACAGAGGAACAGATTTTTATTTGAAGAAGAAGAAAGGGAGCTGGATGAACATCTTTGGTCAATGGCTGTGCTTGGAGAGGTTGCTGTGGGAGACTGACATTGAAGGCCTCATTACACCTGATGGCCTGACACCTGGAGACAGAATAATCTGAGCCTGAGTTTACTCTGAGGGCCTGTCCCTGGGGAGCCCAACTGCCCCAAGGCCCAGCAAGTGCTCAGGAAGCAAGTGGGCAAAGGCAGAGATATCCTCCCCATGGCAGAGTCAGAGTGCTTGCATTCCTCTGGAAAGGAGAGGAGGAAACTTTGCTCCAATTTGGGTTGAGGGGCAGTTTTGGCCACTGGAGTGGAGCTCTGACCCATCTCCATCAACAACAGCATGGCCACAATCCCTACAGAGGCCTACCGGTCCTCAGGAACAGGAGATATCCCTCCCACAGGGTTGTAAGATCTTGTGTTTGTGGAGGCTTGAGGCTTTCCAGGACTGCATCTCTTGTGGTGGGGCGGGGCTGGGAGGGGGTGGTGTGGAGGAGGGCAAGGCTTGAGAAGACCAGGTCCATCCCAACACCATCAGTTTTTAGGAGGTGCCCATCCCACAGGGGATCCGTGCCATCAACTTACCCTGACGCCCGGATATGGATCTCCAAGTTCTGGGCCTGAGGACGAGGAGATCAGAAAAGATGTTTCCCTGCCTTAGAACCTGGCGTTGTCTGGATTTTTGGGACTAGAAATGGTGGGGCTGGCCTTGTACCAGGCACAAACCAGTCCCAAAACATTTCTCCACCAAAGATCCTGGGAATGGGGTTGAGAGGAGCAGTGGGGAGGGGGAGGAGAAGGAAGGGAAGGAGGGGCAGCATTGGCCCATATACAAATGGGCCCCAAAACATTGCTCCACTAATGATCCTGGGAATGGGTTGAGATGGGGAGGGGAGTAGGGTGTCAGGAAATAAAGGAAGGCATCAAATTAAAAGCCAGTGCAATCAAAGTGGCCAAGAGGAGTGGGAAATGAGAAGACAGGTAAGCTGTAGCCCCGTTGATCACTTTGGTCTTAACCCTCGTTCAAGCTGCCAAGATCTACAAGAAGCTGAAAGATTTCTTCTGGGGCAAGTGGGAGCACTGGGTCTCTGCTGTGCTTCCGTCTTGATTGGGGTGAATGATCAGTCATGGGTATGTGGCTGGACCCTGGTAATAACCCTCTAGCCACAGCTCTGAGGAGGGTGATCAGTCACTGATGTGTGTGCACACCCAGGTGATAACACTTTCCCCACAGCTCTGACAGTGATCAGTCACTGGTATGTGGCTATACCCAGGTAATAACATTCTGCCCTCAGCTCAGAGGGTTCTGAGGATGGACTGGTCCTCCTGGAAAGAGGGAGCACATAGTGTTGGTTTGAGAACCACTGGATGAGTGCCACTGCATAGACTGGAGTGCCTCTGTGAGGCGATGGAGGCATTGTTTTTATTTGACTGTTTTCTTGCTCTTGTTTAAAGTCATTATTGAAACAAGTCGACAAAACGAGAGCCTGGTGATCAAGGCAAAACTGAAAAATCCCTGTCAGATACAGAGTATAGTTCCTCAAGGCCTCTTTTTGAGGTGAAGACAATCCTTTTCTTGATTGTCTTTTCCTCAAGCATGAGGGCAGCCACAACTTCACAGTCGCTGCTGACCCAGGCTCTACGTTATCTTTCGGTGACCCACCGTGAGATTGGCATCCATGAGCTTAACCAGTCTTTTCCTCTGCCCGTCCTGTTGAGGGGGGAATTCATGGCTGAAGCAATAATCTCAGATGTCTCAGTACACCTATTACTCTCATTCAAAAGAGAAATTGCTTTCATTGCCACCTTACCTCATTTTCTGATGGCCGTCTGGTGTTTCTGTTGTGTAACAGGAAGGGCTGTACTCAACAAATGGAACCTGCAAAAGAATTCAGTAAACAATCAGGGAATATCCACAAGTGTCAGTAATGCTGCAAGGTGAATTTAGGTGTAAGATTTGATCCCTTGGTTTGTGCTGCACCTAAACTCCATTTCCCATTCATCACTCTCCATTCCATAAGCCAAGCCAATGGATTCCAGCACGTTATTTAGTCAGAGTTCCACAGCATGGAAACAGGCCCTTCTGCCCAGGTTGCCAATGCTGACCGAGCTACTTCAGATTCAAAATTTGCCAAGCCACAGGATGCTGATGAGAGTTACAAAGTGCATCAGTTAATCTATTTTAATGAGTTAGTTTGGGCAGAGCATCTTATGAATGAACTTACTGTCAACTTTAAAAGCCTAGACGTGGGGTGGCACGGTTAGCCTGGTGGTTAGTGCAAAGCTTTTACAGTGTCAGTGACCGGTGTTCGAATCTGGTGCTTTCTGCAAGGAGTTTGTATGTTCTCCATGTGTCTGCATGGGTTTCCTCCAACCGTTCAAAATGTACCAGGGTTGTAGGTCAATTGTGTGTAATTGGGCGGCAAGGGCTCGTGGACCAAAAGGGCTAGTTACTGTGCTGTATGTCTAAATTTAAATGAAAAATAATTACATTTTCTATATTTTTTTTCCTGCCAAATTACCATATTAGGCAATTTAAAGTGAAAGATGGCACTTCAGAAAAAACAGGAATCCTTCTGGACTTCTCAGAAGTTTCAGTGGAGCACAAGCTCCAGCTCTTGAACTGACTGTCTGAACCAGGCTAATAAGGTGCAGAGGCCACTGGTCTTGGGCAGGCAACTGGAATTGGAACATCAAGGCTCTAAAAGTAACCCTGTAAATTATAGGCTGGTGAGCCTGACGTCAATAGTAGGTAAATTATTGGAAGGTGTTCTACGAGATCAGATAGACAATTATTTGGAGAGCCAGAAACTGATTAGGGAGAGGCAACATGGCTTTGTGTGTGGTAGGTACAGTTTTGAGTTTACCAGGAATATTGACAAAGGCTGTGGATATTGTCTACATAGATTTTGGAAAGGCCTTCAACAAGGTTCCACATTGGAGGTTAAATCAGGCAGGTTCAGATGCTCAGTATTCATGGTGAAGTAGTGAACCGGATTTCACAATGTCTGAATGGGAGAAGCCAGAGAGTAGTGGCGGATAATTGCTTCGCAGACTGGACGCCTGTGACTAGTGGTGTACCTCAGGGATTGGTGCTATGACCATTATTATTTGTCATCTATATCAATGATCTGGATGATATTGTGGTAAATTGGATCAGCAAGTTTGCAGATGACACTAAGATTGGAGGGGTTGTGGACAGTGAAGGAGGTTTTCAAAGCTTGCAGAGGGATCTGGACCAGATGGAAAAATGGGATGAAAAATGGCAGATGGAATTTAATGCAGACAAGTGTGAGGTGTTGCATTTTGGAAGGACAAACCAAAAAAGGACATACATGGTAAATGATAGGGCACTGAGGAGTGCGGTAGAACAGAGGGATCTGGGAATAAAGATACATAATTCCCTGAAAGTGGCATCACATATGGATAAGGTTGTAAAGAGAGCTTTTGGTATCTTGGCCTTTGTATATTGAGTACAGGAGTTGGGATGTTATGGAAAGATATCAATTAGATAAAAAGAGTGCAGAGATTTACTGGGATGTGGCCTGGACTTTAGGAACTGAGTTATGGGGAAAGGTTAAACAAGTTAGGACTTTATTCCCTGGAGTGTTGAAGAATGAGGGGAGATTTGACAGAGGTTTTTAAAATTATGAAGGAGATAGACGGAATAAATGTAGATAAGCTTTTTCCATTGAGGGTTTTTAAGATACAAATCAGAGGACATGGGTTAAGTGTGAAAGGGGAAAAGTTTAGGGGGAACTTCTTCACACAGAGAGTGGTGGGAGAGTGGACCAAAATGCCAGCTGAAGTGATAAATGTGGGCTCAATTTTAATATTTAAGAATAATTTGGACAGGAACATGGATGGGAGAGGTCAGTGGGACTAGACAAAAATGGTGGTTCAGCACAGACTAGATGGGTCGAAGGGGTCTGTTTCTGTGCTGTAATGTTCTATGGTTCTATCATAGTGTGCATGGACAAAGTAATACTGTATGGTACAACTGTGACACTAGCAACAAAAGCATTGAGGTTAGTGGAAATCTAAAAACTTGATATTGATGGACTTTAGGCAAGGATAATTATAAGCCACTGGTGAGACCTCGCGGGGGAGTGTTGTGAGCAGTTTTGAGCTCCTCATTTAAGAAAGGATGTGCGGACATTGGAGCGGATTCAGAGGAGGTTATCTGGGAATGAAAGGGTTATCATATGAGGAGCATTTGACATCTCTTGGCCAGTACTCATTGGAATTTTGGAGTAAGAGGGGGAAACTCATTGAAACATTTCAAATGTGGTGAGGCATGGACATAGTAGTTGTAGAATGGTTGCTTCCCATGGTGGGAGCGTCTGGGACAAGAGGCTACAACTTCTGGATTAAAGGGTGTGCACTTACAACAGAAATGTAGAGGTGAATCTATGAAATATGTTGCCATAGGCAATTGTGGAGGCCAGGTCATTGGGTGTATTTAAGGAAGAGACTTGATTAGCTAGGGCATCAAAGGTTATGGGGAGAAGGCTGAGCAGTGGGGCTGAGTGGGAAAATGGATCAGTCATGATTATGTAGACTCAATGAGCTGAATAGTCTATATCTACTCCTATGTCTTATAATAGAGAAATGAGAGAGAGAGAGAGAGAGAGAGAGAGAATTGGCACATTGTGTGCCTGCTTTATCTCTCCAGCCTAATTCCACTTCTAAGTACTTCATCTGTAACCCTGAAAATCATGTTTCTTCTGAACAGGAACTCAAATGAATCAGCCAAACACATACTATAGTGGTGAACAGGTCAGAGAGTTGGTTTTCTGCAGCACACAATGCCCCTGCATCAATTCTACCACTTACACTCATTAAGGGCGAATTATGATGGCTAAGAGCTCAGGGTAGTAAACTGGAACACCTGTCATCAGACAAGTTCACAACTGACAAGTGGTAGTTGTTTAAGGACCAGCTAATTAGTGTCCAGTACTAGCATGTTCCAATGCAAAGGAAGGAGAGGAATGTTAAGTAAAGAGAACCTTGGATGATGAGAGAGGTTATAAACTGAGCCAAGAGCATTGGAGGCATAGATAAGGTAGAGGGGGGCCTTGGAGGAATATAAAGATTGCAGGGAAGAGATCAAGCATCGCATTAGGAAGGCCAAAAGATGTTCTTGGTGAGCAGAATGAAAGAGAATCCCATGGCATGTTCTACTTGCATTAAAAACAATAGATTGTCAAAGGAAGGAGTTTATGCTTGGACTCAGAGGCAGTTGATGAGATACTAAATGAGTACTTTGCATTGGTGTTTTCAAGGAGATGGACATGGGCAGTGACAGGAAGCATAATGTGGAGAATGCTCACGTCAGGGAAAGTAAAATCCCATTTATCCGGAATTCAAACAACTGGCAAAAAAAATTTGTAGAAAATAAATAGGCAAAAAAAAACAAAAGTTTGAAATACATGCCCCCTAGTGGTTATTTTACCAATTGCAAAATATGCAATCTCAAGTAACCAGAAAATTCACTTATTCGGCATCTACCAATCCTCATAGGTCCTGGATACCAGGGCTTTTTTTTTACTGTATTTTGAGATGAAAAAGGTAGTGGTTTTGGGTCTTTTGAGACACATTAAAGTGGACAAATCCTGTGGGCCTGATTCTGGTTATTGAAAGAGGCAAGTGAAGAGATTGCTGGGACCTTGACAAAGATCTTTGCATCTTCACTAATGACAGGAGAGATTCCAGAGGAAGGGAGAGTGGCCAGAACTGCACACTATACTCCGAGTGTCGTCTCACCAATGACTTGTGCCAATGTAACGTGATATTTCAATAATTGTACTCAGTGTTCCGACTGTAAAAGGCAAGCATTCCAAATGTCATTCAACACTCTGTCTATCTGTATCACTATATCAGGGAACCATTAACTTATACATCCAGGTCTCTTGGTTCTCAACACACTCCAGGGCCCTGTTAATTATTGTGCAATTTCTGCCCTGGTTTACTTCCCAAAACGCAGCACTTGCGTGATTTAAATTCCATCTGCCATTCCTTAGATTACTTTCCCAGTTGACCCCGATCCTGTTCTAATCTCAAACTTCGTCCCAATCCACTATCCCATTAATTTTGGTGTCAACCGCAAACTTACTAACCATGTTTTTTTATATATTTTATTTTGACCATTTACAGACTCAAAGTAATTTCACTCCCCCCAACCCACTTTGCCCCCAAACACAGAGCTATACCGATTATACAAATACAAGTGGGGTTCAGTGCCCCCACCAAAGACCTAAAGAAAGGAACAACCTAAAGAAATAAAATTTAAAAAATGAAATAACAAAACTAAAATAAAACAAACTAAAAAAAATAGCTAAAAAGAAAGCACATATGTCATCTGTGCCATATTCCATTTCCTTAACTCCAATCCTTTCTCGACTAAGACAGGTTTTTATAATATTCATATTCCACAGGGTGTGGGAACTAGTCAATCTACATGCCCATGTATTTTAGATATGACTGCCACACTAACAAATGTGTCATGTTTCCCCCCCTAGATTGGAAGTGATTTTCTCCAAGGGAATGTAATTCTATATTTCCAACTTCCATCGTGGTATTTAATTGGGAGTCAGACTTCCACGTAACCAACAAAGCAACCTTCACAAACTGAATTTGATATTTGGACAGTCTAAAACTCACATCCCCGATATCTCCCAAAAGGTACAATTCTGGATCTTGTGGAAAATCCACCTTTGTAATTTTTTTCAAAACGTCCCCCAGTTTTTCCCAAAAGGATCTCACCTTTGTACAGAGCCAGGTGGAGTGGACAAAGATTCCAATCTCCACTTCACGCCTAAAGCACATTTCTGAAATTTCTGGCTTTGATTTATGTAATTTTTGTGGTGTGAGGTACAGCTGGTGCAAGAAGTTGTATTGCACCAACATGTATCTGGCGTTAATGACCCCAGTCACACTGTCCAGACTCAGGTCTTGCCACCACTCTTCATTGATTGTTGTACCCAAGTCCAAATCCCATCTCTCCCTCGACCTGTGTCAGCCTAGCTTCAAGCCCTCACTTTGGAATGTGTAATACATTCAAGAAATAAATTTACACACATTCCCTTGTGGAATTATAATCTCCACTTTACTACATCTAGGTAGGGTCATAGACGATCCTAATTTTTCCCTTAAAAAAGATCTTATTTGAAGATAGCAGAAGAATGTTCTATTAGACAAACCATATTTGTTCCTCAACTGTTCAAATAACATGAGCTGCCTTTGTTTGTAACAGTCCTCGATACACATGATCCCTTTCTGGCACCAGGTGTCCAGGATCTTATTACCCAGAGTCAACTTGCTCTGGGTTAAAAGCATTTTGGAAGATATTCCCACCTTCCATCCAACACATTGATTTTTTTTTACCATATCTGAAGTATATGCTTTCATATGGGGTTATCTTTATATACAAATTCTCCTGCCATCTTTTCACCTACTTCATGTAATCAAATTTGTGACCAGGAGGGGGGAATGCCCTCCTCCCTCCCAAAGAGTGAGGGGATAAATCTTGCCTGGGTTGCCCAGTAATATTTTTTAAAATCTGATCATTTTAAACCCCCCCCCCCCCCAAATTGTGATTCCATGTCAACTTTTCCATGGAGATTCAAGCCACCCTACCATTCCACAGAACCTTCTGACACATTCACCAAGTGTCTTAAAGAAACCTGTGACAATGAAATGGGTAATAACTGAAAAAGATACTGGAGTCTTTGATACAGTTAACTCTGCCCACCAGTGTAATGGGCAGAGTCCTCCATCTATCAAGGCCCTCCTCAATCTTCCAGAGCAAAGGAAGATTTGTCAAATACACTAACATGTCATCAGCAAAATTTGTATGTTACATAATTCTTTATCTATTTTAACCCCCAAATACTTGATGCCTTTCAATGGCAATTTGAATTGACACCCCCCCCCCTCTGATATTGGCTATAATCTCCAATTGTCAAAGACATAATTTCACTTTTATCCAAATTTACCTTATACCCTGAGTCCTTCCCATAATCCTTCAGTGTGCTCTTAAGCCTGGCCAACGAACCTCCCCCCCTCAGGATTTGTCAAATACACTAACACGTCATCAGCAAAATGGTTAATTTTATGCTCCACTTGGCCCACCGTGAACTCCTTTATATCTGGATTCCACTGAATGACTTCTGCCACCGGCTCAATTGCCAGTATAAACAATGCTGGAGACCATGGACAGCCCTGCTTACTGGAACTACTCAATGGAAACACTGGAGACATCTGCCCATTTGTAATCATTTTTGCTGGGGGTTTAAGGTAAAGTGTCTTCACCCAGCTAATAAATGTTTGACCCAGTCCAAATTTCTCCAGTACCTTGAACAAAAAGTCCCACTCAAGTCTGTCAAAGGCCTTCTCCACAACCAGAGATACAGCCACTCCCGGATCTACCCCTGACTGTGCCAGATGCACTATATTAAGCAGTCTAGCTATATAGTTTGTTGACTGCCTCCTTTCTACAAATCCATCTTGATTTGGATTTGCTAATTTTGGCAGATTTTATAATCTGTATTTAATAACGAGATGGGTCTAATCAAGGCAGGGCTCAAGGGATCCCTGCCTTTTTGGACATCACTGTGATGATGACTGATGAGAAAGACTCTGGGAGGATATATGTCTCTCCCACCTGATCCACCACCTTCATAAAAAGGGGCATTAGCAGATCTTTGAACTCTTTATAAAATTCACTGGGGAAACCATTCTCTCCTGGTGACTTGCCAGCTTGTAAAGAGCTCAGGATCTCTGCAATTTCCCTTTAGAGAAAGGGGCACTCAGCCTCTCTTGCTCTTCCTGATAAACTTACTAACCATGTTAATCACATTCTCATCAGAAATGTTAATATAGATGAGAAACAGTGGAGCCAGCCCATTCCCAGCAACACATGCCTGGTTGCAGGCCTCCAATCTGAAAGACGTCCCTCCACCACCACGCTCTGATCTACATCAAACCAATGTAGTACCTGCCTCTTGGATCACCTCTCAACCTTCTTTGCTCCAGAAAAATAAACATCCCAGCCTTTCTTATAACTTGTGCTCACCAACCCAGCAACATCCTTGATATTCAACAGATATAGAGGGAGATGTAGAGAAACTTACTCTTTCAATGGCCACTGCCTGACTTGCTTCTATCCTTGAATTGTTCAGATAAGGTTAGCGCAATCCCCCGAAACAGGAATGAATGGAACACCCTAGCGCTATTCCTTACCTGCCAAGGGACCATCTCATCGGGGACAGGAAACCGCTCGATCTTGCTGTCCGGATACATCAAGGAGCGAGCTTTAACGTGGTACATTGGTTTCAAGTCCCTCTCTTTACCAGCAGATTCTTCCTTTTTGTTTCTATCAGAAATTGCTGAACAGAAAATAAAGAGCAATTAACAACATAATCATTGCAACAGGAAGGTTAATAAGGTCACCTGCCAGTCAATAAAAAGGTCTCTACCAATTCCCGGCATTCAGTCCCATGGATTGTTGTCAGTCAGATAGATATCCAGTGTGGTTCCCTGTGTTGTCCAGTGTGGACAATGTGTTGGGGCTGGAGGGTTCTACCTATTCCGCGTGTCCAATCCTGTGGATTGTAATCTGTCAGGTTCACATTATGTTGGGAGCTCTGCATATGGGACCAAAGAAATAATCTACTGGACGAACTCAGTGGGTCAAACAGATTGATTAGGAACAGGGGAGAGGGAAAAGGAATTTTCAATGCGTTGGGTTGATACCCTTCATCAAGACTGTTTGGGCAGAGGGGGAAACAGCTCATATAAGGAGGAAAGAGTGACAGGGGAAAACAATGGGTTGGTGAACCAGGGAGAGGAAAAGGATGATGGACAGATGGGGGAAGGGTGGGGGTGAAGTTAAGAAGCTGAGAGAAAACAAAGGTGGACGGATCATAATGAGCCAATGGAGGATGAGGGCCGAGACAGCTGATGGAGAGACTGCTAGTGCTGTAATCTGGCAAGAAATGGTGATGATGGAGTCATCAGGGAAGGCGTGAAGGACAGATGGGACCATTAAATATGTTTAAGATGGAGGAGGATAGGTTCTTGATCTGGAAGGGAATCAAGGGTTACAGGGAGAAGGCAGGAGAGTGGGGTTGAAAAAGGTAGTAAATCAGCTATGATGGAATGAATACAGAGCAAACTTGATGGATCAAATAGCCTCATTCTGCTCCTATGTCTGATGGTCTTATGGAACCAGATGGAGGAGGGGATCTGTGGATGAAATATTTGAGTAGAGGAGGATGGAACCTGGAAGGGGAAGAGCAACTCCGGAGGGGAGTTGGTGGGGGGTGGGGTGGTGGTGGGATGGATGGTTTTAGGAAAGGGGCCAGGGTTTCCAATCTCATACCAAACCTCTGCAAACTCCTGAGGAAGCAGAGGTGCTGATGTGCTTTGCAATGCCATTGGTGTGTTGGGTCCAGGAAAAATCCCCCAAGAGAGTGACTCCTAAGAACTTCAATTTGCTCACTCTCTCCACCTCTGATCCTCAATGATCACTCGATCGTTCATCTCTGGTTTTCCTTTCCTGGTCAACAATCAGCTCCTTAGTTTTGGTGGCATTGTGTGCAAGGTTGTTCTTTGTGCACTATTCAGCCAGACTACACAAACGAGTCTGGAAAAACAACCAACTGAAAAACATCACAAAGATAAGCGTATACAGAGCCGTTGTCATACCCACACTCCTGTTCGGCTCCGAATCATGGGTCCTCTACCGGCATCACCTACGGCTCCTAGATCGCTTCCACCAGCGTTGTCTCCGCTCCATCCTCAACATCCATTGGAGCGCTTTCATCCCTAACGTCGAAGTACTCGAGATGGCAGAGGTCGACAGCATCGAGTCCGCGCTGCTGAAGATCCAGCTGCGCTGGATGGGTCACGTCTCCAGAATGGAGGACCATTGCCTTCCCAAGATCGTGTTATATGGCGAGCTCTCCACTGGCCACCGTGACAGAGGTGCACCAAAGAAAAGGTACAAGGACTGCCTAAAGAAATCTCTTGGTGCCTGCCACATTGACCACCGCCAGTGGGCTGATATCGCCTCAAACCGTGCATCTTGGCGCCTCACAGTTTGGTGGGCAGCAACCTCCTTTGAAGAAGACCGCAGAGCCCACCTCACTGACAAAAGGCAAAGGAGGAAAAACCCAACACCCAACCCCAACCAACCAATTTTCCCCTGCAGCCGCTGCAACCGTGTCTGCCTGTCCCGCATCGGACTTGTCAGCCACAAACGAGCCTGCAGCTGACGTGGACTTTTACCCCCTCCATAAATCTTCGTCCGCGAAGCCAAGCCAAAGAATTCAGTCAGGTTTTCAATCTCCCTCCTGTATGCTGACTCATCACTTTACTTTATTCAACCCACTACCGTGGTATGGTCGGCAAATTTGTAGATGGTGTTATTGTCGTTCTGAGCCACACAGTCGTAGGTGTACAGTTAGTAGAGCAGGGGCTAAGAATGCAGCCCAGTGGTTCTCCGGTACTGATGGAGATTGTGGATAAGTTCTACTGATTGTGGCCTGTAGGTGAGAAAATCCATGATCCAATTACACAGAGGGGTGTTGAGTCACAGGTCTTGGAGTTTGCTGATCAGTTTTGAGGGGATGATTGTGTTAAATGCTGAACTGCAGTTGATAAACAGCATCCTGATGTATGCATCTTTACTGTCCAGGTGTTCCTGGGCTTTGTGTACAGCCAGTGAGATGGCATCCGCCGTAGACCTGTTGCTATGATAGGCGAACTGGAATGTATCCATGTCGTCGCTCAGATAGGAGCTGAAATGCTTCAACATCAGCCTTTCAAAGCACTTCATTACAGTTGATGATGCAAGTTGGCTGACAGTCACTAAGGCAGGTTACTGCATTCAAGGCAGATCACAAAAAAACCCAACTGTTCTTGCTTGTAAAGAATTTGGTGGGGTGGGGAGTGGGAGTGGGAGATTTCATTTGAGATTTTCTCCCTCCTGCAGCCTGATTAATTGTAAAACATGAATGTAGTCAGTCATTCCCTGCACCCATTGTGTCTGCAAATGATCGGCAAGAAACTGGTATACTGCCCAGAAAGGCAACACCGGACCCAGGTGTAAACCCAATCAAACTGCATCGTGTTCCTCCGACTTTGGGCAACAAACTCCATCTCATCTGCTACTCCTGGCTCACATTCACCTCCCCTCTCTGTCTTCAAGGTGCTCCACAGTACCTTCCAACAGTCAGCCTTCTGTAAGTGTCCTGTGTTTAGAGCACACGTGTCCCATCACGACCTGACTCAAATTAGGTATCTTGTGTTTCGGGTGCCACTTACCACATCTTCTCCCTCTCTGTGTGTCCTGTGTTACCTATTCGAGTGGTCACTTCTAACACCACCCTGTGTATTGGGCACACCATCACTTCCACCAATGCCCTGTGTTGGCCACACCATCCTTTCCACCAAGGCCCTGTGTTGGACATACAGTCCCTTCCACCAATGCCCTGCATGTTGGGCACACTGTCCTTTCATCAATGCCATGTTGAACACACCGTCCCTTCCACCAATGCCATCTGTTGAGTGCACCATCCCTTCCACCAACTGCCTGCGTGTTGGGCACACTATCTCTTCCACCAATACCATGCTGGGCACACCATCCCGTGCATCATCTAGCTCTTGTCCTGTGTTTTGGATGCATCTCTACACTTCCACTACTTATCCCAGTTTATGGGATGTCCAACATTAAGCAGCACCAGACTGGCTCTTCCCTCCCTATGGTAGATAGAGTCTAAAGTGAGCAAATTAAGCAGAATACATACCAAGGACCGGAGCACTGCCTCTGTGGCCAAAGTCTTTGTCCACCAGTGCTTTCATGATCCAGTTCAAGGCTTGCATACTCTGAAACATCTGAAGAAACAAAGGGTAAAGATTTCAGAGCAGAGCTACAGCTTAACGATTAGACAGAAGAGCATTAATTAGGGTAGGTGCCCTTGTGAAGGGTTTGTGCGACTTGGATATCATGCAGCAAAGCAGTGGGACAGTCTACATCAACAGGGGTGGGACCTACAATGGTTTGGGTCTGAGTTCATAGATGGGGGTGGGTAGAAAGCAGGAAGTAACTCCAACATCCTGGCCTGTCAACACCATCCAAATGCAGGGACTCAGATCCCACTGGGGAAGGCAGGGACCTGGGAATACTCAGCCCTCTCTTCCCACTGTGGGGGTAGCACAGGGAAAGTCACAGCAGTGGGCTGGGGTGTGGGGGAACCCATCCCAGGGAATCTCCACTGGCAGGATCAGGCCAGAGAGCAGAGCAGAAACCAACGATGATGTTGAATGGTTGATCTGTTTGGCAGCTGAATGGAGACATGGGCTGCCCTCACATTCATCTCTGTCATTTGGAAAGGGAGGTCCCATGATGAGCTCCTCTGGCTCTTCTCTGGGACACGGAGTCTGAAGTGATTAGGAGAGGGACTATGGTGATGGTCCCTTTACACCACAAGCAGGTGTGGTCACTCCTCAGTTGTGTTTGCATCCTGCATCTCCCTGAGAACTACCTGTTCCTCCAGATGATGGATCTTCTGCTCCACTATCTCCATCTTGTTGCTTTCTCTATTCACATCAAACACATCTGCAACCGTCTCCACCCTGAAAGATACAATTGTACAGAAGCTCATCAAAGTGCCGCTGGCTTGATCCTCCAGTGAGTCAGGCACCATCTGTGTAGGCAAAGGGAAGGTCAGTGATTTGGGTTGAAACACCACATCAGGACTGAGATGTAAGGGTGCGGAGATAGACAGTGATGTGAAGTGAGAGGCTGGTAGGTCATTGATGGAACCAGAGGAGGGAGGAATGATGGGAGAGGGTGACAAACAAGGGGTGGAGGAAAGGGTAGATGGAGAGTTGGGTGGTCTGATGGGTGTAGGTTAAACACAAGGGCCGTGGGTTCAAGTTCAAGTTTATTATTATTATTTAATTGTACAAGTACAATTGGATGAAACAGTGTTCTTCAGTCCTTGGTGAAAAATCATGCAAGCACATATATAGACATAGTACACATATTTACAAGTGATTTATATGCAGTACATATGTAAAAAATAAATAAATATTATTAAATAAATAGTAGAGTCTCGGAGAGATTGTATGTGCAGTCATTCAGCAGTTGCCCTGCCTGTGGGAAGAAGCTGTCCTCAGCTTGGTAGCTCTGGCTCTAATACTCCTGTATCTCTTTCCTGATGGAGTAGCCAGAAGATGCTAAAGTTACCTAAAGATGGAAAGTTCAATGGCAAACCATTGCACTGTGATGTTCAGACAGGTAGGACACAGTTATAGCACATGAACTCACGTTTCCAAGGTGCATTTGACCTGCTCATTTAGACTCTGGCTCTGGTTCCTCATTTGCTTGACTATGTAATTCTCTTTAATTATGGCCTCCCAGGATAAAATTTCAGCTTCATCTTTCTCATCCAGTTGAACCTCTGCAAAAGATGGTTGCAGAGCAACAGTGAAGCTGAAACATCGGGGTAGTGACAATACTGCAAATCTTCAACATTTGTGAGGAGAAAGAGAGAACGAACACCTCTTGTCAATGACATTTTGTCAGATTTACTGTCGCTATTAATCTGCTGCACTAAACCCTCTATCAACCTGTTGAACATTTCAACATCCTGTTTTTCACTCCTGTATTATTTTGGGGTATGTTGGTGCCTTTTGGAATGGACACAATGAGTACATCAACTGCAGGTCCTTCATCAAATGTTCCATCAAAAAAAATGTTGCGAAATTAATTGAAGACTTTTGTTTTTAACAAATCTATGCTCAAACTCCCAAATCAATCTATATTTGTCCTGACTTATTTTTTAAAAATTTAAACGTGCTTTCGGCCCACAAGTCCGTGCTGCCCAATTTACACCCCATTAACCTACACTCCCTGTACGTTTTGAAGGGTGGGAGGAAATCGGAGCCCCCTGGGAAAACCCACGCAGACACAGGGAGAACATACAAACTCCTTACAGACAGCGTGGAATTCAAACCCCGGTCCCAATCGCTGGCGTTGTAAAGGTTTTGTGCTAACATCTATGCCAACTGTACCTCCCCAGTACCACTGTTAAACTAACTGGTCTGTAATCAGTGGGTTTATCCCCAGATTCTTTGAATGAGAGTATTATATTGAACATAGAAGAGTACAGCACAGTACAAGGCCTTCAGCTCATAATGTTGCTCTGACGTAGAAAACCTATTCCACATCAATCTAACCCATCCCAACCTCACATCTATGGTCTTCCATTTTTCTTGCATTCATCTGCTTAAGAGTCTTTTATATGTCCCTATTGTACCATCCACCAGCCCTGGCAATGCATTCTAGGCTCCCACAATTTCGTGTAAATAAGAACCTTACCTCTGATGTCTCACCTAAACTTTCCTCCATCACCTTAAACAGATGCCCTCTGGTATAGCCCACTGTCACCTCATAATCTTACACATCTCTATTAAATCACCCCTCAGATTAATAATTTGAGAGGCAAAAATGACATCTTTCAATTGAGCACAACGCTATTACAGTGGAAGCAAAGAGTCCCGCGCTGTTTGTAAGGAGTTTGTACGTTCTCCCTGTGACTGCATGGGCTTCCCCCAGGTGCTCTGGTATCCTCCAACGTTGTAAAATATACCTGGGATAGGTTATTTGGTTGGCACAGGCTCATGGGTCGGAAGGTCCTTTTACCGTGCTCTATGACTAAATTAAAAATAAATATATTTTCCAGTTCTTAGGCAGCACCTGATATCTATATACATTTGGTATGTTAAGGCCAATATTCTAAATGTTCTCCCTGCTTCCTTCTGCAACCTGAGGTGCATTCCATAAGGACCAGACAATTTTACATGCTGCAGCCTAGTCTTTATCAGCTACAATTTCCTTTCTTTTGCTCAGGACATTTTCTTTGGAAGACTTCTCCATCCTTCTTTCCCGGCATGGTGTAAATTCCCAATGAAACCGACAATAGAAGAAGGGACTTACTGAACTTCTTGTGCTTGTGTTTTGATTTCCTGCAGGTTACACACTCAATGAGGACAAATAAGTGACTAAATATGATAAAAGGTGGTGGTGCAGGTGGACGGGTGTAGTATTCCTCGATCAGCGAGTACCTCTGGAACTTCCAGATCTTATCTGTATTTTCTTGGATCACTTGAAAGGTGTAGCTGAGAAGGATCAGAAAGAGTGCAGTGAGAGCAGCCCTTTAATATCTCCAAGTGGCTTGGAAGCCTGGTTAACTGAAGCTCAGCACATCCAAAAAAAATTTCCCAGTTTCCGAGGTCCAACTTTTATGGAATCATACCACTTTCTAATACAAAACTGCACCTCTTATGCCTTTGCTTCTATTTCACAATTACAATAATTTCCATTCACTATCTCACGTCCCAGGTTCTCCCCCACTTGTCCTGTCCAATCACAGTACCCTTTACCACCTTCCCCATACTGGCAAAGTTTAAGTTAGCCACTGACTCAGGAGAAGGTTGCACATTCCTGAGCAACCAAGGTCCAGTGCTGCTCCTGCACATTGCCCACTTGGGTCAGTTTCCCACTCCTCAGATTACACACTAGATTGCTTTTCAAAAGACCCCAAACTGTCCTGAGGCCTGAGGACGTGGTCACTCACTTGAACATTGCGATCAGCAAGTTGAGCAGCAGGATGTTGGTGAAGAGCAAGTAAAGACAGAGCAGGATGATGGTCAGCCACTCAGGGAAGATGGGTTCACCAGTGCTGTCATGTTGAGCACACTTTGGCTGGTAAGAGTTAGTGCCATTCACACTACACTGGCTGAGGTCAAAGTCCAAATCTTTATTCAAGGGTAAACATGATATATACAAGGGTTAGTTGATGATTGTAATCTGCACATCCATAACACATTGCAATCACTTCCTTTTATTATCTTTACCCTTTAAAAATAAATTTCACTTTTGCAGTATCTGCAAAAGTAGCAATTATTTGAAAATGAATGCCAAAGATGTGATCCCAAATGGTGTGAATATCGATGGTATAGTTGATAGCAAGGAGAGCCACTGGTTACAGAATGTTATAGATGAGTTTGGAAGATGGACAGAACAATGGCAGAAGGAATCTAATCCCGATAAGTGTGAGATGATGCACATTGGGGAGATGGAAAATGGTAGGATATACACAATGAATGGTGGGGACAGGGAGTATCGAGGAACAGAGGGACCTTGGTATACACGACTAAGAATCTTTACAGGTAGGACAACAGTTATATTAGGTCATTAAGAAGGCATATGGGATACTTCCCTTTATTTGCCAGACAGTGAAGACAAGAGCAGCAAGGTTATGGTGTAACTTCATGGAGCAATGAGCAACTGAACATGTACCTGTTCATTCACGGCAAATAGTAGGGCACTGAGGAGTGCAATAGAAGAGAGTGATCTGGGAATACAGATGTAATAATTCACTGAAAGTGGGACCACAGTAGATAAGGTTGTAAAGAGAGCTATTGGCACAATTGCCTTCATAAATCAAAGAATTGAAGAGATGAGTTGGGATGCTATGGTGAAGTTGTACAAGACATTGGTGATGCCAAATTTGGAGCATTGTGTGGTGTTTTGGTCACCTAACTACAGGAAGGATAACAATAAGAGTGCAGAGGAGATTCACCAGGATGTTGCTGGGACTTGAACAACTTACTGTAGTAGTTGAATTTTGTGTACCAATTTTTAGGGTAAAATTTAGGAGGTAAACTACTACATGTACAATACTTTTAGTATTATGGTAAGAACTTGTGTCATTCAAGGTGCTGGGAACTCGGATGGACGGGCAGCCAGTATTGGGTGTTAAGCCCACATTTTGGGCATTAGGACCTTGGATGGGCAGGCAGGTGGCCAGGACTGGTGATAAGTCTGAGTTCAGGGCTTCGGGAGCTCAGTTATGTGGATGGCTGGGGACTAGATGAGAATCCACGGTCAGGGACTCCAGAGAACGGGTGGGCCAGGGCCAAAAATAAGGGGGCTGACTTTTACATGCTATTGACTATTACATGCGTATATACGGTAGTTTTAGGAAAAGGTTAAACAAATTAGGACTTTACTCCCTGCAGCGTAGAAGAATGAGGGGAGGTTTGAGAGAGGTATACACAATCATGAGGGGTATAGACAGGCTTCTTCCACTGAGGGTAGGTAAGATACAAACCAGAGGTCATGGGTTAAGAGTGAAGGGGGAAAAATTTAAAGGGACCATTAGGGAGAACTTCTTCACACAGAGAGTAGCGATAGTGTGGAACCAGCTTCCAGTAGTGTTGGTGAATGCGGGCTCAGTTTTGACATTTAAGAAAAAGTTAATGATCAGAAGATGAATTCTGGATTATGTCCTGAATATTTGAAGGACAGCTTTCCTGGTCAAGTTTGGAGCAGTTTAGGGTGCAGTCTGGGAGTGGGATGAATTAAAGGAGGCTCAGGATTTGCTGTGTGGATTGAATGGGATTGTCGGGAAAGCGATCACACACTTTGAGAACAGTGAATTCCATACTATTTATTAAAAGGGTGACAACAGAACTGCTGTTTCACATGGAGAGATAAGTTAGGTCCCTGGTTGATGGGAAGGGATGAGGTGAGATGTGTGGTTGTATGGGAAGGTGTTGGTGATGTTGGAGATGCAAATGAGTTGGGGAATCATGGAGGGATTCTAAATGCAGGAGAAGCAGGGGATGGTTCAATCTCGCTGAGTAGGTATCTGATGATGAAAGCAGAGAATAAAGGGAACTCCATCCTTGCTCAGGGGGATGGAGTAAGTGAGAGGTGGTGAGAGTAGACATAACTGAGACAAGATGGAGAATGGAATAGAATCCTTTCAGGAAGCAAGGGGACATGAAGTCTGGGCTTGTGGGGCATGTTGCCTGTCACCCATCCTTCAGATGGAGAATTTGAGGAATAGAAGCGAAGAATCAGAAATGGACCATTTGAGAGTACAATGACAACCAATAATCTGATGATGGATCTTTGAGAATGGGCAGCAGCACTGATACATCTGTGAACCCAGAGACCAAGGTGATGATATGGGCTGGAGGGAATAACACCATTTGTCCTGGGTTGTGGAAGGGACGGTACAAATAATCAAAACTTTTCTTCAAACAAGCGACTTGATGCATTAAATTGAAGATTGGGCTTACTTACAGCTGATGTCGGTCGGGATATCTCCAAAGAGCATCAGGTACGGCTTGAACACAACCCCTTTAAATATCCAGCTGAGCCGTATCTCGTTGTGAACAAGGATAGCGTGATTAGCTACACCATAAGCCACGATCGTCACCAAAAGCAAGAACAAAAAGAAGAAGATGTCCTTTATCTATGGAAAGAAAAGATCATGTACATTCCATGAACAGAGCCTGGACCATTTTGAATATTAGAATTCAGCATTCCAGAAGGTGTCCAAGATGAATCTTGAGCTGCTAAAACAGGCCATAAAAATATATTATTACACTTCTAGAATCACATCTGGAGAACAGTGTGAACTTTTAGTTTCCTTACCTAAGAAACAATAAAGGGTGGCACGGATAGTGTAGCTGTTAGCACCACTATTACAGCATCACTGACCAGGGTTCGAATCCAGTGTAATCTGTAAGGAGTTGGTACATCCTCCCCAAGTCTGTGTTGGTCCCGTCTGAATGCTCCGGTTTCCCCCCACCCTTCAAAATGTATGGAAGCTGTAGGTTAATTGAGGTACTTGGGTGGAACGGGCTTGTGGGCTGCAATGGTTCATCAGGCTGATTGAAGGATGGGACTATTGTATGAAGAGTACGTCAGTCAACCAGTCTGTCTTCATTGTCAAGTTTATAGTGTTACAGAATGGGTTAATAAAAATATGATAAAAATATATTTTTAAAAAGGTATAGATTGTGGAGGTTCAGTTTAGGAATTAGTTTAGGTACACCACAAACAGATATTAACATTTCACAAAAGACATCTCATTTGAAATGCAGGAGCTATGCATAAGTGTGGACTCCATGTCTGCCATTGACTTTGCAGAAACCATGAAGAGTGCCTGTGAAGACTTCACAAGTAGGTGTTAATTGGACTGGAGTTCGAATCGAAATAGACTATTGTCTTTAAAGGAACAGATGTCCAGGCTCAGAAACTGATTAATCTTTGGCCAGTGCCAGCTTTCTAATAAGTCTAGTTGAAATTTGTGTTCGAAGAGGGGTCATGTGGTTTTGCAAACAGAGAGAAAAAAAAACATGCTATTCTCTTTGGAGAGAGAGGGAGGGAGAGACAGTCAGTTTACAGTAGGAGTTGGTGTTGGAACCTGCAAGTTTTGCAGATCTGTTACAAGACCCCATTTGAAGATGGGTTTTGAGTTCAGCTAGTCTAAACCCTTGTAGTCAATTACAAGAGGCTGTGGTTGGTTATTATGTTTCTCCTGAAATATGGGAAAAGGAACTCTTTGTGGTAACCTGGAAGAAGAGGTTATCTTTTGGAAACCCCACGAAGTGGCTGATTGAAGGAGATCAGTTTGTGCATCCAACTGTGAGAGATGGGAAAACTGATCTAAAATTATGAACATGAAGGAAACTAAAATTCATACATCAGTTAATGGCTGTAACCAGTACAAACAGGATGAGCTTGGGAATTAGGATGCAGGAAAGCAGAGTCAGCACGATTAACATAAGAATCTTCTAGTCTTTGTGACAAGATCAATGAGCCACCATAAGAATAAGATAAGGAGCGGTAAGGAACAATAGAATGTAGGAAGTTGAGGTAGTCTGAATCAGATAAGGGTCTCCTAGCCCTAGACAGAAGTGCCAAGTTCTACATATCTAATTATTAACCTTACACAGATTTACAAAGTTATACATATTAAATTAGTCAACCCTAGACAGGATGAGCCAACTCTGCATACCAAGAGACTGTAGCTCCGAGAATCAGGAAGGTGTGAATAAGGACAATAACATGAAGGGACACCGACAGGATACCCCCTGGTCCTCCAAGTATACTGAAACTGCACGTAGGCAGGAAGGATTGCCTATGCCAAACCCATCCAGGGGGCAGAAGAATGTAAGGGGGAGGGTATTCTGATACTGACATTTACTGTATAAAAGTTGGGTGAGCCCCAGTGTATGTGTGTATTCCCAGGGTAAGGGGAAGCACCAACTTTGCATTGTTGTTATAATAAATGTTCTTTGTTCTCAATTTTTGTCTCAAGCAATTTCTTTAAAGGTCATTCTGTTTCTAACAAATGGGGGCTCGTCCGGGATCACACTCCCTCCACTGACAGAGTGCCCGACGACGAGAGGAGGTGCACCCCAGCTGATTCAGCTGGACTCACGGACGACGGGTGGCTGGTCAGTGGAAGAAGAGAGTGATATCCGAGAAGAGGCATTGAGAACAAACGACGGAAGAACGTTAAGAAAGCGCGCTAGAGCCTTGCTACTGGCACCCGGTAAGAGGAATTTTACTTGCCTATCAGTATGGGAAGTATGGGTAGCAAGGAAGAGAGTCCTGGTAAAGGATGTGAGAATCAGATAACTACATGCAGCCTGCTTGGGTTGATGTTATCTGAGTGGGGCACGGGAAGGACCCGTGGAAAGGACAAACTGACCATGGTCAGGTATTGTTGTAGAGAATGGGTTAAATACCCGATTAAAGGGAGCTCTGTGTACTGGCCAAAGCTCAGATCCGAGGATGACTGGATGTGTCAAGCTTTGAACATCTGGCTCTATCAAAACCAGAGAGATAACCTAGAGAGCAGGGAATATGCAGCCTGCTGGCTTAGGGGATCGTGTGATCAATTGGTTTTGAAAGAAAAAGAGTACAAGGACAAGAGAGAGGAGGAACCTTTTGTCCCTGAACCACAAGGGTGGGATGTGCTTACATTCCCTCCCTCCACCTTATGTTCCTCCTATGCCGGCTCCTATCTTTCCTCCCCCTCCTATAACCTACCCTTCTGCACCTCCCCCACCACTAGAGAAGAGAGAAGAGAGCAGGAGTGGTATGATGACTCGCTCACAAAGCACTCGATTACCACCTCCGTTGACAGGAGAGAGAGGAAACGTAAATTTAGAAGTGTGAGACTCTTCAGGAAGAAAGGGCAGAACCCCCCAATCCATCTCCCAGGGAGCAGGAACCCAGACCTAATAAGCCAGAAACCAACTGGATGCGACCCCTGCGGGAAGTTCCCGTAGGAGAGGGTCTCGGTTTCGTAAATGTGCCCCTGATCAGTACTGAAGTGCGTAACTTTAAGAAAGAACTGATCTCCCTGATAGAAGATCCCCAGGGATGCGCCGAACAGTTAGACCAATTTTTGGGTCCAAATATATATACAATATGGGGGTCTCGACATAGAATCCCCAGCAGGGGAACAATTGGTACTAACAGGTTTTGTTACCAACTCAGCCCCAGACATTAGAAGAAAATTACAAAAAACGGAAAATTGGCATGAGCAAGGAATTACCCAGCTACTACAGATTGCACAGAAAGCATTTGTCCAGAGGTCTGAGGATAAGCAGAAAGGAAAGGCGAAAATTTTAATGCAAGCAGTTAAAGGAATAGTAGATGAGTAACATGAAAAAGGCAGGGACTGTGTGCCAGCTCCTGGACGTTGGGAGAAATGCCGGGAGTGGGAGAGTAGAGACCAGAGATAATTTCATAAATCACGACTTCCCACTTCAGTCACTGACCAATATTGATTAAAATTCATGCTAAAATTTAAATGTCATAAATGATCGTTTATCAATACTGTAGAATGAGCGAATTTAACTACCAGTTAATTCCAATTTATGAAATAAATTGTATTCAAATGTGATTTTGCACAGGGAGTACCTGAGAGTTGAGTGATGTTATAACATTTGCAGGGAGAAATGTTTGCGCAAATAGGGTGAGTTCTATACATCTTAACTTTAAGTGTATGCGAGATAAAGAAAGGATCTGATGTGTAAAGTGGCTGGATCAGCCAGTTGAAGGGGGAGTGTGCATGTCCATTTAAGTGCACTGTGGCACTTGAAATTGAGGCTTCAGCCTCTTGTCTTGCAGTTAGAGGTATGGAGCCCTATCAATAGATTTAGTACATTCCTTCTACACATTCAGCAGTCAAGGTCCGTGAGTTTAAAGATCACCCACCTCTGGTGAATAAAGATACCTCTGGTGATTCCCATAAGTTCAATCATTAATTTCTCTGGTGCATTTTCCTCCGGAGTGAAATTAATGCCTCAGCACAATTTCTCTGTATTGCCGCTGTTACTTAATTCATGATAACTTTCCCCCCATTCATCAGGTTTATATTTAAATCCAGTCGTGCGGAAGTTACATTGTAAATAATCACGGAGGTAAACCCTGCGCGACTGGATTCAGCTTAATGGAGAAATAAACCTGCGAACTGGTCTATGGTGGTGTGTGAGTACTGCAATAGGTGAAATATGATTTAAATTGGTGTCATCGTTCAGAACAATTGGGTGCATAGGAATAATAATATCATTAATTACTCACAGATCTTGTACCAGATGCTATTCAGTACATCTTGACTTAAGGACTGGAGAAATTGGCATGTTAGAATGAGATTGGCATGGCACCAATATTTCTTGATTCACTAATGACTCCACAAGTTCCAGGATTCATGCAGCAGAACTTTTAAGTGGAATATAATAGAAACTAGCCTGTACTTAAATGATTGTGTGTGCACTCTTCATAAGAACATCTTTTAAATTTTTTTGGTGCCGATTTTACAGACTGTTTTAAATAAGGCCAGCTCTTATGAGCTGTGGCACAAGGCATTTAATTTTAAAATTACAATAGCGATGTTAAATAATCGTCAAATTCGTTGCCGTCGGCAGTGACAAAGACATGTCTTATTCCCACTCGGCTATTTTAAAATAAATTCATTTAGAATACAGTTAATATCACTCGCCGAATTATTATGGCTAATTGTGTACTTAAGGCAGAACTAAAGGTTGAATATGTTTCAAGTTCTCTCGCAGGGGCTCTTGTGCTGCAATGTCTGTTATGTACTCACTCTAACAAATTGGAGGGTTGTTGCCCCATACAGACAAACAGCTCCAACTGCATTTTAATAAGGTCTAACATATTCAAAACCCATGGAAATATGGTTTGTGTTTCATTTTACAATTTTTACACTAACACAAAGAAAAGTCAGATTGTTATTCATTTTATTAAATCTATTGATTGGTTATATGTAAAAGCATGCCAACATCACCAACTGAAACCCGCCTGGAATGGTCCCTACTGTGTACTTTTAATTACAGACACCGCCGTACGAATAAGAGAAATAGGCTGGACCCACATTCAAAGAATCAAACCAGCTTCCGAACCACAACATCACGACGCACAGACTCAACCCTCAACCTGGCGTGCAGTTCCTCATCCTTCAGACCTGAAACTTACACTGCGCCGCGACAAAGTGCCGTAATGTTACATTTATTGTTGTATTGTTTTTTTTTTAACTGTTGATGTCACTTAATTACTCGCTATGTTTTAAGTCCTCCTGGAATAGGGGCAGCAGAGGTTACAATTGTGCTACTTTACAGTGTAGACAGGGCATAGATTTCAGACAGATATGTTTTCATAAGGCATTCCAATACGGACCAGGGGAACAGAGCAGCTATAGTCAGTTTACAGCCTACATAGGTATTGACGACAGGATTTCTAAACCTCTAGCACAACGGAGATGGTTTGACATAGACACACTGAATGTTACTAATCAATGTACATTTCGCACACAGGGAGAGAATACATGTTCTCATTCACACACATTGGCTTCTACTCACAACCTCACTGATACTCGGACTAAGCTTAACAGGCAAGCTGCAACACACAGGTTAAATCACAAGAAACAATCCCCCCCAGCTTGGTCTCTTCTCATCACAAACACCACCCCGTGAAGGGGAGCACCAGTTACAAACAACATGAGCTGCTACAGTACTCTAAAGCTGCTTGGCATTTCAATATCAGACTCCAGACAGCCTTCGGAGATCGGTGGCCCTAGGGTTCGGGGCTGAAGAGGAACGGCAGATACGAGCCACAATTCAACGGAACCGCCTGACTCTCGACTATTCGTTCGCTGCTGAAGGCAGCGTTTCTCAGAGACTTCTTCAGGACTCGTTCGCTGCTGAAGGCAGCGTTTCTCACAGACTTCTTCAGGACAATGCTTACAACAGTCGGGCAGTTAAAAACACTGCTTCAGGACTTCAACAAGAATCTGCCCATGCCCATGTTCAGACTTGGCAACCTCGGACTGATGTGGGATGGTCTAGACTCTTTACTGAGAACTGGAGCCTGATACTCACAACCCTAATAGCAGCTGGACTCGCTACTCTGACCTTTATGGTGCTCCCCTATCTAAAGACTTTAAATTCATCGAACCCTTCGTCAGAACACTACACCCCAAAACCTTAACTCTCTAATGACTGCAATTCGGTTATTGACCAGCTGGGAAAAACAACACCTTACACTTTACAGCATCAGTCTTTTCTCTTTGGCTTGGCTTCGCGGACGAAGATTTATGGAGGGGGTAAATGTCCACGTCAGCTGCAGGCTCGTTTACTGATCTAAAAGAAAAGTGAGGATGGGGGGGGGGGGGGATTAGTACCATTGAGACCAGTAACCTAAGATCAGTAACACTGATCATGGTGAAAGATCAGTATTACTGATCTAAAAGAAAAGTGAGGATTGTGAGAGATGGGAAAACTGATCTAAAATTATGAACATGAAGGAAACTAAAATTCATACATCAGTTAATGGCTGTAACCAGTACAAACAGGATGAGCTTGGGAATTAGGATGCAGGAAAGCAGAGTCAGCATGATTAACATAAGAATCTTCTAGTCTTTGTGACAAGATCAATGAGCCACCATAAGAATAAGATAAGGAGCGGTAAGAAACAATAGAATGTAGGAAGTTGAGGTAGTCTGAATAGATAAGGACTCCTAGCCCTAGACAGAAGTGCCAAGTTCTACATATCTAATTAGTTAACCTTACACAGATTTACAAAGTTATACATATTAAATTAGTCAACCCTAGACAGGATGAGCCAACTCTGCATACCAAGAGACTGTAGCTGAGAATCAGGAAGGTGTGAATAAGGACAATAACATGAAGGGACACCGACAGGATATCCCCTGGTCCTCCAAGTATACTGAAACTGCACATAGGCAGGAAGGATTGCCTATGCCAAACTCATCCAGGGGGCAGAAGAATGTAAGGGGGAGGGTATTCTGATACTGAAATTTACTGTATAAAAGTTGGGTGAGCCCCAGTGTATGTGTGTATTCCCAGGGTAAGGGGAAACACCCAACTTTGCATTGTTGTTATAATAAATGTTCTTTGTTCTCAATTTTTGTCTCGAGCAATTTCTTTAAAGGTAATTCTGTTTCTAACACAACCAACAATGAGTATCCCTCTCTGAAACCACCAAAGACCTTCCTTTGCGGTAACATTTTAAGTTAAAGCACCAGAGCCTGATGAAGATCATAAATATTAAATTCTGTGCACAGTATGAAAATTGTCTGATACCAGTGAACTTGGAGAAATGAAAAATGAATATTTGGACAGTGAAACAAAGAATTTTCCTGAACACGTAAACATTACATACACGTGCGGTTAGAATTAGAAGGGGGTTAAGTTAATAGTAACAAGTTAAATACTGACATTATTATGTTTGAAGAAAATGAAAGACTTCTTTTTTAAAGTAACCATTCTCTTGGTGAATTTCTCTTGCTGCTGGTTTTTGGAGTCATCTGGGCTCGTAACAAATGGGGCTCACCTGTTTTGGATTGAAACATTTGGAGTGGGGGGCGTGGCAAGATGGTGTAAGGAATAGACGTGCCTTCCAGTCCTCTCCTGACTCTTTGTTATTGTTTTGTCTATAAGTGCCCGTTAAAACTTTCCAAAAAATTTATAAATAGTTAGAGGTGTTGAACTAGCTTCTAATGGTACAATTGTTGAAAAAAAGTAAAAGAAAACGGCAACAGATCGCTAAGAAATTACATTTTCCGAAGTTATCTGAGCCTACCTGTTTACAAGAAGCCAGGACTCAGCGTGGAATGGATCCAAGAGGAGAAGTGCAGGTTTCGGCAAAGGAGCTCCGCTTTGTACCGGTAGGGCTCTTTAAAAATGGCGCCCGGCAGCCTTTGGAACAAAGGGCTAGCCAGGCGCGTGTATTTCAATCAACGCCCACTATGAGCGCTGTCACTGAACTTTTGACACTTGAAACAGCTGGGACGCCGCCAGCTGAAGACTCGACTTTAAAGAGACGTCCACCGATTGATGTAGCGGTGGCG
The DNA here is from genome assembly GCF_036971445.1 of Narcine bancroftii. NCBI lineage: Eukaryota > Metazoa > Chordata > Chondrichthyes > Torpediniformes > Narcinidae > Narcine > Narcine bancroftii. The sequence continues at coordinate 223,874,026 of NC_091472.1, forward strand.
CTGCGAAATGCACCACCAGTTATGAAGACTTCAACAGAGCTTGATGTAATGAAGGCTTTTGATGTAATATGGGTTAAGGATAACCCTGACTATCAGTCTTCTGATACTGCTGAGGAGGTTGTGGCAGGGGTTTCTACATGTAGTCATACTGCAAGAAAAGCAGTTAAACTAAGGGAAGGATTAGAAGACCCTCTGGTTATTCAGAAACAGCAGGATCCTGCTTTGCCTGAATCTATTCCAGTTGATATGCTTATCAAGAATCTTGAATTTAAGTTATCTTCTTCAATCAAAGAGATAGGTAAATTTTTGGTTCAAGTTAATACTAAGCTTAATACCTTGGTTGATATTAATACTCAACAGATGGTTGATTATGGAGCTTTTAAGCTTGAAATGAATGAAAGACTTGATGTTTGTAACCAAGGTATAGTTGAGGTACAAGATCAAATACAAGACGTAAATAAAACAATTGAAACTTTACAAATCCAGAATAAAAATTTAGCGAAAAAGGTTGACTATTTGGAGAATCAGTCTAGACGGAACAACGTAAAAATTGTTGGTTTGCCAGAAGATATAGAAGGACCAGATCCAAGAAAATTTTTTACCGAATGGATTCCACAAGTGTTAGGACAAGATAAGTTCCCGGAGGGCTTAATATTGGAACGTGCTCATAGAGTTTTGAGAAGAAAGTCTTTTTCAGGACAGAATCCAAGACCTGTTCTGGTTCGTTGTTTAAACTATTATGTTAGAGAGACAATTTTACGTGTGGCTATTAGAAATGCATACAAAGTAGATCTCCTTTGATGGTCCAGAACAATCGTGTTTTTTTTATCCGGATTTGAGTCAAGAAGTTATGTCTCAACGACGTGAATTTAATCTTGTGAAAGAAGTGTTATGGAAAAAAGGATATAAAGCAACATTTAGGATATAAAGCAACATTTAGATTTGAAGATTTTCCAGGATGGATGTCAGCCAAAAATTTTTGATAACCCTAAAGAAGCTATGGACTTTGCTCAATTGTTACCAATCACGCAATTCCAGGAACGACGTAGTCCTCCACGGTCTCCAAAGAGAGTAGAGACACAAGATGGGAATCGAATTTCAAGAAGAAATGGAAGCAATGGCGGTCGGAGTGACAAAGCTGATTAAAAAATTTAAAAAAAGAATTTTTTTTTTTCTCGAGAAGATTTAAATAATGATGATAGTTTAATGTGAAATGGGAGTTAGGAGAGGGAACTGAGTGGGCATTATTTTCCAGAAGTCGTCAGCTACGTGTGAGTTATCTCACACCCAATATTTTGTGGGAGTTACCGCATTGTGCGGTTTAGACAGGAGGAGGTAGCTGTAACCTCTTACCTGTTTTTTTTAATTAATTTTTGGATTAAGGAGTGAAGTTTCTTTTTATTATTTTTTTAAAAAATAATTTCTTTTTTTTTGTTATAGTTTTAAGAGGGGGTAAGGGAAGGGGGTCTTTTTTTTCTTTCCTAGGTGTTTTTTTTTCTTTTTTTTTCTTGTTGTGTGGTTGTAAGAAAGGTCTAAACTAAAGTTTTTTTTTAATGTCCAGGGTTTAAATAATCTTATTAAGTGTAAGAAAATACTTGTTTACTTAAAAAAAGTAAAAGTTGATGTGGCTTTTTTTTTCCAGGAAACTTAATTAACAGATAAGGAACATGTGAAACTTAAACGTGAATGGATTGGATAAGTTTTTTTTTATTACTCTTCATTTAATTCAAAGGCAAAAGGAGTGGCAATTTTGATGTACAAGAATCTACTATTTCAGTTACAGAATGAAGAGAAAGATGGTGGAAGATTATTAAAAATGAATTGTACAATCTTTAACGAGGCTTGGACTTTGCTTGATGTTTATGCTCCAAATGTTGAGGATACAGCTTTTGTTGTGGATATGTCTTTATTATTTGGATAAGTAAATTCTAATGTGATGATTGGGGGAGATTTAAATGTGGTATTGGAGCCTCTATTGGACAAGTATTCAAGAGTAATTAAGCCATTATATAATAATCAACTTGTTTTTTTACACACATACTGTTTGGATTTGTGATTGATTGCAACAGTTTTGGAAAGGTATTCAATCTATTTTTAATAGTTTATATAATATCTATGTTGTATTAGATCCTGATATATTTTTATTAGGGAATATGCAATCATTAATTGATTTAGGCTTAATTGATTATTAGATTTCTTGTATTTATTTAGCCTTAGTGGTGGCCAAGAAATGTATAGCGCTTACTTGGAAAGATAGAAATATGCTAATCTTAGATAGGTGGTATTTAGAGATGAAGTCTTGTTTAATTATGGAAAAGATATTCTTTTCAATTCAAGATAGGATGTCTTTTAGCTGAAGTGGACTCCATTTGTTAAGTACATGTAATTAAGTTTGACTTAAATATGTTTTATGTGTGATATTTTAGATTTGATAACTTTTTTTTATTAGTATTTTTACTTGTTATTTTTCTTTTTGTTTGTCTGTGAGTTTTTTTATATATATATTAACTTTATTAATTCTTCACTCTTTATTTTTGGGGGAGGGGTGGTTTTTTTAATATATATAAATTTTTTTCAGTGGCCGTATATATGGGGGGGGGGGGGTTAGACTAATCTAAGTTATGTCATTAATGTTGTGTTGTAATAATTACTTTATTTTTCATTTTTCTTTAAATGTAATTTTTTCTGTTTTATTCATGTGATAAAATCTTTAAATAAAGTTTTAAAAAAAAGAAACATTTGGAGTGTGGGATCTTAAAACTTAGGAGTTTTTGTGATTTATTAGTAAATTGTTTTTCCAAGCTAATTCAAAGCTTGTGTGTGTGGAAAAACAGCAGGAATGGATCTTTGGTATAATCATCACCTGCAGAGCTACAAAGAAAAAGAAAATAGGAATGGATGGTCATTGCTAGGGAATTAGAGCTGGCTGAAGACAAGGGTTTTATGAGGAAAATAGAAATACAGAGAATTAGTGAAATATTATATAATAAGGGAATATTTGAAGAGAAAAACAGACCATTTTCTTGGGGATAAATCTTTTGAAATCCAATGAACTTGGAAAAATAGAAGTTGGATGGAGAGAGAGAGAAACAGAAGTTGGATGAAGAAAGAGAGAAGCGGGAGTTTGAATTGCAGAAACACAAAGATGAGGCAGACAAAGCTGAAAAATGGAGGGAGGAAGCTGAAAAACAGAGGAAATATGAGTTGGAACAAGCTGAAGGAAAGAGATGGTTTGAATTAAAAACTTGATATGGAGGGAGGCAAGAGAACTGAAGCTACAACTCCTGGAGAGACATTTGTGGCTAGTAGAGAGGTTAATCTAGTTCCACCTTTCAATGAGAGAGATATAGATATATATTTTCAGCTTTTTGAAAAGATTGCCCAGATCTCATGCTGGCCAAAAGAAAAGTGGCCCTCTTGTGCTCCAAAATGTAATAAAGGGAAAAGCACAACTGGCATACTCTAGTTTGACTGCAGAACAGGTGGCAAATTATGAGACAAGCAGTATTGAAAGCTTATGAGTTGGTTCTAGAAACATATAGAAAAAATTAAGGAATTTAGTGAAAGGATGGAACCAATCATATGGATTTTACACGAGGAAAATCTGTATGTTTTGACTGTTGGTGCGCCTCAAAAGAAATAAATAATGATTTCAACTGTTTAAGAAAATTAATATTAATTGAGGCAATGAAAAGATGTGTACCCAATGATCAAATTATACCTGGATGAGAAGGACATGTGGATATGACAGCAAATGGCTAGGTTAGCAGATGAATACACCCTGATTCACAAAAACAAAATTCACCATAGTAGGCCTTTTCAGAAGGTTAATGTGGAGCAGAGCAGTAAACCTGAAATTATGCCTGGAGAGAATATTAAGAGAAAAGATGAAGATAAAGTAGAAAAGGACAGAATTTCAGGATTTGTCTGTCATTTTTGGTCATGTTCTTGCAAATTGTTTAGTGTTGAAAAAGAAAAAAGGATATTACCAGACAGTTGAATTTAATGAGAACAGAGGTTCCATACCTGGTAAGGATGCTATGGATGTATTCAAACCTTTTGTGTCAGAGGACTTGATTTCCAAGTGCCAGTTAAAATTTTCAGTGATACTGGGGCTGCCCAGTCACTTTTGTTGGAGAAGGTTTTAACTCTTGATCAAAGGACGGACACAGGAGAGATTACTTTGATTAGAGGTGTTGGAGAAGAGGTAGAATCAACAGTGCTGCACAAAATAGTGTTGAATTCAGAATTAGTTAAAGGACCGGTTGTAGTGGGAGTTATTTCAAAGTTACCCATGCGAGAGTCTCACTCTTACAAGAGAATGATTTGGCGGATGATAAAGTTGGGTCAGTGTTGAGATGAACAAATAAGCCAAGTAAGGATAAGGTTGATGAAGATTGCATTTGCTGTGATAAGGTCTTTGTCTAAGAAAATTATGAGAGTAGAGGAAGGTCCAGTTGATAGAGACTTGCCTAGTAGTTCTGGAATAGTCTAGAAAGAGCAGGTTAAATTTGAGTCAGGATTTATCTTTGTCAAGGAAACAGTTAATTGAGCAGCAAAAGAAAAAAGTCTGATCTCACTTATTTGAGTGAGAAGGCTGTGAATGAGGAGGAGATTAAGGAAATGCCCTGTGGATATTACTGGAAGGGTGAATTGTTAATGATGAAATGGAGACCTTATGATATCCCTACAAATGAAGCGTGGGTGGAGATTGATCAGATGGTCATTCCTAAAGCTTACTGGGATGAAATTTAAAATTTGGCCCATAGTACACCATTGGGTGGTCATCTAGGTGTAAAGAAGACCATGAATAAAATTTTGAAACAATTTTTCTGGCCTGGTCTGAGGGAGAACATTATAAACTATTGCTTGACACGTCGCCTTTGTCAGGTTGAAGGGAAACCTAACCAGGGTCCTCCGGTAGATCTCTTACAGCCTATTCCTGTTGTTGGGGAACCTTTCACTGGAGCTATTGTGGATTGTGTGGGTCTCCTACCTAAAACAAAAGCTGGAAATCAGTACTTGTTAACAATTATGTGTATGGCGCCCAGATTTCCAGAAGCTATACCACTGAGGAATATCAAAGGAAAAACAGTGGTAAAGGCATCACAAAAATTTTTCAGTTTTTGGGTTACCTAAAGAGAGCCAGAATAATGCCATGTCAGGACTGTTTCAGCAGTTGATTTATGAGCTGGGAATTAAACAGATCACTTTATCTGTGTACCATCCTGAAACTCAGGGATTTCACTCTACTCTTAATAATCTGATGATGATTTATACTCTGGAGATTGGAAAGGATTAGGACTGTTATTTGCAGCAAGAGTGCCAGTGCAGGATTCATTAGGTTTCAGCCCTTCTGAAATTATGTTTGGAGATCAGGTTAGAGGACCTTTAATGTTGTTAAAATAACAGTGGGTTAATGAGGATGTGCAGTTGGACTTGCAGGATCATGTTTCTAAGTTTAAGGATCGATTTTTTAAAAAGTGTGGAGTTTGACTCAAGAGAATGTAAAAATGGATCAGGGTAAAATGAAGTGATTATGTGATAGGAAGACTCGTGAAGAGTTTTAAGCCAGGAAATACAGTGTTAATTTATTCCCAACACATGACAATCCTCTTAGAGCAAAATGTTCTGGACCATACGAAGTGAAATCAAAACTGAATGATGTTAACTATGTGGTAAATACTACAGATTGTAGGAATAAAACTCAGGTTTGTCATATCATCATGTTGAAACCTTACTATGAGGAAAAAGGTAGTGGAGAATAGTTTGAATCAGAGGTTGTTGACAGTTGATGAAGTTATGGATTATAAAATCATGGAACAGAATCTTGTGAGGGTAACCTTAAAGAACCCATAGTTCCTGTGTGCCTGTCTAATTCAACAATTTTGGAAAATTTGAAAGAAAAGTTAGGCCATCTTAAATTACCAGAACAGAACCAGTTGAAGCAATGGCTTTTGAAATATTCATATTTGTTTCCTGATGTGCCAAAGAGGACATCAGTGATTTGTCATGAGGTGGATGTGGGTGAAGCAAGTCCCATAAAACAACACCCCTATCAAATAAACATTCAGAAGAGTAAAATCATGGATCAGGAGGTGGAATATATGTTGAGAAATGAAATTATTAGACCATCAAACTCAGATTGGAGTTCTCCTTGTGTTCTGGTACCGAAACCAGATGGAACAGTTAGGTTCTGTACAGACTACAGGAAGGTTATTCAGTAACTAAAACAGATGCTTATCCTATTTCTAGAAATGATGATTATATTGATAAAATTGGAAAAGCTAAATTTCTTACTAAGATTACTGGTGTGTGCCACTAACAGAGAGAAGGGATATTTCTGCATTTGTGACACTATCAGGCTTCTACAAATATAGTGTGCTACCTTATGGCATGAAAAATGCCCTGTGACATTCCAAAGGATGATAAATTCAGTAATCCAAGGTTTAAAGCATACAGAAGCTTATATTGATGACTTGGTCACAAAAAGTGGCACATGGGAGGAACATCTGATGGAATTGGAAAAATTGTTTGTGAGCTTATCCATGACTGGATTGATTGGAGGAGCAGGCTTGATGAGTGTAGTGGCCTCCTCCTGTTTTCTATCTGTGCCAGCATCTGTCAGATTTCACAATCTCTGAGCAATCACACATGGCAGTTCCATCTTTAAAAAATGTGATTATTGGAATGTAGTCTGTTAATGTCCAACACTGCCTTCCTTCCTGTGATCTGTATTCCACACACTTCTTTGGAGATACTTTCCTGAGAGGAAGACTAGCCCCAAGATCCACAGGCAAGGCTATCTGGCAGCCCCACCTCTTCAACCTGCTTTTGCCCTAACTAACTTATTTTTTCCAACCTTGACTCCTTTCTTTCTTCCCTGCTCTAGTTCCTTCCCATTGTAACCCTATATCCAGGTGAGGTGCCACCAAAAGAGTGCTACCTCATGGCTCCAAGGTAGGGGATTCAATCCTGACCTTCGAGACCGAGGAACGGAATTTACGCAGTCCCCATGAGATTTCATGGACTTCCCGGGTGCTCCGATCACTGCCCACATCCAAAATGTGGAAGCTGGTGGGCTATCTGGCCATTGTGAATTGACCCTGGTGTGTAGATGGTAGAATCTAGGTGGAAATGAGAAGAGAATAAAACCCAAATTTATAGAGGGTTAATGTCAATGGATACTTGTGCAGACTCACAGAATTGATGACATTGACACCCTCAGCTATTTTGACAGTTTCTAGTTTCTTGGTCCCAACCAGCTAATCACATCATGGATGCTTAATCTTTCAACATCTGGATAGGCAGGGATTGTTCTCCTTCGAGTAGTGGAGGCTGGTGTGGGGCTGTGTCTATGAGGGGTTCTTCTCAAGGGACCTTTTCCCATGGCAGAGGTGCCAAGACCAGTGTACTTTGGTTTAAGGGATTAATTTGGTGATAGATCTGCTCCTCTGTCTTCCACATGCTATTAGGACGCCTGGAGTACAAACACAGCAGTGGCCCTCCCTTTTTATTGTTCAGCTGTCCCCTTCTGACAGAGTTTGACAAATCTTCAAGGATATTCACCCTTATTACTCAGGTATCAATGCTGCAATGCCAAATCCTCTTTACAATTTGGCTCTCTTTCCAGAAGATTCTTGACTCTGGAATGTTTCCAGTATTGCAATTCCTTTCATCGAGTTGTGTGATACCAAGTATCATGTTCTCATGTATTGATTCATGCTCAAGTTCATCTGCCTAACTACGACTCATTTCCTTGCATTAAAACAGGAGCAATTTAGCCTTGTATTGGGCTGTGGGCTGCATCAACTTCCATGGCTGCTCTATCTACTCTGTGATTGAATCATCAATTTTCCTAATTTGTTTGACCGTACCTTCCTGCCAAATGCACACCACTCCTCAACTGTGTCTCATTCTTTAGCCAAATTAGCTGAAATACCACCCCCCCCCCCCACCCCCCCAACAGGACAACCAAATCTTTCTGCAAGGATATTAAAGCCATTCTGGACGTGTTCAGATTGTACTGTCACACACTGTCCAGTGAAGGTCACAGTGGTACAGACATTTAAAGCCCCCTCCTTATACCATCTCTTCAGCCACATATTCATCTGATCTATCCGATTTCTATCTCATTGCAATCGACTTTGGAAGTACAGTAATCCAGAACTTATGATTTTGGAGGACCTGATCTTTAATCTGGTTCCAGCTCTAAGTTTAACTTATTTGGACTTCATCTTTTTTATGGAGCAGTTTAAACCACGACCTCTGGCTATTTTATGTCCACCTCTGGAATGACTTGTCATGATTCTGTGATATCTTTGGCCCTGCAAGTAAGCATACACTGTGACACATATTGGAAGATTGTATTAGGGTGGGACAGTCAGAATGAATGGTAGGACATGTTGATGAACAGAGGGGCACTGGTGTACACAGATCTGTGAATGAGGCAGGATAAGTGGATAGGATGACAGGAAGGGATATTTGCCTTCATCAGCCAGGACCTGGAACTTAAGAGCAGAGATGTTATGTCAGAGATTAATGAAATATTTGGTAAGAGTAGTGACTGGGGCCCGGGACAGGTAAGAACAGTCACAGAACAGATTAAAGAGCGACAGGATGAGGACACATGGGTTCCCCACTATGTCTATCCCCAGGGATTGGGTCTCTGTGGGTTCCCCATTGTGCCTATCCTCAGGGATGGGGTTGGCATGGGCTCTGCACTGTGTTTATCCCAGGGGCAGGGACTGCTTGTGTTCCCCACTATGTCTATCCCCAGGGATGGGGTCTATGTGGGTTCCCAACTTTGTCTATCTCCAGGGATGGGGTCTTTGTGGTACCCTACTTTGTCTATCCCCAAAGATGATGACTGTGCAGGAGGGTTTCCCATAGTGTTTATCCCTAGGGAAGTGCTCTGAATGGGTTACCCACTTTATCTATCACCAGGAAACTAATATTCATAAGGGTGACAGGAAGACAAAGAAGGCATTGTTCAATAAGAGCTCACCATCATTTCCAGCATGATGATCTTTGGCCCAAGAGTTTTACTGACAGTGAAGATGTGCATCAATCTTAAACAATAAATGATGTAATCCAAGCACAAAATGATCCTTCCGTGTTGGAAAGTTGCAGGAAACCACCTGAAATGACAATTGTGCAAAACAGGAAATTAAGTGTGAGCTCAGCTCCCCATGTCAGAGGAGTGCAAGAAATGGAATGTATGTCTTGGAACACAGAACATTCCCACATAGTACAGATCCTTCAGCTCACAACGTAGTGCCAAGCTACAGAAATCTACTGTACCACAATCTGAACCTTCCCTCCCTTACACCCATAACCCTCTATATCTCTTGGATCCACATCAGTATCTGACAGTCTCTTAAATGTTCCAATTGCACCAGCCTCAACCATCAGGCTTTTCAGGCACCCACCACTCTCTATGTAACAACCTTACCTCTGACATCTCCCCTTAATATCCTGAGTGGAATCTGTTCATTTGTGCCTAATGTGTGATCACAGTCTCTAATCATTTTAGGAATTTTGCCAATGAAGAATAGTAAGTTCAGTTCAGGAGCCTTGCCGTTCAGTGTGGGCGGTCATGTCTCTCCATCCACCACGGTCTCTGACCCTCTGAATTGTAGTTGTTGCCTCCCCTGTTTCTAACCACAGTGTTAATCCTTCTATCATTTTCATTCTGTGTCTGCCTCTGCTTCTTCTTCCTTCCAGCTCTCCAGATTCTTTTAAGCAATGCATGTTTTGTTTTCATTCTTTGTAGAACTTCTTCATTTGTTATCCTGTTTATATATATTCATAGCATTCTTCGGAGAAACCACATCTCTGCTGCAATGATTTTCTTTCCTTTGCATCTGTGATGGTCCATGACTCACAGTCATACATCAAAATAGGAAGAACGTAGCACCTGAGAGTTCTAAGGCGGACGTCCATTGCTATTTTCCTGTTTGTTAGAATGTTACCTATTTCTACAAATGCTGTTCTTGCCATTGCTTTTCTTGCTTTTATGTCTATTTCACATTTGGTAAAGGTCAAGGGAAAGATTTGCCATCAGATGTTACCCATGATCCAAGCTACTTGAAGTTGTGAACTTGTTTCAGGATTTAATTTCCCAATACGATCCGATAGTTTGGAATATCAGGTTGGAATATTACCAACACTTCAGCTTTATTTTTGTTTAAAGTTAGGTCAAGTCTTTCACTTTCTGTGTTGATGGCAGATACTGATTTCTGTAAATTTACTTCACTGTTTGCTATCAGTTCTGTATCATCTGCATAGCAGAGGTTGTTGATATTGTGTCCTCCTATACTTATTCCAGGTAGGCCTTGTATGGTTCTCATGATGTTTTCACTGTACAGGGAGAACAGGTTTGGAGATGGAACACCATCCTGTCTGACTCCTCGCTTTATTGGCTGATATTCACCAATCTCGCTGTCTATCCATATGGGTGCAGTAGAGATTTCTGATTATTCTTAGATATTTTCTGTTTTGATATTAATATCTTTAAGCATTTTTATGATGACTTGGTGTATCACTGTGTCAAAGGCTTTTGTGTAGTCAATGAACAGAAGTATAGGCCTTGTACTTCTACTGACCTTTCGATAATATTCCTGAGAATACAAGTGGCGTTTGATGTTCCCTTGCCTGTAACAAAGCTGCCCTGTTCTTCACTGATCTCTGGTTTGATTTTGTTTCTTATTCTGAGCAGGAAGATTCTAGGTCGAGTTTTTGTGAGGTGATGCATTAAACTAATTGTTCTGCATTGTCCACTCTCTGTTGCACCTAAATTCTTTGGCAGGGCAATGAATACTGTCTTTAAAAGATCTTCTGGTACTTTGCCACTGTTATATACCCTATTCAATGTGATTGCTAATTTCTCAACACCAAAATCTTCTAGCGCTTCATATAGTTCAATTGGAATGTTATCTGATCTTTCGCATCTTCTTCATAGTATGTTCACTTCTCCTTTCATTAATGCTGGGCTCTCGTTGTTGCCAATATCAAGGTTGTCCTCTTGGTCTTGGTTGTTGACCATTTTTGCATTATTTTTCCTTTTTCCTTAATTGTAGAGCTGTCTTTTGTTTTTATATATCCTGTTGTTACCCCACTTTTCTTCCGATTTGTGACCTCTTCAATCTTGTTGTGCCCATGTTTACTGTTGTTGCAATTACTTTATTAACTCACATTTGTCCTTAAGCCACATTTCTTTTGCTTCCTTGCACTTGGTTGTAATCAGTGCACGTCAAGATACGTAGGTTTCTTCATTTTTCTTACATTTTCTTCTTTGTTCATAAGATTCAGAATTTTTTCTGTCATCCATTTCCTTTTAGCTTTTTTCTGTTGGTTGGGGATCACCTCTTGAGCTGCTTGTGTTATGCTGTCTCTGAGCTTTTCCCCATTGCTGTTTTGTAGAGCCTCAAATTGGTTCTTCATTGTTATTTGGAATTCAAGCAAGTACTTCAGAGAAAATGCACCTGGCTTTCTGCATAATACCAGGAGCCTGTGGGAGGTTTCTCTGCGTGAAGCTCTCCAGAGAAGCTGAAGATAAAAATCATTAATTTCATCAAAGGAATGAAAATGTGATTGTTCAGATCAAAAGTTTTTTTTTAAAAAAAGTTTTATTTTTAAATTTTTCCAAAAACATAGTATCACATCTGAAAAACATTTCTTTTAACATACTTACACTTTCTTTTAGTATAATTCACTTCTCCGATACAAACACTATATCAGCTTACTTACAATTTCCTTCCCTCCCCCCAGAACTTTGAAAATTAAGCATCAACTAAAACAATTAAAGTAACAAACAGAAAAGGAGAACTTCAGCGAACTCACAGTCTCTCTAATCTACGTCCACTCCTTGAGCTGCTTCACTGCTGTTGTCTTTATGTATTTTGTCGGCTTTTTTGAACTGTGGAGCTGTTCTAGCAGCGCACCAAAGTGCTCCAGATAAGGTTGCCATATTTTGGCAAAAGTATCGTACTTATTTCTTCAATTACATGTTATTTTCTTCATGGGCACGCAGTTGTGCATCTCTGTAGTCCATCAAGTGATGAGCAGGGGGAGTCGGACTTCCAAGTGATCATAATGCATTTTTTTTGCTACTGACAGGGCAATATCTACAAATTTAATTTGGAATTTAGTTAATGATCTGCCCGCGTTCTCTAGGTTTCCCAATAAATACAGCTCTAAATCCAGGAGGAAGTCTTTTCCCGTAATCCTAGTTAGTATATTTGATAATTCCAACCAAAAGGATCTCACCTTTGCACAGCTTCATGTGGAGTGTATAAAGGTACCAATTTCTAGCCCACCTGATGCACATTTCCAATATCCCTGATTTTCCTTCATGTAATTCTTGAGGTGTGAGATATAATTGGTGTAAGAAATTACATTGTCTGGCATTGTTCACTGATGTTACACTTTCCCTACATAGATCTATGGGATGCTGGGCTTCATTAGAGGCACAGAATTTAATAACAAGGACTTGTCAATGACCAATGAGACTCAGCTGAAGAACTGTGAACCATGGATGAGCACACTTGAGGATGAATATCAAAGGACCAGGAAAGATTTCCTGTCAGTGAAGGATGGACTTTGTGGAGAACCTTCAGAAACTTGTTGACTTGGGGGGCGTGGCAAGATGGCGTAGAGTCTAGATGTGTAATCTCGACCTCTCTGGCCAGACTTTTAAGAACCCGTTTTTAACTCTTTGTTTTCAGGTTTAAATTTTTTTAAACTTAGTTTAAAGTATCAAGGAATTGTTATGGCTATTAATGGTAAAAAGATTAAACCTCAAGTACAGAAGAAACTACATTTTTGGAGTGTTGAAGATTTAGAGCCTAAACAGTCTGCTACAACTTCAGGTTTGCTTTCTTTCAAGCCTAAACCACAGAGATTGCCTGTGGAAACTGAAAAAAAATAACTACTACTCACCAGGAGAAGGACATCGCTGGAATTACCTGTTCTCAGGAGGAAGGTGCTTGTGCCCCCGATGTGGATCCTGATTCTGGCAGCCTGCTGACTTTAATGGACTTTAATGGGACTCCATTGCTTGAAATACCCCAGGATATACTCCAATCTGAATATTTTGGTCTTTTTTGTGAGTTTTTGAAGCAACAACGGGTTGCGGGGGGAGAACAGTGTCAGCCCCCTGAGGAAGTTGGGGTGCCGTTGCTGGGAGTCCAGACCCGCAGTAAAACTGTTAAACTGCCTGTTGTTGAGATGCATCAGGAGCTGCAGTTACCTGGTGCTGCCACTACGCAAGAGAAAGCAGGGCTGAGCTTTTCTGAATTACAATGTAAACAGCTAAGCCTTATCATTCAGCTTATGCTGAATGAAATGTCTCAGAGGCTCAGTTTGGAACTGAATACAGTTAAAATACATGTGGAAGCATCTTGTGAGGATTTTAAACAATTTCAGGCTGCTTTTTTGAAATGTCAACAACAACTGGCTTCTAATACAGAAAAAGTGTTGGAGGTGGAAGAATCCGTTAAAGAATTGCGAGAACATGAGAGGGAGTTATAGAGGAAAGTAGATTATTTGGAGAATCAAAGTAGAAGGAATAATGTGGAGATTGTTGGTTTGCCAGAAGGTATGGAAGATCAAGATCCTCTTTGTTTATTTTACCGAATGGATTCCACAAATACTGGGGCAGGAATTTTTCTCTGGAGGTCTGGTATTGGAAAGAGCTCATAGAGCCTTAAGAAGAAGACCTCTGCCTGGTCAACCACCGAGACCTGTGATAATTCGATGTTTGAATTATTTGGACAGAGAAACGATACTTCATTTAGCAGTGCAAAATGCGAGACAACGACAAGCTCCGTTAATGATTCAGAATAGTAGAGTTTTTTTCTATCCTGATTTGAGTCAAGAGGTTATTCAGCATCAGCGTGGATTTAATCCACTTAAAGAAGTTTTGTGGCGTAAAGGTTATAAGTCTACTTTTCGCTATCCGTCAGTGTTTTGTGGAGACTTTCAATCTCGGTTTTTTGAGAATGAGTGTGAAGTAATGAGTTTTGCTGACTCGTTGCCAGATGTAAGAGGACAAAGACGTAGTCCACCATTGTCTCCTAAAGAAAAGTCTGGTTGTTCTGGAAATGGAAGAAACGGCAGAAATGGGAATGGAAAGAGTCCGTTTCCTTGAAATGGCATCGCTGAGTCTGGAATTTCTTGGATGAATAGAAGAACTTTTTTATTTTTATTTTCTTTTTAAGTCATTATGATATCTTATTGTTATTCTTTGTTTGGCTGGGGAGGGAGAAATTTGCTTTATGTTCTACTAGTCTTCAGCCACTGGTGGGTGATCCACATCCAACTTTTGTTTAGGATTACTACCTTTGGGTAGTTTTTTTTTGAGTGGTTCTTTTTTTCTTTTTATTTTTTTTTATTTTCATTTTATTTAGACTTTAATTTGTGGTTTATTTTTCTCCTATTGGACGGCCTATTTACGTTGATCTGAGTCTTTATATATTGATATTATTAGTTTTTAGTAATATTAGTGGATATGTCAAAGTTGAAGTTTGCTATTTTTAATGTTCGGGGTTTAAACAGTCCGATTAAGCGTAAGCATATTTTTATCAAGTTCAATCTTTGGTAAAACATGATTTTACCTGAAATGATTAAATTTGAGACTTTTGGCATAATGAGATGAAATATTGTTTAATAATAGAAAAAATTACATATGCTTCGCAGATAACTATAGTTTTTTTTATTAATAGGTGGTTGTTATATTCAGAATATTTACATTTTGATTTATATTGACTATATTTTAATATGTATGCTTAATTTTCTTTATTTTCTTTTTTCTTTATGGCTCTCCTTAGGAGAGTTGGCTGAAAGGGGGGGGGTGGGGTTTATTTCCTTTTTTTTAATATATATAAAATATAACGTTCATGCTTTGTTTATTGTTATATATGTTACTTATTATCTGTATTTTGAATGAATAAATAAAGTTTAAAAAAAAAAGAAACTTGTTGACTTCCTGTCAGAGTCATTGTTAATTTCACAGGAGTTAGACAGATACTGGCAGGGTTGATTTGAACTTACCAAAGAACCTTGAAGATGCCCATGATTTGCACTGCATCAGTCTGTGAGAATGCATTTGGGTGAAACTGTTTTGGATTTGTGAAGGTCTTGGAAAATAAAAAACATTTAAAAAACTGGTTTCTCCACAGATTCAGCAATGACAAAGACTTTACCATTTCAGAATCAGAAAGAGAATTATGATCTCACTGTGATATCGCAGAGAGCACGAGGGAGTAAAATATGAGGACTATGAAAGGTGAAAATACTGAACTGGAATGTTCACAAACCTGCAAACGAGACCCACTATAAAGATCAAAATGGCAGCCACATCCATCTGATTCCACCTGCTGTCAATGTAAAGGAGTGCCTTTTTTCGGAATCCAAAACTCCCTGGATCATACAGGAACTGTGAACCAGAACAAAACCTAGTTACACAAGAGCCAAGGCAGATCAAAACAGCAAATAAAAGCAAGGGGCTGTTTAGCTCCTTGAGCCAGTGCAATGCTATTACAGTGCCAGAGACACAAGTTTGATTCTGGCATTGTTTGTGAGGAGTCTGCTCTTTGTCCCTACCACTGTGTAGGTTTCCGCCAAGTGCTCTGGTTTCCTTCCACATTCCAAAGACCTATGTGTTTGTAGGTTAATTTGCATAGCAAGGGGTCATGGGCCGAAGGGCCTATTACTGTGCTGCATCTCTAAATTAAAATTAAATGTATTGTTCAGCTCTATCGGTACACTTTGATCCCATTTCCCCTCACCAGGCAATATTCTAACCTTACCCATTGTCTCAGCTGTTTTATGGAGGTCACGAGCAAAAAAAAACCCCATCCTGAACTGTTATTCCATTATTACATAAAAGTAATTCCCCTGTACTGCAACAAGAGAAAATAACGCCCCCAATTGCCTTCATCAACACATTAAAAAAAAAATTAATTAACATTTTAAAATTTAAATATAAATGTTTCAACTCAATTTAGACATACAGCACAGAAACAGGCCATTTCGGCCCATGAGTCCGTGCCACCCATCTTACACCCCCAGTATGTTTCAAAATGTTTGGGAGGAAACCGGAGTTCTCGGGGAAAACCCACGCAGAAACGGGAGAACATACAAACTCCTTACAGACTGTGCAGGATTCGAACCCCAGTCCCGATTGCTGGCTCTGTAAAAGCGTTGGGCTAACCGCTACGCCAACCGTGCTGCCCTTCCCTGATTTTGCTGTTTCTTCAAAAAACACAGGATATCCTACTAACAAACACATACTGACAATTCTTGATTAATATCTGGCTTTGGTGTAGATTAATCCTATCACTTAAAGCTTCCAGTAAGTTCAGGCCTCACCTGTCGCAATTCCTCAAACACGAGGGTCAAAAGCCAGGCATAGAGAAGATACTCCCTCCCAGAAGGCTGGCTTTGGAAATCAATCAACAGGACATAGGCGAACAGCCAGAGGAATCCAAAATAGGCCAGCACATTCCAGTAAAAGACCACCACAGGAGCTGTGTAAAATGCTCTCAGCTGCTGCCAACAGGTCAGAGGCTTCACATCCTCCTCATTACTGTGAAGAAACCAGAATATCCATAAAAGATAGCCAGAAAATGGCAACACACTGCGTCACTTAATTCCATTTGGATTGTTGAGGTTACAGATGTCAGTGCAGAGAAAGGATTTATTTAGTCAGTTTCAATGAACATCAGAATCAGACATAACAGACAAGACAGGAAGGGTGAGACAGAGTAAAGCTCTTTCCACACAGTCTCATAAAACATACAAAGAGAGGGACAGCACTGGTTTGATGGAGACTATGGAGCAGAGAGAGGATCTAGTTTTTAGTTCTACAGCATTGCATGAGAGCCTTTGGCCAAATTCATCCATGTTGACTGAGTTGCCCAGCTATGCTCGTCCCATTTGCCCGCATTTGGCCCATATCCCTCCAGATGACACAAAGGTAGGTGGAGAGGAGCAGGTAGAGAAAAACAGGCTGCAGAAGGACTTAGATTAGGAGAATGGGCAGAGAAGTGGCAAATGAAATATAATGTCAGAAAGGGTACGGCCATGCACTTTGGTAGAAAAAAAATAAAAGGGCAGTCTATTTTTTAAATGGAGAGAAAACTGAAAATACCCAGATGCAAAGAGACCTGGGAGTCCTTGTGCAAGATAGCCTGAAGGTAAACTTGCAAGGTGAGTCAGTAGTGAAGAAGGCAAATGCAATGCTGGCATTCATTTCAAGAGGAATAGAGTACAAGAGCAGGGATGTGATACTGAGGCTTTATAAGGCACTGGTGAAACCTCACCTGGAGTATTGTGAGCATTTAAGAAAAGAGGTGCTGATTTTGGACAGGGTTTACTTGGATTGATTCCAGGAATGAAAGGGACATGATATGAAGAGAGTTTGACAGCTTTTGGCCTGTATTTGTTGGAATTTAGGATAATGAGGGGGGACCTCATTGAAACATTTTGAATATTGAAAGGGTAGATGTAGAAAGGTTGTTTCCCATGGTGGGAGAGTCAAGGACAAGAGGGCACAACTTCAGGAATGAATGGCATCCGATTAGAACAGAAGTGTGGTGGAATAATTTGTTGCCACAGGTGGTTATGGACTCCACATCATTGGCTGTAATGAAGGCAGAGATTGATAGGTTTCTGATTAGCCAAGGCATCAATGCTTATGTATGGGTAGTGGGACTGAGTGGGAAATGGATCAGCTCATGATTAAGTGATGGGGGTGACTCGATGAGATGAATAGTCTATTTCAACTCCTACTGTACATATTTGCGTAATAGTCAAGTTTTTGTACTGATTTTTTGGGTTAAATTTGGGGGCGTTGACTTTTACATGGGCCATACTTTTGACCGCAGTAAGTTCTTGTGTCATTCAAGGTGTCAGCTCGATGGCCAGGATTGGGTAGTAGTCCACGTTCGGGGCTTTGGCTGCTCAGATGGGAGGGCAGCTGGGTCCTAGGAGAGAGTCTGTGGCCGGGGCGTCAGGAGCACGGGTGGGTGGTGGTCGAGGCGAGGATCCGCGGTCGGGTGTTGGATGCTCACGTGGGTGGGAATTAGGATGGGCAGGAAGCTAAGATCAAGGTTCACAATCGGGGTGTCTGGAGCTCCAGTGGGTGGGTAGCTGAGGCGAGGGTTCGCAGTTGGGATGTCGGGAGCTGCAGTGGGTTAGATGGCTGAGGCGAAGGTTTCACGGTTAGGTCATCCGGAAGCTCCAGTGGGCGGGCAGCCGAGGTGAAGGTTCAGGGTGTCAGCAACTCAAATGGCTGGGTGGTTGAGGCCAAGAATTAGGGCGGCAGGGGAGGTGGGGGGGGGGTTGACTTTTCATACAGAAAACATGATTTTTGGGCCAAAAAAGAGAGGGTTGGCAATTACTTGGGATCGACTATTACATGAGTTTTTACTCTTTGGGGCAGGGAGGTTAAATATGATGGCAGCAAGGTTAGCGTAGAGGTTCGTGCAACACTGTTACAGCACCAGTGACCAGGGTTCGAATTTAAATTTTGTCAGTTATGGGCATTACCTAATTTAAGTTAACTTTACATATTTATGGACCACAATACTGATTTTTTTCAAATTACTTTACGTTTTGCACTGTCTTTTCTCTTTCCAACTGTTTTTTTTAAATGCTGGTGCTTTAGTTAGGCATTGTAAGAGTGTGTCTCAAGCAACCGGAAAACTTGCATATCTCGCATCAACCAATCCCCGTCGGTGCCAAATGCCAGGGGTTTTACTGTATTGGCTGACTATTTCTCTCCACGATGCTGCCTGATACACTCAATCCCTCTTTGTTCTTCCAATCCAACCGTTGAGGCTTCATGTCTGATGCCATCGACATTAGCCTGCCTCAATTTTTCATTTACTTGAAGACCACTCCTAACATTTTTCAGAATTAATGATCACTAGTCCCAAACATTTCAGTCAATGACCCTGCTTCATTTCCCATTTGACAATTCAATCTTGCTCCTCTCTCATTGGATGTTCTACATGGACATCATGAGGTACCCCCATCACCCTGATCACAAAATCTTCATGCTGCTACCTTCAGACAGGAGGATTGGAAATCTGGGCTTTTGAACCTCCCTGGACTATATCCTATCTGTAAACTACTACAGGACCACCAGAAGATCTGTTTGCACTGTTGAAACATCACTTTTTTTCTTCCACTGACTGCAACAATGAATATTTATTTATCTATCCTTTTGCCTTAGCATATAGTGGTAATTAAATTAATACTATTGTAGTTGGTGTATCTGTTTGGCTGCAGAAAGTAAGAATCTGTTCATTGTACTGAGTAGAACTATAAATTCTCAACATCTCACATGTTGCTTGAGAAAACTTTCTTGGATGCATTTTCATGGACATACATATTCCTTCCCATCCATCCCCTCGCATTGTGACAGCCCCAGTCAATCAGAACGAAGCTGGAATCTCCTGAAGTATAACTTTATTTTTCTTGCTGCACAGCTCATGCTCTCCTCGACTTCCTGCTAACTTCTGGACAGCCCGCCACACAATCCCATCAAAGTAGAACTTATTTCTAAGTTCCTCCATGGAGATTCATTGGATGATCTGCCAAACTTTAAGAACTGCAGTGATATTCTCCCTAATCAAAGGTCCGCCACTTCTCTCTTCAGTTTTATCATTTTACCCTGGAACTTTGAGCTGCCTGTCCTATACCTCCCTCAGATAGTTAGAGTTATATCCTGGTGCCACATCTGCCCGTGCTCTGAATTTGTCTGCCTTACCTCTCAGGCTCACTGAATTAAAATATATGCCATTAAATCAATCTGATCTCCCTCTCTTGCTTTCCTAAGGACTGAACTTGCTCTCTTTAACATTCACCTCAACTGTTCCATCTGTCCCATTGTCCATTTACTTTGCTGATAAGGGAGAGCAGAGAAGGAGGAATTTGATTTTGGAGGATTCCCCATGCACTTTAAGGTTGGTAGCTTGAATTATGTGCCAGGGGACTGCTGGAAGATCCAAGAACCAGGTTGCAGAACCAACTGCAGAAGAACTCAACAGGCCATGTATTATCAATGGGGTGGGGGCAGGGGGGCTGAAAAAAGAATGTCAATGTTTTGGGCCGGAATGTTGACCATTCCTTTCCTCCCATTGATGCTGCTTGAACAGTTGAATTGCATCAGCAGATTGTTTGTTGCTCCAGATTTCAGCATCTGCATCTCTCAGTGAAGGAGCTGAGAGATTGGTGGGTGGGGCTCCAACCCTGAAGATAGGCAAAGATTGTCTATCCTCCTTATCCCAAGTGCCTGACCCAGGTCAACTGAGGCTGTATGGGCAAGGAATGTTGCTTCAATCCTTGGACATTTGTATGGCTGACCTGGGTGGAGAGGCATTCTCCAGCTACACAGCCAACATGATAGTAACCAGCAAGAGACCCTCTCTCTTTCTCACCTCTATTCAGCTCCCTTTTCTCCCTCATATTTGATTTTGCTTCTGCTAGGTGGGTATGTCACCCCATGTTTTCGGCTGGAGGTAGGGGCTCTCCTACAAAAGCAGCAGCTAGCTGTCCGGAGGCCCTGCCACTGTCCAAACTAAGCTCATGTTTACCCTGCATATCATCGAGGCCTGTGTGTAGCCAACGGCCAGTTTTCAAGACTTCAGCTGTCGTCATGACCACACAAAAGGTAAGGATAGACTTGCAGTGTTTGGAGGAATTGCCCCATCTCTGGCTTGCCAATTACAGCTTTTCACTGCGTGCCAGAGACAGATGTTGATCCCATCACATCTATACTTCAAAAGAGTCCTTAGCATGCTTGATCATTTTCAAAATGTCTCCATGGTCCTGCCTAATCCCCAAAATCTTAGTCTTACCCGTGTTCTGAAAAACTATGTCTGCCTTGAATATATTCGATGGCTCTATATCCAGGGAAGAGAATCTCAAAAAGTGGCCAACTTCAGATTGGAAATTCCTTCTCCTCACAGATGGAAGTGGGTACACGTTATTCTGAAACTGTGGCCCTTTGTCCAAATATTCCTACAGGGGGAAAATCCTCCCAGCATCCAACCTGTCTATCCCCTTCAAAATCAAATGCACCTGACACAGAGGCACAGAGAGAGAAAATCCTGAGTCACCCAGCAGAAAGGAAGGGATTTGATGAGCTGTGGCCTTTACTCACTGGAAGAAAAAATGCTGTCTGCTTTGCAGAGATTCCACTTTAACTGTGCTTGACAACTCTTTTTGCCTTTGTTCATCTTGCCTAAAATGAAAAGTAGATTGTCAGTCAGAATTCAAACTGAATGCCAGGTCTGGAACCACCTGTGGCAGTTTACCCTCATTGGATTGCATTCACCCTCGTTAGAACCACAGATGCCTACAGAATGGAAGCAGGCTCTTAGGCCAAACTTATCGTGATGACTTAGGTGCCTTTCTGTGCTCATCTCATTTGCCTGCCTTTGACACAAATCCCACTTACCTGTTCTAATGGGAACCACCTCTACCACTGCCTCTGGAGATAAACAAATGCTAGGTTTGAGGGCAAAACACAAATATTGCTGGAGAAACTTAAATGGTCACACAGCAACCCAAAATGTGCTGTGTTTCTTCACCACATTTGTGTATTGCACCACTGCCTCTGGCAGCTCACTTCATGTCAAAGTTAAACAAGTTTACAGTTCAGATTTATTGTCAGGACACATACATGACATCACATACAATCTCGAGTTTCTTTTTCCTGCGGGCGAGGCAGAATTACCACTTAATGGTAGTGTTAAAATAACTGTACTCAAGAAGATACGCACACATGTAAACAAATAAATAAATATAAACAAACTGCGCAATGCAGAGAGAAAAGAAAATCAATAAACTGCATAAGTAAGAGTCCTTAAATGAGTCCCTGATTGAGTTTGTTGTTGAGGATTTTGATGGTGGAGGGGGAGCAGCTGTTCCTGAACCTGGTGGTGCGAGTCTTGCAGCACCTATACCTCGATCCTGATGGCAGCAGCAAGAACAGAGCGTTTACTGGGTGATGTGGGTCCTTGATGTTTGCTGCTGCTCTCTGATGGCAGAGTTCCCTGTCAGTGTTCTTGATGGTGGGGAGGGTTTTGCCTGTGATGTTCTTGTCTGTGTCCACTACCTTTGCCTCTAAGATCCCCTTTAAATCTTTCCCTTTCACCTTAAACCTGCAGGTCACTACCTTAAAAATCATACTGTCCACACAATTCTCAACTCTGTGAAAGCACAGTAACATCACTAGCTCTGAGCTCTCATGCTCTGACATCAAATGCTGAAGGTGGAGAGCAGTTCAGAGTTCCCATGTGCTACAAGACACACAACACATGGGACTGATCTGCCCCATCGTAAAAAAAAGCTTTTACTAAAAAGTAATCCATAGGCCAGCTCCTTCAAATTAAGCTTCAAGATTTCCCTTAGTGAAAGAATACTCATCTTCCCTGATCATCCTGCCTGCATAGCGAACCATGTTCTATCCATCATGCATCCTTGGGCTTTCCCTGTCACTGAGTGCAGGGGAGCGAATCTTGCCAGCCCTTCTCCAACTGGGACATGGTGAGCTCCCTGCACAATAAATTTTGAAGGGCCCTCAAACTCATGGAAATTAATTCTATTTCCAATTCCTGCATTTCCTAGTCCCCATCAGTTCCCCACTGTTCCCCATTTTCCCCACCTCTTCCAACCTATTCCCCACTGTACCACACTGTTCTCCCTTGTTCCCCATGTGTTTCCCACTGTTCCCTACTGCTCTCATTTGTTCTCTACCTGTTCCTCACCTGTTCCACACATTCCCACTGTTACCCACTGTTCTCCACTCTTCCCCATCTGTTCCCCACCATTTTCCTTTCTGTTACCCACTGCTCTCCACTGTTTCCCACTGTTCTCCTAGTTCTTGATGCCAGCCAGAGATGAAGATTGGCAAAGACTGGTGTTGGTAGAGGCAGATGATGGGAAGAGTGATCAGGGCCCTACCTGAAGGTGATGAGCTTTGAACAGATGACAGGCCAGACTACCAAGCAGAGAAGCAGCTGCCACAAACGTGTGTCCACAGAGAGATCTCCCCACCAGATTTTGGTCAGCAAATCCTGCAAACAAAAGGAAAATAAATCAGTTATATTGGCATGGAAGGTGTAAAACACTGAAGGCTGTAGACACAGTGATTGGAGTAAAAACATAATGCTGGAGAAATTCAGCAGGTCCAACAGTATTTTATATAACAAAGATAAAAATACATAACCAATAATTCAGGCTTGAGCCCTTCATCAAGGTATGAACAAAATGAGGACAGGTGCCTGAATAAAACTGGGGGAGGAAGGGGAGTGGGAAGGTTGAGAGGGATAGGGGAAGGACCACAGGCAAAAAGTAGTAGGTGGATAAAGGAGGGAGGGTACACCAACAAACAGGGGGAAGGGGAATAGCTCTGTGAATGGAGAGGGAAGGGAGTGGAGAGTTGGAGCAAATAAGACAGAGGGATGACGAAGAGAGGGAGAATGGGGAGTAACCAGCAGAAACCAGAGAAGCCTATGTTAATGACATCTGGTTGGAGAGTACCCAGACAGAAAATTAGACACTGCTCATCCAAATTACAGGTGAATGAAAGCATTGAAGGTTCTGGAGGGACATGTTACCCTGGAGAATGAGTGGATCTGCTGGCATGGGGTATAGTGTAGGCTGTAGAAGCAGGGTGACAATCTGCAAGAAGCAGCACTGCACCAGCAGCCTAGGGGTTACCATCAGGATCTGAAGGAAGAAATGATTGATGGAGGAGAAGAATACAGGAGGAAGGGATGAAAAAAGAAGTTTGGATTTTGAAAGCAGGTTCAGGAGAGTGCAACATCACAAGTCATACAGATGCACAGAACTAGACAACACAGGATCACTGGGAGTATTGCAGATTCCAGTGATGTGGTCATGCCCAGGGAAAGTAAAGGGAGTCAGCAGACAGTCCAGGGTTCCCTATGGCCACCCTCCTCTTTGGATACTGTTGGGATAGCAGCAGCAGTCAGGTTGGCAGCACCACCAAGAGCGAGGAAGAATGAAGTCAGGTGGAGAATGAGTGATAGCTGACTCCACATTAGGCCCACAGGTAGTAGTTTCCCTGGCTGCAAAGCGAGACAGCAGGATGGGGCCCCCTTTGAGCGAGTACAAGATGTTGTGGCCCATACTGGCACCAGTGACATCAGCAAGAAGAGATGTGGTCCTGCAAAATAATTTTAGGCTAAAGAGCGAACATCTTGGGCTATCACTACCTGTGCCACGTGCCGGTGGGGTTAGGAATGGAAAGATAGTCCAGAAGATGAGAAGTTCACAAAAAATATAGTAAAACCTGTTATTCAGAATTCAAGCAACCAGCAGCTGGCAAAAAAAATTGTGGGAAGTAAATAGGTAAAAAATATGAAAGTTTAAAATTGGATCTTCCCTAGGGGTCAGTTCACCAAACATGCAGCACGCAATCTCAAGTAACTGGGAAGTTCATGTCTACGGTATCTACCAATCCCCATAGGTGCCAGATACCGGGGGTTTAACTGTACTGCTTTTAAAGAGAGCAAGGTTAGTGGATAGAACAGAGCAAAGAGAGAAGAAATATTTGTAATTTAAAGTGTGACGACAGTGGAGATCCAAGTTTATAACAAGATCCCGATCAGTTGGGACGGTGGCCCAACAAGTGGCAAATAGAATTTAACTCTGACAAGTTACTCTTTGGTAAATCAAACCAGGGTCGGTTCCACTTACACAATAAAAGGTCTAAGCATGGGGAGTGTTGTAGTGGGGAGAGATCTAGGAGTACAGGTGCAAAGATTTTTAAAAATTTAGACATACAGCAAGGTAACAGGCCATTTCGACCCACAAGTCTATGCCACACAATTTACACCCAATTAATCTTCTCCCCCAGTAGGGTTCGAACAGTGGAAGTAAACCGGAGCCCCCAGGGGAGACATGGGGAGAACGTAAAAACCTCTTACAGACAGTGCGGAATTTGAACCCTGGTCTCGATCGCTAGTGCTGGAAAGGCCATCTGTGCCGCCCAATAAAAAAGTCGTAACTCAGGTAGACAGGGTGGTGAAGGAGGTGTTCGGCACACTCGTCTGAGGAAAGGATGTCAATAAATTGGAAAGGGTGCAGAGGAGGTTCACCAGGATGTTCACAGGACTGCAGACTTTGAGTTTGAATTACAGGGAGATGCTGGATATTCTCCAGAGTAAAGGAGGCTGAGGGGTGACCTAGTGGAAATATAGAAATCATGAAAAGTATGTATGAAGTGAATGTTCTGTCTAGGTTGGATGATTCTAGAACTGCACAGCATGGGTTTAAGGTGAGGGGGAGAAGTTTAAAAGGGAACTGGGGGCAACTTTTTCAGCCAGAGGACTGGACTGAATTGCCAGAGGAGGTTACAGCGGTGGGCATAACAACATTCAGACGACAGTTGGACAGATGCATGGAGACAAAGTGTTTGGAAGGATATGGACTCAACGCACACAGATGGAATGAGCTGACAATGCCAACTTGGTCAACATGTCCAAGTTCAGATGAAGGGCCTGTTTTGTGCTGCGTGACTGACTGTCCTAAGGATACTGCTTGTCTCCCAGTTCACACAAGCCTACAGGGTCCTGGACAGCATTGCGGTGGAAAGTCGTGAATCCTTGGAGGTTATGAGATTTTCAATTAGTCCCTGCATGTTCACTTCAAGACAAGTTCACAATCAGCAAGCCAGATGCGCCAGACCTGAACACCTCCAAGTGCCATGAATTTCTTGCTCTCAGCTTCCAATGCCAGCCGCAAGCACGTGGTATTTCCCCAGCCAGTAGAAACCCGAACCAGCAGCTTCTGTGCTCGTTTGCTGTGCTTCTTGTAGCATTCGGTGAACAGCCCTTTGGTCAGAGGGAGAGGGGAATAACTACACAAATCATAGAATACAATTCTGTCAAGGTAGTCATATTGCTATATCAGTGAATCTGTGTAGAAATACAACACAGCTCAGAGATCAGTGTAAATTTTGAGGTTAGAAGATACACTGTTATAGCACACTACAAATCCAGCCCACACTTTGGTGCTGACACATATTAATCTTCCCCACATCAATCTAGTCCTTTCCTCCCTCACAATCCATAAACCTCTATTTTTTTAATATCCATGTGTCTATCCACTAGCCCTTTAAATGCCCCTACTGTACCAATTCCTACTACCACCCATCCCCCAGACATGCATTCCAGGCACCCATTACTCTCTGTGTAATAAAACCTACCTTCCATGAACTCTCCTCCACTCACCTTAATCAGATATCCTCCAATATTGGTTACTGCCTCTTTAGAAAGGGGTTCAGGCTGTCCTCTCTAATATGCCCTTCATAATATTGTACACCTCTTTTATGACGCTTTTTATCATCACCCCAAAGAGAAAAATCGCTAGCTCGCTCAGACTTTTTTCATGAGTCATGTTCTCCAATCCTGGTAAATCTCCGCTGCATTCTCTCTAAAGCATCTACATCCTTCCTATAATAAGGTAAGCAAAACTGAACACAAAACTCCAAGTGTGGTCCAACTAGAGTTTTAGAATTCATGGCTCTTGGACTTAATCGCCAGGCTAATGAAGGCCTGGACACCATACGTCTCGTCAACCACCCTATCAACTTGCGCGGCAACCTGGGTGCATCTATGCATCCCAAAATCCCACTGTTTGTCCAACTCGAGAAGAATCCTGCCATTAACACACACTGTCAAGTTCAATCTTCCAGGGGATTATAAAGAAATTTATTTTAGCAATGTATTTCCTATTTCAAGCAAAGACTCCTAAAAGGGAGTGACATAAGGCAGAGGTGGGAATCAGACTTGGACATAATAATTGGAGAACAGTGCTGGTCTGATCTATGTCGCAACAGTTTGACAAATACAGTTAATGTTAGATGGGTACAGTATAATTTCTTGGATCAGTTATATCTCATGCCACAAAAATTGAATAAACTTAAATCATAAATTTCAGACCAATGTTTTAGATAAGGCATCGAGGTGGGAACCTTTCTACATTCAACCTGGTGATGTTCCAAGGTGAGGCCTAGGGAATATCTAGGGATATCCTAGAACAAATTATAGGAAAACATTTTCCACAAAACCCAAAACTGTTTTTACTGGGAAACATTGTGGGTGAAGGACCTTTTACAATGCCTGCCTAAATTGCAAACGCAATGTGTAAAGATTGCATTGGTGGTGGCCAGGACATGGGTAATGGTTCCCTGGAAGTCGGATGCCCATCTAGGGATGGCAGGATGGGATATGGAAATGCAAAGTTGTGCTCTCTTGGGAAAATCATTTACAGTTTGAGGAACAAATATGGCAATTTTATCAATATTTGGCAGTCATATTTACGGCAAGTAGCTGTAAATCTTTTTTTTCCTCCCTCACTTCGGTGTGCCCTGTCTTTACCCGATGGGTGGACGGTGCAGACCTGACAACCTCTCTTTTTTTTCTCTTTTTAGTT
This sequence comes from Narcine bancroftii, assembly GCF_036971445.1. NCBI lineage: Eukaryota > Metazoa > Chordata > Chondrichthyes > Torpediniformes > Narcinidae > Narcine > Narcine bancroftii. The sequence continues at coordinate 223,901,506 of NC_091472.1, forward strand.
TAGTCTCAAACTAACTTGTTTTCTTGGTCTCTATTCTTTTTCTTTTTTCCTCCCCTCGGGGGAGGGGGTGGAGGGGAGGTACATAGTTAGACATGCAATCACTATTAATGGATGGATATTACTATTTTTTTCAGAGACTTATTTTGCCTTTTGCACTGTTTGACTTAAAAATTTGTAAATAACTTTTTAAAAAGTTCAACCTTCTAAAGAGTATCACCTAACACTTGTCTGGATTGAACTCTATCTGCCCAACTCTGTATCCTGTCTCTATCCCATTGAAAACTATGACAACCTTCTACACTATTCACAACACGTCCAACCTTGTCCGAATTCACACAGTCAAGTTTTTGTGATTTCCAAGCCTCATGGCCTTCTGAATGAGCCCACCATGGGATTGCTTGTTAAAAATACTCCTACTTCTGTCCAGCTCAGCATTTACTATTCATCTCCAGAGATGGTTGGCTACTGGAAATCAGCTCGTCTTACTCTGAACAACTGCTGCCACCAACGATCTCTTCCCAAGAAATGTGCTATGTATTCTGACAAAAGATCAGACCATGAGATGGAAGCATAATTAGGCCATTTGGCCCATCATGTCTGCCCTGCCATTTGAATCATGAATTTGATGCATTTTTCCTCTCAACCCCATTCTCCTGCCCATAACCTTTGACACCTTTATCAATCAAGAACCTATCAAACTCCAATTTAAATCCACCCAATGACTTAGCCTCTAAAAGCCGTCTGTGAGAACAAATTCCACAGATTCACCACCATCTGCCTGAAGAAACCTCATCTCTGTTCTAAAGGGGTGCCCTGTCATTCTGAGGCTGTGCCCTCTAGTCCTGGTCTCTCTTCTGGAATGGGATTGTCTCGGGGCCACAACAGAAGCATAATACCACCCCCCCCCCCCACCTCAAGCATCTCAGAGAGTTCAACATACCAATGGCTTGATCCTCATATTCTTGGGCCAGCTCCTCCATCTTCTCACTCAGGTCTGTGTCATTCTCTTCCGAGGATATCTTCTTCAGGATCTTACAGGCAACCAATGAGGCAGCAATACTGTCCATGCCCTACAATACAAAGCAAACAGGTGAATTGTGTATGACCTGCTTGACAGAGCACATCATGAAAGTCATGTCAACTAACACAGCCCAAACCTCTGGCCAGCTCTTCCCAACTCTGCCAACATTATCAGTGGCCAACTATTAACAAAACTTACAAATGCTGGACCTATTTCGGTGTAGGGGGGCCATAGCATGGAAATCCACTCATTTGTGCTGCTCCCATTTCCTCCATAAAACCTACCATAACAATGTATCTGCACAAAATTACTACATGTCATAATTATATCCAGCTCCACAACTTCCTACAGCAGCTTCTTCCACATCAGAGTGAAAAATTCTCCTTTAAATCTTTCTTCTTTCAGATTAAATTTATGGCCTTGATCTTTAGAATACCCTACCCAGGAGACAAGGCTATGAATGGTAACTGTATCTATGCTCCTCATTATTTTATATACATCCATAAGGTTACCTCTCACACTCCATGTTCTAGGGAGAAATGTCCTTGCCTATCCACCTCAGTTCTGGTAATATCCTGAGTGATGGGGAGTGAGAAGGGTGCAGTTAAGGGATAAATGCCGGGGAGGGAGGCGAGTAGTGGGAAGGGGCGAGTGGACGAAAGCATTGCAAATTAAACAATCCTATCCAAAGCAGAGAGGTGAGGGTAGGGGCCTTCCTGATGGGAGCACTGTGTTTACAGGGAAGATGCAGGGTCCCTGTTGTTCGTCCTATATATATTAATGATTTGGATGAGAATGGCTTGGTCAACAAGTTTGTAGATGACACCAATATTGGTGTTACTATGGATAATGATGTCCAATTATAAGGAGATTAGATCAATTTGGAAAGCAGGCCAAGAAATGGCAAACAGAATTCAACTTGGACAAGCACAGTGTGTTGAATTTTATTAAACCAGGTTGGTTAGACATGGTAAATGACAGGGTCTGGAGACAGTTGTAGAACAGAGACCTGGGGGTACAAGTGAGTAGTTCCCTGAAGGAGGTAACACAGGGTGGGGACTTGTCTTCATGCCTACCTTCACTAGTCCAGGATTGATAAGGTGAATAGCCTTCCCCTCCCCCCCCCCCACTGTGGGGGAGTCTAAAACCAAAGGGCGTGGGTTCAAGGTGAGAGGGCAAAGATTTAAAGAGATCTTGAGGGGTAAGTTTTTCAGTCCGAAGGCAATGAGTCCAAAGAAGAAAGTGAGAGAGGAAGTGGTAGGTGCAGGTAGGATTACAGTATTTTAAAGACATTTGGATAGGACTATGGATTAGAAAGGATTAGGGAATGTACTGTACAACTAGAGGTCGACTGGGTACAATTTCCATATCTGTAGAAGACACAAAACCTGACAACACAGTGAAATGTGATGGTAATTGCATTTGGCTGGAATTGATGGCAGATATTTTTCCACTTAGACTGGGGGAGATAAATACTAGAGGTCATCGTTTTGAGTTGAAGGGGGGGAAGGTTTAGGGGGAAGTTCTTCATTCAGAAAGTGGTGGGATTATGGAACGACCTGCCATCTGATGTGGCTAATGAAGTTGTGCCAGCTTGTCCTAGACTCCCCTACCATGGGAAACAACTGCCACATCTACTCAGTCCAGGCCTTTCAATATTCAAAATGCTTCTATGAAGACCCTTTCATTCTTCTGAACTCCAAGGAATACTGTCCAAGAGTCATTAAACGTTCTTTGTCTGCTAATCCTTTCATTCCGGGAATCGTTCTTGTAAATCTTCTCTGAATCCTCTCCAATGCCAGAACATCCTTTCCTAAATAAGAAGCGCAAAACTGTACCCCATACTCTGAGAAGCCTCACCAGTATCTTATAAGCCTCAACAACACATCCCTGCTCTTGTATCCAATTCCTCTAGATACAAATGTCAACATTGCATTCACCTTCTTCAGCACCAACTCAACCTGAAGGTTAACCTTTAGGATGCCCTGCACAAGGATTTCTAAGTCACTTTGCACCTCCAAATTTTTAATTTTATCCCCATCTAAATAACTGCCCTTTTATTCTTTCTACCAAAGTCCATGACCAACATTATATTTCATTTGCCACTCCTTTTCCCATTCTCCTAATCCAAGTCAGGTGTGTAACTAATGTCTTCTACAGTGAAGACAACACAAAATACTCATTCAATTCCTCTACCATCTCCTTGCCTCCCATTAAAATTTCTCTAGTGTATTTTTACCTGCTCCCAGAAAATAGAAGCCAGATTCTTGCGTTTCGTTAATATTGCCCAGATAAAAAGGTCACGCTCTGGATCTTCGAGCATTCCCTCCTGGAACTCATCTTGCTGGTCGCCAATGCTTGTTATATCCTGGGAATAAAATGCTGGAGTGTCACGTTAGTTAACACATCACTCTCATTTTCTCTACTGGAGCAACTATTGCCAAGAGCACGGAAAACCAGCTGAACAGCAAACAGCATCATCAGATGGAAGTTGTATCAAGCACAAACCAAGTCCAGTCAAACCGACCTCCAAACTACATAGCAACATTTAAGACCAGCAGGCAACACATTGAACAAATGCTAATTGTAGCTGTTGTAAGTATTTTATCGTCAGGTGTGCTTGGACCAGTCGGCTGCGTGGGAGTATTGTGCTGGCTGAGATTGCTGCGCAGTGTTCAAGTGTTGTGCAGGTGCCGAGCAGTCAAACTCTGCTCAAATGTTGTGCCAGGTCAGAGTTCAAGGCAGAGTTTTATAGCATAGAAACAGGCCCTCAGCCCAACTTGTCCATGCTAGACCAAGGTGCATTTCTAAGCTGGTCCCATCCATCTGAATTTATCTCATATTCCTCAAAACCTTTTAATTTCTGACACTGTTCAAATTTCTTTTCAGTGTTCTAATTGTCCTCTTCTCCGCCACTTCCTTTGACAGGTTATTATATTTACCCATCATCCTCGGTGTAGAAAAAGAATGGTTCCTCTGGTCCACTTAAAACCTTTTCCCGCATACCTTAAACTCCTTAGTTTTACACTCCCGATGATGGGAAAATTCCTGTGACAATCCACCTTCACAAGGTCGCTACTGAGTCCCTTTCACTTCAAAGAAATCTGTCCCAACCTATCCAGTTCCTTCGTATAGCTCAAACTTTCTAGTCCCTGCAACATCCTTGTGAATCTTTTCTGCACCCTCTCCATCCCATTGTATAATGACCAGAGCTACACAAAGAACTCCAGGTGCAGTGTGACCCATGTCCCAACTCTTGTACTCAATGCACCATCCACAAGTATGCCATATGCCTTCTTCACCATTTTGACTACCTGAGTCACAACTTTGAGGAAACCATGTACTTATACCCCTGGATCTCCTGCTCTCCAACATTCCCAGGGCACCATTGTTTACTATGCATGCCCTGCCCTGGTTAAACTTCCCAAAATGCATCAATTTGCATTTCTCCAAGTTAAATTTCATCTGCTATTTCTTGTCTCACTTTCCCAATTCCCTTAACCTAAACATATGCCTTCTAGTTTTAGAAATCTTTGGGGAAAAAATTCCATTGCACTTCTTCTGGCATAACCATGTCTTTCCAATAGTGTGACAACCAGAACCATTCACAATACCCCAGCTATGATTGATAGCTCAACATGGCCAACCATTCTCTTAATTAGTAGATTGGGAAACCACTTCACTGAGCACCTGCACTCTATTCGTGGCTCCCTGGGTTGCCAGCCTCAATGTAAACTTGATGAACAGTTCATATTTTACATAACCCCACCTCTAGCTGTTTCCATCTCAGTTTTACATACTGCTAAACTGACTTTTTTCTGTTATCCTTACCTCCCCTCCCAGTGGTCTTTCCACTTCTGACCAAATCCTATCACCTTATCCCCTCTGCAGCTTTCTTCCCACCCTCCTTCCTCCCCCCTGATATCACCCCTCCCTGCTTTAGTCCTGATAAAGAGCCCAGACCAGCAACACTGAATGACCATTTCTCTCCACAGATGCTGCCTGACTCACCGAGTCCCTCCAGGTTCTCATTGTTGGCTCAAGATTTCAGCATCCACTCAGCAAGTGAGCAGCATCAGTGGGAGAAGAGGAATGGTCGATGTTTCAGGCTGGAACCCTACCTCGAGTCATGAACCATTCTTTATCTTCTACTGATTCTCCTCGACCAGTAGGCTGTGTTTAGCTTCAGACTCCAGCCACTGCAGTCTCCTCTGTGTCTCAAGAAATCCTGATTCTTTGCACAATGCTAAAATTCCCACAAAAGATGCCCTTGTGAGTCCAACATCAATTAGAGGGAAGTTCTCAGGGACATGATTACCCTAGACTTTGAAAGACAGGTATCGTTAGGATGGTTTTATTGGGGTAGATCTTGTCAGACCAATTTGATTGAGTTTTTGAAGAGTTATCAAAGGGCAGCATAATAGGTGTAGTAGTTAGTGGAATGCCTTTACAGTGCCAGTGATCAGGACTGGACCAGGGTTCGAATCCCGCGCTGTCTGTAAGGAGTTTGCACATTCTCCCGCTGATTGTGTGGGGTTTTCCCAGGGGCTCTGGTTTCCTCCCACCATTCAAAACTTACCCGGGGCTGTAGGTTAATTGAGTGTACATTGGGCGGCATGGATTTGTTGGCTGAAATGGCCTGTTACTGGACTGTATGTCTACATTTAATTTTTTTTTTAATTTAAATTTAAAATCAGCTGATGTTATCAATATGGAACATCGAACTGTACAGTCCTTCGGCCCACAGTGCTGTGCCAACCCATATAAACCTACTCTACATCAATCTAATCTTTCCCTCCCCCATAGTCAAAAACCCTCTACTTTTCTTGCATCCATGTGCCTGTCTGATCATGACTACATTGAGTGGTGGAACAGGCTCAATGAGCCAGATGGCTGACTCCTGTTCCCATTTACATAGAACAGTACAGGCCCTTTGGCTCATGCATCCAAATCAAACCAAAATGGCTCTTTGCACCTGATTGATAACCCTCCGTCCTTTTTAAATTCATGAGTCTATCTAGAAGCCTCTGAAATGCTACTGCTTCCACCACTGTTCCTAGCAGCCCATTCTACACATCTCCCTTAAACCTATTCTCCTTCATCTTAAATGCATGTTCTCTTGAGGGTGATGTCTTTACACTGGGGAAAGACTCTGACTATCTACCCTATGATTGCCTCTCATGACCTTATACACTGCTATCAGGTCTCCCCTCAGCCCCTGACTCTCCAGAGAAAACAACCAAAGTTTGTTCAACCTCTCCCCATAACTCTCCATAATCCTTTAAACCAGGCCACATCCTGATTTGGGGGCAGCACAGTGTAGCGATTAGCAGAATGCTGTTACAGCACCAATGATCAGCACCAGGATTCGAATCCCACCCTCTCTGTAAGGAGTCTGTACATTCTCCTCGTGTCTGCATGGATTTTCCCCTGGGGGGATTCAGTTTCCTCCCACCCTTTAAAATGTATCGAGGGCTCAATTGGGGGGGGTCAATTGTAGGTCAATTGGGTGCCACGGGATTATGGGCCAAAATGGCTGTAACCGTGCTGCAAGACTAAATTTTAAAAATTAATTCTCTTCTGTACCCTTCCCAAAACCCCAACATCCTTCCTATAATGGGGCAAACAGCCTAACTAAAGGTTTATATCACTCGTCTACTCAATGTCTCACCCAATGAAACCAAGCATATCATACAGCTTCTTTACCACCCTGTCCACTTGAGTGGCTACTTACAATGAACCATAAATCCGAAGACCCAGATCCAATTCCACTGCACACCAATACGTTGAAGAGCCCTACTATTAACTGTACACATTCCCCTTGCAGTTTTCCCTCCCAACAGGCAACACCTCATACTTGTCCAGATTAAACTCCATCTGCCATTTCTTTGCCCATGTCTGCAATTGATCCATATCCCATTGTGTTCTTTGATAATTCATTGTCCACAACTTCACGAATCTTTATATCATCTGCAAACTTACTGACCTACCACAAAATTGTGTTAACTGTCCCTAACCTGACCAGGGATGGAAGGGTTAGGTTGATTATGAAGTAGGCTTATAATCAGTCTGTACAACTATGTTTTATAATCAATGCCTACAGCCTTCTCCTTGGTAAATCTTAACCCTGACCGTTTTAAAAATACTAGTTTTAGACCTTGTTCTCTTCCTCTGACTCCAAACATAAATTCCCTTGAGTGGTCCTATCCGCTTTCTGATCATCCTCTAGTTTTTAATGCAAGTATAAAATATTTTGGAATTCTCTTTAATTCTACTTGTCTTATTGCAGCTTCCTCAACCTTACATATACCTCTTCTTTTTTTTTGACTAATTTCATGACCGTTCTCATCATCCAAAGTTCTCTTACTTTCCCATCCTTGTCCTCCTTTCGCAATGGAACACGCTGATCCTGGACTCTAATTAGTTGTTCATCAAACTACAGCACGTCTTTTGTGGGCTTGCCCAGTAACAGGTGCTCACAATCAACTTCCCCAGCTCCTGTTTAATCATGTCATAACTTGCCCTCCCCCAATTTAGTACTTTTCTACAAAGACCAAGCTTGTCCTTGTCTATAACTGTATCGAAATTAATGAAATTAAGGAAGTTTTCCAAAATGTTCTTCCAGTCAATACTGGGGAAATTAAAGTCTTCCACTATAAAAACCCTGCTTCTTTTTCAACTTTCCATAATCCATCTGGCCATCTGTTCATCAAACTCCCAGTGGCTATTGGGAGGCCTTTAATATAGTCCCATCAGAGGGTTTGCATCTTTCTTATTTCTGATCAGTGCCTCAGTAGATAAGCCCACCATTATGTCCTCTCTGAGTGCATCTGCAACACTCTCCCTGATCAGCAATGCTATGCCTCCACCTCTTTTACCTACTTCTCTGTCCTGTCTAACACAATGGAGTGCAGGAACATTGAGCTGCCAATCATATCCCTTGCAGCCATGTCTCCATCACGGCCACATCATAATTCCAAGTACCAATCAGGCTCTAATTTCATTGACCTTAACAACAATAGTCCCTGTAATAAAATCAACACATGCCAGCCCCCACCCAACCCCCCATCCCACCCCGTCTTGCTTTGACCATTCACCCATCCTTTCCTGTCCCTTTCAGACTTGCTTCCACTAACATCTGCCATCCCCTCAACTCCTCCATTTGCTACCTGCTGCTCAGGTTCCCACCCCTGCCACTCTAGTTTAAACCCTTCCCAGTTGCACATGTGAATTTCCACGAGGACACTGGTCCCCCTTCAGTTCAGATGGACCCATCCCTCTTGTACAGGTTCCACCTTTCCTGGAAGAGAGCCCAATGATCCAAATATCCAAATATCCCAATGATCCCTCCTGCACCAGTTCATCAGCCACATATTAAACTGCACTACCTCCCGTTTCTTGCTTCACAAGCTCATGGCACAAGTAGTTTTCCCAAGATCGTCATTTGGAAAAGATTGATATGATCAAACAAACTCAACGTGAGTTATAGAAAGGGAAATGTGTGTGACAATTCACTGGAATGTTTTGAAGATGTAACTAGTAGAATAGTCAAGACAGAGCCAGTGAATGTGGTGTATATGGACTTGCATACAATTTTTAGAGTATCCAAATTAGTGGCCAATGGTGACTGCAGTGACCTAGCCCTTCACAACACAATTTAATGCTTTGGATGAGAAAATAAAAAAGTAGATGACACAAAGCTGGTTGGGAGGGTAAGCATTGCAGAGGATGAAGGGGTTCGCAGATGCAGAATAATGTGGTTAAGTATGAAATTGTCCACTTTGGTGGCCATAATAGGAAGTCGGCTTATTATATAAATTGAGATAGATTTGGAAAAGTGTGAAGAGGCCTAGATGCACCAGTCAGTGAAGGAAAGCATGCAGCTGCAGCAGGCGATCAAGGTGTCCAAAGGTACACTGGCCTTCCTACCAAAGTGCAGTATGGTTACACCATTACAGTGCCAGCAATCTGGATTTGAATTCTGTGCTGGCTGTGAGGAGTTTGCACATTCTCCCTGTGTCTGCGTGGAATTTTCCCGGGGGCTTCGGTTTCCTCCCACCATTCAAAACGTACCAGAGGCACAAGTTAATTGGGTGTAATTGGGTGGTACAGGCTTGTTACTGTGCTGTATGTCTAAATTTAAGGTGATTCAATGATAGAAGCAGGAATGTCTTACTGCAATTAAAAAGGGCTTTGGACCTCAAAGGTTGTGTGCAGTTTTATTTTCCTTATCAGCGGAATGAGTTCAGGAATGGCAAGACTGAAATATGGAATAAGATTGGGTCAAGTGAGGCTCATATCCACCAGAATTTAAAAGAATGAGTGGAGATTTTGTAGAAATCTCCAAAATTCTAACAGGGTGGAACAAATCTCCCCGGTTACAGGGGTCACTGTCTAAGGATAAGGGGCAAGTCATGAAGACTGAGATAAGGGACAGGTTAGAAGATTAGAATACATGGGATCCAGGGCAAGGAAGCAAACTGATACAAAATTGGCTTGGCCGAGGGTGGCATTGGAGGGTTGCTTTCAGACAGTAGCAGTGGTGTGCTGCAGGAATCAGTGCAGGGTCCTTTATTGCTCATAATTTTTATGAATGATTTAGAATAAAAAACATACAGTAGAAAGCATGATTAATAATTTGGAAATGACACCGAACTTAACAGCAGAGAACAGCACCTAACAGCCTGTATACTCCTGAGATTGACTGATCTCAGAGGCTAACCAGGCTCAGGACTGTTCGGTACTTGGAGGGGAGACTGCCTAGGAACACCAGGTCCTGAAGGTTTCTGTGAGGGGCGCCGGACAAAGTACCAACTGTCTGTCTGCCTTATGGTAGACAAACGTTAAATGATTTCATTCATGTTACATTACGTGACAATAATGGAACCTTTACCTTTAGCGGTGGCCTAACATTACCACATGATCCAGATCAACTGGGAGTGGTGGTAGAATATTTGTTAATATTGTTAATATTCAAGAAAAGGTTGGATAGGTATATGGATGGGAGAGGTGTGGAGGGTTATGAGCCAAATGTGGGTCAGTGGGACTAGGTGGAAGAAGATGTTCGGCATGGGCTAGTAGGGCAAAACTAGCTTGTTTCTGTGCTGTAAATGGGAGAGTGAGCAAGAAAATGGTGGATGGAAATGAACACAAACAAGTGTGTAGTAATGTAATTTGGGAAGTTAAACCAAGCCAGGACATTTACTGTGAATAGCAAGACCCCTGAGGAATATTATAGAACTGAGAGACCTTGGGGTACAAATCCATATTTCCCTGAAACTTTAGTGACACAGGTACAGAATGGTGAAGAAGACAAGTAGTATGCTTGCCTTCTTGGCCGAGGCACTAAGTATAGGAGTTGGGATGTTATGTTATGAGAGTACCAGTCATTGATCAGGCCACCCTTGGGTCATTTCCATGCTGTCTGACTGTGAATTCTCTACACAGAAAGCAGTCAAAACTAAAATGTTTCAATATGCAAAAAGGATTCAGATATTATACTTTGGGCTTGAAGGATGACAGCCCATTTTCCTGCATTTGGCCACTCCTGTCCTTGATCCTGTTAACATATTTTTCAAATTTTGTGATTATACCCCCTGCAGCAAGCTTCTGCATATACCTTCCGCCTCTGTGAAATACTCGCCCCCTCCGATATTCTTTAACTATCCGACACTGTCTATCAGGTGTTTGAATGTTTTCCCTATGACTATGTGGGTTTCCTCTGAGAGCTTCAATTTACACATAGGGTTTGTGGGTTAATTGGTGTGATTGGGGTGGCATGGGCTCATGAGCCGGCGGGGCCTGTACCCATGCTGGATGTCTAAAATCAAATATCAATTTCCCCTCTCACCTTAAACCTACTTCCCTTCAGTTTTAGACTTCCCTACCCATGAACAAAAGTTCTGGCTCTCGACCCCATCAATAGCTAGCAGGGAGTTCTGGTGTCATGGAGATTGCTGACCAAGGAAGATAAACCATGAAATTGGACAAATGTGCCTCAGTTTGGCATCGAGTTCAATAGGATGCATTTTCCTGCCTCTGACCTGATTGTTTGGAGGGGCAAAGCTGAGGGAACTTTATTCCTTGCATGACTTGTGCTACACCTGCCTGGCAACTTTTAACTTGTTGTTATACTTACAAGCGACTTCCTGGAGGAGATAATTGGTTGTTTATAAAGTGGCTCCATGAATTCACCAAGCAACTCCTGCAAGACCACAGAGATGTGCTGAAGAAGGATTTTCCGCGTGTTCTCCAGTTTAGCATTGGTTTGCGGCTGCTTCTCACTGTCCACCACTTTGCATAGTTTCTTATACAAGAGAGTATGATGTGGTATATTGTTGTAAAGTCGGACAAGCATTTCTGGTGAGAGAAATTCTCTCAGGTTCACTCCGTTTTTCATGAAGAGTTCAACGAAGCCAGGCTTATTTCCAACAAGAGCAGCAAACATGGCTTGATGGAGATGTGAAGACTGGAACATAAAGGACTGAGGTGAGTAAATGACAGGCAAGCTTTCCCAAAAGCTGCACAATTCTACCATCTCCACACCCTGGCCCCAGTGCCACTGCCCTGCCAGTGACAACTGTATGATCAGCTGCCTGAGACCTCAGCACCAGAATCCCATACAAATTATAACAACCTCACAAATAAGATTTGATTTTTTTTTCTTGCAGAGATGACTAAGAGGACTGAGAAGGGCAGGGCAGTGGATTTGGTTCTACTGTGGACTTTAGTGAGACCTTCAACAAGGTTATAGTTTTCGATTCTGAATGAGCATTTCTGTGCCCTTAAGGCATTTTATAAGAAAAGGCTTTTGAACTCCAAAACAATATTAATTCACCCAGAGGTTAGCCCCTTGCACCATGGTGAAGAAGCCTTTTGTCCCCAATTATTGACTGAATCATCCCTTTACTGGTATAATAAGTATAGTAGAACCTCTGGTATCTGGCACCCACGGATTTGGTAGATGTCAGATAAGTGAATTTTCCTGTTGCTTGAGACCCATACTTACAATGCCTAACTAATACCCCAGCATTAAGAATAAACTGTTAAAAGGCAAAAATACTCCACTGTCCTTACACTGAAGAAAAGACACTTGTATGAATATATTAACCTTAAAGAATTTTACTTTATTTTCAGTCACTTTCTTTGAAAACATTTAATCTCCAATGAGCTGTCGAAAAAAAAGAACAGTAACATTACAGATAATTAACCCCCTCTCCCAAGTTTACAGATAAACCCTTCTTTCTTTCTTCTTTGGCTTGGCTTCGCGGACGAAGATTTATGGAGGGGGTAAAAGTCCACGTCAGCTGCAGGCTCGTTTGTGGCTGACAAGTCCGATGCGGGACAGGCAGACACGGTTGCAGCGGTTGCAGGGGAAAATTGGTTGGTTGGGGTTGGGTGTTGGGTTTTTCCTCCTTTGCCTTTTGTCAGTGAGGTGGGCTCTGCGGTCTTCTTCAAAAGAGGTTGCTGCCCGCCAAACTGTGAGGCGCCAAGATGCACGGTTTGAGGCGTTATCAGCCCACTGGCGGTGGTCAATGTGGCAGGCACCAAGAGATTTCTTTAGGCAGTCCTTGTACCTTTTCTTTGGTGCACCTCTGTCACGGTGGCCAGTGGAGAGCTCTCCATATAACACGATCTTGGGAAGGCGATGGTCCTCCATTCTGGAGACGTGACCCATCCAGCGCAGCTGGATCTTCAGCAGCGTGGACTCGATGCTGTCGACCTCTGCCATCTCGAGTACTTCGACGTTAGGGATGAAAGCGCTCCAATGGATGTTGAGGATGGAGCGGAGACAACGCTGGTGGAAGCGTTCTAGGAGCCGTAGGTGGTGCCGGTAGAGGACCCATGATTCGGAGCCGAACAGGAGTGTGGGTATGACAACGGCTCTGTATACGCTTATCTTTGTGAGGTTTTTCAGTTGGTTGTTTTTCCAGACTCTTTTGTGTAGTCTTCCAAAGGCGCTATTTGCCTTGGCGAGTCTGTTGTCTATCTATGATGGACAGATAAACCCTTACTAATATACTTAATAACATAAAGATAAAGCAGGGAGCGAGCCTCTTACTAAGGCTCTTGCTAAGCAGGCAGCCAATGCAGTGGCATCAACCAGCACTTTATCCTGGGTGACACCATTTTATTCAAACAAATGCAATGAGCAAAGCACTCTGCTGGCTGGATATTTGCTCCCATCTTCACCAAAGGTTTATGTTTCACTTCAGAGAACATTTACCTTTACAATTTTGAACTTTAATTACATGTTTTTATTTATTCTTATTTATTTAAATAAATCAATCTTATTTATTGATTTATTTTTCTCTACTTTTTTGCTGATTGTTTGAGGTTGCTGGTGGCTTGAATTCCGGATAACAGGGGTTTTACTGTTCATAGAACATTTCACAAAAAGATGTAGAAAAAGGGCCATTGGCTTCGTCAGAGGCTTCGTCAATGTGGAAATGATATGGTCCTGGATAGCAAATGCACGAATAGTCACGCAAAATTCTCTAGACTCAACAGACTGAGCCGCCAATCGTCTCCTATTATCAAGCCAATTCTACCTGCCTTTCGCCAGCTCACTCTGGATCCCGCGTGATCCCAACATCCAGACCAGCCTACGATGTGAACCTTGTTGAGGCCTTGCTCGACTCTATGTAGCCAATGTCTACCATCCTGCCTTCATCAATCTTCTTGGTCAGCTCTTCAAAATAAACTCAATCAAATTTCGGAGACTAAGTGACTCTCTGACAAGTCGAGTAATGTAATTCAGTGTAATTTGCACCAAATTAAATTAATCCCACTGTGCAAGTGGACCAGCTCATTGTGCAGACATCATTTATCTTCAGCAAAGTAAATGTGATCAGCCTCAATGCTTTCATGTGGAAGTTAACTGCTCTGACCCAAGATTACTTTTTACCAGCTCACGTTCCAGGAGCATCGTAAAATAAGGGAGAACAGACGAAGTTCCAAAGCCAAGAGAAAATTCCAAAATATTTCAGGATATTGTCCCAAAGGCAAAAGCAGGATAAAATGAATGGTGTTAGAGAGGGGTGTGATCAGTGAGTGAACACAGGTGGGTAGAAGAACTGATGTATGAGATGGGGGAATTACAGGTCAGTGGCACGAAAATGAGACGAGAACCTGCGAGGGGATATTTAACCAATGAGGGTGAGGGAGAGGGGTAGATGGAGGGATTAGGGTGGGATGGAGAGGGTCAGATGGAGGGATTAGAGTGGGAGAGGGGCAGGTGGAGGGATTAACATGGGAGGAAGAGGGTCAGGTGGAGGGATTAGTGGGAGGTAGAGGGTCAGATGAAGGGATTAGAGTGGGAGGGAGAGGGTCAGGTGGAGGGATTAGAGTGGGAGGGAGAGGGGCATGTGGAGGGATTAGGGTGGGAGGGAGAGGGTCAGGTGGAAGGATTAGAGTGGGAATGAAGGGAAGATGGAGGGATTAGGGTGGGGTGGAGAGGATCAAGTGGAGGGATTGGAGTGGGAGGGAGAGGGGCAGGTGGAGGGATTAGGGTGGGAGGGAGAGAGTCAGATTGAGGGATTAGAATGGGAGGGAGAGGGTCAGGTGGAGGGATTATGGAGGGAGGGAGAGGGTCAGGTGGAAGGATTAGAGTGGGAATGAAGGGAAGATGGAGGGATTAGGGTGGGGTGGAGAGGGTAAGGTGGAGGGATTGGAGTGGGAGGGAGAGGGGCAGGTAGAGGGATTAGTGGGAGGGAGAGGGTCAAATGGAAGGATTAGAGTGGGAGGGAGGTGGTCAGATGGAGGGATTAGAGTGGGCAGGAGAGGGACAGGTGGAGGGATTAGGGTGGGAGGAAGAGGGTCAGATGGAGGGATTAGTGGGAGGGAGAGGATCAAATGGAGGGATTAGAGTGTGAGGGAGAGGGTCATATTGGATTAGAGTGGGAGGGAGAGGGTCAGATGAAGGGATTAGAGGGAGAGGGGTAGATGGAGGGATTAGGGTGGGAGGGAGAGGGATAGATGGAGGGATTAGGGTGGGAGGGAGAGGGGCAGATGGAGGGATTATGGTGGGAGGTAGAGGGTCAGATGGAAGGATTAGAGTGGGAGGGAGAGGGCCAGATGGAGGGATTATGGTGGGAGGGAGAGGGGTAGATGGAAGGATTAAGGTGGGTGGGAGAGGGTCAGCCAGTATCAATTGTAACCCTATATTGGTGCCAGTGATTTACCTATATGCTCTAAATAAGACTGCCAGATTTTAGGAAGGTGTAGATAGGAGTTAGACTTTCCATGTTACTACTATCCACTTCCTAGCCATAAACAAGGCATTTCTGTGAATTTAATTTGAGAATGATTTAGTGATCTACCAACCGTAGTAAATTTCCCCAGAAGACAAAACTCTGGGTCTACAGGGTGTCACAGAGGACATACCAGAAGGGCCTCACCTTCGTGCAAAGCTCGGTAGAATTGTAAAAAGGAATCAACCTCTACACAACACCTAAAATAAATCTCTGATAATTCAGGTTTCTATTGGTGTAATTTCTATGGGTTGAGGTGCAGTTGATGGAGAAAATTATAATGGACCAATCTATACCTGGCATTAATAGTAGCCATCAAACACTCCTGACACAAATCTGACCAGAGTTGTTTGTCAATTGCTGTGTCAAAATCTGACTCCCATCGAGGTCTTTAATTTGGGCATCAAGCTCAGCACAGACACATTGACCAAGGATCTGTTCAGGTGCTGTCCTATTTTTTAAGAAGTGAGAGGGCTTTTCTGAGCATTGAGAGAGTGAAGGGAGAGTGTGGTGATACAGCGACTACACTGGCCACACTCCTACCAGCCTACTGCAGGGGGGCAACCATCATACCTGCAGGTAGGAAACCTGGGAAAGAGAGAGGGAGGGCAAAGAGAGAGAGGGGAAAAAGAGAGAGGGGGGAAAGAGAAAGGGGGGAAGAGAGGGAGGAAAGAGAGAGGGGGAAAGAGAGAGGGGGAAGAGAGAGGGAGAAAGAGGGATCAGGGAAAGAGAGAGGGGGAAGAGAGAGGGGGAAGAGAGAGGGAGAAAGAGGGATCAGGGAAAGAGAGAGGGGGAAGAGAGAGGGGGAAAGAGAGAGGTGGGAAAGAGAGAGGGAGGAAAGAGAGAGGGAAGGAAGAGAGAGGGGGAGAGGGGAAAGTGAGAGCGAAAGAGAGAGTGAGAAAGAGAGAGAACGCACAAGGCCCAGGGAGGAGAGAGTGAGTGAAAGTGGTTAGGCCTGCAGTTGAAAGAGTGGGAGGAGCGGGAGTGAGGTGTGCGCTGGGGGGGGGGGGGGAGGAGGGAGAGGGAATGTTTGAAAAGTCAGACAAAATGTTCTGAGATCACCTTCCACTGCTTGTCATCAGTGAATATGTGGCTCTTGGCAATATCAAGTCTGCTCCATGCGATTGCTAGTTGCAATTGATGGTCCAGGTTCTCTTGCCATTGTTGTCCATGGGAACTGGAAGCTGGAAATTGGAAAAGAGAATAATTTAAAATGTTTTGACTGATTGGTTTCCAGCAGCCTGAATTGCTCAAATGAAATTCAGGGTACATCTGTGAACGAAATGCCCCTGATGTTGGATTAATGAGTCCCATTTGCCTGTGTTAAGCACATATCCTCTAAACCACCTCCTTTGGCAGCTCATTCCATATACCCTGTGTGAAGAAGGTGTCCTTCATGAACTTAGCAAATCTTGTCCCTTTCATCTTAGGTTTTGATTCCCTACCCTGTGATAAAGGCTACATCTCTGCCCTTCATTTTATAAACCTCTATCAAGGTAGATATAACCTTCACCTCACCTTCCCCCATCCTGGAATTCTCTGTGCTGGAAAGGTAACATCAATTGTTGTCACTACATCTTTAAATGACCCTCTCCCTCCCACCCTATCAACATTAGCAGTAATTCTTTCCAGTGTTCCAAGTCTTCCTGCAATTTCTTTATTAGTGGCTGATAATTTAGTATCAGGTTAGTATCTAACCTGATCCCTAGGTATTGGATTGCTTGTGCTTGCCATTTAAATGGTGATTCTTTTTAAAATTCTGTATAGTCTGCGTTACTCATTGGCATCACTTCACTTTTATTTGCGTTGATCTTGTACCCCGATATTTCTCCATATTCCTTCAAGTTCTTATGAAATTCTTTTACTGATACCTCTGGTTCTGTTAGGTATACTATGATGTCATCTACAAATAAGCTGATTTTATACTCCTCCTTTATTTTTATCCCTTTTATTTTATTTTCTATTCTTATCAGTTCTGCCAAAGGTTCTATAACTAAGGCGAACAATGAGGGGGATAGTGGACATCACTGTCTAGTTGACCTACTTAATTTAAAGTGACTCGATACATATCCATTTACTGTTACCTTCGCCAACGGTCCATTATACAATGCTTTAATCTAATTTATATATTTTTCTGGTAGATTGAATTTTTGTAATACCTTAAACAAGTTATTCCACTCTACTCTGTCAAAGGCTTTTTCTGCGTCTAGAGCAACAGCCACTGTTGGTTTCTTATTTCCTTGAACTGCGTGAATTAGATTAATAAGTTTGCAGACATTGTCCGCTGTTCGTCTTTTCTTAATAAATCTAGTTTGATCTTGTTTTACTATTTTAGATACACAATCGGCCAATCTGTTAGCTAATAATTTTGCTATTATCTTATAATCTGAATTAAGTAGAGATGCTGGTGTTAGTGGATCCTTCTCCGTCTTTGGTATTACTGTAATTATTGCTGTCTTACATGAATCCCACTGACAAAAGATAAAGGAGGAAAAACCCAACACCCAACCCCAACCAACCAATTTTCCCTTGCAACCGCTGCAACCGTGTCTGCCTGTCCCGCATCGGACTTGTCAGTCACAAACGAGCCTGCAGCTGACGTGGACATTACCCCTCCATAAATCTTTGTCCGCGAAGCCAAGCCAAAGAAAAAAAAGAAGACATGAATCTGGGAACTTTTGTGTTTCTTCTATCTGGTTCATTACTTCCAGGAGAGGAGGAATTAATAACTCTTTAAATGTTTTATAAAATTCTATTGGAAATTCCTCCTCTCCTGGTGTTTTATTGTTTGGTAGCTTTTTTAATATATCCTGTACTTCCTCTATTTCAAATGATTTTATTAGTTTGTTTTGTTCCTCTTGCAATTTCGGCAGTTCAATTTTAGCTAAAAATTCCTCTATTTTATCATCTTTCCCCTCATTCTCAGTTTGATACAATTGTTCATAAAATTCCTTGAAGTTTTCATTAATTTCTGTTGGATTATATGTAATTTGTTTGTCCTTTTTCCTTGAGGCCAGTATCGTTCTTTTAGCTTGTTCTGTTTTAAGTTGACAGGCTAATGTGTTTTTTCTCCCAGTTCGTAATACTTTTGTTTTGTTTTCATTATGTTCTTCTCCACCTTGTACATTTGTAATGTTTCGTATTTAATTTTTTTGTCTGCCAGTTCTCTCCTTTTCGTTATATCATCCCTTTTTACTAGTTCCTTTTCTGTACTTACTATCTCCCTTTCCAACTGCTCTATTTCTTGATTGTAATCCTTTTTTCATCTTAGTCACATAACTTATTATCTGCCCTCTAATGAAGGCTTTTATTGCGTCCCATAATATAAATTTGTCTTTCACTGATCCTGTGTTTATTTCAAAATATGTTTTAATTTGGCATTCAATAAACTCCCTAAATTCCTGTTTTTAAGTAGCATGGAGTTTAACCTCCATCTATATTTTCTTGGTGGGATGTCCTCCAGTTCTATTGCTAATAATAGGGGTGAATGATCTGATAGTAGTCTAGCTTTATATTCAGTTTTCCTAACTCTCCCTTGAATATGGACTGACAACAAAAACTTATCAATCCTTGAGTAAATTTTGTGCCTACTCAAATAATATGAAAATTCCTTCTCTCTTGGGTGTTGCCTCCTCCATATATCCATAAGTTTCATTTCATTTCACCATAAATTTGGCTACTTTATTCTTTTTACTTGTCTTTTGTCCAGTTTTATCTAACATTGGGTCCAAATTAAGGTTAAAATCCCCTCCTATCAATATATTTCCTTGTTTGTCTGAAATCTTCAAAAAAAATATCCTGCATAAACTATTGATCCTCCTCATTAGGTGCATATATATTGAGCAAATTCCAAAATTCTGAGTATATATGACACTTTATCATTACATACCTCCCTGCTGGATCTATTATTTCCTCCTCTATTTTAATTGGTACATTTTTGTTAACTAGTATGGCTACACCTCTAGCTTTTGAATTATAGGATGCTGCCATTACGTGTCCTACCCAGTCTCTCTTTAGTTTGTTATGTTTCGCTTCAGTTAGATGCATTTCCTGCACAAATGCTATATCTATTCTTTCCTTCTTCAATAAATTTAGTAGCCTCTTCCTTTTAATTTGGTTATGTATTCCATTAATGTTTATAGTCATATAGTTCAACATGGCCATTTTATATCTTGCATACACCTCTTTTCCACCTCTTCGCCACCTCCATCCCGCTTTTCCCCATTTTCATCTCTTAGTTTTCTCTTATTACATTTAGTACGACAACACATTTAAAACATAAAGTATCGCAACAGTTCCCACATCCACTAATACCTTAACCCCAAAAGTCGTCCCCCCCCTGAGTTGCCCCATATCCCTGGCCGGGCAACCACAACTCCCCTTTTCATTTGGATTGCAATCATGTTCGCAGTGTCAACTGATTTTGCAGTGATGGTTATTCCCCCTCTATCCAGCCCTCTCCAGAAAACACTTTTTTTTAAACACATATAACAAAGCTTTCTCTCTTCCCCCCCCTACTCCCTTCCTTCCCTTCTCTTTTCCCTCTTTAGTTCTTTACATATACATTGTTTTTACATCTTTATATATACTTTATCACTGTTCTTCATTCTTGTTACATCTCTTCTCCTGTCCTGCAAACGTTCTGCGAATTCTTGTGCTTTCTCTGGATCCGAGAACAGTCTGTTTTGCTCCCTGGGTGTAAATATTTTAAGCACGACTGGATGTCTTAATATGAATTTGTAACCTTTTTTCCATAAAGTTGATTTCTCTGTATTAAACTCCTTCCTCCTCTTTAAGAGTTCAAAACTTATGTCTGGGTAAAAAAATATTTTTTGACCCTTGTATTCCAATGGTTTATTATCTTCTCTAATTTTATTCCTTGCCTATTCCAGTATATTTTCTCTTGTCGTGTATCTCAAAAATTTTACTAAGATGGATCTTGGTTGTGGATGTACCTGTGGTTTCGGACCTAGTGCTCTGACTGCCCTTTCTATTTCCATTTCTTCCTGCATTTCTGTCATTCCCAGGACCTTTGGGATCCATCCTTTTATAAATTCCTTCATGTCTGTGCCTTCTTCGCCCTCCTTCAGGCCCACTATTTTTATGTTGTTTCGCCTACTATAATTTTCCATCATAACAATTTTCTGAGATAACAACTCTTGGGTCTCTTTAATTTTTTTTGTCATTTTCTTCCAATTTTTCTCTTAAATCATTTACTTCCATTTCTACAGCCGTTTCCTGCTCTTCCACATTCTCTACTCTTTTCCCTATTTCTGTAATTACCAGTTCTAACCTTTGCATTTTTATCTTCTGTTCTTTTCATTTTCCTTTTAATTGCATTAAATTCTAATGATAACCATTCTTTTACTGATCTCATTTGTTCTTCAAAAAAGACTTTATCTATATTCTGTTCATCAGTTTTACCTTTTATTTCTCTTTGTCCATCAGTTTTACCTCCTATTTCTCTGTGAAGATCTTGGTCTTCTTCTGTGTCTGTATCTATGTTTGTGTCTTTTTCTTTTCTTTGTGTCTGTATCTCTTCTGTTTTTCCTGATGAGCTGCTTGTATCTCTTTGTCGGGCCTCTTCTTGCTGAGCCTCTTGTTGCTGTTCCTCCCCTCTTGGGCTGCTCGTCTTTTGTGCCTCTTGACGTTGGTCTTCTTGTTGATCTTCCCTCCGTCTGTCTTCCACGTCTGTTTCATCGCACCCTCTTCTGCTGGCTTCCTTATCCTCCAGCTGAGAGCCCTGGTGTCGGGCGTCTCTCAGTTGCTCGGTCTGTGACAGCCCACTCCTCTGCTGAGCCCCCCTCCCGCTGGTGTCCTCTTTCTCCTCTGATTGTGCACTTTTGTTTGGCTTCGAGACCCATTTTTATAAGGTCTCGACTGCAGGGCAGGTACTGACCTCAAGGGTCAGGCGCTCCTCGTCACCACAGCATCCTGATCCTTCCTGCAGGTAAGGCCTTCTTCTCCGGAGACTTTTTTACTTCTCTTTTTCCAGCTGTTCTTACTTTCTCCTTCTTGGAAGCCATATTCTTTCTCTTCTCTGTATCTTTATCTTCTATTTCTTGTGCTCTATTTCTGTTATGCTTTGCTTTATCCTAACTTTTTTTCCTATTTTCCTGGAGAGGGCTGGTTTTCCCAACCGGCCATTACTCCATCACGTGACTCCTCTTAGAACCAAAAAATTCAACACCAATATTGGCGTTCCATGTTTGTGTGAAGGGGACGCATTTTGCAAATCCTTTCATTAGACATGGTACCCTCCCCCAATCAAAACTCAGCATAATTTTAAAGGCCACATGGCATTCAAAATAAAACCGTAGCTTCAATGCCTGTGGTTATCTGCAGAGACGCAGTGTTTTTCAGTCATGTGAGAAAGTCTAACACTGAGTTGAATCCAGAACAATAGACAACAGCCAAGCAGAATGCGAGTGGCATCACATCTTTATTTTAACATGATGCTATTTATGAATTAAGACAATCTAATCAAAACCGCTGTCCTACATGGTAAATAGTTTAGCAAGGGACATCTTGTCTCATGATTGAGTGGAGGGGGATGAAAGATAGATACCTGAACCCACTACAAGCCTGAGCATTGCAGGAATACTGCCTCCCTACAGAGTGAATGTCATTCAGTGTTCACTGAATGCATACCATAATGCATGTCATAGAATGAACCCAGTGAGCCATTCAAAGCTCAGCTGACACTCGCGTTCACTCACCTTTAAATAAGGCTTCCAGAATGGCAACATCCAGGTTGCTATTCCTCGATTTATCTGCTCGGAAGACAGTCAGAAGGTCCTGCATCCTGACAATATCTTGAACCTGACGAATAACGGACAGCAAACTCCATCAACAGAGGATCAGGAGACAGATCAGAAAGCTTGAAGCACATCAGCTTGCACAGCTGACAAATGGCACCACAGTTGGCATAGAAGTTAGTGTAACACCTTTACGGCGCCAGCGATCAGGACTGGGGTTCGAATTCTGCGCTGTCTGTACGTTCCGCTTGTGACTGTGTGGGTTTTCCCCGGGAGCTACGGTTTCCTCCCACCATACAAAACATACAAGGGGTGTGGGTTAATTGGGTTTAAATTGGGCGGCACGGACTTTTGGGCTGAAATCACCTGTTACCGTGCTGTATGTCTAAAAAAATTTCCAGGCACATCTCAGAATACAAGACACTTACAAATCAAAGAGTGAAAGAGATGATGGGAATCAATAACCTGTTGATTCAAGAACCTTGAAATTCCTATCAGCTTTCCTCCATTCTCATGTTTCCCCAGTCTCTGTTGGTTCACTCCATTCCCTTCCTCAGTCACAACCACAGGCTAAATCAGATTCGTCACAACCTTGCCATTTCATCAGCCCACATCTGCCAAAATCAAATTAATTTATTTCCCAGACTCAGCTTTGGTGCTGAAAGACTCACCCAGGCCTTTGTGGACATCAGACCTCAGCAGCCTGATGTTCAGGGCCAAGGTAGGTCAGTCTGACTTGGGAAAATTCAGAAATCCATGTGGCATGTGTCATGATAATGAATATGTATGAGCTGTACCGGAAGTCACGTGGTATGAGAGAGAGATAAGAACACAAGCAGGAGAACAAAGGAAACCGGAGAATAAAAAGACACTAAGAAGTTTACCTGATAAACTTGTGTTTAATGTTTTATTAACTTCACATTTCGGGCCACAAATGTGACAGCATGGTGCAAGCTCTGCTCAGGAAAGAATGGGGGTCAGCATGGAGGAATTGAGCTAAAGGGCCTATTCCTTAAACACGCCATCTCCTACTGTCCACAACAGTTTCCAAGGTCTCAATCCACAGCTCAAAACTTCAAATATCAACATTAATGTAAAACACCTACCCCAGTCAGAAATCCCACCCCAATGCCCCGATCGCGGTCAGAAATCCCACTCCCACCCCAGTCAGAAATCTCACCACAACGTCCCGATCCCGGTCAGAAATCTCACCCCGACCCCGGTCAGAAATCCCACCCCGACGCCCCGATCCCGGTCAGAAATCTCACCCCCACTCCCCAATCCCGGTCAGAAATCCCACTCCAACACCCCGATCCCGGTCAGAAATCTCACCCGATGTCCTGATCCCGGTCATAAATTCCACCCCGACGCCCCGAATCCGGTCAGAAATCCCACTCCGATGTCCCGATCCCAGTCAGAAATCTCACCCCAATGCCCTGATCCCAGTCATAAATCTCACCCGATGTCCCGATCCCAGTCAGAAATCTCACCCCAACGCCCTGATCCCAGTCATAAATCTCCCTGACGCCCCAATCCCGGTCAGAAGTCCCACCCCGATGCCCCGATCCCGGTCAGAAATCCCACCCCGAAACCCCGATCCCAGTCAGAAATCCCACCCCGACACGTCTTCCTTCTTGTTTAAAAAAAATGGCAGATTACAATATAGGCAAACATAATTCCTGCTGAAATGATTTTCAACCTTTAAGACAATTTGAAAGTGATTTTCACTCCACTTTAAATCTGATCGGAAGGCAGAGGTCAGAAAAAGGCCGACTCCATGGTATGTTTTGACTTGCCACTGTGCACACATGGATGAGGAATTAAGAGCGATCTGCTTGTGAATTTTGGAGAATTCAAACTGTGAATATTTCATTCATGGTTTTCTGGCTGCATTGACTCATCTGGATGCAGGCCAATGGGAAAAGGCACAGACCTGTTTCTGTGCTCTTCGATAGCTCTCAGACATGGGAATGAGTGAATAAAGAGTGCTTGGTGTGGATTGAGCTGCAGCTGGTCAGCAGAAAGATGGGAAACCAGGAAGACTGAAGTGTTGCTTCACTTGGACCCCACAGATTGACCTGTGAAGTTGCAGGTGCCCTTTTCTGCATCCAGTGCTCCTGAGGAGGCCTCCTCTGCATCGGGGAGACTGGATGCCGACTGGAAGATTGTTTCATTGAGCACGTTCACTCTGACCACTGCAAGAGCAAGGTCTTCCCAGTGGCCAACCACTTCAATTCCATACCTTATCGCCACAAGTACACATCTGTCCATCACCATGGCACTGCCTGGTCGAGGCCAGATATAAATTGAAGGAACAGCACCTTATATTCCATCTCAGCTTCTATCCTCCTCGCTGTCCGTATCCACCACTTACCTGTTAGCCAATGTTCCTACTCTTCTCCCTCTCCCCACCTTCTTTTTTGGGCACCTGCCTGATCCTTGACATACTTGAGGAAGGGCTCAGACCCAAAACGTCTGCTATATTTTACTTTCTATGGATGCTGCATGACCTGCTGAGATTCTCCAGCACTGGACAAATATGGAGAGGAAAGGCTGAGTTGGATATGGATAAAATGTGGGCAAATGAAATTATCCCCCAGAATGCTACTTGTTTTGGCTGGGGGAGCCTGTTCCATGGTGCATGACAATCTGTGTAAATATAACAATGTATGGAGACTAAACACTGGATGATGAAGGCTTAACACTTCTGAAGGGTGCACAACTTTGTACCTGTTTGGTCCACAACATAATTTCTCGTTCAGAGAACATGTTGTAGCTTTCAGAAAAGAAAGTGCGCAGCTGCTTCTCAATGAAGGAGATGGTAATCTGAGCCACAGGGAGGTCAGCTGCATTCGCCAGTATATCCGCCACCCGGCCTGAACCCTCCACAATTACACAAGGAGTCCCATGCCCCATCGCACTGTGTATTGTCTGCAAGACAGAAATCACCATCATGGAACAAAAACAGAGGACCATAAATCAATTGCTTACACATATTTAACACTTACTGCATTCCACTCATCAAATGTTCCGGGGCAGCGGCTGTGAACAGCAAAGTGAAATGTCACATTGTTGTTACAAAGGGGTAGAGAAAAGACAGTCGAAACAGCTGAGATGTTAAACATGTAGATAGAACAAGTGATGAGGCTCTGCAGTTAGCACTGAGTGTGAGGTCAGTGCCACCCAAGGCATGAATGTGGCTTAGCTGCACAGGAGAAGCAGAATTAAGGGAGGGCACCAGTGACCAGGGACCAAGGGTGAAGAGATAGAATGGCACTTCGGTGTCACAAATATGACTCTGTGATAGTATTGGTACTAGGATGTAGACGGAGTGTGGTGAACGTCTGCCAAGCTGCCTGTCTCCCCTCTGATGAGCCTTGCTGCACTAACATTGGCTGTGCATTATCTCTACTGTTAAGGACACTCCCCTTGGGTATAACTGTGTCTGCACCTATTGTCTTCCATTATTGTACCATGAGTTTCTGCTAATAAAAGCCATGAGTATTGTTTGACAACATCGTCTTTGTCTACTTCATCAACTGGCACTTCAGGGAGAAAGAGAGGAGTTTCTACAGGTAGAATTTTGGTCGTAAGAAAGTGCTAGTTGCCTCTTTATTGGGAGCAGCTCTTCCTGTTACACTTCATAAGTGTAGAAGGCATACCTTCAGCCCAATACATTACGGATTTGGTTTCAATTTCAGAAGTTCTTTGACTTGAAAAAATTATTTTAAATAGCACCATTTCTCTTAATTTTTTTTGTTCAACTGCCTTCTCTTTTTGGAAAGTTAATGGAATCGTTTCTATTTCAGCTTTGTTTATAGAAAAATTATCCAAGAAATATAATATACCAAAGTCACATCTTTTAGATACGTCCAAATAAGAAATTTTCAGAATATTTTACTGCCTAACTTTCCAACATTGTACCAACCAGATTTGATTGATACTTTTTTCATTTGAACCTTTCTCATAAGGGTGGCATAAGGGCAGTTTTGCGGAAACTGCCAAAATGTTTGGCCTGGAAGTCAGCCTGAAGAAAACTGAGGTCCTCCATTAGCCAGCTCCCCACCATGACTAGCAGCCCCGCCATGACTACCAGCCCCCCCACATCTCCATCGGGCACACAGAACTCAAAACGGTCAACCAGTTTACCTACCTCGGCTGCACCATTTCATCGGATGCAAGGATCGACAAAGAGATAGACAACAGATTCGCCAAGGCAAATAACGCCTTTGGAAGACTACACAAAAGAGTCTGGAAAAACAACCAACTGAAGAAACACACAAAGATCAGCATGTACAGAGCTGTTGTCATACCCACGCTCCTGTTCGGCTCCGAATCATGGGTCCTCTACCGGCATCACCTACGGCTCCTAGAACGCTTCCATCAGCGCTGTCTCTGCTCCATCCTCAACATTCATTGGAATGACTTCATCACCAACATCGAATTACTCGAGCTGGCAGAGTCCGCAAGCATCGAATCCATGCTGCTGAAGACCCAACTGCGCTGGGTGGGTCACGTCTCCAGAATGGAGGACCATCGCTTTCCCAAGATCGTGTTATATGGCGAGCTCTCCACTGGCCACCGAGACAGAGGTGCACCAAAGAAGAGGTACAAGGACTGCTTAAAGAAATCTTTTGGTGCCTGCCACAATGACCACTGCCAGTGGGCTGATATCGCCTCCAACCGTGCATCTTGGCGCCTCACAGTTCGGCGGGCAGCAACCTCCTTTGAAGAAGACCGCAGAGCCCACCTCACTGACAAAAGACAAAGGAGGAAAAACCTAACACCCAACCCCAACCAACCAATTTTCCCTTGCAACTGCTGCAACCGTGTCTGCCTGTCCCGCATCGGACTTGTCAGTCACCAACGAGCCTGCAGCAGATGTGGACATACCTCTCCATAAATCTTCGTCCACGAAGCCAAGCCAAAGAACATTTATAGTAAGTTATTAAGATTGCAAACAAATTCTAATGACAAAATTAAAAGGGCTTGGGAAAAGGAACTTCAGTTACATCTTCCAGAGGAATCATGGGAGAAGATTATTGGATTGGTTAATACCCCTTCAATATGTGCTCATCATTCTTTGATTCCATTTAAAGTGGTATATCAGGCTCATATGTCAAAAGACAAATTGGCCCATATTTTTTCTAACATTAGTCCTATTTGTGATAGATGCAAATCAGAAATGGCTTCTCTAACCAATATGTTTTGGTCATGTCCTATGTTGGAGAGGTATTGGATGGATATTTTTAAGACCTTGTCAGCTTTATTGCCATCTAACCCATTGCCTGAAGTTCCAGAGGTGGGACGTCTTCCAACTTCCACACATCGTGTTGTAGCCTTTTCTACATTGTTGGCAAGAAGAGCTATTTTATTTAAAAAGAAAGATTCTAATCCACCTACTTTGGTTCTCTCAAAATATTTCATGTTTAAGTTTAGAGAAAGTTAGGAGTCATACCTTTGAGACTTCTGTTAAATTTGAAGAGACTGGCAACTTTTTATAAATGATTTCCTCATGACTTAGTATAATTATTTTCTCTCCCGGACTATATTTAATGTTATTTATTTTCTCTTTGTTGGCAAAGACCAGACAATTACTTTTTATTAATACATTCTGAAGATAGGCTGCCCAGTCTTTTTTTTTCTTGGATTAGGTGTGGTTTTATATAACATTTTTATTTTGATGATTTCAGTTTGAGGCTTTAAACGACCTTTTAAAATCCTGCAATCACATGGCCTGTGGCCAAGATGGTGGCACCTGTGCTGAGCAGCGTACCACGAGTGGACCGGAGCACAGCACCAGAAACGAACACACCTTCCCCCACCCATTGAGAAGAAGTAGAGGAAACAACCTTACAGAATGATGACCATGGTATGGGACTGGCAAGGGGCTCAGTGGCTGAAGAACCCACACGTGCCTCCACGTCAATGCAATCATGAAAAAGGCTCACCAGCAGCTATACTTTGTGAGGCGTTTGAGGAGATTCGGTATGTCACCAAAGACTCTCAAAAACTTCTACAGGTGTACCGTGGAGAGTATTCTGGCTGGTTGCATCTCTCTCTGGTTCGGAGGTGCCAACTCTCAGGACAAGAAATAATTTCAGAGGGTTGTTAACTGGGCGTGTGACATCACAGGCACCAGGCTTCACTCCATCGAGGACATCTAAACAAGGTGGTGTCTTAAGAAAGCAGCGTCTCTCCTCAAGGATCCCCACTACCCAAGCCATGCCCTGTTCACTCTGCTACCATTGGGGAAAAGGACCCTAAAGATGAACACTCAGTGGCATAAGATCATCTTTTTCCCCACTCCCATCAGATTCATGAATGATCAATGAACCATTGGCACTGCCTTACTTTGACTTTTCATGGACTATTTTTATTGATTTTTGTAAGATGGTTTATATGAATGTTTACGCTGTGACGCTGCTGCAAAACATTGAATGTCATGACTTGTTCATGACAATAAATTCTGATGCACTGCGGTGGTTGGTGACTTGCAGTCAAAAAGGACCCACACAGGCTGTGGGCTGCTGGAGACTGGCTCATGGGAATTAGGTATCAGTATCAGGATTCGAGAGGGTGCTGTGGGCAAGAAGGACTCCTGAAGGGCCTCAGGCACTGATCATGTGGAGCTCGGGTTACCGATGGATTGAACTGGCATCTGTGAAGCTGCAGGAGCGTTGTTGGTGAATCCATGGACACAATGTCTCTGAAAGGTCTCTTCCCTCTCTTTCTCCCATTGTTAGGAATACTGGGCAATGCTCATAGCAATTCTTTGTTTGACTCAAGACAGAGAATAGCTGAAGTATATCATGTATATTACATTTTACCATATTATTATATGACAATAAAAGGAACCTTTGAAGCCACCTCTCATCCTTCATTGCTCACATTGGGCGGCATGGTTGGTGTAGTGGTTAGCGCAACGCCTTTACAGCGCCAGTGATTGAGACCAAGGTTCGAATCTTACGCAGTCTGTTATGGGTTTGTATGTTCTTGCTGTGTCAGTCTGGGTTTTCCCTGGCATCTCTAGTTTTCTCCCACATTCAAAACATACTGAGGGTGCAGGTAAATTAGGTGTAAATTGGGCGGTATGGACTTGTGGGCCGAAATAGCCTGTTACTGTATGCCTAAATTTAAATTACTAAACAGGTAGAGCTGGGCACACTAAAGAACACAAGAAATAGGAGCAGGAGTTGGCCATCTGGCCTGTCAGGCCTGCTGTACCACAAAGATACGGAAGAAATTTTTCAGCATGTTGCTTGAATCAGAAGGTATCAGTTGCAAGGAAAGGGTTGATTTCTCTGGAGTGTCAGGGACTGAGGGAAGATCTGACATTTACACTGCTGTATGCAGTGCTGACTTTCTGGACAGGACTAGTCGCTGAGTGGACTAGGTATAATGTGACAATAAACCTGAACCACTGAAAACGCACATCAACTTACATTCAATGTTCCACGCCCGCCTTCAAGGACAACACACACAATTGGGATCTCAATTCCAACATCTGCAAAACAAGGATTGAGGAGCATCGGTCTCAGACTGCAGTTCCACAAGCATCTGATACAAAATAATTGAACTTTCTTCTTGGATGGTAACATTGCGGTGTGTCACATGGAAGTAATACAGTAGAAGTTTAAAAATCTGGATGACAGAAATCCAGACCACCCAAGAATCTGGACTTTTTGAAATTTTTCAAACTTTTTAAAATTAGTGGGTTTTTACGTGCGTGCATGTGCCACAGATGTACAGCGGCAACAAGTGACCAAGCATTGATTTTTTTTAAACTCCTCATTTTGATAAATGAAGCATGCTGTATTTGCTAATGAAGAAACTATCAAAATTTACATGTTCATCTCTTCTTTATTCTTCCTTAAATTCAAATTTTAAAAGTTCTGCCTGATAATCTGGAAAATCCAAATCAACCCAATCGCTGAGATTTTCGGACTTCTACTGTATCAGAAAATATGGCCCTGGTGGGCAATTCCATCTTGCTTTGAGATTTCATCAACTGCTCTGACCTGCTTTTATTTTTTTTCTCTCTCCCTCCCTCTTTTTTCCTCTCTCCCCTCCCCTCAGTATTCCATCAATCAGATTGCACCAATTACAGTGCACCATCTTGTAACAGCTTCTTTACCTTGCCAGAAATATTGCCATTGTCCTTCCCATCACTCTGCCAGTCTCTCTGCAGCTCAAAGTCAAATTGTTTCCTCACTTCCCCACCTTGTTCTTTCATCCTTTTTCTTCCCACTATTCCAGAAACCTCAGTGTAATGGTATGGATTGTGTCTGCTAATTGGCTTGGGCTGGCCCTCCCCCTGATGATACTCTTACCTGGATTCCTCCCCTAAGACCTAGGCCACAAAATGGTCGGGCCACCACCTTTCCCTTCCCTGCACTTCCCTAGTTTGGATCCGAGCCAGCTCAAGTCTTCTGTGCAATAAAACCTATCGTTCCCCTCAGTCTTTGTCATTGCAATTATTGGGGCAACTGATAGTACCCAACAATTTATTGCACAGAAATTTTAACATCTCTGGTAATGGAGAAGTTATTGCTCCCCGATCAGCTAGAAGTGGATCACCAAGTCCCAGGTACATTGGAACTCTTCGAGGAGTGTGTCATCTGCTTCAACAACTTCCTGGAGGCCTCTGCTGGAGTGGTCGATTCAGACGAGAAGAGGGTGAAAGTCCTACAGGCAAGAGTCAGGCAGAGGGTTTTCCAGGCCATCAGAAGCTGCACGACCTACACAGGGGTGATGGCTGAGCTACGGGTGCTATACAAGCCTAAGATCAATGAGGTCTACTCCCGTTACCTCCTGGCATCCAGAAAACAGCAGCCTGGTGAGTCAGTTGAAGAGTTCGTTCAAGCCCTGATCACACTGGGAAAAGACTGTTTGGGGAATCCCATGGTCCCAGTGCATGGAAGATCTGGTCCGGGATGCTTGCGTGTCTGGGTTGAGGTCGGATTATATTCGACAACATCTCCTCGAGGAGGATCAACTCCCACTGAAACAGGTGATCCAACTGGCCAGAACCTTAGACTCGGCCCAGCACCACGCAGAGTTGATCGCAGGCAGAAGCAGGCCTACCCAGTAAGCTCCACCACGAGGGCCCCCATCCTGGGAGTCGATGTCAGGGACAGCCGACCTGACTGTGTCTGCAGTAGCACCAGGATCATCAAGGTGCAACTTCTGCAGGCACGCAAGACGTCCGCGACTTCTCTGCCCTGCGAAAGGAGCTACCTGCTCAGGCTGTGGGAAAAAGGGCCACTACCAACATGTTTTCAGGTCCATCTCAGAGCAGTGTGGCATGTACGGTCAAGGAGCTTCCAGTGCCGGCCGTGTGCGCGATAAGGTGAGTGCCATTTTACCCACTCCCACTGCCATCCTCTGCGCAGCAGCAACCCTCACCAGCGACATCACTTCTGCCCCCGATGATGTCACTTCCACCTTCTTCACCAGCGTTGGAGGCCACCATCTTGGGCATCGGGCCTCCCCACCGATGACGAAGACGATGCACCCATCCTAGCATCGATCATCTTGGACCAAGCCAGCCCTCACCTGATCACAAACTACATGATGCAGATTGAGGTGAATGGCCACAAATCAAACTGCCTCTTTGATAGTGGCAATACCGAAAGTTTTATCCACCCCGAGGTGGCCCGTAGACTCTAGATCCACATTTGGCCGATGACCTGGTCCATGTTGATGGCGGTGAAAGACCAGCGGACTTGTATCCGGGGGTACTGTGTGGTGTCTCTGATGGTGGGGGGGGAGGGGGGGTGGGAGTGTTATAATGACTTCTTGTTGGTCATGCCCCAGCTCTGTGCACCGATCCTCCTGGGCCTTGACTTCCAGAGTCAGTTCAGGTGTGTGATGATGGCGTTCGGGAGACCCCGACCTCCGCTCACTGTTGACACCCGCAGCTTACAGATCCACCCCCCCCCCCCCCCCCATCAAGCACTCAGCCTCCTGCACCATCCTGAAGCCACACCACCCTGCAGGTGGCCCCTCTGTCACTATTTTCAAACCTCACCCTGGACTGTAAACCAATTGCCACTAAAAGTAGGCACTATAGCACTGAGGATATGGCATTCATCCGGGCTAAGGTTCAGTGACTCTTGGCGGAGGGGATCATAGCCCCTAGCTCCAGCCCCTGGAGGGTGCAGGTCCTCATAGTCAGAGGGGCGGGCAAGCCCCAGATGGTGACTGACTTTAGCCAAAACCATCAAACGTTTCACCCATTTGGATGCATACCCCCTACCTCGGATAGCTGACTTGGTCAATAAGGTCGCACAATACAGAGTCTTCTCGACCATTAACCTCAAGTCGGCCTATCATCAACTTCCCCTTTGCCATAGATCGTCATAGATCGGATGGTGGAGGAGCACAAGTTGACAGCGACATTCCCATATCTTGACAATGTCACCATCTGTGGCCACGACCAACGGGACCACGATGTGAACCTCGCAAAGTTCTTACATACGGCCAAGACTCTCAACTTGACGTACAATAAGGACAAATGTGTGTTCAACACAGACTGTCTGGCCCTTCTCGGTTATGTCGTAGCACATGGTGTCATTGCTCCGGACCCCGACCGCATGCGACCCCTTACAGAGCTCCCAGTCCCAAACACCCTAAAGGTGCTGCAAGGGTGCCTGGGGCTGTTTTCCTATTATGCACAATGGGTGCCCAATTACGCCGATAAAGCCCACCCCCTGATTAAGTCCACATCTTTCCCGTTATCGGCAGACGCCCAAGCTGCATTCTACCAGATCCGAGGAGACATTGTAAAGGCCACGATGCAGGTCGTGGATGAGTCCATCCCGTTTCAGGTGGAGAGCGATTCCTCTGATTTCGCACTGGCTGCCACTCTTGGGCGGCAGACCAGTAGCATTTTTCTCCCACACCCTGCACAGTCCAGAAGTCACTTCTCAGTTGAGAAGGAGGCCCAAGCGATCGTTGAGGCGGTGCGCCACTGGTGTCATTACCTGGCCAGTAAATGATTTACCTTGCTGACAGATCAGAGAGCTGTGACCTTCATGTTTAATACTAAACAGTGGGTAAAATCAAGAATGACAAGATTCTTAGGTGGAGGATCAAGCTCTCCCACCTATAATTATGACATTGGTAAACTCAATGATCCCCCAGATGCCCTATCCCGGGGGGAACGTGCGCCAACGTGCATCTTGACCATCTCCAGACCCTCCATGACAATCTGTGCCACCCTGGAGTCACAAGGTTATACCACTTTATCAAGACTTGGAACCTTCTGTATTCTGTTGAGAACGTTTGGTCCACGACCAGACGCTGCCAGATCTGTGCTGAATGTAAGCCGCAGTTCTACCGGCCCAAAAAGGCACATCTCATCAAGGCCACACACCCTTTTGAACGGCTCAGTGCCGATTTCAAGGGCCCCCCTACCCACTACAAATAGGAATGCCTACTTCCTGACAGTGATGGATGAGTTCTCCAAGTTCCCCTTTGCTCTTCCCTGTCCAGGTATGACCTCAGCAACGGTAATCAAGGCGCTCCGCAGTATCTTCACCCTGTTCGGGTACCCCGAGTACATCCACAGCAATCGGGGGACCTCGTTCATGAGTGATGAGCTGTAACAGTACTTCCAGGCCAGAGGAATAGCCACCAGCAGGACCATCAGCTATAACCCCAGGGGTAATGGCCAGGTGGAAAGGGAGACGCCACCATCTGGAAGGCGGTGCTCCTGGCCCTTAGGTCCAAATAAAATGTTGGTATCCCACTGGCAGAATGTTTTTCCCGAAGCCCTTCACACCATCCAATCGCTCCTGTGCACCGTGACTAACACCACCCCACATGAACGTTTATTTGCTTTCCCTAGGAGATCGGCGAATGATGCCCCCATTCCTCCTTGGTTGGCAACCCCAGGGCCGATCCTGCTATGGAGACAGGCGAGGGGCCATAAAATAGATCCACTGGTGGAAGCGGTACACCTCATACACGCCAACCTGCAATACACATTTGTGAGATACCCCGATAGCCATAAGGACACTGTGCCTATCCAAGACCTGATGAGGGCCGAGGATCCCAAAACTGCCCTGCCTGCCATAGCCCATCCCAATGAGCAGACCACCCCACATGGGAGTGCAATACTAGAGGCCGAGACACCTGGCTCTCCTCTCCAGGGGTCAGTCCCCTGGGAGGCATCAAATTTCCCTTCCTCCCGGGAGCACTCAGGCATCACCCCAACCTAGTCTGTTCCCTCCCCTGCCCTCCCCCTCCCCTCCCCCCGGGACCGCTTCCCCTCCCAAAAAGCAGAGTTCGGACACACCTGCCCTCCAGAGGTCCCGCAGAAGGAGGAAGTCGCCGGTGCGGCTAAACCTCTAGCAAATTTTTTTTCTCTCTCTCTGCCTTCCCTCTCCCCTCTCGTTGTGTAAAGGGGGGCAGGGTTTCTGTTTAAAAAGAGGGAGTGAATGTAATGGTATGGATTCTGTATGCTAATTGGCTCGGACTGGCCCGCGCCCTGATGATACTCTTACCTGGTCTCCTCCCCTGAGACCCAGGCCATAAAGGTCAGGCCATATTTCTCTTCCCTGCACTTCCCTAGTTTGGATCCGGACCAGCTCAAGTCTTCTGTGCAAAAAAGCCTATCGTTCTCCTCAGTCTTTCTCATTGCAGTTATTGGGGCAACTGATAGTGCCCAACACTCAGCCTCTCCACATTTAGACATGGAGAGAGTGGAGAGCACCAAGTTCCTTGGTATGCATGTAAATTGTGTCCTATCCTGGTCCCACAATACCTCCTCATTAGTCAGGAAGGTGCAGCAGCACCTCAGGAAGTTGAGGAGAGGAAGGGCACCAGGCCCCATCTCAATGACTTTTTATAGGAATGCATCCTGTCTGGCTGCACCATTGTGTGGGATGGTAGCTGTAAAGCATCAAACTGGAAGTCAATACAGAGAATCATCAAAATGGCCAAGATCATCACTGGAGTCTTCCTTTCCTCTATTGACAACATTTACCTGGAGTGTTGCTGAAAATTGGGCTCAAAGAGTATGGAAGACTCTTCCCTTCCAGCACACAGTATCTTTGACCCACTACCATCAGGAAGGAGGTACAGGAGCATCAAAATCAGGACTGCCAGGCTGGGAAATACCTTCTTCCCGCAGGCTGGGAAACTGATGAACAGTATTGTGTAACCAGGTAAATCATCCCAAAATATTTATATATATATCTATTTTAAATTATGTCTTGATGAAAATATGTGATCATTATTCACGGTTTATTATGTGCATCATGGTCCAGCGAAAGGCTGTTTCGTCAGAGTGTATATATATATATATAGTGTCAGATGATAATGAACTTGAATTTGTCCTTCTTCCAGTTTCATCTAATTCTTTTGATGTTCACAATGTGGCCTCCTCTTCAGTGGAGAAACCACACACACACACACACACACACACACACACACACACACACACACACACACACACACACACACACACACACACACACACACACACACACACACACACACACACACACACACACACACACACACACACACACACTTAAAGGAGCCAACGGTGCTTTATTCTAAAATCTTGCGACTGCGGGGTCTGCCTGGCTGCGCTTGTGCTTGGCAGCAGATCGAGGGATTAGAGACTCCAGGGAAGCAGAAGACTGGCACAGGGGACCAGAAAACAGGGAGAACAGCCCCAGTTTGAGAAGAAGTAGGAGAGACGATCCTATGGGATGGTAGCCATTGGAGATCACCCCTCACAATTTTTTTTGAATATTTTATTTATAGTTCTCAAAATTGAACTCAACAGTTTACACACGTCACCAAGTTTTTACAAATCTGTGTCAATTACAATTTATCCTAATCCCGTCTATGCAAATTCTCTGTTGAGTCCAAGCCTACACTCCCTCCCCTCCCCCCACCCTATTCCCTTGACCTCAAACACCTAAAGAAAAAAAAACACAAGACATTAAAACGTTCATATGGGGAGTTATGGGTTTGGCCAGGCCAGAGATTAGGCCAATTTTACTTTGTTTTCCTGACTTTTCCTGGGTGGACTGAGATGGACCCCCCTTCCAGAGATTGGGGAGGAATTGGGGAAAGCCAGGCCCCGAGGCAAAGTCATATTTTTTTACAGCCGTGCTCCTATATGTCTCAGATACGGCTGCCAAAATTTTTGGAAGGTGTCGTATCTTCTCCTCAAGTTATAGGTAACTTTCTCCAGGGGAACACAGGCTTGTTTCTATCTGCTCCACTGCGCAATACTCAGGCAAGAGTCAGATTTCCATGTTACTGCTACGCATTTCCTGGCCAATGCCAATGCAATCATTACGAACTGAACTTGGACAGCTTCATTTTAAGTCTTACGTCCATTATATTACCCAGCAGGAACAAATCAGGATCCTGTGCGAATTTTTTATCTATAATTTTCCCTAGAACTTTGCCTAGTTCTGTCCAGAAGGACCTCACCTTGGTACATGCCCAGGTCAAGTCTACAAAGGTTTCTATCTCAATGCTGCACCTGAAGCAATGATCCAACAATTCAGGCTTTGACCTGTTGATCTTTTGCGGCATCAGATACAGCTGGTGCAAAAAATTATATTGGACCAGCCAGAACCTCGCATTGATGACTGCAATCATGCTGGTCTGACATAGGTTGGATCAGCACCGCTCATCAATCATTATTCACTTAGGTCCTTCCACTTGGAGAAGGAAATACATTGCTGAAATGAATTTCTGTGTGGTCCCCCTTTGAATCATGATCTCTACGTCACTGCACTTTGGTAGGGCCATAGTTGGACCCAATTTGTCCTGTAGAAAAATCTTATCTGAAGGTAGCAGTGGAATTTATTATTCGACAAATCGTACTTCTGCCTAAGCTGCTCAAATGACATTAATTGTCCCTGCTCGTAACGGTCCTCTCTGCACCTGCGCCATTCCTCCACCAGGTGTCCAGAATCTTGTTACCCACTGTCAAAGGTATTAGCCGGTTTGGAGTCAGGGGGGTTTTTGGAGACAGACTCAATTTTATTTCCAAGTACCGATTAATGTCATTCCAAATGCGAATAATCTGCTTTAGTATGAGGCTGTCTGTTTTTCCAGATAGCAATTTGGCATCCCATTTGTAAATAAAGACTTCTGCTACCCTCTTGCCTACCACTTGCAAATCAATTTGTACCCAGAATGGTAGCTCTCCCATCTCCATCCCCCACAGGAGTGAGGAGATGTACCTCAACTGGGCTTCCCAGTAGTATTTTTTTAGTCTGGGATCCAAAATCCGCCCAGACTATAGTCCCAGGTCAATTTCTCCATAGAGACCCTGGCTACCTTCCATTTCCATAAGAACATTATTATCCTTGAGAGCAGGACCTGAAAGAAACCCCTGGGCATGTCACAGGCAAGGTCTGAAAGAGATACTGGAGTCTTGGCAGCACATTCATTTCATGCAGTTAACCCTGCCCATCAACGTTATGGGCAGGGTCATTCATCTGTTTAGGACCTCCTCGAATTTTTCCAGCAAGGGGGTGTAATTTAATTTGTACAAATTGTTTAAATTATTATCTATTTTGATTCCCAGGTACTTGATCCCATTTTGTGGCTACTTTTGATGACTATTTTTCCACATTGACTATAATCCCCTCCCATAAGTGGCATGATCTCACTTTTATCCCAATTAATCTTGTACCCAGAAACCTCCCCATAGTCTTCCAGAGTACAGCGCAGCTTCAACGAGTTTATTGGGTCTGTCAAATATATCAATACATTATCAGAAAAACTAACTTTATGTTCTTCCTGGGCCACTCTTCATCTCTCACATTATATATCACTAAACAGGTAGTGCTTGGCACAAAGGCAGATGAATCCTTTGGTCCTGATCCAATGCGTCATATTACAGCTTTGAAAAACAGGAGCTAGGTCAGTAGCACATTGACAGGTTCCTAGGACCAGAGAGAAGTGTGGAGTCAAACAGAGAAGAAGTGATTAGAGACTAGGTAGTTGAAGAGTACAAAGAGGAGATTCCAGGATGAGGTAATGCCTCAAAGGGAAAGGGGAGGGAGAGAAGCCGGAGATTACTGTGCACATTGAAACTGACCTTGTTAGGAAAACGGATGAGGTCCTCAATGGTGTATTTAGGAAATTAGGAAATAGGCTATAAAGCATGGTTTTGAGAGTACTAATTTCTGGATTACCTCTGTAACCAAGCAAGGGCAAAAAATGGAAAGATACCCCGATGAATGCATGGATGGGGAGCTGGTGCAGCGGATAGGCATTTAGATTCTTGGATGATTTGGAATCATTCATCATGTCCCAACATCAACCAATTTTTAGACAGCTTAGTATCCTTTTTTGGATGCATCATAGCCTGGTCTGGGAACTATCCTGTCCAAGAGCACAAGAGGGCAGCATGGATAGCGTAGCTGTTGCAGTGCCAGTGACCTGGGTTTGAATCCAGCACCATTCGTAAGCAGCCTATACGTTCTCCCCATGTCTGCGCTGGTTTTTTCAGGGGCTCTGGTTTCCTCCCACAGTTCAAAACATATGGGGGCTATCGGTCAATTGGGTTAAATTGGGCAGCATGGACCAGAAGGGCCTGTTAACATGCTGTATGTCTAAATTATGAAATTCTAGAGTTGTGAATGCAGCTCAGTCCACCACAAAACCTCTCCTCCATCGACTCCCAATGCCTCAGGAAAGCAGGGAACATATTAAAGGACCAGACCCAACAGATCATCGCACCGTTTTCTCCTGCCTCTGGTCAGGCAGAAGGCACACCAGCTTGTACACATGCACCACTAGATTCAAGGATAGTTTCCTTCCTGTTGTCAGACTGTGAGAATGATGACGATTGCCTTGCACTGTTGGAACTGAACATTTTCCTTGAACTTGTGTTTTTATTAAGTTTGAGTTGACTTGCCTGGGCAGCTCGGAAAAAACATCCCTGTACATGCGATGATAAACAATTCTACATTCCTGTTTTCAATGGCCCAGCTCATGACACCAGCATCTCATACCATCCTAACCATGTTATTTTGCTCTGTTGCCAACTTCAAGGATCTATGGACTTGTACTGCAAGGTTCCGTTTCACAATATTCCCCGAGACCAGAGTATTTATGGTGTATGCCCCAGCCTCATTGGTGTTCCCAAATGCACAACATCCCATTTGTCTAGACTAAATGCCACCTGCCCACTTTATTTATTTCACCAACACATTAATCTCTCTCTGCAGCCTGACCACCTTTCACCACTCTGCCACTCTTCATGTGAGCTGTGGACTTACTCACCTGGTCACTTCACATGCTTTACAAATGGTAAGGACTGCAGTACTTCAGCATGTGGGGCACCACCAATCACAGGCATCCACTGACATAAACAAGCCTCTGTCTCCCATTGCCAAGCCAATTTTAGATCCACTTGCCCACTTGCCCTGGATATCATTGGGCCCTGACCTAGTCTCCCATGCAGAACTTTTCCAAGGCTGCACTAAAGTTCATTTAAACCATGCCTAATGCCTTGACCACAGCAATACTGCTTCAAAGAATTCAATCAAATTGGTAATGAGTGATGCTTACTCCACACTGTCCCATCAAGCATACCACATTCAGGCAGTGCTTTCTCTCAGTCTCAGAATTTAAAAAGCCTCTCAAAATCCACCTTGTTCATTGTTCTCCCCATACTCACACACCCTCTGCTCTCCTTGTGCTTACCTTCAGATCCCATTTGCTGCTTTGAAATGTACTTTTCTAACTGGGTTCTAAGCGCAATCTCCACACCATAGCATCCATGGGTCCCATCATCCACCAGGATGAAATGGGTATGGTTGTGGTCCAAACAGGATAGTTTGCCTTGATGTGCTTCATCCAGGTAATACGCAGCAGGAAATTTCCCCTATTTCAGAAAAGGGCAAACTGAGTTAGCCACAAACCATTGGAAATTTGTCTTTTACATGACCAGCTGGAAAAAGTGGGCTGTAAAAAGGTAGAGGGAGTTTAATGCAGACAAGTGTGAGGTGTTGTACTTTGAAAGGACAAATCAGGGTAGGAATTACATGCAAACAGTAAGAAACTGCAGAGTGCTGTAGAACAGAGGAATCTGGAAATCTAGATACACAATTCCTTTAAAAAGGTGTCTCAAGTAGATTGTATCTGAAAGAGAGCTTTTGGCACAGTGGCCTTCATAGATAAAAGTATTAAGTATAGGAATTAAATAAGAAAGAGGCTGTGAATTTAGTTTACACAAAAATGCTGGAGAAACTCAGCATGTCACGCTGCGTGCTTTACACAGCAGAGGTAAAGGTACATAACTAACGTTTAGGGCCCGAGCCCCTCATCAAGGTATGAGCAAAAGGCAGGCAGGTGCCTGAATAAAATGGTGTTGGGAGGGGACAGGGGGAGGTGCACAGGCCCACAGGCAAGAGGTGGATATGGGTGGGAGGGCACAAAAAAAAAACCAGAGAAGTGATAGGGATATGGGATAATTCTCTGAATGTAGAGGGAAAGGAGTAGAGAGCTGGAAGGTAGGATACAGAGAGATGAGCCTAATAGGAACCAGAGAAGTTTATGTTAATGCCATCCGGTTGGAGAGTACCCAGGCAGAATATTAGGTGATGTTCCTCCAATTTAAGGATGGTTTTGGTTTGGAAGTGCATGAGGCCATGGACAGACATGTCAGTGTGAGAATGGGGCACAGAATTGAAAACATTTGTTACGAGCCCAGAGGACTCATAAACTCACCAGCAATAGATATTCACCAAGACAAATGGTTACTTAAACAAAAGTTGCTTTTAATTATCTTTAAACATGAAAACAGAACCACACTTTAACTTAACTAACCTAACTTAACCCCCTTCTAATTCTAAGCACACCTGTGTGTAAGTTTAGAAAAGTTCTTTGGTTCACAGTCCAATCTCACTTCTCATTCCTCCAAGTTCACTGGTTTCAGGCAATTCTTATACTGTGCACAGAATTTAACATTTATAATGTTTACCAGGCATTGGTGCTTGAAAAGTAAATGGTTACCACTCAGGAAGGTTCATGTCGGTTTTTAGAGATTTGTTGTTCGTTGGACATCCACAACTGATGTACCTCCATCAGCCACTTCAGTGTCTTGCTGATGAAATTTTCCCCTTCAGGGTTCTCCAGATGATAACCTCTTTCTTTCAGGTCACCACAGAGTTCCTTTTTATTTCACTTATTCCAAATGAAACATTAGACAGCCAGTCCTCTCCTCTTGCATGAACCACAAGAGCTTTGACCAGGCTGTCTTCCAAATAGGCTTTCCATAAGCTTGCCAGCTTGTCCTGTTCCAGTCCCAGCTGCTTCTACTGGCTGTAAGACTGTAGAATTGATCTTTCTCTCTCTCTTTCTCACACACACACACACACACACACACACACACACACACACACACACACACACACACACACACACACACACACACACACACACACACACAAAGCCTGATTGACTCACTCTGCTTGCAAAACCACATGACCCTCTTAGAACATCGCCAGACAATCTGCGGCTCCAAGATCTTTCATCTGTTGCATTGTGTAAACAACAATCCATTAGTTAAGTCTCTTGAGCACTCTCCA
Source organism: Narcine bancroftii (assembly GCF_036971445.1). Classification (NCBI taxonomy): domain Eukaryota; kingdom Metazoa; phylum Chordata; class Chondrichthyes; order Torpediniformes; family Narcinidae; genus Narcine; species Narcine bancroftii. Next base: position 223,943,123 of record NC_091472.1, read on the forward strand.
AAGCTCTTGCAAAAGCTGTGGAGCCGATATGTCTAGCATTAGCAGAGCTCTAGTATTTTAAATAAGATCTGTTTTAAAGTGTTTGTATGTGACCTACTCTAACAAACCTTTCCCAATTTATCTCCCAAAAACATATCTATATACTCTGTCACACAAGAAAGTGTATTGCAGTAACCTGGAAATCTGAGGTGTATTTAGAAATGGAAAGATGGCATTCAGAGATGCCAAGTTGTATTCCTTTTGAGAAAATTACTTATAATTTAAGAAATAAATATCCATGTTTTGTGCAGATTTGGAGTCTGTACTTGCAAAGGTTAGGAATAAACATGTAAAAAAAGTAATTTTGGTCTCCTAAGTCCTGTATAAATCTTCTTCCCTAAAAGCCATACAGATGTAAACACTGCAAGATACCAGTGTGCGAGCCAGGCCTCTGTGCAACACTATTTTCTTTAATACAGTTTTTCTTTTGTGTTTCCTTAGATAATTATGTAATATATTTACTAAATTATAAATATTCTATTTAGTGGGGGAGGGGGTAAGGGAGAGGGGGTTTAAAAACCATGTAATTTTGTATATTAAGTTTGTTTAAGTATTATTTATATAAATTGTATAATTACATAGCTGAAAAAATGTAAATAAAATATTCAAAAATAAAATTGAAAGAGTGTAGAGAAAGTTTCTGGGATTGGAGGAGTTGAGTTAGAGGCCTATGTCAGAGAATGAGGGGAGATTTGATAGAGGTGTTCGAAATGATGAGGGATACAGATAGAAATAATGCAAGCAGACTTTTTCCCACTGACATTAGGGGAGACAAGAACTAAAGGAAATGAGTTAAGGGTGAAAGGTGAAATGTTTACAGGGAACATTTGGGGAAATTTCCTAATTCAAGAGGGTGGTGAGAGTGTTGAACAATCTGCCAGTGATAGTGGTGGATGTGGGTTTGATTTCAACATTTAAGGGGTATGGAGAGTTATATTGCAGGTCGATCCGACTAAATGGAATAAATAGTTTGGCCATACAACCTGTTTCTGTGCTGTAGTATTCTATGGTTGTGTGTAGCAACTTAAGAAGGCCCCACATCACAAGGAACAAGTAAAATTGTCAACTTGGGACCTTCAGGTCCCAACTACAATTCCAGCATGCGAACATAAGCCAACTGACAAATAAGTGAAGTTTATGCCAAACCACAGCCTACCTGCACACAGATCAGTCTCTCAAGGTTGTGTGGGACCCTGGCCTACCAGTAGGCAAACCAGGCTCTTACAATTGTGCAGGACCACCACCTACCTGTACATTGACTAGGCTCTCACGGTTGTACACTATTCCCCAGCTGGCAATGCCAATTGCGACAATCTGCTTGTCCTTCTGGCTGTTGGTCATGTTGCAGTGTCGTACGGCCTCTCCAACGTGCTTCATCACCCCAGCAAAGGAACCTCCTGTGATGATCCAGGCACCTGGGGGAGGGGGGGGGGGCATGTTTTATATATAATACCACTGTCTACAAAATATCAAATGGATGATGGCAACAAATAACAAATCCAATTTCAAGATAGAGAGGATGACATAGTCCCAAAGAGCTGTGGCAGTGATTGTACTCAGGTTCAACCTCCTCCCACCTTCTTTCAATTTTAGGTTTTAAATGCAGTACGGTAACAGACCATTTCGCCCACAGGTCCATGCTGCCCTATTTACATCCAATTAACCTATACCCTGGTACATTTTGAACAGGAGGAGGAAACCAGAGCCCCTGGGGAAAACCCATGCAGACACGGGAAGAACATACAAACTCCTTCTTACAGACAGCGCAGGATTCAAACCCTGGTCTTGATCATTGGGGTGGTAAAGGCATTGCACTAATCACTATGCCAACCGTGCCATCCAATGTTTAGTCCTGGCTCACTCTTCCACAGCTTTGAGCATCATGGAGTTAAAACCAAGGCAAAGTTTAACAAATCATTGAAAATGAAAGGAGAATGGAGCAAGAAATTAAGCAGGAGAACAAAACGGGGGAATGAGAGATATAAAATGAGAGCAGAATATGAAGAAGAATGTGTGGAAACATGAAACATCGACTTTGGTTGACTAGGTGGTTAATTTAAAAGCATTGTTTTAGACATACTGCACATTAATAGCCCCTTTCAGCCCACAAGCCTGCAAACAATTGCCCATAGGCCCAATTACACCCAATTGACCTACAAACCCCGAAACATTTAGGAAACTGGAATGCCTGGAGGAAACCCACGCAGCCACAGGGAGAACGTAGAAAGCCCTTACAGACAGTCCGGAATTCGAACCCCAGTCACTGGCACTACAACAGCGTTGCACTAACCAATACGCTAACTGTGCTGCTCTCTTGTTGTCTCCATTTAAAGGGACAGAAAGGAAAGGCAAGGGAACTGCAGGCCAGTGGACCTGCGAGGTGGGAAAGTTGTTGGAATATGTTCTGAGAGACCTGTTCTACCAGCGATATACAACTGTCAGTTCCTGTTATCAGACAAGCAGCTTGTCTCCACATCACCTCTCCACCATTTCTATTCCTTTTGCCTTTCTCTCTCCCCCTTTGTCTGTCACCTATCCCTCAAATGCCCCTGTCGATCATTTTTCTTCCCTCCCTGGTATACTAATCCCATAATGGTCCCCATCCAACCCTTCCCATTCAGTCTTCATTACACTGGCTATCTCCCCTCTACACTCTGTATTGATGAAGGGTTCTAGTGCAGAACATTGACTGCTCTTCCTCTCCCACTGATGCTGCTCGACCTGCTAAGAAGTTCCTCCAGTGGACTGATTTTTATTTGCATCTGTATCTTTCCCATTTCTGACTAATGTTTCCCTCCCACTGACATCAGACTAACAGATCTGTAGTCACCTGAATGATTCTGACGCACCCTTTTTAAAAAAAAAATAACGGCACCACGTTTGCCATCCTCCAGAAGTTATCACCTCAACAATGAGTTTAAAATGTCTGTCAATTCCCAAACAATTTCCTTCCTACCTTCCTACAATGTTCTGGGATTCACCTGGTCTAGACAAGGAGATTTATCCGCCATGATATAATCCAAATCTGCTCAAATCTCTTCACTACTGATGCAGACATGCCCCAGACTATCATTACTTTCCTCCCTCCCCTCCCACTCCTGCTTATCCTGCTCCAGAGTAAACACATTCACAAAATATTCATTTAAGATTTTTCTTTTAAAATTTAGATATTCAGCAAGGTAACAGGCCCTTTTGGCCCACTAGCCTCTGCCGCCCAATTGCACCCAATTAACCTACCAACCCCGGAAGTTTTGAAGGGTGGGATGAAACTGGAGTGTCTGGAAGAAACCTTCGCAGACACAGGGAGAGTGTACAAACTCCTTACAGACAGCGCTGAATTTGAACCCAGGTTGCTGGAGCTGTAACAGAGTTTCACTAACCACTGTGCTAACTTTGTCGCCCCAAGATCTTCCCCCATCTCCTCTGGCTCTGCACTTAAGATGCCCCTCCTGATTTTTAAAGGGGACCAGTTCTTTCCCTTGTGAACCTTTTGATCTTAATGGACACAAATTTTTTTGGATTCTCCCTTAGACTGTCTGCCAAAGACATCTCAAAACCATTTTCAGCCCTCCTTATTTCCCTCTTCACTACATTCCTACATTCCTTATACAGGTGCCTAACCTTTTATCCAGGATTCTAAACACTGGCAACCGCCAAAAACTGGCACTTTTTTCAATAGATAGAGTTTCGCGCAGAACATGACACGAGGCAACCCCTGCTCACGTCGTGTTCCACATCGACAATTTGCGGTATCATCACCTAACAAGTGGCCCATGGTGCGCGCCATCGCTAATTAAAGTGATTATCACTTTATTAGAGCAACTCCCTGTCGGGCCCTGTCACTGATTAGTACGATTGTTACTTTATAAGACCCTCTCCATGTCGAGCGTCTTCGCCACCCACCCTCCCAGTCGACACTGCCAGTTAGAAGCCTCTGTGAAGCCTATGAACTTGGCAGAGAGCTGCAGAGTCCCCAATGGGTAGCAGTGAGATGCAGAAAAGGAAGTGTCTTTCATTATCGATTGTGCAGAAGGTGGAGTTATTGCAGAAGCTTGATAGTGTGTTGTCTAACGGAAGATTATGGTGTGGGATTGTCCACCATATATGATGTGAGGAAACAGAACAATTTTTGAAGTTTTACAGTGAGAGTGATGACCACAGACTGATGAATAAAAGGAAAACTTTACATAGGGCAAAAAACTTAGATATTGACCGAGTGCTTATTGAGTGGGTGAGACAACGAAGAAGTGAACGCATGCCACTGACTGATCTGTTTGTAATGAAACAAGCTTGAAAATTCCTCAAAGAACTGAACCTTGAGGATGAGTGTGAATATTCACATGGTGGGCTGAAAAAATTATAAAAGTGTCACGATATAAAATATCTTAAAATATGTGGTGATAAAGCTTCTTCACATTATGATGCAGCTGAATGTTACATTGATGAATTTGCCGAAATGATACATGATCAAAACCTTAGCCCAGAGGAAATTTACAATGCAGATGAGACAGCTCTACTGGCGTTACCTTCCTAGAAAACCGCAACAACTGCAGATGTAAAAGCCCCATCAGGTTTCAAGGATGCTAAGGATAAGGTGACTGTTCTTGGGTGGGCAAACACTGCAGGCACACACAGGTTAAGATGAGCAGTGCTTGGAAGAAGGCAACATCCTCGCTGCTTTAAAGGTGTAACAAGGTTAACTGTGCATTATTATGCCAATAGGAAAGCATGGGTAACGTGAGAATTTTTGTTGATTGATTCAATAACCACTTTGTACCAGTTGCAGGCACACATTGTGCAGAGGCTGGCCTGGAAGAAAACTGCAAAATTTTATTGCTCCTAGACAATTTCCCTGCTGAAGTTCTTGTGAGAAATAATGTGTTTGGCATTTACCTTCCCCCTAATGTTACATCGTTAATACAGTCTTAATTTTACGCTCAATGAAGAGCAACTACAAGGACTTTTTTCGGAACTACGTGCTCGATGCAGTCAACAAAGGCGAGAGCATTAAAGACTTCTTGAAAACTTTCACTCTAAAGGATGCAATTTATGCATTTGCTAATGCATGGAAAAATGCAACTGAAGCAACATTAAAACATGCTTGGCATAGACTTTGGCCATCAACAATGTTGAGTTAAAATGAGCCTACAGATGAAGACTCTGAAGGTTTTCGTGTCAGTAATGAGAGGAGGATGATCGCTAACCTCATTGCCTGCGCCAAAACTGTTGCAGCACAAAATGTAAACACGTTAGAGACAGATGACATTGAAGAAGTGCTGAACATTGACAATGATGCATCTGTTGTACATTCCTTGAGTGATGGGGAAATTGATGAAATAGCGTTGCCTACTGATAAGCCTGAGGAGAGTAGTGGAGGATGAAGACATTGTGAGCACAGGTGATTGTTGATATGGGTGAAATATCCAATCATTTAATTAGTGGGATGGAACAACATTCATTTATCAGTGAGCACGAGATTATGACTGTTTATTCAATGAAAGAGAGACTGCTTAGACAGAAACCTTTTTTAATTAAACAGACGACACTGAAAGAAGTCTTTAAAAAGAGTTAATTCTGATGCAATGTTTGAGCTGTGATGTTTGTTTACTGCATTTGCACTGTTTGAGATGTCTGCAATGTCTGAGCCAGTTTTATACTTTAAAATTAAAAAATGGTCTCTATTTATCGAAATTCACTTAGCATCCTGTGCCTCCTGTTTTGTGCAATTTTGAAACATCGCATTTGCTTCATACCAGTAACAATGATATCCCAGAATATCAAGCTGATGGACCTGGTCCTCCTTCAACCATGTCTCTGTAATGGCTAAAGCATCCCACTGTTCTGTACCTGAACCTGTACCTCAGGTTCACACCCTGAGCATTTCCACTTTCCCAGTCTGGCTTCTTGCATTCAAGTAAACACAGAGTTTACCCATCTTAACTCTATGTTTGTCTTCCACCATCCAGCACTGCTTCAACACACTTCTTGCTTTTGTCATCCTCCTCAACCTTTTCTTCCCCTCCCAGATCCCCACCCCTGCCAGAAGAGTTTAAAGCCTCTTGGGCAAATCCAAATTTCCCCCCAGAATTATTGCTTCCCCACTTCGGTTCAGGTGTAACCAGTCACTATTGTTTAAGAGACTTCCAGAACCACAAATGAATATAAGGGGGGGAATGTAGGGATATCTATCAAGGACAGCAGCAGTTTTAGTTTCATTTTGGACATCAGGTTCAGCACAGAAATGTGAGCTGAAGTGCCTGCTCCCGTTGATCTCTTATTTAGGTTCTAGTACAGGTCACTTCTGCCAAGAATAGATCCTAATTGTTCGTAAATCTGAGACCTTCCCTTGTCCCTCCATCCACCAACTGCTCAGTCACACGTTCAGTCCTCCTATTCCTACTCTCACTGACATGCAAAGCAGAAAGGGATACAAAGATTCCCATCCTTTTACATTTGACCCATCTCCCTATATTCATTTCGCAGGACTGCATCCCATTCCCCACCTGCATCATTGGTACTGTCACGGTCATGTACTTACCTTTGCCAGGAGCAGTGCCAGCTGCCACTGATGACACAAGTGAAGCGAGGTGCAGAAGTAACAGCGCGCATGCACAAGTGTGTTCAGTGTCAGTTTACAGGTGATGGATCTCAGATGGAGAAGGAGGAGAGTGATAGTGTCAGAATCACCTGGTAGTGAGCCAATGAGAAGGTCAGAGGGGTTTAGCTGGGTGGAGTTTAGGGAGTTAACGAATGCAATGTTGTGTTTAGTGAATAATAAAGCAAGTCGACTTCACGGTGTGCTGAAAGAAACGAGTGAGTATATTCTTCATTTGTTTGTAAGCTGTGATAAATCAGTGCTGTTACAGTACCAATGTACACCATGACTTCTGTTTTTTTCAGGAGGTAAGTCCTACAGAGATAGGGATTAGAGAGTAAAATGGAGCAGAGGGAAGCTGAACATATGAGGAAGAGAGGAATCAAGGTGCTCAGAGAGGTAGGTGAAGCACAGGCAGGGATGGAAGGTGAGAGGGAGAAAGCAGTGGTGGGATGTTCAGTTTCTATGATGTACATTTTAGGTCATTCTTCAAACACTTAGTTGATTTCTTCATACCTGTTGATTGTGCCACTTTGATGAGGCCCCTACGGAACATGAAACTCAGCTCCGGCTTCAGATGAAAGTTCTTTGCCCCTCCAGTGATGGACATGAGAAGTTGTGGAGGATTCAGTCCCCAGTACTTGGTCATGAGTTGGTATAGTGTCCCTGGGGCAGTGTCATTTGAGACTCGGACATACTGGAAATAACCAAGAACAGAGATCACATAGTCACAAAGGCTGCCAGTGCTTGCAGTTCATGATTCCGGGGGGAAGGAAGGAAATGACTTGCTTCCACAAACAACTGCATTCCTATCCCACCACACAATTAAATCTCCCTGACAAATCCTACATCTCACAAAGATTTATTCACTATGGAGATCAACGTTGCCATGTTGTCTCAAGAAAGCCTGGTGCTGTTGCAATAACACCTTTCAGAAGGACCTTCCCATCTGCTGAGTTCCAAAGGACAGAAGGGAAATTATGGCTTCGGTTGGGTGAGTGAGGCATAGAGGGTGGGAGGGGCATGTCAGCAGTAAGACATTTTTTTAAGCTGTTAGCGAGTCTTCCGCTGCTTTCCCAAGACATGGTGAATTTGATCACTTCATTGGCAAAACCTCAAAATTTTTCACTGGAGAACTTCAAAATGTTCAAACCAACTCAGTCAAATCCTCCAGTTTGCCCCTCAAACCTGCACCAGGACAGATCTGAGTGAACAGAGCACAGAACACAACTGCACAGGAATAGGCTTGTCAGTCCAATGTATTCATGCCAACCATGATACCAAATTAAACATATTTCATTTCCTGTTCATCCCTCTATTCCATAATATAGGTTGTACCTCTCTTATCCAGAGCTCTGTGGTCCAGCATCTCCCATGGTCCAGCACATTTGAATCTGCTGCCATTAGTACAAACTCCTTACTGACAGCGCAGGACTCAACCCCTGTCCCAATCCCTGGTGCTGTAAAGGCACTGCGCCAACCGCTAAACTAACTGTGCCACCCACAGTATTATTTCCTGTTTTAAACTTTGTTCCACCTTTGATATGTTTACATCAGGGGTGGGGGGGTGTTCCCTTAGGGGTCAATTTCTATTTTCTGGCATTTTCTATGGTCTGGCAATGGCCAGGCCCCATCGTTGCCAGATTAAACAGGTACAACCTGTACTTATGCATCTCGCTACGATTCTAAATGTTGCAATCATATCTGCTTCTACACTTCTCCTGTGTTCAAGACACCTCTATGAAAAGAATGATGGGACTTGCAAACCTCCTTTAAATATTCCCTTCACCACAAAACTATTTCTTCCAGTATTTGATGACTCCTGCTTCTTATAAGTTAATATCCATCTATCACATTGTCCCTCAGTCTCCAATGTTCAACAAGGAGCGGGGAGATTTGCTGGTTTGGAACGGTTTACGCTAGTCTGGCAGAATCATACCTGGAACACTGTGTGCATTTGTGGTTGCCCATAACAGGAAGAATGGGGAGGCTTTGGAGCGGGCTAAGAAGAGGTTGACTAGGATATTGCCTGAATTCAAATGTATCATCAATGGAGGGGGGGGAAGTTGGACAAAGATGGGTCATTTTCTCTGGAGCGTCGGAGGCAGAGGGGATACCTGATAGAAGTTTATAAAGTTATGAGAGGCATTGATAGGATGAACAGTCAGAATCTTCTCCCTGGATAAAAGTATCACATACTGGAGGAGATGTATTTAAGGTGAGGAGAGATGGAGTTTAAATGAGATGTGTGGGAAGCAGATACAAGTGTAGCATTTCAGCAGATCAAGATATTTTTAAAATTTAGACATATAACACTATAACAGGCTAATTCGGCCCTACAAGTCTGTGCTGCCCAATTTACACCCCAATAACCTACAACCCTGGTAATTTTCGAATAGTGGGAGGAAACCAGAGGCCCCTGGAAAAAACCCATGCAGAAACATGGAGAACATACAAAGTCCAGTCCCGATCATTAGCTCTGTAAAGGCATTGTGCTAACAGCCACACCAACCATGACACAACATGAATTTCAGAATGAGAATTTATTGCCATAAACAAGCCACAAAATTTGAATATGATGGGGATGGAGATAAATGCAGCAACCTTAAATCTGGGCATCATGTTCAACACAGACACATGGCTTGAAGGATCTGTTCTTGTGCTCAGTGTTCAAGGTAACTACTTCACAGTAATATCCACTAATAATCTGTTTATGAAGAAATCTTGATACAAATATTGGCTGCTGGTGTGCCATATGATGCGTTTATTTTCACCTATTTCACCATGCAGATACATGTGTAATGTCAGGACTTCCAACACAATCAGACAGATCCGTACCTTTGCAGTCTTCTGTCCTTGGCCTTCAAATGCCAAATCTCCAAATGCATCAGTTGGGACATTTTGGAGGTGTTTGATGCAGCTCCATTTTTCCTGTTGTTGTTGACCTGCTTTCAGGGCTTCCTCACTGTGACAGTCCCTGGAGTATCCACATTCACACACTGACCTGTGAAGAGAGGTACAAAGCCATCTAGTAACTCCTGTCATCAAATGACAGGGCAGCAGGTTAGGGGCAGTGCAGCAATAGTGTCGTCATTATCCCAGTCCCCTCCCTTCAGCCACCACAAGACCTGAACAAACCAGTCCTGGTGCAAACACCTCCTCAGCACCTGAGCTTCCCCACCCCCCTCCCCCGTTCAAATAATTTCCACCCTTGACTTTCTAACCAAGACTCATTACACATTCTGTGGAAAGTGAATATTTTTACAATTGGATGGGTTGCATGTCAGATAAAAAGACATTTAGCACCAAGCATCCTGGATATTAGTGGGGAATGGGTTTCAAAGGTCAAGCATTGTCGACTTCTATGCACAATCAAGTTTCATTGACATACTGGGAGAGAATTCAGCAGCTGTTGGTACAGCCCACGACCATGGGGAAAAGGGGACAAGGTCCAATCACGAGACAACCTGTACTTTTCCTCAATGGAAGAGGAAAGGATAGATCAGAAGACACCCTTACCACCTCCTCTGGAAGAGTGAAGACTACACTGATTCCAGGACACCTTGTATCCCCCTGCAAAGAAGTGAAGACAACAGGGTCTGATCCTAAGACACCTTGTACCACCTCCTCTGGAGGAGTAGAGACAACAGGATCTGAACTCAAGGCAGAAAAAAATGGCAGCGCTCCCAGAACTGATGTAATGGTGTGGACTCAAGAGCCTAATACCCGGTCCTCATGTCAATTGCTTCGTACAGGCTTTAAATGGCTTGTTAAAGAAATCAACAGTGTTTTTTAAAAAAATCTTGCAACTGCGGGTCCTGTGCCCAAGATGGCCATCTGCACTGGATAGCATACCTCGAGAGGATGCAGACTCCAGTGACCAGCACAGGGCACCAGAAATGGAGAAAACACCCACTGTTGAGAAAGGTAAGGCTATGAGACAACCCTGCAGGATGGTGACCACAGCAGTGGACCAGCGAGGGGCTCAGTGGCTGAAAGACACGCACACAAGCCTGTGAGCTGTTGCCAACTTGTGGTCGAAGGGGTCACACCAGGCTGTGAACTCATGACAACCAGGTATCAGAACAGGGATTCGAGAGAGTGCCAAGGGCAAGAAGGGGTCCCAAATGGCTTTGGCTGCTGAAGGCTTCCTAATCATATCCAATTGTTTGAACTGGAGTCTGTCCCAGCTGCAGAGGCTGCGGGAGAACTGGAGGCAAATCCACAGACACTCTGTCTCTGAAGGGGCTCTCTCTTGCTTTTCTTTCTCCTATTGTTAGGGGCACTGGGCATTGCTCATGGCAACACTGATTGCCTTACAGCAGACAAAAGCCGAAGTATATAATGTAAATTACAATCTTAATGTTTTATTGCATGACTATAAATAGAACCTCTGCACTCTGTATCCCTTCCTCCAGAGGAGTGAAGACGACAGGATCTGATTCCAGGACACTTTGTACCCCAACCCCCTTTCCAGAGGAGGAGAGATAACAAAGGCTGATCCCAGGGTAAGCCACACCCTTCCTCTTGGGAAGGGAGCAGGACAGTCTGATTCCAGGTGAGTCGTCACTCCTCCTCTGACATTTACCTAGGCACACCCTCATGAGAGGCAACAGGCTGAGGAATCATGGTGCTGGCAGCAGAGAAGTGACGTCAGAGGGGTAATCCTGCTATCTTTGAAGGGACTTCTTTTTCTATTCTTTTGTTGCTAAATGCCACAGGAGCATGACAACTTTTTGCTGGCCTGTGGTTGGCACACAATCTGCCAGAGCTGTTGTAATGGTAGCACTGCTGCTGCTACGGACCTGGGGAGAATGCAGAGGAGAGGCACAGACTTCCTCCACAGGGTCGGTCCTTAATGCCGGTGGCTCTCTACAGGCCATAAAATCCCACAAACATGAGGTCTGTGCTGGCAGCGACCTCGAAGGGTTGTAGACTCAGGGGGGAGCAGCAGACCAGTGAAGGGCACCAGAAACGGGGAGAACCACCCCCCCCCCCACATTGAGAAGGAGAAGCAGAGGAGACAACCTTTCAGGAAGGTGACCATAGCAGCAGATCAGCAAGGGACTCAGCAGCTGAAGGACCCACACAGGCTGCAGGTGGCTGGAGACTGGCTCATGGAAATCAGGCATCGAAACTAGTATTCGAGAGGATGCTGAGAGAAAGAAGGGCTCCTGAACAGCCTAAGGGGCTGAAGACTTCCTGATCACGTCGGAGGTTTAGATCTGGAGCTTGGGTTGCCAATAGATTGAGTAGAAATCTGTGAGAGTGGCTGGAGGCAAATCCATGGACACTCAGTGACTCTAAAGGGATTCTTGTTCCTTTTTCTCTTACTTTTAGAGATGCCCAGTTATAATAACAATGACTTTTTGTCTGCCTGATGGCAGACCAAAGGAAATTTTGTGTTATATTACATGTTCTGTTTTATTACATGACAAGAAAAGAAATTTTGAATCTGTTGCAAGAGTAACAGAATTAGGATAGTTTGCCCCAGAGTATTCCACCTCATCCAGGCCCTCTGCTCCACAGCGACCTTGTCAATATTGTGCAACAACTCTCCTACTCTTACATCTATCTGATCTCCCTACTCCTCAAATTCCTGCCAACCATTGGAGGCCCCAAATACAGTCCCAGCAAGTCCCAGAACCATCAAATAGCATGACATATGACCACATCAGCACTGACGCAGGGCAGCATTCAGGAGCCTGGGCCGCAATTGCGTGTCACAGTACAAGGCATCAGAATCAGGAGCAGGAGTCAACTACCTCTCCCACCACCATTCAATGAGATCACAGCTGATGTGCATGTGAACTCAGACCCACCTGTTTCCCATAATTCTCAATTCTACTGCAATGATCCACCCTGATTTGGTGTATGACATTATGTCACATTCCAGGCCTCTCCACCCAAGCCTACATTATCACGACCTCCCCTTACCCGGTGGTTTCCGACTCAATCCTACTTTTCACAAAGTAAGAGCAGTTTTTTTTACTGAGGTTTTCCCGAGTCCATTTTCTGAAGAGGCTCTGAAACAAATAAAAGAATGCGACAAATGACAAGGTCAAGTTACCAGTGGATCCATCCCACCAGCTTGCTCCAACCCGTGACTGGGTGACATCCCCACCTACCACCACCGCACCCCACAATACTTCTGCCCCTTCACTTTCCCTCTTCCCCGTCCTTCATCAGTGGCCTCTCTCACTAACTTGCACCACCTCCCTGACAGTGCCTTCCCTTGTTCCCCTGCTCGTTAATTTCCCCTTTCTTCCCCCTCATCCACCCCTTGCTACTCTTTACCTTCCTCTCCCTACTCCTTCATTCCCCATTTTTCCTCCCTTTGCCAATCCCTTTTGTTCCCCTTTCTCCTCATCTCTGCGCCTTCCCTCATCCTTCTTTTACCCCCCTTTCACTTTCCCCTTACCCTCACCTACTCATTCCATTTTCCCATTGCTTTTGTTTCCTGTTCTCTCTCTATGCCTTCCCCTTTCTCTCACATTATGTTTTGACCCCCTTACCCTGTCCCCTCTCATTTGCCCTCCACTTCCTTCTCCTCCCCCTGCTTTCTGCTCCTTTCTCCTCTCCTTGTCCCATTCCCATCAACCCTTCTCCTTTCACATTGGGGCTGTATTATAGGCCCCCAGTATTCAATAGGAATTGGAACAACAGGTGTGTGAGGAAATTGCAGAGAACTGTAGAATAATAAGGTATTATTATCAGAAGATTTCAACTTCCCTATTAGTGACGAATGGACCCAGAGCCCAAAAGGCTTGGATGGGGTGGAATTTGATGAGTGACCAAGAGAGCTTCCTTAATCAATATATTGAGTGCCCAACTAGAGAGGGCACAACACTCAATGTTCTCTTAGAGATATGTTGGGCCAGTGACTGAAGTGACTGTAGGGAACACTTTGGGTCCAGTGATCAGAACTCTTATCATCTTAAAACTAGTTATGGAGAAAGACGAGACTGTCTACATGTCCTTAATTAGGGCAAGGCTGATTTTGGAGCTTGCAAAGGTTGATTGGGACAGGATGTTTGCAAGGGGACAGATTGAGAATGAGATGTTTTTAAATGTTAGTTAGCAGGTATGAAGGTTAAAACCTTTTTTTTTGATTCTTAGTTAATGTTGTGCCCGTCTCTTTAAGAGAACTATTACTTGTAGTTTTACCATAGTGACTATGATGTAATATGTCCTAATATCTGCCCAGGATAACTTCTTTCGCTTTTTCTACAAGATGTGAAGAAAGCGTGAGCACAAGAAATTTTTCTTTGTTTTTGTATCTCTAAGTTTTTGTATCTCTATATATCTTTGCATCTTTATTCAGTAAATACAGTTTTGCTACTCAATGTTATGAAAGTCTTGTTTTCAAAGCTATCAATTAATTAAATCTACATAAATTAACAGCCATGGAGGTTGATTTATTAGATTAAAGAGCTCTAAATTCAGAATATCACAGCTCACACTTTGGAAGATGATTCTTTGAAATTAGAATATATTTGAATAAGGAAAGTGTCATCTATAGCAGGAGTTTAGGCACCTGTTAGGGTGAAGGGCAAGGCCAGTCAGTTTGAGGAGTCCTGATTGACAAAGGATATTGAAACAATGATCAGCAAAAAGAAGCCTCATGTTAGAAAAATTGCATTAGGGAATCGAAAAAAATATCCTGATGAGTATGTGTGGGAAGATCATTGATAGGGAAATCGGGGGGGGGGAGGGTGGAATGAGGGCATGAGATGGAGCTGGCAGGTAGGGTAAAGGAATATCCCAAAGATTATACAGGTACATTAGTTGTAAAATGGTGGGTAAGCAAAGAATTGGTCCCTTTAAGGATCAAAAGGACTGTCTGTGTGTGGAGCCACAGGCAAGGAGGGTTGGGGTGGGGGGGGGGGGAGTGGATTTTGAATGAATATTTCTCATCAGTCTTTACTGTGAAGGAGGTCATGACAATCAAGGAACTGGAGCAAATGAGTTGCAATGGCCTAGACCATACAAGTATTCCCAAGGAGGTGTTGGAGTATATGAAGGTGGACAAATCTTTAGGGCCTGATGAAGTGCCTCCTTCCAGCTTGGGGAAGCTGGGGTAGAAATTATAGAGCCTTTGCACAGATATTCCGATAGGTCCTGCCTCAGGTGAAATGCAAGAAGAATGATGGAAGTGCCTTTATTTATAAAGAACAGTAAGGACAGGACAGGCAATGACAGGCAAGCTTGATATCAAGAATCAGAAAATTGCTGGAGGGGATTCTGAGGATAGGATTTACCGGCACTTGGATGATCAGAGAATGGCTTCTGCATGGGAGATCATCTCTCACGAATCTGATGAGACTTGGAAGTGGTAATGCTGATTGGTGAGGACAGGATAGTGGAGATCGTATATATGGAGCAGACAAAGAGTTGCTGGAGGAATTTGGGGTGGCAAGGTTACGTTGGCATTAGTGCAATGCTATTACAGTGGCAGCAAACTGGATTCTAATCTGCCACTGACTGTATGTTCTCCCCATGACCGTGTGGGTTTTCACTGGGTGCTCCAGCTTCCTCACACATTCCAAAGATGTATGGGGTTAGTCGGTGAATGGTTACATAGGTGTATTTGGACAACACAACAAAGGCCTGTATCTTTCAATTACATTAAAATTTATCCTTCTCCCAATTTGGATGACATTGTAATTAATACAATTGACAAGTTTGCAGATGACACCAAAATTATTAATGTAGTGGATTTCAGTCCTATGTTTAATCATGTATTTCAAGAGAGTGCCCTAATATTGGCTGCAGAAAATGAAGCATACCTATTCCCAGAGAGCTCTTTGGGGATCATACAAAAGCCATTGGAAGGATACCTTTTGTCTTCTTGTGCTCTACTACACTACCTGTTCCTCGAAGATTAATGTGACTGAACTTTTCCTATTTTTGATGAAGCTAGGACTTCTTCCAACGACGTTCAACGTGTTGTTGCTGTGCAAGGTTCTGCTTTGATCACACTTCCCCTCTTTAAGAGAAGAAATCCTGTTGATGATTTCCATCTCATGCGAAGACATGTTGTGACCTTTTCTACCTTCTCAGTCCATGTCAACTCTCAATGCTGTGGGAAGAAACAGTATGTTGATAAAATTCTGAAGGTAAAACCGAAGGTAAGGAATTCATCCAGTATTATAGGACACAAGTAACTTAGAAAATAACAGAGCATACCAAGATTTGAAAGGTTGTAAATTACAGGATAGAGAAAGGATGGTTGTGAAGCTCTAAAAGCAATAAAGCTAGCGTGCATCGACTGGATTTAAAGAGTGAAGAGGAAAGGTCAAAGGAGCATCAAGCATGGAGAAATGGCTGCAAAGTAAGAATGGTTAAAATGGACGAACAGAGGTAAAAGGCGAGACCTAGTAACTGAGTGACCTTTTGGCTGTGTCTGTCCTATACTAAGACATTTAAACAGTTCAATAAGTCTGTGCAATCCATGACAAATTCTTATTTACAGCACAAAGGGTGCAAATAAAAGCTTCCTGTGTTTATATCACTGATCTTCCATAATCATTTTAAGAGGAGCTCCAAATGGGAAAGTGATAAGATTGGGTCAAATGAGATTATTTTCCTCTGAGTCTTGAAAGGCTTTGGACCAAATTCACAGCTGGTGTGTTGGGTAAAATTATTGCTCTCTGGGCATGTCATACCTTCATTTTACTCCTTTCTGTTCTGCAGTCAAAATTCAGACTTTTTCCATGGTCACTTTTACCTTCCTAATGGGAAACATTTTGAAGGTAGTTCTCCATCTGAATCTTTGGTTCCCATATTTTACCATATACGAAGATCCTACGCCAGTGGTTTTCAACCTTTTTCTTTCCACTCACATACACTCTAAGTATTCCCTATGCTATCGATGGTTTGTGATTAGTAAGGGATAACTGAAGGTGGTATATGCAAGTGGAAAGAAAATGGTTGAAAACCACTGTTTTAATCGTACCTAATTGACTTGTTATGTGCACGGTTTCATTACTCCATAGGAAATGGCCGATGACAATTTTTCTCAGGGAAAACATTTCAGTGACAATTGTGTCTAGAGCAGTGATTCTCAACCTTCCCTTCCCACCCACATAACACCTTAAGCATTCCTTTACTAATCACAGAGCACCGATGGCATAGGGATTACTTAAGGTGGTATGTGAGTGGAAGGAAAAAGGTTGAAAACCACTGTCCTACATTCATTGATCTATAGTTGCCACTAATCTACTTGTGGTTCAATTCTACAGTCCAAAAAAAACTGCAGATGCTGGAAATCTGAAATTAAAAACTGATATCATGAAAAGCACACCACATGCCAGGCAGCTTCTGTAGAGAGGGAAGCAAAGCTAACGTTCCAGCCAACATTTCTCAAGGTTTATTTTAATTCTCATCCCTGATACCAGATTGGTTCATTTTAAATGGGAGACAATAGAACAATTTCTGTTCAAAGATCCTTTTATTGTCCTGTAACAATCTTTGGCTTGGCTTCGCGGATGAAGATTTATGGAGGGGTAATGTCCACATCAGCTGCAGGCTCGTTTGTGGCTGACAAGTCCGATGCGGGACAGGCAGACATGGTTGCAGCGGTTGCAAGGGAAAATTGGTTGGTTGGGGTTGGGTGTTGGGTTTTTCCTCCTTTGTCTTTTGACAGTGAGGTGGGTTCTGAGGTCTTCTTCAAAGGAGGTTGCTGCCCGCCGAACTGTGAGGCGCCAAGATGCACGGTTTGAGGCATATCAGCCCACTGGCAGTGGTCAATGTGGCAGGCACCAAGAGCTTTCTTTAGGCAGTCCTTGTACCTCTTCTTTGGTGCACCTCTGTCTCGGTGGCCAGTGGAGAGCTCGCCATATAACACGATCTTGGGAAGGCGATGGTCCTCCATTCTGGAGACGTGACCTACCCAGCGCAGTTTGATCTTCAGCAGTGTGGATTCGATGCTGTCGGCCTCTGCCATCTCGAGTACTTCGATGTTGGAGATGAAGTCGCTCCAATGAATGTTGAGGATGGAGCAGAGACAACGCTGGTGGAAGCGTTCTAGGAGCCGTAGGTGATACCGGTAAAGGACCCATGATTTGGAGCCGAACAGGAGTGTGGGTATGACAACAGCTCTGTATACGCTAATCTTTGTGAGGTTTTTCAGTTGGTTGTTTCTCCAGACTCTTTTGTGTAGTCTTCCAAAGGTGCTATTTGCCTTGTCGATCCTTGCATCCGATGAAATGGTGCAGCCGAGATAAGTAAACTGGTTGACCGTTTTGAATTTTGTGTGCCCGATGGAGATGTGGGGGGGCTGGTAGTCATGGTGAGGAGCTAGCTGATGGAGGACCTCAGTTTTCTTCAGGCTGACTTCCAGGCCAAACATTTTGGCAGTTTCCGCATAACAGGACATCAAGCGCTGAAGAGCTGGCTCTGAACGGGCAACTAAAGCGGCATCGTCTGCAAAGAGTAGTTCATGGACATGTTGTTCTTGTGTCTTGGTGTGAGCTTGCAGGCGCCTCAGATTGAAGAGACTGCCATCTGTGCGGTACCGGATGTAAACAGCATCTTCATTGTTGAGGTCTTTCATGGCTTGTTTCAGCATCATGCTGAAGAAGATTGAAAAGAGGGTTGGTGCGAGAACGCAGCCTTGCTTCACGCCATTGTTAATGTAACAATACATAAAAATATAATATACATTATACAACTTTTATCTGTCGAATGGCAAAGAGTCACCATGAGCATTGCCTGGTGGCCTTAACAAAAAGAGAAACAAAAGAGAACTCCTTCACAGACCCTGAGTGTCCATGGATTCACTTCCAGCACTCCCACAGCTTCTGCAACCACACAGTTAAAAACATTGGTAACACAAGCTCCAGGTCCAAACCAATTCAATCAGGAAGCCGAGGCCCTTTGGGAGCCCTTTTTGCTCTCGGTACCCTTTCAAATCCCAGTTCTGATTCCTGGTTCCCATGAGCCAGTCTCCAGCAGCCTACCCTGTGTGTGGGTCCTTCATCACCAAATGTCCAGAATTCAACAGCCTGGGTGAGTCCTTCAACTGCAGGTCACCAACAGCCTGATTTGTCCAGCAATATGCAAGTTTTTACAGATGTTTAATAATCACAAGGATCAAAAGAGTCCCAAATCAAATAGCAATGGAAATATTACTCATGAACCATCAGATGTGCCCAAGTCATGAAATCCCAACATATTCTTATCTATTCACCAGCAGACGACAAGAATACTTTCCTTCATACTCACTCAGGCAGAGGATACCTGCCCTAACCTTGGACCATTTTTCTCAATAGACACTGCTTGACCCACCAAGTCTCTTCAACATCTCATTGTTTGCAGTATATTCCAGATTCCAAACACACTGTGCCAAGAATTATTCCTCAGCTCCCCTCCAAACCTCTGCTGTTCAAGCTATGCCGACTGGTCAGACACCTGTGCTGAGGAAAACAAGTCTCTGACTTTCCATGTTTCCTATGGTCCTTGTAATTTTATATCCCTCCGACCCCTCTCCCTTAGCCTCCTTGATTCCATTCCCATTCTCTATATGGCCTCCTGCACTGTCACAAGGCTCGAGGATCACATTTTTCATCTGATACTTTGCTGCCTTCCAGGCTCAGGGAACACTTCTCCAACTTCACTCTGTTTGCATCATTTGTGCCTGCCATCATTCTGAGTTAGCATTTTTGTTATTCTATTTCCATAGTCTAGCTGACTCTAGCCTGTCAAACATGTTCCTCAATTCCTTCATTACTGACATTGGCATAGAAACTTGTGCCAGTTGCCATTACCCCAATCCACTGCAGCCACAGGTCCTTTAGCCCTTGTGTCTGTGCACAACATAATGTCCAAATCACACTAAAAATTTGCTGCTTGCTCTGATAGATATTCCTCCATCCCCTTCATATGCCTGTCTATCTAGAAGTGTCTAAAATGTTCCCATTGGTAGATGGACCATCACAGCCCTATATGGGCCCTTCAGCCCATAATGTGGTGCTGACCTATATAAACCTTCACCACAAAAGTAACCCTTTACAATCTCAGTCTATAAGCCTCTTTTTTTTAAAAAAAAAGAAATATATTATACATCCATGTGCCAATCCAAATTGTTTTTAAGAATCCCTATTGGACAGCCTCCAGCACTACCCTGCCAATGCATTCTAGGTAACCACAACTCTGTATTTAAAAAACCCTACCTGACATCTCCCTAAACTTTCCTCCACTCATCTTAAACTAATCATCTCTGGTAATGGCCATTGCCACCCTAGGAGAAAGGTGCTGGCCATCCACTTGATTTAAGCCTCTCATAATCTTGTACATCTCCAATTTGCCGCTTATCCTCCATCGCTCCAAAAAGAAATGTCCCAGCTTTGTCAACCTATCTGCTTCTATTACTACTCCAGACCTACCATATATTTCCCTTGAACCTCCTGCCTCCTCACCTTAAATGCATGTCCTTTAGTGTTGACGCATTTACCCTGGGGATAAAAAATTCTGACTGTCCACCCTATCAATGCCTCTCTGTCAGGTCTTCCCTCAACCTCCAACACACCAGAGAAAACAAGTGAAGTTTGCCCAATCTCATAACTCACACCCTCCAAGCCAGGCAACATCCTGGTAACCTCTTCTGGAACCTTTCCAAAGACTCAACAACCTTCCTGTAATGGAGCAACCAGAACAGTATTCTAAGTGTAGTCAAACCAAAGTTTTATGTGGCTGCAAAATGACCACCTTATGCTTATACTCAATGCCCTACCCAACAAAAGCAAGCATACTATACCGCTTCTTTACCTTCCAATCTACTTATGTGGCCACTCTCAGGGAGCCATGCACTTGGACAACAAGATCATGATATAGGAGCAAAAGTAGGCCATTAGGCCCATCAAATACACTCCATTGTTAGCTGATTCATTCTCTCACTCAGCCCCACTACCCTGCCTTCTCACATCATTTGACATCTGACTATTCAGATACTTATCAATCCCTGCTTTAAATACACCCAATGACCTGGCCTCCTCAGCTTCCCGTGGTAGCAAATTCTAGAGGGTCACCATTTTCTGGTTTAAGGAATTCCTCTGCATCTCTGTTTTAAATGGACCCCTTCAATCCTAAAGTTGTACCTTCTTGTCTTAGATTTCCCTATGATGGGAAACAACTTTACCACATCTACTCTGTCCAGAATTTACAATATTCAAAATGTTTTTATGAGGTTCCCCTCATTCTTCTGAACCCTGAGGAGTACAGTCCAAGAGACATCAAACGTTCCTCATATGCTAATCCCTTCATTCCAGGAATCATTTTTGTGAATCTTCTCTGAACCCTCTCCAATGCCAGCACATCCTTTCTTAAACATGATCCTTCTACACATCAATACATTAAGAATCCGAACAGAACCATATACGTTCCCCTAATATTTGGCCTCTTAAAGTGCAACACCTCACAGTTAGAACATAGCACAGTACAGGCTCATCAGCCCACAATGTTGTGCTGTCATCTCTGTATTAAACTCCATCTGCCATTTCTCTGCCCACATCTGTAACTGATCCATATCCTGTTGTATTCTGTGATAGCCCTCCACACTATCCAAAACTCCATCAATCTTTAATTCACCTGCAAATTCCTAACCCACCCACATACCTTTTCATTCAAAACATTGTATGCATAACAACAGAGGTCTCAACACTGGTCCCTATGGAACCCCTCTGGTTACAAGCCCTCCTGCATGAAAAACATCCCTCCACGACCACCTCTGTGTTTTCACATGAGTCAGCCAATCTCAAATCCAGACTTTTAACTCATCTTGGATCCCATGTATCTGCACCTTCTAAATAGGCCGACCATGAGGGGGGACCTTGTCAAAAACCTTACTAAAGTCCATGTAGACACCATCCACTGCTCTAGCCTCGTCAACAATTTTTATCATCTCCTCAAAAAACCCAAATTGGTAAGGCATGACCTTCCCCCCACAATGCCATGATGGCCCTGACTTAACAAATATCCTGAAGTATCCTTTTCAATAGTTTCCTACCACTTATGTGAAGTTTACTGGCCTACAATGTCCTGGATGATCTTTTTATCTCTTCTTGAACAGAGGCACAAAATTGGCCACTTGACAGTATTCTGCAACCTCTCCTGTCACTAGTGAAAATGCACTTATCTAGCAATTTCTTTACTTGCCTCTCTCAATAGCCAGAATATTTCCCAGAGGACTTATCCACCTTAATGAACATAGAACATCACCTCACAGTTCAGGGCCTTCAGCTCACAATATTGTGCTGACACATAAATACATGCCAAAAAACTAAACCATCCCTACCTCATAACCCTCCATTTTTCTTTCATCCATGTGCCTGTCTAAGAGTCTCTTAAATGCCCCTAATGTTTCAGCCTCCACCACCACCTCTGTCTGGCAGGGCATTCCAGGCACAATTCTGTGTAAAACAAAACTTACCCCTAATGTTTCCCCTAAACCTTCCTCCCTTCACTTTGTGCAGATGTCCTCTGGTGTTTTGCTATTCCTGCCCTAGGAAAAAGGCATTGACTTTCTACCTTATCAATGCCTCTATCGTAGACCTCTTTTAAGATACTTCTCGTCTTTCTTTGCTCCAAAGAGAAAAGCCCTAGCTTTGCTTTATTGCCTCAAAAGATCCAACACCACCTCTTTCTTGATCTCAAAAAACTCCAAAATGTGAGCATTCTCCACATTATGCTTCCTGTCACTGTCCATGCCCTTCTCTATGGTAAACACCAATGCAAAGTACTCATCATTACCTTGCCCATTCCCTCCGAGTTCCTTCAACATGCAGGCCCTTATCCTTGTCCGAGTCATTCCCTTGTTTTTTCTTAAAAGTATAAAATATCTTGGGGTTTTCTTTACACTTGCTCACCAAGGACATCTCGTGCCCCCTTTTGGCTTTCCTCATGCATGGCTCCTTCCTATAATCTTTATATTCCTCCACAGCCCTGTCTGACTGTAGCTAACTTATCCTTACATATGCTTCCTTTTTCTTGATGAAGTTCATCACCTCTCTCACCAATCAAGGTTCTCTCATCTTACCATCCTTGTCATTACTTTACATTGGAACATGTTGATTCTGGACTCAAATTAGTCAGATGTGGCCTTGGGATTATAGTCCAATATATCCTCATCAATAACAAACTCATTGAAGTGTTTAGGATTATTAAAAAATTCTAACATTTTGAAAAGAATAAAGGGATTGGGACGCAGAGAGTTTTCTATAGAGTCCAACTGCAATCAATATGTACTGCATGTCCTCCTCCATTTCGAGAGTCATAGAATTATACAGTATAGGAAAGGGCCCATCTTAACCATGCCACCATTTATAGCAACTTCATTTGCCCTCATCAAGTCTGTATCCATCTATATCTTGCCTACGGAAAAGACTGCCTCAATTACTCTTAAACAGTGATTGTATCCGACTCCACTGTCTCTGCTGGCAGTGAGTTCCAGATATCAACCACTTTTTAGGTTTAATAAAAAAGCCCTCCCCTCAAATCTCTGTCCTCTCACCTGAAACCAATCTTGTCTTTGATACCCTTATATGATTCTGATGAATAATTCTTTGCCTTGTATGTTTACTACTTCTTGTTTTCCTTCATTCCACTGTCTTCTGACAGGTTAGCCTCTCCTTTCCCAAAGGGAAAAAAATACAATTCAGAAAGGAAGACAAAATACAAAGTTCAACCACAGAAAAGTCTTTGCCTAAAGTTTTTAACAGTTTCCAATCCTGACTGGTCAAACTTACGTAAAAATCCCAGTGTCATTTCCAATCATTTGGGACTGCCTTCTCTGACTGGCTTAACCGCTGATTCAATCTGCACGTTTTCGATCCATCTTGAACATGGCGAATTGACAAAGTTGCTGAATCATGAGAGATAAGACTTGCACGAAAAGCATCGATAGTGTTTATTTTTGGAGGTGCCACTGGATAGTCGGTTGGAGGTCCTGTTGGTCGCGGCTTGGAATATGCCTTGGTTGCTTGGTTACGTGAGGCTGGAAGCAACGTTGGAGAAAAGGAAATACTTCATGTGGCCAAAGGTATAATTAGGCATTATTGAAGCAACCTACACCTCCTTGGCTTTGATTACATTAACTCATGATTAACTTTGTCATCCAGACGAAAATCCAAACCAAATGCTCAAATCTTTCCCTGGCTGCTTGCTATTTCTGAAGCTACCTCAAGTACAAAAAACCTAGGATATCCCTTTTATTTTTGGTTCAGGTTTTCTTTCTCACCATTAACATTCGCCTTCCCCCACTGGTGGCATGGCTTTAAATGCTTAGCCCAATCCTTAGAATTTCCTCATATTTCTCTCCGTTAAACACTATTTAGCCCCATTAGCTTGGCTGTCGTTTCAATGTTTGTTTGTTTAAGTGGAGTTGACAGTTTTTATCTGATTTTTATTACATCCATGCAACATGCAGAATCCTGATGGGCTATTTTTGTATTTCATTTGAATCTCTCCCATTCAATGAAACCATGATCTTCCAATCTCAGCTTCCCACTGAAACCTTTCTCACTGCGGTGACAAAGCAAATAATTCTCCTGCCACCCAGCACCAGTGACAGGTTCAATGCTGATCAAGGGTGCTGACAATCTGGAGTTTGCACATACCCTTTGACTGATCTAGGTGCTCTGGTTTTTTCGGATATCCCACAAATGTGCAGATAGAATCGTAGTCATACAAGTTGGCTCACTGGCCAATTTGCTGATCAGGTTGGCATTCTGGGCTAGTCCCATTGCCTGCATTTGGTCCACATCCTTCCAAGCCCTTCCGATCTGCATCTTAAAACCTGTGTGCACCAGATAGCTGGAGTCCTTGCAGATATTTTCATCCTCTTGTTAGTACAGTCTGAGGCCCCACCTGCCTCAGAAAGTCATCCATTACACCAGTGTCAAAGAAGAGCAAGATGACATGTCTCAATAAGTATTAGCCAGTGGCACTGTCATCTACCTTGGGCTTGGAAGATTTGTTGTGGAGCAAATCAACTTCTTTCTTAAAAAGAACCTGAAGCCACTTCAATTCACCAATCATCGCATCTCGCTGGCCTTCCACTCTACATTAGATCACCTGGACCACATGAACTCATACATTAGGGTGCTGTTCATAGACTACAGCTTGGTATTCAACATCATTGTACCAAGTTCAAGTTCCAGTTTATTATCATCTGACTGCAAATATACAGATGAAACAACATTTCTCTGGACACACATACACAGTACAAGAATCACAAAGGTATATTTAAAATAATTTGGGATGATTTACTCAGTTACAGGATACTAATGTCATAGCCTGTGGGAAGAAGCTATTTCCCAGTCTGGCAGATCTGATTTTGATGCTCCTACACCTCCTTAATGGCATCAGAGATGTTGATGGAAAAGGTTCTCAATTATTCCATGAGCCCTATTTACAAGTGGCATGGTTAGCTTAGAGTTTAGCACAACACTCATTCAGTGCCAGTGATCAAGCCCGGGGTTTGAATCCTGTGCTGACTACAAGGAGTCTGTAGGTTCTCCTCGTGTCTCCACGGGTTTTCCCCGGTTTCCTCACACCATTTGAAACGTACCAGGTCTCGTAGGTTAATTGGGTGGCATAGGTTCATGGGCCGAAATGGCTTGTTACCGTGCTGTATGTCTAATTTAAAACTTTAATTTATTTACCACTAGAGGAGAGGGAGACCCCAGTAATTGCCTTGGCTGTTTTGTGATCCTCTGGATTGAGGAGTGTGGACGATTGTGTCTCCACCAAATCATTCAGAGGCCCTGGATGAATGAAATCTGGAACCTGCTGAGAGCCAGATCACAGGCATTTGACTCTGGAGATCTGGATCACTATAGAAGGAACAGGTATGGCCTATGGAATCTCCTGGGCTAAGTGGAGTTTCTTTTCGAGCTGGAAGTCACCAAAGCTACCCGGCAGGGTCTATAATAACATAACCTGCTATAATGCCAAATCTGATGCAGAAGGAGATGGCAAAACTTCACTCCCAGCCTTCTACTCCCGATTCGACCACAAGAAAAGAAAGAACAACCACTGCGCACCCCTACGTCAGCTGATGATCCTCTCCTGTCCATATCAGAGGATGATATGCGGGCTGCCTTCAGGCGAGTGAATCCAAGGAAAACATTGGGTTTGGAAGGAGTATATGGGTGAAATCTGTACTGACCAACTTATCAACATATTCACAGATATTTTAAACATCTCACTCCAGCAGGGCACCGTATCAAACAGGCGTCAATCAAAGCAGTACCCAAGAAGAGTGTGGCAACCTGTCAAAATGACTATCGACCAGTGGCACTCACATCAATAGTGATGAAATGTTTTGAGAGTCTGGTGTTGAAGCACATCAGCCCCTGTCTGAGAGGTGACATAGATACGTTCCAGTCCACCTATTATAGCAATAGGTCTCGACAGATGCCATCTCATTGGCTCTACACAAAGCCTTGGAACACCTGGACAGCAAAGATGCATTCATCAGGATGCCCTTTACCAAATACAGTTCGGCATTTAACACCATTATCCCCTCAAAACTGATCAGCAAACTCCAAGACCTGGGAGTCAACATCTGTGCAATTGGATCATGGATTTCCTCAGCTCCAGACCACAATCAGTGAGGACTGGTAAGAACATCTCCTCCACAATCTCCATCAGTCCCAGAGCACCATAGGGCTGTGTTCTTAGCCCCCTGCTCTACTCATTTTACACCTATGACTATGTGGCTCTGGATCACAAGAACACTATCTACAAATTTGCTGATGTAGAAAAAGGGATGATGAGTCGGCATACACAAAAGAGATTGAAAATTTGGCTGAATGGTGCTCCAACAACAACCTCACACTCAATATCACCAAAACCAAGGAGCTAATTGTTGACTTCAGGAAGGGAAAACCAGACGTATATGATCTAGTGATCAATGGGAGATCAGAGGTGGAGAGGGTGAGCAAATTTAAGTTATTGGGAGTCACTATCTCAGAAGACCTTTTCTGGAATCAATGCACTAATGGCATCGTGAAGAAAGCATGTCAGTACCATTACTTCCTCAGGACTTTGCATCGGTTTGTATGACATTGAAAACCCTGGAAAATTTCTCCTGATGTGTGACGGAAAGAGTGTTGACCGGCTGCATCACGATCTGGTATGGGGACACCAGTATCCCGGAGCATAAAGCCCTGAAATGTTGGTGGACACAACGCAGGACATCACAGGAAAAACCCTCCACATCATCAAGAATATCTACAGGGAACGCTGCTGTTGGAGAGCACATGCTCTGTTCTTGCTGCTACCATCGGGAAAGAGGTATAGGTGACCAAGACTCCCACCACTAGGTTCAGGAACAGCTGCTACCCCTCCACCATCAGACTCCTCAATGACAAACTCAATCAGGGACTCATTTAAGGATTCTTACTTTTGCACTTTATTGTTTTATTTCATCTCTGAAATGCAGTTTGCTTACATTTCTTTATTTGTTTACATGTATACAATTTTTTTTGCACACAAGTAGTAATTCTGCCTCACCTGCAGGAAAAAGAATCTTAGAGTTATGTGATGTCACGTACATACTCTGACAATAAATCTGAAATTTAAAAATGGACTTCTGGTCTGATGCTTTGGAGCTATTATACCACGCAATGATGCGGCCAGATGAGCAACGATCAATGAGAGAAGCATAGTCTTCTCAAGGATGAGCAGCTTCACTTTGAGAGGCAGGTTATGACTCATGAGCCTAATTGAGTTTTTTTTAAGTAAAGTGACAAAAGAAATTGATGAAGGTAGGGTGGTAGATGTGGTGTATATGGGTTTTAGTAAGGGACTTGACAAGGTCTCCCATGGTGGACTCATTCAGAAAGTCATAAGGCATGGGATCTATGTGGCGGTGTGGATTCAATACTGGCTTGCTTGCAGAAAGCAGAGGGTAGCAATAGATGGAACTGTGGTGAAACCACTTTTCTTTCTTTGGCTTGGCTTCGCGGACGAAGATTTATGGAGGGGGTAAATGTCCACGTCAGCTGCAGGCTCGTTTGTGGCTGACAAGTCCGATGCGGGACAGGCAGACACGGTTGCAGGGGAAAATTGGTGGGTTGGGGTTGGGTGTTGGGTTTTTCCTCCTTTGCCTTTTGTCAGTGAGGTGGGCTCTGCGGTCTTCTTCAAAGGAGGTTGCTGCCCGCCGAACTGTGAGGCTCCAAGATGCACGGTTTGAGGCGATATCAGCCCACTGGCGGTGGTCAATGTGGCAGGCACCAAGAGATTTCTTTAGGCAGTCCTTGTACCTCTTCTTTGGTGCACCTCTGTCACGGTGGCCAGTGGAGAGCTCGCCATATAACACGATCTTGGGAAGGCGATGGTCCTCCATTCTGGAGACGTGACCTACCCAGCGCAGTTGGATCTTCAGCAGCGTGGATTCGATGCTGTCGGCCTCTGCCATCTCGAGTACTTTGATGTTAGGGATGAAGTCGCTCCAATGAATGTTGAGGATGGAGCGGAGACAACGCTGGTGAAAGCGTTCTAGGAGCCGTAGGTGATGCCGGTAGAGGACCCATGATTCGGAGCCGAACAGGAGTGTGGGTATGACAACGGCTCTGTATACGCTTATCTTTGTGAGGTTTTTCAGTTGGTTGTTTTTCCAGACTCTTTTGTGTAGTCTTCCAAAGGCGCTATTTGCCTTGGCGAGTCTGTTGTCTATCTCGTTGTCGATCCTTACATCTGATGAAATGGTGCAGCCGAGATAGGTAAACTGGTTGACCGTTTTGAGTTTTGTGTGCCCGATGGAAATGTAGGGGGGCTGGTAGTCATGGTGGGGAGCTGGCTGACAGAGGACCTCAGTTTTCTTCAGGCTGACTTCCAGGCCAAACATTTTGGCAGTTTCCGCAAAGCAGGACGTCAAGCGCTGAAGAGCTGGCTCTGAATGGGCAACTAAAGCGGCATCGTCTGCAAAGAGTAGTTCACGGACAAGTTGCTCTTGTGTCTTGGTGTGAGGTTGCAGGCGCCTCAGATTGAAGAGACTGCCATCCGTGCGGTACCGGATGTAAACAGCGTCTTCATTGTTGAGGTCTTTCATGGCTTGGTTCAGCATCATGCTGAAGAAGATTGAAAAGAGGGTTGGTGCGAGAACGCAGCCTTGCTTCACGCCATTGTTAATGGAGAAGGGTTCAGAGAGCTCATTGCTGTATCTGACCCGACCTTGTTGGTTTTCGTGCAGTTGGATAACCATGTTGAGGAACTTTGGGGGGCATCCGATGCGCTCTACTATTTGCCAAAGCCCTTTCCTGCTCACGGTGTCGAAGGCTTTGGTGAGGTCAACAAAGGTGATGTAGAGTCCTTTGTTTTGTTCTCTGCACTTTTCTTGGAGCTGTCTGAGGGCAAAGACCATGTCAGTCGTTCCTCTGTTTGCGCGAAAGCCGCACTGTGATTCTGGGAGAACATTCTCGGCGACACTAGGTATTATTCTATTTAGGAGAATCCTAGCGAAGATTTTGCCTGCAATGAAGAGCAGCATGATTCCCCTGTAGTTTGAGCAGTCTGATTTCTCGCCTTTGTTTTTGTACAGGGTGATGATGATGGCATCACGAAGGTCCTGAGGCAGTTTTCCTTGGTCCCAACAAAGCTTGAAAAACTCATGCAGTTTGACATGCAGAGTTTTGCTGCCAGCGAGGGGGGTGAAACCACTATTGTATATGTAAATGACATGACCTTTTATGCTTGACCCTGCTCTCATTGGCCGGCTCGTGACTCCTCCCCTTTATCCCCCATAAAGGCTGTCATGCCACAAGCCTGTCCCCAGTTCGAGTCCAGATTAGGGAGAGCCAGCAACACAAGGGATGCTGTCCATCTCTTGCTAATAAAAGCCTTCAGTTCCACTAACTTCAGTCTTTGCATAATTGATCGTGCATCAGGAACACATTCTGCCAAGAGGTCAGTGACGAATGGAATTTTGCAGCAATCTGTTCTGGGATCCCTGCTCTTTGTGATTTTTATAAATGCCCTGGACAAAGAGGGATGGGTCAGAAAGTTTGCAGATTACAATGGGATATAGACAGAATGCAGAGCATAAAAGTAGCAGATGAAGTTCAATACAGAAAAGTGTGAAGTGATATGCTTTGGAAGATCAAACTTGATGGCAGAGTAAAAGGTTAATGTGAAGGAACAGGTTGAAATCCATAAGACATAGGAGCAGAAATGGGCTATTCATCCCATCGAGTCTGTCCTGCCATTTAATCATGAGCTGATCCAATTGCCCATTCATTAACAATGCCCAGCCTACTCACCATAACCTGTGATACCTCTCTGCCTTAAATACAGCCAATGGCCTGGCCTTCACAACCACCTGTAGCAACATATTTTTGCAGATTTACCACATTCTAGCTGAAGAAATTCCTCCTCATCTCTGTTCTAAGCAGACACCCTGCAAATCTGAAATTGTGCTCTCTTGTCCGAGATTCTCCTACCATGGGTACAACATTTCTACATTTAGACTGTCCAGGCTTTTTAACATTTGAAACAAGATCCCCACTTATTCCCCTAAATTCCAAGTCAAGAGTTGTCAAACTATCCTCATATAATATCCTTGTCATTCCCCGAATCATCCTTGTGAACCTCCACTGAACCCTCCGCAATGTCAGCATATCCTTTTTTAAAGGAGGAGTCCAAAACTGCTCACAATACTCCAAATGAGGTCCCACCAATCCCCTATAAAGTCACATCTCTGCTCTTCTATTCTATTGAAATGAATGGCAGCATGGCATTTGCCTTCTTCAGCATTGACTCAACCTGCAAGTTTACCTTCAGGCTATCCTGCATGAGGACTCCCAGGTCCCTTTACATCTGGGTATTTTCAATTTTTTTCCCCCCATTTCAAAAATTTTTCAGACATTATATTTCATTGCCACTTCTCTGCCATTCTCCTAATCTGTTCTTTTGCAGCCTCCCTGTTGCCTCAACACTACCTGCATATCATCTGCAAACTTGGACACAAAGCCATTCATTCCATATCCAAATCATTAATATAGAACACAAAAAGATGCCACCCCAATGCTGAGCCCTGTGGTCCACCACTAGCAACCAGCAGCCAACCAGAATGTGATCCCTCTATTCTAGCTCTCTGCTTCCTGCCAATGTTCTACCCAATCTAGTGTGTTTCCTGATAAGTAGCCTCATGAGCAACACCTTATAAAAGGCTTTCTGAAAATCCAGATCCACAACATGCACTGCAACATCCAGCCTGCTTTCACTTCAAGAAAATTCTCTTGTGGATTCCAATAGATTTTTCAAATAAGATTTATCTTTAAGGAAACCATGCTGGCTTGGGCCTATTTTGTCATGTGCCTTAAAGTACTTTGTAACCTCTTCCTTGTCAATCGACTCCAACATCTTGCCAACCACTGACGTCAAGCCAACCAGCCTATAATTTCCTTTCTTATGTCTTACTCCCTTCTTGAATAGTGGAGTGCCATTTGTGATTCTCTGGGACCATAACAGAATCTATTAATTCCTGAAGCGTCATTACCAATGCTTCCACAATCTCCACCTCTGCTTCTTTCAGGACCCGAGGGTGCAATCCATTGGTCTGGAAGATTTATCCACCCTTAGACTATTTACATTTTGGAGCACCTTCTCCCTTGAAATAATAACTGCACTCACATCCCTTCCCCGATTCCCTTCAATATCTGGCACACTGCTATTGTCTTGCACAGTGAAGACTGATATAAAATACTAATCTCCTTGCCTCCCATTATTATTTCTCCAGCATCATTTTCTAGTCACCTGATATCTACTCTAATCTCTCTTTTACTTTTTATATTCTTGGTTTTTTTGTGTCCTCTGATATTATTTGCTAGCCTACATTCATACTTCATCTTTTCCCTCCTTATGAGTTTTTTGTTAACTTCTGTAAAAAATTTTTAAAACTTCCCAATTTAGCTCCCTACTCATTTTTGCTTCCTTGCATGTCATCTTTTGCTTTTACGTTGGCTGTGACAATTTTCCATTTGAATATTTTCTCTTTTTTGATTTGTATTTTGTGGTGATATGTAATTACACCATAGGGGTCATCCCAGTGACCTTGTACATAAAGCAGTCCAGAGCTACAGTCTAGCCTTCCAGGTTCGTCTTGCAGAAAGGCAAGACCTCTTAGTGTACATATTAGTTTATTAAAGCTGTCTTATACTTGCACTGCTGGTGTGGTTATTGTCAGTACATATTTATCCTGCACCTTCCCCATTTTTGGATAAACTCCATCTGTTGCTTCTCTGTCGTCATCCCTACTGAGCTCCTTCCAATCGACTTTGGCCTGTTTCTCTTTCATGCCACTGTAATTTCCTTTACTTCATTGAAATACGACACAACTGACTTTTGTTTCTCCTTGTTAATTCTTAATTGAACTCATTGTGATCACTGCCCCCTAATGGTTCCCTTACTCTAAGATCTCTGATCAACTCTCCCAATCCAGTACACCAATCCCTTCATGGGCTCAACAACAAGCTGCTCTGAAAAGCCACCTCGTAGGCTTTCTACAAATTCTCTTGAGACTCAGTCCTAACCCAGTTTTCCCAGTCCACTCGCATGTTAAAATCCCCCATGATGACCATAATATTGCCCTTCTGGCACACCTTTTGTATTTGCTGTTGTAATTTGTTGTCCATATCCTAGCTACTGTTTGGAGATCAACAGTATCTTTTTACCCTGGCCATTTCTAATTCAACCCACAATGAATCCATCTTCTGATCCTGTGTCCTCTTTCTAATGATTTAATGTTGTTCTTTACAAACAGAACCACGCCACCTCCTCTGCTTACCTGCCTTTCCATCCTTGAATACTCTGCTCCCACTGACATTCATCCTTTAGCCACAACTCCATGACAGATGCATCATACCTGCCAATCTGCAGCTGTACCACAAAGTCATCCACTTTATTTCTTATGATGATTGCATTTAAATACAATTTCTTTAGCCCTTTAATTTGTTATTTCTGACTTGGTGCCCCTGATGCATTGCAACTCATTCCAATGGCTGCAAACTTGCTACTTGTGGGTCAACCGCCTCTTCACTTTGGTCCTCTCTCCTTCCTTCCCCCCCCTCCCCCCAACCACCACCCCACCCCCCCCAACTCCACAGCATTACCAACATCCCTGGATCCCCTTGAGTTCTGGTGCAACCCTTCCCATTTGTACAGGTCACGCCTTCCCCAGAAAAGGTTCCAATGATTCAAGAACTTTAAATCCTGCTCTATCTCCTTTATGCTTTCTTCCAGTTTGACCATCCCTCATTCGTGGCACTGAGAGTAATCCACAGATCACCACCAAGAAAAGAGGAAGAAAAATACACCTGGTTACTGAAGTTACACTAAATTAATCAAATTTTGCCTCTACAATATTGAGCATACAAACACCAAGGAGTTAATAAGGTTTTGAGGTTTAGGGATTAATTTCATAATCTAATACCTATACTATGGAAGTATGGCATCTATGGCAGGATTCTTAATAGTGTGGAAGAACAGAGGGGCCTTGGGTTCCAAATCCCTTGATCTCTCAAGGTTGCTACAGAGGTTAATAGGGTAGTTAAAAAGGCTTCAGCTGGTCTTCATTAAGTCGTGGGATTGAGTTGAAAATCAGTGAGGTTATGTTGCAGTTCTACAAAACTCTGGTTAGTCCACACTTGAAATATTGAGTTCAGTTCTATTCTCCTCATTACAGGAAGGATGTGGAAGCTTTGGAGGAGGGGGAGAGGAAATTTAATGAAGGTCTACAAGATGATGAGAGCCAGTGTATTTTTCTCCGGGACTACAGTGGAAAATACCAGAGGACATTTACATAAAATGAGGGGAAAAACGTTTAGGGGAGGCGTCAGTGGTAAGTTTTTTTTTAAATAACGCAGAGTGTGGTGGGTGCCTAGAATGCATAGCCAGGGGTGGTAGAGGTGTGTACAATAGGGTCTGTGGTGATAATGTAATTACTCTACTAGGTCACCAGGGGTCATCCTGGTGACCTTGTATATAAAGCAGTCCAGAACTACAGTCTAGCCTTCCAGGTTCATCTTGTAGAGAGACAAGACCTCTTAGTGTACATATTAGTTTATTAAATTGTACTGACAATAACCACACCAGCAGCGTGAGTATAAGACAGCTTTAATAAACTAATATGTACACTAAGAGGTCTTGTCTCTCTGCAAGACGAACCTGGAAGGCTAGACTGTAGCTCTGGACTGCTTTATATACAAGGATGACCCCTGGTGACCTAGTAGTGTAATTACATTATCACCACAGAGTCATTGAAGACTCTTAGCCAGACACATGAATTCAAGTAGAATGCAGTCAATGATGAGGCTCCTCAACCCTCTGGGGTCAAGAATTCCAAAGTTTCACCAACCTTTTGAAGGAAGAAATTTCTTGTCCCTGCATTCCTAACTGATCTACCCCTTATTTTGAGATGTTGATCTAAATTTTAGACATTGATCCATAATAATCATGTATTTTACCTAATGCAGGTAAAGGGACAGCATGGATGTTGGGCCAAATCACCTGTTTCTGAACTGGATGACTGATTTTCACAATGATGCAAACTCCTCATTTAGTACTAAACACCCACATTCACTTGATGTACATGGAGATGAATGAGTTTGAACCATAGAACACTATAACACCCATTTAGTCTGTACCAACCTATTACTCTCTATAGTTTCATTGTCCTGCACCTTAGATCTCCCCACCCCTCTCATCCACGCATCTATCCAAGTTTTTCTGAAATATCAAAATTGGAGCACACATTCATCACTTCAGCTGGAAGCTCATTCCACACTCTCACTACTTTCTGTGTGAAGTGGCCCCTATAATTCCTTTAACCCATGTCCTCTAGTGCTTGCCTCACCCAACATCACAGGAAAAGATCTGTTTGAATTTACTCTGTCTATACTCCTCATATTGATTGCACCTCAGAACCCAGAACCAGAATCACACAGCCTGATCTGGGCAGCATACCCAAATGTGAAGAAATGAAGCGGGTGCTCCATGCTCTCAATGAACACTGCTCTGAATCAACACCTTTTCCCCAAAGTAAAAATACCATGCTGGGGAAGCTCAGCTGTAGCAAACAGAGTAGCAAAGATTCATAACCAACATTTTATCAAGGTTCACAAAGGCTGGTCAGTGACCAAACCCAGCCAATGCCTGGTCACCTGTAATGAATGACTGGACACTAAATTCGTCGCAGTTACATGTGCTTTGGTGGTTCAGGAGATCCCATTTTACTTTTTAAAAATTTCTTGGCAGGAGAGTGCACATTAGATTTGCAGTTTTACTTTTCAGCATCTAATCTTTATTGTTTTTTAAATGTTTAATTTTAATGTATTCAATTTTAAATTTAAACATACGGCATGGAAACAGGCCATTTTGGACCACAAGTCTGTGTTGCCCAACCTACACCCCTAGTATTTCTTTTTAAGGATGGGAGGAAACCGGAGACCCCGGGGAAAACCCACGCAGACACAGGGAGAACGTACAAACTCCTTACAGACAGCGTGGGATTCAAACCTTTGGCCCTGATCGCTGGCGCTGTAAAGGCATTGTGCTAACCACCACGTCAACCGTATCGCCCCAATGCCAACCATGGCATTCTCACCAGAAGATCTCTGTGATGTCCCACTGGCTTTCACTAGGAGTTTCGGTCTTCCTGTTCACTTCAGCATGTGAGGATCTCCTCGCCACAAAGCATGAGTGGAGGGACAGGTCTCCTGTTTGGATTCTGTCAGTTGCAATGAAGGTTTACACTGCACAAGCTGGCTGCTACTTCACACTTCCAGTGCTGGCCTTGTTCAACCTGTGGTCCATTACAATATACTGAGCTCCTGTTTGAACAAGAACTTTGAGGGAGGGCTCAGACCAGAATTGTTAGCCTCCCCTAGAAACTGAGGGACCTGCTGAATTTCTCCAGCACTTTGTGCATTCATTGAAATCAGAGCGTCTGCAACCCCTCCTGATTGACTCCAACGACCTGCAGCCACTGTCCGGTGAAGAGGTGTCCTGGCCGTTTCTCGGCTGCCCCCTCCTCACCCCTCACTTGAAAATAGGAGGTGGAACCCACCAGCAATCCCGTTACTCAGCCAAACCGCATCGTATGAAGCGATTGAGCAGAACTTCCTCTGGCAATTCAGTTCATCATAGGGTGTCTCTCTCCATGGCTTCCTCGCATGACTTGGGTGAGGGTGGAGCGAGGTACGTGGAAACAGAGAGGGGGGGGCGTTTCCTGGGAGGGAGGGAAATCACTTCTCCGGAGGAGAGGGGAGAGGGAGGGAGGTCCCTCTGGAGGAGGAGAGGTGGGGAGATCCCTCCAGAGTGAGATGGAGGGAAATCCCTCTGGAGGAGGAGGGGGATGGAGGGAGGGAAATCGTTGCAGAGGAGGAGGAAGGAAATCCTTCCAGAGGGGAAGGGAGGGAAATCCCTCCAGTGGAGGAGGAAGAGGGGGAGGAAGGAAATCCCTCCAGAGAAGGAGGAAGAGGGAAATCCCTCCAGAGGAGGAGGGGAGGGAAATCCCTCCAGAGGAGGGAGGAAAATCCCTATGGAGGAGGAGAAGGGAGGGAGGAAAATCCCTGTGGAGGAGGAGGAGGAGGGTGGAAATCCTTCTGGAGGAGGAGGGGGAAATCCCTCTGGAGGGGGAGGGAAGGAAATCCCTCTGGAGGAGGGAGGAAATTCCCTCTGGAGGTGGAGGAGGATTAAGGAGGGAGGGAAATCCCTCCAGAGGAGGGGGGAAGGAGGGAAATCCCTCCAAAGGAGATATTCCTTGCATGACTTGGTGAGGGTAGAGCAAGGGTGCGTGAAAAAGGAGTGGGTATGTAGGCATTCCTTTGGGAGCAACAGGAGTGAGGTACATTCCATAGAACCGGAGAACATTACAGCACAGAAACAGGCCTCTTCGAACCATGTTTCTGCCTAGTCCATAGCCCTTCATACCTGTCCCAGCCAAATACCTGTCCAAATTTCTTTTAATTGTTAAAATTGAGCCTGCATTCACCAATTCTGCAGCAGTCCCACCACTCTCTGTGTGAAGAAATTCCCCCTAAACTTTTCCCCTTTCACTCTTAACCCAAGTCCTTTGGTTTTTTTTTTATCTCACCTACCCTTTGTGGAAAAAGGCTATCTACATTTACTTTATCTATCCCACTCATAATTTTAAAAACCTCTATCAAATCTCCCCTCATTCTTCTATGCTCCAGGAAATAATGTCCTAACCTGTTTAACCTTTCCCCGTAACTCAGTTCCTGAAGTCCAGGCAACATCCTAGTAAATCTGCACTTTCTATCTTATTTATATCTTTACTGTAGTTAGGTGACCAAAATTGTACACAATACAGTGCAGTACTTTGATTTATGAAGGCCAATATACCAAAAGCTCTCTTTACGACCCTATCCACCTGCAACACCACTTTCAGGGAATTA
Organism: Narcine bancroftii; assembly: GCF_036971445.1. Taxonomy (NCBI): domain Eukaryota; kingdom Metazoa; phylum Chordata; class Chondrichthyes; order Torpediniformes; family Narcinidae; genus Narcine; species Narcine bancroftii. Next base: position 223,980,176 of record NC_091472.1, read on the forward strand.
TATATCTGTATACACAGGTTCCTCTGTTCTACCACACACCTCAGTGCCCTAACATTTATTGGTATGTCCTTCCAAAATGCAACACCTCACACTTGTCTGCATTAAATTCCATCTGCCATTTTTCAGCCCATTTTCAGCTGGTCCAGATCCCTCTGCAAGCTTTGAAAACCTTCTTCGCCGTCCACAACACTTTCAATCTTAGTGTCATCTGCAAACTTGCTGATCCAATTTACCACATTGTCATCAAATCTACTTCTGCAGTGTCTCTACTTCCTCAGGAGTTTGTGGAGGTTTGATATGACATCGAAAACCCTGGCAAGTTTTTGCAGAGAGTGTGCTGACCGGTGACATAACGGTCTGGTTTTTCCACCACCTTATTTTCACATGGACTCCTTCCACTTTCATGATTCCATCCCACTCCTCCATTCAATCCCTCTTCCTTCCCTCACCATAACTTTACTTCCCTTGACCTTTACTCCTCCATATCCCTCCCCGCCTTGCCCATTCCCTCCATCTTCATAGCCCTATTTTTCACCTTCACTGAATTCACTTCCACAGTGACAAACCCACTTCACCCTTTCTGCCTTCATTTCCTTGACCTCATCCCAACTCTCCCCTTTATTTTTATTCCAACTTAACCTGTATTCCCGCCCTTCTTCACCCTTCCTTTGACATGCATTCTCTTTACTTTCATTCTTTTTCATTTAATTTCCTTCCCTCCACCTTCCTTCTCTTAAAATAGAACAGTATAACACATCAATAGATTGTCAGCCACAATGATGCCAATCCTGTCTGCCTGCATGAGGTCAATATTACTCTACTCCCATCCTGTTGCAGTGTCCATTTAAATACTTTTCAAACCTTGCTACATATCTGCTTCTCCCACTCCCCTAAGAGCGAGCTCCAGGCACACACCATTTTCTGTCTCAAAAACTTCCATTCAACTTTTCCCCCCACTCATCTTAAAACTATGCTCTCAGTATTTGAACCTCAGCTTCGCGAACACAGCCAAAAACAATCCTAACCCTCAATAATCAACAGGAAATGGAGGAGCAGATATGATCACAGTAAAAAAAATGGGGTTGTCTAACAGGGAGATTTTACCTTCCCTCATGTTGACTGGGCTATTCATAGTGCAAAGAGCTTGGACGAGCTGGAATTTGTTCAGTGCGCCCAAGAGCATTTGCTAAATCAATAGATTGACAACCTTACTAGAGACGGTGGAATACAGGACCTCCTCTTTGGAAACAGGATAAGGCAAATGACTGAGGAATTAGTGGGGCAGCACTTTGGGACTACTGACCACAACTTGGCTGCATGGATTTGCAAGTAGCTCGCACACTGAAGGCAGAGGGTGGTTAGATGGAGCGTGTTCTGCCTGGAGGTCGGTGACTAATGTTTTTCTGTAAAGATCTGGAGTGGGACCCTGATCTTTGTTTTTTTTTAATATGTAAATGGAGGGGTGGGTCAGTAAGTTTACAAATGACAGAGGTTGGAGGTGTTGTGGATAATATAGAATTTGTTGTAGGTTACCGCGGGATATAGCCAGGATGCAGAGGAGGGCAGAGAAGTAGCAGATGGAGTTCAATCAGGAAAGTGTGAAGTGATAGACTTTGGAAGATTAAACTTGAATGCAGAGTACAAGGTTAATGGCAGGATGCTTTACAGTTTTGAGATCTTGGTATCCAGGTCCATAGATCCCTCCGTGTTCCCACTCAAATTAATAGGGTGGTGTGCTGGCCTTAACTTGTCAGGGGATTGAATTCAAGAGCTGTGAAGTAATATTACAACTCTATAAAACTCTTGTAATCCACACTTAGTGGATTATGTTCAGTTGTCGACTCATTAAAGGAAGGAATTGGAAGGTTTTGAGAAGGTGCAGATTTGATTTACCAGGATACTGCCTGGATTAGAGAAGACATCATGTTAAGAAAGCTTGGGCGAGCTAAGGATTTCCACTTTGGAGTGACAATGAACGAGAGGTAACCTTCTAGAGGTGTAAGAATATGAAGGGCATTAATAAGGTGGACAGCCACCACAGGGTGACAGTGACCAATGCCCGAGGACATTTGTTTAAGATGAGTGGAGGAAATTTTTGGGGAGATGTTAGAGGTAGGTTTTATTACACAGAGTGGTAATGTCTGAAATGCATTGCCAGGGTTGGTGTTGGAGGATGGTACAATAGAAATATTTGAAAGATCTTGGATAGGCACATAGTAAGAAAAATAGAGTGTTATGGGCTAGAGGGAGGGAAGGTTTAGAATTGATGTGTAGCAGATATATATGTGTCAGCACACATTGTGGGCTGAAGGGCCTGCACTATGTTGTACTGTTCTATGTGCTATGCATTGAAAGCATGTGCCTACACAGCTTCCACATCTTTCTTTTATTGCAGGGATCAGAACTGAATGCAAGAGCAAAGTTTTATACAACTGCTATGTGACTTCTCAATTTTATACTCAATTTCCCAAGCAATGAAAGCAAACAGGCTAGTGGCACCTTTGTCACTCATGTCACCACACTCAGTGAAGCATGAACCTTCCTGCTCATCATAATCCCTCTGCACATCAAGGTTTCTTTTCCCTTCATTCCTTCTTTTTCTGCCTCAATTCTGCTTTCAGACATTCCTGTATCTTCATTCTTTCTCATGCCATTACCGTTGTACATCTGCATCCACCCTCAATTTCTCCCCTTACTCCTAATTTCCCTTCACCATCAACCCTTCCCTTTCACTCTCATGCTCTCCCATTCATTCTCTCAACCCGGATTTCACTCCTATACCCTCCCTTTCACCTTTACTTTCTCCTTTTCGCTCTCATCCTCCCCACTCTCTGCCCCTCTCATTTCCCTCCCTCTGTCCATTCATCCTTCCTTCCTTTTCCCTCCTCCTCCCTTCCCACACCCTTCCTCCCCACCTGCATCCCTCCTTTCCCTCCCCTTCCTACCCTTCTTCCCTCCATTTATTCCACCTTTTCTCCCTGCTGCTTCCATCTATTTATTTATCCCCTTTCCTTCTTCCTCTTCCTCCCCTCCTTCTCCACCCTCACCTTCCCTTCCCTCCTCATCCCTACCCCCTCCTCTTTTCCCCCCACCCTCCCACTTTACTCCTTCCTCCCTTTGCCCCTCTCTCCCATCCTTTCCTCACTCCCTGTCCCAACCCTCCTTCCTTCCTTCCGTAAATCTCCCCTATCCATCATGCCTCTTACACTATTGTCTCATTTTCATCCTCTTTTGCCCCCTCTCCGTCATCACCCCTTCTCCTCACTGCCACCTTTGGACACAGCACACTAGCTCCCTCATTCATATTCATCACCTACCTTTCACTATGAGTCTTCTTTTCACTCTATCTTCCCTCATTCCCCCGTTCACTCTTGCCGTCTCTCAAATGCCATCTCATATTCTCCCTCTCTCAACTTGGTCTCATCATTCCCTGCGCCACCATTTCCCCTGCACCCTCACTCACTCTCCCTCCTGTCCGGCCATTTACACCTGCTCCATTCTCTTGCATCCTCCCCTATCTCTTTGTGCCTCTTCACCAATCTCTCACCCATTCCTTTGGGCTCACATCTTCCCTTTCACACTCAGTCTCATTTTTATCTTTCCCCTCACTCCCTCCCCATCCTATTGCTCTCAGCCCATCTTTCACTCTTCATCCTCCTCCACTTCATCTCTCCTTTTACCTTCAGTGACCTTGGCCTTCAGTCCATTTCCTCAAAGCTCTCTGATACCCAAGTATTCCCTTTTGTCCGCGTTTTCAATGTGAGATTTTCCCCTTCACCACAACTTCAAACAACATGGATGTGGAGATGCGAGGGTGTGAGAGAGTTGAAGGGGTTGTGAGGCTGAGATGGTGATGCAGTGTAGGGGGAAAGTGAAGCTGTTTGAGATGAGGTGCAGGGCAGGGCATTGGGGTTTAGGGAAGGATGATGAGGTGTGGGTGTGGGAGAGGGGGTATAAGAGGGAGTGGAACACATTGGTGTGTAGGAGGATGAGGTGATCGAAGAGTACCTGTGCTGTTTCCTTATCTTCTGCCTCAGTTGTTTATCTGATGCAATTGCTCTCTCCCTATACTCGGTCTTTCAACACTACTGCATTGCCACACCAGGTCACACCCTCTGCTCCCTTCCCCCCTCTGCAGCACTAAGCTGTTGTGAGTGGCTGTGTGCCATGCCCAGGGACAGCGACTGTTATCGACTTCTGGCAGTGAGCCCCAGGCTACAGCCCCATGAAAATCTTCAGCACTGCAGCAGATTCAGTGTTTTCACTAAACCTTTACTCAAAGCACCTTAGGCACACTCCGATTCACATTCCAAACGCAAGTTGGTAACAGTTGCACTTTAGTTGTGCCCCTACATGTAGCCGGATCCCTCAACACTTAGACATACTCACCGGTGGGAGCACATCACGGGCGGACTCAGGGATGCAGGCTCACAGCTTCAGTGTGCTTTACTGGAAGTGATTGCTGTCAGGCAGTCCAATCGCTATTTGATATCCAAAGCTCCACCCTCACCAGGGTTGGCTTCACTGAGTGTTTGGGAATGCCACTTGTGGATTGTTCTTTAAAAGGTGGATTCTTTTCTTTCAGGAATGTGTGGGACTGGTTTAGAAAAGACCAAATCTGGAAAGAGGGAGAAGATCTGGGGAAGGGAGCAAGGAGGGCTTTGAAGAAGTATTATTTGATAAGAGAAAATGAGGGGTAAAAGCATGTAGTGGGGTGATGGTTGGAAAGAAAAATTGTGTGGTACTGTGGGGGAGGGAAACAACTAAAGGTACAACTACAATAGTTTGCTGAATTAAAAATGACAATTATAAAATAGATAATTAATATTCACAGTTTTCAGACTTCAAAAAAGGGATAGCAATTGTGGTGTTGGACCAGTCCCTGATTAGTGTAATAAGAGGAGGTTTAAGAGTCTGAGAACTGTTCTTCAACTTAAAGGTGCTGGTCTTCAGGCTTCTGTACCTTCTGTTCAAAGATAGCAGTGAGGAGAGGTTGTGACCGGGGTAATGTGGGTCCTTTATGATTAAAGATTTCTTTATTGCCATATAGTATTTCACATAGGGCAGACAAAGAGTTGCATTAGTGTTGCCGGGCACCCCTTGTGGTGATATAACCATTACACTGGCCTCCCTCCTACCAGCCTACTGCAAGGGGTAACCACTGCAGCTGCAGGTACACAACCTGGGAGGCTGGCCCCACCTGACCACTGTCAATCACCAGCTCCTATAAAGACTCATCCCAGCCCCTTTGGTAGTCAGTCAAGCACATGGAGCCAGGAAAGTACAGAGACCTTGTGTGTGTACATTTAAGCTGATCAAAGCCTGTTGTACAGTCTACAAACTTTGTGTCAGAATTCTTTGCACAGCAGTGCTCACAATTTAATCAGCTTAATATTAAAGGACTGTACTGACAATAACCACACCAGCAATGCGAGTATAAGACAGCTTTAATAAATTAATATGTATACTACATTCACCCCCCCCTTAAAAAATTGTTATCGCCCTCCCCCCGTCCTCCTTCCCTTGTTTGTAAGTTCATGTCCAAAATTTTTTGTGGCTCCGTTGCCTTCTGGACCTCCTCAGTAGTGGTATAGGGGTGGGGAATGCAGTCTGCCTTTCGGCCTTTCTTGGTGGAGGTCTGGGAGTGGGAAGTACTGGTTGGTCATGTGTCCATGTGGGCTGGGGATCCTCTTGTATGGGATTAGGTCCTGCCATCGTCTAGGGTGGTGATATTTTGTGGGGCGGGCGTACCCAGGTCCTGATTTCTGGGGTGACTCGATGGACGACTGTTCTAGTGACTGCTGCTGCGCTCCTTGTTGATCCGTAGACATCAGTGTTTCCTCCGCGTTGTTCACACATCCGGCCGGCACAAGATCCCTGGTGGCCACCGAGTCTTCTCTTCCATCTGGGAATGTGACGAAGGCTTACTGAGGGTTCGCGTGCCTCAACTCCACTTGATCCACCAGCGGGTCTGCTTTGTGGGGTCTGCAGTGCTTCCGGAGGAGAACAGGTCCCGGTGTCATCATCCATTTAGGCAGCACTGTGCCCGTCGTGGCTTTTCTTGTGAAAGAAAAGATAGGGTCATGTGGGGTCATGTTAGTGGCAGAACACAACAAAGAACGTATAGAGTGTAGGGCTTCTGGCAACACTTCTTGCTATCTAGTAACAGCCAGGTCTTTTGCTTTTAAAGTCAAGAGGACTATTTTCCAGATAGTGGCATTTTCCCTTTCGACTTGTCCATTCCCCCTGGGATTGTAACTTGTAGTGTGGCTGGTAGCAATCCCTCTCTCGTGCAGGTACTGCTGTACTTCTGCGCTCATGAATGCAGCACCCTTGTCTGTGTGTATGTCGTTCGGGTACTCAAATATGCTGAAGATGGGTTGGAGGCATTTTATAACAGTGGCTGCTGATACATCAGAACACGGGATTGCGAAGGGGAAATGGGAATATCCATCTATTATGTTAAGGAAATAGACATTTCTATCATTGGATGGGAGCGGGCCTTTAAAATCGAGGCTGAGGCGCTCAAAAGGTTTGGTAGCTTTTATCAGGGTGGCTTTGTCTGGCCAGTAAAATTGCGTTTTGCATTCCGCACAGATGGGGCAGCTTTTGTTCACTGACCTCACTTCCTCTACTGAAAATGGGAGGTTTTGGGTTTTAATGAAGTGAAACAGTCTAGTGGACTCCAGGTGGCCCAGCTCATTGAGCAAGTTCTGCAACTGGGATGTGTGGTTAAGAATGGCACAAGTGCCCCTGGACAGCGTGACTGGAGGCTCGTTGAGTCTCCCGGGGTGGTTTAGAATGTTGTAGTTAAATGTAGACAATTCTCTCCGCCAGCGCAGGATTTTGTCATTCTTAATTCTCCCCCTGTTCTGGTTATCGAACATAAAAGCCGCAGACTGTTGATCTGTGACGAGGGTGAAGTGTTTGCACACCAGATAATGTCGCCAGTGCCTCCTTCTCTACTGCTGAGTGTCTTACTTCTGACCCCTGTAGGGTTCGCAAGAAAAAGACCACCGGTCATCCGTCTTGGTTTAGGGTGGCTGCCAGAGCCACATTGGATGCATCTGTTTCTACTTGAAATGGGATTGACTCATCTACGGACCACATGGTAGCTTTAGTGATATGGTCCCTAATGTCCCTGAATGCTCTGGTGGCTGCTGGTCACAGTGGGAAAACTGAGGCTTTTATAAGTGGGCGGGCCCTGTCGGCGTAGTTGGGGACCCATTGGGCATAGTAAGCGAACAGCCCCAAACACCTTTTTAGTGCTTTCAGCGTGTGTGGCACTGGGAGGTTTAGGAGAGGGTACATACGGGCTGGGTCTGGGCTGATTTCCCCATTCTGCACTATGTAGCCCAGGATTGGCAACTTCCTGGCGCTAAAGACGCATTTGTCCCTGTTGTACGTTAGGTTCCTTTCCTTGGCTACTTGGAAGTAGCATTTTAAATTCGTGTCATGATCCTCCAGAGTGTGGCCACAGATTGTCACTTTGTCTAAGTAGGGGAACACCACTTTCAGTTGGAACTCATCTACTATTCAGTCCATTTCTCTCTGAAACAGGGACACTCCATTGGTGACACCGAAGGGAAGTCGCAGAAATTGATACAGCCGTGTAAATGTGATTGCTGTTTCTAATGGGCAGTTGGTGGTATGTTGCCTTCAGGTCTATGGTGGAGAACACCTTATACTGCGCAATGTTGTTGACACTGCTATGCGTGGCAGGGGGTTGGCATCTAGTTGTGTAAATTTGTTGATTGTCTGGCTGTAATCCACTACCATGCGTAGTTTTTTTCCTGACTTTACTACAACCACCTGGGCTCTCCAGGGGCTGGTGCTCTGCTCTATGATGCCCTCCTGTAGTAAGTAGCCTGCGGACCCTTGACCTAATGAAGGCTCTATCCCACGGGCTGTACCTCCTTGTGGCTATTGGTGTGCATTCTGGGATCAGGTGTGTGAACAGCGGAGGGGGTTCTATGTTCAGGACATACAGGCTGCAGTGTTGTTTCTTTGTAAGCCGTAGTGGGGGGGTGAGGCCCGTTGTGCACTATGCTTTCTAACTGGCACTGAAAATCTAACCCCAATAGTACCGGGGCTCAGAGGTGAGGGAGTACTAGTAATTTGAACCCTTCGAATTTTGTCCCCTGGATTTCTAGAGTAACCCTGCAAAACTGTTTTACCTCAGCTGCAACGCTGCTGGCTGCTAACAGGATCTGGTGCTCTCTCGGGCATGTGGGGAGGGCAAGGCGGTTGACTAACCCCATGTCAATAAAACTTTCAGTGCTTCCACTATCTATTAAGCAATTTACCTTCACATCATTAATTTTGATGCACACAGTGGCATCAGATATTAAATTTATTAAATTGTACTGACAATAACCACAACAACAGTGCGAGTATAAGACAGCTTTAATAAACTAATATGTACACTAAGAGGTCTTGTCTCTGCAAGACAAACCTGGAAGGGTAGACTGTAGCTCTGGACTGCTTTATATACAAGGTCACCGGGATGACCCCTGGTGATCTAGTGGTGTAATTACATATCACCACAAGGACCATGGAGAAGTTCCTCATCATTGAGAGACTGGATATCAACCCCCAACACCCAGATGCTCCAGCATATTTCGAGATCTGGAAGCATACGATGAGGCAATCATCTACATGCAGGTTGACATCATCAACACAAACCAGAAGAAACTCATGGTACTACGCACTAAGCTGGACCTCCAGGCAATCTGAGACCGCATGGAGTTTGAACTAGCAATGACCATCCTGGAAAGCATGTACCGGCCCCCAACAAACATACTCTATGCTCAGTACCTGCTCAACATCAGGGTACAGCAGTCAGGTAAGACAGCAGATGCTCACCTGGGTGCACTGCGAGAACTGGCACGCCCGTGCACAATCAAGGCTGGGGTGACTGCTGGGGAAGTGGAGTGGCTCATCCGAAATGTGTGCATGCAAGAGCTGTGATCAAGAGCGACCCAACAGAGGCTGCGTCTAGGCCTCCGGCCTGGCCGACACCAATTACTGCAGTTACTGAGGGGCCCCACATAGAAGAAACTATCACTGCTGCCCACGCAGTCCGCTGCTGTAAGTACTGCGGGGCCCAGTGCAAGTCAAACAGGCGCTCCCTGAAGAACTGCCCTGCGCGGAACTCTCATTGGTCCCTATGTGGCAAGAAGGGCCACATTGCTAAAGTGTGCCTCTCCAAACCCGCCAGGAGTGCTGCAGTTCTCTGTGACCAACTGGGAGCTCTCCTTGCCCCTCTGGGCACCCCCACATGCAAGTACCAGGCAGCGCCATTACTCTACCCGTCAATTCCACCCACACTGACGAAGTCACTTCCGGCTCTGTCAAACCACGTGGCCACTATGTGCTCACTATGAGCACTGCCATCTTGCACCAGCCACCTTCCGCCTCCACCACTTCCAGCCGGGTCGCCAAACCACGCTGACACCATGTGCGTCCCCTGGATCAGCTGACCCCACCCATTAACTGCTACTCACCACAGCTGGTTATAGTAAGAGAGAAAGAGAAGCAAAAAAGTGTCCATAGATTTGCTTCCAGTGCTTCTGCACAGACTCATGTTCAATCCATCAGCAACCCAAGCCCAAGATCTAAAGCTCCAACTTGATCAGGAAGCTCAGCGCCCAAGGCCCTTCAGGAGCCCTTAGCACTCTCTTGAAACCTGGCTCCAATACCTGGTTCCCCTGAGCCAGTCTCCAGCAGCCTGCAGCCTGTGTGGGTCCATCAGACACTGAACCTCTCGCTGGTCGCTGCTGTGGTCACTGTCCTTCAGTGTTGTCTCCTCTGCTTCTCCTCAACAGAGGATGTTCTCCCCATTTCTGGTACTGTGTACTGCTCCCCCAGAGTTGGCATCTCTTCATGGTTGCTGCTGAGCATAGACGTTGCTTCCTTCTTGAGGTAGCACCTTGCATAGAAGCATTCAATGGATGGGAGGTTGAGCCTCCTTGTTGAGAAATGTAGGAATGGAGGGGAATGAAAATGAATGAAGGGCCAATGAGATGAGCATCTGGAGAGACAGTAGGAGAGGAGGGATAAAATTGGTAAAACTAAAACTGGGGAAATTAACCAATAAATTAGTGGCTCATAATTCAATTGCAATTCATAATATACAGCCATTGGGCTGTTGGCTCCAGTGGGCACAGTTAAAACAGATGCTGTGCATCATATTATAGAGTCATATAACATGGAAACAGGCCATTCAGCTCACTACACCCACTGTCCCAATATTAATGCCAAATTCCTGCACTCACCAGTAGTCTACATTTCTTGAACAAATGAATATCAGCTGAACCCAGACACATCATGTATTCAAATAATTCTTATCTGTTGTCATTCTTTAAATTAATGGTGATAGATCAGAATCCTCATTAGAGACTGACTGACTATAGAAAGAAACCAATACCTGCAGAGAAAAAATTGGGTATGAGAAAATTATTGAGGCAAGTTGTTGACACATACCCTCCACATCTATGCCAGACATTGCCCATCTACTGATCCCATTTAACCACATTTGGGTCTGTAATCTTCCGACATGTCTATGGATGCCCGTCCAAATCTCTCTGAAATATAGTGATTGTATTTGATTCCACTCCCTCTGGCTGCGAGTTCCACTTTCCTCACCCTTAAATCCCCTTTGAAACTCATATTGTATGTATGCTCCTTTGTTTTTGACAGCCATACCATGAGAAAAGTGATTCTGAGTATCTATCCAATTGATGCATCTACTTGTAATGAATTGAAAAGATTTTAGTACTGCAATAAAATAGACATTTCCAAATGATTCCAAATGCTTCATTGCATCAAATAAAGTGGTTCACATTTACATATTAAATAACAATTTGAATTCTGAATCAATTAGAAATATTTATTTTATCATCGCGCTCAAATCTTTTCAGTTCATCAAATCTTTTCAGTTCGTCTCAAATAAATTAAAGAGTTGGGCACCCTTCTTCAAAATTGCTACGCTGTCATTCGCGAAGTTACATTGCAATATTTGAGACAATTGGCATTATCTAGCTTCAACTTTTTGACAAGTGAATGTAGACCAGTTTATCTAATGAAAATAATCTGAATTATTTGGAAAGGTTTATTTAATTGGAGTAAAGATACCTTTTCAGCTTATCCTGAAATTGCTGTCTTAGAAGTCCTTCATTTTAACTTCCTACCAAGCTCCCTGAGTACATTCTGCAGGACCATAACTCCCTTCCTACTTGTGTCATTGATATCAGTGTGGACCATGGCCTCTAGCTACCTTTTCCTTCCCTCTCAGAATGTCCTAGACCCTGGCACCAAGGAGAGAACACACCATCCTGGACTCTTGCAACCAGAAATCTGCCTATTTGTGCCCCTGACCATGGGGTCTCCTACCATTATTGCTCTACTTGACTTCACCTTTCCCTCCTGAGCCCCAGACCAGTCATGGTGCCACTGTCCTGGCCACTACTGCTACCTCTGATGGGTCAACTTTGCTGCCCCTGGTGGCATCTAAAGGGATAATAATTGTAACTGAGGGGCATAGTACAGATTAGCCCTTTAGTCTTCCAAGTGGTCATTATTGTAGTATCTGATGCAACATCAACTAGTTTATTTGATCCAGGGAACTATTCTGAAACAATTGGAAATGTACATTATATCTTTTCAGTGAGCTTCAATTGATCTAAAAATTGTCTACCTTTTTAAAAAAAGCCAATTTTCTATTTGCAGTGTTAAAATGTTATGTTTTATACAGTGGCCATTTACAGTCTTCAACTTTTAAACAAGTTAACATAGGCTGCATTATTTCATGCCTTGAAGCATATAGAATCACTAAGAAATATTTAACTCATCACTTTTTCACTAGTTGATTTCAGTTTCATCCAACATGACAATAACACTGCAAAGAGCAAATTAGCTGCTTTGAAGGTACAACAAATTCAATCTATTTGAGACTAACTGCCAATATTTAATACTATAATGAAATAACCATTTCCAAGTCAGTCAAATGTTTTATTTCATCAACATAAAAGTGTCATAGAACAATACAACACAGGAAGAGGCCCTTTGGCCCATGTGTCTGTGCTGAACATAATGTCCAAATCAAACTAAACTCTGCTGTTCGCACCTGATAGATGTCCTTCCATCCCCTTCATATTCACGGGTCAATATGGAAGTGTCTTAACCACCACCAATCCTGGAAGCCTAGTCCAGGCAGCCACCACTCCCTGTGTAAATATTTGCCCACACATCTGCCTTAAACTTCCTCCCACTCACCTTACCTCATGTCCTCATGTGTGTGATACTTTTGCCTTGTGGGGGGGGGGGGGTGTGAGAGATTTTGACTGTCCACCCTCTCAATGCCTTTTCATTATTTTATAAACCTCTATCAGGTCTCCTCTCAGCCTTCAATGTTCAAACAAATAAACAGAAACTGCTTTGCTTGATGTCATGAAGCATTCTGCATCACTTGAAGACATTTATTTCATTTTGAAACACAGCACAGTTGGGACACTTCAGCCCACAATGCATCTTATCACTTAAATCTTTTCACTTAATCAGAATTATTGCAAAAGTTGGATATTTTCTTCAAAAACTTATCAGTTTTTTGTTTGCTCCATTGAAATGTTTGATATGACTGAAATCAACCAACTTCAACTTTAAACAAGTAAATACAAGTTATTTTATTTGATGCCATGAAGCATTCTGAATCACTTCAAAATCTTTATTTCAGTGAGTCACACAGCAATGGAAACAACTCCTTTGGCACAGCTTGCCCACTCCAACCAAAATGTCCACCCTTGTTCCACCTGCCTGCATTTGGCAGAGGTTACGCCTCAGGTTCCTATTAATTATCTCCTCCTCTGGATCTCAATTCCCCTACTCTGGGCAAAAGACTGTGTTCACCTGATCTGTCACCCTTATAATTTTGACTACATAAAATTTGTGGCATGGATAGTGGAGTGGATAGCGCAACATTACTACAGTGCCAGTGACCCAAGGCAACGATTGTGGTCTTTAGGACAATGAAGAATGATCATTCTCTGCTACACATCAATGGTTCCTTCATGGAGAGAATAGAGAGCACAAATTCCTTGGCATGCTTATAAAGGATGACCTATCCTGAACTCTCAACACCTCCTCATTAGTCAGAAAGGACAGTAGTACCCACAATTCCCAATGAAGCTGAGGAGAGCAAGGATGCCGACCCCTTCTTGACAACCTTTTACAGCAACCAAATTGAGTGTGTCCTGTCTGGCTGCATCATTTTGTGGTATAGAAGCTGCAAGACTGATGCACAATCAATTGCATAAGCCTTCAGTTTTGGCAACTTCAGTCTTAGTGCAATTGATTGTGCATCAGCTCTCACAGGCCAGCTCACGACTCTTCCCCATCAAGGCTGCTGTGCCACAAGCCTGCCCCAAGTTTGAGTCCATGTCAGTGAGAGCAGGGTTAACCAGGAAGGGTCATGTAATTTACATATGATAAATATGTACAATAGTGGTTTTACCACAGATGCTTCAGATGGGGTCCATATGGAGGATCATTAAAACAGCCGAGAGGATCGCTGCGGTCTCCCTTTCCTCTATTGGTAACATTTGTTGGGAGCATAACCTAAATAGGGTTCAAGGAATTTTAGAGAACCCTTTCAGATCAGCACCCAGTATCTTTAACCCACTACCATCAGGAGGTTCAGGAGCATCAAAATCAGGACTGCCAGGCTGGGAAATAGCTTCTTCCCACAGGATGTGAGATTGATGAACAGAATCCTGTAATCATGCAAATCATCCCATATAATTCTATACATTTATTTTGATTTTTTTTAAAATTTTTTATTTTTCACACTAAGAACCATATTGACCAAAATACACATAAATCTTTCCCTCTTGAATATACAGTGTGATTTTCTCCCCATTTTCCTCCCTCCCTCCTTCCCACCCCTCTCCCCACCCACTCAACGTTCAACATATATGATACATTAAACCCATTAAACAATGACATCACACAATGAAAATAAACAAGAAAATTGTGTCATCTACTTTTACACACTGGGTCAGTTCATTTCATCTTCTTCTCATTCTGTCATTTTAGGTGGTGGAGGTCCGCAGTAGGACTTCTCTGTTGTGTTCCATGTACGGTTCCCAAATTTGTTCGAATACTGCGATGTTATTTCTTAAATTATATGTTATTTTTTTCTAATGGAATACATTTATTCATTTCTATGTACCATTGCTGTATTCTCAGGCTAACTTCTGATTTCCAAGTTGACATTATACATTTTTTTGCTACAGTTAAGGCTATCATAATAAATCTTTTTTGTGCTCTATCCAAATCGAGTCCAAGTTCTTTACTTCTTATATTACTTAGAAGAAAGATCTCTGGATTTTTTTGGTATGTTGCTTTTTGTGATTTTATTTAATACCTGATTTAGATCTTCCCAAAACTTTTCCACTTTCTCACATGTTCAAATTGCATGTACTGTTGTTCCCGTTTCCTTCTTACAGTGAAAACATCTGTCTGATACTGTTGGGTCCCATTTATTTAACTTTTGGGGCATGGTATATTGCCTGTGTAACCAATTATATTGTATCATGCGTAACCTCGTGTTTATTGTATTTCTCATAGTTCTGGAGCATAGCTTTGCGCCAGATAAATTAACAGAATGGTACAAACAAGGGGGCTTCCAAAAGTGGGAACAAGATCTAAACACAAAGATAAAGCATTTATTTTGATTATTTATGTAATCGTTAAGTACTGTGGTTTTTGTGCACTGTGGAGATGTGCTGTTTTGTTGGGTTGTACATGTAAAAATTAGACCGTGTCTGCCTGTCCCGCATCGGACTTGTCAGCCACAAACGAGCCTGCAGCTGACGTGGACATTTACCCCCTCCATAAATCTTCGTCCGCGAAGCCAAGCCAAAGAAGACATGTAAAAATTAGATGTTAATGAACTGAAACTTAATTTACAAAAACTTGTGCATCTCCAAAACAGCAAATTTGCAGTTTGTGGAGTGATGTTTGATAAAACTGGCAGGAATTATCTTCAATATATAAACAAGTAAAAGTATCCTGCATCAACTAACATTATAAACCATAACAAATCACTTGGAAACATTTATTTCATTCCATTACTTAAATCTCTTTAGTTAAATCAGAAACATATCAAAAGGTTGTCTGATTTTTTTAAATGTATCTAACTTGCGGTTTGCAATGAAAAGATGCAACTTTTCAGCATTTCAATATTTGAAAGTAAACTATTTTATTTGATGTACAGAATCATTCTGAGTAATTTGGGGAAGTTTAGTTGGTATGACTCAAATATTTTCATTTAATCAGAGGTGAAAAATCTTTTCCATTCTTCAACTGTCAAACATATTTAAACAACCAGAATTGGTCAAGAGCCATTCGGAATAACTGGAGAACATTTATTTCACCATTTTACTTCAATTCCTTTAACAATTCTGAAATGTGCCAAAACATTGTGCACCCTCCTCAAAAAAAAAGCTAATTTGCTGTGTGACATATTAAGGTAGAATATTTCATTAAACTTGCAGTAACCTTCACATTTTAAACAATGTAAATTATTTAATATAATGAATCAATATGGAACACATTTCATTTAACTACTTAGATATTTTCAGCATGTGAAATAGAACAGTGGATTAAGCATGCAGATGGTAAAATTGACCCACACTGCAATTAAAAAACAAATAACAGAAGCAATGAGTGCACAACCAACTATTACGCTAGCGGGAGTAAAGGGTAAAAAGAATGAGTAGACAGTGTCACTTGTTCCCTGCTCTGAGCCTTACTCAATTAATACAGAATTTTAGTTCATCTTATATACTCCTTTAGATGGGTTTTACATATCTCTTGCAGCTGATTTGTTCCTGTTTATGTTGCCATCTATCCTGGTGATGTCTTTTGGACATATAACCTCAACAATTTTAGATAGGCTAATCTTGCTCTACTCCAGTTATACTATATTGGTCTAATTGCCATATCCTTGTGGACTTGTTTTCAGACATAACACAAGACCTTAGATTTATGCAACTTTGCTCATATATTACCTAATTATGGTTCTTTATCTGCAAAGCTAGAAAATCTTCACTAGCGTACACACAGCATCTTCCCTTAACCATATAACCATTTACGGAGCGGAAACAGGCCATGTTGGCCTTTCGAGTCCGCACCGGTTCACTGATTCGATATTCTTTTTCGACATTCATTTACATAGATTTAAAATGCTCCTGTACATGGTCAGCATGGAGGAAGTGATATGACCAATCCACACCCCTGGGCATCCACTGATGGGGAAGTTCAGGATCCAGGAGTGTTGTATTCAGAATAGGTTCGACAGTTCAAAGAGTATCAAGGCTGGACATGTGTAATGAAAAAACAGTGATCTTTATTTATACACAGATGAATTCACAAAGGCACATACTGACAAATTAATGTACACAGTACACAAGCATGGTAAACTGAGAAATGAGAGTTTATCTTGTCATGGTTGTTTACTTACTTCCTTCAGCACCCACCACCCACAGGAACGGTATACTGAGAAACAAGGGTTTAACTTCTTCAGCACCTATCACCCACAGGCACAGCACACTAATGACAGTAATGAATAAACAAGTATATACAAAATAAACTTCATATCCAGTGTAACCTCTGTTCAGGATCTGGGATGGCCAGTCAGTCGCCCCAGAGCTGCCTGCAGCCTGGAACTCAGTAATGATCATAACAAACAATTACACACAAACCTGGTTCCAGCATCAACCATGGCTCAGGATCTGGGACTGGCCCATTGCAGTTGGCCCTCCAGAGCTGCCTGCTTCAGGCAGCCTGGGCTTCAGGGTTGGTTTGAAGCAGCAGCAAATAGAGACACATGTTTTGCTTTTTCAATGCTGTACCGGCCGAAGTGACCTGCAAGGACAAATCCTGCATCAACCTCACCTGTGGGCAGATCTAACCATTGATTTTTGTGGACCAATCACATGTCAGCTGCCTGGGCCAATCACACATCAGCCTCATCGGAAGGCAGATCTAACCTTGATTGGCAGATGAGGAGACTGCCAACTAGGCTCCAGCTGGAGAGGTCACATGACCCTCCTCAATCCAGGGGATTTAAACTAGATTCACAGTGGGTGGGAACCAAAGTGAAGAGGCAGTATGTGCACAAGTAGGGACGGCTGGTCAGGAGTTTGTGTGGAAGGAAAGGTAGATAAGGCAAAATTGCAGCCATGGAGATGTGTTTGCAATACAATAGGGACACAGAGTCAAGAGTAACAATTAAAGGGCTAAAGGTTTTGTACTTAAATGCACCCTGCATAGGAAATAAAGTGGATGACCTTTTAGTACAGCTACAGATTGGAAGGTATGATGTTCTGGCCATCGCAGAGTCGTGGCTAAAGGATGGATGTCATTGGGAGTCGAATATCCATGGATACACAGTCTATAAAAAGGATAGGCAGATGAGTAGAGGGATGGTGTGACTTTGTTGGTAAGGAACAACATTAAATGATCTGACATAGGATCAGAAGATATAGAATCATTGTGGGTTGAGTTGAGAAATTACAATGGAAATGAAATTAGAGTACTTGGAGGCCCCTGACAAGATAGGCCAAAGCCAGCATGGTTTCCTTGAGGGAAAATCTTGCTTGACAAACCCATTAGAACCGAAATGACAAGCAGGCTGGATAATGGAAATGTGTATTTGGATTTTCATAAAGCCTTTAACAAGGTGCTGCTACTTTAATGAAATAAGAGCCCATGGAAGCACACTAGCATGGGTAGAGCATTGGCTGACTGGCAAGAAGCAGATAGTTGGAATATAGGGACCATATTCTGGTTGGCTGCCAGTTGCTAGTGGTATTTCACAGGGGTAGGGATTTGGTCATTACTTTACATGTTGTACATCAATGATTTGGATTATGGAGTGAATGGCTTTGTGGCCAAGTTTGCAGATGATACGAAGATGGGTGGAGCAGTGTTGAGGAAATGGGGGGGGGGGGTACAGAAGCACATAGACGGATTAGGAGAATGGGCAGAGAAGTTGCAAATTAAATAATGTTGCCCTATGTACGGTCCTGCACTTCAGTAGAAAAATTAATGGGAAGATTTTTTTTTAATGGGGAGAAAATTAAAAATACCCAGATGCAAAGGGACTTGGGAATATTCGTGCAGGATAGCCTGAAGGTAACTTGCAGGTTATGGTGATGAAGAGGGAAAATGTCATGCAGGCATTCATTTCAAGAGGAATGGAATAAAAGAGCCAGGATGTGATGTTGAGGCTTTAAAAGGCACTGTTGAGCAGTTTTGGGCTCCTCATTTAAGAAAGGATGTGCTGCCATTGGAGAGGGTTCAGAGGAGATTCACAAGGATGATTTTGGGAATAAAAGGGTTATCCTACGAGAATGTTTCTCAAACTATACGCATTGGAATTTAGGAGAATGGGAGGGGGATCTCGTTGAAACATTTCAAACGTTGAAAGGCAAGGATGGAGTAGATGTAGAAAGGTTATTTCTCATTTTTTGTAATTTTTTTAATTTATCACTCTATTAACCATATCAACCAAAATATGTACAAATATTTCTCATTAAATATGCACAGTGACATTTTCTCTCTTTTCTCCCCATCCCTCCCTTCCCACCCTCCTCCAAAATCAATATTAAACATATAAAATACAATAAAACAACATCTTCACACAAAAGAAAAACAAAAAAGAAAGACATGTCATCTACTTTTACACGTTAAATCTTATCGTGCTTTTCATTTTAGTAGGTCCAAGGCCGGCTCTTTCTGTTATGTTTCATGTACGGTTCCCAGATTTGTTCAAAGAATGTAACTTTGTCTTTTAAATTATATGTAATTTTTTCCAATGGAATACATTTATCCATTTCCATGTACCATTGTTGTATTTTCAGGCTCTCTTCCATTTTCCAAGTTGACATTATACATTTTTTTGCTACTGCTAAGGCTATCCTAATGAGTTTTTTTTGTGCTCTATCCAATTTGAGACCTAGTTCTTTACTTCTTACATTATTAAAAAGAAAAATTTATGGATTGTTTGGTATGTTGACTTTTGTGATTTTATTTAATATCTGATTTAGTTCTTCCCAAAAAGTATTCACTTTTGCGCATGCCCAAATTGCGTGTATTGTTGTCCCAATTTCATTTTTACAGTGAAAGCATCTATCCAATATTGTTGGGTCCCATTCTTTTAATTTTTGAAGGGTGATATATAACCTGTGTAACTAATTATATTATATCATACATAGCCTTGTGTTTATTGTGTTCTTCATAGTTCCAGAACATAATTTTTCCCATGTTTCATTCTTTATCTTTGTTTAAATCCTTTTCCCATCTTTGTTTAGGTTTGTACCTTATTTCATCATTTTCCTTGCCTTGCAGCTTTATATACATATTTGTTATAAACCTTTTAATTATCATTGTGTCTGTAATTACATATTCAAAGCTGCTTCCTTCTGGTAGTCTCAATCTGCTACTCAATTTGTCCTTTAAACAAGTTTTCAATTGATGGAATTCAAACATTGTACTATGAGTTATTCCGTATTTGTCCTTTGTGGTGATACACCACCGGCCTACTGGAGGGGGGAACATCTGTACCTGCAGGAGTGCACTGCCGGCCTACTGCAGGGGCAACCTCTGTACCTGCAAGAGTGTAAGGGGACAGGACAACACCTGGCCTGCTGTCAATCAGTCAGCCTGAATGGATCAAGCCCCAGCCAGTTGGGTGTCAATCACCCTCCGGGATATAAGTCTGCGCCGGCCTCCTGAAGCCTCACTCAGAGTTACTGCAGCTACAGCCAGCCTGGCTCTGTGGAAGTCTTTGCAGATTAAAACCTGTTGTACATTCTTTACCTTGTGTGTGTCTGATTCTGGCTAACAGCGCACCACATCCTTCAACTGTTCAAATGTTAATAAATTATTTCCCAAAAAACAATTTTCTATTCTCTTGATTCCTTTTCTCTCCCATTCTCTAAAAAATAAGTTGTCTATTGTAAAAGGGATTAGTGGATTTTGTGTCAAAAGCATTTTTGGTATTTGGTCATTTATTTTTTTCCTTTCTACGTGTATCTACTTCCATATTTTAAGTAAATGATGCAGTACTGATGAGTTGTTATATTGCACCAGCTTTTCATCCCATTTATAAAGTATATGTTCTGGTACCCTTTCTCCTATTTTATCTAGTTCTATCTTAGTCCAATCCGGTTTTTCTTTCGTCTGGTAAAAATTTGATAAGTACCTTACCATAATTGCGCAGCTCTGTAATAATTTCTGAAGTTTGGTAACTGTAATCCACCTTGATTATACCTCTCTGTTAATTTATCTAGGACTACCCTCAATTTTCTCCCTTTCCATAAGAACTTCCTTATTATTCTCCTGAGTTCAGCAAAGAATCTCTGTTAAGGAAATTGGTAATATTTGAAATAAGTATTGTATCCATGGGAATATGTTCATTTTAATGCAATTCACCCTCCTGATACCTAGATATCAAATCACTTGCAATTGCCATTTAAATAGAGATTCTTTTTTTAATTCTGTATAATCCGCTTTACTCATTGGCCTCACTTTGCTTTTATTTTTGTTGACCTTATAACCAGATATTTCTTCATATTCCTTCAGTTTCTTATATAACTCTTTTATTGATTTCTCTGGTTCTGTTAGGTATACTATGATGTCATCTGAGAATAGACTGATTTTATACTCATTCTCCTTTATTTTTATCCCTTTTATTTTATTTTCCTTTCTTATCAGCACTGCCAATGGATCTATTGCTAAGGCAAACAATGGACATCCCTCCCTAGTTGATCTGCTTAGTTTGAACTGGTTCAATACATATATTAACTGGATTAGGGTATTATATAATTGACTGTTGGCAAAGGTAGTGGTAAATGGATATTTTTCTGGGAGATTGAATTTCTGTAACACTTTAAATAAATAGTTCCACTCTACCCTGTCAAAGCCTTTATCGGCGTCTAAAGCAACCGCCACTGTTGGTTTTTTATTTCCCTTGAGCTGCATGAATTAAATTAATAAATTACAAACATTGTCCGCTGTACGTCTTTTCTTGACAAATCCAATTTGGTCTTGTTTTACTATTTTTGGTACACAGTCGGCCAATTTGTTTGCTAATAATTTTGCTATTATCTTATAATCTGCATTTAGTAAGGATATTGGTCTGTATGATGCTGGTGTTAATGGGTTCTACCCGTCTTTGGTATTACTGTGATTATTGGTGTCTTGTGTGATTCTGGTAAGCTTTGTGTTTCTTCCACCTGATTCATTACTTCCAGGAGGGGTGGAATTAAAAACTCTTTAAATGTTTTATAAAATTCTATTGGAAATCCATCCTCTCCTGGTGTTTTATTGTTCGGCAGCTTTCTTAATATGTCCTGAACTTCCTCTATTTCAAACAGTTTTATCAGTTTGCTTTGATCCTCTACTTGTAATTTCGGCAATTCGATTTTAGCTAAAAACTCTTCTATTTTATCGTTTTCCCCTCATTCTCAGTTGTTTATAAAATTCCTTAAAGTTTTCATTAATCTCTATTGGGTTGTATGTGATTTGTTTGTCCTTTTTCCTTGACACCAATACAGTTCTTTTAGCTTGCTCTGTTTTAAGTTGTCAGGCCAATATTTTATGTGTTTTTTCTCCCAATTCATAATACTTTTGCTTTGTTTTCATTATGTTCTTCTCCACTTTGTACATTTGTAATATTTCATATTTTATTTTTTTGTCCACCAACTCTCTTTTTCTTTATATCCTCCCTTTTCTATAATTGCTATCTCTCTTTCCAGCTGTTCTATTTCCTGATTGTATTCCT
This sequence comes from Narcine bancroftii, assembly GCF_036971445.1. NCBI lineage: Eukaryota > Metazoa > Chordata > Chondrichthyes > Torpediniformes > Narcinidae > Narcine > Narcine bancroftii. The sequence goes on from NC_091472.1 coordinate 224,002,026, forward strand.
TTTTCATCTTAGTTACATAACTTATTATCTGTCCTCTGATGAAGGCTTTCATTGCATCCCATAGTATAAATTTATCTTTTACAGATTCTGTTTATCTCAAAGTATGTTTTAATTTGGCATTCAATAAACTCTCTAAATTCCTGCCTTTTGAGAAGCATGAGGTTTGTCCTCCAGTTCTATTGCTAATAACAGGGATGAATGATCTGAAAGTAGTCTAGCTTTATACTCAGTTTTCCTGACTCTCCCTTGAATATGAGCCGACAACAAAAATATATCAATCCTTGAGTATGTCTTGTATGCCTACTCGAGTAATATGAATATTCCTTCTCTTTTGGGTGCTGTCTCCTCCATATATCTATAAGTTTCATTTCCTGCATTGATTTAATCATAAATTTGGCTACTTTATTCTTTTTGTTTGTTATCTTTCCAGTTTTATCCAAAACTTGATCCAAATTAAGGTTAAAATCCCCTCCTATCAGAATATTTCCTTGTGTATCTGCAATCTTCAAAAAAATATCTTGCATAAACTTTTGATCCTCATCATTAGGTGCGTATATATTGAGCAAATTCCAAAATTCTGAGTATATCTGACACTTTATCAGACCCGCTGGGTCTGCTATTTCCTCTTCTATTTTGATTGGTACATTTTTGTTAACTAATATGGCTACACCTCTAGCTTTTGAATTATATGATGCTGCCGCTACGTGTCCTACCCAGTCTCTCTTCAATTTGTTATGTTCCACCTCGGTTAGATGTGTTTCCTGCACAAATGCTATATCTACTTTTTCCTTTTTCAGTAAATTTAGTAGCCTCTTTCTTTTAAATTGGTTATGTATTCCATTAATGTTTATAGTCATACAACGTGGCCATCTTATATCTTTGTTTTCACTTCTTTTCTGCCTCCTCATCACCTCCATCCCCTTTTTTCCATTATTGTTTTTTTAAGTTTACCTTTTTAATCTTAATATAATGACAACACACTTAAAACATGAAATACCCCAACAATCCCCACAGCCAATAACTCTTTAACCCCAAATGAACCCCCCTCCTTGGGTTGCCCGTTGTCCCTTGCCGGGCAACCACAACTCCCCTTTCCATTTGGTTTGCAATCATACTCGCAAGCGTCAACTTATTTCGCAGTGATTGCTATCCTCCCCACCCCACCCCAGTCCCCCTGCAGAGAACACTGTTTATCTGTACATATAACAAAGCTCTCTCTTTTTCCCCCTTCTTTCCCTTCTTTTTCATCTTTAAATCTCTATATATACATCATCTTCACTTTATATTATTACATATTTTTGTATATTTTCTTGCCAGTCTTCCTTCTTGTCACTCATCCTCATCTCTTCTCCTGTCCTGCAAATGTTCTGCAAATTCTTGGGCTTTCTTTGGATCTGAAAATAGTCTATTCCGTTCCCCAGGAATAAATACTTTGAGTACTGCTAGATGTCTTAACAAAAAGTTATAACCTTTCTTCCATGAAATTATTTTTGCCGTGTTGAATTCCTTCCTCTTCTTTAAAAGTTCAAAGCTTATGTCCGGGTTAAAAAAATATTTTTTGTCCCTTATATTCCAACAGCTTTTTGTCTTCTCTAACTTTATTCCTTGCCCACTCCAGTATGTTTTCTCTTGTCGTATATGTTTTATTAAGATGGATCTCGGCTTTTGGTGTGGCAGTGGCTTCGTTACTAGTGCTCTATGTGCCCTTTCTATTTCTTCATGTAAATCCGTCGCTCCCAACATCTTCATGATCCATCCTTTTATAAATATCTTCATATCTGACCCTTCTTTGCCCTCTTTCAGGCCCACCATTTTTATGTTGTTTCGCCTACTGTAGTTTTCCAACATGTCAATTTTCTGGGATAATAAATCTTGTGTTTCCTTAATTTTTTTGTTGTCACTCATCCTCATCTCTTCTCCTGTCCTGCAAACGTTCTGCAAATTCTTGGGCTTTCTTTGGATCCGAAAACAGTCTATTCCATTCCCCAGGAATGAATACTTTGAGTACTGCTAGATGTCTTAACAAAAAGTTATAACCTTTCTTCCATGAAATTATTTTTGCCATGTTGAATTCCTTCCTCTTCTTTAAAAGTTCAAAGCTTATGTCTGGATTAAAAAAATATTTTTTGTCCCTTATATTCCAACAGCTTTTTGTCTTCTCTAACTTTATTCCTTGCCCACTCCAGTATGTTTTCTCTTGTCGTATATGTTTTATTAAGATGGATCTCGGCTTTTGGTGTGGCAGTGGCTTTGTTACTAGTTCTCTATGTGCCCTTTCTATTTCACCTTTTTTAAAGTCTCATTTTAATGGTTTTATGTTATATCCAGTGTACAAGTCGACCCCCACTTTTCAGACTATCCAGGCCTCCCAGGAAAACCCAAAATTTTTAAAAACATCCCAATCATAAGTAACAAGGCCTACTGGGCAGGAGCAGTGATGGTCCACTGAGCTGGAGAGGTGACAGTGCTCCTGGAGGGAGCAGGAACCTCAGCCCACCAGGCAGGAATGGTGACCTCAGGGTTCCAGGTAGGAGCAGTTATGGTGGTGCCCAACGGTGGGGAGGTGCTTCTAGCATAGACTTAAACTGAATTAATATCAATCTGGTTTTTTAGTGAATTTAAGGTCTTAAAAGTGTATCTGGCATATAAGTAAACCTCCTCACTGTCACTTTTGAGATATTTTTAGGGTTTCACAACTCAACTTATACACCAAAATACACACTATGTCAAACATGTAGTTTCTTTAAATTAGCCATCTGCAACTAGATGAACCTTGTTCACCTGTCAAACTAGTGAAGTTTCTTTATATGTATTCAAGCTCAGACTCACTTGGTAATGTTTGTCATTACACTACTTCAATCCTTACTATAAATCTGGAACAAACTGGAGTACATTTGCAATGATCTCATTTGCTGTTTGTAGTGCTAATTTGGAATGTTTAATAGAACTGGTAATATCTATTGAACTGTCAAACGCATGAACCCAAACTACTTAATATGATTAAACATTTTGTTGTACTACACAAACCTTTCCTTAATCTGAAGCACAAACACTTGTCTAACCCCTTCAGTACAGTTAATGTTTGTGATAACTAGTCATCTTTGTATAACCTACAAACTAGACAACGTAAACTGATTTGATGTAACGTAGCATTTTTTTAATACAACGAGCAGTAACGTCTTCAGTCAACTGTCAAACCAGTAAGCGTAATTATTTCTTCGAAGTAATCATTTGGAAGTGTTTATAAGACTATACTCCAAAAGATTTACAGGTAATCTGAAACATTGATCAGCCATGCACCATCTTCAAAAAATTATCAAACTAGTGAATATAAACTAGATTTTTTGTCATAAATATTCTGAATCATTTATAAAAGATTTTGATTGTCCTATGAAAACCATTCAAGTTAATTGGAAAGATACATGTGCAACTTCTTCAGAAGTTAATCTGCTGTTCCCTGCAATAAATGTTAGTGTTTGATGAAAGAACTACGAAAAACTTACAAATAAGGGAACATACACAGGTTTGTTTTAGAAAATTTTAATTATTTGCATCATTACAGAAAAAAACAATGAATAAAACATTAATCAGATATCCCTATCCAATGATACAAAAAATTATTTTATTTTTTTTCTCCTCAACACCCCCCCCCCCACCTAAAAGAAAGAAAAGGAAACACCTACTATTTAATATACAACAATTGCTATTAAAATTACTGATTAAGAGGAGTGGATAAGGTAGAAGAGGTGGAAAGAAAATTATCTATAAAATCTATATATGGTTTCCAAATGCTATAAAAATTTTCAACCCTATTCCTTAAACTTATTTTTTTTTTCCAAAGGTATACAATTTCACATCTCATTATACCATCTACTTAATAACACTTCTCTATCATCTTTCTATGATATCGCTATACGTTTCTTTGCGGTTGCTATTGCAATATTTTTTTTAATTCTTGATATTTGTCCAATTTCAATTTTGTATCTTTTTCATAAATATCTCCAAGCAAAAATATTCTTGGATCCTTTGGTATCTTTATCTTCATAATTTGTCTTAATAATAAACTCAGTTCATTCCAAAACCTTCCCACTTTTTCTTTCACACGTCGAAAACACTTATTTGAGTAATTAGAATTAAGTCCATTTAACTTATATGGAGTATAATTGATGAAGAAAATTATATTGAATCATTTGATATTTAATATTTACTGTATTCATAACTCTTTCATGACATAATTTTGACCAAATCTCCTCCTGAATTTATATATTTAAATCTTTCTTCCATCAGATTTTTGATTTATATAAATCATTTTTCTTTACAGTCTCTTGTAATTTTCTATACATATTAGTAATACATTTTTTAACAAATGTATCTGTTATTATATCTTCAAAGTGACTTTGTTTAGCGAGTCTCAAATCTGCTCCCAGTCTCTTTTTCAAATAGATTTTTAATTGATATGCAAAAATATACATAATACAATTTATCTTTTAATTAATCAAAAGTTAAGAGAAAAGATCCTAAGAAACAATCTTTTATTCTCTGTAAACCTTTACTCTACCAATTGTCAAATAAAGAATTGTTCGAAGTAAAAGGAGGAAGTTGATTTTGTTTTAACAACATTTTTGGTAATTGATCATTTTTAATTCCTCTCTGAATATGAATTCTATTCCATATTTTTAATATATGCTTTAACACTCTTCACCCGTGGCAGTTGGCCATTGTTGGGGGAGACCTTATTCAGCGATGTCAAAGGTTTCCCCAACTCCAGGCCTATCACCACGCCTACCTACCCCCTGGAGTGCTCCAGGATCCTTCAAAGTAGGCCTCTTTTTAATCAGCTCCTTTTTCTTGCTCAAGTTCTTGAAATGTAACAGTCGATTTATCTTTCTTAGGTGGCATTGTATATTGTTCTGTAGGCCTTCCGATAGCTTCCTCTTCTATTTTCTTTCAATCAATTCAGCCCTTTTGATTCTTTTAAAAGTTTTTCAGAGAGAGTAGAGAATTCAAGTCTAGCCCATGTCATCATGTAGCACACCCCCCATACACAGGTTTATTTAATATTTTTTGTGGTGTTAATTTGTAAAGGTTGATACAACTGGCAGTAACTTTATTCATCTGCCAACCCAGTGAACATGAACTCATACAACACAAGGATGGATTCAGAAATTTTCCAATCATTGTACTACATAAACTTTACAGTTAATCTGAAAAATATTAAACACCTATGTAACTTCAGAACTGTTCATCTGCTTTTACCCCCCGCCACCCCCCCCAGTGTTTAAAACACTAGCTGTAACTTTATCTAACTACCTGTGATAGAACAGATTCTATCGCCAATGTGTATATGTACATATGTACGGATGGTAGTGTAGGATGACTGTGATTGGCTGAGAGAGTAGCCACACCTACTGGCAGGTCTTAAAGGATTGCTCCTCGCCAGACCAGATCATTCTGGACTGGTCGACCTACTTGAGATATGCTCCAGTCTTTTAGTTAATAAAAGCCTTGCTTTGGATCAATAAGTCTTTGGTTCTTTCGACGCACATTCCACTACCAAACCAATGAAGCATTCCAAATTATTGAAACATTTATGCCATTATGTTACTCGAATCTTTTCAATTACATGTATTTAATCCATCCTGGAGTAGAGAAATTTCTTCAAATTAGGTAAATTGCTGTGTCCAGTGTTAAGTTTAGAACATTTGACACAATTGGTAATACTTTAACTGTATTCAGCTTTCAAAAAACGGTCAATATAAACTATACAATGTAATGAAGTGTTTTAAACATTTACCAATATATCATGGCACTAATGTAAACATTTTCAGTTAATCTGAAATATATCAGAATGGTTAAATTGCTGTTCCTACTGCTAAATTTCAAGCCCCTTTTCCACTGGCATCTCAGTTAATTGGTTGTGCAGTGTCCCGGGATAGGAAGCCCTTTGTGCTGTTTCCTCTGGACCACCCTTAACTGGAATACAACTCATCCCCAGCGATCAGAGTGTTCTACCTTCAAATGGAAACTGGTGACTTTCTGCTGTCCCTTTTCCACTAGTTTTTAAAATCAGTACGCCGGCATCAGTTGGCGCCGGGGATACGAGTAGGGGTCGAGGTGGTTAATCCTCGGCGTGAAATGACATGATTTGATGCCAGTGTGCTGACATTTTTCTTTTTCCACTGTCCCTGTCCCAGTTAATTCCTGGGACAAGGTACCAGTGGAAAAGGGGCTAATGTTTGGAAAATCTACAAAACAAGTGAATGAACAAGGGTTTATTTAATGTTATGTAGCATTCTGAATCAAATGGAAATATTTATTTCATTGGATGACTTAAATATTTCTATTTTTAAATTATGTTTAATTACATTTATATATTTTTTTTTAAAGTTGTGTATATTCTTCAAAATAGCCAATTTTCTGTTTGAAGTATTAAGTTGGAATGTAGGATACAACAGGAATTTTAATCAACTCAAACTAGTGTAATGGAATATATATTTGGGAGATAATTGGTAAAATTAGATTAGGTTACATACATACACACATTTTAAAACGGATCTTATTTGAAATACTGAAGAATTCATATTTTGTGAACTTTACAGAAACTATGGAGAATGCTATGCACATTTCACAAGTAGGTACTAATTGAAATGACATCATAAAAGCAACAAGCAGGAGTCAGACTGGTTGGTTGGACATCTCTGCAAAGTGCTCACTCAAAGGTCAATGAGAAGTTTTGTTTACCTAAGACAACAGATGGGAGCAAGAGTCTAACTCCTATTGTTTGCTGGAAAAGGTGGGGGGGGGGGGCTTTGCAAGTGAGAGAGTCACAGGTACTTTCTAGCAGTTGGAAGATGAAGAGAGAGACTGAACAGTCACAGCTGAAGCAAGCAAGAAAAGCTTGTTGGAACTGAAACAGAAAGCTCCAGAGTGGCGGACGGCTGGAAGTGCTATCTGTCTGATGTTTCCCTTGGAATAAAGAGTAACAGAAAGGAACTCTGTGGTAGCCTGAAAGAAAGAGGTTATCATCTGGAGAACCCTGATGGGGCAAGTTTCATCAGCAAGACATTGAGGTGACTAATGGTGGTACCTCAGTTGTGGAAATCCTGGATCAACAAATCTCTCTCTGCAAACCTCCAAAGAACCTTCTTGAGTGGTAAACATTTACCTTTTGAGCACCAAAGCCTGGTGAACTTTATACATGTTAAATTCTGTGCACAGTATAAGTTATTGCCTACAACCAGTGAACTTAGGGAGAATGAGAAGTGAGATTGAACTGTGAACTAAAGAACTTTTCTTAAATTTACACACACACACTACATACACATGCCCTTAGAATTAGAAGGGGGTTAAGTTGAGTTTAGTTAAGTTAATAGAGACAAGTTAAAGTTTGATTCTGTTTTCATGTTTAAAGATAATTAAAAACAACTTTTGTTTGAGTAACTACTTGTCTTGGTGACTGTCTATTGCTGCTGGGTTTTGGGGTCCTTTGGGCTCATAACAATAGTGAATGCAAACCAGTTTCTTTGGTGTAAAGAGCATTCTGAATCAGTTGAAAACCTTTATTTCATTGTACTTCATAAACCTTTAAGTAATATGAAATACAGATCATAGAACAAAAATCTACAGCAGAGTCCAGGCCCTTCAGCCCAGTGTTACAATGACCTAATAACCTACTCAAACTGCCTAGAATTTCCTGGCTGCATAATCTTCCAATTTTCTCAGCTCTATGAACCTATCCAATAGTCTCTTAAAAGATTCTACTGTGCCTGCTTTCACCATTATTGCTGGCAGCACTTTCCAAACATTTATGCAACTTCAGAACAGTTAATCTCCTGTTCATTGAGAAGTTTTCATGATTGATACAACTCAATATTTCTAAAAACAAGAGAATGCCTGGACCTTTATTTGATGTTGTGTTACACTCTGAATCTTGGGAATGTTTATTTTATACAACATTCAGTTTATCTAAAATACAAAGTCGTGCAGAATCCTCAAAATTGCTAATTTACTGTTTGCAGTGTTAAGTTACAGTGTTTGAACATAGTGTGGTAAATCACTGTAATGTATAATTATCTGGATACCTATTGGCTGGTTGCGCCTATGGCTCCTCCCCACAGGCTCCTGATTAAAAGGTGACTGTTCCACAGCCCCCTCCAACTCAGTGTAGGACAACCGAACACAAGAATATGCTATGTTCTCAAGTGAATTAAAGCCTATGGGTTTCTCCAAATAGGCTCCTGAGTGATTGATGGGGCATCAGGCTGCAACTTAATTCAACTTTAAATCTCCTTATGGACCCTACCATATTTATTCACCTGGAAAGCTTTACTTTATTCTAGTACTGAAAACATTTTAGTTAGTATGAAGCATCACACAGTTGTGTTAATCTTTACAGAACTGTTTCCAATATGATACACTGTATTCTAAATCACTTAGAAATGTTTATTTTATACTATTACTTAATGTTTTTGTTAATCTGAAATATATGTACATTCTCGAGACAGCAAATTTTCTGTTTGCAGTGTTAAGTTATATTGTTTGATATTTAAAGCTTTGCCAAATCAATTTACTATTTCCTCAGTTGCTGGGCTTCATTTGATGTAATTCAACATTCAGAATCACATGGAATTGTTTATTTTATACTGCTAATTAAAATCCTCTGTTCAACTGAAATACATCAAAGAGTTGTGTAAATTATAATGTTTGAAACTTAGGGCTAAACAGTGAGATTTTCAATCTCCTGAATACCTGTATACCATTATTTCCCTTCTTTCTCTGCAGCCAGACACATATTCCTCCCTTTATTCCCAATCAGCTCTATCCACAATCTAGTAATCTTTGTCTTCACATGTTGAACACCTTAGGGTTTACCTTACTCCTATTTGCCAAGTGTAAAGGTGGAGATTCTCCACCCTCAAGGCAGGAGGCTTACCTCCATGTATGTGCCGTGGCCGGATCCAAGCCGCCAACTACAATCCCTCTCAGGAGAAGGGTCAGCGGCAGAGGGCCGTGCTCCACCACCCTGCATGAATGTACTGCTGCTCAAGCAGCTGGCTAGAGAAGGGCTGATGATGTCGAAGTGACATTGTCAGCCCATGACTCATCCCACTCACCTCTCTCCCTCCATGACCACCTCAGGGCAGGGGCCTGATGTAAAGATGTAAAGGTTAATTATTAGTTAGTTTTGTGCCTGTCTCTTTAAACAGTCTATTGTTTGTAATGTTAGCATAGTGACTAATTATGTAATTTGTCATAATATCCACCCAGGCTAACGGCTAGCTCTTACATTCTATAAGATGTGAAGGAAGTCTGAGCATGAGAAATTTAACTTCGAATTTATGTATCTTTAAAAGCTTTTTATATCTTTTGTATCATTATATGGTAAATGCTTTGTTATTCATCATTATGAAAGTCTTAATACAAAGTGGTGCAAAAGTTTGGTTTTTTGAATGAATTAAAACTATATAAAATAACAACCACAGAGTTTAATTTGGTGGACTAAATTCGGCATATCATAATTCAAGGTTTGGAAGATGATACTTTGAAATTAGGAAATATTAGAATAAGGAAAGTATCATCTACATTTTGATTCAAAGAAAAATTTAAAATGTGAACTTTGTTCATAAGAAAGGTTCATAAAATTTGTCTAAAATAATTAACAACTTGACTTAAAGCCAAGAAATGTCCACACTGTAACAATAGCATATTCCAGAAATGTTGGGAACCTGTCTGTGAATTGCACAGTTTGAAATTGAGCCAAGGTCTGGCCAGACACCTGCAACCTTGAAAAAGATAAGCCAGAGCTCTGCTAGCAGAATTGGCAGGAAGCCCAGAATACGTTGTTATAAACAAGGTAAGAAATCTTGTGTGCATATCCACAGACAATTCAGCTAGCAGCAACTCTCTCAAAGGGACCAAATAAGAAACAAAATTCATTTACAATTCCCAGGAACCTGGGGAAACCAGGTTGTTGTGTGAAGAGCCAAAGATGGACAAGAAGTCTCGGGCTAAAGATAATGAGCAAACAGCTCTTCTCAAAGTAGCACTGCAGACCTCATTTACTGGCTTAAATGTTAATGGAACTGGAACAGATGAATTTATGTAGCCAAGTCCCATTGGCACTGTACCAAGTGAAATGCAGAAACTAGGGACATCTGAAAGTTCAGATGTGAATCCTGATAATAGTATTTCCAAGGTTATAAGCACAGGAAGATCTTCAAAGGCATCTAGAGTAAGTACAGCTTTGCATGCTTCAAGCATATCAGCTATGCATGCTAAGGCACAAGTAGACCTGGCTACTGTCTATACACAACAACAGTGGTTGGAGAAAAGATATGTTTTAGAGGATAGGGAGGTTCAAATCAGGAATCAGCAACTGAGGCAAGAAGAGCAACTTAAAAGGTTACAAATGACTAGTGAAGAACAAAATAGATTATTGAATAGATAAAAGAAAAGACTAGAGCTTGAAGAACAACGTGCTATGGATATGGCAAAGGTAAAAGCATTAGCTCAGGCTTCTTCAAGATTTGTCACTCAAAGTGACATGCCCAAGGGGCCAGCACCTAACCTTCCAGCAGAGCCATGGGTGACGCAGCCATTAGAAAGATATACTCAAGCAAGGAGCTACTGCTTGTTCTCAAATGACAATGACCAATCCTATGGAAAGAGCAAGCAGTGTTCAAATCTCTCCAGAGATACAAGGATCTTCCTGAAAGGAGGGCATTTCAGAAAAATTCAACCATGCGAGTTGATCATACTCAACTATTGATAACTCTTGGTGCTGCTGGAGCTACAACTCAAGGATCTCCACCAATGCCATCACTTACAACCCAAAGACCTACACCTATGGCACCAATTCAAGATCAGTTTTCTCCATTCACTTCAAGACAACCAGTTGAAGCCATGGTGGACAAGACAATAATATTGCTTATAGCAAAACAAAATGAAATCTCTGCTATGTTAGCACAGCAACAAGGTTCATACAGTTTACCCAAGAAGAAAATTCCAGTTTTTAAAATGGAGATCCATTACAGTATCTGACGTTCATGAAATCGTTTGAACATCAGAATGAAAATAATACTAAAAATGTTAAAGATAGTCTTTATTATTTGGAACAGTATATAAAGGTTAAAACCTTCTGTTTGTGATTTGTGGTTGTTTTATGACTTTCCCTTTAAGAAAGCTTATTGTTTTGTAGAATTACCATAGTTACTATTTAATCATATGTCGTAATATCCAAGTGGATGAGGAGCTCATTCTCATTCTTGGAATAACCATGGAGTAAGCTCACTTGAAACTTTTCTTTGAATTCATTATTATTAATTTATTATCATTTTAATTCATTTATACTTGTTTGGTTGAGTATCATCATTTACAATATGCTTTGTTTTACTCATCGTTATGAAGTGCAAAGCTATGAAAATGTTTATTCGCTTTTATCAACATAAAATTAAAGCTATTTACAGCTGCAATTACGAAGTTTGATTTATTTGGATGAATAAGATGCAACTCGAAATATCATTGCTTACTTTCCTTGAAGATGACATGTTGTGAAGTGTTATCGATATAGTATACAGCTGAAGGAGTAGTCAAAAGTTGCCAATATATGAATCCAGAAAAAGGTTTTAAAAGGGCAAAAGAATTATTGCATAAGTTTGGTGATGAAAATAAAATTGCAAGGGCCCACAGACAAGATTCATTCTTGGTCAGCAATAAAATCAAAAGACACAAAGGCTTTACAAGCATATGCACTCTTTCTGAGAGGATGTTGTAACACAATGGAAAGTAGAGTATATTTGCAAGAGTTGATTTTTCTTGCTAATTTATCGATTATTATAAACAAATGGCCTTATAAGCTAAAGGATTTATGGAAAACCAAAGTTGCAGAGCTTAAGATTCTTCCCAGAAGGAACGCCACTTTTGAGGATGGTATACAATTTTTGGAATGGCATGTGCATGTTAACACTATACCAGTATTTGGAAATATTAATGATTCATTCAATAGTTCCTAAAGATATAAAGAAGTCTAAGACATTGTTGCAAAAGAAACCAAAGGGAAGTACCTTTGTTATTGCTGTGTCAGATACAAGCATAGGAAAGAACAAGTTAAACAATGGAAAAGGAAGATTAGACTGTTCAGGAACTCTGTTTTTATTGCAAAAATGTTCATAATTTGAGAAAAAGTCACATGTCAAGAAATTAATATTTTTAAAGAAGAATGGATTATGTTTTGGCTGCTTGTAAAGGACACCAGCAAAATGTGTAATAAGTGACTCAGTTGTGATACATGCAGTTTAAAGAAGCTCAAGTTACTGCACACTCAACAAAGTTGAGAAAGATGTCAAACAATCTGAATCCAAAACTAAAGACAGTCAGAGAAGATGCTTTAGTTTCAGTTCAGACAAACAGTCTTACTGGGGCCGATGACCAAGCCTTCTCAATAGTTCCCATGCAGGTTAAAGATAAAAATGGAGCTTCTTACCAAACCTACACATTTCTTGATCCAGGAAGCACCACATCATTTTGTACTGTTGAATTAATGAATAAACTTAATCTTCAAGGTAAAAGATTACAGATCTTGTTGAAGACAATGAATGATAAAAAGAACATTAAAACTAATGTAGTTCCACAATTACAGATTTTTTGATTGAATAGCAATGAATTTTGTGACTTCCAAATGAGACTATGCCTGTGAATAAGGAGAATATTCCATATTAGGATGATATCAAACAGTGGGCTCATCTAAAAGACATTTGATGGCAAGCTTGAGATGTTAAATGGATTAGATGTACCAAAATCTCTCAAACCTCTAGAAGTAATAAGGAGTCAAAATGATGGAACTTATGCTGTGAGAACATTGCTTGGATGGACGATTAATGGACCATTAGGAGGAAAAGTGAATAAAGAATATTCACGTTCATTGTTTTCTGATAACAGATTTTCAGTTGTGAAACAATGATCTGTGGGAACAACAATTTAAAATTGATTTTCCTGAATGTATCACAGATATTCAAGAACCTTCAAAAAGGAAGACAAGCAGTTTCTGGATTTAGTTTCAAATTCTGTTAAATGTGTTGCTGGTCATTGAAGAAAAGGAAAATTTGTAGGTCCGATAATAAAATAATTGCAGAACAGCACATATTGAATTTAAAGAGAAAATTCAAGAGAAATTCTTCCTTTCAATTGGAATATACAAATATCATGTTGGACATGATAGCCAAGGGTTATGTAAAAATGGTATCAGAAGATATCTTGGAACATAAAGATGGTAAAAAAATGGTATTTACCTCATCATGGAGTTATACATTCACAAAAGAAGAAACTTCTAGATTGTGGAGCATCATTTCAAGGAGATTCATTGAATTCTCAACTTCTTCAAGGTCCAGACTAATAGAACGAAGGGAATAATGGTGAAAGTTATAAATTGAATTGTACAATTCTTAATAAGGCTTGAATTTTGTTTGTGGTTTATGCTCCATTTGTTGAAGATATAGATTTCGTTGTAGATGTGTTTTTATTATTTGGATATCTGAATTTTAACGTAATGATTGGGGATATTTAAATGTGGTATTGGAGCTTTTATTGGATAACTATTCAAGAGTAAAAGGGAAAAATGGTGGAAGAGTACTAAAATTGAATTGTACAATGCTTAATGAGGTTTGAATTTTGTTTTAAGATGGTGGTTTATGTGACTAATATGATGATAGATGTGAAGTTAGTTGATATTTGGTGAAGGTTTATCTCTATAGAGAAAGTTTTTTTCATCTTTTTTTTCATGCTACAATTTTTTTTAAGAATTGATTATTGTTTAAGAATTTTTGATAGATAATGTTACTAATTTTACTAATTTTTTATATTAAGTTTGAGTTAAATATATGTTTCATCTTAACTCTGTTTGTTAAATATATGCATTTAAGTTTGATTTAAATATGTTTTTTAAGTCTGATATCTTAGTATTAATTACTTTTCTTTTTGTTAGTATTTTAATCGGTTATGTTTTTGTCTTTTTTTGTAAGTAGGTTTTTTTTATCACATATATTATTAACTTTATTAATTCTTCACTCTTTATTTTGGGGGGAAAGGGGGGGTTGGACTAATTTGAGTTGGGTTATTAATGTGTAATAATTATTGGGGAGGGTATAGTTTATTTAGATTACTGATACTGTATTGTAATTTTATTATTTTATTCTTAATTTTTTTTAATGTAATCCTATATGTTATTCATGTTATAAAATCTTAAATAAAGTATAAAAAAAAAGGTCCAGACTTAACCAGGTGTTCTGATAGATTTTGTAAAGAGCCTATTGTAATTGCTGCAGATATGAGGCGATGTTTCATCAAGTGAAAGTAGATCGTGATTTTCTACGATTGTTATGGTGGCCTAATGGCGATTACAGTAAAGATATGATTGAATACAGAATGACAGTTCATTTATTTGGAGCAGCTTCGTCACCGAGTTGTGCAAAATTTGCTCTCAGGTAATGTGCTGAAGATAATGAAGAACAATTAAGTTCTCAAGCTATAAGCATCATCAGAAATAATTCCTATGTTGATGATTGTCTGACTTCAGTGGTTTAAAAAAAAAAGCAGCAATAGATCTTTATCAAGAGTTAAAGAAGATCTGTAATAAAGAAGGTTTCTTCCTTACAAAATGGATTAGCAACAGTCAAGGTGTGTTGGTGTTATTCCAGAGCCAGAAAGAGCAAAGGAGATAAACCATCTTGATTTGTATTGTGACGTTCTACCTGTCGAATGAATTCTAAAGGTGCAATGGTGTGTTCAATCTGATGTTTTCAAATTCAAAATTGTTTTGAATGAACAGCCTTTCACAAGAAGAGGTATTCTTTTGATCACAAGTTCAATATACGATCCTTTGAGAATATTGGCACTGGTAGTATTAAAGGCCAAGAAAATTCTGCAAGAATTGCACAGTAGAAAATTTGGATGGGATGTAACTATACCAAAATCCAATACACAAGATTGGATTGAGAGTCTTAAAATGTTAGACAAATTTTAAGACAACAGAGATTTTAAACCAATAGACTTTCGAATTGCCACATTTGCTCAGTTACACCACTTTGCTGACGCAAGTGAAGGTGGCTTTGGTCCTGTCAGTTATTTAGTACTGCGAAATAACCAAGAGCAAGTACATTGTGGATTTGTAATGGGAAAAGCTAGAGTGGCTCTATTAAAGCCAGTCACCATACCTCGAATGGAATTGATTGCCGCTACTATGGCGAGCAAAATGGACACTATGTTGAGAAGAAAATTACAGATGAAGTTAGCAGACTAGTTTTGGACTGATAGTACATCAGTGCTTAAATACATTAATAACAAAACCTCAAGGTTTCGTACCTTCATGACTGACAGAGTTAATGAAATCAAAAAGGTTTTGCATGCTAATCAATGGAGATTTGTTAAAAGAGTGAATAATCTGGCTGATATAGCTTCACGAATATCAAAAGTTCAATCTTTTCTGAACAGAGCCAACACATGGGTGTCCGGTCCTCAATTTCTTTCACAGTCAAAAAAAGTGGCCTCAAAATCCAGAAGAGTTAAAAGAAATTTCAATGGAGGATCCTGAAATCTAAAGCACTAACATAAATACTATTCAAATATCTAATGAAAATGATTCAATCACTCAATTAATTTGCTATCCCTCTTCATGGTTTCATTTGAAAAAGGCAGTAGCATGGATTCTTAGGTGAAAAACTATGCTTCCAAATCGTATCAAGAAAGAGAATCTGAAGACTTGAAAGAGCAGTTACCTAAGAGTTGATGAGTTGGTGAATGCTGAATTGGAGACAACTTGTTTTTAATTAGAAAAAGGAGTTTGATCAGGAGATATCAAAATTGAAGAATCTGAATGTTACAAAAACAAGTAGTGTTTACTAGCTAAATCCTATTTTTTTTTTAAAATTTATTTAAAGTTTTACAACATACAAAATATAAACACAAAATAAAACTAAATCTACCCACAATACCCCTCCCCAACCTTCCCACCCCATGCCACCCTTCCCTCCTTGGAGCTTATATTAAAAAAACATTTACATAAAATCATAATAGGTTGAAGTGTAGCTTGTCAATCTTTAAACACAAATACAATGTTTACTTTACATCTAAATCCATACATTCCAAATACGAAGTCCACATTTTAACAAAAAAATAATTATTTCGCAAATTATAGGTTATCTTCTCTAAATACAAACATGATTGAATTTCTTTATGCCATCTTTGTATACTTAATTCAACATCAGTTTTCCAAGTTACAGCTATACATTTTCTAGCCACCACCAAATCCAATCGAATAAATGCAACTTGAGGTTTTCCTAATCTTGTACCTGCTGTAATTGTATTCATATACCCCAATAAACACATCCATCGATCCACATATAATTTTATTTGGAACAAATCTTGCAAAAATTTAATTACTTCCTCCCAAAAAGGTTTAACCTTTATACAATCCCACACCAAATGCACCAAAGTACCTGTCTGACTCCCACATCGGAAACACAAATCTGACTCACTAAAATGATATCTTTTTAATTTTTCAGGGGTTAAATATAACTGATGTAGAAAATTATAATTAACTAAACAATGACGTATGTTAATTAATTTTGTAACACTATCCAAACACATATCAGACCATTCTTCCACAGTAATAGGAATAGATAAATCCTTCTCCCATTTATCTCTTATCCTAAATATATCTACCTTCTTCATATTTGCTTGTAAAAAGTACATTTCTGAAACAAACCCTTTCTTTCCCTCATCCATAACTAATTTCTCAAACTTCGATTGACTTAGTAATATTAATTCTCGACCAAAACATTTCACTAACAAATCAAAAACTGACATGGAAGTATGATTTGCGAGGCCTTCAACTGCCACATTTTCAAAATTATTATCAAGCTGCACAGTTGAAGTTTATTAATAGATTATTTGATATTGATCAACCACCAATGTGGACTAATGTGGAAATGAACCAGAAACAGGAAAGATCAGTACATCACTTTATATATAAATGGAATCCACTGCTTTTACAACGATATAAATTACTCATATTGAATCATTTGATGAAGGTATGGTATAAGTGGAATCAATGTATAGGATTGAAGGATGTGTTTTCAGTTAAAACTGCACTATATCAGAATCAATTAATTCTATTTTCTATGCATAATCCTTATTTGAAGGACTGGGACTCAAAGGGACTAATATTAGTGGAAGACAGTTTTGAAGTAGGTTCATTTCTATCATTTGATAGTCTTAGAGAGAAGTTTGGTATAATACAGAATACTTTATTTGCTAAATCCTATTCTTGTAAATGATGTATTGAGAGTAGGAGGAAGATTGGATAAAGCAATAATGCCAGAAGATATTTATGTAAGATGTAGGTGGAAACAAGTGCAATTTATTGCAGATTTACTTTGGAAAAGATTGATTAAAGAAAATCTTTCATTATTACAACAAACATGGTCTAAAGTTAAACACAATTTTGAATGCAGAGATTTTGTAATTATCATGGACGATTCTCATTTCATAAAACATACAGTCATCTAAAATTGGACAGCCATATATCAGAATTTATGGCATGGGCACCAGCCCCTCAACCCTACTCCACGCTAACCAAGTGGCCTTCCTGAGCTGATCTAATTTTCCTGCATTTGCCCCACATGCAGACATTTCCCATCCACATTGAAGCTCTGGAATCAATTCAGAACTTTTTTTTCAGACTTGCAGAATTTATAAGCCCTATAATATCTAATTATTTATTTCAACCAGCTATTTTAGATACCAGTTTACAAGAATGGAATTTTTTTGGTATTAATAGTTTTAAAGGTCTTTTAATACAACAACATTTTTCTCTTCAACAATTGGAGATTACATTTAACCTATCAAATAGACATTATTTCAGATACTATCAAATTCAACATTTTATTCACTCTAAGCTTTTAACATTTCAAAACTCTTCATGACCCAAATTTTAATCGATGAACTCTCTTCGATTTACAATTTACTCATAAAGGCATGATATCTTCTTTATATTATAATCTATTGAATATGAAAGCAATTTATTTAAGTGGAATTAATCTGAATATCTATTTCTCAGAAGAAGGATGGACTTCAATTTTGGGCCTATTTATGATTCAGCATTGTGCACTAAGCATAGTTTTATTCAATGAGAAGTGCTACTTGCTCAAATTTATCCTGATATTAGTTCACTGTAACAAATGTATAATATTCGATGCCTCTTTGTTACATATGTTTTGGACTTGTCCTAATTAGCAAAAAAATATTGGACTGATATTTTTAGAACTTTTTCCAACCATATTTAGGATCATTTTAGATCCATGTCCAGTAATAGCATCATTTGGTTTTCTTAAAATATAAATATTTTATCTTCTAATCAAAGACAGGTTAGAGCATTCTTCCCTCTATTAGCAAGAAGAATTCTAATGGAAAGATGAGTTCCCACCTACACATCATCAATGGCTATTAAATATTATATCCTTTTTAAATCTGGAGAAAATTAGGCATAATATCATGAAAACTCAAGATTTCTTTTGATAAGAAATGTGGCCCATTTATAGCTCACTGTCATAATTTAACTAATGATGATAAAGAATGTTACAGAGCGTGCTCATTTGGATCCCCTGAGGCCACTCGTTCAGATCTATCACTACTTACAATATTAATTTTAACCTCCATTGCTATGGGTTTGAATTTTTTTTTTCTTACCTCATAATATTGTATTTATTACCATTTATTGGATTTAGAATTTAGTAAATCTGTAAAGGTTTCATTGCAATTGATTTACTGCTTTTTTGTTTGTTTTTCCTGATAAAAGTCTAAAAATAATCTTAAAAGATAGAAATACTACGTATATATTGATTATGCATTAATTCATTATATAGCTTTTGATTATGCAATTCAGAATGAGTCATTATATAAATTATACATTCTCTTATTCAATTCCCAAAAACAATGAAATGTCCTTAGGAGAATTTCACCTCATTCTAATATTGAGATATACATTGAAATTGTCCAAATAGACCAATCTCTTCTTGATGTTAAAAAAAAACACAAAGAACAAAAGAAGAAAAAACCCATACTAATCCTACTCCTCCCACTAAACACATTCACCAGCAAATATATTGTAAAGAATTGAGCATTGGCTCTCAGACATTGGATAGAAAACTCCCAGAGCACCCTCATTAGTAATCAAATTACATTTCAAAACTCCATGTATGGGGCCCATATCTTATCAAATTCAATCTTCATCTCTTTCACATTATATTTAATTTTCTCCAAACTCCAGCAAAACATAACATCCTGTAACCATTGCATATGCGTTGGTACTCTGCTGTCTTTCTATCTTATCAAAATTGCTCATCTAGCCATCAACGAAGTAAAAGCTACTATTCTTTTTGGAGTTGAATTCAAGGAAGTCCTCTCTTCTCGAGAAGAACCAACCAAAGCAATAAAAGGACATGGTTCTAATTTAATCTTAAGAATCTATGATAAATCTTAAGAATTTTTCCCAATATTCTTATAGTTCTAGACATTCTCAGTACCTAGGAATCAGAGAGATCTCAAAAAATTTTTACATTTTTCACAGTGGATCAACATCAGGATAAAAAAGAGATGATCTAACTTTGGGCATATGTATTTGATGTACAACTTTAAATTGTATTAAACCATGTTGTGCACAGAATGAAGTATTATTAATCAGATCAAGTGTGTTATCCCAATTTTCATATGAAAATAATGTATTCAAGTCTCATGTGCCTGTCATGGTGTAAAAATATTGGGGTTGTTCTGTCTCAATCACTTGTTCCATAATCCCACCACGCTTTAAAAACCTTTCCTCATATTCCTTGGAATTATTTCCCCTCACTTCAAACTTCTACCTGATAGAATTAGCCTCCCCTTCCCTGACAAAAAAGAAACACGATTTACCTTATTTATGCCCTCATTATTTTATAAATTTCAGTAAACCTCTATGCTGCTTCCTACACCCCTAGGGTAATGTCTCTGCCTATCCAACTCATTCCTACAATTTCAGTCCCGAGAGATCCTCATGAATCTCTCTGCACATTTTCCCATGTTAACAATATTTTTCTTACAGTTGGTGAGACCGCACTTGGAGTATTGTCTGCAGTTCTGGTCACCCATTGTTCTGTACAGTTGTACCATGTCCCTGCTCCTGTACTCAAGGGCTGGACCAAAGCCAAGTGTGGCAAACCCCTTCACCACCTTGTTTACTTGTGTAAATAACCACAGTTGAAAACAAGACTGACAATTGGTTGTCTGCCCACAAGCTGAAATGTCCCCTCAGAGATCAAAAAAAGGCAATCCAGTCAACAAGTCAGCAAGGAGAAGCTATTGGGGGAATATTAATATGTAGTTATAATATTATTTCCATTTGAAAATACATCCACCACTATGCACAACTCTGACTAAGTGTGCTTTAGAAAAAGATAAGAGCATAACAGACTTGTACAAAGAGTTGGTTCAATAATGTGATATCAATACAATTCAGATTGTTTGAGCTTAGTAATCCACCACTGCTCTTCCTGATAGTTCCACCATTAGAACCCAGGGGAACAGTAGGTAAATAGGGCTGTGTTAAGGGACTGCCTCTCAATAGCCATACGACACCAGGCAAGGGTCCAGATTGGTTATTTTGCCTCTTAACAGTCATCATCACTCAACACTTTGTGCATCTGGGAAGTCACCACTCCACACAGGGCTAGAAGCACAAGTGTTCAGTATTTGGATTCCTGAAGATGTTCAGATCTTGTCAGTTAGGATTTAAGTGTATAATTCTCCAGAATTATTTGTCTACACAAGATGAATTTACCTATACAACTTGAACGCTTCAAATTACATTTGAATCACACATCAGCTCCAAGGTTCAACCCAAAAACATGATACTGTGAGTATTTAAAGTCCAAACCAAGCTATTCTCAGGTTGGCTTTCATTACATGTTATATTTGCTCAATAATGGACCAACACACCCATTCTCCAGTTGACCAAATCCAAAATCATAACACAGAAAACTTGAAGCTCACAGGTAATTAAAGTAGGACATTGTACTGAAAATCAATCCAAGTAAAGAAAAATAGAACATTATGAAAAAAAATCAAAAGGCCCAAATAAAATTAGAATCCACCTGAACAAGGGACAGATCAGGCAAGGCTACATACTTTAAAAGTCATAACCTCCTCAACTATGGTTCGAAGCAAACCAGTGAAATCCTTATCCCACATTGGAGACAAAGTTTTCTGTGGTAGTTATAGCACTTAAATTCAGCAGCAGAAATAGACATTTTATCAATAATCCATACACCACACTTCAAACCAGCACATTCCTGCCACACATTTTACTATAGACATTGTCTCAATTGATGGATGGATGCCCAATGCCCATTCAGAGCCAGCTCTTCAGCGCATGACGTCCTATTTTGCGGAAACTGCCAAAATGTTTGGCCTGGAAGTCAGCCTGAAGAAAACTGAGGTCCTCCATCAGCCAGCTCCCCACCATGACTTAAACTAAAGATCAACTTAATTACTACATTTTCAAATAACAAGTTGTTGATTTCAAGATATTTTATCCACTAACTACACACTGGATCTTTAAAGCAAATAATCCCAAGCCACCACTCAAAACCCATGTCAGAAAATACTGGTTTTGATGGATGGTTCAGACACAAACATAAAAGTTTTAGTAGCCACACAAGAACAATTAAAAGCAGTGAAAACACCAACTTATCTCTCTCTTTGGCTTGGCTTCGCAGACGAAGATTTATGGAGGGGTAAATGTCCACGTCAGCTGCAGGCTCGTTTGTGGCTGACAAGTCCGATGCGGGACAGGCAGACACGGTTGCAGGGGAAAATTGGTTGGTTGGGGTTGGGTGTTGGGTTTTTCCTCCTTTGCCTTTTGTCAGTGAGGTGGGATCTGCGGTCTTCTTCAAAGGAGGTTGCTGCCCGCCAAACTGTGAGGCGCCAAGATGCACGGTTTGAGGCGATATCAGCCCACTGGCGGTGGTCAATGTGGCAGGCACCAAGAGATTTCTTTAGGCAGTCCTTGTACCTTTTCTTTGGTGCACCTCTGTCACGGTGGCCAGTGGAGAGCTCGCCATATAACACGATCTTGGGAAGGCGATGGTCCTCCATTCTGGAGACGTGACCCACCCAGCGCAGCTGGATCTTCAGCAGCGTGGACTCGATGCTGTCGACCTCTGCCATCTCGAGTACTTCGACGTTAGGGATGAAAGCGCTCCAATGGATGTTGAGGATGGAGCGGAGACAATGCTGGTGGAAGCGTTCTAGGAGCCGTAGGTGATGCCGGTAGAGGACCCATGATTCGGAGCCGAACAGGAGTGTGGGTATGACAACGGCTCTGTATACGCTTATCTTTGTGAGGTTTTTCAGTTGGTTGTTTTTCCAGACTCTTTTGTGTAGTCTTCCAAAGGCGCTATTTGCCTTGGCGAGTCTGTTGTCTATCTCATTGTCGATCCTTGCATCTGATGAAATGGTGCAGCGAGATAGGTAAACTGGTTGACCGTTTTGAGTTTTGTGTGCCCGATGGAGATGTGGGGGGGCTGGTAGTCATGGTGGGGAGCCCGCTGATGGAGGACCTCAGTTTTCTTCAGGCTGACTTCCAGGCCAAACATTTTGGCAGTTTCCGCAAAGCAGGACGTCAAGCGCTGAAGAGCTGGCTCTGAATGGGCAACTAAAGCGGCATCGTCTGCAAAGAGTAGTTCATGGACAAGTTTCTCTTGTGTCTTGGTGTGAGCTTGCAGGCACCTCAGATTGAAGAGACTGCCATCCGTGCGGTACCGGATGTAAACAGCGTCTTCATTGTTGGGGTCTTTCATGGCTTGGTTCAGCATCATGCTGAAGAAGATTGAAAAGAGGGTTGGTGCGAGAACACAGCCTTGCTTCACGCCATTGTTAATGGAGAAGGGTTCAGAGAGCTCATTGCTGTATCTGACCCGACCTTGTTGGTTTTCGTGCAGTTGGATAATCATGTTGAGGAACTTTGGGGGACATCCGATGCGCTCTAGTATTTGCCAAAGCCCTTTCCTGCTCATGGTGCACAAAGATTTCCACAGAACCAGGCTGGCTGTAGCTGCAGCAACTCTGAGTGAGGCCTAGGGAAGACGGCGCAGGCTTATATCCCAGAGGGTGATTGACACACAAGCAGGTGTGGCTTTTTAAATTTTTTATTTTTCACACTGTGAACCATATCAAAATATATACAAACATTTCCCGCTTAAATATGCACAGTGGCATTTGCTCTCCTTTTTTCCCCCCGACCTTCCCTCCCCCCTTCCCAACCCCCTCCAAAACCAATAAACATTCAACATATACAATTCAATAAACCCATTAAACAATGTCATCACACAATGAATAATAAACAAGAAAACTGTCTCATCTACTTTTACACATTGGATCAAGTCATATAACCATATAACCATATAACCACTTATAGCACAGAACAGGCCAGTTCGGCCGTACTAGTCCATGCCGTAGCAAATCCCCACCCTCCTAGTCCCACTGACCAGCACCCGATCCATACCCCTCTAGTCCCCTCCTATCCATGTAACGATCCAGTCTTTCCTTAAATGTAACCAATGATCCTGCCTCGACCACATCTGCCGGAAGCTCATTCCACATCCACACCACCCTCTGCGTAAAGAAATTTCCCCTCATGTTCCCCTTATAATTTTCCCCCTTCAAACTTAAACCATGTCCTCTAGTTTGAATCTCCCCCTTTCTTAATTGAAAAAGCCTATCCACATTTACTCTGTCTGTCCCTTTTAAAATCTTAAACACCTCTATCAAGTCCCCTCTCAATCTTCTACGCTCCAGAGAAAAAAGCCCCAGGCTGCTCAACCTTTCTCTGTAACTCAACCCCTGAAATCCTGTCAACATTCTCGTGAACCTTCTCTGCACTCTCTCTATTTTGTTTATATCTTTCCTATAATTTGGTGACCAAAACTGTACACAGTAATCCAAATTTGGCCTCACCAATGCCTTGTACAATTTCATCATAACTTCCCTACTCTTGAATTCAATACTCCGATTTATGAAGGCCAACATTCCAAATGCCTTCTTCACCACACCATCTACCTGAGTATCAGCCTTGAGGGTACTATTTACCATAACTCCTAAATCCCTTTGTTGCTCTGCACTCCTCATTTTGTCTTCTTATTATTTTGTCTTCTTATCATTTTAGGGGGTGGAGGTCCGAGGCAAGCCCTCTCTGTTATGTTCCATGTACGGTCCCAAATTTGTTCAAATAATGTGGCCTTATTTTTTAAATTATATGTTATTTTTTCCAATGGAATACATTTATTCATTTCCATGTACCATTGCTGTATTCTCAGGCTCTCTTCTGATTTCCAAGTTGACATTATACATTTTTTTTCTACAGCTAAGGCTATCATAACAAATCTTTTTTACACTTCATTCAATTTGAGGCCTAATTCCTTACTTCTTAAATCACTTAGAAGAAAGATCTCTGGATTTTTTGGTATGTTATTTTTTGTGATTTTATTTAATATCTGATTTAGATCTTCCCAAAACTTTTTCACTTTCTCACGTGCCCAAATTGCATGTACTGTTGTTCCCATTTCCTTCTTACAGCGAAAGCATCTATCTGATAATGTTGGATCCCATTTTTTAAAATTTTGGGGCACGATAAATAACCTGTGTAACCAATTATACTGTATCATGCGTAACCTTGTGTTTATTATATTCTTCATAGTTCCAGAACATAACTTTTTCCATATTTCATTTTTTATCTTTATGTTTAAATCCTTTTCCCACTTTTGTTTGGGTTTATAGCTTATTTAATCATTTTCCTTATCTTGCAGCTTGATGTACATGTTTGTTATAAATCTTTTAATTATCATTGTGTCTGTAATCACATATTCAAAGCTGCTTCCTTCTGGTAATCTCAGTCTGTTTCCAAATTTATCCTTTAAATAAGCTTTCAGTTGATGATATGCAAACATTGTACTATAAGTTATTCCATATTTGTACTTCAATTGTTCAAATGTTAATAAATTATTTCCCAAAACACAATTTTCTATTCTTTTAATTCTCTAAAGGAAAGGTTATCTATTGTAAGAAGGATTCGCTGATTTTGCGTCAATAATAATTTTGGTATTTGGTCATTTGTTTTTTTTCCTTTCTACGTGAATCTTCTTCCATATGTTGAGTAAATGATGCAATACTGGTGAGCTTTTATACTGCACCAGCTTTTCATCCCACTTATAAAGTATATGTTCCGGTACCTTCTCCCCTATTTTATCTAGCTCTATCTTAGTCCAGTCTTGTTTTTTCCTTGTCTGATAAAAATCTGATAAATACCTTAATTATGCTGCTCTATAATAATTTTTAAAGTTTGGTAACTGCAAACCACCTTGGTTGTACCTCTCTGTTAATTTCTATAGCGCTATCCTTGGTTTCCCCCTTTCCACAAAAATTTCCTTATTATTCTCTTTAGTTCATTAAACTATTTCTCCGTTAAGGGAATTGGTAACGATTGAAATAAGTATTATATCCTTGAGAAGACATTCATTTTAATGCAATTTACCCTCCCTATCAACGTTAGCGGTTATTCTTTCCAATGTTCTAAGTCTTCCTGCAATTTCTTTATTAGTGGCTGATAATTTAATTTGTACAAGTGTCTTAAATTATTATCTAATCTAATACCTCGGTATCAGATTGCTTGTGTTTGCCATTTAAATGGTGATTCTTTATTAAATTCTGTATAATCCACATTACTCATTGGCATCACTTCACTTTTATTTGCGTTGATCTTGTACCCCGATATTTCTCCATACTCCTTCAATTTCTTATGTAGTTCTTTTATTGATATTTCTGGTTCTGTTAAGTATACTCTGATGTCATCTGCAAATAAACTGATTTTATACTCCTTCTCCTTTATTTTTATCCCTTTTATTTTATTTTCTGTTCTTATCAGTTCTGCCAATGGTTCTATTGCTAAAGCAAACAACGAGGGAGATAATGGACATCCCTGCTTCATTGACCTACTTAATTCAAATTGGTTTGATACATATCCATTTACTGTTACCTTCGCCAATGGTCCATTATATAATGCTTTAATCGAATTAATATATTTTTCTGGTAGATTGAACCTCTGTAATACTTCGAATAAATAATTCCATTCTACCGTGTCAAAGGCTTTTTCTGCATCTAAAGCAACAGCCACTGTTGGCATCTTATTTCCTTGAAATGCATGAATTAAATTAATAAATTTACAGACATTATTCGCTGTTCGTCGTTTCTTAATAAATCCAGTTTGATCTTGTTTTACTATTTTAGGTACACAATCGGCCAATCTGTATGCTAATAATTTTGCTATTATCTTATAATCTGAATTAAGTAGAGAAGGGGTTGAATGTGATGGTACACCACCGGCCTACTGCAAGGGGAAACCTCTATATGATGCTGGTGTTAGTGGATCATTCCCCGTCTTTGCTATTACTGAAATTATTGCTGTCTTACATGAATCTGGCAAGTTTTGTGTTTCTTCTATCTGGTTCATTACTTCCAGGAGAGGAGGAATTAATAACTCTTTAAATGTTTTATAGAATTCTATTGGGAATCCATCCTCTCCAGGCGTTTTATTGTTCGGCAACTTTTTAAATGTATCCTGTACTTCCTCTATTTCAAATGGTTTTAGTAGTTTGTTTTGTTCCTCTTCTTGCAAATTCGGCAGTTCAATTTTAGCTAAAAACTTCCATTTTATCATCTTTCCCCTCGTTCTCAGTTTGGTATAATTGTTCATAAACTTCCTTAAAGTTCTCATTAATCTCTATTGGATTATATGTAATTTGTTTGTCCTTTTTCATTGATGCCAATACAGTTCTTTTAGCTTGTTCTGTTTTAAGTTGCCAAGCTAATATTTTGTGGGTTTTTTCTCCTAGTTCATAATACTTTTGCTTTATTTTCATTATGTTCTTCTCCACCTTGTATGTTTGTAATGTTTCGTATTTTATTTTTTTGTCCGCCAATTCTCTTCTTTTTGTTATATCATCCCTTGTTGCTAGTTCCTTTTCTGTACTTACTATCTCCCTTCCCAACTGTTCTATTTCCCGATTGTAGTCCTTTTTCATCTTAGTTACATAACTTATTACCTGCCCTCTAATGAAGGCTTTCATTGCATCCCATCATATAAATTTGTCTTTCACTGATTCTGTATTTATCTCAAAGTACATTTTAATTTGGCGTTCAATAAACTCTCTAAATTCCTGCCTTTTAAGTAGCATGGAGTTTAACCATATTCTTGGTGGGATGTCCTACAGTCCTATTGCTAATAATGGGGATGAATGATCAGATGTAATCTAGCTTTATATTCAGTTTTCCTAACTTCCACTAGAATATGAACCGACAACAAAAACATATCAATCTTTGAGAATGTTTTATGCCTACTCAAATAATATTAGTATTCCTTCTCTCTTAGGTGCTGCCTCCTCCATATAAGTTTCATTTCCTGCATTGATTTAACCATAAATTTGGCCACTTTATTCTTTTTGCTAGTCTTGTGTCCAGTTTTATCCAACATTGGATCCAAATTAAGGTTAAAATCCCCTCCTATCAATATATTTCCTTGTGTATCTACAATCTTCAAAAAATTATCTTGCATAAACTTTTGATCCTCTTCATTAGGTGCATATATATTGAGCAAATTCCAAAATTCTGAATATATCTGACACTTTATCATTACAGACCTCCCTGCTGGATCTATTATTTCCTCCTCTGTTTTGATTGGTACATTTTTATTAATTAATATAGCTACACCTCTAGCTTTTGAATTATATGATGCTGCCACTACATGCCCTACCCAGTCTCTCTTTAATTTATTATGTTCCACTTCAGTTAGATGTGTTTCCTGCACAAATGCTATGTCTATTTTTTTCTTTTTTCAGTAAATTTAATAGCCTCTTCTGTTTAATTTGGTTATGTATTCCATTAATATTTATAGTCATATAGTTCAAAGTGGCCATCTCATATCCTGTTTACACCTCATTTCCACTTCCTCACCACCACCATCCCCTTTTTCCCCATTTTCTTCTCTCAGTTGTCCCTTTTTAAACTCAATGTAAGACAACACATTTAAAACATAAAATACTTCAACAACTCCCACATCCAATATTCCCTTAGCCCCAAATGTCCCCCCCCCCCCCTCTGAGTTTCCCCTTATCCCTTGCCGGGCAACCACAACTCACCTCTCCATTTGGATTGCGAACCCTCTCGCAAGTGTCAATTGATTTCGCAGTGACAGTTATTCTCTCCCACCCAACCCTCCCCAGAAAACACTTTTTTTTTACACATATAACAAAGTTCACTCTCTTTTTTTCCCTTACCTCCTTTCTTCCCTTCTCTTTCCCTTCTTTAGTTCTTTACATATACATTATTTTTACATCTTTATATAAATATATTATTGCCATTCTTCATTCTTGTTACAACTCTTCATCTCTCCTTCTGTCTTGCAGGCGTTCTGCAAATTCTCGTGCTTCCTCCGCATCCGAGAACAGTCTGTTTTGCTCCCCAGGGATAAATATTTTAAGCACAGCTGGATGTCTTAACATAAATTTATAACCTTTTTTCCATAGGATCGATTTTGCTGTATTAAACTTCTTACTCTTCCTCAAGAGTTCAAAACATAAAATGTTTTTTGACACTTGTATTCCAATGGTTTTTTGTCTTCTCTAATTTTATTCCTTGCCCGCTCCAGTGTATTTTCTCTTGTTGTATATCTCAAAAATTTTACTAAAACGGATCTTGGTTTTTGTTGTGTCTGTAGTTTCGAAGCTGGTGTTCTGTATGCCTTTTCTATTTCCATTCCTTCCTGCATTTCTGTCATTCCCAGGACCTTCGGGATCCATTCTTTTATAAATTCCTTCATGTCTGTGCCTTCTTCATCTTCCTTTAGGCCCACTATTTTTATGTGGTTTCGTCTACTATAATTTTCCAACATATCAATTTTCTGAGCTAACAACTCTTGTGTCTCTTTAATTTTTTTTATCACTTTCTTCCAATTTTCCTCTTGAGTTGTTTACTTCCAGTTCTACAGCTGTTTCTCGTTCTTCCACATTTTCTACTCTTTTCCCTATTTCTGTCATGACTAGCTCTAATCTTTGCATTTTATCTTCTGTTCTTTTCATTTTTCTTTTAATTGCACTAAATTCTAATGACAACCATTCTTTTAATGCTCTCATTTGTTCTTGAAAAAAAAGCTTCTGTCCATCTGTTTTTCCTTCTATTTCTCTGTGCAGATCTTGGTCTTCTTCTTCCTCTTCTTCTGTGTCTGTACCTGTGTTTGTGTCTTCTTCTTCTCTTCTTTGTATCTGTATCTCTTCTGACTTTCCTGATGAGTTGCTTGTCTCACTTTGCTGGGCTTCTTCTTGTTTGGTCTCTTGCTGTTGGTCCTCTTCTTCTGGGCTACTCATCTGTTGGGCCTCCTGCTGCTGCTCTTCTTTCCTTTCACTCCCTTTCCTGTCGCTTTCCTCTTCTTCCAGCTGACTGGGTGGGGCTTGATCCATTCAGGCCAACTGATTGACAGCCGGCCAGATGTTGTCCTGTCCCCTTACACTCCTGCAGATACAGAGGTTGCCCCTTGCAGTAGGCCGGTGGTGTACCATCACATTCACCCCCTTCTTTAGAATTGTCCCAGAGGTCGGGGGTGGGGGGCAGTAACAAGGAATCGCACCCACTATGTACATTTAATATTTACAGGTTGAGACGATTCGGCGGCTGCCGGGGTCTCTGTGACCATTGTAGGACTGGCTCCTGGTCACCGGTCAGAGAGGAAATGGGGGGGCTGGCGGCAGGGGTGTGTGTGGCTGGTGTGGTGCTCCGCAGAGGGGTGGCCGGGGTCGATGTATGTGGGTCGTATTAAATGGGTGGGGGGGGAGGGTTCATCTCGTAAGACTGAAGCAGGCCCCTGGTGGTTAAGGAGGCCCTGCATTCCCCTTAGCTGCATGGGGACGGGGATGTATGTCCGGTCAGCGTCGTCCTGGGTTGGAGGATGGCGTGGTGTGGTGGGTGCTCCTGCTGGTGCCAGGTCCCTGGTTGAGATGGTGTCCTCCCTGCCACTGCTGAACCTAACGTAAGAGTAGTTATGGTTTGCATGAAGGACGAAAACCTGCTCTACCAGGGCTTCGGCCTTGTGTGTCCAAACATGCTTCTGCAGAAGCACCGGTCCCGGGAACGTGAGCCATGCTGGGAGTGACATTCCAGTTGGCGACCACCTGGGGAATGAGAACAGACATTCATGAGGGGTCTCGTTGGTAGCCGTGCACAGCAGTGACTGAATGGCATGGACCGCCTCGGGCAGGGTGTCCTGCCAGTACTCAAAGGCCCACCCTTTTGATCTGAGAGCCAGGAGGACTGCCTTCCAGACCACCCCATTCTCGCGTTCCACTTGCCCGTTGCCTCTTGGGTTATAGCTTGTCGTGCGACTGGTCATGATGCCCCTCGCCTTCAGGTACTGGCGCAGCTCATCACTCATGAAACTAGACCCCCGGTCACTGTAGATGAAGGCAGGGTAACCAAACATGGTGAAA
Organism: Narcine bancroftii; assembly: GCF_036971445.1. NCBI lineage: Eukaryota > Metazoa > Chordata > Chondrichthyes > Torpediniformes > Narcinidae > Narcine > Narcine bancroftii. The sequence continues at coordinate 224,032,637 of NC_091472.1, forward strand.
ATCTGCCCCAAGGCCCTAATGACGGTTGCCGTGGAGGTGTCCGGACAAAGGATGGCGAACAGGAAGCGTAGTACTCGTCTACTATCGTGAGGAAGTAGACGTTTCGGTTCATGGAAAGCAGGGGCCCTTTGAAGTCCGTGCCAAGATGCTCGAAAGGCCAAGTAGTCTTTAAAATGTGGCCCTGGGGTGGGGGGGGTGGTGGATGGAAGAAGTGGGGATTACACTCCGCACAGACCCGATAGTCCTCGGTCATGTCCCTGACTCTCCTGATGGGGTACGGCAGATTTCGGGACTTAACGAAATGGTACAACCGGGAGATGCCTGGATGGCAGAGGGACTCATGCAATGCCTGCAACCTGTCGTCATGCATAAACGTGCAGGTGCGAGAGAGGGCATCAGGGAAGTCGTTAAACTTCCTGGGGCGGTACTGGATGTCATAGCTGTAGGTTGCCAGCTCGACTCTCCAGCGCAGGATCTTGTTGTTCTTCATCTTGCTCTTGTGGGTAGTGTTAAACAAGAATGCAATGGCCCGCTGGTCTGTGAGGAATGTGAATCTCCTGCCAGCCAGGTAGCGGTACCAGTGGCGGACCTCTTCCACAATCGCCTGGGCCTCCTTTTCAATGGTGGGGTCCCCAAGCTCGGAGCCGTGGAGGGTCCTGATGAAGAAGGCGATGAGGCACCCACCTTGGTTGAGGGTAGCAGGGAGGGCCACCTCGGAGGCATCGCTCTCCACCTGGAAGGGGGAGTCCTCATCCAGAGCCTGCATCATGGCGTCCGCAATGTCTTGCCTGATGCAGCTGAAGGCTGCCTGCGCCTCAGGTGGGAGAGGAAAAGTTGTGGCTTGGGCCAGTGGGTGGACCTTGTCCGAGAAGCGAGGGACCCACTGCGAGTAATAAGAGAACAGGCCCAGGCACCTGCGGAGGGCCTTTAGTGTGGGGGGGGGGGGCGCGAGGGGTAACTCCATTAATGGGTGCATCCTTTCCGGATCTGGGCTGACGACTCCATGGGCCACAATGTACCCCAGGATGGCGATGCGGGTGGTGCTAAACACATACTTCTCCTTGTAGTAAGTGAGATTCAGCTCAGCGGCCGTCTGGAGGAATTTTTCCAGGTTAGCGTCCTGGTCCTGCTGGTCACAGCTGCAGATAGTGACGTTATCCAGATATAGGAATGTTGCATTCAGCTTGTGCCGGTCTACCATGTGATCCATCTCCTGCTGGAAGACGGAGACCCCGTTCGTGACCCCAAAAGGAACCCGGTGGAACTGGTACAGACGCCCGTCTGGCTCAAAGGCGGTGTAGGGCTTGTCCTTCGGGTGGATAGGAATTTGGTGATATGCCAACTTCAGGTCAACGTGGAGAAAACGCGGTAGCGGGCTATCTCGTTGACCATGTCGGATATCCTTGGCAGCGGTTAGGCATCCAGCTGGGTGTACTGATTAATGCTCTGGCTGTAATCCACAACCATCCTCGGCTTACTTCCCCCTTTGAACACCAGCACTTGGGCTCTCCAAGTGCCACTACTGGGCTCTATAACGCCTTCCGCCAGAAGTTGCTGCACCTCCGCCTTGATGAAGTCCCTGTCTGCGGCGCAATAGTGCCTACTTCAGGCGGCGATCAGCTTGCAGCCTAGCGCAAGATGTAGGAAGAGTGCTGGTGGGGTGATGCGCAGTGTGGAGAGCTGCAGGTTGGCCGGGGCTGGTAGGTTGGTGTGCTGTGCAATGTGAGTGGAGGTTGGGGCCCCCCGAAGGCAAGGGTGACACTCTGCAGGTGGCACTGGAAATCCAGGCCCAGGAGGAGTGCCAGGGCATGACCAGGAGACTGAATCCTGTGTAAGTCTCCCCTCCCACCATTATATCGACTGAGCAGCGCCCGAGGGTACCAACAGTCTTATCCTTGGCGGCAAGGGCAATCGAGCAGGTGGTGGGGTGGACCTTTAACCTTAGGGAGTGGGCCACGCTTGGGTAAATGAAGCTCTCGGTGCTGCCACTGTCGAACAGGCACTTTATTACTTGCCCGTTGACTCGCACATCCATCATTGGGCGCCCGAGGTCGTGGGGGATGTCCCTGGTCAGCGTGGTCGTCAATATCCGGAAGGATGGGGAGTGTCGATAGGGCGGCTTGGTCATCGCCCATGTTGACCACATCGACATCGGTCATGAGGTGCAGCATGTGGTAGCTGATGGCCTCCAGAAGCATGGAGAGCATCGGTAGGGCGGCCTGGTCATCGCCCATGTTGACCACATTGTTCTCAACGTCATCGGGGGCCCTCCGTGTCAGGCACTGCCTGGCCCAAGATGGTGACAGTACGTGGGGGGCCACTGCTTGGCTGGCCTCCTTCCCCAGCCATGTGCACTGCACCAGAAGTGACGTCGCTGTAGCACGTCACTGGTGGGGCCGGATGTTGCGCAGTTGAAGTTGGGGAAGGCGGAAGTCATGGCGGGGACAATGGCTCCACCCAGCACGCGTACTTGGGGGGGTCCACGGGGGAGGTGGGGAGGTCATAGAGGGTCGCTGAGCTGCCGGCAGGTTTAGAGAGGCACACTTTTGCAAAGTGGCCTTTCTTGCCACATCGGGAATAACACTGGTTCCCAGCTGGGCAGTTTTGGCATGATCATCGATCTGACCCACACCAGGATCTACAGTACTTACAGAGGTGCCGGCCGCCTGCCGCAGTGAGTTCTCCTCCCCAGCTCGGCCTGGGGCTGCAGATGCGCCGCCATGAGGGAGCTGGGGGGAACCTGGAATCGAAGACTTCGATGTGGAGGGCTGCTGCTTCCAGGGTTTGGATCACTTCCACAATCCTGGTTAGGCCATAGATGTTGTCTTCCAGCAGCTTCTGCCGGATGGCCCTTGAGCGTAGCCCTTGGACGAAGGCATCCCGGATCAGCCTCTTGACCTCCTCTGCACCTACCCTGGGTTCAGCCAGACATGGTTGGGCCAACTCTCTCAAGTGTCCCAGGTAAGACTCAGCTGACTCCCCCGGGTTGCTGGCCTCGGGTATTGAGGAGGTACCTTGCACAGACTGCATTCATGGGGGGCTTGTACAAGTTCTCGAGAGTGTCCATTGCACTCTTGTATGTGGAGCAGCCTTTGGTTACCTGGAAGGTGCGGGAACCCAGCTTTAAGCGGAGTAGGACCAACCTCTTCCAATCGGAGTCCAGGATGTTGCCCTCGTGTGCTTCGATGATTGCCTCAACCACATGCTGCCAGATCTTGAAGCATGTGTGGGCTTCCAGGTGGCATGGGTCAACCTCGAGGCTCCCTGCGCACAGGAGTTTTCCCATAGCTGCCGTGGGAAAATTTTGTGGATTAAATTGTGGTGCAATGTTAGCCAGAATCAGACACCCACAAAGATAAAGACTGTACAACAGGCTTTAATCCACAAAGTCTTCCACAGAGCCAGGCTGGCTGTGAGGCCTCGGGAGGCCGGTGCAGGCTTATATCCCGGTGGGTGATTGACACCCGACCGGGTGGGGCTTAATCCCTTCAGGCCGACTGATTGACAGCCGGCCAGGTTTTGTCCTGTCCCCTTACACTCCTGCAGGTACGGAGGTCGCCGCCTGCAGTAGGCCGGTGGTGTACCACCACAGGTTAATTGGTGAATTTTGTCATGGGCCAGAAGGGCCTGTTACCATTCTGCACATCTAAATTTAAACATCTAAAAACACACAGAAAACCTCACCAGTAATAAACCCAGCACTCTTACATCCCTTTCTCTGCCAGCATCTCTTCCACAATTGAAAAGTCCCCTCTTTTATACCCATGATAAATAACCAACTTTAATTACCTTAATTGATGCTGTCAGCCTATTGGCCAGAATTCTGCCGACAAGAGACTGTCTTTCCTGGAATGTGGAATATTAATCAACTGGGAAATCTCACTGGTATAAGCATCATCTGTGGAATCAATGAGAAGGTCACTATTTCAACTGAGCTTCTCAACAACTCTTGCACTGTCCTCATCCAAAGACCTTGAAGTCCCTGCTTCCCAACAATATTTTGATGTAGACTCATTGTAACTACAATTCTGGTGCACTGGTCTTTAAACATCCCATGCTCATGCTGCTGGGTGTGGACCAACAAGGCCTGTGAACCTGTTTGTGCTGTGAGGCTAGTCCCGTCTAACTATAATTCTGTCCCACTTATCTCTTGTATGGCACAAATCAGCACATAGAGATATGATTTACTGGCCATGAGAGGAATGAGGTTGTAGAGTGGAGATAATAGAGAAAGATGGAACATGTTTCTTCATTAGGTGAAAAAAGAATTGCAGGCGGTGGAATCTAGAGTAAAGAACAAGAAGATGGAGGAACTCAGCATGTCAAACTTGATTCAACTTAATATCCATGGAGAGAAACCTTCGGCTTTTCTCTTCAGAGTGGCAGATGATGAGTTTTTTTGAATATTTTATTTATGATTTTCCAAACAAACTCAAACAGTTATCAACATTATTAGTGTCAATAACAGTATCAGCATTGACTACAATTTACAATGATCCATTTTATACAGTTTTCGGCAGAGTTCAAGCTCTTTTCATCTCCCTACCTCCCCATCTCCCACATTTAACACTTAACACTAACCACAATTACACACAACATTCAAGACACTCACAACAAAGGACTATGAAGGAAATGAGAGCTTGAGATAATTCTTTGAATTCATTTTATTTGGTCTTATTTCTTCTTGAATCTCTCTTTAAGTTGAATATCGTTATATTTTTTGATACAGTATATACTTTTTTTATTCATCATTATGAAAATCTTAATGCGAAGTTATGCAAAATGCTTATCTGTTTTATCAACAAATTAAAGCTACATAAAGCTGCCTTTACAGAGTTTGTTTTTATTGGATTAATAAGATAGCAATTAGGAATATTGTCCTTACATTTCCTTGAAGATGACACAATTTGAACTTAGGAAATACTAGAACCTGGAAAGTGTCATCAAAAAGGGGAGAGGGGAGGGGAGGTAGGATACTGGTTCAAAATCATGTGGGAGAGATGGAGATACAACAGGTCTGGGGGCAGGTCTGAGGGAACAGGTTCAGGTGAATGAGAGATGGAAACAGTGGAACCAGAGTCATACTGCATAGGGCCTTCAGCCCAGCTAGACCATGCTGGCCCATGTGCCATTCTGGGTTGATCACACGTGCCTTCACATGATCTATTCAAATCTCCACTGAATGTTATTGTGCCCATTTCTGCAGTTTCCTCTGGCAAATCATTCCAGATACAAAGCACCTCCTCTTCTTTAATATTTACAAGTTCCATAACCTCACTGCTTATCTTCCTTACTTCCCACAGCTCGGTGCCAATTTCCTGAGTGAATACTGGTACAAAAAAAAACCATTTCCATCTTTTTTGGCTCCATCATTACGCAAGCAATTTTGTCCTTTACTAACCCTTTGCTTTTCATTGGGTGGAGAAATATTCCTGCCATTGCCATTCCAGTCATTGCTGGTCCTGGTCATTGTTATTCCTTTGGTTGTTGTTGTTCCTGTGGTTGTTGCTGTTTCTGTAGTTATTGGTGTTCCTGATTCTGTGGATCCTACTGTTGTGGCTGAGGCCTGTTGTTGTTCTTTTAGTTATTCGTGTAGTTGCTATTGTTCCTGTAGTTATTGTTCCCGTACCTGTGACTCCTGTTGCTGTTGTTCCTGTACTTGTTGTTGCTGTTGTTCCTGTACTTGTTCTGACTGTTGTTGCAAATATCGTTCCTGTCATAGTATTCCCGTTATTGCTGCTCTACTGTTCCTGTTCTTGTTGTTCCTGTTCCTTTTGTGGTTGCTGTACTTGTTATTCAGATTGTTGCTGCTGTATTTCCTGTTGTTGTCAGACCCCAGCAGTGACACGTGATGGTTATTTTATACAATGAGCAGTTTTCCAAATTCAACCTGCAACATGCACTTCCTTTCGTGCCCTGGGCTTTGCAGCCAGTGAAATACTTCTCAAAGTGCAGTAACCATGACCACAAAGAAAGGTGTCTGCACACCAAAGACAGGGCAAGAGAACATACCTTTGCTGCTGGAAATGCCAACGCTGGCCCGAGCAAAGAACACCTGCCTCCTGCACTTTGCCGAGTCGAGCCAAGGCCTCGTGTGAAACTGCACCTGGGTACTCACTGCACATTACATCTCTCGGTGTTGAGCTCAAGGGGATAGAATGGGAAACCAAAGGGAATTTACAGTTTTTTCACAAGTCTAAGGACTTTGAAAGTGAAGAGTCCATTTAGCAGGCACTATTCAATTTTTTTGCCCTGCACACAAAGTACATAAAAATCTTTTCTTTGCTTGCCCTTCCAACTAATCCAGTGCCATTTTTTAGAACAAGAAATTCCTTTCAGAGATGACCAAATGGTCGTGGATCGTGCCACCTCCTCCGATGTAGCCTGTGGTTCAAAGGTGAACCCAAGCTCCAGGTCCCCGATTCCAATCACCCCTGCTTAACCCTGGTTCCAGATCCTCAAAGTTCTGGGAACCTTCAGTGGCAGAATGGATTCCACTTCTTACTTATTGCACATTGGAAGAGGCCATTCTACACACTGTGGTCTCTGATAGCCCCCATCAGTCTTGTTCCTCTTCCTATTTCCCAATACTCTTTTACTATCTTCTCTCAGGTGTGCCTTGACTCCCCCTTGATTCATTCTTCACTTACCTACAACGCAGGCACTTTTAGCAAAACCCATTCATCTGCTAGTGCTTCTATGGGATGTGCAAGGAAACTAGAACACCTGACCTGTGGGGGCGGGGAAACCAACCCCCTTCCCAGTATCTCAGACAGAATGTACAAACTCCACATAGTTAGCACAGGTCAGGATTGAACCTGGGTCTCCAGAGCTGTGAAGGCAATGGCTCTGACAGCTGTGCCAATTGTTATTTCCTCATTTAAAAGGTTACATCAATGTATAGAAAGGGTTAAGATGCAATGCTATCAGCTACGCTGATGTGATTTGTGTTCCATTGCACGTAGAATGGCAGATCTTCGGGAAAAATTAGTCATCTGAAAATAATGATACATATTGAAATACTTTCCCTGCCCTCAGGTTTGAACCAGCATATTTGATTTGAATTGCTTTCTCAATTACTAAATAACAAATGGATTTTACTTTCGGAATTTAACAGCATGCAGGTGAACTGATTCATTTGACATTTCAATTTAGTGTTTGATAAATGGCTCATTTATCTACTGAACTATTTCAACATCTTTCACTATTCTCAGACTTAATAATATGGCCAAACATTTAAAGTGAAATGGCACTCCTATTTTTCTTTTATACACATTCCAAATAAAAAACTAAAATACTAAAGGCTCAGTCGAATGCCACTTGAATCTTGCTGGGGAGCTTGTATTGCTGTTCTCCCATTTGTTGTACCATAATCTATCATATTATCAACAATAGTGAAATTGTTTGTTCCTTTGCACCTATGACACATTCCAGAAATATAATTGGTTTGTTGGAATCATGTGAACTCCATTGTAATGGTTTGGAGCAGTCACATGACACATTATTTTCTCTCTGGCAAGCTGATTGGTCATTTGAGAAAAGTGATCTGGAAACAAGGGTAAATTGGAACATTAATTGCCACAATACTCCTTCTCTTTCACCTCCCCCAATAGCAGTTTATTGCTATATACATGAGTATAGATGCAATGTAATTCTTACTTGCTGTAGCTTCCCAGTGTATAAAACACAGACATAAAAGTAAGTAGAATAAAGACACCACAAAGAGTTTTTGTCAGGGAGCTTGAGTTGCAATTGGATGAACTGAGGATCATAAAGGAAGCAGCGGCCGTGATTGAGAGGAGTTACAGGGAGATAGTCACCCCTAGAAGGCAGGAGTAAGGGAATTAGGTGACTGTAAGGAAAGGAGGGAGAGTGCCAGTGCAGAGTACCCCTGTGGAAGTGCCCCTCAGCAACATGTATTTGGCATTGGATACTGCTGGGGGGCAACAGCCTATCAGGGACGAGTCATGGGGGTCAGGTCTCTGGCACAGGGGCTGCCCCTGAGGCTCAGAAGGGAAGAACGGTAATTGTGGTTGGGGACTCACTTGTCAGAGGGACAGATAGGAGGTTTGTTGGACGAGATCGGGGATCCAGGTTGGTCTGTTGCCTCCCTGGTGCTAGGGTCAGGGATGTCTCTGATCGAGTTCAGAGAATTCTCCAAGGGGAAGGTGAGCAGCCAGAAGTCGTGGTCCATGTGGGGACCAATGACTTAGTTAGAAGTGGGCATGAGGTTCTGAAACAGGAATACATAGAATTAGGCAGGAAGTTAAAAAACAGGGCCTCTAAGGTAGTAACCTCTGGATTGCTGCTGGTGCCATGCACTAGAGAGGGTAGTAATAGGAGGATGTGGAGGATGAATGCGTGGCTAAAGAGCTGGTGCAGGGGGCAGGGGATAAGATTTTTGGATCATTGGGATCTCTTCTGGGGAAAGTCGGACCTGTACAAAAGGGACGGACTCCATTTGAACTGGAGGGGGACCAATATCCTGGCAAGCAGATTTGCTAGAGCTGTGGGGGAGAGTTTAAACTAGTTTGGCAGGGGGGTGGGGAGCAGAGTTTGCAAGCAGTGTCTAGGGTGCATGGCCACCTAGTTAAGAATGATAAAGATAACAAACGAAGGATGGAGGTTAAGGTAAAAGGTAGAAGAGGGAATATATGTGAGGGTCATTCTTTGAAATGCATGTACTTTAATGCAAGAAGCCTAGTGAACAAGGTAGATGAGCTTAGAGTATGGATTGGCACTTGGAATCATGATGTTGTGGCAATTAGTGAGACCTGGTTACAGGAGGGTCAGGACTGGCAAATAAATATTCCAGAATACAAATGTTTTAGATGTGATAGAACAGGGGGTAAAAAAGGGGAAAAGGGGGAGGAGTTGCTCTGCTTGTTAAGGAGGACATTACTGCCATGAGGTGGCAGGATGGTTTGGAGGGATCGTCCAGTGAGACTGTTTGGGTGGAATTGAGGGATGGAGGAGGCATGAGGGCACTAATATAATGTATTATAAACCACCAAATAGGCCAAGAAAATTGGAAGAACAAATTTGTAAGGAGATAGCATATATGTGTAATAAACATAAGGTAGTGATCATGGGAGATTTTTATTTTTCTCACATTGATTGGGATACCCATACAGTAAGAGGGCTGGATGGGCTAGAGTTTGTCAAATGTATGCAAGATAGTTTTCTTAATCAATACGTAGAGGAACCGACTCGGGACGGTGTAATACTGGATCTCCTGTTAGGGAATGAGATAGGTCAGGTGTCTGAGGTTAATGTTGGAGAACAAATTGGGTCTAGTGATCACAACTCTATTAGTTTTAGGGTAGTTTTAGGGAAGAGCAAAGAAGGGGCTAAAGTTAAGGTTCTGGATTGGAGAAAAGCAAATTTCGAAGGAATAAGAATGGATTTGGGGAGTATTGAGTGGGACATGATTTTTTCAGGAAAGGATGTAAATAAAAAATGGAGAATATTCAAAAAAGAAATTTTGAGAGTACAGAGTAGATATGTCCCAGTGAGGATCAAAGGAAAGGCTGGAAGTCATTGGGAGCCTTGGTTTTCGAGAAATATAAGAAATTTGGTTAGGAGAAAGAGGGAGGTGTACAAGAGGTATAAACAGTAGGGTGATGAGAAATTTAAAGAGGACTACAAGGAGTGTAGAAAAATCTTAAGAAAGAAATTAGAAAGGCTAAAAAGAGGCACGAAGAGGCTTTGGCAGGCAGAGTAAGAATAAATCCAAAGGGTTTCTATAGGTACATTAAAAGTAAAAGATTAGTGAGGGATAGAATTGGACCCCTTGTAGATAGGGAGGGTAGGCTATGTGAAAAGTCAGAGGAGATGGGGGAAATTTTAAATGATTATTTTCCTCGGTATTCACTAGGGAGAAAAATATTGTACCAGTTGAAGTAAAGAAAAATAGTGGGGAGGTCATGAATCATATAAGGATAACCGAGGAGGTAGTGATGGCAGTGTTAAAAAAGATAAAGGTGGACAAATCTCCGAGTCCGGACAATGTATTCCCAAAGACACTCAGGGAGACTAGTGTACAGATAGAGAGGCCATTAACAGATATATTTAGGATGTCACTGGTCATGGGGGTAGTGCCAGAGGATTGGAGGGTGGCTCATGTTGTTCCGCTGTTTAAGAAAGGGTCCAAATGTAAGCCTGGAAATTATAGACCTGTGAGTCTGACGTCTGTGGTGGGTAAGTTGATGGAAAGTGTTCTGAGGGATGGCATTTACAAATATTTGGAAGAACAGGGATTGATAGGTAGTAGTCAGCATGGTTTTGTCAGGGGTAAATCATGCTTAACAAACCTTATAGAGTTTTTCGAGGGGGTTACAAAAAAGATTGAAGGGAAGGCTGTGGATGTTGTCTATTTAGAATTTAGTAAAGCTTTTGACAAAGTTCCCCACAGGAGGTTAGGAAAAAAGGTGGAGGCATTAGGTATAAATAAGGAGGTAGTGAAATGGATTCAGCAATAGTTGGATGGGAGGTGTCAGAGAGTACTGGTAGAAAATTGTTTGTCAAATTGGAGGCCAGTGACTAGTGGAGTTCCTCAGGGATCGGTCCTGGGTCCACTATTGTTTGCTATATATATTAACGATCTGGAAGAAGGGGTGGTGAATTGGATAAGTAAGTTTGCAGATGATACAAATATTGGTGGTATTTTGGACAGTGAGGAAGATTACCATAGCTTAAAAAGAGATATAGGAAAGCTAGAGGAGTGGGCTGAGAAATGGCTGATGGAATTTAATACGGATAAGTGTGAAGTGTTGCATTTTGGAAAGGCAAATCTAAATAGGTCATATACATTGAATGATAGACAATTGAGGAGTGCAGAGCAACAAAGGGATTTAGGAGTTATGGTAAATAGTACCCTCAAAGTTGATACTCAGGTAGATAGAGTGGTGAAGAAGGCATTTGGAATGTTGGCCTTCATAAATCGGAGTATTGAATTCAAGAGTTGGGATGTTATGATGAAATTGTACAAAGCATTGGTGAGGCTAAGTTTGGAATACTGTGTGCAGTTTTGGTCACCAAATTATAGGAAGGATATAAACAAAATAGAGAGAGTGCAGAGAAGGTTCACGAGAATGTTGACAGGATGTCAGGGGTTGAGTTACAGAGAAAGGTTGAGCAGCCTGGGGCTTTTTTCTCTGGAGCGTAGAAGATTGAGGGGGGATTTGATGGAGGTGTTCAAGATTTTAAAAGGGACAGAGAGAGTCAACGTGGATAGACTTTTTCGATTAAGAGTGGGGGGATATTCAAACCAGAGGCCATGGTTTGAGATTGCAGGGGGAAAATTATAAGGGGAACATGATGGGAAATTTCTTCATGCAAAGGGTGGTTGGGATGTGGAATAAGCTTCCGGCAGAGGTGGTTGAAACAAGGACGTTATTTACATTTAAGGAAAGACTGGATAATTACATGGAGGGGAGAGGATTGGGGGGGGTATGGACCAGGTGCTGGTCAGTGGGACTAGGAGGGTGGGGATTTGTTCCGGCATCGACTAGTAGGGCCAAACTGGCCTGTTCTGTGCTGTATATGGTTATATGGTTAAAAGAAAAAATATAAGTATTCAAGTAAGAAAAAAGAAAATGAATCATAAATGATTATTTGCAATTGGTCAGCAGTACAAAAAATGTTTTCCCTGTAGTACAGGGAAATATTTGGTGGTTTTGCAGAAGTGTTTAGGTTCAGGTGATATGGTGAGGTTCAAGAGCTTCATGGATGTTGGACTGTGCTGCTGAAGACCCAACTGCACTGGGTGGGTCATGTCTCCAGAATGGAGGACCATCGCCTTCCCAAGATCGTGTTCTATGACGAGCTCTCCACTGGCCAATGAGACAGAGGTGTACCAAAGAAGAGGTACAAGGACTGCTTAAAGAAATCTCTTGGTGCCTGCCACATTGACCACCGCCAGTTGGCTGATATCGCCTCCAACCGTGCATCTTGGCGCCTCACAGTTCGGTGGGCAGCAACCTCCTATGAAGAAGACCGCAGAGCCCACCTCACTGACAAAAGACAAAGGAGGAAAAACCCAACACCCAACCCCAACCAATCAATTTTCCCTTGCAACCGCTGCAACTGTGCCTACCTATCCCGCATCGGACTTGTCAGTCACCAACGAACCTGCAGCAGACGTGGACATACCCCTCCATATATCTTCATCCGCGAAGCCAAGTCAAAGAGAAGAGGGATGTTGGACCTCACCAGACCCCAACCTGTCAGTCCACTGGCTAGCTTCCTCACTTTGTGAAGGCTTTCATATGTGAAAATATCGTGAAATGGTGCCAGAGTAACAACCTGAGTCTCAACGCAGACAAGACAAAGGAGATGATTGTGGAATTCGGGAGGACTAGGAGTGATCATCCTTCACTACATATCAATAACTCTGTAATTAAGAGAGTGGAGAGAACCAGGTTCCTTGGGGCTCAGTGACCTATTGTGGACACACAACATCTCCTCACTTGTCAGGAAGGCACAACTGCACTTCCTGAGAAGAATGAAGTGGACAAAGCTTTATTGAGACTGTCTTGGCCAGATGCATCATAGTGTGGTACGGTTGCTGCAAAGAAATAGATCAGAGGTCATTCCACAGGATCATAAGAGTGGCGGAGAGGGTCACCGGAGTCCCTTTCCTCTCCTCTGCATTGTGTTGTCTGAAGAGGGTGCACAAAATTATTGAGGAAACCTTCCACCCTGCATTCAGCATCTTTCAGCTGCTCTCGTCAGAGAAGAGATAAAGGAGTATCAGTACCACCAGGCTGAGGAACAGCTTCTTGCCAAAAGCAGTGAGATTGCTGAACGACCAAAAGTGATTCAGGAAAGATGCCGACACATTAAATCTGTCGGGCAGAAAATAGATGACTTTGAAAGTACAAACCTCTCGATTGAAGGAAATGTTTTTGCTGCTGTTATCAGACTCTAAAATGAATGTCTAATTGGTAAAAGCTGATGTCCTAGTACTCAGAATCAGAATTTATTGTCATGAACAAGTCACAAAATTTGTTGTTTTGTGGCAGCATCACAGTCCAAACATTCATATAAACCATCTTACAAAAATCAATAAAAATAGTGCATGAAAAGTCAAAGTAAGGCCATGTCTTTGGTTCATTGATCATTCATGGCAGTGGGGAAGAAGCTGACCTTGTGCCACTAAGTGCTCGTCTTCAGGCTCCCAAACCTTATTTCCCGATGGCAGCAGAGTGAAGAGGGCATGGCCTGGGTGGAGGGGTCTTTGAGGATAGAGGCTGCTTTCTTAAGACACTGCCTCTTGTAGATGTCCTTGATGGAGTGAAGTCTGGTGCCTGTAATGTCATAGGCTGAGTTAACAACCCTCTGGAGGTTTTACTTGAGCATCTTCCGTGACCGTTTAACTTTACTTTTCTCTATGCATTGCACTTGGTCTTGGTAGCATTAAACCCTACACTCTTTAAATTATTGTAACACTAAACCTATACTTTACTGTATTGTAGCACTACCTGCTGTACATAAGTATATATATTGACTTACCTGGAGAGGACAGAAAATAATCCTTCCTCTGTACATGTGACAATCAACAAAATAATTAAAAAATAATTTGACTTATTTGAATAATTCTAACTCAGAGGCAGGATGGCATAGATGATGGATCAAACATATTTATCAATTCCAACAAGCAATAGAACTGTCATCCATCCCATTCCAAAGCCTTCACAAGCAAAGAGCGCGATTAGTTATGGATAATACTTTTCAGCCCATGTTCTACAAAGCTTTGAGGTGAGAGCAAATCAGGATGGCGTTATCGTTTAGAATATATTAGTGCTTATGGGTTAAATTGGCAATTATAGTGATATGCAAAATCCTATTACCACATCTTCTATAGCACACCATATAGGCTATGGGCATATTTCCCGGAAAGCATGGCAAAGTAGAATATCTGCTAACTTCTGGTCTGCGAACTAAACTATGAGTTTTCTTGCACTTCATCTCAAAAAAACATGAGACAAAGTTGCCTTTTAGTAAGTGTGGAGTGGCCTGAAAGTGTCAGATTTCAGGTTTCATCTCAGGCATGTTTTTTTTTCTTGCCCAGATATAGTTAAATTCCATCTGGAGAGCCCTACCTGTCCCTTTCTTTTTCAGCTAACCTTGTCAGTAAATGGATTTCCTCTTGCATCTATGCAGCCAATGTGATTAACTTGGAGCTAACCTGAAGAGAGTTGGAGCAAGATTGAAAGTCTAGTGCTAAACCAGAAAAGGACGAGATGAAAACAGGAAGTCACTGAGGTTTCAAGCATTGTACTCCCTTTAATTAAATTGCTGCTGAACTGTATTTTAGCTTAGTTCATCTGCTTTGGTTCCATGACTCCATACCAACATGCATAAGGAATCATTCCATACAGGCCACACTCTCTTTCCCCCTTCAAGAGTGTGAGATCATGCAAATTCAAGGATGGTTTTCTACCCGCTGCTCTCAGGCTCTTGAACGAATCTCAAGCTGATAAAATTAATTTGCTCTTGCTCCGTTCAAACTGATCTTTCGCTGTATCCCTACTCTCTACTGTGTTTCATTCCGCTGTACTTATGCAAGGATAGACTCGCTGGATAGCACTCAAAGCAAACCTTTTTGCAGTCCTTGGTGCACGTGGCAATAAATGTAAACTCAAACTTGAATACTGATGGAATTCAAATGTTCTCAAAGTGCTTATTTTTCATTGATCCTCCCCCCTCTCCCCTTGCAGCATGGCCAGGGCTTAAAGGGAGGGAGAGCTTCAGATTCTGCACCACAGTCAGACCAAAAGAAATGATGCTGTGCAGTAAACCCCTGAATAGAGCAACATTTCACCTCACTGTCCTGAACAATTACAGTTATTTAAGCACAGGACAACCCAACTTTTACCAACCCTGCTTCTGCTAAGACAACTGAGGAGCCAACACTCAAGGATCACATGGAGGTCAGGGTCACAGTTACTCTCAGCTTCCTGGCCTCAGGGTTGTTACAGGTTCTTCTATAACTCTACCGCGACTCAGAACTTGCTTCTTCTATTTTTAATTTAGAGATACTTCATGGTAACAAGCCCCTCATCGTCCGATACTTCAGTGAACAATACTGGATGGAGTGGCCATTGGAATTTGCTCCTCCTGGAGCCTTTCCAAAGGTGAAAGCATTAATTGACTACACCAGTTATTACTCCTTATAAAAATTCCTAGGCAAACTCATGTGGCCTTGAACTGTTCTTCACCAGTCTCTGATCCCTGTGAGCACTCTTACACTCCTCCTTCAATTATAGAGGCTCCATTCAATATGTAGCATCACTCTCCAGTGGCTGGAAGAGTGTTGCATGTAACATATGTATGCCCCTAGGAGCCGTAGGTGATGCTGGTAGAGGACCCATGATTCAGAGCCGAACAGGAGTGTGGGTATGACAACGGCTCTGTATACGCTTATCTTTGTGAGGTTTTTCAGTTGGTTGTTTTTCCAGACTCTTTTGTGTAATCTTCTAAAGGCGCTATTTGCCTTGGCGAGTCTGTTGTCTATCTCGTTGTCGATCCTTGCATCTGATGAAATGGTGCAGCCGAGATAGGTAAACTGGTTGACCGTTTTGAGTTTTGTGTGCCCGATGGAGATGTGGGGGGGCTGGTAGTCATGGTGGGGAGCTGGCTGATGGAGGACCATCCTAGAACGCTTCCACCAGCGTTGTCTCTGCTCCATCCTCAACATTCATTGGAGCGACTTCATCCCTAACATCGAAGTACTCGAGATGGCAGAGGCCGACAGCATCGAATCCACGCTGCTGAAGATCCAACTGCGCTGGGTAGGTCACATCTCCAGAATGGAGGACCATCGCCTTCCCAAGATCGTGTTATATGGCGAGCTCTCCACTGGCCATCGTGACAGAGGTGCACCAAAGAAGAGGTACAAGGACTGCCTAAAGAAATCTCTTGGTGTCTGCCACATTGACCACCGCCAGTTGGCTGATATCGCCTCCAACCGTGCATCTTGGCGCCTCACAGTTCGGCGGGCAGCAACCTCCTTTGAAGAAGACCGCAGAGCCCACCTCACTGACAAAAGACAAAGGAGGAAAAACCCAACACCCAACCCCAACCAACCAATTTTCCCCTGCAACCGTGTCTGCCTGTCCCGCATCGGACTTGTCAGCCACAAACGAGCCTGCAGCTGACGTGAACATTTTACCCCCTCCATAAATCTTCGTCCGTGAAGCCAAGCCAAAGAAGAAAGAAAGAAGATGTATGCCCCTAACATATCGAGATTGGATTGCCCCTATAAGGTCTGAATGTTGCTGTTGCAAACACTAGACTCATTAAAAGGCATGAGAGGCTGCAGAGTTGGAAATTTTAAACAAAAGACTGATGGAACGCAGTGGGTTATGACGATGGAACATCGACAATTCGTTTTCTCCCATTTGACCTGCTGATACTCAATGATAACTTGAAATGGATCAATAGACTGGCACAGAACCAGCCACAATCCAGTTCTGGACCGACACCAATATTGTGACATCAAGTTTATTGCCATCTAATTGTACAAGCACAACCTGACAAAACAGTGTTCTCCATCCTTGGTGCAAGACACACAGGCACAACCAGACATAATTTACATAAATACAAACTATATAAATGCAGGATGAGTATTTCAACTAGACAAATAAATAAATATTATTTCATGAATACGAGAGTCTCGGACGGTCAGCATCCTCACTGCCCGTGGGAAGAAGCTGTTCCATGGCTTGGTGGTGCTGGCTCTGATAACCCTCTGATGGGGCAGCTGAAAGATGCTGTGGGAAGGGGTCCTCAATGATTTTGCATGCCCTCTTCAGACAACGATCCTGGTAGATCACTTTGATGGGGAGGGGGAGACTCCATTGATCCTCTTTCCCATTCTTATGGTCCTGTGGATTGACCTCTGGTCCATTTCTCTGCAGTAACTGTAGAGCTCTTATAGAAGGTTGATATAACGGTGACTGGTCGCCTTGCAGGCTTCAGTCTTCTCAGGAAATATAGATAATGTTGCACCTTCCTGACAAGTGAGGAGATGTTGATTATCAAAGTGTAAGTGTTTATGGGACTTTTAAAAGCAGTGCTAGGTTGTCCAATGTACTGCTTCAACATCAATGAAGTAAAGCATTCTTTGCAAGCCATCCTCAAAATTTTACTTTTACAAGTCGCAGTATCATTCTGAACCACCACAAGGTCTATTATCTTGCTCTGTCCAGTTCTGAAATGAATAAAACATTGTCCAAGCCAGAAGTCACACAACTTCAATTCCTCCAATGCCCCATTGGACCTGTGCTTCGTTTTTAGACTTGCCCATAACCCACTGGTTTTAATCGAAATCCAGCTCAGAAGATGCTCTGGACCATGTCCTAATTGCTCAGCCTTGCGAACGCCACCGCTGGTAGAGATGCTGCCTCAGAGCGCCAGATCCCCGGGGTTGATCCTGTGCCGAGTTCACATGCTCCCCCAGTCACCACGAGCATTTCAGTGCAGCGTGGGTCGGTGCCTCTCAGTGCGGCGGTAGACTCTGCGGAGTTGATGGCAATTGTGGGGAGAATAAAGTATAGGGATTAATATAGGATTAGCGCAAACGGGTCAGCATTGACTCAAAGGGCTGAAGGGTCTGTTTCTGTTCTCGATCTCGTTCGTTCTCCATGCTTCGAGTATAAATGGGCGTTTGTTGTCGGCACAGACACAAGAGGCCGAAGGGCTTGTGTCTTTCTATGACTATAACTTTGAGCTAAAATAAATGACCTCAACTGTATACATCACAAATGCCAAAGGAATCCTCTTACCTATAACTCACCAAGCAGCCGTCACCCACAGGCGCGCACACACACAATCTGCATTCAAAGGGACCGTCTCTGATTTGCCTGAATCACAGCGATTACGGGCGCCTTTCTCCCTCCCTCCCTCACCCTCACCCTCTCTCTCTCTCTCTCTCTCGCTCGCCTGACGTATGAGGCAATTTTGTGAGTCGGGGCTTCAAAAGGCCGATAAGTCCGTCAATAGGGCATCCAGTCCCTGGGAGAGGCGGAGGGACGGAGGATCCAGGCGCTCCGGATCACGGCGGAGCGCAGTCCGCCAACTTCAAGGCAAGTTTGGCACTTTGAATCCCGCAGATCGAAAAGTTAGCAAACTAGGGCTGGGTATAAGTGTCACGGCGGCGAGGGCTGGAAGCGAGAGGATGAGCAGAAACACCGCGTTCTGAGGTGAAATCTTCAAGGATCGTTTCAGCCCACGTTGTTAATGCAGGGTGAGGACGGTATCCGTGCTAATGGATTTTGTTCGCAGACTTTCTTCGCTCTCCATCCAGCCACCTTTCCTCCCGGTTCCCACCCTTTTACTCAACCCACCCTTTTCCCGACCTTTCCATTTTCCCACTTTCCCGTGCCTCCTCCTATTCTTTCCTCTTCCCTTATCCCCTTTCTCTTCCTTTCCTGCCACAGGGCTCCTTCTGATCACCTGCCTGACCCTTGAACCTTCCCATCTCTCTCTCTCCTTCCATCCATCCTCTCCTACTTTTCCCCTCATTAGAGGGAGCAGGGTGGGGCGGGGTTCTCATCTTTTCCAATTCTTTTAGGTAAATGTGGTCACAGTGATGCAATTGGTGGAGCTGTTGCCTCACAGCATCAGAAACCTCTAGTGTTGTCCGTGTGGAGCATGCATTCCTTCCTGTCCTGTGATTGCATTAGGTTTCCCCCCCCCCCCCCCCAATGTTCCAAAGATGTGTGTGTTGCTGGGTTAATTGATTGCTATGAATTGCCCTACCTACCCCCCCTCCTTTCCCCGCCTGTGTAAAGGTCCTGCCACATTAAAGACACCAACATCATAGAGGACCCCCAAATACCCTGGTCACAACCTCTTCTTGTTGGTCCAACACCTCCAGGGTCAAGAACAGTTTTTATCCAACAGCGATCAGGCTCTTGAACCTCCCCATAATACCCCAATCCTAACCATAAACGACTCCACAATCATCAAAAGATCTGTCTTCACAACTGCAATGTCACTGTTTTTGGCACTCACTGTGAAACCTAAACTTTTTTTATTTTTAAAATCTTTTCCTGTCTCATACTATATATTGTGGTAATTTAGTTCTCATTAATCAGCAGATGAATGGCAATTAGCATGACACTGTTGCAGTGCCAGTGACTCAGGTTTGAATCTGGTGCAGTCTGTAAGGAGTTTGCACGTTCCCCCCATGTCCAGGTTCACTGGTTTCCTATGGTGCTCCAAAAATGTATGGACTTTGTAGGTGAATTCGTGTATTTGTGCAGCACAGGCTTGGAGGCCAGAAGGGCCTGTTAACGTGCTGATCTCTAAATTATTTTTATAAATGATTACTGTTGATGTATCTTACTTGTGTGGTTGCAGCAAATAAGAATTTGAGTGCACCTGTACATCAAAATTACATAGATGATAATACATTCTCATATTCATAAGGGTAGGATCTGGGGGTGGGTTGTTGGGAATGTGGGGAGTATAACATGGATAATAGGCTGAAGGATGGACTGATTGCGCTGTATGACTATTAGATCTGAAAGTTGTTTACAGTGGATTGCTTGAGCCAAGTTTTAAGAAAACTTTCTTGATGTCACTCATAGCCCTCAGGTTGGGTTTATATTGAGCTGGGCGCAACTAATCTCATTCTGACAAGAGTAAATAAAATGTTCTCTTACTAAAAGGAAATGCAATGATAAACAGTTGGCTTTTTGGAGGAGCAACTCTGAATATCTTTGAGGTGGTGAGTGAGCAACTATTGAATTAAAAATCTTCAATTAATTCCAGCCACTCAAGTGAAGTTCCCAGTTAAAATTACAACATAAACATGAACGGTGTTACTTTATCTTATTTCAATGGTTCCCACTGGGTGGGGATTGAAAAAGCTGTTATTTCTATTGATAAGGGTCAATGTACTTGTGCTTTGTTTCTGCTTCTACTGTAGCTGGTGTTTATCACAGTGATAAGACTCTGTACTTCATAATGCCTCTATTTACTCTGGCACTTGAAATACTGGAAGGATGCAAGAATGTTCCAGTGCTAAAAACATTGTGTGCATGTTGTCTCAGATGCACAATACAAAATTACTCTGGTCTGGCTGTGGAAATGTCCTGGCAGATTCACTTTGGTTACTGCTGAAATAGTGTGTGGGTTTTGCTCTGGGGAAATAGTGTGTATATTAGCATTGGTCCCATTGTTCAAGCCACTGGAAACACGGTATGAGGGGTTACTCGAATTGGACACTGGAAACAGTGCAAAAGGTTGGTCTGTGTTAGAGCCACTGGAAACGCTGTTCTGGGTTAGAGGCACTGGACATTGCTCTGTGTTAGAGGCTCTGAAAATTGCTGTGTGTTAAAGGCCCTGGAAACACTGCTCTGGGTTAGAGGCACTGGAAACTGCTTTGGAATGGAGACATTGGAAACACTGCTCTGGATTATAGGCACTGAAAACTGCTCTGGGTTAGAGCCATCTGTCATTTCTCTGAACATCTATTTTCTTTCATATGCCCATCAGCTTCCTCATGTGTTTTTTTTACTTGCCACCCATTTACTCCAGAGGCAATTCACAGCAGCCAGTTAACCTCCCACCCTGGAGGTCTCTGAGATGTGGGAGAAAACAGGAACACCCAAGGGGCTTAGCCTGTCAGAAGAGATTAAGTCGCCTCGGACTCTACTCACTGGAATGATAGGAGATCGTATGGAACTTTATAGAATTATAGAGGAATAGAGAATATAGAATCAGGATTGTTTCCACTGGCAGGAGAGATGAGAACCGGGGAAGCCTCAAGATTCAGAGGAGTAGATTTAAGATGGAGGTGAGGAGGAACTGCTTCTCCCAGAGTTTAGTGAATCTGTTGAATTCTCTACCTAAGGAAGCAGTGGAGGCTTCCTCGTTAAATGTATTTAAAACACCGGTAGATTTTTGCAGAGTGGGGGCAATGAGCCTTTTGAAGAGAGGGCAGGTAAGCAGAGCTGAGTCCATAGCCTGATCACCCATGGTCTGATTGAATGACAGAGCAGACTCAAAGGGCTGAATGGCCTGCTGTTGCTCCTATTTCTAATGTTCACCCAGAGGAACCTCAGACAGTCACTGGGAGAACCTGCAAACTGGGCCTGAGGTCAGGTCCGAATGCAGGATGCTGGATCTATAGGGCAGTGGCTCTGTCCATTGCACCACCATGTCACCTGGGTCCACTGTAGTAAACAAAAAGCAAGCCTGAAATACTTAAAATCAATTTAAGGCAGAAATGCTAAATTATTCAACTTTGCTTCTTCCTAAGTTCCTTAACACCTTAGAACACGACTCGGTTCCCTTGGTGGGACATCAGGACATTGTTGAGTTTATGGGCCTTCATAGACATTACAGGGCTGGGGAGTGTGACAGTATTTAGAGGTGGTTTGGGAGGAATTGTTATAGCAGTTTGCACACACACATTTTAAAACATAGACTATTTGCAGGACTTTTGTAGAATGCTTTTTGCAAGAGGCAACAAAGTATCGACAACAGCTTGCCTGGGAGAGCATGTGTTCTTCGCAGGCAGACGAGAACAGTTTTGCTCTCAGAGAGGGAGGGTGTGAAACAGAGAGAGGAGTGACAGAAATTATTTCCAGAAGGACAAAGCTGGCAAACTTTGGAAGGCTGCCTGGTCAAAGGAAAAGACTGGCAGTGTGAAAGGTGACCTGAAAGAAAGAGGATCATCTGGAGAACCCTGAAGGGGGAAAGTTTCGTCAGCGAGGCTGACTGAGAAGGAATCAGTTGCGGATGTCCTGGAAAAGGAATCAGTCTCTGAAAACCAGCAAGAACCCTCCTGAGTAGTAACCATTTGCCTGTTAAGCACCAAAGTCTGGTGAACTTTGTTAATGCTAAATTCTGCATACAGTACAAGAATTGCCTGCAACCAGTGAGATTGGACTGTGATCCAAATAACTTTTCTAATCTTAAATATACATTACACACACCTGCGTTTAGTATTAAAGGGGGATTAAGTAGTTAGATAGGCTAAGTAATAAGTTAAAGTTTAATTCTGTTTTCTTGTTCAAATATAATTAAAAACTTCTTTTGTTTAAGTAACCCTGTGTTGTGGTGAATATCCATTGCTGCTGGTTTTTGGGGTCCTCTGGACTCCGTAACAGTGTTAATGGCCTGTTCTCCAGAAGCAGCTGGGCCTATGTCATTGAGACAAGCAGCAAAGTAAAATCCCATGATCCAATCCTCATCATGTGGTCATTTTGGATGTACGTTGCCATGAAGCATTAACCATGAAGCATGAAGCTCACAGATCCTCAGGTGGACTTCCCTCAGGACTATCTGATCGCAAGCATTGGAACTTTGTAGATGTGAAACTCTGTGGCAGGGTTTGTGGATTACATTGGACTCTGGATGGAGGCACACCATGAAGAAAACAAACAATTACCTCTACTCACTTAGAAGTCTGAGGAAGTTTTGCATTACATTGAATACTCTATCCAACTTCCACTGTGGAAGTATACTGACTAGTTGCATTTATGGCTGATTTGGTCATTAGTGCCCAGGAACACAGAAGGCTGCTGAGGTTACCAAACATAGTCAGGTCCATCACAGGCTCCAACCTTACATCCATTCTAGAAGGCAGCCAACATCATAAATGATCTCCACCACACTTCATGAGGACCAGGAATGACCACCTTCCACTACACATCAATAACTCTGCAGTGAAGAGAGTAGAGTGAACCAAATTCTTTGGAATCCACTTAACTAGTGACCTATCATGAGACCATCTCCTCAATTGTCAGAAAGACACAAATAGTGACTGCCCTTACTTAGAAAAACTCATGTGGACAAGACTTCCAACCACCATCATGTCAACCTTCTATAGGAGCTTTATAAAGAGTGTCTTGGCTGGCTGCATCCCAGTGTGGTACAATTGCTGCAAAGAAATAAATCAGAGGTCAATCCACAGGACTATAAGAGTAGCAGAGGATTATTGGAATCTCCCTCTCCCCCATCGACATGATCTACTGGGATCATTGTCTGAAGAAGACGCGCAAAATCATTGAGGCCCCCTTCCACCCACCCCCCCACCCAGCATCTTTCACTTGCTCCTGGTGGGAGGAGCATCAGAGCCAGCACCACCAGGCTGAGGAACAGCTTCTTCCCACTGGCAGTGAGAATGTTGAACAACCAAAGGAATTTCTCACACTAACCATCTGAGACTCTAATTTGTACAAAACAACATTCATTTATTTATGGATGTCCTGCATGTGTATTGTTCGTATGTGTGTGCGTTATGTCTGTGTGTGCGTTATGTCTGTGTGTGCGTTATGTCTGTGTGTGCGTTATGTCTGTGTGTGCGTTATGTCTGTGTGTGCGTTATGTCTGTGTGTGCGTTATGTCTGTGTGTGGGTTATGTCTGTGTGTGCGTTATGTCTGTGTGTGCATTATGTCTGTGAGTGCGTTATGTCTGTGTGTGCATGTCATGCACTAAGGACAGAGAACGTTGTTTCATTAGGTTGTACTTGTACAATTAGATGACAATAACTTGACTATTTATTATTTATCTTTTGGTTTTTTTTAGTATATTTTGATGTATACTATTGTAGTTGTTTTTTCTTATCAAGTTCATGTTCAGCTGCAGCAAGTAAAGATTTTGAGGCATAGTATATGTGGATTGTACAAAGTATATAACAACAAACTCATCATCATTATTAACACAGTGGACAAGTTTACTCATTATAATCCTGCACATTTTCATAAGGTCCATTCTAGACATTGTAAGCCATATTTACTTTATGGAAGGCAGTAGCACTGGCAATTCAGCACTCCCTTGGCACAACGCCGCATCCTCTGGCACCTTGGAGAGTCTCCACCTTTCCTAGACCACTTGATCTGGTGACCTTGCCCGAAGCCTTCAAGGTATTTGCATCACCCTGGATGAGTGTGGTTTCCAAATGTGATTTACTGTGGCAGCTGGAACTGGAAGGACCCAGGATAGGGGCAGCTTGCAATGAAGGAGAGCAGAGCAAGTCCTTCGGTGATGAAAGGGTTACTGGGGGGAGTGGCTGCGATGACATCTGATCTTCATCGTGAATCAGACGTGCGAGTGACTGTAGTAACCATTCATTTTCCCCAGCAATGGCAAGGAAAGCTGTTATTCGACACGCACAAGGCTGTCACTGATCTGCTGCTTTTGAGTGGCTTGTGTCGGCCAAGGGAGGGATGATTACATCAGTAGCCCACTTTTAATGGTGCATACATCACCACAACTGATTCAGAACCCTCTGACTGAGACAAGTGCAGTTGACTCAGGAGAAATCTCATGCTTTTTCTCTTTAAACTCTTTCTCGGATATATGAGCATATCCCCAGAGGGACCAGTGTTGTGCCAAGAGAGTGCTGCATTGCCGATGGTGCTACCATCTTTGATCCGGAGTGTCCAAAGTTGTACTGAAGGAGTGTCCCACTGTTATTGTTGTTGCTTTCCATGAGAAATAACTGTTGTGTGTTGCATAAACTGCCCTCACAGAGAGCAGTGAAAATATGAAATTGTCTGCCCATTGTATGTATGTAAAACACAAAGAAAGAAATTTTTGAAGAATAATGGAATTAAGGTTTATGGGGAACTGGCAGGTAAGTTGAGCTGAGTCCACTGCCAGATCACCCATGATCTTAATGAATGGCAGAGCAGGCTCAATGGCCCAGATGGCTGACTCCTGTCCCTATTTCTTATGCTCTTATAAAGCAAGGCCATGCAGTGGTTAGGTTAACATTAGTGTGGAAGGCAGATTTCAACTTCTCAGCCTCTTTGGTGGTATGTAGATTCCAAAGGTTCGTTTCTGGGATGAAGGTGATTCCCATGAGGAGAGACCTTTAACTCTTGGAGTTCAGCAGAATGAGATTAAATCTCATTGAGGCAGACAGGATAATAACAGGTTGATGAGATAGATGACAAGAGGTTAGAACTACAGGATCTGGGACTACAATAAGGTGAAGTTTCTTTACCCAGGTGTCCCTGGGATACCCTATCTCAGAAGACTGCAGATGCTCCCTTGCAGAGTACAATAAAATTCAATGATCCAGCACCCTCTGGACTTTGATGCTGGACTTGTAGGTCTTCTGGACAATTGGATGTAACTCCTTTTAATCCTCAAATACATTCTGTTGAAAAAAATGTGACCTATTTTCCAGTGAACATAGTAAGTTTAAAAGCAGCAGGAAATCAAAGTATCATTTCACTCATTGGTTCTGGCTACAGATCCCACTCCAGTGTTCCTGATCCCAAGATGAGGTGTGTAGAAGGTTCAGCCAGCAGAGTATTAATTGGTGCAACTGACAACCTACCTACCTTCTTCTTGGGTAACAACAGAAGAATGCAGCTACAACTGAGATTACAAAATGGTTCCGCAGCTGATGGAATCAACACTGGACTGAATAATGTCTCCACGTTGGTTTCAGTCCTTTGCATTTCACGGATGAGACCTATGTCTGTTGTGGCTGTCTATGGGAGAGACAATTTCAGTGAATGTTAAAACACAATTCTATGGTCATTCAACCTGCTAGAGAACAGCAGGAATCTCTCTGCACCAATTTAGTTTGGACAAAAATGTTTTCTTTGGGTGAAGAAGTTCTATAAATGCATCTCAAAACACTTCTCATTGCATTGTCAGACGTGAACTTTGTGTTTTGGAGTGATGTAGAGGGGAGAGGGAGATGAAGTCTTAAGTTCATTTGTCACATTATTACTGTAGTGAAAAGAGTTCTTCCATGAACTGTCCAACGAGCTAACTCTAACATTCATACAGCCACATGAAGCAGAAGAAGAATAACAGATAAAGATCTATTGGTACCAAGTAAGGGCAGCATGGGAACATTGTTCTGGGCTTTATTTAGGAGCTTGTTGGCTGCGGGGAAGAAACTGATTTCACAATCTTGAGCCTTCTCTCCAATGGGAACCATAGAACACTACAGCACTGAAAACAGGCCATTCAGCCCTTCTAGTCTGTGCCAAAACATCATTCTGCCAGTCCCACTGTCCTTCACCCAATCCATAATCCTCCAAACCTCTCCCATCTTTATATCTATCAAATTTATTCTTAAAACTTAAGAGTGAGCCTGCTTTTACCATGTCAGATGGCAGCTCATTCCACACTCCCATCACTCTCTGAGTGAAGAAGTTCCCCTAATGTTACCCCTAAATATTTCCCCTTTCAATCTAAAGCCATGTCCTCTTGTATTTATCTCTCCCAATCTAAGTGGAAAGAGCCTACTTGCATTTGCTCTGTCTATACCTCCCATAATTTTGTAAACTTTTATCAAATCTCCCCTCACTCTTCTACTTTCCAAGGAATAAAGTTTAAAATTTCCCTGTAACTCAATTCCTGAAGATCTGGCAACATCCTAGTAAATCTTCTCTGCACTCTTTCAATCTTACTGATACCCTTCCTGTGGTTTGGCGACCAGAACTGCACACAAATTTGGCCTCACCAATGTCTTATACAACCTTACCATAACATCCCAACTCCTGAGCTCTATACTTAATTGAATTTTATTGTACTCTGCAAGGGAGCATCTGGCAAGATGTCAAAAGATTTCTTCACAACCCTGTCTGCCTGTGATACCACTTTCTGGGAATTATGTATCTGTATTGTGGGAAGAGAGAGAAAAGAGTGTGACTGGGGTGTGATGGGTCCTTCAATATACTGGCTGCCTTTCATAGATAAAAGATGGATTTTCCATGAATTAGGCACACACAAGGCTTTAAGTGGAGCAGGATGAATGATAAAACAATATTTTCAGTGAGGAAATTCCTTTTCACTGGTTTGCTGAGTATCAATCCCAGTATAAAAGGTGCAAAGTTGATAATAGAACAATACAACACAGTAAGGCCCTATATAAACCTACTTCACATTAATCTGACCTTCTCTCCCTTGCAACCTATAACCTTCCATTTTCCTTGCATCCATGTGTCTATTGAAGAGTTTTTAAATGTCCCTATTGTTTCAGGCTCTACTACAACCCCCATCAATGCATTGCAAGTTCCCACCACTCTAAGTAAGAAAACTTATCTCTGATATCTCTCCTTAAACTTTCCTCCATTCACCTGAAACAGGTGTCCTCTGGAATTGGCCATTGTTGGCCTGGGAAAATGGTGTTGGCTGCCTACTCTCTCAATGCCCCTCATAATCCTATATTATTCTATTAAGTCATCTCTAATCCTCCGACGTTCCAAAGAGAAAAGTCCTGACTTGCTCAACCATTCCTCCTGAGACATGTTCTCCAATCCAGGCAGCATCCTGGTAAATCTCCTCGGCACACTCTCTAAAGCTTTCACATCCTCTGGGAGTGAGGGTACAACATTCTCAGTTCAGAAGAGGTGTAATGGCTGTTAACAAGAACTGTTCAGAAATATATGCACTTCTCTCTGATTGAACTCTTGTCTCCCTGTTTGTTTTGCAGAATGCGTAAGATGAGGTTGACTAGTAAGAGGAGGCTGTTCTGGAACCACAGTTTGGCAGGTTTGGCACTGGTTCTCGTGGGCATGCTGCTCCCATCCCTGCTCTCATGCCATGGACAGATCGATCCCCTGACACTGGGTCGGCCAGACCCTCACTGTTGGGAATCCTCCTCCGCCCTTCTACTAAAAATGAAGAAACCCCGCATAGCAGACACCGTCAGTGACTTCTGGGACTTCATGATCTTCCTAAAGTCATCGGATGAGTCCAAGCATGCCAGTCTCTTCTGGGTCCTGGCACAGCTCTTCTGGGACATTTATGTAGACTGTATGATATCTCGAACCCATGGGTTGGGTCGAAGACGTTTCATCGAAGAAGGAAAGGAATTAGAAAACACACACTCAATCTCAGCCAGTATGTCTCCTGTTTTCACCTTACAGTTCATCCGTTCATCAGTCTCCTTACTCTGTTAACCTGACTCCACCATCCCACTCCCAGTCCTCAGCCCCAGGACTCTTGAATGTGCACATTTTAAATTTTCTTTTAGAGATATAACACGGTAACAGACCATTCTGGCCCACAAGCCCATGCCAGCCAAATACACCCACGTGACCAATTAAACTACTAACCACGTACGCCTTTTGAATGCAAGAGGAAACTGGACCAAGCCGATGGGAGAACATACAAACTCCTTAAAGACAGTGCCAATTTTGAACCTGGGTCACTGGCACTGTAATTAGTTACTTTTAGGAATGCTTCCATGGATAACATTTAATGTGCCAAATGATAATTGTAGTGGATAATCCCAAGACCATAATAGGTTTATATGATGCCTTTAATGTAACACCAACCAAGGTACTTTACAGAATGAGTAAAGTGTAAGGGTACAGAAAAGGTTTACCAGGATTTTGGCTTGTTTAGAGGGAATGAGTTACAGGGATAAACTTGGGTTATTTTCTGAGGGGCGACCTGTTCAAGGTGTATAAAATCTTGAGAGCCATTGATAGGGTAGAGAATAAGAATCATTTTACCAAAGGTAATAATATCACATACTAAGGACATGTTGAAAGTGAGGGGGAGGAAGTTTAAGGAAGATGTGCAGGTCAAATAGTAGGTGCCTTTAACTGGCTGCCAGGAGTAATGGTAGAAGCAGGTACAATAGTGACATTTAAGAGGCTTCTAGGTAGACACATGGATGTGAGAGGGATGGAGGGATATCTATCAGGTGCAGGAAGCAGAGCTCTAGTTTGATTTGGGCATCATGTTTGGCACGGACACATAGGCTGAATGATTTCTTCCTGTGCTGTTGCATGGTCTTCAAAAGGAGCAGAGTAGTACAGAGGGTAGAGCTGCTGCCTTGCGGTACCGGAGACCTGGGTTCAATCCTGACCTCCAGTGCTGTCTGGTGGAGTTTCCCATTCTCCCTGTGACCACATGGGTTTCTCCTGGGTGCCCTGTTTTCCTCCCACATCCCAAAGGTGTGCAGGTCATTAGATTAATTGGTTGCTGTAAATTGTCTTTGGTGTGCAGGTGAGTGACAAAATCTGGGGCTGAAGGGGGAGGGATGATTTGATGGGGATGTGGGGAGAACTTAAAAAAATGGGGATTAATGTAGGATCAGGACAACTGGGTGGTCGGTCAGTAGGGCAAAGGGCCTCTTTCCATGCTGTATTAATCGACAATGAACTAAAGAGGACACATTTGGAGAGATTTTTAAAGTTTTGGGAAGGGGAGATTTAAACAGGCTAAATGGAAGAGGCTAAGATAGACAATATCAGCTGAAAGAAGACTGCTGGTCAATTATGGGCCCAAGAGAGATGAAACTATCATAACACTAAAGTTTTAGATATATTTAGACATTCAGCCCTTTGGCCCTCAAGCCTATGCCGTCCAATTACACCCAATTGACTTACAACCCCAGTACGCATTGAACGGTTGGGGGGAAACCAAAGCTCCTGGAAGAAACCTACACAGACACGGGTCAAACGTATGAACTTCTTGCAGACAACACCAGATTCGAACCACAGATGCTGGCACTGTAACAGCATTGTGCTAACCGCTACACTAACCGTGCTGCCAATTCTTGGAACTATGATGGCAGAGTCTGTAGCCAGTACTCACAGATCAATTGTCAAGGGACCTGAACACTTCAGCTGGAAGAGTGAGTGATCAATGAAAGAAATTGCTTGTTGCTGAAATCTGATGGACTGCTGTTTGAGATCCAATGAAATGAAGGCAAAGATGAGTGTTGGCAATAAGTATCTGTGTCATATTCTCATCACCCAGAGGGATGTTATTTCTAGTGAGCCATTATCCCTAGTTAAGTGTTGAAATCCTGACCATTGAAGCATAGAACGTTACTGCATAATAAATAGGCCCTTCGGCCCTTCTAGTCTGTGCCAAACTGTAATTTTGTCTGGTCCCACTGACCTGCACCCAGTTCATATTCCTCCATCTTTGTACCCGCCCAAATTTTTCTCACATTCACCTCTTCGTCTGGCAGTTCATTCCACACCCCCATGACTCTGTGTGAAGAAGTTACCCCTAATGTTTCCCTTAAACCTCTTCCCTTTCACCCTTAACCCATGTCCTCTAGTTGTATCTCACCTAATCTCAAGAAAAGCAGCAAATCGGGTTTTCAATGCCAGTCTGTCACCAATTTAATGAGTACGAGTGAGGACATTCAGGGTTGATAGAAGGAAGCTTTCTTTGCATGTGTTTCCTTGATATTTGCTGTAGAGCTCTTGGAGATAGGGAGTTTGTTAGAGAATCAGTGGAGAATCAACCTATTGACTATCTTACCTTGCAAAATGACAGTGGCCTTATCTCTGCTCCTCGTGATTTTATAAACTTCTGTAAGGTCACCTCTCAGCCTCTAACACTCCAGGGAAAAAAGTCCCCAGCCTATCTAGCCTTTGCTTGTAATTCAAACTTTCTAGTCCCAGTAACATGGTCTTACCAATGCCTTGTACATCTTTAACATGATGTGCTAACTCTTGTACTCAGTGCCCCGACTGATTAAAATAAGCGTGCCTTCTTCATTATTCTGTCCATCTGGGTCACTTCTCCCATTCTCCTCACTTTCAGTATATGAAGAGACAGTCATTGAACATAATACTCCAGATGCTGTCTCTAGATTAATGCTCATTGTAACTGAATTTCCTTCAATTCCCCTTGCAATAAACAATATAATTCTGTTAGTTTTCTTAATATTGAGTTAGATGTTGCCTGCATGGAATTTGACAAGGTCCCACATGGCAGGCTGATCCAGAAGATTAGATCACATGGGATCCAGGGTGAGACAGCCAAATGAACACAGAATTGGCTCAAAAGTAGGGGTCAGAGGTTGGTAGTGGAGGGTTATTACTTAGATTGGAGGCCTGTAATCAATGATGAGCCACGGGGATCGGTACTGGATTCACAGTTGTTTGTCATCTATATTAATGTCTTGAATGACAAAGGAGTTATCATGGTCAGTATGCTTGCCAGTGACATAAATGTTGGTGGCCTAGTGGGCAGAGAAGAAGATGATCTCAGAATCTAGATGAACTGAGTAAGCAGGCCAAGGGATGGCAGGTGTAATTTAACTTGGTCAAGGGCAAGATGTTGCACTTTGATCGTTTAAACCAAGGCAGGACTTATACAGTGAATTGTAGGGCCTTGGAGAGCATTGTAGAATAGAGAGTCTTTGGAGTACATCGTTCCATGGGAGTGGTGACGCAGATAGGCAGGGTGGTGAAGAGGGTATTTGTCAAGCTTGCATTATTGGTCAGGTACAGGAGTAGCAACGACATGTTACAATGGTACAAGATGTTGGAGAGACCGCATTTGAAATATTGTCCATAGTTTGGTCACCCACTTACAGGAAAGATATAATTAAGCTGGAGAGGGAGCAGAAAATATTTTTGAGAATGTTACCAGGACTGGTCAGCTTGACTTTATAAGAGTGGCTGGATTGTTAAAGTCGACCTGTGTTGTAATAAAACAAACAATAGCAGAACCAAAGAGCATACAATCACCTCTTGATTGTATTATACTAGCGGGAGTGAGGGGTACAAAGAAAGAGTATACAATGTAACTTGTTCTCTGCACTGAGGCCCACTCAAAGTACACAGCATCTTATTACAGCTTATATAGTCATTTAAACAGGTGCCTACTTGCAGTTTTACATGTTTTTTTTACTATTGTCAATCCAATTTTTTGCGACTTCTGTCCTTCGCAGTTTCTGTAACCCACCAACTTTCCCAACAACTTTCTGATACGTTATATCTTGCTTAATATTCCCGTCCCATTCTAGTCATGCTAGGCTCTGCATCTTTGGACTGCTTAATCTACTAAAGCATTAACTCTTTGTTGGCCAACTTGCTACAGCAGAAGCCCTTTCCAATAATTCTTTACAGGATAAACTGAAACAACCTGGAGCCGAGGAGGCTAAGGGAGGACAATATAAAATCATGAGGAGCATTGAAAAGGTAAGTAGTCGTAATCTTTTTCCAGAGTAGGGAAAACCAGAGGGTAGAAGTTCGAGGTGAGAGGGGGAAGATTTAAAAGACACCTGAGGGACACCTCATCTCCATCCTAAATCTACTTCCCTGTATCCCAGTCCCCTAGTTCTAACATCACCTACCCATGGAAAAAAAAACAATCCTGCTTATCTTGTCTACTTCTTTCACAATGGTATATGATTCTATAAGATCCCTTCTCATTTGTTCTCCATATCATTGTAAAAATGATGGAATCTTTTATTAAGGAGGTAGAAAAAATCCTACTACAATGAAGCAGGGTCAGAATGCTGAGTTTATCAACTTTAAAAGTAAGAGTGGAAAAGGAGAGTATTGCTGAAAAGGAGAGAAAGAGAGACCGGAATTTTGCTGTAGTCTTGATCTGGTTTCCTTGTATGCAAGAAGAAGCTGGTTAGCAAACATACAACAAAAACAAATGGAACCTTGGCCTTGATTGTAAGGGGAATGCAAATGGAGGGAAACATTAATGTGACTTTATAGGACTCTGGAGAGATCACAAAAAAAAGCCTGGAGATGTGCGTGCAGCGTGGGCTCTTTAATGGGCATTTAAAAGAGTTTGGAGGAGGTCCATGAAGGAAGAAGTGATTGTCTTGTGAGGAAATATGCCTATTTGTAGCTGGAGGAAAGAGAGGTGATCTATTTGAAAGAAATCAAGTGTAGAAGGGGCTTAACACTGAGAGAATGTTTACATTAATGGGTGATAGCTTGAACCAGGGTCTTAGCTTCAGTCTCTCTCATTCATTTAAGATGAGGAACTTCTGAAGAGGTGTAAAGTAAGAAGTAAATCACAAAATTCTGTAGACATTGTTTGACCTGCTGAGCTTCTCCAGGATTTTATGGTTTTTTTAAATCTTGAGGTATAAATCTTTGAACTTCCATATCCCAGAATGCTGCAATGAGATAGAAACAATAAATATTCTGTCTGTAAACAGAGACTTCTGGATGATAGAGAGAAAATGAGGATGGGGATTGGAAAACTGAAGTTACTGAGATCAGATCAGCCACTGAGAGGTGGAGCTTGCTCTCAGGCTTCTCCTGACCCTATTTGTGTTCTAAGTTTTAGGAGGAGCACAGTAGCACATTGGGTAGAGACACTACCCCACAGTTCCAGCAACCCAGGTTCAGCCCTGACCTTGGGCACTGCCTGTGTGGAATTTATATCTTCTCCCTGTGATTGTGTGAGATTTCTACCCACCCCAGGGTGTTCTAGTTTCCTCCCATATCCAATGGTGTGGGTTGGTGAATTAATTGCCCCCCCCCCTTAGTGCGTAAATGAGTGGTAGAGTGAGGGGGAATTGATGGGAATGTGGGGGAAAAATTGGGATATGAGTAGGATTTGTATCAATAGATGAGTGAGAGTTGGGATGGAGTTTTTATGCTGTTGGTTCCTATGGACTCCACAGTAGCTTAACATTGCAGTGCTGATGGCATTAATGGGCGAAACTCTGGAACTGAGGCATTTCCTGCCCGTTAGCCGTTGAACATGATGCCATCCCTCTTGCGCACCATGAGAGGGATAAAGCCTGCCTGGAGTTTCGAATTTACAGGTATCCTTTTTGAATGGCAACCTTCACCTCAAGTTGTGTTAAGTTAAACCAGAACCCTCTTTAAAAGCCAGCCATGAGACAAAATCCAGAGTATAGGTGCCTTTATGAATGACCTTCAATCTATGTATGGATCACCCTCAAGGAACATATCTGCTTTGCTTGGCCTCAGGATACCAACAGAGTGGGCATATGGGATCCACTGAACCTCATAAAGCCACCTAGAATTGAGGCCTGTTTCACCCTGATCTTATATCAGCCAAGAAAGGTGACGTTAGCAATGGAAAACTGGCTTTACACAATATGCATAAGATTTCCACAAAGGGATTCTGATCTGGGACCAGTGCTAAGAGAAAAAGAAGCTCTAATTTATATTGCACCTTTTACAGCCTCGTAATATCTATAAGGGGAGATTCCTGATGAGTGCAGATCTGGGTGTCCTTGCACACAAAACACGGGAGATTAGCAAGCTGGTACATTTAATGCAAAAGGGATCTTGGTGATTATTGTAAGGGGGTGGGGGAGCTCTGGTGTGACTTTGCAGGACTCTGGAACATTCACTGCATTTTGTGGCCAATTTAGTGTTGGAATTGGAGAAGGTTGCTAGTGGACAGCAATGTTATGACAACATGGAGAAGGTTTGGTGATGTTATTTGGGGTGTAGATACTGGTACTATCTATCATTTGCCACCTCTGCTGGCAGCCCATTCCACACTCTCACCATCATCTGAGTGAAGAAGTTTCTCCTAATGTTCCCCTTAAATATTTCATCTTTCACTGTTTTGCCATGTTTTCTAGTTTTTATCACACCCAAGCTCAGTGTAAAAAGCCTTTTTTCATTTTCCCTATCTATACCCCTCATTATTTTGTACACTTCAATCAAATCTCCCCATGTTCTCCAATACTCCAGGGAATAAAGTCTGAACCTATTCAAACTTTCCCTAGCGCTCAGCTCTTCAAGTCCTTGCAACATCCTTGAAAATATTCCTGGACTCTTTCAATCCTATTGACATCTTTCCTGTAGGTTGGTGACCAAAACTGCACACGATATAAATTTGCCTTTACTAATTTCTCATATAACTTCACCATAACATCTCAACCTTGTACTCAAAACTTTGATTTATAAAGGCCAATGCGCCAAAAACTTTCTTTACAACGCTATCTACCTGTGACATCACTTTCAGGGAATTATACATCTGTATTTCCAGATCCCCTGTTGTACCGCACTCCTCAATGCCCTATCATTCACCATGTGTGTTCTGCCTTAGTTTGTCCTTTCAAAATGCAACAACTCACACCTGACTGCATTAAATTCAATCTGCCATTTTACATCCCATTTTTCCATTTGGAACAGATCCCACTGCATGCTTTGAAAGCCTTCCTTGCTGTCTATTACACCTACATCCCACAGCTTAGTATCATCTGCAAATTTGCTGATCCAGTTTACCACATCATCCAAATTATTGATATAGATGACAAATAAGAATGGATCTGAGGCACAGACATCCAGTCAGTGAGGAGATCATCTACTGCCACTCTTTGGCCTATCTCACAAAGCCAATGTCCAATCAAATTTAATTTAATGAGAGATTCTTTCTCATTCTATGCTCCTGTTAGTAGAGGCCAAACCAACGCAAAGAGGAAACTAAATGATTGTGATTTACCTGGGTACAAAGAGACATTAATGGGATTTAGACAGGATGGGTATTCCAGCTTCCTCCCACATCTCAAAGATGTGCTGGTAAGTTTACTTGACACTGTATATGACCTGTTAGGATTAATGGCATAAGAACCAAAGAGCAGGTGTGAAAGAAAATATGTTGCAGGCCTCCGGGAAAATAAGGAGAGGGGAATAGGACTGAAGGGATAGAGTTGGCATGACACAATGGACCAAATGCTCTCCTGTGTGGTTATAAGCATAAGATTAGAACTTTTGAAATCTGGCAGTAATAACAAAGGGATTTTTTTTTTTCCAGGGACCTTCGTAGCGGATCAAAGCACAAACAGTCGTATGGTAAAAGACTTTGTTCAAGACTGGGTTGGGATCCAAGTTTACAGGAGTGGTTCCAGCATCAAGCAAAACAGGATAGCAAAAAATATGGGGCTCAAAGGGGCCTAAGCCATATCAATGTACGTGCTGCAATTTCTTTTTGTGTTTTTTTTAAGCTTGATAATAAACATGTCTGAAATACCCGTGTTGAATTACTGACTTCACTCTCCAACAAGTTCAATAGCTTTTTATTTAGTTCTGTGGCTCAGTGTGGGAAGAGTAAAGTCTTTGTGCTGTAATGTAATCCTGATTTTATTTTATATGTAAATAAATTTAAACTATGATGCATTGAAGTGCTTAATTAAATCTAATTGTCCATGGCTGCTATTAAGGAAGGAGCGGGTTGGGGGTCCTGAAAGGAAATCCATCTCTTCGTTGACGAAGCTCTAGCAGGAATGTCAATGAAGAGGAATTCACTTTTGTTTCAGTTTCATCGTTTGTTTTTCCCGTGAGATCCAAGCTAGAGTCTTGAACTTAATACATCCATGACACCTCTGAGAAAGAACAGAGCTTCAGTTTGTGTCTTTTCAGAAGGGCATTCCTTTGTAATTGTGGTGTTTCCCATCTCCCTGTGACACTGCGCATTTCCTTTGGGTGCTCCAGCTTCTTCCCATGGCCCAAAAACATGCAGGGCTTGTCCTTAGGTGGGTGACAGGTTGATTGACAGGTGAGAGCGAGAATATGTTACAGTCTATAGCAGGGGTGTCAAACTCAAATTCACGGAGGGCCAAAATTAAAAACTTGGACTAAGTCGAGGGCCGAACTAAATATTTATTGAAAATTTTCAACAACATCTGCATGTTTTCTCTTCTTTTAACATATGTAATATTAAACTTTAGGATATAACTTTAGGAGGATAATGTTACAGGTCAGGAGTAGGTAGCTCAAGTTCACCCTTTGCTTGACCTGAGGGAAACATATTTGGTCCCTGTGGAGATGTAGCCAGCATTCACAGGCTGTGTCCATTTTGGCCTGCATCAGGACTCAGCATTTCCTGCTCACTCCTCAGGCTCTAGGCCTCTATTCACCCTCGACCCACCATCCCTCTACCTGACCAGTCCTTTACCCAACCTCTACTCACCCCTCACTCCACTCGCTCTGCCTCTACCCACCCTATCCTATACATGCCCCTCTACTGCCTCTCCCCTCAACCTGTTCCTCCCTCTACCTGTCTCTCACCCTCTAATCACCCCTCCCCTACTCGCCCTGCCCCTCCCCTTTTACTTCTTCCCTATCCACCCCTCCTTCTACTCATCCTTCCCTCTAACTGCCCCTCGCACCACCATAACTTCCCCTGCCCATTACTCCTCACCTACACCCTCTGCCCACCCCTGCTTACCCACCCACTCAGGCCCAGCGCGCTGCCGATCAGCCTTTGCGGACAGCCACCATCTCTCTCCTCACGTGCAGGGCCGAACCAGCCGTCCCTGGGGTCCGCGCAGGTGCAAGCGCTGAAGGCTGTGGCGACCGGGAGAAGTGCGCTCGCGCTGTGGAAGGGCCGTCCGGTGCCAGTCGCGCAGGGCTCACGCTGCCTGGGGGCCGTGCGCAGCCTGCCATGCCCGTCGCGCCAACAGGAAATCACAGGCACTCACCCATCCGCCGCACCGCTCGACAGGTGGGAGAAGTGACTGGTTGTGCGGGGAGCCTTCCAACTGGCTTGCCGGCTGATGACATCGACAGACTTCTCATGTTACAATGGGGAAGGACGTGCAATGAAGGGGGAGGATGGTGGGGGTGACATTACCAAAAAACAGCATCGGCTCTCTCTGCAGGGCGGGCCACCTCTAATACATTTTTGAAATGATCTTGCGGGCCAAATATAATTATATCGTGGGCCAAATTTGGCCCGCGGGCCAGAGTTTGACATGTATGGTCTATAGAGTCCGGAATGCACTCTTGACTCCAAAGGTTGTTCTGCCCTTCAAATGCTAGCTCAAAGAGAAACCCCAATTTTCCACCCTCATCCCACCCATCAACTCCCCAGCCCCCAAGGGTGACTTAACCTAACAACCAACACATCTGAGGAGTGAGGTAATGATGAGAACATGCAAATGCGAGCATGCAAATTATTCATTGAATAATTCTACGGAATAGACACCAAAATGAGGCTGCATTTTCCAACATAAAAATGATTCCCAACACGTTTCTGAAGAGCAAACCTTTTGAGTCAGGTCCCTTTATCAAGAGTAAAGTAGGAGGTGGCGGTATCAAGAATATTATGGGGGGAAATATGAAAGGGGATGAATCTGGGTAGGGAATATGGTGATGATAGGAGGTGAGAAACAGAGGGAGAGATCATGAAGTGGGGGGGGGGGAAGGGTAGGAAGGTTAGATAGAAAACTAAATATGAGTCCAACCATATATTTGAGGAATAACACTGTGATGATACACTGCGGTACATCACTAGGCCAACAGATGGCCTAGAGACACAGCACCCGGCCTCATTACATCTGACCAGCTGGTGGGCCCAGGGGGCCCATGGTATAAAGTTGAGGACTCGACCGTGTGCTCTCTCTCTCTCTCTCTCCAGGATCACTGCTGCAGGCAGCTCGCAGCCAACTAGATCTTTTTGTGAGTGGAATATAGCTGTGTTTCCCCAAACAGTATTGTGCCTATGTTTTCCTTTGGTGCAGCCTGCCACAATTTATTCCACTCACATAAAATGTGGGCGATCCCACTCAAGCACAAGGAGGAGATCGAGGAGGGGGATAAAACTTTCATGGTTGAGATGTGTGCGAGCCCCTTCCAAACCTGGTGGACACTGGCTCAGACTTGGGGATGAGAGCGAGGATGCTGGACCCTCAGCGGACGCCTACCAGGTAACGCTGGTCCCTGGGGAGTCCCACGTCCATCAGTGGAGGCAACAGTCCCCAGCACGATCGGGGCGCCTAGAATTGAATCAATGGCAGCACCTCTTAACGATGCTACAGCTGGACCACCTAGAACTAGACCCCCGGGCCCCCTGCGCATGCACGCACTTCAGCCACTGGAGACATTGTTTCCTGAACTACACTCATGTGATGATGCCGACTGCGCACCCGGTAAACCTTTTCATGCTGCTGGTGGCCCAGCTGGGAGACCTCCCATACGCAGAAGTCCAGGACTGCACCTCATACAGGGAGGCAATGGACACGCTCCAGCCCCACTATCTCCAAGGGGGAGATGAAGTACACGTGAGACACCATCTCCTGACCAGAAGACAGAAACCAGGGGAGTCCTTCCGGGATTTCATGCTCTCAGTAAGAGCCCTAGCACGGGCATGCAACTTCTGCGCTAGATCCCCACAGCAAATAGCGCAGGACCTGATGAGGGACATGCTGGTGGCGGGGGTCCAGTCAAACGAAATCCACCAGCGGCTGTTAGAACAAAGCACGGTTTCCCTGGAAGAGGCTGTGAGGGTGGCAGAGGTGAAGGAGAGAGCTAGAAAAATTCTTGGGGAATACCTCCCCGACCACAGCGCCAAGTACCCCATTCCAACCCTGCTAGACTCGCTGACACCCCACCAAGATTGGGCCGATAATATGGAGATGAAACGGCTGCAGCAATGGTGGCTCAGCTGGATGCAACCCCCATAGATGCCAGTTCTGCGGCCCACCCCCAGGCACACTGCCCGGCAAGAGACACGGACTACTCAAAATGTACAAAACGAGGCCATTAAGCTCGGATCTGTAGGAGTCTGCTGGCGACCACCAAGACACATTGTCATGTAAATGGGTGGTGGAATAACTCTGCTTCTTCCCCAGGTCAGCCAGGAAGGAATGCCATGTGCGCCCAGAGGGAGTGACCATCTTGGACTCAGGATGCAGAGGAGGAGTGACGGGCCCTATATGGCATTTGAAGCTGATGGCTGACTCTATCGGTTCCTCCAACTCCCATTTGGAGTCGCTAACAGGGTATCACTGTTCCAGAGGGAGATGGACCGACTGGTGAACAACTACTCCCTGGAGGCTGTTTTCCCGTACCTGGGCAATGTTTCCATTTGCAGGCACTCGTGAATGACCACAACGCAAACCTAAAGAGATTCCTGGAGAGAGCCAAAGAATGCAACCTGACATACAACAAAGACAGTGTCTGTTCGGGGCTAGGAAGTTGGCTTTGTTGAGTTACATAGTACAGAACAGAGATGGGACCAGATCCGGCTTGCATGCAGGCCCTGATAGACCTACCCATCCCCACTATGCCCAAATCACTCAAAAGATGCCTGGGCTTATTTTCCTACTACACGCAGTGGATACCCCAGTACACAGACAGAGCCCATCCACCGATGAGAGCTAAAGAATTCCCCCGCCCAGTGAGGCAGTTCAGGCATCTAACAGCCTGCGTGATCACTTGGCACACATTACCATGAGGGCTGTAGACGAAACACTCCCCTTCCAGGTGGAGACCGACGCCTCAGATGTAGCCATAGCAGCCATCCTGAACCAGGAGGGACGCCTGGTGGCTTTCTTTTTTAGAACGCTGCAGGGCTCAGAAACCATGCACTCAGCAGTGGAGAAAGAGGTCTATGCCATAGTGAAGGCAGTAAGGCACTGGAGGCACTACCTGATGAGCAGCCGCTTTACACTGGTCACAGACCAACAGTCGGTAGCTTTCATGTTTGACAAAAAGAACAGAGGGAAAATTAAGAATGATAAAATCCTACGTTGGAAGATCGAACTGTCTACTTACTCATTTGACATCCGATACCGCTCCGGTAAGTTCAATGAACCCCTGGACTGCACGTCCAGGGGTCCTGGAGTGAGCAGGATGTTCCACTTCATTAAGAACACCAATCTGCCATTCTCGGCTGTAGAGGTAAGGACTACTACAAGGGGTTGTCGTATATGTGCGGAGTGCAAACCATAGATCTACCGCTTCCCTGAAGCAGCCCTTATCAAATCCACCCAGCCGTTAGAGCGTTTCAGCATCGACTTCAAAGGCCCCCTCCCATCCACCAATAACAACTGTTACTTCCTCACTGTGATAGATGAGTTCTCCCAGTTCCCCTTTGCCATCCCCTGCACAGATGTGTCCACAGCAGCAGTAATTAAGTGCCTGAACCCCATCTTCAGCATGTGTGGATACCCTAACTACATCCACACAGACAGGGGTGGGGCAGCCTTCATGAGTGCCGAGCTGCAGCCATACTTCCGAGACAGGGGGATTGCTAACAGCCACACCACAAGCTACAATCCCCAAGGGAATGGTACCATTTGGAAGACAGTCCTTTTGATAGTAAAGTCAAATGGCATTCTGGTATTCAGGTGGCAGGCAGTGTTACCCGAGGCGTTACACAGAATATGCTCATTATTGTGAACTGCCTCAAACATGACCCCACATGACAGATTTTTCTCTTTCACAATGAAATCGACCCTGAGCTCGGAAGTGACACGTTGGATGATCTCACCAGGCCCGGTACTGATCAAGAAACATGGCCGAATGGATAAGAACGCTGGTCGAGAGGGGAGAGCTGACCCATGTGAACCAGAACTACTCATTTGTGATGTTCCCCGACGGGAGGGAGGACTCTGTCTCCATGAGGAACCTGGCACCAGCCGAAGAAGAAGAGGAAGAACCAGAAGAACCCCAGCTCGACCCAAATGACGTACTGTCGGCACCCCTCCAAGCACCCACACCCCCTCAGCCACACCATGGAGAACGAATGCCAACCCCACTGGGGACCACCAACCTACCCAGTATACCCACAACACCCGGCCAAACAACCGCCCCCCCAGCCCAAACCATGCACCCTCCCTAGGAGGTCCCAGAGGGTGTATAAACCAACGGTATGCCTGGACTTGTGAGTAATACCAGTACTTTTTTCAAAGGGGGTAAATGTGATGATATGCTGCGGTACATCACTTGGTCTAGAGACATGGCACCCGGCCTAATTACATCCGACCAGCTGGTGGGCCCAGAGGGCCCATGGTATAAAGCCGAGGTCCCGACCGTGTGCGGTCTCTCTCCCCAGGATCACTGCTGCAAGCAGCTAGCAGCCAACTAGATCTTTATGTGAGTGGGATAAAGCTGTGTTTCCCCAAACAGTATTGTGTCTGTGTTTTTCTTTGGTGCAGCCTGCCACAAACACATCGTATTTCTCCTGAATAGCCTTAAACCCAATGGCCGGAACATTTTTCTGATTTTCAGTAACCCCTACCCTCCCCCCCCTCCATTGGGTCCACTTTTTCAATCTCTTCCATTCCTCCTTCTATCTCGGACGCTGCCTGATCCACTGAGTCCCTCTCGCAGCTCATTATATGCAACATCTGAAGTTTTTGTGTTCAATTTTCTGAAGATAATGAGGTGGACCTCTCCCACCACACCCATGATCCCCTCCCCACCCCCACCTCCACCCCACTATGGCTAATGTTTAACCCTCACCTGCTCTTTGCCCTCTTCTGATGATGGGATCTCACCACATGTGAACTGAACATAGGTAATAGGGGAAGATCGTTGCAAATAAATAATCAGGCAGATTGCTTGTTTGCAACATTGTTCTTCTTGAGTGTGAATTTCAAAGATTCGGAGGGCTTTTCTTCCTGATGCTGCATTGATGATGAAATTGGAGAACCAAAATCTACTGGCATCTAGAAAGAATAAAAAATGGAGCACAACACAATCAAGAACTATAAGATAGAGTCAAACAGCACAGAAACAGGCCCATCGGCCCATTGAGAACATGCTGACTATCAACACCCGCTTACAACAATTCTACCCAAAACCATTTTGTTCTCCCCATCAAACCTGTCTCCTCAAAATTCTACCTCTTAGCTACACTACAAATTACAGAGCCAAATCAACACAGCAGCCTGGTCATTTTTAGGATACAGTTTAACAAAACAAGATATTACAAAATAAATGGAATCAATTGCACATCATGCCAATAATTAAGCATACAATGATCCCATAAGTGAAAAATGTCAAAGAATAGAATGTCCATAAATTCTCAATAGTGTGCCATATGGCCATCCTTGGTTTTCACAAGTCAGAAAGGTTAAACAGTGCTGTTTCTACAATTGATCTTAGCCAAAAGGCAAAGAAGCAACGTAGTGCTGTTTCTAACAAATCTCATAGGCCCTTCATTATCTTGATCTCTTTATGTCTAATATGCTGAACATATGGTATCAGTTCCTCTGTGCAGTTTCTCTATTAGTGATCGATGACTACAGAGTCACGTAGCACAGACGAGGTCCTTTGGTCTAACTTGTCCATGCTGACCAAGTTGACATTCTAGGCTAGACCCACTTGTCCCAAATTTGGCTCATATCTCTTCAAACCACTATCATCCATATATATGTTTAAATGTCCCATGAACATTGTAATTGTATGTGGTTCTATAGTTTCCTCTATAGCTCACCCCAGATGTCGATTAGCTGCTGAGTGAACAAGTTGAGTCTGTTTGCTAAAGCTCTGTCATGCTTGAAGCAGTTAACCTTGGTTATCTTCTGACCCTACTGTGACATCCCCTGTGGTTTTCCCAGCCTTTTGGTTTTGATTGTCAGTTATTTGCAGGTGGCCCATTCATCGATTATTTCGTTATCACAAAAGATTGTTATGGTAGGCAATTTTAACCTCCTTAACATACAAGCACCTTCCTGGGATATGTGGAATGGTTTGTTAGGTGGTGCGGCTGGTAGTTGCTGTTGCTTTGTTCTGGTTTGATTCTGACCTCTGACATTGCCAGTGTGGAATTTGTACATTCTCCCTGAGACCACGTGGGTTTCCTCCACATGCTCACACGTCCCAAAGAAGTGTGAGATGGCAGGTTAATTGGTCTGGTGTGAGGGTGAGTGGTAGAATCTGGAAGGAGTTGATGTGGGGAGAATAAAATTGCAAAGGGATTAACGTAGGGTGAGTGTAAGTGGGTGGTTGACGGAAGGATATCAGGGCCTGTTTCAGTGTGGTTGTTTACCACGTCTATCTACTAAAATTGTTTCTTCTTGGGCAGTTTTGCAGGACGAGTTGGGCCGATTGCCGTTTCCATGGTTCTCTGACTCCGCTGCAGTCTTGTGGAACCTAAGGTTGTGGCTATAACTGACAGTGGTTTCCTCTATTTATCCAGGGCTTCAGGATATCCTGAGGAATGGTCTTGAGTTGCTCAATCCTAACCTGAATGCTCCTTCTCCATTTGGATCACTCATGAATCAGAGATTCCCAGGAGTCAGTGGGAATGTTTCAGTTTTCATCAACGAGGTTGGAGTAAATAATATACTGGTAATAGCTTGTCTTGACAGAACTCAGAATAGTCTCTGAGAATCTACAAGCAACATGACCTGGCCAAGGAAACAAACCAAATCCAACTGAAAGTTGTTGACCTAGGAGAGAATGTTGACACTGGTCCCTTTATGCTTCCAGTCAATTTGCAGTATCTTGTTCAAACTATTCCAGCCTTTGGGTGTAGGAGAAATCAAGCCACCTAGTTGATGGAGAAGCAGGAG
The DNA here is from genome assembly GCF_036971445.1 of Narcine bancroftii. Taxonomy (NCBI): domain Eukaryota; kingdom Metazoa; phylum Chordata; class Chondrichthyes; order Torpediniformes; family Narcinidae; genus Narcine; species Narcine bancroftii. The sequence goes on from NC_091472.1 coordinate 224,076,595, forward strand.
CACAGATAGATCTCCCTCCAGCGACACCACCAGCTTGTCCTGAGGAGACCCCACTCCCAAAAGATCGGCTCCTGTTCTTGAGCCTGAAATCAGTGCTGTAGTTCATCAAAATGGTGGGCTTGAGGGCTCAGGCTGATTGATACTGGACTGTGAACTGGAGACTCCAATAAATAACAATGGAGATTAAAATAGCAACCCTCAACATGCGCAGTGAAACACATTATGTGATGTGTAAATGCCTGGCAACACCTCACCAAAGTCAAGGCAGATGTGACTTTCATAACGCTGTTTCTAACAAATCTCATAGGCCCTTCATTATCTTGATTTCTTTATGTCTAATATGCTGAACACATGTTATCAGTTCCTCTGTGCAGTTTCTCTATTAGTGATCGATGACTACAGAGTCACGTAGCACAGACGAGGTCCTTGAGTCCAACTTGTCCATGCTGACCAAGTTGACATTCTAGGCTAGACCCACTTGTCCCAAATTTGGCTCATATCTCTTCAAACCCCTACCATCCATATATCCATATAACTGTCTCATGAACATTGTAATTCTATGTGGTTCTATAGTTTCCTCTATAGCTCACCCCAGGTGTCGATTAGCTGCTGAGTGAACAAGTTGAATTGTAAGAATTATCAGAGGTAGTCACGATAATGGCCCCATGGGTTGTCAGTAATGTGTTGGGGGGCGGTGGGGGAGTGTGGAACAATTGTCAGTGTGAGTAGCTTGCTGCAGGGAGGCAACCTTGTAATCACCAAGATTAAAGCAGTGGGTGAGGGTACGTCTCCTCACAGTGGATCTAGCATATACTGCGACACCCCGCTCCAAATGATCATTGTGTACTGAGCAAGAAGGGTGGCCATTTTTCAGCAGCTCTCACCATTGTTGGCAATGCTCAGGCCGGTTGTTCTAGCCGATGACTTCAACTGCATCATCAATTCACCTGGACAATCCGGCAACAGACTGGATAGCTCCTCCAGACCCCTGATGGAGATGGTGAAGGGCACACAGTTGTGCAACACTCTTTAGCAGTCCTGCAGGTGAAGCACAGCTACAGCCCACCTGGTCAAGATGGGAAAGTTCAACCCGATCCCGGATAGACTTTGACTTCGTGCCAAAGTCCATCACAGTTTGAGCCACCAAAATCACGCTGGTGTTCTTCCTGGGTGCCTTCTGCCTCCTACAGGAGGACTGTAAGATGGGCAGGGGAATGGAAAATCTGAACGTGAAGTTGCTGACCTCAGAGAATGTAGAAGAACTTAAGAAGGAGTATGCTGCTTGGAAACCTGAAAGCCTTCTTTGATTCCCCAGTGAACCAGTGGAAGGTGACCAAGGAGAACATCGAGGTTCTTTATTCTCAAAGGTGTTCGCAGAGCAAGTGTAATGGAGAGGCCACAGCCACCACATGGTGGACTCATCGAATGCCAATCAAGGTCAGGCTCACCCCAAGCCATCAAGGTGACCCTCACATTGGCCCATCTAAATTACCTGGTGCTGGAGTCCAGACAGGCTGCCTGAACTCAGCCCTGACCACCCAATTGGCCCAGGTGAATCACCTAGGCTGACCCCTGCTGAGCCCCTGCACTTGGCTTCGAGCCATTGGGCACAGCAGCTAATGGGGTCTAGCCTGCCCCAAGTGATGGCCCCACAATACCTGCTGTGTAAAGGACCATGTTCACCTTTTGCACTGGGTTGGGGTGAGTCCCGAGTTTAGGTAGCTAGAGCCGTATCTGTACAGTTCAAGGGGTGGGGGTCACTTAGTATCACCTTGATTCTGACTGTTGATTGTATGTGTACTCAAGTAATTTCCCCAATTTCTGTTGGTTTCTCCCTCATTATCCAGTGTATTCTGTGTGTGTTTAGGTTCATTTAGCATTTTTACCTTGTTGCTCCATCTGCATCCCCAAAATAAACTTGGTACCTCGACCTTGGTCTGGTTCTTAACCTGTGGGATCCTCACAAACTCTTACAGCAGCAAGACAGAGGCAAAGGGAACTGAGAGTGACCTGCAGCAACTCCTCCTTCTCAGTTAAGAGGGGTGGATGTGAGAGAGAAACTCCTAGAGATGGAGAGCTGGCAAACTACGCTGTTCACCTCAAAGTCCTCCAAGATTATCTTTGAATTTTGAGGCTGCACAGTGGAGCAGGATGAGATGGACTCACACTTCTTCTTCCAAAAGTTTCAGAGAGGGAACTCTGTGATTCACAGACTTAAGGAAGATGACTGCTCTGTCACATTTTTACAAGTGGCCATACAGAAGATCGGCAGATCCTATTATGCCAAACTGTACAACACTCAGGCTACAGACAGAATGGCTTCCCAAAACTTCCTGCCCTCTGTCAAAAAGGTCTTAGATGACAGCAAGAGGGAGAGTCTAATGTGGGGGAACTAACAGACTCTATCCTTTCCTTTGGGATGAGTAAAATTCCTGGAAGAGATGGCTTACTGGCTGAGTTGGACATGGCTCTGTGGGAATGGATGGGTCTGCTGGAAGTATACAACACTATGCTCCTGGGAGGTAGCATGTCAGACTCCATGAGGAAGAGCTTTGTCAACCTCATCTTCAAGTAAAAGGGAGAGAAGGAGGATATCAGGAATTGGGCCTACACCCCCAAATGGAGGACAAATTAATGTACGGCTCGAGGTGGTGCCAGATGGAGGACAGAGGCCTCAAAAACCAGACTGTCTGGCCTAAAACCAGACAGCTCAGTCCAAGAGAAGGCTTTCAACTAGATATTGCACACATACAAACACTTCCTGACTAAAATGGGCTTTGGGGAAGGAATGCAAAATTGGATTAAACTGCTTTCCTCAGACATCTATAGCACAGTCCAAATCAATGGGTGGGAAATAGATTGCTTCTCCATCAAGTCTGGAGGTCAGGTAGGGTTGCCTGTTCTCGCCAGTCTTATTTGTGTGGCACATAGAGCCCTTTGCTGAATCCATAAGGGCACAAGAGGAGTGATGTTGCCCGGCATTGGCGGCACTCGGATCAAAGCCTCCCTGTACATGGACGTCTTCCGTTCAGATACACAATCAGACTAATCAGCAACTGCGGCCATTTTGAATCAACATCGGGCGCCAGAGGAAACCAAAATAAGAGCGAGGCAATGCTCTTCAGACTGGTCCACCGTCTCCTTCAGAGTGTGATCTGATTACCTGAAGGTATGGGGGATCTTTTGTACCAAGGCGTGGAACAAAAATTGGTCAGAGTGAATCAGAAAGGTCCATCTCAATAACAGGAAAGAACCTGGTCATCAGGTGTGAGCTACTCTTGGTACTGCTGTACATGGTGCAGGTATAGTCCATCCCCCGCACCTTCACTTGGCGATCACCAGAGCAGTCTTCCGGTTCGTATGAGGACCCAAGATTGAAGGGTCACCATGTACAAGTGGCCACACAACAGGAGCAAGAGTATACCCAAAAGTGCCCTTCATCCTGCTGGCCATCTTCGTGTGTGGCTGCATCAGACTGTACATGGATCCAAAGTACAAGGGCACCAATTGCCTCTATGTGCAAAGGTTCTAACTGACCCAGGTGTTACGAAGGATGGCCTGGCCCTGTGGCTGTGCAATGTCCCAGCCAGTTGGACTTTGCCACACCATCTATCCTTCATGGAATTTTTTTCTAGACCAACACCTTTGACCACAAGGCCGTCAGGCAGTGGTCAGCATGGAACGTCCAGCAGAAACTGAGGAAAGCAGACTCAATGGACATGGTGAGGTGGTGCCCTGAGCAGACCATCCAGATCAACTGGTGGAATACCTCATCCCCAGTTCTCATGAACAAGTACCAGGACTTGGCGAGGCTGGCAGTGATAGGAGCCCTCCAAGTCAAATCCTTCCTGTACAATCAGAACATCACCCACAATGAACGTTATCCCTAAGATAACCATTGTGGAATAGAGACAGTCACCCACCACTTTACAGAATGCAGGTTTACTAAGACTGTGTGGAGAAGGACTCAAGGATCCTTGTCATGGTTCATCCCCAGCAGCAACATTACAGAGGACTCTCTGATTTACAGGCTGTTCCTGGGGAAACACATAGAGTCAATCATCCAGAACTGCTGGAAAACCATCAGCTTGGTGAAAGATGCCCTTTGGTCTGCCTGAAACCTGTTGGTCTTTCAGCACATGGAGTTGTTGGTGAGGGAACGCTGCTGACTAGCACATTGCAGGCTGCAGGAGAACAGGCTAAGGTATGCACGAGTGCATTGTAGAGAAGGACCACAGACTAGAGTCCTTCTGAAAGCAGGCATTGTGGGGATGAGACCAAGGGGAAGTCTCTCAAGCAACAAACAGAGGGGAGAAGTGACGACAAGATACCAGAGTGGTGGCAATGCTGCTAAATAGAAACGAATGTTACAATGTACAGTGATGGAAATGTATGGATACAAAACTAAGGGTGCAAAGAGACTTTAAACAGTTTTGTTTTTGTGAATAATTTATTGTAAATAAAGACTATTTTTAGTTACAAAAAGTATATTGTGGGACTCACTGAGGCTTGGTGCAACCAACACAAGCTTCGTGAGGAAGGACCACAAGCTAGGGTCCTTCCACTACTAGGCATTGAAGGGCTGAGAACAGTGAAGAAGCCTCTCAAACAATTGATTGGGGACTACTTCCAGAGGCCCACACACGGCAAGGGTGCTATGTAGTAAAGTAATATAAATGTTTACCTCTACAGTAATGATATATATGATATATGACACTCAGAATGTGCTTTGCACATTTTATTGTGAATAAAATTTATTCTTGAAATAGAACATTATTTTGTTGGGAGGCAACTATTAGTTAATTCATTTGTTTAAAACAATATCATTCTTAAAATATGTGATTTCATTGCCCAATGTGATAGATTAACCCATATTTCAAATCAATTCTTTGTCCAGCAGCCTTAATAGTTATTTATAATTATTTATGTTTTGCACAATTCTTGTCAGCTAAACATTAAATTATTCTCTGTAACCTAAGTTTAATTCCAGTATATTTGTCACAATACACCGAACTGCCTGTTCTCGCCAGTCTTATTTGTGTGGCACATAGAGCCCTTTGCTGAATCCATAAGGGCACAAGAGGAGTGATGTTGCTCGGCATTGACGGCACTCGGGTCAAAGCCTCCCTGTACATGGATGTCTTCCGTTCAGATACACAATCAGACTAATCAGCATCTGTGGCCATTTTGAATCAACATCGAGCGCCAGAGGAAACCAAAAGAAGTGTAAAGACCATAATTTACAGAGTATAGAGTTACAATTAGAAAAAAAATATCAGTTAGTGCAAAGGAAGGGCAGCATGAATGCTCTATTGTGGGGTTCATTCAGGAGCCTGATTGCTCCTGGGGGAAAACTGTCTTTAAGCCTGTTCGTATGGGATTGCACACTCTTGAGTGCTCTCAAGATTCGATTCAATTTATTGTCATAGTAATAAAATAGTGCCATATTACATGAAATTTCTTTTTGCCTGCTGCAAGGCGGACAGATTCACCACCAGCAGGAATTGCTGAAGTGCCTCTTAGTCTTACAGTCAGATTTAGTCAGACAGTGAAAAGCAAAACAGAGTGTGTCCCCCCCCCCCCCCCGAGTCACCAAGTGTCCGCAGATTCACATCCGCAGCCACACAGAGTACAGTCGAAACCATTGTTAACCTGAGCTCCGATCCGAACCTCCAACATGGTCAGGAACCCTTCAGCGCCATCGGCACCCCCTTGCATCCCTGTTCCGATACCTGGTACCCTCCAGCCAGTTTGAGCCAGTCTCCAGAAGCCCACACCTTCCATGGGTTCCTCACCTCGAGTTGCCAGCAGCCTGCTGCATGCACTGGTCCCTCAGCTGCAGAACCCCCCTCACTGGTTTGCCGCTGCGGTCACCATCTCCCACGGGTCATCTCCGCTTCTCCGTCTCAGATGGTGTGCGTGATCTTCCCATTCTCTGGTGCCCTGCTCTCATCTTCCACTTCCCCAGAGTCTGCAGCCCTCGCGGCTGTTGCTGATCAAAAAGTGCCGCCATCTTGGGTGCAGACCCATGATCATGGGATTTCAACTAAAATCACCATCAATTCCCTCAAAGGGTCATTTAAAGCCCGTGTGGAGCCAATGGCAGTTGACTGAGTGGCTTGACCCTGCAGGAGTGCTGCATCTTCTTTCCCTCACTCTCTGCGGGTCCGCAGCAGCAGCAGGCTGCCACTGCAGCAGCTCCAGTAATGCCGCCATCTTTCAAGCATTAGGGAGAAGGAAGTGTGTTCAGGGTGTGATGGATCATTCAGTATGTTAGCAGTAGGAGATGTAGATGGAATCCATGGAGGGGAGGGAGATTTACATGATACTCTGAGCTGCATAGAAACATAGAAAACTTATAGCACAATACGGGCCCTTAGGCCCACAAAGTTATGCTAAACATGTCCCTACTTTAGAAATTACTAGGCTTTTCCATAGCCCTCTATTTTTCTAAGCTCCATGTATCGATCCAAAAGTCTCTTAAAGAACACTAATGAATTCACCTCCACTACCGTTGCCAGCAGCCCATTCCACTCACCCACCACTCTGCATTAAAAACTTAGCCCTGACATCTTCTCTATACCTACTCCCCAGCACCTTAAACCTGTGTCCTCTTGTGGCAACCATTTCAGCCCTGGTAAATTCAACACTTCTGCAGTTTATTCCAAACTTGAGCAGATCTGTCTGATCCCACAAGTATACTTTTGATAGTTCACCTGCAGAAGTTATTGAGGGACGAGGGGTCATGCCAAACTTCCTTAGTCTTCTATGAAAGTAGAGGTGTTAGTCTACATTCTTGACACTTGCATCAATATGCTTATCGCAGGCCAAGTCATTGAGGGTGTTTGTTACTAAGAACTACTTTTTTTTACACTCAATCCTCTTTACTGATTGTCTTACCTTGTTGCTGTTTCTTGGTAGCAGTGAATATTTCTAAGCTTCTAAATTTTCTGTTTCTAATTCCTGCAAACTGAAGAGCTATTAATCAGCAGATTAAGTCATTGGATACACTCATCTACTTGATAGTGACAGTTGGTATATGCATTTATATTTTGATGAAGCATAAACCCTTAACTTGGTTTTTCACAAGTAATGTGACATCAGGGGCATTATTGGGAGATGTGTAAATATCATTCAATGGCATTTTCAATCACAAAAGTCCATATCCACAGATGTATTCTGGGAGATTCGCACCTTACAGAATGACAGTAATAATGTCCTCAGGCCAGTGCTTTAGAATTGCCCGAGAAATGCTTATTGTCAGAATCTTCATGAATATATCAAAAATGTTTTAAAGTTTATCCTAAAGTAATTATTGATGCTTATTAAACTTGTGTCCCTCCTCGTTTTATAACTTAAAGACAATATCAGAGATCATTCCCATTTTAATCTATATAGCTATAACTTTAGATGCAAGAATTCCATATACTTAATATAAGATCACTGGGACCACATACAGTATTCCATCACCATGGCACAGAAGGAGGTTGTTCAGCCCATCCTGCGTCTGTCTTGACAGAAATCAGAATAGAGTTTGAGAGGTTACAAGCAACATGGCTTCACCAGAAATTAACCAATTCTAACTGAAGGATGTTGACCTGGAGGTGCCCTTATGTTTCCACATTATTTGTAGGTCTAAACAGAGCTGTTGTACCTTGCAGGTTATTTTTTTTCTCTCTCTCACCTCCTCCCTCAACCCCCCTCTCTTTCTCCACCCCCGTTTTCTCTCTCCCTCCCTTTTCTCTCTCTCACTCCTTCTTTTCCTCTGCACCTGGAGCTGGGATTTGCTCTTTATCTGAATAAGGATTCTTCCAGCAGGGCAGGATGAGAACATATCTGACACTCAACACCCTCAAAACCAATGTCCTTCATTAACCTGTCCTACTGCACTACACCACCCTCTGAAAATAAGGGCTCAGAGCTTGATTCTTGAAAACAGACCATTTATCATACCTCTGAAGCTACCTCTTGCAGAAGGGAGACACTGAAGGCAAAATGCACCATTGTAGCTTTTGGTCAATCAAGCCAAATGGGTGTTTAAAGATCGGACACTGGACCTAGAACAGTTCAGGTCTCCAGTGATTTCTGCCCTCCTATCTGATCCTTTGAACTGTACCATCTGCAGCAAATGTTTTGGGCCCTGCTAAAATACTACCTACGGTGCCTCTGCCAAATCTGTTAAACTCACTGGAAGGAGAAGTGAACAAACATCAGTGCCTTCTCCCAGCATAACATACTGAATAATTGTGCTCTAATTTCTCTACACTGACTTTGGGCAGGACGTGTCATTCATGTGTCCAATGTCAATCTCCTGAAACAGGTGCTCTTCTCAATTCTGTCATGGGAGGCATAGATCTATGAATAGAGAGAAAGATACAGGGATATGCTTAAAGCCACTTTAATGAAGTGTATCATCCACTCCAACTCCTGAGAATCTCTGGGCATTTCTACTCACAGTAGAGGAGAAGCATTCAGGATACAACACACACAATGATGTAGGAATTCAGCTGGACAGGCAGCATCGATGGAAGGCGATAGATAGATGGTCGACATGATCGATCATGACCGACAGAGGCCGAGAGATCCTTCAGCTTGTGTGTTGCCTCATTCTGAATACAGTAGGCCATGGACTGACATGTATGTTTCTCCAGTTTTCCAGCATCTGCTGTCTCTCTTGTTCACAGGCTTTTTGGAAAGTAGTGAGGACTTCAGGTTGCTACATTGGAAGTGTAAAGAAGGCACATGCCAGTGGGACAGGGAGTAGACTACCTGATTAGCAGCTCACCTACCCTCCCCATTGGGAACCTATTGCCCCCACTGAAGGGTCTGTGATTCCCACTTGGACCTCATTAATCCACAAAATCAGAGTGGAAATAACACAGACTTGATTCTTCTTGATTTGCCAACGAAGAAAATTCCTTCACTGGGAGAGTGGAACTCATACCTGCAGCCTCCTGATTCTCTAGTGGGAGTACAGCCTTCTGCATTACAGGTACATAATCTGCACTCCACACACCTGCATACAAACACATGAACCCACACACTGCTGATGGATGCTTTCCCTTGACATAGATTACATTTTCCTTGCTTTTGCTGGGAAAATAATTTTAATAATGCCTTTTTTGATCATGCTGGATTACGCATTGTTTTAGTTCGTGACGTAGCCACACATTCAGTTGGGACCTGACATATTTGGCTCAAATTATCTCCACATGGATTCAAAGGAGTCGGTTCAATAACAATTCTGAAGTATGAAATGATGTAACAGAGTATAACTCATCCTCAACAATTTGTCAGCTTAATATTTTTATTGATTTAGGATCAGGAACAAATTTTGTTCCTGTTCAAAGTTAAAGATGCTCATACAGATATTTATTTATCTCTCCTTACTATACTTTTATAGTGAACATTGGTTGCAAATCAGAATGAACAAGCTTCAATAAGAACAGTCCTGACCCACTATCTTGTGCCATTGCTCAGCTTATCAAGAACCCAGGATCGCAAAGGGTTGTAAAAAACATTAATGACCGCCGTTTTTTAGCTATTGAACATTTTAAACAAACAAGATATCAGTGCATGGAGTTACTCACAATACAAAATCAAACAGAATGGAGCTATATTTTACAACCCTAACCCTAAACTCATTATAATTTGAGAATAATGGTCAAGCCAAGAGGAAGCCCACAGCAGGAGTCCCATTTGCCAACCGGGGAGCGGTAACTCTGTCCTGGTGGTCAGAAATGAAGAGCAGAGAGAGTGATAGCTCTGCCCCAGCGGTCAGCAACGAGGACTGGAGACAGCCTACTCCAATCAAGGGAGTGAAGACAACACTTAGCCCACCAGAGGCAGGAGACTAATCGTCATGAAGACCAGAGAACCCTGGATTGGGAGTCCAGCAAAAATGTCTGTGATCAGCCCAAAGTAGGAGTGATTGGGACAGACAGAGAGAGCCGAAGTTAAGTGCTATATGATTGTTAATATAGCTGCATTTGAACCTGGATTCAACTTGAGCCATTTTGTTTGTCTGGGAAGTATAAAGCCACTAGATAAAACACACTTTCAGTGATATTGGTTAAAATGCTCAGAAAGAGAAGGAGAAACATTTTTCTATCTCCAACAGTCATAATTGGTTAATCACAGAGAGAATCTGTATTAACTACCAAATTGATTCAGTTAACAACAATACCAAGCATACAAGCCATAAAAAAACAAAATATCTGTTTGAACACCCAATAAGGGTTCTGTGACTTTCCCCAAAATAATCAAAGAATAGAAAAAGTAATACCTGGAAATAGGAGTCATTGATGGGCAGATTTTCCCTTGATTCTGACGAAATCTCCATGATTCCAACATAAGATAAATCTGTGGTGATATGCTTCCTCCATTGTATATAGTTATTGTTGACCACTGTATACATGGAGCTGGCCTCCCCACTGATGACTCATACGCTATGACTCCTCCCCCGTGGTCCTGGGCCATAAAGGTCGAGCCACCTCTCATTTCCCTCCATTCCTATAGCTGGATCTGGGCCAACAAGGTTCTTCTGTATATTAAGGCCTATCAATGTAATATACAGAAATCATCTCTCCGGTAATGGAGAAGCTGCTGTGCCCTGATCAGTTATAAGTGGACCCCCAATCCCTAGGAGCGTCTGAATATTACGAGCAGTCAATCAGCAGCCTCAGCAACTTCCTCGAGGTTGCTGCCGACCTGGTAGACTCTAATGAAAAGAAACTCAAGGTACTCCAAGCAAGAGTTGGCCAGAGCTTTCCAAGCAATCAGCAGCTGAGCTGCTTACGCTGAACCAATGGCTGAGCTTCGTGTCCTCTACAAACCGAAGATCAACAACGTGTACTCGCATTACCTCCTGGCTTCCCGAAAACAGCAGCCTGGTGAGTCGGATGAAGAGTTCATTTGTGCCCTGCTTGTGCTGGGGAGAGACTGTTGGGGTAGTTCCACGGCTCCTATACCGGTGACCCAGTGCATCGAAGACATGGTCCAGGTCGCCTATGTGTCGTGGTTGAGGTCCGACTACATCAGACAGTGCCTGCTCAAAGAAGACCAGTTGCCACTGAAGCAGGCCATACTGCTGGTAAGGACACTAGACTCGGCCCACGCCACGCGGAATTGATTGCAGGCAAAAGCAGGCCCACCATGTGCATGCCAAAAGTGCCCCCATCTTGAGAGATGGCAACAGGGAGACCGAACCGACCATGGCAGCTGTGGCGACCAAACATCCGAAGTGCTATTTCTGTGGGCAGATGAAGCACTTGCGATGACTCTGCCCCACAAAGGGCACTGGCTGTTCAGGCTGCGGAAAGAGGGGACATTATCTGTGGGTATGTAAAGCCAGGACCTCCCCACAAAGCAGTGCAGTGTGTACAACTGACAAGCGACCCCTGCCTACACTTCCAGTGCCGACCGTGTGCGCAGTGAGGAGCGCCATCTTACCTGCTGCCGCCCCCATCCTCTGTGTGGACTGCCCAGTCGCAGCCCGCTTCACCAACGCCACTTCCGCCTTTTTGCTCAACCTCAGCAGCCAAGACCATGTGGTCAACATGGAGGCCATCATCTTGTGCATCGAGCCTCCCCACCTACAATGAAGACGGCGATCCAATCCTGGCATCAATTACGTTGAACCAGGCCAGCCCTCATCTAATTGCCCACTCCATGATGCAGATTGAGGTGAATGGCATAAGATGAACTGCTTCTTCGATAGTAGCAGTACGGAGAGCTTCATCCATCCTGACGTGGTCCGCAGGCTCTCGCTTCCAGTCTGGCCAATGAGCAGCTCCATATCATTGGCAGGCTAAAGACCATCGGACTGATATTAGTGGGCACTGTGTGGGGTCTCTGACAGTGGGGGATGAACATCATGATAACTTTTCCTTACTGGTCATGCCCCAGCTCTGCGCGTTGATCCTCCTGGGCCTCGACTTCCAGAGTTAGTTCAGGAGTGTGATGATGGCATTCTGAGGCCCTCAACCACCCCTCACAGTGAGCAAACCACAAGTTACAGACCCCTCACCCCCCGCACCCATCCCCCAATACTGGCCTGCAGCCTCATCACCCTTCAGGTGTCCCTTCCGTCACTAGCCCCGGATTGCCGACCCATAGCCACCAAGAGCAGGTGCTACAGCACCAAGGATATGGCGTTTATCCGGGCTGAGGTTCAGCGACTCCTGTCGGAGGGGATCATCACCCTTAGCTCCAGTCCATGGAGAGCCCAGGTCTTGGTGGTCAGGGGTGGGAACAAGCCCCAGATGGTAATTGACTATAGTCAAACCATCAACCACTTCACCCAGCTGGATGCATATCCCCTTCCCTGGATAGCCGACATAGTCAATTAGGTCGCTCAATAACGAGTATTCTCGACCTTTGACCTCGTCGGCCTATCACCAGCTTCTCCTCCACCAGAGTGACCATATCTACCCAGGCTTCGAGGCCGATGGCAAACATTTTCACTTCCTTTGGGTCCCCTTTGGCGTCACCAATGACATCTCCGCGTTCCAGAGGGTGATGGATCAGATGGTGGAGGAGCATAACCTGGCAGCGATGTTTCCCTATTTACATAATGTCACCATCTGCGGCCATAATCAGCAGGACCATGACACTAACCTTGCTAAATTTCTGCAGGCGGAAAAGTCCCTTAACCTCACATACAATAAAGACAAGTGGGTCTTTAATACCAATTGCTTGGCCTCCTTGGATGCGTCGTGGCACATGGTGTCATTGCCCCAGACCCCGACTGCATGCGACCCCTGGTGGAGCTACCAGTTCCAAACACCCTGAAAGCAATGAAGAGGTGCCTGGGGCTGTTATCCAGAGGTAATGGCCAGGTGGAAAGGGACAACGCCACCGTTTGGAAGGCTGTGCTCCTGGCCCTGAAGTCCAGAGACCTGCTGGTGTCTTGCTGGTAAGACGTCCTGCAAGAGGTATTACATGCCATCTAATTGCTCCTGTGCACTGCTACAAACACCACCCCGCATGAACGTATGTTTGCCTTCCCCAGGAAGTCGGCAAATGGATCCTCTATGCCCCCCTGGTTAGCGACGCTAGGTCCAGTCCTGCTCCTGGAGACACGTGAGGGGCCATGAGATTGACCCATTGGTCAAAGAGGTGCACCTCATTCATGCCAATCCTCAGTATGCCTTTGTGAGGTACCCCGATGGCCATGAGGACACAGTACCCGTCTGGGATCTGGCACATGCCAGAGAGCCTGGAATCACCCCATACACTCCTGACCACCCTGCGTTTTACCCCACCCCACAATGGGACTCACTGTAGGGGCAGACTCGCCTGGGACACCCCCCACCCCCACCCCCGTGGACCTCACTCCATTGGGGCCGGTTCCTATCAGGGCACTGACCCTCCCTCCCTCCCTTACCATTATCCCAACACAGACAGCATCTTTTCCATGTAGTCAGATGGACACCCAGCCAGTGAAAAAGCAGACTACCTTCACCCCTGCTCCCCGCAGGTCCCATAAACAGAGGAGGTCACCGGTGTGACTGAATCTTTAGTCTTGGCAGTTTTTTTTGTTAAAAGACTGAGGGGGGGGGGGGTTCTGTTTTAAAAGGAGGGGTGAATGTGGTGATATGTTTCCTCCATTGTATATAGTTATTGTTGACTACTGTATATATGGAGCTGGCCTGCCCACTGATGACTTCTCCCCTGTGGTCCTGGGCCATAAAGCTTTAGCCACCTCTCCCTTCCTGCCATTCCTATACCTGGATCCAGGCCCGCAAGGTTCTTCTGTATATTAAAGCCCATCGTTCCCTCAGACTAGTCTCTGTGGTTACTGCTCGTGCCTATCAATATCATTTCCATGATAGGTGGTCTCTTGAGTTTTCGCTGTTCTTTCTCCCATATTCTTTATACCTCATCAAATCAACTGCTGTGGTTCAATTTCATTGGCCTTGGGTCATCTGGCCCTTTCATCGGTTCTGGCCCAAGGCTTCAAGATTTGATTAGCCTTTTGCTTTACTCCCCTCATGGCAGTCAAACCATATGTACCTTTATTTCCTATGGATGACGCATGACCTGCTGAGTTTCTCCAGCATGTTTGTGTATAACTCTCGACCCCGTCATCTGCAGACTTACTGGTTTAACTCCTGTGGTGGAATTCCATTGAAGGTGGTGGAAATTGCAAAGGATGATCCAATGTAGAGTAAGCCACACCATGAACACAGAGAGCAATACATTAGACCAGTATTTCTCAACCTGAGTTCTGCAAGCCATTGGTGGTTCTGGGTGTTCTTTGTTGAAATCAAACATTACTGATATAATAAATAATATGTAAAAGAAGGTTGTAAATTTGAAAACAAAGAGAAAAAAAAGTTTTAAAAGATGTTCCCATCAAAACAAAAATCCCTTTGGTTGTCTGGGAAGAGGCTTGAGGACACCACCCCCACCTCCATTGGAGATCTGCAGTAAGTAAAGGAATACTTAAGCTTCTCTGTGAATGATAAAAAGATTGAAAACCAAGAGCAGGGAAAGTGATGTCTGGTCTCACCTTTCACCTCACCACACTTCGTAAGTTTCCTCCACCTTCAATGAGATTCCATCACCAGATACATTTAATTCTCTCCTTTCCCTTCAGCTCCTCTCCCTCAAAAAACTTCATCATACAGACCAATATCCCTATTAAATGCTGATTATAAGATACTAACGAAAGCATTGGCTAATAGGTTAGGACAATACTTACCAAAACTGATACATACGGACCAAACAGGATTTGTTAAAGGAAGGCATTCTCTTCAAACAGTCTAAGAAGATTATTTAATATAATACACATGGCTAAATCTGAGTGAAATCCAAATAATACAATCTCCCTAGACACGGAAAAAGCATTCAACCATTTGGAATGGCTCTTTTTATTTAAAACACTGGAAAAATTTGGTATAGGTGGAACATTTATAAAGTGGATAAAAACTTTATATCATAAACGACAAGCTAAAATACTAACAAATAATCAGATGTCGGCAGTGTTCCCCTTGAGTAGATCGAGCTGACAGGGATGCCCCATGTCCCCATAACTTTTTATTTTAGCGATTGAACCATTGGCGGAGATAATAAGGGATCTGGATAGAAAGGGCTTGAAAGTTGAGCAAGAAGAATATAAAATCAATCTATTCGCTGATGATGTGCTATTGTACCTATCAGAACTAGCTAAATCTTTGGAAAAATTACAAGGAACACTAAAAAAAAGGAAGAATATCAGGCTACAAAATAAATATGGATAAAAGTAAGATAATGCCATTAACAAATTTTGAATATGAAAGATACAAAAAGGAAGTAAATTTAAATGGAGGATGGATGGAATGAAATATCTTGGAATAGTAACTGACAATAACTTACAAAATCTGTACAAACTAAATTATGTTCTTCTTGGGAAGATAGAAAGAGACCGACAGAAATGGAGAGACTTACCAATTACTTTGGTGGGAAGGGTTAACTGCATCAATATGAAAGTGATGCCAAGACTTCAATACCTTTTTCACTCGCTGCCTATTCTGTTATCTAAAAACTTTTTTAAGCTATTAAGCAACCTATGGAATAATAAGGTACCAAGAATTGCATTGGAAAAACTGATATGGGACTACAGGCTGGGAGGACTTAGACTTCCAGATTTCAAAAAATATTACCTATCTGCACAGGCTAGATTTCTCGCAGCCTTCTTCACTGAAGACAACCCCCCACCTTGGGTTCAAATAGAGATGTATTCAATGGAGAAGGGGGAAGCAAAGAACTTTATCTATAAATGGAGTGTCAAATCACTAAAGAAAAAGATTGATAACTCCATTCTAATACATATATTAGAATGTGGCAAGAAATTAATGAATGTATAGGAAAAAAAAGTAGAGATATCAATAAAAGCCCCACTGTGTAAAAATGTGTTATTGCCTATAAACATGGGCAATAGAATATTAAATTTGTGGTATGACAAATGTATAAGATATAGTAAGGACTGTTAGATGGAAGGAACTCTTATCTCCTTTGAACAATTAACCATATAACGTATAACCATATAACAATTACAGCACGAAAACAGGCCAATTTGGCCCTTCTAGTCTGCACTGATCCAAGTACCCTCCTCTAATCCCATTTTCCAGCACTCTGCCCATATTCCTCCATCCCCCTCCCATCCATATACTTATTCAAATCTTTCTTAAACGACAAAATTGACCCTGCCTCCACCACCTTTCCCGGAAGCCCATTCCAAACGGTAACCACTCTCTGAGTAAAGAAGTTCCCCCTCATGTTACTCCTAAACCTTTGCCCATCAACTCTCAACCCATGACCTCTTGTATCCATCTCTCCTACTCTCAATGAGAAAAGCCTTTCCACATCAACTCTATGTATCCCTCTCATTATCTTAAACACCTCTATCAAATCCCCTCTCAGCCTTCTACATTCCAAGGAATAAAGACCTAATTTGCTCAATCTTTCCTTATATTCCAGATGCTGAAACCCAGGCAACATTTTTGTAAATCTTCTCTGATCTCTCTCTATCTTGTTAATATCCTTCCTATAAATCGGTGACCAGAACCGATTTACTAGAACCAGTACTCTAAATTTGGCCTCACCAATGCCTTGTACAGTTTCATCATTACTTCCCAACACCTATATTCTATGCACTGATTTGTATAGGCAAACATACAAAAGACCTTCTTTACCACACTATCCACATGTGGTCCTACCTTCAGGGAGCAATGCACCGTTATTCTTAGATCTTTCTGCTCCACTGCATTCTTCGATGCCCTCCCATTTACCACATGTCTTGCTTTGATTATTCTTTCCAAAATGAAGCACCTCACACTTATCAGCATTAAACTCCATCTACCATCTTTCTTCCCACTCCTCTCAGCAGTTTAAATCCTTCTGCAATCTTTGAAAACCCTCTTCATCATCCACAATTCCCCCTATTTTAGTATCATCTGCATATTTACTAATCCAATTTACCGCCCCTTCAAAAATACGGAGTGGCCAATGAGATCTATTTTCTCCAGCTTAGATTGTTCTTAAGAGAGAGATGGGGACCAATGTTGACCCCACCTAAAATTAGTGAAAATGAATGAACGTTTTGGATGGGGAATACATCCAAATTTATTTTTTAAAAATTCTATGCTCTCCAGAGCAAAAGTACAAAACCAGGGTTGCAGAGGTCAAGAGAAAGATGGGAGTCGGACTTGGGTGTGGTGATTTCAGATGTGGCTTTTGATCTGTGTTACTTGGGTGTGGTGATCAGATTAATGTAAGGACAGCATGACAATGCAAGATATGGATTGGTTCAGTATAATTTTTTTACACCAATTATATCTTACCCCACCCAACACAGATCAAAAGCCAAAATGTCAGAGATGTGTTTCAGATGTTGGACTGAGAAAGGAACTTTTCTACATGCCACGTGGTGAAAGTGAGGCCATATTGGCAAGAAATCGCCGAAAAATTTACCAGGATATCAGGAGTGGCCTTCACGGCGACACAAAATTTATATCTATTAGGTAATTTCATGGAAATAGGCGACAAATAGACCAAATATCAAATCTCATTTATAAAAATAGTAATGAAAAAATGTTTTACGATCTCTTGGAAGTCCAACTCCCTTCTACTCACAGCACAATGGACTATGGAAATGAATAGCTGTATACCTATGGAAAAAAAATCACATATAACTTAAAGAATAAATATGACACTTTTTTCTATGGATGCTGCATGGCCTGCAGAGTTTCTACAGCACTTTTGTGTATTGTATTCAACCCCAGCATCTGCAGACTTTCTTTATTTACTCCATTCTTGATCTCATGTTCCTCTGCCAGTGGGTGTCGCTCTTGGCCTTTGAATGTGAGCATTTCTGTTCAGGAGACCAGGATGATGTAGATTCAGTGTAAAATTAATTAATTTGGCAGAGGGAAGGGAATTTGAGGGTAGAAACAGAAGCAAGAAAGACTAAGCTGGAAATACAAAATAGGTGAGCGAGTACTCAGGAAAGCAAAGAAAAAGGAAAAGAAAACAGTGCAGTGCATTGACAAAGGTAAAAAAAAATCCAGTTTATTGGGAAAGGTCAGTGCATGCAAGCATAAAAGCAGCAACCAAAGTAAAATTATAAGTGAAGATTAATTGTAAAATAGCAAAAATGGAGGAGGCAATTTGCACTAAATTAGGTCAGTGCAAGTTTTGTTCTGTGGCCAAGTGAAAATGGAAATGACATAACTAAAGTTAGTTCACCATGCATGTATGTGAATGTACAAAGTGAGATAAATTGGGTTGGCGAACTACAGATAGACACATGGAGACGTGATGTGGTGGCAATATCAGAAGCTTGGCTCTAAAAAGCACCGGATGTAAAGAACAGGATTCGAGCCAGGATTCGACAGGGTGATGAGGGCAAGAAAGGCTCCCAAAGGACCTTGGGTGCTGAAGGCTTCTTGAACATGTCAGAAGTTTGAATCTGGAGTTCGGGTTGCCGATGAATTGAACAGGAGTCTGTATGGCTGCAGAGGCTGCGGAAAGGCTGGAGGCAGATCCATAGACACTCAAGTGTCTCTGAAGGGACTCTCTTTTGCTTCTCTTTCCCTCATTCTGTAAAGGGCAATACCAGTGACAAAGTTATCAGGCCAAAGTTAATAGAGTGTATATGTTACATTTTTTATGTATTATTACATGACAATAAAAGGAACCTTGAACAGGAAAGAAAAGAGGAATGGCAATGTTGATTGAAGAGAATGTTTCAGTGCTAGAGAAAGAGGAAGGTACAGAGGGGTCAGAGACAGAATCTGCTGGGAGAGAGCGAAGAAACAGATGAAGGAGAGGTATAGAGGAGCAAATGTTCAGGGAAATTACAAAGTGCTAAAATCATAGGCCAACTGTAATGGATGACTAATTATCCAATATATACTAGGATAGAACTGAGTTAAGGGTGGAGATTTTTAAAAAATGTGTCTAGGACAATTTACTCAAGCAGTTTTTCATGCAATGAAGAGGGCATTGTGGGATCTGGTCCTGGGGAGTCAGATGGGTCAAGGTGGCTAGACCACATTTGGGATATTGTGCATAGGTCGGATCATCAGACTATAGGAGCATTTGGGTGCACTTGGGGAAGAATATAGAATGAATTCACCGCAATGTTGCCTGGTTTAGAGGAGTTTTGGTATTGGGAGTGGGTGGATAGGCTGCATTTTTTTTATCCTAAACCCTAGAGGTATATGAGGTTATAAGAGGCATACAGAATATTTTTCCATGGTAGGTGTATCAAAAAGGCATAGATTCAAGGTGAGAGGAAGGAGTTTTGATGGGGATTTGAGGGAATCATTTATTACACAGAGAATAGCTATATCTGGAATTTACTGCTATAGGTGGAATCAGATAAAAAGTACTATGTTTAAGAGGCATTTGCACAAACCATAGGCCAACTGCAATGGGTAATTAATTATCAATATATACTAGGATATAACAATAGGACATATGCATAGTAGGCAAGGCATGGAAGAGTATAAACCTGATGTGGGCAACAGGGATTAGAATGAAGGGTAAAAAGAGTTAGCATGGACGAATTAGGTCAAGGACCTATTTCTGAGCTGCTGAACTTTACAACCCCATGATATCAGTGGCACAACTGGTTGATCTGGTGCCTCCCAGTTCCAGTGAGTTCTCTTGGCATTGCTTGTGTGGAATTTACATGTATTTCCTGTAACCCCACAGGTTTCTCCTGGTTGCTCTAGGTTCATTCCACATCTGAAAGATGTGTGGGTCAGTTGGTTAAATTGTCCACAGTAAATTGCCCCAAGTGTGGAGGTGAGTGTTGGAATCTGAGTTGATGAGAATGTGGAGAGAATTTTAAAAAGAAGAAATTAAGCAGGATCAGTGTAAATGGGTGGCTGGATGGTTGATGTAGATGGAGGACAAAAGGGGCTGTTTCTCAAAGTTGGATGAATAGGTACTTTGAATGCATGAGTACACAGATCTCTAACAGAGATCATGGGGAATAAAAGTTTATTTTGGTCCATGAGTGTTCCTCTTGGACCATTGCCCATGCTTTTTTTAATTAAAACTTAGGGTTTCAGTACTTGACAGAAATGTGAACTTTATGGAGGGTAATGATAGATCAAACCTGAATTATATACAAGTTAGTGGAATGCCATATGAATCATATGGAGGAGAAAATGTGATGTATTTTGATAGGATGAATGAAGAAAGGCAACACTGAACAAAGAATAGTTCAAGGGGTGTATAGAAGCCAGAGGGCCTCACAGTACGTCTGCACAAGTTATGGACAGTGGTAGAGCAGTTAATAAGGCTTAGGCAGTTTATTAATAGAGGTGTAGACTATAAGTATAGGTGAGGTTGTTCTGAATCTTTATAAAACACTTATATAACCTTAACAGAAATATTGTGTTCAATTCTGGTTAGTGCATTACATGAAGTGAATGTCAGAGAGAATCCAGAAAAAGATTCATGAGAAAAGAGTTGGGATGAGGGACCAAGGTTACCATGGGCAGATTAAGGAGGTTGGGACTATTAGTGAAGGCTGAGGACTCAGCAGGTTGGATAGTGGGAAGTTGTGCTCTTTGGTGGAAAGGATTCAAAGATATAAAGGAGTCAGCTAAAATAAATGGAAGAGAAATTAAGAATGGCATGAGCGAAAATCTTTTGAAAATTAACCAAGTGATTGGAGTGCACATTGTGTCTGTGTGGTGGGGGGTGGGGGGGAGGGGGGTGACAGGTTCCATTGTGGTCTTCAAGAGAGAATTGGATAAATGTATGCTGAGGGGAAAAAGGGTTACAGAGAACATGCTTGGGGAATGGAACCAATGAGTTGTCCTGAAAGAGAACCTTTAAAAATCACAACAGGCCAAATGGTCTGGCTCTAACCATTCAATGCAAGAGATCATTCAGCCCATTGTACCTTTACTGCCTCCTTGGTAACTTCACTGCTCCTTCCCATAACCCTGCAAACTTTTCCCTTTTATGGCATATATCCAAATCCCTTTTGAACGAAATACTCTAGATTTACTGCAGATCAGTAAAAATTCATTGCGTATCTCCCCTCTTTCATTCAGGCAGTTATCTTAGTTCCCCATCATCTGACTATTAACCTTCCTGCCAATGTCAAACATTATTTTCTATCTATTTTACAAAATACCAAAAATATTCCTGACAATATGGTCAACACTTCTGAAGCAACAAGCCTTAATTTCTCTTTGATGTCATTGTGTGGATGAAACATACTTATGATACAATATTCTTTAGTTCATATAAATTGCGTTAAAATGTTCACTGACCAATTGGCTTCATTTTGTAATGCAAAGTATGATTAACTTTACTTGTGATTTTCAGAAGGAACAAGATTCAACCACAAAAATGTTGCTTTTGCAAACTTTTCCCTTGAACTGAAATCAAAGTTACCATTAATTCCTTCTGTGTTTTCTACCACCCTGTTAATATTTTAATCCCTCTGAGTTTGAGAGGTTTTAGTCTATGGACCCTCTCCCCATGTATTGCGCACCCATGTTGAGGATCACTGCTGAGAACCATTGAATGTTTTGTGCAGTGATGGGAGGGAGGTTAAATGCCATGTCCCATCTTTAGAGAAACAACTGAATGAAACATGGTGTTTGGATATGCCAAACAATTTAACAGCAATGGGATTAAGAGACAATAAGCCTCAAGTCTTGCAAACAAAAAACAGTGTTTATCAATGACTTTATTTTGATGTATTCAAGAAACTGATGTAACCAGCTAATTGTCTTGGGGTCAGCAGGAAGCCAGGTTCACCAATGAAGTGTGCTCACTCTGGGTTGCTGCACTATTGTTGGTCAAGTCTACACAGGTGCAGATAAGCAATGGCGAATGCAGAAATTGTATTG
This sequence comes from Narcine bancroftii, assembly GCF_036971445.1. Classification (NCBI taxonomy): domain Eukaryota; kingdom Metazoa; phylum Chordata; class Chondrichthyes; order Torpediniformes; family Narcinidae; genus Narcine; species Narcine bancroftii. The sequence goes on from NC_091472.1 coordinate 224,098,464, forward strand.
CTTCTAAGTACTATGAGATTTCATTTTTTCTATGTAAGATGCCATTAATCTGAAAGAATCTTTGCTAAGACCCTCTCAGTGCATACAACACTTATTTTACACATTTCTGAGTGAAATTGGATCACCTTTCTCTGCTTTTAAAAAGGTATGGGTCGCTCACAGCAGATGAGCAGCCAAATACATGTTTAAAAAGGATATATGGCTAAATTTCAGATATTTAGTAGTTTTATTTTTAAGCAGAAACATGGAGGATTGTCGGGTGTGATTAGAGGAAAAGAATGAGCATGTGTAATTAGCACTTCTGCTTTTAAATATCAAAAGAACCTGGTTTGGATCTCTATAATTTATATGACATACTATGCAATCAAGTACAACTTGATCATCATTTTTTTCTCTATATTTTTTGAGTGATTTTGAAGGATTATGCAGACCTCTATTGCAATGGGGCGAGCAAAGCCTGGGAAGAGGTGTGATGCAATGGGTTAATTAAATATATGTTTATAAAAGGGATTAGAATTGGGTTAGCTGTTGGGTTACATGCATTTTACAGGTAGAACAATGCCTTACAAAGTTTTGAGGGCAGATGCAAACATGTGCAAGCACACCCCAGAAACTGAAACATTTGCAGAGAGTTGGGGCCACATGTTTTTTTGTAAAGCCTGGAAATTACAACATTTTCAAACTGAAACCAAAAAAACAGTGCCTGGAACATCAGGAGGGGAGTGGCAGAGAAGGAGTTAGCAGAAGGCAGTCTGAGAAAAGGCTGGACAGAAGAGGAGCCTGCTGAAAAGGCTCCTTTTTCAAGACTGGGCAGTGTTCTGATATGGTAGCCTGAGTGTTCTCTCTGTGGAAATCAAGGGTGGTGGTTAGTCTTCCCGGAGTGGCGAAGAGACGAAGAACTCTGTGAGAAGAACCTGGAAAGAAGACAAGTTTATTCTGGAAGACATTCCTGTTTGTGGTGTCCAACAAGCAACAGCCATCTCTCTATAATCCTCCACAACATTCCTGCCTGGTAATTCTAAGTAAAGCACTGAAGTTTGCTTGAATGTAATGACTGTTTGATTCTGTGCACAGGATTGAAGATTACTAGAAACTGTAACTTTGAAAACGTGGACAATGGAAGATTAGCCGGTAAAAAGGACTTTCTTGAAAACACATTACACACACTTGTGCTTAGATTAGATTGGGGGGGGGGGAGGGATTATGTGAATAACTCAGTGTTGATAAGTGTTGATCTTGTGGTTCTATACACAGAGAATTAAACCAATTTTGTTTAAGGAACCATTGGTTTGGTGCATTTCTATTGCTGCTGGTATATGGGATTCATTGAACTCATGACAAAAGGAAGATGGCACTGAAGATTATGGTTTGTCTGGGAGAGTCTAATAATATTGAGATCATTCATTCAGAAAGCTCACAAAAAAAATACAAATATGTAGACAGCAGCCTGCAAGTTGTCCCCAGGAATCTCCAGTAGGACCCTGTGATGTTTCTTCTATTACAATAAAGAAAATGGGTTATTTTTAAAACAAGAACTTTAACTAAGCAAACAGCACAAAGGACAGAACATACACATGCCAGACCTCATGTGGAGGCATCCATCTTGAATCTACCCAAGATGCAACAGCATTCCCTAGACACTACACTCTCTGACTCCTCTATCACCACGGACCCTAACTAATTAAAAGGAATTGAACTGGTGGTAGAGAAAACCATAAATGCAATAAATTCAACCCTGCAAATTTTAGAAACCTAAGGTGCAACACTGAATGGTTGTTACACATATTTTTGGAATCAGGACTGTTTTTAAAGCAAGACATAGGGCTCTTTCAGGTGGACCTTCTGCCTTGAGAGCAGCAGCAGGAGCAGATCTTAACTGTGGGCTCTTAATCGGATTATTAAGCTCGTTAACAATAAAAGCAGCAAAATTTAATTTAGCCATCATTCCAATTCATTTCAAAAACCACCTTACCACACAAGATGAAACTCCTCTCCATGGCAACCATATAAAAAAGACTAAATAATCTCCTCAAAAGAAAAACAAAAACATATATAAAAAACCCAAAGAAACCAATATTACTGTATTACCCCCCTCAATTATGTGGGAGTGACCAACGCCACAAAGTGGCCAACGACTTTGGAAGGATCAGTAGTCAAACCACCCTCCCTGAACAGAGCAAAAAATAATAATCAACATGTCATTTCAAGTATGATCATCGTCGATATCAATATCAATCAACTGCTGAGATTTCCGGAAGAGAATTAGGAAATGCGAGAGCTTCAGCGTCATCACTAAAGAACTGAGATTGAAATTCTCCATAAAAAACTTTAAGGACAGCAGGGTACAAAAAATCTAATTTGTATCCTTTCTTCCACAAAACCGCTTTGGCAGAATTAAATTCTTTATGCCGTTTAATAACAGCTTGGCTCAAATCAGCATAAAATTCTTAATTCTTAATTACCAAGGAAGGGGCCTTGATTACTTCTCACATTTTGAACTGCAACTCTTAAGATCAATTCTCTATCTTGATAGCGTAAACATCTGATCAGGATAGAACGTGAGGCTTGACCTGGAAGAGGTTTCCTTCTTATCGCTCTATGAGCTCTATCCAGTTCCAAACCATTCGGAAAGTATTCTTTCCCCAAAACTTCAGGAATCCACTTCTGAAAAAATTGAACCGGATCCGGGCCTCAAAATCTTCCAGAAGACCAACAATTTTAACATTATTCCTTCGATATTGATTCTCCAATGTATCAATTTTCTTCAATAACTAATTTCTCTGAATTTCCCAACCAGTGAATGACTCCTCCATCTAACCCACCTTTTCTTTCCATTGTTCCACAACATCCTTACAGTCATGAAAATCTTCCTCAATCTTCTTAAATTTATCTTGTACCTTATTCACCATATTCACACACTTTGCCACATCCAACTTAATAGATGATATCTCCCCTTTCATATCAGCAACTTGCTCTTTCATAGATGAAACACCTTGACCCATCTGAGTTGCCAAATTTTCGATCTGTTTAGATATATCAACTTGATTTGATGGGTCTGAATAACGAAGGTCAGATTTAAACTTTGTTGAAACCTGTTTAGATATGGGCCCACCCTTATATATAACAGTCTCTTCCTCCTCTGTACCTGGAGAAATTTCTTCTTCTTCCAGTCCCCCTCCAATGTTCCCTTCTTCCTCCTCTGTCGATGCGCGGTTGCTCCTCATAATCTGGAGGAGGACGACTTTGGGCACCGGCGCAATCTTTCACAATGCTGCGTGAAGTCGGCGCCAGAGTCAAGTGAGTCTTACCCAGGGACTGCCATTGCAGTCTTGGGTGAGCAAGAATCGACTCCCCAGATTCCACTTCAAAGGTAGGCCCAAGTTCTTCCGTACTTGATAACTGTTTAGAAGTATTTTTTTTAAACTCCTTGTACTTTTTTTTGTTTTCCTCATAGTTGCTTTCAGAATATATCAACAATATATCCAATATTTTCTAAAAAGTTAAAAAAGCTTTAAAAATTGGGGTTTTAATCATTCTGCCGGGGAGATGTTTTTTCCACGTCTTCGTCCTACACCATCACACCACACCCCAGCTTTACATTCTTCCTACCAAACCCTTGGTTGTTCATGATGTCTCCACTAGTACTTGATTTTTTTTAAACTGCCCCAAATACCACAAATAGGGTAAATAATATAAATCACTGAAATGATGTAATCACAAATTGTTTACTGTATTCTCAAAACACTGAAGCCTTGCATTCTTTATAGTTATTAATAACTCCTCAATCATGCATCCTGATGGAATCACTAATGTTCACTATTCTAATTAAAAGTATTCAAGAAAACTTCCCAATTTGTCGTTCAAGTAGGTTTTCAGTTGGTGGTATGCAAACATTGTACCATATTTGTACTTCATTTGTTCAAAAGATAGTAATTTGTTTCCCGAAAAACAATTTTCTATTCTTTTGATCCCTTTTCTCTCCTATTCTCTAAAGGAAAGGTTATTTATTGTGAAAGGGATTAGTTGATTTTGCGTCTTCTAAGTAATATAAGAAGTAAAGAACTTGGACTCGATTTGGATGGAGCACAAAAAAGATTTATTATGATAGCTTTAGCTGTAGCAAAAAAATGTATTATGTCAACCAGGAAATTAGAAGATAGCCTGAGAATACAGCAATGGTACATAGAAATGAATAAATGTATTCCATTGGAAAAAATAACATATAATTTAAGAAATAACATCACAGTATTCGAACAAATTTGGGAACCGTACATGGAACACAACAGGGAAGTCCTACTGTGGACCTTCACCACCTAAAATGACAGAAGAAGAAGACGAAATGAACTGACCCAGTATGTAAAAGTAGAAAACACAAATTTCTTGTTTATTTTCATTGTGTGATGACATTGTTTAATGGGTTTAATGTATCATATATGTTGAACGTTGAGTGGGTGGGGAGGGGGGGAGGAGGGAGGGAAGGGAGGGGGAAAAGGGGAGAAAATGACACTGTGTATATTCAAGAGGGAAACGTTTGTGTGTATTTTGGTCAGTATGGTTCATAGTGTGAAAAATTAAAAACATTTTTTAAAAAGTATTCAAGAAAACCAAATAAACATAAAAACAAATTTAAAGTTAAATCAGTAGAGTGAGTTATTGAAATAGTAGTCAATAATTCACATTTTGGTGAATAAACCCATTTTCATTGAGTTACTTTCTGGGATTTGGAGAATATTAGGCATGTTTCACAGCCTATAATGGAAGAGAGAAGAATATGATCAAAAATGGTTGATATGAACTGTGTATATAAAAAAATGAATGCTTCAATTTGCAATGGGTAAAGGTTCCATTATTGTCACATAATACTATTTCTTTCTTTGGCTTGGCTTCGCGGACGAAGATTTATGGAGGGGGTAAAAAGTCCACGTCAGCTGCAGGCTCGTTTGTGGCTGACCAGTCCGATGCGGGACAGGCAGACACGATTGCAGCGGTTGCAAGGGAAAATTGGTTGGTTGGGGTTGGGTGTTGGGTTTTTCCTCCTTTGCCTTTTGTCAGTGAGGTGGGCTCTGCGGTCTTCTTCAAAGGAGGCTGCTGCCCGCCAAACTGTGAGGCGCCAAAATGCACGGTTTGAGGAGTTATCAGCCCACTGGCGGTGGTCAATGTGGCAGGCACCAAGAGATTTCTTTAGGCAGTCCTTGTACCTTTTCTTTGGTGCACCTCTGTCACGGTGGCCAGTGGAGAGCTCGCCATATAATACGATCTTGGGAAGGCGATGGTCCTCCATTCTGGAGACGTGACCCATCCAGCGCAGCTGGATCTTCAGCAGCGTGGACTCGATGCTGTCGACCTCTGCCATCTCGAGTACCTCGACGTTAGGGGTGTGAGCGCTCCAATGGATGTTGAGGATGGAGCGGAGACAACGCTGGTGGAAGCGTTCTAGGAGCCGTAGGTGGTGCCGGTAGAGGACCCATGATTCGGAGCCGAACAGGAGTGTGGGTATGACAACGGCTCTGTATACGCTTATCTTTGTGAGGTTTTTCAGTTGGTTGTTTTTCCAGTCTCTTTTGTGTAGTCTTCCAAAGGCGCTATTTGCCTTGGCGAGTCTGTTGTCTATCTCGTTGTCGATCCTTGCATCTGATGAAATGGTGCAGCCGAGATAGGTAAACTGGTTGACCGTTTTGAGTTTTGTGTGCCCGATGGAGATGTGGGGGGGCTGGTAGTCATGGTGGGGAGCTGGCTGATGGAGGACCTCAGTTTTCTTCAGGCTGACTTCCAGGCCAAACATTTTGGCAGTTTCCGCAAAGCAGGACGTCAAGCACTGAAGAGCTGGCTCTGAATGGGCAACTAAAGCGGCATCATCTGCAAAGAGTAGTTCACGGACAAGTTTCTCTTGTGTCTTGGTGTGAGCTTGCAGGCGCCTCAGATTGAAGAGACTGCCATCCGTGCGGTACCGGATGTAAACAGCGTCTTCATTGTTGGGGTCTTTCATGGCTTGGTTCAGCATCATGCTGAAGAAGATTGAAAAGAGGGTTGGTGCGAGAACACAGCCTTGCTTCACGCCATTGTTAATGGAGATATAATACTATATTTAGAATGCAACATACATTAAATTCTTTAACTTTTTCTACCATAAGGCAGAGAAATGTTACATTAACATTTTTCTGTTGTAAAAGAAATGTGGAAGTATTACAAAACAAAACAAGAAAAACTTTAAAAATGCAGTTTCCAAAAATATTACAATGCCTCATGTTTTGATTGATTTGAACCATTATATATTAACTACAAGAAAACCCAAATCTATTTGCCTATGAAATTTGAAACTATCCAACAAAAACAGCTAATTTTGACATTGATGAATACAAAACCACCAAACTGTCCTTTAGCCCTATCTGGTTCACTTATGTCCTTCAGTCAGGGAAATTTTCCATACCCACTATGATCTGTGATGAGACTCAAGGTGTACAGCAGTTTCTTTTCTTTGGCTTGGCTTCGCGGACGAAGATTTATGGAGGGGGTAAATGTCCACGTCAGCTGCAGGCTCGTTTGTGGCTGACAAGTCCGATGCGGGACAGGCAGACACGGTTGCAGCGGTTGCAGGGGAAAATTGGTTGGTTGGGGTTGGGTGTTGGGTTTTTCCTCCTTTGCCTTTTGTCAGTGAGGTGGGCTCTGCGGTCTTCTTCAAAGGAGGTTGCTGCCCGCCGAACTGTGAGGCGCCAAGATGCACGGTTGGAGGCGATATCAGCCCACTGGCGGTGGTCAATGTGGCAGGCACCAAGAGATTTCTTTAGGCAGTCCTTGTACCTTTTCTTTGGTGCACCTCTGTCACGGTGGCCAGTGGAGAGCTCGCCATAAAACACGATCTTGGGAAGGCGATGGTCCTCCATTCTGGAGACGTGACCCACCCAGAGCAGCTGGATCTTCAGCAGCGTGGACTCAATGCTGTCGACCTCTGCCATCTCGAGTACTTCGACGTTAGGGATGAAAGTGCTCCAATGAATGTTGAGGATGGAGCGGAGACAACGCTGGTGGAAGCGTTCTAGGAGCCGTAGGTGATGCCGGTAGAGGACCCATGATTCGGAGCCGAACAGGAGTGTGGGTATGACAACGGCTCTGTATACGCTTATCTTTGTGAGGTTTTTCAGTTGGTTGTTTTTCCAGTCTCTTTTGTGTAGTCTTCCAAAGGCGCTATTTGCCTTGGCGAGTCTGTTGTCTATCTCGTTGTCGATCCTTGCATCTGATGAAATGGTGCAGCCGAGATAGGTAAACTGGTTGACCGTTTTGAGTTTTGTGTGCCCGATGGAGATGTGGGGGGGCTGGTAGTCATGGTGGGGAGCTGGCTGATGGAGGACCACAGTTTTCTTCAGGCTGACTTCCAGGCCAAACATTTTGGCAGTTTCCGCAAAACTGGACGTCAAGCGCTGAAGAGCTGGCTCTGAATGGGCAACTAAAGCGGCATCATCTGCAAAGAGTAGTTCACGGACAAGTTTCTCTTGTGTCTTGGTGTGAGCTTGCAGGCGCCTCAGATTGAAGAGACTGCCATCCGTGCGGTACCGGATGTAAATTCTCAAATGTCATCTGACAAAAACTGGCAAGCCACATTGTTCAGGAGCAAGTACGAATGGGCAGCAAATGCCTCCTTGATTTGAATGAAGGAAACCATGCCAAAGAATTAACTTTAATTTTAAAATGTGATGTGATTGGGCCAAGTTCATTGTACGCTAGAGTAAAACCTTCCATTTGCCCACAGGGGTTCTGAGGTAATGATCTCTTCAACAACCTGAAATTCTTGAAATTACTTTACAATTATACATCAATGTAGCTAAAAACTTTTTTTTAAAATTTTTTATTTTTCACACCATAAATCACATTAGCCATGATACACACTTTTTCTTTTAATACTTGAAGAAAACCTATTTTATTGATTATTATTCTTTTACAATTGAATCTCCCTCCTGAATCACTTCTTTTGATGCACGTTCTGTAGCAGATAGTTGATTGGATTCTCTCTCCTCGTCAAGAATGGGAGAGAAATTCAAAGCTTTCTCCTGTTGAATGAAAATTAAGTTAAAGATAAAATTTGTAATAATCCTACTTTTCAATTTGTTTGCAAAATACTTTTGATATCGCATGCTATGAGAAAGCAGTGGATGACTCAGCATTATTTTTTAACAGGAGATTACGAGACTGCAGATCCTGGAATCTGGAGCAAAAATCAATCTTAATGAAGGGCTCTGATCTGAAACATTGATAATTCTTTTCCTCCAACTGACATTGCTCAACCCGCTGAGTTCCTCCAAGACGAATTATTGATTTTGCTATTTTTTTTACATCCTTGCTAATGACAATATAAATATGACCTTTTATTGAAGAGTAATCTTGATTGAAGCCACCTAATTTAGGAAATAGAACAGAAGTCGTGCCGACCTATGTAAACCTACTCTGCAGCAATTTAATTTTTACCTACATCATACCCATTACCCTCTTCTAATTTCTCCCATTAGTAAATTATTTATTTGGGTAGCTTATCTGGCTCATAATACAGATGGGTTCCCAGAAGTCAATTTTGTCCATAAGATGGAAAATACACAAAGTGGAGAGAGAAGAAAGTAGTCCTGCTTTTCACAGGAATGAATTTAGAACATACATTGGACTTTTTAATTTAATAATATTATGGGATCTCAATCATATACAGTAAACCCCCCCAGTATCTGGCACCTATGGGATTTGTAGATGCCAGATAAGTGAATTTGCTGGCTGCTTGAGATTGCATGTTGTGTGAATTGGCAAACTGACCACTAGGGGGCACCCATTTTAAACCTGCATTTTTTTACCTAATTATATTTTCCACAATTTTTTGCTAGTTGATTGAGACTGCAGGTTGTTTGAATTCCAGATAACAGGGATTTTACTGTATTCAGGTTTATAACTCGGGAGCATCCTGCACTGCCTTAAAATTGAAGATTAACATTTATCTTACATTTAAAGTTATCCTTATGTATGAAATCCCTCCATAGCTTCACCCTTCCTACCTTTGTAGCCTTGCCTTGCTCTAGAGGGTAACTTTCAAGTGAAAGTGTTCCCGTGCTTTCATTGCCTTGTTCTTCTGGCTGGAAGAGGCAGTAGGTTTTCAAGGTGCTTTCTAAGGAGTCTTGGTGGGTTGCTGCAGTGTATCCTGTAGACAGTACAAACTGCTGCTACTGAACACTGATGGTGACATGAGTGAATGGTTGTGGATGAAATGCCTGTCAAGCAAGCTGCTATGACGAGCTTCATGAATGTTATTGAAGCTGCACTCATCTGGGAAAGTGGAGGGTATTCCATCATACTCCTGACTTCAGCCTTGTAGATGGAGGGCAAGCTTTAGGGAGTTAAGAGGTGAGTAACCCTCCCTAAAGCTTGACACAGGATCCTTAGCCTCTGATATGCTCTTGCAGTCACATTGTGCAAATGGAGATTCAATTTCAGTTTCATCTTAAATCAAAGAGATTAATCTTTTACTTTCAGAGAGCTGTGAGTGTTTGAAAGACTTTCCTCAAAACAGAGCCTTTGAATACTTTCGAGGTATACAGGTAGAGATAACTGAAAAGTGAGAGTGTGAAAAGGTACCATGGGCATATGGGAATGAAGAATTTAGATGAGAGTCAGATCAGCCATCATCTCAATGAATGGCCATGGTCCAAGAGGCTTACTTCTGGTCCTAATTTGCATTTCTTACTGATTTAATTCGGGGAAGAGGTTAACTGCATTGAATAGCTTAAATTTAAGATTGTTTTTTAATAATACCAAGCAAGAAAGCAGCAGACTGATGGTGAAAATATTTCTTTTTTTCCCTCTATTGTACCAAAGTCCTCCTTTATCAAAATAGCAATATCCTTTTGGACAGATTCAAAAGGAACTTCTATTGTTAATGAGCACTCACCATCTTCAGTTCTTGCACAATGTATTTCAGCTTTCTCTTTGTCTCTTCACTGATCTCAATGTTTGTCTGGATCTCCCATTTTCCACCACAAAATCGAACTGGTACAGAGAAGATGAGATCCACTGGGATATTGAAATCTCCTGGTACACAAGGTCAAAAGACACTGGATCTTTAATTGTTACAGTGCACGTCTTATAACAGCAGAAAAATATCTCAGTCTTTTAAAATTCAGATAATGTCAGAATTTAATTTCCCTCAGCACATTTGTGTAAAAAGTATCAGCTTGCATTTACAGAGCACCTTTTACAATCATAGGACATCTCAGGCCACACTGCACACAATGAGAGATTTAGTGAAGAGTACTCATTATGGTTATATGTTATAAAATCAAATTTGTGCACAGCACAGTTCTCCAACAGATCTGATGTTGTGAAACTGATGAAGAACATGAGGAAAAAACTAGCTGCTCCTCTTGAAATATGAGATGAATTAAACATCCTTAGATTTCTAGATAATGATAAAACTAATTTGTTAATCTTAATGCATATTTAATAACAAATAAATTCACAATGTGTATTTTGAAGCTAATAGCATGCCTTCTATAGATCTTCTATAGATTTATATGTTCATCCTTTGAATTGTTATTGTTTCTGCAATAAAACTACAGAAAAGATTCATGAAAATATTTCTGGGAATGGTTGGCTTGAATTGTAAGGAGAGGCTAGATAGGTTGGGTCTTTTCTCCCCAGAGCATAGGAGACTGAGGGTGGACCTTATAGCTTTACAAAATAAGGAGAGGCATTGAGAAGGTAAGTAGTCATAGTCTTTCTTCCTAGGGTAGGAGGATCTAAAACTAGAAGCAGATAAAATTATGATTATGACTTTTAAAAGACATTTGAATGGTTACATGCATGAGGACCCACTGTGGGCAAATTGGTTTGCATGGACGAGTTGGGCGAAAGGGCCTGCATCATGACTGATTTTTCAAGGGCAAATTAAATATAGCCTAAAAATGCCAACAATATCCACTTAGTGAGAATTAACTAATGTCTGATGCTAGACTGAATATTGTTGGTCTGGGCTCCTCCCCCATTGTTTGAATTCTTAGTCTTTCTGATATATCCGGCTTCTGCCTTTTCTGAATTTTCCTTGAAGAAGGGCTCAGGCCCAAAACCTTGGCAATATATCTTTGTCTCCTATAGATGCTGAATAGACCAGCTGAGTTCCTCCAGCAGTCCGTTTTTTTTACAAAATCAGTTTATTCAGCTCAACAGCTCATTGCTGCTGCTTCCACTGTCCAGAAAAGCCACCCTCTTCTCATCATTTAACTTTGATTTATTATTCTTTTCCTTTATCTTGCACATTTTTCTTTTGTACATCCATCTCACCCACTCTCTGTGGCAGTTCATTCTGTAGTCTCAGCACTCCTTAAGTAAAAGCTCAACAATGTTGTCTAATTTTTTTTGTACTCAATGAAATCAAGCTACTGATTTTAATAATTGCTTCATATTTTTTAATGAAGAATCATTCAAGCTGATAGTGAATTTGGGTAAAACAGACACTCTAGAAGAAGAAGATAGGTGACCACCCAGTACAGTAGGCAAGAGAAGAAATAGCTGGGACATTGAGATTTTTAAATCTCCACTGGCCGCAAATGAGATACCAGATGACTGGACAATGGCAAATGTAGCCCTCTTTTTAAGAAGATCAATACCATGGTGATATCCTCAGTGTACAGATTCAAATGATTCAAGGAAATGCCTAACTTTCACCTCTTATAAGGAGAATCTGAGTAGGCTAGGAGTTTTCTCTGAGTTATAAGGTGGGGCTGGTAATTACGACCTATGAGACTAAATTTTAATATTTATATTTTTTAATTTTAAATTTAGACATTGTGATAGTACAGATTCTATCACCAATGTGTATATGTACAGATGGTAGTGTAGGATGACTGTGATTGGCTGAGAGTGTAGCCACACCTACTGGCAGGTCTTAAAGGATTGCTCCTAATCAGACCAGGTCATTCTGGACTGGTCGACCTACTTGTGATATGCTCCAGTCTTTTAGTTAATAAAAGTCTTGGTTCGGATCAACAAGTCTTTGGTTCTTTCGACGCACTCTACAGACATACAGCATGGCAATAGGCCATTCTGACCCACGAGGCTGTGCTGCCAGAATACCCCAAATAAACTGAAACCCTTGTACATTTTGAAGGGTGGATGAAACTGGGAGCTGCCGGCAGAAACCCACACAGACTCCTTAGTCTGTACCAGATTCAAAACTGGGTCACTTGTGCTGTAATAAGAATGTGCTAACTGCTACACTAACTGTGATGATATTATTGGAAACAAATTTTGAGGAGCATAATTAACGATCACTTAGAAAGGTAGGGATGATTGGAGTCACCCAGAATGGTTTTGTCAAGGATTGATCCTGTCTGACAAATCTGATTAAATTTTTTGAAGGGATATCAAAGGATGGCACAGTGGTGAAGCTAGTAAAGCTGCTGCCTCATAGACCTATGAGGTTCAATCCTGACCTCAGGTGCTGTCTGGATGGAGTTTTCATGTTTCATGTCCATGGGATTCCCCACATTCCAAAGAGGTGCAGGTTGGTTGGTTAATTGGCCATTGTAGGTTTACCATATGTGTAGGTGAGTCGTCGAATCCGGAGGAAATTGATGGGAATATGGGGAGAATAAAAATGGGATTAATGTAGGGTTAGTTGAAGGTCAGTGTGGACTTGATGGGCCAAAGTGCCTGTTGCTGTGCTGTATCTCTCCATGAGTCTCATCATGGACCAGTGGGACTATTGACAAGGCCCCATCTGGGAGATTGGTCCAAAGATTTTTGGTCTGTGGGATTCAGAAGAATTTGATAAATTGGATCTAAAAGTGGCTTGGTAATAGGAAACAGACTAGGATGGCAAATAGTTGTTTTGTATTGCACTCTTAGTGTTGTACAGGGATCAGTGCAGGTACCCTCGCTGTTGAAATACTCTTATCAGTGAATAACTTGAATGTGGGTGATTGATTTGGATGTGGAGGGAGGAGGCCCTGATCAGAAATTTTGCTGATGATACAGATTGGTAGGGTTGTTGATTATGTGGAGGGTAGTCTCAGGATACAGAGGGATATTGATCTATTGGTGAAATGGGCTGCAAAATGAGAGTTTAGTGCAGGTAAATATAAGGTGATTTTGGAAGCAACTAACAAGGCTAGGACATACACCATGAATGGTAAAGTCCTAGGGAGTATTGAGGAATAGAGGGAACCTGGTTTACAAGGTCAAAGATGCTTGAGATCACAGGTAGATAACATGGTTAAAAAGCCATATTGGCCTTAATTACTTGCAACAATGAAGGCAACATCAGGGAAATTATGTTCCCACTTTATAAAACATTAGACAGACCCCCGATGGAGTACTCCATGCAGCTCTGGTCACTGCATAAAGATGTAACAGCACTACAGAGGAGGAAAAGGAGATTCACCAGGGGATGGCGTTACAAGGAGAGGCTAGAGAAGCTAGGTTTGTTTTCCTGGGGGTGGGAGGGGCATTAAGAAGTATTTAAAATATGGGAGGTATACATTGGGTAGACTGGAACAAGCTTTTCCCATATTAGAGGGATATAAAACTATAGTTTTTACGCGACAGGAAAGAGATTTAGAGGAGCTCTTTCTCACTCAGAATATAGTGAGCACTGCCTGCAAGAATAATGGAAGCAGAGTTGCTGACAGCATTTAAGTACCACATATGGAACTGCTAAGGTATATGAAATCAATTGCTGGAGTTTGGGACTAATATGGATGAATCCCAATGGTTGATATAGATAAGATAGGCTGAATGGCCTATTTCCATGGTAGTTCTTTTCATCCAATTTTACTGAACTGTCAATAATCACTGGATAACTAAGTGACCCCACAGCAGGTGCAGCATCTGTTGATACAAGCAGCTGTAAAATTTGACCAAAGTTGTTTTTGAGTAGAGGGTGCATTGCCCTTAGCTTGGTTGGATTAGATGGCAGAGAAATCAATGTTGTCTCCTACCTCCTTCCTGTAATTCATGCTGGGATGTATAGAAATTAATTGGATAAAGAACAGGGTTAAACCAAGGGTACTCAGGCTTATAGTGATAAAGTAGCCATCTAGTAGAAAAAAGTGGGTAGCTCACCTTTACTGATAACACCAAGGGACATAACCTCCCCTGGTGGTGAGTCAAAATACCAGCACTGCAAGACTTTGTACACTGCAAAAGCCAAAGAAAAACTCATCCGACGGTTTAATATCTTCTGAACCGTTGATCGGTGAGAATGTACTGCTTCCTGGAACTCTGTCTCTATCCATTTACTGTAAACAAGAGGTTGAGACAAAAATAATAAATAATATAAAATACCTAGCTCAAAAAATATGCCACGCTTAGCTGTTATTTCTGATTAATTAAATCTAATAATTGAGGACAATTTTTAAAAAATGTTTTCCTTTTAAAATATTTTTATTGAAATACAAATTACAAGAAAAAGAATGCCCTCCCCCACCCCAGGTTAATTCAAAACACCGACCACTATGCAAGGTTGGAAATAAAACTAACATGTGGGTATCAAGTAATGACAACCTGGAAATAGACAGCACAGCATTGAAGCTGATAACAACCCTAAAACTTTACATTTGGTAAAGGTCCATAAAAGGGCCCCATGTCTTTAGGAAATTAGTATTGAAATCTTTAATGGCATATCTAATTTTTTTATAAACTTAAACAAGACATAATATCATGTAACCATTATGTATGGGTAGGCCAGTTGTTAAACTCATATCGAATGGCATCATTATACAAGGCCTTTAACATGAGAAACAGCCCACTGTGCAAATACCTGTATACAATATATGCTATATACAAATGCATTCCAGATCCAAACATGCTGCTACATCTCTTTAGTCATTAGTCCCTTTTCTAGTCTTCTCACAATCTTGTCTTTCAGTTTTTTTGAATGCCTACCAATGGAGGAAGTTTCTTCCAGACAAAGTTTCTATTAAAGAGTCAATGATTTGATGCCTTTAAAATTTTCTCCCCACAAATGCTGTCTTCCTTCAATTTTTGGATTTTAACCCAAACTCTTTGTAATTTTGAATACCTCAACATTTCCCTCTGAACCTTCTCTGTTGAAGAGGGTTAGTGATCAAAGTTCAATTTATTGTCAGACTACATACATGAGATCACATACAACCCTGAGATTCTTTATCCTGTGGACCAGGCAGAATTTCTACTTATTGGTAACTGTAAACTGTACTCAAGAAGAAAGGTACATATGAGAAATGTGAACAAAAAATGTAAACCAACTGACTGTGCAATACAGAAAAAATATTCAGTAATAAATAATGTGCAAAGTAAGAGCATCTGTCTGAGTTTGTTTTTTAGGTTTGTTGTTTAGGAGTCTGATTGTGGAGGGGTTGTAGGTATTCCTAAACCTGATGGTGTGCATCTTGTGGCACCTATGCCTCTTTCCTGATGGCAGCAGTGAAAACGGAGCATTTACTGGTTGGTATGGATCCCTGATTATTGCTGGGATAGTTAGTGTTGTGGCATTTCTGGTCAGTTAATATATGGTACTAGGAATCCCTCATCCTAAAGCTGTGTTGTAAAAGAAAGAGCTCAGGAAACCTTAGTTGAAGCGAAAGAAGGTTATAAAAGAAGCAGATTTGGAGGGAATATTTTTTAGGGGTATGACTTCTGAAAATTCTTCCTTGTTTTAAAGTGAAGTGATCTCAGATGATAATAATAATGATTTTGTTATTATATACATTTATACAATGTACACATTCACCAAAATTCTTACTTGCTGCAGCCCAAGAGTTCTGAAAAAAAACTATAATAATAAATTTAATTGAATTAAAAGATATTAATTACATAAAATAGACAGATAATAAATATTCAAAAACCAACATGTAGATATACAGAAGATAGTGGAGTGTAGAATCAGGAACGGTTTTTAAATCTATAAGTAGATTTGTAGCCTAGAGAGGACTTCAAAGAGTCAATGAGCTCATTGACAATAAACCAATAAACATTCTGTAGATGGTGATTTAAATTAAAACTTACAGCTTACAAGGTGTTCTTTAATTAATACACACATCTTTTTTGTTATTCTGTTGATGGGGAGGCTTTATTACTAGCCAGTTTAATTCTCCTCCCCAGTCCACCTCCACGCTGTCTGTCCTCAGCCTTCTCTGTTGCTAAGGTGAGGCCAAATGTAAACTAAGTGAACCACAGCAGGTGCAGCACCTGTTGATACAAGCAGCTGTAAAATTTGACTAAAGTTGTTTTTGAGTAGAGGGTGCATTTTTTTTCTGCCTCAGTAGTCTGCAGCGTAATTGCATGAACACTGAATTTCAAATAACCCATGCCCTCTTCAGTCCCTTTCTCTCTCTCCTAGATCTTCTCACAGTGTTCTGTTCCAGTCCTCACATCCTCCACGATATTTCCCCTCCCACGATATCCTCTTCCCCACTGTTACAAGTTGGTCACCATCCCACTCTTATATAGTTGCACCTATCTCCTTTCTTCAACAGTTGTTTCCATCTTCACCTTCCCCCTCAACCCCCCCCCCCCCCCTTCTGGCCACAACTGCCCTTTTCTTCCAATTGCTTACCTCCATCTTTCTCTGTTTCCATCTATCACTCTGCCTTTTGACTCCACCCCTCCTGCTCCTCCATTTGGATCTGTCTGAAACTCTTCTCCTCTCACCTCCACTCACCTACTCACCCTCTCAATACTGCCCTTCTTCCCTGTCCTTTCTAAGTCCCAATGCAGGATACTGATATGAAATGCCTCCACAGATGCTAGCAGACCCCATTAAGTTCCTCCAGCAGTTATGGTTTTTTTTTTGCTCTTTATGGTAGAATGTGAATTTGGTAGACTTGTGATGTTTGTCATTTGGCAAATACTTCACCACTTATGAAGCTTTTGGACCTTGAAGAAACATAATTTGGGTTTTGTGCAGGAACTAACCCAATACAGATTGTAGGCAGCTATCTTATGAAAAGAACATGGTTGGGGGTGGTGGGGGGGGGGGGTGGAGAATTTATTTGTTTGGAATAAAAATGCTTTGAGAGAAATTTAAAGCTTCTGAGATCCTAAGAGAGGTGAACAATCTTCATCTAAATTAATTGCTTGACATTTTTTTTATATAACTGATAGATATGACCTGGAACTCATACAAGGGAGGTTGAGTAGATTGAACACAATTGTTTAACATTGAGGTTACACATCAAACTGCCAAGGACACAATGATGGTGGATAGTGTTGACAAATTAAAGAAGTAGCTGGATAATTTTGCGCCCTTAGACCTTATTATAAGTCAAGTTACGGAACATGGAACAGTGCAGCTTCTTCTTGTAGCTCATGCCCTCTAATACCTTGGTAAATCTCTTTTGTACCCTTGTCAAAGCCTCTACATCCTTCCTCCAAAAAGATGTCCAGAAATGCACATAATATTCCAAATACAATCTAACCAACATTTTATATTGCTGCAACATGACTGCCTTATTTTGTACTCAATGCCCCACCCAATAAAACCAAGCATTCCATATGTTTTCTTTACTACCCAATCTACTTCTGTTGTCACTCTCAAGGATCAGGTTCTACAAATTTTTTAAGTCTGCGTATGAGATAGTAAAGCTCTATCTATTGTGTTGTGTATTTTTCTTTAATTGAACTTGAATCAAGCTTCAGGGAAGGAAAATCTAAGTTAACTTGCTTGCAAAACTTTAGTGGTTCTGATTACAAGTGTTTTCAGTTCAAGCAACATGCTAGAGATTTCATTGCAACATCCAGGCTGATATCCGGGGAGTGACATTTTGGGCTGTTTGTGTGTGGAAAGCTTTTTGGAATATCCAATTCTAGGTCACTTTGTAGTCCATGACATGAGATAGGCTGTTGCTGTGATCAAGGCAGTTGCTAAGAAAGAAGTTGCTTTAAGAATTACCAAGGCTGTACTGGTGAACTCCTATGTTGCACCAGCTTTTCATCCCACTTATATAGTATATGTTCAGGTACCTTCTCCCCTATTTTATCTAACTCTAATCTGGTCCAATCTGGTTTTTCCCCTTGTTTTTTTTAAACTTTATTTATTCGTTCAAAATACAGATAATAAGTAACATATATAACAATAAACTTAAACATGAACGATATATTTTATATATATATAAAAGAAAAAAGAAAAAGAGAAGAAAAAAAAGAACCCCCCTCATTCAGCCAACTCTCCTAAGGAGAGCCAGAAAAAAAAAGAAAAAAAAAGAAAGAAAAATTAAGCATACATATTAAGATCTAATCAATGTAAATCAAAATGTAAATATTCTGAATATAACAACCACTTATTAATAAATAAACTATAATTATCACACAAAACATGTGATTTTTTTATTATTAAACAATATTTCATCTCATTATGCCATCTATTAATATCAATCATATTCGTATCTTTCCATGTACTAGCAATACATTTTTGCGCTACAGATAATGCTAAATATACAAAAGCAAGTTGAAATTTATATCCTGTAATATTTAATACATAACTGAAATATAACCCTTCAGATAAAATCATATCTCTACCAAACACATGCTTTACCAAAGATCGAATTTGATAATAAAGAAACAAAGAATTCTTATCAGTACCATAACTATCCCTCATCTGATCAAAAGATAAAAAATTTACCTTCTTTAAAACAATCTCCCAAATTTTCCACATCTTTAAATCTCCAATGTAATAAACTTCGATTATTTATTGAGAAAGAAATAAGTTGATTATTATACAACAGAGTCAAGGCCGACAATTCACCACTAATATCTATTATTTTCTTTTTCTTTGTCCATAACTTCATTAAATGTTTTAATATAGGTACATTATATTGCTGTAACAAATTTACATTCTATCTAAACAAAAATTGATGTATTTAAACCTCGAACATTAAACGTAGCAAACCTCAACTTTGACATATCTACTAATATTACTAAGAACTAATAATATCTATATATAAAAACTCAAAACAATGTAAATAGGCCCTCCAATAGGAGAAAAAGAAAGCACAAATTAAAGGCTAAATAAAATATAAATGAAAAAAATAGAAAAAAAGATAAAGTAAAAAAAAACCAAAAAAAACTACAAAAAGGTAGTAATCCCTAAACCAATCTTGGGTGTGGATCACCCACCAGAGGCTGATGACTAATTGAACATAGAGCAAATCTCTCCCTCCCCAGCCAAACAAAAAATAACAACAAAAGATCATAATAACATAAAAATAAAGTAAGAATAAGAAAGTTCTTCTATTCATCCAAGAGATTCCAAACTTGGCGACCCCATTTCAAGGAAACGGACTCTTTCCATTCCCATTTTTCCCATTTCTACCATTTCTTCCATTTCCAGAACAACCAGATTTTTCTTTAGGAGACAATGGTGGACTACGTCTTTGTCCTCTTACATCTGGCAACGAATCAGCAAAAATCATTGCTTCACACTCATTCTCAAAAAACCGAGATTGAAAGTCTCCACAAAACACCTTCAACACTGCCGGATAGCGAAAAGTAGACTTATTGCCTTTACGCCACAAAACTTCTTTAACTGAATTAAATCAACGCCGACGCTGAATAACATCTTGACTCAAATCGGGATTTAAAAAAACTCTACTATTCTGAATCATTAATGGAGCTTGTCGTTGTCTCGCATTTTGCACTGCTAGACGAAGTATTGTTTCTCTGTCCAAATAATTCAAGCATCGAATTATCACGGGTCTTGGTGATTGACCAGGCAGAGGCCTTCTTCTTAAGGCTCTATGAGCTCTTTCCAATACCAAGCCTCCAGAGAAAAATTCTTGCCCCAATATTTGTGGGATCCATTCTGTAAAAAAACGAAGAGGATCTTGTTCTTCCATACCTTCCGGCAAACCAACAATCTTCATATTGTTCCTTCTACTTTGATTCTCCAAATAATCTATTTTCTTCTCTAATTCCTTCTCAAGTTCTCGCAATTCTTTAATGGATTTTTCCACCTCCATCACTTTTTCTGTATTAGAGGCCACTTGCTGTTTACATTCCAAAAAAGCAGACTGAAATTTTTAAAAATCTTCAGAAAATACTTCATTAACTGTAGTGAATTCTGACCTCATACTCTCTTTCATTTGAGCCAACTCTTGCATAATCGACTGAGTAACAGTACTTAACAGGTTAAGTTGTAATTCAGAAAGACTCAACCCTGTTTTCTTCAACATAATGTCAAAACCAGATAACTGCACCTCCTGCTGCAGCTCAACAGCAGGCATTCCAACAGATTTTTTAACAGATTTACTGCGAGTTTGAACTCCCAGTGACGGCACCCCGGCCTCCTCAGGAGGTTGATGCTGATCTCCCCCCACAAATCGCAGTTGTTTCAAGAACTCATGGACAAGTTTAAGATCTTCAGGTTGGAGTACTGCCTGAGTGGTTTCAAACAATGGAGTCATTTTCCTATGAGTTCTCTCTGTTAAAGTTGGCAGGCTGCCAGAATCAGAATCCACTTCTTGGGAACACGCACCTTCCTCCTGAGAACGAGTAATTCCAGTGATATCCTTCTCCTCGTGAGTAGTAGTCATTTTTTTTCCAGCTCTCACAGGCAATAAATCTGAAGCTGTAGCAGGTTTTTTAGGCTTTCAATCTTCAACACTCCGAAAATGTAATTTCTTCTGCACTTGAAGTTTAATCTTTTTACCATTAATGGCCATAACAGTTCCTTGATACTCTAAAGTAAGTTTTAAAAAAGTTTAAACTTAAAAACAAAAAGTTAAAAATGGGTTCTTAAAAGTCTGACCAGAGAGGTTGAGATTACACGTCTAGACTCTACGCCATTTTGCCACGCCCCCCTCCCTTGTTTGATAAAGTCTGATAGGTATCTTAATTGTGCTGCTCTATAATAATTCTTAAAGTTTGGTAGCTGTAAGCCCCCTTGTTTGTAACATTCTGTTAATTTATCTAGCGCTATCTTCGGTTTCCTCCCTTTCCATAAGATTTTCCTTATTATTTTCTTTAGCTCCTTGAAGAACTTCTCTGTTAGGTGAATTGGTAACAATTGAAATAGGTATTTTATTCTTGGGAAGATATTCATTTTAATGCAATTTACCCTTCCTCTTCGTGTTCGTGGTAAATGTTTCCAATGTTCTAAGTCATCTTGTAATTTCTTCATTAATGGCTGATAATTTAATTTATATAGATGGCCTAGATTATTATCTAGTTGAATACCTAGGTATCGGATTGCTTGTGTTTGCCATTTAAATGGTGATTCTTTCTTAAACTTAGTGAAATCCGCATTATTCATTACCATCGCTTCACTTTTATTTGTGTTGATCTTGTACCCCAATACTTCTCCATATTCCTTCAATTTCTTATGTAATTCTTTTATTGATAATTGAACCATCTGCTCAGCATTTGGAAGAAGATTCACGTAGAAAGGAAAAAAACAAATGATCAACTACCAAAATTAATATTGACGCAAAATCAACTAATCCCTTTCACAACAGATAACCTTTCCTTTAGAGAATGGGAGAGAAAAGGGATCAAAAGAATAGAAAATTGTTTTTCGGGAAATAAATTATTATCTTTTGAACAAATGAAGGACAAATATAGTATAACTAATGGTACAATGTTTGCATACCACCAACTGAAAACCTACTTGAAGGACAAATTGGGAAGCAGGCTGAGGTTACCAGAAGGAAGCAGTTTTGAATATGTGATTACAGACACAATGATAATTAAAAGATTTATAACAAACATGTACATCAAACTGCAAGAGAAAGAGAATGAGGAAATAAGCTGTAAACCCAAACAAAAGTGAGAACAAGATCTAAACATAAAGATAAAGAATGAAACATGGGAAAAGCTATGCTCCGGAACTATGAGAAATACAATAAACACGAGGTTATGCATGATACAATATAATTGGTTACACAGGCTATACACCACGCCACAAAAGTTAAATAAATGGGACCCAACGGTATCAGATAGATGTTTTCGCTGTAAGAAGGAAACAGGAACAACAATTTGGGCATGTGAGAAAGTGGAAAAGATTTGGGAAGATCTAAATCAGGTATTAAATAAAATCACAAAAAGCAACATACCAAAAAAATCCAGAGATCTTTCTTCTAAGTAATATAAGAAGTAAAGAACTTGGCCTCGATTTGGATGGAGCACAAAAAAGATTTATTATGATAGCCTTAGCTGTAGTAAAAAAGTGTATTATGTTGACCTGGAAATCAGAGGTATTCGAACAAATTTGGGAACCGTACATAGAACACAACAGAGAAGTCCTACCGCAGATCTCCACCACCTAAAATGACAGAATGAGAAGAAGACGAAATAAACTGACCCAGTGTGTAAAAGTAGATGACAAAATTTTCTTGTTTATTTTCATTGTGTGATGACATTGTTTAATGGGTTTAATGTATCGTATATGTTGAACGTTTAGTGGGTGGGGAGGGGGTGGGAAGGAGGGAGGTAAGGGAGGGGGAAAAAGGGGAGAAAATGACACTGTGTATATTCAAGAGGGAAATGTTTGTGTATTTTGGTCAATATGGTTCATAGTGTGAAAAATTTTTTTTTAATTTTTTAAAAAAGAACTACCGAGGCTGGGATGTGCCACGTGATGACGTGGGGTTAGACTGCAAATCCCTACTCTCCTTGAAAAAGTTGAAAAAAAGTTTTTAAAAATTAGCAAAACTTAAGAAAAATAGAAGAAATAAGTATCGGAAGACCTGCAGAACATTTTAAATGGCTCCAAAAAAAAAGAAAAGCTAGCCGTTACAGTACAAGAAACTGAGCAAGAAAAAGATCGAGATAAGGCCAACCTTGAGATAAGGATCCAGGAACTATTTGGAAGGTACTGCCCAGGAGAGATAAGCCAGGAGCTGGGGAGACCTTGAAATCTGCAACACAAGGTCTCTCCAGACAATGGCCGCCCGACTTGGTGAAGGTGTGAGGATTCACGCAAGCGCAGAGCACATAAAAAAACAGATGCAACTTTAAAAAAGATCTTGCAGACTTCCAGCTCCAGTGAGCAAGAAGAGGAACAGGAAGAACAGGAATTTTTGTTTACTCGAAGTTCCAAGGCAAAACAGCTGGAGAAAATGAAACAATAATTTATTTCTTCAGCAGAAATGAAAAAATACGTGGAATCTTCCCAACAAGACAGGAAATTTATAATGGCAGAAATAAAAAGATATGGAATGATTGTAGCTGAAATCAAGAATTTTACAGAGAAAGTTGAGAAAATGATGCAGAAGGTAGATAAAAGATTTGAAGTTATGGATGAGAAAATTAAAGGAAATTAATTTGAAATTCAAGGCATTAAGGAGCAAATGAAAGTGGCACAAGCAGAAGCAGCTGCAACAAAAGATTAGTTAATGCAGAAAATAGACTAATATTTTAGAGAACTTCACCAGAAGAAACAACATAAAGATTATTGGACTTGAAGAAGGTGATGAAGGACAAGAAATTAAAGCGTTGGATTCAACAATCTTTGGGAGTGACTACATTTTAAGGAGACATTGAAATTGAGAGAGTAGAGCATTGAGACCAAAGTCACAGCCGGACCAGAATCTAGTCAAATTTCTTCGATATGAAGTATGAGAGAAGAGTTTAGAGCTGGCGGCAAAGCAAGCAAAAGAACAACAGTCACCCACGATTTATAATAGGAATAAAAAAAATTTCTATCCTGATATAAGTTTTGAGTTGTTGAAAAAGAGGAAAGAATTCAATGTGTTAAAAAAGGTTATGCCTTTGTCTTAAGGTATCTGGCAGTTATGAAGGTCTTTGTTCCAGAAGGAAGAAATAGGTTTTTCACAGAACCTCATGAGGCAAAGGTGTATGTTGATTCATTGCCTGAAAAAGCAAGACAGGTGGATGCTGATACTAGAATGTATTATCAGATAGAAAATGTTGGATCAGACTGGCTTTATTAAACATAGAAGATCCATGGACAACATAGTTAAATTTATAAATTTATTAAATGTAGCCCAGAAAGAAAAGATACCAGCAGTAGTGATGGCTTTAGATGTGGAAAAAGCATTTGATAGACTAGAATGGTACATTTTATTTAAAATATTGAATGTTTTCAGAATTCCAAATTATTTTATAGAATGGATAAGAGCTTTGTATAATCATCCAAAAGCTAAGGTAGTCACAAATAGGCAAATATCTAAAACTTTTCCATTAGAAAGTTAATCTAGGCAAGGATGCCCATTATCACCATTTTTATTGCATTGGCTATAGAACCATTGGCAGAGTGATAAGAGATAATGAGATTAAGGGTTTTATGATAGAAAATAGAGAACATAAAATTAACTTGTTTGGAGATGATGCTATATTATATCTTACAAAACCAGAAATATCATTGAAGAAAATAAATGTACGATTGGCAAAATATGGTTTGATATCAGGTTATAAAGTCAATGTAGGAAAGAGTGAAGTGATGCCTATGAATGATGGGAACTATACATTAAGTAAGCAGGTGATGAAGTTTAAGGAATCAATTAAATATTTAGGAATTAATATTGCTAGAAATTTAAATAATTGCAAAAAAATTGTATATAGATGAATATTTTTCCCAAGGTTGCAATATTTATTTCAGTCATTACCCATTCCTATACCAACAATGTTTTTTCAAGAATTAAATAAAAGTGTAAGAAAATTTATTTGGTGTGATAAAATGCCAAGGATAGCTTTGGAAAAACTAATGGAAATTTGATCAGGGAGGATTATAAATTATTATAAAGCAATTCAATTAAGATTTCTATCCTCCTGTTATCAAATTGGGGAGCAGACATCATGGGTACACATTGAAATGAATAACATAGGAGAAACTAATCCAAAACATTTTTTGTATAAATGGAACAAGGAACTTTTGAAAGGGACAGCAATTTTAAAACATTTATTCAAGATATGGAATAGAATTTATATAAAAAGAGCAATTAAGAACTATCAAATAGCTAAGATGATGTTAAAGCAGAATCCATTTATTCCTTTTACTTTAAATAATCCTTTCTTTGATATCTGGCACAATAACGGGATAAAGAGGATAAAAGATTGTTTCTTAGGTTCTTTTTTCTTGACCCTTGAACAAATGAAAGAGAAATACAATATACCAAATAAAACTATTTTTTCATACTATCAGCTTAAATCATATTTTAAAAAGAAATTAGGCATGAATTTTAGACTTCTGGAACAGAGCCCATTTGAGTGTTTAATAATTTATATATTTATTATTATTATGTATATACAATTACAAGACAAAATGCAGAAAAAGGAATTATATAAGTTTTTTAAAATGGGAAAAAGATTTAAATATACAAATACAAGATTGTGCCAGGAGAGTAAGAGTGTAACCAATACAATTAATGTTAGATATCAAATGGTACAATATAATTTTTTACACCAATTATACTTTTCTTTTCTTTGGCTTGGCTTCACGGACGAAGATTTATGGAGGGGGTAAAAGTCCTCGTCAGCTGCAGGCTCGTTTGTGGCTGACAAGTCCGATGCGGGACAGGCAGACACGGTTGCAGCGGCTGCAGGAGAAAATTGGTTGGTTGGGGTTGGGTGTTGGGTTTTTCCTCCTTTACCTTTTGTCAGTGAGGTGGGCTCATACTCCGTATAAATTACATGGACTTAATTCAAATTGTTCTGACAAATGTTTCAGATGTAACAAAGAAACAGGAAGTTTATTACATGCAGTTTGGTCTTATGAAAAAGTGGAAAATTTTTGGGAAGACTTGAATATATTATTGGAATAAATTATGAAGATACAGATACCAAAAGATCCCAGAATATTTTTGCTTGGTAATTTATATGACACTAATTCTAAATTGAAGTTAGACAAACATCAATGAAAATTTTTGAGTGTAGCAATAGTGGTGGCACAGAAATGTATGGCACTAACATGGAAGTCAGATAATTTTATAAGGTTATAAGGTCATACGGAAATTCAAAATTGCATACCATTGGAAAAGATTACTTATAATTTAAGGAATCAACCTGAGAATTTTTATGATTTGGAAACCATATATGGATTTCATCAGTAAGGGTCCATCCACATCGTTCTTAACACACGTTTCTCCCAATTAATATGTACAGGATAGAATAATATGTTAGGAATATATGGATAGTGAATGATAAATAAATTCAGGAGTTTTTTCATTTTTCTCTCTTTTTTTTTCTCTTTCTTTGGGGGAAGGAGAGGGAGGGAGATAAAAAGAAAAATATATAAATATATCATTTTGTATCATTTTTATTACATTGTATTGTTATATGATGAAGAATTTTTTATATATAATATATGTGTGTGTGTGTGTGTGTGTGTGTGTGTGTGTGTATTGATGCAAATGAAAAATAAAATTTTCAAAAAAAATCTACCAAGGCTCCCATTAAAGAAGTGAATATCACCACTGACCACCAAGCTACAGCAAAGCCTGAGACTAACACAACCAAATTGTACAAAGTAAACCTGAAGCTTTATTTATTCCCATGGGTTAGTGCAAAGGATCTCATAATACCATGCTGAAGCAGAAGGGCTGCTCTCCCTGGCCTTTAACCAATAGTGATTATGATTATAACAAATTATCTGGTCATTTATCTCACTGCAATCTGTGTCCTCATGCTGCATGCAAGTTGTCTGTCACATTTCTGACCTTTCAATACCCAACCCCAACCAACCAATTTTCCCCTGCAGCCGCTGCCTGTCCCGCATCGGACTTGTCAGCCACAAACGAACATGCAGCTGACGTGGACTTTTACCCCCTCCATAAATCTTCGTCCGCGAAGCCAAGCCAAAGAGAAAGAGATACTTCCAACTCATTGGATGTGAAGAGCTTTTTGTGTCCCAAGGTTGCAAAGGCTCTTTAGATATGCAAGGTGGAGACAGAAGAAGCTGCAGATGTTAGAATTTGGAGCAAAAGAAAACTAGCTGCCGAAGGAATTCAATTGGTCTGACAGCATCCATGGAGGCAAAGCGATAGTAAATGTTTAGATGCAGGATAGAAACTAGCAAGGAAGGATCAAAATGGAACCTTTGTAAAGGACCCTGGCATACATATTAAATAATCAAAAGGATGAAGGTGCAATGAAAAAGGTAAGAAAGGGCAAAGTAAAAGAATAAAACTTGAGACCTGAGAAGATATTCTGTATAAGATTATGACATATAGACAGAAGAGGAAATAACAGGGAAATAGAAATGCTTAAGCTTAGATCAGGAATATAATGGAGTAAATGGAGTATGGTTGTAATCTCATAAAATAACATGACCTGATTAAGGAAAGCTCACCTTAAATCTCTTCATCTCCCAGTAGCTCTGGTGCAGTTATTTTCCATTTATAATATCAATCAAGAGAATCAAGAGTTGTAGTAGTAATAAAGATAATGCAATTAAATTGTGAGCAACTTTAATTGAATCCAAAATTATACAGCACAGAAATGGGCCCTTTAGCCCTACTTGTTCCATATTGACCATAAAGCCTATACCCACAAGCTTAATTTGCCCATATTTGGCTAATATCTGCCTCTTCAGTTTCCTCAAGCATCTAATTTCTGTGTGAAAAACCTGCCCCTCAGATCTCCCTATATTTCTTCTCTCTTACTCTCCCCCAAGTTATAAACTCTCCCACCATTGGGAAAACACTCTACCCTGGGTGGCCATTTTCAAATTTCCAAAAAGGAGGACATGGTCATGTTACCATATAGAGTGTGTTTCAAAAAAAATTATATATTTTTAATAAAATTTAAGCTTTATTGCAAAAACAACAAATGAAAACGCACTGTGCGTATGTGTGTGTGTATATGGTAACCTATGACCATGTCCTCCTTTTGGAATGACCACCCTAACCTTACCCTATTTTATGAACCACATAATTTTATAAACCTCTGTAAGATCACCCCTGGACGGAGGAGTCACGTGATGGAGTAGTGGCCGGATGGTGAACTCCAGCCCTCTCCAGAAAAGTCGGGAAAAACAAAGGAAAACACAAAGGCACAGAAATAAAAGTTAAAGAAAAGTGAGTACAAAGGTGGAAAGAAGATGGTGACAAAAAAAGAAAAATCGAAAGCAACGGTAAGAAGAGAGGAAGAGAAGACAACGGAGGAAGAAGGAGAAGGCCTTACCTGTTCAAAGAGGCCCGCGGTGGAGAGAGAAACCCGCTCCCTCAGGTCGGTAGATAGTGGACTACAAAAATGGCTCGCTGAGCCGAGTAAAAGTGCGCAACCGCGCATGAAAAAAAACACCGACGGGAGGGGGGACCAGCTGGGGAGTCGATCTCCACAGCCGGCAACGACAGCTGCAGAACACCTGCAGCAAGAAGAGAACACAGAAGACAATGGAAACAAGAAGGAAGAGAAGAAAAGGGCAACAAAGAAACAATAGATGGCCAACCCAGAGGAAGAAGAAGAGGAAGAGGAAGAGTACAGTGAAATAGAAGAAGAAGAGAAAGGCAAGATAAAGGTTGTACTTTCTCTTATTAAAGGATACATGGAGTCATTTAAAGAATGGCAAACACAGGAATTTAATGATTTAAGAAAAAGAATAAACAACACAGAAGAGAAAATGAATAAAATAGATATGACCTTAACAGAAATGGGAAAGAAAATGGACAAGATGGAAGAGCGGGCAGTAGCAGCAGAAATGGAGGTAGAAGACTTAAAAAAGAAATTGGAGGAATCTAATAAAAAAGCGATAGAGACAAAAGAACTGTTAGCTCAAAAAATAGATATAATGGAAAATTATAACAGAAGAAATAACATAAAGATAGTGGGCCTTAAGGAAGATGAAGAAGGCAAGAATATGAGGGAGTTTATAAAAGATTGGATCCCTAAGACCCTAGGATGTCCAGAACTACAGCAAGAAATGGAAATAGAAAGGGCACATAGAGCATTGGCCTCTAAACCACAACCACAACAAAAACCAAGATCTATTTTAGTAAAATTCCTAAGATATACTACAAGAGAAAAGGTACTGGAGAAGACAATGGAAAAAGTAAGAGAGGGCAACAAACCACTGGAGTATAAAGGGCAAAAAATCTTCATTTATCCAGATATAAGTTTTGAACTCCTAAAGAAGAGAAAGGAGTTCAATACAGCAAAGGCGATTTTATGGAAGAAAGGGTATGAATTTATACTAAAGCATCCAGCGGTATTGAAAATATTTATTCCAGGACAACAAAACAGACTATTCTCGGACCCAGAAGAAGCACGAAAATTTGCAGAACAATTACAAAAATAGACTGAGGGATGAAGACGGGTAATGAGAGTAAAAATGATCACGATTGATATGTATGTGGGTAAAGAGGTATAAGAGTGAATAGATACAATGTGCATACGTGAATGTATCTGTACTTAGAGGAAAATATAGATAGTATAGACAAGAATTAATAAGGGAAGGTAATGGAATAGAGAGAATAAGGAGGGAATTAAAAGAATGACCTTTGTTACATATGAAAAGTGAAATCTTTTCTGGGGGGGGCTGGGTAGGGGGAAATAGCGGTCACTGCAAAATCAGTTGATGCTTGCGAGTGGATTCGCAAACCCAAATGGAGAGGGGAGATGTGGTTGTCCGACAAGGGATAAAGGACAACTCAGGAGGGGAAGGGGAGATTGGGGATAAAGAAGATATAAATAGGAGAATAAGGAAAATGTTGGATGTTGTAGGAATGTTGTCTTATAAAGAGTTGAAAATAAGAAAACAGAAATGGAAAAGGAGGAAAGGTAATGATGGAAAAACGGAAAGAGAAGATAAACAAAGTATAAAATGGCTACGCTGAACTATATGACTTTAAATATTAATGGAATACATAACCAAATTAAAAGGAAGAAACTACTAAATTTACTGAAAAAGGAAAAAATTGATATAGCATTTGTCCAAGAAACACACTTAACTGAATTGGAGCACAAGAAATTAAAGAGAGATTGGGTAGGACATGTAACAGCAGCATCGTATAATTCAAAAGCAAGAGGAGTGGCTATATTAATTAGTAAAAATGTGCCATTTAAAATAGAAGAGGAAATAATAGATCCAGCAGGGAGATATGTTATGATAAAATGTCAGATATATTCGGAGTTTTGGAATCTACTTAATGTATATTCACCTAACGAAGAAGATCAAAAGTTTATGCAAGATATCTTTTTGAAGGTAGCTAATACGCAAGGGAGGGGATTTCAACCTGAATTTGGATCCAAATATGGATAAAACGGGGAAAAAAATTAACAGAAAGAACAAAGTTACCAAATTTATAATTAAATCAATGCAAGAAATGAAACTTTTGGATATATGGAGGAAACAAAACCCAAAAGAAAAGGAATACTCATACTACTCGGCTAGACATAAAACATACTCAAGAATAGACCTATTTTTGTTATCAGCTAGTATGCAGGATAGAGTAAGAAAAACAGAATATAAAGCGAGAATACTATCGGACCATTCACCCCTAATATTGACAGTAAAGCTAGAGGACATCCCTCCAAGAATGTATAGATGGAGATTAAACCCCATGCTACTTAAAAGACAGGATTTTAGAGAATTTATTGAAAAACAATTAAAAATGTATTTTGAAGTAAATACGGAATCAGTGGAAGATAAGTTTATACTATGGGATGCAATGAAAGCATTCATTAGAGGGCAAATAATAAGTTATGTAACCAAGATGAAGAAGGACTATAATCAGAAAACAGAGCAGTTGGAAAGGGAAATAGTAAACATAGAAAAAAAATTAGCAATGAAGGAAGATACAACTAAAAGAAGAGAATTGGCGGATAAAAAAATAAAATATGAAACATTACAAACATATAAGGTAGAGAAGAATATAATGAAGACAAAACAGAAATATTATGAACTAGGTGAAAAAACGCACAAAATCCTAGCATGGCAGCTTAAGACAGAACAAGCTAAGAAATTGGTATTGGCATCAAGGAAAAAAGACAAACAAATTACATATAATCCAAAAGAAATTAAGGAAAACTTTAGAGAATTCTATGAACAATTATACCGAACTGAAAATGAAGGGAAAGAAGGGAAAATAGATGAATTTTTGACTAAAATTGAACTACCAAAACTACAAATAGAGGAACAAAATAAATTAACAGAACCATTTGGAACAGTAGAAATACAAGAGATAATAAAAAAATTACCAAATAATAAGACACCAGGAGAGGATGGATTTCCAATAGAATTCTACAAAACATTTAAAGACTTATTAATTCCGCCGCTCCTGGATGTAATCAACCAGATTGATGAAACACAAAGCTTACCAGATTCATGTAAAACAGCAATAATTACAGTAATACTAAAACAAGGGAAAGATCCACTCTCACCAGCGTCATATAGACCAATATCTTTGCTAAACACAGATTATAAGATAATAGCTAAACTATTAGCAAACAGATTAGCAGAACAGGTACCGAAAATGGTAAATTTAGACCAAACTGGATTTATCAAAAAAAGACGCACAACAGGCAATGTTTGTAAATTTATTAACTTAATTCATGCAGTAGAAGGAAATAAAGCACCTGCAGTCGCAGTTGCTTTAGACACAGAGAAGGCCTTCGACAGAGTAGAATGGAATTATTTGTTCAAAGTATTGCAAAAATTCAGTTTACCGGAGAAGTATATTAATTGGATTAAAGCACTATATAAGGGACCGTTAGCGAAAGTGACAGTAAATGGACATGTATCAAAGCAATTTAACTTAAGCAGGTCAACGCGGCAGGGATGCCCACTATCACCTTTATTGTTTGCGCTGCTATAGAACCACTAGCAGAATTGATAAGAATAGATAATAATATAAAAGGAATAAAAATAAAAGACAGGGAATATAAAATCAGTCTATTTGCGGATGATGTTATAGTGTACTTAACAGAACCAGAACTATCAATAAAAGAATTATATAAGAAATTGAAGGAATATGGAGAAGTGTCGGGTTACAAGATAAACGTAAATAAAAGTGAAGCAATGCCTATGAATAATGCGGATTTCTCAAAATTTAAGAAGGAATCTCCATTCAGATGGCAAATGCAGGCAATAAGATACCTAGGTGTACAAATAAACAAAAATCTAGGCCAATTATATAAACTCAATTATAATCCACTAATGAAAAAATTACAGGACGATTTAGAGCATTGGAAAGATCTACCACTAACACTGATAGGAAGGATAAACTGTATTAAAATGAACATTTTTCCAAGGATATTATACTTATTTCAGGCATTGCCAATACAACTGACAGAAAAATTCTTCAAAGAGTTAAAGAAAATAATAAGGAAATTTTTATGGAGAGGGGGGAAACCGAGGATAGCACTAGATAAATTAACAGAATGGTATAAACAAGGAGGCTTACAATTGCCAAACTTTAAAAATTATTATAGAGCCGCACAATTAAGATACCTATCAGATTTTTATCAAACAAGGGAAAAACCAGACTGGACGAGATTAGAATTAGATAAAATAGGGGAAAAGATACCTGAACACATATTATATAAATGGGATGAAAAATTGGTACAACATAGAACTTCTCCAGTATTACACCATCTCCTCAATATTTGGAAGAAGATTCATGTAGAAAGAAATAAAACAAATTATCAATTACCAAAACTAATATTGACGCAAAATAAGCTACTCCCTTTTACAATAGATAACCTTTCCTTTAGAGAATGGGAAAAAAAAGGGATTAAAAGAATAGAAAATTGTTTTTCAGGAAGTAGATTCTTATCCTTTGAACAAATGAGAGATAAGTACAATATAACTGGAGATACAGCGCTGGCATATTACCAACTGAGATCCTACTTGAAGGATAAATTAGGAAGCAATTTGAGTTTACCAGAGGGAAGTAACCTTGAATATGTGATTACAGATACAATGTTAATCAAAAGATTTATAACAAATATGTATATTAAACTGCAAGAAAAGGAGAATGAGGAAACAAATGGTAAAACTAAACAAAAATGGGAACAAGATTTAAATATAAAGATAAAAAAGGAAACATGGGAGAAATTATGTTCTGGAACGATGAGAAATACAATAAATATGAGGCTACGTATGATACAATATAATTGGTTACACAGACTATACATTACACCGCAAAAGTTAAATAAATGTGACCCAACAGTATCTGATAGATGTTTTCGATGTAAAAAAGAAATGGGAACAACAATTCATGCAATCTGGACGTGAGAGAGTAGAAAAATTTTGGGATGATCTCAATCAGATATTAAATAAAATAACAGAAAACAATATACCAAAGAATCCAGAGATCTTTCTCCTAAGTAACATAAAAAACAAAGAATTTGGAATTGATTTGGAGTATGCACAAAAAAGATTTGTTAAGATAGCCCTAGCCGTAGCAAAAAAATGTATTATGTCAACCTGGAAATTGTATTCCATTAGAAAAAATAACATATAGTTTAAGAAATAATATTGAAATATTCGAACAAATATGGGAGCCTTACATTAAATACAATAGCGAAAACATACCGGGGACAAACATTACCTAAGTTGATGGAAGGATAAGGAAAGAAAAGAATGGACTCAGTAGAATTTCTGGTATATTTTTGTTGAATGACAACATTGTCTGACTGGTTTAATGCAACCAAGATTGTATACCTAAAATGGATGAGGGGGGGGGGGGTGGGGGGGGGTGGCTTGGGAGGAGGGAGGGGGGGGGAGAAAAAGTCACTGTATATGTGTGAAAAAGAAAAAGTGTATATCATGGCTAATGTGATTTATGGTGTGAAAAATAAAAATTTTTTTAAAAAAAGATCACCCCTGGACCACCTACAATCTAAGGAGAATGAACCCATCCCATCCATTCTATGAAAAGTAAAACCCTTCATTCTGGGTGAATCTGTTCTGCACTCTTCTCTACAACATTCTTCCTGCAGTGTACTGACTAGAATTGTGTCCAATATCCAAATGTGGCCTGACCACTGTATTGAACAGTTACATCAAGACATCCCATGTTTTATGCATAATACCTCACTCCATGCAAAATGCCTTCTTCACCACCCTATTATTGGGCAACTATGAGCTTGCACCCCAAGGTCCTTCTGTATATCAGCAGTCCCGAGGTCTTTGCCATTTACTGCACATGTCCTTTTAGTATATGACATTCTAAAATGCATGAACTCATACTGTCTTGTCTGGATTAACCTCCATCTGTTAACCCTTTGCCTCTCCTTTCCAAATGATCTTTTGTCCCTTCGTAACATTCCATAACCTTCTTTACTATCTATTACTCTACCAATCTATATGTCTTCAGCAAAATTATTAATCAGTCCAAGACCTACATTCTCATCCAAGTAATTTATATATGCAAGAAACAACAATGGCCCCAACAATGATCCCTGCAGAACACCACTGGTTACATATTTTCAGACTGAAAAGCACTGCTCACAACCAACTTCTGCTTCCTGGACAATGAAAGAGGATATCCAGGTAAATGGACAGTGAAGAACACGCAAGTGTACAACAGGATCAAGATCAGTTAGGAAGGTGGGCCAAGGAGTAGCTAATGGAAGTTAACTCTGACAAGTGTGAGAAGTTAAACTGGCAAAGGACTTCCACAATAAATGTCATGGGCCTAGAGAGTGTTGTAGAATAGACAGACCTAGAGGTACAGGTGCATAGTTCCTTGAAGGTGGCTGGACAAGATGGTGAAGAGCATGTTTATCATGCTAAACTTCATTGAGTATGGTTTTGAGTACAAACATTGGGATCTCATGATTCAGCTGTACAGAACTGTGTGCAGTTCTGGTCGTCAAGCTATAGAAAGGACATTAATAAATTGGAAGGAGCACAGAGGAGATTCACCAGGATGTTGCTGAGTCTGGTGGTCTTGAATTCTAGGGAGAAGTTGGATACTTTGGGTCTTTATTCCCGACAGTGAAGGAGGCTGAAGAGTCATGTTATAGAAGTTTATTGAATCATAGATGCATAGATAAAGTGAATGCTCATAGCCTTTATCCTCTGGTAAATAATTCAAGATCAAGAGGGCATAGGTTTAAGTTGAAAGGAGAAAGATTTAAGAACGACCTGGGAGGGAGCTTTTTCAATCAGAGGGTGGTTCATATAAGGAATGAGCTGCCAGAGGACACTGCAGAAGTAGGTACAATTACAAAGGTCAAAAAATATTTGGATAGATACATGGACAGGAAGGGCTTAGAATAGACCAAATGTAAGCAAATGGGACTAGCCCAGAATGTTAACTTGGTTGGCATGGACAAGCTGGTTCTATGCTGTAACTTATGACCAAGCCACTTTGGATCCTGTGTGCCCTAACTCTCTGGACCTGCCAACAATATGGGAGTTTGTCAAAAAATCTTGCTGGTTCATGTAAACCGCATCTTCTACCCTGCCTTCATAAATTAACAGTTACTTCCTCAAAAACCTCAATCAGATTTGGGAGACAGGATTCCCCTGCATAAGCCATGTTGACTCATCCTAATGACCTCTTGTTCTTTAAAGTGAATTCAAATAGTGTTCCTGAGAATATTTTCAATTAATTTCTTGAAGATGATAATGTGATATAAGGTGATAATGGTGATATAATGGAAACTATTAGGAGAGAGGTGAACAGATTGGACCAGATGTAACATAAGGAGGAGGAGATCCTATTAGTGAAATGGGGGGTAGAATATGTGGGAAAGGGGAAAATATTGGAGGGGGGAGGGGTGAAGAACAGAAATGGATCGGAACAAGAGAGAGGGAATATGTTACCTGAAATTGGAAAATTCAATGTTCATATCATTGAGCTGTAGATTACCGAGGTAGATTATGAGGTGTTGTTCGTCTAGTTCAGGGTTTCTCAAACTTTTGCTCTGTGATTAGTAAGGAATAACTTAAGGTGGTATGTGAGTGAGAAAAAGGTTGAGAACTACTACTCTAGACCCAATTGTTATTGAAATATTTTGCTTGAGAAAAAATGTCATTGGCCCATTTCCTTTGGAGTTATGAAACCTTGCACATGAGTCAATTAGGTACGATTAAAACCGTAGTTTTCAAACTTTTTCTTTCCACTCACATACCACCTTCAGCAATCCCTTACTAATCACAGAGCATCTATGACATAGAAATTACTTAAGGTGATATGTGAGTGAAAGAAAAAGTTTGGAAAACCTTGTTTTAGTTTGTGTTGGGTCCCACTCTGGCAGTAATGAAGGCCAAGGACAGACAGGTTGGTGTGAGAATGGGGTATTGAAATGGCACACAACTGGGAGCTTGGATGATCATTGCAGATAGATGCTCTGCAAAATGGACTCCAAATTTGTGCTTAATATTACCAATGTAGAGGAGGCCATATCTGGAGCACTTATCACCCTCATCAATAGTCTCCAGCTTCACCTTTTGTCAAAGGCTCAGGCCTGAAATAGTGGTTATATATCCTATGGACGCTACGGGACATGCTGAGTTTCTCCAGCACTTTTGTGTATTAATTACAATCACAGTGTCTACAAACATTTTTATTTCACTTCACTCTGTATGACTCATCTTTCTCCATCTGAACCCAATTTATCTCTTGCTTCCTGCCCGTTTCTCTGCCACCTGTCAAACTGCCTCTGTTTCCTAACACAATCTTTTACCTTCCCCTTTCTGTCTGCCATTCACCCAGATTCAGCATTCTTCAGCTGGCCTGTCTATCCTCTCCCACCCTCACCTCATTATACTAGCTAACTTTTTTTCACTTGGTCTTGATGATGGTTCTGACCTGAAATGTTGACCACACTTTTTCTCCCACTGATGCTGCTCAACCCACTGAGTTTCTCCAGCAGATTGCTTTTTGTTCTTCATTCTTTAAGGTGTCAAGTATAGCCCCTTCCCAAGTAGGACCCAGCTTTAAAAACCCCTTTTAAAGTTTATGAATTCCACTCTAAGCCCTTTATACTAAAGCAATCTCTGTCAATATTCAGTAAAATCCTCTACTGTCCCTATTTGTGTTTATGACTTTTTGTATTTTGTCTCATATCTGTTCTTCTAATTCCCATTGACTAGAATATAATCCCATCCAAGTAATCAGCTCTTTCTTTCTTCTAAGCTCTATCTAAATGCCTTATTTACCAATCTTTCTAAGGTAACCTCTCTAATTTCACATGAATGATCAATGATTAAGTATATTAAAATCCAAGATATTTTATGGATGACATGGGAATCAAAGGTTTTAGCAATGGAATTAAGGCCAGCCAAAACTATCGATGGCATGGAAATCGGAGGTTTTAACAATGGTATTAAGGCCAGCCAAAATGATCGATGACATGGGAATCAGAGGTTTTAGCAATGGAATTAAGGACAACCAAAACTATCGATGACATGGGAATCAGAGGTTTTAGCAATGGTATTAAGGCCAGCCAAAACCATCGATGACATGGGAATCAGCCAAAATGATTGATTAGCATGCTGAACCATTTCTGAATGGTTGTATGACCAAGTCTTGATTGTGTTCCATACTTCTTATCTAGGGGAAAAAATACATTGCACAATTAAGCTTTAAATTAATACAAAAACTTTACCATACAATCCAAAATGCCAGGACTGCAGTGTAATTACTTCTACTTTTATTTTTCATATCTACAGAAAAGATCCAGTGTAAACCTATTCTTCATTGTGCTTTTCCTTACCTATCCTTCAGTATTTCCAATGCAGACTGTGAAAACTCAGGCGGGCCCCACACAGCACCTTCATATTGATGAACTTGTGCTCTGTGCAGGTCAATATAAGATGTTCTGCCAAGATTTCCCCAAACAATTACATTTTTCACATCTGCAGAACCAGAAGTAGGTGGGGGATGGGGGGTTGGTGGGGTAGCAGTGTGGAAATAGGGGATAAAAAGCATCAATTATATATCCACAAACAAACCAAATGCATGTTGTCAGAAGTGAATTAAAAATTAAAGTCAATGATAACTAACTATTGTCCTCATCCACGCTTTTAGTGTGCAAAAACCACAGAAATTATGGTGAGATAAATGAGAAGTGATCTTGTTGAAATTTGCTAAATTCTTACAGGGCTCAAGAGGCAGGGGGGAATGTTTCTCCTGCCTAGGATATCTTGAACCAGGGGTTATCATCTCTGAGTGAGACACAGGCTATTTAGGATGAAGCAAAATGACTTCATGCAGAGGGTAAGGAATCTGCTGTTCTCTCTTCTTCCTCCTCCCAACAGGGAGAAGGCTCAAAAGGATTAACTGTGCATGAACGGGTTTAAAGAGAGTTTCTTCCCCATAGCCATCAGGTTCCTGAATGAGCCCCACAACAGTGCTCCAATACTATCCCTTGCTTTATACTAATTGATCTTTCTTACATTATAACTCTTTTCTCTGCAATTATGCTCTTGTTTTCTTATTTTTTTTTATGACTGTGTGATGTTAGAGTTGACCTGTTCGGCCACTCATAGAAGAATCTTTCTCATTGTACTAGACATAATGTGGCAAATGAGCTTAAACCTTGAAGTCCTGTGGAAACGAAGCCATGAGTTTATTCAAAAAAGATATCCATAGACTTCTGAAATAAAGGGATAGGGAGTAGTTCAGGAAAATAAGGCAGAAGATTATCCATTATCCTAAGGAATGGCATAGTAGTTGAAGGACTGAATGGCAGGCTTCTGCTCCTACTTCTTGTGGAGTGGTTCCACACTCCTGCCCATTAACTGTTTCTCTTCCAAAGATTCAACTATGCTAAATATTTCTAACATTTTCTGGTTTTATCTCTACCTTATAATCCTGCTAAGAGACTCACAAATCTTCCAGTGATTAGGACTTCTGGAATTCGATGCAATAGCTAAAAGAATCATTGATGCTGCAGAAAGGAAGGAGGTCATTAGCCTCTCATGGCTATGTCTGCCATTTAGGATATTAGAGCTATTGCAGCTATTTAGGGTAATCCCCTCAACCAACTATCATTCTATACCTTATGCTTTTCAGCTGTGAGTTACCAGCCCTCCACCATTGTTTTTGTCCACCCATTTTAATCCTTGTAGCCTCCCTAAATCTATAACCCCTGCAGAGGGAAATAGATCTTTTCTATTCATTCTTCCCAGGCCTTTCATGATTTGTTCACTTTAATAATATATCTT
Source organism: Narcine bancroftii (assembly GCF_036971445.1). Taxonomy (NCBI): domain Eukaryota; kingdom Metazoa; phylum Chordata; class Chondrichthyes; order Torpediniformes; family Narcinidae; genus Narcine; species Narcine bancroftii. The sequence goes on from NC_091472.1 coordinate 224,137,483, forward strand.
GCTTCCTTTTTACTTTGGAAAACAACTCAATTTCTCTTCCTCAGAAACATCCCCCCCCCTCCCTCCCCCACCCCGCAACTTCTCTGGTGCTCTTATAATCGTCATGTAATGCAGTGATTGTAATTATTCATGTGTCATGGTCTAATTCTTATAAGCCATGCTTTTATCTTGAAAGACAAGATCCCATATGCCTTTATAATTATACTGTATTACTTATCTCCCACAGATCAGAGAACGTATACTCCAAGATCATTCCAATTTTTCATACTTCCGTTGTCTGTGTGCCAAGTACTTTCTTGCACACTTCACCAGTTTGAATTCTATTTGCTACTTTTTTAACCCATCTGGTCAGTCCATTGATGTCACCAAAACTTTATTCTTTGCTAACAATTCCAATAAGAAAAATGTTATCAGTGAACAGTATTGTTTATATTTACAGATTCAAATCTCCCACTGGTGCAAATGAGAATGGTTGGCATGCAATCACTTTGAAGAAAAATGCAATGCCTCAGACCATTCGTTTTTGACAGACCGTTGTTTCTGCATAAATGGACAAGAAAATAACATTGACCAGCTTTGTTCCTCTAATAGGATAGTTGAGATTTGGATATATATGGATAATTAGGACAAAATCTGCTCACTGCTACTGTCTGGAGAACCATGCTTGAATAAACATCACTACATGTACTTCATATCTGAACAAATCCATAACAGTCAAAATCCTGTCTTGTCACAAAAATAATTTCCCAAAGCCAGATTAATTCGACGAAAGTGTGTTTGATCCTATCAACTTGTCAGATGAACTGAGGGAGACGGATATATCCTTAATCAATACTAATTTTAAAATAAGCTTCTAGTTTCCTTGCTGGAGAAAAACCAAAACATTCTGGAAATGCTGAACAGGTCAGGCGAAATCTGTGCAGCGAGTCCCACGTTGTTGCTTTAGGCCATTGATTAAATGCCTGAAACAATCACTCTTTTTTGGTCTTCACAGCTGCAGCATTATGCTTTTATTTTAAATTTTGGATGCAGCTTGTTAACACAGAGCAACAAAGTTGTAGCAGGGTTCCCTGTGGTAAATATATTACTGGGGGGCTTGGAATGTGTCAAGAATTGAGGGCTCACATTTTGCCATTTAGGATAATATAGCACACAAAAAATTACAACCTTTCCTATAAATTCACCTACTTTCTTAAATTGAAAAGGACAAAGACGCTCAGAAAATGAAACGTTCAGCCACTTTGCCTGCAATTTCTAACACTACTTGATTTCACATAGTCCTTTTCAAATTGTTTTCCTACCCTTTTTCATTTCTCAGTTTTTATTTCTGGGGGAAAGCCAACTTCCATATTAAAGCAATGCACAAACCTGCTGGAGAAAATGCATGGAGGTCATGCAGCATCCATAGGAAGCAAAAGGTAACCAAAGTTTCAGGAGTGGCCCTTCATCAGGTATAAGTAAAAGAAGCCAGATACCTTAATAGAAAGATGATGGCGGGGGGTGGGGGGGGGGGGTGGTGGTGAATTGGGAGAGATCTGGGATGAAAGGGCAGGGGCAGGATCACAGGCTAACAGGTAAAATCTTACTGTGGAAGACTGACTGTAGAAACATTCTGGGAGCAAGAGTGGTGATTGACCAGGGGCTATCCAAAAGACATGAATCTGCACCTGGAATTTATTGCCGAGAGAGTTGAAGGTCAAAGATAGCCTGAACTCTTGGTCAAAAGATTATTCCAGGTGGAGGAAAATACATGCAAATACAAAAAACATGAAACAAAATGTGTTTATTTATTTATATAGATTAATACTCGTCCTGCATATGTATTGTTTGTCTGAATGTGTGCTGCGTCTGCATGTTTTGCATCAAGGATCGGAGAGCTATTTCATCGGGTGCTACTTGTATAATCAGATGACAATAAACTTGACTTGACTTGAAATATTGTATGCCATAGTCTGCAGCTCAACTCCCAGCACTCTGGACGAGGGATGGGCAAACTACGGCACGAGGACCGACTGCAGCCAATTGTCCATTTTTAAGTGGCCCATTAGAACATAGTCTTTCACTATAAATTGCACTATATGTACATTGCACTTCTTAGTCTCAACACTAGATGTTGTTGCATAAATACATAAACAAATAAATGGTTAGATACAAATTATGCTGATCTTCTTGCAGTGTAACTGGTTGAAAACTGCTGGGCTTAATATTGTTTGGCCTGTGACTCCTTATATTTTTCTGTATGTGGTCCACAATCAAAAAGGTTTCACCATCCCTGCTCAAGACACAACCTACTTAACCTTTCCGTACAAGATAATAAAACCGTTAGTTCTGGAATCAATCCAAATGAATGGCCAGTGAATTTCAGAGATCAGGAACAAGTCATCTGAAGACACAACAAAAGAAAATAAGAAATAGGAGCAGGAGCAGGCCATCTGTCCCATTGAACCTCCTCAGCATTCAATAAGATGTTGGCTGATCTTATTATGGCAACTAAGAAATATGATTTTTAATTTAAAAAATTTATACTCAATAATTCATGACTTATCAAAAATCTACCTTAACTTTGATTTTACTTTAAAGACAGCATTCACAATTCTCTGGAGTATCAAATTCAAAGGATTCACAACCCTCAAATAAAAGAATTTCCTTTTTGTCTCAGTCTTTAGTAGTTAATCACTCACCACAAGACAATGCCACTACTTCACTATGCCTGGTGAAACGTTCTCACAGTATCTTCCCTGATAAATCCTATCAGAATTTTACAATATTTCAATGAGACTATTTTGTTCTGCAAAATTCCAGAAAGAAGAGGCCTAATCCGCTCAGTCTTTCATCATTTGACAAGCTCATCATCCTGGGAACCAAATTAACTTTATTGCACAATTCTCTAAATGGAGGTATTAGTGAAAATAAGGAATTCAGAAACTGTATGCTGTACTTCAGGTGTAGCCTCCAGTACATCTGCAATCAGATTTCTTTCCTCTTTTACTCCATTCCTCCTTGAAATATAGGTCAACATATCATTTGCCTTTATAAATTCTTGCTATAAGTACCTCTATGCTAAGTTGTAAAACACTATCCTTTCCGTATCCTTCAACTAGAGTTTTACATTTCACAGCTGCAATTTTTTAATCCATTTAATTTATTCGTGACCCTTCGAAAATTCTTTTGCATTCTTCTTAAAATTAACACTAGAATCCAAGAACATATGAAAATACGAGCAGGAATAAGCAACTTTACTTCTCAAACCATTCTTTATGGTCATGGCCTCCTCCTCTTCTGTCACGTCAAATCTCCACAGTCCTCAAATCTGTGATCTTTCCGTGATCTTACTCTTTAAATATTTTTCGTGATCTATTCTCCACAACTTTCTGCATCAGAAAAATCCAGAGATTTGTCACCCTGAGCAAGAAGTTCATGAATATTTCAGTTTGAAATGATTGGACCCTAATCTTGTAGCTTTGTCCTCTTCTTTGACTTTCTCTCAATTGTGAAAACAGCTTCTTCTCCTCAGCCATTAAATTTCTGAACAGATAAGGAACGTATAGACACTACCTCACATTTTTCTCTTTTTTGCACTAATTATTTATTTCTAAATATTGTATTTACGAAGCCGTAATATATAGCCATTTTGCACCTGTAATGCACGTTATTGCTGCCTCAAAACAAATTTTCTGACATATTGTGTTCAGTTCTGGTCAACTCATTATAGGAGGGATGTGGAAGCTGTGGAGTGGGTGCAGAGGAGATTGGCCAGGATGTTGCCTGGATTGGAAAACAAGTTTTATGAGGGCAAGGTTAGCAAAGCTGGAACTTTTCTCTTTGGAACGAAGAAGAATGGGAGGAGAATGGTCTACAAGACTATGAGAGGCAGAGATAGGGTGGACAGTCAGTGCCTACTTCCCAGGGAGGAATGGAAAACACCAGAGAACATGTGCACAAATTTAGGTGAGACATCAGGGGTGTTTTTTTTTTAAACACAGAGATGTGAGTGCCTGCAATGCCTTGCCAGGGATGGTGGCAGAGGCTGAAACATTAGTGGCATTTAAGAAACTCTTATCAGGCACATGGATGAAGGAAAAATAGAGGGTTAGGGGGTAGGGTGGGTTTAGTACTTTTTTTTAAGGGATATATAGATTGGCTTAACATCGAGGGCTGAAGGGCCTGTACTGTGCTGTAGTGTTTTATGTTCTCTTTCTCCATCTTTTTAATCATTATATTGAAGGTAAACAATACATGAGAATAGGAATACATAATCAAAAAGGGGGAAAAAAATCACTATATGACATCATATGATATAACATAATCGCATTACCCCTCAAACTGAAATCTGAAAAAAAATTATTATATAGAACTCCACCTAATCTAAGAAAAAAATGAAACAAAAAAAAACAAAATCTGGGCAGCCTATCCTTAGAATTTATAAATAAAAAATAATCATTTGGTCTTCACCAATAAAGAGACAATAAATAAAATAAAATTTAGTCCAGAAAGGAAGATAATTATATAAACTAAGTCATATGGAAATCATTTATACAAGGTCTCTAAGTCTCTTCAAATTTAACAGAAGTATCAAATGTAAGACTCCAAACTTTCTCTAAACTTAAACATGACATAATTTGAGAGAACCATTAAGTCAAAGTAGATGGATTAGAATCTTTCCATTTAAATAATATAGCTCTTCTAGCCAACAATATAGAAAAGGCTATAACCCGATGTGTGGAGGTAGGAACTCAAGTGTTCTATGTTCATGAATAAATCGGATTCTGAGAACATTTCAGCATCTACTTCATCATCTGTGTTTCAATAAAATCAGACCTTTTTTTCTAAACTCTAAAGAATATACAGTAGATCTATCTACTTTCCCACCCATCAGTTCATCAGCAAATTTGGATATAATATATTGTGGCGTGCGTGCTACCGCAAAGTGTTGAAAGAAAACACACAGATGAGGAGCCAAAGTCAAAGACTGATTTACTGCAATGCTTATATTCACTCCTCTCTGCTGATGTTGGGAGTGATGTCACGGCAGCGCTGATTTCCAACTGGGCGATGTTCCTACTGTTTTCTGCCGTGTGGGTGGTCACATAGGACGAAGGTCATTGGCCCCTGCAGGGTCTTCACAGTCGCTGCATTCATCTGCCATTTTGTGTACTGGGTCGCATCCCAGTTAGCGGGCCACTACACAATCCCCCCACACCCACCCCCCAGAACCAGCGATCAGAGAGCTGTTTGCTGCTTTCGGGGTTCTACCTCCACAACGAGGGGACTGCGAGGAGACTAGTAGGCTAATGACCAGGTGTGCTGATTTGAGGTGGTCAATAGTGAAAGTCTCTTTCGTATCCAGCACATATATGTTGACCTGTTGTGCTTAATTACTTTATTCAGCCCCTTATATGGGCATTGTAGAGGTGCTCGGTGTGCCTGCTCTAAACGAAAACGTACTCACAGGTCTGTAAGTCTTTGGGGATGTAGGTTTTGCCCTGGCTGTGCAGCGGAGGCTGCAGAGGTGCTAGACTGCCCAGTTTTTCCCTCAGTTTAGTCAACGAGCCTGTGGGGTTCTCCAGGTCCTTGGCAACATCCAAAAATTTCCCTGGTATTACCGATAGTGCGCTGTATACCATCTTGGCTGCAGAGGTGTTGAAGTTCTCTTTCGGCGCAGTGCAGATCCACAGAAGTATCCAGGGTAACTTGTCCGCCCAGTTCAGCCCCTTGAGTTGAACCATCAAGGTCTCCTTTAGGTGCCTGTGGAACCACTCCATCAACCTGTTGGCCTGAGGTTGGTAAACTGTGGTATGGTGGAGCTGGGTTCCCAGCAACTTCCAGAGGCCCGAGGTGAACTGTGTACCTCTATCAGAGGACATATGCTCTGGGACTCTGAACCTTGACTCCAAGGTGTTAATCAATGCCCTCGCATAGCTCTCGGTGGTTGTATCAGCCAGTGGGACCACCTCCAGCCACCTCGTGGAGCAGTTAATCATGGTGAGAGATATATTGTCCAACAGGAGACCAACAATGTCAATATGGATGTGGCTGAACCGATGGTGCGCTGGCTCAAAAGTTTTGTCGGGGGGGGGGGGGGATTGTGCCTTGACATGTATCTGCTCTTTGGATGTTTGGCAGGGCATGCAGGTCTTTGCCCACTGACTGACCTGTTTCTGGAGGCCATGACAGATGAATCTACTGGCCACCATTTTAACAGAAGTTCTGATGCCTGGGTGCACCAGGTTGTGCACCACATTGAAGACCTGCTGCCTCTATGGTGCCGGCGCAATGGGGTGGGGTTTGTCGGTGGAGATGTCGCAGAGGAGTATCTGGCTGCCAGGACCAATGGTAACATCCTCCAGCCCGAGGACAGAAACTGCTGTTCTATATGCTGGTATCTCAGGGTCCTCCTGCTGTGCCATGGCTAGGGTGGAATAGTCTATTCCCTGGGACATGCCTGGATGAACTCGATCACAGGGTAGGACAGTGCATTGGGCACCACGTTGGTCTTACCCGCAATATGTTGGATATCCATGGTGAATTCAGACATGCATGAGAGGTGTCACTGCTGCCTGGCCAACCACAGGTCAGACACTTTGTGGAAGGTAAAGGTCAACAGTTTATGGTTCGTGAAGACCTTGAATTGCTTGCCTTCCAGAAAATACCAGAAGTGCTTAACTGCCAGATACAACACCAATAGCTTCCAGTTAAAGGTGTTGTATTTGAGTTTGGGTGGTCAAAGATGCTTGTTAAAGAAGGCCAGGGATTGCCATTGCCCTTCAAAGAATTGTTCCAGCACACCCCTTACTGTTATGCTGGAAGCCTCTACTGTGAGGGTGGTTGGCACCTCTGGCCTGTGGTGTACCAGAAGGGTGGCATTGGCCAGAGTATCTTTGGCCTTCTGGAATGCCTCCAAGGCCTCATTGTCCCAGGTAATGTCCTTATCCTTCCCTGCCATGAGCACGAAAAGGGGATGCATGATGTGAGCCACTGCAGATATGAATCAGTGATAAAAATTAATTATACCGGTGAATTCTTGCAACCCCCTTCACTGTGCAGGAGTTTGCGAAATGCTGAATAGCCTCTAACTTCTCAGGCAGGGGTTTCACTCCGAGCCTGTTGATCCGATGTCTCAGGAAGTTGATCGTTTCCAACCTGAATTGACACTGAGCGGGGTTTATAGTTAGCCCAAATTCCTGCAACCGGGCGCACAGTTGCCTCAGGTGGGCCGCGTGCTCCTGTTGTTGCAGCTGGCGATAAGAATATTGACCAAATAGATAAATATGAATGGGAGATCCCGACCCACTGCAACTATCAGCTTTTGGAAGGTCTGGGCTTGTACTGTGATCAATAGTACTCAGAGACTTGTGAGGAGCACCAACACATTTTTATTACCTTACAACTAATGGCCAGTATTTACAGAGGTCTTCAGGTCATTCGGGGGGGTCAGGGTTTATATCTGGGCCAACGGGGGCAAAGTCAAGAGGAGGAATCGGCCATTCACTCAAGATAGAGATGGTGAATTTCAGTTCACTGCATTCACCCCTTCCTTCAGAAAAGAACCTGCAGGCAAAAACAGAGACCACATTAAAAAAAAAGTTTTTTGTACAGTTATTTACAAGTTGAGTCTGTCAGGGGGCCTGGTTATTCTGGTTGAGCGCCTTAGCACTGGTGGCTTTGCTCTTCCAGAATTTCCTGTACCTCCTGAGGTTCTTGGGTTGTGGGACTCAGAGGGGGACTTTGTGGTCCTGGTTGGGGTCCTGGGTCTAGTGGTAGCTCTGTTGGAACCATGTCACCCGGAACCCTGTGCAGGGTGTTTGGAGGTTCCAGGCCCACTGCGGGTGTCGGGACCTCAGTTTCTGAAGGTGTCAGATCTCTGATCAAGACCATGTCCTCCCTGCCATCTGGGTATGCCACATAGGCATACATCAGATTTGCATGCAGTAGGTGCAATTTCTCGACCAGCGGGTCCATTTTGCTTCTCCTCATATGCTTCTTCAACAGGACTGGTCCTGGTGTTGTTAGCCATGCTTAAAGAGTGATACCCGATGTAGACTTCCTCGGAATTGCAAACATTAGCTCATGAGGAGTTGCGTTGGTTGTGGAGCAGAGGAGTGACCTTATGGAATGGAGCACGGTGGGCAGAACCTCTTCCCAGTATGAGTCTGGAAGGCCTTTAGACCGAAGGGCCAGTTTTACAATCTTCCAGACTGTTGTGTTCTCCTTTTCAACTTGCCCATTCCCCCTGGGGTTGTAGCTAATCATCCTTCTGGAGATGATGTCAGTTGCGAACAGGTACTTGTGTAGCTTTTCGCTCATAAACGATGAGCCCCGGTCGCTATGAATATAGATGTGATGCCCAAACATGGTGAAAATGGAGTGCAGAGCTCTGATGACTGTGATGATGGAGATGTCTGGGCAGGGGATAGCGAACGGAAAACGCAAGTACTCATCAATAACATTAAGAAAGTACACGTTTCTAAAGGGGAAAAGTTGAGGGGGAACATGAGGGGAAACTTCTTCATGAAGTTGGTGGGAGTGTGGAATGAATTTACAGCTGAAGTGGTGACTGCAGTCTCTATTTTAACATTTAAGGGTAATTTGGGAAAAAAAAAGAAAGTACACGTTTCTGTTGGTGGAAGAAAGGGGCCCCTTGAAATTGACCATGAGTCGTTCAAAAGGATGGAAAGCCTTTATCAGATGCACTTTGTCGGGGCAGTAAAAATGCAGTTTGCTCTCAGTGGAAACCTGACATGACCTGGTCATCTTCCTGATATCTTTGATAGAGAAGGGCAGGTTGCATGCCATGATGAAGTGGGCCATGTGGGTGATGCCCAGGTGGCAGAGTTCGTCCTGAAGTGGCTGCAACTGGTTGGTGTGTGCAGTAGCACAGCTTTCTCAGGATAAGACATCTGGGGGCTCATTGAGTGTACTTGGTCTATACACTCTCTCATAGTTATAGGTGGAGAGTTCAATCTTGTCATTCTTTATTTTGCCCATGTTCATACTATCGAACATGAATGCTACAGATCGCTGACCAGTAAGCAGTGAATTTCCTGCCGGCCAGGTAGTGTCTCCAATGCCTGATAGCCTCCACAATGGCTTGAGCCTCTTTCTCCACAGACGGGTTTTGGAGCTCATGGCCTTGCAAAGCAGGAAAAGCAAGCTACCAGCCTGCCCACCTGGTTAAGGCTCACAGCCAGAGCTACGTTGGAGACATTGCTTTCCACCTGGAATGGTGCGTTTTCATCCACCACATGCATGGTGGCTTTTGCGATGTAGCTCCTGACGTAGTTAAAAGCCACCTGGAATTCAGCCAACAATGAGAAGAAGGTGGACTTAAGAGGGGGCAGACCTTGTCAGCGTAATGAGATACCCGCTAGGCGTAGTATGAGAAGAAGACCAGGAACCTCCTTAGTGCCTTCATGGTCCGCGGGATAGGGAAGTCTAGGAGGGAGCGCATACGCTCGGGGTCTGGGGGCCAATAAAGCTGTTCTCCACCACATAGCCCAGGATTGCTAGGCGTTTGGTCCTGAACATGCACTTACTGGCGTTGGACGTGAGGTTCAGGGATTTGGCTGTGTGGAGAAATTTCTGGAGATTGGTGTCATGGTCCTACAGTTATGTCTGCAAATGGTGACATTGTCGAAATAAGGGAATGTTACCCTTTGCCCGTACTTGTCTATCATTTCATCTATCTGCCTCTGGAAGACCGAGACCCCGTTCGTAACCCCAAAAGGGACCCTCAGGAACTGTTAAAGCCATCTGTGTGGCTCGAATGCTGTATAGGGTTGGCCTTCAGAATCCATGTTCAAATAGACCCAGTACTGTGCAATTTCATTCATCATGTCCAGATTCAGAGGAGGGGGTATGCGTCCAGGAGTGTGAAGCGATTAATAGTTTGGCTCTAGTCAATCACTAGCCTGAGCTTTTCTCTCCCTCTCACAACTATTACCTGGTCTCTCCAAGGGCTGTTGCTGGGTTCAATTTTTTTTTTTTTAAGCAGACACTGTGTTTCGGCTCTAATAAGTTCTCAGTCCCCTGCACTGTATTGCCTGCTCTTTCTGCATATGTAACTCTTCCTTGTAATTGAGCTGACATTAAAAATTTATCTATTCTTGAATAAGAATCATATCTGTAAGAATAAAATGAATAATCCTTTTCTTTTGGATTTAATTTTCTCCAAATATCAACTAAATTCGTCCTTCATCAAAGTCAAAATTTTTTTAGTTGTTTTTGTTCTAGTAACTGATTTTTGTGACTTATCCAATATGGATCTAAACAACAATTAAAGTCACCACCAATTAACACATTATCGTTTCAACAAGATGTAAAAAAGAATCCTGAATAAATTTTTCGTTGTCAATATTAGGTGCGTAAATATTCATAAGTATCCACATTTCAAAGTAAATTTAACAATTTACTAGAACAAATCTCCCTGCAGAATCTGTAACAACAGATTGTAATTTAAAAGGTAGTTTATTAATCAAAATAGCAACTCCTTTTGCCTTAGAATTAAAAGCTAAAACTTGACCCTACCCACTCTCTGTTTAATTTTTGATGTTCTTTTCCACTTAAATGTGTCTCTTGGGAAAAAAAGCTATCATCAACCCTCAATTTTTTAATATAAGCCAAAAAAAATCTCTTCATTTTGTTATTAAGCCCATTCACATTAAAAGTTACATAATTTAATAGGTTGTTAACAGCCACATCTCAAATTTTAAAAATGCACAACTCTTACCACCCATCCCAGTAGATCATAGCTCCACAGAAATTTTCAAAAATTCTGAAAAAAGAGCCCCTAAGAGAGAGACAACCCTCTCCCCAAAAAAGCACAGTGTACTAATAATAAACTAAGTACTATTTCCCTCTATTGATGGGAAGTGGCTCTGAACCACTAAGTGGCACGCGGCTGCAGAAGGAGAAGACAAAAAGTCCACCTCCCCCAGACAGAATATACACAAATACATTTATGTAATTATTTCAAGTATAAAGAGCTTCTTCGAGCTCCTTGTTCACTTGATCATTATCAATTTCAATCGATTCTCGATGTTCTAACACCTGACGTTTATCTTGCAGCTTCTCTTGACTCAATTTCACCCTAAACAGATTGGCTTTGAGTTAGATCTTGTTTATCATTAGGCAAAGAATTAGCAAATTCCAAAGCTTCATCTTTATCAATAAAAAGAAATTGCGATTGATTTTCTCCAGAAAAAACTTTAAGTATAGCTTGTATCGAAAAGAAAATTTATATCCCTTCTTTCAAAGGACAGATTTTGCAGGGATAAATTATTTTCTTCTTTTAGCAATAAACACTCAAATCTGCATAGAAAAATACTCCAATCATTAAAGGGTCTTGTTGCTTCCTAGCATTTTTGACAGCCAATCTTAATACCATTTCTTTATCTTGATAGCGTAAACATCTAATCAGAACAGATCATGGTGCTTGCCCCTGGTGCTTGCCCCGGAAATGGTTTCTTTCTATTAGCTCTATGTGCTCTATCCAATTACAATCCATTCGGAAAATTTTTAGGGACCATAATTTCCATCTTTGACAAAAAAGTACTGGAATGGGACCTTCAGAATCTTCAGGCAGTTCAACAATTTTAATATTATTTCTACATCAGTTTTCTGTTGGAATTCTTTCTTTTGAACTTCCCAAACCATAAAAGGATCTTCCATTTTATTAACTGTATCTTTACATTGTTCTATATCAAAATGATAATCCTGTATATCTTCTTCAATTTTCTGAACTTTAACCTTAGCCACAGTTTTAGCATATTTTGCCATTTCCCATTTAATAAAATTCATTTCACCTTTAAGGTACTAAAATTGTGTATTGGAATCAGATCTTACAGACATAAATTGTAAATCCATATGATTAATCATTCTATTTGTTTGTTCCACATGTAAAGGAAACTGAACTGATGGATCTGCACTTTGAAGTTTAACTTGGAAAATTCAAACTTTGATTCCTCCATAACTTGAATAAACTTGGGCTCTTCTCCATGATGTAATAATCCTACTCCCTCCAATTCTTCATATATTTCTTCTTCTTCTCTTTCATCTTCCTCTTATTCTTCATTCTATGATGGAATTGGTCTTGATTGTTTGTGAGCCATTTGTTTAGTCCTGGTCTGACAAGCAACACTAGCTCCTTACAATGGCATTGATTCAGTTGCATGCATGCATTTGTTCTTGTGTCGTTTGCAGCTCAACGATCCTCTTCTGAACTCCGGCACTATCTTCACCAGCTCCCCGGAGAAGCGGTGCTGCAGTTACATTAATTTTAGCCGTCACAGCTCAAGTTGATCTCGGAGAGGAGGCAATTCCGAAGGCTCCGTTGTTAAGGTAGGCCCCATTTCTTCAGTCATACTGACTTCTCTAATAGTCGTTTTCTCTGCAGTTTGAGTCTTTGATTTCTTTGTTGCCATTGTAGTTAGGTTCAGAACAAGTCTCAAAATTGCAATATTTTTTAAAGTTTTTTTACTTTGGGTTTTAATTAATTCTGCCAGGGGAGGCATATTTCCATGGCTCCAACCTACGCCATCACACCATACCACACCACGCACCACCCCCCCCCCCCCATAGCCAATCCCTTGAATTGAAGTTTCACTATAGTTCTGTGGATTCTGAGGTGACATGTAGATCTGCTGCACTCCAGCTAGAGGCTTTTAGAAGGGATAACCATCACACACCAGTTACCAATTGATATTAAAAGATGAAGTTTGGTTCAAGACCATGGGAGAACACACATGAAGCCATGCACACATACAAGTAGCGCTCACCTCCTCCAGGGCTGCTCCGACTGCTAATTGCCCTCTCACCCCCAAACCTGATTACAGCAGCCATGTTGCCCAAGGCCTACAGTCCAGCACCAACCCTCAAATTTCCTTCAATGAGGTTCTTTTAAAAAATTTATGAGCCCATTGTCTGCAAACCATAGTTGCTTAAGGCAGACTGGTGGGAACTCCCCTATTTCCAGCTTGCCAAAGTAACCTGATTACCCATTTTTGTGTTTTTGGTTAACTAATTCTTAGTTGTGTTATCTCAACTAAGGAGATATCCAATCCTTTGAAATATTATCTTTTCAAATAATTTTCTACATGGCACATAATGGAATTATTTTTTTGGATATTAAAATGTCCTTTTTCTGCAGGCACCTCTTCATTGGCTTTGATTGTTAATCCTCAAATATATTAAAATACAATTGCCCCATGTTAATTTTAGTTAATTATGTTATGCTTTTCTCATTGCTCTGTTATCACTACAGTTATGCTTCCTTGCACTTTCCTAACGAGAAACGATAGACTAATCAGTGGTTCCTTCTTTCTTTTCCCTCCTTTCTCAAACAGCAGCTTGCATTGGTGGGTTTTTCCATATCCTGGAATTGTTCCAGAATCCAATGTTTCTGGACAATCAACACATCTGATCTCTCTGCAGTCATCTTGTGCAAAATAATACTATAAAGATTATCAAGCCTGAGAATTTGCCGCCTCGTGATCCCATTAGTTTGCCATCATCTTTTCTCTACTGAGTAACAATTGTTAAGTTTCTCGGACTCCTTTACTCCTTAAATATTTATGATTATGGTGCATGGTTTGTGTCATTTACTGTGAAGATGGATAAAATATTAATATTTTTATTCTTTCATTATTATTTCCCATTGCAACTTATAATAGACAAATACTTATTTTTGCTTTCATCCTCCACTTTTTCAGTCCCATTTTTATGTCTTCCTTATTTGTACACACATTCACATTTATCCCTCAGTAAACAATATTTTTGTCATTCTTACTCATTTCTAAAATGGTCTCAATCCTCAAGCCCATATCTATTTGCAATTTTTACCCCCAATCTATTATCATTCTCTACCTATGGTTGACCATAAATGATTCCCATTTGGAGTATCCTACATTCTCATAAGAATTATAAGATATTTTAAATGTCTCAAAATGATCATCCACTTTCATAATTAGCCATGTACAGCTCCTAATTATGTAATTGATTTTATTTACATTTTAGATTCTCATTTCAGATGCAATTTGGTATCATTTAAAGTGAAAATGGTATTCTATAATAACCATTCTCCAGAGAATCCTTTATTGGCACTTAATTATTACACACAAATGCTTGCACAAAGACATAATTTGAAAATCATGCAGTATCATATAGTGACAAACTGATGTGGCTTCTTCACAGCAGTGACAGAGCACATTTTTTTAAAGGAATAATGAATTTCTAAGACAATCATATAGGGGAAAACTGAGTGTTGAAAAGATATCTGGAGAATTATAAAATAAGGTGAGAATTTAGTGCTGGGAAGAGAACATTCAAATTATTTGAAAGGTTATGCTCAGATTCGAGAATAAATTATATACAAGTTCTGTGATGAATTGTAGATAATTAATGCCAGGACAGACATACAGAGTTGGTTGATCAGGACTAGGATTACATTCTTCTCTACTCTCTCTGATATCCACTCAGTGTCTCTTCTAACTTTCCTTTCGACCACTTCCATATCTTTCTTCCTCTTGAATCCTTTGATTCCCTTTCTGACCCAATTATCTGCAGCATCCTGCAATCTTGATTAAATTCAACATCACATTTGTCCTTGGCAGCGTGGGTGTAACAATGTGGGAGAATGACTTAGAAAGCAACACACTGAAGCCAATGACAATATACTACATGGAGAAAGATAGAAGTTATGCATAATATTCATGTAAGCCAACATGGAAGTGACAGTTTTTCAGTGTCATTATTTATGTTTCTGTGTGGTAATAGCATTATGAAAAGGGGGCTGAATGGCTATCCAAACACAGTAATACTGTACAATAGATTCTGTTAATTATGCCACAAGCTTGTACTGGTTCAAAAGAAATAGATTAAATCATGAAATCAGCTGAGGTAACGAAAACAACTTATGACAACTGGATTTTGTGAACTGAAGGATATATTTTACAAACCATATTTCAATATTAAAAACATTGTAAAAGTAATTGTTTGAAAAACAATTACATTACTGAATTATGGTGGCACAGGTGGCGCAGCGGCCAGTGATTGGGACTGGTGTTCGAATCCTGCGCTGTCTGTTTGAACATTCTCCCCATGTCTGCGTGGGTTTTCCCCGGGGGCGCTGGTTTCTTCCCACTATTTGAAATGTACTGGAGGTTGTAGGTTAATTGAGGGTAAATTGGGCGGCATAGACTCATGGGCCAAAATGTCCTGTTACCGTGCTGAATGTCTATGTATGTCTTAATGAATTGGATTTCGTCCAAATGCAAAATAAATTTTTCTCTACCTTCATTACCTACTGACTTTCAATTTCAAATTATAGTAAGTAGCTCATATCATAAATTCAAACGTTCTAGAAACATTATGGTGTTTCAATGGAATATTGGGCTTAATGGTAATATAAAGTACAAAATAATATATACTATGGTAACACTTCTAAATCTATATGTAAAGGAAGGATGCTTAAGAAATGTGACATGTTCAAACATTATGCTTATTTGATCATATACTGTACATATTCCAGAATAATGGATGAAATGTGCTCAGTTTCATTAGTAAGATGAAAAAATCATGTTTCAAACATGGGTGGCATGGTTAACATAGCAATGCAATTACAGCACCTGAGACCTGTAAGGTGTTTGTACATTCTGCCCAAGCCTGCTTGGGTTTCCTCCAAGTGCTCCGGTTTCCTCCCACCCTTCAAAAAACATAGGGGGTTGTAGGTTAATTGGTGTATTGGAAGTACGGACTCAAGGGCCAGAAGGGCCTGTTACCATGCTGTACAATTTTTTAAAAACTTAAATTCTGTATTAATAGATGAGACCTCAATAATGGAACTAAGACTCTGAATCAAACATGTGTATATGAGTATATAAAGAAGCAACAAGAGCAAAATGCACCCACCTTGTGTTCTCACATTCAATTTCTTAGCTAGTAGTGCCTTGGCTTCTCCTTCAAGTTGAGTTGATACTGCAACAATATTATCATGATCAACAGAAAATGCACCATTCAAGAGGTTTTGTGTTTTCAGATTCAATATGTGATCACCAGCTACAATCACTCGAACATTAAATTTTGCAAAGGTGTCGATCCTCGTCCCAATGTCTTGGTAGAGATCGACGATGTCTTTGTAGCAATTTTCCATTGATTGATTTTCATCTGGCACAATATCATCAAAAACAATGATAACTTCGGCATCCATGAAAGCCTTTCTTAGGGTAGTGTGCACTGATATTTTTTGAAGTAGTGGGTAGGCCATATCTTCAACCTCCATTTGTAAGCCATACAAACTTGACATGGAGCCATCAATGTCCAACAGGTTTAAGTTGATAAGCTTTTCTTCACCAAATATCTCTCCGCTGAGCAAGGTAGGAATCAGATTATGGCATGCAGGATTTAATGCTCTAAATTATGAAACAAATTTACATTAGTGTATGAAAATAATCCTCCCTCAACACCACTTGGGCTCCAAAACAGTCCTTCCAAGTGAAGTAACACTTTACTTGTAAATATGTAGAGTCATCTACTGCATCAGGTGCACCCACTGTGGCCTACTCTACATCGTAGATTCTGGATGCAGCCTGGGAGACAATTTCATTGAGTACCTTCACTCTGTCCGCTGCAATAACAGGGACCATTTTAGTTCCATGTACCTTTCCCACACCAACATGTCTGTCCATGTACTACCAAACTGAGGCTACCTGCAAACTGGAGGAACAATACCTAATATTCCATCTGGGCACTCTCCAACATCGCATTAACATTGACTTATTACTGTAAGGAATTATTTTAGCTTTTCCTCTAAAAATCAAATGGCATTTTACTCAGAACCAATGGCAGCGCTGCTGGAAATCCTTTTATGGCAGGACTACCACTGGTGTGGACCCAAGTGAGTGGGAAGCGGAGACATAGTGCTGCTCCACAGGGTCCAACCACTCCACCTCAATGTTGATGGCCCTTATACAAGCTTTAAATGGCTTGTTACAAGAGCCAATGGTGTTTTTAGTTAAAATCTTGCAATCACGGGGTCTGTGCTTAAGATGGTTCTGCCTTTGCTGGCAGCGGTCTCAAGCAGTTGCAGGCTATGGAAAAGCAGTGGACCAGTGCAGAGCACCAGAAACACTCTCCATTGAGAACATTTCTTTAGGATGGGGACTACGGCAGTGGACCAATGAGGGATGCTACAGGACCCACATAGGCTATGGGCTGCTGGAGACTGGCACATAGGAACCAGGTATTGGAACTGGGATTTGAGAGAGTGCTGAGGGAAAGAAGGGTTCCTGATCATATTGCAGATTTGGATCTAGAGCTCTGGTTTCCAATGGATAGAACAGGAGTCTGTGTGGCTGCAGAGGTATGGGAATGCTGGAGATGATTTCATGGACACTCAGTAACAGGGACTCTTTATTTGCTTTGCTTTCTCTTACTGTAAGGAGCATCAGGCAATACTAATGGCAACTCTTTGTCTGGCTTACAGCAGATGACAGGAAATTTCATGTAATATTAAATTTTCTTTTTTATTAAATGACAATAAAGTCAGGCAGCATCCATGGAAAGATATTGTCAGTGAACATTTAGGCCTGAAACCCTTTATCAAGACTAGAGTGAAAAGGTAAAATATCAAGTATATAAAGGGGGTAAAAGTTGGGAGTGACTGAAGGGGTCAAGAAGTGATAGAGTACTGGACAGAAAAAGGAAGGAGAGTGGAGAGACAGGTAGGGGAGGAGACCACTGAAGGGTGGTGGGGCGGGGGGGGGGGGGGGTCGTTAAGTGAGAATAAGAGCAAGTAAAGTTGGAAACAGTAGAACCAGAGAGAGATACAGGTGATCTAAAACTAGAATATTCAACCTTTCATCCTTCATGTCTTTGGGTTTAAGGTTGTCCAGGATGAAGATGATGTGTTATTCCTCAGATTTACATTTGTCCTCATCCTGGCAATGGATGAGGCCAAGGACAGACAAGTCTGTAGAGGGAAATTAAGGTGCTCACAAATACGAGATCTACCTTGGTCCTACAGGCAGACCACAGGTGGCACTTGGTAATTGATTGATCTGCGAGACTGGCACAGACTCAGAGTGGCTAATCTTTTTGTTCTTACAAATAGGAACACAGAAAAGATTTTCAAACACAAATTCATTAATGGACTCCAGCATTTGGGAATTACAGAATGCAGTATTTGCAGTCCAATCTATCTGTCATTTTACCTCATAGCTTAAAGCAGTATGAAACCCATTTATTGTAGATTACTTTTCTATTTTAACTGGGGCATTAACTATTGTCACACAGATAATTGCCAGCTGCTATCAGAAGCATTAACAAGTAGTTTCATATTCTTAAAGATTCAGTTTTTGGTGAACCCATTCCTTCCAGAAAATAAAATGTGGCTATCTAATTTCTATCAATTTATGAGTTGTGACGGTAATGTTACGTCCCAAGATACATTCAACACACGGAGCAGCAAGGTGAAGCCACTGAAAATTAAGGGAAATAAGTAAGAGTGGATAGACAGTGACAATTATAAAGAAGATATGTGCTGAAGTAGACTAATAGCAATAAACAAATAGTAGGATTATGAGATTTTTAAAAGTTCATACATACCCACTAATCCAGATTGACATTGGTTTTATCCTATTCCTTTTCACTGCTTCCTCATCAAGCTCCTCCAGATGAGTCCTGAAGTTCTCCTTTGCAATCTTGATCATGAGGTCAGTTTGCATATCAGAAATAAATCCATAGTAACCCTAAAGATCAAAAAACAGACAGAAAAGGGCTGCAAATTCTTCATTGCCAGAAAATCCAAACCTCTTTTTTCACTCACTATAATTTCTCATTCCCATTTTGACACTACTTTGTTATAATGTGTATTGCATATGTAAGTTCTAAAACAGTGATTTTTTTTTAGTTCTAACTAGTAAATTTTAAAAGATTCTGTGCACAAAAATGCTGGGGACATCTGCATCCATGGAAAGTAAAAAGTAATCATCATTTTGGGCCTGAGCTCCCCTTTTGGAGTGCCAAAAATCAGGCCGATGCCTGAATAAAATGGTGGGGCAGGGGGCAAAGGGAGTGGGGAGGAGAATAGGAAGGATCACAAACTAATAGGGAAGACTTGATGGGTGGGAGAGTAGAAGCTAAAATGTGATGGGGAGAGGGCAGAGGGGTGAAGAAGATAGATCTCTGATAGGAGAAGAAAGAGTAGCGGGTGTATGAATGGAAATTAGAGGTCAATATTGATACCATCTGATTGCCAAAACGGTTTACAAGGTGTTATTCCTCTAATTTGTTGGTGGATTCATCTTGGCAGTACGCAAAGCCATGGACAGATATGTCACTTTGGCAGTGGGATGTGGAATTGAAGTGGTTGGGCGCTGGGAGGTCCTTGTTATTGCAGCGAAAAGTCTGCATATCTCAATAGGAAGATTCTTTGTCTTTGAAACAAGTCCCTTTTCAAATATCAGAACACAAAAACTTGGCTAACACTTCTTGCGATATTCGTTAAGAAGGAGGTGCCATCTTTTTGAATTAGACCTCAAACTAACCCCATCTCCCTACTCAGGCAGCAGTAAGAAAGCCAATGCATCATTTAAATAATATGAGAGTTTTGTTTATCTGATAATTAATTCTGTTCTTCCTACATTTAATCAGCGTCTTTTTTTCAAGTAGAGAAACAAAAAATGTTGCAGATGCTGCAATCTTGAATGAACAAAGAATTGCTGGAGGAACTCAACAGTACATTCAGCATCCGTAGCTGTAGTAGTGAGTCTTGATGAGAATATGGTTATGGAACCAAAGGGCAGTTGAAAGTGCAGTAGGTGAGGAGCAAAACATGACTGCGTGCAACTTTTTCAAGTACTTATTTACAGAACATGCAGGCATTATCCATCCTCATTTGAACATCTTTGCGAGGGCATTTCAAAAGGCAGTCAGGAGTCAACAGTATTAATAGATTTCACTTCATACATTGGCTAGATTGGGTAAAGTGTGATGGGCATTTGTCAATTAAGTGGATTTCCATGACAGTTTAATAGATGCATCATCTGTATAACTGATATTAGATTTAAATCCATAATGTAGCGATAGAATGTTACCACCAGGAGGAGTCGGTGACAGAGTGTGTAGCATCTGGGGAATGTTGCATCTTTTAATATGTTGCATCTTTAGTAGATTCAAGACATTCATGAGGTCTGCACATATGTCTTCTATTTTTAGTGCTGATTGCATAGTTAATAAATCAAGTTGTTTTAAAAAGAACCCAAGTTTCTTTATTGGAAGAAACAGCCAAGTTTCGGAGTGAACGAAGAATAAAACTAGTGCCAAACGACCAAGGCAACCAAAACCAAAAACTGAAGAAGCAACAACTCAGCCAGGAACATCGAGTGGGAGCCCGATGAAGAGTGACCCAGGAGGGGCCTTTGGACCAGCTGAACCCAGCAGAGCTGGGGAGTCAGTCCAAGATATAACCAACATCCTGAACAAGATGGAAATTTCATGTGGAATCAACAATGATAGACATATCAGAAAAGGTAATGGAAATCAAAGAAGTCGTGGAAGACTTAATGGAACTAATGACTTGTTTGGAGGCTGAGCTGGACAAATCAAAAGACAGGCTAAAGGCAATGGAAGAAAAAGCAAAAAACATGGGACACAGAAAAAAAGGATTGATGGATAGGATCAATTATATGGAAAATTTCAGCAGACGTAACAATACAAGAATCATTGGACTGAGAGAAGGAATAGAGGGAAAAGACATAGGAACATAGGAAGTAGGAACAGAAGTAGGCCAAAAATGGCCCATCAAGCCTGCTCCGCCATTCAATACGATCATGGCTGATCTAATTTATGACCTAACTCCACCTACCTGCCTTCTCCCCATATCCCCTAATTCCTCTATCATGTAAAAATTTATCTAACCGAATTTTAAATATGTTTAATGAGGTAGCCTCAACCACTTCCCTGGTTAGAGAATTCCAAACATTCACTACTCTCTGGGAAAAACTATTTTTCCTCATCTCTGTCCTAAATCTACTCCCACGAATCTTGAGACTGTGTCCTCTCGTTTTAGTTTCCCCGGCCAGCTCAAAAAACCTTCATACATCTATCCTATCCATACCCTTCATAATCCTATATGTTTCTATAAGATCTCCTCTCATTCTTCTGAACTCGAGCAAATACTCGAATGAGTTTATTTGAAACATGGATTCCACAAATGCTGGGCAAAACAATTTCAATGCAAAACTGCAAATTGAAAGGGCTCACCGGAATCTCAGACCCAGAAGAATCGGTGAACAGCGACCATGACCAGTACTGGTAAGACTTTTAAGTTACTGGGGCAGAGATGCAATCTTGGGAGCAGCATATGAATATTCAAAAAAATAACAATGGCCCATTAGTGGTGAACAATGGAAAAGTAATGTTTTTCCAGGACTTTAGCCCTGCCTTGGTCAAACAAAGAAAAGAATTTGAGAGGTAAAGAGAACTGCGATCTAAAAACTTTAAATATTCAATGATTAATCCAGCAACATTAAGGGTGGATGTCTCAGAAGGTAATCGATGAATTTTCAAGAATAAAGAAGTGTAGAATTTTAAAGAAATTTATGAAAAGGTTAATGTTTCCAGCTGAAATAACTGAAAAGACCATTTCTAAACAGGACGAACGGAAAGATGTATCTTTTTATTTATATTAGTAATACTAAACCAACTTGTTTTCACTGTTAAAAGAAAAACCATTGTAGCTTATATGGAGAGCTCTGAAAAGATAGAAATGTGGTAAGGAAAATAGCAAGGTGGGAACTTCAATTTGGAGGGGAAAAATGATGCAAAAAGGAGGGTTTCTTCTTCTTTGGAAGAATCCGCGGGTGTTTTTCGCAGGCTTCCGGGTACTATTGTCAATGTCACTGTCAGAGCTAGGGATGTGTGTGTTTTTTAAAGGGGAAATGTACATGTGGGAAATGTACATGTTGGAAATGTCTCTTAAAAGGGAAATGTTTCATCAAGAATGATAAATGCTATAAAAACTGAGACGGAATCCCTAGTATATAAACAAAAAGAAATTAATGACATTTTTTTACACAATATTACATGAAATTATACAAATTCAAAATTACTAGATGAGAATGAAATGGAAGAATTTTTGTTGACTGTTGAAATTCCAAAGCTAGAAAAGAGAGAAAGGATAGAATTAGATACTCCTTTCACAACAAAGAAATCAAAAAGACTCTGGGCACCCTACAGGCTAATAAATCACTGGGGGAGGATGGATTTCCATCTGAGTTTTATAGACAATTCAAAGAATTATTAATGCCCCTTTTAATGGATGTCCTGGACAAGGCAGTGGAAACATGACACTCCCAGAATCATTCTCAACTGTGATTATTACAGTGTTATCTAAAAAAGAATAAGTTCCCACTAAAAACTTCATCATACAAACCAATATCCCTGTTAAATGCTGATTATAATATACTAACAAAATCATTGGCTAACATGTTAGGACAATACTTGGCAACACTGATACATACAGATCAATCAGGATTTGTTAAAGGAATACATTCCTCAAATAGTCTAGGAAAATTATTTAATATAATACACAGGCTAAATATGAATGAAATCCAACAATACAGTCTCCCTCAATGCAGAAAAGCATTCAACAGTTTGGTTGGCCATTTTTATTTAAAACACTTGAAAAATTTGGTATAGGCAGGGCATTTATAAATTAGATGAAAACCATAAACTGCAAGCTAAAATAGTAATAGTAAAATCAGATGTCGGCGGTGTTCGCCTTGAGTAGATTTAACTGACAGGGACGCCCCCTGTCCCCATAACTTTTTGTTTTAGCAACTGAACCATTGGCGGAGATAATAAGAAGGGATTCGGATACAAAGGGCTTCAAAGTCGGGCAAGAAGAACACAAAATCAGTCTATTCGCTGATGTGCTATTGTACCTATCAGACCCTGCTAAATCTTAGGAAAAATTAAAAAGAATACTAGAAAAATATGGAAGAATATCAGACTACAAAATATTTATGGATAAAAGTAATATAATGCCAATAACAAGTTTTGAATATGAAAGATACCAAAAGGGAAGTAAATTTAAATGGAGGATGGATGGAATGTAATATCTTGGAATAATAACTGACAATAACTTACAAAATCTGTACAAACTAAATTATGTTCTTCTTGGGAAGATAGAAAGAGACCGACAGAAATGGAGAGACTTACCAATTACTTTAGTGGGAAGGGTTAACTACGTCAAAATGAAAGTGATGTCAAGACTGTAATACCTTTTTCAATCTCTACCTATTCCATTATCTAAAAACTTTTT
Source organism: Narcine bancroftii (assembly GCF_036971445.1). Taxonomy (NCBI): domain Eukaryota; kingdom Metazoa; phylum Chordata; class Chondrichthyes; order Torpediniformes; family Narcinidae; genus Narcine; species Narcine bancroftii. The sequence continues at coordinate 224,160,800 of NC_091472.1, forward strand.
AAAGCTACTGAACAACCATATTAGATAGTTCCTAATGAAATAATAAGGTTCCAAGAAATGCATTGGAAAAACTGACATGGGACTGGAGGCTGGGAGAATTTAGACTTCCAGATTTCAAAAAAAATTACCAAGCTGCACGGGTTTGATTTCTCACAGCCTTCTTCACTGAAGACAACAACCCCAGCCGCCCCCCCCCCCCCCCCCCCATCTTGGGTTCAAATGGGAATGTAGTCAATGGAGGATGGGGAAACAAAGGATTTTATCTATAAATGGAGTTTCAAATCACTAAAGAAAAAATACATATTATTAGAATGTAAGAGATAATTATACATACAGAATATGATTGAAAAGTTAATGGAATGGAGGTATTTTTACCTATAATGCTGGCCCAAAATGGGTTAGAAGTTGCTTTTTACCTTAGCAAATCTTTGGTGAGATTATGTTTTGAGAAGTGGGTGAATTTCTGCTTATCACAGGTTCAGAAATGGTGCATTGGCTTCACAAGGAAATTGCAAAGGATTGGCAGAATGACATCTATCTTCTTCAGATTAATTTGTTTGGAGATACAGCCAAAGCTGGGGTTAATGATTTTTTTTTATTAAAAACTGCAGACACTGAAAATCTGAAATAAAAGCAGAAAATGATGGGAAAAATGTCAGGAGGTATCTGTGGAAGGAGCAAATGTTAATATTTCAGGTCTGAAACCTTTATCAGAAGTGAGAAAGAAAGAAACAAATTAGTCTCGCAATTCCTCTAATAGAATTAAGTAGTGTCCCTGCAGAGAGGTAGTTAAGCACTTCATTGTAATGTTTTGCAAATGTTATAGGGTCTGTGTAATGTTGGATTTTGTCACCAACTAAAAGTGCAGGCAAAATTGGCCAGTCCTGAATACTGTTAGAGTTCTGTGTTGTGTATTGGCCTATGTGTTGTGTGGTTTTATGTTAAAAAGTGAGTTTGCCTTAGAGAGCCAAGGTGAAGGTGGACTGCTGAGAGAGTGGGAGATGGACTGAGCATGTGCAGAAAATGATCTAAAAAATTCTGGACTTGGATGATAAACCACCACTGGGGGTGCTGTGGAGTGGAAGAAGGCCCAGAGCATGAGTCATGGTCTGGAGGAGTTTAGAATGTTGGGATTTCAAAAAGGATGAACATTCCGAAGGCAGTCAGAAGGATCCGGACAGAGCCAGTTGTTCCTCTCTCTGCAAGACAACTTTGAATTTTGTGTTCTCTCTCTCTCTCTCTCTCTCTCCCTCTCTCTCTCTCTCTCTCTCTCACAAAGATCTTTTGGCTTCAGTTTACCAAACAAACTGAATTTTGTTTATGATCTTTGCTTCGGTTGAAATCAAAGTTTTGTGAGTCTTGTGTGTTTTGTGTTTGTTTTGTGTCTAAGTTTTTCTGTGGGCTGGTTGGAAATATAACTTAGACTTTAATTACATATGTTGCATTTAGGCTGGGGAATTTATTAGTTTTACACTGTTAAAGAAATTTGCATAGTAACCAGTGGGCATTATTATAAAAGGGGGGATTTTGAATTAAAGTTTGAAGGTGAATTTTTGTTAATAAAGTAATTGTTCATCTTTCTTTGGCTTGGCTTCGCGGACGAAGATTTATGGAGGGGTAAAATGTCCACGTCAGCTGCAGGCTCGTTTGTGGCTGACAAGTCCGATGCGGGACAGGCAGACACGGTTGCAGCGGTTGCAGGGGAAAATTGGTTGGTTGGGGTTGAGTGTTGGGTTTTTCCTCCTTTGTCTTTTGTCAGTGAGGTGGGCTCTGCGGTCTTCTTCAAAGGAGGTTGCTGCCCGCCGAACTGTGAGGCGCCAAGATGCACGGTTTGAGGCGATATCAGCCCACTGGCGGTGGTCAATGTGGCAGGCACCAAGAGATTTCTTTAGGCAGTCCTTGTACCTCTTCTTTGGTGCACCTCTGACACGATGGCCAGTGGAGAGCTCGCCATATAACACGATCTTGGGAAGGCGATGGTCCTCCATTCTGGAGACGTGACCTACCCAGCGCAGTTGGATCTTCAACAGCGTGGATTCAATGCTGTCGGCCTCTGCCACCTCGAGTACTTTGATGTTAGGGATGAAGTCGCTCCAATGAATGTTGAGGATGGAGCAGAGACAACGCTGGTGGAAGCGTTCTAGGAGCCGTAGGTGATGCTGGTAGAGGACCCATGATTCGGAGCTGAACAGGAGTGTGGGTATGACAACAGCTCTGTATACGCTGATCTTTGTGAGGTTTTTCAGTTGGTTGTTTTTCCAGACTCTTTTGTGTAGTCTTCCAAAGGCGCTATTTGCCTTGATGAGTCTGTTGTCTATCTCGTTGTCGATCCTTGCATCTGATGAAATGGTGCAGCCGAGATAGGTAAACTGGTTGACCGTTTTGAGTTTTGTGTGCCCGATGGAGATGTGAGGGGGCTGGTAGTCATGGTGGGGAGCTGGCTGATGGAGGACCTCAGTTTTCTTCAGGCTGACTTCCAGGCCAAAGATTTTGGCAGTTATATGCCTTCTTTGTGGTTGCTGGTTTGATCTTGTAACAATACAAATAGCAAGAAACAGAGTGTCATCAATTTTGAATCTTGTAGGCTGAAGCATGCCCAGACGAAAGACAAGGTGTTGTTCCTTGAGATTACATTGGACCTCATTGTAATTGTGCAGGAGGCTACAGAGAGAGAGTTCAGAGTAGACAAGGGATGTTAAATTAAAGTTACAAGGTCATCACTGTTGATTAAGTACAGGTGCTCCACAAAGTAATCGCTCAATCTGCATACGTTTTCTTCAAAGTAAGGAGTCCACATTGTAAACACCAAATATAGTACACTGAATTGAAAGAAATGAAAGTGAATCTTTGCCTGAGCTGGAGTCCCTGGGTGGTGGAAAGATAAGAGGCAAAAAAACAGGTATTGCAGTTCCTGTGGTTGCATGGGAAAGCACTTGAAAATGGAGAATGGGGGGATAAAACACAGGATTCTCCTGACACTGTGGTTAAGTGAGAAAAAAAAACACACAAATGCTGGAGAAACTCAGCAGATCAACAGTACCTTTATGTAGCAAAAGTAAAGATACATCAATGTTTCAGGCTTGAACCCTTCATCAAGGTGTGGGGGAACGATATGATGTGGGGGTAGAAGAGACAAGAGAGTTGGGAAGGGAATGGTGTGATTTTTTTGAAATGCTGAAAGGGGAGGAAAAGAAGCATTGTCTGGTGATGGAATCTTGAAAGAACTGGCAGAAAATGAGAAAGATGATTGGTTGAATTCAAAAGCTAGTTAGATGGAAGATGAGGAAAGTAAGGTGATAAGAAATTGGGGTTATATTCACTAATTTTTAAAAAGTGAAGGGATGATTTGATTGATGTTTGATTGATGGAAAATCTATGCTTAGCATAACCTGAAAATTAGCGGTTTTTCTTAGAAATCTTATTAGAAACAAGTTTAGGTGTAAATACATATTTGGAATTTATTAAAGATCAATAGTTATATTTAACTCTGAGAGGGATGGATTTTTGTTAACCAAAGTAATAATGAGGTATAGGGAAACAAAAAAGGATCCACGTTCTTGAGACATATCAGCAATTAAATTTAATGGTGAAATAGCAATCTGAGGTTAAAGATCTTCTATTCCTACATCCCTACTGGTGGAACACTGAACACCAACCAGCAAATAAGGGAGAACAGACCAAAAACAGCTGCAAAGGTACAAATTTTGAAGATTTTCACAGTACAGGAGAATAAAATAATTCACTGGTGACCCCTTCTCTCTCACCAAACAATGTGCTAATTCACCACATATGTTTATCCACTACAGAGTTAAAAGGTGGCTAGGAACTGCTGAGATTAGATGATACCCTGCAACTTTTAAAAAATTTGGCACCTCTACTTTAGAAAAGAAATGGACAAAGTGAATTAATTTTTTTTTTAATTTAAATTTAGACATACAGCACGGTTAACAGGCCATTTCAACCCATGAGTCCATGCTACCCAATTTATATCCAATTAACCTATACCCCCAGTATGTTTTGAACAGTAGGACAAAACTGGAGACCCCAGGGAGAACCTATGCAGTCACGGGGAGAATGTACAAACTCCTTACAAACAGTGAAGGATATGACCAAGGTCCCGATCACAGGCACTGAAAAGACATTGTGCAAATCGTTACGCTAACTGTGCCTTATATCTTCTAATATATTTCAACTTGCAAATAGCTGTTTGAAAACACATATTTGCAAATCCTACCTGCACATACTCCATAAATTCATTGAATCCACCTAATAGTGATCCCTTTCCTCCACGGTCCACAAGTTCTCGCCATATGATTGGGGAGTGTTCATGCTTCCAATTATTTTCTTCACATAACGATTTCATCCATGGCTAGATAAACATAAATATGCAGTAACAATAAATTTGCTTTCTTAGATCTCAAAGTTAAACATAATCACCAGTAACCAAGGGAATTTGCAATATAGTACTAAATGAAAATCAAAAGTGAAAGAATTTGAGAAACAAAATATCTATCTACTTTATTATTCTCAAATGGTTTTTTTCATTTGTCTCTTTGAACTGTTTTCTTAAATGCTTTTTGATTCTCCACAATACAATCAAAGCTTCTGTTGCTGCTCTGGGACTCTTTCCACCCATCACACGCTGAGAAAGAATTGGAGGCAACATTAGCCAGTCCATAAACTAGTTACGTAAATGGTCCTCTGCTGCTCCCGGGTTTGAGACAAAACTGAGTATCAAAAGTCAAGGATGCCTTTTCACTGCCCAAAATTTTATAATAATCATACTGTTCTATAAAACCATTTCAATTACATTTGAAAATCTTTTAGCTTTACCAATCTAGTTGAATTGTTTTACCAAATCTACATGAAAATTATATTTTGCATTGCTTTTGTTGCATTCTCCCCAGTTGCCTGTATTTGGTCCACCTATCATCTCTATAACATATCCAGATAGCTCAAGATTTTTTTTAAACTAGAGCCATGCATCTATTACTGTTTCTTGATTCAATTTATTGTGTTTCCACTCCTGATCTCCTTTAGCTCTTTTTAATTGCTATAATTGGTGCTATTCCTGATTTGCTCTGTCCTTTCTCAAGTTATTTGACAACCAATCAGGCAGTTACTAAAGCAATGCAATGCATCATTTGATGCCACGTTGCTTGGTAAGTTATCCAAATTACTCTCTGATACTATTTAAATTGATTGTCACTGACGGAGAGACAGTAGGGAAGAGATATGCAAGAAGCAAGATAGTGTTCATTATCTTGTCTCTATGCCGATGACACCTCAGTTGTCGGCAGAATCACAAATGGCAATGAGGAAGCATACAGGTGGGAGATAGATCAGCTCTTTGAGTGGTGTCACGCCAATAACCTTGCGCTCAACGTTAGCAAAACCAAGGAGATGATTGTGGACTTCAGGATGAAGTCAGGGGAACACAACCCAGTCCAGGGCACAATAGTGGAGAGGGTCAACAACTTCAAATTCCTGGGTGTCAACATATCCAAGGATCTGTCCTGGATCCTCCATGTTGATGCAATCACAAAGAAGGTCTGCTGGCAGCTATACTTTGTGAGGAGATTCGGTATGTTAACTCGGCCTACAACATCATAGACACCAGACTCCACTGCATTGAGGACATTTACATGAGGTGGTATCTTAAAAAAGCAGCCTCTATCCTCAAAGAACCCCATCACCCAGGCCATGCTCTCTTCACTCTGCTACCATTGGGGAAAAAGGTACTGGAGCCTAAAGACGAGCAACTCAGCAGCACAAGGACAGCTTCCTCCCCGCTGCCATCAGATTTCTGAATAATCAATGAACCAAAGACACTGCCTTACTTTTTAATTTTTTTAATATTATTGTTGTAAGATAGTTTATAAAATGAATGTTTGCACGATGATGCTGCCGCAAAATACCAAATTTTGTGACAAGATCATGACAATAAATTCTAATTCACTTGCACTTTCAAAAGATAAGCCTGATTTTTTTTTTTCCAGCCTTATTTGGCCTTTTGAAGACTGAAGTTCAGCCACATTTATTCCGTATTCTGCATGAAATAGATTTCCATAAATAATATGTATTTTTCGCATTTCCCATGAACTAGTTACCCAAATGGTCCTCTGCTGCTCACAGGCTTGAGACGAAGCTGAGTGACAAAAGTCAAGGATACCACTTCACTGCCCAAAATGTTATAATAATCATACTGTTGTATTCAAAGCCTGTGCATTTTCAGTGCAGCTTTCCACCACAAGAAAGTATTAGTCTTGAAAAACATCTTTACCTTTTGGATCTGTCCTCTCTGCACTTCCATAGGTCTTCGCAGAAGGATTTCACCTATGTACACAGCCAGGTTGAATGGATAAAGGTTCCAATTTCCACACCACACCTAAAGCACATTTCTCAGATTTCTTGTTTAGATTTATGTAGTTTTTGTGGTGTGAGGTACAGGAACCTGGCATTAATAACTGCTGTTTTGCTGTCCAGACACAAGTCTGACCAGCACCGCTCATGGATTGTTGTGCCCAAATCCAACCCATCTTTCCCTTAACCTGTGTAAGCCCAGTTGCGGGCCCTCACTTTGGAATATGAAATATATCATAGAAATAAACATGTACATTTCCCCTTCAAATTAGAATTTCCATATCGCTACACATGGGCAGGGTCAAAGATGGTCCTAATTTATCCCTCAAAAGAGAGCTTTGTTGCAGCTAGCAGTAGAATATTCTATTAGACAAATCGTATTTATTCCTCAATTGCTTGAATGACATGAGCTGCCTTTGCTTGTAACAATGCTTGATACACCTGACCCTTCTCTGGCACCAGATGTCCAGGATCTTATTGTTCAGAGTCATGGGTATTAAGTTATTCTGAGTCAAGGGAGTTTTGGGAGATATCCCCACCTTCAATCCAATGCATTAATTTATTCTTTGCCATGACTGAAGTACATGCTTTAGTATGGCATTATCCATTTTCTTTGAAATTAATTTAGTGTCCCATTTATCACAGGCTTCCAACCTGACATACAGTTGTCCACCATGACTCTCTGCTGTCTATTTCCCAGCCACATCTGAACCCATGTCACAATCCTTAGGGTTTTTACAGATATGTGAACAGTAAAAGGAGAGTTAATGATAAAATAGGTCCACTGGATGATGGGACCAGTGAACTATGTCAGGAACCGTATGAGATGGGAGAAATATTGAACAAATTTTTCTCATCCGTAATCATGAGGGAAAGGGACATTGGGCTATATGAGATAAGAGAGGCAAAGGGCTTAGTTATGGAAAGGATAGGGATTAGTAAAGCAAGAGTTTTGGACCTTCTAGGGTCAATTAAGGTGGATAAGTCTCCTGGTCCTGATGGAATTTTTCCCAGGACTTTAAGGGAGGTCAGGAAACAAATAGCGGGGGCAATGACAGTGATTTTTCAAAGATCACTGGAGGAGGGGGTGATACCACAGGATTGGAGGATTGCAAATGTTATTCCATTGTTCAAAAAAGTCAGTAGGTGTAGGCCAAGTAATTATCGGCCAGTAAGTTTGACCGGTGCTGGGGAAGGTTATGGAGGGTGTTCTTCGAGATAGTATATACACATATCTGGATAGGCAGGGATTAATTAGGGGTACCCAGCATGGGTTTGTAAAAGGAAAGTCATGTTTTTCAAATTTTTTAATTTTTCACACAATAAACCATACTGACCAAAATACACACAGACATTTTTCTCTTGAATATATGCAGTGTCATTTTCTCCCCTTTTTCATGTTGAGTTTTTTGAGGAAGTGACAAAAAGGTGGATTAAGGGAGAGCGGTGGATGTGATCTATTTGGATTTTAGTAAGGCTTTTGATAAGGTTCTGCATGGAAGGTTAATAAGGAAGTTTCAGTCACTTTGAATTAGTAGAGAGATTGTGACATGGGTTCAGAGATGGCTGGGAGATAGACAGCAGAGAGTCATGTTGGACAACTGTATGTCAGGTTGGAAGCCTGTGACAAGCAGGGTGCTTCAGGGATCGGTGCTGGGTCCCTTGTTGTTTATCATTTATACCAATGATTTAGAGGAGGGTGTAGTTAACTGGGTAAGCAAATATGCGGATGATACGAAAATAGGGGGAGTGGTGGATAGTGAGGTAGATTTTCTTGGATTACAGAAGGATTGGTTGTTTGGAAGAGTGGGCTGAGAGATGGCAGATGAAATTCAATGTAGACAAGTGTGAGGTGTTGCATTTCGGTAAAAATAACCAGAATAGGACATATACAGTTAAGGGGAGGGCATTGAGGCATGCAGAAGAGCAAAGGGACCTGGGGGCTATGGTACAGAGTTCACTGAAGGTGGATTCCCATGTAGACAGGGTGGTTATGAAGGCATATGGTATGCTGGCCTTCATAAATCATTGTATAGAGTATAGGAGCTGGGAGGTGATGCTGCAGCTGTTTAAGGCATTGGTGAGGCCAGGTTTGGAGTACTATGCTCAGTTCTGGTCTCCACATTATAGAAAGGATTTAGATAAGGTGGAGAGGGAGCATAGAAGGTTTACAAGGATGTTGCCTGCCTTACAGCATCTGGATTACAGGGAGAGATTAAGGAGACTGGGGCTTTATTCATTGGAACATAGATGGCTGAGAGGGGACTTGAGGTATATAAAATTATGAAAGGAATACATAGGCTAGACATAAACAGACTTTTTCCCCTGAGGGCAGGGGAGGTTGGAACAAGAAGCCATGAGTTAAGGGTAAAGGGGGGCAACATTTTAGGAGAAATATTAGAGGATGCTTTTTCACTCAGCGAGTGGTGGCAGAATGGAATGAACTTCCAAATGAGATAGTTGCGTCAGGGTCCCTTCTGTCATTTAAGAGAAGGTTGGATGTGTACATGGAGGTGAGGGGTTTGGAGGGTTATTGGCAGTGAGTGGGAGGTTTGAGCTAGTGGAGTTGTTCTAGTGAACTGGTGCAGACTCGAAAGGCTGATATAGCCTGTTTCCGCTCCGTAAATGGTTATATCTCTCTTCTCTCTTTGGCTTGGCTTCGCGGACGAAGATTTATGGAGGGGGTAAAAGTCCACGTCAGCTGCAGGCTCGTTTGTGGCTGACAAGTCCGATTCGGGATAGGCAGACACGGTTGCAGCGGCTGCAGGGGAAAATTGGTTGGTTGGGGTTGAGTGTTGGGTTTTTCCTCCTTTGCCTTTTGTCAGTGAGGTGGGCTCTGCGGTCTTCTTCAAAGGAGGTTGCTGCCTGCCAAACTGTGAGGCGCCAAGATGCACGGTTTGAGGCGATATCAGCCCACTGGCGGTGGTCAATGTGGCAGGCACCAAGAGATTTCTTTAGGCAGTCCTTGTACCTTTTCTTTGGTGCACCTCTGTCACGGTGGCCAGTGGAGAGCTCGCCATATAACACGATCTTGGGAAGGCGATGGTCCTCCATTCTGGAGACGTGACCCACCCAACGCAGCTGGATCTTCAGCAGCGTGGACTCGATGCTGTCGAACTCTGCCATCTCGAGTACTTCGACGTTAGGGATGAAAGCGCTCCAATGGATGTTGAGGATGGAGCGGAGACAACGCTGGTGGAAGCGTTCTAGGAGCCATAGGTGATGCCGGTAGAGGACCCATGATTCGGAGCCAAACAGGAGTGTGGGTATGACAACGGCTCTGTATACACTTATCTTTGTGAGGTTTTTCAGTTGGTTGTTTTTCCAGACTCTTGTGTAGTCTTCCAAAGGCGCTATTTGCCTTGGCGAGTCTGTTATATGGTTATATATAAACTCTCCTGCTCCCTTTTCACCTACCACATGAAGTCCAATTTGTGCTCAGGAGGGCAAGCCCTTTCCTCCAAGAGAGAGGCAATAAATCTCACCTGGGCCACCCAGTAATATTTTTAGAAATCTGGCAATTTTAAACCCCCCAGTTGGTAATTCCAAATCAACTTTTCCAATGGGATTCTAGCCACTTTAACATTCCACAGGAACTTTCTGACATATCTGCTAAGCAACTTGAAAAAGCCCTGGGCAACAGAATGGCTAATGACTGAAATAGATATTGTAGCCTTGGCATCACCAAAGTTATGGGCAGAGCTCTCCATCTATCAAGGTCCTTCTCAATCATCCGGAGAAAAGGGAGATAATTGAGTTTGTAGAAGTTGTGTAAATCCTTGTCTACTTTTATCCCCATATATTTAATGCCTTCTTGCAACCATTTGAATTGACTTTTCTGTTGGTATTGTCTATAATCCCATGTCATCAAATGCATGATCTCACTCTTGTCCAGATTTACCTTATACCCCGAGACCTTCCCATAATCTTCCTGTGTAGTCCTCAGCCCAGCTAACAACACCCCCACATCCCACACTCCCCCGCTCTCCCGGGTCAGTCAAATATACTAACACATAATTAACAAATTGGTTGATTTTATGTTCCACCTGGCCCACCTTGAACCCCTTTATGTCTGGATCCTGCTGAATGGCTTCCACCAATGGCTCAATGGCCAGTATGAACAGTGCAGGGGGCAATGGACAGCCCTGCCTACTGGACGTACTCAAAGGAAACACTGGAGTCATTTGCCCATTTGTAATAATTTTAGCTTGGTGTTTATAGCAGAGAGTCCTAACCCAATTAATAAATGTTTGTCCCAAATTTCTCCAGTACCTTGAACAAAAAGTCCCACTCCAATCTGTCGAAGGCCTTCTCCGTATCCAGAGCTACTGCCACTCCTGGATCCACAACTGACTGTGTCAGATGAATTATATTAAACAATCTAGCTAAGTTGTTTGCTGATTGCCTTATTTCTACAAATCCAGTTTGATCTGGATTTGTTCATTTTGTAAAATATACCGTCAACCTATTGGCCAATACTTTTATAATCTGCACCTAATAATGAGATGGGCCTATAAGAGGAGGGATTCAATGGATCCCCTTCCTTTTTTGGGATCACAATGATGATGTTGTTGGGAAAAACTCTGGGAAGGTATGCATCTCCACTGCTTGATCCACCACCTTCTTATGAAGGTGCATTAAGAGATCTTTGAACTCTATAAAATTCCATAGAGAAACCATCCTTTCCCCGGTGATTTATTAGCCTGCAATGAGCCCAAGCTTTTCTCAATCTCCTCTCTAGAGAAGGGGGCATTCAGCCCCTCTCAATCTTCCTGATCCAAATTTGGTAGTTCCAATGTAAGCAAGAAATCATCTATTTTTGTGGGATCCACCCTCTTCCCCCACCCTGACTCTGTTTTATACAGATCCGTATAGAACTTTCTCAATGTTTTTTTATTTCCTTTGGTTTATGTGAAATCTTGCCTTTCCCCTTTTTGAATCGCATTGATTGCTCTTGAGACCTCTTCTGTCCTCACCTGCCAGGACAAGAATTTATGGGCCCTCTCCCTCAGCTCATAATAACCATATATAACCATTTACAGAGCGGAAGCAGGCCATGTCGGCCCTTCGAGTCCGCACAGGTTCACTTGAACAACTCCACTAGCTCAAACCTCCCGCTCTCCACCCATAATCCTCCAACCCCATCACCTCCATGTACACATCCAACTCCTCTTAAATGACAGAAGGGACCCTGCCGCAACTATCTCATTTGGAAGATCATTCCATTCTGCCACCACTCGCTGAGTGAAAAAGCATATTTCTCCTAAAAGGTTGCCCCCCTTACCCTTAACTCATGGCCTCTTGTTCCAACCTCCCCTGCCCTCAGGGGAAAAAGTCTGTTTATGTCTAGCCTATGTATTCCTTTCATAATTTTATATACCTCATTCAAGTCCCCTCTCAGCCATCTATGTTCCAATGAATAAAGTCCCAGTCTCTCCCTGTAATCCAGATGCTGTAAGGCAGGCAACATCCTTGTAAACCTTCTCTGCTCCCTCTCTACCTTATCTAAATCCTTTCTATAATGTGGAGACCAGAACTGAGCACAGTACTTCAAACCTGGCCTCACCAATGCCTTAAACAGCTGCAGCATCACTTCCCATCTCCTATACTCTATACAATGATTTATGAAGGCAAGTGTACCATACGCCTTCTTAACCACCCTGTCTACATGGGAATCCACCTTCAATGAACTCTGCACCATAACCCCAGGTCCCTCTGTTCTTATGGGTACCTCAATGCCCTCCCCTTAACTGCATATGTCCTATTCTGGTTATTTTTACCAAAATGCAGCACCACACACTTGTCTACATTAAATTCCATTTTCCAGCCCACTCTTCCAAACAAATCAAATCCTTCTGTAATCCAAGAAAACTTTCCTCACTATCCACCACTCCCCCTATTTTCGTATCATCCGCATATTTGTTTATCCAGTTAACCACACCCTCCTCTAAATCATTAATATAAATGATAAACAACAAGGGACCCAGCACCAATCCCTGAAGCACCCTGCTTGTCACAGGCTTCCAACCTGACAGACGATTGTTCATCTTGACTCTCTGCTGCGTACCTTCCAGCCACCTCTGAACCCATGTCACAATCTCTCTACTAATTCCTAGTGTTGTCTAGATCTTAAGATCAAATTTTTGGTCTTATTATTTGCAGTGTATTATATTTGAGCTTTTTATTCATTAAGTTCTTCTGAACCCGCTCTTAGACAATCTTTTTCCATTTGGGCTATTACCTGTTCCAGATTATTGATCTCCTTCATGTGCCATTTTGATACCTTATCTGGCCCCTTAAATAAGCCTTCAAAGTGTCCCACATTAGGAAATTATCGTCAGTAGAGGGGCAGTTCGTCGCCCAGAACAATTCTATCTGGGCTCTAACAATGCTACAAAATTCTGGTTTTCCCAACAGAAACGAGTTAAAATGCCATCTATACTGTGGCATTATGATGGAGAGAGTAAAAGGTGAATGATGCAACAGCAATTGAGCCATGTACCTGGTCTCCACTATCCTACTTTCCAACTGGGATGATGCCAAAAAAAATAAGTTCTGGTGTAGTCTCGAGTAAAAGGAGTAATCCTTTTCTCTCAGCTTCTGCCTTCTCCAGACATCATATTCAGCTCTTTCATAAAGGCCAGGGTGGACTTAGCTGCCCTGGCTCTTGTTACAATCTTTGTTGACTTCTCCATGACTGGATCCAGATAAAAAATTGAAGTCCTTTCCAATCAAGACATTCTCACCCTGCTCTATTATCTTCAAGAATTTTTCTTGTACAAATTGTTCATCATCAAAATATATATTCATTAGTTTTCATGGTTTGGAGTATACTTGGCAATCCATTATCACAAATCTCCAGTCTGGGTGAGTGATCACACCCCAGACCACTACTGGAACATTCTTCCCTATCAGGATAGCCACTCCTCTGGCTCTGGAATTGAAGAAGGACATCGCCACCTGGCCCACCCACTCCTTTTTTAACTTTGTATGCTCTTGCTTTGTAAGGTGGGTCTCCTGCAGAAATGCTATGTCTGGATTTTTTTTTAGGTGTCAAAACTCTTTTTCTCTTTATCTTTCTGTTTATCCCATTCATGTTAAAACTTACAAACTTAATTACCCCAGACCCCTTCCACTGTCTTCTCCCCCTTCCTTCTTTTTCATCTGATACTCATCTTCTGTCCCACTGGTCTTCCATAGACATCTGGCGCAGATGACTATGCTTCAAACAAAACCTAGGCAACCTATAAAAAAACTAGAACCAACAATTCAAAGAAATTAAAAAAATACCTCCAATTAATCCTTTCCCTTTCTCTTCTCTTCCCTCATCTACTCCTACCCTTCCTGACACCAAGTCCCCCACCATTTTGTGGTGTGTCTAATGCCCCCATCTAACACTTACACTAGTCCCGCCCCACTTTCTTTGAGCTCCCCGATTTAATTCTTATTTTAACGTAAGCAATCTTCTTTAGACAGTAACAATAAAATGCAATGAAACATTCCCCTCATAATCATAACATATACAGTATATACAATCAATAATTCCACCAATTCCCTTTTCTTCCCTTATTTATATTTATAACTGGGAGGGTGCCAGGGTTTCCACACACCCAATTGACTCCTCAGGATCCATAAAAGACATTTTTTTCTCCTCTTACTCTTATTATCTCCAGCGATGTAGGGTGAAGGAATGTAAACTTGATCCCTTTTTGCCTAATATTTTTCTTCACCTGGTTGAATTCCCTCACTCCTCCATACTCAGCCAGACACCCTCTTTCCTTTACTCCCCTTGCCACTACCCATAAAACTCTCTCTCTGTCTTGGTAGTGAAGGAATCTAACCAGAACAAAGCAGGGTCACTGATTTGGATCCGGGCAGAGTGTGAGAGATCGGCAGGCCCTTTCTATCTTCAAATCATCTCCAATATTTTACCTGACCAACACCTCAGGGATCCACCGGGTCTCTTTCCTCCATACCCTCCTTCATCCCATGATCTTAATATTGTTTCTTCTACTGAAGTTTTCTGGAGCCAAGTCCATTTTCTCCCATATTCTTTCTTCTTTCTTCTTCCACATATCCATCTCACTTTCACTTTTTACCAGCCTTTCTTTCATTCTTTCTATTCTTTCTTCTGTTACTTCAACTCTGTTGGTTAAATGTTCTTGATGACACTCTGGTCTGCAACCAATTTGTTTAATGTATTATTCATTTGGTGGATAGTGTCTATAATGTCCTTGACTTTATTTCCTCCCTGCCTTTCTCTTTAGTTCATTTCTTTCCTCCTCCTGCCCTTCCGAATCTTCCTCTTCTTCCCCTGAGGTCTTCAGCCTGATGTTGCCCATGCCTCTCGACCTCTCTGCTGTCCTCGATGACCCAGCTCCTTCTTGGACCCGCATCCTGCCAGTTCCGATGACTCATGTGCCTATCGTCGCTTTCTTCTCCTGGTCCCCGCGTAGGTCAGCCTTACCAGATGTCTTTTTCTTCTCTCCCATTGCTACTACCAGCACCGTCTCTGGGCCCAAGTTGGTTCTGTCACCCGCTGGCCTCTGCTGACCCTCTACAGTCGCCCAACAGTGCTCCCACCTCCACTTTCACAGCCTTCTCTAGGCCTCCTCATCCTTTCATTTTAGCAAAGCCATATTAACTCACCCTACCAGGAGAGTTTTGTCCCACTCCTGCCGCCATCACAGTCAATGCCTGCATGGGCCTGAGGTCAGTCTCCTTCTCACCACGAGGCGGTCCTCTCCCTTTTTCTCTTCTGTCCTGGTTCAACAATTTTTGCTTTCTTCCCATTTTCTTTTGCTTCTTTATTATTTCCACAATGTCTTCTTTCTTCTTATGCATTTTTTTCTTAAAGGGGATCTTCTTTTTTCTGTCTTTATTCTTCTTTATCCTGGTTGCTCTGATGCCATCTTGGAACCCTCCTCTTGTAACTTTTTAAACTTTTCCAAGTCTCATTGCCAATGCCCAGTGGACTTTGAATACTCCAAGGATTCTGATACGTTTTACTCACAATAACAGTTATAAGAAACACGGGAGCTTCTAATAAGAGGATTTACTCTAACACCAAGAAATTTCTGCATTTGTTCTTTATCATAATGCATACTTACATTAATATATTCAAATAAACATGATAAATTCCCCCAAACAATCACTGATCTTCCCAGACATGTTTGGAGTGGAATACTGAAACACTAAAGATCTTCTCTCCATTGTATAGCCATCAGAATGGCTTCCTTGAATACATCCGGGAACAAGAAAGACTATTTTCTTTTTAGTCTGCACCGTGTAACAATATTAAATGCGCACAAAGTAACACTATATACCTCTGCTTTTTCATCCACCACTGCAAAAGATGAGAAATCTAAATGACAAAATAATTCACATAGTGATATTTAAGCTGCTAAAGATATCTGCCATTTTCTTCATGTTGAAAAGCCTCTACACAATCCCAAACATACTTGGAAATCAAGGCAATTTTTCACATCAGTGACATCCACAATATCAAGCCTTCTTGAAGGAACACAAAGGAAATGTATTTCCTGTATTCATCCTCGCAGACAACTGGTTTACATTTCCACTGAGAGAAGACTGTTATATAATTCCTCGCTAAATTGGAGCCCGAGCTAGAAAATTCACATATTATTTTATTAGGCCAACCCATACTGACAGCTATCTGGAGGGGAGGTAAAGAATCAATACAATCTGACCTCTTGATTCAAATCTGGATTCACCATCGATTTCCATGGCACTCCATATTCTGAGTTTTTTTTAAATCAAGGTGTAACATACCTGCCATTCTTCAGGGTGTTTGATAATCTTATGAAACTTGAAATCTGGCAAGTTTTGCGAAAGGTAATCTGCCACAACTTCAGACTTGGCAAAATAAGGGCAATTTGCTCTGCCTGCAGTAATCAAAACAAATAATTCCCATTTTTAGAAGCAGCTACAGATCAGCCATCCAGGTAAACAAGAAATGTGCAAATACTGGGTTCCACAAAAGTCCAGGAGAAACTTAGCAGGTCACACAGCATCCATAGAAAGCACAAGGCAGTCAACATTTTGGGCCTGAGCCATTTTTCATTTTACACAGACTCAGCTCACTCTCCACCCTTTCACCATTCCTTCACACATGCACTAATTTACTTCTTAGACCCATGTTTACAATCCATTTCCAGAGCCTAATTCTGTTCATGTTTATCAATATGGGTTGGGAAATTGGCTGCTGCAATCTGAATATTACTGTACAGATAATAAAGTACTTTGAAATTGATCATTAGGTTAAAAAGTATCTGTGATGCTTAAAGGTGCAATTCATTTCTTTAATTCAGCCCATCTTTTAAAAATTAATCCTCTCCACTTTTTTTCTCAGTCCTAATGATACCAGGATTATTTAAATAATCCAGTGGCAGGAGTATGAGGAGATCCACAGCATCGTTTATGAGGAATTACACACTTAGATATTCATACTACACTCCACAAAATTGTGGACAAAATTCTCTTTAGGGCAATTCCAAGGGTTACCTGCACATAGGGGTGCTAATTTGAGATATGCCAGGGTAAACCAAAGCTCCAACCACGTTACTAATGGTACGCAAGTGTGGTCAACTGTGATTGGCTACTGCTGGCTGGACATGCCTCCCGAAACCGATCCTACCCATCACCCCCTTGCACGTTCCTCAGTCTTCCTGCCATGATCAGTCAATAAGGTTGTTTGTTGCTCCAGTCTATAGTCAATAAAAGCCTATCAGTTTCACAACCTCAGTCTTTTGTAGTAATTGATGGAACATCAGCAAATTTTCCCTTGCACTCTTTTGAATTCAGATTTATTGTCAGAGTGATATCACATAACATACAAGCCTGAAATTCTTTCTTCTGTGAGCAGGCAGAATTACCACTTATTTTTAATGCCAAAAAAACTGTACACAATGTTCACAAGTAAACAACTTAAAAAATGTAAATGACTTGACTCTGCAATATAGAGAGGAGAAAAAAACAAAACAAGTGCAGAAGTAAGAGTCCTGAAATAAGTCCCTGATGGAGTTTATTGTCAAGGGGTCTGATGGTGGTGTATGTCTTGTGGTACCCATACGTCTTTTCTGATGGTAGCAGTGAGAATTAAGCGTGTGCTGGGTGGAGTGGATACTTGATCATTGCTGCCATTGGCAGATTAACTACCACCCAGGCCCTTAGGCTGAGCTTTAGTAAAGCATCCTCTGACCTTGCCCCCTACTCCACCCTTTGTTGAATAGAATAAAATGACATTAAGTTAAATAACTTGTGTTTACTATGTATAATGTACTACATGTATAAGCAAGAAATTTAATTGTAGCAACAACCCTTTTCAGAAGTGCTTTAATGTAATCGTGCTCCGACTGGTGTTGTCGAGTAATCAAGCATGGACTTCACTTGAAAACAGTTGCAGTTAAAACCGAATGCCTTGCCTGTGCTTGGAGAATAGCGCAGCCAACTTCTCCTGATTTTCTCACCATTTGTAAGTGCGGTGGTACGTTATCACACACTAGGTCACCAGGTGGCTCACACCTTGCATATATATATATATATATATATATATATACACACATGACCATATATATAAAAATAAACCAGTGGAGACCCATCCCCCCTTATTCAGGCCTAGGCTTGCACAGAGGCGAGAACTCAAGACCAAGCTGTATATATTAGTCTATTAAAACTAGCATTTTACCTGCACATTGTTTTGTGTGATTTGATGCTAGTTGCCATCAATTTAATAGTCTAATATATATCCCAGCAGCCCTCGACTCAGCCGAGTCCCGACTCAGGGACCCAGGAACAGAGACAGGCCTTTACTCATCCAGTGGTCATGGTAGACTACGGAAGGGGCAGAAGCATCCTGGAGCAGGTAATGAGCAGTCGAGAGCCCTGCCTGTTAACTAACTCACTGGGACCAGGACCGGCCATGCAGACCACGGGATTCCTGGTGTACGACCAAGAGTCTCACCAAGCATGGGTGGAAGGCATGCAGAAAGTTGCCCTAATGATCATGATTTATCGGCAGGACTGTGGGGACGTACGACTACCCCAGAGCCACCCCCAACCATCCCCGATTCCCCGGAGAAAGCCCACGTTTCCGCAGGACTGGGTGATCACATGGGAGAGGGATCAGGACAAGTACGCACCCCCCCCCCACCCGCAGCTACTGAACCACAGGTTGAGGTTCAGCCAGGTACTGAAGCCCGACAGGCTAGAGCTGGATCCCAGAACTCCCAGAGCGAGCATGCACTTCGGCTGATGGCAGAGATGCTTTTTAAATTACATGGGGGTGGAGTAAGCATCAGAGGAGGAGATGCTGATGCTACTGTTAGCTCAGCTGGGGGAAATCGCCCGTACTCATTAATACAGGACACCAAGTCATATCAAGAAGTGATGAACACTCTGCAGAGACACGATAATAGAGGGCACAGTGAGCTGCACTCCAGGCATCGGCTTATGACCTGTTCGCAGCAGGCAGGGGAGTCTGTTAGAGACTTCATACTCACGCTGAAAGATTTAGCGAGGGCTTGTACTTTTAAAGCAGTATCAGCCCAAGAGTATGCGGATGACCTGGTAAGGGACAGAATTGTAGCCGGTGTCAGATCAATGGAAATAAGACAAAGGCTGCTGGAAAAGGGGATCGTTAGGCTTGAAGAGGCAAAAACTATTGCGGAGGCTCTGGAGGACTCTAGGAGGGAACGAGAGGAGTACTCAGAACAGGACTCGTTAGCCCCTCACAGGGAGAGATACATGGGTGATCAAGGGCAGCACATAGCAGCGCCCCAAGTGCCTTTCTGCAGGCAGCTAAAGCACCCCAGAGCTCACTGCCCAGCTAGGGAGAAGGACTATTCAAGGTGTGGAAAGAAGAGACATTATGCAAAAGTCTGCAGAAGCCTCAAGACTCCCGCCAAAGCCGACTCTCATGCAAATGAGAGGTGGGAAAGCTCTTCTCCTTCCCCCACAGGCAAGCAGAAGTGGAGTGCCCTGTGCTGTTGGCCATCTTGGAAAAGGGACGCTGGACAGAGGACATCACGACTAGGGGACGAATACGATGCCAAATGCTACTATGACCAAGATGCAGACTCCTACCAGAATAGAGGACTTGCCATGCTGGCCTCACTGCGATTGAATCAGGCGAGTCCACACAATTTATCGGTCACAACCATTAGTATTAAGATTAACAGGTCCACTTTAAATTGTTCAGTGGATAGTGGGAGTACAGAGAGTTTCATAGACCAAGGGCTAGTAGAACTTCTTGCGTTAAAAATGTACCCGAGTGACTACCAAATTTTATGGGGTCTACAAACATGTAACTAAGGTCAAACATTTCTGCAGGGTCACACTGGAGATACAGGGTATGGAGTATGAGGGGTTTAAGTTGCTGGTGCTCCTGCGCCTCTGCGCACCATTACTGTCAGAAATAAAACTTCTCACACATGAGTCTCTTTAAAACTGATGACACGACAAGCTTTATTTACAAGTCTGCAGAGTTGGACTCAACTGGTTTCTCACCAGTTAAGCCCTGATACATACAGTGCATTGATTTTTATACCTTTATTATTTGCCCTTCCCCTTCTTATTAATACTGTTTTAATTGGTTAGTATTACAAAAACATTCTAAGTATAACTGCATTATTAATTATCACGTTCGTTACGTACGCTGTGAACTCTACATTCACTGAATTCTGTTTCTCACACTTCTTATCAATCCTTTGTCTCCTGCATGTCTCTCACTATGACCATGAAAAGATAGGTTTAAAAAAACATATTCAGCAGCTCCTTCTGTCCTTGACTGCTAGTAAACTCTCTGTCCATTCTGGCTTCCCTGTTTATGATTAATCATCACATTTTAACTTAAGTCTTTTTAACCTAAATTCTCTATATCACAATTACTGCTGGGGCTGGACTTTCAGTGCCAGCTGAAAAGCATCACAATAGTGCATGATGGGCCGCTCCCCCCACTACTCCTTAGAAATAGATGACACTGTAACCTTACAGCCCTGAATATAGAACCACTCCCGTTATTCACACACCTCACTCCCGACTGTACCCCAGTGGCCACCAAGAGCAGGAGGTACAGCCCGAAAGACAGAGTTCATTAGAGCAGAAGTCCACAGACTCCTGCAGGAGAGCATTATAGAGAAGAGCTCCAGCCCCTGGAGAGCACAAGTTGTTGTAATGAAGTCTGGGGAAAAGAGGCGCATGGTTGTGGACTATAGTCAGACGATCAATAAATTTATGCAGCTGGATGCCTACCCGCTTCGACGTATTGTGGACATGGTAAACAGCATTGCCCAGTACAAAGTGTTCTCCACCGTTGATCTCAAGGCAGCGTACCGCCAGTTGCCCATTAGGGAGAGCGACAGGATATACATGGCTTTCGATTAAGGATCTGATTGTGAAAGCAACCTGCGATCCATAGATGAGACGCCGGGGCCTGTGGCTCTCCTGCATCATCTGCTGTCCCGTCCTGCCGGTCTGTGGAGGTCTGCAGCTCTCCTGTGCCGCCCACGTTTCCTGCTGGTGCGAGGTCTCTGGTGGCCACTGAGTCGTCCTGTACGTCCCCGAATGCAACATATGCGTAGTGAGGGTTCGCATGCCTCACTTCCACGGGCTCCACCAGAGGGTCCGTCCTGTTGCGTCTGCAGTGCTCCGGAGGAACGCCGGTCCCGGTGTCATCAGCCATCTAGTCAGCACCAGTGATAATAATAAAAAAGTAAACTAACTCATGCAAAAAGTATTAATCAAAAAGTGATTTGTAGAAAAAATCTATAAAAGGAGTTCAAGAAGCTTGGAGCTAGAAATGGGTTTTACTGAGATTAAATCTAAAACTTAGCAATTATTTTTAACAATTTTATTATTTTGTGCACATCTTTGGCACATAATCTGTTTTTAATTAAAAAATGTTTAATGAGTCAAACTAGGAAAGAAGGACTTTTGTTCTGCAGACATTCCATAACTGTTCAATACACGTTTGATACTTGTTTGATCGTGAGCCACCAGGCATCTGCACCAGTGGTGCATCGCAGGTTTTTGCCAGTCAGTTTACAATTGACACTCATGCACCACGGAGTTGTGCTTTGTTCATCCTTTGTGAATATTTGCAGATTTGTACTTTTTTAAAATTAAGCCTTGTTTTTACATTGAGTTACCAATCACAGTGTTAAAGAAAATGAGCAAAAGAAAAACAGAAAGTGATAGTAAGCATGAATTCAATGAAAATGAATTCTTATTTATAGTGAGTCTGTCAGGAAAACCATTGTGTATTGTTTGTGAAAACACTTTCTCACATAATAGAAGACATGATCTTAATAGACACCATCAAACACAATATCAGACTGAAATAGAAGGAAAACTGAAACTAATGCTTGGGTCCAAGTTACAGAAAGAATATCTGATTAAGAAAAAGGAAGAAATCAAAAGAAGGCAAAGTATATTTGTTAAAATAAGTTTTGAAAGTTTGGCAACAACAGAAGCATCCTACATAATTGCTTTAGTGCTGGCCATAAAATGGAAGTCTTTCTCTGATAGAGAAGAAATTGTTAAGATAGAGAAAAAATTGTTAAGCCTTGTTTCCAAATATTTGCAAGATGTCTTGGTGATAAGAATATCAAAAGTAGACGAAATTGCTCTGTCAAAACAAACAGTTTCGAGACACACCAAAGAACTCTCCCATGAGCAACTGAAAGACCTTTTTAGCTTTGGACAAATTTGTTGACATATGTGATGTAGCCCAATTAACCATTTTTAGAAGAGGAATTAATAATAATTTTAGCGTCTTTGAAGAACTTATTGGTCTCAAGTCACCTCATAGGAAAACAAGAGCAGACATATTTGACAAAGTAAATCATGCCTAGAAAATCTACAAATTGATTCGAGTAAACTCATTGGTGTTTGTCGGAGCACCATCAATGATAGATAAAGCCACTGGGACTACAATTTTGCTTGAAAACTTTTTAGGTTGTCCTCAACTAAAATATCACTGCATTATACACCAAGAGTCACAGTGTAGAAAAACTTTAAATCTTCAGCATGTTATGTTACTGGTTATGAAATGCATGAATAAAATTAGAGCGAGGATTCAGAGAATTCAGAGAATATCATGAAATGTTAGATTTGGAATATGGTGATCTCATCCTTCATTGTGAGGTGCATTGGCTTTCTAGAGGACAGGTTCAGAGTAGATTTTTGAAATTGAAAAATACTGTTTATAATTTTCTAGAAGAGAAAAATGAGCTGCCTGAGGAAAGAGCCCCTTTATATGATAACAATTGGCTAATTGATTTAGCATTTTTAGTTGAAGTTACCAGCCATCTCAATGAACTAAATTTGAAACTCCAAGGCAAGAACAAATTGTTTTCTAACTTAGTAAATGATATCAATGCATTCGAGATGAAATTAAAACAGTTTACCTCTTTGTTAGAAAATAAGGATTTGAGCCAGTTTCTGCTCTTAAAAGAGAAGAATGAATCTGCTGAAGATAATAGCAATTTTACAAAATATATTGAAAAAACGTTTTAGTAAGTCATTTGAAAGTTGTTTTCATGACTTTGCGAAAGAAGACTGCATACTTGCATTTATAACCCCATTTTCACTTAGTGACAAAAAAAATTATGAAGATACCTTACTGACTTGAAAGCAAATTCATTATTGAACATGAAATTTGATGAGCTTCCCTCAGTCCAAAATGCTTCCGACATGATTATTTTCTGGCAATCGTTACCCTGTGAACATTTTCCCAGAACTAAGAAAATTTGCCCAGAGTTATATCTGTCATTTTGGAATGATGTACAGATGTGAGAACAAGCATTTTCAGACATGAATTTGATTGAAGACAAAACGAGGTCACAAATGACTGATTCAAATTTGAAGAATTCTCTGCTGCTCTCAGTAACTAATTTAACTCCAAACATTAAAAACTTAGCGAAATGGAAACAGACTCAAAAGCCTCATTAAGATAATGTTTATCTTGTTTTTATATTAAATCAATATATCATGTAAAATGCTAAATATGTCTATATTAACAAACTTTTCACAAAAATTGAATGGGAGTACAATGGTTGTATGGCACATCTAAACTTGTGCTTGAATAAACTGATACATGGAATGTAAAAGGTTGGCCACCTCTGGGCCACAGCAACAGTACATCTCCAATTGTCCTTAAACTCAGGAGGCAGGTTAGTGTCAACCAAATTGGTTCATCTGTAATCTCATCTCAGCTCGAGGAGATGAGGATGATAGTTCTCCCTCTCCCAAGACATTAGTGGACTTACCTCTTACTACCTCAGGTCTTCTTTGTGCTTATTTGCTGTCATGTTCCCCTAAATTACTTTATCAGCTACCAAGGATGTGAAGAGGAAAAATTGGAAGCGCATACATGATCATACTTAGATTTGTGGGGGTAACAGCGCATGCATGTCCGTAACCTCACAGTTTTTAAGATGATTATTGATATTCCCAACCCCCTACATTGAGGGTGGCCCATCTGGCCACAAATGACAATAGTTAATTGGCTGTAAATTATATACATTAAGGGTGCAGGCACTTTGGCAATTTAGTTACCCACATGAGTATTCCATTCCAAATCACCCTGTCAGGAATGCTTTTTAATTTGGAAAAATTTTGAAATTTTAAAAAATTATTTTGCAAATTCACAAGATGCAAACTGGCAGGGATCCCATTCTTTTTAATATACCCAACCAAGTGAGCACATTGGTGAGACATGGATCACTTATACCTGGTGGATTCACATCTCTTCGCATAAATCTGGCCTTAGATACCAGCCCAGAGAATTGATCATTAGTTTACTGTGATGCGTGCATGCTGAAAAATATAAGCACTTTCTACATTACAATATAAATAGGTAAACACAAGCCATTTGGTTTTTCCTTCCATGACTGCTGAATGTGGACATAAAGACCCATCCCCTCTTTCCCAAGTGAAGCAAAGGCTAATGGTCAGTAACATGTTAAATATCATTGCTTGCTCTTTGCCCTTCTTACTATACAGGCCTGGGCACTGAGGCCAGTGGCCATTGGGGCTCAATTCTATTGCTCCCCTGTCCCTGTACTGGTTCCCATTCCAAGGGCTCTGAGATTATAACTATTTTGCTACTACAGCAACTGTGACTATTTATCCATCATTTTATAGATATATTTTATTTCTCTTGTGGCAAAATGTGTTAATTTAATTTATATTATTGTTTGTTAGTGTGTTTTATATTGTACCAAGCAAGAATTTCATTGCATTTGTACATAAACTCTCATTGCATGGCCATAAACTCTCAACATCATCATCCAAGTTAAATCCTATTGTTTGCGCTTTGCTCTCCAACTGCTAGTAGCACAAAGGATAATGGTCTCAGAATAACTGTTTGCCTTTTCCCCTGTCCAACTTCAAACATCGAAGGCATTCAGCTAGTGAACTCAGAGGAGCCCAACGGTCTGTCCTTTCCTCTGCTACTTGGGATAGGTTCCATTGCTTGCTTTTCATCCATCGAACGGCCATGGACACGATGGCTAATAGTCTCAGAGTTAAATTCTACTGTTTGTCCATTCCTCTGCCGGACTTCCCACATCACTGAGGTCAGTGTTAAATTGTACCGTTGGTCCGACTTCCCGTGTGAATTTGGGTAGTCCCTACCCCAAATTCAAAAAAATCTACCCTTTCCCCTACTCTGCTGACCTTTACCGTCACACTTCTTAAATCCAGGTGCAAAGGAAGCCAAAACGCGAACTCCTGCCACTTGCTCGTACACCTGGCTTCGTTGAACACGCCCAGAGAAGTGCAACTCACCTGCGACCACAAACCTCGCCATTTTGTTTGCAGCGTTGCCGGGCAACGGCGGTCGCCGGCCGGACCCGGACCCGGACCCAGGGTGCACGAGCCCGTCCCTCAGTGTCTTCCGGGTGCAAGGACGCAGCAGCGATTTCGATTAATTTATAAATCCTGCATCAAATATTTAACATGGCATTGGAAGACGTGAGGCTTGTTAGAATAAATCCTATTTCAGTGCCAAAGAACAGGGCAGAAAGATACCACAGGCTGATCCCTAAAGATAGAAGAGTCTCTGTGGAAAGGGACGTCCGGGATATTCTAAGATTTCCAGTCTTTGGAGGTGACTTTTTTTTAAAAAGAAGATAACGCAGTTAAATAGCCTGGATCAAAATTGTAATGACCTTAATCCAGCCGAGATTGTGGTGATGGGTCATTTTTTTCTGGATTAATATATGTTGTTATTTTATTTAAATACGCCAACATGCTTTTAATTCTCTTTTTGCAGATATTATACAGAGGAATGAGAAGCATTCATATGAACCCCCATAAATTGCAAGGGATTGTAGGAACGTGGGGCCCAGACAGTTGGAAGGGTGAGCAGGCACTGAGGCCACAGTTAGTCAGAAGTGAATACTGTACAGCAGACATCGTCTGCTGAGTCAGGCATGGAACCACTGGGATTTCTGAACTGTTGGATATTAAATGAAAAACACAAAATTGTAGAAATCCTCAGGAAATAAAATGAGATCTCTGGAGAAAGACAGTGTTAATAATTAAGATTGATGGTCTTTCATCAGGAGGGTGGATGATGTGGACTAGATTGTAAGAATAGAACTCAGGAACATGTGATACACTAACTAAAATAAACATTCAAATAGGGAACAGGAAATTATTCATCTAATGAATGTACAATATATGAACCAGCAGACATGGAAGCTGGTTTTTCAGATTTCAGATTTATTGTCAGAGTTCATACAGAACATGACATTGCCTACAACCCTGAGATTCCTTTTCCTGCAGGCAAGGTAGATTTAGCACATATTGATAGTGCAAAAAAAAAACCCCACTATGTACATGTAAACAAATAAAGACATTTAAATAAACTGTGCAATACAGGGGGGGAAAAATCATAAAGTGCAAAAGTAAGAGTCCTTAAATGAGTCCCTGATTGAGTTTATTGTTGAGGATTTTGATGGTGGAAGGGTAGCAGCTGTTCCTGAACCTGGTGGTGTCAGTCTTGCGGGACCTATACCTCTTTCCTGATGTCAGCAATGAGAATGGAACATGTGCTGGGTGGTGTTCACCCTTGATGATTGCTGCTGCTCTCCAACAGCAGAGTTCCCTGTAGATGATGGTGGTAAGGGTTTTACCCATTATGTCCTGGGCTGTGTCAGCTATCTTTTGAAAGGCTTTACACTCAGGGATATTACGTCTCTACACCAGACCATGATGAACCCAGTTTCCACAACATATCTGTAGAAATTACGATGTCATACCAACCATCTACAAACTCCTGAGGAAGAATGGGCGCTGACATGCTTTCTTCATGATGTCATTCATGTGTTGGGTCCAGGAAAGATCCTCTGGGATAAGACTCCCAAGAACTTAAATTTGCTCACCCTCTCCACCTCTGATCCTCCAATGATCAATGGATCGTACACCTCTGGTTTTTCCTTCCTGAAGTTAACAATCATCTCCTTGGTTTTGGCGACATTGAGTGTGAGGTTGTTGTTGGTGCATCATTCAGCCAAGTTTTCGATATCCTTCCTGTTTGCTGACTCTTTGTCCCTTTTTATACACCCACTACCGTGGTATCATCAGTGAATTTGCAGATGGTGTTGTCTTCGTACTGAACCATACAGTCATAGGTGTAAATTGAGTAGAACAGAGGGCTAAGAACGCAGCCCTGTGGTGCTCCGGTACTGATAGAGATTGTGGAGGAGATGTTGCCAATCCTCACTGATCATGGTCTACAGGTGAGGAAATCAGGGATCCAATTACACAGAGGGGTGTTGAGTCCTAGGTCTTGGAGTTTGCTGATCAATTTTGAGGAGATGATGGTGTTAAATGCCAAGCTGCAGTCGATTTAAAAAGTATCCTGATGTGTGTATAATGGGTATAAGGGCCCTTTATTTGCATGCCCATAGTACTTGAAACAAGACCAGTGAACTTTTGGCACAAATCAGCGCAAAGGGGTATGATTACAGAAATGTGGATGCAGTGTGAGGTTATCCACTTGGGAATGAAAAATGGAAGATCAGATTATTATTTAAATGGAAAACCATTGCAGCATGCAGCCATGCAGAAGAACTTGGAAGTTCTTGTGCATGAATTGCAAAAGGTTGTTTTGGAGGTGCAGCAGATGATCAAGAAGGCAAATGGAATGTTGGCCTTCATTGCTAGAGGGATTGAATTTAGGAACAGGGAGGTTATGCTGCAACTGTACAAGGTACTGGTGAGGCTGCATCTGGAGTACTGCATGTAGCTCCGGTCTCCTTACTTTAAATTTTTTAAATTTAGACTTTCAGCATAGCAATGGGCCATTTTGGCCCAAGAGCCCTTGCCACCCAATTGACCTACACCCACAGTACATTTTTAAACGGTGGGAGGAAACCGGAGCACCCAGGGAAAACCTATGTAGACACAGGGAGAATGTATAAACTCCTTACAGACAGCATGGGATTCGAACCCAAGTCCCGATCTCTGGTGCTGTAAAGGCATTGCACTGACCGCTACGCCAACTGTGTCACTTGAGGAAGGACGTACTGGCTTTGGAAACAGTGCCGAGGAGGTTCACCAGGTGGATTCCACAGGCGAAGGGGGTTAGCCTATGAGGAGAAATTGAGTCGTCTGGTACTATACTCGCTGGAATTTAGAGGAATGAGAGGGGATCTTATAGAAATGTAAAAGATTATGTAAGGCATAACTGGAATGGGAGAGGTGGTTAGGTTCTGGAAGATGGATGATTAAGGATGAAATACAATGTTGATCTTTGATCTCATTCAAGGGCAACTCTAATGCACAGTAAGAGGGCAACTTCAGATTTTTTGGTATTTTCAAAATATGCTCAGCACAATGTATGATAATGTGGCACAATCTTGCATCTGATAGGCTGCTGCCTCACAGCTTCAGCAATAGGGTTCGATCCTGACTTCAGGTGCTATTTGTGTGGAGTTTGCACATTCTCCCTGTGACCATTTTCTCTAGATACTCCAGTTTCTTGCCTCATCTCAAAATCGTGCAGATCAGTAGGTTCGCTGTAAATTGTTCCTGGTGAATGGTAGAATCTGGGGAGAAATAAAATGGAAAGTCTGCAGATGCTGTGATTGTAGTTCAATGCACAAAAGTGCTGAAGAAATACAGCAGGTCGTAGCATTTTTTATATAGCATAGATATGTAACCAACATTTCAGGCCTGAACTCTTTGCCAGAAAGATTGGTTATAATGTTTCCTCCACCAGGACCACTGCCAGACTTGCTGAGATTCTCCAGCATTTTTGTGTATTGAAGAATAAAATGGGTACTTGTGTCGGGCATTTGTGGATGGGTGTGGACTCGGTGGGCTGTTTTTTTCCCTAGGAGATTGCGACTCTATGAACCTTTCTCTCGGGAGATTGAGGCCATAATTAAAGGAAACTCTTGTCTGCATGCTCAGTTGATTTATTATTCAGGCTGAGGACGGGGAGAAGCTCCTCCCCACTCCAAAGAGGATATTTAGGAGACATCACCAAGGGCATTCCTGTCAGTTACTGGGAGAACCCAGTACTTCAGCATCATGTTAGGCTGTATGGCCTGTTCCTATGCTGTACTGCTCCGTGTTCCATGTATCCAGTGTGACACATTATAGATATGATTTGGGAGATAAATTGGGGCAGGTTTTTTTTAGTGTAGGTCACATATAAACACAGATCTTATTTGAAATACTGGAGCTCTGCTCATGCTAGACAGTCCAGCACCAAGAGCCTTTGCAAAATCTTTGGAGAGTGCCCAAGGGACTTCATTAATGGATTGCTTTTTACAAAAATGCAACAGATGAAAGAATCTGTCAGAGCCACAGGCTTTCTGGAGTGGAACTTGCTGTTCTAAGAGGGTTATGTAGTTTTGTAAGTCAGTTTTCAGAGAGAGATTTGTTGTTCAGGACCTCCACAACTCATTCCTTTTTAATCAGCCACTTCAGTGTCTTGCTGACGAAACTTGTTCCCTTCAGGATTCTCCAGATGATAACCTCTTTCTTTCAGGACACCACAGAGTTATTTTTGTTTCTCTTATTCCAAGTGAAACATTAGACAGCCAGTCCTCTCCTCTTGCATGACCCACAAGGGCTTTGACTAGGCTGAATTAAGGACTCACAACCCATCTTCCAAATGGGGTTTTTCACAAGCTTGCCAGCTTGTCCTTTTCCAGTCCCAGCTGCTGTTGCTGGCTGTAACACTGTAAGAACCTTCCTGAGTGGTAACCATTTACCTTTCAAGCACCAAAGCCTGGTGAACTTTATAAATGTTATATTTTGTGCACAGTATAAGAATTACCTGCAACCAATGAACTTGGAGGAATGAGAAGTGAGAATGGACTGTAAACCAAAGAACTTTTCTGAACTTACACACACATTACATACACGTGTGCTTAGAATTAGAAGGGGGTTAAGTTAGGTTAGTTAAGTCAATAGTGATAAGTTAAAGTGTGATTCTGTTTTCAGGTTTAAAGATGATCAAAAGCAACTTTTGTTTAAGTAACCATTTGTCTTGGTGAATATCTATTGCTGGGCTCATAACAATAGATAGATATTGGTAAGTTGTTCCCATTGTGGGGGAGACTAGAACTAGGGGACATAGCCTCAAGATCAAGGTTAGTAGATTTAAGATGGAGATGAGGAGGAACTGCTTTTCCCAGAAGGTGGCAAATCTATGGAATTTGCTGCCCATTGAAGCAATGGAGGAAACCCCAGTAAATATATTTAAGATACGGTTGGATAGATTTTTACAAAGTGGGGGAATTAAGGGATATGGGGAAAAGGCAGGTTGGTAGAGATGAGCCAATCATCAGATCAACCATGATATCATTGAATGGCGGAGCATCTTGACGAGCTAGATGGCCAGTCTTTATTTATTAATTTTTTTTTAAATTATTTTGGTTTTGATGGCAGATAGAGAAAAACTATTTTTTCTATAAAGACCCGAAATGTTGACTGATCATTTTTCTCCAAGAATGCTGCTTGACCTGCTGTCCCTCCAGCTTCTTTAGCCAGCAAGATATGATACCCATTGACTTAAAATTTCCCAGGGCCCTTGTTGCTACCTCAATGTCAAAGGCTCTCACTTCCATCTGGAATTCTGCTCTTTTAAGACTTCAGCAAAGACTTGAGACACATTGTTCTTGCAGGACAGAAATTGGTGATGCCACCCAAGGAAAGTTTCTATCACAGATGCACACCTCTGCATAGATTGCATTCCACTGATGGAAGGCCCCAGGGCCCAAATCTCAAATTTTTTCCCCTTCTTGTCAGTGACGATTGTCCTATCCATTACATTTTACTACTCAATTTAAAATCTGCTTGTTTTCATGCTCATCTATCACCAGGAAGAAAAAAAGGGGGTAAAAAAAAATAGCAACTGAGCCTGGTCCATTATACAGTTGTGTTTTCATCCAGCTCATTAGAATGCTAATTGGAGGACACAAAGAGAACCCCTGCCAGCAACACATTGGCTAACATCAGAGGCATGAACCAGGTTAGTGCACTAATTCTGGCTCCTGGTCAGTGAGCATACATTATTGAATTACATCTCTGCATATGTAAGTAGTTTTCTTTGCAGTTGAGTTCATTGGTACTTCCAGGTTAGACTCAAAACAAAAATGAAAAGGCTCCATACACTGGAAAACCCAAAAGCAGAGGATAGCAAGTTACAGGCTAATGGTGACCTGGAAAAATACCTGGCATGGGAGTGGAGATGGTTAAAGAAAGGAGGATCTACACTTAATGTTTTAGGAGATCGTTCAGCCTATTAAATCTTTGGCAGCTCTCATTTCCCTACTTATTTTACTGTAACCTATTCTCTCTAATATCCCCATCACCTCTAATCTGGTTATTCCACCATTCACCTACACAAAGGACTAATTAATAAATCAGATTATTATTTAAGTGGTGAAAAATTGCATCATGGTTTTGTGCAGAGAGACCTAGGAGCTCTTGTGCATTAATTGCAAATAGTTTGAAGGTGCAGCAGGTAATCAATTAGGCAAATGAAATGTTGTCTTTCATTATTAGAGGGACTGAACTTAAGCTCAATAGGGCCCTACTGCAACCAGACAAGGTGCTGGAGATGCTTCTGCTAAAGTTTTTTTTAAACAACCAAGACATCTTTGGGATGTGAGAGGAAATCAAAGCACCAGAACAGTTGTGGATGGGCATCAGGCATAAGGAAAGGGGGTCCTCTAGTAATATTATCAGAGCTGAGACAATTGAACTCCCATAGAAACAGGCCTTGCTTCTCGATGCTAGCTACCTATAGATGTCATCTACATTTGCCCCATATCCCTCTAAACCTTATCCATCCAAGAAACCTACATGGTCACAGAAAGTATGTGCAAACTCCATACAGACAGAAGCAGAGGTCGGCATCAAGCCTGGATCATTGGAGTGAGGAATAAACTCAATTAAGCTACACCACTGGATCTTCTATGCAAGGTACAAATAATTAGAGAGGGTCATTCACTAACATTTAACCTGTGGTCACGACTCAAGTTCAAATAGCCTTTATTTATCATTTTAAAACCACAGTTAAAAATTGAGACAACGTTCCTCCAAACCATGGTGCTACATTAAATGACACAAGACTACACAAAAACAGCATAAGACAACACAAGTCTACACTATTACTATGCAAGATAAAACAACAAAACTACACAACTACAAAACAATGCACCAACCCAAAGCTACATAAAGTGAATTTAAAACTAGACATTAGACACAGTAGAGACAAGCTACAATATAATAGACTCTGGATATTAAAAGTCTGATAGCTTTAAGAAAAGAAACATCCACCAGGTCTGGAGAGGCCGCTGAGGGCATCTTAGACCAGGTTTACAGGAATCTAATAGACTCTAGATATTAAAAGTCTGATAGCTTGAGTGAAAAAAACCCACCACACAGTTCACAATCCTTAGGAGCCTGAAAGCTTCGACACCATCCGTCACAGCACCCTGCGATCCAAGACAGCGCACCCTCCAGGATCTCCAAACCAGACACACAACACTGCCACTCCAGACACCGTGAACACCCTTTGTAGAACACTCCATGATGTCGCCGCCTTGACCACTGGCAACAAGTGACGCTGAAGGCTGGAGGCCTTGTTCCCACAGCAGAGGCTTGATCCCCACAGCAAAGGATCAGTCTTCACAGCAGTCGAGGCCACGCAGTTTTGTAGCTTCATCCCAAATGTTTGTTGTTGCCTGGTTAAGGCTGGAATGTTCAAAATTTCCATTTCGAAAGATGAATTAAAGGTGATCTAATTGAGTTGTTTTGGACAAATAAAGAACAACTGGAGAGGAAATATTTCCCATGAAAGAAATTTAGATCAAGGGGTTATAACCTTAAATTTACAGATATGTATTTTGGGGATATTGTTAGGAAGCACCTTCCCGTGCAGATTTGAGGTCTGCTGTCCAGTACCAAGATTAACAAGAATAGCATGGGATCACCCACCACTTGCAGATTTCCCTTCAAGTCATGCACCATCCTAACCTGAACATTTATCATCATTGCTCTCCAGCAGCATTGTTAGAAATACTGCCCAGGTTCAAGAAGGTGACACACCATCTCTGAGTCGCCATTTTTTAATGTGGAGGTAGGCAATGAAATGTTTCACCCTCAAAACTTGAAGGAAATAAAACACAAATGGGCCACGGAACTCCAGAACAGTCTCTTTAAACACCCGTTGGGGATGGTAAGCACCAGTGAAATTTTCAAAGCTTGGATTTATGGACGAATACAAAGCATTTCAGCAGATCGGACAGAATCTGTGAAGAGGCCTTTAGTCAACATTTCAGGTCGGTTCCTGTTTCTCTAACTCCTACCCCACCAAATGCAAGCTGCAAACCTTTGGTATCTGTAACAACAGAGGGGACAAAAACTCAGAGATGAGGGCAATAAAGGAATCTAGAGAAAGAAGAATAAGAAGGGACAAATGAGAGATGAATCACATTATTTGGTTGTCATGTTGGGAGAAACCTAATAAGCATGTTTCCTGTTGATCCACTTTTCAGTCATTGTAATAATTGTATATATACCAATTTTATAATCAATAGGAAGAAAAGTTTGAACAGCAGCCTTCTAATTTATATGCTGTTCATTATCTTCAAACTATATTTTGATTGGATATTTTGTATATGCCCCAAGAAAATCAATTGAAATTTCATTAGAATCATTCTTGCTTCTATTAATCGGAGTAGCAAGCGTCAATTGCAAAGGACCAATAGCATAATGTGTTTCTACTGAATAGTTTTCAAACTGAGTGATTTGCAGGGCTGGTGGTGTGCTGATGATTAAAAGCATTGGGCAATGCGATTGGTCAATCAGGAGCAGTGGCACTGAGAATGACCAATTAGGGTGACTCAAAAGAAACAACCCACAGGTTTTTTTTAAAGCTGGCAGCTCAGGGAGAAATTTACATGGATATGACTTTAAAAAGACATTAATCAATAATAAATTAAAGTAGGGTATGTGGTTCAGACAAAGAATGCTTGCATTCTGTAGAAGACATTGCAGTACATATTGCAAAAATCATGATTAAAAAATAGCAACTAGAGGGCAAGAAAAGAGCAAAACCTAAAAATCAAATCGTTTCTTTAAGCCCCACTTTATCTGTGGAAGTTAAAACTTGAAGCATCACATCCAGCATGGATCCACATCAGGTGTTGCTGAAGCAAGTGTAATCATGATCCCATTTCAATTGAAACTCCTAATGGTTTGGCATGTGGCTATTAAGTGCTGATTCTCACACTCCCTTGCACTCGCAGGGCCCCGGCTCCCACATTCCCTTCCCACTCGTTGGGGCTCTGGTTCCCGTACTTCCTTTAATCTCACCTGGTTCCTTCACGGTGCTCCTTTGAAATTCACCAGCTTTTGACATTCCTCTACTTCTATTCAAACTTCAGATTTATTGTTATAGTACATATATGACATCACATACAGCCTGACTTTTTTTGTGGGCCAGGCAAAATTTCTACTTATTAGTAATAGATATATATGCAAAAGAGAGAAATGTAAACAAAGAAATAAATGTAAACAAACTGTAATATGAATCAAAATAAATATTCAGTAATAAATAATGTGCAAAGAAGAGTTCTTAAATGAATCTCTGATGAGTCTTTGATTGAGTTTGTTGTTTAGGAGACTGATGGTGGAGGGGTAGCAATTGTTCCTGAACCTGGTGGTACAAGTCTTGTAGAACCTACACTGCTTTCCTAATGCCAGTAGCGAGAACAGAACATGCTCTGAGCGCTGTGGATCATTGATGATTGCTGTTGCTCTCCAACAGCAGCATTACACATTGAACTTCTCTATGGTAGAGAGAGTTTTGCTTGTGATGTGAAGGGTTGCATCTACTTCCTTTTGCTGGGGTTTCCACACAGAGGTTATTGGTGCCCCCTCATGATGCAGCCAGTCAGGACTTACCTCTACACATTTGTAGAAGATTGCCAGGGTTTCTGATATCATTCCAAACCTCCACAAACTCCTGAGGAAGTAGAGGCATTTGCATGCTTTCTTCATGATGACATCAATATGTTGGATCCAGGGAAGGTCCTCCGACATGATGATTCCCAGGAATTTAAATTTGCTCACCCTCTCCACCTCTGATCTCCCAATGATCACTGGATTGTACACTTCCAGTTTTCCCCTCCTGAAGTCCACAATCAGCTCCTTGGTTTTAATGACATTGAGTGTAAGGTTGTTGTTAATACACCATTCAGCCAAGTTTTCAATCTCCTTCCTAAATGCTGACTCATCACCTTTTATTTTAAAGAGTCCATTACCATGGTATCATCGGTAAATTTGTAAATGGTGATGTTCCAAACAACGGAGTAGAGCAGGGGACTAGGTACATCGCCCTGTGGTGCTCCAGTGGTTTTGGAGATTGTTGAGATAGCCCTGTCAATCCACAGAGATTGGGATCTGCAGGTGAGAAAATGCAGGATCCAATTACACAGTGGTGTACTTGCATACACAGTGGTCCTGATGTATGCATCTTTGCTGTCTAGAGCCAGTGAGACTGCATCTGCAGTAGACAAATTGGAATGAATCCATTGGGTGCTGATAATGTTCCAACACCAGCCTATCGAAATACTTCATCACCATTTCCCTAGTACCCTTGCCAGTGCCTCATTTCCAAATACTTCCTTTAAGCTTACAGGGTTCACCGGAAAATGTTTGATTCCACTGTGCAACATCTTAAATAATGTGTGTTGGAGTACTAATTGTATTACATCTGGTGGTCCAGAAAATCTGCTGGTCCAAGTGTGCTGGATTAACAGACTTTTACTGTGTCGCATTTGATCCAGCAATAGGTTTCTGACACTCCTTCCAGGTGTTGTCAATCCCACCTACTTCTACCTACATAACATTAGGAGCTAAAATCCCTGCCCCAGCTCAGAGTCACAGAATCACATTGCACAAGCCTTTTGGCCAAATGAATCTGCACGGACCACCGAGCACCCACTTAGTTAATTCCTTTTTATTCTCCTCATATTCCCACCAACTCCTCCCTGTTTTCTCACCTCCACAGAAGTAGCAATTTTCAGTGACTGATCTGTCTATTTCATTCGCTAAAACACTTCTTCATTCCTGAATTAAGCAAATAATGAAAGGCTGGAGGAACTCAGTGAATAGAGAAATGGTCAGTGAACATTTTGATTTGGAACCCTTTTCTAAGACTAAGGAATGGGAGATGGCAAGCTTAAGAAGGAGGAAGGAAGGGCTAGGGAGGGGCTGAGTAACAGGATACTGAGCAGATGAAGGTGGGAGTGGTGTTTACAAAGAAAGAGCCAGGTAAATGTTACAGAACTGTTCAAATCTGAAATGCAGTTGAGAATATTCTTCATCTTAAATAAGGTCTCCTGTATTGAATGTCAAGTAAAGGGGGTTACTTTGATTAGCAAGTGAGAACATTAAAATAGTGACCAGTGGCTGATGATGTATTTTCCTTGAGCAAGTTACTTCATCTCATGAATTAGTGAAGAAGCCTTATGAATGGCCAAGAGTGTTGGGAGGTTGCAGGATCAGGAATGGGGGAGGGTGCTAGGGGAGAATGTTCAGGCATCTGCAAGCTGCATATTTTATGTTTCGTAACTTATTGTTTTAAAGATAATCATATCCAGGATGAATGATAACTGCATGTGAATAATTATCTATCCAAGGACTTTAAAACCAACAGCAATAGAAATTCACCAAGACAATGGCGACTTAAACAAAATTGGGTTTATTTTCTTAATACAGAATAGTAAGATTAATATTTAACTTTTCATTAAGTTACTTAACTCCCTCCTGATTTGAAGTGCGCACATGTGTGTGTGTGTGTGTGTGTGTGTGTGTGTGTGTGTGTGTGGTCAAGATGGTTCTTTTTCAATGTTCATTCATTTACTGTTCACTTCTCCAAGTTCACTGGGATCAGCAGTTTTCAATACTGTGCACAGAATCAAACAGTCATTACATTCAACAGGCTCTGGTGCCTTAACTTAAGTTGTTATCAGTCAGGAAGGTCTTTGGTGGATGCAGAGAGATTGTTCATTGAAACTGATTTCCTTCAATCAGCAACCAAAGTATATTTCCGAAGAAATGTGCCTTCTTCCAGGTTACTGAAAAGAGTTCTTCTTTTCCCCTTTTTCAGGAGAAACACAGCAACCAGCCATTACAGAGATTTGGAATAGGCTGAATTCGGAATTCGAAACCCATCTTGAAATGGGTCTTTAGCAGGCTTTTCACTTTGCAGCCTTTCACTGACTGCAGCAGCTTTTATCTCCCTCTTTCCTTTTTGTCACTGTTTCTGTAATGTGATGATTGGTTGTGAAAAGTGACCTAAACTATCTAATCTTGTTCCCCTTTTTAAACATATATTTTATTAATTTATTCCATAATATATTTTACATTTATAATCTCTTTTTCTGCCTCATGGCATATTGTGGTGACATAATATACTATTGTAGTTGGTTTATCTTACATAACTGTGTAGCTGCAACATCCATCTTTTTATTGTACTCATGTCCCTGACAATAAACTCATTACTCATTCATTTCCAATTATTCCAAAATTGAACAGAATGTAGGGTAAAACCTATGCCTTCAGATTTGAGAAAGCGGAAGATTGTGAGGAGGAATTTTATTTTTTCACACCATGTGCAATGGGACCCAAGGGATATTGGCTCAGTGGGTCTGGGCTTATTCATGATGGTAATATCACGAGGAATTTATGTGCCTCGTTGACTCATTCCTGCTTAATGGAAACAGTGGGGGTGAAGATGAGGTATAGCAGATGCAAGAAGAGAGAGAAAACATTTGGAACAATGCCCTCATGAGCAGCAAGGCAGCTACACTGGTCACATTAATTGTATGTTGTTTTATTAATTTTGCATCAGTAAAATTTCTTATTAAGAAGTCTCACATGTTTTTAATTGTTCCCCAATAGACTGCTCTTTTCATCTGAATATCCAATCCTTCCTTGAATAGGAATTAATCTTGCAACACACAAGAGCACAAGCGTGGTGATATGCCATTACACCACTAGGTCACCAGGGGCCACCACCTAACGACCCTATATATATAGCCGATCGGAGCTCATTCTCCTCCTTCTGACCTGGGCTTGCACAGAGGCAAGACCTAACTATATATATCATTCTGTTCAAGCCTGCATTTAACCTTCACTCTGCTTCATGTGGTTGATGTCGGTCTCAATTTAATAGAGTGATTTATATCCGGAATGGAAGCTACTCCTGTACTCGCCCATGCTCCCAACTCCACCAAAACCAGATCTAAGGATCCGAAAATGGAGATGTCCCACACATATGCAGCCGAGTATGGACCAGGCGGGGAGCCGCGGGACCGAAGCCACGGCAGAGAGAGGGACTCACCCAATGACCGAGGACTGCTAAAGGGACAGAAGCACCTGGGAGCAGGTAAAGAATGGCCCAGAGGCCTGCCTGTTAAGTCCAGCGACGCAGCCCCCTGGGCTCCTGCTCAATAGCCAAGGGTTGCGGCAAGCGTGGGCAGAAGGAGTATGGCAAGTATCCCTCCCGATCTTGATCTACTGCCAGGACCACGAGGACAGCCCGCTCCCCCAGAGTCAACCCCAGCTAACCCCCACTCCCCAGAGGGTGCCCATGCTTCCGCAAAATCGAGTGGCCGCGTGGGGAAGGGATCAGGCTTGGTCTGCGCTCCCACTGCCCCAGAATTAAAGACTCAAGTTCAGCCAGGTCCTGAGGCCAGACAAGCTGGAACTGGACCCCCAGGCAAGCTCTCACTTCAACCATTGGCAGAGGTGTTTTAAACTACGTGGGGGTTGATGAGGCGTTGGAGGAAGAAATGCTAGCGCAACTGGGGGATCTCCTGTACTTCCTTATACAGGCTGCTAAGTCCTATCAAGAGGCTATGAGCACCTTGCAGAGACACTAATAAAGGGCACAGTGAGCTCCACTCCACATACAGGCTCATGACCAGGTCACAGCAAGCCTGGGAGTCTGTTAGGGATTTCATCCTCACCCTGAAGGACTTAGCTAGGAGTGTACTTTTAAAACTGTATCTGCTCAAAAGTATGCAAACGAGCTCATAAGAGACAGGATTGTAGCAGGAGTCAGATCTACCGAGTTCAGGCAGAGGCTGCTAGAAAAGGGGACATTCAGGCTGGAGGAGGCAGAAATTATCATAGAGGCTCTGGAAGATGCTAGAAAGGAACTGGAGGAGTATACTTTGCTGGACTCATTAGTGTTCCTCTCCCTATGCAGAACTAGTGTTCAAGGGCAACATATAGCAGCAGTATCCCCCTAGAATGCTCCAAGTGTTCCTTTTGCAGGCAGCACAAGCACCCCAGAGCTCTCTGCCCAACTAGAGAAGCTAACTGTTCAAACTGCAGAAAGAAAAGGCATTATGCAAAAGTCTGCAGAAGCCCTAAGGGTCTCGCCAAAGCCTCTTCTCATGCAAATGAGAGGCCGGAAAGCTCTTCTTCTTCCTCCTCAGGTAGACAGAAACAGAGTGCTATGTGCAGCCGGCCATGTTGGACAGAGGATGTCGGACAGAGGACACCACCATCAGGGGAGGAATACGACCCAGAGATCTACTATGATCAAGATGCTGAATACCAGAACGGAGGACATGCCATGCTGGCCTCTCTACGTCTGAACCAAGCAAGTCCCACGATTTATTAAATGTGACTGTTAGTATTAAAATTAATGGGTTGAAAGTAAATTGCCTGATGGACAGCGGGAGTACTAAAAGTTTCATAGACCGGGAGCTAGTAGAGCACCTTGCCCTGAACACATGTTCTAGTGACCACCAGATTTTGTTCACATCCAACAGCTACACACCTAAAGTGACACACTTCTGCAAGGTCACATTGGAAGTACAAGGCACAGAGTACGAGCAGACTGCACGCCAATAGCCACCAAGAACAGGAGGTACAGCCCGTGGGATAGAGAGTTCATTAGAGCAGAGGTTCGCAGACTCCTACACAAGAGGCCATTATAGAGAAGAGCTCCAGCCCCTGGAGAGCCCAAGTAGTTGTAGTAAGGTCGGGGAAGAAGCAGCGGATGGTGGTTGACTACAGTCAGACCATCAACAAGTGTACGCAGCTGGACACCTACCCACTACCATGCAGAGCGCACATGGTGAACAGCATTGCACAGTATAAGGTGTTCTTCACTATAGACCTCATGCAGCATATCACCATTTGCCCATCAGAGAGAGCGACCACATATACACAGCATTTGAGGCAGATGGCAGACTGTACCAGTTTCTCCGTCACCCCTTCGGCATCACTAATGGATGTCACTGTTCCAGCAGGAGATAGATCCGCATAGTAGACAAGTATCAACTCCAGGCAGTGTTCCCTTACCTTGACAATATTACCATTGGCAGCCACTCTCAAGACGACCATGATACGAACCTCAAGCTCTTCTTCCAGGCAGCTAAGGAAAGTAACGTAACATACAATAAGGACAAGTGCATCTTTAGCACTAAGAAACTGGCCATCCTGGGATACATAGTACAAAACGGAGAAATCAGCCCAGACCCTGCCTGCATGCGCCCACTCCGAGACCTCCCAGTCCCTCACACACAGAAAATGTGAAAGAGATGTTTGGGACTCCTTGTGTACTATGCACAGTGTGTTCCCAACTATCCCAACAGGGCCCGCCCGCTCATAAAAGCCTCGGCATCTCCCCTCGGCCAGGCAGCTGTCAAAGCCTTTACAGAGATTAGGGACCTGATTGCAAAAGCAACCCTATGGGCCAGAGATGAGATAATCCCCTTTCAAATGGAGATGGATGCCTCAATGTAGCACTAGCGGCCACACTGAATCAGGAGGGGCGACCGGTAGCCTTTTTCTTGTAGACCCTACAGGGGTCAGAGGTGAGACACTCAGGGGTGGAGAAGGAGGCACAGGCCATCGTAGAAGCGGTGAGGCATTGGAGACATTACCTGGCTTGTAAGCGC
Organism: Narcine bancroftii; assembly: GCF_036971445.1. NCBI lineage: Eukaryota > Metazoa > Chordata > Chondrichthyes > Torpediniformes > Narcinidae > Narcine > Narcine bancroftii. The sequence continues at coordinate 224,201,644 of NC_091472.1, forward strand.
TTCACTCTGGTCACAGACCAATGATCCGTGGCATTCATGTTCAACAACCAGAACGGGGAAAATAAAAAACGACAAAATTTTGTGCTGGAGGATAGAACTGTTCATGAACAATTACAATATTCTGTACCGGCCAAGGAAGTTCAATGAGCCCCCAGATGCGCTGTCCAGGGGCATCTGCACGGCTCTCAATCACACGCTTGCACAATGAGCTGGGCCACCCGGGATTGCAAGATTGCTCCATTTCATAAGGACCCACAATTTCCCATTCTCAGTGGAGGAGGTAAGGACAGTAAACAAGGACTGTCCCAGCCAGACAGGGCTACATTGATAAAAGCTACCAAACCCTTTGAACGCCTCAGCTTTGACTTTAAAGGCCCACTCCCCTCCTACAATAGGAATGTCTACTTCCTTAATGCCATAGATGAATACTCCCACTTCCCTTTTGCAATTCCATGCCCTGGTGTGTTGGCAGCCACAGTAATAAAATGCCTGCAATCTATTTTCAGCATGTGTGGGTACCCCAGCTATATACACACTGACAGGGGTGCTGCATTCATGAGTGTAGAAGTCCAGCAGTACCTATAGGACAGAGGTATTGCCACAAGCTGCACTACAAGCTACAAACCCAGGGGTAATGGGCAAGTGGAAATGGAAAATGCCACTATTTGGAAAACAGTACTGTTGACCTTAAAGGCAAAAGACCTACCCGTGGAAAGATGGCAGGACGTGTTACCAGAGGCTTTACATTCGATACGGTCACTGTTGTGTACCGCCACAAACACGACTCCACATGACTGTTTGTTTTCATTTTCAAGGAAAGCCGCGATGGGCATGGTGCTGCCTAGATGGCTGATGACATGGGTCCGGCGCTCCTCCAGAAGCACTGCAGGCCCCACAAAATGAACCTGCTGGTGGAGCTAGTAGAGCTGAGGCAAGCAAACCTCCACTACGCGGTCATCGCATTCAGGGATGGACGGAAAGATTTGGTAGCTATCAGAGACATCATGCTGGCCAGTATCGTGTACAACAAGGAAGGATTACAGACCCCCACAGACCCCAATGGATCAGCAAGACGGACAGCAGATACCAGGACAACCGACCATCATATCACCCCAAAACGAACCACTGACTGATACACCCCCAATAGCCGGTAACCGCCCGGAAACCCATACAACCCCCCCCCCCCCCCGGCATACCCCTACTCTGCAGCCGACCAGCAGCCCTGCGCCAGTGGGAGAAAAAGAATTGTCAAGTCTTCATCAAGTTTTGATGGGTTCTAACCTGTTAAATTGACAATTCATTCACTCCCACCTATGCTGCTTGCCCAGATGATTTCCTCCAGCTGATTGCTTTTTGTTAGTCATTGATTCTTTCAGTTACTATTAAATTATTCAAACATGATTTGTTTTTAACGTATCAATGTTGGCATACCTGTCAATCCATTTTTATCCAAGTGATAGCGAATTAAATCAGAATCCGAATTTATTGTCATGAACAAGCCATGAAATTCAGTGTTTTTATGGCAGCATTTCTGAGACCCTGAGAGTCTTGAGCCTGCGAGTTGTAAGTGGCCTTTTAAATGGCAAAGTTACAAAGTATGCATTGCCAGGGTTGGTGGTGGAGGCTGGTACAATAGCAGCATTCAAAAGATTCTTAGATAAGCATTTAGATTGTCTGGAATAGGTTTATGACACAACATCGTAGGCCGAAGGGACTGTACTGTGCTGTAATGTTAAATGTTCTATGTTCTAGAAATCTCCCTCCTGCGGGGAATGCTCACCATCTGAAACTTCTAAACATCCTTGATTCAGAGCTGGTACCTGAGGGCTGGAAAATTCCAAATGTCATGTCTTTATTCAAAAATTGATCTTGGGCTTTGTGCAGTATCTAAGACCAGTCAGTTAACCTTGTTTTTTTTGGGGGGGGGGGGGTGTGGAGTTTAGTTCAAGAAACAATAATGAAGGGCAGAAGTTATTTGGAGAAGCATGGATTGATTGGAAAGCCATCAGGAATCTGTTAAAGCCAAATTGTGTCCAAATAACATGATAGTTAATTTAATGAGGTGGAGTTAATGAAGGAAATACAAAAACAAAGTCCTTGTGAACTTATAAATAGCAATAAGTAGTGAAATAGTCAGCTTGTCATCATGGATAGAAATTTGGCAAAGTTGTAGAGGTTATCGTCAAACTGGATGGAAGTATTCAATGAAACTCAGCGGTGGGCTGTTGGTGGCTCGGGGCGAGGAACCCATGCAGGTTGTGTGCTGCTGGTGATTTGTGGTCTAAAGACTCACACCAGTCTGTGGACTAGTAGAAACTGGCTCGAGACTAGGAGTACCAGGTATCAGAACTGGGATGCAAGAGGGTGCCTAGGCTGGACGAGCTCTTGAGGGGCCTCGGATGCTGAAGGCTTCCTGGATGTGCCAGAGATTTGGATCTGGAGCTCAGGGATGCTTATGGGAGGGAGAAAGATCAGCTAGTTGAGTGGTGTCATAACAACAACCTTGCATTCAATGTTAGCAAAACTAAGGAACTGATTGTGGACTTCAGGAGGGGGAAATCAGGAGAACATAAACCAGTCCTCATCAAGGGGTCAGTCGTGGAAAGGGTTAAGAATTGAAAATTCATGGATGTCAACATTTCTGAAGATCTGTCGTGGGGCCTCCATGTCGATGCAATCACAATGAAGGCTCGCCAGCAGCTAAACTTTGTAAGGAGTTTGAGGAGATTTGCCTCGTCATCAAAAGGCTCTCGTAAATTTCCACAGGTTTACCATGGAGAGCATTCTGACTGGTTGCATCATTGTCTGGTATGGAGATGCCAATGCACAGGACAAGAAAAAAATTGCAAAGAGTTGTGAACTCGGCCTGTGCTATCATGGGCATCAATCTTCACTCCATCAGGATATCTACAAAAGATGGTGAATTAAGAAAGCAGTCTCTATCCTCAAGGACCCTCACTATCCAGGCCATGCCCTCTTCACACTGCTACCATCAGGAAAGAGGTACAGGACCCTGAAGATCAACACCCAAAGGCACAAGGACAGCTTCTTCCCCCCTGCCATCAAATTTCTGAATGGACAATAAACCACACTCACCAACTCATTTTTTCTTATTTTGCACTAATTTATTTATTTTTAGATGTAATTTTTACCAATTTTGCACTGTAATGCTGGTGTAAAATAGCAAATTTCACAACATCTCATGACAATAAATTCAAAATCTCTGGGTTGCTAATGTGGCTGCAGACGCTGTGGAAGCGCTGGAGGTGACTCCATGGATAGTCGTTGACTCTGAAGGGACTCTCTTTTGCTTCTATTTCTCTGGCTGTAAGGGCTGCCAGGCTTGAGGTGATCTGTATTTACACCACTAGGTCACCAGGGGTCATCCCAGTGACCTTGTATATAAAGCAGTCCAGAGCTACAGTCTAGCCTTCCAGGTTCGTCTAGCAGAGAGACAAGTCCTCTTAGTGTACATATTAGTTTATTAAAGCTGTCTTATACTCGCACTGCTGGTGTGGTTATTGTCAGTACAAGGCTGATGGTAAACCTTTGTGTTCCTTAACAGCAGAATAAACGCAATTCTGTGTAATATTCCATGTTCCATGCTGTTTTATTCCATGTCAATAAAAGAATCTAGTATTCCTCAGTGATTAGTACTGGGACTGCAGGCTTTCTTCATGGCTTGGACCTGATTGCTCAGGGCATAATTCTAAACATGGAGATGACATAAAACCTGGAGACACAGTGAGATGTGAGGAGATGCTAATGGCCTTTGAGGTGAAATGAACAGATTGACGGCAGATGGAGCGTAATGTTGAAAAAATGCAATATGTCACATTTTTGGGTGAAGAATATAAACGTGAGGGCACAATTTTACAAAGGGTATGAGAATAAGGAGATCTGAAGGGAATGCACATTTTTATATAGCACTGATGGGCAGGCATCCTGCATGTGTGCACTGCCAAAGTGAGGTTGAGAGGGAGTGCTGAGTCTCAACATTGTGGCACTGATTAATCTTCATCTACCTTCTTTATCTACTTCTAGAAGGTGTTGGCCATACGCATACAGTCACATGCATCACATTGTGGGCAGGGTAGCAATTTGGAACCAGTTTAGTGCCTGTAATTTTCAAAAAGAAATGCCATTGAGCCAAGTCCAATTCACAAACATGCTGTGAAAAACTCAGCAGGTCATCCATAGAAAGTAAAGGATACCCAGTGTTTTTGGCCTGGCTCTTCATCAAGCAATGTTGGTTACCCTTTACTCACTATGGGAGCTGTATGGCACGATTGTGTTTTGCACTCGACCCTAACATTTACAGATTTTCTATTTTAACTGCCATGGAGCCCATTTTTATTCACTGCAATTTTAACATCCCTTAAGCTTGATACACTTGACATCTCAGAGGAAGCATCAATAACGAGGAGTATGTCTCTATCATACTGAAACAACCACTGAATCTGGGCTCCAACTGCAAATACCAATGTCTTGTTTATCATCTTCTGCATGTCACTCTGTCGCTTTTGAATATTTATAATTATCTAGCTATTTAGCATTAATACAGGAAGATGACAAACTTAACACTCTGGTATGAAGAAGCGATAATAGAGTTTATCACAGGGAATACAAGGCTCTGAACTAAAATGCAAAACATAAATGAGCCAGAAATTTTGAACCATCTGCTTGCTTTCTGATACTTATTGAATCTCAACTGACACTAATTAAATTCATTCAGCCATGATTCTGATCCTGCAAATTCAGCAGTTCAAATTGCTTTCTGTACAAACTTTTAGGATTAGTTCCTGAGCCAAAAAATAATTAGAATTGTTAATCTTGACCCAAGATAGGCATCCTCACATTACATGTGTTGGCCCAAAGGGACGGTTCTGTACTGCACAGATCTCTGACTATGTGTTAATAACACTTCCATTATTTGACAGTGAGTCATAGTTAAAGACTGCATTTTTTATTGATGGATTCTAATCCACCTAGCCTGCTGCTTATAGGTTGTTTCCTAGAAAGTGGTGACTTACTTTTGTTCTATTACATTGGTTCTAGATGGAGCAGAATAGTTGAAACAAAAACAGAAAATACCAGGTAAGGCTGCATCTATGGGGAGAGAGTCATCACTTTCTCTGCCATTTCTCCACTCTCTTCAACTCAAAACATGCTAGTCTGACTTCTACAGCACTGACTTGAAACGAGGACTCTGTTTCTTTCTCCACTGATGCTGCTTGGCCTACTAAATATTTCCAGCGTTTTCTGTTTTTGTTTCAGAGTTCCTGTGCCTGCTACTGTTTGTTCAAGAGCCAGATATCTCTATGTTTAGTGGCTTGGCTTGAGAAGAAGCACAGAAGCAGCCAAATAGCCAAATTGGCTTGTGCATAAAGTTTTCAATACACAGGAACCTTTTTGTCTCAGATTTCAAATGGTCTGTTTAGTAAAACATTTCATTCCTTTCTCCCTCATACTTACTTGGCTCAACCGCTGCATGTGAGTTCCAGACCACGACCACCCAAAGGCACATTAGATTCCTTCTTGAACCACCTTGTCTTATATAATACCAGGCTTTGTGCTAGGCAGTCACCAGAAGTGAAAACATCTTCTCCCTGATTATTCTATCGCATTATTTTAAAGCTGTCCTTTGGTCTTCTTTCTCCCAGGCTTTTTCTAATTTCATTATACATGCTAAATCAGTTCTGCCATCTTCCTTATAAATTATATATACACTTTCTGCAGTGCCTTTATACCCTTTTTTAATTACATAAGATCCAATTTAAGGCCAGGTTTGCCAGCTCATTTTACGATGCATTTAAGTCACTCATTCCTGTGAGCTAGAAAGACAGTCATCATACTAAAGGACCCATCACACCCGTGGACACACACTCTTCTCCCTTGTCCTAACGAGAGAAGTCTTAAAAAAGCACATACCAACAGGTTTAAATACAGTTTCTTCTCCACAACCGTCGGGCTCCTGAATGAACCCCAAGACAGTGCTTCTAAATTGCACTTTTTTTCCAAGTTGATTTTTTTTTTCTTCATTGTAACAGTATACTCTATAATTGTCCTGTTGTTCTACTTTATACAGCAGCAGCATGAATGTTAGAAGTGACCTGTTCGACTGCTGCCGGAAGAGCACTTATTACTGTATCTGTTCCAAACTTGAAAAACCTTTTTTTTAAAAAAAAACTCCCAAAAGTTGTTGATGTAGGAAATAGGAAATAAAAACAAAGAATGCTAGAAATACTTAGAAAGTCAGGCAGCTCCTGCAGAGAAACATCATTAACATTTCAGTATCTTTGGAAGTTTCATCAGAACTTTCTAATGGAAAATGGTTGACCTGAGTTGTTAACCTTTAAGAAAATGGAAGTAGTCAACAGTTTCTTCTGCAGAGTGGGACCCTTCAGTGAATGGATACAAAAAAATCCTATTTTAGGTTTCGATCAAAAACTCTACTGCTCTCCTTTGACTCCCACTACACGCTCTGGGTGGCAGTGGTACAGCTAGTTGATCCACTGTCTCACAGATCCAATAGCTCATATTCAATCTTGACCTTGGGTGCTGTCTGAGTGGAGACTCCACCTTCTCCCTGTAGACACGTGCATTTCCTCTGGGCTCTCCAGTTTCCTCCCACATCCCAAAAAAACCTGAGTTGGTAGGTTAATCAGCTGCTGTAAACTCCCTAATATGGGTAAATGGTAGGACCTAAGGTGGAGAGATTATGGATATGTGAAAGGGAATGCTGTAAAACTGTGCTTAATTGGTAGCACAGATCTGGTGGACAGATATGTCCACATTGTGTCTCAGTTTAACGTGTGAAAGACAATGCAATTTGAGAGTACAGCATTTCTTCAGCACCACCTGGCCCAATCATGTGTTCAAGTCTCTGAAGTGAGATGAGTTTATTGTCATGTAATATATAGATACACCAGAATTCTTACTTGTACAGCCACACAGGTATGTAAGATACACCAATTACCACAGTATGCTAAGATAGAAAAAGAGATAACAGTAATAAATTTAGATAGGTAGATAAACAAATATTCACTGTTGCAGTTAAGCAAGATTAAAAATGATGATTCAGTCATGCAGACCGACCTTGTGTGATCCCTGAGTAGTTTATAGGATTAAGGTAGGTTCAAGAGCATGATAGGTGTTGGCAAAAAACTGTTCTTGAACCTAGAGTTGCTGGCTTTCAGGCTTCTGTGGAGTTCAGTGAGAGGAGATGGGAGTCCTTTATGATGTTGGCTGCTTTCTTCATTAAGACAAACTCACAACCTTCTAATGTTATGAAACTGCTGCTCCTGTTTCAATCTAGACTGAGATGTGGAGTGGGATGGGTTTGAAGCATATATCAGTTTTGCAGCCATTAACCTGTCTGGGTTGAGGTTTCCACCTCAATCACTGAAGGTGCAAATTTCTTCTACATTAAAAAAACATGCAGCCATCTCTCAGGGTTTAGATGGAAATTATGAATCACTCTCAAATCTCTTCATCACTGAAGCAAACCTTCCATCTCAGTGGTTGCCCTGGTTACTGTTACCATATGCACAAATATAGTAAACAGAAATCTTCTTTCCCTTTAGTAAGGCACTTGATAATCCTATGATTTTATTGGTTGGGGGGGAAGAATCAACTGCTTTGCAAATTGCTCACTGCTTATAATTAGATTAAATGGCAGCTCAATGTCTATTGTAGGACAAGAAGGTTCTACTCTGCATCTTGACAGAATTATAAGGTGCTGAGTGATTTAAGTGCAAATTCGTTTAATTCTTTCTACTAAACTTATTCGGGTTCACTATTTATCAAGCAGAAATAAGTCCTCAGAAAACTGTTCAAAATTCATTAATGCTGATAGCATTTCAACAAAATATCAACACAAAAGGCCTATTAGTCTGTAGCAACACAAAGGGCCACCTTGGCCTGTTTCTGAACTGGTTTAATGTTTCATTACATGCTCCAACTTTAAACACAGACATAGTTCTCTTGCACAACTTTGCTTTGAAGCAGCCCAACGTCTACAGTTAAAGGGTCATACAGCATAGAACAGGCCAGTCCCATTCTGGGCTAGTCCCATTTGCCTGCATTTGGTCCAAATCCTGCTAAGCCCATCCTATGCATGGATGTGGTCTCCTCCACATCGGAGAGACTGGACACAGACTGGGAGATTACTTATTTGAGCACCTCAGCTCTATCTCCTCAATAGCATGGATCTTCCAGTGGCCACTCATTTCATTTCCCTGCCCTATTCCCTTGCCGGCATGTCTGTCCATGGTCTCCTGCACTGCCAGACTGAGACTACCCACAAACTGGAGGAACAACAGCTCATATTTCCATCTTGGCACCATTCAACTGGATGGCATTAACATTAACTCCATTTTTCATTAGGCACCCCCCATCTATCCCTGCCTCCTTTCCACTTGCCCTTTTCTCTCTTTTCTTTTCCCTCTGCCTCCTTTCCCCCAGCTCTGAACATCCCCTCTCCTGTAATTGTCACTTTTCCTCTCTCAGATCTTCCTATCTTTATCCAATTAATATCTTTTTTATGTTGGGCTGTTCTCCTCCCCCTGCCATTTCTTTCCAGCCATTTTAATTCAGGCCCCTGTTTGCTTTACTACTCATATCTTGATGAAGGGCTCAGGCCCGAAGCGTCAGCTATATATCTTATCTCCTATGGTCGCTGCGAGACCTCCTGAGTTCCTCCAGCAGTTCTGTGTTTTTACTACAGGTACAATCACAATGTCTGCAGACTTTTATGTTTCACTCACTTTCTTCCCTTCCTTCTGAAATTGCTGGTTGTACTATGCCAAGAGCCCAAACAGCACATCGAAAACAAAATGATCAATTTCTCTTCTCTACTTCAATTGTGCCAAACTAGATGGAGTAAAGTTATATCGACGTACAGCACAGAAAAAGGCCTTTTAGCCCACCATTGACCATCAAGCTTAATCCTATCCCTTTTATTTTCCCTGCTTTCCCCTCAGCTCCATCAGTCACTCACTCACTAGGGGAAATTTACAGTGAATTTACAGTGACCAATTAACCTACAGGACCATACATGTTTGACGTGTGCGAAGAAACCCCATCAGGTTCTCTCTTGTCACAGGAAGACAGTGTAAACTCTGCACAGACAACACCCGGGGTTGGGATTGAACTTGGGTTAGGATGTCTGCAATTGCCGCCCCACTCCTCGACCACTGGATTTCAAGAAACTTCCGAGATCTGAGGTAGCCTCCTTCAGCCATCCAGAGCGAGGCAGGCATGGCGTTGTGCAGCATCCTGCGGTGGATCCGACGCAGACGCAGGAGGACCACCAGGAAGCAGAAAAAGAATAAATAATGATTGTAGACAAAGGAGAAGCCCCTCCAGTGTGTGTGGTTCCCTTTGAAGGTGTCCTGTTGAATGTCCCTCAAAAGCAAGTAACGAGTGCGGTAAAGAATTGCTCCAAGTGTCCACTGAACTTCCTTATCGTAGACCATTTGAGCCGTTTTCAAGTTGGGAAGGAAAACCCATGATGGAGAACCTCGTGCATCCATGCCGACTTGAAACACTGACCTGTGCAGGTCCGCATGAGAGGAATACAAGCCACGGACATAGCGTTCCTTCAGGACTGTCCACTTTGTTGCACAATAATCCTTAGCAGCCTTCATGAATTTTGCAATGTTGTAATGACCACCCATGCGCAAGACATCTTCAGTGCAGTAAAAGAATTCAGAAAAACCATAAAATTCACTGTCTTTGTAATCTACAGGAAATTGGTAGACCCCATTGAGGGATGTTGAAGTCTCATTAGTTTTATTTAATAAGGGGCTTATCACTTCCCAACACCAATCAAAATCTCCCAGTCCACGCAAATACACGGTGCGCCCATCTTGATGAATTTCATCCTTGATGTCTAATGGCAAACAAGGGTCCAAGTATGGGATTTCTTCGGTTGTACCTGTCTTCTGCCCCAGCAACCTGTTTGTTAACGTGGTCTTGTAGACTATCTGTTCCTCATAGTGCTGCCTGGCAGCATTCCCACCAAAACCCAGAAACGTTGTGACATAGACTCTGTATACATGTTCAGTGTGATGGGCATCACAACCCAGGTTGAACTCTTGGCTCTTGGCCACCTCCTCCTGTTGTGAAGAGGCAAAGCTTACAGTTTTGGGAACTTCATAGGCTAACTGAGTGGAAACTCCACCCATGTCTAGTACACCAGTTGTCCTCTTGCGGACAACAGACGCCTGGATTTCAGTGCCTCGGACATTGACTTCCACCACTGAATCTTCCCCAGCACTGATGTGGTCAAATCTTCCAAGAACAAAGTTGATACCAATCCAAGCATATATGCCTACAATAAAAAAAAACATTCTTTCTGTTTTCCCGAAATTACCTCGGCATGTGAATCTACAAATAGGAAATCATAGTGAAATGGGATATCTGTGTGGAGGTCTTCAAGAATGGCATTTTGCTGGTTTTCTGGCAAAATCCTCATGAGGGCTTTACCACTTAAACCAATGGTAAAAAAAAAAGTTTTTCCAAGAATCTTTCAGTGTCTCCAGCAATTATATTTCAAAGCATGTTCTCATGAGGCATGGTTTGCGTAGCAGTTAGTGTCTGTGTGGGATTTCCCTGCTGCTCTGGTTTCCTCCCACCCTTCAAAACGTACCATGGTAGTTAATTGGGTGTAATTGGGCAGCGTGGGCTCATAGGCTGAAAGGCCTATTACCATACTGTATGTCTAAATTTATGCAGAAGAATAAATTCCTTAATCGTGCATATTGATTAAAGCTTACTGGATCGTTGCAGCTTGGTTAATAATTAACATCTAATTAATTTGTATTGACTCAGATAACATTCCAGCTGCAAATGACAACAGCAAATTATGGCAGTATCTATTGAACCTATCCAAATGTGACAGAGAGTTTTAAAATTTTTTTTTAAAATTTAGACATTCAGCACAGTAACAGGTCATTTCATCCCATGAGTCCGTGCCACCCAATTTACCCCCAATTTACCTACACCTCCTGTACATTTCGAATGAAAGGAAAAAGCCAGAGCCCTGGGGTAAATTCCAATCAGTCACAGGGAGAACTTACAAACTCCTTAAAGACAGCGCGGGATTCGTACCCAAGTCCTGATTGCTGGCGCTGTAAAAGCGTTGTGCCAACTGCTACACCAACCATGCCACCCAAGTTTTTACTTGGCTTTAGCCAGATAATGGTTTTTCACATCAAATTTAATGATGTCTGTGTCACCTCAGTCATTTATGACATGTCCACAAAGAGGAAAATGTCCAAATGAGATGACATGTGATCCTGGGAAGAAACAGTGGATGTGATGAATAATGAGATTTTATTGTCATATTAAGTACAATTTTCAGATGCACCATTAATCTTTCTTATCCTGTCACAGGGTCATAAGATACACCAACTACAACACTATTCTTTCTTTGGCTTGGCTTCGCGAACGAAGATTTATGGAGGGGTATGTCTACGTCTGCTGCAGGCTCGTTGGTGACTGACAAGTTCGATGCAGGACAGCCAGGCACGGTTGCAGCAGTTGCAAGGGAAAATTGGTTGGTTGGGGTTGGGTGTTGGGTTATTCCTCCTTTGTCTTTTGTCAGTGAGGTGGGCTCTGCGGTCTTCTTCAAAGGAGGTTGCTGCCCGCCGAACTCTGAGGCGCCAAGATGCACGGTTGGAGGCGATATCAGCCCACTGGCGGTGGTCAATGTGGCAGGCACCAAGAGATTTCTTTAAGCAGTCCTTGTACCTCTTCTTTGGTGCACCTCTGTCTCGGTGGCCAGTGGAGAGCTCGCCATATAACACGATCTTGGGAAGGCGATGGTCCTCCATTCTGGAGACATGACCTACCCAGCGCAGTTGGGTCTTCAGCAGCATGGATTCAATGCTTGCGGACTCTGCCAGCTCGAGTACTTCGATGTTGGCGATGAAGTCATTCCAATGAATGTTGAGGATGGGGCGGAGACAGCGCTGATGGAAGTGTTCTAGGAGCCGTAGGTGATGCTGGTAGAGGACCCATGATTTGGAGCCGAACAGGAGCGTAGGTATGACAACGGCTCTGTATACGCTGATCTTTGTGTGTTTCTTCAGGTGGTTGTTTTTCCAGACTCTTTTGTGTAGTCTTCCAAAGGCGCTATTTGCCTTGGTGAGTCTGTTGTCTATCTCTTTGTCGATCCTTGCATCAGATGAAATGGTGCAGCCGAGGTAGGTAAACTGGTTGACCTTTTTGAGTTCTGTGTGCTGATGGAGATGTTGGGGGGCTGGTAGTCATGGTGGGGAGCTAGCTGATGGAGGACCTCAGTTTTCTTCAGGCTGACTTCCAGGCCAAACATTTTGGCAGTTTCCGCAAAACAGGATGTCATGCACTGGAGAGTTGGCTCTGATTGGGCAACTAAAGCGGCATCGTCTGCAAAGAGTAGTTCACGGACAAGTTGCTCTTGTGTCTTGGTGTGAGCTTGGAGGCACCTCATAGTATGCACTAAATTACCACAATATGCCAAGACAGAAGATGAAATAATAAATATAAAAGGGATAGATAGATAAATATTCGCAGTAGAAGTTCGTGCAAGAAAAAAACAAATGATGTTTTAATGGTGCAGGCAGATCTTTTGGTGGTTCAGGGCTAGTTTATGGTAATATTGGGAAGTTCAAGAGCCTAATTGTTAGATTAAAAACTGTTTTTGAAACAAAATGTGCTGGACTTTAGGCTTCTGTATCTTCTGCCTAAAGGGAACAGTGAGAAGAGGTTGTGACGAGATTGTTGGGGCCCCTTATGATGTTAAATTTTAAGTGATTTTTGGACATACAGCTTGGTAACAGGCCACCCAATTAACCTACAACACCTAGTATGGGAGGAAAGAGGGGTCCCTGGAGGAAACCCACTCAGACACAGGGAGAACATACAAACGCCTTCCAGATAGCGTGAGATTCAAACTCCAGTCCTGATCGCTGGCACTGTAATGGCGTGGCAGTAATCGCTGCCGCCAACTGTGCCGCCCCAATGTTGGTTGTTTTCTTGAGGTGGCCTCTCATATGGATGTCTTCAATGGGTGGGAGGCTCGATGCCCATGATGAACTTGGCTAGGTTTGCCACTTACTGCAGCCTTCTGCATTCCTGAGGACTTGAGTAAGGAAGCCAGGCCATGATGCCACCAGGAAATAACTACAGTATCGAGATTTAGAAAGGTTAGATAAGGAACAGAGCAGATTCATGCTGGGAAGAAAGGAGGCTGCACAGTAGTGCAGTGGGGAGAGCAGCTGTCACATACCTCTGGTAACCCAAGTTCAATCCTGACCTGTGGTGCCAACTCTTTTTTAATAATATTAATTAAGCATCAAAAACAACTTCATACATGTTATACAGGTGTAAATTGTGCTCCTATTTTTCATTCTTTTAACAGAAAAACCAACACACATATACAAATGTTGACATACACCCTTAGATACATGCCTGGATGCCCCACTCCTTGGCCACCTTGGCACCTTTGCTGACAGTATCATCAGTATATTACTGATTGTATTGATACAACCGTCTCAGTTAGTCTTACTCCGTAAGCATTCATAATTTGCAGAAAAAAACACATAAAGGGTTGCCATTTGTGGAAAAAAATTCCAGTGGACTTTCTTAATGTGTATTTTATTTTCTCTAGTTTAGTAAAGAAACAGATATCCTGAATCCATTGTGTAATAGAAAGATCCCTGTTAGACATCCAGTGTAACAAGATTAGACGCTCGGCTAATAGGGGTGTAAATGCTATCGTGTCTTTCTGCAGGGTATTTAGGGAGTTGTCGGAGATTCCAAATATTGCAGTCAATGAACAGGGTTGCAAATTGTCTTTAAATATTTGGATAGTATGCTGAAGACTCCGCTCTGGAACCCTTGTATTTTGTGGCACTGATGAAACATGTGACTGAGGTGGCAAGGGGAGCCATTACACCTATTACATTTGTCCTCTGTTTCAGGATAAACGGCTAACAGTTTGGATTTTGAAACGTGAATCTTGTGCAGCACCTTGAACTGAATGAGTCTCAAGCGAGCGCAGGAGGTGGGAGAACAAATTCTCTCATTAGCTTCTTCCCACAGTTTCTCCTCAATTTCCATTTCCAATTCTTGTTCCCATTCTGTCTTTATTTTGGAAAGTAAATGACTTTTAATTGACAGAATATAGCTATAAATTTTTTTAATTATCCCTCTCACTCTGGAATTAGCTGATATTAGATCTTCCCAGGGTTGTTTGGCAGGTAACCAAGGGAAGTTTGGGAAAGCCTTTGAAATATAATGTCAAGTCTGAAAGTAACAAGGTAAGTGTGATGCAGATCAGCCATGTGTGTGTGGCAGGCAAAGCTGCTAACCACTCCGATTGCACAACGATCTTGAAACCTTTAGTTTCTCTGATGCCATCTCTGCAAAGTTTGCATGTTCTCCGTGTATTCCCTCCGAATTTCCTCCAGCCTTCTAAAGACGTGCAGTTTGTTCGGTTAATTGGCTGCTGGTGTATAGTTGAGTGATAGGATTTGTGGGAGATGGAAATTGATGGGAATGTTTGAAGAATAAATAATGTAACAATTGGATGCCTGGTATGGACTTAATGGGCTGACAGGCCTACTTCTTTGTTGTATGATTCTTTAAGAAGAAGTTGGGCTTGTAATCCTTGAAGTAGAACATGGAAGGAGCTTCCAAATATATGTTCAAAGTGGTGAAGGGATATGGTAAAATATTTTGAGTGATGACATTCTTATGAAGTACCCAGAATTAAGGCACTACATAAACAAAACACAAAACAATTTGCTCAAGGAACTTTGCGGGTCAAGCAGCATCAGTAGAAGGGAAAGAATGGTGCACTTTTCAAGCTGGAGCCCTCCAGCAAGACTAACTACTCTACACCCCAGGACCAGCCTTTAAGGTGAGGATGAGGAAATTTAAGGGGCAAATATTTTACACAGAGAGTGATGGGTGCCTGGAACAGACTGCCAGGAGTACTGGTGGAAGCAGATCCAAAGGTAGCATTTAAGAGGCTTCTAGGCAGACATCATGTTCAGCACAGAAACCCGGGCTGAAAGACCTGTTCCTGTGCTGTTCTGTCTTGATGTACTGCATAATTGAAAATTCTCGATGTTGGTCTGGTTAAGAGAAAATCATTTCAAGTGGTGGGAGGGTTGTTAATGAGTGGAAAGGAAAGGATAAAGGAAAAGAAAGGAAAGTGGTGGAACAGTTAGGATTGTAGCGCCAGCGACCCTCATTCAAATCCTGTGTCTGAGTGGGTTTTCCTTGGGTGCTCCGGTTTCCTCTCACCTTCCAAAAATGGACAGGATTGCAGGTTAATTTGGGTGTGATTGGGCGGCATGGGTTTAAATGGCTGGAATCAGCTTCTACTGTACTGCAAATAAAACAACCAAATAAATAAATAAATTTAATTATATTAATCAAGAGAAGGAAAATAAGATCACAGGGCCTCATGAGCATGTTACAGGGGGTAGAATAATTAGAAAGCTCTCTCAAGAGTTTGAATTGTCAAGAAGGGCAAATTAATGCCTCCAAGTGTTTTAACAATATATGACTACCAAAATCCAAGTTTTACGTTGTTACAAATTGAGTTATATATGGACTTGCTTGTGAATATCATTTGTAGAACTGTGGTTGATGCTAATTGCTGTTCAGTCACTTGTTGTAGAATAATTTATTCTTCTTATGCTGTTGCTATTTCCTGATAATGTTCATTAAAATTTAAATACACTGCCAAGAAAATTAAGTTCCACTCCAAAATATTTCAGATTATCTTTGGAATAAATGTCTCCTGTGACCTGACCTGGGGTAAACACATTGACAGCCTTTGACAAGGTGCCACACATGAGGCTGCCGAGCAAGACTGGTATTAAAGAAAATGTACTACCATGGATAGAAGATCAGCTGACTGGCAGAAGGCAAAGAGTGAGAGTAAAGGGGTCCGTTTCCAGCTGGCTACCGCTGACTAGTGGTGTTCCGCTGGTGTCAGTGATAGATGTGCTATTTATTTACGTCCTGTAAATTCTTTAGACGACAGAGTTGATGGCTTTGGGTCAAATTTGCTGATGATGCAAAGTTAGGTGGAGGGGCAGGTAGTGTTGAGGAAGCAGAAAGTCTACAGAGGGACAAAGGAGAATGGGCAAGGAAATGGCAATTTCCACTTGAATAGGTTAATTCTACTCCTACATCTTATGGTCACGAAAGCGCCCCAATACCTCTATTTTGCAGACTAAGGAAGTTTGGCAAGCCCCCCCCCCCCCACCTCATCCCTCGACAACTTCTGTGGTCCACTGTCGAAATCATCCACAGCATGGTCTGAGAGCTGCTCTGCTCAAGAGCAGAAGCAGCTACAGAAAATAATGAACATAGCTCAGAAAATAACACAATCCTCTCCCCTCCATGGATTCCACCTACATCTCTCGCTGCCTAAGAAAGGCAGCCAACATGCTGAAGAGTGTCCGTCACTGCCTGGATACACTCTTTTCTCCCTCCTCCCTCAGGGTGAAGGCGTAAGCATGTGAAAGCACGCACCAACAGATTTAAAGAAAGTTTCTTCCCTACATACCCATAATAGAATCAGAATTTATTGTCATGAACAAGTCATGAAATTTGGTGTTTTTCAGCAAACATAGTACAAACATTTCGTATTATAACTATCTTATGACATTACTATAAATAAAAATTAATGGCACTCTCCATGGATTGCTACCTTGTCATGGTGGAGAAGCTTGTGGGGTCCTGAGATCCCGAGAGCGATGCTATCTGGAGCTATGCTCCTGGTAGGGCCACCCACGACGGTTCCTGACAAAGAACAATCCATCCAAGACCTCAACAGTGGAACAGGCAGACGAGTTACTTTGAACTCAACAGCTGTGAAGGCGGACGAAGGCTGCAACAAATCCATCAGCTCCAATCGTCGTGGTTTCCATGCCATTGAAATTAGTTGGTTAATCTGTGAAGTATCATGTGCTTCTTGAAGTGAAACATTAAGTACAATTTAAACAACTACATGCACAGACATCTTCACTCTGAGGAAAATGGAATGAAGTCCATCATCCTCGACTCTGAGAGATAGCCATGTTAAATAAAAATAATAATAATAGTGCACAAAAAGTAAGGCCGTGTCTTTGGTTCATTGATCATTCAAGAATCTGATGGCAGCAGGAAAGAAGCTGTCCTTGTGCTGTTGAGAGCTCATCTTTAGACTCCTGAACCTTTTATCCACTGGTAGCAGAGTGAAGAGGACATGGCCTGGGTGGTAAGGTCCTTGAGGATAGAGGCTGCTTTTTTAAGACACTGCTTCATGCAGATGACCTCGATGGAGTGAAGCCTGGTGCCTGTGATGTCGCAGGTGAGTTAACAACCCTCTGGAGTTTATTCTTGTCCCGAGAGTTGGAGTCTCTATACCCAGCAGTGAAGCATCCAGCCAAAATGCTCTCAATGAGGGCTGGGTCGTGCTCCCCTGACTTCCTTCTGAAGTCCACAATCATCTCTCCTTGGTTTTGCTAATGTTGAGCTCAAGGGTATTGTCGTTACACAATTCAACAAGCTGATCTATCTCCCTCCTGTATGCTTCCTCATTACCATTTGTGATTCTGCCAACAACTGTGGTATCATCGGCAAACTTGTAGATAGCATTGGAATTGTGCTTGGCCCACAGTCATTGGTGTATAATGAGTAGGGGTGTGGGCTAAGCACACATCCTTGGGGTGCACCTCAGTTGATAATCAGTGAGGAGGAGACATTGTTTCCAATTTGTACTGACTGTGGTCTTTCGATGAGAAAGTCAAGGTTCCAGTTGCAGAGAGGGGTGGAGAGGCCAAGAGTTTGTAGCTTCTTGACTAGCACTGAGGGAATAATGGTATTGAAGGCTGAGCTGTAGTCGATGCTCTCAAGATGGTCTGGAGTTGTTCTGATTGATCTTTTCATTTCATCTGATACTCTGTAATTTGTGCTCTTTGTGCAGCTGTATGAATGTTAGGGATATCCTATTTGTCTGGTCACAGAAGAACCTTTCTCACTATTCTAGGTGTTTTATGTCAAATAAACTCACACCCTATACCTTGTAAAGATTCTATTCCTTTCTCTCACTTCCTCCGCCTCTGTCTCATCTGCTCCTCGGATGAGGCCTTCCATTTCAGATCATCCAAGATGTTCTCCTTCTTCAAAAACATGGCTTCCCCTCTACCACTTAGAGGGGAATTCAGCCCTTACCCACATCACCTCTATTTCCCACAAATCTGCCCTGGCATCTTCAGACCCAGGCACAACAAGGACAGGATGCCCCTTGCCTCACCTATCACCCCACCAGCCTCCGCATCCAACATATCCTCCACAATTTCCACCACCTACAATGTGTTCCCACTACCAAACACATCTTTCCCTCTCCACCATCTGGAGGGACCAATCCACTCATCCCTTACCCCACCTTTGGTAACTTACCCCTGTGACTGTAGGAGATGATCCACTAGCGCCCACACTTCCTCCCTCACCTCCATTCAGGGCTCCAAACAGTCCTTCCAAGTTATACAACACTTCACTTGTAAATCTTCAAAGGTCATTTACTGCATCCAGTGCTCCTCTCTACATCAGAGAGACTGGATGCAGACTGGGAGATCACATTGTCACCTTTGTTCTGTCCACTGCAACAGTAGGGACCTCCCAGTGGCCAACCATTCAATTGCACACCCCATTCCCACACCGAGATGTCTCTCCATGGCTTCATGCAGTGCCAAACTGAAGCCACCTGCAATTTAGAGGCATAATATGCCATCTGGGCACTCTCCAAGCAGATGGCATTAACATTGACCTCTGGTGTCCATTAGACCCCTTTCCTGTTTCTTTCTCTATTCTTCTGCCTCTGGCTCCCCACCCCCTTCCCTCCATTCAGGGAGGTACCCTGTCCCCTTATCATCTCAGTTTTTTTAACCTCCTGCCTTTCTATCCATGTCTATCTATTGCCTATTAGCCTGTGCTCATCCCACTGTACCTTCATCCCTCCTCCCCTCCACCTTTCAGGTACCTGCCTGCTTTTTGCCCATACTTTGATGAAGGGTTCAGACCCAAAAGTTGGTTATATCTTTGCTTCCATTGGATGTTGCGTGACCTGCTGAATTTCTCCAGCACTTTTGTGTATTAAATTTTATTTCCCTTGCTGAGGCAGAATGTTTATAAGAGTGTAATGTAAATGCATGAGTAGAAATTTGATCTGGTTTATTTTCAATAACCAGATCGCCCAAGCACAGCCCAGAATTTGATATGTGCTCTCATTTTATAGCTTAATTTGATACCAAGAAATATCAAGAACACAGTAGACTGCTCATAATTCCCCCATGAATGGCTGCAAAATGCATCATCCACAGAATCCACTGTTGTTCCTCAAATCTGCTAATACGAAATCACCTTCCAACCTCCACTGCTGAAAAGGTTCAAGGGCAGCAGGGGCATGAGAGCACCACTTGGCTCCACTCTAACACCCACACACCATTCCCAACTTGGATATCTATCATCCTTCCTTCACCATTGCTAGGGTCTAAGCACTCCCCCAATTGCATTGGTTTCCTGAGGGACCGCAATGGCTAAAGAAGGTGACTCAGCAGCACCTCCTCAAAGGCAATTGGGGATAGACAATAAATGAATAAACAAAAGAATATGGTGGTGATGGACAAAGGCAATCTTCCTGAGAGGGGCGTAGGGTCAAGTAAGATGTCATATGGGTTCAGACACAGTATATTTTGCGATCATGATTTGTGCATCTACACAAGAAGGTTTCATGGGGTTGTGTTACTTTCTGAAGGGCAAACATTATGGGAATGTTAGCTTATCTGACCAATGGCCACATCCAGAGTAATCATTACAACATGGCCCTCATCATCAGGTGTTTAAATGTCAAGTCTCTGCCCTAATGTTTCACCCTCACTTCTTCACCAGCTGGCTCACCTCTGGATTCTAATCTCAGCCCCAATGAAAACGCGTAAGCTGATTGGACAAGTACAGCAGGATTGGAGGGGCTGCCACTGAGATCAGGTATTTATTGGCGGAGACGTACAAAAACTGCAGACACTGGTATCTTGAGCAAACAAGCAGCTACTGTCGGAACCCAGTGGGTCAGGCAGGTAGAAATGATCAGTTAATGTTTTGGGTTGGGAATCTTTATCAAAACTAAAGAATAATGGAGATGAATTATGTATATGAAGGGAAAGAGAAAGAGTTGATAGAATGGAGGGAGTGGGTGAGACCTCTGGAAGGAGGGGAAAAATAGAGATAAAATAATATAGTGGGTAAAGAGATGGAAACAGTGGACCCAGATGGATGTGCCTTTGGGTTTGTGCCATTCATGCTATTGGATTTAAGGTACTCCAGGAGGAATATGATGTGTTGTTCCTCAAGTTTACATTTGGCCTCACACCTGACAATGGATGAGGCCAAGGACAGGCATTCCTGTGTTGGAATCAAGATTGATGAGTCTCAATAATGGGCCCCGATCCAAAACATTGACTGAATGAGTGCTGCTTGCCCTGCTGAGTGTCTCCAGCAGCTCATCGTTTGTTAAGTAGTGATCCTGCCAGGCGACGGAGATTGGTTCTTTTCCAGATACTTTTTCGAGAGCCATTATTACAGTTATTCCTAAGAAGGATAGGTCCCATTAAAGTAGGATCCTATAGACCTATTTCTTTATTAAATGTAGATTATAAAATTGTTGCCAAGGTTTGAGCTAATAGATTAGCTAAATATTTACCAGATTTGATTCATATAGACCAGGCAGGTTTTATTAAAAATTGGTATTCAGCAGATAATATTGTGAAGTTGATTTCTTTAATTAATATTTCTTGGGAGTGATCCGACCAACCTATGGTAATTGCTCTTGATGCAGAAAAGGCCTTTGACAGAGTGGAATGGAGTTTTATTTTAAAGTTTTGGAGAAGTTTAATTTTGGGGCTCTTTTTACTGGTTGGATTAAGGCTTTATATAACTCCGCTAGAGTTGTGACAAATGGACAGGTATGTTCTTTTGTATTATCTAGATAAACTAAACAGGGCTGTCCTTTGTCACCAGCTCTATTTGCATTGGTTATTGAACCTTTGGCTCAGTTAATTAGACAAGATAGTAATATTAAGGGTATTAGGGTGAAAGTGGATGAGTATAAAATAAATTTATTTGCAGATGATGTTTTGACACAACCTTTGAAATCTTTGCGGAGTCTGCATGACAGGTTGGAGCAGTACGGTGAAATATCAGGATATAAGATTAACTGAGATAAGAGTGAAATTATGCCTTTGGCTGATACGGATTACTCGTTTTGTAGGCATATTGCGAAATTTAAGTGGTCTGATCGGATTAAATATGTAGGTATTATAATAGAAAGTAACTATAATCATTTATATGAATTGACTTTGTTGTCTAAAATTAAAAATGATTTCAATTGGTGGAAAGATTTACCTATACTATTAATAGGATGTGTTAATTTGTGTGAAAATGAATGTCTTTCCCCATATTCAATATCTTTTCCAGTCTATTCCTTGTAGGATTTCTCAAAAAATTTTAATGATTTGAATGATTCAGTGAGGACATTTTTGTGGAAAGGTAAAATAGTGAGGATGTTGTTGCAGAAATTGACTTGGAAATATGCTTTAGGAGGACTGCAACTTCCTCATTTTCAGAATTATTATGAATCGGCACAGTTGAAATTTATTAACAGGATGTTTGAAGTGGATAAGCCTTTGGTATGGGCTAATATTGAATGATCTTGGATTGATGAGAAGAGGATGGATCAATTTATTTATAAATGGAATTCTCACCTCTTACAGAGTTATAATTTGCCTGTGTTGAAACACTTAATGGAATTATGGACTAAGAAGAATGAAGTTGTAGGTACTGAAGGTAAAATTTCAGCTAAAACTCCTTTATTTCAAAATAAGCTTTTTCCTTTTACATAAAATAATCATCTTTTGAAATTGTGGGAACAGAAAGGAATTAGATTGGTAGAGGATTGTTATGAGGTTGGGTATTTTATTTTGTTTCAAAGAATGAAAAAGAAATAT
The DNA here is from genome assembly GCF_036971445.1 of Narcine bancroftii. Classification (NCBI taxonomy): domain Eukaryota; kingdom Metazoa; phylum Chordata; class Chondrichthyes; order Torpediniformes; family Narcinidae; genus Narcine; species Narcine bancroftii. The sequence continues at coordinate 224,223,696 of NC_091472.1, forward strand.
GAAATTTCTTTGAATACGTTTTCTTATTATCAGGTTAGAGGTTTATTGTTGGATCATTTTGGCCGCATGTTACGGTTACCTAGACGGTCTAAATTTGAAAGTTTACTTACTGAAGATGGTAAGGATTCATATCTAAGATGTATGCTCTATTACAGAATAAAATGCTCAAGCTGGATATTTATAAATCTAATTTAAAATGGGAAAAAGATTTGTCTATATCTATTTCTCAGGATGATTGGATGACTTTATGTGAAGAGATAATGACCAAAATTGTAAATGTAAAGTATAGATTGGTTCATAATAACTTTATTCACCAGTTATATTTAACCCCTGAAAAGTTAAGGCAATGTAAGTTTATTTCTTCTGATTTATGTTTTAGGTGCCATAAACAAGTTGGTTCTTTTTTACATTTTACTTGGTTATGTGAAACGGTGAAACCTTTTTGGAATAGAATTAATGAACTTTTAGAAGCTTTATTTAAATTTAAAATTTCACTTGATCCAATGGTATTTTTACTGGGTTACATTAAGAAATTGAGTTTGGAATTAAAATTAGATAAATCTCAAATTGCTTTTTTGAGATTGGCTTTAGCTGTGGCTAGAAAATGTTTGGCAATTACTTGGAAAAATGAGACTGATTTGAGTTTTCAACGATGGCATTCGGAAATGAGGTCTTGTATTCCATTGGAAAAGATAACTTATAATTTACGTAACAATTATTCTTTCTTTGTTAAAGTTTGGAGCCCATATATGAGATATATGAAATTGAATTTATAATTGTTTTTTTTATCTCGTTTGTTGGGGTTGCACCAAACCATGACAATAGTTGAAGATTGTTATGTAAGTTGATCTCTTTTATTCTATCTTTATCTTTCTTTCTTTTGGGGTAGTTTAGAGCAGGGTTGGGAGGGGTGGGTGGGTTAGGGTTGGGGCTGGGGGGGGGGGTTATATGGGTTCAAATATTGTGTACTTTTATTTTTATTGTATGATTTATTATGATCAATAAATAAAATTTTCTCCCCAAAAAAGTAGAGATCCTGCCTCTGATCCGGAGCCATTATTTGAAAATGCGTTGTTAGCAACGGAAAATTCCATCTATATTAGACTGAAAATTTGTTTAGTATTTTCAGTTCCCAGGATTTAAACAGATGTTTTTGTTAATTATGTTCCTTTTGTTTAAACACATTTTTCTATGCAGCTCTCTTCAATTTTTCTATGCAGCCCTCTTCAATCACCTCCTAATTACCTGTCTCAGTAATTTGTGTTCTCCTCATTCTCTACTCTATCCTCCACCTCCTCCCTGCTCTTAGCTTCTTGTGAAAGGCAGAAAGGACACGGCTTCAGATGTTTCAACATTAGCATTGATTGATTCAACAGCTCATTTTGCCAGAAGGCAGAATTACTTCTGAGTCACCACCACTTGTCTGTGTGGGACAATCAACCGCCATTAGCCCAAAGGTCACTGATTTTGCATCTTACTTTACCCCTCTACAAAACAATAGAGAGAAGGTAAAAGGCACTGCAGGTGCTGGAACCTGAAGCACAAAACAAAACACTGGAAGACCCAATGCATCAAGCGGCATCTGTGGAGGCAAAAGGCATAAGCCAATTTTTCAGGTCGAGATGTTGCATCAGGGCTGGTCTTTGATTTCCTTGACAGCAGCCTGCGATCCAGTCCTGACTTTAATTTCCCTGTGCTCTGGAGTGTTCCTCTCCCTCAATATGATTTCTCATGGGAAGGGTTTGCTGGCCTGAAGTCCCGAGGTCCAGCAAGCACCAAACTCTCTCACCAGATGCTCATCATTGAAGAGGAATTTTGCAAGTTGTCTTTCTCACTGACAAAGGCAAAGGAGGAAAAACCCAACACCCAACCCCAACCAACCAATTTTCCCCTGCAACCGCTGCAACCGTGTCTGCCTGTCCCGCATCGGACTTGTCAGCCACAAACGAGCCTGCAGCTGACGTGGACTTTTTACCCCCTCCATAAATCTTCGTCCGCGAAGCCAAGCCAAAGAAAGTGGAAAAGGCAACATGAATCCAATTCTCCCTTACTACCATGTCCTCAGAAGTTCCAGTGCATACTGGGAGTCCGTTGATGGTAAATATTCTGCAGTGCCCCATCAAGGTGCCATTCATTGTGTGCTTATGTGTACAGTGCATTCTAGCATGCGACTGAATGGGTATTTTGGGTGGTTTTGGAGTTCAGTCAGGACTCATTTTGTTTATCGGTAGTGAGTAAGCTTTAGTTACATTGGGAGCATGCTTGCTGCTGGGTTAGAATGTCATGGGTGCGTCCTCATTCCTCACAACTGACTATGAAGGTTCTGCCTTACACTCCCACAGGGAGCCATTGAGGGTGCATTGTTTGAGAGAGTCTCAATAAAGAGTCCTGACCCAAAATGTCGATCGACCATCTCTCTCCATGGATCTTGCCTAAGTGCCAACAGCTTCTCTTTGTTCACAAGATTCCAGGATCTGCATGGTTTTGTATTTCTCTGTTGTGTTTTCTTCTTCCAAATGAGAGATTGGACTGAGATGGGTGTATTACATCATGACAGAGTCAGAGAAAGATAACTCACAGCAAGAAAACCTTCGGCCCACCCTTTGCACTAACCCTATTTTATTCTCATCACCTTCTCATCAACTCTCCTCACAGATTCAATCACCCACCTGCGAGGGAGAATGTGCAGACTCCATAGTGTTAGCACCAGAGATCAGGATCGAACCTGTCTTGCTGGCACTGAATCAGGGGCTCCCCCAACTGTACTTCCATGAAGCCTTGACTTCTGAAGAATATAAGGGAAAGTGTTATTGGCTTACTATTGCTTCATCAATGAGGATGGTTCAGGACTGGGGTGATGGAGATTTAATAGTTTCCCGCTTGCCCTGTAGATTAGCTTCTCTCCAGATGTGACGTGTATCGATGTGGAAAGAAAGATTAGAAAATGTGTTGCAGCAATGCCTGACACCAGTTGGCTCTGAGATTGTTTCTGCTGGAAACCAGTTTGCTACATCACATATAAGATGGGAGATGAGCTTCTGTCCCTTCAGACTGACAAAGATTACAGTAAAGTTGAGAAATGTCATGGGAGTGCTCTCACTGTTATTCCCTTAGAGGTGAGTTAGAGCAAGGATCATGCTCACTGTGTGTCTCAATGGACAGAATCCACATTGAGAAGCTCTTCAGCGGGAGGAGTCACGTGATGGAGTAGTGGCCAGTCAGGGAACTCCAGCCTTCTCCGGAAAAGTTGAAAAAAAATACACAAACCACAAAGGTACAAGAATAAAAATTAAAACAAAGTAAAAGTAAAGGTGGGAAGAAAATGGCAGCGAAGAGAGAAAAGTCGAAAGCAACGGGAAGAAGAGAAGAAGAAAGAACGTCGGAAGAAGAAGGTGAAGGCCTTACCTGTCCGAGGAGGCCCGCCGCGGAGAGACAGGCCCGCTTCCTAAGGTCGGTGGAAGTCCCGAGCTCGGGACTACAAAAATGGCTCGCGGAGCCGAGTAAAAGTGCGCAACCGTGCATGCGCGAGGACTTGCGCATGCGCGATGCGCATGAAAAAAAACACACTGACGTGAGGGGGGAACAGCTGAGGAGTCAATCTCCACAGCTGAGAGTGACAGCTGCAACACAGCAACAGGAAGAGAACACAGAAAACAACGAGAACAAGGAAGAACAGAGCAAAAAGAAAACAAGGTAACAACAGATGGCCAACCCAGAGGAAGAAGAAGAAGAAGAAGAAGAACATAGAGAAATGGAAAAAGAAGGGAAAGGCAGGACAATGGATATATATTTTTTAAAGAATATATGGAATCAGTAAAAGAATGGCAATTACAAGAATTTAATGAAATAAAAAGAAGAATTAAGAGTGCAGAAGAAAAAAATGAATAAAATAGAGATAGTCATATCAGATATAGGAAAAAGAGTGGACAATGTGGAAGAACGAGAAACAATCGTAGAAATGGAAGTAGAGGACTTAAAAGAGAAATTAGAAGAATCTAATAAAAAAGTTAAAGAGGCACAAGAGCTGTTAGCTCAGAAGATAGATATAATGGAAAACTGTAATAGAAGAAATAATATAAAGATAGTGGGCCTTAAGGAAGATGAAGAAGGCATCACCACCCCATCATCTAGATCATTAATGTATATAACGAACAACAATGGGCCCAATACAGATCCTTGAGGCACACCACTGGTCACCGGCCTCCAACCTGACAGACAATTATCCACTACCACTCTCTGGCCTCTCCCTTTCAGCCAATGTGACAATTGTCTGTCAGGTTGGAGGCCGGTGACCAGTGGTGTGCCTCAAGGATCTGTATTGGGCCCATTGTTGTTCGTTATATACATTAATGATCTAGATGATGGGGTGGTGAATTGGATTAGTAAATAAGCAGACGATACTAAGATAGGTGGAATAGTGGATAATGAAGAAGGTTTTCAAGGATTGCAGAGGGATTTGGGCTGCTTAGAAAAGTGGGCTGAAAAATGGCAGATGGAATTTAATGCTGATAAGTGTGAGGTGCTTCATTTTGGTAAGAAGAATCAGAATAGGACATACGTGGTAAATGGGAGAGCATTGATGAATACAGAAGAGCAGAAAGATTTAGGAGTAACGGTACATCGTTCCCTGAAGGTAGAAACTCACGTGAATAGGGTGGTGAAGAAGGCTTTTAGTATGCTGGCCTTTATCAATCATTGCATGGAATATAGGAGTTGGGAGGTGATGTTGAGATTGTATAAGACGTTGGTGCGGCCTAATTTGGAGTTCTGTGTGCAGTTCTGGTCGCCTAATTATAGGAAGGATATAAACAGAGTGGAGAGAGTGCAGAGAAGGTTTACCAGAATGTTACCTGGGTTTAAGCATCTAGAGTATAGGGAGAGATTGGACAGATTAGGTCTTTATTCTTTGGAGCGTAGAAGGTTGAGAGGGGATTTGATAGAAATATTTAAGATTATGAAAGGGATAGACAGAGTGGATGTGGATAGACTATTTCCGTTAAGAAGAGGAAAGATTTAAACAAGAGGACATGAGTTAAGAATTAAGGGGCAGAGGTTTAGAGGTAACATGAGGGGGAACTTCTTTACTCAGAGAGTGGTAGCCGTGTGGAATGAGCTTCCGGGAGAAATAGTGGCGGCGGAGTCAATTGTATTATTTAAAAAAAGGTTGGACAGGTATATGGATGAGAAGAAGATGGAGGGTTATGGGCATTGTGCAAGGAGGTGGGACTAGAAAGGGGTGTTTGGTTCGGTGCGGACTAGAAGGGCCTAATGGCCTGTTTCCGTGCTGTAATTGTTATGTTATGTTATGTTAAGAATATGAGAGAATTTATAAAAGATTGGATCCCCAGGGTCCTAGGAAGACCAGAATTACAGGAAGAAATGGAAATAGAGAGGGCACATAGAACACTAGCCCCGAAACCACAGCCGCAGCAAAAACCAAGATCCATTTTAGTAAAATTCTTAAGATATACAACAAGAGAAAATATATTGGAGAAAGCAATGAAGAAAATAAGAGAAGACAAAAAGCCACTAGAATACAAAGGTCAAAAAATGTTTTTCTATCCAGACATAAGTTTTTAACTCCTGAAGAAGAGGAAGGAGTTTAATACAGCAAAAACGATCCTATGGAAAAAAGGATATAAATTTATGTTAAAGTACCCAGCGGTACTTAAAATAGTTATTCCAGGGCAGCAAAACAGACCATTCTCGGATCCAGAGGAAGCACGAAAATTTGCAGAATAACTACAAAACAAGCAGAGAGATGAAGACATGTAATAAAAGTAAAAATGACCACGAACTATAGTATGTGTGTATATGGGTATATATATATATATATATAGATGTGTATGTATATATGTGTGTACATGAGTGTATCCGTATTTAGAGGAAAATATATAGAGTATAGATAAGAATTAATAAGGGAATGAAAGGGAACAGAGGAAGTAAGGAGGGAATTAAAAGAGTGACCTTTGTTATATATGAAAATTGAAATCTTTTCCGGGGGGGAGCTGGGTAGGGAGGAGTTATGGTAACTGCAAAATCAGTTGACGCTTGCGAGTGAATTCGCAAATCCAAATGGAGAGGGGAGATGTGGTTGCCCGACAAGGGATAAAGGGCAACTCAGGAGGGGGAGGGGAGAATGGGGTTAAAGAAATTTTAGATAGGAGAATAAGGGAAATGTTTAATGTTTTAGAAATGTTGTCTTATAAAGTGTTCAAAACAAGAAAGCAGAAATGGATAAGAAGGAAAGGTGATGATGAGGAAACGAAAAGGGAAGATAAACAAAGTATGAAATGGCTACGTTGAACTATATGACTTTAAAGATTAACGGAATACATAACCAAATCAAAAGGAAGAAACTGCTAAATTTACTGAAAAAAGAAAAAATTGATATAGCATTTGTGCAAGAAACACATTTAACTGAAATGGAGCATAAGAAATTAAAGAGAGATTGGATAGGACATGTAACAGCAGCATCATATAATTCAAAAGCTAGAGGAGTAGCTATATTAATCAGTAAAAATGTACCAATTAAAATAGAAGAGGAAATAATAGATCCAGCAGGGAGATATGTAATGATAAAATGTCAGATATATTCGGAGTTTTGAAATTTACTCAATGTATATTCACCTAACAAAGAAGATCAAAAATTTTTGCAAGATATTTTTTGAAGATAGCAGACACGCAAGGGAACATATTAATAGGAGGGGATTTCAATCTTAATTTGGATTCAAACATGGATAAAACTGGGAAAAAAATTAACAGAAAGAACAAAGTAACCAAATTTATAATTAAATCGATGCAAGAAATGCAACTTTTGGATATATGGAGGAAACAACACCCAAAGGAAAAGGAATATTCATATTATTAGGGTAGACATAAAACATACTCAAGAATAGACCTATTCCTGTTATCAGCTCGTATGCAAGACAGAGTAAGAAAAACAGAATATAAAGCTAGAATATTATCGGACCATTCACCCTTGATATTGACAATAGAGTTAGAGGACATCCCTCCAACAATGTATAGATGCAGATTAAACTCCATGCTACTTAAAAGGCAGGATTTTAGAGAATTCATTGAAAGACAAATTAAAATGTACTTTGAAATAAATATGGAATGAGTGAAAGATAAGTTTATACTATGGGAAGCAATGAAAGTGTTCATCAGAGGGCAAATAATAAGTTATGTAACCAAGATGAAGAAGGACTACAATCAGGAAACAGAGCAGTTGGAAAGGGAAATAGCAAATATAGAAAAAGAATTAGCAATGAAGGAAGACACAACTAAAAGAAGAGAATTGGCAGATAAAAAAATAAAATATGAAACACTACAAACATATAAGGTGGAGAAGAACATAATGAAGACAAAACAGAAATATTATGAACTAGGGGAAAAAACGCACAAAATTCAGCATGGCAGCTTAAGACAGAACAAGCTAAGAGAATGGTATTGGCATCAAGGAAAAAAGACAAACAAATCACATATAATCCAACGGAGATTAATGAAAACTTCAGAGAATTCTATGAACAATTATACCAAACTGAAAACGAAGGGAAAGAAGACAAAATAGATGAATTTTTAACTAAAGTTGAACTACCAAAATTACAAGTAGAAGAACAAAATAAATTAACAGAACCATTTGGAATAGTAGAAATACAAGAGATAATAAAAAAACTACCAAATAATAAAACACCAGGAGAGGATGGATTCCCAATAGAATTCTATAAAACATTTAAAGATTTATTTATTCCTCCCCTCCTGGAAGTAATCAACCAGATTGACAAAACACAAAGCTTACCAGATTCATGCAAAACAGCAATAATTACAGTAATGCCAAAGACAGGGAAAGATCCACACGCATCAGCGTCATATAGACCAATATCTTTACTTAACACAGATTATAAGATAATAGCTAAACTATTAGCAAACAGATTAGCCGACTATGTACCTAAAATAGTAACTCTAGACCAAACTGGATTTATTAAAAAAAGACGAACAACAGACAATATTTGTAAATTTATTAACTTAATTCATGCAGTAGAAGGGAGTAAAGCGCCAACAGTAGCAGTTGCTTTAGATGCAGAGAAGGCCTTTGACAGAGTAGAATGGAATTATTTATTCAAAGTATTGCAAAAATTCAGTTTACCAGAGAAGTATATTAATTGGATTAAAGCATTATATAAGGGGCCATTGGCGAAAGTGACAGTAAATGGATATATATCAAAGCAATTTAATTTAAGCAGATCAACAAGGCAGGGATGCCCACTATCACCCTTATTGTTCGCGTTAGCTATAGAACCACTAGCAGAATTGATAAGAACAGAAAATAAAATAAAAGGGATAAAAATAAAAGACAAGTAATATAAAATCAGTTTATTTGCAGATGATGTTATAGTATACTTAACAGAACCAGAATTATCAATAAAAGAATTACATAAGAAATTGAAGGAATATGGAGAAGTGTCAGGTTACAAGATTAACGCAAATAAAAGTGAAGCAATGCCAATGAATAATGCGGATTTCTCAAAATTTAAGAAGGAATCACCATTCAGATGGCAAATGCAAGCAATAAGATTCCTAGGTATACAAATAAATAAAAACCTCGGCCATCTATATAAACTCAATTATTATCCACTAATGAAAAAATTACAGGACGATTTAGAGCATTGGAAAGATTTACCACCAACACTAATAGGAAGGATAAACTGTATTAAAATGAACATTTTCCCAAGGATACAATACCTATTTCAGGCATTGCCAATACACTTGACAGAGAAATTCTTCAAGGAGTTAAAGAAAATAATAAGGAAATTTTTATGGAAAGGGGGGAAACCGAGGATAGCACTAGATAAATTAACAGAATGGTATAAACAAGGAGGCTTACAACTGCCAAACTTTAAAAATGGTTATAGAGCCGCACAATTAAGATACCTATCAGATTTTTATCAAACAAGGGAAAAGCCAGATTGGACTAGATTAGAACTAGATAAAATAGGGGAGAAGATACCTGAACATATATTATATAAATGGGATGAAAAATTGGTACAACGTAGGAGTTCTCCAGTATTACATCATCTGCTCAATATTTGGAAGAAGATTCATGTAGAAAGGAATAAAACAAATTACCAATTACCAAAACTAATACTGACGCAAAATCAGTTAATCCCTTTTACAATAGATAACCTTTCCTTTAGGAAAGAATTACATAAGAAATTGAAGGAATATGGAGAAGTGTCAGGTTACAAGATTAACGCAAATAAAAGTGAAGCAATGCCAATGAATAATGCGGATTTCTCAAAAGATGGGAGATTAACGTTATTAGCGTTAAAATGGGAGAAAAAAGGGATTAAAAGAATAGAAAATTGTTTTTCAGAAAATAAATTACTATCCTTTGAACAAATGAAGGATAAATATAATATAACTCAAGATACAGTGTTGGCATACTACCAACTGAGATCCTACTTGAAGGACAAATTGGGAAGCAGTCTGAGGTTACCAGAGGGAAGTAATTTTGAATATGTGATTACAGATACAATGTTAATCAAAAAATTTATAACAAATATGTATATTAAACTGCAAGAAAAGGAGAATGAGGAAACAAATGGTAAAACTAAACAAAAATGGGAACAAGATTTAAACATAAAGATAAAGAAGGAAACATGGGAGAAGTTATGCTCTGGAACTATGTGAAATACAATAAACACGAGGTTACGTATGATACAATATAACTGGATACACAGGCTATACATTACACCTCAAAAGTTAAATAAATGGGACCCAACAGTATCTGACAGATGTTTTCGTTGTAAAAAAGAAATGGGAACAACAATTCATGCAATCTGGACATGTGAGAAAGTGAAAAAATTTTGGGAAGATCTAAACCAGATATTAAATAAAATTACAGAAAACAATATACCAAAAAACCCAGAGATCTTCTTCCTAAGTAACATAAAAAACAAAGAATTTGGACTTGATTTGGATGGTGCACAAAAAAGATTTGTTATGATAGCTCTAGCCATAGCAAAAAAATGTATTATGTCAGCCTGGAAATTAGAAGATAACTTGAGAATATAACAATGGTATATAGAAATGAATAAATGTATTCCATTAGAAAAAATAACATATAATTTAAGAAATAATATTGAAATATTTGAACAAATATGGGAGCCATACATGAAACACAATAGAGAAAACTTACCGGGGACATCTACCACCTAAAATAACGGAAGGAGAAGGAAATTAAAAGAATTGACTCAGTGGAATTTCTTGTTTATTTTTATTGAATGACAACATTGTTTGACTGATTTAATGTATCTTAGATTCTGCACTTTAAATAAATGGGGGGGAGGTAGGGAGGGTGGGATGGGAGGAGGGAGGGGGGGGAGAAAATGACACTGTATATATTTGAAAAGGAAAATGTATGTATCTTGGTCAATGTGGTTTATGGTGTGAAAAATAAAAAATTTAATATAAAAGAGAAGCTCTTCAGCCATTAGGTGGAGGCAGTTGAGGAGGCTGGGTCTTTATACCCTGGAATGTAGGGGGCTGAGGGGTGACCTCATGGAGGTTTATAAAATCAGGAGATGTATGGATCAAGTGAATAGGTGAAAAAGGAGGGATTCAAGAGGGAAATGAAGAGCTATCATTTCACTCAGTGGATGGTTCATATAGCAGGAATGTTTGTTATTGCACCGAATAAGCAGACAACACAAGTGGTAACCTTAGTCAATGCTTTACTGTTAAACTCAAACAACACTATGAACAAAGGGAGCTTCGTGCAATGGCGTCTGGTATCAGCCAAGCTCCATTTTCAAATGCTGTGCCTCGCGGGGACTCGCACATGCGCAGTAAAACTATGACGAGTACAGTGGCTGCAATGCAATTGTAGCGGGAGCTGATGGGAGTGGCAATCTACATCCCCTTTCTTGAGCAACCCCCCACATACTAAAATCCATGTTGGTGCTGTACAGCCAGTATAGTACCAATAATTTGAATTGGGACCACCTCATGTTACTTAGTAGTCACTGGTGGAAGTGGATGCTTGGGGTGCTTCAGCCTGAGTGGATGTACCATCCGTGGTCTCAGGGGTACAGCCATTTGTTTCAAGGGTTGTTCTTGAGGGAGCTCCATCTACCCCAGGTTCACATTCCAGATCCTGGTATATAGTCTCATCAGGAATGGGTCGGGATGGGGGTGGCTCCCTTACGGGTAGGATGTGTCAATGGTTTCTCCGATACACCTTTCCTTCTGATTTTACCAGGAATGACCTGGGCTCCTGGCAGCTCCTTTCGACTATGCCCATGTGGTCGTAACTTTGTGGAGACTTGCCCTTCTGTTAATGGCTTGAGTGGTTGGCTGTTTCTGACATAGCTTCTTTACTGTGTTAGTCTCCTGTTTAGTATCTGGGACTTAATTTCTTTTGGGTTCTTTAGCTGGCGCTCCAGGGTCATCCACATCTGCCTGGACATGAGTCTTTGGACCAGAGAGCCCAGTGTGGCATTGCGAGGGATGTTCCTTAGGTTCAGCAGTTTGAGGAACACATCTGTCTTCTCCCTGTGAGACTTCTCCATGAGCTGTTTCACACTCCTCATGGCTCTTTCAGCCAACCCGATTGACTGTGGGTACTTCGGGCTGCTAGTTGAAGTCCCATGTTGCTGCAAAGTGTCTGAATTTCTTACTGGCAAAGTGTGGAGTGCCCAATACACTGAAAAGTGCCTCTTCAACTTAGTAATGACTGCAGAGGAGGTGACATCAGGTAAAGGATCTATCTCACACCATTCAGTGTATGAATCAATAAATATCAAATACTGCTGACTGTGCCATTCGAAGATATCCATCGCCACGGTTGGCCAGGGGAGATCTGGCGCTGAGTGGATCTGCAGTGGCTCTTTCTGCTGGTACTGTTGCACACCGAGCAAACTTGTACCTCCTGGCCTATGTCTTCGGTCATCCCTGGCCAAAAAACTATGTCTCTAGCCCTGCGTTTGGTTGCTTCTGCCCCCTGGTGCCCTCTGTGCAGAATTCTGACATGGATGTTTTCCAATGAACTTGGGACTACTGGTCTGAGGCCTTTCATTATGATTCCATCATCGATGAGTACTTCGTCCTGGAATGGAAAAAAGGGTTGCACTTCAAGTAATAGGCTGGGCTACCTGCCTGGCCAGCCTCCCTTGATAAAAATGCCCAAGGTCCTCAAGGTTGAGTCTTCACCCATGTGCTATCTTAGTTCCTCCAATCGGGAGGAGGAGATGTGCTTTACTGTCATTATATCAAAAGTGTCCTCTTCCTCAGCTTGCTGGATCTTGCCTTTTCTGGGAGTACGGGATAGTGAATCGGATGAGTGCATTTCTTTTCTGCACTTATAAACTAAAGTCAGGGTGTATTTCTGAAGCCTGAGCATCATTCTCTGTAATTGTGCAGGGGCTGCGTGAATTGGCTTCTTCAGAATTGTGACCTGAAGTAAGTGGTCAGTCTCTATGGTCACTAGCCTACCATAGATGTAGTCGTTTAATTTTAAGCAGGCAAAAACTACTGCCAACAACTCCTTTTCCATTTGGGCGTATATAGTCTCCATGTTGGTGAGTGATCTGGATGCGAAGGCAACTGGTTTTCTGTCTTGCAGGCATGCTGCAGCCAGTACTGTGATGCATCTCAGGTTAGGATGAGTGGTCTTCGTATGTTGTAATATGATAGACACAAAAGAGTCTGGAAAAACAACCACCTGAAGAAACACATAAAGATCAGTGTGTACAGAGCCGTTGTCATACCCATGCTCCTGTTCGGCTCTAAATCATGGGTCCTCTACCAGCATCACCTACGGTTCCTAGAACACCTCCATTAGCGCTGTCTCCGCTCCATCCTCAACATTCATTGGAGTGACTTCATCACCAACATTGAAGTACTCGAGCTGGCAGAGTCCGCAAGCTTCAAATCCATGCTGCTGAAGACCCAACTGCGCTGGGTGGGTCACGTCTCCAGAAAGGAAGACCATCGCCTTCCCAAGATCATGTTATATGGCAAGCTCTCCACTGGCCACCGAGACAGAGGTGTACCAAAGAAGAGGTACAAGGACTGCTTAAAGAAATCTCTTGGTGCCTGCCACATTGACCACCGCCAGTGGGCTGATATCGCCTCCAACCGTGCTTCTTGGCACCTCAGAGATCGGCGGGCAGCAACCTCCTTTGAAGAAGACCGCAGAGCCCACCTCACTGACAGAAAACAAAGGAGGAAAAACCCAACACCCAACCCCAACCAACCAATTTTCCCGTGCAACCGCTGCAACTGTGCCTGCCTGTCCTGCATCGGATTTGTCAGTCACCAATGAGCCTGCAGCAGAGGTGGACATACCCCTCCATAAATCTTCATCCGCGAAGCCAAAGAAAAAGATGATAGAATAGGTGGACATGACATATGCCTTTTTAATGTGTCGAAACTGCTTAAAGAGGAACAGTTCAGGTTCTAGTATTTCCTAATTTCAAAACATGTCATCTTCAAGGAAACGTGGGGACGATATTCCAAATTACTATCTTATTAATCCAATAAACCAAACTTTGTAAATGCAGCTTTATGTAGCTTTACTTTATTGATAAAACAAATAAACATTTTGCATAACTTTGCATTAAGATTTTCATAATGATGAATAAACAAAGCATTCAGCTATATTTAAAGATATAATGGTATTAAACATTAAAGAGATAGACAAGAAGAAATAAGACGAATTCAAAGAAAATTATCTCAAATCTCCATAGTTCATTGAAGAGATGCAAGCTCTTAGTCTGTGCAGATATTACAACATATTACATCATAGTCACTATGGTAACACTACAAACAATACTTCTTAAAGAGATAGGCACAAAATTAACTAAGAATCAAAAACACATTTTTAACCTTTATGATCTGGCCCCTAATTATTATAATAGACATTAATGGCTAATATATAATAATTATTATTACAGATACACAAGTAAATATGGTAAGTATAAGATTAGAAATCAAAACTTTTTGCTTCTTGTAAAAGACAGATTTTAGTAATAGGTCGATTTCAGTAACCGGTCTTGGTTTTAATAAGCACTTGCTGAACAAAACCTTGCCCGGAACTGTATCCACAATTTTTCCCAGCAATCAAGAATTTCTTGGTGCAGAGTTGTCCATGATAATTACAATGTCTCTGCATACAAAATTGCATTTAGCTTTAGACCATTTTTGTCATTCTTGTAATAATGAAAGATATTCTTTAATCCATCTTTTCCAAAATAAATCTGCAATAAACTGCACTTGTTTCCGACTGCATCTTACATAAATATCTTCTTTCTGAAATTGACCTGGAGGCATTAAAAATTTAGATTTAAGAAGTAAGAGATGATTTAGTGTAAGTGCCTCAATGCCATTTGAATTGACAGAAATGTTCGTTATTGGACGACTATTTAAAATAATTTCGATTTTGCACAATACTGTCTGAAGATTGTCATCATTGAATATTTGATTATTCAAAAGGGAATTAAGAATTTTCTTGTTTGATCTAATCATTCTTTCCTACACACTTCCTTGATGTGATCCTGTGGTGGGTTAAATATCTAACTAATTTCTTTTTGAAGAAATTTGATGTTGATTCCAATTTTGAATTTCTTTTCATAATTCTAATTGAGCTGTGTAAAGTTAGATCCATTATAAGAACGTAATTCCTTAACTTGACCATGTCTGAAGATAAGGTGTCGAAGAACATTGATAAAAGAGTCTGTATCAAGCAATGACGCTACTTCAATATGAATAGCTCTCATAGTCAAACAAGTAAAAATAGCTCCATATCGTTTTTCAACACTTGTAAAGGATAAAAATAATCAACTCCCACTTATATAAATGGAGGTTCATCAGGTGAAAGTATGTCTTGTGACAAATCTGCCATTTGTTGTTGTCCAGGTTTAACATTTGCATGTCGACAATTAACAGAATTTGATATAATTCTTTTGATCAATGCTGAAGCACCAAGTATCCAATATTTCTGGTGTAATTCTGTTAACATGTGATTACAAACACCAGGACCTGTTTTTTCATGTATATGTTGAACAATCAAATCAGAAATATGAAATTCCTTAGCTAATATAACTGGATGTTTCATTTCTGATATTATTGCTTTTTCCAATCTTCCTCCTACTCTCCATACATCATATACAAGAATAGGATGTAGCTTGTAAACACGACTTGCTTTTGTAACATTCGGATTCTTCTTCAATTTTGATATCTCATTATCAAATGCATTTTTTTGACAAAAACGAATTATCTCCAATTCAACATTCGCCAACTTATCAACTGTTTGGTAACAGCTCTTTCAAGGCTTCAGATTCTCTTTTTTGATATGATTTAAAAGCATAGTTTTTAACCTAAGAATCCATGCTACTGCTTTTCTTAAATGAAACCATGAATAAAAATAGCAAATTAATTGAATGATCAAATCATTTCATTAGATATTTGAATAGTATTCACATTAGTGTTTTGGATTTTTCTGGATCCTCCATTGAAAATTCTTTTAACTCTTCTGGATTTGGAGGCCATTCTTCATGAGATTGCGAAATAAATTGAGGACCAGACACCCAAGTGTTGACTCTTTTTAGAATCGATTGAATTTGATCCTCGTGAGGCCATATTAGCTGGATTATCCACTGTTTTAATATATCTCCATTGATTAGCATGTGAAACCTTCTCGATCTTATTAATTCAAATACAAAGGTACGAAACCTCATGGTTTTGTATTTAATGTATTTAAGCACTGATGTACTATCAGTCCGAAACATAGTCAGCTAACTCCATTTGTAATTTTAAAAAAAACCCATGAAGAAAAAAAAAACGCTAAAAAAGAATACTATAATAGTATTACCCCCCTCAATTATATGGGAATGACAAATGCTACAAAGTGGCTGATGACTTTGGAAGGATTGATAGCCAAACAGAACAATTAAAAATAAAACATAAAAATTAATTCAAGTATGATATACTTCTGCCAAATCTCGGTTAACCTGATCATCATCAATTCTGATATCAACTGTTGAGTTTCCACCTCTTGCTTCCAATTCTTCCCTTTCAGAACCAAAGCAAGCTGATGAGGGAACCTTTCTTGACCTTTCCCCTGCTTATTATCAGATAAAGAATTAGCAAATGTCAGAGCTTCAGCATCATCATTAAAAAACTGAGATTGATAATCTCCATAAAACTTTAACCACAGCAGGATAACGTAAAGCAAACTTATATCCTTTCTTCCACAGAACAGCTTTGGCTGAATTAACTTCTTTACGACGTTTAATTACAGCTTGACTCAAATCAGCATAGAAAGATACTATTATCCTTAATAAGTAAAGTGCCCTGATTACTTCTCGCATTCTTTACAACAAGTCTTAAAATCAATTCTCTGTCCTGATAACGCAAACATCGAATCAGAATGGGACATGGAGTTTGAGTAGGGAGCGGCTTCCTTCTTTTTTCTCGATGACCTCTATCTAATTCCAGACTGCTCGGGAAATATGCTGTTCCCAAGACCTCGGGGATCCACTTCTGAAAAAATTGAACTGGATCTGGATCTTCAAAATCTTCCAGAAGATGAACAATTTTAAACATTATTCCTCCGACTCTGATTCTCCAAGACATCAATCTTCTTTAACAAATCACTTTTCTGAATCTCCCAACCAGTAAACGAGTCCTCCATCTGTCCCATCCTTTCTTTACATTGGTCCACATCATCTTTAAATTTAATAAATGCTTCTTCAATCTTCTTACATTTATCTTGGATCTTATCCACTGCTTTCAGACACTTTACCACACCCATTTTAATAGAAGATATTTATCCCTTCATTTCAGCAAATTGTTCCTTCATAACTGAAAATCCTTGACTCACTTGTACAGCCAAATTCTCCATTTGTTTAGACAAATCAACAGGTGAGGATGGATCTGAATGATGAGGATCAGACTTAAGCTTAAAAGTCTGCCTCACCACAGGCCTACCCTTAAATATACTGTGTCTTCTTCCTCTTCCAATTCAGCAATATCCTCATCCTCCTCTGTCAATACAGAGGTCGCCTTGACCCAACTACAGGTACGGATACCGCCTCCCCCCCCCCCCCACCCCCCGCCATCAGTCCAGGATAACTCTGGAGGCTCCGTTTGCAAGGTAGGCCGAGATTCTTCAGTAATTGTTAACTGTTTAGTAGCTGTTTTCTTTGCTGCTGAGCTTTGGTTTTCCTCATAGCTGTTTGTAGAGTACTTCAACAATGTAATCAACAGTTTTTTTTTATTAAACTTTTAGATGGGTTTTAAACAGTTCTGCCAGGGGGAGGTGTCTTCCCACATCTTCTCCCTATGCCATCACGCCATTCCCTACTCTAATTCTCTTCTTAACAGTGTCCATTTTGCTCGCCATAGTAGCGGCAGTCAATTCCATTTGAGGTATGGTGATTGGCTTTAATGGAGCCACCCTGGCTCTTCCCATTACCAATCCACGAAGTATTTACACTTGGTTATTTTGAAGTACTAAATAACTGACAGGACCAAAACCACCTTCGCTTGCGTCAGCAAAGTGGTGTAACTGAGCAAATGTGTCAATTCCAAAGTCTGTAGGTTTAAAACATGTGTTAACTTCAACATTTTTTAGCATTTTAGGACTCTCAATCTAATTCATCCAATCTTGTGCGATGGATTCTGATATAGTTTTGTCCCATCCAAATTTTCTTCTTCACAATTCTTACAGAATTTTCTTGGCGCCAATACTTCGGCGCCAATATTCCCAAAGGATCATATATTGAGTTTACGATTGAAGAATACCTCTTCTTGTTAAAGGCCATTCTTTCAAAACAATTTTGAATTTGAAAACATCAGATTGAACACACCAGATTGCACCCCTAGAATTCTTTCGACAGGTTGAACATCACAATCCAAAACAAGATGTTTTTATCTCCTTTGCTCTTTCTCCCTCAGGAATAACAGCCAACACATCTCGACTGTTGCTAATCTATTTCATAAGGAAGAAACCTCCTTTATTACAGATCTTCTTTAACTCATGATATAGATCTATTGCTTCTTTTTTCTGAAACCACTAAAGTAAGACAATCATCAACATAGAAATTATTTCTGATGATGTTTATAGGTTGAGAACGAAATTGCTCTTTGTTATCTTCAGCACGTTTCCTGTGAGCAAAATTTGCACAACTTGGTGACGAAGCTGCTCCAAATAAATGAACTGTCATTCTGTATTCAATTATATCTTTACTGTAATCACCATTAGGCCACCATAACAATCGTAGAAAATCACGATCTTCGATGATACTTTCACTTGATGAAACATCACTTCAATATCTGCAGCAGTTACAATAGGCTCTTTACAAAATCTTATCAGAACACCCATTAAAGTTCTGGTTAAGTCTGGACCTTATAAAAGTTGATAATTCAATTAAATTCCTTGAAATGATACTCCATAATCAAATACAATGCATAATTTCTTCTTTTGTGGATGTATAATTCCATGATGAGGTAAATACCATTTTCTACCATCTTTACATTCCAAGATATCTTCTGATACCTTTTCTACATAACCTTGCTTATCATGTCCAACATGACATTGGTATATCCCAAATGAAAAGAAGAATTTCTTTTGAATTTTCTTTTCAACTTCAGCAAACATTGTTCTGCAATTATTTTGTTGTCTGGCATACAAATTTCCCTTTTCTTCAAAGTTAATGCTATACAGTAATGACCATCAACATGTTTAACATAATTTGAAACTAAATCCAGAAACTGCTTGTCGTCCTTTGAAGTTTATTGAATATCTTTGAGACATTCAGGAAAATCAATTTTAAACTGTTGTTCCCACAGATCATTAAGTTTCACAACTGAAATTCTGTTGACATTTACATTTGATGACTCCTGATCATTAATCATTTTCCTCCTAATGGTCTATTAATCGTCCATCCAAGCAATGTTCTCACAGCATAAGGGCTGTCATTTTGACTCCTTATTACTTCTAGAGGTTTGAGAGCTTTTGGTACACCTAATCCAATTAACATCTCAATCTTAGCATCAATCTTGGGTAAGCAAACATCTTTTAGATGATCCCACCATTTGATAACATCCTGATCCCACTAAACCTGAAACTATATAAGTTGCAATGTTCTTTTCATCATTCATTGTCTTCAACAAGATCTTTGATCTTTTACAATGAAGATTAAGTTTATTCATTAATTCAACAGTACAAAATGAGGTGGTACTTCCTGGATCAAGATATGCATAGATCTTCAGTATGAAGCTCCCCTTTTTAGCCTTAACCTGTAGAGGATTGGTCATTGTCATGTGAGCACTAGCAGCACCACCCATGGCTCCTTGCTCGAGTATATTTGTTTCTTGTGGCTGCGGTACCCATTGATCTGCTGGAATGTTAGGTGCGAGCCCTTTGGGTATTTCATTTTGAGTGTTAAACCTTGCAGAAGCCTGAGCTAATACTTTGGCCATATTCATAGTACGTTGTACCTCAAGCTCTAGTCTTTTCTTTTCTCTCTTCAATAATCTATTTTGTTCTTCACTAGCCATTTGCAACCTTTTAAGTTGCCCTTCTTGCTCCAATTATTGTTTCTTGATTTCAGCTTCTTTATCCTCAAAAGCATATCTTTTCTACAACCATTCACATTATGCACATATAGTATCTACGTCTACTTGTTCCTTAGCACGCATAGCTGATATACTTGAAGCATGCAATGCTCTACTTGCTCTAGATGCCTTTGAAGACTTTGAAGATACTGCTGCTGATTGAGTCTCTATCTTCTGCATTTTGCTCAGTACGGCACCTGTGGCACCTGTGGGACCTTGCAACTGTTCCAGTTCCACTAACCTTTAAGCCTGCAGTGCCTTGATTGAGTCCTCTTCTTGCTCGGTAGTTGAAGCCACTTATTCTAAGATGGTTGGCTCCAATCTCCTGCCAAGCATTGTCAGTCTGCCTTGCTTGCTCAACTCTCAACCAAACAGTTCTTTGAGTGGAGCTATTTGCTCAAGGTCTTTAGCCCAACGAAACTTCTTCTTATCCATCTTGGGTTCTTCAGCTTATCTTGGCTTATCCTAGTTCCTGGGAACTATAAACAAATTTGTATCTTGCTTGGTCCCTTTAAGTACTACACACAAGCTTTCTTATCAGGTGTTTATAATAACTTTTAAGAACACATTCTTCTGAGCTTCCTGCCAGATTCTGCTAATCAGAGTTGTATCTTATCTTTCCAAGGTCAGAGGTGTCTTCCTAGACATTGACTCAATTTTAAACTGTGCAATTCACAGACAAGTTCTCATAGAGGCTTCTGGAATATTCTATTTTTACAGCGAGAATGTCTCTTGTCTTTTAACAAGTTGAGCTCTTTCAAACAAATTTTACGAGCTTTTCTTCCAAACAAAGTTCACAAAGATAATTTTCTTTGAATCAAAATATAGACGACACTTTCAAAAAAACATGTCATCTTCAAGGAAACGTGGGGACGATATTCCAGATTACTATCTTATTAATCCAATAAACCCAACTTTGTAAATGTGCTTTATATAGCTTTAATTCATTGATAAAATGGATAAACATTTTGCATAACTTCACATTAAGATTTTCATAATGATGAATAAACAAAGCATTCGGCTATATTTAAAGATATAATGATATTAAACATTAAAGAGATATACAATAATAAATAAGACAAAATCAAAGAAAATTATCGAGCTCACGTGTCCTTTATAGTTCGATGAAGAATGAAATGTAAGCTCTTAGCTTGCACAGATATTATGATATTTTATGTTATAGTCACTATGGTAACTCTACAAACAAAACTTTTTATTTAAGAGGTAGATACAATTTTAACTAAGAATCAAAAACACAAGTTTTTAACCTTTACAGTAAAATCACTGGAGTTTGGGATGAACTTGCTCAGGTAGTTGACCGTGCCCAGGAAATATTGTAGCGTTGTCACATCTGTCAGTATTGGCCTTTCACTGATTGCTCTGGTCTTTGAAGGGTCCACCTTCAAGCCTTCTCCTGTGAAAACATGGCCTACATAACCGACCTGGTTAGCCAAAATCTGCACTTCCAGGGCTTGAGCTTAAGATTAACCTTCCTGGCTCTATTGAGTACCTTTTTAAAATTTGTGTAGTGTTCTTCCAAGTCTTTGCCACCTACGAGTATATCATCAAAAATGATGGCACTGGGGTACCCAGCAAAGATTTGCTCCATTGACCTTTGAAATACCTCACTGGCTGAATTGATTCTGAATGGCATTTGCAGGAATTTGCGTCGGCTGAAACTCATGCTGAATGTGGTCAGCAGTGATGACTTGTAGTCAAGTTTGATTTGCCAGAAGGAATTCTTTGCTTCCAAGACCGAAAAAATGGTCACACCAGCCAACCGCATGGCAATTTCCTCCATGGTACGCATTGGTGTGGTCGGTTTAAAGCTGTATTGAGGTCTCTCTGGTTGATACAGATCTGAATCTCCTGTCTGCTTTTTTTTAGCAGCCACCAGGGTGGACACCTACTCAGTGGGCTTGGACACTGGGGTAATCATGCCCAGGTCCTCCATCCTGTCTAGCTCAGCTTTAACCCTGTCCTTCATTGTTACCAGTATAGGGTGTGCCAGACAAAGCTCGGGCATCACTTTCAGGTTGAACCACATGGAGTATGTCACTGGCAGTTTCTCCAGATCCTCCGTAAAAAGGTCACTGAACTCAGAAAAGATTTTGCGTGTCAAATCATCTTCAGCCGTGCTTATCTGGTGTACCTCTCTGCTAAACGAAACAAGTTCCATTTCCATGCATGCGCTCAGGCCCAGCAGAGGCATGAACTACGATAAAAGTTAGTATGTGCAGCCGTCTTTGTACGTAGCACCTTTGTATGTGCCATCGGTTCTGATTTTTCTGCAGCCCCTGTCTGCCACTAGGCTTGTGGACTTGGTGGACAATATGATCTGTTCTGACTTCCTCAGTAGGTTGAACATTCTTTGTGATATGACATTGCGTTTGGCCCCCATGTCAACTTTCATGTCTGTTGCTTTACCATTAATCTTCATTGTTACAAATTCTTCCTTGTTCCTTCTGATTCTTGCTGGGTCTCCTGCTGTCTGCAGAGTCAATACATCAATGTAATACTCGTCGTCCGAGTTGATTTGTCCTCGCTCAGATTTCAACTGATTAATTGTTCTTCTGTATCAGGGTCTCGAGGTGAGTTGCTGCCTGGCTCTGCAGCATCTGCTAAAATGGTTCCATTACTATTGGCTGAATGCCAGACACATCTCTCATCTTGCAACGTGGTCGGTGCTGCAGTTACCATACTTTGGCCACTGCCTGTTTGCAAGTCCTGCCTAGACTGCGCCTACGCTTGCACTTGTTGCTGTGGAGGGGCTAGCTTTCTGCTGTTCTCCTCTGTGGCTTCGTAGGCCAGAAATGTGTAGATGGCCTTTGTGAGTGTTAGTTCATTATTTTGTAGCAGTGCCTTTCTCATTTCTTCGTCGCAGATGCCGCAGACAATCTGTCTTTAATCAACTCATCACAGAGCACTCTGAAGTCATAGGTTTTGATCTGATTTTTTGGTCGCTGACATATGGGTGAATCGACTTGCCAGACCTCTGGTTTCTGGTATTAAATCTGCGCCTTTCTGTCGTTAAGTTCTTTTGTGGATTGCACATTTCACGAAATGTTCTTTTTAAACACTCAGGGTCCTCTTTCGACTCAGCAGGGCTGATAATGATACCCCTTCACACACCTTGTTTATGTATATGAATGACCTTCCCCTTTTGATGGCCTCAGGGGCCGCCAAATTTAGTAAAATGTATGCTCTGACTCAGGCAGACTTATCACTATGTGCTGCCATGATGAAAATGTTGTATTCTTGTTCGAATGCACACCAATTCTTGGCCACATTGTCCTCAAACATGAGCGGGTCAGGCCTTCTGAATCCATCTACCATTATGGCACAGTTACAAATGTGGCCTTGGTAACTCACTTTTCACTTGAAAACTTCAGGCTTGAGATGCATGCGATCCAATTTCTGACACCATGTTTATTATTGCACTGAATAAGCAGGCAACACAAGTGGTAACCTTAGTCAATGCTTTATTGTTAAACTCAAACAGCACTATGGACAACGGGAGCTTCGTGTGATGGCGTCTGGTATCAGCCAAACTCAGTTTTCAACTGCCATGCCTCACGGGGACCCGTGTCTGTGCAGTGGTGCTGTGGTGAGTACGATGAGTGTTGAGCAGTCAATGGGAGCGGCTGTCTACATGGAATAAGCTGCCAGGTCAAACTGTGGAAGTATCTTCGCTCTGTCCACAACAATGATAAAGACCTTTCAGTAGCCACCATTTCAATTCTGCATCCTACTCTCATAATTACATGTCCGTCCATGGCCTGATGTACTGTCCCACCAAGACCACCTGCAAATTGGAGGAACAACTCCTGATTTTCTGTCTGAGCACTCTCCAGCTGGATAGCTGGATTCCAGTTTCTGCTCACTTGCTCTCCTCTTCCCCCTCCCTCCCTCCTTCCCTTCCCCTTTCCAGTTCTCCTCCCTCCCTTCATCTCGCCATCCCTCCTCCCCTTGATCGCTGCTGTCCCCTCCCTCCCTTCTCCACCTATCACCTCCTGCCTTTGCAACAACACCCCCCTTACACTTTTGCTCGGATGCCTGCTAATGAAGGGCTCAAGCCCAAAATGTCAGTTATGTATTTTTACCTTTGCTATATAAAGGGCGCTGTTTGACCTGCTGAGTTTCTCCAGCTTCATGTTTTTACTTCAACCATGGTGTCTACAGATTTTCATGTTTTACAAGCTGTAGAAACGGGTACAGTTACAACATTCAAAAGACATTTGGACAGATATGTGGATAGGAAGGGTTTCGAAGGAAATGGACAATATCAGGCAAAGGGGACTCACCCAACATCTCAACCTGGTTGGAATGGATGAGGTGGGCTGAAGACCCTATTTGGTGCTCCATGACCTTGGTAATGACTTGTTCTGTGGTAGGCAGCAAGGAGAGCCCTCCACTATTACCACAAAGGACTTGTCTCCTTCCGTGAATATGGTCACGGTAATGAGATCTCCTTATACATCATTCTTATCCCAGATGTGTCTGATCGGGTTGCAGATCACATCACTAAGCTTTTGAACTTTAACTGTGATACTCCTGAGACCTTTCTCCTTCTCAGTTGACAGAAAACCTTTGCTATTATCAATTTGTGATTGCGAGGCTGGTTGAGCTGCTGTGGAGTAGAGCTGAGGGTGTTTACATCAAGGACAGAGTCACAGAAGATCAGGATTTTGAAGTGTTTCTTAAGTGCCTCTTGGTTTTCAACCATTGTCGATAACACAACAATCATTTCCCTTTGGTGCTTCTCTGGAAATTTCTTCAGATTTCTGTCCTTGCATCATTCTAGAGTCAAGGTTTTTCAGCACAGACGTAGCCCCCATTGCCAACCAAGTTGACTTCCCTGCATTTGGCCTATATTCCTCTTAACCTTTCCCATCTTTGCTCCTGCCTCAATGTCTTGACAACTTTGTATTTGTACTTGCCTCCACCACACTCTCTCTCTCTCTCTCTCTCTCTCTCTCTCTCTCTCTCTCTCTCTCTCTCTCTCTCTCTCTGGCAGCTCATTCCATACACCCAACTCCTGTGCTCCCGTGTGTGAAAACTGCACCCCTCGGGTCCCTTTTAAATCTTTCCCCTCTTGCTTTTAACCTCTGCCCTCTAGTTTTAGCCTCCCCTGCCATGGGAAAAATGTAATAACCTTATTTATGCTCCTCTCAATTTTATAAACCTTCATAGGATTGCCCCTCAGCCTTCTACATTCCTGGGAGAAAAATTCCAGCTTCTCCTCATAGCTCAAGATTGTCAGTTGCGGTCATATTCTTGTGAATCTTTTCTGGGTTATTTCCAGCTGAATTATATCTTCCCTATGTTTGGGCCGCTAGTACTGCTCACAGGACTCTTTAAGTGTGGTCTCATCTGAAATCTTGTTCATGATGCTCCTGCTCTGGCACTCATGGATACATTTCAAAAGTCATACAACATTTCAGGAGACCTTGAGATCTGAAGGTGCTATAGAAAAGCAGGTATTTTTATCTTCAAGCATAGAAATATTCTCTTTACTACTGAGCTGCAAGTGTAGTCATCTGTTAAAAATAGATCTGACAAGTTTGCAGGACATGTACAAGATAAATCTGATTATGAGCAATTGGATTCTACAGGAATTGGTGAGATGACAAGATCTGAAGAATCACACATCATTCACTCAAAGACTTGTTGAAGCCTGCTCATTTTCACAAAAAACGTGAACAGTGTTTATTTCTCTAAATAGGTTTGCTGTGAGAAAAATAAGGACAGATTTGTCATTTCAGCAGCTTTGGGGTCTATTAATAGTTGACATCAAACAAAAGGGCTAATCAGGCTTATTTACTGTTGAAACTCCCCATGAAAAGAGCTCTCCTCACGTGCTCAGGGGCCATTTTCTCCCCATACTGCCTGCCACGCCAACTTTCTCATCACTATCACCTCTCCTTTCCCTATTCTCCTGATACCTTCTCATTCACCTTCAATGCATAAGAAACTCTAGAGGAGACAATTTGGGAGGCATGGTCAGTGAGGCCGGCCAAACGTGTAGGATTGGATCAGGATCAGGATCAGGAATAGGGGAGGGTGCTGGGATAATTGTTCAGGCATCTGTGAGCTGCAAACATTATGCTTCATCAATTATGTTTTAAAGAGAATCTTATCCAGGGTAAATTATAGATTTTAAATAATAGGTAAATGACAGGCAGCAGTTAGCACAACACTTTTACAGGGCCAGTGACCTGGGTTCAAATCTGGCCCTGTCAATAAGGAGTTTGTATGTTCTCCCTGTGATTTACAAATTCATTCTTTTGTGGATTTATATTTTTTACAGCTGATCAGTTTTGTTTTGTTGTCCTTTAATCTACTTTCATTTTGTTCATTCCGAGATTGATTTCTTCTTTGTTTGCTATTGATTTGGCATCTGTTTTGAAACCATATTTTCAATCTTTTCTGAGTGACCTTGGGAGAATTTCTCACCTCGCTTTTTGTCAATAATCAAGATCATGCCATCCAGGCACTTTAAGTCATCTGTACGTGCCTCTCGATCTTGATTTGGATTGCAACACTTGCCTCATTTTCACTGATGACCTGGACTTATTTTGTTCACTCAAAATTAGCTGCTTACAGGAAAGATTTTCAGCAACATTTGAATTAAGACCCAAGGAGCAGGTGGTAAGTGGAGGTGAGGCAACAGTCAACTCAGTCATAATCTTGTTGAATGGTGGAGCAGGCGCGATGGGCCAGATGGCCAACTCTTGATTTCAAATAGGCCTAAATGCACATCTTGTATAGGAGCTTTTACAAAACATTACAATTAGAGAGCAAACTGGGCTTTGTGGGGTGATATCTTTGCAGAAAGTGCATAATTTATTTGCATTTCTAAGGTTGAATTAAGAGTCCATAAGCATCAATAAAAATTCAACATACCTAATCTGAAGAGGGACATCAAGAGAACTTTACAATTATTGTGGGATGTGACTGGTTTAACATTCAGTGGGTGCTTCAACTTGTTGGGGGAGACCAAGGTAAGAGTCTATAATTATAAATAAATACACTTTGCTGGAAACACTCACCAGGCCAGGCAACAGCTGTGGAGACAAAGCCTGCAGAAGCGGATGCAGACTTTTGGAAAGGTCATTCAGGTGGCAGCCTTGAAAGCGCTGCACTGTCCACCTGAAAGGGGCAGCTGCAGGAGAGGCACCTTGGAGCGCACTCCGGCTCCCGTTGGGGCAGGGGCAGCCAGCTTGGGACAACGGGGCAGGGGCGTCTCACCCCTTAGCAGCTGCTTTCAGGTGGCTGCATTCATATTCCTAGGGGGACTTCATTGCTCCAGCGATTATCCCTCCCAGAGGAAGGTTAGAAAGTGTGCCTCGGTGGCGCCTCCTGCTCTTTCAGGTGGCCTCCCAACAACTGCATAGGGCTTTACTTATGCAGCTTTACATCGGGGTATTCTGGCCACCTAAAAGAGCCTAGTATTAACATCTTAATTCTCCAGTGTTTTCATCCCAGACTCTCTATTTAATTTGTTCTGCCCTGTCTTACTTTCCCTCCCTCTGCACTTATTTGAAATCCGTTAATTTTTACCAGTGATGTCTACTGACCGTTTCTCCCCATGGATACTGCCTGACCTGCTGAGTCCCTCCAGCTTCTCTTTGTTTGCTCTAGATTCCAGCATCTGCAGTTCCTGTGTTTCTCTAGGTCACTAGCCCATTCCACCAACAGTGCACCAGCAGTGTGTCCACAGGGCTGATGACCAAGCTTTACAATGGTGCAAGCCATTGGACTGAGTAGCTTTGTTTCTGTTTCTCTTTCCACAGATGCTGCCTGACCCGCCGAGTATTTCCAGCATTTTCTAGATTTGCAGATTATATATTTTTTTGGTTGTGATTGTAATTTAATACATAAAAGTGCTGGAGAATCCCAGCAGGTCACACAGCATTCTTTATGACAAAGATTTATAACTGATGTCTTGGGTCTCAGTGCTTCATCAAGATATTTTTATATTGTTTTGAGTCACCACAGGATGTTTTGGAGTGTAGTCACTATTGCAATTGAAATAAAACAGTCTCCGTGCAGGGCACCTCCACAAACAGTAGCAAGAAAAATACAAAGACCCTTTGTTTTATGTATTTTTAGGGATAAATGTTGACCAGAATAAAATGGACAAGAGATTATTAAATTCCTCACTGTGATTAAACCGCGTTGACTGCCACCTTAACAAAGTTTTTGAAACTCAGAGAAAGTTAAGATTTTCAATTGTACAATTCACAACTCACTGTAGGCTTCCTTCTGTAACAATGCCTTTGGAAGTCCCTGTATAATCCTTTCTTATTGATCCTTGACTGCCAGGTATAGTTTATGTTGCAGAATGCAGGTTCATTATAAAATGATTCTGATCCAGTTGATATCTTTGAGAAAGTTGTTTTAATGCACCATTTATTTTTATTATTGTCCATCAGTTAGCACAAAACATTTACAGCGCCAGCCATCCAAGATCGAACCTGGTGCTGTCGTTCTCCTTGTGACCTGCGTGGGTTTTCTGCAGGTGCTCTGGTTACCTCCCACCCTCCAAAAATGGTAGGTTGATTGGGTGTAATTGGGCAGCACAGGTTTTATGGGCTGGAAGGGCTTCCTATCTTGCTGTATCGTTAAAATTAAAAAAAAATAAGGCTATGACATCTAGTCTTTGCATGATGTGCACAAAGGTGGTTGATTAGTCTAATCCAGGCTCAAAAAGTGACAGAGATATAACGATGCTTGATTTTTGAGATTCCCTTTTCCTTTTGCTGCCTCCATTCTAGCTTCCTCATCTGAGTGAGCCCCGCTTGTATAGGATGATCTAATGCAAATACGTGCTGTTGGAGGAACTCAGCGGCCAGGCAGCATCCAGGGGTATAAATGGTCAGTCACTGTTTCGGGATGAAGGCTTTAATTGAGGCGATTTAATACTTATTCCCAGTGGTGCGGGACAGTGTTGAAAGTCTTCACGGATGTTCCAAGAGAATCCTTAAACCTCTGATTCTGTCTGCCAAAAGACTGTTGGCCTTCAGTCAGCTGTCCATTAAGTAGCTGCTCTGGTATCCCGTAATCAGATATTCTTCGAACATGTCATCCTGCCCCATCTGATCTGCAATTCTTTCAACAGTGTGTAGATTCTGGGAGATTTGTCCGAGACAGAATCTGTTTCTGGAATCTTGTCTGACTGCTTCATGTGTGAAGTATTCATGTCATGTTGAAGTGGTTAAGCTGGATGCCATGTCTACTGTATGCCGTCCATGTCTTGCAAGCATAGAGTAAGGTGGGTATGACAATAGCACAATGCACTGTCAGCTTGGCTGATTCCTTTTTGTATGGATATTTCACTTCTCAGCTGGCCTTTTCTATCTCGTTGACAACTTTATTATCAATACTAATTGACCTTGAGATAATGCTGCAATGTATGTGGAACTTGACCATCACAAAAAGCATTTGACCATTCAGGAGGATGTTTAATTCTTCCTGACCTGCTGAGTCCTTCCAGCAACTCGTGTTTTACCCCAGATTACGGTGAGAAAATAGGTACAAATGAAAACCCTGCCAAGATGTTAGTTGTTGACCTTCCAGGTGGGAACTAAAGCTTCAAGAAATGTGTGCAAAATTACTTCCACACGTGAATATTTAGTCCAACTACAATGTTTTGTGTGGCGCCAAGGGATTTTTACGGTGTAATAAACAGATTTAATATCACGGGATCATGTGTCGTTTGAAGGAGCATTTTGTCCATCTGAGAAATTAGACATGGTCCCATCTGAATTTCATAACCTGAAATCTATGCCTCATGGTGTAGATCTCTCTTTTGGTGATACACTGGAGCGGTAGTCTAGAGTTCTGAAGGGAGAGGTGAGGGTAGAAGATGATTTGCAGGAATGGAAAGTAAATTGGTCACCACGAAAGGCAGTGGCTAATAACTCCTGAAAGTATTGAGCAGATTTCATTCCTGTCAGGGAATAGATATATGGAGTGCTGGTATGGGGAAAAATGTTGAACTCCTTTCAGCTTTGGTCCCCTCCTACACCCAGCTCCTACCAGTGGCACGAAGTAGCTACTAGTATCCGATAACTGGCAAGTGGATTTGGCCAATAAATGGGTCTCATATACTCAGACAAGTGGGGAAGCTGTCTTTCCCCAGTCTGAGAAAGACCCATTCCTCCAAGACTATTTTTGTGGCCTAGGTGGAGGAAATATTGACTAAATATTTACTTGACAGGATATTTCCAATGGTGCATCTGCAGAAGTTGTTGATGGGCACAGGTAACATTCCCATATTTCCTCAAGTTTCTGAACTTTGTAGATATGGAGTGAGTGCAATATTTCTAGCACAGATCATTTTTTTACTCCCAGTGTAACCAAATAAGTGAATAGTAAGTAACCAGTTACCACATTTTGTAGTATGATTTGGCCTATTAGCAGTATCATCTCGTATGCAACTTGTGCGTTTTTATGTTTGGAAAGATTCTTGACACTGCATGTTTTCTGAGAACCATTTTATTGCATGTAACAAATGTTAATGATAAGTGATTAATGTTATAAAGAGAACAGGTCTTTGGCACCTTTTTCATTTGGAATCCTTCCAGCCATCTGCTGCTTGTTCACTCAAGGCACATCCTTCAGGTAGAGAGCAACAGGGTAATCTCTGAGAGCTTAGCAACCTCTTCAAAGTTTGGCCTCGTGTATTTCAATGACAATAGCGTTCAGGTCTTTTATAACAGCATTTTCTGAAGTGAATCACTTTTACGGCATGGACTATAATTTTCGTCCAAAAATAAACACTGCATTATTTCCACCTGTGGCCAATGGCTTCACAATTAACGCTTCTGTGGCTGCTTGAAGGCACAGTGGCGCAGCTGGTGGAGCTGCTTCCTCTCAGTGCCAGAGACCCAGGTGGATCTTGACTTGCCTGTAACTGCATGGGTTTCCTCTGAGTGCTCCGGTCTCCTTCTACATCCCTATGCAGGTTGGTAGGTTAATTGGCTGATGTAATTAGTGGTGTATGGTAGAACCTGCTGGGATTTAACAGGAAAGTGCTCAGAAGAGGTAGCAGGGCTATGAGTTAAACATGAAAGTCTGCAGAAGCTGGGGTCGAGTGCAACACACAAACATGCTGAAGAAACTCAGCAAGTCTTGCAGGATCCATAGAAAGGAAAGGGTAACCAAGATATCGGGCCTGGGCCCTCAACCCTCTACCCCATCCGTTCTCAGTTTTTTTCTCTTTTACCCTCACATCTGTATCGACCCATGACATCTTACCTGTTAGCCTATACTCCTCCCCCTGCCCCTTTCTCCCTCCTCTCCCCTTCGCCCTCATCCCCCGTAATTTTTATTCAGGTGCCTGCCTGTTTTTTTCTTATACCTGACAAAGGGCCCAGACCTGAAATATTCACACCCTTTACTTCCTATGGATGCTGCAAGACTTGCTGAGTTTCTTCAGCATGTTTGTACATTGCAACATCTCTGAGATGTGGGAAGAAACCGGAGCACCTTTGTCACAGGGTGAACATGCAAACTGTATACAGCATCGGAGGCCAAGGTCAAAGTTAGATGCTGTCCAAGTTCAAGGTTCAAAATTCCATTTATTAATTCAAAAATGGTTTTCCTTTGTTCGCCCTGTTGCGGTACACAACAAGTTGCTGCTAGTCCAGTGAGAAAGAGAAGCAAAAGAGAGCCCCTTCAGGCACATTGAGAGTGTGTGGATGCTAGCACCTCCTCCAATGCCACTGCCTTCTGTTCTGTGCTGTATAACTCTACATCACATTGTTTTGCACTAAATGCAAGTATAATTATCTATTCTTTTTATGTTTATTATTATTATTTTGTGTGGTAATGTAATTTATTCTCACTATTTATAATTGCATTCTTCCTCTCTGTGTAGCTGCAGCAAGCAAGAAAAATTGCAATGCATCTGTACAGTGTACTTATGTGTGGGACAATTTTGCTTGCAAAGATTGGCGGCAGCATTTCTTGTATCACAACAGTACCACACCACGACTACATCCTTTGCGATGATTCGCTTTGGGATAATCGGAATTAGTGAGACACACTATGAAAACACATCTTTTTTTTCCTTCTCAGTCCATTTGGCTGGTTTGCCAGGAAATAACAGCTCTCAATTGGTCATGCAGTTACTTTTAATTGCACCAAACAGCCTTACTGTGGGTTTAACACACAGCTGGTTCATTATACATGTGTTCAGATGGGAAGTGGGCATTCAGCTGTGAGCTTATGAGCCCAATCTGCAGGTTATTAAACCATAGCTGAACAGAAAGGAGAAAATAACAAAACATATGTCCATCTTTAGAGTATGCCAGCCAGTGTCATAACTTCAACCATACAAGTTTATTGGCATCTGTCAGTGTCTGATATTTATAACTAATGGTTTTTGTAGCCTGATGGGGAACTTTTAAGATTTACCTGCCTCTGCTAGTCTCTGAAATGTTGGTCATGTCTATTAGTGGCTGTTACAACATTGTTACAGCACAGCGACCAACATTCGAATCCGGCACTGTCTGGAAGGAATTTGTGCTTTTTCCCTGTGTTTCTTCCGGGTGCTCCAGTTTCCTACCACCTTTCAAAAATGTACTGGGGTTGTGGTTCAATTGGTGTAATTGGGTAGCATGGACTCATGGGCCGAAATGGCCTTTTACTGTTCTGTATCTAAATTTATAAAAATTAATCTCTGTCAGTAACTGATAGCCCCTCACATTGTGCACTAATATCTTTCCATATCTCACTCCCACTGCCCTCTTCCATCTTTTTTTTTCCCTTCAACTTTCTCTGCCTTTTAGCACTGTGTTGTGGGGAACAGGGAAACAATTTCTCCCAGAATCAATCCCTTGAAACTAAGTTGCCTGAGCTTAGCCTGTGGACCGGAGGAGATGAACAGATAGGGAAGAAGGTGAGGATGGTATGGCGTCTTTTTCAACAGCAGGATAAACCGGTGGCCAAGCTGTTGCTCTGTCGGGGGAATGTGGGAAATTGAAGGGCCAGGAATATTGTCTGGAAGTGACTGTGAATCGAGTTACCAGGTGTTAGTTGGGAAATAAGTTATTGAAGAAGCACTGAGCAAGCAAATGGTTCCTCTTATCATACACTTGGATGATGACAAAGAAGAAAAGGTTAAAATAGAAAGCAAGCCAGTGTCAGTGCAGTGAAGTTTTCGGGGGAGATACCTCATTCTTGCCGAGTCATCTGTCGTTGAAGGCTTTAGTCCTCACTCTCCCTAAGCACTTCCTTCAAGGACACTCCACAGTAGGGGATGACATTTCCACCTGGATCCAGACTGACTGGAAAAAAATTACCGAGGCAAACTATCAAATGATTCCCACTGAGGGGATAATGACTATGTCTGACGTGGGCTCAGCCACTGTTAGATTCAAATTTCAGATTTATTGTCAGAGTACATTCATGACATCACATATAATCCTTTAACCCCAAGATTCTTTTTCCCTGGGGCGAGGCAGAATTACCACAAATTGGTGGTGCAAATAAAACTATACACAATGTACACATGTTAAGAAATAAATAACTGTAAATAGATATCAAATGTAAATTGTGCATTACAGAGAGAAATGTAAAACTGAAAAGTGGAAAAATAAGAGTCCTTAAATAAGTCCTTCATGGAGTTTGTTATTGAGGAGTCTGATGGTGGAGGGGTAGCAACTGTTCCTGAACCTGGTGGTGTGAGTCTTGTGGCACCTGTACATCTTTCCTGATGGCAGCAGTGAGAACAGAGCGTGTGATGGGTGGTGTGGATCCTTGATAATTGCTGCTGCTCTCTGACAGCAGTGTTCCCTGTTGATGTTCTCGATGGTGGGAGGATTTTGCCTGTGATGTCCTGAGTTGTGTCCAATACCAATTGAAGGGTTTTACGCTCAGGGGTATTGGTGTCCCCATACCAGACCATAATGCCACTGGTTAGCACACTTTCCACCAGGGTTTCTGATGTCATACCAAACCTCCACAAACTCCTGAGGAAATAGAGGCACTGACGTGCTTTCTTCATGATGATATTAACGTGTTGAGTTTTGGAAAGATCCTCCAAGATATTGACTCCCAAGAACTTAAATTTGCTCACTCTCTCTATCTATGATCCCCCAATGATCACTGGATTGCATACCACTGGTTTTCCCTTCCTGAAGTCAACAATTAGTTCCTTAGTTTTGGAGACATTGAGTGCAAAGTTGTTGTTGGTGCACTATTTGACCAAGTTTTCAATTTCCCTTCTGTATGCAGACTCATCACCTTACTTTATATAACCCACTACCATGGTATCGTCGGCAAATTTGTAGATGGTGTTATTGTCGTACTGAGCCACACAGTTGTAGGTGTAAACTGAGTGGAGCACAAGGCTAAGAACACAGCCCTGTTGGTTCTCCAGTACTGATAGAGATTGTGGAGGAGACATTCTTACCAATCTTCACTGATTGTGGTCTGGAGTTGAGGAAATCCAGGATCCAATTACACAGAGGGGTGTCGAGTCCCAGGTCTTGGAGTTTGCTGATCATTTTTGAGAATGATGGTGTTAAATGCCGAAATTTAGTCAACAAAGAGCTTTTTTTAAAAAAAAATTATTTTTCACACTATGAACCACTGACCAAAATACACACAAACATTTCCCTCTTGAATATACACAGTCATTTTCTCCCCTTTTCCCCCCTCCCTTCCCTCCCTCCTTCACCCCCCCCTCCCCACCCACTCAATGTTCAACATATATGATACATTAAACCCATTAAACAATGTCATCACACAATGAAAATAAACAAGAAATTTGTGTCATCTACTTTTACACACTGGGTCAGTTCATTTCGTAAAAAAGATTTATTATGATAGCCTTAGCTGTAGCAAAAAAATGTATTATGTCAACCTGGAAATTAGAAGATAGCCTGAGAATACAGCAATGGTACATAGAAATGAATAAATTTATTATTGGAAAAAATAACATATAATTTAAGAAATAACATCACAGTATTCGAACAAATTTGGGAACTGTACATGAAACACAACAGAGAAGTCCTACCATGGACCTCCACCACCTAAAATGACAGAAGGAGAATAAAGAGCATCTTAATGTATTCATCTTTACTGTCCAGATGTTCCAGAGCTTTGTGTAGAGCCAGTGAGATGGCATTTACTATAGTCCTGTTGCAGCGATAGGTGAACATGGAGTGTATCCATGTCACCGCTCAGACAGGACCTGATGTGCTTCAACACCAGCTTTTGAAAAAATTTCGTCACTGTTAATGTGAGTGTCACTGGTCAATGTCATTAAGGCAGGTTACCACCTCTTCTTGGGCACCAGTATGATTGATGCCTATTTGAAACAGGTAGGTACCACGCCCTGCTTGGGTGAAATATCCATGAACACCTTGGTAAGTTGGTCAGCACAGATTTTTAATACTCAGCTAGGTACTCCTCCCAGACTGGCTGATCTCCTCGGATTCACTCTCCTGAAGGTAGCTGGAATATCATCCTTGTATATGGACAGGATGGGATCATCAGGGGACATGGTTGTGAGGAGGGGTGGTTCTTGCCTATTACTGTGGTTAAATTGCGCATAGAAGGCATCAAGTTCCTCTGGGAGTGAAGCTTTAACGTCTGCTACTCTGCCAGATTTGGTTTTGTAGCAGGTTATGTCATTTAGGCCCTACCACAGCTGTCAATTGTCCTGTCAGGTGTCAGCCTGCAGTGATATGTAAGCCTGTGGTTTTGGAAACTTTCAGGATTAGTGTAGATCATTCCTCCTCTCTGGATAGTCCCTGTATCTGCATTCCATTACCCTTCATTCCCTTCGCTGACAAAAACAAGTTAAGAAATTTTACACACATCCAGTCTCAGCAGCATTTGGGCAATGGGTGGCTGGATTCACACTGCCCTTTGCGCAAGGAAGGGTTTCACCCTTAGACAGCCAAGTATGTGCACCCCAGCTCCCATCTAGCTCCACCCCCACCATCCACCTGTCCCCTCTGGTCTCCCCAACCCTCCACCTTCCCATCTGACTTCCCCAAACCTCCATTTCCCCAACCGCCTGATCCCCCACCCTCTCCATTCAGCGAACAATCCCCTCCCCCTAATGCATCAGCTGTTTTTTCCTCATTCCCTCCCACCCCCAATCCACCTCTCTCCGGGAGCCCTGTGCTCTTCCTCTGCCCCTCCACCCTACCATTTTATTCAGGCGCCAGCCTGCTTTTAACTCGTACCTTGATGAATGGCTGAGGCCTGAAACATTGGCTATGTATCCATACCTTTGCTACATAAAGAGCGCTGGATAACTTGCTGAGTTTTTCCAGCTTTTTTGTGTAAACTACAATCAAAATGTTTGCAGATTTTTGTGTTTATCTCATGTGGAAAGTTTGCCTCTCATCCAATCAGCAATACCTGTAATCGCCATCCTTCCCTCCTCCATCTGGTTCCATTTGTCCATCAAACTCTCCTCAGCTAGCTCCACCTATCACTTGCCAGCTCCTATCTCAGCACTTTACCCCCCCTCACCCCTCTCTACTGGCCTTCTCTCATTTGCACTCTCCGTCCTGATGCAGGGTCTCAACCCAAAAACGTTGACTAAGACCACCCCACAAATTAGAGGAACAACACCTCGTATTCCATCTGGGCACCCTCCAACCAGGTGGCAGTGACATCAACCTCTTTGGGCTCCGTTAGCACCCTCCCCCATCTCTCGACTTTCCCTATCCCTATGCCTCATTTCCTCTAGCTCCCTATCTCTCTCTTTTCCTTTCCTCTTGTCTC
The DNA here is from genome assembly GCF_036971445.1 of Narcine bancroftii. Classification (NCBI taxonomy): domain Eukaryota; kingdom Metazoa; phylum Chordata; class Chondrichthyes; order Torpediniformes; family Narcinidae; genus Narcine; species Narcine bancroftii. The sequence goes on from NC_091472.1 coordinate 224,260,077, forward strand.
CTTTCCTCTAGCTCTGCATTCACAGAGCCACCTCACTCCCCTGATCAATTCTCATATTTCCTCACCGTCCATATCCGATTATAGTTCTTTTCTCCTCCCACTGCCCTTTCTTCTCTCCTCCCCCAGCCATTTAATTCAGGAGCCCGCCTGCTTTTTACTTATACCTTGAAGAAGGGCTCAGGCCCAAAATATTGCTTATATAGCTCTACCTCCTATGGACACTGTGATCTGCTGAGCTCCTCTAGCACTTTTGTGTTATCAATACAATCACAGCGTCTGCAGACTTTTGTGTTTGACTCCAAAGCATTGACTGTCTCCTTGATGCTGCCTGGCCTGCTGATGTCCTCCAGAGTTTGATCATTTGCGCCAGCTTCCAGCATTTGTAGTCTCTTGTATTTCCATGTAATGACCTTTGATGCTAAATCTTGAGGAGGATTTTAATTCCCACATCCCTCCTCTCCCCCTCCCCCGTCCCACCCCCCCCCCCCCCATCCCAATTTACACAGTGGGCTGCCTACATAATGTAATATTAGCCCAAAACTGTAAAAACACAATGCTGGAATACACTGTTTAGAGCAAAGATAAAGATACATAACCAACGTTTTGGGCTTGAGTCCTTCATTAAGGTATGAGCAAAATGTAAGCAGGTATCTGAACGGAATGGTGGGGGGAGGGGCAGGAGGAGAAGCAAGGTCGATAAGAGAGGAAGGGCACACAAGCTAACGGGCTCTGTGAATGGAGTGGGAAATGGATGGAGAACTTGAGGAAAATAGACAGGGATGGGGAAGAGAGGGGGGAAGAGAGGGAGAACGAGGAGTAGGCTAGCAGTAACTGGAGAAGTCGATGTTAATGCCATCTGATTGGAGAGTGCCCCTATGGAAGATTAGGTGTTCTCCAATTTTATGGTGGTCTGGGTTTGACAGTTCATGAAGACATGGACCCACATGTCAGCGCAGGAGTAGGGCGCAGAATAGAAATGGTTAGCCACTGGGAGATCCTTGCCTACAGCACCTAATAACCTGAATATGCCTGGGATTATCTGATCTTGGAAGCTAAACAGGCTCAGTCCTGGTCAGTACTTGGAAGGGAGACTGCCTAGGAACACCAGGTGCTGTAGGTTTCTGTGAAGGGCGCTGGACAAAGTGGCGACTCTCTGTCTGCCTAACAGTAGACAAAAGTTAAAGAATTTCATATATGTTGCATTCTAAATGTAGTATTACATGACAATAATGGAACCTTTACCTTTACATTGTTGTGGTCAGAGTGAAGGTACTCAGTGAAGCAAAGTCCCAGTCTGTGTCCAGTCTGTCTGATGTAGAGAAAGTCGCAACAAGAGCACCAGATACTTTTTACTTCACTCACAGTGTCTGCAGACTTTCATCTTTTATTCATAAGCCCATCATTGTTCTAGCTGGGCAGAAAACATGCGATTTGCTCATTATCAAAACTCCAATCCCAAACCAGCATTGACTGCCTTATTACATTAAATCATCCAATTAAAATTAAAGCAGGGTGGCTCAGATTGAATCCAACCTGTGCTTCTTAAAGGAGAGGTGTACCTGGTTGGGCAGGTAATAATTCTAGTCGTAATCATCACCTGTCAGGGAGTGATTGGGCTCCATGATTCTCTTACAGGTGGGCTGAGCCTTCTTCTTTGAGGAGGTAGAAGATGGCAGAGGGTTCCTCTAGCTGCAGGTATGAGGAGGATCTCCTGGCACATGGTAAGGAGATGGTGAGAGGAAACTTGTCTGTATGTCAATGCCAGGATTGGACTGGGATATAATGCCAAAATGCATGGTCATGGACAGTCAACCCTTAACCTTCCAATTGCTCTGCCTACAACACTCAATGCATACTACTCCACGCTCTCATTGCTACATATCAACCACCTCTGTTCATCAATGATACATTCTCACATTCTTATACCCGACTGGCATCTCAGCACACTTACCACAACTTTCTCCAAACAGACAGCATGATAGCACAGTTGTCACAAGCAGCTCAGTGGTAGAGCTTTCTCAGCTCCGGAGGCCTGGTCCAGACAACCCAGGATGCTGTCTGTGCAGATTTTGCATCATCTCTCTGTGACTGTTTGTTTCCTCTGAGTGCTATCCCCAATATCTTTCCACAACCCAATGTTAGTAGGTTAATCCCAGATTCCACCACTAGGGGAACTTACAGTGACCAATTAACCTACCAACTAGTTAAACTGAGTTTTGGTCTATAATTCAAGGAAAGAGAGTTTGCCCACTGTCTGAAAGAGCAATTCTCCCTCGATATATGAGTACTAATGTCCTACAGATAACACTGGGTTGCTTCCAGATCTTGATCTGCAGCAGGTTGTTGCTTTGCGTGCCAGCAGTAAATTTTCCCAGCCCTGATAGTCATTGCACTTCCAATTGATTTATTCTGTGGCGAGTCTGTAATGTGATTTAAAGAATAAGAACTTCCATTTATAAAGCTCCATCCATACAGCTAATAAAATAGAGCTGAGTGTAAGAGCAGTTGTTATGTAAGAAATATCACAGGTAGTAGCCAGTTTGTGCAAGCAAAGCAATGTGATAGTGACCAGACAATTGTTATATAACAATATAGTGACTACTGGAGGTGCAGTGCTGCTGGAGCTCACTGGAATGTTGCTCTGGCACCTCAGGGGGTGGCTTTGGCCCTTCCTTGTCACCGTTTTTGGGAGCTCCAACACCTAAAAAATTAGCACTCCACTCATGGTAACTATTAGACAGATCACAGGGTGATCTCATTTGTTCCTGGCAGTATAGGTTTAAATTTTATCTTGGGCAACACTAGACATTGTTGAAAGTAAACTGATGGATTGCATCATGTCCTGGCTTGGAAACTCAAATGGCCAATGGGCTGCAAAAAATATATAAAGTTGGACAAGCCCTTCACGATACCAACCATCCATCTATTGAAGACATCTCCATGGGGTGCTGCCTCAAGACGGCAGCCAACATCAGCAAGGACCCCCATCACTCTGGCCATATTCTCTTCTTGGTGTTACCTTGTACCTCCAAGACCAGCACCTCCAAGTTCAAGAACAGTTTTTTTTCCCCAAAGGTATCAGGCTCTTGAACTTCCCGTATCACCTGAACCACCAAAAATCTGTCTGTACTATTGACAGAATTGTTTTTGAACTTTTGGCCAACAAACTGTAAATATTTATTATTCATTTTATTTTCTCTTCCTTTTTATGTTAATTATTTCTTCCTCTTTAGGGCAACTTAATTATACCCAATTGTTCTTTATGTGTGTGTTTTATGTTCATGGGAAGCAGCATCAAGTAAGACTTTTATTGCATCTGGATATTGTATTTAAGTTTTTAACGATGAACTCTCACTCTCTCATTCACTTTTTTTCCATTGCTTTCCGGGGCTTTGCTTAGTCATAAACTCATGGAAACAGGCCCCATGGATCACCAAAGTCTCACTGACCATCAACCATCCATTTTTTTCGACCCAATTTATTCTCCCCATGTTCCCCTTGTCTCCCCCCATTTTCTACCCCTCTCTTACCCATAACCAGGAGCTCCGGTACCTCAGGGAGCAGCTCCAGCACCTCATGAGGTGACTCTGGCACCTCCTTGTTGCCATTTTTAGTGAGCTCCGGCATCTAAAAAATTAGCGCTGCACCCCTGCCCACGACAGGCAATTTAGAGCAGCCTTTGGTTTGTGGGAGGAAACCAGAGCACCCGGAGGAAACATCAGAACTTAAGAATTAGGAACAGGAGTGGGCCAAATAGCCCGTTCGAGCCTTCAGCCATTCAGTAAGATCATGGCTGATCATGCTCTAGACTTAGCTCCACGTAACTGCCTGTTTCCCATAACCTTTGGTTTCCTTATTCTTCAAACACCCATCTATCTGCGTCTTAAATACATTCAGTGAGGCAGCCTCTGCTGGTTCCTTGGGCAGAGAATCCCATAGATTCTCTACTCTCTGGTGTATGCAGTACTTCTTATCTCTGCCTTATCTACTTCCTGAATCTGGAGGCTATGTCCCCTAGTTCAAGTCTCTTCCTGCCAGTTAAAAAAACAACCTCCCTTCTTCTAACTTATCTGTCCCTTGCCGAAAAAGCACAAAAGTGCTGAAGGAACTTAACAGGTCTTGCAGTGTCCACAGGAGTTAAAGATATAGAAGCAACATTTCAGGTCTGAGCCCTTTGTGGTGCACTGTCGGTCAGAAGCAAACACACAAAACCAAAAGACTGTACAACAGGCTTTATTTGACATAAACTTCCACAGAGCCAGCGGTGAGATTGTACTGCTGTAAACTCTGAGAGTGACTTCAAAGGGCCGGCTCAGGCTTATATCCCAGAGGGAGATTGATACCCAACTGGGTGGGGCTTGGTCCATTTAGGTCAGCTGATTGATAGTTGGTCAGGTGTTGTCTTGTCCCCATGCTCTTCTGCAGATACAGAGGTTACCCCCTGCAGTGGTTTTGTGTGTTTGCTTCTGACTGACAGCGAACCACAATACCTTTACCTCCAACAATCACAGCAACTGCTGATTTTCATGTTTTGTTCCTTTCCTAATGTATATGTCTCCATAAGAATCCCCCTCTTATCCTTCTAAGCCAATTAGTACTAAACTCCAAGACTACTCAATCTCTCCTCCTAACATAACACAGCCACAGGGGAAAACGTACACGCTCCAAACAGCCAGGATTGAACCAAGCTTGCAGGAGCTGTTGAGTCCGCAGACCACTGTGTCACCCAAGTTCTGGATGGAAGCTTAAATTTTTCCATGAACATATTTTCAGTTTTTTCACATACTGAGGTGTTGCAAGGTATGAATTGCTATAAATAAATCTCTGCAGTTCTCACTGCATTCTGCTTTGCTCAGTGTCAAAGAATTTCAATGCAATCTAGTGCTGTGGTGGTATTATGTTGCTGCAGACAGTTTGCTCAATAGCCTGATAGTGGGGATCATGAACAATCCTAAAGTCAGACAATTTTTTTGCTTGTAAATAGTGTTTGACTCTTCCACTTTGTAGATCTGCTTTGCAGACCAATCAGTTTCTAACATCACAGAAAATAGACCGAGCTTTTCTTAAGAGGACACAAATCAAATACCAGAGGCTTCAGGGAGACGTTCTTCCCCTTGATTTGACATAATGCCCATCTCCACTCTGTATGGAGGGAGGACTCTTTCAAAATTGTCCTGGAATGTCCTGGAATCAAGTAATGTCTTCTGAGAACAACCCTGAAAAAAAACTATCTGGCAGCAGTCAAGTGATTATGAGCATTCAGCCTGTGGTCTGAACTAGGCATCAATATTGGAGACTGAGATAAAGGGATTCAGTAATCTGTAGCCAACTTGCTGACAATACAGAAGTAGATGCATTAACAAGCTGTGTGGAAGATACAAAGCCTGAGAAGGTATAAAGATGGGTAGTTGGAGACCAACAAGTTGTCAGATGGAGTATAATGTGAGAAAATGCAAGGTTTATCCACTTTTGAAGGAAGACTTTTTTCAGGAGGAATGGGTCCACAAATTGTTGAGTATAAAGGACTCTGGATCTGACTTTGAGTATAAAGGTCAGGCTTTTGTTGCATCTTTACAGTGACCTGGTGAGTGTTGTGAGTGAGGAAAGAGGTTTGGTAGGTCTCAAAGGCAAGGACTCTGAACACAAGTTTTTTTTGTAGTGAAGGATTTTATTTACAGAAGGCAAGTGTGGGAAAATGGTAACTGATGCAGCTCACACACACACACAGTTTACAGCAGATGTGGGAAAGAAATAATGGGCAATTAATAACGAACATGGGGAAAATAGTGTGGGAACTAAATATGCGTGCGTGCGTGCGCGCGCGCACACACACACACACACACACACACACACACACACACACACACACACACACACACACACACACACACACACACACACACACACACAATGAACTGGTACATACAACGATCAAGGAAAAATCACTACAATGCCCCACCACCCCTTGTCTCAGTGAAGGCATGGCTCTATACTACAAGGGACACTAATTAATAGTACACATTTTACCAACAGTTTTAATAGTACACATTTTACCAACAGTTTCTCCAGCACCCTTCCACATTTCTAGGCCTGGAGTGAAGCAGGGTGGTCCCAAGCGAGAGAACAAAGAGCACATGGCACCTTTATAGTGCAGGAGGGACAAGCTCAGATAGTTTCCAGGGCACCAATGACTCGGTAGGTGCCAGGAGGGTTAATCCAATTACAACAGCCAATATCCCAAGGCCAAGTACAGGCAGGCTGGAGAATGCAGAACAGGTAATTTACATGAATCATAAGGAAGGTGTGTACTAATGGGTGGTGTGGAACCAAACCTTGGTTGACAGCTGATGTGACCTCTGATTAGGTAGGGGGCAGTGCTGTCACATGACAACCACAACCCTTCCCAATACAATCCACCGCGCGGAGGTCAAACCACTCAGCAATCATGAGACAATCAATAACTCTATGCATATGTTAGAAGTAAAAACAAAAAGGCATGTTTTAAAAAAGTACTAATCAAGTGGGTCAATATATACACTCATGCCTTCTGAATGCTGGACAAGGCACACAGTCAAATTCAATGGCACCTCACCTGCAACCCCTCCCCATCCCTGACTAAACATTGTCATTGTTACCAATAGGGCAGGGTGCTGTGGGGGCTGCTCCCCAGTGTCAGAGGGGAAGGTAGACTCATATGCTTGGTTTCTCTGACTTAACTGGCAAAAGTGAGCACCCTCATCACCAACGTCTGTGAGCAGGCAGTGCAAGGTTATCCATCAGGTGCCAGAGCCTTCTCTTGGCTTGCGCATCCCATGCCTTGGCCTCACACTTGGGTGCTCCCTACGCACAGAGCCCAGATGCCTGTCACTGTGCTACTCCATGGTGAGGCAGGCCAGCAGGTATACATCCTGGGTGTACCTGGGGCGCCCATTTTTCTGGGCTGACGTTTGACACTAGGATGCCATTCCCACTCACGTTCTCCTTCAACGGCTGTCCCAAGTGCCTGTGTTGGATCCCTGTAATGATAGCCAGGAGGAGTCAGGACAGAAAGTTAGCCAATTTAGTGTTTTTAAATAAAGGCTTCCACAGCCCCCACCCTATGAGGTGTTTTTCTGTTAATGGGAGTTCTGGGGTGATGCTGTCATTGTGAAATAAAATATAGACAATGTTTCCTTCCATGGTCAACTTATAACTGTAACGTACCATCCATTGTCTACAATTATGTATCTATAAATTGTATGTTAATTTTCTCTGAGTGTGCTTAGATACATTATACATAGTAAAAGCCATAGCTGAGCATGCCATTTTAAAAAAAAATTACAAAGGCTTGATAAAAGAGAATGTCCAGTGGTAAAGTTTCCATAGCAACAGCTGCTCTCTTGCTGAGACTTTTTTGCATAATACATGACAAACTGTCTTGTTGGTCAGTAGTCAGTTCAGTGTCACTGTACAGGTGCAAGCAAAATCATAAGCGACCCTGAGGAAAATGTTGGCCGATGTCACGATGTTGAATGGGTTGTAGCGAGCGGCGGCACCAGGCGGAGATTTTGTCCAGAAGACTACCAGGACTCTGCTCCTTTGGATCTTTTGCCAGAGGTTCCATTCAGCAACCGCCTCACTGGCTGAGATCTGTAACTTAAAAGGAACACCTGCCTAGAGGGAAGTGGCAGTGCTTGTTCAACAGCTTGCTTTGCTGTGTTCTGGTTCCCATAGGAATGTGACTTTCTTTCAGGAGACCCTATAGGGTGGTTTAAAGAGCATACTAAGGTGGTATATGAGCTGCCACCAATAATTTAGGAGGCCCAAGAGGCTCTGGGTGTCTGTTTTATTTGAGGGGATAGCAAAATTCAGTTTCATTCTTGGCAGTCTCAGAAATATCTCTTTGGCCCGAACACCATTGTAACTGGCTGGGGCACTGCACCTTTTCAATATCAATGAGCCAGCCCCATTTCTTGAGGGAAATTGGCATGTGAAGGGCCTCTGAAACAATTGTATAATGGACAATTGACACCTCTGAGAGAAGTTGAATAGGTTTGACATTGCTGCATATTAAACTGTGACAAAGAGTGTGACTGTAGAATGTGTCTTGCCTCTTGTCCCAAGTGACTGCAAATTGCTCTTGTGAGTTGAATTGGAGGAATGGAATGGAAAAGAAAGCATTCTTGTTGCGGGGTCTGTACTGTGGGCTACAGGCAATAGGACATTTCATGTTGGGCCTCCACCTTGAGACTGGCTACGGAGCGGATAGAAAAATGGAAACTTACTTTTCAAACAGCAGCCCTAAAAGGCTGCTCCAGTGTCTCATTCATATCCAGAGGCACCTTGTAGTGCCCTCCGGATCCAATGGAAGTGGGGTGACTGGTGCCGTAGCACCACCATCAATACGCGGCAGAGCAATGGCCGTCTTCCCTACCCATAATCTCCCACTCAGCTGAAACCTCTCTATGGTTCCCAAAACAGTTCCAGCTGCATGGGGGATTATGGGTAGGGAAGATGGCCATTGCTCTGCCACATTTTGAGCTGCAGAGACTGGCCCCGAAGGCTGAAGTGGCCCGGTGTGGCTGACCCAGCTTGCACCGGCCGCCCCCTAATGCTCCCCACTGCCCTGCCAGTCCCCGTTTCCCCGGCGGTCCCCGCTGCCCTGATGGTCCATGCTGACAGCTCCCACTGCCCCACCTGCCACCCCTGACTTGGAGGGAGAGGGTGAGATGGGAAATGGGTCGCGGGCTAACGACATCATCAGCCCGCCCCTAAACAGTCGCTTAGCGCGGCTGTACATTCAGATTGTTCGATGGAGGACTGCGCTGCAGAGATTATCCCTCTCGGAGAAGCAGCTCGGAGCCCATTCCCACATTCAGAAAGATAGGTGATAATGCATTTTGGCAGAGTTTCTCCACCTTTACATCTCAACGTTTGGGCTATCTAAAATGGTGTAATCTTGGAGGGGTGGGCGGAACAACAACTGGTTCCCCTTTGGCTGTCCCATCTACAATTGTGGCCTGTGCACCCTGAATGTAAACTTTCCCCTGTTAGTATAAAGGGACTGTTCCTTTAAAACACTGATCCCTAGAATGCATTCAGGGAAAGTCATTATTAAGACTGTTACAGGTATATGTGGCCTCAGGATCCCCGGGCAAGAATGGGCAATGGAACAAATGTGCCGGTGGCCCTGGCCTTCAACCTGTAAGAGGGGGTGGGGGTCTCCTGCCCCATGGGTGAGGGTTCCTGATGGTGCAGATAAGACAGTTCCTGTCTCAGCAGCTCTCTTGAGCTCAGCCTTGAGAGCAGGAGAGACTGTTTCAAATTGGAGAGGAGCAGAGACAGTGTCGTGTCAATGTCAGCAGAGGCAGCTCTAGGCTTTACCCCAGGGTGGTTGTAAGTTTTCCTCTTGTCTTTTTCCCCCCACAAAACTCTTCCCACAGGGCGTAAATGGCAGAAGTCGGGATCCCGTCTATGCTGGCACGGTCAACCCCTGTGCGCAGCAGATCCAAGAACAGCTGCCTGCGCATAAAGCGGAAAAGGAATGTATTTCTGGTCCTCTCTGCTGCTCTATGGACCTAGGTGGGTGCCCCCCATTGCCTGTATTCTAGCCCTTCCAGGTGGGTGATGGCATCCCCCACAGTGTTCCCATTAGCCAGTGCCATGAGGGGGAAGACCACTGACTTGATGTCAGGAGCTGCGGTGGTTACGAGGGCCCCACGAGCGTGCCGGTCAAATTCATATTTTCAATAAAATTTTGATCAATGGCCCCCTAGTAAATCCCGTTGATCAGAGTCTATTCCCGGATGACCTGGATATCCTCCCCTACTGTGGTCCAGTGTGGTCTCCTGTGGAGGTTCTGCTCCAGGTCAATGGGATACCAAACCCATATAACTGTGACCATGTGTTCCCAGAGGGATGACCCTTTCAGGATCCCCTCTGGTAGCGCCTGTAGGGCACTGTTGATAGTCTGGGAGTCAGAGAGGTTCCTCAGGACACTGGCCTCCTGGTAAGAGAGGGCAGTGTTGGAACCCCCCCACCCTTGTCCCACAGTCTGAGCAGCCACACAGCGAGGTGCTCACCTGGCCGCTGGTGGTGTTGGTCTGCCAGGTGACCGACCTCCTTTGGGGAGAAACCCCGACTTTCGGTCGTCTCCAAGTGATCCCTGGCAGGCTACCTCCTCCTCTTTGCTTCCCTCTCCTCTGCGGAGAACCTGGGACCACGTGGTGATGGATAGGGCTTGCAAGGGCTCAGCGGTGGGGGGAATGGGAGGGTCATGATGAGACCCCGCTCCCCAAGCATCCCTTCTCCGTCACTGTCCATCTAAATGTCCCCATTCCCCAGCCAAGCATCCGGCTGCTGCCCCCGCCAGACCATGGCTCTAATTTTGATTGGGTCTGGCCGCCAACTAGACCAATGGGGTGCTGGCACCTGCTGGAGCTGCACCAGTCGGCAAGCAACCTCCGTGCCTCGGGTCTCCAAGTCCCTTGTCTACTTTGGGCAGCAGGAAGAGCCTCCTGCAACTCGCTGCAGCTCCACCCTGTCTCCTTGTCTCTTTCATCAGCTTTCGCACCAGCTGATTTATGATCCCTACGTGACGCCAGTAGCCAATAAGCACTCCCTGACTCCCTTTTGCCTCGAGGAACCCCATCCTCTTAAGGAGGGCTACCATGTTGTGCCCCATTCGTTTGCTACTGGGGTTCCAGGTGCTCAGACCAGTCCATGGGCTTACCGAATTCTGCTACCCTTGCTGGGCAGTCTCACGAATCCCTCCCTGTCGTCGATCCACCCGGGAATTCTATCCTTGGTGCCTTCACTGGCTTTTTTGCCCCAGTTCCAGAATATTTCCCCACACCTGTGTCCAGCCAAGACCCTTGAGACCCTGCTCGCAGCGCCAATTGTTGTGAGTGAGGAAAAAAGGTTTGGAAAGTCTCAAAGGCAAGGACTCTGAACACAAGCTTTTTGTACTGAAGGATTTAATTTACGGAAGGCAAGTGTGGGAAATGGTAACTGATGCAACACACACGCGCGCGCGCACACACACACACACACACACACACACACACACACACACACACACACACACACACACACACACACACACACACACACACACACACACACACTGAACTGCTACATCCAACGATCAAGGATGCCCCACCACCACTTGACTCAGTGCAGGCATGGCTCTATGCTACAAGGGACACTAATTAAACACCCCAACCCTTTTAACAGTGGACATCTTACCAGCAGTTTCTCTAGCACCCTTCCACATATCTAGGCCTGGAGTGAAACAGGGTGGTCCCAAGCTGGCGAAGAGAGAGATCAAAGAGCACATGGCACCTTTATAGTGCTGGAGGGACAAGCCCACATTAACCAGGGGCCAATAGGTGCTTTTAAACTGCAACTGCAGCACCCAGGTAGCCCTCCTGGGACCCAGGTGCGATTAGTGGGGCAAAGGTGCCTCTAGCACCTTTTAAGTTGAGGGGGGATAGCCCCAGTAAATCATCAGCCCAGTGATTTAAGGGGGATCCCGCCCTTGCAATGACAAGGTAAGTGACATGCCATGCAAACTAATCTACCCCATCCCCCCCACCAGCTGTCAGTCTCCCTCCCACCATCAATCGTGCTCCCTCCAACCTGCGGCAGCCGACCCATCTGACCACACGGCAGCCAACCCCTCTCCTCTCCCCCGCAGCAGCGACCTCTCTCACTGCGACTGCAACCCCTCTCCTCTTTCCCCCGTGGCAGTGATCCTGCTCCTCTCTCCCCAGCAGCAGTGACCCCTCTCCCGCTGATCGTGGCACCCCCCAACCCCTTGGTGACAATGACCTCTCCCCCATGGCAGCGACCTCACTCCCCCAATTGTGGCCCCCATCTCTCCCCCTCACAGCAGCATCCTCTCACCCCCACCACCCCGAACTCTGGCAGTAACCCTTCTCTCTCCTGATCACTTCAGGCACTTCAGCCGGGGTTTCCCTGTGACGCCAGGGTGTAAGCCCTGATGTCACAGGAGTAACCGGGTGGGCCATTTTTCTGTTCAAGTCGCTGGTTGACGCATCCTGGGTAAGTTTAACTGGGTTCCCTGACTACCTCCGAAGTAGGGCATGCATGGACCTGGTTGACTTTGGTTGACGTTGACCCTTTCAAGCTGTCTTGTGAGTGGGGCGCTAACCCCATTTTACAAGGCAGTTTGAAAGCACCTAATGACTCTGTGCCAGGAAGGTTAATCCAATTACAGTAGCCAATGAATGGCCCAAGGCCAAGTGCAGGCAGGCTGGAGAGTGCAGTCCAGATAATTTAAGTGGATACAGCAGCAAGATGTGCACTAACGGGTGGGGTGGAACCAAACCTTGATTGGTAGCTGGTGTGTCCTCCGATCGGAGAACATGGCAGCCATAACCCTTTCCAATACAATGAGACAATATCCAGAATACTGTATCCATATTTAAGGAATGAAATATGTGAATTGGAAGTTCGCCTGGTTGATTCCTGTGACGAAGTGGCTGATATATGAACTCATTGGAATACAGAAGAATGAGAGAACATTGAGATTGAGTTTGAATTTATTGTCATGTGCACAAGATACATTAAAAACCTTTCCTTTGCTTGCCCTGCAAAGTCAAACAGCAAATTGCCATATAATCCAGCCCCTTTATTAAAACATGAGTAGCAAAAGAGCACCCTTTTGGAGACATCAAGTGGCCATGTATCTCACTGTCTCTTCCGATGTAACCACCTCCAATGACCCTGTAACCTCCGTAGCCGCACGGCCTGTTGTTCAGCTTGAGCTTGAGATATCCCTATCCCAGTGACAACTTGCTATGTATTGAGGCGTGAGTGCTGAGGGGATGTCTCTGGAGGTATTGAAAATTGGTTGGGGGGGGGGCATAGCTTCAGAAAAGAGGGTTCCACATTTAAGGTAGACACAGGAGAAGGGTTTACTCTCGTAAGGTTACAGCTCTTTGAAATCCTCTACTCCAGTTGGACTGTGGAGATGGTTTTTGTATTTAAAGCAGAGGATGACAGACATCCAAAAGAGCAGCAAGTCAAGGGGTGTGTGGAGACTGCAAAAAATTGGTACGGAGGCCAATATCAACCAACTGAATGGCCTGATCCTGCTTATGGTCTCTTGCCCACACACACAGGGATTGAAGCTGAAAATGCTCAGCAAATTGGATTACATTTGTGGAGATTGAATCAGCCCAGCCCTAATGAAAATGAAAAGGTTGGAGTTCACCATCCAAAATATGCATCGTTGCAACAGTACTGGTGAGATAAAACAAGAAAGTGTGCAGATGCTGGGGTCAAGTACAATACACAAAAGTGCTGGAGAAACTCAGCAGGTCAAGCAGCATCTGTAAGAAGTAAAGGTCAATCAATGTTATGAGCCTGAGACCTTCTTTGGGGAATGACCCGTGCCCAACAGAGGGTTCAGGCCTAAAACATCATTACCTTTTACTTCCCTTGGCTGCTGCATGACCTGCTGAGTTTCTTCAGCACTTTTATGTATTGGTACTGCCATGATCTCCCGGTTCACCCTGACTGGGGTTCAAGTTGGTGCGGGTCAGATGCTCTGGGGCAAGTTTCCAGTTGAAATTGAAGAGTGCAGCAAACCCCACCCCGGTGCTGACTGCTTGGCTATGGCAGAGTATCCCTTTCCCTTTTGATGGACTTTAATTTGATTTCATCTGGCACATATGACCAAAATTAATTATGTCTGACACAATGTGTCCTGTGTTGAAACTTTTCACAATAGGTCCAGCCCGAGGGAACTCTGCAGCTCAGGCAGCATTCATGGTCAGTCAATGTTTCAGGTCTTGTCCTTTGATAGGGGTCCCAACCCAAGACGGATGCTGCCTGGCCCGTTGAGTCTCTCCAACTTCTCATCATTTGCTTTAAATTCCAGCATCTGCAGTCCTTGTGCTTCTCTCAGACCAAACTGAGATGGCTCCACTCTAGGTCTGTGGTATGAAACGTGTCAAATGATGGCATGGCATTAGTATGCTAAACACTGCTTCTGAAATTGATTCAGTTGACTTCAATGGAACAGCAGGCTAATGCTATTGATTCGGGATGACTCTTTCAAAGAGGCCCCCCACAGCTATTTTATGCTTCTGATAACTTTAGATCTTAACCACTGTTCCTATTTTCAGTATAGTGGAATGTACTGTTTCTGGGACATGACTCTCCAGACCTCCTTTGTGTCACTGATTCTCCACCTGCTGGGATGGGATGATGCCCCTAAGGTCCACCGTATATCTCTGCCACATTGTGGGGACAGAGCACCCCTTTCCCTTTTGCTGGGCTTTCCTTGTTTTATGCGATAACCATTCACGCACTCTCAGAACCAACTTTTTTCTGAGGGTCGTTCTTCCTTCTCTTGCTTTCCCCTATCATTTTGTTCATCACCAGTTGGGTGATTTGGTTTCCTTATCAGGCAAGGCCTACATGGATTGTTGAAGTATTTTTGCATCAGGTATTCCTGGGATTTTATAAAGAACCCTTATACTAATCTACATGACACCCCTTCTCCCAGTCCCACCAGGACTTTCCCTCTCTGTAAATGGACCAGTGTTCTCCCAGACTCAAAAACTGCTCACAATACTCCAAGTGAGGTCTCTCCAGTGCCTTATAAAGCCTCAACATCATTTTCCTGTTCATATATTGTATTCCTCTTGAAATAAATGCCAGCATTGCATTTGCCTTCTTTACCACTAACTCAACATGAAGGTTTACCTTCAGGCTACCCTGCATGAGGATTCCCAGGTCTCTTTGCATCTGGGTATTTTCAGTTTTATCCCCATTTAAAAATTAGCCTATGAGGAGAGAGAAGAGGGTTAGTCTATGAGGAGGGATTGAGTCATCTGGGGCTGTACTTGCTTGAATTTAGGAGAGGGAATCTTTCAGAAAGTGTATAAAATTAAGAAAGACATAGATAAGATAGAAGTAGATAAGTTCTTCCTGTTGTTAGGGGAGACTAGAACTAGGTGACATAGCCTCAAGATTCAGGGTTGTAGATTTAGGCCAGAGATGAGGAAGAACTGCTTTTCCCAGAGGGTGGTGAATAGTTTAAATTAAACTATTGCAAAAACAACAAATCCAAACACACTGGTAACCTTCGACCATGTCCTCCTTTGGAATGGCCATCCTAGAATTAAGAGTTATGGGGAAAAGGCAAATGGATGAGGATAAGCCTTTCATCTGATCAGCCATGATCTCATTGAATGGGCTACTACTGGTCTTATTTCTTACCCTAACCCTAACCCAGAGAGAATGCTCCTACCTGCAAACCTCTCCACTCCCAGCTTGTCACAAGTAGACCCAATC
This sequence comes from Narcine bancroftii, assembly GCF_036971445.1. Lineage (NCBI taxonomy): Eukaryota > Metazoa > Chordata > Chondrichthyes > Torpediniformes > Narcinidae > Narcine > Narcine bancroftii. Next base: position 224,275,386 of record NC_091472.1, read on the forward strand.
CCTTCAACCCAGCTCTTAACTTGGACTAATGGTTTAACGGTCAGAGTGAATGAGTGCCGTTCATGGTGAGGAAATGGGAGCATGGATGGGGGGGAGGGGAATCATAGCCCAAGTGAGAAAGGTGACAGACTGAGTACGATGGATTCTCCACGTCAGAGGTAGAGGTAACACCTGGAAAAAAACCATAGCGGAACAGGCCTTAGGCTGCCAGCAACCCACTTCAGAGGAACAGGTTTTGGGTATGGGACTGCGATAGTGAGCAGGGCTCCCCGAAAGGCTATGGGTGCACACACCTTCCTAATACTTTGGTTGGGGGGGGGGGGCGGGGTGGTTGGTGGTTGGAACCAGGGACTCAATGAGGTGTGACTTGGATGACTGGAGCTCAGGTTCACTGAGCAAGTGTGAAGCTTACGGGGGCGCAGGAGGTGATAGGATTTACAGTCACTTGATGTCTCTAAATTTTACATTTAAATTTAGTCATATAGCACAGTTACAGCCCCTTCCAGCCATGAGATTATGTCCCCCAGTGCACCAATTAACATACAACCCCCATGCATTTTGGAGGGTGGGAGAAAATGGGACCACCTGGAGAAAACCCACACAGACACGGGGAGAACATGTAGACTCCTTACAGACAGTGCCAGATTAGAACCCAGATCACTGGCACTGTAATAGTGTTGCTCTAAGTCTCACCATGAGGAGTGGTTCTCAACTTTTTTCTTTCCACTCACAATCCACTTTAATATTCCCTGTGCCATAGGTGCTCTGTGATTAGTAAGGGATTGCTTAAGGTGGTATGTGGGTGGAAAGAAAAAGTTTTAAACTCTGTTTTAATCGTCCCTAATTGACTCGTTATGTGCACCATTTCATAGCTCCAAAGGAAATGGGCTAATGACAATTTTTCTCAAGCAAAATATTTCAGAAACAATTGGGTCTAGAGTAGTGGTTCTCAACCTTCCCTTCCCACTCACATACCACCTTAAGCAATCCCTTACTAATCACAGAGCACTTGTGGCATAGGGATTACTTAAAGTGGTATGTGAGTGGAAAGGAAGAAGGTTGAGAACCACTGCACGAAGCTATCCTCTTTTGCTTCTCTTGTCTGGATAGTGGAACCAGTTAGCACCTCTTTGTGTGCCTTTACAGGGCAAACAAAGGAAAAAAGATCTTGTGTTTATGGAATCTTGATCTTGATACTTGATCTTGATACTTATCTCAATTCTGAGCAAATCACCACCCCCTGCCTTTCCCAACTGCTCTCCCTCACGCAACATCTGACCCAATGGAGCTCGCGAGCATCACCACTTTGTTTCTTTTGTACATCTCCAAATACACTTCGTCACCCTCCGCACCCCCCCCCCCACATTTTAGAGCAGGGTGCAATGATCCTATGCACCCATCATTCAAAGGGGAGCTCTCCCCTATTCTGTGGACCTGGCCCCATTTGATATTTAAGGTGCAAGGACATGATGACGGTGTTCAATCATATATTAAGGTCACACTATGGTTTATTCTGGCAGCTTTATTAGGAACTTCAATGCACAAAAAAAATCATTTAAAAAAAAGTCAACGAGCATACAGTCTCTAATTAGCAAATGAGGCACTTGGGGTTGAGTCAGGAATCTTACTGGCTCATCCATCATTAAGGTTGGATAGGTGTCACACAACGGAAGGTAGTCCACCTCATAGTACAGTACTGATTGTGTCAAACTCCTTAGTGATCTGAGTGCTGGGAAGGGACTTCAGGTATTCGAGGTGGCGCCTGGCGTCTTCCTGATTCTGACGCACGTAGTACACAATGTAGGAGATGACCATGGTGAACCAGCCGAACATGGTGATGAACATGGCCACGTCTGTTGTCTTTTGGTGAATGTTGCAGAAGTTGATGCCTGAATTGAGGATCTGGATGAGTGGCTGGCCTGTGTACTCCTCCTGGACGGAGGACTGGCAGATGAAATCGTTGACCGTCTCTGGGTCCAGGGTCAACTCCTTGATGACCTGCTGCAGAGTACATTCACAGTGCCATGGATTGTTGGAGAGGCGGATCTTGGCTTTAATCTTACCAAAAACATCCTTCGGTACACTCTGGATCTGGTTGCTTGACAGATCAAGCATCTTGAGGCCCTCAGGGATTCCTTTAAATGCCCCAATATCTATTGACTCAATGGCATTTTTGGATAAGTCCAGCTCCTTGAGTAGGTTTAAGTCCTTGAAGGCATTTTTGGGTATTTTGGTTATCCTGTTGGAATTGAGATGTAAGGACACAGTATCAGCAGGGAGGTCTTTGGGAATTTCCTTCAGGTTCTTGCCAGCGCACCGGACATACTTGCCATTTTTGTCAAAGCACTGGCAGCTTCGGGGACAGGAGGTGGTGGCCGCTTGAACCAAGGAGGAGAGCAGCAGCAGACCACCCAAGACTGTAGGATGTGCCATCTTGAGCTGGGGCCATGGCATATCTGTCTGCAACATGGTGAGGATATCTCTGCACCATCCGCTAAAGTAGCTCATCCATCCCGATGGGTGTTTGCGTGCTCAAAGTCCGGAGACACCCTGTGGACTAAAGTTATAGGACAGTGAAAACCAAGGGAACACTGACACTTTCTTCCCCCTTTCCATTGTGAATGGCAAGTGTAGAAACGGGTTGTTCAAGCAGTTTACGATGATGCTTCTCCACCACACAAGTGACCCTCCACCTCTCTCCCCAGGTGATATAACCTTCCCTCCCTTCCTCCCCTGAGCACTTATTGTCTTTCCTCATGAGATACACATGTCATTCACCTCAACCACCCCATTTTGTAGCACAATTCACATTCTCAAAGCACCAGGGTTTTCTGCTGAAGCCTATATGTGATCCATTAATCATTATCCTGCAGATATATTTTAAATATTTCCTTTCCAACAAGCCAATTTCTCTGCACCCATCTCATCAAATCACTTTGTAACTGAAACCCCCACAGTGGCTAATCTCAAGACACTCAACACTTTGTCTAGCTCCATGCATAGATTCCCTCCTCTGTCTCTGAATTGAGTACCTTGTGCCTAACCACCGACTAGCTCCTAAAATACACAAGAAAAATGTCTTGGGATTGTCCATAATCTGATTACTAAGGACATTTCAAGGTCCCTTTGATCCTCCTAATTTCTTGTTTTAAGTTCTTCTCTGCATCATTTGACAGACCCTTCACAGAAACATGATAAAATATCATTAAGACCGTGTCACAGAGTAGGATAGCAGGAAAGAGAGGTACATTTTGTAGACAGAGAAAGAGACTACAGGTGCTGGAATCTGGAGGAAAGATCAACCTGCTATTGGAGGTCATTAGATTGAGCAGCATCAATAGGAGAACAGGAATGGTTGACCTTTTGTATCAGTACCCTTCATTGAGATCAAGAGTGCAGAGGGCAGAGAGCCAGACAGGTGGAAGGAGTTGGACCGGGCCAATCAATAAGGGATTGCTGAATGATTGGTGAACATGGAGGGGTGAAGGATGACAGACAAATGGGGGGGGGTTGGGGGGGGGGCGCAAAGGCAAGTGCCAGACTGAGGTAGAGAAAGGAAAAAGGTGGCCAGATGAAGGAAAATGAATCATGCAGAGTGAAGATGGAGATGACTAGAGGAGGGATGGTAAGTAGAAACAAAGGCTACTGGGCCTGGAATCTGATAAATAGGGAAGATAATGGAGATTGATTTCTGGAACTGGACCATAAAATATTTCCTTCCTCTTGCCATTTGAAGGACTCAAAAGTTGAATGAGCAAAATGGACACAGTGCAGCACTAAATGTTGATTCAATCATGTAACTCCAATAAATAAAATTCAAGGGATTTAGGAGCATCTTCAAAATGGCAACAAGGTATTTCTTATTCTTGCTCCGCATTAGGTTTTAAAATTAAATGCTTCGGCTGAAACTTGTCTACCGCACCGGTCCACAGAGATTTCCCCTGGCTTGGCGGAAGCTGGAGATGTTTAGGTCCCAGAAATTAATTGGAAGTGTCCTTACTCACTTCAGTACCCATACTTATTCCAATGTGAGAGGCTTTTACCTGATGGACTATGGTGTTATTACATCCACAAGCAAGGGTTAAGTATAATTTTCAGGGAAAGGTTGGTGGGGGGGTGGCAGGTGGTTTCAAGGCTAGGTTCCAAACCAGGCCTCTGATGTAGTGGGCATTTCTCTACATTAAGAAGACTAAGTTCCCACTACATTCGATAGGAATGCTGAACTATTGGAGACAGAATCCAATCTTGGAGTTCTACAACTACAATAATAATAATGATAATAATAATAATAACCAATATATAAAAGATTTATGAACAAGGATGTCTGAAAGGATGAACAGTTAATGTTTGGACCTTTAACATCATTGATGTAGCTGGGGGTCCAAGTTTATAACTCCGTGTAAGTGGGCCATGCAAGTTGATAAGGTTATAAAGAAGACATTATGCCTTCGTTAATCAGGGAATTGTGTAAGAATAAGGAAAAAATTCTGCAGCAATTATAAAATGGGTTAGTGCAATTATATTACAGTGCCAGCAACCTGAGTTCACATCTGGCGCTGTCTGTGAGGAGTTTGTATGTTCTCCTCATGTCTGCATGGATTTCCGAGTGCTCCATTTTCCTCCCACCGTTCAAAACAAATGGGATCGGGGAATTTGGGTCATAGGCCGCAAGGACCTTTTAGTTTGCTGTATGACTAAATTTTTTTTTTTAAATTCAATTAAAAAAATGTTTTAAATGGTTCAGCTACATTTGTGAGCAATTCTAGACACCCCTTTACAGGAAGAGGATAGAGGTTTTGCAAAGGGTACATAAGAGATTTACCAGGAAGGGTCAGGTCAATATCTAGGGCCAAAGGACCTGTACCATGCTGTATTGTTCTATAATGCTCCCTTGATTAGAGGGTATGAGTTATGAGGAGAGGTTGGACAGAGCGGACAACTGTGTGTGGAGCCAAAGGAGATGGGGAGATTTTGAACAATTTATTTTCTTTAGTATTCACTGAGGAGAAGGATATTGAATTGTGTAGGGTAAAGGAAGCAAAGAGGGTAATTATTGAAACTCTAGTGATTAAGAAAGATGAAGTACTGGAGCTTTTGAAGTATATAAAGGTGAATAAGTCTCCAGGTCCCGAAGGGATTTTCCCCAGGACCTTGAGAGAAGTTAGGGATGAAATAGCAGAGGCTCTGACAGTGGTTTTTCAAATGTCATTAGAGATGGGTATAGTCCCAGAGGATTGGTATATTGCACATGTGGTTTCTTTGTTTAGAAAGGGTTCGAGGAGTAAACCTAGCAATTATCGGCCTGTAGTTTGACGTCTGTGGTAGGTAAATTGATGGAAAATGTTCTTAGCGATAGCATATATAAGTATCTGAGAGACAGGGTCTGATCAGGAACACTCAACACGCATTTGTGCTTGGAAGGTCATGTTTGACCAATTTTGTTGAATTTTTTGAAGAAGTGACTAGGAATGTTGATGAGGGTAGAGCAGTGGATGTTGTCTTTATGGATTTCATTATGGCCTTTGAAAATGGAAGGCTAATTAGGAAGTTCAGTCATTAGGTATTAATTTTTGAGATAGTCAAATGGATTCAATAGTGGCTGGAAGGGAGGTGGCAGAGAGTCGTGGTGGTTAACTGTTTGTCAGGCTGGAGGCCGGTGATAAATGGTGTGCCTCAGGGACCTGTATTTGGGTTCTTTGCTGTTTGTCAGATACATTAATGATCTGGATGATGGGGTGGTAAATTGGATTAGTAAATATGCAGATGATACTAAAATAGGTGGAATTGTGGATAATGAAGAGGGTTTTCAAAGATTGATGAGGGATTTGGACGGCTTGGAAGAGTGGGCTGAAAGGTGGCAGATGGAGTTTAATGCTGATAAGTATGAAGTGCTTAATTTTGGTAGGAATCATCAAAACTGAATATACATAGTAAATGGGAGAGCATTGAGGAATGCAGTGGAGTAGAAAGATCTAGGAATAACAGGGTATCGTTCCCTGAAGGTAGAATCTCATGTGGATAGGGTGGTGAAGAAGGCTTTTGGTATGCTGGCCTTTATAAATCAAAGCATAGAATACAGGTGTTGGGAAGTGATGTTGATACTGTTCAAGGCATTGGTGAGGCCAAATTTGGAGTACTGTGTGCAGTTCTGGTAACTAAATTATATGAAGGATATCAACAAGGTAGAGAGAGTGCAGAGAAGATTTACTATAATGTTACCTGGGTTTCAGAATCTAGATTACAAAGAAAGATTGAGCAAATTAGGTCTTTATTCTTTGGAGTGTAGAAGGTTGAGAGGGGATTTTGATAGAGGTGTTTAAGATTATGAGGGGGATAGATAGAGTTGATGTGGATAGGCTTTTTCCATTGAGAGTAGGAGAGATTGAAACAAGAGGTTATGAGTTAAGAGTTAAAGGGCAAAAGTTTAGAAGAAACAAGAGGGGGAATTTCTTTACTCAGAGAGTGGTGGCTGTATGGAATGAGCTTCTGGGAAAAGTAGTGGCGGCAGGGTCAATGTTGTCATTTAAGGAAAAATTGGATAGGTATATGGATGGGAGGGGAATGGAGGGTTATGGGCAGGGTGCAGGTAGGTGGGACTAGAGGAGAGTACTTAGTTCGGTGCAGACTAGAAGGACCAAAATGGCCTGTTTCTGTGCTGTAATTGTTATTTGGTTATGGTTTTCTCTAGACTATCAAAGGCTGAGGGTAGACTTGAATGAAGTTCATAAAGTTATGAGAGGCATTGATAGATGGAATCTACTTCCCAGGGTAAAATTTCAAATAGTAGAGGACATGCATTTAAGGTGAGTGTGGGGAAAAGTTTAAAGGAGATACATGAATCAACTTTTTATGCCGAGAATGCCAGGGTAGTGGTGGAATCAGATATAATAATAGTGTTTGAAAGACTTTTGGATAGACAAGGAATGGGGGAATATGGATTATGTGAAAGCAGCAAAGATTTAGTTAAATACACAAAAGATGTGGAGAAATTCAGCAAGTCACTCAATGTACATAGGAAGCATAGGTAATTAACCAACATTTTGGGCCTAATGGAAATTGGAGAAGTTTATACTCTCTAAATTGGAGAGACTGGATGCAGACTGGGAGATCGTTTCATTGAGTAGCTTCACTCTGTCCACTGCAATAATGGGAACATTCAATTTCACACCCTCTTCTCTTGCTGACATGTCTGTCCATGGCCTCCAAACTGAGGCCACCCACAAATTGGAGAAGCAACACCTAATATTTCATCTGGGCACCCTCCAACCAAATGGCATTAATATCGACATGTCCGTAAGGCCCCTCCCCTATCTCTATGTCTCCTTTCCTCCAGCTTCCTACTCCCTTCCGTCTGCATTCAGAGAGCTACCCCTTCCCCGATCACTTCTTGGCTTTTTTCCTCTTCTGTCCTCCCACCCATACCCATCTTTTGCCAGTTGATCTATACTCTTCCATCTGCCCCTCTTCCCTCCTCCCCCACCTTTTTATTCAAGCGCCTGCCTGCTTTTTGCTCATACTTTGATGAAGGGCACAGACCCAAAACATTGGTTATATGCTTCTGCTTCCTATGAATGCTGCATGATCTGCTGAGTTTCTCTAGCACCTTTCTATATTGCACCACAACAAACAGCATCTGTAGACTTTGCTGTTTAACTTCAAAAAAGATTTAGTTTAATCTTGGCATCAAGTGTGGCACAGACATTTGGCCACAAGGGCTGTTTCTATGTTGTATTGTTTGATGCTCATGTTCTTTTTATTCATGAGATGTTATTGCAGTCATGGAAAAAACACACTGGAGGAACTCAGCCAGTCAGCCCATAGGAAGTAAAGATATATTGCTGATGGTTCGTGCCTGAGCCCTTCTTCAAGTTAGAAGCAGGCAGGCGTCTCAATAGAGACTGGAAGAATGGGTGAGGGGAGTACAGACCAACAAACAAAGGTGTTAATTGGATATGATAAGAGAAGAGGTGAGAATTGATTTTGGCTCTGTGAAAGGAGACAGAGGGAAAAGGGCAGAAACAGAACTAGAGAAAAGACAGGAGGATGAACGGGGGGCATTTAATGGAAAATGGAGAAGTTAATGTTAATGCCATCCAATTAGATGGTGCCCGGATGGAAGATGAGGTGCTGTTCCTCCAATTTGCTTGTGGTCTCAGTCTGGCAGTGCATGAGACCATGGACAGAAGAGCTTTATTTTAGCATGGCTAACATCACTCATATGCACAGTAATGTCATCAGTGTGTCTGTTGCCTTACCAACAGTTAAGTGTCTGACTTTGGACCTAACTCTCAACCAATGCTGCATCCCCTTTACTCGGCCGCGGCAGGAGTAAACGCACGCAGGCCGATTCCAGGGCGCACCATTCCATATCGGTGGACAGCGGTCGTAGATCTCCAGAAATGGTTCGACCTAAAAGGGGAGGCAGGCCTCTTCAGCCCGGTTAAGCAACCTGCATAGGAGAAGGTCACTTCGGTATAAAACCTACGACCCATGGACCTCGCTGCAACGTCCCAGCTTGCTTGGCCACGGCACACGAACCATGGGTGTAAAAGGTGGGGCCAGTACTGCGCACACTGCACTCCACCTAAAAGCTCCTTTGCGCAGGCCCGAGGACAGGTCCACGTCCTCCCCCTCAAAAGATGCACACAAACTCAAGCTAGCATGCTGGAACATCAGAACCATGCTAGACAAGGCTGACAGCCACCGACCTGAACGTCAGTCTGCCCTTATTGCACATGAACTCCTCAGACTTGACATCGACATAGCCGCTCTCAGTGAAGTCCGCCTTGCAGATGTAGGCAGCCTCCAAGAACACGGCGCGGGTTACACACTGTACTGGTCTGGCAAGCCTCAGGCTGAACGACACCTATCTGGTGTTGGCTTCATGGTCAAGAACTCCATTGCCTCCAAACTCGAAAACCTCCCAACAGGCCACTCTGACCGGATCATGTCCATGCAACTCCCCCTTCAAAACAAGCGACGCATCACTCTCATCAGTGTCTATGCTCCAACCCTTCAGGCGGAACCAGCAGAAAAGGACAAGTTCTACACTGATCTGCGCAACCTCGTTCAACGCACCCCTACAGCTGACAAGGTTGTCATCCTTGGTGACTTCAACGCTCGCGTCGGCAAAGACTCAGAAACCTGGCCAGGAATCCTTGGCAAGCATGGTGTCGGCAAGTGCAATGACAACGGGGGCCTCCTGTTGGAACTCTGTGCAGAACAGCGGCTTGTCATTACTAACACCCTTTTCCAGCAGAGAGACATCCTGAAGACTACCTGGATGCATCCCCGATCCAAACACTGGCACCTCCTGGTCTACGTTCTGGTGCGAGGAAGAGACAAACGAGATGTGCTCCACACCAGGGTCATGCCCAGTGCGGAATGCCACACTGATCACCGGCTTGTTCGCTGCAAGCTCAACCTTCACTTCAAGCCGAAGTTCAAGAACAGTGGAGCCCCCAGAAAGAGGTTCAGTGTGGGAATCTTGCAGTCAGACGTAGTGAGAGGAAACTTCCAGGCAAACCTCCAAGCAAAGCTCGAGGATGCAAACTGCCTCACGGACATGTCTCCTGAAACCCTCTGGGATCAGCTGAAAATGGCCATACTGCAATCCACTGAAGAGGTACTGGGCTTCTCCTCCAGGAAAAACAAGGACTGGTTTGACAAAAACAACTAGGAAATCCAAGAGCTGCTGGCAAAGAAGCAATCTGCCCACCAGGCTCACCTTGCAAAGCCGTCCTGGCCAGAGAAAAAATGAGCCTTCCGTCTCGCATGCAGCCACCTTCAGCGCAAACTCCGGGAGATCCAAAATGAGTGGTGGACTAGCCTCACCAAATGAACCCAGCTTAGCGCCGACATTGGCGACTTCAGGGGTTTTTATGAGACACTAAAGGCGGTGTACGGCCCCTCACCCCAAGTCCAAAGCCCGCTGCACAGCTCAGACAGCGAAGTCCTTCTCAGCGACAAGATTTCCATCCTCAATCGATGGTCAGAACACTTCTAATCCCTTTTCAATGCCAACTGCTCAGTCCAAGAATCCGCCCTGCTCCAGCTCCCTCAACAACCCTTGAGTCTAGAGCTGGATGAGGTCCTTACCTGGGAAGAGACATATAAGGCAATTGAACAACTGAAAAGTGGCAAAGCAGCAGGTATGGATGGAATCCCCCCAGAGGTCTGGAAGGCTGGCGGTAAAGCTCTGCATACCAAACTGCATGAGTTTTTCAAGCTCTGCTGGGACCAAGGAAAGCTGCCTCAAGACCTACATGATGCCATCATCATCACCCTGTACAAAAACAAAGGTGAGAAATCAGACTGCTCAAACTACAGGGGAATCGCGCTGCTCTCCATTGCAGGCAAAATCTTCGCTAGGATTCTCCTAAATAGACTAATACCTAGTGTCGCCGAAAATGTCCTCCCAGAATCACAGTGTGGCTTTCGCGCAGAGGAACTACTGATATGGTCTTTGCCCTCAGACAGCTCCAAGAAAAGTGCAGAGAACAAAACAAAGGACTCTACATCACCTTTGTTGACCTCACCAAAGCCTTTGACACCGTGAGCAAAAAAAGGCTTTGGCAAATACTAGAGCGCCTCGGATGCCCCCCCCCCCCCCCCAAGTTTCTCAACATGGTTATCCAACTGCACGAAAACCAACAAGGTCGGGTCAGATACGGAAATGAGCTCTCTGAACACTTCTCCATTGACAACGGCATGAAGCTAGGCTGCATCCTCGCACCAACTCTCTTTACTATCTTCTTCAGCATGATGCTGAAACAAGCCATGAAAGACCTCAACAATGAAGACGCTGTTTACATCTGGTATCGCACGGATGGCAGTCTCTTCAATCTGAGGCGCCTGCAAGCTCACACCAAGACACAAGAGCAACTTGTCGTGAACTACTCTTTGCAGACGATGCCGCTTTAGTTGCCCATTCAGAGCCAGCTCTCCAGCGCATGACGTCCTGTTTTGCGGACACTGCCAAAACGTTTGGCCTGGAAGTCAGCCTGAAGAAAACTGAGGTCCTCCATCAGCCAGCTCCCCACCATGACTACCAGCCCCCCCACATCTCCATGGGGCACACAGAACTCAAAATGGTCAACCAGTTTACCTACCTCGGCTGCACCATTTCATCTGATCGACAAAGAGATAGACAACAGACTCGCCAAGGCAAATAGCGCCTTTGGAAGACTACACAAAAGAGTCTGGAAAAACAATCACCTGAAGAAACACACAAAGATCAGCGTGTACAGAGCCGCTGTCATACCCACGCTCGTGTTCGGCTCCGAATCATGGGTCCTCTACCAGCATCACCTACGGTTCCTAGAACGCTTCCATCAGCGCTGTCTCCACTCCATCCTCAACATTTATTGGAGTGACTTCATCACCAACATTGAAGTACTCGAGCTGGCAGAGTCCGCAAGCTTCGAATTCACGCTGCTGAAGACCCAACTGCGCTGGCAGGGTCACGTCTCCAGAATGGAGGACCATCGCCTTCCCAAGATTGTGTTCTATGGGGAGCTCTCCACTGGCCATCGAGACAGAGGTGCACCAAAGAAGAGGTACAAGGTCTGCTTAAAGAAATCTCTTGGAGCCTGCCACATTGACCACTGCCAGTGGGCTGATATCGCCTCCAACCGTGTATCTTGGCGCCTCACAGTTCGGCGGGCAGCAACCTCCTTTGAAGAAGACCGCAGAGCCCACCTCACTGACAAAAGACAAAGGAGGAAAAACCCAACACCCAACCCCAACCAACCAATTTTCCCTTGCAACCGCTGTAACCGTGCCTGTCTGTCCCGCATCGGACTTGTCAGTCACCAACGAGCCTGCAGCAGACGTGGACATACCCCTCCATAAATCTTCGTCCATGAAGCCAAGCCAAAGAAAGAAGAAAAAATTGGAAGGTCAGTATATTACCAAGTCTTTGACCTGAAACATTATCTCTTTTTTATTCTCACAGATGAAAACCTGACCCATTGAGTATCTCCATCATTTCCTGATGTTAAAATTAAATTAAATTTTAAATTTAGATATTCAGCACAGTACCAGGCCCTTCTGGTCTATGAGCCCATGCTGGCCAAATGCCACAATTAATCGACAACCCCCGTACATTTTGAAAGGTGGATGGAAACAGGAGCTCCTGGAGGAAACCCACATAAATACAGGGAGGCACTGTAATAATGTTGCACTTTGCTTTCTTCTTTGGCTTGGCTTCGCGGACGAAGATTTATGGAGGGGTAAATGTCCACGTCAGCTGCAGGCTCGTTTGTGGCTGACAAGTCCGATGTGGGACAAGCAGACATGGTTGCAGCGGTTGCAGGGGAAAATTGGTGGGTTGGGGTTGGGTGTTGGGTTTTTCCTCCTTTGCCTTTTGTCAGTGAGGTGGGCTCTGCGGTCTTCTTCAAAGGAGGTTGCTGCCCGCCAAACTGTGTTGCACTAACTGCTATGCTAACACTGCCTCTCCAGATCTGGAATTGTATTTATGTCTGCACCTGCCTTACAAAGCTTGGCACATTTTGTCCATCAGTAGTGCATCATAAGGTATGTGTTGCAGTGATGTTCAGTAGGGATACAGACTGCAAGCTCTGTAGAATAATGAGCCCCTTCCATGCGGTGACTTGGGCCCACTTGAATCATGGGACTCGAGGAACAAAAGGGGAGGAATGTGCCCACCCATAATGAACACAAGTGTCCCCTGCTTTCTCCCTCCCATCAATGGTAGCCTTTTTAGGGTTCTTTAAGGCTCAGGTGCACTTTCCATGCTTCCAAGCAGCAAACATACAATAGCAGCCATTGCTATTGCAGGTACTGCTGTGATCTCTGCATGGGTTGAGGCAGTGGGCAGGAAGCAACTCAAAAGGAACAAAATTAAAGAAGAGGGCAACTTAGAAGAAGGTAGATTCTTGGGATTCTCTGGCTCTTTAACTAATGCTAAAAGAAGGCAATTTATGCACAGCAAAATTTTGCACATCATGTTAATCAAGCGTTTTCTGTTTGTCTTCACTGTGCATGCACACCTGCCTCCAAGGGCATGCATCTTACATACACAGTGGTCCTAGCACTAATTTCAACTGATCTGCACCAATCTGAATATGTCCCTCTTGGCCAAAAGCTTCAACTAGACTTTTCTGTTTAAGTCTCTTCAGCAGCATTTTAACCTTGTGGCCCAAAGATGAGAATACTACCCAGTAAGCCGTGGCTGGTAACTATATATGGCACCGTGTAACAGCACTAAGGAGTCACTCTGGATCATGTTTTCAAGTACTCCTGTGGCATTTGTCCTGCAATCTTGTGGGTGACAGTGATAACAGGCTGACACAGAAAGAAACTGACATTCACCATAGAAAGCAATGGGGTGATTGCAACAAACTGAAATTGCATCAGCAAGAACCCAACATTATCTCGGCACCATTCCATGCTGCTGACGCATTTATACAAGAAGTGAAGACTTTCCAGTTAACAATGATGCTTGGAGATCACAAAGAAATATCATTATTCTGCCATGAGTCTGAGATGGTATTCAAATCTAACTTGCTGATATTTTTCAGATCGCATTCATCGCACTTATTTTGAATTTATGAGAGAAACGAGTCCCTGTCAAAGTTTATGCTGCACTCAAGACTTCTATTCCTTTTTAATAAACTGACATAATGTTTTATTTATTTCTCTTTCATATATTTAACCAGCATTCTCCTAAAAGCAATGAAACAATAAAGTCTGCAGATGCCATGATTGTAGTAAATACGCAAAAGTCCTGTAGAAATTCAGCAGGTCCCACAGCATCCATGGGAGGCAAAGATATACAGCCAACGATTTGGATCTGAGCCCTTCCTATGGATGCTGTGGGACATGCTGAGTTTTTCCAGCAATTTTGTGTATTTATTCCCTTTAAAACATTTATGTTAATTGCCAGAACTACTTAATGTGGAAGCGAGTTCCACCTATGAATTATTTTTCAGGTATACAAGTTTCTCCCAAATTCCATATAGATGACTATCAGGTTTACAGTATTAGTTTTGGCCTTCCAACAATTGTGGTAATTGGGAAGTATTTTGGCACGTTGTGGTATTAGGGAATACAAACAAGCCATTCAGTCCATCTCTGCTCTTTTGACAACCATGTTAGAATCTCCAAATCTGTCTATTGCTGCCAAAGTATCCAAAATGATTCAGAGAAAGAGAAAATCAAAAAAAGAAAAACTGTTTCCATTTCTTTACCTATTTCTGATCTCATTTTTCTCTCTAACGGCCCCTCCCTTCTCAATAACCAATACCCGAACACCTTTTGGCCCATCCCCAGGTTCTTTTCCCCTTCTTACACAAAAGAACAGCCCTTTTTACTTTCATTTTGATATAGGTGCCTAACCAGAGACATTAACTGACCATTCCTACCCAGGGACACTGCCTGACCCGTTGAGTCCCTCCAGCTGCTCACTGTTTTCTCTAAGTTAATTCAGTCCAGGCCTAGAAGTTTGTCTATACATTTGTTGCCTTCTTGACCGACTTATACAAGGTAATTGGTTATGTTCTTGACTTATGAGTAAGAATATGACTCACAATGTAATCACACAGAATGACCTTCACAGATGATTGCAATTCAGTCTTTAACAGTGCATTACCAGTTCACCATTGCTCTATTTTGGTATGTCCTGATCTCGCCTTTACTTATCTAACTTAAATGTATCTAGATTAATTACCTCAGTTATTTCAGTATTGTTCCACATTCTCACCCTTAACTAAGTGAAGAGGTACCCTGAATAATTTGTCAGATTTTATAATGAGTTAATAATTTCCATTTTAGGATTTCGCCTCGTCAGTACATCTCTTCTCTGCCAATTCACCCAAACTTTCACATCATTTTAAAGGTCTCCATGACAGATCGTTGCTCAGAATTATAAGGATCAGCAACCTTTGGTCTCCTCTGTATTAGAGAACCAAATGCAGTTTGGGTGATAGCTCTGTGGAGTGCTTGCATTCAGTCTGCAGATTGACCTTGCGTGTCTGGTTGTCTGCCATTTAAATGTTCCTTCAGGCTCCCATGCTGATCGATCTGTGGCCTCCTGCACTGCTATATCAGGGTCAGCACCTCATTTTCTGTCTCAGCATGATGCAGACTTCAGATTCCAAGCTAAACGCACCCACTTTAGGTAACCCTTCCTTTCTGACTGCATCATTTCTGCCTGCATCATTTCTGCCTGTGATTCTTCTGTGATTTTGGCTCAGTTTTTCTCTTTCTCTTGGTATATTCTGGTCTGCTGGTATATCCCACAGCCTTGATGTTAGTAATGTAGACAAAGAATCATTATCTCCCTCTGCCACATCTGGGCAGAGATATTCCCTTTGTTATACCCCCACCCTCACCTTCACCGCTACTGAAAACTAACATGCTTTCTCTCTTCAAACACTGTCTCCTAGAGGAACCACAATGGGTCAAGCAGCATGAGTGGGAGAAAGAAATGGTGGACATCTCAGCTCAAAATGTTGACCATTCCTTTTCTCCCACTGATGCTGGTCAACTCACTAAGTTCCTCCAGCAGATTGTGTTTGCCTTCAGATTCCATCATCTGCAGTGTCGTGATTTCTTTTTTCAGTGTTGACAGAGTGAAAAGACCTGAAACACTGACTTGTTTCTTATCTCCACAGATCCTGCCTGACCCACTGAGTGTCTCTTGCATAGAACCATAGAGCATTATAGCACAGAAAACAGACCCTCCAACTCTTCTAATCTGTGCCAACCTGTTATCCTGCTTAGTACCACTGACCTGCACCCAGTCCATATCAATCCATACTCCTCCCATCCTGTCCAAAATTTTCTTAAATGTTAAAATTGAGCCCACATTCACCACTTCAGCTGGCAACTCGTTCCACACTCCCACCACTCGCTCTGTAAAGAAATTTCCCCCTAATGTTCCATCTGGACTTCTCTCCTTTCACCCTTAACCATGTCCTCTGGTTGGTATCACAGTGTATCCTCTTTCAAATCTCCCCTCATTCTTCCATGCTCCAGGGAATAAAGTCCTAACCTATTTAACCTTTTCCTGTGTGATGGAACAGATTCTATCACCAATGTGTATATGTACAGATTGTAGTGTAGGATGACTGTGATTGGCTGAGAGCGTAGCCACACCTACTGGCAGGTCTTAAAGGATTGCTCCTAGCCAGACCAGGTCATTCTGGACTGGTCGACCTACATGTGATATGCTCCAGTCTTTTAGTTAATAAAAGCCTTGGTTTGGATCAACAAGTCTTTGGTTCTTTCAACGCGCTCTACATCCTGTAACTCAGTTCCTCAGGTCCTGGCAACATCCTAGTATATCTTCTATGCACTCTTTCTTTTTTTTTCTCTTTTTTTTAAATTTTTTTATTTTTCACACCATAAATCACATTAGCCATGATATACACTATTTCTTTTTCACACATATACAGTGACTTTTTCTCCCCCCCCCTCCTCCCAAGCCACCCCCCACCCCCCCCTCTCATCCATTTTAGGTATACAATCTAGGTTGCATTAAGCCAGTCAGACAATGTTGTCATTCAACAAAAATACACCAGAAATTCTACTGAGTCCATTCTTTTCTTTCCTTCTCCTTCCATCAACTTAGGTAATGTTTGTCCCCGGTAGGTTTTCGCTATTGTATTTAATGTAAGGCTCCTATACTTGTTTGAATATTTCAATATTATTTCTTAACCTATATGTTATTTTTTCTAATGGAATACATTTATTCATTTAAATTTAGTAGTTTCTTCCTTTTAATTTGGTTATGTATTCCATTAATATTTAAAGTCATGTAGTTCAGCGTAGCCCTTTTATATTTTGTTTATCTTCTCTTTCCGTTTTTCCATCATTACCTTTCCTCCTTTTCCATTTCTGTTTTCTTATTTTCAACTCTTTATAAAACAACATTCCTACAACATCCAACATTTTCCTTATTCTCCTATTTCTATCTTATTTATCCCCAATCTCCCCTTCCCCTCCTGAGTTGTCCTTTATCCCTTGTCGGACAACCACATCTCCCCTCTCCATTTGGATTTGCAAATCCACTCGCAAGCGTCAACTGATTTTGCAGTGACCGCTATTTCCCCTCACCCCGCCCCCCCCAGAAAAGATTTCACTTTTCATATGTCACAAAGGTCACTCTTTTAATTCCCTCCTTATTCTCTCTATTCCATTACCTTCCCTTATTAATTCTTGTCTATACTATCTATATTTTCCTCTAAGTACAGATACATTCACGTATGCACATTGTCTCTATTCACTCTTATACCTCTTTACCCGCATACATATCAATCGTGATCATTTTTACTCTCATTACCCGTCTTCATCCCTCAGTCTATTTTTGTCTTTACCCACATACATATCAATCGTGATCATTTTAACTCTCATTACCCGTCTTCCTCCCTCAGTCTATTTTTGTAATTGTTCTGCAAATTTTCGTGCTTCTTCTGGATCCGAGAATAGTCTGTTTTGTTGTCCTGGAATAAATATTTTCAATACCGCTGGATGCTTTAGTATAAATTTATACCCTTTCTTCCATAAAATCGCCTTTGCTGTATTGAACTCTTTTCTCTTCTTTAGGAGTTCAAAACTTATATCTGGATAAATGAAGATTTTTTGCCCTTTATACTCCAGTGGTTTGTTGCCCTCTCTTACTTTTTCCATTGTCTTCTCCAGTACCTTTTCTCTTGTAGTATATCTTAGGAATTTTACTACAATAGATCTTGGTTTTTGTTGTGGTTGTGCATGCGCGGTTGCGCACTTTTACTCGGCTCTGCGAGCCATTTTTGTAGTCCATTATTTACCGACCTGAGGGAGCGGGTTTCTCTCTCCGCAGCGGGCCTCTTCGGACTGGTAAGGCCTTCACCTTTTTCCTCCTTTGTCTTCTCTTCCTCTCTTCTTACCGTTGCTTTCGATTTTTCTTTTTTTGTCGCCATCTTCTTTCCACCTTTATACTCACTTTTCTGTAACTTTTATTTCTGTGCCTTTGTGTTTTCATTTGTTTTTCCCGACTTTTCTAGAGAGGGCTGGAGTTCACCGTCCGGCCACTACTCCATCACGTGACTCCCTTCTATGCACTCTTTCAATGTTATTAATATCTTTCTTGTACTTAGGTGACCAAAACTGCACACAACACTCCAATTAATTTTTTTTTTCACATTTTCAGCACCTACATTGATTTTAAGAGTCCCAAACTGTTTAGACGTACACAGCACGGTTACAGGCCCTTTCAGTCTACAAGCCTGTGCTGCCCACTAACACCCAATTATGATGCTCATACATCATAGTTAATGGTGAAAACATCCCGAATTTATTTTGGGTGTAGGGGGGGAAATGATTGGAGAGGAGGGTTTGGAGAAACAAGAAGAAGCAGTTTCAAAAATAAGATAGTTTTCAAAAGATTGTGTCAAGGAAAGGCTTTCAGAGGGATTTCAAGGTTAGAAACCTTGATTTGTACATTTGTTTTAGCCAAGGATTGAGGGACTGTAATCTCAATGAGACATTTCATTACTAATTTTTGGACCTCCACAACCTTATGTACTGAAGGAAGGCCTTTTAAAATCAATGACCAGTATCAATGATAGATCTGCCAAATGGAAATGCTGGAATTTGAAGTAAAAAACACCGTTAAATGCAGGATTTCAATTGTTGACCATTCCTTTGTCTCCACCAATGGTGCTTGACAATGAGTTACTCCAGCAGTTTGCTTTTTTGCTTCTCCAGTGGTTTAGCAGATTGATGTGTCCCATAGATCTCCATTCCCCACAGTGTGCAGCTTACAATCATGTGGACCAGTGTCCTGAATGGCGGTCATGTCGAGACTGGGCAGGGGTGAACAGGTACTGTATATACTTCATCTCTGAAAGGTAAATGTCCACATGAGTTCCAAAAGTACTATATACTCTCCTTCAAAATGTCATCTGATCACAGAGTCATACAATGGTTACAGCACAGAAGGCTATTCAGTCCTTTCTGTCTGTTCTGGCCCTCTATCAGAGCAAATCTTCTGTTTTACCCACTGACTCTGTCAATAATTTTAAATTATTATTGACCATCTGATTGCAGTTTCAGTATCAGGTGCACAACCAAATGCTGAACTGTTCACACTAACCATCCAAGACTCTTATATTCATGAAACAATATATATTTAGTTATTTGTTCCTATGTAAACTTGTCCTGCATGTGTATTGTCTGTCTGTATGTGTGTATGTCTGTGGGTTTTGCACCAAGGTCTGGAGAGTGCGGTTTCTTCGGGTTGTACTTATGCAATCAGATGACAATAAACTTGATTTGACTTGTATCCATCTTCTATTCATTCACTCATGGGATGCAGATTTTACTGAAAATGTCAGGATTTATTGTCCATTCCTAACTGAGGAGGTAGTTTACGGTCAACTACTTTGGATGGACTGGGGTTATATGCAGGTCAGATTCAGTAAAAATCCAAGATTTCCTTCTGCAAATTCATGAGTGAATCAGATGAGATTAACTTAATTTTCAATCATTCAAATTGAATTGAACTGTTTATTGTCATATTTACCAAGATACAATGAAAAGCTTTATTTTGCATGCCATCCAGGTAGGCTAATCTACAGGCAGTGCACTAATAAAAAACAAATTGAAGGGTGTAGTGTTACAATGAGTGCTTGGGTACAGCTTTACTGGGACAAAGTGCAGGTTATAGAGTAAAGCACGGTTAAAACAGTATAAGGCATCATCTTGTATTTATGGGAGATCCATTCAATAGTCTGATAACAACAAGAAAAGAAACTTCCCTTGAGTGTGGAGGTTCGTGTTTTCAAGCTCATGTACCTTCAGCCTGATGGAAGTGGGGAGAAGAGAGTGTGACCAGGGAGGGATGAGTCCTTTAATACATTGCCAGCTTTCCCAAGACAGTAGCAGGTATAGCCAGAATCAATGGATCTGAATTTAAATTGCCTAGTTGTCTGATTTAGGCTCAAAGTTCCTGAACACTCACTTCTAGTTAAGTAACTCAACCACCGCACCATCCGGCTCACAACCTTTAACTCCGAGTCACCCTGGAGCACTCAATCCAAGCTGATGTTCCCACTCTGGGTATGGACATGGCCTTTAGGTGGGTCTTCAAACTTAACTCCCTTCTCCTTTCTTGGTTGAAATTAACAGATGGAGTGAGACATGAAAGTCTACAGACACTGTGATTGTAGTAGAAACACAGAAATGCTGGAGGAGCTCGGGAAGTATAACCATCATTTCAGGTCTGAGCCCTTCTTCAAGGTATGAGTAAAGAGCAGACAGACACCTGAATTAAAAGGTTGAGAAGGAAAGAAAGAGTAGGGGAAGAGCACAGACCAATAGACAAATGGCGATAATTGGATGTGGATAGGAGAGATAAGGTGAGAATTGATTGGGGGAGGGAGTGGCTCTGTAAATGCAGAGCTGGGAAAAGTGGAAAGAGAGAGCGAGAGCTGGAGGAAAGGAGAAATAGGGATAAATGGCACGGGGGAGGGGGGGGGCTAACGGAAACCAGTGAAGTCAATGTTAATGCCATCCAGTTTGAGTGTACTCAGATGAAATATGAGGTGTTGTTCCTCCAATTTGCAGGTTGCCTTAGTTTGACAGTGCTTGAGACATGGACAGGCATATAGGCATGGGAATGGGGTGGCCACTGGGAGATCCCTGCTATTGCAGCAGGCAGAGCCGGGGTGCCCAATGAAGCAGTCACTCAGTCTGCATTTAGTCTCTCCGATGTGAAGGAGATCACAATGGGACACGATTTTGAAGAGTAGTGAGTTCCCTCATATCTTGATCAATATTTGTATCTCAAACAGTATTATAAAAATAGCCAATTATTTGACTATTTCCACGTCACTCTATGTGTGAGATTACAATTTCCAATTGTTACTTCATATATGTATACTTAATTGGAGATTTTTCTTTAATAAGTATTTCATGACTGTTAAGTGCTTTGGTATATTTTTACAATTGTAACAGGTGTTCCCTGCATTGAAATTATTTTTATACATTGCACTCAAATTATTTATGAAAACCAAGCAACTGTATTTGCTAGAAATGTAAAATAAAACCAGAAAATGCTGGAAATGTTCAGAGCTAGAGCAACAATTATTCTGGTACCATAGATATAGCATCATCTCTTTAATTGGCTGAGGAAAGCTGTTACACATTGCTTACATGTTGAAATATCTGATGAGATCAAGTTCAATTGTAATGTCCCTCACAGCATGCAGCTCGTAATTGATATCTCAGCTAATATATAAAGATAGATTGATGGAATTAAGATACAGAGTGGCTACGATGCAATCAAATGGTGGCACAGGTGGGAGGGTTTGGAATAATGTCTTTTTTCTGTGACTGCCATGGGAGCTCATACTACAACAAAGAGTCAAAATCATGTAGAAACAGGGCCAACTCATCCAAGCCGACCAGGTTTTCTCACTGAGATGGTCCTGTTTGCCTCTGTTTGGCCCATATCCACCTGAAGCTTTCCTATCCAAGTACCTGACCAAATGCCTTTTAAATATCATAATTTGTCGCGGCTCTACAGCTTCCTCTGGCACCTCATTCCTTAAAAAAGTATGAGGGTGGTGGGTCGATTGGGTGGCAATGGCACGTAGGCCGAAAGAGTCTATTACCCTGCTGTACATCTAAATTTAATCATGAGTAACCTTACCATCCTCTGTGTGAAAAAATTGTCTCTCAGGCTCCTTATAAATCTTGCCTCTCTCACCTAAACCTGTGCCTTGCTGTCTGGGATCCTCTTCCCTGGAGCAAAGAATGTGACCATTCACTTTATCAATGCCCCTCAAGATTTCATATATCTTCATGTGAATCAAGTGCATTCAAGAAAAGAGAGGGGTTTTATTTTTTAACTGTGTTGATGCTACCAATTTTTTAATAATCCTTCTCTTTATGCTCTCATTTTTAGGGTAGCAAAGAATAACCACCAACAAAGCACAGAATAATTCAATACATGAGAGTAAAGAGTTTTAAATGACTATCTTTGTTGGCAAATATTAGCAGGAGTGCAGAGGTTATATTAAAGGCAGATTCTAAACCACTTTTCTTCAGAGGAACTGAATTAATGCCAATTCATACTGAGGCACAACAGTTGCTTAGCAATCTTTTAATAACCCATTCCTCAATGCTAAGATTAGCAAATTGAGGTTGTTTAATGTGCTAATGCTAATTTGTAATATAGAAATAAAAATCACAGCTCTTCATGAAGACCATATTGCATAAGGTATGTAGGAAAGTGACACTCAGCATGCCTTATTCTGTCTAATCCCACATGGGGGTATGAAGCACAATGCTGATTTTAACTTCTGTTATAATATGCTCTGTACTGACTGCAGTAAAATTTAGTAGCAAATAACCAAAATACTACAGATTAGAATTAAACAGGAAACTCTGCATACACTGGGATTGTAGTGCAGTTCACAAAAGTACTGAAGAAATTCAGTAGGCCACGTAGTGTCTATTGGAAGTAAAGAGTAACCAATGCTTTGGATAATGCTTCGTCAAGGTTTGAGCAAAAAGCAGACAGGCACCTGAATAAAAAGGAGGGGTGGGGGAGCGGTGAGGAGAGGAGGAAGGGGCAGGGGAAAAGAGCATAGCTAACAGGTAAAAGGTCATAGGTGGATGTAGGTGAGAGAGCAGATGGTTAAAAAAAAGCTGAAATGTAATGGTGGGGGGGGGGGGTGGGGAGCTGGAGCAAAGCAGGCAGAGGAATTGGGTCAGAGAGAGATTTGGGGCAGGGGTTTAATGGAAAGTGGTGGTTGATGTTAATGCCATCTGTTTGGAAAGTGCCCAGATGGAATATTAGATGCTGCTCCTGTGGTAAACATGTATGTGTTTGTGTGTTTGGGCACACCCATTGGCCGACTGTGCTTGTGGCTCCTCCCACAGGTTCCAGAATGTTCCACAGTCCCCTAATAAAAGCCTATCAGTTCGTTGAACTTCAGTCTTTTGGAGTTATTAATGGTGCATCAGTTTTATCACAGATGCAAGAAATCTGATTTATAAACATAAAAATAGAATTGCTTAGCTTCTCTGCAAAGAGAAAATAGTTTACAGTCTCAGAGTAATGGCCTTGTGCCACTTCTCATGAAAGTCCAATGATCTCAATCTCTCCCTTCAAATGTTGCTTTTAAACAATTGAGCATTTCCAATATTTTATATCCTTGATTTATTCACAATGGAGAAATCCATTGCCCTGCTTTGCATTTCCTCTGCAGCCTTTGCTTTTAATTTCCTTGCATGCAGAGTGAGTTTTTAAAGGGTAGGTCATAGCCAGTGAGCACTCTGTAAATATTGTCTGTGCTATGGATTCAGAAATGATTCTGGGATAGTTCAGCTACATCAACAGGAACAAGAGTTCAGAGAATAGGGAAAAAAATGCTTTGGACTGCAGTTATTCTTACTGATAATCAGTGCACAGTGAGCTCCTACTCTTAACAATATGATGTCACAGAAGCAAAATATTGAGGACATTCCAGGCTGCAGGGGTATGTACTGAGGGATTCCCTGAAGCTTGATGCAACCGATGCAAAGGCTTTTTGAAGAATTGTAGAAAATAGGTGCAGGAATAGGTTATTCAGCCCTTCAAGCATTCAGTGGCTGATCATGCGATTCCAGTGTCACATTTTCTCCTTACCTCTTGATCCCTTTAGCCGTGAGGGCTAAATCCAATTTCTTTTCAAATACCTCCATCAAACTGGCCTCAACAGCTTTCTGTGGCAAGAAATTCCACAAATTCGCAACCCTCTGAAAACAGAAGTTTCTCCTCATCTCAGTCCTAAATGGCCTTCCCTTCTACCATAGACTGTGACCCCTTAAATCTGGACTTTCCAACATCGGAACATTTTTCCTGCATCTAACCTGTCTGGTCCTGACAGAATTTTATATGTTTCTGTGAGATCCCCTCTCATTCTTCTAAATTCCTATGAGTATAACTCTACTCTATCTATTTACATCAGTCCTACCATCTCAGGAATCAGTCTGGTGAACCTTTGCTGCACTCCCTCAATAGCAGGAATGTTTGTCCTCATATTAGGCATCTAAGACTATTCACAATACGCAAGGTGTGGCCTCACCAGGGCCCCATACAACTGCAGTAAGACGTCCCTGCTACTATGTTTAAGAAGGAGTTAGATTTGGCCCTTGTGGGGAGAAGGCAGGTACTGGGTACTGAGTAGATGATCAGCCATGATCAAAATTAAAGGCTTTGTAAGTTTGAAGACTCAAATGGCCTGCACCTATTTTCTATGTTTCTATGTTCAAAACTTCTTGAAATAAAGACCGACATGACATTTGCTTTTTTCCCCACCTCCTTTATCTGCATTCCAATCTTCAATGATTGATGCACCATGACATCCAGCTCTCATTGCACTTCCCTTTTTCCTAGACTTTTGGACTATGGTCTAAGTAACTGTTGCCACTATACACCGAGCGACTGACGGTGTATTGTCCAAAGAGAACACACAAGTGGCATTGGTCCTTCAAATGCAATCAAATTTTTTTGTTGTCACGTGTATCAAGATAAAAGTTTTGTTTGCATGCAAGTCAACTCCGAAAGCAAGCAATACAGTAGCAACAAATAAATAAGACAATAATGTTGGGAGTAGAGTTGCAATAAATTAAATCATACAAAGTATAGGGAAAATTACTGTAAAAACACAGTGCAAGGGGGGCATCATCGTTTGCTAGAGTGAGACTTATTTAGGAACATGAGTCGGCCACCTGGCCCATCATTCAATAGGATCATGGCTGATCTCAATGTGGACTCAGCTCCATCTACCCAACTGTTCTCCATAGCCTTTAATTTCCCAGCATTACAAAAATCTATCTTTTCTTAAATATATTCAATGAAGCAGCTGCTACTGCTTCATTAGGCAGAGAATTCCATAGATTCATTACATTCTGGAAAAAGCAGTTCTTCCTCATCTCCATCCTAATTCTACTCCCCTGGACTTTGAGATTTTCTCCCCTAGTTCTGGTCTCAATTATCAGTGGAAACAATTTCCCTGCTTCTATCTTGTCTATCCTTTTTATTATTTTATATGTTTCTATAAGATTTTCCCTCATTCTTCTGAATTCCAGTGAATCTGGTCCCAGGGAACACAATTTCTCCTTGTAAATTACCCCTCATCTCTGGATCAATCTGGTGAATCTCCTCTAATCTGCATCCAAAGCCAGACTAGCCTTCCTCAAGGAAGGAGACCAGAATTGGAAGCAGTACTTTAGGTGTGGCCTCAGCAGTATCCAATACAGTTGCAGCAGAATCCCCCTGCTCTTATGCCCAATCCCTCTAGTATTGAAGGCCAACATTCCATTTGCCTTCTTGATTACCTGTTGCACCTGCAAACCAACCTTTTGCAGCCCATGATCAAGCACTCCCAAGTCCTTCTGCACAGCAACATGCTGCAGTCATTCATCATTTAAATAACACTCTGATCTTGTCTATTTTCCTTACAAAATGGATGACCTCACATTTACCAATATTATACTACCAGGCCCTTACTCACCCACTTACCCTATCTATATCTCTCTACAGACTCTTTGCATCCTCTGCACAATTTGCTTTTTCACTCAGTTTAATGTCATCAACAAACGTAGATACGATAAGCTCGGCTGCATCTTCCAAATCATTAATGTATCTTGTGATCAGTTGCAGGCCCAGCACCGAGTCCTACAGCACTCCACTCACCACTGATTGCCAACTCTCTGCCTTCTGTTGGTTAACCAATCCTCTATCCATGCTAATACATTACCTTGACTCAATGCATCCTTATCATGAGGATGTCTTTTATGAAGCATCTTACCGAACATGCAATATCCACTTATTTCTCTCTATCCTCTGCACTTGTTATATCCTCAAAGAACCCTAGTAAATTTGGCAGGCATGATCAGCCCTTCCTGATTCCATGTCTGCCTAATGGAACTATTTCTATCCAGATATCTTGCTATTTCTTCCGTAATATTTGCTTCAAGCATTTTCCCCAACTACATTTTTAAACTAGAGCCGCTTTCAGATGGCCAGAATACCTGACTGTAAAGCCATCTATTGTACCCCAATGCGGCTGTTGGGTGGCCACCTAAAAGTGGAGAACCTGGAGGAGCACTTACCTAACCCTCCTCCTGTAGGTATATTCTCCAACTCGGAGAATCCCCCGTTGCACCTGAAAGCAGCAATGGGACTATGGCCAGAGTCCACAGGAGCCGGTGTTCGCTCGGACGCGGCTCTCCTTCAGCTGGCATGTTCAGGTGACAGAAAGGAGTCTTCTCCACGGCCATCTGAACGTCCCAGCTGCACTCCCCCACCCACGTCTGCCGGCGCATTATCTGCGTCCGAGTACCTGAAAGCGGCTTAACTCTCCTATAGTTACCTGTCTTCAGCCTGCATTCCTTTTTTAAACAGTGGTGTGGCATTTACTGCCTTCCAAACAGCTGCACCCTGCCCAGAATCCAGATTTAAAAATTTTTACCACAAATGCATCTACCATAACTTTAAGAGTTAACAGCAGGAAAGAAACTGTTCTCGAATCTGGAGGTCATTGTTTTCAACCAACAGAGGTGGGAAAAGAGAGTATATCAGGGGAGCGATGAGACCTTTAATTTGTTAGCAGCTGTAGACAGAGAAAATGGAGGGGATGTAGATGAAATGCATTAAAGATGACACTACAAATGTATGGACTTGTGTAGTGCACTGAGGTAGCAGCAAGCAAGCACAAAATTCAAAAGACTGTCTTCTTTGGCTTGGCTTCGCGGACGAAGATTTATGGAGGGGGTAAAAAGTCCACGTCAGCTGCAGACTCTCGGGCCTGCGCAAAGGAGCTTTTAGGTGGAGTGCAGTGCGCGCAGTACTGGCCCCACCCTTTACACCCATGGTTCGTGTGCCGTGGCCAAGCAAGCTGGGACGTGGCAGCGAGGTCCTTGGGTCGTAGGTTTTATATCGGAGTAAAAGTCTGAACACCAGTTCATGTCTTGGTGGCTCCTCATGTGACTGGCTCAGGAGGGAGCTGGCTCAGGTCTATATTCGGGTCGGCTGATTGACAGCCAGCCAGGTGGAGTCAGCCCCTTAGGTGGTCTTCCTGGAGGTACAGAGATTGCCCCCTGCAGTAGGCTGGTGGTCATATCACCACAACTTGACAACACTGAATTAGTAGACTGAATGACACTATAAATCAAGCCGTGTACTGGTTCTCTATTTTCTTGGCTGTTTTTTATTTGTAAAGTTTATTTTTAAAATTAAAAAAAGTGGAGGGTCATTGACCTGACATGCTATTTGTGTTTTTCTCTGCACTGATCTGATTGAACTGATTTGCAATGTGGTAATGGCCAGTTAATTGATTTTTAGTGGTGATGTTTTTTGAAGGTAGTTCCTCATCCATTTTACTTAAGAGAGGAACTGAATGAGTGCCCATTTGCAGAGAGACACAGCCAATTGTTTAGAAATCTAATAATAGTCCATTCCCAGTCATTAGATTGAGTAAATCTGTGAAAGTTATCCTCTTCTACTTGAACCTAGGTCCACCTTGTAAGAGGGATCCATTTTAATACAAAGACTAGTGGTGGGATGAGGGTAACCTCAAATCTATGCACTCTGGCAGCGGGTAAAATAAGCTCCTCTCCTACTTCAGAGGAACACAAAACTTGCAGATGCTGGAATCTTGCGCAAACAAAGAATTGCAGGAGACCCTTGACAGATCAAGCAGATGGGGTCAGTCAACATTTGGTGTCAAGGCCCTTTATCAAGATAAAGAGTTAATACTCCTTATCCTTTTTAAAATGTAGATATACAGCATGGTAACAAGCCCTTCTAGCCTGCAAGCCCATGCTGCCCAAATTCCCAATTAACCTCCAACTTTGCTATGTTTTGAAGGGTGGGAGGAAACCAGAGCACACTAGGAAACTCACGCAGGCGCGGGTGTAATGGACAAAATCCCACCAGACAGCGCCAGATTCAAACCTGGGTGGCTGGAGCTGTAATAGTATTGTGCTAACTGCTCCAACTGACGGACAATAACAAAAATAAATGCTGCACTAACCGCTACTGTGCTGCCCATTCTTAAGGAAGGGTTCGGACCCAAACATTGGCTGCCCATTTCTACCCATGGATGTTGCTGACTCAAATTCCTCCGTCAATTCTTCGTTGGCTCTCTTACTTCTATTTCATGCACCTCAAATTTTTCAAGTTATCCCTTTTTTTTTTAAATTTTTTATTTTTCACACCATAAATCACATTAGCCATGATATACACTTTTTCTTTTTCACACATTTACAGTGACTTTTTCTCCCTCCCCCCTCCCACCCCCCCCCCCCCCTCTCATCCATTTTAGGTATACAATCTAGGTTGCATTAATTCAGTCAGACAATGTTGTCATTCAACAAAAATACACCAGAAATTCTACGGAGTCCATTCTTTTCTTTCCTTCTCCTTCCATCAACTTAGGTAATGTTTGTCCCCGGTATGCCCTAACATCCCTTGATGTTAAATATATTCTACTAAATGTTTTAAGCTCCTCAGTTCGATCCACTGCACTCAAGGGAATCATGGTTCATGCAATATGTCTACATAATTTATTTCAATGAGCTTCAAGAGCCTCCTCTGGCGTCTGTGGTCAGTGGAAACTTTCCGATGTGAGCCAACACCCACTGTAATTTCTACATGTCATCCAAGGCTTCTCTTTCATCATGGCAGTCACCTTCAGAAGCTCCCATGCTCTCAATCCAAAATACCGGCAGTGACTTCTTATGTTGCTTCTCTGCAACCTCACTCCTGACTGAGGTCATGTTGCTCAAGTTTTCCCCTCACCACCCACACTTCCCACTACCCCCAAACTAACTTAAATGGAAAAGAATTTTGGGCAGATTATAAAACAGGAATTTGATTCCCATTTTTTGATAAGGTGCTGAAAGAGCAATCTTCCACTCCCCCTGCTATATTCAGTCAGCTCATGGAATGAAACAGATACACTTGATATTTAAACAAAATCAGTTTAAATCTTAAAGAAAAACATTTAATGATTTATTGTTGAGCCCAGATCAGCCATTCTCAACTTTTCTTTGGCTACCCCTACCTCTGCTCAAGGTTTATGGGCCTCCTTCCCATTTTACCTCAGAGAGCAGCCATGGTCTGGAATTCTTTGTCTGTGTGAGTTTTAATGTCTTATCCATATAAGACATTTGGCAGAGGGCAGAATTAACTATGGTTTTTAAATGGGAACTGGATGGAAACTGGAAGAGAAATGAAATTGCTGTACCAATGCGATATAAAAATTAGTGTGATCTAGTATACAAACTCTTAATTTTAACACGTTTTAAAATAAGTTAGCTTATGATTAAAGGTCAGAATTACAGCATATTGCCTGATCTTTGGGTTAAAGTGCCAGGAAATCAATTCCAACTGGTTATGTAAGAATAGGTGTGAAATAGCAACAGGATCTGGAAAGAGAACAACATGGTGAGGATGGATGTTAAACAAGAAGTCTGTAGATGCTGGAGAATTGAGACAATACACAAAGTCTGGAGGAACTCAGCAGGTCACACAGCATCCATGAAGAGCAATAGGCAGTCAATGTTTTGGGCCTGACCCCTTCGTCAGGGATCATCCCTGAGGCATGTGTGCATTGAGAGAATTTGTCTGAACTCACTGAATCTCAGGCAGCTGGACAATCCAATGTCGGACAAGGATCTCCAATAAATATTTAACGCACACATTCCTGAAACACTTTGCCATTTTTTGCCTCAAGAGTGGCTGCAAGACAAATAAAATTGATGGGACTCTAAACTATGATTAAAATACAAATTGAG
This sequence comes from Narcine bancroftii, assembly GCF_036971445.1. Lineage (NCBI taxonomy): Eukaryota > Metazoa > Chordata > Chondrichthyes > Torpediniformes > Narcinidae > Narcine > Narcine bancroftii. The sequence continues at coordinate 224,305,188 of NC_091472.1, forward strand.
TTATCTCTACTTACCTTGGTTGGCATTGGGTTAGATTTTTTTTCTTTTGTTTTTTTTTTTCTCTTCCTTCTTATACTTCACTATGTATAAATAATTATTGGATTGGGATTTAAGTCCAAGTACTATGGTCACTAAAGTATATGCTATTATCTTAATATGCAAATCCAATGGATTTATTATGTATTTGTTTTCTTTTTTGACAAAACTTAATAAAAATAACTTTAAAAGAAAAAAGAATAAAATGAAATATAGATCGTTATAATCATGATCTGGGATGTAAGGAAAGGATTAAAACTTGTTTCATTGCCCATTCTTGTTTGCTGCATTAACCAATAGATTAAAATTAATCACATTTGTACAAATAAATGATGATGAGAAAAATTATGCACGGTGGGTGCATTTTTTTGTAGATGTGGTTCCCCCATCTTGACAATATTTTACAGGAACACAATTGAGAGTGTCCTGTCTGGCTCCATTACTGTGTAGTATGGTATCTGCACAGCGAAGAACTGGAAGTCTATACAGAGGATCTTTAAATCAGCCAAGAGCATCACTAGGGTCTTCCTTCACTCTAAAGAAGACATTTACTGGGAGCATTGCTTAAATAGGACTCAAGGAATTATAAAAGACTCTTTCCATACACTGCACAGTATCTTTAACCCAATATCATTAAGAAGGTACAGGTGCACAAAAATCAGGACTGCCAGAGTGGGAAGTAACTTCTTCCCACAGGCTGTGAGACTGTGTCCTGTAAGAATGTAAATCATCTCAAATATACATATATTTGTTTATTTTGATTATTTCCGTGACCGCCTTGTGTTTTTATGTGTAGTTTTGTCAGGTTGAAAATATACAATCAGAAGATAATAAACTTGTACAGTAAAATCCTCAGTATTCAGCACTCAATGGAGATTGCAGATGCCAGATATGTGAATTTTCCGATTGCTTGAGACTCACTCTTACAATCCCTAACTAATACACCTGCATTAAGAATAAACAGTTTAAAACTCAAAAAACAGTGCAAAATGTAAAGCATTAAAAAAAAAATCAGTATTGTGGTCCTTAATTATATAAAGTTCACTTTAATCAGATAATTCCCATAATTTAAAAATTTTAAATTCAAACCCCGGTTGCTGGCACTGTAACAGAGTTGCAGTAATCGCTATGATAACCAAGCTGCCATCATAATTAACCCCCTCCCCCAAGTTTACAGATAAAAGCCTACTAATATTCTTAATACTATACTAATAAAGACTCTTACCAGGTAGGGACAGAGAGCCACTTTGGGAGGCTCACTCCAGTGGTGAGCGGCATTGGCCGGCTCTTCATCTTGGACACCACCTTTCTATTCAAACACAATTTTATTGAAACTTTATTCAAACAGCTGCTGCGGACGGGGCATGACCGGGGAACTCCACTGGCTGAATGTTTGCTCCCATCTTCACCAAGGGGCGGTGTGTTGCTTCAGAGAACATTTACTGATACAATTTTAAACTTTTATTTACATTTTTATTCATTTTAATAAATGTATTTATTTCCTCAGTTTATTTTGCTGGTTACTTGAATTCTTCATCATGGGGATTTTTCTGGACTTGAATTACTGTGTGTGCATCGATTTGTGTGTCTGTGAGATATGTACATGTGGGTATATTTGTTAGTGTATCTCTCATGTTTTTCTGTGGAAATATTGCCTGCTAGACACTTACACTTCACCTTCAATCCAATTTCTGCCAGGTTTCCATTGTTTCAGGGAAACAAAGTAAAAAGCCACCTGTACCTGAGGGACATCAATGACTGATGACCCCTTGTTGCCTGGTTACTGGCGTCAGATGTCAGAGGGTGCCTCTGGAGGCTTTGTTACCTCCCCCAACCCTCCCTTCCAAGTCAGTCTATAAACGGAACTGCTTAGAACACAGCTCTGTTTCTACACTGCGCCGAATACAGAGCTGTTACTGCGGATAAATCTCTCAATGCTTTTGCTGCAGATACCAGTGGGCAGACTCAGGAATCAGTAGCTAATATCTTAGAACTGGGAAGAATTCAATCAAATCTTAATTGAAGTCCCATGCTGGTGGCACCTCTGGAAATGTGGGAAGCATAATTTTGAGATTCAGGGGCCCAGTAAAGATGACCATATTAATGGATATCATCAAACCCAAGGTGAAGGGCAGCATGGTTAGTGTAGCGTTTAGCACTACACTGTTACTGCGCCAATGGATGAAAAAGTTTAAAATAACTAGAAAGTGGGACGAGGGGGGCACGACCATGTGAAGGGCCTAGACAGACGTGTTTTGGTTGAGCTCTCCATGAAGAGTACTAAATAGACAGTTAAAACTTGAAAATCAATCCTAGCTATTGAACGTTTGGCAGAAATTATAAGAGGCCCGAATATTAATGGCTTCAAAGTTGGACAGGAAGAACAAAATTAGTTTATTTGCTGATGATGAGCTGTTATAAATTTCTGACCCAGATGAATCACTGATGAGATTACAAACAATATTAGAAAAATATGGAAGAATATCAAGTTATAGAATAAATATGGGTCAGAGTGAGATAATGCCATTGCAGAATTTTGATTATGTAAGTTATCAAAAAGGCAGTAGATTTAGATGGAAGAAAGATGGAATTATATATTTAGGAATAGTGACAGATAATAATTTACAGAATTTATATAAGCTCAATTGCATCCCTACTAGAAAAAAAAAGAAAAAGATTTACAGTATTGGAAAGATCTGATGATTAAATTAATAGGAAGGGTAAATTATATAAAAATGAAGGTAATGCCAAGACGACTGTATCTCTTTCAATTGTTGCCTGTTGCACTAACTAAAAATTTATTTAAATTATTACATAATTGTATAAGACATTTCCTATGGAATTACAAAGTACCATGAATTGCACTGATAAAGTTAACATGAGACTATAAACTGGGAGAACGTAATCACTGGATTTTAACAAGTATTATCTATCAGCACAAGCAAGATTTTTTATCATCTTTCTTTGTAGAAAACAGTCCCACTTCGTGGATTCAAATGGGACTATATTCAATAAAAGAGGAGACAATGAAGGACTTTATTTATAAGTGGAATGTATGTTGTCAATAACAAAAAAAGGATAATCTTATATTAATACACATGATTAGAATAAGGCAAGCAATAAAAGAATATATCAGGGAAAAAAGCAGGAATATGACTAAGAACACTATGATGTAAAAATGTACTACTGCCTATGAATCTGGGTAACAAAATATTTATTCATGGAATGACAAAGGAATAAGATATATTGATGATTGGTATATCGAAGGTTCTCATGTCTTTTGAACAATTAAGAAATAAGTATGGAGTAGCTAATGGTACTTTTCTTTTGCTTTCTCCAGTTAAGATAATTTTTCAGAGAAAGATGGGGACCAAACTTGGCCCCACCTGAAGTTAGTGAGATGGAACAAATGAATGGTTTGGCTGGGGAACACACCTAAATTTATCTCTAAAATGTACTTTGCTCTCCAAAATGAAAGTGCAAAGCCAGGTTTATAGAGATCGAGAGAGAGGTGAGAGTCAGATTTAGGAATTACAATAATGAAAGATGTTGGTCTGATTAGTGTTTGGACAGCATGATGTCAATTATAAATGCAAGATAGGGATGAGTGCAATATAATTTCCTGCCCAAATTATACCTCACATCACTGAAATTACATAATCAAAATCAGAAATATCGGAGATGTGTTTTAGATGTAGAACAGTAATAGGAATGTTCCAGGCCAAAATGTTTGGCCTGGAAGTCAGCCTGAAGAAAACTGAGGTCCTCCATCAGCCAGCTCCCCACCATGACTACCAGCCCCCCCACATCTCCATCGGGCACACAAAACTCAAAACGGTCAACCAGTTTACCTATCTCGGCTGCACCATTTCATCAGATGCAAGGATCGACAATGAGATAGACAACAGACTCGCCAAGGCAAATAGCGCCTTTGGAAGACTACACAAAAGAGTCTGGAAAAACAACCAACTGAAAAACCTCACAAAGATAAGCGTATACAGAGCTGTTGTCATACCCACACTCCTGTTCGGCTCTGAATCATGGGTCCTCTACCGGCACCACCTACGGCTCCTAGAACGCTTCCACCAGCGTTGTCTCCGCTCCATCCTCAACATCCATTGGAGCGCTCACACCCCTAATGTCGAGGTACTCGAGATGGCAGAGGTCGACAGCATCGAGTCCACGCTGCTGAAGATCCAGCTGCGCTGGATGGGTCACGTCTCCAGAATGGAGGACCATCGCCTTCCCAAGATCGTATTATATGGCGAGCTCTCCACTGGCCACCGTGACAGAGGTGCACCAAAGAAAAGGTACAAGGACTGCCTAAAGAAATCTCTTGGTGCCTGCCACATTGACCACCGCCAGTGGGCTGATAACGCCTCAAACCGTGCATCTTGGCGCCTCACAGTTTGGCGGGCAGCAGCCTCCTTTGAAGAAGACCGCAGAGCCCACCTCACTGACAAAAGGCAAAGGAGGAAAAACCCAACACCCAACCCCAACCAACCAATTTTCCCTTGCAACCGCTGCAATCGTGTCTGCCTGTCCCGCATCGGACTGGTCAGCCACAAACGAGCCTGCAGCTGACGTGGACTTTTTACCCCCTCCATAAATCTTCGTCCGCGAAGCCAAGCCAAAAGAGAAAAAGAAAAGAGTAATAGGAATGTTTGTACTTGCTACGTGGTCATGTGTGAAGGTGAGTCCTTTCTGGCAGGATATTACTGAAATACTAACAAGGATAATGGGTGGTCTTCGTGAACAACCTTGAATTTTATCTTTAGGGCAACTTTATTGAAATAAGAATAAACTAACTAAATTCCAAATTTCCAAATTACATTTGTTAAAATAGCTTTAGCTGTGGCTAAAATATGTGTAACGATTTCTTAGAAATCCAACTCCCAATGGAAGACAGAGATGAACAGCTCTATACCTATGGAAAAAAAACACATATAATCTAAAGAGCAAATATGACATATTTATAAAAATATGGCAACCATATTTGGATTATATAGGTGCCCAAATATAAAAAGGTGCTATTATTATAAAAATATGTGACCTCCCCGATGAAGGTTTTCTTTTTTAAATCCAATTATAAGCCCTGATGGTATATGGATTTATAGTGGGAAGAATTGTTGTGTTGTGTTTTGTTTTGTAAGAAAAAAGAAAGTTTTATATATATATATTGAAAATGGAAAATTTTGATATGTATATTTATGGAAAAAACATTAAATATTCAAAACGAATGTGGAAAGGGGAGGTAAAATGAAAAACTGATATTGTGAATGGCAGAAGAAATTAAAAGGCAAAAGATAAGAGGTGAGAATTTATTGCCATATGCATAAGTATAATTCACAAATGCACTGAAATTCTTGCTGTAGTCTCAAACAGTAGATACATAAAATACACAAACAAGCAATTAGTATAAATCAAATGATCACAAAAGAAGAATGAAAGCCAATAAATATAATTGGATAGATAAATATTCATGGCTGGATGAGTGCAAAGAAAAATGTGATGATACAATGGCGCACAGATCTTTGGTGGTCCTGGAAATTTCAAGTTCTCAAACTTCATTTGTGGAATTTGAACTCTCATTCTCCAAATCATTATTCTAGGCCTGTGTGCTATTGTCCAGTGATTATCGTTAATATTCACAACCACTTCCTAGAGCACTATGCTGTATAACTGAGGCAGATGTGACCCTTGATCTTTAACTTCTCCCTTCTCACCAACAAGGGCCCACAACTGTATTTCCCTCATGAAATTGTGATTACCTTGGGCATCTTTCTCTATGCACTCCACACAATTGCTATCCCATCTACAGGGAGGAGACCACTTTGGCCAGTGCTCTGCTAAACACTCCTGAACCAAAGTTCAGAGTCAATTAGCATAGAAACAGGCCCTTTGGTCCACAAGCCCTCGACAACCATCATGCACTAATCCAATATCAATTCATTTTAATATCCAGATTTCAGATTTATTGTCAGAGTACAAACATGACATTATGTACAACCCTGAGATTCCTTTGTCCTATCAGACTCCATTTCCCTATCAGATTATTAACACAGAACATGCAAACTCAGTTAAAACAATGGATTCCATTGAAAAATCTGGAAATAAAATATTGAATCACTGGCCATGAATGCAAGCTGTTGTGAACATCAATTGGCTTACAAATGTCTTTTGAAGGAGGCTTGCATATGATTCCTGTTCCAGGGTGGTCTTTCTGCTTCTTCAGAAGCCTAAGAAAATTTTGCATATCTCCGAGATTCCTTACTAATTTTTACACATGTACCATTTAAAACATTCTATCCAGATGCATTACAGCTTAGTATGAGAACTGATCTGCCCAACACCACAAGAAACTGCAGAGTTATGAACACAGCTCAGGCCATCACCCAACCAACTGCCCCACCATCAATTCCATCTATACCTCCCACTGCCTCAAGGAAACTACAAACATGTTAAAAGAACAATCCCATTCTGGCCACACTCTCTTCTGCCTACCCCACACCACCTCTCCATCTCCCCACAATCTGTTTGATGGGCAGAGGATACATGTACTTAAAAACACTAACTTCCAGAATCAAGAGGGGTTTTAGACTGCAGGCATGTAATGACACAATCAACAAATTTTATCACTACATGGGCAGTCTAAAAAGGAATGTGCAGAAATTTATCCTGCAGGACCCCTACAACTTCTTGGAGTAAATCTGCAGTGTAAATCGTACTGGAAAATGTTGTTGTCGGTCATCCACTCGACTGCATGTCCACCCACCAGGATTGTTGCACTCAGGTACTTGCAGTCTAAAAAATCGCCCAGTTGAATGACCTCACAGGCAGTAATTATATTAATTTTTTTCCACGATTTTCCCAACAATGCAGTCTGAAAAACATTTAAGGACAATTTCTTTCTTGCCATTATCAGACACTGGAATGGATTTCACTGGCAAAATATGATGCCGTTGCACTGTTTTAACTGTACTTTTCTCTATACTCTGCATTTTGTCTTCCCTGCACTCTTAAATACTGTAACACTACACCCTGCACTTTTGTTTCATGATTGCACTATCTGCTGTACTTGGATACAGTTGCTCGTTCAATAATAAAATTATTAAATGCCTAGATTGTACACAAAATAAAGCTTTTCAAGGCACCTTGGTACATTTGATGATAAACAATTCAATTTATTTCCTTGGAAGTCTTTCCTCTAAACAATGGAACTATCAAGAAATATTCGCACCTTTGCAGTGCATAAGGAAATGGGAAATACCTCATTCCGAGGCTAAACTAAACAAACTGGATTAGAAAAAAGCATTGAAGAGATGTCACAAGAGAATGAAGATAGGGTGGAAATGGTAGAGAGAGAGAAAAAGAAGGTGGAAGGATTGCAAAAGAGAAAAGTGAAGGGAGAAGAAAGTAATGAAGGAGAGATGAGATTAGAAAGAGGAAATTGGATATTCTTCCTCATAATATATCATGGAAAGATATTTCTTCCTCATTTCCTGATGCACAGTTTGACATAGTATTAAACACAGTTCAATTCTATTTTATCCTACTGTATTCATTACTGCTCTCAAGTACGAGGTCGTTAGAGACAAGTTTGCACCCAGTCATTGCACCATAGCTGTGTTCAATCTAATTCATGTACGCCTCGGAATAGCAAGGGGTCACAAAGACCAGAGAAGTAAAATTCCAATCCATATTCCATTAGTTAGCTCAAAATTATCTATCTTAACAGGGCTTGAGTTAAATAACTGGGATTTATCCACCAATTGAGGCTCAAGAAAACCCCCCTTTTCAAACCTCTACATTTAAACAGGTCAAATAATCGGAGAGAGTGATAGTTGGGCTTAACAAGCCAAATTGATAGGGTCTGGTGCCATGCCAACTGTCACCGACAGTAGACGGCACTAACATAAGGGTCAGAGCAGAAGAACTGCCCAATAACACATGCACATCACCTGTATGGGGAATATATTAGCAGTGGGTTGTGTCTCCTGGTTGTCATTCAAGGAGCATAATAATGACCATATTAACACAGAATTTCAATGGACTATCAGCCTTACTGAAAGATAATATGTCTATTAATAATTATTTAGAGGTGTTTAAAACTATGAATGGGTTTCACAGAGAAATAAGAAGAAATAGCTTCCACTGGGTTGGAAGATGACTGTAAACCAAAGCCTGGGAAACATGAAAGGGAATTCTTTTTACACTGTCCATTCTCATTATCTGAAATACATTGTTTGAAAGGAGGAAGAAAGACTTCCAGCAGTAAGTTCCAAAAAGGAAACAGACAAGTCCTTGAAAGGGAGAACTTATGGCCCTATGGTAATGAGCAGGATGGGAATAATTGGATAACTCTTTAAAGAATGATCACTGGACTGAATGGGCTCTTTCCATCAGTCTGAGGTGTGTAAGAAAATAGCATAATCATAGAAATGACAGATTATGAAATTAATTGATGAAAGATTCTCCTCTGCAGAATAGTTCCCTATCTGTTTCCTTCATGGTGAATTATGCTGGTTAATATTTGCAGTGAAATGATAAGAAGAGTAATGGAGGCTATTAATATTCACTTAAAGTTATTTCTGAGCCCGAATTGCTATTAAATGGAATAGATTATTCCTGCTGTCAGGGAACTGTACCAGACTGACCACATACTTATCGGAAGTGTGGGGGTGAGGGGCTTGGGAAATGGTATCTAATTATCCTCCATAATCAATTGTATGAATGGCAACCATATCCATTAATGTCACAAAGAGTACCACTGACTGTGATCACTCAGCGACATCACAGCCACGTTCAACAGAGGCAAAAGTGCCAGGTGCCCCCTTGCTCCCTCATAGGTCGCTTGTTCAGCCTCTCCCATCTCCATACATCCCCCAACCCCTAATGGCAGTAGGAGCAATACACACACCACAGTGAGTTTATGGGGTACCGGGGAAAGCAGGATTTGGAACAGGGAAGACAGTGAGGGATCCCTCCCACTAGGGGACTCCCCCCTCCCTTAATATGTACCTCAGAGTGACAGTTCCAGATGTTAACATCAATAATGATGTATGTAAGAGCAGCCACCAGCGGAACAGCAGCCCCAAAGGGGCCGTTCGTGCACATTTGGAAACATGCCTGCTTTTTGCTGGCAAAGAGAATTCTAGGATGCAGATACAGTAGCAAGCGCTCTTTTAGAAAACAGGCTTTATTATCTCTTCCACCAAATCTATGCTCACTCCTTTGCCAGAATCTAACCACCTTACAATCCATCTATTCCATTTTAATTGAATCTTTTTTTAAATAAAGCTGTTTCCCAGTTGCTGAAGTAATTCTCTGTAATCCAGCACTGAATAGCACAACATTCTATTTAAGGAATCAATGTCAGAAAGAAAAGCTACAAATCGCCGTGCAGAAAATTTTACTGACAGCAACTGTTAACTTGTCACATTAACAGCAAAAAAAAACATATAAGCTGCAATATCTAATCTGAAGACTTCTATCTGCGGCCATCAACAGCATGTAACAGTACCTGTACAAGATTCCAGTTGCTTTTATTGAGCTCCAATTCTACTTGTTGCAGCTGATGATGTTATTTCAAATCCTATTCTCTCTTTTATCCCCTCTCTTCTCCATTCTTACACTCCCTCAAAGACCTTCACCTGATTCTCCCTTCACCACAGCTCTTCGCATTGGACAGCCCCTTCTCCCTTTCATCCAATGGCAAGAGCCTTTGCGCTTGATTGGCACCTCTTTGTGCCACTGAGAGTTAGGAGGCACCCCACAGCTTGCATTATATTAATAAGTGTATCTTATTTGCAGCCTGTCGCATAGGTCTCTGTCAGATGTTTCTGCTCCCCCCCCCCCCCCCCCCCACCCCACCTCATTCTTCATGCACTCTGTGATTTGTTTTTTTTTGGTGACACTAGAGGTTATCCATTTCTTAGGGACCTGCAAAGAAAACTGCATGTGATCAACTTGTTGGCAAGACTTCAAGGATAGTAATTGCAATCATTTATCCCCTTTCCCTAAATCAAACCTCGGTTAGAAAGCTTCTGTTTAAAATGCAACAAAGTGCTAACAGAATGAATCATGTTATAACACAATGGGAGACAGGTCAGCCCATTGTGTATTAGACACTGAGAGAGAAATCCAATTAGTTCTGCAATCCCTGCTTTATCCCCAAAGCCACACAAATTCCTAACAGCTTGCAGATTTCATTTCCCCTTACATCTAGACTCTAATAAATGTCAGAATACAAAATTAAACCCCAGATTGTTCAATAAATGCATTTCATATATTCTTGCACATTATGAATTGCATGGATTATTTTCCTGCATAAAAAAATAAATCAGCATGTAGAGCTTGTATACCAAATAAAATTGTAACTATATTGCTTTTCTTTACCTTTGTATGTTTTCATTCAAAAATAATTCTAAAATCAGTTTTGATTGCACTGAGCTCCGAAAATTTCCCATCTAATTGTTTGGAAATGCTAACGGTTCAGCATTTAACTCACTCTTTAGTCTGGAAAGAGTCAGGGGTCTTGGGTTTGAACAAGATGTGCAGCCAGAGCTGAGGCTGGGGTCCGGAACAGGAATGTAGGCTAGATTCAGTGAGTTTTACAGTAGGGAAGCAGGTCCTTCAGCCCGACATCCATGCTGATCAAGGTGCCTTTCTGAGTGAGTCCCATTTGCCTGCATTTTCTGTATATCCCTCCAAACCTTTCCTACCCACATACCTGTCCAAATGTGCTTTAAATGTTGTAATAGTACAGGTCTCTTCTCATTCCTTTAAATTTTTCCCCTCTCACCATGAACCTATGTCTTCTAGTCTTAGATTCCCCAGTTGGGAAAAAGTCTGAGTCCATTCATCTTATCTGTGCCCCTCACAATTTTATGAACCTCTAGATCAGGGGTGTCAAACTCAAATCCACAGAGGGCCAAAATTAAAAACTTGGACTAAGTCGAGGGCCGAACTAAATATTTATTGAAAATTTTCAACATCTGTATGTTTTCTCTTCTTTCAACATATGTAATGTTAAACTTTTTCTTATTAAAATAAATGTTTAATAATAGTTTTGGATAAACAATCAAATGGGTTTCTGATTGTAGGCATGAACTCTAGCAGGGTTATTTGCCATGCCCTTTTTCCATTGGTACAGATATCCTTTGATTTACACACTTTTCAAGTTTTATGCCTAATGAGCTTGTATCCAGGTGCAGGACCATTTTTAACCAGGAATATATTTATCACTGTGACATGAAACTATTGGAAGATCGTTTTATCCTGAGATTAAAGTTCATAATACTTACTCAGGCCTGTGTGCGGGAGGGCGGGGTTTGCGGGCGATCGGGTTGGACAACGACAGTGCGGGGGCATCGGCTCTCGCTGCAGGGTGGCATCTCGGCGGATCAGCGGCCCCATCATCATGAGTCGCGGATCGGCCTGCGGCAGGGAGGGGGAGTGGGCAACGGTCCTGGCGAGGTCAGGCCCGAGGCCTCCGGTTCCGGGCGCTGGGAAGCGGCCTTGGCTTCCCCTGACACCGGCCAGGCCCCAAAACCAGAGTCCACGGTGAGACCCTGCAACGTAAACAGAGGAGGTGGGGGCGATTAGCAGGCTGACACCAATGCATTCTGGGATTTGTTGTATTACTGTGCATGCGCTATACTGGCGCGGCGACCAGCGGGCCACCTCTAATACATTTTTGAAATGATCTTGCGGGCCAAATATAATTATATCACGGGCCAAATTTGGCCCGTGGGCCAGAGTTTGACATGTGTGCTCTAGATGGTCAAGCCTCAGCCTTCTTCACTCTGGGGAAAATAGTCCCAATTTATCCTGAATGCAAAAGTGCCAGAGAAACTCAGCAGCTCACGCAGCACACATACAAAGTAAAAGGCAGTTGATATTTCAGGCCTAAGGCCTTCTTCAGAAGTGCTGAAAATAAGACAGGCATCCAAATAAAAAGATAGAGGGAGGGAGGGGGAAGGGGAAGCTGGAGAAACACAAGCTAACAGGTAAGAGGTAATAAATAGGTGAATACAGGTAGAAGGGTAAAAGAGAAAGAAGCTGAGAAGTGATGGGAGAAGGGCAGAGGGCCTAGCACTTGGGCTGGAGAAGGAGGACGGTGGTGGGGAGTTGGAGGATGGGATGAGGGAAAAGGGAGAGACTGGTGAGGAGGGGGATTTAACAGAAATTGGAGGTCAATATTGATACTGTCTGGTTGAAGACACATATTCCATTTCCACAATCATCAACGTGAGTTTTCCCTGGGTGCAGGTTTCCTCCCACCCTCCAAAAAATGGTGGGTTCATTGGGTGCAATTGGGCGACACGGGTTCCAATGGCCAAAATCAGCCTCGATTGGGTAGTAAATAAACTACATTTTAAAAACTTACTGTCTATGTCCTGCCCTGGTTGAAGTTCCCAAATTCCATCACTTTGCACAGTCTGAACTAACTTTTATTTGGCATACATTTGCCCGCATCCCCAGTTGATCTAGATCCTGCTGTAATCTTAGACAAACTTCTTCACCATCCACCACACCACCAATTTTGGTGTCACCGCAAACTTACTAATAATGCCAATTACATTGGCATCCAAGTCGTTAATGTGTATGACAAACCACATGGGACCCAGCACCAATTCCTGTAGCACATTACGAGTCACAGTCCTCCAATCTGAAAAACATCCCTCCACTACCATCCTGTCTCCTACAAGCCAATTTTGTATCCAATTGTCTAGCTCACCCTGGACCTCATGTGATCTACAAGTAGAAATTTGACCAGCAGGAAAAAGAATCTCAGGGTCGTATGTGATGTTATATATGTACTCTGACAATAAATCTGAACTTTGAACTTTGATCTACTATATGGGACTTATCAAAAGCCTTGCAAAAGTCCACGTGCAGGGGGAATGCATTCATGGGATTAGTTGAAGAGCCATAATAGACTCACAGGGCTTAAGGGTCTTCTGTATGCTGTAAGAAATATGATATAATGTGATCTTTGAACCAGAAAGGGTTTCTAGTTTCTAGCACATAATTTCAAGTGTCTAACAACTGAACCATTGTTAGAAATGTGATCTTTAGCTTGAAACCTACCTAATACTCTGCTTCAGGTTTATGTAAAAGAGTATTAAGTATAGCTCATTTGTTGAACCTACAACATACCAAAATCTTTACAACAAATCGTGGAGATGTTGATAAATAGATAAATATTTCTCAAAAGACTGGGAAATTCTTCCCTGGCCTTTACTGGAATGGTGCCCTGAGATCTTTTCACCCAGAACCTTCCAACTCCAAAGCTAGAATACTACCACTGAACCATATCTAATGCATCCAAGTCCAATATTTCACTGCTGTAGCCTTTAGTGTCCTATTTGGTTCACTGCTCCTCCAATGTGTCTACATAACATCCCTCTGCAGTGGTTTTCAAACTGCCCCCCCACCACCAAACTCACACTCCACCTTAAGCAATCCCTATACCATCAGTCCTCTGTGATTAGTAAGGGATTGCTTAAGGTGGGATGTAAGTGGGAAGGGAAGGTTGAGAATCACTGCTCTAGACCCAATTGTTACTCAAATATTTTGCTTGAGAAAAATTGACTTTGGCCCATTTCCTTTGAAGTTATGAAACCATACACACAATGAGTCAATTAGGTACAATTAAAACAGTTGTTTTCAAACCTTTTTCTTTCCACTCACATACCACCTTAAGCAATCCCTTATTAATCACAGAGCACTGATGGCATAGGGTACTTAAGGTGGAATGTGAGCTTAGGGGGGGCAGTTTGAAAACCACTGTTCTAAAGCAACATATTAGTTACATCAGATAATTGATTTTTAAATGACAAATACTGACAAAAATGATGCTACTTACATTTTTGCACAACCTCTTATCAAGCATACTCAATGAAAGTTGTAAAAAAACTATAGAGAAAGATCCAATGGTCAGCAAACTCCTTATTCTAGTGCTCTGGTTATTTTCTGTATTCCCCTGTAGGCTATTGTCAAACTTATTTTGGAACTTGATGTTGACAAACACAATTACTTGAAGCCTGGCTTTCAGTAATAAAATATTAAAATTTAATAGTGGCATTCAAGAATCTGAAAGATTTTGGAAAGGAGAAACTGTTTCTACTGCAAAGGCTCATGCTAATATGTGGCTTCATGAAGGAGGAAGGAAATAAAATTGTTTTTTATTTGAGTCATTATAATCTGGAGTACACTGTCTGAAAGGGGGAAAATTCATTAGTAACGTTCAAAGGGAATTGAATCTGTACTTCAAAAGAAACATCGGCAAAGTGACAGGGAAACAGCAGGAGAGGTAGGTGCTAATTGGACAGCCTTTTCAAAGAGCCAGTGTAGGTGCAATAATGTGATTCACTAGGGCTGCCAGTCTGGATGAATGTATTCTTTCAGACTTTCATCACTTGACACCTTGCTTCTCTCCCTCACTGCCTCTCCCATCCACTTCTGCACTTCATTGCATGCCCATCATCCATTGCTCATTGCACACCACCTTCCCCATAAATTGGAAAGTGTTAAAAATAACTCCTCACTTCCTTGATCAATCCTTGATTATCAGTCAAATACCTTTTCACAAGGTCAAAATCATAATTTTGCAGATTGCCCCTGTGAATGATCTCCTGGATTACACAGAAAACTGCCGAAGAGTTTCATACTCAAAGCCTTGAAAGCAAGGGACAAGCCATTAAAGACACAACAGGAACAGGAAGTGACCAGCAGACACCTCACACTTGCTCAACCTTTCAATATGATTACAGCTAATTTTTGATGGTCTCATAACTCACAATTCCACAATCTTTCAAACATATCTCTTAAAAAAAGTTCTAATAATCTGTCCTCCTCCACCGTCTGGGACAGTGGGCCATCCCTTCAACAACCTCTGAGAGAAGAAATTTCCACTATCTCAGTTTTAAATGACCACACTCCTTATTTTGTATCTAGTTCCCCTTGTTTGTCATTCTCATAGTTTGGCAGTTCAAAGAGTCCAGGCTCTATGGTTCAATTGAACTATCAGCCAGCATTTGTTCATACCATGATGAAGGGCTTAAGCCCGAAACGTTGGTTATGTATCCTTATCTTTGCTTTATAAATATACTATTTGACCAGCTGAGTTCCTTCAGCATTGTGTTTTTACATACAATTCTTAGTGGAAAAGAATGAGAAACTCCTACTCTGAGAAATAGCTTCATGTAGCTGACCACTACAAAGGAACACACACACACACACACACACACACACACACACACACACACACACAGTGGGCTGGAAAGGCTGCTTTTATACTCTTCAAGTTCCCGCCGTTTTTGCTGATTGACTGAGTCAGCTATATATGAATAGCAATAACAAGTGGGAACGTCCATGCATATGAATGCCCTTCTTCCCCAGCCTGTTTCTGCTAAGTTAGCTGGGCAGCTTGACCAACGTCATTTTAGGGCTGTTGGCCTGATGCTGCCCCAGCTTCTACCCCCGCCGGTTCGTTGTCCTGGGAGTTGCTTTAGCGATCTCTGTCCACATCTCCTGCCACGCGATGTGCCAACCTGATCTCTGCAATTGCGGGCCGCCACATTCACTCCTTTTCTGTATCAGGTCAGAGGTTAGAGTTCATTAACACCAGCAACTAAGCAAAGCAAATGCCTCTATGATGAGTACTTTCTCAAAATGCTCAGAAATCTCACTTCAGATTTAACTTTAAATTTTCCATATTAAAGAAGAAATGATAGAATCCAATGAATCAAAAAATCATTTGGGAACAAAAATGGGTACAGCTTGAAAAATATATAAAAACATAGGAAGGATATTCATCTTAATAATATTGATGTGTCCAATTAATGTCATTAAAAGAGGGGACCACTGTGTCAAGGACTTCTTAACATGACTTATTAAAGTAAAAAAAATTATTTAAATGAATTATTGAATTTCTTAGTAATGGTAGTATCTAGAAAATTGAACTGATTTTTAGCTATTTTAAATGGAATAGAGAAATCTTGAGAGCAAGAAGAACGCAAAAAGAACAGCTCACTCTTCTGCAAATTCAATTTATATCCTGAAAATTGCCCAACTATATAAAGGAGTAATAAAACGGATGGGATCAACCGGTCAGGATTCAATATATACAACAAAAGGTTATCTGCATAAAATGACACCTTATGAACATTTCCTGCTCTTGTGATTCCTGAGATATCAGCTGATTGTTGAAAAGCCATTGCTAAAGGTTCCAAAGCCAAATTAAATTATAATCGGCTTAGAGGACATCTCTGCCTAGTTCCACGATGCAACTTAAAAGGTTCAGATTTAATAGAATTAGTAGGAGATAAATATATCAGTTTAATCCAATTTATAAACTGGGGACCAATATTAAATTTCTCTAATACACGGAATAAATCATATCTTCTTTTATATGGAAAAATAAATGCCTCCGTCTTAGGAAAGTCTTCCTTCAAAATATTGAAAAGAATGGAGGCTTGGCTTTACTTAACTTTAGATTTTATTACTGGGCAGCTAATTTTAGATACATTAGTTTTTGGATTCATCCCAAGCAAAATTTATGTGCTTCAAGTTGGATTCATTTAGAAATTAAATCTACTAAACAATATTCTCTTCTTTTGATTCTTGGAGCACCTTTACCTTTATCGGCATCCAAATTAACTGATAATTTTGTTGTTAGACATACACTGAGAATCTGGTTTCAGGCACCATTAGTCCTATTTTAAGTAATTCCTTTTTTCTTAACCCTCAGTTCAATAATCAGCGGTTAAATTTAGGTATCCGATCTTTTTTAGATACTTTTACTGATCAAAATCTTGCTTCTTTTGAACAATTATCCTGCAAATTTACCCTACCCAAACATCATTTTTTTTTGTTATTTACAGGTTAGTAACTTTTAAAATTCTTTCATTTTAAAGCACCCCGAAACCTGGAACCTAATATGATAGGGGTGATTTAGAAATTTCAACCTAATTGTAAAGGGGTCATATCTGGCCTTTATGAATTGGTTTTAAATTCTAGGTATAGTTCCCTGGACAGAATTTAAAAAAAACTATGGGAACATATGGTTATATGGTTAAGGTATTCAACAGAGATTTTCTGAAACTACATGGAATTCTATTCTGAAATGAGTGCATTCATCCTCTGTGCTAGTTTAAGCGAGCCCACTATTCCAATGTCTAATTGGCTAAATTCTATTCTAATCTCTCATCTCAATGTGATAAATGTATAAATGAAGAAAGGTATACTGTATCATATGTTCTGGTTATGTCCTTATCTTTCCAATTTTTGGAAAGATGTATTTCGTACCTTGTCTTTAATATTAATTTGACTCCAAATTGTTTTATTGCTCTCTTTGGAATAAGTGGGCCACCTGGTTTAATTCTGACTGCTTCATAATCCCACATCGTTGCCCTCACCCCCCCCTTACCACTAGAAGGGCCATATTAATGAGATGGAAAGATGCTGTCCCTCCCACTCACACTCAATGGTTGTCCAATATGATGGCATGTCTGACTTTGGAAAAATTAGATGTTCCACTACTGAAATTAATCTTAGTTTTGTTTATTTATTTTGTTCTTTTCTCAATTACTTTCAAAATTTGTAATATTTACTAGTTTTTGGTTTTTGAACTCGATGTTCACCTTCCTTTTCTTAAATTATTAGATGTGGATTGTTTGTGTTGTCAGTAGCCTCCGAAGGGAGAGGATTGAATTAGATATTTAGTTTAGTGTTTTTCTTTTTATCTTTCTTTTTTAATGTAACATAGGTTTCAGTCCTATTTGTGCTGCTATATGAGATCTGTAAATACTTTATTTTATTGTTATGTACCTATTGGAACATTCATTTGATAAAACCAATTAAAATATTGAAAAAGATTTAACTTTAAAGTTAGACATACACCTTCCAGCCCGTGAGCCTGTGCCACCCAAATACTCCAATTAACCTGCAACACCCGTATTTTTTTTGAAGGGAGGGAGGTAACAGGAGAGCCTGGAAGAAACCCACATGGACACGGAGAAAACGCAGCTCTGGATTTGAACCCGGGTCACTGGTGCTGTAATAGTGTTGTACTAATGGCTATGATAACCATATTTATAACTATTTTCATTGCCACAATTCCCAAAGGTACTGGACTTTATCATGTAAACTATTGATCATGTTCCTGCACTAGTAATAGAAGGATAGAGAATGAATCGAGAACGTGCGAGCTCAAATCCCATCAAATTAGTTTGAAAATTTGAAGAACTGTATATACTTGTGTCATTGTGGAATTTTTTGACCACTTTTTCTGGTCAAAAACATTGGGGGTGGTCAACTTTTACACAGGTCAAACTTTGACCTCATAAGTACCTGTGCATTTCAAGGCATCAGAAGCTTGGATGGCCGGAACTGGGTGGTAAGTCCACAGTCAGGGGGTTGGGAGCTTGGATGGGCAGGTAGCCAGGCTGTCAGGAGCTCAGATTGGCAGGCGACCGGGGCGAGGATCTGCGGTCAGGAGCTCTGTTGGGCAGGCTGCTGGGACATCAGGAGCTCATGTGGATGGGCGACCAGGGCGAGGGTCAACTATCAGGGCATCGGGAACTTTGGTGGGCAGTTGACCAGGGCGAAGGTCAGCTATCAGAGCATTGAGAACTCTGCTGGGTGGGCAGCTGAGATGTCGGGAGTTCTAGTGGACATGTAGCCAAGGCAAGGATCCGCTGTTGGGGCATCAGGAGCTCTGATGGGCAGGCGGCTGGGACGTCAGGAGTTTGGATGGGTGGGCAGCCGGGTCAAGGATCTATGGTCGGGAGCTCATATTGGCGGGCTGCCGGGGTGTCAGGTTCAGATGGGCGGGCGGCCGAGGAATTGGGAGCTTTCGTGGATGGGTGGCTAAGCCAAGGGTCCACTGTTGGGGCATCGAGAGCTCTGATGGGTGGGTGGCCAAGTCAAGGATCCACTGTTGGGGCATCAGGAGCTTGATGGGCGACCGGCCAGGATGTCGGGAGTTCTGGTGGGCCTGTGGCCAGGACGAGGGTCCACTGTTGGGGCATCAGGAGCTCTAGAGGGTGGGTAGCTGGGATGTCCGGACCTCTGGTGGGTGTGTGGCCAGGGTGAGGGTGGTGTTGCTGAAGGGTTCCAACCTGAAATGTTGACCGTTCTTCTCGCACTGCTGCTCAACCTGCTGATCTCTTCCAAACTTGCTCCAGAGTCCAGCATCTGCAGCCTCTCCACTTTCAATGTTTCTCCACTTAAAGTATCCTGTCCTCTTTTCTATTTATGTCTAAATTATCTTATTCTACAGCCAAATTTTAAAAAGGTACAATATTAAGTTTTAGTACTGGATAAGTAAATTGGAATACCATTCATAATTTGTCCTCAGTTGTTTATCGAGTCACCTTAAATGCTTTCCTTCAGGTATTTGCCTAACTACAAGATAGAATCAAGCTCATTCTCCTGAACTACTATTACTGTAGCCAAATGCTCCTGAACCATTCTCATCCAGATCTCTTGCCGTGAATAAAAAAAGTGTAGCTGATAGTGCGGCAAATGAGGGATTTTAGTTGAAGTTAGGTATCTGCATAAATAACAGGCAGAAAGTTGATTTGGAAACACACAACTGGTCTAAGAATGGTACAGCTCGAAGGAAATGGGCCTCTCCTTGAAAGGCTCATTGAACTCAAGAAAAGATCCCCCTTTAAATGAGTTCACATCTATAAATGACTGATCTGCCAATGGCACAGTTCTGATGGCTCCTGTGTTCTGCTCATCTGGAGTGTGCAGCCGGTCGCTATGACAATGGCCTAATCAGCAGCAAGTAAAGTTGATGCTCCTGCAGGAATGACGGGGAACTGCTGTTTCTTGTGGTTCTGCTAAATGCATTGGAGTCTTTTGTTAGAAACAATGGCCCTTTGCTGAATGTTATTTCCGGTCTCACGATATTAAAATCTTCATATTTTCTATTAGTTTCCTGCATACTTGTCAGGTTGGGCATTTAGAAAATGGGTATACAGGAGCTCCCCTACTTACGATGGTCCAACTTATGATTTTATCAGTGCTGTCAGGAGGGAGTGGGGCAGTAGGATCAGTATGGGGACTGATACAGCGCTGTCGGGAGAGAGCAGGGCAGTGGGGTCAGTGTGGGGACTGATACACTGCTGTTGGGGGAGAGCGGGGCAATGGGATTAGCACTGGGAATGATAAAGGGCTGTGGGATCAGTGTGGGAACTGATAGAGTGCTGTCAGTGTTATACAAGGGTATACCTGTATTCTTTTTTGACGTACGATTTTTTTGCCTGAACGCCACCCCATCATAAGTGGAGGAGCACTTGTAATGAATTAGCTCATCTCAAAAGGGAGACAGTGAGATCCCACCTAATAGAAGACACCACCAAGTCTCCCACAGTCCAACACTCCCTCCATTTTGCTTACGGAACACCAGCCCTTGCGGTGAAGTCTCTGGAGTGGGACTTGGAAACTATAAACTGTGACCTGAACTACATCTGATGGAGAAGGAAATATAGGGGCAGAATTAAATACTTTTAAAGCATAGTCGCTGTTACAATGCAGCAGCCAATTTGTGCAAATTAAAGAAGACACATGCGGCACGGTTAGGGTAGGGGTGGGATGGTTAGCGTAGCAGTTAGCGCAACACTATTATAGCGCCAGTGTCCTGGATTCAAACCTGGCGCTGTCTGTAAGGAGTTGGTACATTCTTTCCGCGTCTGTGTGAATTTCATCTGGGTGCTCCGGTTTCCTCCCACCCTTCAAAAATGTACCGGGGTAGAAGGCTAATTGGGGTAGCTAGGTGGCACAGCCTCATAGGCTGGAAGGGCCTGTTCCATGGTATACGTCTAAATTAACAAATTAAATTCAACTATTATATTCTTTCCACCTCCCCCCCCCCCCCCCCCCCCCGCCATCTTTTTATTCAGGCACATGTCTGTTTTTACTTGTACCTGACGAACGACCCAGGCCAGAATCATTGGTTACCCTTTACTTCCTATGGCTCCTGCGTGTTTGTATATTGCATTTGACCCCAGCATCTGCAGACTTTCTTGTTTAACTGCAAACAACTATATGATGATGACCATTGATTAGTCAAGAATAAATGTTAGACCCAAGTCCTTCTGCCTCTGTGTTTTTCCCTAAACTCCATTATAGTTTAGATCTAATCATTGAAATAACTCAAGGTAAACCTAAATATACAGCGCTGCTTCTATTTTTTCCTGGTTAGCAGTGTCCAAGATTTTCACTTTCTGTCCTATTTGTTGGACAATCCTTCAGAATTGGCAGCTCAAAGGGCTTCTGAATCCCCAGTTCCAGGCCAAATGTACTGGGGAAAGATGGCAATGGCAAGTGACGGCAGCAAGGGGCAGATGTAGTGGTAGGGTAAAGGGAGATTAGCATTAAGATACAAGGAAGATAATCCTTCCTGCAGCTTGACTCGGCCAAAAGGAATAGAGAGGTCTTAGGCCATGTTCGTACTTTACCCTCTTCCACACCTCTAATCTAAGTAAAGCATGAAATCCTATGTAAAGATGTCCATTGTTTCTTTTCTTTGGCTTGGCTTCGCGGACGAAGATTTATGGAGGGGGGTAAATGTCTACGTCAGCTGCAGGCTCGTTTGTGGCTGACAAGTCCGATGCGGGACAGGCAGACACGGTTGCAGCGGTTGCAGGGGAAAATTGGTTGGTTGGGGTTGGGTGTTGGGTTTTTCCTCCTTTGCCTTTTGTCAGTGAGGTGGGCTCTGCGGTCTTCTTCAAAGGAGGTTGCTGCCCGCCAAACTGTGAGGCGCCAAGATAATGTGGGTGGAAACCTGATGAAAGGTCTGTTCCTTTGGCCCCACCTGAAGCCACGAAAAGGGAGAGAGGTTGCTCCATGTACTGCATGACCATGATGCAAAGTGATGGAGATGAAATATCAAGTCAAGTCAAGTATGTTGTCATCTGATTGCACAAGTACAACTCGACAAAATAGCATACACTGATCCTTAGTGCAAAACATGCAGACACACAACCAGACATAACACACCTACAGGTAAACAGTACACATGCAGGACGGGTATTCATTTATACAAAGAAATAAATAAATTTATTTTTATGAATATGAGAGTCTCAGATGGTTAGAATGAGCAATTCAGATTCAGATTTAAGATTTATTGTCAGAGTAACCCTGAGATTCTTTTTCCTGTGGGCAAGGTAGAATTACCAATTATTGGCAGTGCAAAAAAAACTGACAACATACACATATAAACAAATAAAGAAATATAAACAAACTGACTGTGCAACAGAGAGAAAAAAATATCAATAAAGTTTGTTATTGAAGAGCCTGATGGGAGCAACTGTGAGGGGTGGAAGGGTCCTCGATGATTCTACATGCCTTCTTCAGACAGCAATCCCGGTAAATCATGTTGATGGGAGGGGGAGAGACTCCATGATGGCAGTAAACAATGGACCCTACTTTGCAAACCTCCACATCAATTCCAACCTGTGTTAATCTTCATAATAATATCTTTTATGTACCATTACAATATAATTGTCAGAGCAAGTGAGGCACTCTGGATTGGGACCAGTGTATGCAAAAGTGTGACCGAAGAGTTAGGGGCATCTTTAATGTTTAAAGAATAGGGGAAATTTAGGGAGAAAATTCGAGACCTTCTTAAAACTTGACTAAATGAAAATGTTGCTCAATATCAAAAATTGCAAATTGTTATCAATGCTCAAAATCTTTCAAGAAAGAAATAACTTACAATGCTATTCACTAGCACAGAGCATCCAACGGTTTAGCAAACACTTTTGAATTGCAGTCAATGCTGAAATGTTGGAAATATAGCAGCCAATCTGAGCACAGAAAAATCTCCCATTTTCTCCAGGAGATTTCCCACTAGGCATAGATTGCAATGCCTCTTAAGCTCCAAATCAGTAAATGGGCCATCCAATTCCCTAATATCTGCATCATTTAACAAAGGTCAATTTAAATTTGCCAAAAAGAATTCAATCTGGTCCATGTCATGAGTCCTGGTAAAATGCACGAAATTCATCATTAATTTCCTGTGGTTTATATGTTATCTCTGATTTTCTTCTAACTGTATTAATTGTTCTAGATACTTGTTCAGTCTTCAACTGCCAGGCTAAAACCTTATGAGCCCTCTCACCCAACTCATAATAATGTCGCTTCAATCATTGAATCTTTTTCTCATAGTTATAAGTTTGCAAAGTATTATAATGTATTTTCAATTTGGATAGTTGTACCTTTTTATCTTCAGTTGAACTCTTCTGAAATTTCTCCTCTAATACTGACATTTCTTTTTCTAAATTCTGACTTTCTGCCAAATACCGTTTCTTCACTTTCACTGTATAACTAATAATCTGACCCCTCATATATGTCTTTAAAGGATCCCTCCCATAAGATAAAAACTTACTTTGTACTGAACCTTCATTTATTTCTAAAAAATAACTAATTTGATCTCTAACAAATTTAATAAATTCAGTTTTCTTTAACAACATTTCATTAAATCTCCAATGGTTGACTGAGAAGTCAGCATTAACCAGTACACTGGGGACCATAACTTTTTCTTCATTCAAAATAGTATAATTTGACGGAGAGCAAATAGGGTTTCAGTTTTACATCTCAGTTGCGCAGTGATCTCTGTGGAGGTTATTTTAGATTTGATGACTAAGTTGGTGAAATGGGATTTAAACCTACAACCCGTGGCTCAAAGATTAGTGCTATCGTTGAAACGTGGATATATTCATCCAGAGTCAATGATAAGTGATTAAAGCCAAATCCCATTTGATCTATTGAAGGGGACAGCAATACGTGTTTTAAAATTTGATTAATATGTAGAGAATATTTGCATTTTCCACAATATCATAAACATGGAAATATTAAGGTATTTTCCTTGACACCCTGAACATGTATGGTGTTAAAAATAGAGATCAGAATGCCTGTTTTGACAATAGTGGATTCCACTTCCACACTGAAGGTTCCCCAAGGCATCACACTTCAAAATAAACAGGAATAAATTCATTCTGCCGATGATTTGTGAGGAAAGCACAAGGGATTTCATTCAAAATGAGATGTTCCTTTTCAATGTGCTGTTTTGACAGACATGAAGCAAGGGAGGTATTTCAGTTGTAATGAGATGCAAGAGAAAAGGACATTTAGTCCTTTTAAAATGGTGATGAGCTTTAAAAGAATACTTAACAAGATAAAGTTTTCACTGTCAGCATCGGAGGACAATCTAACTGATTAGTATCATCATTAAACTGAAGATCATTGGCAAAAAAAGCAGGAAGATAGGAGAAGAATGCTGAGATTTTATGATCTTTAATGCTTTGTCTGATATGGTGAGGGAAGCAAATTCAGCATTAATTTTCACCTTTGTTGACAGCAATAGGGAAGTTACAAGTTTGATGATACCTTGATGAAGGACTCAAGCCCAAAACATCGGTTATGTATTTTTACCTTTGCTACATAAAGGTTTCTCGTTGACAACGAGATAGACAACAGACTCGCCAAGGCAAATAGCGCCTTTGGAAGACTACGCAAAAGAATCTGGAAAAACAACCAACTGAAAAACCTCACAAAGATAAGCGTATACAGAGCCGTTGTCATACCCACACTCCTGTTCGGCTCCGAATCATGGGTCCTCTACCGGCATCACCTACGGCTCCTAGAACGCTTCCACCAGCATTGTCTCCGCTCCATCCTCAACATTCATTGGAGCGCTTTCATCCCTAACGTCGAAGTACTCGAGATGGCAGAGGTCGACAGCATCGAGTCCACGCTGCTGAAGATCCAGCTGCGCTGGGTGGGTCACGTCTCCAGAATGGAGGACCATCGCCTTCCCAAGATCGTGTTATATGGCGAGCTCTCCACTGGCCACCGTGACAGAGGTGCACCAAAGAAAAGGTACAAGGACTGCCTAAAGAAATCTCTTGGTGCCTGCCACATTGACCACCGCCAGTGAGCTGATATCGCCTCAAACCGTGCATCTTGGCGTCTCACAGTTTGGCGGGCAGCAACCTCCTATGAAGAAGACCGCAGAGCCCACCTCACTGACAAAAGGCAAAGGAGGAAAAACCCAACACCCAACCCCAACCAACCAATTTTCCCCTGCAACCGCTGCAACCGTGTCTGCCTGTTCCGCATCGGACTTGTCAGCCACAAACGAGCCTGCAGCTGACGTGGACATTTACCCCCTCCATAAATCTTTGTCCGCGAAGCCAAGCCAAAGAAAGAAGAAGACATAAAGGTTTGGCCTGGTGAGTCTCCCCCAGTATTGGGTTTTTACATCAACCATGGTGTCTACAGATTTTCGTGTTTTACTAGTTACGTTAGATGTCTGATTCCAGTCTTAAAAGAGAGTCTCTGTGGCACACATAACTGGTCAATGAGGAGAGTCATTAAATTTGAGTTATTACTCGAAGCACAGTTCTGGTGTAGTCAGAAAAGGGTGGTTTATGCCTCCCTGCAGAGACTGCTATTTAATTTCTGGTTTCACTTGGTGCTTTCAATGTCCTCTGAACCCTTCTTCAGCAACTGTTCTGCTTTGGATTGTTGCTGTGAGAAGCAGGAGATTGCTGGTTGACGTTGACTCAGTATTGTAAATGAATTAGTTTGAAAGGCTGCCATCTTAGAACTCAGCAGCACTTGAAGTCAGGCAAGTCATTTGGATCCACGCACTTGATCTTCAGCAAGGCAATTCCAACTCTAATGAAGCTCTAATTAAACTTGTAACTGACAAGAAGTCAAAACAGGCACCTTGTGAGAGATTCAAAACAGATTTAGAACTCCCACTGTATGTAATGGTCATCTCTAAATCACTCCGGATGTGCAGATAAGTTTTTCTTTGGCTTGGCTTCGCGGACGAAGATTTATGGAGGGGGTAAAAAGTCCACGCCAGCTGCAGGCTCGTTTTTGGCTGACAAGTCCGATGCGGGACAGGCAGACACGATTGCAGCGGTTGCAGGGGAAAATTGATTGGTTGGGGTTGGGTGTTGGGTTTTTCCTCCTTTGCCTTTTGTCAGTGAGGTGGGTTCTGCGGTCTTCTTCAAAGGAGGTTGCTGCCCGCCAAACTGTGAGGCGCCAAGATGCACGGTTTGAGGCGTTATCAGCCCACTGGCGGTGGTCAATGTGGCAGGCACCAAGAGATTTCTTTAGGCAGTCCTTGTACCTTTTCTTTGGTGCACCTCTGTCACGGTGGCCAGTGGAGAGCTCGCCATATAACACGATCTTGGGAAGGCGATGGTCCTCCATTCTGGAGACGTGACCCATCCAGCGCAGCTGGATCTTCAGCAGCGTGGACTCGATGCTGTCGACCTCTGCCATCTCGAGTACTTCGACGTTAGGGATGTAAGCGCTCCAATGGATGTTGAGGATGGAGCGGAGACAACGCTGGTGGAAGCGTTCTAGGAGCCGTAGGTGGTGCCGGTAGAGGACCCATGATTCGGAGCCGAACAGGAGTGTGGGTATGACAACGGCTCTGTATACGCTTATCTTTGTGAGGTTTTTCAGTTGGTTGTTTTTCCAGACTCTTTTGTGTAGTCTTCCAAAGGAGCTATTTGCCTTGGCGAGTCTGTTGTCTATCTCATTGTCGATCCTTGCATCTGATGAAATGGTGCAGCCGAGATAGGTAAACTGGTTGACCGTTTTGAGTTTTGTGTGCCCGATGGAGATGTGGGGGGGCTGGTAGTCATGGTGGGGAGCTGGCTGATGGAGGACCTCAGTTTTCTTCAGGCTGACTTCCAGGCCAAACATTTTGGCAGTTTCCGCAAAGCAGGACGTCAAGCGCTGAAGAGCTGGCTCTGAATGGGCAACTAAAGCGGCATCGTCTGCAAAGAGTAGTTCACGGACGAGTTTCTCTTGTGTCTTGGTGTGAGCTTGCAGGCGCCTCAGATTGAAGAGACTGCCATCCGTGCGGTACCGGATGTAAACAGCGTCTTCATTGTTGGGGACCACTCTAATGTGTGACAGCAGTAAAAATGGGCAATTTTTATTGTGGGCACTGGGAAATGCTAAATGTGACTCTTCATTTGCCTTTATGGCAAGCAAAAGTTGATGCATATTATGAATATTTCTTTTATTTGCATTGTTACATGACAATAAAAAGATCCTTGATAAAAAAGAAACCTGTATAAAGATGAAGAAGGTATAACAGTGATACATCCGCTCACCCTGCATGCAGTTATTTGACTTGAACATTGAAGTGTTAAATTGTATAGATCTACTCGTACACCAGACAGCCAGATAAAAGAGAAAGAATCAAGCCTAATATCTTTAAGTGCTTCAGTCTCAAAATGTGGTCTGTATTTAGTCCAAGCACACAGGCTGTGTGTCTTTTGGATCAGTCATTAAACTCATGCCCTCTTGGATTCATGTAAAAAATGCCGTGGCGTACTTTTAAAGAAGAGCAGAAGAGTTCTCCTGTATGTCCTGGCTAATTTGACTAAACTTGGCTGAATGGTGCACTAACGACATTGTCACCAAACCCAAGGTGCTGATTAGGAAGGGAAAACCAGAGATGTTTGATCCAGTGATCATTTGGGGATCAGAGATAGACTGTGGTGTGCTGTTAGTCAGAATCAGACACACACAAGGTAAAGATTGTACAACAGGCTTTAATCCACAAAGACTTCCACAGAGCCAGGCTGGCTGTAGCTGCAGCAACTCTGAATGAGGCCTCGGGAGGCCGGAGCAGGGTTATATCCCGGAGGATGATTGACACCCGACCGGATGGGGCTTGATCCATTCAGGCTGACTGATTGACAGCTGGCCAGGTGTGGTCCTGTCCCCTTACACTTCTGCAGGTACAGAGGTTGCCCTCTGCAGTAGGCTGGCGGTACACTCCTGCAGGTACAGAGGTTACCCCCTGCAGTAGGCAGGTTGGTGGTGTACCACCACATAGACAGAGTGAGCAAATTTAAATTCCTGGAAGTCAATATCTTAGAAGACTTTTCCTGGTCCCAATAAGACTAAGGTCATCGTCAAGAAAGCACATCAGCTCCTCTATTTCCTCTGGAGTTTCTGGAGGTTTGGTATGACATGGGAAAACCATGGCAAATTTCTACAGAGTAGTGTAAAACTACTCTTTGCAGACGATGCCGCTTTAGTTGCCCATTCAGAGCCAGCTCTTCAGTGCTTGATGTCCTTTTTTGTGGAAACTGCCAAAATGTTTGGCCTGGAAGTCAGCCTGAAGAAAACTGAGGTCCTCCATCAGCCAGCTCCCCGCCATGACTACCAGCCCCCCCACATCTCCATCGGGCACACAAAACTCAAAACGGTCAACCAGTTTACCTATCTCAGCTGCACCATTTCATCGGATGCAAGGATCGACAACGAGATAGACAACAGACTCGCCAAGGCAAATAGCGCCTTTGGAAGACTACACAAAAGAGTCTGGAAAAACAACCAGCTGAAAAACCTCACAAAGATTAGCGTATACAGAGCCGTTGTCATACCCACACTCCTGTTTGGCTTCGAATCATGGGTCCTCTACCGGCATCACCTACGGCTCCTAGAACGCTTCCACCAGCGTTGTCTCCGCTCCATCCTCAACATTAATTGGAGCAACTTCATCCCTAACATCGAAGTACTCGAGATGGCAGAGGCCGACAGCATTGAATCCACGCTGCTGAAGATCCAACTGCGCTGGGTAGGTCACGTCTCCAGAATGGAGGACCATCGCCTTCCCAAGATCGTGTTATATGGCGAGCTCTCCACTGGCCACCGTGACAGAGGTGCACCAAAGAAGAGGTACAAGGACTGCCTAAAGAAATCTCTTGGTGCTTGCCACATTGACCACCGCCAGTGGGCTGATATCGCCTCAAACCGTGCATCTTGGCGCCTCACAGATCGGCGGGCAGCAACCTCCTTTGAAGAAGACCGCAGAGCCCACCTCACTGACAAAAGGCAAAGGAGGAAAAACCCAACACCCAACCCCAACCCACCAATTTCTCGCTGCAACCGTGTCTGCCTGTCCCGCATCGGACTTGTCAGCCACAAACGAGCCTGCAGCTGACGTGGACATTTACCCCTCCATAAATCTTCGTCTGCGAAGCCAAGCCAAAGAAAAAGTGTAAAGTATGCTGACTGGCTACATCATGGTCTGGTATGAGGACAGTAATACCCCTGTGTGTAAAGCCATGAAAAAGATAGTGGACACAGTCCTGTACATCATAGGCAAAACCCTCCCCACCATCGAGAACATCTGCAGGGAACGTTGCCATAGGAGAGCAGCAGCGATCATCAAGGATCCACACCACCCAGCACATGCTCTGTTCTCGCTGCTGCCACAAAGGTCATTCCATCAGGTTCAGGAACAGTTGCTACCCCTCCACCATCGGACTCCAACAACAAACTCACCCAGGGACTCAAGTTAAGAATTCTTACTTTGCACATTATTTATTATTGAATATTTATTTTTCTGTATTGCACAGTTTGTTTACATTTCTTTCTTTCTTTACATTTCTCTCTTCTGTGTGCATGTCTTTTCATGAGTACAGATACTTACACTACTGATAAGCAGAAATTCTACCCGCCCACGGGAAAATGAATCTCAGGGTTGTATGTTATGTCATGTATGTACTCTGATAATAAATCTGAACTTTGAACTTAGAACTTAGTTGCTATACTTGGCAAATGTTATTAAAGTAGGTCATTTGATTATTGCTATGTACCGATTTGTGGGATGCTCTTTAGCGTAAATTGGTTCCTGTTTGGTGACAACTCTTCACCAAGTGGTGACAGGAAGGGTCACATCACTTATTCCAATAGCAACAAAAAAACCAGCATCGTGCTGCCATGACAACAGATGTCAGAGCATTGACCCCAGTATGCACTCACTAACCATGAATTATTGAGCGAAACTCTACGAGCATTCACTGTGGGCTCATCAGGAAGCAAAGTTTAAAGTGCAGATAGGGCACTTTAAAGCCTGTGAGACTGCTGGTGGATTACGCATGCAAACCTGCATCATGGTGCCTTGTGGTCGTAGCCAAGGGAGCCAATTAAAGGCTGAAAATATGCTAGCTTCCCTTAGAGGCTGCCAGAGCCTACCTATTCACATTGTAGTGCCAAATTATCATCTCTTAATGAGCTTCATATAATGCAAATCCAAGGCAAGCGGCTTTATTTTTCCATCTAGAGATCTTTATCCACTTAAAAAAAACAGGATCAATTCAGACATCAAAAAATGAAACAAAAGGGGCTTTGTGTGCTCCATGTGGTCCATCTTTTAATTTAGAGGTGTGGAATGGAGTGGGGTAAGGTTGGATAAGTCTGTGCCCCTCCTCAGTAATTTTTAAGCATGCTCCAAAAATTTCATTTTCTACTCATCTTCATATTGAATTCTTGTTTGCGATGTTCTAACCCACCATTAAATAATTGTAAATAAACCACTCATTATTAATACTTTTAAGATTTCAAGACAGCAGACTTTGTTATACACTGAATGACCCTCTAACAGAGCAACTGACTGAAACAATCTTTTAAACTGCATTTACCATGAACAATTGAAATGAATTCTGTCTGTCGGATGTCAAAGGCAGCAATCACATCGAAAGATCACCAGTATGGAAATTTATCTACTAAATTTAGAATACTTCATCCTTGCTCAATTTAATTTGTGATTCAGAGCAAAGCTGAAAATTACTTGCTCATGAGTTATGTTAACCTCCAGCAGTCTTAATTTTCTTTCCACTTTAATTTTTGTGGTTTATTTCACCACCCACCCACCCCAGCAGCAGAGCAAGAGGACCCCAGCAACTAGTCAGCTTTTAAAGATGCTCTACCAATGTTGATGTAATGTAGTAAAGGGTTTCGTGGTTCTTCACAAGGCTATTGACAGGCAAAATATGGCACTGAGATATGAAGGTACATTTATGTCAGCTTTGCTTGTTTGAAATGAGCATGAATTCATAATCTGCATTTCTGTATTGGGGAAATGAACTTCAGGATGTGTGATGCCCTGTACTTAATCATTATACAGTACTTGAGAACAAGTATTAGGTAAACTAATGGGACCAAAAACTGGCCTTGTTATAGAGATTTCAGATTTATTATCAGGGTACATACATGACATCACTTCCAACACTGAGATTCTTTTGCCTGCGGGCGAGCCAGAATTATTGGTTGTGCAAAAATAAACTGTATTCAACGTACACATGTAAACAAATAAAGAGATATAAACTGTGTGGAATACAGAGAGAAAAAAATCAATAAAGTGCCCAAGCACAAGTCTCTGACTGAGTTTGTTGTTGAGGAGTCTGATGGTGGAGGGGTAGCAGCTGTTCCTGAACCTGGTGGTGTGAGTCTTGTGGCACCTAGACCTCTTTCCTGATGGTAGGAGCGAGAACAGAGCCTGTGCTGGGTGGTGTGGATCCTTGATGATTGCTGCTGCTCTCCTACAGCAGTGTTCCCTGTAGATGTTCTCAGTAGTGGGGAGGGTTTAACCTGTGATGTCCTGGGCTATGTTCACTACCTATTGCTTGGCTTTACACACAGGTGTATTGGTGTCCTCATACCAGACCGTGATGGAGCTGGTTAGTGCACTGTATGATCTTGTAACTAGGCGTTGGTGGGACTGACTGAATGAATGTTTTAAAGTGCCAACACACAAATCAAATGTCCAAATTGATTATTTTTCCTCCCAAAAATATCTCTTAGCAAAACTACTCCATCCAGAGCTCAGGTAAATGATTAGTGTCCTATTGAGGCCCCTGTGATACTTTCCAACCTGAAATCAAATCACTCCTACTTAATCAATCTTCCATCCATGACAATATATTTACCACAATACCATGAAATCTTACAGGGTATGTTTTCCTGTTGGGGACACATAAGATGCTGCATATACTGAAATCTGCAGCAAAAGGCAATCTGCTGGAGGAACATAGTGGGTCAAGCAGCATCAGTGGGAGCCCATCATCAAGACTGAGAGTGTAGAAGGGTGATAGCCGGCATAATGGGGACTGACTGGAAGGGGTTGGCCAGGGGCCAATAGGTGAGTGGTGAATCTAGGAGGGGTGAAGGATGATCGACAGAGGCACATTTTCAAATGACATGGAAATTGGAAAGCGCCCTATTCACAAGTTCCTCTTTTTCCATGCAAGGTGTGTTGTTACTAACACCTGCTTGGTTCCAGGTAATAGCATCTCCACTTAAATTAACTGAATTCAGCCATATTTCTTCAAAAATGTCCAACTTCTCCTGAATTTTGCACAACATTTTGGAAAATTTCACATTTAATTTGTCTGCCTGGAAAGAAAATACATAATGATATAGAGAAATAGTCAAAACAACTCATCTTTGTCATTTGAGTAGATGTCAAGTGATTCATATGTCAAATCACCACATTCATTCTGTATGAACACACATCCATCCCCACAGGCGTACATGAATCCTTGATGTCTTAGTGATCGGAGTGACTATGTTGCAACATGCCATCTTGCATCAGCAGGCTGACGTTCAGACAAAACCCAATACAAGCAAAGAGAA
Organism: Narcine bancroftii; assembly: GCF_036971445.1. Taxonomy (NCBI): domain Eukaryota; kingdom Metazoa; phylum Chordata; class Chondrichthyes; order Torpediniformes; family Narcinidae; genus Narcine; species Narcine bancroftii. The sequence goes on from NC_091472.1 coordinate 224,337,711, forward strand.
GCTGGAGAGGCGTCAGGCAGCACCCATGGAGAGAAATATAAGAGACTATAATCCAGAGGGAGCATACGTCTTCTCCTCCACAAAAGCCAACTGATTATTTTTTCCTGCCAAGAATATCTCACTGCAAAACTACTCCATTCAGAAAGCAGCAGGTAAAAAACATATACTATAAAATTGATCAACACCTGTTTGGAGGGTCTCAACTGTGGCTCAGGAAAAGATTGGTTCTTCAAATTCCAATTAAGGAGACCTGTGGACATACATCTAGATCAGTGGTTTTCAAACTGCACCTCTAAACTCACAGTCTACCTTAAGCAATCCCAATGCCATAACTGCTCTATGATTGGTAAGGGATTACGTAAGGTGGTATATAAGTGGCTGAGAACCACTGTTCTAGACCCAATTGATCCTGAAATATTTTGCATGAGAAAAATTGTCATTGGCCCATTTCCTTTGGAGTTATGAAACCGTACACATAACAAGTCAATTAGGTACGATTAAAACAGTGGTGTTCAAACATTTTTCTTTCCACTCACATACCACTTTAAGTAATCCCTTACTAATCACAAATCACTTAGGGATTGCTTAAGGTGATATGTGAGTTTAGGGGGCAGTTTGAAAACCACTGATCTAGATGGAATGAGACTCTGTTTTCTCGGGTAGATGTAAAAGACCCCTTGTGGCTATTTCAAAAAGGAAGAAAAACTTCAATAATTTTCTCGCAATTGCGATCAGTAAAAAAAATTACATTGTTGTTTGTAGGAACCCATTATTAATTTTGGGAACTTGCTGGGTGAAAAGTGTTTGTCATTTAAAAAAAAATGTCATTAACGATCAAATTTCAAATTGCTTCTCATTGGGTTTCCTTAAGTTGGCTGCCCTCTTCCAGGTTGATGCTAGAGCCACAACTCTCCAAAATCCTTTAAACCTCAAAAGATCCAGCAAGAAAAACAGGCCCTCTGGCCCATCTTGTCTGTGCCAAACTATTTATTCTGTCCAGTCCCATCGACCTACACCTGGCCCATATATGTCCCATCCATGCAACAACTCTTCCCAATAATCAAACAGGCATTTCTTTGGATGTTATAGATTATAGTTTGGATGGTTAGGGCAATAGGCCTGACCCCCCTCCCCGTCATGATCAACCTGGAGAATGATGCCTCATACACCAGGCTGTTGTTCATTGAGATCAGCTCAGTGTTCAACACAATCCTTCCTCAAAGGTTGGTGGATAAACTGTCCTCAATGGGATCTGGTTCCCCTCTCTGTAACTGGACTTCTTGATTGAAAGATCATAGTCAGTCCAGGTTGGCAGCAAAACCTCAAGCCCCATCACAATGAGCACTGGCGCTCCTCAGGGCTGTGTGCTTAGCCCACTACAGTTCACGCTGCTAACTTACATCTGTACTGCCAGGATTAGCTTCAACAGAATCACCAAGTTTGCGAATGGTGCATCAGTAGTTGGCCTCATCGGCAACAGTGATGAGTCGGCTTGTAGGGAAGAGGTTGAAAGACTTGTACAGTGGCGCAAGAGCAACAACCTAACTCTCAACGTGGACGAGACAAAGGAGAAGGATGAAGGTCCCTCCCCACTACATGTCAATGGCTGCATCACAGAAAGAGTGGGGAGCAAAAAGTTCCTTGGTGTCTATTTAAAGGGTGATTTATCTGGACCTCCTCATTAATCAGGAAGGCTCAGCAGTACCTACACTTCCTAAGGATGTTAAGGTGGGCCAGGCTACCAGCCCATCCTAATAACATTCTACAGGAGCATAATATTGGGTGTCCTGGCTGGCTGGATCATAGGGTGGTATGGTAGCTGCAAAGTATCTGATCAGAGGTCAGTATGGATGGTGTGTAATACTGATGAGAAGATCACTCCCTCTATCAGGGAGCGATGTTTAAAGAGGGCTCAGTCAATTATTGTGGACCCTTACCATCCAGTCTCAGTATCTTTTAGATACTGCCTTCAAAGAAGAGGTGCAGGAGTATAAAAACCAGTTCTGCCAGGCTAGAAAGAAACTTTTTCCTGCTGGCGGTGGGATTGTTGAACATTCCTAGAAACCCATATATATTTTTATATGTGTTTACTATGGATTGCTATGTCTATATGTCATTTGTGTGAAGGGTATATTCTGTGTCTCTCTGTGTGTGTGCACTATGGTCTGGAGCCTTGCTGTTTTGCCGGGTTATATATGTGAATGTACAATCAGATAACAAATTTAGACTTGAACTTAATTCAATTAAATTGACCTTCAACTTCAAATAAAATCTTTTTTTTTCGGTGTCAAGCAGGATGAATGGCTGCCTGGCTGCTGTACTGCAACTCCTTCCAAGAAAGGAAAGCGGATTATCATGTAATGCTTTCTTTGCCAAAGACTGACATAGTTTTTATGCAAAGTAAAGGTCATTGTTCTAGCTCCTATTAACATTCACTTCATGCCTTCGTCATGGATTAAAATGAAGCTCTCATCCCTAGAGATAGGTTGGCATGCATAAAGGTATGGCTGTCTACAAGGTTGCCAACTAATGTCTTATTTAAGTGCTTACCCTGGTAAATTCAGTAGCAACTGAGGTTCAAGATGTTGTCTGCTATCAGACAAATCTTACACAAGGGCCACCCTTTTCTTTGTAGTGATCCTCGGGTGTAGAAATAGACTTAAAAGAGCAAAGAACTTTCAGGTGAGATGGAATTTAGTATTTTCTCTTCCCTTCCCTCTCCTACTTGCCCTCTTTCTCCCTCTATATCTGTATCTCTCTCCCTCTTCTTCTCTCTGCCTCTTCCTCTTTCTGCCCCTCCGCCTACCTTCCCCTCCCCTTTCTCTCTTCCTCCCTTTCCTCTTTCTCTGCCCACTCCCTCTTCTTTTCTTGTCCTTGTATCATCTGTAGCGAAGAGCAATGATAAGCAGAGTGTGATAGGAAGAAAAAACATTCAAAAGTTCCTTTTATTGTCACATAATAAAACATTGAAATGTATTATAAATAATATACTTCAACTTTCAACTACAATAGTAGCAACGTTATTAGTGAATTGGTTGGCAAAATTTCTACTGGTTAATAAATATGGATCAAATTTGAATTGTTAAAAAAAGAAATATCTTTTTCAAACATTGCCTACATCCTTACCACAGAAATTTTTTTCAGGAATTAAATAAATATGGAAGAAAATTTATTTGGAAGGGCAAGATGTCGAGGGTTTCTTGAGAAAAATTAACATGGAAATTTGAACTAGGAGGTTGACAACTTCCAAATTTTAAAAATTATTATAAGGTAACACAAATGAGATTTCTCTCTTCTTTTCTTGAAGAGGGAGAGAAATCAGCGTGGATTAAGATAGGAGAGAGGCTGCCAGAAGATTTTATATATAAAATATATAAATATATATCTGGGAAACTCCACTGTTGAAGCATTTGATTAATATATGGAATAAAGTAAGTACTAAAATGGGAACAAGGAATCCTGTGTCATCTAAAATGCCTTTGAATCAAAATAGACTTATCCTATTTACAATGAATAATCAACTTTTGAATATTTGGTTTTCTCAGGGAATTAGAAATATAGAAGATTGTTATGAAGGAGGAAATTTAATGTCATTTGCACAATTAAAAATAAATATAGGATACAAATTAATACAATTTTTTGTTATTACCAAATGAAAGCATATTTATGAGATAAACTAGGTCCAACAATGTTACTACCTAAAAGTAGTGAAATAGAAACCTTGATTTGTAATAGATCTATTAAGAAATTTATTTCACTCATGTATCTTTCTTTGGCTTGGCTTCGCGGACGAAGATTTATGGAGGGAGTAAAAGTCCACGTCAGCTGCAGGCTCATTTGTGGCTGACAAGTCCGATGCGGGACAGGCAGACACGGTTGCAGCGGCTGCAGGGGAAAATTGGTTGGTTGGGGTTGGGTGTTGGGTTTTTCCTCCTTTGCCTTTTGTCAGTTATTGGTAAAGGGAACTCAAAAGCAGGGAATTCATAGAACCAGACAGAGATGGGAAACAGATTGAAATATTATTATTGAGGAGAAAAATTGGTCGGAACTATGTCAGGATTCCATGACAAACACAATAAATGCTGGATATGGATTGGTTCAGTATAATTTCTCAGGATGATTGGATGAATTTATGTGAGGATATATTGTAAATGTAAGATATCGATTGGTTCATTATAATTTTCTTCATCAATTATATTTAACCCCAGAGAAATTAAGAAAATATAAGTTTATTTCTTTGGGTTTATGTTTTAATGTCATAAGGAAGTTGGTTCCTTTTTACATTGGTTATGTGAGACAGTGAAACCTTTTTGGAATTGATTTAAGGAACTTTTAGAAGCTATTTTTAAATTGAAAATTCCATTTGATCCTTTAGTATTTTTGTTGGGTTATATTAAGAAATTGAGTTTGGAGTTAAAATTAAATACATTTCAAATTGCTTTTTTAAAATTGGCTTTAGCTGTGGCTTGAAAATGTTTGGCAATTACCTGGAAAAATGAGACTAATTTGAGTATTCAGAGATGGAAATGAGATTTGTATTCCGTTGGAAACGATAACATAATTTACATCAACTATATCTTACCCCACAAAAATTAAATAAATTGAAGTCAGATCTTTTAGATCAATGTTTTAGATGTAGCCAAGAGATTAGGACTTTTTTTTACATTCAACATGGTCAGGTCCAAAATTGAGACCATTTTGTATAGAGTTAGGAACCTTTTTGGAACAAGTCACAGGAGTTAAATTTTCACAGGATCCAATGTTGTTTTTACTGGGTAATATTTCAGGGATAAGACCAAAATTGAAACTGAATTTATATCAAAAAGAATTTGTAAAAATTGCATTAACAGTTGCAAGAAAATCTACAGCAGTAACATGGAAATTGGATTCTCATTTAGGTTTGTAAAAATGGCTCGTGGAAATTCATAGCTGTGTACCTCTTGAGAATGTACATATAATTTAAGAAATAAATATGATATATTTTAAAATATTTGGTACCCATATTTACATATTGTAGGTATAAATTTATAAACAATGTTCCCTAAATCTCGTGAACCCCATTAACCCCTTGGAATAAATAAATAAATAAATAGATACATAAAAGCAGAAAAGGTTAGAATCGTGTGAAAACCAGGTCTGCTCTTTTTATCTTCTTCTTGGGGGGGGGGGGGGGCGGAGGGGGTTGTTGGGGTTTTATCTTCTCTTTTTATTTTTTGGGTTTTTTTTCTAACCATCATGTATAATGGATTTTATATGATTATTATATTTTGACATGAATACATGTATGGAAAATTTAAATAAAATATATTTTTTAAATTTTGTCTGCTGTAAGGCAAACAAAGAGTCATGATGCGCACTGCCCAACGCCCCAATAATAGGAGAAAGAGAAGCAAAAAAGAGCCCCTTCAGAGACACTCTGTCGATTCACCTCCAGTGCTCCCTCCCTCAATGTCTGCAGCCGCACAGATTTCCAGTTCAAATCTGAACTCCAGATTCAAATCTCCGAAATGTCCAGGAAGCCTTCAGTGCTTGAGGCCCTTTGGGAGACCTCCTTGCCCTCAGCACCCTCTCAAGTCCTGGCTCTGATACCTGGTTCCCATGAGCCAGTCTCCAGTAGCCAGTGGGACCTTCAACCACAAGTTGCCAGCAACCCAGAGCCAGAGTATAATAGTAAAAATATAGAAGAATGCTAGGAAGTGAGACTTTTTAGCTGAATACTCAAAGTATATCTTACAGCATAACAGAGGTACTCATTCTGAAGACCTGGGATTGGTGTTGGGATCTGTTGTTTGTGATTTACATAAATGACTCTGATGAATAAGAAGGTGGGTGGGTTAGTAGGTTTGCAGATGATACAAAGATTGATGGAGCTGCGAACAGTACAGAGTATTATCAAAGAATACAACAGAATGTAGATCAGCTACAGATCAGGGCAGAGAAATGGCAGATGGAGTTTAATCCAGACAAGTGTAAGGTGTTGCACTTTGGGAAGTCAAATGTAAGAGGATTGTATACAGTTAATGGAGGGGGTTTTAAAGCAATTGATGTGCAAAGGGATCTGGGGAGGGTGTGGGGGTGGGGGGGGTGGGTTCAGGTCCATATCTCATTGAAAGTAGTCATGCAAGTAAATAGAATGGTAAAGGAAGCTTATGGTATGCTTGGCTTCACTGAGTGGAGCACTAAATATAATATTAAGGAGCTCATATTTCAGTTACGTAAAACATAAGTTTGGCCGCATTTGGAATATTGTGTGGAGTTCGAGTTACCTCATTACAGGAAGGATGTGGATGATTTGGAATTGGTTCAAATCAAAAGAGATTTACCAGGGCATTACCGGGTTTAGAGCAGTAGTTCTCAACCTTTTCTCCTCACCTATGCCATAGGTGCTCTGTAGTTCATAGCTGGGTTGGGACGATGGTATGTGAGGGGAAAGAAAGAGGTTGAGAACCACTGGTTTAGAGGTTATAAGTTATGGGGAAAGATTGGACAAACTAGGACGGCTTTAACTGCAGCACAGGAAGCTGAGGATTATGTCAACCTGGAAATTAGAAGATAACTTGAGAATACAACAATGGTATATAGAAATGAATAAATGTATTCCATTAGAAAAAATAACATATAATTTAAGAAATAATATTACAATATTTGAACAAATATGGGAGCCATACATGAAACACAATGGCGAAAACCTACCGGGGACATCTACCACCTAAAATGACAGAAGGAGAAGAGAATGAAAAGAACTGACTCAGTGGAATTTCTTGTTTATTTTTATTGAGTGACAACATTGTTTGACGGGTTTAATGTATCTTAGATTCTGAACTTTAAATGAATGGGAGGGGAGGTAGGGAGGGTGGGATGGGAAGAGGGAGGGGGGGAGAAAACGACACTATATATTTGAAAAGAAGAATGTATGTATCTTGATCAATGTGGTTTATAGTGTGAAAAATAAAAAAAATTTTTAAAAACCTGCTAGGAGTGGTGGTGGTGGCAGAATCAATAGTGGTGTGGATGAGACTTCAAGACAGACATATGACCATGAAGGACATTGAGGGATATCCATCAGGTGCAAGCAGATTTTAGTTTGTTTTGGACATCATGTTACTACAGGTCTATTCCTGTGCTGTACTGTTTTATGGTCTAAAAAGCAGGATTAGTGGTGCAATATTCCATCAATACCTCCCACTTCTTTGGAAAAGCAGCCAATCTATTAAAAGACTCGTCCCAACCCAGCTATACTCTCTTCTCTCCCATTGCAAAGAAGATTCATGAGTTTGAGATCACACATCACCAGATTTCAGAACAGTTTCTTTCTTACTGTTATCAGACGCCTGACTGATTTTTATGATTGTAAAATTATGATGCCTTTGCTCTGTACTAATTGATCTATCTCTGTAGCTCTGCACTTATGTACGATGTCTTACTTGCTGAACTCTGCATGCAAGCAGTCTAGCCAGGCTGCTTGCAAAATAAACATTATTAAACATCTTGGCACATGTGACAATAAACGAACTTGAATTGACTTGAACTTTAAGTATTAGGGTCAGAATGGAGAAAATAATGGATAGAAAGACGAACACAATGCTGAAATCTTAGACAAACAAGGAATTGTTGGAGGAACTCAGCAGGCCAGACAGCATCCTTTGTGGGGGTGGAGGAAAATGTTAGGCAACATTTCAGGTTTGGACCCTTTATCAAAAATAAGATCTTTATCTTAGAATTAATAAAGAGTCTTCCCCCAAAATGTTGACCACTATTTCCATGTTATGTGGCCCGTTACATTCCTCCTGCAATTCTTTGTTTACTCAAGGGAAAAGGTGGTTCTGATAGGAGAAGACGTAAGGTCAGTGGTGAGAAAATCAGGAAGTGGAATCAAATAGCGCAGGGATAAAATTATTGATAATTGAGGTTGGCACAGTTAGCGTCATGGTTAATGTAATGCTGTTATAGTGCCAACGACTGAGGTTCGTATCTGGCGCTGCCTGAAAGAAATTTGTATATCACCCCGTGTCTGCGTGGGTTTCCTCCGAGTGCTCCGGTTTCCTCCTTTCCTTCCATCAAGGACATCTACACGAGGCAACATCAGCTGACTGGTTGTATCACAGAGGAAGTTGGATAAACATTAAATGAACTTTTATTGAATTGAGCATGTTTGATTGCGTAAAGATGGTGACATATTGCGTTAGTTCAACTGACCTAAAAATGTTTTGCCACTGATTTTCGTTTGTACTCAGCATCTGATGCCTCTCGTGTCAGTGTCTAACAGTAGTTGACCAGCATTGATGGATTCCAGTTGCCCTGATACTGCTTTTCCATGGTCTCAATGTCCTGGTGGAACCTTTCACGATATTTGAAACTGACTGCACCAAGATCAGCAGGGAAGAAGTCCAAGTGTGAATACAGAAAATGAATTTTTAATGACATATTGTACTTGGTGGTTTTGTATGCTTGAAGTAGACAAAATATGACAGGAAATCATAAAAATAGGTTATATCTAAAAAACAGTATGTGATAGGAAAATTTTAAGGTGGTGATTAGCAACCCAAAATCCATAAAACACACACAAAAGTGTTCAGGAACCAAATCTTAATTGTCTAGTGTAACCGAATGAATGAACATTGTGACATTCACACACTATCTGCAAAGGGGAAGAACGGTTAGCGTAGAGGAGTGGCAAGGTTAATGCAATGCTGTTACAGCACTAGTGATTGGACTGAGGTTTGAATCCTGTGTTGTCTGTAAGGAGTTTGTACATTCTCCCCGTGTCTGCGTGGGTTTCCTCCAGATGCTCCAGTTCCCTCCATTGAAAATGTACCAGGTTATAGGTCAATTGAGTGAAATTGGGCAGGATGGTCTCGTGGGTCAAAATTTAAAAAAAAAATAGACATACAGCATAGTAACAGGCCATTTTGGCCCACAGGTCTGTGACGTCCAATTACACCCAGTTAACCTACAATGCCACCCCCGTTCGTTTTGAACGGTGGGAGGAAACCAGAGCCCCCAGGGAAAACCCATGCAGGCACAGAGAGAACATGCAAACTCCTCACAGACAGTGTTGGATTCATCACTGCCGCTGTAAACGTGTCATGCTAACCGCTACACCAACCATGCCACCCTATAGCCTGTTACCACGCTGAATGTCTAAAAAAAATCTTACACTGTATTTCAGGAATCAAGTCATTGGTACATATAACCGAAATATAGAAAGGCACAGTGACAGTTACAGAACTGCTGCCTCATAGCTCCTGTATCCTGGGCTCAATTCTGACCTGACCCTATTTGTATGGTGTTTGCCTGTTCTCTCTGTGACTGTTCTTTTCCTCAGGTGCTCCATTTCGCTCCAACATCCCAAATATGTGCAGATAGGGTAATTAACTGCTGTACTTACCCCTAGTGTACAAGTGAATGGTAGCATCTGGGGCAAATTGAAGAATAAAACACTTTAGGTTTGGTTTAGTGTAGAAATGAGTTCTTGTTGGTGCACAGACATTGTAAATTGAAGGATTTGTTTCTCTGCTTTATTTCTCTTATAACTCATGATATGTGAAAAGAAATTTAAAAAATGTATATTTCTTTAATGTACCTTTCATAATTACAGAATATTCCAAAATGATTGAAATCATCTATCATTTCTGTAATGCATCAATTGAAGCTGTCCATTAGTGCAGAACACTCACTGATTAAGCAACCAGCACTGTGATTATGAATGGATCAATTGCTTTAATGATAGGAGTAAAACAAAAAAGTCTGCAGATGCCATGAATAAAGTAAAAACACAGAGGTGAGGAAACACAGCAGGTCAAACAGTGTATACCAAGTATAAAGATACACAACTAACATTATATCAAGGTATGAGCAAAATGTAGGAATCTCCACCCCCTTGCCTCTTTATTCTCAGAGCCATTCCCCATTTGCTGAACCATACTGACCAAAATACAAACATACATTTTTCTCTTGAATATATTGTGTCGTTTTCTCCCCTTTTTCCTTCCTCCCTTCCCTCCCTCACCCCCCCTCCCCATTTATTCAAAGTTCAATCTATATGATACATTAAACCCGTTAAACAATGTCGTCACGTAATAAAAATAAACAAGAAATTTGTGTCTTCTACTTTTACATACTGGGTCAGTTCATTTCGTCTTCTCCTTCTGTCATTTTAGATGGTGGAGGTCCATGGTAGGATTTCTCTATTGTGTTTCATGTATGGTTCCCATATTTGTTCGAATATTGTGATGTTATTTCTTAAATTATATGTTATTTTTTCCAATGGAATACATTTATTTATTTCTATGTACAATTGCTGTACTCTCCGGCTCTCTTCTGATTTCCAGGTTGACATAATACATTTTTTTGCTACAGCTGGGCTATCATAATAAATCTTTTTTGTGCTTCATCCAAATTGAGTCCAACTTCTTTATTTCTTATATTACTTAGAAGGAAGATCTCTGGGTTTTTTGGTATATTGCTTTTTGTGATTTTATTTAATATCTGGTTTAGATCTTCCCAAATTTTTTTCACTTTCTCACATGCCCAAATTGCATGTATTGTTGTTCCCGTTTCCTTCTTACAGCGAAAACATCTGTCTGATACTGTTGGGTCCCATTTATTTAACTTTTGGGATGTGATGTATAGCCTGTGTAACCAATTATATTGTATCATGCATAACCTCGTGTTTATTGTATTTCTCATCGTTCCGGAGCATAGCTTTTCCCATGTTTAATTCTTTATCTTTATGTTTAGATCTTGTTCCCATTTTTGTTTAGGTTTACAGTTTGTTTCGTCGTTCTCCTTCTCTTGCAGTTTGATGTACATGTTTATTATAATTTTTTTAATTATCATTGTGTCTGTAATCACATATTCAAAATTGCTTCCTTCTAGTAACCTCAGACTGTTTCCCAATTTGTCCTTCAAGTAGGTTTTCAGTTGGTGGTATGCAAACATTGTATCGTAAGTTATATTATATTTGTCCTTCATTTGTTCAAAAGATAATAATTTATTTCCCGAAAAACAATTTTCTATTCTTTTGATCCCTTTTCTCTCCCATTCTCTAAAGGAAAGGTTATCTATTGTGAAAGGGATTAGTTGATTTTGTGTCAATATTAATTTTGGTAGTTGATAATTTATTTTATTCCTTTCTATGTGAATCTTCTTACAAATGTTGAGCAGATGGTGCAATACTGGTGAATTCCAATGTTGCACCAACTTTTCATCCCACTTATATAGTATATGTTCAGGTATCTTCTCCCCTATTTTATCTAGCTCTAATCTGGTCTAATCTGGTTTTCCCTTGTTTGATAAAAATCTGATAGGTATCTTAATTGTGCTGCTCTATAATAATTCTTAAAGTTTGGTAGCTGTAAGCCTCCTTGTTTGTACCATTCTGTTAATTTATCTAGTGCTATCCTCAGTTTCCCCCCTTTCCATAAGAATTTCCTTCTTATTTTCTTTAACTCCTTGAAGAATTTCTCTGTTAGGTGAATTGGTAATGATTGAAATTGGTATTGTATCCTTGGGAAGATGTTCATTTTAATACAGTTTATCCTTCCTATCAGTGTTAGTGGTAAGTCTTTCCAGTGCTCTAAGTCGTCTTGTAATTTTTTTCATTAATGGCTGATAATATAGTTTGTATAGATGGCCGAGATTATTATCTAGTTGTATACCTAGGTATCGAATTGCTTGTGTTTGCCATCTAAATGGTGATTCTTTCTTAAACTTTGTGAAATCCGCATTATTCATTGGCATTGCTTCACTTTTATTTGTGTTGATCTTGTACCCCAATACCAAAAACAATGGGAAGAAAAGAAGAAGGAAAGATGTCGGAAGAGAAAGGTGAAGGCCTTACCTGTACGAGGAGGCCCGCCGTGGAGAGAGAAGCCCGCTCCCTGAGGTCAGTGGAAACCCCGAGCGCAGGACTACAAAGATGGGTCACGCAGCCAAACAGAAGTGCGCAACCGTGCATGCGCGATGCACACAACAAAAACAACACCGACGGGAGGGGGGACCAGCTGAGGAGTGGATCTCTACAGCTTGAACAGACAAGAATAACCCAACAGCAAGGCTCCCAACAGGAAAACAGAAAATAACGGGAACAAGAAGGAAGAGAGTAAAAAAAGGAAATCAGAGAAACAGCAGATGACCAACCCAGAGGAAGAAGACCAACACCAAGACACCATTAATAAAAATAATAAAAACAAAAATACCCAACAAACTAAGATAAACAACCCAACAAGAAAACCAGAAGAGACAGAGGTAAAGGACACAGATCCTGGAGTGGACTCAGAAGAGGAGGAGGGAGAACATCAAGCTCTACACAGAGAAATGGAAGATGAAGGGAAGGGTCAGTACATGGATAAAAAAATTTTCAAGAATATATGGAAACATTAAAAGAATGGCTGGCACAAGAATTCAGTGAAATAAAAAGAAGAATAAAAGGTACAGAAGAAAAAGTGAATAGATTAGAGATGATCATGACAGAAATAGGGAAAAGAGTAGACAAGGTGGAAGAACGAGAAACAGCCATAGAAATGGAGGTAGATGACTTAAAAAGGAAATTGGAAGAATCTGATAAAAAAGTTAAAGAAACACAGGAGCTGTTAGCTCAGAAGATAGATATAATGGAAAACTATAATAGGAGAAACAATATAAAGATAGTGGGCCTTAAGGAAGATGAAGAAGGCAAAGATATGAAAGAATTTATAAAAGAATGGATCCCCAGGGTCCTAGGAATGCCAGAATTACAGGAAAGAATAGAAATAGAAAGGGCACACAGAGCATTTGCCCCTTAACCACAGCCACAACAAAAACCAAGATCCATTCTAGTAAAATTCCTAAGATATACGACAAGAGAAAATATATTGGAGAAGGCAATGAAAAAAATTAGAGAAGACAAAAAAACCACTGGAATACAAAGGTCAAAAAAATTTTTTCTACCCAGACATAAGTTTTGAACTCCTGAAGAAGAGGAAGGAGTTTAACGCAGCAAAATCGACCCTATGGAAAAAAGGTTATAAATTTATGTTAAAATATCCAGCGGTGCTTAAAATAGTTATCCCGGGGCAGCAAAGCAATCTGTTCTCGGATCCGGAAAAAGAACGAAAATTTGCAGAACACCTACAAAACAGACAGAGAGATGAAGAGATGTAACAAGAACAAAAATGACAACAAACTATATATAAAGAAGAAGAATAAAGTATAAGTAAGAACTAAGAGGGGAAAGAAAGGAAGTAAGGAGGGAATTAAGAGAGTGAACTTTGTTATATGTGAAGATTAAAATCTTTTCTGTGGGGGACTGGGTGGGGAAGAACAACAGTCACTGCAGAAAGAACAAAGTAACCAAAATCAGTTGACGCTTGCGAGCGGGTTCGCAAACCAAATCGAGAGGGGAGATGTGGTTACCCGACAAGGGACAAAGGGCAACTCAGAGAGGGGAGGGACTATTGGGGTTAAAGGAATTTTAGATATGGGAATAGTGGAAATATTTTATGTTTTAGAAATGTTGTCTTACAATGTGTTCAAAAAAAGAAACCAGAAATGGATAAGAAGGAAAGGTGGTGATGAAGAAACAGAAAGGAAAGGTAAACAAAGTATGAAATGGCCATGTTAAACTATATGACTTTAAATCAAAAGGAAGAAACTGTTAAATTTACTGAAGAAAGAAAAAATTGATATAGCATTCATGCAAGAAACACACTTAACTGAAGTGGAGCACAAGAAATTAAAGAGAGATTGGATAGAAAATGTTACAGCAGCGTCATATAATTCAAAAGCCAGAGGAGTAGCTATATTAATCAATAAAAATGTACCAATCAAAATAGAAGAGGAAATAATAGATCCAGCAGGGAGGTATGTAATGATAATATGTCAGATATATTTACTCAATGTATACGCACCTAATGAAGAAGATCAAAAATTTATGCAAGATATCTTTTTGAAGATCGCAGATACGCAGGGGAATATACTAATAGGAGGGGATTTTAACCTTAATTTGGGCTCAAAGATGGATAAAACTGGAAAAAAGACTAACAGAAAGAACAAAGTAACCAAATTTATAATTAAATCGATGCGGGAAATGCAACTTTTGGATATATGGAGGAAACAACACCCGAAGGAAAAGGAATATTCATATTATTTGGGTAAACATAAAACATACTCAAGTATAGACCTGTTCCTGTTATCAGCCCACATTCAAGGAAGAGTTAGGAAAACGAAATATAAAGCTAGATTGTTATCGGATCACTCACCCCTGTTATTGGCAATAGAGCTGGAGGACATCCCACCGAGAATGTATAGATGGAGATTAAATTCCATGCTTCTTAAAAGACAGGATTTTAGAGAATTAATTGAGCGACAAATTAAAATGTACTTTGAAATAAATACGGAATCAGTGAAAGATAAGTTTATACTATGGGATGCAATGAAAGCATTTATCAGAGGGCAGATAATAAGTTATGTAACTAAGATGAAGAAGGACTACAATCGGGAAATAGAACAGTTGGAAAGGGAAATAACAAATACAGAAAAAAGAATTAGCAATAAAGGAAGATACAACTAAAAGAAGAGAATTGACAAACAAAAAAAATAAAATATGAAACACTACAAACACATGAGGTGGAGAAGAACATAATGAAGACAAAACAGAAGTATTATGAGTTAGGAGAAAAAAACGCACAAAATACTAGCGTGGCAGCTTAAGACAGAACAAACTAAAAGAACGGTATTGGCATCAAGGAAAAAGGACAAACAAATTACATATAACGAAACAGAGATCAACGAAAACTTCAGGGAATTCTACAAGCAACTATATCAAACTGAAAACGAAGGGAAAGAAGACAAAATAGATGAATTTCTAACTAAAATTGAACTACTGAAATTGCAAACAGAGGAGCAAAATAAATTAATAAAACTATTTGAAATAGAAGAAATACAGGAGATATTTTTAAAAAAACTACTGGACAATAATACGCCGGGGGAGGATAGACTCCCAATAGAATTCTATAAAACATTTAAAGACTTATTAATTCCTCCTCTCCTGGAAGTAATGAACCAGATTGAAAAAACACAAAACATACCAGATTCAAGCAAAACAGCAATAATTACAGTAATACCAAAGACGGGGAAAGATCCACTAACACCAGCATCGTATAGACCAATATCTCTACTTAACACAGATTATAAGATAATAGCTAAACTATTAGCAAACAGATTGGCCGACTGTGCACCAAAAATAGTAAAACTAGATCAAACTGGATTTATTAAAAAAAGATGAACAACGGACAATATCTGTAAATTCATTAACTTAATCCATGCAGTACAAGGAAACAAAACTCCAACATGGTGGTTGCTTTAGACGCAGAGAAAGCCTTTGACAGAGTAGAATGGAATTATTTATTCAAAGTACTACAAAAATTCAACCTATCAGAGAAATATATTAATTAGATTAAAGCATTATATAAGGGACCATTGGCGAAAGTGACAGTAAATGGATATATATCAAACCAATTTAAATTAAGCAGATCAACAAGGCAGGGATGTCCACTATCTCCCTCACTGTTTGCGTTAGCTATAGAACCACTAGCTAAACTGATAAGAACAGAAAATAAAATAAGAGGGATAAAAATAAAAGAGAAGGAATATAAAATCAGTCTATTTGCAGATGACGTCGATGCAGCAAATGCAACTTTTGGATATATGAAGGAAACAACACCCAAAGGAAAAGGAATATTCATATTATTCGGGTAGACATAAAACATACTCAAATATGGACCTATTCCTGTTATCAGCCCACATTCAAGGAAGAGTTAGGAAAACAGAATATAAAGCTAGATTGTTATCGGATCACTCACCCCTGTTATTGGCAATAGAGCTGGAGGACATCACACCAAGAATGTATAGATGGGATGAATCATCTAACAGAACCAGAAATATCAATAAAAGAATTACATAAGAAATTGAATGAATTGTGCCTGTCTTTTTTAAGAAAACATATTGTTTGTAGTGCTACCATAGTGACTATGATGTAATAGGTCATAATATCCACCTAGACTAAGAGCTTGCATCTCATTCTTTGACGAACTGTGAAGGGAGCGTGAGCTCGAGATAATTTTCTTTGAATTCGTCTTATTTCTTCTTGTATATCTCCTTGAAGTTAAATATCATTATGCCTTTAAACAGTATATGCTTTGTTTAGTCATCGTTATGAAAATCTTAATGCGAAGTTATGCAAAATGTTTATATATTTTATCAATGAATTGAAGCTACATAAAGTTGCATCTACAAAGTTTCGTTTATTGGATTAAAAAGATTGTAATTCAGAATATTGTCCCATGTTTCCTTGAAGATGACATGTTTTGAAATTAGGATATATTAGAACCTGCAAAGTGTCGTCTATTTTTTGATTCAAAGAAAATTTAATTGTGTGCTTTGTTTGGAAGAAAGGCTCATAAAATTTGTCTGAAAGAACTCAACTTGTTAAAAGTACAGAGACATTCCCACTGTAACAATAGAATATTCCAATTCTGTGAGAATATGTCCATGTTGTCTGTGAAATGTGCAGTTTAAAATTGAGTTAAAGTCTTGGAAGACACCTGTGACCTTGGAAAGATAAGATACAGCTCTGGTTTGCAGAATCTGGCAGGAAGCCCAGAATAATCTGTTCTTAAAAGTTATAAACAACCAGAGATAAGAAAGCTTGTGTGTGTATCCACAGATTCAAGTCAATTCTGATAAATTTTCTTAAAGTGACCATGCAAGATTCAAAGGGCCTAGGAGAAGCCAGGTTGCAGTGTGACGAACCCATGATGGATAAGAAGAAGTCTCATTGAGCTAAAGACCTTGAGCAAACAGCTCCTTTCAAAGAACTGTTTGGTTGTGAGTTGAGCCAGCAAGGTAGACCAACAACGCTTGGCAGGAGGTAAGAGCCAGCTACCAAAGAAGAAGTGGCTTCAACTACCAATAAGTCTGATAAGGCACTGCAGGCCTCATTAGCTGACTTAAACGTTAGTGGAACTGGAACAGATGAACGTACGTTGTAAAACCCCTCTGGTCCTGTACCAAGCGAAATGCAGAAGATAGAGACTCAATCAGCAGTATTTAAAAGTTCAGATGTGAATCCTGATGATAGTGTTTCCAAGGTTATGGGCACAGGAAGATCTTCAAATCTTCAAAGGCATCTAGAGCAAGTACAGTTTCGCGTGCTAAGGCGCAAGTAGACTTGGCTACTAATGTGCACAACAGTGGTTGGGAAAAATATATGCTTTTGAGGAAAAAGAAGCTGAAATCAAGAAACAGCAATGACAAAATAGATTATGGAGTAAAGAAAAGAATGAAGATGAGGAACAACATGCTATGAATATGACGAAAGTAAAAGCATTAGGTCAGGCTTCTGCAAGATTTATCACTCAAAATGAACCTTCCAGCAGATCAATGGGTAACGCAGCCACAAGAAACAATTATACTCGAACAAGGAATCACAGGTGGCGCTGCTGGTGTTCAAATGACAATAACCAACCCTGTGGAAAGAGCTAGTGACATTCAATCTCTCCAGAGTGCACAATACAAGGATCTTCCTGAAAGGAGAGTATTTCAAAAAAGTTCAACCATGTGAGTTGATCATACTCAACCATTGATGTCTCTTCATGGTGCTGAAGAACCAGCTACAAGTCAAGGATCTCCATTAATGCCATCACTTACAAGTCAAGGTCCTACACCTAGGCACCAGTTCAAGATCCATATGTTCCATTCACATCAAGACAACCAGTCGCAAGCCATGGTGGACCAGACAATATATCACATAGAAAAACAAAATGAAATTTCTGCTATGTTAGCACAGCAACAAGGTTCATACGGTTTACTTAAGGAGGAAATTCCAGTTTTTAATGGAGATCCACTATAATATCTGACATTCATGAAATCTTTTGAGCATCACATTGAAAGTAATACTAAAAATGCTAAAGATTGTCTTTATTACTTGGAACAGTTTACTGGAGAACAGCTGAAGGAGTTAGTCAAAAGTTCCCAATATATGGATCCAGAACAAGGTTTTAAAAGGGAAAAAGAATTATCACATCATCATTATGGCAATGAACATAAAATTGCAAGGACCCACAGACAAGATTCATTCTTGGTCAGCAATTAAATCAGAGGACGCAAAGACTTTACAAGCATATCCACTCTTTCTGAGAGGATGTAGTAACGCAATGGGAAGTAGTGTACATTTATAAGAGCTGAATTTTCTTGCTTATTTATTGATTATTGTAAACAAATGGCCTGATAAGCTGAAGGATTTATGGAGAACCAAAGTTGCAGAGCTTAAGATGCTTCCTGGAAGTGACACCACTTTTGAGGATGTTTTACAATTTTTGGAATGGCATATGCATATTAACATTGTACTAGAATTTGGAAATATTGAGGATACTTCAATAGTTCCTAAAGATATAAAAGGGTCTAAATCATCAACTCAACAGAAACCAAAAGGAAGTACTTTTGTTACTGCTGTCAGATACAAGCACAAGAAAAAACAAGGAAACAAAGGAAAAGGAAGATCAGACTGTTCAGGAAAGCTGTATGTATTGCAAAGATAAGCATGCTTTAGAAAGGTGTTCATGAATGGAGAAAAAAATTGTATGACAAGAGATTAACATTTTTAGTCAAAATGACGGACCTTATGCCATGAGAACTTTGCTTGGATGGACAATTAACGGACCATTAGGAGGAAAAATGAATAATGATCAGGAGTCATTGAATGTAAATGTCAACAGAATTTCAGTTGTCAAACTTAATAATCTGTGGGAACAGCAGTTTAAAATTGATTTCCCTGAATGTCTCAAAGTTATTCAAGAACCTTCGAAGGAGGATAAGCATTTTCTGGATTTTGTTTCAAATTCTGTTGAACATGTTGATGGTCATGACTGTATAGCATTACCTATTTAGTTTTTTTTCTATTTTAGTTTTAGTTGCCCATTCAGAGCCAGCTCTTCAGCGCTTGACGTCCTGCTTTGCGGAAACTGCCAAAATGTTTGGCCTGGAAGTCAGCCTGAAGAAAACTGAGGTCCTCCATCAGCCAGCTCCCCACCATGACTACCAGCCCCCCCACATCTCCATCGGGCACACAAAACTCAAAACGGTCAACCAGTTTACCTATCTCGGCTGCACCATTTCATCAGATGCAAGGATCGACAATGAGATAGACAACAGACTCGCCAAGGCAAATAGCTCCTTTGGAAGACTACACAAAAGAGTCTGGAAAAAACAACCAACTGAAAAACCTCACAAAGATAAGCGTATACAGAGCCGTTGTCATACCCACACTCCTGTTCGGCTCCGAATCATGGGTCCTCTACCGGCACCACCTACGGCTCCTAGAACGCTTCCACCAGCGTTGTCTCCGCTCCATCCTCAACATCCATTGGAGCGCTCACACCCCTAACGTCGAGGTACTCGAGATGGCAGAGGTCGACAGCATCGAGTCCACGCTGCTGAAGATCCAGCTGCGCTGGATGGGTCACGTCTCCAGAATGGAGGACCATCGCCTTCCCAAGATCGTATTATATGGCGAGCTCTCCACTGGCCACCGTGACAGAGGTGCACCAAAGAAAAGGTACAAGGACTGCCTAAAGAAATCTCTTGGTGCCTGCCACATTGACCACCGCCAGTGGGCTGATAACGCCTCAAACCGTGCATCTTGGCGCCTCACAGTTTGGCGGGCAGCAGCCTCCTTTGAAGAAGACCGCAGAGCCCACCTCACTGACAAAAGGCAAAGGAGGAAAAACCCAACACCCAACCCCAACCAACCAATTTTCCCTTGCAACCGCTGCAATCGTGTCTGCCTGTCCCGCATCGGACTGGTCAGCCACAAACGAGCCTGCAGCTGACGTGGACTTTTTACCCCCTCCATAAATCTTCGTCCGCGAAGCCAAGCCAAAGAAAGAATAGCATTACCTTTGAAGAAAAGGGAAATTTGTATGCCAGACAATAAAACAGTTGATGAGCTAACAAATTTTGAATTGGAAATAATTTGTTTTTATCAGAAAAAGGCATTTGATATCGATGTATCTGTAATAGTAATTATTATATATTGCCCATTAATGTCTATTATAATAATTAGGGGCTGGAATGTAAAGGTGAAATCCTTGGGTTTTTGATTCTTAGTTAATTTTGTGTCTGTCTCTTTAAGAAAACTATTGTTTATAGTGTTACCATAGTGACTACGATGTAATATGTCATAATATCTGTGCAGACTAAGAGCTTGCATCTCATTCTTTGACGAATTGTAAACGGAGCGTGAGCTTGAGATAATTTTCTTTGAATTCGTCTTATTTCTTCTTGTATATCTCTTTGAAGATAAATATCATTATATCTTTAAATACAGTATATGCTGTTTATTCATTGTTATGAAAATCTTAATGAGAAGTTATGCAAAATTTTTATCCATTTTATAGATAGAATGGAAGCTACATACAGCTGCGCCTACAAAGTTTGATTTATTGGATTAAAAAGATTGTAATTCAGAATATTGACCCATGTTTCCTTGAAGATGACACATTTTGAAATTAGGATACATGAGAACCTGGAAACCACTATTTTGTTCAGGCATGTCTTGGGTAAACTTATACCTCTCATTTTGATCGTTTTAGATTGGTCACAGTGTTTGAGCTACCGAAAGAAAATAGACACACACACACCGAGAGCAGTTCAGTTTATTCAAGTCTTTATTACTAAATAGCTAGCTGAATTCACACTACAATATGTAAGCCCTTCCCAATTATACTTATCAATGCCTGGAATGGTCCCAACTGCCGAAGCGAGGCAACGACTGCACACTTGTAGTAGGTTGTCGGGGCGTAAGCTGGACTCTTGAAGTTCTTCTTGCTGAGAGATGTTGCCACCTCTTGGAGAGTCTCTCTCTTCAGCAGTGGGACCATGGCTTATATTACCCAAAAGTTGTTTACTTCAGATCTTATTTCTTTGAACAAATGGTTTAATTATCTTCAAAGTCTCCTGACAGTCTGCGACCAACAAAAGAAAACTGCATCTCTGGGCCTCATAAGTGTAAATTAGATAATGTCTTCCTATTCAACTGCATCCTGGGCCCCATGGTGGAATTTAGATGTGTCTACTAAATATGCATCCTGGGCCTCATAGTGTAAACCAGATTTGTCTACTAATTCTAAAAAAAATCAGGCAAGTACTCAGCCTTGCAGCATCAGAAGTAAAAGACACAGTTTAAATCTTCCATTACAAGGCAGCTTGTTCATACCTTGATGAAGGGCTCAAGCCTGAAACATTGGTTATGTATCTTCACCCTGTACAAAAACAAAGGCGAGAAATCAGACTGCTCAAACTACAGGGGAATCACGCTGCTCTCCATTGCAGGCAAAATCTTCGCTAGGATTCTACTAAATAGAATAATACCTAGTGTCACCGAGAATATTCTCCCAGAATCACAGTGCGGCTTTCGCGCAAACAGAGGAACTACTGACATGGTCTTTGCCCTCAGACAGCTCCAAGAAAAGTGCAGAGAACAAAACAAAGGACTCTACATCACCTTTGTTGACCTCACCAAACCCTTCGACACCGTGAGCAGGAAAGGGCTTTGGCAAATACTAGAGCGCATCGGATGTCCCCCAAAGTTCCTCAACATGATTATCCAACTGCACGAAAACCAACAAGGTCGGGTCAGATACAGCAATGAGCTCTCTGAACCCTTCTCCATTAACAATGGCGTGAAGCAAGGCTGTGTTCTCGCACCAACCCTCTTTTCAATCTTCTTCAGCATGATGCTGAACCAAGCCATGAAAGACCCCAACAATAAAGACGCTGTTTACATCCTGTACCGCACGGATGGCAGTCTCTTCAATCTGAGGCGCCTGCAAGCTCACACCAAGACACAAGAGAAACTTGTCCGTGAACTACTCTTTGCAGACGATGCCGCTTTAGTTGCCCATTCAGAGCCAGCTCTTCAGCGCTTGATGTCCTGCTTTGCGGAAACTGCCAAAATGTTTGGCCTGGAAGTCAGCCTGAAGAAAACTGAGGTCCTCCATCAGCCAGCTCCCCACCATGACTACCAGCCCCCCCCACATCTCCATCGGGCACACACCTATCTCGGCTGCACCATTTCATCAGATGCAAGGATCGACAATGAGATAGACAACAGACTCGCCAAGGCAAATAGCGCCTTTGGAAGACTAGACAAAAGAGTCTGGAAAAACAACCAACTGAAAAACCTCACAAAGATAAGCGTATACAGAGCCATTGTCATACCCACACTCCTGTTCGGCTCCGAATCATGGGTCCTCTACCGGCATCACCTACGGCTCCTAGAACGCTTCCACCAGCGTTGTCTCCGCTCCATCCTCAACATCCATTGGAGCGCTTTCATCCCTAACGTCGAAGTACTCGAGATGGCAGAGGTCGACAGCATCGAGTCCACGCTGCTGAAGATCCAGCTGCACTGGGTGGGTCACGTCTCCAGAATGGAGGACCATCGCCTTCCCAAGATCGTGTTATATGGCGAGCTCTCCACTGGCCACCGTGACAGAGGTGCACCAAAGAAAAGGTACAAGGACTGCCTAAAGAAATCTCTTGGTGCCTGCCACATTGACCACCGCCAGTGGGCTGATATCGCCTCAAACCGTGCATCTTGGCGCCTCACAGTTTGGCGGGCAGCAACCTCCTTTGAAGAAGACCGCAGAGCCCACCTCACTGACAAAAGGCAAAGGAGGAAAAACCCAACACCCAACCCCAACCAACCAATTTTCCCCTGCAGCCGCTGCAACCGTGTCTGCCTGTCCCGCATCGGACTTGTCAGCCACAAACGAGCCTGCAGCTGACGTGGACTTTTACCCCCTCCATAAATCTTCGTCCGCGAAGCCAAGCCAAAGAAGACAAAATACACTGTTTGACCTGCTGAGTTTTCCCAGCTCCTACTTTAATGTTGTTACCTACTTTAATGATGTTGGATGAGAAAAATTACAGACCAAGCACTGAGGCAAACTGTTTTGCATTCTCCAATTTATCCACCGCCCTGACTTGCTGACTAGGTTTTGAATACCTCTTCACAATGACTAACCAGACATTAACTATGTAAATAAAAAATTAGACAGTTTCATTTAAAGTTGGCAGGGTGGGAGCTGGTCCTTCCCTTAGACATTCGCTTGGAGTCAAGGATGACTTTCAATCACTTCTGTGGGTTCCAATTAGACAGATGAAGCCATTATTGGGACCCACATACTCGCACTAATGGTTAGCAGGTCATGGGGAGCAGAGTCTGGAAAGAAAACATACAAGAATTCATGATTAAAAAAAGTAAAAAATTTCACATGAATGTACTAATCTTAAATCTTCATTGGTTGATTGAGCAAATAATGAGCTGCTGCAAGATCTCAGTGGGTCAGGCAGCACCCAAAGGTAGAAAGGGTCAATCAGCATTTTGGGTTGGGACCCTTCATCAAGGGTAGGGAGGGGCCGTGGTGCCACTGTTCTCACTCTTTTCTGTAACTCCCCTCCCCCCCACCTTACCAGTGGTCTCTCCACCTCACACATCTAATTTCCAATACATTTCCACCTCTTGGCCCCTCCCCAGCTTCTTTTCACTTCATATACATCATATTAATTCCTTTTTAGTCTCGATGAAGGGTCCAGACCTGAATGTTGACTGTCCATTTCTACCCACAGATGCTATCTGTCCTGCTGAGTTTCTCCAGCAGTTCGTTGCTTGCTCAAGATTCCAGCGCTTGCAGTTTTAATGTCTCTCGATCGTTAATGAATAAATAACATAGATTTCACCACATGTATTATGGAATATAAATATGTTAAGTCAATCTTAATGAGTTAATCTTGGACAATAACGTTCTCACCACATCAACTTGTCATCAAATTATAGGAACCAAGAAACATATTTGACATAATCCAGTCCTAACAACTTCAGGTGAGGTTCAGGATGGATAACAGTGACATGATCTGCACGATGTCATCGTTGACTTTATGCTGAAACCTAATCCATTTCTGAAAAATATCTGGACTTGATAATTCCAATGCACCTCTTGATGGAAACCCTCTTTCCACCTTCCATAAATTTGAGGTGATTAAAACTTTCCTATCAGTGTCCCAACTCGTGAGTATAAAATTTCAAAACAAACTTTGATTGCACTCACGGCCATAGTAATGGATGAAATACACTGATGTCAAGTGTCGGACTCTGGCTTTACCTTACTCTTAATTTAGTCTATGTGTGGTCTGAGTCCAGCGTGTTCTTTGAATGAAGTGATAGGAGAAGGTATTCGGTTCAACAGTCGATTTATTACACAGCACAAGAATAAAACTTAACAGAGCTCTGGGTCAGTCGTTAGTTCATAGGTCACCTGCACAGTGAGCTATTCCCCAAGACTGACCCCTATTGTCCAGTTGGCTCAGTTTATATAGATCAACCTTATCATACAGAACAAAAGTTGGCTTCCTTTGCTAGATTTCATTATCATACAGAACAAAAGTTGTCTTCCTTTGCTAGATCTTTTTTCATAAGGGTTATCACAAGTCATCTCCTGTTTTGCAGATATCTGAGGTGTAGCGCTCCCATCTTAATCCTCCAGGCCAGACTATCCTGTTGATTTGATCAGAAATTAATTCATCCCCAGATATTTCTAATCACCATTCTGTTCCTGTCTGGCCAATTTCTGCTGTTCTCTTTAACACCTCCTCATGCCTTAATCTTCCTCCTAGACTGGTTTTCCATTCCCTTTGTTTCTTGCAGGCCATTCTTTGTCTGGTCTGGCCTGTGTCTCCTGTGCTACTCACCACCTCCTTCAGTTTGAGCATTCCTCCTAAATCGTTTTATGCATTTCCTCTCCCTGTAGTTTGGGAGCAGACAATTTTGCTCAGCCAACTTTGCTCCATGCTGTGATTGCCACTTAATCACATTCCTCTTTTTCCCTGAACCATGCAGTAAATATAAACTTATTAATTAATCATTTCTTTCATAATGTTTTAACCCCTAGATTCCAACAGTCCCCCTTTTGGTCTCATGAAAATGAGACCAACCACCAGTTAACTTATGGGACCAAGACCTCAGGAGTTTTTGCAAGGACCGGCATCTCCGACCCCTTGTTAAACTTAACCTCACAAACTTGGCCATTATGAACACACTTCAGTCCAGTGGGGGCCCCAACACAGTGTTCAGGAACGTCAGTCCAATCCGCAAAGTACTGTTTCGGTTCGTTATGGGCCTCCCAGGCTGACCACAAACACTTTGTACAGTTGTTTCCTTCTCCAGATGCTTCAAGGGCTAGGAACAACATCACCCATAGTCCCCACATAGTGTCCATCACAGCCCCCTAAATTCTGTTGACTTCAATATAGAAATATCACTTCAAATACTGAAATACAGTCACCATAATCCAATAGTCTCTTTAAAGGGACCCGTTCAAAAAGTTCTTAGTCCGTAGTTGCTTCACAGGTTCTCAGTCATCTCCGTTCGAATCTGTTCCAGTGTCCATGTTGGTGGGTCCGTTGCTGTACACTGACTCCAATGATACCACGTCTCGCCTTTTCCCTGTAGTCGAACCGTGTGGGACGTCCTCTCCACCACTCTGTAGGGTCCTGTCCACCTGGGCTCCGACCACTTTCTCTTGATGACCTTTAGCAGAACCCACTCCGCGACTGAAGGTATCGGTGTTTCCCCTTTTCTGTTGGGACTTGTGACCTGTTGTGAAAAATCTGACACCAGAGCCGTTAGTTTATCATAATAAAGCTTCGTAGTCTGAATTCCGGCTCCTGGTCCTGGAAACTGGTGCCCCGTTTGTAGTTCATATGGAGTAAATCCTGTCACAGAACTTACCGAACTCCTTATTGACATTAATGCCAGGGGCAACGCATCCACCCATTTTAGTTTGGTCCGTGCCTGTACTTTCCCGATCTTACTTTTTAGAGTTTGGTTCATCCTCTCCACTTTCCCTTGGGATTGTGGATGGTACACCGTTCCAAAGGCATGTTTCAATCCCAACATTGCTTCTACCTCCTGTAGATCGTTATTCTTAAAATGACTTCCATTATCGGACCTAATTTTTCTAGGAAATCCGTGTCTCAGAATATACTGGTTGATCAGGAATTTACATACCGTCCTTGCATCTTCTCTTTTGGCAGGGATTGCCTCCGGCCACCCTGTGAACACATCTACTGCTACTAAGAGGTATCGATAGCCACTTACCCTCTCAATCATGTCCGTATAATCAAGTACGATTTCCTGCCATGGTAACTTAGGTAACGGGAACTGTCCTTCATGTGGCTTTACAGTCGCCTTGACATTGAAAGTTATACATACCTCACACTCTCTAATATGGTTAGCCCATGCGCCTCCTCGAGGAGGGGTTTCATGAGTCCAGATGGTAAAACTGGCCTCCCGTCTATCGATCTCCATAGTCCTTGATCCTCGGTTTCCCCCCTTTCCTCCCATACCATCCTTTCCTGAGGTGATGCCTTTGCTTGTTCCTGTATTATTACTTCTACCCTACACGGTGGTAATAAGTCATGTGCTGTTCTGTCTGCCTGTATCATAATAAACTGAGGGCCGTATCCTGCTGCCCTTTTAGCGGCCATGTCCGCTTCCTGATTTCCCCGAGCCACCATCGTATCTGTTCTATCATGTCCTTTACATTTAAGAACTGCTAATGCCCTTGGTTGCAGGAGGGCCTCAGCCAGTTTCCTAACATCCTTCTCGTGTTTAATTGGGGTCATTGCTGCTGTTAAAAACCCACTTCTAATCCATTGACTAAGCTCAACCTGTATTGTCCCTACCACATATGCCGAGTCTGTATATATATTGACCTCCTTCCCTTCTGCCCATTCTAATGTTGCTATCATTCCCTGTAGTTCTGCGAGTTGTGCTGACTCCTTTCCTCTCACCGTCCCTGCAATGATTTCTTCAAATCCTCCTGTAGTTTTTCGTACCACCGCATAGGCAGCTTTCAATCCATCTGTGGGGTGTCTGTAACAACACCCATCTGTAAACAAGGTTTCATCTGGTTCTCTTAAGGGTGTAGCCTGTAAGTCAGGTCTTATTTTAATATCCTTTACTCCCTCTTCTCACAACAGTGTGGTTCTCCCTCTCCCATATTTGTCTGCCATGTTAATGCCTTCATGGGTAAACGTAACATTTGGAGCATTCAGGATCTTTTCTAGTCTCGTCTGCCTTAGCAAAGTCATTGTAAATGCTGTCGAGCTCACAAATGCTACAATACTATGTGTTGTTAGTACCGTCAGGCCATGTCCCATTACTATGTATGCCACCTTTTGTAGAATCTTTGCTACTCCCGCTGCATGTCTCGTACATGGTGGGTGTCTGTCTTCCGTCGGGTCTAGTGTGATACTCACATACATGAGCACACATCTTCCACCCCCTTTTTTCTGAAAAAGAACACCATCAATTGTGTGTGTTTTTTCAGAAACATCCAAAAAGAAAGGTAGTTTATAATTTGGAATCGCCAAATCTATAGCTGTTGTAAGAGCTTGCTTCAATAGAATAAAACTCATCTCAGCCTGTGCAGTCCAATCAAGTGTAGCTCCCAGATTCCTCATCCCCTGCTCATTCACCAAAGTTCGCAGTGGATGTGTCAACTCACCATACGATGGGATAAACTGCCTACTATAACCTGACAAACCCAAAAATGAAAGCATTTCCTTAACTGTCTTTGGTTTTGGATGATGTAGTATCGCTGTTCGATGTGCAGGGGAAATCCCTGTGCCTTTCGCTGAGACCATTCTACCTAAAAAGGTGACCACCTGTCTGCAGCATTGCAGCTTTGAGTGAGAGACTTTAAATCCTGCCTTGAACAGCTGCACTAGCAGGAGACAGGTGGCCTTCAAACGGGAAGTATGATCAGGTGCTGCTAATAGGATGTCATCTACATACTGGATCAGAACTACCCCACCTGGCAGTGCTAGCCCCCCCAGCTGTTCTTTCAACACCTGATTGAAAATCCCTGGAGATAAGATAAAGCCCTGCGGAAGCCTAGTATACCGCAACTTTCTACCTCTATACGTGAACGAAAACACATCTCTTAATGGTTATGCCAGCGGCAAGCAAAAGAAAGCATTTGCTAAATCTATGCAAGAGAACCACTTGTGGTTAGGGGTTAAAGCAGTCATGGCAGTATATGGGTTTGGTACTGAAACTGTGGGTGTTCGCACAATACCATTGATGCGCCTTAAGTCATGGGCCATCCAATATTTGCCCGTGTCCTGTTCGGAACAGGTAAGATGGGTGTATTCCAACTAGAACATGAATGTTCCAACACCCTTGAATACATAAGGCCATCAATGGTATCTGCCAAACCTTCCTCAGCTTCAGGTTTGTGGGGATACTGCATCTGCCAAATTGGGGTGTAATCTGACAGTTCGAAGGTTATGGGATCAACCTGCTGACAAAAACCCACATCTGCTGATCCCACTGACCACAGGTTCTCAGGGAGAGAATCTAGCATAGGGGCCAAGTCGGGGTGATCCATCTTCTCTCTACCATGAAAGCGTTCAATCTGTCTATGCTCAAGGAGGACTCGATCATAATGTCGGGGCCAAAATCCTGTATGCCTGACCAGATGAGGAGAACTGCACTGTCGGTATTTGGGTATCGGACCAGTCACTTAGGGACATCAAGTTCCGACACATCGGTCCCAAATCTTTTGCCTGGTGAGTAGTGCCAATTGCAAGGGTGACATGAGGAATGGCCTCATCTGCCATCTCATACCATTCCAGTTGTTCAGATGTCAGTGCTACCGTAGCGGCCACTCCCTCCTTTCCTACCACTATGTAGTCCGAATTAATTTCCCATAGCATGCCCTCTACCTCTTCATAAAAGGCATGCTGATACATTTCATCCCCATCCCTATCGTAAAAGAGGGTCATATGGGGGGGGTCCGAGGGAGGGGTATACGGGTGTAATGTCTGGATCCACGGCTTCCATTGATTATAAAGCTTTAGCAGCCCTCCCTTTTGTGGGTCCTCTGGTTCCAACAGCCCCCAGTAAATGTCAGCCCATTGTCCCTCAGACGTGGATCCTCCAGCTGCCGCCAACAACATCTGAGAACCGGAATGAAGTGTAGTTAATGAACAGTTCATAGAATATCCATTTGGAAAGGTGACCTCTATTCCGCTGGGTCCACAAAGGATCGATGCTCCGCAGGTCTCTGCCCAAAAGATTAGTAGGGCACCTGGCTGACAAAATGTATTGATGCGTAAAAGTCTGTCCCGCCACAGAAGTGACTAGTGTTGTAGAAAACGGCAGATTTTCTGGTGTACCCAAGAATCCTATCAGCTGGATGCTAGAGGATGATGTTTTAGCTTGAAACTCAGCGCCAGTGAGTGTTGAAAATCTGGCTCCCGTATCCACTAAAAAGGATACTTCCATGTCTGCCAACCTAGCCTGTTCGTGGGTGCTCGGGCTCCGTCACTGTGGGCAATATTGCTCCTCCTCTGTCAGCAAAGGGAATTGTCTCTTCGGAGCTAGAGCCACATGGGGTGCCTGATGTACCGGGGGTGGCACTGACGATCTCTGGGGCTGGACCCAATGCTCATTTTGTGGTGGTCCATATCCCCTTCCCCCAGTGTCCTGAGGACCCCAAACTAGGGGGCAGTCTCTCTTCCAGTGTCCTGGCTGACCGCATACAAAACATACGGCTGGCTGCATTCGTGGAGCACCCCGACCTCTCCCTCTTACTCGGGATCCCCCCATTGGACCTCCTGTTCTGCCCACATAGGTGGGACCCGGTGCCCAATTTGGGGCCGGGTGCCAACTCGTATTATTCCCTTGTGGTGGCTGCGGTGGCTGCTGAATCATCTGGTTCGCACCCTTTGAGGAAATCTTTTTTGCCTCATTTGCCTTTTTCCTAGCCTCTTCCAATTGAAGCTTAAGGAGTTGCACTTGTGCCGACTCCGTAGTTTGTTTGTCCTCCTTTTGCTTACCCCTGTAACGTTTCATGTGATGGGTCAAATGTTTTTCCCATTGCTCATTCGAGCAGCCAGGAATATCAGGGATATTCTCTTACGCCTCCCTAACTACAGCTGGCAGTCCGCTCGTTACTGCAGCCCTAAAGAGTGTAGTATGCAAGGGATCTGTGGCTGGGTGTAGTCCTGCTTTATCCGTCCAACTCTCCTTACACTGACGCAAAAAAGTCGAGATCTCCTCATCCTCCTTTATGGAAAAGGTCAGGGACTGCATGACACCGGGGGGAACGGGAAACTTATCCCGCATTGCCCCTCCTACTGCCGTAGCATGTTTGGCAAATGGCTCAGCATCGAGGCACCTAGTGATTCCTGCGATCATTTCTACCTGCTGTATCTCCCACAGCCCAAGCTGTTTCCCCAATAATGCTCTCCAATCCCCTATGGCTATCTTATGTCCCATCGTATAATGGCAGAACTTTCCCATCCACGCTCCACCTCCCTCAGTTGGAGGTGGCATTTTGTCCAAAATACAATTCATGTCGGTGAATGAGAAGGGTTGATACATTTCCCCAATTTGCGGACCCTTATAAATTAACGGCATCTGTCTATACCTTTCTGGAAGCCGTACTTCCTCCCTGTCCCGCAACGCATATCCCAAAGGGGAGCGAGGGTTCTCCTGACCCTGTCTTCTGTGTGTGATCATGCTTCCCCTGATCGTGACTGGCTGTTCCTCCTCTTCACTCTCAACAGTCACACTAGCTATTTCAGTTTCCTCGTTCTGCTCTCTCTCCCGCTCCCATCTGACACTCGCTGGGTCATTTCCCTTCCTATTCTCCTCTTCTTGTCCCAGCTCTCTCTCATCTGTTTTTCCCAAGCACCTACTATTTTCCCTTACTGCACATATATCATTCTGTATTTCGTGCACCCATTCCTTTGTTTCCTCCACTCTCTCCTGTGCAACTCTCTTAAGTCTCTCCTTCGCCTCATGCATTTCTGGACCTGTTAACTCAGTGACATTCACTATTCCCTCACTTATCTGCATCGTTGGCATCTGGGGAATAGGATAAGGTGGTGGCAATGTCTCTGGTAACTTTGGATATAGCGGGGCTGACGGCTTAACCTCCCCCGTTTTCTCCTTTGTGATAGGGGATCCCTTTTTAATATCATGTTGAAGGTTCGCTTTCACAGCCATGCAAGCCAATGTCATATTGTGTAAATCTGCCCTTCTCTGTTCCTTCACTTCTTTCTGCTGTTTAAGCCTTCTTCTATTCCATATAGATCCTTGTCCCTTTGCCTCATGTTCCCGTACCTCCTTTGCCGCTTCCCTCTCGGCTTCTCCTAAGTACATTACCAGCCGGATTTTTTCAAACCCTCGCGGTACCTTCCCCTGACTCTGCAGCTCTTTCCATATCTGTTCGTACCGTGCCATAGCCGCTACCTCCTCTCCCTTCGATAATCCTCCCAGTAATTGATTCCTTGTTTTTTCCCACTGTCGGTTTACGGATGGGGGAACCCATCTGTCTTCCCCGAACTCTTGCCCTACATCCCTAATTACTCCTTCCATCTTATGTTCCGATTTTTAACCCTTTAGACTTCGTACTTCACTGGGTCTCTCCCCGGTAGGATTTTGCCACCCTGCAATCTACTTCGACCCTTCCCACGTTATTATAAACACCAGCGGCACACTGTACACAATCCTTAAACAAATACTTATTATAAACTATTATGATACACTACACAATTCTTAAACAGATACTTATTATACACTGCTATGGTACACGATCCTTAAACAAATACTTATTGTACACTATTATGATACACTATTCTTAACCAAATACTTATTATACACTATTGAAACAAATAACTATAACACAATACACCTTATTCTATTTGGCCAAGTGTCTAAACCTACATCTCGAGATCACTACGAGGGGACTCTAACCCCGTTCTACTAGGGGGACTCTAACCCCCTTTTACTAGGGGGACTCTAACCCCCTTTTCTTGCAGGGGACTCTAACCCCAGTTCCTTACAGGGGACTCTACCCCCGTTTATTGCAGGGGACTCTAACCCCTGAAGCTTTTATTCTTTGGCTTTAACTAGGACTTTTGCAGAGTAGTGACAACACACAATTTTATCGTTGCCAATAGCAGAACTTCGTTTAAACAGGCGTCTGCTTACCTCCCTTTGTTGAATGGCCACTTGTTGTTATCACCACACCACAATCGACTGGTGTTTCGTATCTTTTTCTTCCGTCACTTCTCCATCTTCATCACGTCGGGGTCACCAAATTGTCGGACTCTGGCTTTACCTTACTCTTAATTTAGTCTATGTGTGGTCTGAGTCCAGCGTGTTCTTTGAATGAAGTGATAGGAGAAGGTACACAGCACAAGAATAAAACTTAACAGAGCTCTGGGTCAGTCGTTAGTTCATAGGTCACCTGTACAGTGAGCTATTCCCCAAAACTGACCCCTATTGTCCAGTTGGCTCAGTTTATATAGATCAACCTTATCATACAGAACAAAAGTTGGCTTCCTTTGCTAGATTTCATTATCATACAGAACAAAAGTTGTCTTCCTTTGCTAGATCTTTTTTCATAAGGGTTATCACAAGTCATCTCCTGTTTTGCAGATATCTGGGGTGTAGCACTCCCATCTTAATCCTCCAGGCCAGACTATCCTGTTGATTTGATCAGAAATTAATTCATCCCCAGATATTTCTAATCACCATTCTGTTCCTGTCTGGCCAATTTCTGCTGTTCTCTTTAACACCTCCTCATGCCTTAATCTTCCTCCTAGACTGGTTTTCCATTCCCTTTGTTTCTTGCAGGCCATTCTTTGTTCTGGTCTGGCCTATGTCTCCTGTGCTACTCACCACCTCCTTCAGTTTGAGCATTCCTCCTAAATCGTTTTATGCATTTCCTCTCCCTGTATTTGGGAGCAGACCATTTTGCTCAGCCAACTTTGCTCCATGCTGTGATTGCCACTTAATCACATTCATCTTTTTCCCTGAACCATGCAGTACATATAAACTTATTAATTAATAATTTCTTTCATAATGTTTTAACCCCTAGATTCCAACACAGGGAATCCCCTTTGATAGATTTCAACATGTTAGAAACAGAATTACCTTAAAGAAATTGCTTGAGACAAAAATTGAGAACAAAGAACATTTATTATACAACAATGCAAAGTTGGGTGCTTCCCCTTACCCTGGGAATACACACATACATTGGGGCTCACCCAACTTTTATACAGTTTATCTCAGTATAGGAATAACCCCCCCACCCCCTTACATTCTTCTGCCTCCTGCTGGAGAGGTTTGGCATTAGGCAATCCTGCCTGCCTACGTGCTGTTTCTGTGCACTTGGAGGACCAGGGGTTATCCTGTAGGTGTCTTCTCATGTCATTATCCTCATTGTCCTTATTCACAACTTTGCCCTTGTCCCCATTCACACCTCTCAGAGCTACAGTCTCTTCATATGCAGAGTTCGCTAATCCTGTCTAGGGTTTACTAATTTAATATACATAACTTGATAAATCTGTGTAAGGCTTACTAATTATATATGTAGAACTGGCTAATACTGTCTAAGGTTTTCTAATTATTTATGCAAGCCTTGCTAATTCTATCTGGGGCTTGGAGACCCTTATCTCGTTCAGACTAACTCTACTTCTATCATCAATTGTCTGTCCTTATCTCCTTCAGTTAGTGAACTGCCTTCTAATATCCATGTCTCATGTTGTTTGTACTGGCTTCATTCATTTACTTATGTATCAGTTTTATTTTCTTCATGTTCATATTGCAATATCAGTTTTTCTCATCTCTCACAATCCTCACTTTTCTTTTAGATCAGTAATACTGATCTCTCACAATGATCAGTGTTACTGATCTCATTGTTACTGGTCTCAGTGTTACTGGTCTCAGTGTTACTGGTCTCAGAGTTACTGGTCTCTCACAAACATAAATCTATAAAACAAAAATCCAAGAAAAGAAAAATAGCAATTTTTTTAAACTTTATTTATTCGTTCAAAAAACAAATAATATATGACATATACAGCAAATACATATGTATATATATATTAAAAAAAAAGAAAAGAAAAAATAAAAGAAAGCCATAAAAAAAAGAAAAAAGAAAGAATATTAAAGAAAAAGTTAAGTATACATATTAAAATCTAATCAATATAAATTGAAATGTAAATATTCTGAGTATAACAGCCACTTATTAATAAAAATTTATAATTATCATGCGAAACATACATAATTTTTTCCATTATTAAACAATATTTCATCTCATTATGCCATATATTAATATCAATCATATTTGTATCTTTCCACGTACTAGCAATACATTTTTTTGCTACGGATAAAGCTAAATATACAAAAGCAAGCTAGAATTTATCTAATCCCAAACCTTTCAGAGGAGAAAAATTGTAATTTGAACATGTTCAAATCTGACTACTGTTTTCTGTGGATCTTCTCTGGCAGTCATGTTTCACTTAACATCAAAATGTTTTTTCCACTTTTATGATGTAACATGAATATTTTTTCTCTTTGGCTTGGCTTCGCGGACGAATATTTATGGAGGGGGTAAATGTCCACGTCAGCTGCAGGCTTGTTTGTGGCTGACAAGTCCGATGCGGGACAGGCAGACACGGTTGCAGCGGTTGCAGGGGAAAATTGGTGGGTTGGGGTTGGGTGTTGGGTTTTTCCTCCTTTGCCTTTTGTCAGTGAGGTGGGCTCTGCGGTCTTCTTCAAAGGAGGTTGCTGCCCGCCAAACTGTGAGGCGCCAAGATGCACGGTTTGAGGCGATATCAGCCCACTGGCGGTGGTCAATGTGGCAGGCACCAAGAGATTTCTTTAGGCAGTCCTTGTACCTTTTCTTCGGT
Source organism: Narcine bancroftii (assembly GCF_036971445.1). NCBI lineage: Eukaryota > Metazoa > Chordata > Chondrichthyes > Torpediniformes > Narcinidae > Narcine > Narcine bancroftii. The sequence continues at coordinate 224,372,523 of NC_091472.1, forward strand.
GTACCTCTGTCACGGTGGCCAGTGGAGAGCTCGCCATATAACACGATCTTGGGAAGGCGATGGTCCTCCATTCTGGAGACGTGACCCACCCAGCGCAGCTGGATCTTCAGCAGCGGGGACTCGATGCTGTCGACCTCTGCCATCTCGAGTACTTCGACGTTAGGGATGAAAGCGCTCCAATTAATGTTGAGGATGGAGCGGAGACAACGCTGGTGGAAGCGTTCTAGGAGCCGTAGGTGATGCCGGTAGAGGACCCATGATTCGGAGCCGAACAGGAGTGTGTGTATGACAACGGCTCTGTATAGGCTTATCTTTGTGAGGTTTTTCTGTTGGTTGTTTTTCCAGACTCCTTTGTGTAGTCTTCCAAAGGCGCTATTTGCCTTGGCGAGTCTGTTGTCTATCTAGTTGTCGATCTTTGCATCTGATGAAATGGTGCAGCCGAGATAGGTAAACTGGTTGACCGTTTTGAGTTTTGTGTGCCTGATGGAGATGTGGGGGGGCTGGTAGTCATGGTGGGGAGCTGGCTGATGGAGGACCTCAGTTTTCTTCAGGCTGACCTCCAGGCCAAACATTTTGGCAGTTTCCGCAAAGCAGGACGTCAAGCGCTGAAGAGCTGGCTCTGAATGGGCAACCCAACCCTCTTTTCAATCTCTTCAGCATGATGCTGAACCAAGCCATGAAAGATGTCAACAATGAAGACGCTGTTTACATCCAGTACCGCACGGATGGCAGTCTCTTCAATCTGAGGCGCCTGCAAGCTCACACCAAGACACAAGAGAAACATGAATATATCGAAGCACTAATAATACATTACACTTGAACAGAGGCAACTTTAATAAATATTCATGGCTGGCTAGCAAGAAGTACTTCTATTTGCCACAAAGAGGGTAATTAACATTTATTTGGGAAAAAACTTTATTTATAAGAATGTACACAGGAAATACAATATAATCAGTTCATGTTGTTTTCTCAATGTATTGCATCATCAAATTATTACATTATAATTATAATGTATCAATGCTATTTGTGTTTCCTACAGAAACAATATAGAGTAAAATTCCAATATCCTGCATCTACAGGGATTATGGAAGCCAGTTATGCGAATTTTCCAGTTGCCTGAGACTCACTCTTACAATGCTAAACTAATACATCTGCATTAAGAATAAACATTTTAAAAGACAAAATGTAAAGTAATTTGAAAAAAAAATCAGTATTGTAGCCCTTAAATATGTAAAGTTCACTTTAATCAAGTAATTCCTGTAACTTAAAAAATTGAAATTCGAACCCTAGTTGCTTGTGCAGTAACAACATTGCACTAACCATGCCGTCATCATAATTAACCTCCCTTCCCCCAGGTTTACAAATAAAGCCTTACCAATATACTTAATAATGTACTGATAAAAATAAAGACTCTTACTATGCAGGGGTAGGGAGACACTTTGGCAAAGTCGCCCCAGCGGGGAACGGCATCAGCCGGCTCTTCGTCCTGGGCGCCACCATTCTATTCAAACATAACATTATTGAAACTTTATTCAAGCAGCTGCTGCGGGCAGGGCATGAAGGGGATGCTCCGCTGGCTGAGTGTTTGCTCCCATCTTCATTCACCAAGGGTTTTCTGTGTTGCTTTGGAGAACATTTACATTTACAATTTTAAATTTTTATTTCAATTTGCATTTATTAAAAAAATTATTTATTTCCTCGTTTTTTTTTGCTGTTTGCTCAAATTCTGGATAACGGGAATTTACAAGAATTGCGAAGCATTTGAGAGGCTGTTGGACAGGTCAATGCTCCATAAAGTCCAGTGATGGCAGAACCCTTGCCTGTGGTCTCTTTCCATGTAGCCTTTGTGGTGGCTGTACCGAGCTTCAGAGTGTCCCTCAGTACATGTTACTACACAAGTGGAATGTGCCGGTTGGCAGATTTAGCATACAGGCATCTCCTTACAATGGAAGGCCATCAAATTTCAGGCAGTCCTTAGTGTGTATTTCACTAAGGTGGTGATCTTCCAGCAGCAGAGTTCCTGGGAACAGCATGTAGATCAGACAGTCCTTTGTTAGGCAGCTGCAATGTTTTACTGTTTGGTGTGGATTCATCACTGCACGGTACAGGAAATGCGATGCCCAGGACTGGACAAATCTGCAGAGTTGAGAACAAACTGCAGGCCATCATGCAAATCAATCACCCCTCCAATTCCTTCATCTAAACCTCCTGCTGTCTTGGGAAAACTGTTAACATATTAAAAGACCCATCCCATTCTGCCCACGCTCTCTTCCCATTTAATGGGTAGAAGATACATAAGCTTGAAAATACAAACATCCAGATTCAAGGACAGTTTCTTTCCTGCTGTTATCAATCTCTTGAATGGATCTCACTGGCGAAAGATGATGCCTTTGCACTGTTTTAACTGCTTTTCTCCATATCATGCATTTGTCTTTGTAACAGTCTTCCTATAATGCTTCTCCCGAAAGTCAATTATGTATCTTTATCTTTGCTATATAAAGGACACTTTATATACCCACACTCCTGTTCGGCTCCGAATCATGGGTCCTCTACCAGCACCACCTACGGCTCCTAGAATGCTTCCACCAGCGTTGTCTCCGCTCCATCCTCAACATCCATTGGAGCGCTTTCATCCCTAACGTCGAAGTACTCGAGATGGCAGAGGTCGACAGCATCGAGTCCACGCTGCTGAAGATCCAGCTGCGCTGGATGGGTCACGTCTCCAGAACGGAGGACCATCGCCTTCCCAAGATCGTGTTATATGGCGAGCTCTCCACTGGCCACCGTGACAGAGGTGCACCAAAGAAAAGGTACAAGGACTGCCTAAAGAAATCTCTTGGTGCCTGCCACATTGACCACCGCCAGTGGGCTGATAACGCCTCAAACCGTGCATCTTGGCGCCTCACAGTTTGGCGGGCAGCAACCTCCTTTGAAGAAGACCGCAGAGCCCACCTCACTGACAAAAGGCAAAGGAGGAAAAACCCAACACCCAACCCCAACCAACCAATTTTCCCCTGCAACCGCTGCAACCGTGTCTGCCTGTCCTGCATCGGACTTGTCAGTAACAAACAAGCTTGCAGCTGACGTGGACTTTTTACCCCCTCCATAAATCTTCGTCCGCGAAGCCAAGCCAAAGAGAAAGATAAAGGACACTGTTTGACCTGCTGAATTTCCCAGAATTGTAATTTTACTTCAGCCACAGTGTCTGTAGACCTTCATGTTTTACTACTGAGTGTCAAATTTTGTTTATTATACTTCTGCAAAGCACTTTGAGACATTTTGCAGTTAAAGGCAGTACATAAATGGAAGTTGCAGTTGGCATAGTGCTGGAGTTACTTTTATATCAATTTTAGAAGACTGCCTCATCTAAAAAAATTACTCCCAATAGACTTGCATCCATTCTCTTCAGCACTATATTGTCAGCATATTCCTCTCAATCCACCTTCGGAGATTTGCCTCAACCCACAGCCTTTTGACATAGAATAACGTATCAAGTACAAGCAAAATGGTTATATAATGGTCAAATACCAAGTGGCTCTGTTAGTGCCACACTATTACAGCGCCAGTGACCCGGGTTTGAATGCGGCACTTTCTATAAGGAGTTCCCCAACAGACCCTCTGCAAAGCTACAACTGAGGTGAGGAGAACCCTATCCAAGGTGAACCCACAAAAGGTGATGGGACCAGACAACATACCTGGTCGGGTACTAAAGGAATGTGCAGATCAACTGACAGAGGTCTTCATGGACATCTGCAATATGTCAGTGCAGTAGTCCATTGTTCTTGCAGGGTTCAAGAGAGCCACCATCATCCCGGTACCCAAGAGGGTGACAATAACAGGCCTCAATGACTACTGTCCTGTGGTACTGACCTCCACCATTATGAAATGCTTCAAGCGTCTCGTGATGGAATGCATCAAAGCACATCTTCCAGAGACACTGGACCCATTTCAATGAGCCTATAGATGAAACCTTTCCACAGTGATGCTATAGCTTTGTCCCTCCACATCATCCTGGCCCACCTGGAGAATGATGCCTCATACGATAGGCTGCTCTTCATTGACTTCAGCATGGTGTTTGACATGATCATTCCCCAGAGGCTGGTGGAGAAGCCGTCCTCACTGGGACTCAACATCCCTCTGTGTAACTGGATTCTGGACTTCCTAACAGAAAGACCACGGTCTGTCTGGGTGTGGTGCTACCACGATGTGTATAGATGTATATATGTTCTCTATGGGCTGGCCCACGCCCTGAACCTATGACTCCTCCCTCCCAGATACCCCAAAAGCCTATTACACCAAAGCCCCTCCCTCAGTACCTGCCTTGGAACTGGGCCAGCAACATGCAAATTGTGCTGACACTTTGTTAAAGCCTATTCATCATGATTCTCTGTCTGATTGTAGTTGATTGGTAGTACACTGGGTCAGTAGCAGAATGATGAGCACCATCACGCTGGGCACTGGCACACCTCAGGACTGTATGCTGAACTCATTCCTGTTCACGCTACTGACCCATGACTGCATCGTCAGATCCAACTCCAAAAGAGTCATCAAGTTTGCAGATAACACAACAGTGGTTGGCCTCATCAGCAACAATGAGTCGCACAACAAAGAGGTTTAAATCCTATGAAAATGGTGCAAGATGTGGTGATATGACCACCAGCCTACTGCAGGGGGCAATCTTTGTGCCTGCAGGAAGACCACACCAAGGGCTGACTCCCCCTGGCCAGCTGTCAATCAGCCGACCTGAATATAGACCTGAGCCGCCCCCTTCTGAGCCAGTCACACGGGGAGCTACCAAGACATGAACTGGTGTTCAGACTTTTACTGGAATAAAGCCTGTGATACAGTCTTTTGAATTCTGTGCTTGCTTGCTGCTACCTCAGCACACCACACAAGAGTAACAACCTGAGTTTCAATGTGAACAAAATGAAGGAGATGATCATGGACTTCAGGAGGATCAGGAATGACCACCCTCCACTACACATCAACAACTCTGTAGTAGAGAATGTGGAGAGCACCAATTCCTTGGAGTTGACTTATCTAGTGACCTATCATAGACACTCAACTTCTCCTTACTTGTCAGGAATGTGCAACAATGACTGTACTCCTGAGAAGACTGAAACGGGAAAGGCTACTGGCCACCATTATGTCAAATTTCTATAGAAGGTATATCAAGAGCATTCTGGCTGGCTGCATCAGTGTGGTACTGTTGCTCCAGAGAAATGGCTTGGAGGTCAATCCACAGGAGTATAAGAGTGGCAGAGATGATCACCAGAATCTCCCTCCCCCACATCAATGTGATCTACTGGAATTGTTGTCTGCAGAAGGCATGCAAAATCATTGAGGACCTCTTCCACCCTGCACACAGCATCTTTCAGGTGCTCCTGTCAGGCAAGACCTACAGGAGTATCAGAGCCAGCACCGCCAGGCTGAGGAACAGCTTCTTCCCAGGGGCAGTGAGAATGCTGAATGACCAAAGGAACTTCTCACACTAACCATTGGAGACTCATCTGAGACTCTCATATTCATGAAACAAAATGTATTTATTTGTATAGATGAAATACGTGCCCTGGATATGTATTGTTTGATTGTGTGTTATGTCTGGTTGTGTGTCTGCATGTTTTGCACCGAGGACTTGTAGGTTGGTACTTGTTCAATGAGATTGCAGGAGTTTAGAAACAGTTATTATTTTAATGTTAGGAGTTCTGAAACAGTTATAGAAGGTAGAAAGAAAAAGCAAGAAAAAAAGCTAAAATGTTCTTTGTGTAAAATGGCGCATGAAAAACAGAACAGAGTAAACAAGATAACAGAGGAATTTAAGAAATATGTACGTACACACACAAAGACCTTGATTAATAGGGGGTGGGGAAAGGAGGTGTGAGCATGGGATAAGAGAAAGTTGGAGTCAAACGAGTCAGACGAATAGGGAAAAGTCCCAAACCAATCCAAGAAGGACAAACATAAGACAAATGTAAGGGGAGGTGAAGTAAAAATTGTATAAAAACAAAGAGGCTTCCCGCCCTCGGGGTACTTTCCCGAGGTAAGGGGAGAGTACCCAACCTTGCAATGCTGTAAATATAAATAAATGTTCTTTGTTCTCAACTTTTGTCTCGAGCATATTTTGTGAACACGAAGGCACTTCTCACAAGGTGACAATAAACGAATTTACTTGATTTGATGTCCTGCAAAGGTTTCCTCTGGGTACTCCGGTTTCCTCCCATTTTCAAAAACTTACAGGGTTAGTTGGTTAATTGGGTGAAATTGGGCGGCATGGGTTTTATGGGCCAGAATGGCCATCTACCCTGCTGTATGTCTAAAATATAACTAAATGATGTTTTCTTTCTCTGTAGATGCCGTCTGATTTGTCCAATATATCTAACTTTTTTTTGTTTCAGTGCCCACATTTTAAATTACGAGTAGATGATGAAGAGTTAGTTGTCAATTAACATCGCCAGGTTGCTCCAGAATTCATCTCGCTTCTCATCGTCCACGGAGCAGAAGGTTGCTGGTAATTGTAGTTCCCGGGGACAGTCAGCGCCATGCAAACAGGCTAGACTGCAATTTCCAGGATGCAGCGCGGCCGCGCAGGCGCAGTCACCCACCAAGTAGGGTAATGGCCGTTTATGGATGAGATGAAGCGCTGTTCCCCGGGAGACGCCGATTCCTTCCTTTAAATCTCTGTAAATCGAAGATATTCTCGCAGTGAATGATCACAATAATAATAGAGGCAACTCGGGTGGGAGTGAGTGCTCATGGTCCGGGATTGGATCTTAAATCTTTCGCTTTTTTCCTTCTTCTGGAAGCTTCTCCCATCTGTGGATTTAAGTTGCAGCTGGTGGAGTTCTCCTTTAAGTTGCTGCACTCTCACCTCCATGTGTTAATAACAAGAATGGTAAGGCACTCTTTAAAAAAAAACAATAAACATGCCAATATAATGCTGAGGAGATAAGGTTCGAAATACTTAGCAGGTCAGGTCTGATAGAAATTGTGCACTGTCCCTCCTGGTGTTTTATTAGTTTCTGATTGATAAAGTCACTTGGGGTTTACAGACTGGCATGATAGGCAATGGCGAAAATTTGGCTTGTGTTAGAAAATTCTGCCCGTAAAATGCTGCAGATTAGTGACATTTTGTTGCCATCAGTTTCTTCAAAGGTTTTGTGGAAACATCAGACTGATTCCTTGGAGTTTGGTGTTATTTGTAGTCAGGAAATTCTTGACATTTCCATGAATGCACGAAGTCGGTGAGAGGTACCATATGACAAAGAACTGGAAGATGTCCTCTGCGAACAACTTGTCTTGGTTGTTCATTTCGGAGTGAAAAATGAGATGCAGCTTGTCAATTATAAACTCAAAAGCAATGTCAATGAAGGTGCAAATGACAAATATGACATCAAATATTGAGGAAAGCGTAACAAGAATTTGGAGAGCAGAAAAGTCAACAAAGATGGTGACAGCGTAGTTCAATGGGAAAGAAAACTCTTCCTTCACTCTGCCTGATGATGGTAGCAGTTTTTATGTACTGATGCTCAGGTTTTGGAGAAAGTATAATTTTGGATGTGGCTGAATAAATGTTGGCAATAGACTTTGGAAAGGATAGGAGAGTAATCAGTGATATTCCATTTGTGCCTGCAATTTCAACCAAGGTTTGATGTTGAGTTTCATTCAGAGGAATGGCAGCAAGTAGAACTGCTGTCTCACAGCACCAGAGACACAGGTTCAATCCTGACCTTGGATGCTTTCTGCAGGAATTTGTATTTTTTTTAGACATACAGAACAGTAACAGTCTTTTTCTGCTCATGAGCCCGTGGCCCCCAATTATACCGAATTGACCTACAACCCTGGTACATTTTGAATGTTGGGAGGAATCTGGAGCACTCATTCTCATGACATCTTCCAGATGGTCCAGGTTTGACTGATATTTGAAAAACTTGTGGGTGGTTAATTCAGCACTGGGTTAAAGTAGAATTAATGTTGGGTTTGGTGGACCAAAGAGGAAAATTTTATATGGTTTTTTTATTCCATAATTGTGAAAGGTGGCTGATTCTTTTTTGCTTGGTTTCTTTCTGGTCTGGGGTTCTCGACATATTGCATCTTTGTATTGGAAAGAGCGAATAATACACAAGTAGACAAGATGGAGGAGAAGGTATTTTGTATGCTTGTCCTCACTGATCAGGGCAATGAATACAGCTGATCAAGTCCTTGGTAATCCTAAACTTGGAGTATTGTGCACAGTTCTGGTCTCCCAGCTAAAGGAAGGATGTCATTAAGCTGGAAAGGGAGCAGAAAAGATTTGCAATGTTGTTGGATGGGACTGGAGGTTTGAGTTACAGAGAGAGACTGGATAGGCTAGAACCTTTCCCCTGGAGCATGGGAGGGTGAGGGGTGACCTTGTAAAGATAAATATAAAAACAGAAGCGGCTATTAATAAGGTGAAAGGTGGCAGTCTTTTCCCAGGGTAGGGGAGTCTAAGACTAGAGGGTATTGGTTTAAGATGAGGGAAGATTTAAAAGGGATCTGAGGGTCAACTTTTTTCCACACATAGCCTGGTGGTCATTTAGAATGGTTGCCAGATGAAGCTGTAAAGGTGGATGCAGTTTATGACATTAAAAGACATTCGAACAGATACATAAATAGGAAAAGTTTGGAGGGATGTGGGCCAAATGCAGGCAAATTTGAATAACTCAGATCGACAACTTAGCATGGACAAGTTGGGCAGAAGAGCTTGTTTCCATGCTATATAGTTTTATGAGTCTAATTACTCAACATGGTTAAGTGATTTTTTTTTAAAAAGGGCCCGAACTCTTGCTTCAGAAGTCTGATGTAGAAGGATGAAAAAGGACATTGATGTACAGAACGAAAACCTTACTCAAGATCCTGAAAGGTCTTAGATAGTTGTGGAGAGGATTGAGATATTTTTTTTAAAAAAAGGGGTTATCATATAATGTAGAGATGAGATAAGGGCCATAGAACAATAAAGCACAGAAACAGGCCCACAAGCCCAGCATGTCCATGTTGAACAATATGCCCTCCTGCTTTTGTCTTGCTTGTCTGCATTAGGCCTATCCATATCCATCCAAACCCCTTCTATCCATGTAGTTCTCAGTTTTTTTTTAAAAAAGAAACTAACGTACCTGTCTCCACCACTTTGTCTAGCAGCTTATTCCATATCCCCACCACACTTTGAATGAAGACCTGTTCCCTTATGTCCCCTTCCAACTCCCTGAGGCTTAACATGAAAGGGTGCTTATCCATCTTCAGTCTAAGCAGATGGAGAAAGAGAGAGAGAATGAACATATTCAATGACAAAGAAATGGTAATTGGTAAAGGGCTTTCATTCTTTGTGGTTCAGCTAAAAGCTTTATTCTATTCAGTTTCTCAGTGGTAAGGTGAGAGAAATGGTTAAATGGTCAACGCAGTAGTCAACAAACTCCATGTCTGAAGCATTAATTAATCTCTCTCCACTGTTGTAGCCTGATCTGCTGAGTATTTGCCGTATTCTTATGATTAATAAGGAAGATTATTAAGGGTCCGAAAAGGCATTGTTTGTGATTTCCAGGGGTAGTGGTGCATAGAGGTAGGATGTAACATGACTGGCAATGCAAGATTTTGTTGAAGCAGATATAAATGTTGCAAAGATAGTGACATGAGTTTGGGTGAAGATGGTAAGGCTGAGGTGATCAAGTGCTGCAAAGGCTGAGGACAGGATGGAAAAATATGATGTGGTGATAGAGAGCAACATTCTTTGGCCAGTGTGTTTTCAGTTCATGTGGCTGGGTGGAAGTTAAATGGAGGAGGGGGGAAAATTCACATTGGATAGTGAGAAGGGGACACTGAGCTATGAAGCAAGACAAAACGATCAGATCTTTGGCAAAATAACTTTGATGATGGACAAGTACAGTATTGAAATCAATGGATCAAAAAAAACAAGATCTAATAATGTAGAGCAAAAATAAGATGGTACTGAAGCTAGTAAATCAGTAAGTAGAGAATAAGATTATCTTAATTAGCCATTCTCAACCACTTTTTGGCAATGGCTCCTTGGGACTGCTCAAAGTATATGGGCCCCCTTTCCCTGTCAAGTTAGTTTCTTCTGTGCTTCTCTCATACTGACTGCATAATTAAAAAAAGAAAAATTATTTTATGATTTCAGTCTGTGTGCCACCCGCCCACCCTGCCAAATATGGTGTGGCCCCTGTTGAGAATAGCTGATATAAATGACAGAATCATTACGATTGCCTGCTTCCTTAGAAACAAATGGAGCATTTGTTATGAAATAGAATTGTTTAATTCAGCACTGAATTAAAAGGCTATAAAGTGCTGGATAAGGATTTGGGACATAGTTGCTTGGGTTTACTCAAAGCTTCATTTGAACATGGTAAGAGATCAATTTGAGAATTTGGTGTGAATGTGAGGTCAGACTGAAAGCTTCTTTAAATACTTAAACAGAAAAATTAGCTAAATTCTAAAGGTGATGGTGACTTTTCATGATATTAAGGCAGTGTAAAATCAACTGTGGTGTCAAAGAACCCCTGTTAAACCTGAAGTAATTTGAATGTTTTGGGAAAAACATAATGGTGGCCCAAATCATACCTTTCAGGAAAGAGGTAACAGAAAAATGGATGTTGATTAATCTTCTCATCTTCAGGATGTCAATATAGGAGTTTTTTTGGCCCAAAGCTCAACAGTTTTTAGCTGCTTCATCAATAACCTTCTGTTTAAGATCTGAAATGGGGATGTTTCCTGATGATTGCACAATATTTAATTCCAGTAAATACTATAAACACAGCATCTGTAGACTTTCTTATTTCACTCCTTATTTAATTCCATTTGCTGTTGTTAAGCACTCTGTACCCATAAGCAACAAGATCTATTTGACATTGTGCCAGAAATTTAGACAGACAGCCTTTCAGCCTATGAGCTTGTGTGTAGCACCCAATTGACCTAAAGCCCAGGAACATTTTATAAAGGAGAAGGATATTACCATGGGCAACCACCCCACTATCAATATCTTGGGAGTCACCATTGATCAGAGACTCAATTGAATGAGCTACATATATACAGTGGCTACAGAAGCATATTGGGCTGGGTAATCTGCTGCAAGTGACTTGCATCCTGACGTCCAAAGGTTGTCCAACATGACAAAGCTGGCAGTTTGGCAGCAAACACCACTTAACTAGATAGAAGCACTCCAAGGGCATGCAAGGAGCTTGAAATTACTTGATCAAAGTTGCCCATGTGATTGGTTTGATGAAGAGAATTTATTGCCCTACACGTCAGTACAATGTGCAGATGCACAAAATTCTTAATTGCTGCAACCACACTGTAAGATACACCAACTACAAGAGTATAAATTAAATTGCCAGACCATACCAAGATAGAAAAAGATAATAAATATAAAATGATAGATAAAATTCACAAATGCAGTTAGTACAATAAACTGATGTTTTAATAGTGTAGTCACATCAGTTGGTAGTTTATTGTTAGAGTTAGGCTGTAATAAAAGATTCAAGAGCATGATAGCTGTTTGGGGGCAAAAAAAGCTGTCCCTGAACCTAGAGATGCTAGACGTCCAAGCTTTTTTATTTTCTGCCTAAAGATTGCAGGTGATTTGGATATTGTGAATCCTTTATGACGTTGGCTGCCTTCTAGAGGCAGTGTATCACATAGATGTCTTCAGTGAACAAGAGATTGGTGGTTGTGATAAGCATGGAGAGGTTTGCTACTTTCTACAGCCTTCTGCATTCGTGGGCACGAGTTTCAAACCAGGCCGTGATGATAGCTGATGTCATGCCAAATCTCAGACTTTTTAGAAAGTAATGGCTTTGGTGTTGATTCTTCACAGTTGCCTTGATGTACTGGCTCCAGGAGAGGTCCAATGATATGTGGACTCCCAGGAGCTTGAAGGTAGTAACCCTCTCCATTGCTGTCCAATCAATGAACACTGGTATATGGTCTCTCAGTCTCCTTCCTAGAATCCATAATAAGACCATAAGATAAAGGAGCAGAAATAGGCTAATCATCCCATCAAGTCTACCCAGCCATTTAGTCATGAGCTGGTCAATTTTCCTACTCAGTCTTACTGCCTGGCTTCTCCCCCTAACCTTTGATGCCCTGGTTAATCAAGAACCTTGATCTTGCTATCAAGAACAAGACTGTTGTTTGGCACCACACAACCAAATTGTCAATCTCCGTCCAAAGTTTGAACTGTTAATTTCATGTTATTTATCCAGCAGTGATTAATTCATTATGAGTTTATAGATTGCATTGGAGCCAAACTTGGTCAGTTAATCCTGAATGTACAGGGAAAAGAACAGTGGACTAAGCTCATAGCCTTCTGACTTGTATTGATAGTCAATGAGGAGGAGATGTTGTCAATCTGCACTAATTGAGTTCTGGAGATCAAAGATCAAATGGCAAAGGGATGAACAGTCCCAGATCATTGAGTTTGATGATTAGTTGTGCTGGTGTAATGGATTCAAATGCTGAGCTGTAGTCGATGAACAGCAGCCTGATGTAGGTGTTTTTAAGGTCCAAGTACTGAGTGGAGGACTGGTAAGGTGGTTTCCCCTTTTAGCTACTTAAACATTAATTCACTTCATCACTATGATATAGTGGCTGAAGTGTTTATCACCTACAAAATGCACTGTTTTTACCGCTTAAGCTTTTGTGACAGCAGTGCTCAAACCCATGATCTCCACAACCATGAATCCATGAATAGTGAGTGCAGAGAGTTCATGGAACCATCACTACCTTCTTCTCAGATTGCACACCATTTTGTTTTCAAAATGTGTTACCATACTCTTCATTGTTGGGTCCAAGTCCTGGAACTCCCTACTTATCAGTAGTTGGGAATACCTTAACCAGAAGGACTACAGCAGTTGAAAATGCTGCTGGCTGTCATCTTCACATCGCCAATTGTGGACAGGCAAAAAATGGTAACCTTCCCAGTATCATCAAGATCCTGAAAAATTAACAAATAAAATCAACGCAAATATTGATAGGAATAATCATACTGAAGAAAAATACAATAAAAAACAAATTTTTCTGCCTTTACAGAAGTTATTAGAATCAAAATTTATTGTCATGAACATGTCACAAAATTCTTAGTTTTGCTGTAGCATCAGAGTGCAAATATTGCTATATTTAAAAATAAATACATTAAAGCAAAAGAAGAGAAAGTGAGGTAGCATCTGTGGTTCATTGTCCATTCAGAAATCTGATGGCAGAGGGGAAGAAGCTGTCCTTGTGCCACTGGGTGTTCATCCTCAGGCTCCTGTACCTCCTTCCTGATGATGACAGTGTAAAGAAGTAATGGCCTGGGTGGTGGGGGTCCTTTAGGAGAGAGGCTGCATCTTTAAGACCCTACCTCTTTTAGGTATTCTCGATGGAGTGAGGATTGATGCCCATGATGACACTGGCTCAGATCACAATTGTCTGTAGTTTTTTTCCTGTCCTGTGCATTAGCACCTCCATATCAGACAGTGATGCAACCAGTCAGAATGCTCTCCAAATATGCAAGAGTCTTTGGAAACAAACCAAGTCTCCTCAAACTCCTTGTGAATATAGCTGCTGGCAAGCCGTCTTAACGGCTTCAGAGATGTTGACACCCATAAATTTGAAGTTCTCAACCCTTTCTATTGTTCACCCCCCCCCACCTCCAAAGAGGACTGGTTCATATTCTCCTGATTTTCCCCTGCTGAAGTCCACAATCTGCTCATTAATTTTGTCAATGCTGAGAGCAAGGTTGTTGCGACATCACTTAACTGGCTGATCTATATCCCTCCTGTATGCTCCCTCATTGGCATCTGTGATACTGCTGATGACTGTGGTGTTATCAGCAAGTATGTAGATGGGATTTTAATTGTGCCCACACTGTCACGGGTGTAGAGCAGTGGTTCTCAATATTTTTCTTTCCACTTACATCCCACTTTAAGCAATCCCTATGCCTTCGGTGCTCTGTGATTAGTAAGGGATTGCTTAAGGTGGGATGTGAGTGGGAAGGGAAGGTTGAGGATCACTGCTCTAGAGCCAATTGTTACTGAAATATTTTGCTTAAGAAAAATTGTCATTGGCCTATTTCCTTTGGAGTTATGAAACTGTGCACATAACGAGTCAATTAGGTACGATTGAAACAGTGGTTTTCAAACATTTTCGTCCCACCCACATCCCACCTTAAGCAATCCCTTACTAATCACAGATCACTTATGGCATAGGGAATACTTAAAGTGAGATGTGAGTGGAAAGAAAAAAGTTGAGATCCACTAGTGTAGAGCGTTGGGTTCAGCATGCATCCTTGAGGTTTGCCTGTGTTGATTGTCAGGAGGAGAAGACCTTGTTTTCAATTCATACTGACTGTTGTCTGTCTTCCAATGAAGTCAAGGATCTAGTTACAAAGGGTGTTGCTGAGATCCAAAGTTTGGAGCTTATTGACCAGCATTGGGGATGTGATGGTGTTGAAAGCTGAGCTGAAGTCTAGGTAATTCAGATTTCAGATTTATTGTAAGAGTACATACATGACATCACATACAACCATGAGATTATTTTTCCAGTAGGAGCAGCAGAATTACCACTAACTGGTAGTGCAATATAAAACTGTACACAGCATATACATGTAAACAAATAATGAACTGTATTCAGGTAACAAATGTAAACAAACTGCAATAGAGAGAGAATAAATAAGAAAATCAATAGTGCACAAGAAAGAGTCCTTAAATAAGTCTCTGATTGAGTTTCTTGTTGAGTCTGAAGGTGGAGGGGTAGCAGCTGGTGGTGTGAGTCTTGTGGAACTTGTACCTCTTTCCTAATGGCAGCAGCAAGAACAGAGCCTTTGCTGGGTGATGTGGGTCTTTGATGATTGCTTTTGCTCTCTGATGGTAGGGTTCCCTGTAAATGTTCTTGATGGTGGGGAGAGTTTTGGCTGTGATGTCCTAGGCTGTGTTCACTACCTTTTGGAGGGCTTTATGCTCAGTGGTATTGGTGTCCCCTTACCAGACTGTGATGCAGCTGGTCAGCACACTTTCCACCACGGCTCTGTAGAAATTTGTAAGGGTTTTTGTGTCGTACCAAACCTCCACAAACTCCTGAGGAAGTAGAGGTGCTGATATACTTTCTTCATGATGCCATTGGTATGTTGGGTCCAGGAAAGATCATCCTAGATGGAGACTCCCAAGAACTTAAATTTGCTCACCCTTTCCACCTTTGATCCCCCAATGATCACTGAATTGTATACTTCTGTCTTTCTTTTCCTGAAGTCAACAATCAGCTCCTTTAGTTTTGGTGACATTGAGGACAAGGTTGTTGTTGGTGCAGCCATTTTCAATCTTCATCCTGTGTGCTGACTCATCCCCTTCCTTTATACACCAGCTACTGTGGTATTGTCAGCAAATTTATAGATGATGTTATTGTCGTACTGAGCCGCACAGTCACAAATGTAAAGTGAGTAGAGCAGGGGTCTGAGAACACACCTCTGTTGTGTTCCGGTACTGATGGAGATTGTGGAGGAGATGTTCTTACCAATCTTCACTGATCCAGAGCTGAGTGAGAGCCAGAGATATTGCATCATCTGTGGTGAGATTGTGACAGTAGATGAATTGCAGTGGATTAGATCTTTACTTAGGTACGAGTTAATTCTGTCCATGACCAACCTCTCAAAACATTTCATCACCGTAGATGTGAGTTCTTCTGGATGATATTCATTGAAGCAACTCACTCTGCTCTTGTTATGTCACCTTATGACTGATGCCCTTTTGAAGATGTTGAAAGCCTCCGACTGCAGCAATGAGAAATAGAAAATGTCTGTGAACACTCCAGCTGTTGGCTGGCACAGATTTTCAGTATCCTACCAGGTATAACATCAGGGTCTGATGCATTGCGAAATGTTCACCCTCTAAAAAGATGTTCTGACATCTAGGTCTGAAACATATGTCATAGGATTGTCAGCTTGTGCGTGGATTCTTAGAGGGAAAATTATTTCTTACATAGGTGGGGTAAAAAAAAAGACCAATGTGGAAAGATTAGATTTGGTCAATCAAATTAAATAAATTGATTTACAGTATATGCAAATTAAATGCCCCGATTTGTACAAAAGGAGAGTTGAACTTACAACTAGATTTGATCTTTTTTCTACCTATCCCATTGAACAGCAACTTTTGGGGAGTAGCAGTCAGTTCTACATTCATGCTGGAAAATCTGGAATGGGGGTGTGGCATGATGGCGTAGGGAGAAGGCGTGGGAAAACGCCTCCCCCTGGCAGAACTATTAAGAACCTGTATAAAAGTTTTTAAAATATTTTAAAAACTGTTGACTGTATTGTTGAAACACTCTACAAGCAACTATGAGGAAGACTAAAACTCAAACAGCAAAGAAAGCAGCCACTAAACAGTTAATTGTTATGGAAGAATCTCAGCCTACCTCACAAATGGAGCCTCCGGATTTGATTTCTCTTCAACCTCGACCACAATGCCAGTCCAGTGGTAAGGTGTATACAACACCAGCACTGACTTCACGCATTGCGATGCAAGATGGAGCCAGTGCCTGACATCGACTTAGTCCCGAGCAAGAGGACCAACTGCGCATGTGCAAAATTTCGCACGTGCATAACATCCAAAATGGCCCGGGTTGCGGGGGGACCCAATCTCCCTCAATCCAGTGATTCTGGGCTGATGGGGGGAGGGCGTCCGTACCTGCAGCCGGGTTGTGGCGACCTCCGGATCGATGGAGGAAGAAGAGGTGGAACAACAGATGGAAGAGGAGAAACAGTTATATTTAAGGATAGGCCTATGGTGAGGCAAACTTCAAAGTTTAAGTCTGATCCTCACCATTCAGATTTACCTTCATCTGTTGATTTGTCCAAACAAATGGAAAATTTGGCAGTACAAGGAAGCCAAAGATTTTCAGTTATGAAGGAACAGTTTGCTGAAATGAAGGGAGAAATAACTTCTATTAAAATGTATGTGCAAAATGTTTGAAGCAGTGGATAAAGTTCACATAAGATTGAAGGAGAATTTATTGTCTGCAAAGATGATATTGATCAGTAATTAAGCACCGTAAAGAATTTAATTCAGCTGAAGCTGTTTTATGGAAAAAGTTTGCCTTTCATTATCCTGCTGTGCCTTTTTCCATTTTTTCTTTTTTTAAACTTTATTTAAAATTTTCAGGAAAAAAACTTATACAAAGTCCATAATATAAAAATGAAAGACTACAACTAACCTACCCCCCTCTACCCACCCTCAGCAAACCCCACAAGGGAAGCATACAAAAAAACATCATAAAAGAAACACATACAACAATTTAAGATATTACTAAACTCATACATTTCAAATATGACGACCACATCTTAATAAAAAAGTCATAATTATCATGGAAATTATATGTTATTTTCTCCATATAAACACAAGACCTCAACTCATTATGCCAACGAATTACATTTACCTCAGCCTCAGCTTTCTATGAAATTACGACACATTTACGTGCTATAGCCAATGCTAGATGAAGAAAGGCTGTCTGAAACTTGTCCAACCCCAAATCACTAAATAGGGCAGTACAACCTAACCAAAAAAATTTTGGATCTAATAAAAATTTAATCTTAAACAATTTTTGAAGAAATTCCCTAATTTTTTGCCAAAATGGTTGAACCTTATCGCAAAGCCAAACTGAGTGTAAAAATGTTCGTACACATAATCCACATCTAAAACACACTTCTGGATTACTAAATCCATATTTTTTCAATTTCTCAGGGGTCAGGTACAACTGATGCAAAACATTTTATTAACCATACTTTATCTTACATTAAGCAATTTAGTCACACCATCAAAACACATAGTCTCCCAATCGGCCTGATTAATATTGCAAATTAAGTCATTTTCTCATTTAATCCTTGATTTAGTTAAATTTATTTTATCCATAGTATCTTGCAACAATGCATACATCTCAGAAATAAAACCTTTATTTAATGAATGAGAAATCAAGAACTCAAATTTCATTAATTTAGGAATTTTCATTTCTCTTCCAAAATTATCTTTCACTAATGCTCTAATTTGATAGTACACAAATAAAGAATTCACTGAAATTCCAAATTTCTCTCAAAGTTGATTAAATGATAAAAATTTACCTTCTTCAAAACAATCCTGCAACAACTTTATTCCTTTAATCTGCCATTCTTTTAAAAATCTATTATTCAGCAAAAAAGGAATCAATTTATTTTGATATATTGGAGCCTGAAGCAGTATTTTACCTTTTGTACCTATCAACAAATTCCTTTTAGTTCAAATGTCTAACAAATGTTTTTTTCAGGACTTAAATAAAGTAGTACGAGAATTTTTATGGAAGGGGAAGGTAGCTAGAGTAGCGATACATAAATTGACTTGGAAATATGCCTTGGGAGGTTTACAATTGCCTAATTTTCAAAATTATTATGATACAGCTCAATTAAGATTTATTAATCGCATGTTGGATGTTTCGTATCCTCCTGTTTGGGCTAGGGTAGAATTGGCTAGTGTTTCAGAACCTTACTCGGATCATTTCATATTTAAGTGGAATTCTGTTTTATTACAGAGGTATAATGTACTGATTTTAAACTATCCTGCTGAGCTTAAAGTTTTTTATGGAGATTATCAATCTCAGTTTTTCTCTGATGCTGAAGCTATTATATTTGCTAATTCTTTACCTGATAATAAGCAGAATCAAAATCAAGGCAGGCTTCCTCAACAGCTTGTTATGGTTCTGAAAGTCAAGAATGGAAAGTGAGAGATGGAATCTCAACATTTGATTGGTATTGGAATTGATGATGATCAAGTTAACTGAGATTTGGAAGAAACATTCCACACTTGAAATGATTTTTATGTTTTATTTTTGATTGTTCTGTTCGGGGGAGGTGGTTCAACTACCTATCCTTCCAAAGTCATCGGCCACTTTGTGGCATTTATCACTCCTGAATAATTGAGGAAGGTAATACTACTATAGTATTTTTTTTGTGTTGCTTTTTCTTTATAGGGTTCTTTTTTTTTCTTTGAGATCTTTAGCTTTGTTTGTGTTGATGCCATGGGAAGGTGCTTCACCATTTATGGAGGGATGTTTATAGAGATGTCTAATGGCTGATTTAAATTTTGCTTCTTTTAATGTTAACGGACTTCATAATCTGATTAAGAGAGAGTATTAGCATATATTTAAAAATTGAAGGTTGATGTTGGTTTTCTGCAAGAAACTCATCTGACTGAAAAGGAACACCAGAAATTAAAAAGAGATTGGGTTAGACAAGTTATAGCATCTTCTTTTAATTCTAAGGAAAGGGAAGTTGCTATTTTAATTAATAAGAAGTTAGCTTTTAAATTGGATTCAGTTTTTGAGGCAGCTAGTAGACTTTTGATTGTTAATTGTAAAATTTTTTCTGAATGTTGGACTTTTTTTAAAATTTTTTATTTTTCACACCATAAACCACATTAACCATGATACATACTTTTTCCTTTTCAAATATATACAGTGCCATTTTCTCCCCCCCGCTGCCTCCTCCCATCCCACCATCCCTACCTCCCCCCTCCCGTCCATTTAAAGTACAAAATCTAGGATACATTAAACCAGTCAAACAATGTTGTCATTCAATAAAAATAAACAAGAAATTCCACTGAGTCAATTCTTTTCATTTCCTTCTCCTTTCGTTAATTTAGGTAGTGAATGTCCCCGGTAGGTTTTCGCTATTGTTCAAATATTTCAATATTATTTCTTAAACTATATGTTATTTTTTCTAATGGAATACATTTATTCATTTCTATATACCATTGTTGTATTTTCAAATTATCTTCCAATTTCCAGGTTGACATAATACATTTTTTTGCTACGGCTAGAGCTATCTTAACAAATCTTTTTTGTGCATCCTCCAAATCAATTCCAAATTCTGTTTTTTATGTTACTTAGGAGGAAGATCTCTGGATTCTTCGGTATATTGTTTTCTGTAATTTTATTTAATATTTGGTTTAGATCTTCCCAAAATTTTTCTACTTTCTCACATGTCCAGATTGCATGAATTGTTGTCCCCATTTCTTTTTTACATCGAAAACATCTATCAGATACTGTTGGGTCCCATTTATTTAACTTTTGAGGTGTAATGTATAGCCTGTGTATCCAGTTATATTGTATCATACGTAACCTGGTATTTATTGTATTTCTCATCGTTCCAGAACATAACTTCTCCCATGTTTCCTTTTTTATCTTTATATTTAAATCTTGTTCCCATTTTTGTTTAGTTTTACCATTTGTTTCCTCATTCTCCTTTTCCTGCAGTTTAATATACATATTTGTTATAAATCTTTTGATTATCATTGTATCTGTAATCACATATTCAAAGTTACTTCCCTCTGGTAAACTCAGACTGCGTCCTAATTTGTCCTTCAAGTAGGATCTCAATTGGTAATATGCCAGCACTGTATCTTGAGTTATATTGTATTTATCTTTCATTTGTTCAAAGGATAATAATCTATTTCCTGAAAAACAATTTTCTATTCTTTTAATCCCTTTTTTCTCCCATTCTCTAAAGGAAAGGTTATCTATTGTAAAAGGGAGTAACTTGTTTTGCGTCAATATTAGTTTTGGTAATTGATAATTTGTTTTATTTCTTTCTACATGAATCTTCTTCCAAATATTGAGTAGATGATGTAATACTGGAGAACTTCTATGTTGTACCAATTTTTCATCCCATTTATATAATATGTGTTCAGGTATCTTTTCCCCTATTTTATCTAATTCTAATCTGGTCCAATCTGGCTTTTCCCGTGTTTGATAAAAATCTGATAGGTATCTTAATTGTGCGGCTCTATAATCATTTTTAAAGTTTGGCAGTTGTAAGCCTCCTTGTTTATACCATTCTGTTAATTTATCTAGTGCTATCGTCGGTTTCCCCCCTTTCCATAAAAATTTCCTTATTATTTTCTTTAACTCCTTGAAGAATTTCTCTGTCAGGTGTATTGGCAATGCCTGAAATAGGTATAATATCCTTGGAAAAATGTTCATTTTAATACAGTTTATCCTTCCTATTAGTGTTAGTGGTAAATCTTTCCAATGCTCTAAATCGTCCTGTAATTTTTTCATTAGTGGATAATAATTGAGTTTATATAGTTGGTCGCGATTTTTGTTTATTTGTACACCTAGGTATCTTATTGCTTACATTTGCCATCTAAATGGTGATTCCTTCTTAAATTTTGAAAAATCCGCATTATTCATAGGCATTGCTTCACTTTTATTTACGTTGATCTTGTAACCCGACACTTCTTCATATTCCTTCAATTTCTTATATAATTCTTTTATTGATAGTTCTGGTTCTGTTAAGTATACTATAACATCATCCGCAAATAAACTGATTTTATATTCCTTGTCTTTTATTTTTATCTCTTTTATATTATTTTCTGTTCTTAACAATTCTGCTAGTGGTTCTATAGCTAACACGAACAATAAAGGTGATAGTGGGCATCCCTGCCGAGTTGACCTGCTTAAGTTAAATTGCTTTGATACATATCCATTTACTGTCACTTTCGCCAATGGTCCCTTATATAATGCTTTAATCCAATTAATATACTTCTCTGGTAAACTGAATTTTTGCAATACTTTGAATAAATAATTCCATTCTACTCTGTCAAAGGCCTTCTCTGCGTCTAAAGCAACTGCAACTGTTGGCGCTTTACTTCCTTCTACTGCATGAATTAAGTTAATAAATTTACAAATATTGTCTGTTGTGCGTCTTTTTTTAATAAATCCAGTTTGGTCTAGATTTACCATTTTCGGTACATACTCTGCTAATCTGTTTGCTAATAGTTTAGCTATTATCTTATAATCTGTGTTAAGTAAAGATATTGGTCTATATGACGCTGGTGCGAGTGGATCTTTCCCTTGCTTTAGTATTACTGTAATTATTGCTGTTTTACATGAATCTGGTAAGCTTTGTGTTTTATCAGTCTGGTTGATTACTTCCAGGAGGGGAGGAATTAATAAATCTTTAAAGTTTTATAGAATTCTATTGGGAATCCATCCTCTCCTGGTGTCTTATTATTTGGTAATTTTTTTATTATCTCTTGTATTTCTACTATTCCAAATGGCCCTGTTAATTTATTTTGTTCCCCTATTTGTAGTTTTGGTAGTTCAATTTTAGTTAGAAATTCATCTATTTTCCCTTCTTTCCCTTCATTTTCAGTTTGGTATAATTGTTCATAGAATTCTCTAAAGTTTTCCTTGATCTCCTTTGGATTATATGTGATTTGTTTGTCTTTTTTCCTTGATGCCAATCAGCTTGCTCTGTCTTAAGCTGCCATGCTAGAATTTTGTGCGTTTTTTCACCTAGTTCATAATATTTCTGTTTTGTCCTCATTATATTTTTCTCCACCTTATATGTTTGTAGTGTTTCATATTTTATTTTTTTATCTGCCAATTCTCTTCTTTTAGTTCTATCTTCCTTCATTGCTAATTCTTTTTCTATATTTACTATTTCCCTTTCCAACTGCTCTGTTTCCTGATTATAGTCCTTCTTCATCTTGGTTACATAACTTATTATTTGCCCTCTAATGAATGCTTTCATTGCATCCCATAGTATAAACTTATCTTTCACTGATTCCGTATTTATTTCAAAATACATTTTAATTTGTCTTTCAATAAATTCTCTAAAATCCTGCCTCTTGAGTAACATGGAGTTTAATCTCCATCTATACATTCTTGGAGGGATGTCCTCTAACTTTATTGTCAATATTAAGGGTGAATGGTCCGATAATATTCTAGCTTTATATTCTGTTTTTCTTACTCTATCTTGCATATGAGCTGATAACAAAAATAGGTCTATTCTTGAGTATGTTTTATGTCTAGCCGAGTAATATGAATATTCCTTTTCCTTTGGGTGTTGTTTCCTCCATATATCCAAAAGTTACATTTCTTCCATCGATTTAATTATAAATTTGGTTACTTTGTTCTTTCTGTTAACTTTTTTCCCAGTTTTGTCTATATTTGAATCCAAATTCAGGTTGAAATCCCCTCCTATTAATATGTTCCCTTGGGTATCTGCTATCTTCAAAAAAATATCTTGCATAAACTTTTGATCTTCTTCGTTAGGTGAATATACATTGAGTAGATTTCAAAACTCCGAATATATCTGACATTTTATCATTACATATCTCCCTGCTGGATCTATTATTTCCTCTTCTATTTTAAATGGCACATTTTTACTAATTAATATAGCTACTCCTCTTGCTTTTGAATTATACGATGCTGCTGTTACGTGTCCTACCCAATCTCTCTTTAATTTCTTGTGCTCCAATTCAGTTAAATGTGTTTCTTGCACAAATGCTATATCAATTTTTTCTTTTTTCAGTAAATTTAGCAATTTCTTCCTTTTAATTTACTTATGTATTCCGTTAATATTTAAAGTCATATAGTTCAGCGCAGCCATTTTATACTTTGTTTATCTTCCCTTTCCGTTTCTCCATCATTACCTTTCCTTCTTATCCATTTCTGCTTTCTTGTTTTGAACACTTTATAAGACAACATTTCTAAAACATCAAACATTTTCCCTATTCTCCTATTTAAAACTTCTTTAACCCCAATTTCCCCTTCCCCTCCTGAGTTGTCCTTTATCCCTTGTCGGACAACCACATCTCCCCTCTCCATTTGGATTTGCGAATTCACTCGCAAACGTCAGCTGATTTCGCAGTGACCGTAACTCCTCCCCACCCAGCTCCCCCCAGAAAAGATTTCAATTTTCATATGTAACAAAGGTCACTCTTTTAATTCCCTCCTTATTCCCTCTATTCCATTTCCCTCCCTTATTAATTCTTGTCTATACTCTATATATTTTCCTCTAAATACAGATACATTCATGTATGCACACTATATATATAGATATATATATATAGATATATAGATATATATATACACACACACATATACCCCTTTACACACATACATATAGATCGTGGTCATTTTTACTCTTATTACATGTCTTCATCTCTCTGCTTGTTTTGTAGTTGTTCTGCAAATTTCCTTGCTTCCTCTGGATCCGAGAATAGTCTGTTTTGTTGCCCTGGAATAATTATTTTAAGTACCGCTGGGTACCTTAACATAAATTTATATCCTTTTTTCTATAAGATCGTTTTCGCTGTATTGAACTCCTTCCTCTTCTTCAGGAGTTCAAAACTTATGTGTCTTTTTAGTTCACAGTTTTTTGTACTCTCGTTACACGTCTTCATCTCTCAGTCTATTTTGTAATTGTTCTGCAAATTTTTGTGCTTCCTCTGGATCCGAGAATAGTCTGTTTTGCTGTCCTGGAATAAATATTTTCAATACCGCTGGATGCTTTAGTATAAATTTATACCCTTTCTTCCATAAAATCGCCTTTGCTGTATTGAACTCCTTTCTCTTCTTAAGGAGTTCAAAACTTATATCTGGATAAATAAAGATTTTTCGCCCTTTGTACTCCAGTGGCTTGTTGTCCTCTCTTACTTTCTCCATTGTTTTCTCCAGTACCTTTTCTCTTGTAGTATATCTTAGGAATTTTACTAAAATAGATCTTGGCTTTTGTTGTGGTTGTGGTTTAAAGGCTAATGCTCTATGTGCCCTTTCTATTTCCATATCTTGCTCTAGTTCTGGACATCCTAAGATCCTGGGGATCCAATCTTTTATAAACTCTCTCATATTCTTGCCTTCTTCATCCTCCTTAAGGCCCACTATCTTTATGTTATTTCTTCTGTTATAATTTTCCATTATATCTATTTTCTGAGCTAACAGCTCTTGTGTCTCTTTAACCGTTTTATTAGATTCCTCTAATTTCTTTTTTAAGTCCTCTACCTCCATTTCTACTGCTGCTTCTCGTTCTTCCACCTTGTCCATTCTTTTTCCTATTTCTGATATGGTCATATCTATTTCATTCACTTTCTCTTCTGTACTGTTTATTCTTCTTCTTAAATCACTAAATTCTTGTGCTTGCCATTCTTTAAATGAATCCATGTATTCTTTAATAAGAGAAAGTATATCCATTGTCTTGCCTTTCCCTTCTTCCATTTCACTGTACTCTTCTTCTTCCTCTTCTTCTTCCTCTGGGTTGGCCATCTGTTGTTTCTTTGTTGTCTTTTTCTTCTCTTCTTTCTTGTTTTTGTTGTCTTCTATGTTCTCCTCTTGCTGCTGCTGTTCTGTTGCTGTCAGTGCCTGCTGTGGAGATCGACTCCCCAGCTGGTCGCCCCTCCCGTCGGCGTGTGTTTTCGCATGCGCGAGGAGTCGCGCATGCTCGGTTGCGCACTTTTACTCGGCTCAGTGAGCCAATTTTGTAGTCCACTTTCTACTGACCTGAGGGAGCGGGTTTCTCTCTCCACCGCGGGCCTCTTCGAACAGGTAAGGCCTTCTCCTTCTTCTTTCGTTGTCTTCTCTTCCTCTCTTCTTACCGTTGGTTTCGATTTTTCTTTTTTCGTCGCCATCTTCTTTCCACCTTTATACTCACTTTAATTTTTATTTTTGTGCCTTTGTGCTTTCCTTTATTTTTTTCGACTTTTCTGAAGAGGGCTGGAGTTCCCCGTCCGGCCACTACTCCATCACGTGATTCCTCAATGTTGGACTTTAATGAATGTTTATGCTCCTAATATAGATGATGAGCAATTTATGGTGGATTCTTTTTTTTAAACTTAAGTCAGGCATATGATAAAATTATGGTAGGAGGTGATTTTAATTGTTTAGATCCATGACTAGATAAACCTCCTAAATCAATAATTAGAACTAAAATGGCTAAACAGTTAATGGTATTAATGAAAGATATGAATTTGGTCGATAAATGGCGAAAATTAAATCCTATGGAAATATATTTTATTTTCGTCATGATTCTTATTCTAGAATAGATTTATTTTTAGTGTCAGCACAATTACAAGGTCGAGTCTTTAAGGCTGAATATGTGTAGGTTTTTGTCTGATCTTTCCTTTTTATTAATTACTTGTAATGCTTCAGAGAGAATGGAGAATGTTTATTGTTGGTGATTTAATTCTTTTTTGTTGAAGGATGCTGATTTTTGTAAATTTATAAGGGAACAAAAACAGCTCTTTTTGAAAATAAATACGGGATCAGTTGACAGTAAATTTATTTTTATGGGATGCTCTGAAAGCTTATTTACAAGGACAAATGATTAATTATACTGTTAAAATTAAGAAACAACAAATGGCTGAGATTAGTAAACTGGAGAAGGAGATAGAGATTTTGAAAAAAGATTTACAACAAACTTCTATGGAAGTTAAGAAAGCACGTTTAGTTAATTTGAAATTACGGTATAATTTGTTACAAACTTAAGTTTGAGAAGTTATTACAGAGAACTAACTAAACAGCGATATTATGAACTGGGTGAGAGAGCTCATAAAGTGTTAGCGTGGCAATTAAAAACAGAACATGCTTCTAGATCAATAAATGCTATCAGACATGGTTCAATTTTTACACATAAACCTCAGGAAATTAATTATGAATTTCGTATGTTTTATGAGAAATTGTATACTTCTGAAGTATTGGAAGATTAAACAAAAATTGACAATTTTTTGTCGACTTTGTTTTACCTTCTTTGAAGAATATGGACATTAAGGATTTAGATGGGTCTCTAACTCCTAAAGAAGTCTTGGAAGCACTTTGATCTATGCCTCATGGGAAGTCTCCAGGGGATGATGGTTTTACTTCTGAATTTTATAAGGAATTTCAGGACATTAATTCCTTTACTGATGGATGTTTTGTGGAAGGTGACAAAGATTGGTTCCTTTCCGGATTCTTTTTCTGAAGCAATTATTATGGTTATCCGTAAGAAGGATAGGGACCCATTAAAGGAAGGATCTTATAGACCTATTTATTTATTGAATGTAGATTATAAAATTGTTGCCAAGGTTCTGGCCAATAAATTAGCTAAATATTTATCAGATTTAATCATGTAGATTAGGTGGGTTTTATTAAGAATCGATATTCAGCAGATAATATTGTAAAGTTGATTTTTTTAGTTAATATTTCTCGGGAGCAGTCTGACCAACCAATGGTAATTTCTCTTGATGCAGAAAAGGCCTTTGATAGAGTGGAATGGAGTTTTTTGTTTAAAGTTTTGGAAAAGTTTAATTTTGGGCCTCTTTTTATTGGTTGGGTTAAGGCCTTGTAATAAAAATCTGGAACAATTTTGGCGAGCTTATTTAAAGGATTGACTGCTAAGAGACAAATTAATAAAATTAGGATGGAAGATAGTAAGGACACGGCTGACCATTTTAAAATAAATGATATTTTTAAAGAATTTTATTCCAAATTGTATGCCTCTGAATCCAGCAATGATAACATTTTAATGTTGAATTTTCTGCACCATCTTAACTTGCCTTCTCAGAAATAAATATTTTTTACATTTACTTCTTTACAATCAAGTAAATTCCAGGTCCCAGAGGATATCCTGTGGAATTTTATAAATCCTTTTCTAAATACTAGTGCTTCATTTAAATTCTGCACTAAATTATTCATTTCAACAAGGGAATTTCTTCCTCTTTTAGTGAAGTTTGTATCTCTTCTGAAAAAGAGGAAGGATCCACCTGATTATGCTTCTTTCCTCTCTGGCTTATTTCCTTACTTAACACAGATATGATACCTTCAATTATTTCGGAAGATCAAACTGGTTTAATAAAAAATCACTTTTTATTTTAATATACATCATTTATGAATGTTCTATATTTACCTCCCACTCCTGCCCTTGAATGAATTCTTTCTCTGGACGCAGAGAAGACTTTTCGCCATTAAATATTTTTATTGAGTTTAACATATAAATTTAGATACAAAATTTGAGGAAAACATAACAAGTAAAAAAAAAGGATGGAACTACATTAGACAGTTCCTTAAACTACATGAGAAGAAACAAGTTATTGAATTCATCTTTGATAACCATGTTGAAATCCATGTTTGCCAAATTAATCCAAATAAAAATTGATAAAAAGAAAAAAAAAACCTTTGTAAAAGAAAAGAGAATTTGTGGATCGGATAGTGACCTCCAGACATCGGCAGGGCGAAGTCAGAGGAAACTCTGATGGAGGCCCCAACACGGTCATGATGTGCAGAGAAGGCTTTTGATTGGGTGGAATGCGGTTATTTGTTTGCTACTTGAGGAAAGTTTAACTTTGGGCCTTGTTTGTTAAATGGATTAAATTATTTATGTCCTATTGCCTCAATTCTTACGAACTTACAGAAATCAAAACCTTTCAATCTTCAGCAGGGTATTCGTCAGGGTTGTCCTTTTAAGTCCATTACTTTTTGATTTAATATTAGAGCCCTTAGCAATTGCTTTTCAAGGTAGTAGAGATTTTAGAAGGATCCAGAGGAAGGGTATTGAGCATAAGGTTTCTTCATAGGCAGATAAACTATTGTTTTTAGTTTCTAATCCAGAGGTTTCCTTGCCTAGTATATTAGCTCTGTTCTCTAACATTAGTCATTTTTCTGGGTATAAGTTGAATCTGCATTAAAATGAACTTTTACCTTTGAATGTTTCTATATCAAGTTATGCTAATTTTCCTTGTAAGATTGTGGAAAGCCAATTTACTTATCTTGGTATTAAAATCACCAGGAGCTACAAACATATTTTTAATGGAAAAATTTTCCATTGCTACAGTGTAAAAACTCACAGCTACCACATTGGATGTGCTCAACAACTGTTTTATTCAAATCCCGCGCACGCCCCTTTAAGGGCAGTGTGAGCTTGGCCACCGCATGCATGGTGACATCATAACGGCTGCCTGGAGTGCATGCTGGGCTGGAAACACGAGGCAAGGGAGAACCCCTGACGGCGCCATCTTCTCATGGCTGCCCCGCCACTTGGCGGTACAAGTGGGGCCGGTTCGCCACAAGAGTGTGTGCCGCCACACAACCCCCCAAGAACGGCTTTCGCGTCCCGCCGCTTGAGCGGACAACTTCGGCGTTTGGGTTTGGCCGTTTGCACCAGCTGAGAGAGGTCCAAGTGTGCTGCCTTTAGGTGATCTGTGGTGAACAGTTCATTTTTGCCTGCAATGTCCAATGTAAAAATTTTGCTAGACTGCAGGAGGACTTTGTACGGGCCCTCATATGGGCGTTGCAATGGTGCAATGTGTAGTCCGCGCCGAACAAAAACGAATTCTGCCAAGTCCAGCTCTTTGGGAAGATGGGCCAGTCGGACACCGTATGCATGGGGGGTGGGGGAGCTAGCAAGGTGATGTGCGCTGGAACTCCAAAACTGGCGATCCAGTGGCTGACTAAAGTCCTGGAACATGTCTCGGCGGAAGCCTCCTTGATGGGGATGGCTTCTGGCCATCTCGTGATCCGGTCAACCACCGTGAGCAGGTGCGTGCCTCCCTGGACACCGACCGGCAGGGGGCCCATGATGTCAACGTGTATGTGCTGGAATCTCTTTACTGTCAGGTTGAACTGCTGAATCGGTGACTGCATATGCCAGTGTTCCTTGGAGGCCTGGCACTGAGTGCAGCTCTTTGCCATCTCGGCCACCACCTTCTTGAGCCCATGTCACACGAACTGCTCCGTCACCATATCCATCAATGCCTTCACCGAGGGGTGTGCTAGATTGTGGACCATGCTGAAGGCTCACGACCTCCACTGTGGCGGGACTATTAGGTGTGGTGAACCGGAGGAAATGTCGCAGAGCAGTGTATCCGTGCTGTTCGGCAACTGAATGTTGTGGAGGTTGAGCCCTGAAATGGTGGTTCGGAGAGCCTGCGACTCTGCGTCTTCCCTCTGTGTCTGCGTCAGTTGGGTGTAGTCGAGACCGGGGGTGAGGATGTTGATTGCTGGTTGGGAGAGAACGTCCGCCACAACATTGTCTCTACCTGCCCTGTGCCGGATGTCGATGGTGAACTCAGACATGTAGGAGAGATGGCGTTGCTGGCAGGCCGACCACGGATCCTTGGCCATCGCGAGGGCCTGCGTGAGGGCTTGTGGTCGGTGAATGCCGTGAATGGCTTGCCCTCCTGGAAGTACTGGAAGTGACAAATGTCCATGTACAGGGCCAGGAGCTCCTGGTCGAAGGCGCTGTACTTGAGCTCCGGTGCACGAAGGTGCCTGCTAATGAAGGCCAGAGGGTGCACTATCCATCAACCCACTACTCGAGCACGCCCCCAATAGCTGTGGCTGAGGCGTCTACTGAGAGCACTGTGTGTGCCTCCGGGCACGGGTGAAACAGCAAGGTGCCAATGGTCATACCATCCTTCATTGCTGTGAAAGTGCCCTCTGCCTCTTCTGACCAGATCAGGACTTTGTCTTTAGTGGCGATCAATGCAAACAGCGGCTGCAAGATGCAGGCCACGCCAGGGATGAACCGATGATAAAAGTTTACCATACCTACGAATTCTTGCAGACCCTCGAGGGTGGTGGGTTTGGGGAACTGCCGGACAGCCGCAACTTTTTCTGACAACGGGGCGGCTTCTGGGGCCGAGTTGGGGTGCCCTAGGAACTGCAGCGTCTGCTTGCCGAACAGGCACTTGGCCACATTGACAGTGAGGCCAAATTCCACCAGGCAGGCAAACAGGATGCGGAGATGGGCCTTGTGCTCCTCGTGGTCACGACTGGCGATAAAGATATCTTTGAGGTAAATAAACACAAAGTCCATGTCCCTGCCCACTGCGTCCAGGAGGCGCTGAAAAGTCTGGGCTGCTTTCTTAAGCTCGAAGGGCATGTGCAAGAATTCGAAAAGGCCGAACAGGGTGATGATCGCCGTTTTACCAATGTCCTTGGGGTGGACTGGGATTTGATGATAACCCAGTACCAGGTCGACTTTTGAGAAGACCTGGCACCATGGAGGTTGGCCGTAAAGTCCTGGCTGTGGGGTATTGGGTACCTGTCCGGCATGGTCGCATCTTTCAGACGTCGATAATCCCCGCAGGGTCTCCAGCCTCCAGAGGATTTGGGCTCCATGTGAAGTGGGGATGTCCAGGGGCTGTCCAAGTGGCGGACCATACCCAACTCCTGCAAGCGCAAGAATTCCTCCTTGGCTAACTGCAGCTTCTCAGGCGGAAGTTGTTAGGCCTTGGCGTGCAGTGGGGGGCCTTGTCTGGAGATGTGATGGTATACCCCGTGCTGGGGTAAGGCGGCGTTGAACTGTGGCTGCAGGATGGAGGGGAACTCATCGAGTATGTTGGAATACTCGTCCCTGGGAGCGGCGATGGTGACGATTTCGGGTTTGCAGTCTTCCGTGACATTGAGGTGAACTGAGTGGAACGTGCGGGCATTAACCAGTCTTTTGCCCTTCATGTCTACTTATAGGCCTTGTGCTCTGAGGAAGTCAGCCCCCACAGCGCGGTACTTACTGAGGCTAGCACGAACCTCCAGTGGAATTTCTCCTTCCCGATCTGGATCTGCGCCCCACGGGTGCCGAAGGTTTTGATGGCGGAACCGTTGGCCACCTGTAGGGTGGGACCATGAGCTCGGGTGTGTGTCTCAAGGGTGGTTGGGGGCAAGACACTCCAGTGTCCACCAGGAAACGCCGACTGTAGGACTTATCGGTCACGTGCAGGAGGCTGTTCACGTGACCACCCGTCGCAGCCATCAACGGCAGCTGGCCGAGTCGTTTCCCTGATAGGTACAAGGTTGCCTGCACTTATGAGCTTGTGTCCCCAAGCGTTGGTGATAGAAGCACCAGGTGGGATGGTGCTCCTCTGGCTTGTGCTTGGGGGAGGCTGCAGCCAGCTGGTTCCTGGACGGGTGACTTGGCTGAGGGCGGCTTCGTTCTCCCTCTTGATGTGCCAGAGGGTGTCCACTCGGGCTGCGACTCGCTGTGGGTCCGTGAAGTCCTCATCCGCCAGTAGGAGCTGAATGTCCTCGGGCATCTGCTCCAGGAAGATCTGGTGGAATAAGAAGCAGGGCTTGTGATCTTCTGCCAGCACCAGCATCTCGTCCATGAGGCCGATGGCCTTCAGTCTCCCACCCCGTCCAGATGCAGGAGTCTGGAGGCCTGCTGTTGTGGGGAAAGACCTAACGTGCCCAGGAGAAGGTTCTCGAGGGCAGGGTATTTACCCTCAGCTGATGGGTTGTGGATGAGATCGTCCAGCACGCTCATGACGTGGTAAAACATTGTGGCGCTTGCCCGAACAACATATGCGGGCAATGGGTCCAGAAGGGGGGGCTGCTTGATAGCAACGGTGTTGATCTCGGCGGGATCCATGTTTTGAGAACAGAAAACTGTCTGGGGTCGTTGGGGTCCACCAATGTAGCAGTAGCTACAGTGAAGAAACTCACAGCCACCACGTTGGATGCACTCAATGACTGTTTGATTTAAATCCCACGCACGCCCCTTTGAGAAACAAAAAATGCGATAATTTAGCATTTTTTTAGAATATGGACACAATTTAGAAAGTTTTTTGGATTTCAGAATTTTTCCTTTGCTCGTCTCATTTTTTTTACCTTCTTTGCAGGGCAGTTTTTAATGATTGGCATAGATTGGGTGTTAAACATTCCAAAGACCTTTTTATTCATAATAGTTTTACTTGTTTTGAACAATTGGTAGCAAAATTAACTTAACAAATACACAATTTTTTTAGATATTTATAATTAGACATTTTGCTCAATCTCCGATTCCCGATATCCCCTCTCCCCCCCACCACCCCCCAAATTCCTGAGGCTGCTAATATTCTTGATTAACTTTTGGATTTTCATCTTCTCACAAAGGTTTAATATCTCTTATAACTAGTAGGATACCTGGGATTGCCCGGGAAATTAAACACTCAGTTGTTGACTACATGGTTGAAAGAAAATAACCAAAACACCTCATGGTAATTCAACATAAATATATTTTTTCAAAGACAACATTTATTTTCTTTGTAACAGAGATGCATGGCTCAAACAAATTTGACCTGACAAAACAGACAAAAAAAAAATTCTCAGCTCAGGACTTCATAATAAACAATGTTCTTTTTTTCCACCTGGAGTACATCTTCTCAAATGTTGGCATGAAACCCCCTTCTGTGATAATTTTGGCTCCAAAAGATGTTATCTGAAATGTTGAGTTGTAGGCTCGGATTATCTTTAGGAAATGTTTGGACTCTGCTGTGGTGATGAGCAGCAGCATTTTCAATGGCACTGGAAGCTCAGCCTGTAGAGATATGCTAAGTTTTCCATTGGAACAACATGTCGATGGTGTTTTACCTTTCCACTTCTTTGCTCCTCAATGCTAGCATACCTCTGACATGGAGCCAATTAAAACTGCATTATTGAAAGAATACTAAATGTCAACTGAGTAATTGAATGCAGTGTTCTGCAGGTTGGCTGTAGTAAATCGTGCTGCCCTTTGGCTGGTGGTTTTTGTTCGCATTGCTTGGAATCTTGTTTGTTCTTCCTCAGCAGACTTTTGTTGTCTGCTCATGGAATGCCTGGTGGTATCACCTCTGAGGCAGGCTTGGTGTTGTTCGTCAGTTTCCTGCTGCCTGTCCCTTGCCTGTCTGGAGGCCTGAGCACTGAGATGGGTGTATCGCTGCTGTTCTATTTCCTGCTGCCTGCTCCTTGCATGACTGGAAGCATCACAGTGAGGTGAGACTGATGTTTCTCTTCTGTCTCTTGCTTTCTCCTTTGTCAAACTCTACAGGCTTGTGAAGAGCTTCTGCCAATGTTGCTTTGCTTTTTTTGGGCCCATATTAAACTGGGTTTGGCCACTTGTTTTTATTCTGAATGTACATTCATGTACAGCACTGTCTATTTGGTGCAAGTTCAAAATTTATTTTTTAACTTTTGAACTTCATATGACCATAAAGGTTAAATTCAATGTGGTTATGTCATTCAGCATCAAATGTTACCCTTACTGAACTTTCTTGGACCTTTCTAGAGTGCTCCATATTGATTTGCATGGAGAACAGATAGACAGACAGAGACAAACAAACATGCATATATGCACAAATATATATTAGATAATTTACTTGATTTAAGATCAGCCTCGTTTGTTAAGATCAAAAGTGATTGGGAACAGGGAGTTGAATCTTTCATTTTCTGAGGTTTGGGATTCCATTTGAAATTTGATCAATACTACTTCCCTTTGTGCACCTCATTGTTTATTACATTTTAAAATGGTCCATAGAGTACATTTATCTAAAGCTGAATTGTGTGTATGAAGACTAGAACAAGGGGACATAGCTTCAAGATTCAAGGTAGTACATTTAGTACAGATGAGAAGTAACTGCTGTTCCCAGAGGGTGGTGAATCTGTGGAATTCACTGCACATTGAAACAGTGAAGGCTACCTCAGTAAATATATTTAAGACAAAGTTGATAGATTTTTACATAGTACAATTAGGGATATGGGGAAAAGGCAAAAGGGTGGAGATGCGCCTCTTATCAGATCAGCCATGATTTCATTGAATGGTGGAGCAGTCTCGGATGGCATACTCTTAGATTTAGATTTCAGATTTATTGTCAGAGTACATATCACATACATTGCACACAACCCTGGATTTGATAGAGGTGTTTAAAATTATGAAGGGAATAGATAGACTAGATGCAAGCAGACTTCTCCCTGAGAGCAGGGGAGGTTGAAACAAGAGGACACAAGTTGAGGGTAAGGGGGCAAAATTTTAGGAGAAACATTAGAGGATGCTTATTCACTCAGGGAGTAGTGGCTGAATGGAATAATCTTCTGGAGGAAATAGTTGAGGCAGAGTCAATTCTTTCATTTAAGAAGAGGGTGGATATATACATGGATAAGAGGGGGTTGGAGGGTTATGGGTGGAGAATAGGCGGGGGGATCTAGCAGAGTTGTTTGAGTGAACTGGCGTGGACTTGAAGGGCCGAGAAGGCCTGTTTCCATGCCATAAACTGTTATATGGTTATATGTTATATGGTCTCATTTTTATTCAGATACAAATCCTCTATGTTGACAAATATAAAATTGTGGGGGATTCCTTAGTTCACATGTTTAGGTTTTGCCCTAGTCTAGAAAAAGTTTGGAAAGATATTATTTACAGGTTAAATTGGATCTTTGCCCTTTAATTGCTTTCTTTGGAATATCCGTTGATGATGATGTTTTATTGACTTCATCTCAAAGCCAAATTTGATCTTTTACTTCACTGAAAGCCAGTCGTGCAATATTGATCAAATGGAAAGCTAGCACTCCACTACACACATACAGTGGTTAAATTATATTGTCTTGTTTAAGCTTAGAAAAAATGAGATGTGCCATTAAAGATTCAAATACTAATTTTTCAAAGACATGGGACCCTTTTATGGACCATTACCATAATCTAAAGTTTTAAGACTGTTCTAAACCTTGATGTTGTTTCCAAGTTGTTGTCACTCGATAACCACATGCTAGAGCCTTGGAAGGTTAATGTGAGCAGTTCTTTTGGTCATTCAGCATTCTCATTGCCTTTGGGAAGCTGTTTCTCAGGCTGGTATCTCTTTTCTGACAGGAGCAGCTGCAAGATGATGTGTGGGTGTGGAAGGGGTCCTCAATGATTTTGTGAGCCCTTTTCAGACAATGATTCTTGTATATCACATCGATTGTGGGGGAGGGTAGTGGGAGGGAGACTCTAGTAATTCTCTCAGCCATTGATCCCTGATCTATTTCTCTGCAGCAATCATACCTCACTGATACGCAGTCAACCAGGATGCTCTCGATGGAGCTTCTGTGAAAGGTTGACATGATGGTGGCTGCTAGCCTTTCCCGCTTCAATCTCCTAAGGAAGTGTAGTCGCTGTTGTACTTTTCTGACAAGTGAGGAGATCATTGTCCATGATAGATCACTATTTAACTTGGTGTTCTTTACTTTCTCTACTACAGAATTATTGATGTGTAGTGGAGGGAGGTTGTTCCTGGTCCTCCTGTTAACAGGGCTGTGTTGACACTGCATCTGCCATATTGTGTGCATCTTTGGTCTCCTTGCCTAACAGGATAAACATCCTTCAAAGGAAGTATTTGCAAAAAGTAGATTAGATTGATTTCTGGAATGAAAGGATTCTCATCTGAGAAGAGGTAAAATATACAGCCTATGCTATCTGGGGTTTTGAATAATAAGAGTTGATCTTATTGAAACATACAATATTTTTGCTTTAGTAAACAATGAGCTGCTGGAGGAACTCAGCAGGTTGGGCAATATCCATGGGCAGAAATGGTTAGTCATTATTTGGGGTCAGGACCCTTTATTGCGACTTAAATAAAAAGGTGTGATATAATGTATATAAAGGGGGTAAGAAACTGGGAAGGGGCCGAGGTGAGAGGGTATTGGACAGAAGGTAGTGAGGCAGGTAGAGAGAGACCATTGAGGAAGGAAGTGCAGTTGAAGAGAAAACTATGGTAAGTAAAGAGTAGGTAAAGAAAGATGAAGACAGATGGAGGTGGAGGTTGCAGAAAATAAGTAAAAAATATTGTTTGATGTTGGTTTAAGGCTGCCCATGTGTTGTTCCTTAAGTTTGTGTTTGGCCTTACCCTGGCAATGGATGAGGCTGAGGATAGACATCTGTCTCTGTAAGAATGCTGTGAGCAATTGAAATATTTCGCTGCTCAGAATTCAAGCTTTGCTGCAGACGTTTAGTGAAACAATTAGCTAATCTGCATTTGGTCTCACTAACATCGAGGCGGCCACGCTGAATATAGTAGATTAGATTGGATGATGAGCAGGCAGAGCTCTGTTTCACCTGAAAGGTTTCTTTGTGTCCCTGGATGGTGGTGAGTGTTGATGTTTAGAGATAAGCTTCCAAGATACCAAAAAATGCTCAAGAGAATGGAAAAGTTGGTGGAGAGGGTAGAATGGACCAAGGAGTGTTGGAGAGACTAATCCCTTCAAAGAGCATATAGAGGACGGAAGGATGTCACTGGTGATGGGATTGCACTGGTGGAAGAGTCAGTGGCTAAGAGTTGCTACCTGACCCACTAAATTCCTCCAGCAGCTCATTGTTTGCTCAAGATTCTAGTATCTGCAATTTTTGTGTTTTTCTTTTAGATTTAAGTATGCTTCTTTTTCTCAGATTTGCCCCAATCCTCTAAGTGACCAAAAGCATTTTTACACCTGCACTTATGTTTTTTTTAAACTACTATGATTAAAATGATGAATAATAGTTGGCTGAACAGCAAATAGAAAACTTCTTCATATTACTTTAATATGAGTAGATGAAAAAGCATTGTCAAGTTCAGCGATGTGCAATGAAAACTTGGCCTAAGTTGACTTATTTGTTCTTAAAACCTCTAATGGAGCTTTTAGCCGCTGTGAAAATAACTGGAGATTGTAAGCCAGCTAATTTATTATTGTAGACAAAACTGGTCATCCAGATATTTAAAAAACAACAAAGGGGCTGTATCAAACTTCAGTCCAGTTAAGCATAAATAGTACTTCCATTCTTGCTGTTCCTGGTATCATTTGAGTATTTCTAACAAATGGCATTGCTGTCAGGACATCTACTGTGATATCTATGCATAAGCATATGATTCAAGAATCCTCATTGTAATTGTTATTGGCTGGGAAGGCGTATGTAGTCAAGTGATGACAAGTTCACTATATTCTGATAATGATATAACAACAGCTTTATTTTGTGATGACCAAAGTAAAGTTGTAGAAGCATATCACACATTTAGTATATCTTGAGATCAAGTTATTATCAAGGACAGGTACACTATCCTTTATCCGGACATCTAAAATCCTGAACGCTCCAAAATCCAGCAAGAGGGGAGAGAGGTGGCAGCACGAGTCAGGCAGCTGAGGGACTGGTGGTTGGGAGAGGCGGCCGAGGACCAACGGTCGGGGGAAACGGCCGAGCAGCTGAGGGACCAGCGTTCAGGGGAGGTGGCCGGGCGGCAAAGGGATTTGCGGTAGAGGGAGGCGGCCGAGGGACCGGTGTTGGGGGAGGCAGCCGGGCAACTGGAAGGGGGTGGGAGTGGATACGGCTGCACACTTTGGGTGGGCTTTCCGAAATCCGAAATTCAGAACACACTGTCCCCCAAGGGTTCCGGATAAAGGATCGTGTACCTGTACTCTACTGCTGCAACTTCCTTTTTGATGGTAATTTTTCAGTAGAATTACCAGCCAGAAGGCTTCACTCTTAATGACCTCAGTGGCAAGCTAAACTGTTCTTCCATGATACCCCAAAGAGCTGAGTATAAGCATTTCAGAAAAATGCACATAATGATATATGATAACTCACTATTTCAAAATCAGAAATACTAACCAGAAATTGTAGTTAATTTTAGGACTTTGGAAAATATATTGATAACTTAGTGCTAAGTAAGTTATGTGCTAAGTCCATAGAACAGTACTGTACAGGCCCTTGGGCTCACGATATTGTGCTGACTTATATAAACTTAACTTCAGAGCAATCTAATCCTTCCCAACCTCACAGCTCATAACCCTCTATTTTTGTTACATTCATATGGCTATCTTTTAAAATATTTTTTATTAGTTTTCAATGGTGATAAATAAGTAAAAGCAATTAAACAGAAAGCATGTAAAAAGGAACATACAGGTGTAGTAATTATTTGTGGAAATATATATATAAACAAAGTACTTTAACAGACTAAAAGAAAAACAAAAAAATATACTACACACTTAAACAAATATAAAATGGCTAATTGAAAAAGACATATATATATATATATATATATATACATCCCTTCCCTTCTGAAATTGTTGGTTGTTGTAGAGAGGACTAAAATCACAAAACAATATCTGAATAATCTTATAAATTATGAAAGTAGTTGGTAAAAGGACCAGATCATGTGTAACAGAGTACCTTCTTCAGTCCTGCACCTGTCACATTGTGAAGAAACGTTGAAGAAAAATTTAGCCAATCGAACTTTAGAAAAATAGGCTCGATGTACGACCTTAAATAGTAGAAGTGAGTGTTGGGCACAAACAAAGAATTTACTAATTTTAAAATGGTATCCTATGTAATATCCCATATAATATCCAAAAATGAAAGCTGAAGATCTTGCTCCCATAACTTTTTAATCTTATCTAGCGAATTTTCCCCAGACTTCAGTAATAAATCATATATAGCAGATATCAGCTTTTTTGATTCAGTTTAAATTTATAAATCATCCCTTTAGTATTAATATAAATCTCCTGAGGAAGTCTCAACGATAAAGAATTCAAAAAACTTCTAATTTATAGATATATAAAGAAATAATGCTTAGTTATTTTGAAT
This sequence comes from Narcine bancroftii, assembly GCF_036971445.1. NCBI lineage: Eukaryota > Metazoa > Chordata > Chondrichthyes > Torpediniformes > Narcinidae > Narcine > Narcine bancroftii. Next base: position 224,411,617 of record NC_091472.1, read on the forward strand.
TTAGAAGAAGATATTTGTTCAAATGAAACTAAATTATTATCAATAAATAAATCTTGAAAGGACTGGATACCCAATTTAAACTATTCACTAAAAGCCAAATCTTGCACAGAAGGGGAGAAAAAAAGAATTAAATAATATTGGGCTAGCTAGTAAAAATCTATGATATCCAAAAGATTTTCTAAATTGAAACCAGATTCTCAAAGTATGCTTAACAACAAAATTATTGGTTAACTTAGAAGCTGAAAAAGGTAATGGTGCTCCAAGTATTGAAATAAGAGAGTTTTTTTTAATAGGATTAATTTCTAAATTAATTCAATTTAAAGTTTCCATTCTGTCCTTATAATAAATCCAAAAAAATGATACATCTAATATTAGCTGCCCAATAGTAAAATCTAAAATTAAGTAATGCCAAACGATCTCTCTTTAAGATTCTGTAGAAAAACTTTACTAAGATGAGAACACTTTTTTTCCAAATATACGAAGAAATAATTGAATCAAGTGAATAAAAAAATGTAAGAACATAAACAAGATCAGTTTGGAAGATGTATTAAAAACTTAAGGTAAAATGTTCATCTTGACAACATTAATTCACCCAATTAAGGACATTGAAAGAGGATACCATTGAATTAAACATAATTCAACAAAGTAAGAAAATTCTGTTTAAACGGATTATTGTAATTTTTATTAATAGTGATACGTAGATAATTAAATTGATATTTTAGTTATTTTAAAAGAAAAAACAGTATCTAGGGAACCAGATTTTTATGCGCGCAGCTCACTTTTCTGAAGATTTAGTTTATACTCTGAAAATTGACCAAATTGTGAAACAGTGACAAAATTGATGGGATCGAAGGATCAGGATCTGAAATATACAACAAAAGGTCATCTGCATCTAAAAAAAAAATCTTTTGAACACTTCCAACTCTTATAATTACAAATATATCACTAGATTGCTGAAAGTCCATGGCCAATGGTTCTAATGCCAAATTAAATCATAAAGGACTAAGAGGACAACCTTGCCTAGTCCTACAGCAAAGGGTTTGGATTTTAAAGTTTGAAGCAACAAGAGGTAAGTATATAATTTGATCCAAATGATAAATTTAGGGCCAAAATTAAATTTTTCTAGCACTTTAAATAGATACTCCCATTCTACTTTATCAAAGGCTTTTTCAGCATCTAGGGATAGAACAAGAAGGTAGTAAAGAATGTTTAATAAATGGTGAATATTAAACTGAGTAATGTCCCTTTATAAACCCTATTTGATCTTCAGAAATAATGGAGGCATAATGTTATCCAACCTACAAGCCAATAATGTAGAATCTTAGCATCAGCATTCAAAAGAGAAATAGGCCTGTTAGAGGAACAATCAGATAAATCCTTGTTCTCTTTAGGGATAAGTGAAATTGAAACTTCATTAAAAAGTAGCAGGTCATTTCCCAACAGTAAAATATACAGAAAACACTGAATCTAAAGAGGGTACCAAATTGTGAAAAATGTTTATAAAATTCAGCTGGGAGATCTTTGAGACCAGGAACTTTGCCAGGTTGTAAAGGGTTAATTGTTGCTGCAATCTCCTTGGAGGAGAAAGGCCTATCCAACAGAAACTAGTCTTGTGAGGGAAGCAAAGGAACAATCAGTTTATCAAAACATTTCTCCACACAGATTGAATCTTTAGGATATTCTGCTTTATAGAGATTGGAATAAAATTGTCGAAAGGCTTCATTTATCTCTAAACAGTAAGTGGTCATCACCCTATTATCCTTATGAATTTCTGAAATAATTCTCTTAGCAGTGAAGCCTTTCAATTGATTAGCTAATAACTTTCCTGTTTTATCTCCATGTATGTAGAATTGTGATTTACTTTGCAAAGGTTGAGTCTGAATAGGATAGCTAAGAAGTAAATCATTCTTAGTTTTAAGTTTGACCCTTTATTTAAATACAGCTCAGGTTTCAAATGTGCAGCTTATTGTTGATCTATTTGTTTCAATTGAATGGCCAATTTATCTCTCTCAAAATTAGCTCTCTTTTTAACATTAACCGTAAAAGAAATGATTTTACCCCTAATATATTGTTGTGTATGCACTTACACAATTAGGACTTTGAAATGTGGTGCCTTTCTCATTCTTTAATACCATTAGACTAACATAGCTACTGACATACAGATATATAACATATATATGTATATGGAGGAGTGACATCATGATGTGGGCATCATGATGTTCAGCAGGACGGGCTTATACGCAACACCGTGTGATAAATGTTGAAATGGCCCCCTCTAGCTACCATTACTACATCGAGCCCATGACTATTAGTGAGAATTAGGGTACATATACTAAGTGATTATAACATGGAAAGGAGTTTAATAATAATTTTGGAACATAGCCCTTAAAGCTCTAGGGTGGTCTTCTTTCTCTCTTGGACCACCTTGGCGTGGCAAGCTCGGGGCTGTTCTGGGTGGGATCCATAGATAGGTTGACGGCAACTGCTGGCCTGGGTTTCTTTGTGCTGGGCCGCTTGTTGCAGTTACAGGGCTACTCGGCCCAAGGTCTGGTTCTACCTCCTCCAGGTCGCGAGGTAGTTTGTGGACTTGAGTGTCAGACAATACTCGTAATTGATCAATGTGTCGTTTCCACAGTCTGTCTCCTGTTACGAGCCCAAAGGACACCAAAACCCAGCAGCAATAGATGTTCACCACGACAAATGGTTACTTAAACAAAGTTGTTTTTAATTATCTTTAAACATGAAAACAGAATCAAACTTTAACTTATCTCCATTAACTTAACTAAACTCAACTTAACCCCCTTCTAATTTTAAGCGCATGTGTATGTGATGTGTGGGTAAATGTAAGAAAAGTTCTTTGGTTCACAGTTCAGTCTCATGTCTCATTCTTTCAAGTTCACTGGTTTCAGGCAATTCTTATACTGTGCATAGAATTTAACATGTATAAAGTTCACCAGGCTTTGGTGCTCGAAAGGTAAATGTTTACTGCTCAGGAAAATTCTCGTAGGGTTTGCAAAGAGAGATTTGTTGTTCCAGGATTTCCACAACTGAGGTACCACCATTAGTCACCTCAATGTCTTGCTGATGAAATTTGCCCCATCAGGGTTCTCCAGATGATAGCCTCTTTCTTTCAGGCTACCACAGTGTTCCTTTCTGTTACACTTTATTCCAAGAGAAACATCAGACAGATAGCACTTCCAGCCATCTGCCGCTCTGGAGCTTTTCTTCAGTACCAACAAGCTTCCTGGCTTGCACTGTTCAGCTGCTTTCTGTGTCACACACACTAGCTGAGAGATCTTGTTTGCGCTCTCTCTCTCTCTCTCTCTCTCCAATTGAGACTGCTAGATAGCCCAGGTGACTCTCACTTGCCACAAAACCCCCACCTTCTTTAGCAAACCACAGGTGTTATTCTTCTTGGTCAAGCTGTTGCCTTTAGGTAAACAAAACCCAGGAGTGACCTTTCTGTGCACTCTGTCAAAACCCTTGCAGAGATTTTTAACAGCCAGAGTCTCTCCTCCTTGTTGCTTTAATGACGTAATTTCAATTAGCACCTACTTGTGAAATGTGCACAGCATTCTTCATAGATTCTGTAAATTGACTGTATATTATTTCTTCAGTATTTAAATAAGATCTGTTTTACAATGTGTGTATGTATGTAACCTACTCTAATTTTACCAAATATCTCCCAAATATATATTCCATTACACTCCGATTAGAATGGAGTATGAATGGGGGATCAACTTTTGTAGGATTATCCCTGCCACCCATGGGTCTTTTTATTGTCTGTAATCTTGTGACAGTAGTCTCTCAACCACCTCCAGTGCTCTAGGTAAAGTTTGTGGCGATGTGGATTTTTATAAATGGAGCCCAGATTTGGGTGAACTGTGGACAGTCTTGTCCGCAGGTTGTGGCCAAACATAAATTCCACTAGGATGCTTTTTGTGGTAGAATGTGGTGTGTTTCTGTACCCCAATAGGAAATCTGGAATTTTGTGAGTTCAGGAGGTATTTAGAAATTTCTTGGTTTTCATCACTTTTTTGAATATTTGCATAAAGCGTTCTGCCTCCCCATTAGTACTTGGATGATAAGGTGCCAACAAAAAATGTCTGATATTGTTGTCACACATAAATTTTTTTTTAAAGGTTCTCATGTAAACTAGGGTCCATTGTCCGTGATCAATTTGTGAGGTAATCTGTATGTGGCAAACATGGCCTGTAGACGTTAAATTGTAGAAACGTTTTGGTGTTTTTCATATGCCAAACTACTGGCCATTAGGAATGTATGTCCTCCATTATCAGGAAAGTCTCTCCCATGAATGGCCCTGCGAAGTGTGTGAATTCGATGCTAGCGTCTGGAAGGCCATTTCCATGGGTTGGCCTTGGCCTGCGACATTTTTGGGTGTATTGACTGACGTATTTTGCATTCTCTCACTGTTGTTTCAATATCTCTGTCTATTGGTGGCCACCAAATATGCATCCAGTCCAGCACTTTCATTCTTAACATTCCTAGATGGTTGTGGTGCAGCTCTGATAATATGGCGTTTTGTCATTTGGCCAGGATAATTGTTCGGGTGCCGCAAAGTAAACATCCTTCTTCAATTGATAGTTCATGGCAGCGTTTGAAGTAAGTTTTCAGCTCTTCTGGTAGGATTTCATATTTTAGCCATCCATTAAGGGTGAAGGATAAACCTTTGCTTAATGTTGCCTCCTTTTGGGTTTCTTTGTTGATCATCTGAGCTGTAATGGGCAGTTGTTGAAGTTGTTCTTGGTTGATAACTGCTGTTTCTACTGTCCATTTAATAATTTCTTCTTTTTGTTAAATTTCCGGTAGTGGTAAGGCATCCGCATGGCTGTTGAGTGTTCCCAGTTTATGTTTTATCTCGTAGTTGTATACGACTAATAGCATGGCCCATCTTTGAATTCTGGCTACAGCTAATATTGGTATCCCTTTGTGGGGGTCCAGAATCAAACTTGGAGGTTTGTTGTCAGTGATTAGGGTGAAATTTCTTCGTAGAGATATTGGTGGAATCTTTTTAACCAAAAATTATTGGTTATCCTTTTTCCAGTTGTGCATAATTGTGTTTGCTTGCAGTTGATGTCTTCGAAGCATATGGCACTGGTTGCTCACCCTTCTCTGTGATTTGGGACAATACTGCTCCCAGTCCTACTGGTGAAGCATCAATGGCTGGAATCACTTCTTTGTTTGGTTGTAGTGGATTAGAACTTCATTTGTGAAGTTAATATTTACTTTAGTCGATCAACTATGTTTTTATTTTCTGTATTCCAGTATCATTTTTGATTTTTCTTGAGTAAGTGGTTTAAGGGGCTGCATTGTGTAGACATATTAGGGTTAAGTTTCTGACAGTGATTTATGAGCCCAAGAAAGGACTGTAATTCCGACTTGTTGGTTGGATATAGGGCTTTGCAAACGACTTCTGTGGCCGCCAGAGCCATTCGTATCTCGTCCTTGTCGATTGTAAATCCCAAGTATGTCATTGAGGGCAGCTTGAAGACACACTTACCCTGTTGTAATCATACATTGGCCTGTTGTAGTCTGATTAGTGTTCCGTAAGTGTTCTTTGTTGTTTTGGCTCGTGATGGTGATATCATCAAGGTAACATCCCACTGCTATTCTGTGTTGTAATTTGTCCATTCAAGCTTGAAAAATCGCAGGTACTGATGAAATTCCATATGGCATTCGTGTATAGGTGAATTGTCCCAGGTGGGTATTGATTGTCACATATTTTCTTGATTCTTTGTCCAACTCTATTTGATGGTATGCCTGTGACAAATCTAATTTTGTGAACTTTTGCTCTCCATTTGTACTTGGAATAGCTCTTCTACTTAGGGCATAGGGTATTCTGGTACTTTTAGTGCCTGGCTGATGGTGACTTTATAATCGCCGCAAATGCGAATCTCACAGTTTGCTTTCCATACAGTACGATGGGCACTGCCTTCAACTTTTAATCTATTTAACTCAGCTTCAATTTTTCCTTTCACTGTAAATGGAACTGTTCTGGCTTTGATGAACTTTGGTTCCACATTCTCTCTTAATTAAGGGCTTGAACCCCTTTGACCTTTCCCAACCCTTGCTGGAGAATCACAGCGTGGTTGTTGAGAATCTGGTTGGAGTTCTGGCTGGGTGTTGTCTTTGTGGTTTATATTCATTATTGAACCGATTTCCAGCCAGCCTAGTGGAATGTGTTGTAGCCAATTTCTTTCAAAAGTGCTGATCCCTGGGTATCTTTGATGTGGAGAGGTAGTGTTTTTGATTGTTGTTGCTTGTACCATGACCGTATATTTCCCAAACACTGATTTTGTCTCCCGTAACAGATCTCAATATTACTTCAGTTGTATTCACTGGAAGGTGTGGTAGCAAATGTTGCTTTAAATGTAATGGCGTTATTAGGAAAACGGAATATAAAGCTAGATTGTTATTGGATTACTCACCCCTGTTATCAGCAATAGAGCTGGAGGACATTCCACCAAGAACGTATAGATGGAGATTAAACTCCATGCTACTTAAAAGACAGGATTTTAGAAAATTCATTGAGCGCCAAATTAAAATGTACTTTGAAATAAATACAGAATCAGTGAAAGATAAATGTATATTATGGGATGCAATGAAAGCTTTCATCAGAGGGCAGATAATAAGTTATGTAACTAAGATGAAGAAGAACTACAATCGGGAAATAGCTGGAAAAGGAAATAGTAAGTACAGAAAAAGAACTAGCAACAAGGGAAGGTACAACAAATTGGCAGACAAAAAAAAACGAAACACTACAAACGTATAAGGTGGAGAAGAACATAATGAAGACAAAACAGAAGTATTATGAGCTAGGAGAAAAAATGCACAAAATACTAGCTTGGCAGCTTAAAACAGAACAAGCTAAAAGAACAGTATTGGCATGGTATTGGCATCAAGGAATAAGGACAATCAAATTACATATAACCCAACTGAGATCAATGAAAACTTCAAGGAATTCTACGAGCAATTATACCGAACTGAGAACGAAGGGAAAGAAGACAAAATAGATGAGTTTCTTGCTAAAATTGAACTACTGAAATTGCAAGAAGAGGAACAAAACAAATTGATAAAACTATTTGAAATAGAAGAAATACAGGATATATTAAAAAAGCTACTGCACAATAAAATGCCTGGAAAGGACGGATTCCCAATAGAATTCTATAAAACATTTAAAGACTTATTAATTCCTCCTCTCCTGGAAGTAATGAACCAGATTGAAGAAACACAAGCATGCCAAATTCATGTAAAACAGCAATAATTACGGTAATACCAAAGAGGGGAAAGATCTACTAACACCAGCATCATATAGACCAATATCTCTACTTAACTCAGATTATAAGATAATAGCTAAACTATTAGCAAACAGATTGGCCGACTGTGTACCAAAAATAGTAAAACTAGATCAAACTTGATTTATTAAGAAAAGATGAACAACGGACAATATCTGTAAGTTAATTAACGTAATCCATGCAATACAAGGAAATAAGACGCCAACAGTGGCGGTTGCTTTAGACGCAGAGAAAGCCTTTGACAGAGTAGAATGGAATTATTTATTCAAAGTACTACAGAGGTTCAACCTATCAGAGAAATATATTAATTGGATTAAAGCATTATATAAGGGACCATTGGTAAAGGTGACAGTAAATGGATATATATCAAACCAATTTAAATTAAGCAGGTCAACTAGGCAGGGATGTCCACTATCTCCCTCACTGTTTGTGTTAGCTATAGAACCCTTGGCAGAACTGATAAGAACAGAAAATAAAATAAAAGGGATAAAAATAAAGGAGAAGAAGTATAAAATCAGTCTATTTGCAGATGACATCATAGTATACTTAACAGAACCAGAATTATCAATAAAAGAATTACAAAAGAAATTGAAGGAATATGGAGAAGTATTGGGGTACAAGATCAACACAAATAAAAGTGAAGCGATGCCAATTAATAATGCGGATTTCACAAAGTTTAAGAAAGAATCAGTATTTAAATGGCAAACACAAGCAATCTGATACCTAGGTATTCGACTAGATAATAAACTAGGCCATCTGTACAAATTAAATTATCAGCCATTAATGAAGAAATTACAAGATGACTTAGAACATTGGAAATATTTACCACTAACACTGATAGGAAGGGTAAATTGCATTAAAATGAATATCTTCCCAAGGATACAATACCTATTTCAATCGTTACCAATTCCCTTAACAGAGAAATTCTTCAATGAGCGAAAGAAAATAATAAGGAAATTCTTATGGAAAGGAGGGAAACCGAGGATAACGCTAGATAAATTAACAGAATGGTAAACAGAAAGAGGTTCAATGTTGGAAACCTGCAGTCAGACGAAGTGAGAGGAAACTTCCAGGCAAACCTCAAAGCAAAGCTCGACGATGCAATCCGCCTCACGGACTCGTCCCCTGAAACCCTCTGGGATCAGCTGAAGACTACCATACTGCAATCCACTGAAGAGGTACTGGGCTTCTCCTCCAGGAAAAACAAGGACTGGTTCGACGATAACAGCCAGGAAATCCAGGAGCTGCTAGCAAAGAAGCGAGCTGCCCACCAGGCTCACCTTACAAAGCCGTCCAGTCCAGAGAAGAAACAAGCCTTCCGTCGCGCATGCAGCCATCTTCAGCGCAAACTCTGGGAGATCCAAAATGAGTGGTGGACTAGCCTCGCCAAGCGAACCCAACTCAGCGCGGACATTGGCGACTTCAGGGGTTTCTACGAGGCTCTAAAGGCTGTCTACAGCCCCTCACCCCAAGTCCAAAGCCCGCTGCGCAGCTCAGATGGCAAAGTCCTCCTCAGCGACAAGATCTCCATCCTCAACCGATGGTCAGAACACTTCCAATCTCTTTTCAGTGCCAACCACTCAGTCCAAGATTCCGCCCTGCTCCAGCTCCCTCAGCAGCCCCTAAGGCTAGAGCTGGATGAGGTCCTCACCCAGGATGAGACATATAAGGCAATTGAACAACTGAAAAGTGGCAAAGCAGCAGGTATGGATGGAATCCCCCCAGAGGTCTGGAAGGCTGGCGGCAAAACTCTGCATGCCAAACTGCATGAGTTTTTCAAGCTTTGTTGGGACCAAGGAAAACTGCCTCAGGACCTTCGTGATGCCATCATCATCACCCTGTACAAAAACAAAGGCGAGAAATCAGACTGCTCAAACTACAGGGGAATCATGCTGCTCTCCATTGCAGGCAAAAATCTTCGCTAGGATTCTCCTAAATAGAATAATACCTAGTGTCGCCGAGAATATTCTCCCAGAATCACAGTGCGGCTTTTGCGCAAAGAGAGGAACGACTGACATGGTCTTTGCCCTCAGACAGCTCCAAGAAAAGTGCAGAGAACAAAACAAAGGACTCTACGTCACCTTTGTTGACCTCACCAAAGCCTTCGACCCCGTGAGCAGGAAAGGGCTTTGGCAAATACTAGAGCGCATCGGATGCCCCCCAAAGTTCCTCAACATGATTATCCAACTGCACGAAAATCAACAAGGTCGGGTCAGATACAGCAATTAGCTCTCTGAACCCTTCTCCATTAACAATGGCATGAAGCAAGGCTGTGTTCTCGCACCAACCCTCTTTTCAATCTTCTTCAGCATGATGCTGAACCAAGCCATGAAAGACCTCAACAATGAAGACGCTGTTTACATCCGGTACCGCACGGATGGCAGTCTCTTCAATCTGAGGTGCCTGCAAGCTCACACCAAGACACAAGAGAAACTTGTCCATGAACTACTCTTTGCAGACGATGCCGCTTTAGTTGCCCATTCAGTGCCAGCTCTTCAGCGCTTGACGTCCTGTTCTGCGGAAACTGCCAAAATGTTTGGCCTGGAAGTCAGCCTGAAGAAAACTGAGGTCCTCCATCAGCCAGCTCCCCACCATGACTACCAGCCCCCCCACATCTCCATCGGGCACACAAAACTCAAAACGGTCAACCAGTTTACCTATCTCGGCTGCACCATTTCATCAGATGCAAGGATCGACAACGAGATAGACAACAGACTCTCGAAGGCAAATAGCGCCTTTGGAAGACTACACAAAAGAGTCTGGAAAAACAACCAACTGAAAAACCTCATTAAGATTAGCGTATACAGAGCCGTTGTCATACCCACACTCCTGTTCGGCTCCGTATCATGGGTCCTCTGCCGGCATCACCTACGGCTCCTAGAATGATTCCACCAGCGTTGTTTCCGCTCCATCCTCAAAATTCATTGGAGCAACTTCATCCCTAACATCGAAGTACTCGAGATGGCAGAGGCCGACAGCATCGAGTCCACGCTGCTGAAGATCCAGCTGCGCTGGATGGGTCACGTCTCCAGAATGGAGGACCATCGCCTTCCCAAGATCGTGTTATATGGCGAGCTCTCCACTGGCCATCGTGACAGAGGTGCACTAAAGAAGAGGTACAAGGACTGCCTAAAGAAATCTCTTGGTGCCTGCAACATTGACCACCGCCAGTGGGCTGATATCGTCTCAAACCGTGCATCTTGGCGCCTCACAAGTCGGCGGGCAGCAACCTCCTTTGAAGAAGACCGCAGAGCCCACCTCACAGACAAAGGAGTAAAAACCCAACGCCCAACCCCAACCAACCAATTTTCCCCTGCAACCGCTGCAACCGTGTCTGCCTGTCCCGCATCAGACTTGTCAGCCACAATCGAGCCTGCAGCTGACGTGGACTTTTACCCCCTCCATAAATCTTCGTCCGCGAAGCCAAGCCAAAGAAACAAACAAGGGGGTTTACAGCTACCAAACTTTAAGAATTATTATAGAGCAGCACAATTAAGATACCTATCAGATTTTTATCAAACATGGGAAAAACCAGATTAGAGCTAGATAAAATAAGGGAGAAGGTATCAGAACATATATTTTATAAGTGGGATGAAAAGCTGGTTGCAACATAGGAGTTCACCAGTACTGCACCATCTGCTCAACACTTGGAAGAAGATTCACGTAGAAAGGAAAAAAACAAATTACCAACTACCAAAATTATTATTGACGCAAAATCAACTAATTCTTTTCACAATAGATAACCTTTCCTTTAGAGAATGGGAGAGAAAAGGGATCAAAAGAATAGAAAATTGTTTTCTGGGAAACAATTTATTATCTTTTGAAGAAATGAAGTACAAATATGGTATAACTCACAGTACAATGTTTGTATACCACCAACTGAAAACTACTTGAAGGACAAATTGGGAAGCAGGCTGAGGTTACCAGAAGGAAGCAGCTTTGAATATGTGATTACAGACACGATGATAATTAAAAGATTTATAACAAACATTTACATCAAACTGCAAGAGAAAGAGAACGATGAAATAAGCTGTAAACCCAAACAAAAGTGAGAACAAGATCTAAACATAAAGATAAAAAATGAAAAATGGGAAAAGCTATGCTCCAGAACTATGAGAAATACAATAAACACGAGGTTACGCATGATACAATATAATTGGTTACACAGGCTATACACCACGCCCCAAAAGTTAAATAAATGGGACCCAACAGTATCAGATAGATGTTTTCGCTGTAAGAAGGAAACGGGAACAACAGTACATGCAATTTGGGCCTGTGAGAAAGTGGAAAAGTTTTGGGAAGATCTAAATCAGTTATTAAATAAAATCACAAAAAGCAACATACCAAAAAATCCAGAGATCTTTCTTCTAAGTAATATAAGAAGTAAAGAACTAGGCCTCGATTTGGATGAAGCATAAAAAAGATTTAATATGATAGCCTTAGCTGTAGCAAAAAATGTATAATGTCAACCTGGAAATCAGAAGAGAGCCTGAGAGTACAACAATGGTACATAAAAATGAATAAATGTATTCCATAGGAAAAAATAACATATAATTTAAGAAATAAAGTCACAGTATTCGAACAAATTTGGGAACCGTACATGGAACATAACAGAGAGGGCCTACCGCGGACCTCCACCCCCTAAAATGATAGAATGAGAAGAAGATGAAATGAACTGACCCAGTGTGAAAAAGTAGATGACACAATTTTCTTGTTTATTTTCATTGTGTGATGACATTGTTTAATGGGTTTAATGTATTGTATATGTTGAACGTTTAGTGGGTGGGGAGGGGGTGGGAAGGAGGGAGGGAAGGGAGGGGGGTGGGAAGGAGGGAGGGTAGGGAGGGGGGTGGGAAGGAGGGAGGGAAGGGAGGGGAAAAGGGGAGAAAAATGACACTGTATATTCAAGAGGGAAATGTTTGTGTGTATTTTGGTTAATATGGTTCATAGTGTGAAAAATAAAAAAATTAAAAAAAATGTAATGGCTTTAGTGACACTGTAGCTCCTATGTCATGCTCCATTTTTAGAGGTTTATTATTAATTTTCAGCTGAATATAAATTGCTGTGCTCTTTTCGTTTTACCTTTCGGATGTGTGAGACTGCAACTTTTGTCATCTTCAGAGCTGTTGCTATGCTCATTGGTAGGGCTGCTCTCTCTCTTTCTCTCCCTCTCTCTCTCTCTCTCTCTCTCTCTCTGTTAGTGCTTTGACCTCAGCCGCATTCTTATCACAGTTTTGAGTCCAGCTGCGTTTTACTATTTATTTAATTGGACCTCGCTTTGATATGTACCTTTTTGTTGCAGCGGTGGCATTTTTGGAATTTTTGAAGAAACTGTTTTCTGGGTGATGGTTGTACTTCCTGCAATGGAAGCACTGTTGGCGGAAAACCTCCCGACCTGAAGGTCTTGTTGGCCCACATCCAAATTTTTGTCTGCTATTTCTGAGCTGCAGGCAGTTCTATAAGCGATCTCAAGAGTTACTTTGTCATCCATTGCCAGTAATTTCTGCTTTACCTGGTGATCTGCCAACCCCATCACCAACCTGTCTCGAAGTGCTTGTATCAGAAACTGCTCGAAGTGACAGTGCTTGGACAGTTTACGCAATGCTGCAAGTATTCACTTACTGCCTTCCCTGGCATTTGTTTCCTTTCATAGAATTGTTACCTTTCTGCTATAACTGGTGGTCTGGAGCTTAAGTGGTTCCCCAGTGCTGTTCGTAATTCAGTGTACGTTTTCGTCCCTGGGTCCTCCGGGGACAGTAAAGTTTTAAGGAGATCGAATGTTTTGCTGCCCATTATACTGAGGAATAGGGGCTTCAGTAATATTATGGACTATGCAGTAGTGGTTAAACATTCTATGTAATTACTCCAACTTTCATCTGCTTTGTTGAATTCTCTGAAATTGCCCTCCGCCATCTTGGTGCGCATTTGCTTTGATCTTTTGGCAGGAACTTGTGGAGCTCATTAGGGAGTCACCTATTACCTTTATCCTTTTGCTTCCTTCCCCTGGTTGGTGCATGGAGTACGCATAGGTTTTTTTACAATTAGGACTCGGAGATGTGGTGCCTTCCTCATTCTTTAATACCATTAGAGTAACGTGGCTACTGACATACAAAGATATAAATGGAGGGGTGACATCATGACATGGGCGTCATGATGTACAGCAGGGTGAGGTTATAAACAACATATATGCTTTAAAATATACCCATATTCCAAAACCAGATACTTCAGAAGAGAATTTTTTTTTCCAAAGAAGGAAATTTGATATCTAATAAATTCTAAAAAAAATCAGGATCTTACAATAAATAGGGTTCAAATGTCAATGCTTAGTAAATCTAGGTAAATCCAGAATATTAATTGATAGAACAACCAGAGAGTGGTCAGAAATTAATATGCCCGCATATTTACAAGAATCAATTATTGGAATTAATTGTTTATCTGAAAGAAAATAATTGATTTGTGAATATGTATGATATATCTTAGAAAAAAAAGGAAAATTTCTTATCATTAGGATGAAAAAAATCTCCCTTTCTATAATGCCACATTGTAGCATAAATAGGCTTAGCAAACTTGTTTAAAGTGACAATTTTAGGAGATGAACGATCAAGTATAGGGTCAAACCAGTTGTTTAGGTCTCTTCCTCCACAGAGTTGCTGAATTAACTCTTTCCTTGACAATGGGAAATCCTTACTCTCACAATTAACCTGCTCTTTCAAGACTATTTCAGAAGCACTGAGCAAGTCTCTAACAACTGGCTCTTCCTCTGCTCTCATCATTTTCTTAGACAAAGATCTTGTTACAGCATATGCAGGATATATCTCACAATCATCCTTACTTGGCTGATTTGTTAATCTCAAAACTGACCCAACTTTTCTGGCAAATCATTCCCTAATGAAAGTGAGATTCCTTGCATGGGTAATTTTGAATTTACTCCTACTACAACAGGTCCTTTAACTAATTCTGAATTCAGCACAATGTTGTGAAGAAATATTGACTCTACCTCACCTCCAACACCTTTAATCAAAGTCATCTCTCCTGTGTCAGTCTTTTGATCGAGAGTTAAAACTTTCCAACAACAGTGACTGAGCAGCTCCAGTATCTCTAAGAATTTTAACTGGAACCTGTGATTCTCCCTCCTTTACTGAAACCAAGCCCTATGACACAAAAGGTTTGAAAACATCCATAACACCCTTACCATGTTTAGAACATCTGCTCTCCTTAATTTCAACTGTCTGAATACATGCTTCTGGTAAAACCTCCTTTTCTCATCTCTTTTTCAACACTAAACAATTTGCAATAATGTGACTAGGGTTAGGGTCCCGGTCCGGGCAGAAGCGAGGGGGAGGCGGTAGCCCCGGCCTCGGCAGAGTGAAGCAGGCGGTGGCCCCGGTCTGGGCAGAGTGAGGCAGGCGGAGGCCCCAGACCGGGCAGAAGCGAGGGGGAGGTGGTGGCCCCGGCCTTGGTCAAGTGAAGCAGGCGGAGGCCCCGGTCCGGGCAGAAGCGAGGGGGAGGCGGTGGCCCTGGCATCGGTTGAGTGAAGCAGGCGGAGGCCCCGGTCCGGGCAGAAAGAAGGAGGCGGTGGCTCCGGTCCAGGCACAGGGAAGGCGGCGGCGGCCCCGGTCCGGGCAAAAGCGAGGGGGAGGCGGTGGCCCCGGCCTCGGCAGAGTGAAGCAGGCGGAGGCCCCGGGTCCCTGACCTACCTCAGAGGTAGTTAGAGAACCCAATTAAACTTACCTAGGCCATGTCCACAGGTGATTTGCGACAAGGAATGGTCCGACCTAGGAGGGGAGGCAGGCCCCTCCAGCCCGGGTAAGAAACCTGCATAGGAGAAGGCCACTCCGATATAAAACCTACGACCCAAGGACTTCACTGCCACGTCCCAGCTTGCTTGGCCACGGCACACGAACCATGGGTGTAAAGGGTGGGGCCAACTGCGCACACTGCACTCCACCTAAAAGCTCCTTTGCGCAGGCCCGAGGACATGTCCACGTCCTCCCACTCAAAAGATGCTCACAAACGTAAGCTAGCATGCTGGAACATCAGAACCATGCTAGAGAAGGCTGACAGCCACCGACCTGAACGTCGGTCTGCCCTCATCGCACATAAACCCCTCAGACTTGACATCGACATAGCCGCTCTCAGTGAAGTCTGCCTTGCAGATGTAGGCAGCCTCCAAGAACGCGGCGTGGGCTACACACTCTACTGGTCTGGCAAGCCTATGGATGAACGACGCCTATCTGGTGTAGGCTTCATGGTCAAGAACTCCATTGCCTCCAAACTCGAAAACCTCCCGACAGGCCACTCGGACCGGATCATGTCCATGTGACTCCCCCTTCAAAACAAGCGTCATCACCCTCATCAATATCTATGCTCCAACCCTCCAGGCAGAACCAGCAGAAAAAGACAAGTTCTACACTGATCTTCGCAACCTCATTCAACGCACCCCTACAGCCGACAAGGTTGTCATCCTTGGCGACTTCAACACTCGTGTCGGCAAAGACTCAGAAACCTGGCCAGGAATCCTGGGCAAGCATGGTGTCGGCAAGTGCAACGACAAAGGGCGCCTCCTGTTGGAACTCTGCGCAGAACAGCGGCTTGTAATTGCAAACACCCTTTTTCAGCAGAGGGACAACCTGAAGACTACCTGGATGCAACCCCGATCCAAACACTGGCACCTCCTGGATTACATCCTGGTGCGAGAAAGAGACAAACGAGATGTGCTCCACACCAGGGTCATGCCCAGCGCGGAATGCCACACTGATCACCGGCTGGTTCGCTGCAAGCTCAACCTTCACTTCAAGCCAAAGTCCAGGAACAGTAAAGCCCCCAGAAAGAGGTTCAATGTTGGAAACATGCAGTCAGACGAAGTGAGAGGAAACTTCCAGGAAAACCTCCAAGCAAAGCTCGAGGATGCAATCCGCCTCACGGACTCGTCCCCTGAAACCCTCTGGGATCAGCTGAAGTCTACCATACTGCAATCCACTGAAGAGGTACTGGGCTTCTCCTCCAGGAAAAACAAGGACTGGTTCGACGAAAACAACCAGGAAATCCAGGAGCTGCTGGCAAAGAAGCGAGCTGCCCACCAGGCTCACCTTGCAAAGCCGTCCTGGTCAGAGAAGAAACAAGCCTTCCGTCGCGCATGCAGCCATCTTCAGTGCAAACTCTGGGAGATCCAAAATGAATGGTGGACTAGCCTCGCCAAACGAACCCAGCGACTTCAGGGGTTTTTACGAGGCTCTAAAGGCTGTGCACGGCCCCTCACCCCAAGTCCAAAGCCCGCTGTGCAGCTCAGACGACAAAGTCTTCCTCAGCGACAAGATCTCCATCCTCAACCGATGGTCAGAACACTTCCAATCTCTTTTCAGTGCCAAGAATCCGCCCTGCTCCAGCTCCCTCAACAGCCCTTAAGGCTAGAGTTGGATGAGGTCTTCACCCGGGAAGAGACATATAAGGCAATTGAACAACTGAAAAGTGGCAAAGCAGCAGGTATGGTGTGGAATCCCCCCAGAGGTCTGGAAGGCTGGCGGCAAAACTCTGCATGCCAAACTGCATGAGTTTTTCAAGCTCTGCTAGGACCAAGGAAAACTGCCTCAGGACCTTCGTGATGCCATCATCATCACCCTGTACAAAAACAAAGGCGAGAAATCAGACTGCTCAAACTACAGGGGAATCATGCTGCTCTTCATTGCAGGCAAAATCTTCGCTAGGATTCTCCTAATTAGAATAATACCTAGTGTCGCCGAGAATGTTCTCCCAGAATCACAGTGCGGCTTTCGCGCAAAGAGAGGAACGACTGACATGGTCTTTGCCCTCAGACAGCTCCAAGAAAAGTGCAGAGAACAAAACAAAGGACTCTACATCACCTTTGTTGACCTCACCAAAGCCTTCGACACAGTGAGCAGGAAAGGGCTTTGGCAAATACTTGAGCGCCTCGGATGCCCCCCAAAATTCCTCAACATGGTTATGCAACTGCACAAAAACCAACAAGGTCGAGTCAGATACAGCAATGAGCTCTCTGAACCCTTCTCCATTAACAATGGCGTGAAGCAAGACTGCGTTCTCGCACCAACCCTCTTTTCAATCTTCTTCAGCATGATGCTGAAACAAGCCATGAAAAACCTCAACAATGAAGACGCTGTTTACATCCGGTACCGCACAGATGGCAGTCTCTTCAATCTGAGGTGCCTGCAAGCTCACACCAAGACACAAGAGCAACTTGTCCGTGAACTACTCTTTGCAGACGATGCCGCTTTAGTTGCCCATTCAGAGCCAGCTCTTCGGCGCTTGATGTCCTGTTTTGCGAAAACTGCCAAAATGTTTGGCCTGGAAGTCAGCCTGAAGAAAACTGAGGTCCTCCATCAGCCAGCTCCCCACCATGACTACCAGCCCCCCCACATCTCCATCGGGCACACAAAACTCAAAATGGTCAACCAGTTTACCTATCTCGGCTGCACCATTTCATCGGATGCAAGGATCGACAACGAGATAGACAATAGACTCTCCAAGGCAAATAGCGCCTTTGGAAGACTACACAAAAGAGTCTGGAAAAACAACCAACTGAAAAACCTCACAAAGTTTAGCGTATACAGAGCCATTGTCATACCCACACTCCTGTTCGGCTCCGCATCATGGGTCCTCTACCGGCATCACTTACGGCTCCTAGAACACTTCCACCAGCGTTGCCTCCGCTCCATCCTCAACATTCATTGGAACGACTTCATCTCCAACATCGAAGTACTCGAGATGGCAGAGGCCGACAGCATCGAATCCACGCTGCTGATGATCCAACTGTGCTGGGTAGGTCACATCTCCAGAATGGAGGACCATCGCCTTCCCAAGATCGTGTTATATGCGTGCTCTCCACTGGCCACTGTGACCAAGGTGCACCAAAGAAGAGGTACAAGGACTGCTTAATGAAATCTCTTGGAGCCTGCCACATTGACCACCGCCAGTGGGCTGATATCGCCTCAAACCATGCATCTCGGCGCCTCACAGTTCGGCGGGCAGCAACCTCCTTTGAAGAAGACTGCAGAGCTCACCTCACTGACAAAAGACAAAGGAGGAAAAACCCAACACCCAACCACAACCCACCAATTTTCCCTTGCAACCGCTGCAACCGTGTCTGCCTGTCCCGCATCGGACTTGTCAGCCACAAACGAGCCTGCAGCTGACGTGGACTTTACCCTTCCATAAATCTTCGTCCGCGAAGCCAAGCAAAAGAAAAAGAAAGAAGAATTTGTCAATTGCTCTATAGTCAAACTAGAGTATGAAATATATGCTTTTCCCTTCAATACACTTTGGAACATGAGGCCATTTTTATTTTTTGCCATCTTGAGCTCTCAGTAACCTTTTCAAAAAGCTGAAAATATATATCTATATCTCCCTCATCAAAAGGAGGAACTAGATTTACCTCTCTACTAGTCAAAAACCTCTCCTGAGGAGTTACAGCCTCAATTCTCTTACCTCCCTCCATGTCAATTTTTAACTTCTCTAATTGAAACTGTCTGTCCCTTTGAATGTTTTCCAAGTCATATTTTCTTTGTCTTTCATCATCCTCCCTTTGTTTTTCAGCTACTTCTAACTCACATTTCCTCCATTTTTTAAGCTTCCTCTGCCTCATTTTGTTGTTTTTGCACCTCAAAGTTCTGTTTCTCTCTTTCTGCCAACACCCTTCATTTCTCTCTTTGATCTTCCACCCTCTATTTCACCAATTCCAATTCCAGTTCATCAGATCTATCTTCCAGAAAATTTTCTCAGTCTTTATCAACAAATTTTCCCTCACCTACATAATATTTCTCTATAATCCTCTGTATTTGTATTTTCCTCATCCAATGCTTGATTTCAGTCAGTCTTAATGTCTTAGAAATAACCATCAGTTCCTCTTTTCTCTTGCTCTGTAGCTCTGTAGGTGATGGTTGTGACAAAAATGTACTAACATCCATTGCTGGTGTTTTTCCTGACATACAAGCTTTAAATTAGCTCGGAAAAAACAATTAGCTAATAAATTACAAAATCTCCAAAAGTTTAAGATCCCAAAACTCCAATTTTAATCTGAAAAGATGAAAAATGTTATGAGCCCAGAGGACCCCAAAACCTAGCAGCAACAGATATTCATCAAGACAAATGGTTACTTAAAGAAAAGTTGCTTTTAATTATCTTTCAACATAAAAACAGGATCAAACTTTAACTTATTACTATTAACTTAACCTCCTTCTAATTCTAAGTGCACGTGTATGTAAGTTCAGAAAAGTTCTTTGATTCATAGTTCAATCATACTTCTCACTCCTTCAAGTTCACTGGTTGCAGGCAATTCTTATACTGTGCACAGAATTTAATATTTGTGAATTTCACCAGGCTTTGGTGCTTGAAAGGTAAATGATTACTGCTCAGGAAGGTTATTGTTGGTTTTCAGAGAGAATGTTGTTCACAAACTGATCCCTTCTAATCAGCCATGTCAGTATCTTGCTGAAGAAACTTGCCTCTTCAGGGTTTTCCAGATGACAACCTCTTTGTTTCAGGTCACCACAGAGTTCCTTTTTGTTTCCCTTATTTCAAGTGAAACATTAAGCAGCCAGTCCTCTCCTCTTCTTGTATGGCCCACAAGAGCTTTGACTAGGCTGAACTAAGAACTCACAATCCATCTTCTTCTTCTTCTCTCTCTCTCTTCCCCTTCCCCCTCCCCTCTCCCCCCCGAGAAAAGCCTGTTTTACTCTCTCTGCTTGCAAAAATCACATGATGCTGTTAGAACAGCCAATTGCACTTGGACAGCCTGCGGCTCCAGACGTAATCCTCCAACTTCTTTCAATTGTTGCTATCCAAAACAACAATCCATCTGCGAAGTCTCTATAGGCACTCCCCCAAAGCTTTTGCAAAGGCACTTGGAGCCGGATTGTCTGGCTTGAGCAGAGCTCTAGTATTTTAAATGAGATCTGTTTTGAAGTGTTTGTATGTGACCTACACTTAAAAAAAAAACTGACACAAAATATCTCCTTTAAAACATATCTATATTCAATGTAAAATACAACATAATCTATCACAGTCCCTACTGTATCAGTCTCCACTACCATTCTGGCAATGCATTCCAAGCACCCACGAGACTCTGTAGGGGGAAAAATAAACTCCCCTAAATTTTCCTTCATTCACCTTCACCTTAATCAGAAGTTCTCTGCTATTTACTACTGTCACCCAAGGAAAAGGTACTGTCCATCACTTCAAAGTGAAAAGTCCGAAGTCACTCAACCTTAGTACTAGCTATATTTTGCCAAAGCATTGCTATAGTCTGAAATAAGCATCTTATTTTTGAGTAGACTATAGTAACAGATTAAAGGTTATTAACAAGGCACTAATTTTAAGGAGGAAAAACCCAACACCCAACCCCAACCAACCAATTTTCCCTTGCAACCGCTGCAATCGTGTCTGCCTGTCCCGCATCGGACTGGTCAGCCACAAACGAGCCTGCAGCTGACGTGGACTTTTTACCCCCTCCATAAATCTTCGTCCGCGAAGCCAAGCCAAAGAAAAAAAAAGAATTTTAAGGTAATTATTTGGCAGAAGATGAAGAAATATATGAGGAAATATTTTAAAATCTTTTATTGTGATTGGAAACATGTTGCCTGATATGATGGTGGAAGCAACTTTCAAGAGGGATTTGCCAAAACTGAGTAAATTATTTGTGGAGTTATGAAGAAAGACAGAGGGTGGGATCAGTTGTTTAGCTCCATAAATTAATTGGTTCAGATAAAATGTGTTTAATGCTATTCTGCATTATGATTCTTTTTCAGGAGAAAGACCCTGCATGATCTTCCATCCTTCTGCTGCCAAGAATATAGAAATTCAAATGCTACTGAGAATGAGATGACATTAAATTAAGCTCCACATTCAGTTTTTTGGTCCAAAGCAACCACATGACAGGTTGAGTGGCTCAAATTTGGCAGAATGTTTGGAGACATGTTTGAGGAAGAGGAAGACTCTGCCTTTATGTGCGAGAGCAAAGTAGGGGATGGGAGAAAATCAAGAAAAAATTACTCCGAGCCACCGGCGCAACGAGCAGCCTGTAACCTCAGTGGAATCAAAAACCAGGGAGGCACCTGCTACCTCAACTCACTACTTCAAACATTGCTGTATACGCCAGAATTCCGAGGTAAATTATTTAATGTTAGAATGAAATAGATAGTTAGAATGAAATAGATATAAGAAAGGGTTATAATATTTAGTATTCAAAGTTGAATCCATTTTTCTTCACTTTTCACTTTTTTTTGTTTCCTTTGTGTTTTTACAGCAAAATATAAACATATTTACAATTCTTTTAGTCAATGCATCTGGTTCCTTCTGCAACAATATATCCTAGACTAATGGTATGAAAGTCTCCTGTGTCTGATATTCTCTGATTTATCAACATGTTAAGGTAAACTCGAAGAGGTTCTACAAATATGTTAAGAGTAAAAGGATAGTAAGGGACAAAATTGCGATGTTCAGGCTGCCCTTGGGCCTTCCCCCTGCACATGGTCCTGAAGGAGCCTCAACGAGGCCACCTCACTGGACAGATGCCCTGTGCCCCATATCCAAGACTTTACTGCCAACTTAAAGGGGGCATGGGTGTTTTCAAAGATCGATTTAATCAGGGGTTATCATCAAATCCCAGTGCACCTCAAGAACATATGCAAAACTGCCATAATCACCCCCTTTGGCCTATTTGAATTCATGAGGATGCCCTTAAGAATGCTGCTCAGAATTTTCAGTGGCTGATAGATGTGGTGGACCATGACCTCCTATTTGTGTTTATCCACTTGGACGATATCCTTATTGCTAGCCGCAACTATTCAGAGCACACGGCCCACCCTAGACAACTATTCAATTCACACGCCTGCAGTAGTTCGGGCTGACTATTAACCCCACCAAGTATCAGTTCAGGCGGGACACAATTGCCTTCCTGGCGAATCGTATTGACAGGTACGGGGCGAAACCACTGCCCGAGGAGATGGAGGTGCGGTTCATGAAACGTCGCATCGTGAAGGGGGAGCAGGTGTTCGTCGGTATGATTAACATTGATTCATACTGGCAGCAGCTGGAATCATGCTCCCCTTTTTTGGGCCCATGGTGGGGAAAAATAAAGATATTGCCTGGGACGGGAAGATCTCTGAGGCATTCCAGAAGGCGAAGCACGCTTTGGCCAATACCACCTTTTTGATTCACCCCAGGCCGGAGGCTCTGACTGCCCTCATGGTGGGCGCCTCCAGCACTGTGGTCGAAGGGATCCTCGAACAGCTGATTGACAGGCAATGGCAGACCCTGTCCTTTTTTAGCAGGCATCTCCGGCCACCTGAACTTAAATATAGCACCTTTGACCAGGAGTTATTGGTACTGTACTTGGCAGTCAAGCATTTCTGATACTTCCTGGAAAGCAGACAATTCAAGGTCTTCACAGAACATAAACTACTGACTTTCGCCTTCTACAAAGTTTTTGACCCGTGGTCTGTCAAGCAGCAGAGGCACCTTTCCTACATGCCTGAATTCACCACGCACATCTAGCACATTGCCGGGATGTGCATTGTGGTGGCTGATGCACTCTCCCGTCCTGCTATCGAGTTCATCCACTCCCTATCCCAGGGCATAGATTATTCAGCCTTTGCCAGGACACATGAAGACCCTGAGATCCTGGTGTATAGGACGGTGCTTTCTGGGCTGCAGCTGGAGGATGTTGTCATCTCCCCAGCAATTAGATGCTCCTCTGCGACATCTCCACTGGCAAACTCTGCCCCATTTTGCTGGCAGCATGGTGAAGGCAGGTCTTTGACGCAGTGCACAACTTGATGCATCTGGCCATCAGAACCACGGTGAAGATGGTGGTCAGCAGGTTCATCTGGCATGCGCTCTGCAAGCAGGTCAATGGGTCAAAGCCTGCACGCTCTGTCAGGTGTCCAAGGTGCAAACTCACTCTAAAACACCTCCCCAAACTTTTGAGCCAGCACGGCATAGGTTCAGCCACGTCCACATCATCATTGTGGAGCTGCTGCCTGTTTCCCGTGGGACAAGATACCTCCTCACCATGGTTGACCGCTCCATGATATGACGGAGACCTTCGCCAGAGCATTAATCAACACCTGGGTGTCCAGGTTCAGAGTTCCAGAACATCTCACCTCTGATGGGAGTGCAGTTTACCTCAGAGCTCTGGGCAGAATTGGCCAAACTATTGTAAACCCAATTCCACCACACCACAGCATATCACCTGCAGGCCAACGGGTTGGTGGAGTGGTGCCACAGACACTTAAAAGCTGCCTTGATGGCCTGGCTCAAGGGGCCAAAATGGGTGATGAAAGAGGACTTTAATGCATCTGCAGCAGAAATGGTCTACTCCGCACCCTTTGTAATCCCAAGGAAGTTCTTGGCTGCCACCAAAGATCCAGAAACCCCCATGGTGGCACTGAAACAGCTGAGGGAAAGACTGGGTACCCTAGCCCCTCCACAGCCCCCAACGCAAGGCCAGCCCAAATTGTTCGTCCCCAAAGACATGCATACGTGCAAATATTTTTTTGTGTGACGGGGAGTGCACCGGACACCCCTCCAACGACCATAAGAGGGGCTGTACAGGGTCGTCAGGTGGCCCATGTAAACATTAGCCAGCCAGTCGAGATTCAGCCTCCACGACGCAGAGGTAGGCCGCCTAAAGCGGCAACGGACACTCCAGTCGCCAGTTGTGGGGGGTGGGGGGGTCATTTAGCGGACCGTGAACTGAGTCACGACCCAGCTCACAAAATGGCCGGCTAACACGACGATCATGAGAGCTCCGCAGGGACCAACAGCCATCGTTCCCAAGTGGCCTTCCACATGGCGGGAAACCGTGGGAAACAGCAGGAACCTATTGGGTTGGCACTGCGATGATGCCCCTTCTGTTGTCAGAGGCAGGGAGTGAATATTAGCAGAGCTGGCAGAGCAATAAATCAATCTTCATCCTCGACTCAACTATGTGTGTGTTCTTACTCCTCAAGTCACATAGTGCCCATGCTACAAGCCAAAATTAATTAAACCTGATCACCAGATCATTATATTATTGCTTTTTGGGGGACCTTGCTGTAAGCAAAAATTAATTGATAGGTTTTCTGCACTTCAAGGATGTAGTTTATAGGTTTTTCCTGAATGTTTTCAGGTTGTAAAAAGCATCAGCAGCTTCCTAACCTCGAGTACTTGCCTGAGTGGGCTAAAAGAATTTGAATTACAAATTGTTCTGTAATGTAGTAATGCACTTCGCAGTACTTTGTGACAAATTATGTGAACAAAACTTTTAAACCAAGTATTTGATTATGACTGCTGCCATTCACTCTTTTCCCCAAAAAACTTTGTTTTTAGAATATTATGCATAATATTGGATGGTGCAACACTTAAAACTACAGAGGGAAAATAGGTGGAATATTGGAAGGAACAAAGTGTTGTTTATATTTTCAGGATTATATTTGCCTCTGAGTTGAGCTTTCAACATGATGTTCATTTCCTTTGTAGAGGCGAAAACAATAATCTTCCATCTCCATAATATCTCCACTTCACATATTTCACATTCTTCATTGCTGAAGCTTACATTTACAGGCATTCGGTACTTTTGCTAAGTCTAATCCAATGATTTCATAGCTATTTACATTTCTGCTCAGTGTTAATTTAAAAATTGCCTTCCCCATAAACAAACAAGCACCTGCTCAATTTAAATTTGCTGATGTACATGGACTCCAGTACTTCTGCTTTATAAATTTCCTTGATCTATATTTTCAAAAATGAAAGAAGCCTTAGGATATCATTTGGTGTACCAATTTGTATAGCTACATACTCATAGGAGTGGTGCATCGATTGTCTATTGACTGTGCTAGCTGAGGAAAACAAAACATGAATTTAAGTTGATCTTACTTCTTATGTCTGATTAGAAATCTTTTGACATATTAAGTTTTCATCCCAGTAGTTACTTAAGTATGATTGAGTGGTATTCTTTCAATCACCTTTATAGGTGATGAATTCTGAAACTCTGATTTTAAAAAAAGGTTCCCTCACCACCTCTAATCATTTTAAATTGCTTTAAAAAGTCAGAATCTTTTCACCGTGGCGGGGATATTAAAAAAACAAAAGGTAAAAGGAAGGGGTTTTAAAAGGATTTGCGAGTTTAAGTTTTGTTTACAAATATTGGTTGATATCTGGAACATATTAGATACTATTGCTGTATTCAAGAGGCATTTAGACTGAGATGAATAGACGAGGCACAGAAGGATAGGATCCAAATGCAAATGAGATAACTGTAGATGGTCCAAAAGGTCAGCATGGATATGGTGGGCTGAAGGGCATGTTTCTGTATTGTACAACTTTGACTCCATGCCCTTATTTATTGACATTGGCACCTTAAGTCTATGCCCTCATGTATTCCGTAATCCTGCCACAGTGAAACGATTCTGACTGTCTCTCCTACCTATTGCCCCTCCTTTTATATTATCTCTTTGGCAAAGAAGTGTAGATTCTATAATAACATAACATAACAATTTACAGCACGGAAACAGGCCATTAGGCCCTTCTAGTCTGCACCGAACCAAACACCCCTCTCTAGTCCCACCTCCCTGCACAATGCCCATAACCCTCCATCTTCTTCTCATCCATATACCTGTCCAACCTTTTCTTAAATAATACAATTGACTCCGCCGCCACTATTTCTCCCGGAAGCTCATTCCACACGTCTACCACTCTCTGAGTAAAGAAGTTCCCCCTCATGTTACCTCTAAACCTCTGCCCCTTAATTCTTAACTCATGTCCTCTTGTTTTAATCTTTCCTCCTCTTAACAGAAATAGTCTATCCACATCCACTCTGTCTATCCCTTTCATAATCTTAAATACTTCTATCAAATCCCCTCTCAACCTTCTACGCTCCAAAGAATAAAGACCTCATCTGTCCAATCTCTCCCTATACTCTAGATGCTTAAACCCAGGTAACATTCTGGTAAACCTTCTCTGCACTCTCTCCTTCCTATAATTAGGCGACCAGAACTGCACACAGAACTCCAAATTAGGCCGCACCAACGTCTTATACAATCTCAACATCACCTCCCAACTCCTATATTCCATGCAATGATTGATAAAGGCCAGCATTCTAAAAGCCTTCTTCACCACCCTATTCTCGTGAGTTTCTACCTTCAGGGAACGATGTACCGTTACTCCTAAATCTTTCTGCTCTTCTGTATTCATCAATGCTCTCCCATTTACCACGTATGTCCTGTTCTGATTCTTCTTACCAAAATGAAGCACCTCACACTTATCAGCATTAAATTCCATCTGCCATTTTTCAGCCCACTTTTCTAAGCAGCCCAAATCCCTCTGCAATCCTTGAAAACCTTCTTCATTATCCACTATTCCACCTATCTTATTATCGTATGCATATTTACTAATCCAATTTACCACCCCATCATCTAGATCATTAATGTATATAACGAACAACAATGGGCCCAATACAGATCCTTGAGGCACACCACTGGTCACCGGCCTCCAACCTGACAGACAATTATCCACTACCACTCTCTGGCCTCTCCCTTTCAGCCAATGTTCAATCCATTTGACTATCTCAAAATTTATACCTAAAGACTGCACCTTCTTAACTAACCTTCCATGTGGTACCTTATCGAAGGCCTTACTGAAGTCCATATAGACAACATCCACTGCGCTACCCTCATCCACATTCCTAGTCACCTCTTCAAAAAATTCAATCAGATTGGTCAAACATGACCTTCCTCCCACAAATCCATGTTGAGTGCTCCTGATCAGACCCTGTCTATCCAGATGTTTATAAGTACTATCTCTAAGAATTTTCTCCATTAATTTACCTACCACAGACGTCAAACTTACAGGCCGATAGTGTTAGGTAAAAACATCATGAGCTGGGAATGTAGAGGGAGTCACCCAGTGCTGGGCCATAACAAGATGCAGTTGTGACCTTGTACTCTCAAGATAAGAGTGGGGATGACAAATTGATGTGCAGGAGGCTAGCAGAGAGGGACAGCAACAGTTTATTCATTGGACAATGTCATGGTATGATAATTTACTAAGTACGTATCCTAAGGTATATAAAAAACACCACTTGCTGATAACGGCAGAATGCGCCTTCTCCAACTAACACTGTTAGTTGCAAGTGTTACAATCCGGCAATAAAGAACAAAGAACCTTGATTTCGACTCAGTCTGGTGTTTGACTCACTCATTCATGAACAAAGCAGACCTAACAATTGTAGCCAGGCTTCCTCCTTGAACCCTTTTTAAATAACGGAACCACATGCGCAATGCGCCAATCCTCCGGCACTATCCCCATATCTAATGACATTTGGAAAATTACCGCCAGAGCCTCTGCTATTTCCTCCTTCACTTCTCTCAATGTCCTGGGGAAGATCCCGTCTGGACCCGGAGACTTATCCACCTTTATATTCTTCAAAAGCCCTAAAACTACATCTAATCTCTATATTCCCCATATTTACCCAATTTGCTTTTTTTTATCTCACATCTCCCAATATCCTTCTCCTTAGTGAATACCGAAGAAAAGAAACTGTTCAATATCTCCCCCATTTCTCTAGGCTCCACACACAGTTTCCGCTCTGATTCTCTAAGGGACCAATTTTGTCTCTAACTTTCCTTTTACCATTAACATATTTGTAGAACTCTTTTGGATTAGTTTTCACCCTGCTTTCCATAGTTTCCTCGTACCTTCTTTTAGCTTTCCTAATTCCTCTCTTAAGATTCCTCTTACATTCAATGTATCTTTCAAACATCCCCTTAACTCCATGCTTCTTATATCTAATGTATGCCTCCCTTTTTCTTCGAACCAAGTTTCCAATATTCCTTGAAAACCTCGGCTCTCTCAAACCTTTTGCCCCTCCTTTTAACCTAACAGGAACATAAAGCTTTTGCACTCTCAAAATCTGATCTTTAAAAGACTTCCATCTCTCTACTACATCCTGCCCATAAAACAAATTGTCCCAATCCACACCCTGCAAGTCCTTTCGCATCTCCTCAAATCTAGCTTTTCCCCAATCAAAAACCTCAACCCTTGGCCCTGACTTCTCTCTTTCCATAATGACATTGAAGCTGATGGCATTATGATCACTGGACCCGAAGTGCTCGCCAACACTAACCTCCGTCACTTGACCCATCCCATTTGCCAACAGAAGATCTAACACTGCTCCTTCTCTGGTTGGCACCTCTACATATTGTTGTAAAAAACTATCTTGCACACATTTCACAAACTCTAACCCATCCAGTCCTTTCACAGAATGTGTTTCCCAATCTATATGTGGAAAATTAAAATCTCCCATAATTACAACCCTGTGCTTATCACAAATATCTACTATCTCCCTACAGATTTGCTCCTCTAGGTCTCGGTCCCCTCCGGGTGGTCTATAATACACCCCTACAAGTGTAACCTCTCCTTTCCAACTCCTCAGTTCCACCCAAATAGCCTCCGTGGATGTGCCCTCTAATCTATCCTTCCTAGGCACCGCTGTAATATTTTCCCTGACAAGCAATGCAACCCCACCTCCTCTTGCCCCTCCGACTCTATCACACCTAAAACCACGAAACCCAGGGATATTCAGCTGCCAATCACATCCCTCCTGCAACCATGTCTCACTAATCGCTACCACATCATACTTCCAAGTATCAATCCACACCTTCAGCTCATCCACCTTTTTTACAATACTCCTGGCATTAAAATATATGAATTTCAGAGATTTCCCAATTTTTAATCCCTGTTTTCCCTCATCTTTAATAACAACGTTATTTACTTTTCCTGCCAATTGCCCTTCATCTTCTTCCAGAGCATTTCCCTTCTCTATCACCTGCCCATCCATATTCAAATACTTACTACAAACTTTCTTTGTTTGCATTCTATCCTTCTCCTTACTGCTCTGTACTATTTTGTTCCCTCCTCCCAACCATTCTAGTTTAAAGGATCCTGAGTAGCCCTAGCAAATACCTCTGCCAGAATTCCAATCTATTCTATCCAAGTCTCCCATAATTGCACTGAATATCTATTAGTATCTATTCATGGTCTTAATACTTCCATTCTAAAAACTCCACCCTAGGAATTTTCTGAGAATTTTGCAATCCCCTAATCATGGCATATTGTGTATTCCCATTCCTTAAATGGTATGTTCAGTTTAACAAATTCCTGTCTCTTAAATCCCTTTCCTAAATTTCTTACATTTCTGTTTGGACCATGCTTAAAACTCTCAACTTTAGTCAAGTGTGACAGAGTATATAGATATGTTTTTGGGAGATAAATTTGGGAAAGGTTTGTTAGTGTAGGTCACAAACACTTTAAAACAGATCTTATTTAAAATACTGGAGCTCTGCTAATGCTAGACATGTCGGGGCCTCAGAGCCTTTGCAAAAGGTTTGGAGAGGGCCCAAAAGACTTCACTAATGGATTGTTGTTTACAGAAAGGCAACAGATGAAAGAGCTTGTTGGAGGGGAACTTGCTGTTCTAAGAAGATCATGTGGTTTTGCAAGCAGAGAGAATAAAACAGGCATTCTCTGTGTGTGAGAGAGAGAGAGGCGCGCGCACACACACACACACACACACACACACACACACACACACACACACACACACACACAGATCACTTCTACTGTGCTAGTCAGCAACAGCAGCTGGGACTGGAACAGGACAACCTGGCAAACTTGTGGAAACCCTATTTGGAAGGCTGGTTGTGAGTTCTTAGTTTTGCCTGGTCAAAGCCCTTGTGGTTCATGCAAGAGGAGAGGACTGACTATCTAATGTTTCACTTGGAATAAGAGAAACAAGAAGGAATTCTGTGGAGACCTGAAAGAAAGAGGTTATCATCTAGAGAAGCCTGAGGGGGCAGGTTTCTTTAGAAAGACACTGAAGTGGTTGGGTGTCCATCATATAACAAATCCCTCTCTGAAAACTGAAAAGAACCTTCCTGAGCAGTAACTATTTACCTTTCAAGCACCAAAGCCTGGTGAACTTTATAAATATTAAATTCTGTGCACAGTATAAAAATTGCTGCCTACAACCAGTGAACTTGGAGGAATGAGAAGTGAGATTGGACTATGAACCAAAAAACTGTCTGAACTGACACATACATTACATACACATGCGCTTAGAATTAGAAGGGGGTTAAGTTAGGTTAGTTAAGTCAATAGTGATAACTTAAAATATGATTCTGTTTTTATGTTTAAAGATAATTAAATGCAACTTTTGTTTAAGTAACCCTTTGTCTTGGTGAATATCTATTGCTGCTGGGTTTTGGGGTCCTCTGGGCTCATAACAGTAGCCCTTCCTAATGCCGATGCTTTCATATATGTAAACTGTGAGGTGCCTTGGGACACTTTTCAATGTCATTGGCTTTATATAAATGTACTTGTTGTTCCTGAAATTAATGCATGACTTTTTCTTTCTTTAAATTAGAATCATTATTTGCTCTAGGACCTGAGGAACTGGGAGATTTGTCAGATAAAGATAAGCCAAAATCGAAGGTCAGAATGTTTGCATTTATCTGATGTCTCATGTTTGCAATTATATTTTGTCCTGAATTTGTAAACAGATATTTTTAGTACATCAAATCTGCACAAAGTTAAATTTTGATTATTTGAAGGCTATTTGTAGGGCATTGGCTACTTCAGACAATTTTTATTTTAGTTTGAAGTAAAATAAATTGGTTGTACTAATGCATATGATATGATTTACATTGGGCTATTACCCTCCCATTTTCTTGTCAGCTTGCAAAAAAGTAATAGAAATTCATAGCTCCAAATTAAGTATTCATTTCCTCATGGTCAAACAAAAACCAATTCATGCTATCCAACTTTTCAGCTCTTTTGACAACCTAAACTTTTGGTTATAGCAGATCATTATGCTTTTACAGGAGCTTTTTAAATGATTTGCAGGTTTTTGCCTCAACCATCTTTTCAGGTAGGGTTCCAGACACCATCACTTTTTGGGTGATTTTGCCTTTTTCTCTGTGCCCTCTTCCTATTAAGAAATCCATGCCTGTGTTTTCCTTCACTTCCGATGCTCACCCTTTATCTTTTGATATTTGTGGTGAGAGAACTGGATCCTCAAATAAAGTCTCCAATTTACAAGAAAAATTGATGTGATAAATAGAAGATAGCACTGCAGTATAAAATAGGCCCTTTGGCCCGTGATGTTGTGGCAGCCCACACACACACACACACCAATTCTGTCCTTGCATCTGTAATGATTACAACACTGTAATTCTACATACTGATTTATGCTCTAAGTTCATCTCTTTTATTTTTAATACTCCTTGCATTGAAATAGACACATTTCAAAAAGGTTCCTCCCTTACCTACCTGTCCTTCTTCACAAATCCATAACACATTGCTTCATCCTTTCCACCTACTCTTTGTTTCTGCCCTCATAATCTGGTTCCCATTTCCTTCCCAAACTAGTTTAAGATCTCCCTCACAGATCAAGCAAACCTGCCCACTAGGATATTGATTCCTCTCCAATTCAGTGGGAGCCTATCCTTTTTTTTCAGGTCATACCTTCCCTAGAAGAGATCCTAATGATCCACAAATCTGAATCCCTGCCCTCTGCAACAACTCTTCAACCATGCAATAATCTGCCACATTTCCTATTTTGCCCTTATTGGCGCACGCCACAGACAGCAATCCTGAGATTACCACCCTTGAGATTCTACTTTTCGGCTTCCTTCCTAACTCCCTATATTTCCTCTTCAAGACCACATCCTTATTCCTATCTATGTTATTGGTACCAATGTGAACCACAACATCTGGCTGCTCACCCACCTGCTTGGGAATATTGTGGACTCGATCTGAGATGTCCCTGACCGCAGCACCTCTGGGAGGCAACGTACCATCCCATCTCTGAACAAATAAATACTCAATTTCTGATAATTCACTAATAACCATGCCTTGAACCTATAAAATCATGTTTTTATATACTTTTTTGCATCTGTAGCCAATGTATTTCCAGGACTACGCTCAATGTGAAGAGCTGTAGTGTTGGTGTGACGTAATAGGTCTTATTAGCAATCCCTCTTCCTAATTTCCTCTTGTGATAGATAAATCTAATTAAAGTTCACATTTGGGATGGCCTCTTCTCTAACCATTTACGACTTTGTAGGAACAATTAACATTATCGTATAGTGGTTTGTAATATGAGAGCCTATTTTGGTACATGTGGCACACATACATGGGTACATAATTGCCAAATGGAATCAATCCAAAAGGAGCAGTTAAATTTTTCTTTATTGCTTTGATATCATGTGCTAATAATTCAATATTAACATGTTCAATGGTGTTCATTTTATTCCTCAATTATGAAATTTGTTCCAATATATAAAAGAACTGAGTTTTCACTGTTCTATTCAGTAAATTCCTGAAGCTATAACATGTCAACATAATTGCCTGATCTAATATGTCGTGACTAAAGGACCATCTTGAATTATGGCAGCTGCTTCCATTACAAAGGCATTTGATATGGTGCTGTGTTGGGGAATCAAAGGAGCTGGGGCAGCATGAATAGAAAATTGGTTAAAAATAAATGGCGGAGCTGTAGCAACAGCAGTGCTGCCGCTGCTGCAGATCCAGGCAGAGTGGGGAGTGGAGATGTAGCGCTCCTCCACAAGGTTCTACTGCCCAATCCAACTACTAACAGCTTTATACAGACTTTAAACTGTCTGTTAAAGGAGTCAACAGAATTTTATTTTAAAATCCTGCATTCATGGGGTCTGATTCTAAAGTGGTGTCACCTGTGTTAGAAGTGGTCTTAAGGGGTTGCAGACTCTAGGGGAGCAGAGGATTTGTGCAGGGCAACAGAATATGGGGAGAACACCAGGCCCCCATTTCAGAAGGAAAAACAGAGGAGACGAACTTACAGATGATGAGCTTGGTGGTGGAGCAGTAAGGAGCTCTGTGTCTGGCTGAAGAACACACAGGCGGTGGACTGTTGGGGATTCGAGGTGAGGAACCCATGCAGGCTGAGAGCTGTTGGCAATGTGGTCAAAGGACTCTCACCAAGCTGCAGACTGTTGGAGACTGGTTCAAGAGGGTGCAAGGGGCTCCTGAGGGTTATTAGGGCATTGAAGGCTTCCTGATTTGTCAGAGATTTGGATCCGCAACTCAGGTTGCGGATGGTTTGGACTTGAGTCTGTGTGTCTGCAGAGGCTAAGGAAGTATTGGAGACAAATCCACAGACCCTCCGTGACTCTGGACTCTCATTTGGTTCTCTTTCTCAGACTGAAAGGGATACTGAGCAATTTCAGCTGATAACGATTCTCTGTCTGCCTTATGACAGATTAAATGCAATTATCTGCAATATTACATTTCTTTTATTACATGACAATAACAGAATCTTGAATAGAGTGGGTGTGAAAGTTTGTTCTTCGGATTAGGAGGAAGTACACAGTGGAGTTCATTCTAGGCCAGTGCTGCTGATTTTGTTAATGATTTGGACTTGCATGTTGAGTTGAGTCTTTAAATTTGCAGATGCCGCAAAACTTGGCATAGTAAACTTGTGGAGACAAAGGAAATATATCTTGAATAGATCCAGACAGATTGGCGCATTGGGAGGGGAGGTGGCAGATGTAATAATGCTGAGAAATGTGACGTTTTACGATATGGCAGAGATTGAGAAATGAATGTACATGATGACAGAGCACAATTTGGGTATAGGTATTATGTAGAGGTCTTGGGAGGGGGGTGATATGTACATAATTAATTGAATGTAGTAGGGCAGATTGAAGAAAGTGGTTAAAATAACAATAAAATCAAGTCCTGGGATTTATGAGTAGACTAGAGGCATGAGCACAAGATCCTTTAAAACATTGGATTAGGCACAATTATGTGCAGGTCTGGATATTACAATTGAATAAGAATGTCAGAACTTTACAGATGCAAAAATAGTACAAAGGATGGAGGACTTCAATTATGTGAAGAGACTGGAGAAGGTGGGTTGTTCTGACTAGAAAAGTGATCACTATGTGGGAATCTGGTGGAGATGTTTGAGGTCATAAATGGTATGCTGTTCCAATTAGAGTGAGTCAAGAAATACTGGAGGTCGAGAAAATACACTTCAGAAAAAAGAAAACAGGAATGATTTCAGGAGAAGGTATATTACATCATAAGTGTTTTGAATCTGGGATGTACTGCAATAGATTCATTCGAGCTGGATATGTATCTCAAAAGAACCTAGGGAATTGATGTTTCTGAGTAAATATCCACAATACAGGAGAGAAAGAGCTAAGTGAATCCTAGGACAATGTGGGAAATGAGGCAAGAAATTGCTGGGCCCCTTGCAGAAATAATTGCATCATATGTAGCCAAAGGTCAGGTACCAAAAGACTGTCAGTTGACTAATGTCAAATGAATCCTAGGACAATGTGGGAAATGAGGAAAGAAATTGCTGGGCCCCTTGCAGAAATAATTGCATCATATTTAACCATAGGCCAGGTACCAAAAGACTGGCAGTTGGCTAATGTCAAGTCTTTCTTCAGATGGGCTGTAAGAACAAGCCAGGGAATGACACACCAGTGAGCCAAGTATCAGTGGTGGGAAAGCTAATGGAGGGGATTCTAAGAAATGGGGCCTATCAGTACTTGGATAGGCAAGGAGTGATTAAGGATAGAGAACATGACTTTGTGTGTGGGACATCATGTACAAATTTGATTGGGTTTTTTGAAGAGTTGAAAAAAGGATCCATGGATTTTAACAAGGCCAAGCCCCACATCGTGGGCTACTTCGCAAGTTTAGATCATGAAGCATCCAAGATGAGCTAGCTAATTGGATTCAAAATTCTCTTGGTGGAAGGAGTCATATGATCACAATAAAGGTTGTTTATCAAACTGGATACCTGTGAATATTGGTAGTGCATGACTCATTGCTGATCCACTGTAATTTGTCATCTCTATTAATGATTTGGATGACAAGGTTGTTAATATGGCGCCTCACAGTTCAGCGGGCAGCAACCTCCTTTGAAGAAGACCGCAGAGCCCACCTCAATGACAAAAGACAAAGGAGGAAAAACCCAACACCCAACCCCAACCAACCAATTTTCCCTTGCAACCGTGTCTGCCTGTCCCGCATTGGACTTGTCAGCCACAAACGAGCCTGCAGCTGACGTGGACATTACCCCTCCATAAATCTTCGTCCGCGAAGCCAAGCCAAAGAGAAAGAGGTTTGCAAATGACATCAAAATTAGTTATATAGATGTCCATGAGGAAGGCTATCTAGGATTACACGGAAGATTGATCAACTGGAGAAGTGGTCCAGCAAATGACAGAAGGAATTTAACTCAGACTGTGTGTGGCATTGCATTTTTATGGCAAACCAGGTCAGAGGGCTCTAGACAGTGTTGTAGAACAGAGACCTTGTGTATAAGTAACGGTACCCTGTCAAATATTTTCTGAACCCTGGACACTCATGAATATATATGCCC
Organism: Narcine bancroftii; assembly: GCF_036971445.1. Taxonomy (NCBI): domain Eukaryota; kingdom Metazoa; phylum Chordata; class Chondrichthyes; order Torpediniformes; family Narcinidae; genus Narcine; species Narcine bancroftii. The sequence goes on from NC_091472.1 coordinate 224,447,377, forward strand.
CTAATTTTGATGATGAAAAATTTATACAAAATGTCTCTTTGCAATTGGCGGAAGGGCAGGAAAATGTCTTAATTGGAGGGGACTTCAATTTTTACCTGGATTTGGTAATGGACAAATCAGCCAAGAAAGTGACAAGAGCGCGGGTGGCAAAAGCAATTCTGGCCTTCATGAAAGAGTTAAATCTGATGGATGCTTGGAGACAATGGCTTCCTGAAAGTGGCAATACAAGCAAAGAGGATGGTAAAGAAGGCATTTGTCAAGCTTGTCTTCATCTTTCAGGGCAAATAGTACATGAGTTAGGACATCATGCGATAGTTGCAGAAGAAATTGGTTAGGGTACATGAGATCAGATAAATATACACGTACAATTTATAGATGCAGCAAAAGTCCTATTTGATGTAGCCAAACAGATATGTAAGATACATCAACTGAAATAGCATAAATTAAATTATCATAATATTGCCAAGACAAGGGTTAATAAATATGAAAGGATAGATAAATATTCACATTTGCAGTTGGTGCAAGGAAAAACAAAGTGAAATTTCAGTGGTGTGGAAAGATCTTTGGGTTCAAGAGCTTGCTAACTGTTGGAAAGAAGTGTTCTAGAAACTTGAGGAACTGGTCTTCAGGCTTTTGTACCTTCTGCCTGAAGATAGCAGAAAGAAAAAATGATGCCCAAGGTGATGGGGGTCATTTATGATGTTGGCTGCTATCTTTTTTGAATCTTTTATTTTTGATTTTACAAAGACTTGTGTACATTCAATAAACACAACTTCACATTCTCTTTCCATGTAATATATTTTCAGTGTCCTTATTTTCCCATCCTTACACCCTTCACCCCATCCCTTAAATTATATAAATACCAAAATATAAAATTACAGACATATAAAAATCACCTAAATACTGAGAAAGACAACGATCCTCCTCAAGGCTGGAGGATCTCGGATATTAAATAAAAACGGGTCCAGGCAGAAACACACCACGTTCCCCATTTCATAATTTTTTTGGTAAATTTTATTTATAGTTTTACAGACTCGTATTAGCCAAGTGTTATGGGGGAACAATCCCCCCCATCCTTCACCCTCCTTCCTACTCAACCCAGGTAAAAGCATAAAAATCAATGATTAAAAATAATAATGCAAATACATAAGGGAAGAAAGAAGAAAAAAAGGGGGACAGGGGAGCCGGCAGGATTTCCAAATTGTTTAGTATTTCAGGGCTTGTGAGATCCTGTTATTCCTATTGAGAAAGGTCCTGGGAAGGCTAATCACACCTGCGTTTTGATGTGTCGCAGGTATGGCTGCCAAACCTCAACTAATGTGTCATATCTCCCTCTTAAGTTATAAGCAATTTTCTCCAGGGGAACACAACTTTCCATCCCCATGTTCCATCTTGCTGTGCTTGGCTGAGAGTCAGATTTCCAGGTAACCATTATGCATTTCCTGACCACTGCCAAGGTGACCTTCACAAATTGAATTTGATGTTTAGACAATCTTGGACTCGCATCCATAATATCCCCTAGCAGGAGCAAGGCTAGGTCCTGTGGATACTCCATCCCTGTGATGTTTTTTTTTCAAAACGTCCCCTAATTCTACCCAGAAGGATCTCACCTAGGCGCATAGCCATGTTGAATCTACATAAGTTGCTCTCTATACCACACCTAAAATACAAATCTGAGATTTCTGGTTTGAGCTTGTGCAATTTTTGCGGTGTGAAGTTGTATTGCACCAGCCTATATATGGAATTAATAACCGCTTTATTGCTGTCCCGGCAAAGGTCGGATCAGCATCGTTCAGGAATTGTTGTTCCCAAATCTGACTCCCATCTCTGCCTCACTTTATGGAGACCTGGTTCATTTTGGAACAGGAGATACATAGCTGAAATAAATTTGCGTGTGATTCCCCCTTTGAATTAGAGCCTCCATGTCACTACACAGCGGCAGGGCCATAGACAGACCTAATTTGTCCTTCAAAAAAAGATCAATTGAAGATAGCAGAAGAAGGTCTTGTTTGATAGGTTGAATTTGTTTTTTAATTGCTCAAATGACACGAGCTGCCCCTTCTCATAACAGTCCTCGATACACCTGATCCCTTTCTGGCACCAGGTGTCCAGGATCTTGTTACCCATAGTCACTGGGTTATGGGCATTTTAGGGGATAACCCTACTTTTAACCCAATAATCTGGTTTATTTTTTGCCATGTTTGGATTAAATGTTTCAGTATCGGGTTATCTTTTATTTGTGTAATTAACTTGGTGTCCAATTTGTAAATAATTTCTCTTGCTATCTCCTCCCCTGCTGTGTATAGACCAATTTGTGCCCAGGATGGTAAACCGTTCCCCTCAAAGAACGAGATAGCCTGGGCTGTCTGATAATATTTTTTTAAAAATCCGGCAGTCTCATTCCTCCCAGGCTATAGTCCAAAGTCAATTTGTCCCTGGAGACTCTATCTACTGTATTTTTCCACAGGAATTGTCATAACACATCCGCCAAGTATTTTGAAAAACTCAAGCAGCGGTATGGGCAAAGATTGAAAGAGGTATTATAGCCTTGTCATCACCTTCATTTTAATGCAGTTAACCCTGCCCTGCCCATCAACGTGATAGGCAGGTGCATCCACCTGCGTTAGTCCTCCTCAATGTTTCCAAGTAGGGCGAGATAATTCAATTTATATAAATTTTGTAAATTCTTATCTATCCATATTCCTAAACAATTCATCCCCTTTTGTAGCCACTTAAACTTACTCTCCCATTGGTATTTCTCGTATTCCCCTTTCGTTAGTGGCATTATTTCACTCTTAATGTAATTAATTTTATATCCCGATATTTTGCCATAGTCCTCTAGTATAGTCTGCAAGTTAGCCAATGACCCTGCTGGCTCTGTCAAATATATCAAAACATCATCCATGAATAAATTAATTTTGTGTTCTTCCTGGCCCACTCTAAACCTTTTGATGCCCAGATCCCAGTGAATGGCTTCCGCTAATGGGTTCAATCGCCAATATGAATAGAATAGGGGATAGCAGACAACCTGTCGACTAGATTTGGTCAATGGGAAAGCTGAAGATGTCAGTCCATTAGTGATAACTGGCCTTGGACTTATAGTACAGTGCTTTAACCCAATTTATGAATGAATGTCTGAATCCAAATTTCTCCAGCACTTTTACCAATAAAATCCCACTCCAGTCTATCAAATATTTTCTCAGCATCAAGTGAAACGGCTATTACTTTGGATCCGTCTTTGACTGTGCCAGGTGTATTGTATTAAGTAACCTATTTATGTTACCTACCGATTGACTTTTCTGCATGAACCCCACATGATCTGGATTTACTAATTTTGGTAGATACCGTGTAGCCAATATATTTACCAAAGCTTTAGCTATTATTTTATAATCAGTGTTCAAAAGTGATATTGGTCTATAACAGGATGGCTTTAGTGGGTCCTTATCCTTTTTAGGAATTACCGTAATTATTGCCATCGATAAAGACTCTGAGAGGGTATGGGACTTAGTTGCCTGTTCCACCACAATCATAAATACTGGCATTAACAGGTCCCTGAATTCTAAATAAAACTTAAGATAAAACTTAGGAGGGAACCCATCCTTCCCCCAGAGGCCTGTTAGTATGCAGTGAGCTCAATACTTTTACTATTTCTTCTTCAGAGAAGGGAGTATCTAACCCCTCCCAGTCCTCATATTCTAACTTTGACAATTCCAGGTTGGACAAGAATTCTTGCATTTTGTTCAAATCCCCCTTCGACTCAGATTTATATAATTGTATACAGAACTGTCTAAACACTTCATTTAATTCTTTCTGTTTATAAGAAATTCTGTGTGGTCCTGTTTGAATTGCATTGATTGTCTTTGCAGCTTCCTCTGCCCTCAGCTGCCAGGACGGTACCTTGTGGGCTCTTTCCCCCAGCTTATAGTACCTTTTGCTTAGATATTAATATTGCTTTTTCCATTTTGTATGTTTGCAAATTATTGTACTTGAGCTTTTTATTTATTAATGTTCTGTACTTTCCCTCAGAGCCTGATCTTTGGTACTCCTTTTCCAATTGAGTTATCTTTTGTTCCAATTCATTGACATCCCTGATTTGTTCTCTTTTAATATTTTTAGTATATCCAATTATTTGTCCTCTCAAATAATCTATTAATATGTCCCATAGCAGAAATTTATTGGCAGTGGAATCACAGTTCGTTTCGCAAAACATTTCTGTTTGAGCTCTAACATAACTGCAAAACTCTTTTTTTTAATAGCAGTGGGTTAAGGTGCCACCTATATGCCGTGGCTTGTTTATCTGGCATGACAGTAGTTAAGGTCAAAGGTAAATGATCTGATAATAGCCTAGCCGTATATTCAGTTTCTACAATTCTGCCCTCTAGCTGAGCCGAGGCAAGAAAAAAATCAATTCTGGTGTAAGAATCTTGCTGCTTCGTGTAGAAGGAGTAATCCCTCTCCCTCGGATGCCATTGTCTCCAAGCATCCACCAGATTTAACTCTTTCATGAAGCCAAGAGTTGCTTTTGCCACCCTAGCTCTTGTTACTTTCTTGGCTGATTTGTCCATTACTGGATCCAGGCAAAAATTGAAGTCCCCTCCAATTAAGACATTTTCCTGCTCTTCTGCCAATTGCAAAAAGACATTTTGTATAAATCTTTCGTAATCAAAATTAGGGGCATATATATTCATGAGTGTCCAGGGTTCAGAATATATTTGACAGTGTACCATTACAAATCTATCCGCTGTGTCTATGACCATGCTTTCGACCTTTACTGGGATATTTTTCCCTAATAAAATAGCTGCTCCCCTGGCCTTGGAGCTAAAGGAGGACACTATCACTGGTCCCACCAAAGTTCTTTTGTTTTTTATGTTCACTATATGCAAGGCAGGTCTTCTGCAGTACGGTCACATCCACCTTCATTTTTTAACATATGCCAAGACCCTCTTCCTTTTCACCCATCCATTTAAAACATTAACATTGCTCTTTTTCCTTTGATTGCCTCTTCTTACCCCTCTTACAGAATAATTTCCTTTCGCCAGCCCATAGTGCTCTTCCTTTTGCTTCTGCCAGCCAAATATAAAATAAATCCTAGAAAATTAAGACAAAAAGTTAAAAAATTCCAAACATAATATATGACCCTTGCACAATCCCCCCCCACCCCGCCCCAAATCCAACCCTCCTTTTCCCCAAGACACCAACACTGAACCTCTGGGCGCTACTGCCATTCTCATCCCGAGGGGTGTCCCTTGCACCCATCTTCGACACTCACCACCTACTTAGTCGCTTCTGAGCTCACAACAGACATTTTTAAGATGCCTACTTTTGTTAAACCAGTGTAATATTTGCTTTAATTGTTTTTACATTATACACAGCCAACTGTATATACAGCTTTTGGCCTAGGATCCCTTCTCTTCCCATCTCCTCTTGGGGTTTTTTATGGGTGGGAGACAAAGTATTAGCATATTTCAATGCCTCTCCAACCTCAGTAAAAAAAAATAATTCCTCCTTCCTGTTGCCAGGAATATTTTCAGGGTTGTTGGATACAGTAAAGTTGATCCAATTCCCTTGTTCCTCAAAATGTATCTGACTGGATCAAATTCCTTACTTTTTTTAAGGAGCATCATGGTGACGTCTGGATCAAAGAGGACTCATTCCCCCCGCCCCATATTCCACAGGGCCACCCCTCTCCATTGCTTTCAGAGTTGCTGCCAGTAAGAGTTTTTCCCTATCCTGGAATGTGGCCAACATAATCAGGACAGATTGGGGTTTCTGTCCCAGACCCGGATTTGAAAGGGGAGAACAACTATCCTTTTGTATTTGGAGGGCCCTTCCTATTCTCTCCCTCAACAATATTTTTAGGACCCATTTCCTAAAGAATGCTATTGGGTCCTTTCCTTCCATCTCCTCTTTCATCCCTACAATTTAATCTGCCCCATATTTTTTATTTTTCCCTTGCCCAGATTTTCTTGCCATTTTCTAATCTCTCCATATTACCTTCCATCCTTTCCACCCTTTCCTACAGTAGTCACCCTTTCTGATAGTTCTCTCATAGTTTTCCTAACTTCTCCCAGCTCTATTGATAAATCTCTTAAAATTTTAAATTCTGTTTTCTGAAGCCTCTATTACTGTTTCCATCATAACTTTGTTTTTCATAAAAGGTTCCAGTCCTTTTTTTCCTCTCTGTTTCGTTGTTTTTCTCCTGTCTGTCAGCGAAGTCGGGTTGTACATTTCATCCGCGTTGCTATGCCTGAGGCCATCACTGCTGGGTCAGAATCATCCCCGCCATCGCTGGAGCATCACTGCTGTGCCTTCTCAGCAGGCAAAGGTAAATCTGTTGTCTGTGGTGCTATTTGCACCTTTTCTTACACGTTGTTCTTTTGGAGGTCTGAACCTTGAACACTCACGCCTTCTTTTGCCCCGCTGTCAATCTCCATGCCTATGGCGTCCTTTGCAGGCTCCACAGTTTTCGCCGCCACGGGGCCATCGCAGGGGATCTTCACCGCCACTTCCATTGCCACCGCTGCCGTTGCTGACCTCCCTTCTGCCACTGGCACTCTCACTGCCAATGCAGCTCCACTCTCTGATGTCGCCACTGCCTCGCCAGCTCCTTTGTTCCACAGGGGTTGTGGGCGCAGCCTCTTCTTCACTATCGCTCTCTGTTCATTCCTGTTGCAAACCTTGGGCTTCGACCTGACACACCCGCCCTGACTCCACCTCATGATATCTGGATTGGTGCCTGGTCCTGCCATCGAATGGGTCCCACTACCTCTTGACCCCGTAGGCCCTCCAGATAGGATGTTGATTCTCGCCTCCCGCCGTTTCTCTCACCATGAGGCCTGCTCTCTTGGCATTTGTTGGACATTTGGGCCATCTTTTCTTTCAAAATTTTTTTTTGTCCTTGCCCATTCTTCTAACGTTGATTCTTCTATCAGGCACTTTTTCCCCCCACCTTCCTGCTATTTTACTGGTTGTTTCCTATGCTTTATTAATGATCATGCTAGAGCTTTGAGGAACCCAACTACCCCCTCCACTTCATCATGTTGGCTGCCTTCTTGAGGCAGCATTTCACATTGATGTTTTCAATAAATGGTAGGTTGGTATCTTTAATAGTCTTCATCAGTGTTCCAGGGTACTTGAGTACCAAACCAGGCCATGCTGCAACTAGCCAGTAAACCTTCCAAAGTCTACCTTTTTAAGTTTGATAGAGTATTTGATGACTTGCCAAATCACCTCAGACTTCTTAGAAAGTGGAGACATTTTTCACGGTTGCCTTGATGTCCTGGGTCCTGGAGAGGTCCTTTGGCAACTGGACTTAAAAGGAACTTGAAGGTACCGACCATCTCCATCCTCTCCTGTTAATGAAAACAGGAACTTAGTCCATAATAAGGGCCTTGGTCTTGCTGACATTGAGTATTGAGTATATTATCTGTATTTCATTGCTTTCTTTCCAGCTGTCTAAAGCAGTCATTGTTGGAATGAATGCAGGAAAGATTCACAAGAATTTTACTAGGACTGAAGCATTTCAGTTGCATGGAAAGGCTTGATAGGTTAGGACTTCTTTCCCTGGAGCATAGGAGGCTGAGTTATGACCATATAGAAGATACAATTGCCAAAGATAGCGGCGTCTGTGCTCAGCAGTGGCATCATGGGGTTGCAGATTCCAGGGGAGCAGAGAATCAGCACAGGACACCAGAAATGGGGATAATATCCCTCCTCCCCCAGGAGCGTAGGAGATGACCCTATAGACGGTGACTATAGCAGCAAACTAGTGAAGGGCTCAGCGGCTGAGGGACCCACATAGGCTGCAGGCGACTTACAGTTGGGGACCTGCACTGGCTGTTGGGATGCTGGAGACTAGCTCATGGGAAGCAGGCTTGAAAACCAGGATTCCAGAGGGTGCTGATGGCAAGAATGGCCCCCTAAAGGCCTCGGGAGCTGAACGCTTACAGATCTTGTTGGAGGTTTGATTCTGGAGCTCAGGCTGCCAATGAATTGAACAGGAGTCCGTGCAGCTGCAGAGGCTGCAGGAGCACTGGAGGCATCTCCACAGACACTCTGGAGTGTCTCTGGAGTTGCTCTCATTTGCTTCTCATTCTCCTATTGTCTGGAGCAACAGTCTCATGATAACTTTTTGTTTGCTTTACAGCAGACAAAAGTTATGTTATTTTTAATGTTACTAAGTGACAATAAAAGGAATCTTGATGAAATCATGAGGGATACATAAGGTGAATGATCAGTCTTTTCTCAGGGTAAGGATTCCAAAATTAGGAAGAATAAATTCAAAATGAGAGGGGAAAGGGCGGCACGGTTAGGCATGGTTAGTGGGGCAGCACAGTTAATGTAGCAGTTAATGGAGCGCTATTACAGCGCCAGCAGTTAATCAAATCTGGTGCTGTCTGTAAGGAGTTTGTATGTTCTTGCCGTGTCTGCGTGGGTTTTTTCTGCAGGCTCCGGTTTCCTCCCACCCTTCAAAACATATCAAGGTGTAGGTTAATGGAGTGTAAAATGGGCGGCACAGACTCGTAGGGCTGAATTGGCCTGTAACAGTGCTGTAGGTCTAATTAAAAATTTAAAAAATTTTTAAATATAAAAATAGGGTGTAATTGGGCAGCACGAGCTCATGGGCCAAAAGAGCCTGTAACTGTGCTATATGTCTACATTTAAAATTTAGACAATTTATAAAAAAAGGATTTATTGGGCAACTTTTTTTGTATAAAAGTTGAAGGGTCTATGGAATGTGATGCCATTGAATGTCCTAAAGGTGGGTATAATTTTTTGGAAGACATTTAGACAGCAACTTGGAAACAAAGATTTGGTGGGGTGAGGGAACACAGGCAAATTGGATTAGCTCAGATGGGCATCCTGCTTCACACGAAATAGTCTGGAGGACCTATTTCTGTGCTGCAGTGCTCTGTGACTCTGTGGACGATCGCAGTAATATGGGGAAAGAGAGGGGTAGTGGGGTCAGCTGATTTGCTTTTGCCTGATGGGGACTTGATGGGCCAAATATATTCTTTTCATACTTCAATCTAAAGTACTGTGCAGTTGCATGTCTTTGTTTCATCACTCTGAAATCATGGATTTGTATGCCAGGTTTTATGTTTTACCTGAAGGAGGTTGTGCAATTTTTATCATTTCTTTATCCAATTCCCTATAGCTAAACAGAATGTGGAAGATGTTACTTCGGGGTTCTATTAAACCAGTAGTGTTGTAATCAGATCTTTTTGAAGTTTCAGTCTCTCCATGGTTTCAGGCATTCTCTGGGGGTCTTGGAACATATCCCCCATGGATAAGGGGGGGACTACTGTACCTGAATATTTTCAGTTGGTCAGTCACTATGGATTTGTAAAGCACAGATCACGCTTGGTGGACCCAAAGTTTTAAAGTCGTGTCTGAAGTAATGGGTAACATGGTATCTACATGGTCTGCTTGTATGAGAATTTTAACTAAATTTGAAGCTAATGAAATTAAAGCCAATTTATGACTTTGTCAGGAAATTGGCTGAATATTTAGAATTGGTAAAAAGTTAGATGTAATACAAGTCTTGATTTATAGATCATAAAATTCCTGTTTAAAAAGCTGATTGAATGTTGAACTAGAATGGAATATAAATTTCGGTAGAGCAATACCAAATCCTATTTTGACCACCTCTGGATTCCTGTGAATTTTCCTGAGAAGGATATATTGCCCTGAGACTGCTTATTAGTTTTGAAGTGCGATTCATTAAAATATGATTTCTTCATGGAAATCAGTTCTAAAAATAATGATAACTTTATGGTGATAAGTAGATTTGTAATGTGATTATATATTTAATTCTTGGCAATCCAGTTTAATTTGGCACTGATACAAATTGATAGCTAATCCCAGTGTTGAGTACTCAACACTGTATCTTGAATGAAATAAAAAAAGAGAATGCTAGAAATATACTGCACTGCAGCAAGAGAAAAAAATGAGTTAATATTAATACAGGTGGTGACTCTTGGTATAAAAAGCATTCACATCTTTTTGGTTTCCAATTCCCATCTTAAACATCGCATATATATGCAGAACCCTTAATGAAAATCATGATTGTTGAAGCGCTTCAAAGGGATTTGGTGGGGATGTTGTCAATGCCAATCTGTAATTTTCCACTGTTTTCTAAATTAGAAGTTTGCACACAATGTAGCCTTATTTAATACATGCTAAAAGGATGAATCTTGGGAATTGTAAGCTATTTAGTTTAACATTTATAGCTGAATGTTAGAATGGTTGAATACAGTGGTCCCCCCTTATCTGCAGTTTCACTTTCTGTTGTTACCCACGATCCCTCAGTCCAAAAATATTGAATGGAGAGAAAGTGAAAGACCACATTCACATAACTTGTTACAGTATATGGTTATAATTGTTATATTCTATTATTAGTTATTGTTATTAATCTTTTATTTTGCCTAATTTATAAATTAAACTTTATCATAGGTATGTATGTGTAGGAAAAAAATCATAGCATATAATAGGGTTTGTCTCTCCATGGTTTCAGGCATTCTCTGGGGGTCTTGGAACATATCCCCCATGGATAAGGGGGGGACTACTGTACCTGAATATTTTCAGTTGGTCAGTCACTATGGATTTGTAAAGCACCGATCATGCTTGGTGGACCCAAAGTTTTAAAGTAGTGTCTGAAGTAATGGGTAACATGGTATCTACATGGTCTGCTTGTATGAGAATTTTAACTAAATTTGAAGCTAATGAAATTAAAGCCAATTTATGACTTTGTCAGGAAATTGGCTGAATATTTAGAATTGGTAAAAAGTTAGATGTAATACAAGTCTTGATTTATAGATCATAAATTCCTGTTTAAAAAGCTGATTGAATGTTGAACTAGAATGGAATATAAATTTCGGTAGAGCAATACCAAATCCTATTTTGACCACCTCTGGATTCCTGTGAATTTTCCTGAGAAGGATATATTGCCCTGAGACTAGATTACCTAGATTCTGCGGGTTAAATTGCAAGGAGGATTTGTAAATAATAAGCTTGCATTTCCTGAAATTTAGAAATTCCGTATAATGAATAATTTGATTGTAATTTTCAAGATAATAGGGAAAATATAAGGCAGATAAGGAGAAACTTTCTCCATTGGTTGGTAAGTCAAAGTCGGTGGGGGGGGGGGGGGGCATAGTTGAAAATCAAAGCCAGTACTTGAAATACAAAGCCAGTTTATGTGCAGAAGTTGGTTAATGGTCGTGGATACTATATCAGTTCATTTAAAATTTGAGATTAATCAAATTATGCTAATTTTGAGATAAAAAAATATCAAAAAGTAGTGATGATTGGTAGAGAGATGATTTTACCTAAAATGACTAAATTTGAGACTTTTCTTATGAAGGTACCAGAGAAGGGTTATATTTCATTTATGTATCAAATATTACTGGATGGTATGGATAAAAAGGGTTGGGATACATCTAAAATTAAATGGGAAGTGGATATTGGTTTTATTTTTTCTGAAGAGGATTGGTTATATATCTGTTATGATAGTGTAACTAGATTGATAAATGTATGTTATGCAATGATTAATTACAGTTTTTTACATCAATTATATCTGACACCTGAAAAATTTAAAAAAATATGGTTTTAATGAATCAGATTTGTGTTTTAGATGTGGTGATACAGTTGGAACTTTTTTTCATGTTGTTTGGTTATGTATACATATACAATCTTTTCGGAAGAAAATTAAATTGTTTTTAGAATACCTGTATAAGATTAAAATAGTTTTAGATCCAACAGTATTTTTATTGGGTAGTCTGTAACCTCTGAAAGGCTTGGGATTAAATAAGTTCCAGCTTGCTTTTGTATATTTAGCTTTATCCGTAGTGAAAAAATGTATTGCTAGTACGTGGAAAGATACAAATATGATTGATATTAATAGATGGCATAATGAGATCAAATATTGTTTAATAATGGAAAAAATTACATATGTTTCGCATGATAATTATAATTTTTTTATTAAGTGGCTGTTATATTCAGAATATTTACATTACAATTTACATTGATTAGATTTTAATATGTACATTTAACTTTTTTAATATCCTTTTTCTTTCTTTTTTATGGCTCTCCTTAGCTGGGGGGGTGTTTCTCTCTTTTCTTTTTTTTTTCTTTTTTATATATATAAAAAATGTTCATGTTCATGTTTAATTGCTATATATGTCATATATTATTTGTTGTTTGAATTAATAAATAAAGTTTAAAAAAAAGTAGTGATTTATGAACCAAGATCTCAAAAGCAGAGGATACTTGAGGAACAATGAACCAATGAACTACTTTGTGCTGTTTTTGAACACAAGTTCTAGATATCATTGTATGCTGAAAATTTATGGTATTTTGCATCTTTCATTTTTCAACTGTTCACATACAATTATAAAAATTGTAAAGTTCAATATACTTTATAGTGATACTGAAGTGTCAGTGGAAGTTAAGTATTATCAGGTTTTTTTTATTTTACATTGGGTCCCAGTTGAAAAATTATTTAGGTTTTCAGGAAATAGTAAAATATAATGTATAAAGTTAGTGTTTTACTATCTTAGGTACGGGTCATCCCATTGGAGCTACAAAGACTCTTTGCCCAATTATTGCTTGCAGACCAGTTGGCGGCATCCACATCTGATCTAACTGATAGCTTTGGCTGGACAAGTAATGAGGTAAATTGATATTCTTTATATATATATATTTATGTATGTGTGTGTAGAGAGAGAGAGAGAGAGAGTTTGGAAAAGCAACGTCAACTTCAGCTGCTGAAGTGGAAATTAACAGTTCCCTCCCTCCTCTCACACAAAGTAGTGGAAAATATTGGGACTCTTCCCCAAAAAAGCTATTTTTGATCATCGAAGCAAAGCAGGCAAATGAACATTAAAGATATAATTTTTGAATTTAACATAGTATATTACTTCAAAGCATTTCAAAAATTAGAAACTGGGTGATTGCCTGTTGACTGATTGGAAGGCTGCAGTTATAAGGACAGATTGGATAAGTGACAGTGCCCTCCATAATGTTTGGGATTAAGACACATTTTGCCTTTATTTGCTTCCGTGCTACACAGTTTTAAATTTGTAATCAAACGATTCACGTGATTAAAGTGCACATTCCAGATTTTATTCAAGGGTATTGTGTACAGTTTGGTATGGCCATGTAGAAATTACAGCACTTTTTTTACATAGTCCCCTCAGGGCACCATAACGTTTGGGACATTTGGAATCACAGGTGTTTGTGAGTGCTCATTGGTGCAGGTATAAGAGAGCTAGTCTTGGTTCTAAGCTTTTGATCATCTTTGGAATCTGTAGTTGCCAATTTTCAAAATAGGGACCAAAGTTGTGTCAATGAAAGTTAAAGAAGCTTGGCAAATCAGGAAATTTCAAAGAGAGTTCAAGAAAGCTGGGCTGAGTTGGTGGAGTGAAAGGGTGGGAGGATGTATCGAAGAATTCAAATAAATGATATAGGGAATAAAAGAGTGATACTACAAAAGGATTTGTGAACTTCAGTCTCATGAATGGGGCAATGAAGTATGTATCACTGATGTCCTGCACTTATTGAGTAACTTCTGGAGGGCTGATGAATTTGCAATTGAATGTTTAAATTATTTTACAGGAAACAAGACAGCATGATGTTCAAGAATTAAATCGAATTCTGTTTAGTGCACTGGAAAGCTCTTTAGTCGGAACTTCTGGTCATGACCTCATTAATAGACTGTACCATGGAATAGTTGTTAACAAGATTTTCTGTAAGGAATGTGGCAACATTAGTGAAAGACAGGTGAGAAGTGAAATTATTTGTAACTAATGTTAGTACCAACTATGGCGATCGACCTCTATAGAGCCATATCAATTGTGAGATTCGATATCTCTGTATTTAAAAAAGCAAACCCTATCTGGAGCCTTCCATAACAAAAAGCAAAGAGAGAGATTGAACCTCAACTGAATAAAACTAAAATTTGAAAGACAGTGGTGTTTTTTAAATCTGGGAAGTGGGAGATACAGGAAGAAAAAATCCCATGAAAATTACAGAATGGTATAGTGGGGAAGGGGACTAATTGGCCCATCACATCCTGTCAGCTGGATGATAGATTGATTCAGCTACTTGCTTCCCTGCTAGGCTCTTTCCCATGGGCATGTAATTATCTTCAACTGGAATAAATTTCACTTTGATTATTCTATCAAAGATGTTCATGGGTTTATTTATTTATTTCAAATCATTTAACTTGAGAAATGTGAGGTTCTCCATGCTGTCTAACTGAAGACCCTGATCTTGGTATAATTTTATTTTGTCTCTTTTGCATGCTCCGTCAGTCCTTGATGGTCTTCTTAAAGCACAGTGCCCTGAATTTAACATAATGAGTCAGATTTAGTGGCATCTGCCAAATGTCCTCAGTCACTGGCTACTGTAAGCCCATCTACTTCAGATACAGAAGGCATCCTAAATTATGGCAGGGTCTTCAGTAGTATGCTGAAACCACTCCTGATACACCTGTGAAGGTTTTGACAGCCACTTCCTTCGTAGATTGTCAAGATATGAGTATTCTTTAGAAGTCTCTAAGGTTATTTGACACTCAAAGGTATAAAAATGATTAAAACTGAAAGCATTATGTTCCATAATGCTAATCCAATCCCTGAAAAATATCAAATTAAATTAAGTTCTTTCTTTTGTTTTCTTACCAAGACTCCCAACAATCACGTTTGTGTCGCGGTTAGTGCAATGCTGTTACAGCCCCAGCGATCAGGATTGGGTTAAAATCCCATAACTGCGTCGATTTCCTCTGGGTGCTCTGGTTTCCAAAAACAAGGGAATGTAAGTCAGTTAGAAGTAATTGGGTGGCACCGGCTCATGGGCCAAAATGGCCTGTTACCATGCTGTATGTCTAAATTTAAATTTAATCTTAACTGAAATCAGTCGGGTTGCAGATCCTTCACTATGTCAAATATTTCTTTCCCTGACTGTAAGTGTTGGAGAATCTCAGAATGTCACTGTCGAGAAGACCATCACATAATGAATGTTCTGAATTGTTCATTACAATCTGGATTCTCATGTTTGATTGTGTTTGCACAGAAATCACCATCAAATATTGGCCCATAATTAAAGATAAGGCCCACCAGTGATTTTACAGAACATAACCGCTTTTGCTTGTTTTATTCTGTTCTCAAATAATAAACAATCCCAAATGGATCAGGTGCTCTTTAATTTGCTCATTTAAATTTGTATTTCTTGATGTTTGTCAGTTTGCAAAGCCCTGCATTCATCTCCTATGTATATCAATTTCACCAGTCTTTTTGTATCCTCTAGATTGTTTATTATATTTACATTTGTTTCAGTAGCTCACAGTAAAATTGCATTCTTTCTCAGAAATGTTAACTCCTGTCACAGAATGGCAAGTATCTTGAATAGCATTAACAGTACTCTTGGCAGTTCGTCTAGTGAAAGATATACAGTGCCCTCCAAAATGTTTGGGACAAAGCTATTTTCTTTCCTTTATTTGCCCCTGTACTCCACAGTTTTAAATTTGTAATCAAACAATTCAAATGTAATTAAAGTGCACATTCCTGATTTTATTTAAGATGATTGAATTACATTTTGGTTTGACCATGTAGAAATTACAGCAGTTTTTATACACAGTCCCCGCATTTCAGGGCACCATAATGTTTAGGACATTGACTTTACAGGTAATTGTGAGTACTCATGAATGTTTGATTGCTTCATTGAATCAGACATGAGAGAACTAGGCTTGCTTCTAAGCTTTTGATCACCTTTGGAGTCTGTAATTGCCATTTTTCAACATGAGGATCAGAGTTGTGCCCAATGAAAGTCAAAGAACCCATAATGAGATTGAAGAATAAGAATAAATCAATGAGACATCACCCAAACCTTAGGATTACCAAAATCAATGGCTTGGAATATCATTAAGAAGAAAGAGTGTACTGGTGAGCTCAGTAATTGCAAAGGGACTGATATTCCGAGGAAGACTCCACTGCTGACGACAGAAGAATTCTCGTCATGATAAAGAAAAATCCCCACACAAATATCAGACAGATCAGAAACACTCTTTAGGAGGCAGGTGTGGATACGTCAATGACCACTGTCCGCAGAAGACCTCATGAACAGAAATACAGAGGCTACACTGCAAGATGCAAACCACTAGTTAGCCACAGAAAGGATGGCCAGATTACAGTTTGCCAAGGAATATTTAAAAGAGCCTTCAGAATTCTGGAAAAATGATTTGTGGACAGGTGAGATGAAATATTGATCTGTATTAGAGTGATGGCAAGAGCAAAGTATAGAGATGTAAAGGAACTACCCAAGATCCACCTTTGCCATGTTTTGCATCATGCCTCTGTATTTTTGTTATGAGGTCTTCTGCAGTCAGTAATCATTGACACATCCACACCTGGCTCCTGAAGAGTGTTTCGGATTGATCGGTCATACATTTGGAGACTAGTCTTCATTACGATGAGAATTCTTCTGTCATCAGCAGTGGAGTCTTCCTTGGAATATCAGTCCCTTTACAATGACTGAGCTTGCAAGTGCACTCTTTCTTAATGATGTTCCAAACTGTTGATTTTGGTAATCTTAAGGTTTGGGCGATGTCTCTTACTGTTTTTCAGCCTCATGATGGATTCTATGACTTTCATTGGCACAACTCGGGTCCTTGTTTGGCAACTACAGACCAAAGGTGATCAAAAGCTTAAAAGTAAGCCTAGCTCTCTTATACCTACACCAATGAAGCAATTAAACATACCTGAATACTCAAAACACCTGTGAAGCCAAATTATAAATTGTGGTGCTCTGAAATGAGGGAACTATGTATAAAAGGTGCTGTAATTTCTATTTTGCAGATCAAAATGTATACAAATAACCTTGAATAAAATCTGGAATTTTTAATTTAAGATTTTTTTAGGCATGCAGCCAACAAGTCCATGCCACCCTGTTTACACCCCATTAACCTACATCCCAGTATGTTTTGAATGGTGGGAGGAAACCGGAGCCCCCAGAGAAAACCTACACAGAAACGGGGAGAACGTATAAACTCCTTAAAGACAGCACAGGATTTGCATCTCAGTCAGGTCCTGATCGCTGTGAAGGCATTGTGTTAACCACTACACCAACCATGCTGTGCACTTTAATTACATATGAATTATTTGATTACAAATGTAAAACTGTGGAGCACAGGGGAAGTGTATCTTTGTTCCAAACATTATGGAAGGTACTGTAGATGCAAGAATCTTGTAAATCCATAATGTTCATCCAGATTTTCTCAGTTTTTAAGAAATCGGGAGAATATTCTGTACAATCTGCTATTGGTTTTGTGCACGTGTTAAACTATGATTAGAACATGACTACGAAAAGTGCAACTTTTAAACAATGCTTCAATGTTTTTGCTTGTTCAAATCTGAAAAAAGAATTTATGCATAACAATGGGATGCATTTTGATCTTGATCTGCAGCTTTACGATAATTAGCCTGTGTTAATGTGACTGAAAATTCAGAACAGCATTGTTTCGTGAGTAGTCGTCGTCATAGCTATCCTTCGTAGTCGAGAATGATGGCCTTCGTTCTGTTGATCCACAGAGCAAAGATGCCTGTGGATGTATTTGATTAAAGTGTACTTGATGTTGCTCTCCAAGAAGTGCATACTATTTCACAAATCAACCAATTAATTCCAATGGCGTGAAAACCTCGACAATTGGAGCTGATGGATTTGTTGTAGCCTTCATCTGCCTCCACAGCTGTTGAGTTCAGAGTAACTTTGTCCACCTGTTTCACTGTTGAGGACTTGGTTGGATTGTTCTTTGTTAGGGACCTCACCCTTGACCTTACTGTCATGGGTGACCTTACCATAGGTCCAGACAGCATCATTACAAGACCACACAAGCTTCTCCACCATGACAAAATAACGATCCATGGAGAAGTCTTGAGTAGTAAATTTCATTGTTATATTGGAAAGCAAAATCACAGCAACTGTCAAACTAGAAGTTTTATTCATAAGTTTGTAGTATATTTCAGACCTAGAGGAAGAGCCATTTAATATCTTCCTGCTCTTAAAAGGAAAGATGTTGCCTAACTTCTATGATTGCAGAAATGTCTTTCAATCCTTAAAGAGAATTTCTCCTCGGAGGAATGTTTATTAACTTTGCAGGATATCTGCACCTTTGTGTGTGTCAGAACAACCATAGCCTTATTAACTGAGCTTGCTCTCATTTTTGGATCATGCTTCTGTTCCTATTGGTATGCTGCATTTCTTCAATGTTCTTTCTTCTTTAACTTTTTTAAGGAGTTTTCTCTTTAATTGTTATCTCTTTTGGAATATTCTCTTTATTAACTCTGCCTTTGTAATAAAAATCATTGGGTCAATATGTAGGAGGACTTTTTGGACTTGACTGTGGCTGTGAAGGATGTCAGTGGACTGGAAGAAGCCCTATGTGCCCTCTATGTTGAAGAAGAACATTTTGATAATGATAATCTCTATCAGTGTGGAAGATGTGAAAAATTAGTTAAAGCAACTAAGGTAAGCTTGTACAGAATGATTGTGCTGTAGAATTGACCATTTAAGTCTATACTCTCTCTCGTAGAGAAATCTTCTTATTGCCATCCTCGTGCTCTTTTTCAGGAAACTTGCATTCCATCCAGCAGCAGAGTATTGAAAGTTTTATCTTGAGAAAGGACTGCACACGCTAATGTAAATGACCTAACATTTGTGTAAACAGATGATTTACCTATGAAAAATTATTCTTAACACTGTCATCAGCTCAAATACGTTTCTTTAGCAATCTACCAAGATGTACTTTCTTAAAATCTTTTTATCAAAGAATTATGATTATAAAATGAATTATTTTACTTGTACAAAGGGAATCTTTCATAATCTGAGTAAAACGTGGAGAACAGTCATCCAAATGGGGAATTTACTGCTGGATCAACATTATGCATAATTTTTTGATTGCCATGCAATTAGAGATTACCATATGAAATTTGTGATAGAAATTACTGTCATGGTATTTGTGGCTCATTGAATTAAAGGTAATAATTTGAATAGTTACTCTTCTATATCAAGAAAGTGTGCTAATTTTTTGGCTCAGAAATTGTTAACATATTTTTAAGAATATGGAACCTGTATTTCAGATGTACGGGGATTAATCTTTGATGATTCCCTCCTCTGGTCTCCAATATCACTATCTCCAGTATCCCTAGCAATGTCTATGTCAAGACATTGCTCCCTTAAAGGAGGAAGCAAGCTCTGGATGAATCACATAATGTTTCATCTGTATGTAATTAATGTTTTTGGAAAACAGCTGATTTTTTCACATCATATGTGACAAATTACCTCTTTTCCCTTTCCTTTGGAGAACAAGGATCTTTCTTTCTCTTTTCTTTTATTCCTGTTTTCTACTTTTCTTTTAAGGATCAGTTTTAATAGTTGCACTTCTTAATCAAGGAAGAACACCCATTTCATCTAAGGTCTCTCTTCTTCAATTTGCTTAACTTAAACCATGCTTCTCATGTAAATTGCCATCACAAATCATGTCAATAAGGACGATATTATCATTACTGAAGTAAAACTAGAGAGATGAATCCTTTTGATTACTGAATTTTTTTTTGAACTTGCACATTGGTTACCCATTTAAATGCTTTAATTTAATTTAAAGAGTTAGGCCTTTGGTTGTTGATTTCCAAGATTCCTTAGATCTGACAGGTGACAACAAAACCTGGAAAGAGAATCTATTCCACATAAGTCATTGTATTGCTCTGCGCAGCTTTTTTCAAAAGGAGCTGTCTCTTGTTGGCTTTAAAACACATCTTTTCAAATTGATTAAAATTAGTCCTCATAGTTGAAATAAATTCACATTTAAATCAAAGGGTAAGGAGTAGATATGCACAGGTCCTTTACTCTGGCACTCATATGCCAACTCCATAAATATTTTTCTTGCTTTCTCTTCAGTGGTGATTTTAAATTGTAAATAACATTGGTCTTTATAACCCACTCCTGTTTCTATGTTCATTTTAAATTTATTTTGAGTCTGAACTGTTTTTTCCTCCCTCTGTTTCCCATTGAGCATTAAAACTTTCTATAATTAAAGTCCTTGACCGCACCGTTGTCTGAAAGCTCAAGGGTTATCTGAAATCAGCATCTCTGCTCTGGTTACTTTTCAGTCCACTCTCTGTTTCTGTATCTGATTTCTTCAACTAACATGTTAAAGTTCTGTAGGTACATTTTGCCCCATTTAACAGCTTGGCAGGGAAGATGGTGAAATGTTTCCACTAGTGAGAGAATCTTAAACAAGAGAATGTTTACTTAAAAATAACCATGAACATTTTTTTCCCCCCAGAGAGAATTAAATCTCTTGAATTCTCTGCTCATGAAGGTGATGGAGGCCAGTCATAAGAAAGATAGATACATATTTGAAAGATTGAGGAATTTTTTTATTAAGGATTTTCAATCAACATGAAGTTGCAAAACAAACAAAATCAAAGAAACATCACAGATATAAACAATAAGATACCAAAACCAAACTACATGTTGATATACAAAGAAGGAAGAATCAACACATTATCACAATTATTAAATTCTACACTATTGTTTATAAAAATACAAAATCACACACCTTGCCGATCCTTAAAAGAAAAGTAGGAAACAGGAAAAAAAAGAAGAGAAGTGACTAATGAAAAAAAAAGCCTTTGTTCCGAAACTGATATTGAGCATAATTTAATGTCTTATCTTAAAGAAGGACCCAACCCCAAAACATTTATTACCCATTGCTTCCGATGAATGCTGTGCGACCTGCTGAATTTCTCCACCTTATTGCTATTTGGCACACTTTGGAGATTGCAATTAAATTTTAAAGAATCTATGACAGACCAAATCTGCAAGACTCTTGTGTTTTTAAACAAAAGAATATTTGAGCCATCCATCAATTTCAAAAGAAAATTATGAACTTTCAAATAAGTATTATACTAAAATTTATCATAAAGGTGATAATAAAAAAATGGAAGTAAAATAGGGAAAGCACATATCTTTATAGATACGTTGTGGAAAAACAAGTTCAGAAACCTGGAATGTGTGAATCCAAATGTAATAGTATAGCCCCTCCCCCTTTTTTCCCTAAAGGTTCACAAAATACTTATTCTTAATAGAAATGCTTTGATGTTTCTACTTTTGCTTCAGTTAAGAATGAGATATAATTCTGAATAAAACTGTGATTTGATAGTCTTAAGTTTAACTGCATAATCTGACCCAAGCTCTTGATTCTGCAGTCAGCAAAAATACGGCACCTTCCCACTTTCCTGACCATCTCACTACTACGCTTCAACTTTGATTTTGCCAAGTGCGAGCGGTACAAGGAGACAGGAGGCTACATCTTTCCAGTCAGACTTGATATGGGGCCATTCTGCGAGCAGGCAAGTCAGAAGTTTGGCTTCACTTTTCTAAATTCTTCATCTTGTGAAACCACAGAATATTTTTTTTGCTCCATGGATGATTTAATTCAATTCTATCCTAATTTTTTAGGTGATTTGGTGTAAAAGCATACAAATTAGGGAGAGGAATTTAGTGAATCAAATCTAAATTCCTTTCATGTAGCAATGAGCATCTGTGGAAATTCTCCATTGTTTTTCCAAGTTTGATTGCAGTGAGAAATAATCATTGCAGCTGGTGTGTGTGTGTGTGTTATGGGGCAAAGGGAGGTGTTACAATACCTTTTGATAGCTAAAATGCTCATATGAATAGTGATAGTTGACTCATGGTAGGATTATCAGCATCTCATGATTTGTCCTCCTTGCAATTTTAATATGATTGAATTATTTGTTGAGTATCTTTGTTAAATTCACACTGGATATTGATTTTTTTTGTACTGCATTTTATTTTTAGCCCTATGCAATGGAGATGACTTTAGCTATGTGTCCTTTCTTTTTTCAATATTTTTATTAATTTAATTTAGCAAATGTTACATAGGTAAATAAATATAATAATCAAATTTATATGATACTAATAACAGTAATTTGGAAAAAAATGCATGCAAAAAAAAAAAGAAACTAGCTGTTGTACAAATTTGATCCCCCCTACCTACAGAGGCTGTGGGCAAAATACATAGTCCACTATCTAATAATGAAAAGAAAAATAAACAATGAGGTCAAAAATCAAAAATTAGTTAAGATTACTGTTGTGTCTCACCAGCAGCAATTGAGAGATGAAGAAACAGATGGGTTAAGTTTAACTCAAAATTTATTAATAATGGTCAATAATAGAATTAACTCAATAAACTTTACTAATGCCCAAACATAAGCCTTTACAGCAACTATATACTAGCCACAGATATTCATAATGTGTATGGGGGGGGGGGGGGGGGGAAATGCCCTAAATGCCCTAAAATAAAACTCCTCCCAAAACAAAACCACAAGTCCCTCAGTCGAAAGAACAGTCCATAGAATCTGGTCTCAAAGAGCTGATTTCTTAGTTAAGGTGCGCACAGGTCTTTTAGTTGGACATGGAGAGAGATGGCTGTTAGTTTGTTCTCTGAAGAGATAGTGGGAATATTCAATCTATCCAAGAATTGCATCATAGAAGTTCGATCATTAACCGAATTAGAACTGTATAAGTTAAAAGAAAAGTTGGAAAAAGTCTCATTTATTTTAGCATGCTCATTTATAATCTTACTGTCAGACTTACGGATCCCTGTAATAAGTCATTTAGCTGTATAACTTTTAATTTGGCTAGCTAATAGTTTCTCTGCCTTATCTCCATGAACAAAGAATTTAGATTCGCTTTTTAAGAGTTGAGTCTGTATAGAGTAGGTAAGAAGTAAATCATGTCTAGTTTTAATTTAGACCCTTTATTTAAAAAGCTTGGGTTTCAGAGTTAAGGCATATTGTTGATCAATATGTTTAATTTGATTAGCCATGTCATTTTTCTCAAAATTAGGTTTCTTTTTAATGTCGGCCATAAAATAAATTATTTGATCTCTAATGAGGGCTTTAAAGACATCCCAAACTACTAAACAGGATACATCTGGAGTAGAATTTTTACTGGGGAAAAAAAGCTATTTAATCTTTCATAAATTTCAAAAAATCGGGGTCTAATAGGAATATAGTGTTAAATCGCCATTGCTTGGTGACTTCAGGTAAATCCAGTACATTAATAGACAAAATCACAGGAGCATGATCATAAATTATTATACGTATTCAGGAATCAACAGAAGAAATCAACTGTTGGTCTATAAGAAAGTAATCAATATGTGAGTAGGTATGGAGGACATTAGAGAAAAAAGAAAATACCTTGTCAGCAGGATGGAGAAATCTCCATACATCTGTAACACCAGATTTTAACATAAAGGAATTAATGAGTATAGCAGACTTGTTTCGGTTAGTAATTCGAGAAGAACAGTCAAGGATCGGTCGAGCCAACAATTCATGTCGCTGGTTATTATCAAACAATACACATTTAAGTCGGATAGAAATGAAAAAAAGCTTTAAAAAAATGAGGGTTATCAATATTAGATCCATAGATGTTTACAAAAACAAGATTTGTTATAAAATTTATTGGACAAAATTTAAAAATGGCCATTAGTGTTAGCGATAACCTCATGCTTAATAAAAGTCACTAATTGATCAATCAGAATTTGTGGACTTAGCCAAGAATGCAGAATGAAATTGCTATCCCTTTAAAAATTTTGAAAGATGTGAGGTATCAGGTATGCAAAAATGAGTTTCTTGCAAGAAGACAATCTCGGGGTGAAACTTCAAAGATGTGAAAAAATTTATAATATTTAACCAGATGGTTTAACTCCAAAATATTCCAAGATAAGACCTTAATACCTGTGTCCATCCAATAAATTAAAGATCATTAAGACATAATTATTAAAAGTAATGGCTTGACCAGTAACAAAAAAAAGCCCAACATAACCTCTTAAAAGACCATACTAAACTAAAAATCCTCCCCCCACCCCCAAAAAAAATTCTGACTGCTCGAGGCAGCAGGAGGTAAACAAATGATTAAAACCCCAAAACCCGCTGCTGGCAGAAATCCCAGATCTGTAACTAAAAGGTAACAAAAGGTCCCACTACTGCAAAATTATTTTGTATATCAAAATTAAAAAAACAAATTAAGATTAAGATTCCCACAAATCTGTAACTCTATTAGAAAGTTAGAAATGTAAAGACATGGAAAAATCCTTCCTCTTTTATAACAGAATTAAATATTTCAGACAGTGATATACTAAAAAAGCCTTTATAAATGTTATAAAAACCTTGATTATTCATCATCTCACTGCACTGCTTCTTAAAACAGTAAGAAAGATCTCAATATTCATATCCACAAAAAACAGTAGAAAGAGAGTTATAAAAGAGCTTTTACTGAACACCAGGAACTAAAGAGTTATCTTTAAAAAAATTTAATCGCAGCACTGGGCGATCTCAGCCATTTCTTGTTGTTACCTGATAAAGTAATTCTCAGCTTAGCTGGAAAACGCAATGATGGCTTGAAGCTTGAGGTGTAAAGTTGGGACTTAACATCTTTGTAGATCGCTTTTTTATAACTTCGGGCGGTAATCATCGACATTCCTGATAGATTGATCACGATACTGTAGGGTCCCTATGAAATGAGACTTTCATAGAAGCTCGTCTTCCATCTGGAAACAATGTAAACAGGTCGATGGATTGAGATTTCATACCATAAACATGTTTAGGAGTAAATGAACGGTGTGCACTGTCGACTTCAGGGAGAGTTCACAATGTATCTGACCCAAAAACCTCGTGGAGAAACTCAGTGAAGAATTGGGAAAGCTAGCCTGATTCGGTTCCCTCCTTTAAGCCAATAATTCTTAAATTATTCCTTCTGCTCCTCACTCCAAATCTGCGACTTCCTTCAGTAACATATCATTGGATTTCCTTAGCTCAAAGTTATTTCATTGTATATTATTCATTAGGGAACTGTGTATTTCAGCAGCTTTTTGCAATTTTGGAGTTGTGATCCAGAGAATGAACAACATATTGTTTGAAAAGAATGGGTTGTTCCTATACCATTACTTATATCTATCTTGGAGAATTTATTTCTTGCTCTTGTTGCCTTTGTTAGCAGAGATGAGAACAAAGATACAGATTAGGGTTTCTATTCACAGAGACTGTATTGTGGGAGTAGGAAAAGATTCTCTGGTTTCAGTCGGATTGGTAAGAATAGAATTTTAAAATTCCTACCCATGTCGATGACATTGGAGGTTGAGATTCTGTAATCAACTGTGTCAGTGTCCAGAAAGATCAAGAGGAAAAGGCCGACACATGGAACAGAACAATGCAGCGCAGGAACAGGTCCTTCTTCCCACGATATATGTGCCAGGCATGATGCCCAAATTAAATAAAACTCTGCTGCTTGAACATAATACATATCCCTCTGATCCCTGCATATTCTCGTGTTGATCTAGAAGCCTCTTAAGCTCTGCTTGTGTACCTGCTGCTACCATTACCCCTGGCAGTCCATTCCAGGTACCTAAACTCTGTTTTTTTTTTAAGAAATAACTTGCCCCACACATCTTTTAAACTTTTCTCTCTCTGACCTGAAGCACATTTCCTTTAGCATGTGACATTCTTACCTAGGAAAAATACTCAGTTTATCCTATCCATGCCACATAATTTTATAAAATGATTGGGTCTCCGTCAGTCTCTTATGCTCCAGAGGAAACAATCAAAGTTTGTCCAATCTCTCCCCATAGATTATACCATCTAATCCAGATGGTATCCAGATCCTGGTGGATCTCTTATGTAGCCTTTCCAAAGCCGGCATATGTGTCCTGTAATGGGGTGACCAGAGTTGTACACAATATTCCAAATGTGGTATAATAAGAGGCTTATATTAACTCTTGTATTTGATGTTCAGCTCAATTAAGGCAAGCATCTCATTTGCCTTCTTTAACACTTGTGTGGCCTCTTTCAAGGAGCTATGATCCTGAACCCCCAGATCCCTCTGCACAAAGAACAGTACAACACAGTAAAGGCCCTTCAGCTCATAATGTTTTGCTGAAGCATATAAACCTAATCATGATCATTTGGCCCATCCCTCCCTCACAGTCCATATCTCCCTGTTTTCCTTGCATCATGGGCTTATCTAAGAGTGTTTTAAATGCCTGTTGTATTAGCCTCAACCACAACCTCTGGCAGTGTTTACTAAATTCCCACCACCTCTAATAACTCCCTTAAACTTTCTTTCACTCACCTTAAACAATTGTCCTCTGACATTAGCCATTGCTATCATGGGTAGTCCATTTTATCCTTGCCCCCTATAATCTTGTACATCTCTTAAGTCATCTATCTCATCTTCCATCACTCCAAAGAGAAAAGCCCTACCTTGCTCAACCTTTCCTCACGACATGTTCTTCAATCCAGGTACTATTCAGGTAAATCTCCTCTGACCTTCTCTAAAGCTTCCACATCCTTCCTGTAATGAGATACCAGAATTGAACACAATTCTCTAAGGGTAGTCTAACCAGAGTTTTATAGAGCTGCTATATTGCTGTGTTGTTTTTGAACTCAATCCCCTGACTAATGAAGCCAGCACACCATATGTCTTTTTAACCACCCTTTCAATTTGTGTGGCAACCTTGCGGAATCTATGGATTTGGCCTCCAAAATCCCTCTGATCCTCCACACTGCTTGAAACTATCATTAGAGAAGAAACAGAAAGGCAACTGGAAGAAAATGGATCTATCAGGCAGACGAGCATGGGATTCAACAAAGGCAGGTCCAGTTTGATGAACTTACTGGAGTTCTTTAAGGATATAATGAGTGTGGTAGATAGAAGGGAGCAGGTAGACGTTGTTTACTTGGATTTCCAGAAGGTGTTCAATAAGGTACCACATAAATGACATAGATAGGGATGCATGGAATTGGGGGTGGTGTATTAGCATGGATAGAGGATTGGTTGACCAATAAAAAGCCGAGAATTGAGATACAGGCGTTCTTGTTGCATTCAGTGTGAGAGGGTGCTTCTGGACCCACAACTCTTCATGATATACTTTAATGATGTGGAAGAAGGGACAGAGTGTAGTGTATCTAAGGTTTCTGTTGACACTAAATTGAGTGGAAAAATAAAATGTGCAGAGGATATAGAGAGTCTGCAGAGAGATATAGATAAATGAAGTGAGTGGGCAATGGTCTGACAGATGGATTGAAATGTTGGTAAATGTGGAGGAGTCATGTGATGGAGTAGTGGCCGGTAGAGTAAAACCAGCCCTCTTCAGAAAAGAAGAAAAAAAGTTAAGAAAAGACAAAGTTCAATAAATACAAAATATAAGAAATAAAAGATAAAGTTGTAGAGAAGAGAAAGAAAATGGCACCTAAGAAGGAAAAAATGAAAAGACACTAGAAAAGAAAGAAGGCCATACCTGCACGAAGGAACAGGGAAGAGCGCCCGATCTCTGAGGTTGGTGACGCCCCTGCAGAGTCGCGACCCCCCCAATTGGTGGACTGCAAAAATGGCTCTCTGAGCCCAACAAAAGTGCACACTCTAAGGTAAAGGAAAACACCAATGGGAGGGGGGCTCAGCCGAGGAGCAGGCAACAATGCCCGACACCAGGGCTCTCAGCTGGAAGATGAGGAAAGTGGCAGGAGAGGGAGTGAAGTACCAGGTGAGAAAGAAAGTCGACAGGGTGAAAGGAAACAGGAACAGCAGCAGGAGGCTCGACAGATGAGCACCTCAGAAGAAGAGGACCAACAGTAAGAGACCAAGCAAGAAGAGGCCCGACAAAGTGAGACAAGCTACTCATCAGAAAAATCAGAAGAGACACAGATACAAAGAAGAAGATACAAACATAGGTACAGACACAGAAGAAGAGGAAGAAGAAGACCAAGATCTGCACAGAGAAATAGAAGGTAAAACAGATGGACAGAATATAGATAAAACTTTTTTTTGAAGAACAAATGAGAGCATTAGAAGAATGGTTGTCATTAGAATTTAGTGCAATTAAAAGAAAAATGAAAAGAACAGAAGATAAAATACAAAGATTAGAGCTGGTCATGACAGAAATAGGGAAAAGAATAGAAAATGTGGAAGAACGAGAAATGGCTGTAGAAATGGAAGTAAACAACTTAAGAGGAAAATTGGAAGAAAGTGATTTAAAAAAATTAAAGAGACACAAGATTTGTTAACTCAGAAAATTGATATGTTGGAAAATTATAGTAGGCGAAACCACATAAAAATAGTGGGCCTAAAGGAAGATGAAGAAGGCACAGATATGAAGGAATTTATAAAAGAATAGATCCTGAAGGTCCTGGGAATGACAGAAATGCAGGAAAGAATGGAAATAGAAAGGCCACACAGAACACTAGCTCCGAAACTACAGACACATCAAAAACCAAGATCCATTTTAGTAAAATTTTTGAGATATACAACAAGAGAAAATAAACTGGAGCGGGCAAGGAATAAAAATAAGAGAGGACAATAAACCATTGGAATGCAACGGTCAAAAAATATTTTTTTACCCAGATATAAGTTTTGAACTCTTAAAGAAGAGGAAAGAGTTTAATACAGCAAAATCGATCCTATGGAAAAAAGGTTATAAATTTATGTTAAGACATCCAGCTGTGCTTAAAATATTAATCCCCGGAGGAAGCACAAGAATTTGCAGAACGCTTGCAGGACAGAAGGAGAGATGAAGAGATGTAATAAGTATGAAGAACGGCGATAAAATATATATAAAGATGTAAAAACAATGTATATGTAAAGAACTAAAGAAGGGAAGGAAGGAAGTAAGGGGGGAGAAAATAGAAAACTTTGTTATATGTGTAAAAAAATAAAGTGTTTTCGGGGGGGGTTGGGAGGGGGAGATAATAACCATCACTGCGTAATCAGTTGACACTTGTGAGCAGGTTCACAATCCAAATGGAAAGGGGAGTTGTGGTTGCCCGGCAAGGGATAAGGGGCAACTCAGAGAGGGGAGGGTGGAATATTTGGGGTTAAGGGAATATTGGATGTGGGAGATGTTGGAGTATTTTATATTTTAAATGTGTTGTCATACATTGAGTTCAAAAAGGGGGAGGAGTCACGTGATGGAGTAGTGGCCGGACGGTGAACTCCAGCCCTCTCCAGAAAAGTCGGGAAAAACAAAGGAAAACATAAAGGCACAGAAATAAAAGTTACAGAAAAGTGAGTATAAAGGTGGAAAGAAGATGGCGACAAAAAAAGAAAAATCGAAAGCAACGGTAAGAAGAGAGGAAGAGAAGACAAAGGAGGAAAAAGGTGAAGGCCTTACCTGTCCGAAGAGGCCCGCTGCGGAGAGAGAAACCCGCTCCCTCAGGTCGGTAAATAATGGACTACAAAAATGGCTCGCAGAGCCGAGTAAAAGTGCGCAACCACGCATGCGCGAGGAATCGCGCATGCGCGATGCGAATGAAAAAAAACACACCGACGGGAGGGGGGACCAGCTGGGGAGTCGATCTCCACAGCCGGCAACGACAGCTGCAGAACACCTGCAGCAAGAAGAGACCACAGAAGACAATAGAAACAAGAAAGAAGAGGAGGAAAGGGCACCAAAGAAACAACAGATGGCCAACCCAGAGGAAGAAGAAGAGGAAGAGGAAGAGTACAGAGAAATAGAAGAAGAAAAGAAAGGCAAGATAAAGGATATACTTTCTCTTATTAAAGGATACATGGAGTCATTTAAAGAATGGCAAACACAGGAATTTAAGGATTTAAGAAAAAGAATAAACAACACAGAAGAGAAAATAAATAAAATAGAGATGACCTTAACAGAAATGGGAAAGAAAATGGACAAGATGGAAGAGCGGGCAGTAGCAGCAGAAATGGAGGTAGAAGACTTAAAAAAGAAATTGGAGGAATCTAATAAAAAAACTAAAGAGACACAAGAATTACTAGCTCAAAAAATAGATACAATGGAAAACCATAACAGAAGAAATAACATAAAGATAGTGGGCCTTAAGGAAGATGAAGAAGGCAAGAATGTGAGGGAGTTTATAAAAGAGTGGATCCCTAAGACCCTAGGATGTCCAGAACTACAGCAAGAAATGGAAATAGAAAGGGCACATAGAGTATTGGCCTCTAAACCACAACCACAACAAAAACCAAGATCTATTGTAGTAAAATTCCTAAGATATACTACAAGAGAAAAGGTACTGGAGAAGACAATGGAAAAAGTAAGAGAGGGCAACAAACCACTGGAGTATAAAGGGCAAAAAATCTTCATTTATCCAGATATAAGTTTTGAACTCCTAAAGAAGAGAAAAGAGTTCAATACAGCAAAGGCGATTTTATGGAAGAAAGGGTATAAATTTATACTAAAGCATCCAGCGGTATTGAAAATATTTATTCCAGGACAACAAAACAGACTATTCTCGGATCCAGAAGAAGCACGAAAATTTGCAGAACAATTACAAAAATAGACTGAGGGACAAAGACGGGTAATGAGAGTTAAAATGATCACGATTGATATGTATGTGGGTAAAGACAAAAATAGACTGAGGGATGAAGACGGGTAATGAGAGTAAAAATGATCACGATTGATATGTATGCGGGTAAAGAGGTATAAGAGTGAATAGAGACAATGTGCATACGTGAATGTATCTGTACTTAGAGGAAAATATAGATAGTATAGACAAGAATTAATAAGGGAAGGTAATGGGATAGAGAGAATAAGGAGGGAATTAAAAGAGTGACCTTTGTGACATATGAAAAGTGAAATCTTTTCTGGGGGGCGGGGTGGGGGGAAATAGCGGTCACTGCAAAATCAGTTGACGCTTGCGAGTGGATTCGCAAATCCAAGTGGAGAGGGGAGATGTGGTTGTCCGACAAGGGATAAAGGACAACTCAGGAGGGGAAGGGGAGATTGGGGATAAATAAGATAGAAATAGGAGAATAAGGAAAATGTTGGATGTTGTAGGAATGTTGTCTTATAAAGAGTTGAAAATAAGAAAACAGAAATGGAAAAGGAGGAAAGGTAATGATGGAAAAACGGAAAGAGAAGATAAACAAAATATAAAAGGGCTACGCTGAACTATATGACTTTAAATATTAATGGAA
The DNA here is from genome assembly GCF_036971445.1 of Narcine bancroftii. Classification (NCBI taxonomy): domain Eukaryota; kingdom Metazoa; phylum Chordata; class Chondrichthyes; order Torpediniformes; family Narcinidae; genus Narcine; species Narcine bancroftii. Next base: position 224,478,403 of record NC_091472.1, read on the forward strand.
TACATAACCAAATTAAAAGGAAGAAACTACTAAATTTAAATGAATAAATGTATTCCATTAGAAAAAAATAACATATAGGTTAAGAAATAATATTGAAATATTCGAACAAGTATAGGAGCCTTACATTAAATACAATAGCGAAAACCTACGGGGGACAAACATTACCGAAGTTGATGGAAGGAGGAGGAAAGAAAAGAATGGACTCAGTAGAATTTCTGGTGTATTTTTGTTGAATGACAACATTGTCTGACTGGCTTAATGCAACCTAGATTGTATACCTAAAATGGATGAGAGAGGGGGGGTGGGGGGGGTGGCTTGGGAGGAGTGGGGGGGGAGAAAAAGTCACTGTATATGTGTGAAAAAGAAATAGTGTATATCATGGCTAATGTGATTTATGGTGTGAAAAATAAAAAATTTAATTAAAAAAAAAAATTTCTCTGAGTAAAACAAGGTCAAATTTTCTTTGCTGGATATGATATTTTCTCCTTCCTTTCTAGGTTACTTGATCCATGAGGTCATACAATTGGAAGCCATTGTCAAATTAGCTTGAGGATTCCTTTGTACTTTTAAATTTTAATAAAATTTGAAATAGTCAAAAAAAAAACTGAAGTGGAACATAACAAATTAAAGAGTGACTGGGTAGGACACATAGCGGCAGCATCATATAATTCAAAAGCTAGAGGGATTAGCTATATTAATTAATAAAAATGTACCAATCAAAATGGAGGAGGAAATAATAGATCCACCAGGGAGATATGTAATAATAAAGTGTCAGATATATTCAGATTTTTGAATTTGCTCAATAAAAAAGCACCTAATGAGGAGGATCAAAATTTTATGCAAGATATTTTTTTGAAGATTGTAGATACACAAGGTAATATATTGATAGGAGGGGATTTTTAACCTTAATTTGGATCCAATGTTGGATAAAACTGGTCAAAAGACAAGTAAAAACAATAAAGTGGCCAAATGAATGGATAAATCAATGCAGGAAATGAAACTTAAGGATATATGGAGGAGGCAATACCCAAAAGAGAAGGAATTCTCAAATTATTCAAGTAGGCGTAAAACATACTTAAGGATTGATAAGTTTTTGTTGTCGGCCCATATTCAAGGGGGAATTAGGAAAACTGAATATAAAGCTAGATTGCTATCTGATCATTCACCCCTGTTATTAGCAATAAAACTGGAGGACATCCCACCAAGAACATATAGATGGAGGTTAAATTCCATGCTATTTAAAAGGCAGGAATTTAGAGAGTTTATTGAACACCAAATTAAAACATATTTTGAAATAAATACGAAATCAGTGAAAGAAAAATTTATATTATGGGATGCAATGAAAGCCTTCATTAGAGGGCAGGTAATAAATTATGTAACTACAATCAGGAAATAGAAAAGTTGGAAAGGGAAATAGTAAGTACAGAAAAGGAACTAGTAAAAAGGAATGATATAATGAAAAGGAGAGAATTGGCAGCAAAAAAATTAAATACGAAACATTACAAACGTACAAGGTGGAGAAGAACATAATGAAAACAAAGCAAAAGTATTACGAACTGGGAGAAAAAACACATAAAATATTAGCCTGGCAACTTAAAACAGAACAAGCTAAAAGAACTGTATTGGCATCAAGGAAAAAGGACAAACCAATTACATATAACCCAATAGTGATTAATGAGAACTTTAAGGAATTTTATGAACAATTATACCAAACTGAGAACGAGGGAAAAGATGATAAAATAGAAGAGTTTTTAGCTAAAATTGAACTGCCGAAATTGCAAGAAGAGGAACAAAACAAACTGATAAAACCATTTGAAATAGAGGAAGTACAGGATACATTTAAAAAGTTGCCGAACAATAAAACGCCTGGAGAGGATGGATTCCCAATAGAATTCTATAAAACATTTAAAGAGTTATTAATTCCTCCTCTCCTGGAAGTAATGAACCAGATAGAAGAAACACAAAACTTGCCAGATTCATGTAAGACAACAATAATTACAGTAATAACAAAGATGGGGAAGGATCCACTAACACCAGCATCATATAGAGGAATATCTCTACTTAATTCAGATTATAAGATAATAGCAAAATTATTAGCATACAGATTTGCCGATTGTGTACCAAAAATAGTAAAACTAGATCAAACTGGATTTATTAATAAAAGACGAACAGCGGATAATGTCTGTAAACTTATTAATCTAATTCATGCATTTCAAGGAAATAAGAAGCCAACAGTGGCTGTTGCTTTAGACGCAGAAAAAGCCTTTGACAGAGTAGAATGGAATTATTTATTCGAAGTATTACAGAGGTTCAATCTACCAGAAAAATATATTAATTCGATTAAAGCATTATATACTGGACCATTGGCGAAGGTAACAGTAAATGGATATGTATCGAACCAATTTAAATTAAGTAGGTCAACTAGACAGGAATGTCCATTATTCCCCCCGCCCCCCCCCCCCCCCCATTGTTCGCTTTAGCAATAGAACCATTGGCAGAACTGATAAGAATAGAAAATAAAATAAAAGGGATAAAAAGAAGTATAAAATCAGTTTATTTGCAGATGACATCATAGTATACTTAACAGAACCAGAAATATCAATAAAAGAATTACATAAGAAATTGAAGGAGTATGGAGAAATATCGGGGTACAAGATCAAAGCAAATAAAAGTGAAGTGATGCCAATGAGTAACGCGGATTATACAGAATTTTAAAAAGAATCACCATTTAGATGGCAAACACAAGCAATCCGATACCTAGGTATTAGGTTAGATAATAACTTAAGCCACCTGTACAAACTAAATTTTCAGCCATTAATAAAGAAATTGCAGGAAGACTTAGAACATTGGAAAGAATTACCACTAACGTTGATAGGGAGGGTAAATTGCATTAAAATGATTGTCTTCTCAAGGATACAATACTTATTTCAATCATTGCCAATTCCCTTAACAGAGAAATTCTTTAAGGAAATTCTTGTGGAAAGGGGAGAAACCAAGGATAACGTTAGATAAATTAACAGAGAGGTATAACCAAGGTGGTTTGCAGTTACCAAACTTTAAAAATTATTATAGAGCAGCACAATTAAGGTATTTATCAGATTTTTACCAGACAAGGGAAAATCCAGACTGGACTAAGATAGAACTAGATAAAATAGGGGAGAAGGTACCGGAACATATATTCTATGTGGGATAAAAAGCTGGTGCAATATAAAAGCTCACCAGTACTGCATAATTTACTTAAAATATGGAAGAAGATCCACTTAGAAAGGAAAAAAATGAATGACCAAATACCAAAATTACTATTGACGCAAAATCAGCTAATCCCTTTTACAATAGATAACATTTCCTTTAGAGAATGAGAGAGAAAAGGAATCAAAAGAATAGAAAATTGTTTTTTGGGAAATAATTTATTAACATTTGAACAGTTGAAGTACAAATATGGAATAACTCATGGTATAATGTTTGCATATCATCAACTGAAAGCTTATTTAAAGGATAAATTGGGAAACAGACTGAGATTACCAGAAGGAAGCAGCTTTGAATATTTGATTACAGACACAATGATAATTAAAATATTTATAACGAACATTAAGCTGCAAGAGAAGGAAAATGATTAAATAAGCTATAAACCCAAACAAAAGAGGGAAAAGGATTTAAACATAAAGATAAAAAATGAAACATGGGAAAAGTTATGTTCTGGAACTATGAAGAATATAATAAACACAAGGTTACGCATGATACAGTGTAATTGGTTACACAGGTTATATATCAGACTCCAAAAGTTAAAAAAAATGGGATCCAACATTATCAGATAGATGTTTTCGCTGTAAGAAGGAAATGGGAACAACAGTACATGCAATTTGGGCATGTGAGAAAGTGAAAATGTTTTGGGAAGATCTAAATCAGATATTAAATAAAATCACAAAAAATGACATACCAAAAAATCCAGAGATCTTTCTTCTAAGTAATACAAGAAGTAAGGAATTAGCCCTCAAATTGGATAAAGCGCAAAAAAGATTTATTATGATAGCCTTAGCAGTAGCAAAAAAATGTATAATGTCAACTTGGAAAATGGAAGAGAGCATGAGAATACAGCAGTGGTACATGGAAATGAATAAATATTCCATTGGAAAAAATAACATATAATTTAAAAAATAAGGTCACATTATTTGAACAAATTTGGGAACCATACATGGAACATAACAGAGAGGGCTTGCCTCGGACCTCCACCCCCTAAAATGATAAGAAGACAAAATGACTTGATCCAGTGTGCATTGTGTAAAAGTAGATAACATTTTTCTTGTTTATTTTTCATTGTGTGATGACATTGTTTAATGTTTTTATTGTATTGTATATGTTGAATATTTATTGGTTTTGGAGGGGGGTGGGAAGGGGGAGGGAGGGTAGGGGGGAAAAAAGGGGGAAAATGACAATGTGTATATTTAATGAGAAACGTTTGTATATATTTTGGTTGATATGGTTCACAGTATGAAAAATAAAAAATAATTTAAAAAATGTTGGTAAATGTGAGGTTATCCACTTTGGGAGCAAAAATGGAAGATCAGATTATTACTTAACTGACAAGCATTTGCCATGCAGAAGGATTTGGGCGTGCTTGTGCACAAATTGCAAAAGGTTGGTTTGCAGGTAAAGTTAAAACATTCCAGTATTGTCAGGTAATATAGGTGCCTAACCTTTTATCTGGAATTCTGAAAACCGCAACCTCCAAAAACAGGCACTTTTTTTGGTAGATGACATCTGGTCATCAAAGATGGAGTTTGGCACCAAACATGACGTGACCCTAGCTCAACTCCTGTGTATCCCGTTGCATTCCGCTACTTCATAAGCACCTCCAAATTGCCTATACTGACGTCCGTCCAGCGTCGCGGTACTTTCGGTGGCTGTTGTTGCTACCCATAATTCTCCCGCTGCACTAGCGCAGGGGAATCGAGAATGGAGCCGTTCCTCTGGCACTGTTACAGCGGGGAACGGGGAGAGAGACAGCAGCATGACTCAGTCGGTGGATTGTATTAAAGGATTCATCGGATGCAGCAGAAAGCAAACTCCAAGGTTCGGATCACAATCACCAATGTTCTTTATTAGATCACCAGTCAAACAATAGAACAGTGCAATGGCTCTCCTGCTGCACCCACTCACACAAGCACTCACACACTCGCGCGGACCCACACCGAACCATGGGACCTGTAGGGGAAGGAAGGGGCTCAGTGCAGTGTGAAGCAAGAGAAGAGGATTTCCTGAGTGTTATACCCTGAGGGAATATGCGCCCTTGCGTCAGGGCTTCTCACAGGGTTTTCACAGCTTCCCACCCTGGGAAATACGGAGGACTGTGGTTCTGCACTGGTATCTGTATACACCAGGATACCCTGTTAACCTTAGGGAGCACAATACCCCAATACACACGGTCCTCACAGATGGCATCTACTGCAGCAATCACAATCCATGCAGGGAGCAGGAACATCAACATGTGGAAGGGAGGAAGAGTGCAAGAAAGAGCCCACTCAGACTTAAGCATGTCCTGCTCTCCTGAGCAGGGGCCAATGATAGTGCCTGAATTTTCCGCTCTGCCGAGCAGGGGACCAGGACCAACCAATGGCATTGCGTGCTCAAGCTTGTGGGCAGGCACGCACCTGATTGGTTGTTTTCTGGACAGTGGGGTGTGGCTTTCTGTAAAAGAAGATCACTAATTGGCCAGCGGTACATTCCACCCCCTCGAAAGCCGTAGTGGGCTGATCAAGCTGGGCACTGGTGATGGCAACATCTCCCCAGTTTCCCCTCCCTACCAAAGTCTTTAGTTTGAGTGCTGATGGGGTAAAGTGTAGGGGGAACAGATTAAAAGTGATTTTAGCGGCTCCCACCTGGCTTTTCCTCTGAGCCCAGGAGTGGAGTGTGTTCTGGGCTGCCAATCAGAGCTATTGGTAGAGCAGTTCTCTACCATCATGGATCTTTTGATGGGGGTACCCATGATCTACCTCTCTGGTGATTTGCAGCACTGTTGGTTGCTAATCTTCTGGTCATTTTGGGGTAGCCTTGCTGGTCCAGGACTGTGTAGTTGGGGCCCTGAGAGAGCGAGAGCCAGGGAGAGTCGAGGGTGAAGTCCAATTGAGGGTTAGCCTGTAGGAATCCACTCCATGGGTTGTGCTGTTTGGAGGGTTCCCTAGGGAGTCGTCGCCATGATGGAGGTGGGGTGCCCTGGAAAAGAAAGACAGGAGATGGCTGGTTATAGGGTAGGCACACATGCACATTAACTGGGGAGAGCCTATAAACAGGTCAAGAGATAAAATACAATCAAACATTAAAAGGCACAAGCAAGCATACAATGTTCAAAAGCAAAAGGACATCACACACACATAATCAGTTCAAGTATTTACATAGAAAAGTTCCAAGCTGCTTGGTGGCAGAGAGGGTTGCACATTGTAGGCAATGTCTCTGGGTGATGACTTTCTGATAGAGGTTGCTGGAGTCTTCGGGATGGATAAATGATGATGGAAGGCACTTCACTACAGGGATAAGGATGTTTGGAAGCCAGGTGTCCTTATCTGTCTCATCCTCATCTCTTGGGAGTCTCCAGGCCATCTAGGCTGGTATGGATCCCTGCAGGGAGAAGAGAGGGGAGAGAACAAACACGGTCAGGGAAAGGGGGCAGGTCGAGTCTCTGCACCGGTTTTGGGTCTGATGCGGAGAGACGGTAGCTACTCCTGTGTAGTGAGCTTGCTTGTATGGTAACCTATGAGCTGGTCCTAGCCCCTATGCTATAATTTTGGCTTTCCTTGGCAGCTGACATGGCCTTCAAACCCTACCAGACTCTTCAGGCACGTGGATGAGGTCACCTCATAAGAGTGGTGCGAGAGCGGTGGAGTCAAGTGTCTGGACAGGGGAGAGGCTCTCTGGACTGTCCGGCGTGAATTTAAGTGGTTCACTGTGTCCTTCAGCATGCTGAGCCAAACTTTAGTGTGTGGTCAGGCATCAGTGCACTAACCTTTTCCTTAAGGAGGCTGTCCATCTTTTCGATGAGGCCTGATGCTTGTGGTGGGAGGGAATGTGTAGCAGCCACATGAGCCCCATCTCAAATGCCCAAGTCTGAACCCTTGTATCTGTAAAATGAGAGCCTTGGTCTGACTGAACCAACCATGGGGTACCAAAGATGGAGGAGAGGCAGGCCCTGTATGGTGTAGATTTGGTTTGCCTTGGTGTAAGGCACTGCAAGCAGGACACCTGAGTATGTATCGACCATAGTCGAACATAGGTCTTTGTTTGTTGGCGGGGGTGGGGGGTGGGGGAGGAGAGCAATGTAATCTATTTGCTAGACCTGGCTTGCTCCCACGCTGCGTCGGATGTGCCCTGGAGGCCCCACAAGTCACCCCCTTGGTCTTACCTGCTGGCAAGTTGGGCAGTTGTTCATGCGTGCCTCGTCCTGGGTGAGGTGAACGCCGGAGGCTCTTGCCCAGCGGCGTGTCACTTCAGTGCCCATGTGACTGCTCGTACAGTGGGCCCAGGTGTAAGAGCGTCAGGGTCCATGCTGGTGACGTGGGCAGATCTGTACCGCTTTGTCGATGGCAGCATTGTGGGCAGCCTCCACAATATGCTGATTTGAGTGGGCATCCACGTGGTGTACCGTGATGGTTCTTTGTTTGGCTGTTCCCAAAAAAACTGCCAGTAGATGGTTATGGATCTCCCACCCAGTTTCGTGCCAGTGAGGCATCCAAACCGCCATCCCGTTAGCTATGGCCCAAGAATCTGTATAGATATGTACCTGGCCAGTACAGATGTAACGTGACAACAACCAGTTCAACCAGCTGACTTGATTTCTCTCCTGACCCTCTGCAGATAGTCTTACCTGTCGCCAGGTGTAGGGTTGCAGCCTGTCAGAGCTGGCTACCGTTTTTACAGCAGCTGCAGCCACCTGTAAATCAGGCATATTGTCTATCCTGGTTGGTGAGTAAGTTGAAAGGCTACTCCCAGGAAATGGGAGAGGAGTTATCAGAGGGGAGTTCAGGGGGCTCTTCCTTGCTGGTGGGGAGGGCCATGACCTGCTCATGAAGCTGGCTTATTCCCTCCAAGCCTGCCTTGGTGCGGTGGGTGATGCACCAGTGCCATTTGACGATGGTCACCTCCTGGGCACGTCCCACTTTGTGAGTCATGTCAAAGGACTTGATCCAGCACATGATGGGGAGCTGGGGCCGATGATGGTTTTACCCATAGTCTGGTGCTCTGTGCTGAGGAGCACCATGTAGCAAGCGAGAAGCAGGCATTCTAATAGGGTGTAGCTTGTGGCAGTACCGGGGAAGGACTTGGTCCAGAATTCGAGTGGAGCTCTATAGCTTCTGTGCCTTTGCCAGAGGCTCCACTCAGTAGTGGTGTCAGTGAGGAGACCTAGAGCTCAAAGGGCATCCCAGGCTCGCGAGGTGCTAGGGGAATGGTGTGCTCAACAGCCTGCTTTACTGCCTCAAAAGCTGCCTGTTGGTCAGGTCCCTTGTGGAAGTTTGCATTCTTGCAGGAGACAGTGAAAAGTGGGCGAAGTAACATGGCAAGGTAGGGAATGTGCTGGTGCCAGTAACCCAGGAGGCCCACAAAACTCTGGGTTTGGGACTTGATGGTGGGTACGGCGGTAGACAGCCATCTCCGGGATGTCCCTCTGTTCTGAATGCCACTTTATGCCCAGGAAGAGGATAGACTGGCTGGGGCCCTTGTCTTTGTCCCTGTTGATGGCCCAGCCACGCTTATGGAGTCCCGTGATGAGGAACTTGAGTGCTTGGGCTACTGCGTCCTCACTGGGATCCTGTATGAGGACGTTATCATTATAGTGAACTATATTGATGTCTGGAGCAAGGGCAATATTCTGCAGATCTCAGGCTATGAAACCGTGGCAGAGGGTGGGACTGTGTACAAACCCCTGGGGAATTCGGCAAAAGGTATATTGCCTTCCTGCCTATGTGAAGGCAAACTGATCTTACAACTCTGGGCATAGGGGAATAGAAAAGAAAGTGTTGGCGAGGTCAATCACTGCATACCACGGCAGTGGTTCTGCCTGAGATATCCTCGACCAATGTGACCACATCTGGACAGCTGAGGCAAGTGGTGGGGTGACCTTGTTAATCTTTCTGTAGTCTATTCTCATCTGCCATGAGTCGTCTTTCTTCTTGACGGGCCAGACCGCTGTTGAAAGGGAAAACTACTGGTCTTACCACTCCTTTGTTAAATAGTGCCTCGATTGTTTGGGCTATCTCAGTGGTGCCTCCAGGTACCCGATACTAGGGGTTAGAGACTGGAGAGGGTAGGTTGGGAATGATAAGGGGTATCCACTTTGCTGCCCTGACCACGATAGATGCCCAGGCGACCCCAAAGGCAAACTTTCCATTGTTGGTTTTGAGTGTCTGCCCCCTCAGTACATTCATGCCAATAATGCACTCAGTCGAGGTTGTCACCAAAGCCAGGAAAGGTCGGGAGGTTGGGGGGGTGGGGGAGTTGCTGATAGAGAGGATTATCTCCTTTTCCGAGATAATTGCACCCTCGAGCCCCTCTATCTGGACCTCAGGGGTGCTGGGGATGACGGTGTGCTCGGTACCAGTATCCACTAGCACCAGCCATTTCTGTGTGTTACCCTTGTACCAGTGTGCGCACACTGGAATGAATGGCCTCTGGTCACCCGGGTGGGGTTGGGCTGCTGAGCAGATCTGCTGGGATCCTTGGCCTCCTTTCTATGTGGTTGGGTGGAGGATGAGATGGGTTCCTCTGCCTTGGAAGCGGAGAGAGGATTTTGAATGAGGGAGGCGCGGATGACTGGTGCTGTGTGTAGGGCAGTCCTCTTCGCTGCCTTCTCGTGGCCCTCCTGCTACATATTAAATAGAGTGGCGGTGTTGAGGACATGAATGACGGAGAGGTCAAAGCTGGTCTGCCCTAGTTTGCGGATCAATTCCTTCCTGATGTCTGCACCTTGGAGCTCTTCCCATAGTCCCCTTCCCTCGGTGTGCTTGGGCTGAGGTTTTTGCGGCTCCCTGCGCCTGGCCTCCAAGCGGCTAACCTGCGCAGAGTTCCCCTGGAGTACACCAAGCTCCAAGTGCTTCAGCCCTTCCAGGATGGCAATGGCCTCCCGGATGGACTTGCTGGACACTGTCCCCCCTTGGGTCAGGGCATGCATTGTTGACCTGTGAGAGCTAGAGTGATTTCGGTATCTTTGGGGAGGCTGTTGCGGGTTTGATTGCTGTACAAGCCGGTGATTAGGACCCATTCCCTGATGACCTGGGTGCCCTCATATGCAATGTGCCATTGGGGATGGCTGAGAGATTCCACTCCAGGAGTGAGGGGAATTTTGCCCACACTGCCGTGGTGATCTGGCTCCAGAAGGAGTTCCTGTCAGCTATTCCCTGGAGGTGTACCCACAGCACGTTATGGAACTGGCTTCCCAGTGAGAGATGGATACGGGCCCCCACCATCGCACAGCTGCAGTAGCCAGGCAGACAATTAGCAGTACCTATAAGCCAGGATGGTGAGCTCTTTCTCAGAGTACTCCCATTTGACTGTGTCCCAGTGGTCCATCCCCGGTTGCTCAGACCTTCTCTGGTGTCTCCAGCTTGGGTACCCTGGGAGGGGGCGTAATTACGGGTGCCGGATCACATGGTCACTGGGCGAGCCTGTACCTTGTCCGGGGTGCAGGTGAACAGAGGTTCATGTTCCAGCTTGACCATCTCTGGGTCCTCCAGCCACACGTCAGCCACCCCCACTCAAGCCTCAGGTTCTGGACTGCGCATAACCAGGGCTCTGACCTCAAGCCAGGTCGACCTGTCACCTGCTCTGGTGGGCAACTGGAGTTGCTACACCTTGATCAACTCGCATGAGGCCTGGATGTACTTGGACTCCATGCAGCCTGCTTGGGCGGGGGCACTCCAGTGGGCGTCCAACGTGATGGCCCACTTGGTGACCATGGCCTTTACCTGCTCGGCATCCCGAGTGCTCTTCAGATGCAGCTCGGCAGCTATGTCACACTGGCTCTTCAGAAGTGACACAATAGCCATATAGCCTGCCCATGGCTCCCTGGGGAGTGGGAAGATCCCAAGTCCTGGAGGAGGATAGCCACATGGTCACCCAGTCCTTGTCCCTGTGGGTTGAGGTACTGCGAACAATCAACTGGCTAGGCATGTTCTGCCAGCTGCACTGCCAGTCGACCAAACCCCAGATCGTCATCGGGCTACCTGGGAACGACAGGTTTGGGTGTGGGGGTCCCTTCCTGTCCACGGGTGTCTCAGTTCCATATGGCCACCATCATCTACACTCCTAGTGTCACACAAGTGGTAGTGACTGCTGCCACAACCTCAGATCGGGTCACAAACACTACTAGTTGCTCCCACATATCCATCCATATTGATTGCTTGTCTGGGTTGCTTTCTTTGCACCCTGCTCATTTATGCCAATTGTATTGTATTGAAGGGTTTGTGGGGTGCAGCAGAAAGCAAACTCCAAGATTCAGATTACAATCACCAATGATCTTTATTAAATCACCAGTCAAACAATAGAACAGTGCAATGGCTATCCTGCTGCACCCACTCACACAAGCATTTACATGCTCGCGGTGACCCACACCAAAGCGTGGGACCTGTTGGGGAAGGAAGGGGCTCAGTGCAGTGGAAGGCAAGAGAAGAGGATTTCCTGAGTGTTAGACCTTGAGGGAATATGCGCCCTTGCACCAGGGCTTCCCACAGGGATTTCACAGCCTCCCACCCTGGGGAATACGAGGTCTGTGGCTCTGCTCTGTCCTCTCTGAACACCAGGATACCCTGGCTAGCCTTAGGGACCACAGTGCCCCATTACCTGCAGTCCTCGTGGATAGAGTCTACCATAGCGACCACAATCTGGGCAGGGAGCAGGAGCATTGCCACGTGGAGGGGAGGAAGAGAGTAAGAAAAAGCGCTCTCCCACTCTGCTGACCAGGAGCCAATGATAGTGCCTGAGTTTCCCGGTTTGCAAAACAGGGGCCAATGACCGGGGCCAGCCAATGCATGCTCAGACTTGTGGGTGGGCACACAGCTGATTGGGTGGTTGCTAGAAAAACAGGGTGTGGCTTTCGGTAATAGGAGATCATTATTTAGCCAGTGGTACATGGGGGAGAGACAACAGTGTAACTCGGGCAGGTGAGAGTTGGGTGAGAGAGACAACAGCGCAACTCGGGCGGGTGAGGTGGGGAGAGAGTCGGCAACATGACTTGGGCAGGTGAAAGGGGGGTGGGAGAGAGATGGCAGCTGGCTCGGTGGGGGGGGTGGAGATCGCATCATTGACTCGGGTGGGCAGGCTTAAAGGGACAGAAATAGAAATTATTCAGAAATCCGGAAGATTCTGAACAACGGCAGGTGTCTACTCCTGAAAAAAGGATATGTACCTGTACTTCATTTAGAATGTTACATGCATGAAATTCTTTAACTTTTTTCTACAATAAGGCAGACAGAGAGTCACCACTTTATCCTGTAGCAGGCTATCAAGAAGGCAAATAGAATGTTGACCTTCATTGCTAGAGGAATTGAATTTAAGAGCAGGGAAGTACTGCTGAGGCTGCATCTGGAGTACTGCATGCAGGTCTGATCTCCTTACTTGAGGAAGGATGTTCTGGGTTTGGAGGTGGTCCAGAGGAGGTTCACCAAGTTGATTCCAGAGATGAGGGAGTTAGCCTAGGAAAGCTCGAGTTGTCTGGGGCTATACTCGCTTGAATTTAGAAGAACGATGAGGGATCTTATAGAAACCTATAGAATTATGAAAGGCATAGATAAGATTGAGCACGGGTGGGCAAACCATGGCTTGCAAGCCACATGTGGCTCTATGATATAAATGTGTAGCTCGCAGAGGTATTTTGGCTGTGTAGTGTTAGTGAATGTGGCTTGCAATTGTGTGAATGTGGTGTGCGTGGCCGTGTTGCAGAGTGTAAGTATGATCCAGGCCACTCTCCCATTCGCGCTCCCGATGCCCCGGCTGCCTGCCCTCCAGAGCTCCCGATGTTGTGGTTTCCCACCCACTGCATGTTCTGACCTCTCACCCATCCATTGGAGCTCCTGTTACCTCATATATGGACTTACCACCTGGTCCCTGCCAGTCACTCATCCGAGCTCCTGACACCTCGAACGAATTTGCATGTGTTTAATAATCGATCTTCCCTAAATTTTACCCTAAAAATGGTTCTTTTTAAGTCTTTTTATTAAGTTCCAGATTAATAAACATAATGATACAAAGAGATTGGGTTTGCATTAACAATGGTTAACATATACAAACACAGACATCGAGCAAAATATGTAAACTGAGCCTCCCGATTTCTTAAAGGCCGAACATGAAAATGAATCAAATTTTATTACAAAAATATTCCTCGCCCTAAAACTTGGTCCATAAAATTCAACTATTACAAGAGTATATATATGTTGGGTACATTTTGATTATCGAAACCAATACAAATTAGCAGTTTAAAAACTACATACATGAATAAATATTATTACATACATCTATTTCCTAATATTTATGTAAAATGTCTGCAGCTCTCAAACAGCTGAAATTTATCGTATGTGGCTCTTAAACAAGGTTGGCCAGCCCTGTGATAGAGGTAGATAAGTTGTTCCTATCTGTGGGGGGACTAAAGCAAGTGGCCTCAAGGTCCAGGGTAATAGATATAGGACAGAGATGAGGAGGAACTGCTTTCTGTGGAATTCGCTGCCATTTGAACTAGTGGAACCTACCTCAGTGAATATATGTATGATAAAGTTGAATAGATTTTTACAAAGTAGGGGAATTAAGGTACTTGGGGGAAAAGGCAAGTAGGTGGAGATGAGTCTGTCATCAGATCAGCTATGATTCAATTGAATGGCAGAGCAGGCTCAATGGGCTGGATGGCCAACTTTTGCTTCTATTTTTTGTTCTTATGTTAGGTAGGGAGCTTTTGACATTGGATGATGAAGGGGTAGGGAGGGGGTGTGGAATATAGGTCCAATTCAGGATGATGTGACTAAGATGGAAACGATGGCAAATTCTTGAGAATGCTTTCAGTAGTACAGGGTACTATGATGAACTTCCATAATGCATGCTGTGGGTGATACATCAGCACAAGGAGTTTGTGACAGGATTTTGCATGAAAAAGCTGGCACTTGCTTATTAAAATGGCAGGATTTGACAATGCAGCACTTACAAAAAGTTTAGGTTTCGTGTATCTAAATGAGTGAATGTGGAAGTTAAAAATTTTTGACAACTATTCAGGTCCAGCAACAGAGCATTTAAATTTTGGCAAACATTCTGAGCTAATTTAAACCTCTGCAATTTTAATTGATTTAATTTTTTTTAAAGTGTTTTTGTTCTTTAATTCTTTCATCAATGTTTAATCTACTGAAATTAGAAACAAGAACAATTTTGGCATGGTTTTTTTCAAGTACTGTACTATTATAATGTGACTTATTCAGTTTCCTTCCCCATTGTATGTAGACAGTTCAGTGCAACATTTTAAATAGATATAAAACAAATAACTTCTGCACTCAGCAGGTTAGGCAGCATCAATGGAAAGAGAAACAATTAATGTTTTGTGTCTAGACCTTCAGAACTGAGGAGAAAGAAAATTAATTTATTTAGGTGACAGAGGAATTGAGGGATGGTCATTCAGAGATCAAATAACTTAAGGGTCAGTTAAAATTAGGTTAAGCTGCTTTGTCTATTTAATGTGTTGCTAGTTCAAGTTTATTTATCATTTGATTATTACAGTACAACCAGATTGGACAGTGTTCTCCGGTCCATGGTGCAGAAACAGTTCAAACGCACGTAAAGACATAACACACATACAGACAAATGATACAAATACACAGAATCTATATACATGTCATATACCTATGTTAAAAATTAATATTATTAATAAATAGTAGAGTCATGGGGAATTGTTTTAGCAGATCAGCAGTCATTCTGAAGTCTCATTGCCTGTGGGAAGAGGCTGTTCCTCAGCCTAGTGGATCTGGCTCTAATACTTCTGTATCTCTTTCCCAAGGGGAGTAGCTGGAAGATGCTGTGTGCGGGGTTGCAAAAACATGTAAAAGAAAACTCTCTTTAAAAAAAAATAGATCAATTAGGGGTGGGGGAGTGGGCAGGAAACTTCAGTGATCCTCTCTGCCGCTTTTAGGGTCCTGTGGATTGACCTCCAATCCGATGCTTTATAACAACCATACCAGACTGTGATGCAGCCAGCCAGGATGCACTCGATAGAGCTCCTGTAGAAAGTTACAAGAATGGTGGCTGGTAGCCTTACCTGCCTCAGCCTTCAGCAGTGTGGTCACTGTTGCTCCTTCCAGAAGAGTGAGGAAATGTGTCCATGATAGGTCAAGTGAAATCTGAGGCATTTGGTGCTCTCTGTTTTCTCTATCACCAAGTTATTAGTGTGTAGTGGAGGATAGTCATCACTGGTCCTCCTGATCTCCTTTGTCTTGCCCACATTGAGACTCAGATTGTTATTCTTGCACCATTTCATGAGATTTTCCAGCTGTTCTCTGTATTTTGACATCATTGTTGCTGATGAGGCCAACTACTGTGGTGTCATCTGTTGGAGCTGAATTTGGCATTGCAGTCATGTGTTTATATTGTGAACAGGAGCAGGCTGAGCACATAGCCCCGAGATAGCCAGTGCTCAGCGTGATGGTGCTCGATGTTCTGCTGCCAACTTGGGCAGACTGACCTTTCAGTTAGGAAGTAGGAAGTTACAGAGAAAAGTCTTAAGTCCCAGCGAGGACAGCTTTTCCACCAGTCATCAGGGTATGATTGTATTAAATGTTGAGCTGAAGTCAATGAACAGCAGCCTGGCATATGAGGCATTGTTCTCCAGGTGAGTCAGGGTGGAGTGGAGAGACAAAGCTATAGTATGGTCAGTGGCACAGTTCAGCCTGTAATAAATTGAAATGCGTCCAGAGTCTTTGGGATGTGTGCTTTGATACATTCCATTACCAGATGCTCTAAGCATTTTATAATGGAGGAAGTCAGTGCCACTCAGTGGTAATTATCGACGCCTGTTAATGTCGATCTCTTTGGTGTTGGGATGATGTTAGCTGCCTTAAAACCTGTGAGGACGATGGACTGCTGTAATGAAATGTCGGACATGCCAAGTAGATCAGTCTATACATAAAAAAAGAAAATGAGAAACTGAATTAGAGCACTCAAAAGTGACCTGTTGGAACATTTAATTATGGAGTTCTGCAAGTTACCATGTGCCCACAGAGAAGATGAGGTGTTGTTCTTCAAGATTGCTTTGGACCTTGTTATAATAATGCATGCAGCCACAGACAAAAAAAGGTCAGAGTGAGAAGTAGAGTGGCAGACAACCAGAAGCATTGGGTCATTTCTGCAGACTTAGCACAGATAGCAATCAACCAATTTCTGTTCGGTTTATTCAATGTGGAGGAGGCTAGATTATGAACACTAAATACAGTGCACTAAATTGGACGAAGTGCAAGTGGCCAACTGCCTTACCTGGAAAGACTATTGGGTCCCTGGATGGGAAAATCCCATATGATAGGGAGTAGGAAATGTGGAAAGAGGAGTTACAAAGGGAGCAATCCTTTAAAATACTGAAAGGAAAGGGGAATATGTATCTGGTTGTGGAGTTTTGTTAGAGCTGGTGAAAATTGTGAAGAATGTTGGAAACTGTTCTTGATTTGGCTAGGAGATGAAGGGGTGAGAGCTGAGTTCCAGACCAGAGGTGTAAAACAAATGCCTGATCCTGTTCTTCAGGTAAACATCTCTGAAAAAAAGAGACATTTTCCCTCTTCCTTGGTCTATATTTATCATCTTACTGGTACTTATCTGTGAGTCCTGTACCAGATGAGTCAATCATTTGTGGGATATGTTTGAGGAGTACACAAAGCAACATTTCTTATACTTAATTTGTTAAGTGCTGCACTTGAAACATTCGGAGGACATTAAATATGCCAAATAAATGCATTGAGAGTTGTTGCTTTATTATAAAACATTAAAGTAGTTCATGTTTAGGCATAAAGTGGTAACTTAAATGATTGAAAACTATTGAATAAATTTTATCTTTCATTTTCAGTATTTCCTCCCACACCACAAAAGGAAATTTTCTTTCCTCAATTAAATCTTTCTTATTGAATAAGTTTTCTGTCTTGAAAAGTGGTAGCACTCATACCACTGAGTCAAATGACTGGGATTCACTGATATACTATTGCTTCAGCATGTAAACTAAACTGACATTTGAGTGCGTTAACAAATGTCAGTCTAAGTAATGCTGACATTTACCAAGGATTGCCCGGGGATATCACCTTTTATTTTGAATATTAAACTGAAGTCTCACCTACATGTTCATATCCTTGAAGAGGAAAGGGGATGGTGGGGAGAATCATATGTCCCACCTCATGGTTATCACAGGCCAGCCTTTGGACATCCCTTCTCTTTGTGTGACAAGAGGCTTGGTATCATACAACAATTTACTTTGTTATAGGTGTAATATAAATACATGTAATGGTAATAAAGACAGCTGCAAACAATTAAGCTCTCTCGAATTTTCTTCTTTTATCTTGTAGGATAACTTACCAGGCACTGACTATGAACTTTTTTCTGTAATCATTCACAAAGGAGGCTGCTATGGAGGCCATTACCATGCCTATATCAAAGATATTGACCATCTAGGTACCTGGTTCTCTTCAGTAAGTCATTTATTCGAGAAAATATTTCATTGCACTTGTGGTATTTGGTAATATTATTGAATGTCACCACCTATTTGTGTAAAATACTGTGCCATTTATCCCAAGAAGTGAGGGGTTTTATTTTAACTGGTTTGATTATTTGTCTCTTCTTTGCTATTTACTCCACTTCTTAACATTGTTACACCATTGTCATTGTGTTGTCATCCACCTGCATGGCATATATATCTTGTAATCCTTCAATTTTTCAATGTCAGCCATGAGATGGTCTTTAAATGTCATTTGTTTAAAACTTATGAACAAATTTAATTAATGCTCAGAACATCTAGTAGAAAATAATGCTCTGGAAGTAAATAACCCTACACTTTTAGATCAGTTGTTGTATATCAATTTTCAGTTCTGTTCGTCAGGACTATCCTGGTATTCAGATGGAAGACAACTTGTCTGTACTTCAATCTGACAGCTTCGGTCGACATTCTTTGGTGTGCTATGCTAATGAAACTTCAGATGACTCACTATCTACAATATTTTGGAGAGTTATTACTATTGTTGCTCCATCGACTGGAAGACTAGATGTTTAGTCATATTGTGTTGATGTTAATTGTGGATTTTGTTTTGTTTTGGATGTCCCATGAAACATGGTGTACCATGAGTAGACTGTCATTTTTCATCCTGATGCGCTTGAAGAATATTGCATGTGCTAATGACTTAACACAATCCACAAAGTAGAGCCCAGCTACTTGGTCCAAATCATGTATAGGATTCAGGACAGATTTGAATTGAATTGACATTTATTGACCTCTGGTTTGATTAGAGAAACTCTTTAAATCTATAAACTTATTGGTATTTGGCTTGTTGTGGAAATGGTAAATCCATGTAGGAGGCTCCATGCATTGGGGAACGGAGAGGGAGTACAAATGAGGTGAGCAAGATAGACAGATTTTTGGGGTGGTATTGGCCCCTTGAGCCAATACCTGAAGGGAAACCCACTGAAAGTTACCAAGTAGTCTTTCCTGTAGAGCAGGCCTGAACCTAAAGCGATCTGATTATATTCATTTTCAGGTCAGGTTTCTTTAATAAGATAGAAACATGTCCTTATTGCCTGGCTTGAGTTGGGTTTGGTTTGGCCATGTTTGTGTCAAGTTCAGTTCAAATTTTAACTTTATGCCTGTGCTGAATGGTACTTCAAAGAACAATTGTACCCACTGATGTTTTAGCCCTGTCGATAATGACAGAATTTCTTTGCAAGTGGAAGTTGTGGCCATATTCAACTCAGTTTGTTTTCTCTATATTTTATCTTAATAACCACAAAGCATATATTCGTGTCACCACCACTACTACCACCTTTGCATTGAAAGGTTTCAGTACAATCCAATTCTGCCTAGATGTTGGGATGATTACCATAGATCTTTTTTTTACATTTCCCTTTGAGAAAGTGCCATGAAGCTCAAAATCAGTTGAAACATTGCAGAATCTACCGGAATGTATTGGAGTTGCTCTGCATTGCTGCAGTAGTATTGTTCTTTTGAACAGCTGTCTGAACCTGGAAGGCCTAGATGTCCAGTTGCATTTCACAATGGAAACATTGAAATCCTGAAATCTGCACCAATTTGAGGGTTACTTGTGTTGACCAATATTATTTTTCCACATCAAAGGTCTCTACAGAGATATCTGGAGGAAAGCATGGAATTAAACATTATTCAGAATGGCCTTCGAATTTTCAATCCATCTTTTAAAAATAATATCTTGGATGTGAACCAATCATGTTTGCTATGGTGTTTTGGAATGACCATGACAACCTTGATTAGACAATGAACCATATCATTACACTCTGTCCCTTCCACTAGTTTCATGGTGGTATTGTATTGATGCATTCTTTTCCTGTAACACCAAGTTAAACAGGATTTGCAGTTGTTCCTTCAAGCCATTACCTAAAATATTTAGCTTGAATTTAAAGGTTTTGCCATCTTGTTAAGGGTCATCATGATATATTGTTACAAGCCCAGAGGACCCCAAACCCCAGCAGGAATAGATATTCACCAAGACAAATAGTTACTTAAACAGAAGTTGATTTTAATTATCTTTAAACATGAAAACAAAATCACACTTTAACATATCACTATTGACTTAACTAACCTAACTTAACCCCCTTCTAATTCTAAGCGCACGTGTATGTAATGTATGTTCAGAAAAGTTCTTTAATTTACAGTCCAATCTCACTTCTCATTCCTCCACATTTACTGGTTGCAAGCAATTCTTATTCTGTGCACAGAATTTAACATTTATAAAATTCACCAGGCTTTGGTGCTTGAAAAGTAAATGGTTAACGCTCAGGAAGGTTCTTGTCAGTTTTCAGAGAGAGTTTTATTGTTCGCTGGGTACCCACAACTGATTCCTTTTTAATCAGCCACTTCAGTGTCTTGCTGAAGAAACTTGCACCCTCAGGGTTCTCCAGATGATAACCTCTTTCTTTCAGTTCCCTTATGTTTCTCTTATTCCAAGTGAAACATTAGGCAGCCAGTCCTCTCCTCTTGCATGAACCATAAGGGCTTTGACCAGGCTGAACTAAGCACTCACAACTCATCTTCTAAATGGGGTTTTCCACAAGCTTGCCAGCTTGTCCTGTTCCAGTCCCAGCTGCTGCTGCTGACTGTAAAACTGCTGAACTGAATTTTCTCTCTCTCAGAGAGAAAGCCTGTTTTCTCCAAATAGCCTGCGGCTCTGACAAGTTCTTTCATCTGTTGCCTTTTTGTAAAATCCATTGGGCACTCTCCAGAGCTTTGGCAAAGGTTCTGGGGCCAACATGTCTAGCATGAGAAGAGCTCCAGTATTTTAAATAAAATCTGTTATAAAGTGTTTGTATGTGACCTACACTAAAAACCTTCCTTAATTTATCTCCCAAAAACATATCTATATGCAATGCAAACACAACATAATCTGTTACAATATACACGGTGTATATATGTACACTATTAAACCCCTTTATAATTTTAAGTACATGTGCTTAGATCACCTGTCAACCTGTAAATTAAATTAAAGATTCTTTCTTTGGCTTGGCTTCGCGGACTTTGTAATTTGTAATTTGTAATTTGCATCAATGTCATGGAAATTACCGGATAAGATTCTTTGGGATAGAATTTACTTCCATTGGGAAAATAATGGATTTATTGGGGATAGTCAATGAGACTTTGTGTCAACGAGTTCGTGACATGAACTTGATTTAAGTTTTTTCAAGAGTTGAAGACAAAGATTGAAGAGGGTAGTATAGAGGATGTTGTCTAAATGAACTGTAGCCAAATGAAGATCCTTCTTGGTAGGCTGATTCAAAGGATTAAGACACATGGCATTCATGGTGTTTTGGTAGATTAGATAGCCCCAGAAAAAAAAGGGTAGTGGTGGAGGAGTTTTCTCTGACTCGAGATGTGTGACTTATGATGTTCCATAGGGATCAGTGCTGGGACCTCTGTTGTTTGCAGGAGACACAAAAATGGGCAAAAGTGTGGATAGTAAGGAAGGTTATTAAAGGATGAAGTGGGATATAGATCAGATAGAAATTTGGGTAGAGAAATGGCAGATGGAATTTAATCTGATAAGGTATGAGGTTTAGGAGGTTAAATGTAAGAGAAAAGTACATGATAATTGGCAGGATTGAAGTATTAATGGATCTTAGAGTGCATCCATAGCTCCCTGAAAGTGGCAACACACGTGAAAAAGGTGGTAGAGAAGGCATACAGCATACTTGAGTTCATCATTTAGAGCAGTGAGTATAAAAGTTGGCAAGCCTTGTTACAGCTGAATGAAACTTTGATTAAACTACATTTGAAATATTGTGTGTACATCTGGTTGCCACATTACAGAAAGGATGTGAGAAGGTGCTGAAGGAGTTCACTAAGTTACTGTCAGGATTAAAATATCAGCTAAAAGAGAGTTGGATTTTTTGTATATAGGAGTTTGGAAGCTGAGAGGTGACCTGATGAAAGTGTATAAAATTATAAAAGGCATAGATTAGGTAGATGAGTGAAACACGAACGTCTGCAGACGCTGTAATTGTAGTTAAAAACACACTGAAATGCTGGAGGAACTCAGCTGGTCTTTTCAGCATCTATAGGAAACAAAGATAGGTAGATAGTCTTTTTCTGAGGGTGGAAATGTTAAAACACCAGATGACAGAGATTTATGAAGTAATTAAAAAAATATTTAGAGTGATGTTTGCTTGGTATGTGCTGTCAGCGGAGGTAGTAGACTGAGAGACAACGGTAATGTTAAAGCAGCTTTTGCACAGGAACATGTACAGGTAGGGAATGTAAGGATGCAGACCATGTGCAGGCAGATGGATTTGGGTTAGGGTTAATTCAACATGATTGCAGATCTAGCAGGTCTAAAGGCTTTTTCTGGGCTATAGTGTTCTTTGTTTTTTGAGCATCAGTTTCTCCCTTTGTTTTTGAATTGCATTAGTATTTTTGATTGCATTTATAAGAATTAACTGGTAGTTCTTACAAACTTATATTTAGATTCTTAATTTTGTTTCAATACAGTTGATAGCCATTTTCTAACTGGAAAATATTGCACTTTCTCTTGTGATCCAAAATAGATGCAGTGCATTAAAGCACTTATCACCACATATAATATAGCATCCTCTGCCATTTGTGCCACCTACTATGTGATCCCACCACCAGACACATCTTCCCTTCTCCACCTTCTGTAGGGAGCTCTCTGTGACTCCCTCATCCACTCCTCCTTTCACTTGGTACCGCAACAAATGTGCCCACACTTCCTCCCTCACCACCTTTCAGGGCTCCAAACAGTCCTTCCAAGTAAAGCAACACCTCACTTATGAATATGCATTCAGTGCCCCCGTTGTGGCCTCTTCTACATCAGAGAAACTGGATGCAACTGGGAGATCGTTCGTTGAGCATCTCAGCTCTGTCCTCCGCAAAAGTTGGAATCTCCCAGAGGGAATCCATTTCAATTCCATGACCCACTGTTATGCTGACGTGTCTGTCCATGGTCTGATAATTGGAGGAACAACATCTTCTATTCTGCCTGGGCACCCTCCAATCTCTGGGTATCCTTCTCTGGTTTCTGTTAGCCCCTCCCTCCCCTTCCTCTATCCCTCTGTCTCCTTTCTTCCAGCTCTGCATTCACAAAGCCACCCCCCTCACCAACCAATTCTCATCTTTCCTCTTCTGTCCTCCTATCCTTGTCCAGTTATGGCCTCTCTCTGCCTTTTCTTCCCTCCTCCCCAGCCTTTTTATTCGGGTACTTGCCTGTTTTCTGTTTATCCCTTGAAGAAGGGCTCAGGTTAGAAATATTGGTTATATAACTTTACCTCCTATGGATGCTGTGTGACCTGCCAAGTTCCTCCAGTGGGCTTTATTAAACTTGAGTGCTCCATACACTAACTGTATGTCAAATGGAGCAGGAAATTGTAAAACTTACCATGTATTCAAAAGGTTGTATGAAAAGCTTGGCCCCCATGCCCCACTATTTTATCTTCATTTGGTCTTGTTTCAAATTATTTTTCTGCTTAAATTTTCTATATGCCACTTCAAATAAAAACAGCAACTTTACTTTTATCCACCCAAAGGCATAATTCCTCAATCCCAAATCCTGCAGAATTCTCAGGCATTTCTTTAATACTTTCACTATTATAATCTTTATGTAGTTCAATAAGGGCACATATGTGCCATATGTAGTTCAATAAAGGCACATAAGTTAAAATATGTTTTGTCTTCAGCCTCACTCATTTCTGATCATTTCAGGATGAAGGTAAAGCTATGACCCATTCAACTAAAGATCCAATAAATGAGGCTAACATGTTGGAGCTAGGAGATCCCCTGGAAGTTCTGAGAGCTATACTAGTCCAGGTATTGTATTGGATGCGGACTAATCTGTATTTATCTTGGGCGACTGCACTTTCAGATAAACCTTTTAATGTAATGATTCAAAACAAAAACAATGAATTTAAAAAAATGTTTGATCACATTCCTATGTTGTTTAACTTATTGCTCTCTGACATTTCTTTAAAGTAAATTAAGTAGATAGGATACACAATGCTGGAGATTACTCAGAGTTTCTGATTGGGGTGTGTTCAATTGAATGACCGTATGTACACAAGCCATGAAAATATTGTAGCAATTTCCCAGGTACATAAAACACAACACATAAGAAGAGGGGGATGGGGGGAAATAAGTAAGAAAGGAAAATAATTATTCACATTTGAAAATAAATAGTAATGAGAAAAAAATGCTGAGACACCAGAGAAGACAGGTCTTTGGTGGCCAAAGTAGAGATATGGTAAGGACGGTGCAGGGCGGTTCAAGAACCTTTTGCTGCTGTTTTAAAAAAATGCTGTTCTTGAACCTAGAGGTGGCAGGACTTCAGGCTTTTGTATCTTTTCCTGAAGGTTGCTGAGAAGAGGACATGGCCAGTGATGGTGGAAGCCTTGTGATGTTGGTTGAATCTCTGTCATCCTCCTATATTTAAAAATAAATTTAGTTAATTTTACTTGATGTCGACTTCTGTAAAATGTATATTTTACTGCAATTCACTCTAATGCTGCTTCAAGTATGCCAACAGCTTTGAAATAATGAGTTGCCTGGAAACTGAAGCATATGCAATGTTGTTTCTGGTTCTGTACTTGAAAAGAGCAGCTTGAATGCTTTGCTGCTCCCGACCTTGTACCTTAATTAACCACACAGTACTTTGTTAAGCAGAGTAACTAGGATTACTTTGCTGTAGTCTCGGCAATCTACCAAAATAATAATTGTGTGGTGAATTTTTTTTTCCACCAGCATTGAGTTTTTATTTTTTAGTTAGAATTTGAAATTATCTTACTGCATTAAAGGTGCTATACAAAACCAAGTCTTTTTTTTTCCCCCCACACTGTAGTAAGGGACTCATTCCAGAGATTTCTTACCAGTGAGTTGTTTTTTGACCCGATTTGCGTGGAACAGTAGTGTTTCGTCAACCCTGTAGAACTGCGCTTTGCCCCACCTTTATCCATGCTTCTGCTTGACTGAAATCTTTGTTTTTGTTGAACTTTTACCACCACCCATGACTGTGAATGAACCACTACCTCATCTTGGACCCGAACCTCTGCCTCTTCCTGTGGCCTCACCCACATACACCTCCTCCCTCACCTCCAGTGTGGTGAAATTAAAAAAAAAGTATTTTCCTATCCATTCTCCCATCTGTTTACTAGATAGGACCTGATGGCATACTGGTCGACCAGCTGGGCCAGAAATTGATGGAGAAAATTGGTGTTGCATGGAACAAAAGGTATCGCAAACAGTGTGGATCCATAAGAAAGGTAGGAAACTACAATTCATTTACTAAGGAAATTGAAATTTAGCATTTCAGTTAATTCAGAGATCCAAGGTGAGCTGGCCAATTGGATACAAAATGTGGTTGATGACAGGTGACAGAGGATGATATGGGGGGGTTGTTACTCAGATTGGAGGTCCATGACCCATGGTGTGCTGCAGCGATTGGTGCTGGTTCCACTGTTGTTTGTCATCACTATTTAACTACTTGAATGATAATGTAGTTAGTGCATTAATAAAGTTTACCATGGTGGTCTAATGGACAATGGAGAAGCTTTTCTAGGATTACAACAGGATCTAGATGAATTGGGGAAAGTGGCCAAAGGAATGGAATTTAATTTGGACAAGGGAAGTTGTTGCACTTTCATAGATTAAACCAGGACAGGCATTGCACGATGAATGTTCAGGTCCAGGGGAGTATTGTAAAATATAGAAACTTGGTATACAAGGTACAGTAAAGTCCCATTATCTGGAATTCAAGCAGCCACATGATAGATTTTCTTGATGGTGGGGAGGAGTTTTGCCTGTAATGTACTGGGTTATATAAACTATCTTTTTCAGGGCTTTTAGCTCATAGGTAACCCCATACAGTGGTCAGCACATTTCTCACTACACATCTGTTGTCCATGTAATGCTCTAATGACTCCTTTTAGTGGCGATTCCATTATTGCTTGCTTCTGAGAACACATCTTGAGCACAAAGCAAAGTGTGTTGGACTTTCTTTGATCATATATACATGTTTACTAGGTTTCTGAACATGAAAATAGCATTGATTTTTAAAATTTATTTGTTGCTATATGATCACTGCTTGTCTCAAATGAAGTTATTGCTTGTAACTCATCAATAGCAGCACCAAATGTTACTAAACATTTAGAAAAACATAAACCTGAGAGAACTTTTTTTAGATCTTTTAACAGAGGCTACGCTGTGGATGGACTTGAACCAGTTAAAAATATCATTCTTTTTTTGAATATTTTATTTTTGATTTTCAAAGACTCATGCAAATTCAACAAACGATTCTTTTCCCACGCAATATGATTTACAGAGTCCATTCCCCCTTGCTCTCTCCCCTCCCCTATCCCCTATTCCCTCAATTATACAAATATAAGAATACAAAAACCACATAAATAATGGTGAAATCAACAATCCTCCTCAAGGCTGGAGAGCCCCAGATGTTAAATAAAAATGGGTGGGGGCAAAAAAACATCGTCTGAGCCACATTCCCCAATTCACACTCAGTCATTTACCTGCCGGGACAGATTGTTTCCTCTCTCTTTCAGGGGGTGGGGGAATGTAAATTATATCTGCACACCTATATGCTTCAGATAGGGTTGCCACACTTCACTGAATGTGTTACATCTCTTCTTTAAATTGTAAGTGATTTTTTCCAAGGGAATGCAACACTGCACTTCCATATTCCATCGTGTAGTATTTGTCTGGAAGTTGGACTTCCACCTAACTGCTATACACTTCCTAGCTACTAACAAGGTGACCGTCACAAACTGAATTTGGTGTTTGGACAGTCTAAACTGTACTTCCCCAATGTCCCCCAGAAGGTACAACTCCGGATCCTGTGGAAAATCCACTTTTGTAATCCACTTTTTCAGAATGTCCTCTAGATCTTCCCAGAGGATCTCACCCTTGTTCACAGCCAGGTGGAGTGGACAAAGATTCCAAACTCCACACCACACCTAAAGCATATTTCTGAAATTTCTGGGTTTGATGTATAATTTTTGTGGTGTGAGGTACAACTGATGCAAGAAATTATATTTCACCAGCATGTTTCTGGCATTGACAATTCCCATCATGCTATTCAGACACGTCTTCCCACCATTGTTCGTTAATTGTTATTGTTACGATTCCAGAGGACCCCAAAACCCAGCCGCAATAGATTTGCACCATGACAAAGGGTTACTAAAACAAAGGTTGCTTTTAATTATCTTTGAACATGAAAATAGAATCACACTTTAACTTATCTCTATTGACTCACTTAGCCTACTTAACTCCCCTCTAATGCTAAGTGTACATGTGTGTAATGTGTGTGTAAGTTCAGCAAAGTTCTTTGGTTCACAGTCCAATCTCACTGGTTGCAGGCAATTCTTGTACTGTGCACAGAAGTTATTAACAAAGTTCACTGGGCTTTAGTGCTTAACAGGTAAATGGTTACCACTCAGAAGGGTTCTTGTTGGTTTTCAGAGAGAGAGTTTTTCTTGTTTCAGGTCACCACAGAGTTCCTTTCTGTTTCTCCTATTCCAAGGGAATCACCGGACAGCT
This sequence comes from Narcine bancroftii, assembly GCF_036971445.1. Taxonomy (NCBI): domain Eukaryota; kingdom Metazoa; phylum Chordata; class Chondrichthyes; order Torpediniformes; family Narcinidae; genus Narcine; species Narcine bancroftii. The sequence goes on from NC_091472.1 coordinate 224,505,671, forward strand.
AGTCCTCTCCCTTGACCAGGCCGTCTTCCAAAGCTTGCCAGCTTGTCCCTCTGGAACCGATGTCTGTCTCTCTCTCTCTCTCCCTCCTCTCTGAGAACAAAGCCTGCTTTTTTTTCTGCTCTCTGCCTGCAGAGATCACATGACCTTCCAGACAGTAAATGCTCTTTTCCAGACAAAGTTGGTACTGCATGTTGTTACATTTGTTGCCTTTTGCAAACAACAGTCCATCATGCCTATGAGCACTCTTGCAAAAGCTCCTGCAAAAATTCAGTGTTTTAAAGTGTTTGTGTGTGACCAGCTCCAACAATCCTTTCCCAATTTATCTCTAAAACACCTCTATATACTCTGTCACATTATCCCCAAGTCCAACTCCCATCTTTCCCTTGAGCAATGTAACCCCGGCTTCAGGCCCTCACTTTTGAATATGGAATACATTTTAGAGATAAATTTGCACACATTCCCATTTCAAATTAGAATCTCCATGTCACTACAGGGTCAGTATTGGTTCCAGTTTGTCCCTTAGGAAAGTCTTGTATTTGGTCTTCAACTGCTTGAATGACATGAGCTGCCCTTGATGATAACAGTCCTCGATACACCTGATCCCTTTCTGGCATCAAGTATCCAGGATCATATTGCCCAGAGTCATGGGTATTAAATTGTTCTGGATCAAGGGTGTTTTAGGAGATATCCCAACCTTCAATCTAATACATCGATTTATTCTTTCTCACGTTGGCACACATATTTTAATATGGGGGTTATCTGTTTTAAAAAAATAATAATTTAATGTCCCATTTGTATATAAATTCTCCTGCTATGTTTTTTCCCCTATCGCATGTAACCCAATTTGTGCCAAAGAAGGGGGACCCCCTCCCTCAAAAAAGGAGGCGATAAACCTCGCCTGGGACTCCCAGAAGTATTTTGGCTGAGAGTTTTAAGCCCCCCCCCAATTCATATTGCCATGTCAACTTCTCTATGAGACTCTAGACACCTTACTATTCCACAAAAAGTTTCTGACATATCCATTAAGCATCTTAAAGAAGCACTGGGCCAATGAAATGGGCAGTGTTTGAAAGATATTGTTGACTTGGCATCACCTTCGTTTTTACACAGTTAACTCTGCCCACTAACATTATGGGCAGAGTTTCCATCTAGTCAGGTCTTCCTCCACCTGAAGTTCCTCTCCCCCCCCCACCTTCACAATATCTTAGGATCCACTCTTTAAAAAACACAATGGCATCTTTCCCCTCCTTAAGCTCTACAATTTTTATATTATTTCTCCTATTAAAATTTTATAGCATATTTAGCCTATCCCAAATCTTTTTCCTGTCCTTTACCTCAGCATCTCTATTATTCTCTAACTTTTCTAAACTGTCCTCATCATCTTCCCCCTTCTAGGTACTTCCCCCTTGGCCCTTCTGAATTCCCATATCTCTAATGTGAAATCTTTTGATACATTCTTCAGCCTTTCGATCACCATCTCCTTTGCCTTCATGATGCTTTTCACGGAGGGCTCCGAGCCCCCTCCCTCTCGCCTGTGACGACAGACCTCCTGGTTGAGCGCTCTCCGCCTCTGTCTGCTACCACTGTCACTGCCATCGTTGCTGGTCTCTCTGCTACTGCTGCCACCTCGTCGCCTCTGCTGCACTCAGGTTGCAGGCAAGGCCATTCCCAAGACATTGCCTGTTCCTACACCCCTGCCTCTTGGTACAGGATCAGAGTCACCTGCCTCCTCCACCACCTTCAACTCACTCTTGCTGTCGCCCACGGGGCTAATCGCTGCCGCTGATGCTGCTGCCACAACTTTCACCGCTGCCGCTGCAGCGGCTCTCACAGCTGCCACCATCGCCTTGTTGTTTCCACTGTTCACAGGGCTGCTCTGAGGTCACAGGCAAGGCCTCTCTACTACGCCCTACCTGTTGCCACCACTTTTGACCCGTTCCTGTCACCACCCACTGGTCTCACTTTGACGTGTAGGAATCGCTCTCCCATACCAATGCCTGTAATCTTCCCTGGGCCCGCTGACGAGTGGGTTCTGTTATCTTCCGATTCGGCAGCTCTTTGAGGTAGGTCGTTCTTTTCTTCTCATTTTCTTTACCACATCGCTGCTTCTCCTGGTGGTCGTGGTGTGTTGGCTTTGCTATTTCTTTCTGGATTGCCTTTCTTTCTTCCCCATTTCTATTAGGTTTAATCTTCCAGTCAGTTTTTTTCCACTTTTCTATCATTCTTCTGGTTGTTTTCCGACTATTTTCACTTGGTATTTCTGGAGCTCTGAGATTCGTGCCTACCCCTTCTGCATCATGTGACTCCCCTAAAAATATTGTTCTTCACCCTGCCTATGTCCATTAGGTACTAAATTGTAGTGCAGCTGGTTTTGACATGGAGGTCCACTCTAACCTGTCCTCTTTTATTCCAGTTTCTGGAGAGTCATCCTGACATGTTTCTGCTAAAAGCAGGTGGAACACGGGTTGCTCTGAAACAGGTTGATCATGGTTACCAAGGGCAACAAATCAATAAATCCCAAGTCAGTAAAGCACAGGCAGAAAATTCCAAAGGCAGCTATGAACATGGGAAGGAAGAAGGGGGATCACAGCCTAGAACACCTACTTCAGAAGTTCATTGGTTTGACTTTGATGATTCTCAAGTGCGGCCTATCCAGGAGAAAGACATTGAAAATCAATTTCAGGGCAAGGAGTGTGCCTACATGCTGTTTTACAGGAAATCTCAACTGCAGCGACCAGACCAGGGTACAGTATACTGGAGATTAATTATAATTATTTTATTTGACAGTATCTTAATTGGCTAGTGATTCTTAAGATGATAAGAATTCTGCTGTCCTGATTATCTGTTTTAGGTGTATTAAGCATCTTACACCTCTTATGAGGTCTTATCCTCACAAGGTCAGACATACATTGTAAACGGTAGGATGCTAAGAAGTGCGTTAGATCAGAAGGATCTGGGAATTCATATACATAATTCCCTGAAAGTGGGATCACAGATTGATTGGGTAGTAAAGAGAGATTTTGGCACATTGGCCTTCATAAATCAAAGTATTGAGTATAGGAGTTGGGATGTTGTGGTCAAGTTGTAGAAGACATTGGGAGTCCAAATTTGGAGTATTGCATGCAATTTTGTTCACCTAACTACAGAAATAAGATGGAAAGACTGCAGAGGATATTTACAAGAATGTGGCCAGGACATGAAGGAGTTACAGGGAAAGGTAAACTGGTTAGGATTTTATTCCCTGGAGTGTAGAAGAATGAGGGGAGATTTGATCAAGGGAACAAAATTTTGAAGGGTATAGATATGGTAAATGCAAGCAGGCATTTTCCTCTGAGGTTGGGTGAGATACAAACCAGAGGAAATGGGTTAAGGGTGAAAGGGGAAAAGTTTAAGGGGAAACTTCTTCACAGTGAGAGTGGTGAGAGAATGGAACGAGCTACCAGCTGAATTGGTAAATGCAGGATGAATTTTGACATTTAAGAAAAATTTAAACAGGTATATGGATGGGAAAAGTACAGAGTAATATAGTCCGGGGTCAAGGCAGAATAATAGGTCTGTTCAGATCAGAATGGCCTGTTTCTATGCTAGGTTCTTAACATGTGTTCACCCAATGAGTGCTCTAAACAAGCTAATCAGCTCTACTTCTGGCAGCTGAGAATGGGGCTGAATGGTCACCTTCCCTTTGGCTTTTAGATGACTTGCTGGCATTGCTGGTGTAAGTTTCGGAAATGTGTCAGTTCCCTATGATAGGTGTAACCAAATAACCACAATTTACTGCTGTTTGAACTTCTGGTTGTTTTGAGATAATGTGACAGTGTCAAGGTGGATATAAACAAGAAATATAACCAGTGACGTGTCCTGTTATACTGTACTTTCTGAGCTGTGAAAACAGCAGCATACATTTGGACATCCTTTTCTGTGTTGGGCTAATCTAAGCTTAATTTAAGTGGGATAATGTTCAATCTGTGAAATCTTGACTCAATATTAGTAAACAGCAAGTTTACAAGTGTATTTATTTAAAGCCTGAATTGTAGACTGGGGTCTCAGCATGTATCAAACCTGTGGTGTCTTGCTAAATAACCATACAGTCATTACATCTCATCTGACTTTAATTCATCAACATGTACATGATTTGATCCTAGCCTGTGGTTAATGCAGAATATGGTATTTTAAAAATATAACATTGCATCTGCTAATTATTCTGAAACAGAAAATATATTTTGACAATTTGCAGTACAGCAATCGCCATCTTCATGGTGACTGTGTTGATCCTTATACCAAATTTACCGTTAAGTTGCCAGAGTGCAGAAAATGGCAGTTAATTTGAACCTTTAATTGCTGTCTCCTTTCTGCAAGTCGTCACTGAGCAAACTACTTCATGATGATTATCATTGACGCAATGAGCATTGGATATTTTCAGCAAAGGTACAAGGATATAAGAAAGAATGGGGTAGAGAATTTGTTTGAGCTTCATTTAGTTGAACTGGAACAGTAATTAAATGATCTCCATCTGTGCTGTAAACCTGTATTATTTATTTACAACAGTGGTGTAAGTTTTAAATTTAATGCTGTGGTTTTTATTAGCCTGTTTTTGTTCCTTCAGTAAAACATTTTGTTTCATTTTTATTTCCATAGCCAAAGGAAATTCAAAGTATAAAGTACCGGCCAACTTGCTAGAAGAGATGGCCCAGCTAGATGCGAACCTTCAAAGACAAAGGTAATTTCTGTATTAGGAATAACAAGATTTGTTCTATTCATTGACTGCTTGGCAGAGTATATTTTACCTCAGAAACAAATTAAATATCAAAAATAAGTATAATTGCAGTCAGTTCAAGAACTAAAAATATCACTTTGTGAACACTGGCTATATTCGGCAGGCTTGTCCAGCAAGGCGGAAGAGTCTGAAGTAAGAAAAATAGTGAGCAATGGATTCATAGCCTTGTGACGCTGTTACGCTCCGAATTAAAACATTAATTGAATTCATTAAACCTTTGTTCACAATAAATTGGTTTGAATAAAGAGTAGACAGTAAATCCATTATAAACAGCACATTCGATTTCAGAGTAAATTATGCTCACACTCCTTGCTAATAAGTCTATGCAAAAAAAAAATTTCAATCATTCGTGAGAAGCAGACTAATGTCCTATTAATAGTTTGGTCTCACTTTGATTAAAAACCCTGAAAGAAAATTAATGAGTGATTAATAGAAATGCTGCTGTTTTATTAATAAACATGATTAGAGAGGATTTTAATCATTTTGAGTTCTAGTTGATCAAGAAATGTAGCTGTAATCCATTTTCAAGTGATGATGGATACCTTTGGCCACTGTAGCTATCTATACAATATTTCAGATGTAATTGTAGCTAAGCAGTTATGCTTTGGAATAGCATTGTTCAGCCATTATTTCTGAGCACTAGTTGTTACATGTTGAGTCTCTCAAACTCTGTAAAGTTATCCCTAATGCACATAAGGTTATTCTTATTGATGAACTAGTAGCTAAGGACTATTATGGGTTAACTAAGTTCTTTTATTTCTGAGCAAAAAAATATCTTCAACAAGTGGGTTTCCTTTTGTGGAACAAAATTGATGGGAAAACCAGTCAAATTTGCCTTGCATTATAATGTCTGGGACCCCCGGCCTACTCTACAATCGAGTAAAATCATGGCTGACTTTATGCTTCACCCTCATTTGTTCTAATTACCTTATTGCCCTAAAAATCTGTCAACTTCAGCCTTAAGTCAATGTGAATGACAGCAGTTCTTGAGGTAGGGAATTCCACAGTTATATACTCAACACTTTTTAAAAAATCTTTGTTCATCTGGGTCCCACTCAGTTGACCCCTTATACTCAGCCTGCTTCTTGACTCTACATAAGCACCTTGTTTTGGAAACTTGGCATTCTGGTCACTTGGATTTAATTTTTTTGCAACAATTTTGACAAAAACAATCCCAGTTAATTAACTCTTCCTTACTCGAGATTATGTCTGGATTCTGAGGTTGCTGCTTTGCAGGCTCTTTAAGAAAGCCAGGACGTTAGTTTTGTGATCCAATCCGTTATATTTTATTTTTGAACTGGGGTGTTTAAGCCAGGTACTGTAGTTTAGTTGCAGATCAAGCAAAATTGAATGATCTGATTTCTTAAGTGACATTCAGTTTCTCAATCTGAAATACATTCAGTCTGGTTCAAATCAAGTGTGAGGAGAAATTGTTGATAAAGCAAAACTAGCCCTCTCACTACTTGTATTTTATTTATTTTTTAAATTGATGGTCTTTATTTATGCCATTTCAAATCCAGAGCAGAATTTGATTCAGCAGTCAATAATATTGAAATCCAACTCCACTTGGGTCCCAAGTACAAGTTTGAAAATGGTGCCTTACAACCTGTTTCCTCCCAGAAGGACAGTGTGTTGACAATAACCATAGACAGGAGGAAAACAGTTGGTGATCTCACACAGACTATTTTCCAGGTAAGTGCCTTGGTAATGTCAGTGATGTACAGTATTTACAGGTAATTCTATCAGATTATTGCACATGAGACTTGTGGGGCAGAAGAGAAGGTGTTCAGCTTATCACACCTGTGCATGACTTTAGAAAGTGTTCTCTAATTAGTCCCACTCTTGGCTCTTTAACCAATTTTATCCAGTTCCCTTTTGAAAGTCAGATGAACTGTCCTTCCTCCATCCATTAAGACACTTTAACAAATGACTGAATTGCGGCTCACCAACTGATGTGAACTGTGTACACCGAGTTCTAAGGTAACTGCTCTTTTCTATTATTTTTAATCCCAGTGTGTGAAGCTTTGAACATTATCATGCTTTCAGTACTGGTCAACAAGCTTCAAAACCTGGGACTCTGTATCTCCCTCTGCACCAGAAGACCACAGTCCGTATGAATCGTAAATGTCTCCTCTTCACTGACGATCGACACAGGTGCACCTCAAGGATGTATTCATAGCCCACTACTAAACTTGTGACTATGTGGTTAGGTACAATTCAAATGCCATCTATAAATTTGCCACTGATTCCTCGGTCATCGGCAGATTCACGGACGGCAATGAGGAAACACAGGAGGGAGATGGATCAGCTAGTTGACTGATGTCACAACAACAACCCTGCACTCAACATTATCAAAGCTAAGGAACTGATTGTGAACTTCAGGAGGGGCAAATCAGGAGAATACAAACCAGTCCTCATCGAGGGGTCAGCAATGGAAAGGGTTTAAAAACTTCAAATTCTTGGCTGTCAGGATCTCTGAAGATCTATCCTGGGGACTCCACGTTGATGCAATCACGAGGAAGGCTTGTCAACGGCCATATTTCGTGAGGAGTTTGAGGAGATTTGGTATGTTACCAAAAACTCTTGCTAATTTCTGCAGATGTACCATGGAGAGCATGCTGACTGGTTGCATCACTGTCTGGATTGGAAGTGCCAATGCGCAGGACAGGGAAAGACTACAGAGGATTGTGAACTTGGCCAGCACCATCATGGGTATCAGCCTTCACTCCATTAAGGACATCTTTAAGAAGCACTGTCTCAAGAAAGCAGCCTCTAACCGCAAGGACCCTCAACTCCCAGGGCCATGCCTCTTCATACTGATAACATCAGGAAGAAAGAGCAGGAGCCTGACGATAAAAAACCAACGATACAAAGGCAGTTTCTTCACCTCTGCCACCAGATTTGTGAATGGACAATGAACCAGAGGCACTACCTCACTTCCTCTTTGTACTAATTTATTTAAAAACTGTAATTATAGTAATACTTGCATTTGTAATGCTGTTGCAAAACAATGCTAATGGCAATCAATTCTGATTTTGAATTTTAAAATATTCTTATTTTCCCCGTCTGAATTTTTACTAGTCAACTTAAATCCTTCATTACAGACAAATAATATATATATTTAAGAGCTTTTTAAAGAATACATCTTGAATGTAATTTTTAGACACAATTTAAGAAGATTACAAAAAAAAGTTTTTGACGTTATTTTAACAAGTAAATTTTATTAATAGTACATGAAGGAGTTTTGCACCAGTGTATAAGAACAGGGCCTGAAAAACATGCACTCTTTATTAAATTTATTAAATTCGAGCACAACAAATTAAAGGATGTTTGCTCTATACCAGGGGTGTCAAACTCAAATTCACAGAGGGCCAAAATTAAAAACTTGGACTATGTCGTGGGCCAAACTAAATATTTATTGAAAATTTTCAACAACATCTGCATGTTTTCTCTTCTTTCAACATATGTAATGTTAAACTTTTTCTTATTAAAATAAATGTTTAATAATAGTTTTGGTTAAACTCTTTCCAGAAGAAGCATTAACAAATGAGAAATTAAATATTCAATAAATAATATTTCTCTATAGCCTTTAAGCTCCTTTTAAATATATTTTTTTTACAAGCCAACAAGTCAAAAAAATAACAACTTGCTTCAATGACAAACAGGTTTGTCTTTTAAAATAATGAACATATAGTCTGCCTCCCACCTGTCTTGAAAGGTCCTGTTTTCTGTCTTTCGTTTGGCCATTTTCCGTAAGGGGTTTATTACATGTGAGTTGGGCGACAGGTCGCAGATGCTAATGAAAGTAAAGAGAGGAGTTGGGGGTGATTAGCGGGCTGATGGGCCGGCACCAACACATTTGCAAAGCATTCTGGGATTTGTAGTATTAGCTGTGCATGCACTAATACTAGCGCGGCGGCCAGCAGGCCAGCTCGAATACATATTTGATATGATCTTGCGGGCCAAATTTGGCCCGCGGGCCTGAGTTTGACATGTGTGCTCTATACGTTCTAGTGCACATAAGTAAGCTTCCTGATTCACACATTAGGATTCAAAATAATAGAAAAGAGCAATGACTTTAGAACTCAGCGCGCACAGTTCATACGAGTTGGACAGCCGCATAAAGGAAATGCAACAGAGGTAACCCCATGAGAAGTGGATTTAACAGCAACAGGTTTGACTTAACCCAAAAAAATTAAAGTGCTGTCAAGAATGAATTGGCCTAACATGGCAAATTGAATTTTGACCCAACTAATTAATAACCAAGTAAATAACTGTGAATTCTCTGCAGTACCTATATTTTTTAAAGGTTTTTTTTTCAGATAGAAACTGGGTAATAGTTGAAGTAATCCATCTTTGACTGCATTAAATTGGGAGTCTGTTTCAGGTGTTTGCTATTCTCTGAGAAAAAGTTCCTCAGCTTTAATGTGAATGCAGCTTCATACAAGTTAAAATTGCGAACACTTGTTCCTAGTAATCTACAATTGGAATAACATCAACAGAACACCTATTTTTGCTATTTTATAAATTTTAATCAAGTTGCCCCTAAATCTGCAATTCTCCAGAATTTCAACTTGGATGCCTTATACTGAGAATCTATAGTGATTGGATATTGCCCACATACAGGTATAAGGAGGTTAGACAATGAGGTCTTGCATAATGACAAAATAATATCAAGTTTATTATCATTTGACTGTACATATACTTGCTACGTATCAGACAGCAGCAATAGAAATGAGTAAAATAATATTTTTAATTATGAATAAACCCTAATATAACACTTTATCTAATTTAACTAACTTGTCTAACTTAATCCCCAACTATTCGCAAATACACTGGTGTGTGAGGGAATACCCCAAGCCACGACAGCTGAAGACACAAGTTCAGGTTCAGAAATTAACTGATGACACGTAGGGTTGAAATTGATGTGACACGCAGGCTTTAGGTGAATGAGACACCCAGGTGTTAGATGGATGCAATGCAACACGTAGGCTTTAAATGAAATTAGCAGTTCATGAAGTGGGTGGAAGGTACTGAGGGCGTCAGAATGTTTATTACTCACAAACCCTTGTTGAGGCACTTACAGCAAAATGTCCTTTTTAGACAACCAATGCTCCCCTCTTCTTGTCGAGGGGGACATGAAGCAAGTGATGCTCACAAAGCCTCCAGAATCCTTTTCGTGGGTCAGCTGAACTCAAGTGACTCCCATTCAGGTCACCATTCAAGCACAGTATTTCTGCTGTCTTCAGAACCCTTTCCTTGGGTCAGCCAAACAAAAATGACCTTCGCTCTTTTTGGTCAGAAAGTACTCTTCTCATTCCTCCATAACAGATGGGAGGAAATCAGACAGATTGTTTATAACTACACATGAGGCCAACCCAGCACAATATTTCTTCCAAGACCTGTTTGCTCCTCTGTTGACTCCTTAAAATGGCGAACAAAACTGTGTATTCAGTCTTAATCTGTTGGTCACATGGTCTCTGCGCCTGGGTTTTTGGGTTACTGCCTTGTTTCTCTTCATATGCATCCAATTTAGGAACACGTTCCTAATTCAGCCTGCCAGCTCAGCTTCACAAACACTCCAAAGTCTGCAAGGTTTTCTTAATCTGACAGTCTCACACAAATGAAAATGAACTGAAAAATGAGAGTATGTGACATACTGTACCATATGACCGTTTACGGCATGGAAACAGCCCATGTCGGCCCTTCGAGTCGGCACCGGATCACTAGAACAACTGCACTAGCCCAACCCTCCCACTCTCCGCCCATAATCCTCCAACCCCTTCACCTCCCTTCATCTCTTAAATGACAGAAGGGACCCTGCCTCAACTATCTCATTTGGAAGATCATTCCATTCTGCCACCACTCGCTGAGTGAAAAAGCATCCTCTAATATTTCTCCTAAAGTTTTGCCCCCTTACCCTTATCTCATGTCCTCTTGTTCCAACCTCCCCTGCCGTCAGGGGAAAGAGTGTTTATGTCTAGTCTATCTATTCCTTTCATAATTTTAAATACCTCTATCAAGTCCCCTCTAAGTCGTCTATGTTCCAGTGAATAAAGTCCCAGTCTCCTTAATCTCTCCCTGTATCCAGATGCTGTAAGCCAGGCAACATCCTTGTAAACCTTCTTTGCACCCTCTCCACCTTATCTATATCCTTTCTATAATTTGGAGACCAGAACTGAGCACAGTACTCCAAACCTGGCCTCACCAATGCCTTAAACAGCCACAGCATCACTTCCCAGCTCCTATACTCTATACTATGATTTACGAAGGACAGCATGCCATATGCCTTCTTAACCACCCTGTCTACATGGGAATCCACCTTCAGTAAACTCTGTACCATTGCCTCAATGCCCTCCCCTTAACTGTATATGTCCTATTCTGGTTATTTTTACCAAAATGCAACACCTCGCTCTTGTCTACATTGAATTCCATCTGCCTTCTTTCAGCCCACTCTTCCAAACAAACCAAATCCTTCTGTAATCCAAGAAAATCTACCTCATTATCCACCACTCCTCCTATTTTCGTATCATCTGCATATTTGCTTACCCAGTTAACCATACCCTCCTCTAAATCATTAATATAAATGATAAACAACAAGGAACCCAGCACCGATCCCTGAGGTACCCCGCTTGTCACAGGCTTCCAACCTGACAGACAGTTGTCCACAATGACTCTCTGCCGTCTATCTTCCAGCCACCTCTGAACCCATGTCACAAACTCTCTGCTAATTCCCAGTGACTGAACCTTTCTTATTAACCCTCCATGCGGAACGTTATCAAAAGCCTTACTAAAATCCAAATAGATTACATCAACCGCTCTACCTTCATCCACCTTTTTTGTCACTTGCTCAAAAAACTCAACAAGGTTCATCAAACATGACTTTCCTTTTACAAACCCATGCTGGGTGCCCCTAATCAATCCCTGCCTATCCAGATATGCGTATATACTATCTCGAAGAATACCCTCCAAAATCTTCCCAACCTCCGAAATCAAACTTACTGGCTGATAATTACTTGGCCTACACCTAATGCCTTTTTTAAACAACGGAACTACATTTGCAACCCTCCAATCCTCTGGTACCACCCCCTCCTCCAGTGATCTTTGAAAAATCACTGTCAGTGCCCAGACTATTTGTTCCCTGACCTCCCTTAAAGTCCTGGAAAAAATCCCATCAGGACCAGGAGACATCCAGCTTAATTGACCCTAGAAGCTCCAAAACCCTCGTTTTACTAATCCCTATCCTCTCCATAACTAAGCCCTTTGCCTCTCTTATCTCATATAGCCCAATGTCCCTTTCCCTCATGAATACAGACGAGAAAAAATTGTTCAATATTTCTCCCATCTCATACGGTTCCTTACATAGTTCACCGGTCCCATCATCCAGTGGACCTATTCTATCCTTAACCCTCCTTTTACTGTTCACATATCTGTAAAAACCCTTAGGATTCACCTTCACCTTATTAGCTATGAACGCCTCATACCTTCTTTTTGCCTTTCTAATTTCCCTCAAGGTTCTTCCTGCAATCTAAGTAACGAGCATACATCTCCTCAATCCCTTGTTTTTTATATTTAGTATAGGCCTCCCTCTTGTCCCGAACCAACTTCTTAATTTCACAAGAAAACCATGGCTCCCTCGAACCTTTAGTCTTCCCTTTCGGCCTGACTGGAACATAAAGATCCTGTACTCTCAAAATCTCACCCCTAAATGCCCCCCAAATTTCCTCTACATCCTTCCCAGCAAAAAGATCAGCCCACACAACTCTCTGCAAATCCCTTCTCATTTCTCCAAATCTGGCCTTCCCCCACTTGAAGACCTTCAACCTCGGACCCGACCTATCCCTTTCCATCATTAAGCTAAATCTAATGAACCCATGATCACTAGATCCGAAGTTCTCTCCCAACACTCACCTCCATCACCTGCCCCATTTCATTTCCAAACAACAGATCTAACACTGCTTCCCCTCTATTGGTGTCTCAACATATTGCTGCAAAAAGCAATCCTGAACACAATGCATAAATACTAAGCTATCCTGCCCTTTTACTGACTGCTTTTCCCAATCTATTTTTGGAAAATTGAAATCCCCAACCAACAGCACCCTATTTCTACTGCACATCTCACCTATTTCCTTGCACATTGCTCTTCTAATTCCATTTCTCCATTTGGAGGCCTATAATATACCCCCATAATAGTAACCTCGCCCTTTTTATTTTTCAGTTCTACCCACATTGCATCCCTCGATCTTGCCTCAGGACTGCTGTAATATCCTCCCTGACAAGTCATGCCACACCACCCCCTCTTAATCCACCAACTCTATCACATCTAAAGCAGCTAAATCCTGGAACATTTAACTGCCAGTCAGAACCTTCCTTCAACCACATCTCACTAATGGCCACAACATCATAATGCCATGTGTCAATCCACACCTTTAGCTCATCCAGCATCCTTACTACGCTCCTCGCATTGAAATAAATACATCTCAGGGATCTTCTATATCCTACCTTCTGTCTATCCTCCTCTCTACCATTCTCACATTTGTCACTACAACATTTTTTTACTACTTCCTGCTGTACCTCCCTCAAATTATTTAAACATGCCTCTTTCCTTAGCCTACAAACCCTCTCCCTGCTGTCCTGCCTAACTTAAAACCCTGTCCCCAACCATACAAGTTTAAACCCCCACCCCCCCACCGACGGCCCTTGTAAATGCTGCCGCCAGGACACTGGTCCTTCTGGGATTAAGGTGTAACCCATCATTACGGTATAGCTGGACCATATAGTTGGTGCACACACATACACACTACATGATAATCACATCCATAGAGGTTGTACCTCTTAATCCAGCGACATTGGGACCTGGCCATTGCTGGACCACAGGAAATGCTGGAAAACAGAAATTGACTCTTAAGGGAGCTCCCTATGTAAACATAACAAAGTTAGAACAAAGCTTAAAACAGGAAATAAATACTATTAGTGGCATGGTTAGCGCAATGCCTTTACAGCGCCAGCAATTGGGACCAAGTTTCGAGTCCCATGCTGTTTGTACTAACGACGACAGATTCAAGCGTGCCAGAACACAGGCCACTGGATAAGAGAGGTGCAACCTGTTCTTTAAAATAAATATAAATATTTTGCGATGATTTACTCAGTTACATTATACTGTTCATCAATCTCACAGCCTGTGGGAAGAAACTATTTCCTGGCCTGGCAATCCTGATTTTGATGCTCCTTACCTCCTTGATGGTAGTGGGTCAAAAATATTGTGTGCTGGATGGAAAGAGTCTTCAATAATTATTTGCAATTTATGTAAACAACGCTCCCAGTAAATATGAAGGCATAAAGGAACTGCCCAAGTTCCAAAGTATACCACCTCTTTAATTTGGTGTAAAGTGATCTGAACCCCCTAATTTTGTGAAAAGTGCTGGAGGAATTAATGTTTTTGCAAATACCTGTTTGACTTGGGCTTTCTTTTGTTGACTTTGTTTTTTGCATTTTTCCTCTTTGCCATGGCTACCCATTCTTTTAGGTTTGCTCACTCCATTTCTCTCATTTGCGCTTGTTCTCTCTTGCTTGCTTGTGTTCCTTTTAGGTATTCCAAAAGTCATAAATGTACCAGAGGGTAGGTATTCCTCTTCAGAAATTTAGCAGTACATTTGTTACAAAGAACAGATGATCTGTATACAATTACTATTGTTAGCAAGTTACTCGAGTACCTTTCATTGCAGCATTTGGAATTCTGGAAGGGCGATATGGTGATCACTCTTGCCAAGCAATTCCCAGCTGGCCTTCATCTTTATGAGACTTTTAATGGTAAGGAATAATTATTAAAAAGTGAGTTGTCTACACAATTACTCTGTTTTTCCAAGCTTACCACTGCCGTTACTGTTAACCCTATCCCTAAGTTGGACAACTTGGAAAATAAGTGTATCTTTGGGTCTTGTGATTCACATTTAAATTAATGTTCAATGTATCCTACTTGGTTTATTGTTTTTGGAGAAAGTTGATTTAAAAAAAATTCATTCTCTTTTTTAGTTGATTATCAGAATGTTCATCTGATCTGAGCTCAATTAATTGCTTCCCAGGATAAAACAGTTTGAAGATCCCAACATTGCAGCATTGACCATATTATCAACTTTATCTCTATTCACCCTTCCAAATATTCCTCACTAAACTTCTGTAGACTCTTTGGGTTGTAATTGTGCAGAATCATTACTTTCGCTAACAACCATTACATTTGTATACTTTTTGGGCCTAAAATATCCTGTCTAATTAATGACCATTATCAGTAAAGTTTGACCATGGTGGCATAATGCAGAACAAGACCAAGAAAGCTGTAGAACCCCAGGACTTACAGAATTATAGCCTGATCTACTTTTTTTAAAAAAACCTACAGTTTAAGCCAGGGGTGGTCAAACTTAATGTAAGAGCTACATGCAATAAACTTCAGATGTTTGAGAGCTGCAATACATGAAGAAAATCTTACATACACCTTTTTGCTCTTACATGCACATTTTGTTACAAAACATTATATAAATTTTAAGAAATAAACATACATAATCATATTTTTATTTTCATGTAGTTTTTAACTGCTAATTTGTATTAGTTTTGATCATCAAAAAGTACACATATACATACCAAATATTTTGTTGATATTGATAGGTCCATGTTCGGGTGGGAAACTCAGATGAGTGGGCAGTTGGCTGGGGCTGGGTAGTAAATACAAGTTTGGTCCTTCGGGGGATCTCAGATGGGAAAGTGGCCGGGGCGTCGGGAATTTGGATGGGCGAGGGGGACCAGGTGTTAGGTTCATGTTTGGGGCATTGGGAATTTGGATGAGAGGATGACTGGGACATTGGGAGCTCAGAAGGGCAGGTGGCCAGCGCCTAGGTGAGAGTCTGGTGTCACCACACAAGCCACAATCAAGCAATCGCAAGTCACACCCACTAAAACTACCATTGTGAGCACCAGCTTGGATGATTCCTGTCTCAGCTAACATACTTCTGCGAACCGCACATTATATGTCAATGAGGCATGGTTTTGCTACTCTTGGTGGAGGGCTGTTGGAAGACTCTCCCGGTGGCCCGCTCTACCCCCCCACCCCCAACAGCCTGTCACCTGTCCCCACACTAATCCCACCACCCCGCTTCTCCCTCCACTCCCAGGATAGAGCAGGGCAGTGGGATCAGCACAGGGACGGACAGCAGGCAGCTGGGAGAGAGTGGGACCAGTGGCAGTTTGTTTTTATGAAATGTTTTCTGCTATAGCTAAGCTGCTTTTGTTTTATCTTGTAAGTTATAGCAGTATTATTATTAAAAAGATTTTTCCTGTTGTCCTAGTAGCATGTTTTGTCCAAGTTTTTTTCTGCTATACTGTAGCTATATTTCAATAATATTAACTGCTTACCTGTCAGTACATTAAAAAAATATTAATATTCCCTTCTAAATATGGCTTGTATGCCATGGGTCTTTTATGCCATCAAATATGGTATATTTTCAATGATTGCCTTTCCAAGTTTGATAATTATCTTTGAATAATTCCTGCAACTGCTGTCCTATGGCGATTTTATGATTGACCAATTTTAATTGCATTCCAAGAAGAGAACTGATTGTAGTGTCTTTCCTTCTCAATCCAGAGGATCACATCTCTCTGCACAGCCTGGGCATTACAGATGGAGTAATGCTTTTTGTTTGGGATGGACACAAGGTAATGAACTATTTATTTGTGATTGATATAATTTTCCTATTCTATATGTTTGTCAACATTATTTTGTGCTCATCAAGGTGTGACAGTTGCTGGTCCTGGAGAGACAGTACATTTTCTATTTTGTTTTAGTGTCATATATTGAATAGCTTGATGCTGGTCCTCAGCATATTTCAGGAAAGCATGCGTTGCACTAGGGCTTCTCCACACCATTTGTTCAACGGCCTTTCTATTTGAGATTGCCAGCTTGATGTTGAATTTGGGAAAGTTTTATCATCATTCTGGACTGGGGATTCATGATGCCCAAGGTAATGGTGAGGAAGGTTAAATAAAAAGATTTGGAGATCAATGTAAATTTTACTTATAGGATGTTGCAAGTCTTGATTCTTCCTGTCACCCCACTTTTTCCTAGCGTGTCTGAATGTGATATCTCTGACCATGCTAAATTGGAGCAGGAACAAGACATACAGACCCTCAAGCCTGTTGTATGCCTATTCTGTTGATGCCTGAACTGCGATTTCATTGGCCTCCTTGGGATTTGTTATATAATCTCCAACTAATTTCCTTAAAATTATGGCGAGAGTGTTTGAGACTTCCACTTGTGAAAAGAAACACAGCCCTAATTTTGAAAGGAAATTGTTTCATTCATGGCTTGCTTCTATATATTTCCTTTTCATGAATTCTTGTTAATTCAAATACCTTTGCAGTCTAGAGATTTGAGTCTACTCTTAAATCTTCTTTCCACATGTTTCTGCCCTCTCTATTTTCTCCTCTGTTCCATAACCTCCCATCCATGCCCCATCCCTTTCACTAATTTTCTGGGTCCCTTGATCTTTTCTGCTAACATGGTACCTCTCTATCATAATCCTCAAACATTGAAATGGATCAGTATCCATGCTTGTGCTGATAAATCAATGATCAGTATCCTTAGTTCTCATTTATCTTGGGATGAATCCCAATTTTCCTTTATCTTAAATAAAGTTACCTATGATTGTAGCATAGGATAAATTTGAGTATTTTTCTATAATAATGCTCCTACCATTTGATGGTAAATGCAGTTTAACCCACTGAAACCATCCTATAGTATTGTTCAGTCAATCACTGTGAAAATGGACCCAAAATTACT
Organism: Narcine bancroftii; assembly: GCF_036971445.1. Classification (NCBI taxonomy): domain Eukaryota; kingdom Metazoa; phylum Chordata; class Chondrichthyes; order Torpediniformes; family Narcinidae; genus Narcine; species Narcine bancroftii. Next base: position 224,523,271 of record NC_091472.1, read on the forward strand.
TCACAAACAAATATGGTTACAGATTTCACCGTGCTTTATTATTGCTTTGTAAAAAGCGAGAACTCCATTACAGCGAGACACTGCCACACGTAGCTAGTCTCACGTCAGTATGGTTTACGTTTCATATTTATACAGACAAATTTCCAGCTTTCCGGAACATTCGAACAAACTTTCCATGTTTCTTAGGATGTTTCTTGGGATTCTTTATATGTGGTTGTGTCCCTAACCCAGTGGTTAATAGTCTTTACCAAATGAGGAGTTGTTGTTGTTCTTCATAATCAGCTTTAGCCTTGTGGAATCATCAGTATATACAAGCTCTCTGCTTCTCTACTTTTGTCAATAAATTAAAACTTGCATTCTCACTACAATAAGCAATCTCAAGACATCCCCAAATAATTCACTTCTAGTATGGTCCCAGTTTTAATTACATGCAGACAGAGGGGGTCAGATTTTAGAAAGCCAAGTGCTTGCTGAGATCTAAGTGTTGGTCAAGATGCTGGAAAATCGTCCCTGGTGTTTTGGGCGGCCCTGAGTGGCATCATATATCTGTACAAGAGGACAAAAATAGAGATTGTTCAACATTTACTTTGAAAATGATACATCTGACTGAATTCCCTCATTTCTAATCATAACTCACAACTTTCACATGGATACATTCGCATGTTATTGTTAATGCACTGCTGACATCCAGAGCACCATTGTAGTATTTTGTTCAATATTTGCTTTGTTCCTTTGGAGTCAATGCTCAATATTTAGGACCATCATTGATAACAGTTAATCATATATATATTATATTGAGCATTTATAATGCTTACAAAATTCTGAATGTAGCATCTGATATGATTATTTGCTGTGTATTTAAAACTGGTAGTCATGGTGGGGAGCTGGCTGATGGAGGACCTCCGTTTTCTTCAGGCTGACTTCTAGGCCAAACATTTTGGCAGTTTCCGCAAGTCAGGACGTCAAGCTCTGGAGAGCTGGCTCTGAATGGGCAACTAAAGCGGCATCGTCTGCAAAGAGTAGTTCACGGACAAGTTGCTCTTGTGTCTTGGTGTGAGCTTGCAGGCGTCTCAGATTGAAGAGACTGCCATCCGTGCGGTACTGGATGTAAACAGCGTCTTCATTGTTGAGATCTTTCATGGCTTGTTTCAGCATCATGCTGAAGAAGATTGAAAAGAGGGTTGGTGCGAGAACACAGCCTTGCTTCACGTCCTCCATCAGCCAGCTCCCCACCATGATCACCAGCCCCCCCACATCTCCATCGGGCACACTGAACTCAAAACGGTCAACCAGTTTACCTACCTCGGCTGCACCATTTCATCGGATGCAAGGATCGACAAAGAGATAGACAACAGACTCGCCAAGGAAAATAGCACCTTTGGAAGACTACACAAAAGAGTCTGGAAAAACAACCACCTGAAGAAACACACAAAGATCAGCGTGTACAGCTGTTCAGCTCCGAATCATGGGTCCTCTACCGGCATCACCTACGGCTCCTAGAACGCTTCCATCAGCGCTGTCTCTGCTCCATCCTCCACATTCATTGGAATGACTTCATCACCAACATCGAAGTACTCGAGCTGGCAGAGTCTGCAAGCATTGAATCCATGCTGCTGAAGACCCAACTGCGCTGGGTGGGTCACGTCTCCAGAATGGAGGACCATTGCCTTCCCAAGATCGTGTTCTATGGCGAGCTCTCCACTGGCCACCGAGACAGAGGTGCACCAAAGAAGAGGGACAAGGACTGCTTAAACAAATCACTTGGTGCCTGCCACATTGACCACCGCCAGTGGGCTGATATCACCTCCAACCGTGCATCTTGGCGCCTCAGTTCGGCGGGCAGCAACCTCCTTTGAGCCCACCTCACTGACAAAAGACAAAGGAGGAAAAACCCAACACCCAACCCCAACCAACCAATTTTCCCTTGCAACCGCTGCAGCCGTGCCTGCCTATCCCGCATCAGACTTATCAGTCACCAACAAGCCTGCAGCAGACGTGGACATGCCCCTCCATAAATCTTCGTCCGCGAAGCCAAGCCAAAGAAAAAGAAAGAAAAGAAATTTAAAACTAGCACACAGCTTGTGCAAAAGACAAGTTGCTGGAAGAACAAATGGAGGGAAATGGTCAGTCAATGTTTCAGGTTGAGACCCTTTAAGCTGGAATGAAAGAGTTATGGGAAGATAGCTAGTAAGAAGTGGGAGGAGGGGGGTGGTCAAAGCTGGTAAGCTGGAGGTGGACCCAGGTGAGAAGGGGTTAATTGGCAGATGGACAGGTGGGGGAAGGAAAAATAGAGTGAGCAATAGTGATTGGGAGGTGATGGGAAGGCAGCAAAGGGCTGCAGATGGAATCTGATAAGAAAGGAACCAGATAAGAAAGGGATGGTGGGCAGTATGGGAGAAGGGAAAGGGGAATCAGTGTGTTGAGTTTGTGGGTGATGAGCAGGTAGAACCAGGTAGGGAAGGGAGATGAAAGTGGCTAACAGGAAGCTGGGCTGGGTGGTGGGTTGGAAAGAGGATGCATGAGAGGACCTGGATAGACCAGAAAGAGAGTGAGAGACGGGGGCAGCAGATTGCCTGAAAATGGAGAATTCAATGTTCAAGCCTTTGGCTATGAAGGTGGAATGTGCTGTTCTTCAAGTCTGCATGTGGCCTTCACCCTGGCAATGGAGGAGGCTGAGGACAGATAGGTCAGTGTGGAAATGTGGAAGGAAGATAAAATGCCTTGCAACTTGTAGCTCTAGATGACCATTGAGGACAGAAAGCTGGTGTGGTTGCAGTGCTTGTACATTTGACACACCCATATGTGTGTAAATGTGTGTGTGCTACTAGTATAAAAGAGATCTGAAACATACATGATGTGAATATTTCCATTTTTACTGACTATTGTCCTTGACTTGCTTGTTAATTTCATTTATTCTTTATTTCTTTAACTTGCATATTTCTTTTGCTTCTCTACCTCCACTGATGTTTTCCGTAATGATATAGATATAGCAGATTTAGTTTGCAATGTAATTTAAAGGTCTCACTTCATAGTATTTTCTCTCAACTATTCTGTTACCAGGTTTGTGGTGTGGAGATTCAAATGGGTGTGGAGTTTGAGCCTTTATTACTTAAAATACTGTATCCAAGTACGAAGGACAAATCTGAAACCATACAGTTCAGTGAGATACAAAAGGTGTTTACCCGGAACATGCTGCTCAGTTCAGTTCAAGAAACTGTAGCATTGGCAACAGGAATTTCTCCAGAGGAGCTAATACTTTATTACAGGAAAGTGGAGAACCAAATGACTTCAAACTGGGTTGCATATGACAATGAAGATGTACGCAAAACCCTTGCAGAACTAAAGCTTAAGGATGATGATTCCATGTTAGCAACAGACCAGAAATACCATGGCCTGCGGTAAGACTCTGAGAGATTTTATCAATGCTAAAACAAATCAGACTTGCTATGTTTTATTTTTGAATATTTTATTTAAGAATTTTAAAACCATATCCATGTATACATATTCAATAAATCTACAAGAGAAAATACACATGTGTGTGTGGGTATATAAGACCCCCCTCCCCCATCCCTCCCTCCCTTCCCCTCTCACCCCCACCCACCCACTCTCCCCCACAAAATATATCAAAGAAAGGAAAAAAGAGTTTGGAGAATGTCAAAAAATAAAATCTCAATACTAATATGGGTTTCCAACAGGGTGGGCTTTTAGAGAGTCCTTCAAATTTTCAAACCAACATGTTGTAAGTTTGGACTCCATATTTTTTTTTAAAGATACTTATTATGTAAATTGTACGTTATTTTCTCAAGTGGAATACAAGTACACAATTCAGAATGCCATTTGTATCTGATTTCCAAGTAATAGCTAAGCACTTCCTAGAAACAACTGAAGCTTGTCATAAAAATTCAATTTGATACATAGTTGATCTTAATTTCAGTCTAACCACTTTAACATTACCCAATAAAAATAACATCCTGTGGGAGTTCAACCCTTAATAATTTCTCCAAAAAATTACTTAACTCTAACCTAAAGATTTTACTCTAGGACACATCCAAGTGGAATGGAAAAACAAACCAACTTCCTGACCACATCAAAAAAATAAATCTGATAATATTCGGTTCCATTTTAAAATTTTTTGAGGAGTTAAGTATAATTGATGCAAACGGTTATATTGAACCAGTCTATACCTAACATTCATCTGCAAAGAGTAGTTCACGGACAAGTTTCTCTTGTGTCTTGGTGTGAGCTTGCAGGCGCCTCAGATTGAAGAGACTGCCATCCGTGCGGTACCGGATGTAAACAGCGTCTTCATTGTTGGGGTCTTTCATGGCTTGGTTCAGCATCATGCTGAAGAAGATTGAAAAGAGGGTTGGTGCGAGAACACAGCCTTGCTTCACGCCATTGTTAATGGAGAAGGGTTCAGAGAGCTCATTGCTGTATCTGACCCGACCTTGTTGGTTTTCGTGCAGTTGGATAATCATGTTGAGGAACTTTGGGGGACATCCGATGCGCTCTAGTATTTGCCAAAGCCCTTTCCTGCTCACGGTGTCGAAGGCTTTGGTGAGGACGAACTACTCTTTGCAGATGATGCCGCTTTAGTTGCCCATTCAGAGCCAGCTCTTCAGCGCTTGACGTCCTGCTTTGCGGAAACTGCCAAAATGTTTGGCCTGGAAGTCAGCCTGAAGAAAACTGAGGTCCTCCATCAGCCAGCTCCCCACCATGACTACCAGCCCCCCCACATCTCCATCGGGCACACAAAACTCAAAACGGTCAACCAGTTTACCTATCTCGGCTGCACCATTTCATCAGATGCAAGGATCGACAATGAGATAGACAACAGACTCGCCAAGGCAAATAGCGCCTTTGGAAGACTACACAAAAGAGTCTGGAAAAACAACCAACTGAAAAACCTCACAAAGATAAGCGTATACAGAGCCGTTGTCATACCCACACTCCTGTTCGGCTCCGAATCATGGGTCCTCTACCGGCACCACCTACGGCTCCTAGAACGCTTCCACCAGCGTTGTCTCCGCTCCATCCTCAACATCCATTGGAGCGCTCACACCCCTAACGTCGAGGTACTCGAGATGGCAGAGGTCGGCAGCATCGAGTCCACGCTGCTGAAGATCCAGCTGCGCTGGATGGGTCACGTCTCCAGAATGGAGGACCATCGCCTTCCCAAGATCGTATTATATGGCGAGCTCTCCACTGGCCACCGTGACAGAGGTGCACCAAAGAAAAGGTACAAGGACTGCCTAAAGAAATCTCTTGGTGCCTGCCACATTGACCACCGCCAGTGGGCTGATAACGCCTCAAACCGTGCATCTTGGCGCCTCACAGTTTGGCGGGCAGCAGCCTCCTTTGAAGAAGACCGCAGAGCCCACCTCACTGACAAAAGGCAAAGGAGGAAAAACCCAACCCCAACCAACCAATTTTCCCTTGCAACCGCTGCAATCGTGTCTGCCTGTCCCGCATCGGACTGGTCAGCCACAAACGAGCCTGCAGCTGACGTGGACTTTTTACCCCCTCCATAAATCTTCGTCCGCGAAGCCAAGCCAAAGATACCTAACATTAATAATTTTTGTCATCGTTTCTGTACATAATTACATCCAATCATTTTCATCTATTCATCTTAATTATGATTTGTGAATTCCTAACAGGAGCTTCCTTTTGAAGTGATTTACACATCATCAAAATGAACTTATTCATTCCGACCTTACATATCAATAATGCTAATTCATTCTGCCTAGGTAATATAAAATTATGACCTAACTTATCAACCAAGAAAGCCTTAACCTGATAATAACAGAAAAAGGTATTATTTTGAATATTAAATTTTTCCTTCATTCATTGAAAAATAATACATTTACTAGCTTCAAAGCAGTCTTCTATTCTCTTAATCTCTATTCTACTCCAAATCCTCAAAAACTGATTATCCATAAAAAAAGGAAGGTCTATTTTGATATAAAAGGAGGGGTGACCTGTATATAAGGAGGTATTAATAAATCATTAAATTTCTTAAAAAACTCAGGCGGAAAACCATCATTCCCTGGTGACATACCACTTTGAAAAGAACTAAAACCTCACTAATTTCTCTTGTTGTAAATGGAGCATCTAAATCTTTTTGATCTTGATAATTCAAGGTAGCTAAACTAATTTGAGGCAAAAAATTATCAATATTAACCTTATCACCATTAAACTGGGATCTATATAAATTAAATAAAAATCCTTAAATGAATCATTTATTGCTTCAGGTTTATAGGTAATAGAATTGTTTTTAATAGTATTGATTTTCCAGAGGTTTGTTCTGCCTTCACTTGCCAAGGTAAAACTTTGTGCTCTTTCTCCCAATTCATAATACTTTTGTTTAGTTCTCTCAATTAGTTTTTCACTTCTATAAGTCTGGATCGTATTATAATAAAATTTACTTAATAAACTTTTCCTTTTTTCATCAGAAGTATTTCTCTGCAAATCTTTTTCCAAATAATCAATTTCTTTAGTATAATCCTTCTAGACTTGCTATGTTTAAAAAATGACATTTACTTGCTTAAATCCCTGAAAGGGAAGTAAGCGATTAGTATCTACTGGATGTTCATCTATTATCCAAAGCTCTACAGTATAGTTTTGCTACTCCCTTATTCGACAGAAATTTGAAATTCTGTCTTTGCAATGGCATTTTTGAAACAAACATTGATTAATGTAACACTTTGTCATATAGCATGAAAGAAGAAAAAAATATTGCAAATGATTCCTTGTTTAATATTCAAATAAATCTCTGTACATTTAATGGAACATACTCTCCATTATCTTTGCAGTGTTCCTTGTCCCAATGATATTGTTGTAAATTTAACAACACAGACTGATCGTAGTTGGCTACAGATCAAGAATTACTGTGGTGAGGAAATACCGCAAACTGAAAGGGTAGTAATGACCCTATCAGTTACTATGGAGATGGTAAGTATTATTCTGGTTCTTTTAAAGCTGCTTCCAATTAAAGCAATGAGTAAAATGAGGACAATATTTATTTACATTCTCTGAAAGGCACAAGGAGATATGTGGCATGGAGGAAGGCCTGGCAAGTTTTTCCATGAATCTGCTACTTGTGTTCTACTGGGTGATAGAGACTGTAGGATTGAGAATAGCTGTCAAGGATGTCTTGGCAAGTTCCATCAGTACATGATGCACATTATAGTCATGCTTTGATTATGTTTGGAGAAATACAGGTGTAACCCGCTTTACGAATATTTGCTTTATGCAAATTCGCTTTTATGTGGAAACCTGTGTTCGTTTTTTACGAAAAAGTGGCTGGTGGGGCTGTCAAAACTTGCTGTCTTCTTGATTCTGGTAACACTGTACACATGCTATTTCTACTTTATATAGACTGTATATTTATCATTCCTGCTTTTACTACATGTAAGTGTTATTTTAGGTTTTATGTGTTATTTGGTATAATTTGATAGTTTTTTTTTGAGTCTGGGAACACTCAAAAGTTTTTTCCCATAGAAATCAATGGTAATCACTTCTTCACTTTATGCCCTTTTGGCTTATGAAAGGTTCTGCAGGAACGCTCTAGTTTTGTAAAGCGGGGTATACCTGTATTCGGAGAAGAGCACAGAGGTATATCATCCAGGCAAATAGAGATACTTCCACCACATTGTTGACTTCTGCTTAGTAGATGGTAAAATGTTTGTAGGAAATTAAGAGGTGAACCACCTGCCAATGAATACTCAGACTTTGATGCTGCTACAACTGAAATATGGAGGCAATTATATATGGAAGTGCAACTGCATTTAGAATATGGTGTACATCCTTCTTACATAAGGAAGTATATACCTGCATTACAGGAGGCAACCAAATTGATTCTTGGAGCAGTGGGTTTGCTGTATGAGGTGAGATTAATCAAACACAGCTCAATGGTTGAGTTCAGAAGAATGAAAGCACAAAATTCTTGGGGTAGCTTGTCAAGGTAGATGAGGAGAAGCATTTCCCTTAACTGGAGTGTTTCAGTGTAGGGTGAATCTTTGGAATTATCTACCCAAGAGGGCCATGGGGCTCAGTAGCTGGGTCTGTTCAAAAAAGAGATCAGTGGCTCTTTTTGATGTTAAGGTAGTTGGAAAATTTGGCGCAAGTACAAGAAAGTAACTCCGAGGTAAATGATTACCCATGATCATGATGAATGGTAGGGAAGACAGAAGGGGCCAGGTGACTACTCATTTTCTTTTATTAGCCAATTTGCCATGCAACTGACATTCTGACCTGGTGACTTAAACTCCATAATTAATAGCAATTTGGACAGATATGGATTGGAAAGACTTGAAAGGATCTGGACCAAATGCAAACTAACCCAGAATGTCAAGTTAGGCTGAATGGCTTGTTCCATGCTGTATGAATCTATGACTATCAGCAAAGACTTGATAGTTTTAGAATTAAACTGTAATACTAGTAACTTGAGTAGTGAAGCTTCCTTAATTCATTCTGAACATTTAAGTAGGTTTGTATTTTATTTCCCTCACTGAGCTGAACGACAGTTTGAGATTCTGTTATTTAAGCCAAAATTTATAATTGAACCAGTTGCATAGTTACCACTATATCTTAAGTTCCTGTGAAACAGGTGCATCAGGCAAAAACAGTCCTTGTTAAGCAAAATATAATACCCTGTCTCACTGAAATGATAATAGCAATAAAAATGATCTCATGATAACCTTTATGATGCTCTTTAAATGATCCATTTTTGGGCAGCCTTTTCATCACCTTTTTTAGTGTATGAAATTGTATGGGGTCAAATCGTGTCTGATACCACTCCTTGGAAGCATCTTGTGTAATTTTACCATGTTAAGATTCTATAATATTGTTGTCATTATGTGAATTATTCATTAAAATCAATTATTTTTCTTTCAGTTGGTTTCAGAAATTAAGACTAATGCAATTGAAAAGCTGAAACTGAAAGATGTAAAAGGTAAGGGATATTTTTGTAGGCAAGGGTACTTTCTTGCCCCAGACAGATCCAGTCTGATTGATTTCTCTGTGGCATCCAACCTATGAACAGTAGGGGATGGGGCTGCTATAGTTAAGGTTTAGGAATAGGAATCATGACTAATTTCCTCTTGCATCATCTTATGTGAACCAGTGTGATATTCTAGTAAAACAAAGTATTTGCTCCTATCTAAATTCTGTTTAAAGGATTTTGCATTTTAGCTAAAGTGTGTGGTGACACTTAAAAATACCTCTGATTAAAAAATGCTGAGTTGCTTAAATTCAGGAAATGATGGAAATTCCTTTTCTTATTGAGACCTTTCAAAAATGTTATCAGTATGAATCCATTCACATTTCAGCAGTAGTGGTACTAACTGAGACAGAGGTATGAATTGAATTACTTTGAAATAAATTTTCGTTAGAAATTTTTGGATTATTATGATGTAAATTTAGTTGAAGAGATAATATTTTATTTTACAGAAAATGAAACCTGTTTAAGACCAATGGACAGAGTTGGGAAGCTACTCCCTCCAGGTGTGTATAATACTAATACAGTGGGCTGCACACAAGTTTTCCTTCTTAGCCTGCCTTGCAGATTAATTTGTGTCTCAGGATGAAGTGTTACATGATTTTACCTTGACCCATGTACTCCTTCTTAATATTTGTTTGTATCTTTCCTCTAGTGTGTGAAGATGTGACTGTGAAGGACATTGGGTTTAAAACAGGAAGCACCCTGGCACTTTTCCCTGGCAGCACTCCAACCAACAAACAGGTAAGAGAGGGAATTTTTTTTTTAACTTGATTGATTGGCACGTGTTCTTACTTATATTTAAAGTTGAAAATGCTGAAAAAAATAATCATTTGTTTATCAGTTGACTCTGGTGCTGTTGCACCCAAGCAAACAAAACTTGTGCAGAAAGTTAACTTGGTTGGCATGGGTGAGTTAGGCTAAAGAACCTGTTCCTCACTGATTCACTCTTCTCCAGGGGAATTACTTCAAATGATGGTGTTTATAGAGCTTTGATGAACAATTCTGGTATTGGGGCTTGAAGAAGATATACATTAGGGGGAAGATTGACAAAATATCAGCAAAATCCTCTGTCAGATAAGGTCCAGTTGTGCTCATCTGTAAATGTAAAATAAAAGTTGATCCAAAACAGTTTGCTTAAGAGAGGACTTGGAAGAGCTCAAAGGAGGCATAAGAAAGCATGTAGGATTAAGGAAAACCCAAAGGTGTTTTATGCATATGTGAGGAACAGAAGGATGATGATAAATGAAGGTGGGGCCGTGAAAGTATAAGGGAGGTGACACATGCTTGGAGGTGAAGGAAGTTGTGGAGGTACTTTGCTTCATTATTCACAAGAGAAAAGGACCTTGGTCAGGGTGAGGTCAGAATAGAGCATGCTTGAGTGCTGGATGATGTTGAGATTAAGAAAGAGGAAGTGTTGGATCTTCTTAAAAACATTAAGATTGACGCAATATACCCAAGGTTGTTGTGGGAAGTGAGGGAAGAGATAGCTGGGGCAGTGGCTATGATGTTTGAGACCTATTTGGCCACAGAGGAGGTGCCAGATATTGGGAAATGTAGTTCCCTTGTTTATAAAAGGTAATAGGGAGAATCCTGGGAATTATAGACCTTACATCAATGGTGTGCAAACTATTGGAAAGGATTCTTGAGGATAGGACTATTTGGAGAAGTAGTCTACTCAAGGATAGTCAGCATGGCTTTGTGAAAGGAAGATCGTGCTTCACGAGCCTAATTGAGTTTTTTGAGGAGGTAGCAAATTAAATTGATGAGGGTAGGGCGGTAGATGCTATATGGATTTTATTAAGACATTTGACGAGGAACACCATGAGAGACTCTTTTAGAAAGTCATGATCCAACATTGGCTGTGTGGATAAAAGATTGGTTTGCATCTAGAAAATAGACAGTAGTAGTGGAAGGAAACTATTCTACTTGGAGGTCAGTGACTGGTGGAGTTCTGCATGAATCTGTTCTGGGACCCCTAATCTTTGTGATTTTTATAAATTACTGAGATGAAGAGGCAGAAGGATAGGTTTATTAAGTTTGCAGATGATACAAAGGTTGGAGGAATTTGGATGATACTGAAGTTTGCCGTTGATTACTAAAGGATATAGACAGGATGCAGAGTTGTGCGGAAAAGTGGCTGATGGCGTTCAATCCGGATAAGTGTGAGGTGATGCATTTTGGAAAGACAAACCAGAAGGCTGAGTATAGGGTTAATGGTTGGTTACTTAAGAGTATGGATGAACAGAGGGATCTTGGGGTCCAAATCCATTCAAGGCTGCCACATAGGTTGATAGGGTAGTTAAGAAGGCCTATGGGATGTTGGGGTTCATTAATAGGGGGAATCGAGTTCAAGAATCAAGAGGTCATGTTGCAACTCTACAAATAGCTGGTGAGATCATACTTGGAGTATTGTGTTCAGTTCTCATCACCATTATAGGAAGGATGGGGAAGCTATGGAGAGCGTGCAAAGGAGATTTACCAGGATGTTGCCTGGACTGGAAAATAAGTCTTATGAGGCAAGGTTAGCAGAGCTGGGACTTTTCTCTTTAGAGCATAGAAGGATGAGAGGAAACTTAATAGAGGTCCTCAAGATTATTAGAGGCATAGATAGGGTGGACAGCTAGCACCTTATTCCCAAGGCAGGAATAGCAAACACCAGGGGACATCTCTATAAAGTGAAGTGAGGGGTTTAGGGGAGACAAAAGGGTTGTTTTTTTACACATAGAGTTATGAGTGCCTGGAATGCTTTGCCAGGGATGGTGGAGAAGGCTAAAACATCAGGAGCATTTAAGTGACCCTTAGACAAGCATATGGTTGGGTGAAAAATAGAAGGTTGTGAGATAGGGAGGGTTTAGAACTTTTTTTAAAGGAATATATGGGTCAGCACAGTATCAAGATTGAAAGGCCTGTACTGTAGTGTTCAATATTCTATGTTCTAACTCTGCTTAAACTCAGAAGCACGAGTATAATGGTTACCTTTTCAGGGGTGTAATTGGTATTTATCATCTTTATAAGTTCAGTATAATAAATTAAGAGTGCCCAACTCAGTTTAGATAGGACTCTTGGTGAAATGAGCAGCAGATTTTCATTCTATCAGATTGAACCACACACCATGAAGAAATTCAATCGTTTTCATCGCCATATTTTCTGCACAATTAAATTGTTAAATGCATCTTGGCCTTGATCTACCTTTGAGGATCTGTCCTTGGGACACAGGGGGATGATACCTCAGGGCCACAACTGAAGTATTAGGCCCTTAACTTATGTATAGCCTTGTGATGTAATTGTTGATTCGGTAGCTGATGAAAATGCTATAGAAACCTTTTACTGACAGCAAACCCCAATGCCCCACAATTCCAACAGCTTTGCAATATGTTGTTCAGAAATATTTTGAAAATGAAATAAACTCCAAGTATTCAAAAAATGTTCAAATTGGCAGTTAAATTTGGTGCTTCCACATTTGCCCATTTGAAGCTTTGACTTTTTTAAAATTTCATTAATAGTGAAAATGGCAGCCAGGGCAGGGATTTGCACCTCTTGCAGAATGTGGTTAGTCAGGGAAGACAACACTATCCCTGACACTTCATCTGTGAGAAGTGCATCCAACTGCAGCTCCTGACAGACTGCATTAGAGATTTGGAATTGGAGTTGGATGAACTCTGGATTATTCAGGAGGCTGAGGGGGTGACAAGCAGGAGTTGCAGGGATGCAATCACACCTAGAAGGCAGGAGGAAATTAGTAACTGTCAGGAAGGGGAAAGGGGAGGGGCTGACAGTGTAGGGTACCCCTGTGGCCATTCCCCTCAGCAACAAGTATACCCTTTTGGATACTGCTGTGTGGGGGGGGGGGGGGGTGGGGGGAGAGAAATTGACCTATCTGGGCCAGGCAGCAGCAGCCATACCAATAGCACTGTGGTCAGTACTGACCTTCAGAAGGGAAGGGTGGTGAGGTAGAGCAGTAATCATAGGGGGCTCGATAATCAGGGGAACAGATTGGAGATTGTGCAGCTGCAAAAGGGACTCCAGGATAGTCTGTTGTCTCCCAGGTGCTTGGGTCCAGGATGTCTCTGAATGGGCGTAGAATATTCTGAAGTGGGAGGGTGCGCAGCCATAGGTTGTGGAACATATTGGTACATAGTGGAAGATAGGCAGGAGTAGGGTAGAGGACCTGCAAAGACTGAAGAGCAGGACATCCAAGGTGGTAATCTGTGGATTACTCCCAATGCCTCAACCTAGGGGAAATCAGAATAGAATATATGGCTGAGGAGATGGTTTCAAGTTCTTGAATCATAAGAACCTCTGGGGAAGGGATGACCTGTGTAAGTGGGGTGGGTTGCACTTGATCATGAGGGGAACCAATATCCTGGCAGGGAGGTTTGTTAATGTTCTTGGAGGAGGGTGGGAACAAAAGTGAAAAAGCGGAGGAAGAGGTGGTTGGCACACAAGTAGGGACAGCTGGTAGGGAGTTTGTGTGGCAGGAAAGGCAGATTGGGTAAAGTTACTGTTATGGGGATGAGTTACAATGCAACAGGGACACAGAGTCAGATAAAGGGCTGAAAGTTTTGTACTTACATGCATTCTGCATAAGAAATGATGAGCTTGTAGTACAGCTACAGATTGGCAGGTATGAGGCCATCACGGAGTCGTGGCTAAAGGATGGATGTCATTGGGAGCTGAATGTTCCAGGCTACACAGTCTATAGAAACGATAAACAGGTGAGTAGAGGAAGTGGCGTGACTCTGTTGATAAGGAATACATTAAATTATTAGAAAGAGATGACAGGATCAGAAGATATAGAATAATTGTGAGTTGAGTTTTAAAAAATGGCAAGGGTAAAAGATACTGTTGGCAGTTATAGACAGACCTCCAAACAGTAGCTGGGATGTGGACAACAATTTGCAACACCAAATAAAAAAGATGCCAGAGGGCAATGTTATGGTAGTCTTGGGGAATTTTAACATACAAGTAGATTGGGAAAACCAGATTGAGACTAGATCTCAAAAAAGAGATTTTGCAGAAAGCCTACGAGATGGATTTTTAAAGCAACTTGTTGATGTGCCCATGAGGGGATTGGCTGTAGTGGATTGAGTGATTGCACCCGAGGTGATCGGAAAGCTGAGGGTAAAGGAACCATTAGGGAGCATGATGACTTCAATTTGAGATTTAACAAGATAAATCTAAAGTTAGATGTGTCAGTTTTTTAGTGGAGTAAAGGAAATTTCAGTGATATGAGAGAAGAACTGGCCAAAGTAGTTTAGAAGGGGGCACTAGTAGGGAAGATGGCAGAGCAGCAATGCATGGAGTTTGTGCAAGAAATGGGAAAGGTACAGGATAAATACATACCAAAAAAGAGTAATTATTCAAATGAAAAAATGTCACCACTATGACTGACTAAAGAAGTCAAAGCCAATGTGAACGGAAAAGAGAGGGCATACAAGGAAGCAAAACATACTGGGAAGTATTTTAAAACTTACAGAAGGTGACTAAAAACTCTTAAGGAGGGAAAAGATGAGGTATGAAAGTAGGGTAGCAAATGATATCATAGTGGATACAGAAAAGCTTATTCAAGAATAAAAAGAATAAAAGAAAGGTAAGAGTAGATTGAGGACCATGAGAAAAATTACACCAGAAAAATAATAATAGGAGACAGGGAGATGGCAGAGGAACTAAATGAGTATTTTGCATCAGTCTTCACTGTGGAAGACATTAGCAGTGTGCCAGATGTAGAAGGGCAGCATGGAAGGAAAATGAGTGTAGTTACTATTTCAAGGAAGAAAGTACTCAGAAAGAAAGGTGGATAAGTCTCCTGGAAAAGATAGATTGCACCCTTGGGTCCTGAAAGAGGTAGTGGTAGAGATTATGAAGGCATTAGTAATGATCTTTCAGGAATCAAGAGATTCTGGCATGGTCACCCCACTATTCAAGAAGGGAGGGAGGAAGACATTAGAATCGATTATCAAGGATGAGGTTATGGAGTACTTGGAGGTACATGATAGGATAGGCCAGAGCATGGTTTTGTCAGGGAAAATCTTGCTTGACAAACCTATTAGAATTCTTTGAGTAAGTGACAAGCAGGGTGGATAAGGGAGATGCAGTGGTTGTTGTGTATTTAGATTTTCAGAAGGCATTTGACAAGGTGCCACATATGAGGCTTTTTAACAAGATAAGAGCCCATGCTATAATAGGAAACATACTAGCATGGGTAGAGCATGCCTGATTGGCAGGAAGCAGAAATGGAATACACAGATCATATTCTGAATGGCTGACAGTTGCTAGTTATTCCAAGGGGATTGGTGTTGGGGCCATTTTTTAAATATTATATGTAAATGATTTGGATTGTGGAATGAATGGCTTTGTAGCCAAGTTTGCAGATGGTGGAGGAGCAGATAGTGTGGAGGAAACACAGAAGCTGCTGAAGGACTTGAACAGATTAGGAGAATGGGCAGAGAACTGTTAAATTAAATATAATATTGGAAAGTGTACGGTCATGCACTTTGGTAGAAAAAAATAAATGGGCAGATTATTTTTTTTAAATAGGGAGGAAATTGAAAATACACAGATGCAAAGGGTCTTGGGAGTCCTCATGCTGTAGAGCCTGAAGGTAAACTTGCATGTTGAAGAAGGCAAATGCAATGCTGACATTAATTTCAAGAGGAAAAGAATAGAAGAGCAGGGATGTGATGTTGAGAATTTATAAGGCACTGGTGAGGCCTCATTTGGAGTATTGTGGGCAGTTTTGGGCTCCTCCTTTAAGAAAAGATGTGCTAACGTTGGAGAGTGTTCCAAGGAGTTTTCACTTAGATGATTCCAGGAATTAAAGAGTTATCATATGAGGAGCATTTGAAAGCTCTTGACCTGTATTCTTTGGAATTTAGGAGATTGAGGGGGGGGATCACCAATAGTGTTATCAAAATTGCATCAGCAATGATGACGAGTCATACTGCAAAGAAGAGGTAAAAAACCTTGTGAAATGGTGCAAGAGTAACAACCTGAGTCTCGATGTGGACAAGATGAAGGAGATGATCGTGGACTTCAGGAAGACCAGGAATGTCCACCCTCCACTACACATGAACAACTCTAATAGAGAAAGTGAAGAGCACCAAGTTTCTTGGAGTTCACTTAACTAGTGACCTATCGTAGACACTCAACATCTTCTCACTTGTCAGGAAGGCGTGACAGCAACTGGACTTCTTGAGAAAACTGAAGCAGGCAAGGCTACCAAGCACCATTTTATCAACCTTCTACAAGAGCTCTAACGAGAGTGTCCTGGCCGGCTGTATCACAGCTGCAGAGAAATGAATTGAGGTCAATCCACAGGATCATAAGAGCAGCAGGGAGGATTACTGGAGTCTCTCTCCCCACTATCAATGTGATCTACCAGGATCGTTGTCTGAAAAGGGCATGCAAAATCACTGAGGCACCCTTCCACCTGCACATAGTATCTTTTAGCTGCTTCCATCAGGAAAGAGACGCAGGAGTATCAGAGCCGGCACCACCAGGCTGAGGAATAGCTTCTTCCCACAGGCAGTGAGAATGCTGAACGACCAAAGGATCTGCTCATACTAACCATCGGAGACTCTCATATTCACGAAACAATATTTTTTTTTATTTGTATGTATGAATACTTGGCCTGCATATGAATTATTTGTCTGCATTTTTGTTATTGTCTAATTGTGTGTCTGCTAGTTTTGCAACAAGGACTGGAGAATGCTGTTTTGTCAGGTTGTACATGTGCAACAGATGACAATAAACTTGACTTGATCTCATTGAAACATTCTGAATGTTGAAAGAGTAGATGTAGAAAGGTTGTTTCCCATGGTGGGCGAGTCAAGGACAAGAGGGCACAACTTCAGAAACAGAAATGCGTAGGAACTTATTCAACCAGAGGGTGGTAAATCTATGGCTGTTGTGGAGACCAGATCTTTGGGTGTATTTAAAACTGAGTTTGATAGGTTCTTGATTAGCGAGGGTATCAAAGGTTATGGGGAGAAGGCTGGGCAATGGGGATGAGGATGAAAATGGATCAGCCCATGACTGAATGATGGGGCAGACTCAATGGGCTGAATAGCTTGTCCATGCTCCTATGTCTATAGTCTAATGGATACTTGCGCTGAGAAATGACAGTAATTTCAGGCCCTTAATTCAGTCTGTCCCATTTTGTTGTTCATTTATGGGAGTTAATTTAATTGATCACTGCTGAAGTGTACCATTTTTGCACTAATTGTCCAGAAGAAATATGAGATTGATTCAGAATACTGATTCCATTCCTCTTTGGTGAAAGATTTGAAATGGAGCCAGTTCCAGAAATATTATAGCATTGCATTTTGGTTTGGCCTGCCAGATTTTTAACAGGTTGCCCAGAACTTTCTCAAATTCTGCAAGGGTACTTTGTATCATTCATTTTGATTGATTATATTCTCCTTCTTTCCCATTTCCACCCTTCATCCAGCTGTTCTTGTATTTTGCTGTTGGAGACAGACTTCACTTGAGCCCTGAAATGGAGATTGTGGCAGAACAGAGCATCTCAGTCCGAGAGGTAAAAACCCAGTGTATGGTTTTCCTGTGATTTATTTCTGGTACAATCATACCATTCTGTGAAAGATAAATCCAGCCTGTAAATCATCTGTATGTACATGGGTATGTGCCAAACCAGTATAGAGTGAGAGGTCACATTAAAAAAATCTATAAGTAAGTAGATTTAGATCACTTAGTCCCTCGAGTTTGAACATTGTTCATTTAGTTTTATCTACCCATCATGGTAACCCTTGGTATCTTTGCCTACCTATTATTCTCCATGGCACACTCTTCTTGATGTTTTGTGTTATGTAAGTGAGGCAGAGGAAATGGTACATTCTGCATAGATGGGATATTACAGTGATCCCAGCTTTCTACTGACATCAATTTGGAGGAGTATTGTGTCTGTTTAATTGTGTAGTTGCTGCAGGCATTTTACAGTTGACATGTCGGTGTGTTATAGGAACAAATCAGAAATGATTCTCCTCCGTTTGAAAGGTCTGTTGACTTTCTTAAGTGCGTCAGTGTTTCATTTAGAGCAGTGGTTTTCAAACTTTTTCTTTCCATTCACATATCACCTTCAATAATTCCTATGCCATAGGTGCTCTGTGATTAGTAAGGGATTACTGAAGGTGCTATGTGACTGGTGAAAAAGGCTGAGAACCATTGCTCTAGACCCAATTGTTACTGAAATATTTTCTTTGAGGAAAATTGTCATTGGTCCATTTTCTTTGGAGTTATGAAATCACATAATGAGTCAATCACGTACGATTAAAACAATGGTTTTCAAACATTTTCTTTCCACTCACATACCACTTTAAGTAATCCCTTGCTAATTACAGATCACCTATGGTATAGGGATTTAGAGTTTAAAAAAAAACATTTTTGGCAATGACCTCAGCGCTGTATATTTTGCTAAACTCCCATGCTTTCAACCTTTATTGCTTTTGCCTCGTAGACATTATTTTAAAAGTACACTCTTTTTACATTTTTTTTAGATTTAGGCATACAGCATGGTAATAGGCTATTTCGTCACACGAGCTTGTGCTACCCAATTACATTCGATTGACCTACACCCCTGGTATGTTTTTGAACAGCAGGAGGAAACCTGAGCCCCTTGGAAAACCCACGTAGAACACAGGGAGAATGTACAAATTCCTTACAGACAGCATGGTATTTGAACCCTGGTCCTGATTGCTGGCACTGTAAAGGCATTGCCATAACTGTTACGTCAGCCATGCCGCCCTATTTTGTACTAGCTTTTGAGCACAGTTCTTTAAATTAAAACTGACATTTCTGTTTTTCTGTTATGATTACTTTGTCAGGTGAAGGTCAAGTTTAGAACAGATTGTATTTAAAATAATTTTTTTTTAAATTTAGACATAACAGCAAGGTAACATCAGGCCCTACTGGTCCAGAATCCCATGCCACCCAAATAACCCAATTAATCTACAATCCCTATATATTTTGAAAGGTGGGAGGAAACCAGAGCACCTGGAAGAAATCCACACAGAGATGGGAAGAGCGTACAAATTTCTTACAGCTAGCGCCGGATTCAAACACGGGTAAATGGCGCTGTAATAGCATCGTGCTAACCCAGTGGTTCTCAACCTATTTCTTTCCACTCACATGCCATTTTAAGTAATTTCTATGCCTCAAGTGCTCTGTGATTAGTAAAGCTTTGCTTAAGGTGGTATGTGAGCGGGAAGGAAAGGTTGAGAATCACTGCCCAAGACCCAATTTTAACTGAAATATTTTGCTTGAGAAAGATTGTCATTGGCCCATTTCCTTTGGAGTTATGAAACAGTGCACATAATGAGTTAATTAGGTACGATTATAATAATGGTTTTCATGCTTTTTCTTTCCACCCACATACCACATACCTTAAGCAATCCTTTACTAATCACAGAGCACCTATGGCATAGGGAATAGTTAAAGTGGGATGTGAGTGAAAATAAAAAGGTTGAGAACCACTGTGCTAACAATTACGCTAACAAGTATAGGTTAGGAACAATGAATTGGGAATGCCCATGAAACACAGCCAGAAGCAGAAGGTGATTTTCATTCTGTTAGTCTGGATTGAGCCTTGATTTGGTTTGATATTCATGCTGAAAAATCATAATTGCAGCATAATTATTGCAAAATTACAAGTTATTGCAAGAATTTGCTTAACCACATTTTCTGCCTTGATAAAAACATCAAGTGCATAAGATTATAAACAAGCTCAAAATATCTTCCTGAATATATTCTTAATATTGCAGAATTTCTTCAGTCAGTGTCTCTCATGGCTGGATCTTCTGATTAGTAATTAGCAAAATATCTTCCACTAAATTTTCAAGGATTGGAACCAAAGTCACGTGGACAACTGGCATTGAATATATTGCTGCTCATTCACAAATTATGCTGCACCAAGTCCAAGCAATCCCATTTAGCCTTAGTGCCTGTGGCCTTATAATCTCATTTTGTTGTATTAAATAACTAGGGTGTTATTCAAGCCCTAAAATTGCCCAAATATGTCTAACAACTCCGTGTTTTTCTTGATTTACCTGATTCACATTTTGCTCTTCCTTTATTCCACAATTCCCTTCATCTGTGACTCCTGCCCATTTCAATGAATTCAGTCCTTAAATTCTTATTAAGTGATTTTTTGTCACTCATTTCTTTGGTCACTCTTTTTAACATCTTTCTGGCTACTTCCTTTTAATGACATTTCTGTAAAATTCCTCGGTGAAAGACTCAAGCCTGTAACGTCAATTATGTATTTTTAATCTTTGCTACATAAAGGACACTGACCAGCTGAGTTTCTCCAGCATTGTTTTTACCTTTTGATTCAGTTTATATGCTTAACGTTATCAAACGTTGTTTAAAATTATCTTTCATTTCAATCGTTTATCTCTTTTTCCAGTGCTTGAAGCTGATGTTGGAAAAAGCTGGATTATCAGGTATTTGTGTTACAGTATCCCTTTGAACACAATATGACTGCCTAAATAACAATGTATTTATACTGTAAAAAAACTGGTAAGTTTGCAGGTTTATCAGTTAAAAAGAGGGCTAAGAAACCAACTGGGTTAAATTGGCACTGCCCATGATTCACAATTTGACAGGCTAATTTCTTCATCTTGCATACAATAATCCTCAGCTATAATCACTAATAGCTTTGCAAGTCTGCTTCCAACACTAATCAGCACAAATGAGGAAGTATAAGAATAATGTGATAATTTTAAATGTACCTGATTTCTTGCACTGTGGGAGTGCAAACAGATTTGCCTGGTATATTGTTACCTAGAATGCATGTCTTTCTCAGGCAAGAGGGCCATGGTCTCATTGTTTGAGTCCTTTCCATTGAGTTGATTTGGTTTGATATTCATGCTGAAAAATCATAATTGCAAAATTACAAATGATTGCAAAAGTTTGATCTGCTTTGGATTAATGGGAAGAAACATGGATAAGCTTTTAGGAGTTGTAAATAATTTATTTCAAAACCTTAAGTAACTTAAGTAAACAACTAACAGTTTCCTTGCTGTTACTATCCCTGAGTTAATAGAGTTCAATAAAGAATTCAGCAATATAGCTGCATTATCACGGATTGAATGCAGCATTGAGACTATAACTTTTGAAAGATACCTCAGCAAACATGTTAAACAAAATATTAATATTTCTGCATTTGCTCTCAGAAAGTTGCTCAGAGTATACATGGGAGTCTGTATTTATTCTATAGGAGATTATTGGCACTTAAGGAAGACCGATTGGTGCTGTGATGCTGGAGAAATTTTGAAAGATGAGGTAAGCTAATGAGGTGCAGTAGAGATGGAGTTCAAGCTCACAGTTAAAATAAATACTATTTGATTTTACTAAACTTGTGAAGCCATGAAAATATTTGTGCTTCAGAAGCCAGTTACACAAAATAGTGCTGCAAATCTTGTATAGGTATCATGTGACTGCAATAATTTGTTAAATTTCATAAAGTCATTGAAGTATTCTGACAGCACAGAAACAGTCCCTTCGACCCACCACGTGCCTGCCATATGTTTCCCTTTTATTTTACCCAGCCCCTCATATCCAGGTTTCCTTGGCCTTACTGTCCTTAGTTTTTATCCTATGGGAATAACTCCCAGAATATCACTTTTGGATGGCGCCCACTTGTTGAATGTTCATGCTCCCTGTCTACTTTTGCCAGTAAAAACAAGTTGAATACCTTATGAAGTTAAACAAGAAAGTCTGCAGATACTGTGATTGTAGTTTAATACAGAAAGTTGCTGGTGAAATTCAGCAGATCTTTCAAAGTCCTTCATGGCAAAGGAATCTTCCTTGATGAAGGAAGAGAAGAGAAGGAGTGAGGATCACAGGAGAGCCCGAAATGTTGGTTATATATTTTTCCTATTAAAAAACGCTGCTGAGTTTCTCCAGTACTTACCCTAACCCTAATGTCCTTTGAATCAGGATCTTGCCCTGAGGTAAGAGGCATGTATAAACCCTCACACTGGCAGCATATTAAAAAAATGAGTTGGCATCAGGAGTTACTTTCCCATCCTATTTATCTGAGTAGGTCATCATTGCAATGTTCTCATGTGTTCACCAATAACTGATTTTGCAATTCCACTCTGGGCCAGGCTCTCCTCACTGACTCCATTTATCACTTCTCAGTGAACATAAAAGCTCCTGAGATGAGCTTCCTGCTCCCATCAACATTCTTCCACACTGGCAACTTTGATATTGTCTAAAAACTGTTAGTCCAATCTGCCACATTCAAGTCCATGAAAGGCAAGGGTCTTAAGATGCAAGGCCTGCAGAGCTCCACTGCATATTGAATCATTTTCAAAGTTCAGATTTATTGTCAGAATACATACATGACGTTACAAGCAACCCTGAGATTACTTTTCCTGCGGGTCAGGCAGAATGTCTACTTGTCGGTAGTACAAAAACTGTACTCAAGAAAAGAAACATACAAAAGAGAGAAATGTAAACAAAGGAAGAAGTGCAAACAAACTGATTGTGCAATACAGAAAATAAGTATTCAATAATGATTAATGCACAGAGTTCTGAAATGAGTCCTTGATTCCCCCTTTCTTGTCTTTCCAGTTCTTCCCTCTCTTCTCCATCACCCACCCAGCCATCCTTCCTCTGCCTCATTGCTGCTGTCCCCTCCCTCCCCTCATCCACTTATTACCTCCTGCCTTTGCCTACCTCCCAACGTTTTCAATGTTATTACCAAATCTTCACAAACTCATGAGAAACTAGAGGTGCTGAGATGCTTTCTTCATGACATTCATGTGTTGGGCCCAGGAAAGGTCTTCTATGATAGTGATTCCTAGGAATTTAAATTTGCTCACCTTGATAGTCATCTTGGGACCGTTGCTGGAAGAGGAGGAGCGAGGGACTTGGGAGAACTTTGAGTGTCGGGTACCAGCTTGAGGCGAGTGCATTTAAAAAGGGAGCGAGTTCTTGGATCATAGTTATCTCAGGACTGTGGCTAGAAGAGAAGGAGTGAGGATCACAGGAGAGCTAGTTTGAGGTGAGAAGATTTAAAAAGGGAGTGGGGACTCGGGTCATAGTTATCTTAGGACAGTTGCTGGAAGAGGAGGAACAAGGGACTCAGGAGAGCCTTGAGTGTCAGGAACCAGCTTGAGGTGAGTACATTTAAAAAAGGAGTGGAGGGCAAGTTAAGGGTTAAATAGGACAGTGATTGGTGGGAAGATTAATAAAGATAAGGGACAGTGACAGATAAAAAAGAGGGGTAGCTCAAGCAGAGTGTCCAGTGAGTGAGTGGCTCAGGGTAGGAGTGGGACTTAGAGGCTTTGGCTCACAAGGAGTGGAACTTAGAGACTTTGGCTCATAAGGCTTCGGCCAGAAGATGCTGAGGATGAACATATCTCCAGCAAGGTAAGACCAGGTCAGATCTTTGTATTTAAATTAGAAATAGTTAATGGAGACAGCAGCGAGAGCAGAGGAATTTTCTGAGTGAAGCATGTGGGAAATCTGGGACAGCACAGTTGTCCTTGATGTCTACACCTGCAAGAGATGCATTCAGCTAGAGCTCCTGGGGGACTGAGTTAGGGAGCTGGAGCTCGCAAGGCAGAGGTAGTGATAGAGAAGAGCTTCAAGAAGACAGTCATCCCCAAATGTCAGAAGGCAGGTAGATGAGTTACTGTTAGGCGAGGAAAGGGGAATAGGGAGGCAGTGCAGAACACCCATGTAGCCATTCTGCTCAACAATAAGTAAACTGTTTTGGATACTGTTGGGGGGGGATGATCTACTAGGGACAAGTCATGGTGGTCCCATCTCTGGCACAGAGGCTGGCCTCTTGGCTCAGAAAGGAAGTGGGTGGTGGGGGGGAAGAAGAGGAGTACTATGGTGATTGGTTAGGCAAGTAGATAGGAGGTTCTGTGTATGAGATGGATGCTCCGGGATGGTACGTTCCCTCCCAGGTGCCAGGGTCAAGGATGTCTCTGATCGAGTTCACAGCATTCTGGAGGGTGCGTAGCCAGATGTCATGGTCCATAGGGACCAATGACATAGATAGGAGTAAGGATGAGATTCTGAAGAGGGAGTATAGGGAGTTAGGAAAGAAGTTTTTTTTTCAAAAAAGGACCTCAAGGGTGGTAAATCTCGGGATGCTGCCTACAAGAGAGGGTAGGAATAGGAATCAGTGGCAGATGAATGTATGGCTGAAGAGTTGGTGCAGAGGGCAAGGGTTCAGATTTGTGGATCTTTGGGATCCCTTCTGGGTAAGGTCTAACTTATACAAGGATGGGCTGCACCTGAACTGGAAAGGGACCAATATCCTGGCAGGTAGGTTTGCTAGAGCTGGTGAGGAGGGTTTAAACTAGTTTGCCAGGGGTCTGGGAACCAGTATATGAGTACAGAGAATAGGGCAGAAGGTAAAAAGCATGATGCTATATGTTCTGAGAATGTGAGGAAGGACTGGCAGGGGACAAAACATAGAGGGGTTGAAACATAACTATTTTAAAACTAGGAGTATTAAGAATAAAGGGGATGAACTTGGAGCATGGATCAGGATCAATAGAATCTTGTAATAAAATTGGCTTGCAGGTAGAAAGCAGAGAGTAGTTGTGGAGGGAAAGTATTCTGCCTGGAGGTCAGTGACTAGTGGAGTACTGTTCTGTGACTAGTGGATCTGTTCTGCGACCCCTCCTCTTTGTGATTTTTATAAATGACATGGATGAAGAGGTGAAAGAATGGGTCAATGTTTGTGGATGACATGAAGGTTGGAGGGGTTGTGGATGGAGCTGAAGGTTGTCGAAGGTTACAAGAGGATATAGACAGGATGGAGAGTTGGGCAGAGAAGTGGCAGATGGAGTTCAATCCAGTTAAGTGTGAGTTGATGCAATTTGGAAGGACAAACCAGAAGGCTGAGTACAAGGTTAATGATTGGTTACTTAAGAGTGTGGATGAACATAGAGACCTTGGGGTCTAAATCCTTACATTCCTCAAGGTCGCCGCACAGGTTGATAGGATAGTTAAGAAGGCCTATGGAATGCTGGGGTTAATTACTGAGGATTGAGTTCAAGAGCAGAGAGGTCATATTGCAACTCTACAAATCTCAGGTGAGACCACACTTGTATTGTGTTCAGTTTTGGTCATCTTATTAGAGGAAAGATGTGGAAGCTATGGAGAGGTGCAGAGGAGATTTATGAGGATGTTACCTGGATGGAAAATAAATCTTATGAGGCAAGGTTAGCAGAGCTGGGGCTTTTCTCTTTGGTGTGTAGAAGGATGAGAAGAGACTTGATAAAGATCTGCAAGGCTATGAGGGGCATAGATGGGATGGACAACCAGCACCTGTTTCGCAGGGCAGGAATAGCAAGCATCAGAGGGAAGTTTATGGTAGACATCAGAGGTATGTTTTTTTTATGCAGAGAGCTGTGGGTGCCTAGAATGTCTTGCTGTGGATAGTGGTGTGGGTTGGCACAATGGCGAGGGCTGAAGGGCCTATACTGTTTTCTATCTTCTATGTACTCCACTTCTGATCCCCCATTAATCAGAATCAGAATTTAGTGTCATGAACAAGTCATGAAATTTGGGGTTTGCTGCAACATCATAGTGTAAACATTCATATTATGAACCATCTTACAACAAAAATATATATAAAAAAAAAAGTAGTGCACAAAAAGTAAGGCAGTGTCTTTAGCCTCTTTCACACTTGCATCCCACTAAATTGGCCGTTCAGTGTCCTGGAATAGGGGTTTGGTCTTTCCCACTTGACCACTCCTAACTGGGGCACTGAACGCGTTCACACTTGCAAGGAGCCATCCACGGGTAGAACCTTTACTGGTGATGTCTTAGTGATGCATCGAGTGATGGTGGAACTGCCATAAATCTTGATCAATGTATTATGATCTTATATTTGAACAAAATTAATCATGCCAAATTATAACATAATTAAGCTTTATGTACAGCACAGTATGAACCCTTCAGCCCCTGTTGTGCTGACCTATATAAACCTTTATAAGGGACCGTGGGAAAGTGCTAGCAATAAATAGCAAAAGTGGACAATTTTTAAACAGCATGGGAAATTGATAGTGCTTTAGTGCACAATTTATACAGCCTGGGAATGTTTGTAGTGCTATAAGCACATCACTTGTACAGTATGGAAAAGTTTGTAGCGCTATAGTGCACAATTTAGCATGGGAAAGTTGGTAGCACCATCGCGTACAATTTATAAATACTGTGGGGGGAGAGAGCGATGGCGGACCTGCCCTCCAAGAATTCCGTGCAGCAGAGAAAGGGCTGTATGCATGGCTTGGAGCATTCATAGAGCGGTTTCTCTGCCGCACGGTCATCTAGGAAGTCATTTCCCACAGTCTTTTGAAATTGCACTATAGCACCACCAACTTTCCCGTGCTGTTTAAAAGTTTTCAGTTATTGCTATTTATTTCCTTTCTCTCTCCCGCTGCAACTTTCCCATGGCAAAGATTATACCTTCATTTTAATCTTCTTTCATTTTTCCCACACACAAAAATTTGGGTCATTTCAATCCCACAATGCAATTAGCCCTTTCACACTTGTCTGATTGCAATGCCGGCGTCTGCAGATGCCGGGGATTGTACTGGGATCGAGACCGTCAATCCCCTGTGTGAGATGATGTCATCTGATGCTGGCGTGAAGCTGACTTTGCTTTCACATTGGGCACTTTAAAGGCAAATTGGCGGTTAATTCCTGGGATCACTTGCAAGTATGAAATGGGCTTTTGGTTCATTGATCATTCAAAAATCTGATGGCATTAGGGAAGAAGCTGTCCCTGTGCCACTGAGTGCTCGTCTTTAGGCTCCTATACCTCCTTCCCGATGGTGGCAGAGTGAAGAGGGCATGCCTGGGTGATAGGGGTCTTTGACCATAGAGGCTGCATTTTTTAGATTCTCTCATGTAGATGTCTTTGATGGAGTGAGGTCTGGTGCCTGTGATGTCGCAGGCTGAGTTAACAACCCTCTGGAGTTTTTTCTTGTTCTGAATTTTGGGTCCTACATACCAGGCAGTGACGCAACCAGTCAGAATGCTTTCTATTCTTTTGAGAGTCTTAGGTGACATACCAAATCTCCTCAAGCACCTCACAAAGTGTAGCTGCTGGCGAGCCTTCTTCGTGATTGCATCAACAAAGAGCTGGATTGTACACCTCTGGTTTTCTCTTCCTGAAATCCACAAGCATCTCCTTGGTTTTGGTGACATTGAGTGCGAAATTGTTGTTTTTATACCATTCAGCGAAGTTTTCAATCTCCCTCCTGAATAATGACTCATCGCCCCCTTTTATATAACCCACTACCATAGTACTGTCAGCATATTTGTAGATGGTGTTATTGTCATACCGAGCCACACAGTCATAGATGTAAAGTGAGTAGGGCAGGGGGCTAAGAACATAGCCCTGTGGTGCTCGGGTACTGATGGAGATTGTGGAGATGTTCTAACCAATCCTCACTAATTGTGGTTAGAAGGTGAGGAAATCCAGGATCCGATTACACAGTGGGGTATTGAGGCCCTGATCTTGAGTTTGCTAATCAGTTTTGTGGGGTTGATGGTGTTGAATGCTGAACTGCAGTTGATAAAGAGCATCCTTGCTGTCCAAGTGTTCCAGGGATTTTTGCAGAGGCAGTGAGATGGCATCCACTCTTGACCTGTAGGTAAATTGTAACTGATCCATGTCACCACACAGACAGGCTGCTTCAACACCAACCTCTCAAAACATTTCATCACTGTGGATGTGAGAGCCACTGGTCAATAGTCATTTAGGCAGGTCTTAGGCACAGGTACGATTGAGGCCTGTTTTATACGGGTGGGTACTACACCCTTTTGG
Source organism: Narcine bancroftii (assembly GCF_036971445.1). Taxonomy (NCBI): domain Eukaryota; kingdom Metazoa; phylum Chordata; class Chondrichthyes; order Torpediniformes; family Narcinidae; genus Narcine; species Narcine bancroftii. Next base: position 224,551,092 of record NC_091472.1, read on the forward strand.
AGTGAGATGTAAAAGGTACAGGTTGGCAAGTTAGCACAGGTTTTCAGTACTTGGCCGGGTACTCAACCCAGACCAGATAGATTCACTCTCCTGAAGGCAGCCCATACATCATTTCCAGATACTGATACATTGGGGGGGAGGGGAGGGGGAGGTTCTTTCTTATTCTGGTGGTCACATCAGGCGCAGAAGGCATTGAATTCCTCAGGGAGTGAAGTTTTCCTGTCTCCTACTGGATTTGGTTTTGTAGCAGGTTATGTCATTTAGGCCCTACCACAGCTGAGGGTGTCTTTCGATGTTTCCATTCTTGCCTGGAATATCCACTTTGCCCAGGATATGGCTTCTCGTAGGAGGTACCTGCTCCTTGTGTAGTGTTCTGGATTTCTGGACTTAAATGCCTCTGATCTGGCTCTCAGCAGGTACCTGATTTCATTGTTCATCCAGGGCTTCTGGTTAGGGAAAAACTCTGAATAATTTTTAACTTTTGCTTCTGCTACCAAGCCAATTATGGATCCAACTTGCCCATTTCCTTTAGGACCCATGTTGGAGAGATAAGAACATGTCAAAATTACAGGTCCACTATAGAGTAAGATATCATTTGGGTGAAGTAGTGTGCTTATTCTGGGCTTTCAACACGTAGTGTCTGCTTAGTTGAAATACTAGATAGCCTTTGAACTCTGAAGCAAGAATCTGTGCTGAAGTCTGGAGAAACTTGACAGAACAGGGAGAAAAAGTGAGGTTTGTGCAGTAATTGTCTTTTTTTCTGTCTGTAGGAAGCTACACTGGCAGACATGAAGATCACCAACGGAGAAACGCTTGTTATCATGGAAGGGAGACTTCCACCGAAGGTAAACCTCTCGCCAAAGTTGAACCCATTTGGAAGGACACACCACAAGTTCTATTCTTTTAGCTTTTATAACAGAAAAAGAACTAGTAGGGTTATATGTGAACAAAAGGAAAAAATATACCATTAGCCTAATTATGTAATGGATTTTAATCAAATTATACAGTAAAATCCCCTTTATCCGGATTTCAACGCCCCTAGTGATTAGTTTGCCAATCACGTAACACGCAATCTCAAGCAACTGGCAAATTCCAGCATCTAACAATTCCCATAGGTGCTGGATACCGGGGGTTTTACTGTATTACTATTTTTGTCCTAATGTATTTCACCTTCTATGTAATTTTGTTTCAATTTCTAATTTTTTAAAAATATTTTGTTTTTTCAAAAATATACATAATCTTCAATATCACATTATATTAAACTTTTTCTTACAAACAACAACAAAACAGTCCCTCCACCTTTCTTTCCATACACCGTCAGAGCTTAAATATCATGTTTGGGTATGTATAATTGTAACATTTATAGTCCTTTTTTAAAAATTAATGTATTTGGGCCCCTATATGGTCCAGGAAAGGCTGCCAGACCTTTACAAAAGTGTCATATTTATTCATAAATTATGTGATTTTTTTTATTCCATAGGTATACAGCTGTTCATTTCCACAGTCCACTGTGCTATAAGTAGAGTGGAGTCGGACTGCCAAGTGATCACAATTTTTTTTTGCTACCACTCGTGCTATTTTTATAAATGAGATTTGATATTTATTCAATTTGTGGCTTATTTCCATAAAATTACCGAGCTCCAGGGTCGCCCGTGGAGGCCACTCTTGTTATCCTGGTTAATTTTTCTGCGATTTCTTGTCAAAATGGCCTCCCCCTCACACATGACCATGTGGTATGTAGAAAGGTTCCTGTCTCAGTCCCACAACTGAAACACATCTCTGATATTTCTGCTTTTGATCTATGTTACTTCTGTGGAGTAAGATATAACTGGTGTAAAAAAAATTATATTGAACCAATCCATAACTTGCATTTATAATTGATGTCATGCTATCCTTGCACCAATCTGACCAACTTCTTTCTCAAATCACCACACCAAGTCCGACTCCCATCTTTCCCTTGACCTCTGCACCCCTGGTTTTGCCCTTTTGCTCTGGAGAGCATAGTACATTTTTGTTATAAATTTGGGATATTCCCCATTCATTCCGTTTACTAATTTCAGGTGGGATCAATGCTGGTCCCCATCTTTCTCTTAAAAACGCTCTTAAGCTGGAGAAAACAAAAGAAGGTCCCATTGGACACTCTGTATTTGTGTTTTAGTTGTTCGAAGGACCTAAGTGTTCCTTCCGTAGAGCAGTCTTTAATATATCTTATGCCTTTGTCATACCATGAATTTAATATTCTATTGCCTAAGTTCATAGGCAATAACACATTTTTACACAGTGGTGATTTTATTAATATCCATACTTTTTTTCCTATATATTCATTAATTTCTTGCCATGTTCTGATCATATGTATTAGTATGGGATTATCTTTTTCTAAAGATTTGATACTCCATTTATAGATAAAATACTTTGCTTCCCCTCCCCCATAGAGTACATTCCCATCTGAATCCAAGAGGGAGGCTGTCTTCCACAAAGATGGCTGTGAAAAGTGTAGCCTGTGCAGCTAGGTAGTATTTTTTTTAAATCTGGAAGTCCTCCCAGCCAGTTTTTCCAGGGTGATTCTTGATACCTTATTATTCCATAGGAACTGTCTAATATGATTGTTTAATAATTTAAATAAAGTTTTAGTTAATGGAATAGGCAGTGATTGAAAAAGATATTACTATACTCTTGGCATTATTTTCATTTTGATGCAATTAACCCTTCCCACTAGAGTAATCGGTAAGTCTCTCCATTTCTGCAGGTCCTCTTCTATTTTTCCCAAAAGAGGAACTTAATTTAGTTTATACATATTTTGTAAATTGTCATCAATTGCTATTCCAAGATATTTTACTTCATCTATCATCCATTTAAATTTGCTTTCTTTTTAGTTTCTTCCATATTCAAAATGTGTCAATGACATTATCTTGCTTTTGTCCATATTTATTTTATAACCAGATATTTTCCATATTTTTCTTCTATTAATGCTGATGTATTTTTATTAATTAGAATTGCTACCCTTCTTGCCTTTGAACCAAAGGAAGATGATATTACTTGTCCTACCCATCTTCTTTTTAATTTATCATGTTCCAGTTTGGTAAGATGCATTTCCTGCAGAAAAATTATATCCTCTTTTAATTTCTTTAGGTATGCCAAGCCCCTTTTCATTTTCACCTCCCTGTTTAACCCATTAATATTAAGACTAATAAACTTTAGTGTTTTATCCATACCATTTTTCAAACAAATATTGTATAACAGTAAAAATCTTTCCAATTTAAAAACTAATACTGTAACATTTCCCTTTTAAGAAGCATACATATTTCCCCTTTAAGAAACAGACAGACATCCATAGCTCTGATGGTGATGTAAACTATAAACCTGAAAGCCCGCGGAATCATCATCTGAAGAAAAATCCCTCCCTTTTAGTGCCATATTTTAAAACCAGTCATTTTCTGGTGCCATTTTCCCATTTAAATCGGAGTCCCCACCCTTCCACTTTCCTTACCACCTTCCTTTCTTCCTAGAGCCCTCCCTGTATATTATAATGATCTTCCTTGAGCAGCAAAAACAAGATGGCTCAGTACTACAAAATAGTTAGTCTTTTCTATTTTCTTATCTGGTATCTCAATTCTCTTCACAACTTTTATAAAAAAACTCTTCCACTTCTTATTTGTTCTTGAAAATTCATCATTTACCTTCTGGGACATCAACCCTCAGTGTCACTGGGTAAATCATTGAATATTTTAAGTTTTTGGATCGCAGTTGTCTCTTTATCTTATCAAATTCTTTTCTTTGTTTAACCAAGGCAGGGCTATGGTCCTGAAAAAATATAACTTTTTCGTTGTCCACCACTAATGGGCCATTGTTATTTTTTGAACATTCGTAGGCTGCTCCCAAGATCACATCCCGCTCCTGGTAACTTAAAAGTCTTACCACGACTGGTTGTGGTCGCTGTTCGCCGGTTCTTCTGGGTCCAAGGGTCCAGTGAGCCCTTTCAATTTGCAGCTTTGCACTTAACTTTTTTTGTCCCAACATTTGTGGGATCCATATTTCAAAAAAGGTCTTCCTCTGCGATTCCTTCTCTCAGTCCAAAAATTCTTACATTATTGCATTGCTGAAATTTTCTATATGGTCAATCTTGTCCATCATTCTTTTTCTGTTGGTGTCCCATGATTTTGCATTTTCTTCCAGAATTTTTTGTCTTGTTCAGTTCAGCCTCTACTTGTTCCGTTAAATCGTCTACGATTTCTTTAATTTCCGATATAGTTTCCTATATGTTTCTTATTGCTGATTCAACGCTCATAAAATAAGTGCACAAAGTTTCCATCTTATTCAGGATGTTGGCTATATCTTGGGCCAACCACCACCCCCCCCCCCCCCCCCCCAAGCTCTGCTGGGCTCAGCCAGTCCCAATTCCCCTCCTGTGCTGCTCCTCATCGGGCTTTCAAACGATGTTCCTGGCTGAGCTCTTGCTGCTTCAGTTTTTGTTTTTGGTTGCCTTGATCGTTTAGCACTAGTTTTATCCATTTTTGATTATGAAATTTTGATTTTTAAGCTTTCAAACCATCTTTTTAATACTTTTCATGGAGAGCTCTTTCAAAACAAGTTTTCTCAGTTCCTCTGCACCTTCAATTTCTAATCTTTTCATTAAAGTGGTAGCAAATCTCACTAATGCAGAAGAGGAAATCTAACTTTACAGATCTTCTCAGTTGTTGCTGAGCATCAAATCACACCAAACCTGAGGATACAGCTTGTCATCCAGCAAATAGATCTCTGAAATAACAGTTCAGATAGTCACGTTCTCCTGTAAGCTCTGAAAAATATAGCAATATCATTTTGTTATTCAATTTCCTTTCACTACTTCTTCAGACAGTCCATTAAACATTGTAATAATTTATTGTGATAAAAGTATCTTGCCTCCTTCCTAAATCTCTCTTGTTTGTGGAAAGAACATCAGGGTTTTTACAATAAGTATTTAGATGAGCAATTGAAATGCCATGCCATGAGATCACCATTGATATGTATTTAATGGCGGGCTGTATGACAAAGTATTTAGAGGTGGTTTGGGAGGAATTGTTAGAGCAGCTTGCACACACACACATTTTAAAACACAGAATATTTGCAGGACTTTTGCAGAATGCTTTTGCAGGAGGCAACAAAGTATCGACAGCAGCTTGCCTGGGAGAGCATGTGATCTTTGCAGGCAGAGGAGAAGAGTTTTGCTCTCAGAGGGAGGGTGTGAAACAGAGAGGAGAAACACAGAAATTAGTTCCAGAAGGACAAGGTGGCAAACTTTGGAAGGCTGCCTGGTCAAAGGAAAAGACTGGCAGTGTGAAAGGTGTCCTGAATGAAAGAGGATCGTCTGGAGAACCCTGAAGGGGGAAAGTTTCGTCAGCAAGACTGACTGAGAAGGAATCAGTTGCGGATGTCCTGGAAAAGGAATCTCTCTCTGAAAACCAGCAAGAACCCTCCTGAGTGGTAACCATTTGCCTGTTAAGCACCAAAGACTGGTGAACTTTGTTAATGCTAACTTCTGTGCACAGTACAAGAATTGCCTGCAACCAGTGAGATTGGACTGTGATCCAAAGAACATTTCTAATCTTAAATATACATTACGCACACCTGCGCTTAGTATTAGAGGGGGGATTAAGTAAAGTTAAAGTTCAATTCTGTTTTCTTGTTCAACTATAATTAAAAAAATACTTTTGTTTAAGTAACCCTGTGTTGTGGTGCATATCTATTGCTGCTGGATTTTGGGGTCCTCTGGACTCCGTAACAATGCCTTTATAATTTTGAACTGTTAAATCTATCTCTATTTGGCCTTTATTTCATCAACAATTACAACACTATATCTTGTATGTGCATCACATTCAAAATAGATCAATACCGTCAGTGAAACTATTGTTTTTGTTTGTCAAGAAGGATTCTTTTTTTTCATGGTATGATCTATTTCATCCAAGATAAATAAAAGTGATTTTTCTATGCCTTTTTCACTTTTTTTTGCTAACTCTCTCACAGGGGTTCCTGATGTTGCCAGTTTGGTTCTACCAGCCTGCACTGAACAAAGGGTCATTTGAACAGATGCAGAAGGGCATCGAAGATGGACTTTGTTCTTTAAGTCTCTTGTCCACTATGCAAGGTGGGTTAATTAAGCTGAGGAGACTCAGTTTTGTGATGAATGTGGGTTAAGATGTCCTGTGATGTGACTGGAATTTTGGGACTCCTTCAGAATAATTATAGATATGCAAATATATCTTTCCCTTGAACTTAAGAGAAAATCATGCTCTTTCCTTCTCTCATAACTTCCACATTACTGGAGATACTCATTTTGAAAATTATATTTGTTGATGTTAATACCCTTTAGTGTTCAGTTAATGAAAAGCTGAACTGAAGGAGACTTAGGGTTAAAATTGCTCTAATTGATTATTTGAGAAACTTGCTGAATTATTTTGAGGGTGAAATGACATGCTTCTGTTTCTTCCTATCTGATGCAAGTTAAAACTGTTTCTTTTACTGTTACATTTATTTTGTTTCTACTTTTTCCAAGTTTTTATGTATCTGCTTTGTCTAGGCAGAGATACGGAAAGAATGAATGTGGTGACTAAATTTTCTGCAATAAAAGATCTGTATTCAAGCTGCTGGATTTTGGAACAGATTCAAAGTGCTATTAGTAAAGTTCCTGATCTTTTTTTGTGATGAAGGGAGCTAAACTTGGAAAGTTCATTTCTCTTGAATCCTAGCATTCAGTGGTGGAAATGTGTCTCTTCACCTTCATAATGGGATGTAACAGGGTACCTGTTTCTAACAGCAATCTTGTCAACAGGCTTGTGAGTCTTATCAGTTACTTTAATATGGCATTTATTTTATATCTAATCCTGTCATAGCCTAGTGGTTTTATTTTTAAAAAAAGATACAAAACAATTCAAAAGATATCTAGCCTTATATTTTTCATGCTGTGGCGGCACACATCCTCATGGCGAACTGGCCCCGCTTGTATTGCCACGTGGCAGGGCACCCATGGGGAAATGGCATCGTCAGAGGTTTATCTCTGGCTCCAGCATCCCTTCCAGTGCACAACCTGGGCAGCGATTATGATGTCACAATGCACCAGGTGACTGAGCTCATGCTGCCCTTAAAGGGGCGTGCTGAATTTGAATAAAACCAGTCGTTAACGAGCCTCAATGTGGTGGCTGTGTTTCTTCCAATGCTCACAACGCCACAGTGATGACCGCGGTGAGCCCAGATGTTTCTCTAGACTCAAAACACCATGGATTCAGCAGAGCCTCCTATCAAGCTTCCCCACTTTTGGACCCACCAACTGAGATCATGGTTTGGGCAGGCGGAAGCACAATTTCAACTCTGCAACATCTCCTCAGATGCCACGATGTTCTATCATGTCATGAGCGCTCTGGACCAAGATACGGCAGTGAAGGTGGATGACATCATCCACCACCCCCCGGCTACGGGCAAGTACACCGACCTGCTGCTTGGAACTTTCGGGCTAACTCACCAGCAACGGGCTTCCAGGCTCCTTCACGTAGATGGGCTTGGGGACCGTAGTCCATTGGCGCTAATGGACAAAATGCCTTGTTTTCTCTTCTGCCAGATATTCTTGGAACAGATGCCGGAGGACATCCAGCTGCTCGTCACAGATGAAGACTTTTCGAACCTGAGGAGAGCAGCAGTCGGTGTGGATGCCTTCTCGCACATGAAGAGGGAGAACGAGGCAGCCCTCAACCAGATGGTACGACCAGGAGCCAACTGACCGCAAGCTGCTCCCAAGACAATGCCAGAGAAGGGCCAGTTGACCTGATGTTTCTACCACTAGCGCTGGGGAGCACAAGCCCGTAAGTGCCGCCAGCCCTGCGGGTTTTAGGGAAACAACCAGGTCACAAACAGCCTCCTTCATGTGACGGACAGATCCATTGGCCACTGATTTCTGGTGGACACAGGGGCTGAGTTCAGCGTCCCTCCCCCCCCACAGCATTAGAGATTCGCACCCACTTTTGAGGCCCAACCCTGCGGGCAGCCAACGGCTCCACCATCAGGATCTACGGCACTTGCAGGGCACAGATCCAGATTGGGAAGGAGAAATTTCACTGGAGGTTCGTCCTAGCCTCCGTGGGCACCGCGCTGTTAGGGGCCAACTACCTCAGAGCTCATGGCCTATTGGTTGACATGAAGGGCAAAAGGCTCGTCAACGCCTGAATGTTCCACTCCACCCGACTGAACACAGCAGAAGCCCGCAGGCCTGAAATCGCCGGCATAGCCGCCGCCAGGGATGAGTTCAACGAGATCCTCCATGAATTCCCCGCCATCTTAGAGCCATGGTTCAATGCTGCCCTGCCCCAGCATGGGGTCTACCACCACATCGCCACACATCGCCCCCGCTGCACATTAGACCCAGACGGCTGCCGCCCGAGAAGCTCCAGCAGGCAAAGCAGGAGTTCTCCAGGCACTTGGAACTGGGAATCATCCGGTGCTTGGACAGCACCTGGGCATCGCCGTTCCTTATGGTCCTGAAATCGTCTGGGGGCTGGAGACAGTGCGGGGACTGTCGTCGGTTGAATGACGCAATCACCCCCAACAGGTACCTGGTGTTCCACATACAGGACTTCACCGCCAACCTCCACGGCGCAAGGGTCTTCTCCAAAGTGGACGTTGTGCAGGAGATACCATCAGATCCCGGTGCATCCAGACAACATGGGTAAGAAGGCCGTTATCACCCCTTTCGGCCTCTTCGAGTTCCTGCACATGCCCTTCAGTATAAAGAATGTGGTCCAAACGTTCCAGCGCCTCATGGACGTGGTTGAAAAAGACCTGGACTTTATGTTCATTTACCTGGATGATATTCTCTTTGCCAGTTGCCACCACAATGAACACAAAGCCCACCTTCGTATACTCTTTGCCTGGCTGGCGGACTTCGGCCTCACGGTCAACACGGCCAAATGCCGGTTCGGCAAGAAGTCCCTCCAATTCCTGGGGCACACCATTTCGGCGGCTGGGGCCGTGCCGGCACCAGAGAAGGTAGCGGCTGTTCAACGATTTCCCAAACCCTCCACCCTGAAAGGCCTCCAAGTTCATGGGGATGTTGAACTTTTACCATCGTTTCATCCCCGGAGCCATGTGCACCATGGACCCATTGCTTGCACTCATGGCCACCAAAGAAAAGACTTTATCGTGGTCAGAGGAGGCAGACAGGGCTTTCATCTTGACAAAGGAGACCTCTAGCCAGCGCCACGTTGCTGGTGCACCCACGGCTAGAGGCACGCACGGCGCTCTCAATGGGCGCCTCAGCTACGGCAGTGGTGGGGGGGGGTTGTTCTGGAACAGTGGGGCTCGATGGACAATGGCGCCCACTGGCCTTTTTCAGCAAGCAACTGCACCCGCTGGAGCTCAAATACAGTGACTTCGACCGGGAGCTCCTGGCGCTGTATTTGGCCATCCACCATTTCCGCTACTTCCTCGAGGGCAGGCTATTCACAGCCTTCATGGATCACAAGCCCCTCACTCAAGCACTGGCGATGGCCAAGGATCCGTGGTCCGCCAGACAGCAGCGCCACCTCTCATACGTGTCTGAGTTCACAACAACTTCCGACACAGGGCCGGCAAGGACAATGTAGTGGCGGATGCGCTCTCCCATCCAGCCATCAACGTCTCGCGTCCGGCCTGGATTACAAGCAACTGGCTCAGGCACAGAAGAATGATGCGGAGACGCAGGCCTTGCAGGCCGCCATCTCGGGCCTCAAACTCAAGGATGTCCGGGTGCCCAGCAGCCCAGACACATTGCTCTGCGACGTCTCAACAGGCACTCCATGCCTGGTGGTCCCGCCGCACTGGAGGGTGAAGGTCTTCAGTCTGATCCACGACCTCACTCACCCAGTGGTAAAGACAACCGTGCGGATGGTCACGGTGCGGTTTGTGTAGCACGGGGTGAAGAAGGAGGTGGCAGAACTGGCCAGGAACTGTACCAGGTGCCAGACCTCCAAGGTCCAGCGACACATGTGATCCCCCATCCAGAACTTTGACCTGGTGGATCGCAGATTCCAACACATCCACATTGATGTTTTCAGGCCCCTGCAGTGTCCACGGAAGCTTGTTACCTCCTCACGGTGGTGGATCGGGCCACAAGGTGGCTGGAGGCCGTCCCGATTAAGGAGGCCTCCGCGGAGATATGTGCCAGGACTCTGGTCAGCCAATGGACCACCCGTTTTGGAGTCCTGGTGCACATCACTAGTGACAGAGGGGCGCAGTTCACGTCTGCCCTGTGGACTCAGATGATGAAGATCCTGGGGGGTCAAGCTCCACCACACCACTGCATACCACCCGCAGTCCAACGGGTTGGTGGAGAGTTTCCACAGGCACCTGAAGGCTTCGCTTATGGACCAGACTGGGCAGACGAACTACCCTGGGTCCTCCTCGGGATTAGGACGGCACCCAAGGAGGAACTGCAGGCTTCAGCAGCGGAGATGGTCTATGGCGCACCGCTTTCCCTGCTGGGTGAGATTTTCAGTCCAGACCCTGATACCACGGCCACTGACAAAAACTTGCTGGTGGACCTACGCAGGCGACTGGCCTCCCTGGCTCCCCCACCCCCGGCACGCCACGGCACCTGGCCATTTCATCTCCCCAAAGAGTTTGACTCGGCCCAGTTCGTTTTCATGCAGAGGGACCACAAGGTGCACAGCTACAGTGACTGTACGAGGAGCCATACAAAGTCTTGCACCGGTCCGGCGGAACTTTCAACCTGGATGTTGGGGGGAGAGAGGAACTTTTTACAGTGGACCGCCTGAAGGCGAGTCATCTGGACTTATCACAGGCAGTACAGATGGCCGTGCCCAAGCGCCGGGGCCGGCCACCAAAGCTACAGAACTCGTAGCCGGTTCTGGGGTAGGTTGTGTAACAGAGCATATCCTCATGGCAAACCGACCCCGCTTGTATTGCCACGGGGCGGGGCAGCCATGGGGAAATGGCATCATCAGAGGTTTCTCTCTGACTCCAGCATCCCTTCCAGCACACGCCCTGGGCAGTTATTATGATGTCAATGCACCAGGTGACTGAGCTCATGCTGCCCTTAAAGGGGCGTGCTGAATCTGAATCAAAACAGTTGTTGCTGTGTTTCTTCCACTGCTCACACTGCCACAACATGCTTAAAAAGGCCTGGCTCAGAGGAGGAAACTCAGATGGGAATTGCTGTATAACCAAATAGCTTTTTGATGAATGCATAGTTCTACAAATCATCGTCCTGCTTGCTGTGGATGACATAATTGTTTACATATGATTTAGTAACAAGTTTCAGCCACAGGTTTCTTGAGTCATCTCTGCCATTTAATAAGATAACAGCTGACCAGTTGTAAACTCAACCCCACATTCTCATCTGGTAACCTTTCACTTCCATATCTCGAGTCCATGTACTTTTGCCTCAAACATATAAGATTGAAAGAGTACAGAGAAGATTTTCTAGGAGGCTGCCGAGACTTCAGGTACCGACAAATCAAACCCTAATATCATATATGGATGTGATGCTTCACTACATGATGGGCTGAACACCTTTAATGCTCACTTTGAAAAGGAGAACTTAACATTTCCAATGTGAATCCCTGCAGAAGGTTGCGACCCTGTGATATCTGTCTCTGAGGCCATCGTCAGTATATCCTTCAAGAGGGTGAACACTCACAAGGGGTTAGCCCCTGATCGTGTTTCAAAAATATGTGCCAACAAACTAGCTGAAGTGTTGACAGGCATAGAACCATAGAACATTACAGCATAGAAAGTGGGCCCTTCAAGTCTGTACCAAACTATTATTCTGCCTAGACCTGCAGCCAGTCCATCGCCCTCCATACCCCTTCCATCCATATACCTGTCCAAATTTTTCTTAAATGTGAAAATTGAACCTGCATTCACTACTTCAGCTGGCAGTTCATTCCCCCTCCCAATGCTCCTCTAAACTTTTCTCCTTACACCCTTAATCTATGTCCTCACCTAACCTCAGTGGAAAAAGTTTACTTGCATTTACTCTATCTATACCCCTCATAATTTTGTATACCTCTATCAAATCTCTCTTCATTCTTCTATACTCCAGGGAATAAAGTCTTAACCTGTTTAACCTTTCCCTGTAACTCAGTTCCTAAAGACTCGGCACCATCCTAGAAAATTTTCTCTGCACTCTTTCAATCTTTTATCTTTCCTGTAGTTAGGTGACCAAAACTGCATGCAATACTCCAAATTTAGCCTCACAATGTTTTATATGACTTTACCATAATATTCCCAACTCCTATATTCAATACTTCGATTTATTTATAAAAGCCAATATGCCAAAAGCTCTCTTTACAGCCCTATCCACCTGTGATACCACTTTCAGGGAATTATGTGTGTGTTCCCAGATCCCTCTGTTCAAACACACTCTTCAGTGTGTGCCGTGTATGTCCTACCTTGGTTTATATTTCCAAAATGAAATACCTCACACTTGTCTACATTAAATTCCTTCTGCCATTTTCATCCCGTTTTTCCAATCTTCAATCTCTCATTGCTGCAGTCGGAGGCTCCCATCTACTTCAAAAGGGTATCAATCATCCCAGTGCCTAACAAGAACAGAGTGAGCTGCCTCAGTAACAGTTGCCTAGTAACATTCACATCTACTGTGATGCAATGTTTTGTGAGATTGATCATGGCAAGACGTAACTCGTACCTAGGTAAAGACCTGGACCCTCTGCAATTTGCCTACCGCCATAATCACTCTACAGTCAATGCAACATCACTGGCTGTCTACTCAGTCCTGGCTCACCTTGACAACAGCAACACGTACATCAGGCTGCTTTTCATTAATAACAGCTCAGCTTTCAAATGCTACCATCCTCTCAGTACTGGTCAGCAAGCTCTGCAACTTCGTCATCAGAAGACTACAGTCAGTGTGAATCGATAACAACATCCTCTCCTCACGGACAATCAAAACAGGCACATCTCAAGGATGCATGTTTAGCCCACTGCTCTACTCTCTGTCCACCCATGACAGTGTGGCTAGGCACAATTCATATACCTTCATCAAATTCGCTGATAACATCACATTCATCAGCAGAATCACATGCTCAACGTTAGCAAAACTGATTGTGGACTTCAGGAAGGGGAAACCAGGAGAAAAGAAGCCAGTCTTCATCGAGGGGTCAGCATTGGAAAGGATAAAGAACTTCAACATTTCTGAAGAAATGTTGAGGGCCTGGGGCCTTCGTATAGATGCAATCATGAAGAAGGCTTACTAGCAACAATACTTAGGAGTTTGAGGAGATTTGGTATGTCACCAAAGACTTGCAAATTTCTACAGGTGTACCATGGAGAGTATGGTATGGAGGTGTCACTGTCTGGTTCCAATGCACAGAACAGGAAGAGGCTACAGAGAATTGTGAACTCTCCCAGTGCATCATGGGCATGGGACTTCACTTTGTTAAGGAGATCTATCTCAAGAAAGCAGCCTCTACCCTCAAGGACTCTCACCAACCAGGCCATGCCTTCTTCTGTCTGCTTCCATTAGGAAAGAGGTACATGAGCCTGAAATTGAACACCAAACGGTACAAAAATAGTTTCTTCCACTCTGCCATCAGATTTCTGAATAGAAAATGAATACAGACACTACCTCACTTTTTCTCTTCTTTTGGACTAATTTACTTATTTTTAAAATGTAATTTATAGCAATTTTTGCATCTGTAACGCTGTTGTAAAACAGCAAATTTTGTGACATGTCTAGGACAATAAATTCTGATTTTAAAGATATTGTTATGAGCCCAGAGGAACCCAAAACCCAGCAGCAATAGATATTCACCAAACAAATGGTTGCTTAAACAAAAGTTGCTTTTAATTATCTTTAAACATGAAAGCAGAATCACACTTTAACTTCTCACTATTAACTTAACTATCCTAACATAACCCCCTTCTAATTCTACGTGCATGTGTATGTAATGTATGTGCAAGTTTAGAAAAGTTCTTTGAATCACAGTCCAATCTCACTTCTCATTCTTCCTAGTTCACTAGTTGTAGGCAATTCTTATACTGTACACAGAATTTATCATTTATGGGGTTCACTAGGCTTTGGTGCTTGAAAGGTAAATGGTTACCACTGGGAAGGTTCTCGCTGATTTTCAGAAAGAGATTTGTTGTTCACTGGGCACAAACTGATTCTTTCTAATCGGCCACGTCAGTGTCTTGCCGCAGAAACATGTCCCATCAGGGTTTTCAAGATGATAACCTCCTTCTTTCAGGTCACCACAGAGTTACCTTATGTTTCTCTTATTTCAAGTGAAATATTAGACAGCCAGTCCTCTCCTCTCCTCAGGCTGAACTGAACACTCACAACCCATTTTCAAATGGGGTTTTTCCCCAAGCTTGCCAGCTTGTCCTGTTCCAGTCCCAGCTGCTGCTGCTGAACTAAATTCTCTCTCTCTCTCTCTCTCTCTCTCAGAGAAACAGCCTGTTTCTCCCTCTCTGCAACCTCCACTCAGACAGACTGCGGTTCCAAACCTAATCTTCCGAGTTCTTTCATCTGTTGCTTTTCAAAACAACAATCCATGAGTGACTCCCTTCGGCACTCGCCAAAGCTTTTGCAAAAGCCGGCCTGTCTAGATTGAGCATAGCACCAGTATTTTAAATGAGATCTGTTTTGAAATGTTTGTATGTGACCTACACTAAAAAAAACCTGCCACACTTTATCTCCCAAAATCATACCTATATACAATACAAAACACGACATATTCTGTCACAATATGCAAAGACTCCAATCCATGCTCCTGTGAGGAGGGAAGTTCCAAAGGTTCCTGATCTTCTTTAATTGTTAACTTCGTGCTTTTAAACAATGGCCGCTGGTTTGAGAGCTTTCCATAAAAGGAAACATCCCCTCCACACCCTCCCGATCAAACACCCCCTTTTCGTTTTTCTAAATTTCAGCAGGTATAAAACATTCCTGTCTAACATTTCATAAGACAACCATGTCCATTCCAACTACTAATCTTGTAAACCTCTTACTTGTTTCCAATGCATTAACATCATTCCTTAACAAAGCAACCAATACTGTGCTCCAGATATGTACTTGCCAATGCCTTATATAACTGAAGCAAATCCTCCCTATTATTGTATTCAGTTCCCCCAGCAATAAACCCATAATAATCCATTAGCTTTCCTCACTATTTGCTACTCTGGCTTTTCAACACTATGACCAGTTGAAGCACAAGTTGCCTTCATGGAAAACAATTATTGCATCATTCTAGATATTGTCATTACTGGGGGAATAAGAAGACTTGCAAACAAAAAATGCAGTGCATTAAACCAATTTTCCTTTACAGTTCACAATCTAGATTCATTCAGTAAATATATTTCTTGAGCACATTAATTGCAACACACCAGGAACAAATCTGTTGGGTGACGGTGCTCTACTGAAGTGAGGCAAGAGAAACTTGGGGATGATACCTTACCAGCTAGACAGCTGCAATACATCCAGAATAATGAGTTACAGATGCAATAGCACTCCTTCAACACTGCATGAGTTTTGTATTGTAAAAGCAGTTTATACTGCTCCATATCTTGTGGTCCTAAATTCAGCAGTCTTGCCCACTAATGGCTAACCTTGAAGAAGATTTGGTAGATCAAATATATATCATACTTAATAGGAATTTATTAAGTTGTTAATTTTTAAAATAATGTCAAAGTGTTCAATAATATATTTCTGCTACTTTTTCTTTGAATTGCTTGCCTTTGCTTTGAGTTTTATACATCTGGTCGATCCATTAAGTCACATTCTCCTTCCTTTGATATTTTCTACTTCAGCAGCATTTGGCACAAATGATATTTCTGTTAGTGCTTTATTTGTCAATCTTCTTTTGCAGATTGTTCAATGCAGCGGTATATGGATACTGTCTTGGAGTTCATAGGCAATATTGAAATATCTGGAAATGCAAGTCTTGATGACTTAAAAACTCAGGTAATTTGCCATAGTTGACATGGGTAATGTAGTACACATTCAAAATATCAGAAGTGCTGCATTTACTTTAATGTTTCCTAAAATACTGTTGGATTTGTTTGTTCCACAGAAAGGTTTGCTTTGTTGTTCAAGTCAAATCAAGTTTATTTTCATCTGGTTTTACAAGTACAACCAACGAAACAGTATTTTCCAGTCCTTGGTACAAAACATGCACTCATACAACCAGACATAACACACATACAGACACTCTTTTGATACTTTTCTGGAACATTTATGGATAAGGTTTGTCATCTTGCTGATCTACATAAATCAAGCAGGTGAAGACTGGTCAGCTGCAGGATCATGTGCCCCCCCTCCTCCCTCCACTCTTACTCGGTGGGGTCTTCTGTCACCCATCACACTATATAGTGTTGTTTTCAGAAAGGAACATGTAGCCGGGTTCATGGCATGCATTGTCCCAACATTTTCAACATCAATATTTTCACCTCATCATTTGCTGCAAAGTTTCAATTGGTCCAACTGCATGAGGTCCACGTTCTTATTGCTGATTTCTGGCAAGACCTTGCTCCATGATGTGTCATTATGATTGGTTTTATTGCCTGCCTACTCATAAACCTCAAACAGAATCTTTTCAAAAGATATCAAATAGTTTCCTTCACTAAATTTTCCAGTTTACTTACAAACTCGAAACCCAGTTCAAAAGGATTGCAGTGTTTAATCATATCAAAACTCTGGTGTTAATGTAACTTAAGTTTTTTTCTTTGCAAACACTGTGTGTGCCTCTTTTTCTTTTCTTCTTTGGCTTGGCTTCGCAGACGAAGATTTATGGAGGGGTAATGTCCACGTCAGCTGCAGGCTCGTTTGTGGCTGACAAGTCCGATGCAGGACAGGCAGACATGGTTGCAGCGGTTGCAAGGGAAAATTGGTTTGTTGGGGTTGGGTGTTGGGTTTTTCCTCCTTTGCCTTTTGACAGTGAGGTGGGCTCTGCGGTCTTCTTTAAAGGTGGTTGCTGCCCGCCGAACTGTGAGGCGCCAAGATGCACGGTTGGAGGCGATATCAGCCCACTGGCGGTGGTCAATGTGGCAGGCACCAAGAGATTTCTTTAAGCAGTCCTTGTACCTCTTCTTTGGTGTACCTCTGTCTCGGTGGCCAGTGGAGAGCTCGCCATATAACATGATCTTGGGAAGGCGATGGTCCTCCATTCTGGAGACGTGACCTACCCAGCGCAGTTTGATCTTCAGCAGCGTGGATTTGATGCTGTCGGCCTCTGCCATCTCGAGAACTTCGATGTTGGAGATGAAGTCGCTCCAATGAATGTTGAGGATGGAGTGGAGACAACGCTGGTGGAAGCGTTCTAGGAGCCGTAGGTGATGCCGGTAAAGGACCCATGATTCTACATATAGGTATCTTAGCCACGGAGTAATTGCAAATTGATAGTAATTTCTTTTATTTATTTTCCTGTGTGGGTTTGACAAGCATTATGTTCTGTTCAGTTGTAATTATTTTTTAAATTACTTCTTGGATTATTGGGTTAAGGGATTGCTGTTGATACCAGTATTCAATGCCAATCCCAAATTGCCTTTGAGAAGGAATTGTTGGACAATTTTCCTGAACTGTTGCCATCCATCCATCAACTTCCCTCCTCACAGGAGCATGGATTGGAGTCTTTGCATCCATTGTGCTTCCACATTGCCAGTAGGGAGAAGTTCCAGGAATGGCACTGCAATGATGAAGGAGTAGGAGTAACATTTGAAGAAAGAGGTTGAAAAAGGAGAGACTCAGCAGATAGCAGTTGATTGGGGAATCGAGTTCAACAGTTAAAAACAAAAGGGTTAAAAAAAGAGAGACTTAGCAGATAACAGTTGATTGGGCAATTGAGTTCAATAATTGAAGACAAAGGAGGGAGCGGTTATTGTCGAAGTGGGTTGAGTCAGAATGGTAAGGCTTTGGAGAGGCGAGGAATAGTCAGAGTTGGTCAGAACGGGTCACCCTATTTGAAAAACAAAAAGGATTCAGAAGGTAGGCAGGTTTTTTAGATATCATATATTTTGTTCATCTAGTCATAGACAGTGGGAATGGCAGCCAAGGCAGGGGAATGCTCCTCTTGCAAAATTTCAAGGCCAACGCTACCATTAGACCAACTAGACATCTGCCTAGGGCACAGACCTCAGAGAGGTGCTGTTGAGAGACGTGGTCTGATTAACGCGCCATAAGCACGCAGGTTAGTCTGGTAAGGTGGCGGGGAGGAAGTGGTACGGCACACATCAGGTATTGCAACACCCCCAGTCAGCACCCCCCTCCCCAAAATGTTCAGCTCAGCCTAGCGCACCAGCCCTAGTCATCGGGAAAGCCAGCAGTATCCCTGATGACTTCATCTGGGAGGTGCATTCAGCTGAAGCTCCTGACAAGTCGAGTTAAGGAATTGGAGCCGGAGTTGGATGAACTCTGGATCATTTGGGAGGCAGAGGGGTTATAGACAGGAATTACAGGAACACTATCATACCTAGGAGGCAGGAGGAGTTTAGGTGGGTGACAGTCAGGAGGGGGAAAAGGAAGAGCAGGGCACTCCTGTGACCATTCCCCTCAGTAACATGTGCTATTTTGGATGCTGTTTGGTGGGGGGGGGGGATCAACCTACTGGGGACAAACAACGGAGATCAGGTCTCTGGCATGGAGTCTGGTCCTGTGGCTAAGAAAAGAAGGGAGAAGAGGTGAATTAGGAGGACAGAAAAGAGGTTCTGTGGAATAGATGGAGTATCCCAGATGGTATGTTGTCTCCTGGTGCCAGGGTCTGAGATATCTCAGATCGAGTTTATGCCATTCTCAGAAGGGAGGGTGAGCAGCCAGATGTTGTGGTCCAAGTAGAGGCCAATGTCGTGGGTAGGAAGGATAAGGATGTCCTGTAAGGAGAGTTCAGGAAGTTCGGTGCTAGGTTGAAGGACAGGACCTCCAGGGTAGTGGATCTCAGGATTGCTACACATGCCACGTGCTTGTGAGGTTAGAAATAGGAGAATAATGCAGCTTATCAAGTAACTGAAGACATGGTGTAGGAGGGAGGGCTTCAGGTTTCTGGATCATTGGGCACTCTTCCAGGGAAGGTGGGACCTGTTCCGACAGGATGGTTTGCATTTGAACTGAAGGGGACTAATAGACTTGCGGGAAGGTTTACCAGTGCTGCTCCGGTGGGTTTAAACTAGATATTCAGTGGGATGGGAACCAGAGTGGAGGAGGGAAAAGATTATGTTAAAATTAAATGCACCATTAGAAGTCAACAGGTTGAATGTGATGGAAATGTTCTCAGGTGCATCTATTTCAATGCAAGGAGTATTGTAGGAAAGGCAGATGAGCTCAGAGCATGGATTGGCACGTGGAATTATGACATTATGGGGATTAGTGAAACTTGGTTGCAGGAGGGGCAGGACTGGCAGCTCAATGTTCCGGGTTTCTGTTTTAGATGTGACAGAACGGGGACAATGAAAGGGGGAGGAGTGGCATTACTTTTCAAGGAAAATATCACAGCTGTGCTCAGACAGGACAGACCAGATGGTTCATCTACTAAAGCTATATGGGGTGGAGCTGAGAAATAGGAAAGGTATTACCACATTTGTGGGTTTGTATTATAGACCACCGAATAGTCAGCGAGAATTGGAGGAGCAAATCTATAGAGAGAGAGCAGGCAGCTGCAGGAAACATAAGGTTGTAATAGTAGAAGATTTTAACTTTCCACATATTGACTGAGACTCCTATACTGTAAAAAGGCTGGATGGCTTGGAGTTTGTCAAATGTGTTCAGAAAAGTTTTCTAAATCAATATATAGTGTTACCAGCTAGAGAGAGTGCAATACTGGATCTCCTATGAGGGAATGAGGCAGAACAGGTGACAGAAGAATATGTAGGGGAACATTTTGGGTCCAGAGATCATAATGCTATTACTTTCAAGTTAATTATGGAGAAGGACAGGTCTGGGCCTCGGGTTGAGATTCTAAATTGGAGAAAGGCTAATTTTGAGTAAATGAGAAAGGATCTAGGATCTGTGGATTGGGACAAATTGTTTTTGGTCAAGGATGTTTGAGGTAAGTGGAGGACCTTCAAAGATAAATTTTGAGAGAACAGAATTTGTATGTTCTTGGCTAATGATGTACTTGAGAGTTTAAAAAATGCAAGACAAACCTCAAGAAGGAGATCAGGAAGGCTAAAAGAAGATATGAGATTACTTTTGCAGACAGTGAGGGAAAGTCCTAAGGGTTTCTACAGGTATGTTAAGAGCAAAAGGATAGTAAGGGACAAAATTGGTCCCCTTGAAGATAAGAGTGGTTGGCTTTGTATGATGCCAAAAGAGATGGGAGAGGTCTTAAATGTTTTTTTTCATAATTATTCACTGGAAGTAAGGAAAACAAGCAATGAAGTCATGGAACCTATTAAAGAAGAGAAAATGCTTGCTGTCTTAAAGCAAATAAGGGTGGATAAATCCCCAGGGACTGACATGATTTTCCTTCAGACCTTGAGGGAGGCTAGTGTAGAAATTGAAGGGGTCTGGCAAAAATATTTAAAATGTCCTAAGCACGGGTGAGGTGTCAGAGGATTGGAAGGTAGCTCACGTTGTTCCGTTGTTTTAAAAAGGCTCCAAAAGTAACTCTGGAAATGATAAGCCTGACATCAGTAGCAGGTAAATAATTGGAAGTTGTTCCAAGAGATCGGGTATTCAAATATTTGGAGAGCCATGGACTGATTAAGGATAGTCATCATAGCTTTGTGCATGGTAGGTCATGTTTAACCAATCTTAGAGGCAATTACCTGGAAAGTTGATGAAGGAAAGGATGTGGATGTTGTCTACGTGGACTTTAGTAAGGCCCGCATGGGAGGTTAGTCAGGAAGGTTCAAACGCTAGGTATTCATGGTGAAGTACTGAACTGGATTTGACAATGGCTGGATGGGAGAACCAGAGAATATTAATGGAAGATTGCTTCTCAGACTGGAGGCCTATATCTTGTGGTGTACCTCAGGGATCAGTGTTGTTTGTAATCTATATCAATGATCTGTATGATCATATGGTAAATTGGATCAGTAAGTTTGCAGATAACACTAAGATTGGTGGTGTTGTGGCCAGCTAAGAAGGTTTTCAAAGCTTGCTGAGGGATCTGGATCAGCTGGAAAAATAGGATGAAAAATGGCAGATGGAATTTAAAGCAGACAAATGTGAAGTGTTGTATTTTAGAAGGACAAACCAAGAAAGGACATGGTAAATAACCATATAACCACTTACAACACAGAACAGGCCAGTTCGGCCCTACTAATCCATGCCGTAACAAATCCCCACCCTCCACTGACCAACTCCTGGTCCATACCCCTCCATGCCGTAACAAATCCCCACCCTCCACTGACCAACTCCTGGTCCATACCCCTCCAGTCCTCTCCTATCCATGTAACTATCTAGTCTTTCCTTAAATGTAACCAAAGATCCCGCCTCGACCATGTCTGTCGGAAGCTCATTCCACATCCCCACCACCCTTTGCGTAAAGAAATTTCCCCTCATGTTCCCCTTATAATTTTCCCCCTTCAATCTTAAACCATGCCCTCTAGTTTGAATCTCCCCCACTCTTAATTGAAAAAGCCTATCCACGTTTACTCTGTCTGTCCTTTTTAAAATCTTAAACACCTCTATCAAGTCCCCTATCAATCTTCTACGCTCCAGAGAAAAAAGCCCCAGTCTGCACAACCTTTCCCTGTAACTCAAACCTTGAAATCCTGTCAACATTCTCGTGAACCTTCTCTGCACTCTCTCTATTTTGTTTATATCTTTCCTATAATTTAGTGACCAAAACTGTACACAGTACTCCAAATTTGGCCTCACCAATGCCTTGTACAATTTCATCATAACCTCCCTACTCTTGAATTCAATACTCCGATTTATGAAGGCCAACATTCCAAATGCCTTCTTCACCACACCATCTACCTGAGTATCAGCCCTGAGGGTACTATTTACCAGAACTCCTAAATCCCTTTGTTGCTCTGCACATCTCAATAGCCTACCATTTAATGCATATGACCTATTTAGATTTGCCTTTCCAAAATGTAACACCTCACACTTATCTGTATTAAATTCCATTAGCCATTTCTCAGCCCACACCTCCACCCTTCCTAAATCACCTTTTAACCTACGGTAATCTTCCTCACTGTCCACAACACCACCAATCTTTGTATCATCCGCAAACTTGCTTATCCAATTCTCCACCCCTACTTCCAGATCGTTAATATATATAACAAACAATAGTGGACCCAGGACCGATCCCTGAGGAACTCCACTAGTCAATGATAGGACGTTGAGTGCAGTAGAACAGAGGGATCTGGGAATGTAAATACATAATTCCCTGAAAGTGGCATCACAGGTGGAAAGTGTTATAAAGAGAGCTTTTTACAAATTGGCCTTCATATAGGAGTTGGGATGTTATGCTAAAGTTGTATAAGATATTGGTGAGGCCAAATTTGGAGTATTGTGTGCAGTTGTTGGTCACCTAACTACAGGAAAGATATCAATAAGATAGAAAGAGTGCAGAGATTTTCTAGGGCACACATGTCAAACTTTGGCCCGCGGGCCAAATTTGGCCCGCGATATAATTATATTTGGCCCGCAAGATCATATTAAATATATAATAGAGTTGGCCTGCTGGCCGCCGTGCCAGAATAGCGCATGCACACTGAAAGTGAAAATGAAGACGCCGGAGGTGTGGAGGGATCTCAGAGTCCCGAATCCCGTGGATCGGAGCGCCGCACTCAGCCCGCCCGGCTCCTGGACACACAGACGCGGCTGGAGTTGGGGACCATCCTCGCTGGGTCTGCGCTTCAGCGGCGACGCCAGACCGAACGTCTCGTTGGCGATGCCTTCCCCCTCGCTCCGTGTGCGGCGGACCCTGCCTCCCGCTCCTTTTGTTGGAGACGAGCCCGGCGCCGTGTGATCGCAGTTTAATCCCTCTCCAACCATGGGAGCGGGTGGGAGCAACGCTCTCTTCTCAGCCAATTCCTCCACCGCCCCGGACGCCGGCGTTTCAACAGGGGGTTCGGGTGCCTTCGTCAGGTGTTCGACCTTTTGGTCCAAGACAAGGAGAGAGCGTACAAACTCCACACAGACAGCACCTGAACTTGGGTGAACGTGGAGCTGCGACCCCACATTCCACATCAGGACTGTGTGTAAGATTAGGAGTAGTAAGACGGAAGCTTATTTTGTTCCTGTGATTTAAGCCTTTCTTGGGGTGGAGGGGGGGGGGGGGTCCTTCTCTGACCACTTGCCTAACAATTAACCTAATCAGATGTGGAGTTACCACAATACAACAGTTCTCAACCTTTTTCTTTCCACTCGCGTCCCTGTGCCATTGGTGTCTGTGATTAGTAAGGGATTGCTTAAGGTGGTCTGTGGGTGGAAAGAAAAAGTTTGAAGACCACTGCTTTAATCATCCCTCATTGACTCATCATGTGCATGGTTTCAGACGCTAAAGGAAATGGGCCAATGACAATGAAAGAGTTTATCCAAAACTATTATTAAACATTTATTTTAATAAGAAAAAGTTTAACATTACATATGTTGAAAGAAGAGAAAACATGCAGATGTTGTTGAAAATTTTCAATAAATATTTAGTTCGGCCCTCGACTTAGTCCAAGTTTTTAATTTTGGCCCTCCGTGAATTTGAGTTTGACACCCCTGTTCTAGGGTATTGCCTGGACTTCAGGAACTGAGTTACAGGGAAAAGTTAAACAGGTGAGGACTTTATTCCCTGGAGCATAGAAGAATGAGGGGAGATTTAAAATGAAGAGGGACATAGAATAAATATAGATAGGTTTTTTTCCACTGAGGGTAGGTGAGATACAAACTAGAGGACATGGTTTAAGAGTGAAAGGGGAAAGGTTTAAGGGGAACATGAGTGGGAACTTCTTCACATAGAGAGTGGTAGGGGTGTGGAATGAGCTTCCATCTGAAGTGGTGAATGTGGGCTCAACTTTAACATTTAAGAGGAATTTAAGGGGTATGTCCATGTCTGCTGACAAGTCCAATGCGGGACAGGCAGGCACGGTTGCAGCGATTGCAAGGGAAAATTGGTTGGTTGGGGTTGGGTGTTGGGTTTTTCCTCCTTTGTCTTTTGTCAGTGAGCTACCTCTCAAATAAATGACTTCCTAAGATCAAGAAAGGCCAAGAGAGAAGGCTGTCACCAGTGATAGCATTTAATCCCAAACTAAAATTCATTTTGTCATCATGACAAAGTTAGAATCCTGGATGTTCTTGTTGTTTTGTCACCTAGATTGCAGTGGTTTTAAGCCCCAAACTCACCACCATCTTTCCTTTATAATTTAGGGCATGAAATAAAATTTGATCTTGCCATAAATGATTTTCTTTAAAAGGTTCCTTTTCAAAGATTCCTTTTATTGTCAAATAAAAATAGATTAAAAATGTAATATGTATGATATACTTCAACTTTTGTGTACTGTAAGGCAAACAAAGAGTAGTGATGAGCATTGCCCGGTGTCCCTAACAATAGGAGAAAGAGAAGCAAAAATGAGTCCTTTTAGAGATACTGAGTGTCTGTGGATTTGCTTCCAGTGTTCCTGCAGCCACACATATTTCAGTTCAAACCATCGGCAACCTGAACTTCAGATCCACACATATTTCAGTTCAAACCATCGGCAATCTGAATTTCAGATCCAATCCTCCCATTCAATCACACGCATTGATAGATGAGATGAATTCCAGAAATATCATGAACGTGACATCCTTTGTTATTGTTGTAGCATTTGAGCAGTTGTGGCATTAGGGAGCTCTAGAAAAATGAAGTCAAGGGAAATAGGAAGAAAGGGAGACTCTCCACTGCACATAGGAATATGGTTTGTGTGAAGAACAGTCATTGCAAGTCCTTGAGCATTGCTGCAGGAGATCCTCAAGGGAGGTTTCTTGGCCCCATCTACAACTGGTTTGTCAATGACTGTCTTTCCATCTCAGAAAAATTGGGATATTTTTTGGTGATTGATGTACTTCATTACATTCGGAAACTTGTCAGATAATGAAGCAATCTATGAAAACATTAAAAGACCATGACAGCCTTCAGCTTTTCCTATCTACAGGACTACACGTGGAGTTGTCTTTGACTTTCTATACTGCTTTACCACTGGCATTTTCCCTGAGATTTAGCAGTCAGCTCTATTTCTCTGAAATGATATGACAGGACAACCTAAAACCAATGTTAATGCACTCCCTCAGTTAGTTCCTGCATCACTGGCTTTCTAAGCTTGATGCAAATTTGAAAGTGTCTTAATTTAAGCAAGCATCTTCTATCCCTAATTTCCACGACCCTGATCGTTAAAAGTTCACCATTCAGCTAAAATGTCCCAGTATTCCAAGGCTTATATTCCACTGATTTTCTACATATATCTTTCCCATTTAAGTGAGAGAGGGTCCTTTATAATTCCCAGTGTCAGGGAAAGCCCTAATTTAAACCAGAATCCTCCTTGTCCGTACCATTGTGCTTTTTCTAATGCTCATCACCAGCACTCTTCTAAATTAGGGGTTCGAGAAATTCATTTGTGGTGAATCGAGATGGAGATTACACATTGAGGTCGAATCTTGTGTGTTCTTAAACCACATTTTCTGAAGCTAATCACAACTGCTGTTGAACATCTTGCATGCAGAAAAACTGAGGCTATTGTTGGAATGGGGATGTTCCCATTAAAATAATGTTTTTGGCACAATTTGAAGGAGTCTCCTTACACCACAAAAGTAGGCAGCGTGTAAAGTTCAAATCAGAATTTATTGTCATGAACCTGTCACGAAATTCCTTGTTTTACAACAGCATCAATAGTGCAAACATTTATATAAATCACCTCACAAAATAAATAAAAATAATGCAAAAAAAAAAGAAAAAGACGAAGTAAGGCATTGTCTGTGGTTCATTGTTCATTTAGGAATCTGATGTAAGAGGAAAAATAGCTGTTCTTGTGCCGCTGAGTGCTCGTCTTCAGGCTCCTTTACCTTTTTCCCGATGGTAGCAGTGTTAAGAGGTCTTGCCTTGGATGATGGGGATCCTTGAGGATAAACGTTGCTTTTTCAAGATACAACTTCTTGTTGATGTTGCACAAGTGAAGGAATGAATAGAAATACTTGTGCTGCATGTTTATGGATACAGATACATGATGTGGATTTTTCTGAGAGAATAGAATGAATTGCAGTTCTCCAGTTACAGGTACATTTTTTAACTGTACTGATTTGCTTTTGCAGGTTTTGACTTTGCCTCTGCTGCAAGGTCTCTCTGTTCCTTCAGTGAAGTTCCTCAGGGTCTGGCTTCTTGAGAATAAAACTCCTCTTAAGATCCTGCGCAACCAGCAGCAGCAGCTCAGGTACTTCTAAAACTTGAATTACCTCAACATGGAAGCCTGTGGACCAAGGGTTGGGTGATGGGGTCAACAGGGAAGGGTGCCTGCTGGTTGGCATAGATATCATAGGCCAGTTAACTCTGAATTCTTGGGCAAACACTGGTTGAAAGCCCTTCTGGGAAACACCAGCCATGATGCATGCTAGCTGATGGTTGGATTATGGTCTCTACACTGGAGACTGGACACAGACTGGGAGATGGCTTCATTGAGCACTTAAAGACTGGGAGATGGCTTCATTGAGCTCCTAGGCTCTGTCTGACACAATAGCGTAGATCTCCCAGTGGCCACCCATTTCAATTCCCTGCCCAATTTTATTGCTGATGTCTTGTGCCCTGCCAGTCTGGTGCCACCCGCGAACTCATCTATTGTCTGGACATCTTCCAACCAAATGGTATCAACTTGTCCAGCTTCCATTAGCAACACCTCCCCCCCGCCCAACCTGATCTTCTTTCCCCATCTCCTTTCCTCTAGTGCTCTCTCTGTTCCCCATGTGGCCTTTCACAGAGCCAAAGCCAATTTCCTCATCATATCCAATTAACACTTTTTGTCTGTTGGTCTTTGCTTCCCCTCCCTTCACCCCCCCCCCCCCCCCCCCCCACTTTCTTTCCCTAAGCTTTAATTCAGATGCCTGTCTTTTTTCACATTCCTTGAGGAAAGACTCAGGCCTTTATAGCTTTACCTCTTTTGGATGTTGCAAGAGAAACTGTGATTTCCTTCAACATTTTTATGTTTTGAAAGCAGACAAATTATTTGGCATCCATTTTACACTATTTGCCAGATCTATATATACATCCATTATCTGGAAGGCTGGAGAGGCTGCTTATTTGTAAATTGCACTCTTTTAATAATGTAAGCTGTAATAAAAGCTTAAAATACTGGAAATACTCAGGTAGAGAGTGAAAAATGGTGACCTTCCATCAAAACTCGGTGCATGGTGAGCGTAGCAATTAGCAAAACACTATTACCTTACCAGTGTCTGGGACCAGAGTTCGAATCACGCGCTGTCTGTTCTCCCTGTGTCTATGGGTAGTTCCTGTGGGTGTTCCTGTTTCATCCCCCATTCAAAAACGTAGCGGGGGTGTAGATCAGTTGGGTGTGTTTGGATGGCATAGGTTTGTGGGCTGAAAGGGCCTGTTACTGTGCTGGATGTTTAAATTTTAAATTTAAAACTGGGAAAAGTTTCAGGTCTAATTGCTTTAAGCTACATAGAAGGATGGGTGGACGAAGAAGGAGAGATCAAAACCAGAATTGCCCTGGAGGTCTGACTAGCTGCATCATTTACAGTGAGGCATCTGTCTAGTCCTACACTCCACATTGATCTGCCACAAAACTCCTGATCTTCCTTAGGAAGGAGATCATGTATATGCAAAATTTTGAGCTGTATAGGTAGCAGGAAACCCCATTGCAGAGCTATCTTAAAATAGAGGGCGTAGATATTTTCAGAAACTGATGGGGCAAGTATTCACGATATTTAAGAAGCCTCTGGTCAGGCACTCACATTTCCAGCACATTCAAGGTGATAGACCAAGATGATGGGAGTAGATACTTGATTGGCAAGGGCATAGTGAATTGGTCTGTTTCTGTGCTCAATGATTCTATTACTGTTAAGAATATTAGGTAAATACAACAAAAGACCTTTTTGTTTCAATATGTAATTGTACATTGTTTATCTGGACGATGCTGATTTTGTATGTCAGACCCGTAGGCCTAATTTCAGAAATTCTCAGCTGCACCACTGGAAGCCATTTCAGTTCCTAAGATGCTTCTAGAACTGCTTTGCTTTGCTACTTAAAACACATTTATACTTTTTTGTTTCAGCTCTTCCATTACAACACTGTACTCCTAAATCCTGTATTCTGTGGTATATAAATCCACATATTGTTATTTTTTATCTTAATTGAGAAGACTAAGCAGCTTTCACCTTGTGTCAATTCTTTTTGTCTGCACAGCAAATTCAAACTAGGTCGTTCTGCAGAAATTGGGATTCAGCTGCTTCAGACCGAAGAACATCTGGTGTAAGTACACATCAGGTTTGCTTCCCCAGCCTTCTGTGAAAAGCTGCTGGTTTATTTGGAATATCACTGTAGAGACATCTCAACTAGATTCTGTGATATCTTGTCTACATAACAAACATTCAATCGATGAGTATGTTTCTGTGTGCTTTTGCTTTTTACTGGTTTCCTAGAGCAAGGTTAATGGGTTGCTATCCATTATGCACAGCTTAGATACATTTCCTAAAGGTTGGTAATGCACAAAATGTAATACATTCCTTTTATTAAAAATAGCACCCTACAGATAATTTCATTTAAAATTTAACCAGATTTAACCACATTTATAAATATGGCCACTCCATTAAAAAGTTTCATTTCCAAATCTGATGCTTTTAAATAATTCATATCATGTGAGTAATGGGTATAATTAAGATTTTAGTTGGCTGGGGCTTTTCTGCTTTGGGTTGCTCCATGTGTGGCACAAATTGTAATTTGGACAGCTGGAGATATTGTGCACCAATATATATTAGTTGGTTCTGAATAATGTAATAGGAGTAGCCTATTCAGATAAGGGAAAGGCCATAATCCTCAACAATGGTAGCTTTTATATCGTGTTTTCCACATGTTTTTACCAATATTTTTTAACCAGAAAACAGTGTACGAACCAGGAGATTTGAATCAAATCCTCCCTTTAGAATGTTTTATTCAATTCTAGTTAGCAATAGGGCATATTTCACCATACCTCCTTCTTAGTTATTTTCAAAGCCTTGGAACTTACAGTGCATCCAGCATTTCATCACATTAACTGCAAAACAAGAAGATTGTTCACTGTCGCCACCATCTTTAGAGCATCTATGGATGGCCAGTAAATGTCAACCTGCTAGCAATGGTTCTTTCCCAACAGTGAAAGATCTAAAAAAATTCTTGGCCTGTCTTGTGTTGTATTAACAGTGGGAGATATAAATTATGGCTTTTTGTAAATAGACACAATGATCTTCTGTTTAGATCCACTGAATTGTTGCTGCATCTGCGCATGGCAGTGCCTGGTGAAAGAGCCTATTATCCAGCAGAGGAGATTGTTTGGGACGTGTCCAGAGAATTCACAGCTCGGGCCCTAAGACAGAGAATTTCACAGCACTACTTGTTGCTGCCCGAACAGATCGAAATTGCCAAACAGTTCACAGATCGGTTTGAATGGATGCCAATTACCACCTGGGTAAGCACCAACATTTCTGATATGGCGTAGCTGCCAGAGTCGTGAAAATGTTCTTCCTCATTTCTATCTGAAATTGGTGATCTACGTTCCCTAGTTCTCGATGTCCCAATTAGAAGAAATCTGCTCTCAGCAAACTAGAGGTGAAGGTGCACACTTCCCTGAAAATGGCAACATGGACAAGGTGGTGAAAAAGACATTAGCATGCTGGCCTTCATAGAGTGGGGTACAGAGTATAACATTTGGGTCTTCGTGATTCAGCTACACAACACATAGGTGAGACCATACTTGGAATACTGTGTGCAGTTTTAGAAAAGATATCAATTTTTCACTCAGAGAATGAACTGTAACTGGAATGAGTTGCCAGAGGAAACTGTAGAAGCAAGCAGAATTTTGACCTTCAAAAGACATTTGAACAGATTTATGGATGCCAACTGGGTCAGCAAGGATGAGTTGGGGAAAAAGGCCAGTTCCATGCTGTATGACTCTGATTTGCATCCTGTCATTGTCACGCAGAATATGCATCTCAGGAAGATAACCTTTCATTCTTAAAAATTTCAAAGATTCTATTCTGAACTGCCCAACCTCTATGCATACTACTACTTCAACCCAAGGGTCAACCAAGTGAATCTACAATGCAAGCTTATCCATTCCTAAATAAAGAGACCAAAACTGTACGCAATTTTTCAGGTGCAGTCTCGCCAGCACCCTGTGAAATTTCATCAAAATTTTCCACTGAATCAACATCAAGATTATTGTTATGAACATGTGGTCACAAAATTTGTTGTTTTGCAGCAGCAGGATTGAACTTTACAGATGCAAAATTGCAATAAATTACAATTCCATAAATACAAGATTTAAAAAATAATTAGTTCAAAGAAGAGAAAAAGTCAGATAATATCCATTGTCCGTTCAGAAATCTGATGGCGAAGGGGAAGAATCTTTTTTGTATTGCTATGTGTGGGTCTTTAGGCTTGTCTACCTCCTCCCTTATGGTAGCAGTGAGAAGAGGGCATGGCATGCATGGGAGGTGAGGATCCTTGAGGATAAAGGCTGTTTTCTTGAGACAGCCTCTGAAAGATATCGTTAAGCCATCATGGTGCTGGATGAGTTTACAATCTTCTGTAGCCTTTTCCAGTGCTGTGTATTGATACCTGTTGTTCAGGTTCGTGTGGGGCCCACAGGTTAAGAACCAGACAAAAGTACAGGTACAAAGCACAAATTTATTGCAGGGATGGAAATTGGACAATAGGCTCGATATGTAAAGAGAACTTCTACAAATACACAATACGCAGGGGGAGGCAAATATACACTTTCGGATAATGAGGGGGAAACTGACAGAAACTGGGGAAGTTATAAAAGCATACACACTCAACAATCAAATCAAGATAATATTACGTGCCCCCACCCCTTGACTGGTATGGATACGGCTCTGCTACCTAGCCTCGAGACTCACCCCAACCCAGTACAGGAGGTGATACTTACATGCCACGAAGAGTTGAAAGAGGCAGAACGAAGGGGCACATGCTCCTTTATAGTTCCGAGGGCAAAGCTGGGAGGCCAATCGTAAGGGTCAGTGTGGGCCCTGTTGGTTGCTGTGGCCAATGGCTCAAAGCCAAGTACAGGGGGTCAGCAGGGGTGAACTGAGGTGATTTACATGGGCCAATTGTAAGGGTCATCTTGATGGCTTGGGGTGAGTCCTTGACCTTGATTGGCAGGCAGTGTGTCCTCCGAACAGGAGCTCAGCAGCGCCACTTGGTGGTGGACGCTGCCTCTCCATTACAGTACCTCCATAACATGATCTCACCAAGATTTTGTAGAATTGTAATACCTCAACTCCTGTGTTAATTTTCCAGGGCCTTGTCATTTACTGTGTAAGTTCTTCCCTGGTTGCATCACCTCACACTTATCTGAGTTAAATTCCATTTGTCATTCCTAGATCCACTTCCCCAATTGATTTTGATCCTGTTGTAAATTCAGACAAACTTCCTCACTCTCCACAGATGTCCACTGTGTCACCAATTTTGCTGTTGTCTGCAAATTTACGAACCAATTTAATTATATTGTCATCCAGATTGTTAATAGAAAATGACAAGAGGCAGCACTGACCCCTGTGGCACACCATTGGTCATTTAGAAAAACAAACCTCCACTACCACCTTCTTGACTCATTCCACCAAACAAGTTCTGAAGAAGTTGGCGAGCATGCCATGAATCTTTCCTTCTGGACCAGCCTACCATGTACACAACCATGTCAATATCCAGATGGATGACGTCCAATTCCCTGATCCCACTATCCCTCTCAGTGACTTCTTAAAAAAAACTCAATCCAATTTGGTTTTCCTGCATGAAATTCTCTTTGCCAGATTTTTTTTGAATATTTTATTGGATTTTTCCAAACGTAAACTCAGTTGTTAATATTATCAGTGTCAATGTTAACAGTATCAGCAAATTGACTACAATTTACAATCATCCATTCTCTACAAGGTTTTCTGCAGAGTTCAAGCTCTTTCCCTCCCCCCACCCTCAATATTTAACACTTACCTCTTAACTAACTACAATTACAAATAACATTCAAAACACTCACAACAAAGGATGAAACATATATCAAGGGTTTATGGGTGTGTCATGGAACAGCGACCAGTGCTCAGGCTGTTTTCTTCTCTTGACTATTCCTGATTGGGATGGAATGGATTCCCCCCTCCCCGCCACCAATTGAGGGATAGACAGGGAAGGTAGGGTGGCGATGCACAGTCATCCACACTATGCTCCTAAGGAATTTAAGTATGGTTGAGAAATTTTCATAAATCTTTGCCAGATTTTTACTCAATCTATTATAACCATATTGAGATGCCATTGCAGAATCCCAATGTC
This sequence comes from Narcine bancroftii, assembly GCF_036971445.1. Taxonomy (NCBI): domain Eukaryota; kingdom Metazoa; phylum Chordata; class Chondrichthyes; order Torpediniformes; family Narcinidae; genus Narcine; species Narcine bancroftii. Next base: position 224,583,521 of record NC_091472.1, read on the forward strand.
CTTGTCTCACAAGGTGCATATCTAGCTGACAGATGGTATAATTTTATAGTTACCTTTTAAAAATTTGGACATACAGCATGATAACAGGCCATTTCGGCTTAATTACACCCAATTAACCTACAATCCATGGTACGTTTCCAACGGTTGAAGGAAATCGGAAACCCCGGGGAAAACCCATGCAGACACAGGGAAAACGTACAAATTCCTTACAGACAGCTCATGATTCGAACTGCGGTCCCAATTGCTGGCGCTGTAACGGCTAACTGCTATGGTAACCGCGCCACCCGTACTACACCTGTCATGTATTTACCCAACCACTCATCCTGCCTAGATCACCACCTTTGTGTCCTCCTCACAATTCCTATTCTCTCATCCAAATCATTGATGTACATTGCATATATTTGGGTCACAAGCACTAAGCTTTGTGGTACCTCGCAACACTCACATGCCAAGTGAAGAAAGTTCCACAGAATAAAAACTCCCTTTTCCATGTCTGTCAACTTTAATTTTCATTGCTTGCTGCTATATTACACTCATCCCATATGCTTTAACTTTGCACACTAACTTCTTATTTGAGACTTCTGAAAAGGCATCATATTCATGGGTTCTCCCTTTTATCAGTTATGTCCTTGGAGAAAATTGAGGTAGATTTGCAGATACAGTTTCCCTTTCAAAAATCCATATTGACTTACCGTATATACTTGTGTAAAAGTTGACTCCCCCATTTTCTCAAAAAAATTTGGAATTTTCTTCACAATATCCCTGAAAGGGTACTTAAAACTAACTACAATCCTTTATCAGGAACCCTTGGGGGACAGTGTGTTCTGAATTTCAGATTTTCCCAGATTTCGGAAAGCCAGAGTTAAGCCCACCTGAATTGTGCTGCCATATCCATCCACACCCCTTTCCAATCCCGCTGCCATCTCCCTGCCCGCCAGACTCGTGCTGCCGGTCTCTCTCTCCACTTGCCAGATTTTGGAGCTTTCCAGATCTTACATATCTGGATAAAGGATTGTCAAAAGCCTTAACTTCGTCTGCTTGCTGGTTGCAGATGTAAATGGTCACAGATAGGAATGCAGTTGGACTGAAATTCATTAACATTATATTACCTTACTAGTGTGTCAGGGTTTATCAAACCATCATTCCTTAAATAAGGTAAGCTAGCCGATATGCATTTACTATACTTCACTATAAATAACGAACCTATGAATGGGTATTTCATTAACGTAAAATTATGGTACATTAACACAATGTTTGGTCTGCCGATCATTCATATATGCAGACACATCTATGGATAGCCACTAGGCTGATTCAGCTGAAATGCATTAGTATGAATTTCAGCCCCTCAAAAGTAGTATCCATGTAATAGTTGACTCCATAAGTTTAATGTTAAAAATAGTCTAGGAAATTCGACTTTTACAGTATATGTGGTAGTTTAGTCCCTTTTTTTTTACTGTGTCCTATTATCACACTCGAGCTTTCTCTCAACAGATGGACTAATGGAACTATAGTTCCCTGTTTTCTCCCTCCTTTTTTGTGGAGCTGCATTTGAACTCAACTACATTTAGCACCTTCTCTTATCCATAAAATTGTGGAAGATGACAGATAATGCATCCACTCTTTCCTTTTTTAAAATTTTGGAATGCAGATTATCAAGATGCTGCAATTCATTGATTTTCAATCCCCCTAATTTCAATGGCATTTTATTTTTACTTTTACTCGTACCTTTTCATTAGAGTCTTGATTCTCTTCCTTTCTGGTATGTTATTTGTGTCTCATTTGTTTAATTGTCTTTCCATTTATTTGTTCCCTATTACAAATTCTTCAATTTCTGACTGCAAGAGATCTATATTTGTGTTCACTAATCTTTTTTAGTTTGCAACCTATCAATGTTTTAATAGTCCACTTTTATTGTGTTTACACTTGTTCTAAATCCTCTGAATTGATCCCTTCTTTCTTTTTCAATCTACGTGACATCATATGAACTAACATATTGTATTACACCACAATTAACGAATATGTTCTCCTCAAACTGAAATCTGAAAAAAGGAAAAGTTTTATTATATAAAACCCCTCTAATCTAAGAAAAAAAAAGGTCTGGGCAGCCTCTCCTGAGAATTTATTAATAAAAAATAATTGTCTGGTCTTCACCAATAAAGAGAAAAGAAATAAAATAGTCCAGAAGGGAAAATAATTATACTAACTCACGTGGAAATAATTTATAAAAGGTCGCCAAGTCTCTTCAAATTTAACAGAAGTCTCAAGTGTACTGACTCCAAACTTTCTTTAAATTATACATGACATAATTTGAGAGAACCATTAGGTCAAAGTAGGTGGACTCGAATCTTTCAATTTAAATAAAATAGCTCTTCTCGCCAATAATGTAGAAAAGGCTACGGCATGATGTATTGAAGTGGGAGCACATCCCACTTCTGGAACCTTGATTCCAAAAAGGGCAGGCAATAGTTTAGGTGGCAAACTGATATCCAGTATAGCTGACAAGGTCTTAAAAATATCTATCCAATACCTCTCCAACGTAGGACATGACCAAAACAGACGACTTAGAGAAGCCACTTCTGATTTACAAATAGGACTAATGTTAGAAAAAATATGGGCCAATTTGTCTTTCGACATATGAGCCCGATGTACCGCTTAAACTGAATCAAAGAATGATGAGCACAGATTGAAGAGGTATTAATCAATCCAATAATCTTCTCCCATGATTCCTTTGGAAGATGTAACTGAAGTTCCTCTTCCCAGGCCCTTTTAATTTTGTCATTAGAATTTGATTGCAATCTTAATAACTTATTATAAACGTTACTTATTAAACCCTTATGAGAAAGGTTCAAATGAAAAAAAGTATCAATCAAATCCGGTTGGTACAAGATTAGAAAGTTAGGTAGTGTAAAGTATTCTGAAAATGTCTTATTTGGAAGTATCTAAAAAAAAATTGGGTAGATGGTTATATGGTATGGTTAATTGTACAAAAAACATTAAGCTACTATCTATAAACAAATCTGAAAAAGAAGCAATTCCTTTAACTTTCCAAAAAGAGAAGGCTTGATCATTTATAGACAGTTGAAAAAAATAATCAAGAGAAATGGTACTATATAAACTAAAAATGTTCAAGTCAAAGAATTTCCGAAATTGAAACCAAATCCGTAATGTATGTTTAAGTATTGGGTTGAAAGTATGCCTACTAATTTTAGAAAGTGTAAAAGGAAGAGCTGTTACAGCTCAGTGGTTAGAGCACTGGTCTTGTAAACCAGGGGTTGTGAGTTTGTTCCTCACTGGGGCCTCTTCTGTGAGGGGCACTTGACAAAGTGGTGACTGTCTTCCTTTCAGTAGACAAAGTTAAAGAATTTCATGTATGTTACATTCTAAATGTTGTATTATGTGACAATAATTTTACCTTTACCAATAAAGAGGCTACTGAATACCTCTGCACGGAATTCAAATCCAAATCTACCCAATAAGGGTGTTCAAATTTATCAGAATAGTAGATCCAGGAAATAATATAGCAGTTGTTAACTGCCCAATAATAGAGTCTAAGATTAGGTAAAGCCATACTGCCATCTTTCTTTAATTTCTGCAATTACTCAATCTGGCATTCTTTTTATTGAATTGCTTCCTTTTCTGGCAACTTTGTATTAATTCTCTGAGGATACAATACCATTCTTAATTTCAGTTGTTAGCCAAAGTTGGGTCATACTGCTGTTTGTATTTTTGCATCAGAAAGTATTGTTTAATTGCAGTGGTTAAGCCATCATCCTATCCACTGTTACGCTTTTCAACAGTGTTGCAGTTGCAAATTAAACCAATTTGCTTACCATTTTGATAAAGAATTCAATCATGTTCACACTCCCCTGTTGAACCCCTACATCTGGATTACTACCCTTCTTATTGAGCAGTACAACATGTCATAATGTAAAAAAAACAATCATTCCATATATGCTTTGGGAAGTCATCCGCTACAATATTGCTAATTTAGTTTGACCGATCTATGTGTAGATTAAAGTTGCCCATGACCATAGTACCTTTGTAATATGCATCTCTAATTTTCTGTTTAATGCCATCCTCTTATGTTGCCGTTGCTGTTTGGAGACTTGTAGACAACTCCTACCAACATTTTCTGTTGCTTCTTACGTGAGGTAGTGCAGGGAGACCAGGAAGCATCCAAAGCGCTTGGTACATCCAGGCCTGAATGTATCATTGGGGACAAATAAATGGCCACAGGACAGGAAAGCTGATGGACATGGAAAATGTTCCGGCGAGTCGGTTCTTTGCAGCATGAGGGGCAGGTGACAGTCTGTTGGCGTTCTCCTCTGGGACTGGATCAGGTCAAACGTTGTCTCCTTGGCCTGTGTGTGAGGGAAAGCAAAGCAATCTTTCCCTAACTCTGAATGTGATTAACTTGTTCCTTATCAGCCTCCAGAATGGAGGACCATCACCTTCCCAAGATCGTGTTATATGGCGAGCTCTCCATTGGCCACTGTGACAGAGGTGCACCAAAGAAGAGGTACAAGGACTGCCAAAAGAAATCTCTTGGTGCCTGCCACATTGACCACTGCCAGTGGGCTGATATCGCCTCAAACCGTGCATCTTGGCGCCTCACAGTTCGGCGGGCAGCAACCTCCTTTGAAGAAGACCGCAGAGCCCACCTCACTGACAAAAGACAAAGGAGGAAAAACCCAACACCCAACTCCAACCAACCAATTTTCCCTTGCAACCGCTGCAACCGTGTCTGCCTGTCCCGCATCGGACTTGTCAGCCACAAACGAGCCTGCAGCTGACGTGGACATTACCCCTCCATAAATCTTCGTCCGCGAAGCCAAGCCAAAGATCAGCCTGAAAACGAATTGACAGACTTATGTCAACTACACTATTAATAAAAATTTACATTTTTGCCACAAGGGGTGTAATGTTTGCATGAGGCAACAATTTTTTAATTCTTCCCACAATTTAACAATGGCATTGACATGAAGATGCTGACAATTGATATGTACTCCCTGATTATTTAAGTCATCTCAGTGTCATCCTTTATATTGAAATCTATAGAGTTAAAATTGTGCACTATTTTCACTGGTATTTACTTAAAAACTTGGATTTTGCATGAAGACTAATTTTTCTTTCAATTCCTATCCTGACCTCAGGTTGTCTCAACATTTTAAAAATTGAGGTAGAGTTAAAGTTGTAAGGTGGGAAATATGGCAGCCGATTTACAGACCATAATCTAGCTTCAGTGGTAATATGATAAAGACAACTGATTCATTTTTAGTATAATACACAAATATGCTGGAGAAACTCAGCAGGTCATGTAGCATCCACAGGAAGTAAATGGAAGCCAACATTTCAGGCCTGGGCTAGTCGTTGGGGAATATATATTGTCAAGCACACAAGGAGAACTCTAACTCACGGTTTTGTAGTGCTACTGAGCTTGTTACTGTAAGCATTAGGATTCTCACCTTTTTCCTCTTAGAGCCAACAAATTTCAAAGAAGAAGAAGAAAAAGAAATTACAGAACCTGCAGGGGGCACCATATTATCTGAAGGATGGAGATGTCATTGGAGTTAAGGTGAGTTTGATACTAACCTGCATTAGTTTCAGCATTCAGAATGTTTACTTTATGTGGAGATTTGTGGCACAGTAATCAACTTATTGCTAGTGTGATTTTTCTAGATTAGAAGAGAATTCCAGGCTGTTTGGTCTTTTCTGATAACTTTAGTTGTCAATCTATTTGCACTTTCTCTATTGGCTCTCTGTTCATTTTGTAACAAAAGGAGCAGCAGGATTTATCCAAGATTCTCCAAGGTTAATGCTCTCTTTTTTGAAATGTCTTGCCCTTTGCATGGCTGATTACAATACAGTTCTGCAGAGCTTTCAAATATATTCTGTGTATATATGCTGAAAAATGAAATGATAACCCTTCACTGGATAACTGTCAATACTTTGTGCACACAGAATCTGTTAATTGACAACAATAAAGATTTCAGCACCGTGACTGATGACATTGGGAAGGAAAAACTCAGGCTTGAAGAAAATATTAAGAACAAACGGTAACTTATTTGTTTAAAAAATTACCAATTTATTGTACTGTAAAAGCATCAAAATACTGCTGCTCTGTTTTGCTTGAAGAGGTCAGTGTACTGGGTGCTTTTGATCTAGTTTAGTTTTTATGAACTGCTCTTCACCAGCTATTTCCCAGGGAAATAAACATACCTTTCTTCATAGCTCGGTGCCATTAACCAAGCTTCTTGCCTTTGTACTGTCTAACATCGGGTGTTTCCCAGGAACTTCTTGTCTTCTGTGCCTATTGCACAAATAGGATATAAACTAAGCTCTCCAATTTTAAATTAGACTGGTCTGTTACAGAAAACAAGAGAATTAGGAGACAATGCTAAATTATTGAGGTGTGAGGGACAAAAGTAACAAAATGTGGCTTCTGAACATTCCAGTCAGGAATTCATGGTTTCCTTTCGGCATTAGAACTGCATGGAGCTACAATACAAAAGCAGGCACTTCAGCCCACCAAGCCCATGCTGACCACCAGCCACCCATTTACACTAACCTTACGTTATTTTTCCCATAGTTTCAGAGTGACCACTACTCCCCTTCCCCCAGTGCTTAGCCAACTAACCTACCACAAGGTCAGGATTGAACCTGGACTTCTAGCTGCGCCACTCTGCAACAGTTGGCCGTCTAGCCCTCTAACACTAAGGCTGTTAATGCTGCAAACAGGACTCGAACCTAGGTAAAAGATCCCCGTGGAATTTCAATGGCTTAACTACGCAGTCAATGCAGATCATCCAAAAACAAGAGCATCTACGTCTGTTGGCCGTCCAGCACTTGGAACATAAACGTAAAGTTACAACTTTACGTAATCTGTGCATTGCTGTGGGCAATCAGTGACCAGACCTGCTGTTTGAGTATCCCTTTCATCCGTTTGATCAGCCCCGTTGTCTGTGGATGGTACAGTATGTGCAACAGCCATGAGATGCCATACTCTGCAGGCTATTTCTGCACCTTAGAGCCTGTGAAGTGGAAACCCTGGTCAGATTGGATTTCCCATAATATCCTGTAGATTGAGAATGGTGTTGTACCCCTTTCCTGGTTCACGTGATCAAATGGTACCTGCTACCTTGGAATAGTCAGGGGATATTGTTTCTGATTTTGATGGGGGAGAGGCCCAATAGAGTCGATCTGTCATATCTGGCTGCTCCTGTGTCTCTCTGGATATATCCAAGGGACCTGCTGACAGGCCAGGCATCTGGTGATCACTGTCTTGTCCTGGTCATAGATCAAGGCCGTCCCTCAGTTCTTTGCCCATTGCCTGGTCCAATCTACTGCCAGGTGACCACTCTTATTGTGTGCCCAGGTAGTCAGTGTCTGCTGACTCAGGAGACACTGCCACCGTGCATATCTGGACTGCTCTTTTGACTGCAGCATTACGGACAGTCTCCACCATGTCACGGGAGAGGGTTTTCCATATGGCTGAGTGGAGAGGAGCTGCCTTCCACCATCATGTGCCACTCTTCCAGCGGCCCCATGCCTTCTGCCATAGACTCCATGACCTCTTTGTTGCTGGTAGAAAGCTGCAGCTTGAGAGGTTGCAGGTGCTAACAGGATAAGTGGGTCATGATTAGAATGAACTCGTACCTTTGTACAGATCTGGAGTCATTGCAATTTGCCTTCTGCCACAATTGCTCCACAGCAGATGCAATCTCGATGGCTCTCCACTCAGCCCTGGACCACCTAAACAATAGCAACAGGAACATCATCATACACTCCTGTATTGGTCAACAAACTCCAAAACCTGGGCCTCTACACTTCCCTCTGCAACTGGATCCTTGACTTCCTCATCAGAAGACCACAGTCTGGATGAATTGGAAATATTTCCTCCTCACTAACAATCAACACAGGGACACTTCAAGGATGTGTACTTAGCCCACTGCACTACTCGCTCTACACTCATGACTGTGTGGCCAGGCACGATTCAAATGCCATCTACAAATTGCTGATGACGCCTTGGTCATTAGCACAATCCTAGACAGAATGAGGAAGTATATAGCAGTGAGATAAATCAGCTAGTTGTGTGCTGTCACAACAACCTTGCACTCAACGCTAGCAAAACCCTAACCCAGTCATGGCTATACTTGGTGAGGGGTTGAATGAGATTTTTGTATGTCACCAAAGACTCTTGGAAATTACTACAGGTGTACCGTGGAGAGCATTCTGACTGGTTGCATCAATATCTGGTATGGAGGTGCCAATGCACAGGTCAGGGAAAGGCTTCAGAGAGTTGTGAACTTGGGCAGTGCTAACATGGGCACCAGTCTTTACTCCACTAAGGATATCTTTCAGTGGCTGTGTCTCGAGAAAGCAGCCTCTATCCTCAAGGACTCTCACCACCCAGGCCATGCCCTCTTCACACTGCCAGCATGAGGAAGGAGGTACGGCAGTCTGAAGACAAACACCCAACAGTACAAAAACAGCTTCTTCCCTCTGCCATCAGATTTCTGAATGGACAATGAACCACAGACACTTTCTTTTGCACTAGTAATTTATAGCAATATTTGCACCTGTAATTCTGTGGCAAAAAAAACCCCACAAATTTTGTGGCATGTTCATGACAAATTCTGATAAAATGTTATGGATAGAATAAAAAAGCAAGAAGAAAGATTTTCATCTTGAATGTATAATTGAGCTCTAAAATTCTTCCATTGTTTCTGATATGTTGCATAACAGTGCAGAAACTACATCTGTCTGATTACAATTTAGTGTTTGATACTTCAGGAATTGATGTTGCAAATTTGAAGTATTGAAACATATAGTAGAAAAAAAAACGGAGTAGGTGAATCTTGTTTTCAACTGTAACTGTGCCCTTAAGAACTTAATGGCTTAGTTGCAAGTAAATTGTTCCTGTGCCTTTCACAGGGCATGAAGCATTAAGTTTAAAGCTTGAATACAAAACTTGAAAGTGCAGATTAAATTAACATTTTTTTCCATAACAGGCAGCAAACTACTGGGCATCAGAGTGGCAATGCCATAGAAAACAGTGAGAAGCAGCTAATTTGTGGTCACTCACGCAGACCAGAAGTGGCTTTGTCCATCAACGTTGCTGACTTCAGGTAATGGCAGTGGGAACTGCAAGTGGGAGGTTGGAAGAGCAGTGAGCTTTTGTCATGAGCATCTGAAGCCCACAGCTGAGTAAGAGCAATCAGTGACTCAACTATGAAAAACAATGGAGGAAAGGAGGCCAGAGGCTTCCCCTCATAAAGTGACGGTGGAGAATAAGTGGGCAAGATGTGCAGATTCTTCACTCCAGTTTGTTTGCTGCTCTGAAGAGATTCCCTTTCACCTTCTCAGACTTGGGAGAGAGCTTCAGCAGGATGCAGTGGCAGACCAGATTAAAGATCCAACTCCAGAGGATTTGATTTTTTTTTGGATAATGATTGCCAGAATGAACATTTAAAATAATTTTTATTTCATGCAAGTATTCAATTTAAAAAATAAAATACCTATGCAATAAATGGGATTCCATTCCCAAGAACTGTCAACACTTCTGACACCAGCAATTGGTGTTCAGTAATAGTGTGAAGCATCAGAATTGCAGATGTCAACATTGTAGTGCTTTAGTAATGTGTTTATGTGAAAATCTCTCTTGCACTTATTTTGATCGGATAGTTGTTCATTGGACCATAAAATCTGTGCACACACACGAGTGGTAATTTTGAATTTTTTAAAATCACAAGGTGGCTGTGGGGGGGGAGGAATAACACAGATTTTATGGTCTAAATCTCAGTGAGACACTGACCTGCTGGCAAGGACTGTGTACCTTACATGAACACTTGCAACCTCAGGAGTTCCCTGTTCAAAGGAAATTCTGCTATTTAATGATAATTTGATAATTAGAGGTAGACTTGAAGTATATAATGTAAGGGAAGAAATAAAAATATTTATGTATGGCCATGTATCGCAAGTGGAGTAACATACTGTATCCTCTAGGGCCACTGTTTTCCTGTTTAAACTCTTCCTATGACTAGAAAACTAATCACATTTTTCTGACTAGTCATTTTGCTGCCTGATTTACACAATGCCTTAAAGAGCACCGTAGCCTCTTGGATATAAGATGAACAGGCTGCAGAACACTCAAAACTTTCTCTGTGTGTTAGTAGGACATCCTTTTTCCTTCCTGCTAACCCATTAGCTTGTCTCCTGTTTGAATCTTTGGATGTTCTGCTACTTAATAAGTGCAACCAAGTGCTAAATGTATAAAAATCTTTACCATGTCTGTACCTGGTCCTAATGCTGAGTAGCACAGGCATTGGGAAGTCTATTCATAAATCAGGAATCTGGTCATAAACATTCCACATTTTAAAAAAATGTCCACTGATCCCTCGTCACAGAAATTGACTATCAAATTACATCTGCTGAATGCTAACAGTTGCAGGAGATTTTTTGTAACAGAAAGTCAAGATTGCATTGAATTCATTCAAGGATGAAATGTTTTGACAAATACTCTCCTTTGTCCTTATGAACAAGCACTATTTCTGTGATTTAATTTATATGTTACCAAAAAAAAAATTTGCTACTGCCTGGGTTTCAGTGATCTGTAGTTGCCCTTTGTGGCACATTGCCTGTTATATATGAAAAAAGGCAAATGGTAAGTGGAAGAGAAATTAGAGAATGACTTTGAAAGACTGCAGTGTCTATAGCAGCTGTGAAATCTTGAGAAATCAAGTGACTCCAGATGCTGGAATCTAGAACAAGAAGCGATTTACCAGAAGAACTCCCAGATCAAGCAAAATCAGTAGGAGTTAAAGAACGGTTAACTTTTTGGGCCAAAGCCCTTCATCAAATCTGGATGATGGTTCTGGCCTGAAACTTTGACCATCCTTTTTCTCGACCATTCTTTTTCTCCCACTGATGCTCTCAACCCACTGAGTTCCTCCAGCAGATACCTTTTTTAAAAATTTATGTTTCCATATATTTCTCCTCCCATGTTCCCTTAAAAATAACATTATTTTGCAGTTGCAGTCAATTTAATTTTAAGATGATTATATTAATTGTACAACATATTATGATTTTGAGTGGTGTTATATGTTCTGAATTGTACAAGAGAATTATGATTATTGCATGTATGTGGCATGATATGAAATTATCATGTTGCACTATAATTTGTTTGCCAAATGAAGGTTGTTCCATTTAAAAAAAATACTTTATTGCTCCCACTTTGAACTGAAAATCTGTAGTACAGGTCTGTCAACGTGCAAGGAAGTTGCTGATTTGAATGAAGACAGGGAGAAGTTGCAGAGTCCAGTATGAGGAGCATTATCACAGAGATCTGTAGGTAAAACTTTCTTTCTAGAACAAAAAAGATTTTTAAAAAGTTCCAATGTGATTTCATGAGAAAACAGATGACAAGCTTGATTATTGCTAACCTTTCCAGCATTTGAGTACACAGAAAAAAACTTTCAAAACTGTTAACTGGTTTAGATCTTTTTTATTCAGTAACTGGTATAGACAATTTATTGTCATCCAAAATATTTTCCCAGAATTAATAATAAAATTAGAAAATGTTGGAAATTATTGAGAAGACAAGACAGCATCTGTGCACTGAAACTGAGCTAATCTTTTAGGATGATTTTTCACAGGAACAGTTCTGATGAAAGGACTTAAATGTTAGCTCTGCTTCAGTATCTACAGGCGCTTCCTCTCCTCCTGTATTTTCAGCATTTTCTGGTTTCCAGCATCTGCAATATTTTACTTAAAAAAACCCCAGAATGAATTCCATGTGCTGTACTTAATTTGACCCTGTATATTGTTAATGCTATCTTCTTTGTCCCAAAAGGAGATTCTCATTGATCCTTTCCCTCCAGTGAATGGGCCTCCGCATCTCCCACTTCTATGGGTCGAATTCTCCTTCAAAGTCCTCAATGTAACTTGCAGCATCCACATCACGTTAGATACAGGGTGCATTCTGCTTGTTTATAAATCAGTGAAGTATCCTATGAGACATTTAAAAAACCTGAAACATATAATCCTTTTAGGTACTGATTCAAGTTGAAGTATCTCTTGCCCATTTCATGCTTCTTTCCAGTAAGGAATGGAGGGAAATGGAATCAGCTAGGCAAGTGCATGAGGTGCTTTATTTTTTTTTAAAAAGTGTTTCATGAAGCAGGAAGCATAAATGTGTTAATTATTGGATAATTTGGTAAAAGAACAGAGACTATCTATAATTGAGGAGGCGATTAATGCTTGTAAATGATTTTAGTCCCAATTTATCAGATTTGCTGTTTGGTTTCTTCTACTTTGCAAACCAAAATGCATGAACATTTGAATTAACTGGAGATGGTGATTGACAGCAGGTTTGAGGGACAACCAGTAATTTGGTTGAGACGGGTAAGTTGGAGGTGAGGAAATTAGATCATGCATTGGAATAGAAAACACAAATGGAGAATTTTTACAGTTCAAGTTCCATTAGAGATATAGAAGTGGAATCAGGTCATTCGAACTATTGAATCTGTGCCGCCCTTGCACAAGTTGATTAAGGATAGCTCCTAATTTGGGCATTTTTTTTCTGAGTAATGTAACCTGGGAGAGGAGGAGGATCACTGAATTTTCTGAAGAAATTGGTTTATTTTTTATCAAGGATAGGCACACAATGCAATAATTTCATATGTAAAGCTCTATAAATTGATTAAAGAATTTGTACAAAAAGTTCTATTGTTTTCTTTCTTCATATGTTGTCAATGTGTTTGGATCATTAGTTTTGTCTGTATGTCACTAATCTGTATCTCAATGCAAGCATGCTTCACGCTGACCGTTTCTAGTAAGCTATCAGAAGAGTGTTTCATGCTGCATTCTTCAGGGAGAACCAGGCTCTAATTTGAAACAACAGCTTCAAGTCCACGGTAAGGCATTTTTAGCTTTTTGAATGGAGTTTGTGGATTTGACGATTCTTTATTCTACACCACTGGGAGAATGGTGATTTTTAGACTGAACATTGGTTGTATTGCTTGTTCATGCACTGTAGACAGGCACAGTACAAAAGTAAAATAAACTTTTTTATATTGACTTGACATAATTAAAGGTCTTGAAATATTTCCATGTGATTTCTGAGCTATGTGAAATATTAGACAATGTGCATGAAAGCATGAGTTAAGAGTCAGGTCTGAAAATTTCCCTGAATGATGCAGAGGGAATTTCAGGATCAAGTTAAAATCATGAATACTATGTGGCTTGTTCATCAGCAGATATAGAGCCTCAAGTTCACTCTCTGCCTAACTTCTGGAGCGATTTGAAAAGTGGGCGTGATTTGGAGGAGCACATTACTTGCTTGATTCTCAGTGCATTATTTGAAGGGCAGGGAGTTCTCTGGGTAGCAGGTCACCAGAGTCAAAGGAGAATTTCTGCTCATTATCGAGTTGTTTGTGAACCTTGTCGGGTTGTTATGTTGCCTACCAAAAAAGGGTCACCAATGCTTATACTGCATTTGCTTCATTGTGATAAAAGTATTGAATGTTTTTTAGTACAAGGTGAGCATTTGACTACAGTGGAATTTTAAGACAAAATGCAATAAAACTGGTTACACTCTTTCTAGGGCACAGATTAGACTGTCACCGTAGACAGGATCTCTCCTAAAAGATGACAGCTATTTACTCCCAGCAGGAGACTAGAATCACTGTATGTCTGTGCAGGCTCTTTCAAAGAAATAATCTCAAACATTTTTATCACAATCCTTTTTAATCTTTTTAGTACTTTTGCAGAAATTCTAAATCCAATTGATCAAGAATTCCCATTTTTAAAAAAAGATGTGCATTGAAGGCAAGTGAAGATGGGATAATTCTGGACTTCAAGATACCCGTTTGCTGGAACAGTAGATGATATTGCTATCCAAGCTCTGAATGATGTTTTTGCAAATGATCTTGATGCATTTAATTGTCTAAATTTACTGATGATCAAGCAGTTACATCATTTGAATCAAAGAAAAGGTACCAGTGTCGTTGGTGATCTTTGTTCTACACATAGTTTCTTGGTCCATGATGCACGAGGTTATTCTGAGCACCTGGACAAGTTCTAGCCTTGTAGTTTGCTGCCACCTGTTTGAGGAACTGGAGAAGAAGTGACCTGGAGATTTGCTTTCATTTTGAGCTGTTGTTTTCTCTCATGTTCCTCTATTTTGGCCCTAAGGAGGCACAACTCCTCAGCTTTAATTGCAAACAGTTGCCTAGAGAAAGGAAAAATATAGATTATTTTTGAATATTATTAGTAATGTATTTTGACAAGCTGTTGCAAGTCGGCCCTTCCGATGGAACAGATTTTCTGGCAGTTATACCGTTCTAGATTTCAAGTCAGTTATGGATTTTAACAGCAAGGCCCTCATGATAAGTTGCTCACCTGTTTACTAATCATTCTGTGTTCTTTCAAATACAGAGAATTCCTATTTGAAGGGGAAAAGATATCGTCTCACACTGAAGTATTATATGTAATTTGTATATAGCAAAAAAAAGGGCACTTGGCTTTTTTTTAATAGGCAAGATATTGGATGGCAGGTTCAATCCCAACCTCCAGCGCAATTTGCACATGTTCCCACATCCGAAAAATGTGCCAGTTGTTGTAAATTCTAACACTGTGTGGGTGAATGCAGTATTTTGCCCAATCAGTAACAAGAGGACATAGGTTTTAGGTGATGGGGGAACAGGACTCTAGGGTTAACTTTTTTTCCCCACGTATGGTAGTAGTTGTATGGAATGGGCTGCTGGAGGAAATTGCTATGTTTAGAAAAAATAGACAGATACATGGATAGTGTGGGTTTAGTGGACACAGAGAGGACCTGTTTCTGTGCTGAATCTCTCTGCCTCTAAAAATGTGGCTGAGGTTGGAACAGCCTCCTTCTCTTTCTAAATTTACACTTACTGGTTCGAAATAAATTTTGTAGTTGTCAGATTCCATGTATAGGAATCCTTCAGTATTCATTCTCATCACATTTGTGGGGAAAAGATCTTTGAAGCTTTAAGGTAGAATGTTGTTTA
Source organism: Narcine bancroftii (assembly GCF_036971445.1). Lineage (NCBI taxonomy): Eukaryota > Metazoa > Chordata > Chondrichthyes > Torpediniformes > Narcinidae > Narcine > Narcine bancroftii. The sequence continues at coordinate 224,598,556 of NC_091472.1, forward strand.
AAATCCTTGCATGGAATCCTGAAGCTTCTAGTGCTGTGATGACTTGAGGGAGTTTTGAATTTGTTTACAGTTCCTTTATTTAGTGACAAAAGGACTAAACAAAAATTAGTCAACCAAAAAATAGAAGAACCCTTGTTTACATTTAAATTGAAATGGTAGAGTCCTGTGTATACAGTATTTCTCATGCATACTGAGTGTATGTAAAAAGGTCTGATCAATTGAGCAAGTTTTATGTTGTAAATTAGTGATTTGGATTATTGGATTATTGGCCAAGTTGGCAAATGATACGAAGATGGGTGGAGGAGCAGTGAGGCCTCAAAGGGACATAGACAGATTAAGAGAACAGTAAACAGTATTGCATTTTGGTAGAGAAAACTGAAAATACCCAGATGCAATGGGACCTGAGAGTCCTCATGCAGGATAGCCTGAGGGTAAACTTGCAGGTTGAGTCGGTGGTGAAGAGGCCAAATGCAATGCTGGCATTCAATTCAAGAGGAATAGAATATAAAAGCAAGATGTGATGTTGAGGCTTTAAAACAATAGTAAGACCTCACCTGGACTATTGTGAACAGTTTTGGGCTCTTCATTTAAGAAAGGATGTGCTGACATTGGAGAGGGTTCACAAGAATGATTCTGGGAATGAAAGGGTCATCACATAGCTTCTGTATTCATTGGAAATTTAGGAGAATGGTGAAGAATCTCATTGAAACATTTTGAATGTTGAAAGGTTGTTTCCCATGGTGGGATAGTCTCAGACAAGTTGTCTAGGGCGACTTCAGGACCGAAATTGTACAAACATGTACAGATATTTTCAGAAAGATGGCGTGACTGTGCAAAGGAGTTAAGGCAGTCAAAATTTGAAAATCAAGATTTTCTTCATTAAAAATGGATAAAACTAGCACAAAGAAGCCAAGCCAGCTGAGAACAAAGATTGAAGAAGCTTCTATTCAACTGGGAATATTGGGTGAAAGTCTGAAAGGGAACAGTGCAAAAATGACAATGGGACTGGCAGAACTGGGGAGTCAGGTCAAGAATTGAACATCATTCTTGAAAAAATGAAGAATTTGAATAAACATTTCAAAAGTGTGTTGAAATGGTGATGGACATGACAGAGAAAATGACCGAAAGAAAATAAATTGTTGAAGACCTGATGGAGAGAATGGGTCGAGCTAAGAAAACACATGAAAAACAGCCAAAGAATGGGAGTTGGATAAACAAGGACTGCTGGAAAAAATTGACCATATGGAGAACTTTAGTCAACGGAATAATGTCTGAATTATTGGACTAAAGGCAGGAACCTTTTTCAAAAATGGATCCCACAAGTGTTGGGAGAAAACCCCCATACGAGATTGCTCACTGAACACTCGGACCCAGAAGAGCCGGTGATCAGAGACCAAGACCAGTTCTGGTGAGACTTTTAAACTACTAAGAAAGGCAGCGCATGATTACTCTTAAGCAGAATAATGGCCCAGTCGAGGTTGATCATGAAAAGGTACTATTTTTTCAAGACTTTAGCCTGATTAAACAAAGAATTTGAAGATGCGAAAAGTCAATCTTGACAAAATCAATGATATATCCCGTGACTGAGGGTCAAAGTAGTGGAAGGGAACTGTCGATTTTTCAAGACTAAGAACGAGGTGGAAGACTCTGCGAAATTTATATTAAAAAGAGATTCAGGTTGCTGAGGGAGAAGATGGTGAAAATATTTATTACATTACTATGATAAGTAATGTTTGTATTTATTTATTTTTGTTAAACAGTCTTATATTTAAAGAGCATAGAAATGCCCAAGGAGAGCTCAGGAAAAGTGGTAGGAGGGTGGAGACGCCGGTCTAAGGGGGAGAATGGTACCTGGAAAGGAGAAGAAAAAAAAGATGGTGCTAAAGGGAGGGGTTCTTATTCCTCAAGAGAATCTGCGGGTGTTTTTCTTAAAGGGGAAGGAACACGTTATTATTTAAAGAGCCAGAGATTTTACTGTTTGAAAAAAATGTTTTAAAGAAGAATATGGATAGAACATTAAAATTTATTATTTTTAATGTTAATGGAATTAACGGGAAGCAAAGAAAAAACAGGTCTTGGCATACCAAAAAAAAATTAAAGGCAGATAGTCTTTTTACAAGAAACACATCTTGCCAAATTGGAACATGAAAAAGAGGATGGGTGGGAAAAGTAATATCATCTTCATTTGGATCAAAAGCAAGAGGTGTAGTAATTTTAATTAATAAAAATATACCAATAATAATAGAAGAGGCATTAACTTGAGATTTGTAATGGCACATTATAAAATTTATGCAGAATCATGAACGTATACACCCCAAACTATGATGATGAAGGATGTCTTTGTAAAAACTGCAGAGATTTCGATTTGTGCTTAGATCCAATATTGGACAAATCACCGAGAACAATAACAAGGGTGAAAGCTGCAAAAATGACTATTATTTATGAAGGATTTAAATTTTATTGATATATGGAGGCAGTTCAACCTGTTAGAAAGAGATTCAAGGGTACATGATTCACATACAAGGATTGACTTATTTTTAATGTCTGCCCAGTTACAAAGTACAGTGGTAAAAGCAGAATATTTGACAAGACTTTTATCAGACCACTTGCTGTTAACAATAATGGAAAAACAAGAAAGTAGGTATAGATGGTGTATTAATGTTACATTATTAAAGAGGAAGGATATTTGTGAAAACAGTTTTCTAATATGGAGTATGCTTAAAGCTTATTTGAGGGAACGAATTATTTCCTATACAAAAAATCTTAGGAGAGAATATGCAAGAGAAGGTCGAGAGAAGGATATAACAAAATTGGAAAAGGACTATCAGGAGCAGAATAAAAAGTTACAATATGGTACATTACAAACATATAGAATGGGGGAAAATGATATTAAAAGCTAAACAAAAATATTATGAACTAGGTTATCTTGGCAGATTAAAGCAGAGGAGTCATCCAGAATGATAAATGCCATAGAAATTGATAGTATAACATATAATCAAAAAAAATACATTTAGACAACACTATATGAAACTATATCAATCAGAATTAGTAGGATATGGAAAAAATTTTTAAAAATGTTGAACTTCCTAAACTAGAAGAGAGAGAAAAGGATGACTTAGATGTACCTTTTACAGGGGAAGAAAAAGAGAAAGCTCTGGGTACTTTACAAGTGGGAGGAGATGAGTTCCCTCCTGAGTTTTAGAGACAATTTAAAGATTTGTTGATGCCTCATTTGATGGGTGTGTTGGTCGAGGCGGTGGAGACCCAAACCCCCCCCCCCGGAAACTTATTCAACTGCGAAAATTACAATGCTGCTAAAGAAAGGTAGAGACCCATTAAAAACCTCATTATAGAGATGATAACATTCTAGCAAAGGCACGAGCCAACAGATTGGGTGAGTATTTACCAACATTAATACATTCAGATCAGGTGGGATTTGTTAAAGGAAGACATTCTTCAAATAGTCTAGGTAGATTATTCAATATAATACATATGGCAAGGTTGAATACAAACATAACTATTTGTTTAGATGCAGAAAAGGCATTCGACCAACTAGAATAGTCTTCTCATATAAAATGATGGAATAATTTGGTGTAGGTAGAAAATTTATAAATTGTACAAAAACTCTATCATAAGCCACAGGCTAAAATTATAACTAATAACCAAATGTTATCTATTTTTCTCTTGAGTAGATCAAGTAGACAGGGGTATCCCCATCACTATTCATACGAACTATTGAACCTCTGGTGAAGACTATGAAGAGAGATCTGGGCATTAAAGGCTTCAAAATTGGACAGGAAGAACAAAATTAATTTATTTGCTGATTAAGTGTTATTGTACATGTTTGACCCAGACAAATCACTGATAAGATTACAAGCAATATGGAAGAATATCAGGATATAAAATCAATATGGGTCAAAGTGAGATAATGCCATTGCAGAACTTTTTGAAAGATACCAAAAAGGTAGTAGAATTAAATACATAAGAATAATTACATGATAATTTACATTAGTTTAATTATTTCCCTCTATTAGAAAAAAGACAAAAAGAAATGGAAAGATCTGCCGATTACATTAATAGGGAGGGTAAATTGTATAAAAATGAAGGTAATGCCAAGACGACTGTATCTCTTTCAATCATTGTCTATTGCACTAAAAATTTCTTGAAATTATTACATAATTGTTTAAGACAATTCCTGTTGAATAATGAAGTACCAAGAATTGCACTGAAAAAGTAACATGGGACTATAAACTGGGAGGACTTGGACACCTGAATTTTAAGAAGTATTATCTATCAGCACAAGAGATATTTATCATCTTTCTTTGAAGAAAGCAGTCCCCCTTCATGGATTCGAATTGGACTGAATTGAATAAAAGAGGAGACAACAAAGGTCTTTATTTCTAAGTGGAATGTTAAGTCAGTAACAAGAATTAAATCAATGTATCATGAAGAACACCATGATGTAAAAATGTACTACTGCCTATGAATCTGGGTAACAAAAGAAAAAGAATAAGATATGTTGATGATGGCTATATGGAAGGCTCTCTTATCTCTTTTGAAAAATTAAGAAATAAGTATGGAGTGGCTAATGGGACTTTCTCTAGTTAAGATCGCTCTTAAGAGAAAGGTGAGGTGCAAACTTGGCCCCAACTGAAATGAGTGAGATGAAATGAACAGTTTGGCTGGGGAATACACCTAAATTTATATATAAAATGTAGTTTGCCCACCAAAATGGAAGTGCAAAACCAGGTTTACAGAGATCGAGAGAGAGATGGGAGTCGGATTTAGGAGTTGCAATAATTGGTGTTTGGATATCATGACATCAATTATAAATGCAAGATACGGATTAGTACAATATAATTTCCTACACCAATTATATCTCACACCACAGAAGTTAGATCAATGAAAATCGGAAATATCGGAGATGTGGAATAGGAACATTTACACGTGGTCGTGTGTGAAGGTGAGTCCTTTCTGGCAGGATATTTCGGGAAACTATTGAAATAAGTAATAAACTAACTAAATTCCAAATTTCATTTGTTAAAATAGCTTTAAATGTGGCTAAGAAATGTGTAGCAATTTCTTGGAAATCCAACTCCCCTTTACCAAGAGCACCATGGAAGACAGAGATGAACAGTTGAGAGAGAGGGGAAGGGGGTGTGTGTGTGTGTCATACTCTCTCCTATACACACACATATATCTTGAAAATAGAAAACTTTGATATGTATATTTATGGAAATAACAAAATAAAATATTCATAAAGTTTAGTTGTGATCTTACTCTAAATTATAATTTTTATTATTAAAGGAAAGGGATTACATTCTTACTTCAGGTCGATGTTTTGATTCTCCAAAGACTCGATGGAAGCCAAATATTTCCTCTGGAGATTGCCTATATCTGTCTTGTGGAGTCCTTCAAATTTGGTCAGTTTCACTTCCTGAAAATAGAAATGGATTTTGTAAATTAGGGCAGACACCGTTCTAAATCTGTGACATCCAGAGAGGGATGTGCCCATTGAGAGGCTATGTCTACTATGCATTAGGGAGAACCAGTGGCTACATTTACATCCTCTGCTCAAAACTCCATCATCAACAAGAACATTGTGTTTACTTTGAAAAATACATATTTATACTTTTTTTTGCAAAGTAGCAAAAATTCCAGCAATATGATCATCTTGTCATGGTTTTACAATCTTTTCGTGGGCTAGATCCAGCTCACTACCCAGACTTGTTGGAACTACTTTCCATGCGTGCAGAGCCCATCACACCTAACGGTGTCCAGCAAGGCAGAGCAGACTGCAATTGGTGAGAGGCCCCATTTCATGCTTTCCTGGTGTAAAGCAGAGGTGAAGGCTGTCAGATATCCCAGGTCATTTTAGACCGGAAGCCAATGTTTCTTTTGGTAGTGTCAGCTCTTTTATCCCTCACCAATGTGAGCAAAATTTATCTTCCTTATTTCCTCTTGCTCCAATGATGGTAAAATGTTATCTGCCACTTCAAACAGCTGGTTCCCTTATGAAATAGAATTTAAAGCTCAGGAATTTGTCGAACTGAAATTAGATAAAGCAGCAGGTGGTCACTGGTGTTTCTGACCCATTTTAGAAGCAGCCTTAACTGTCATGTTTTGAATGTCCATTGAAGAGCCACTTCCTCCAAAATTCTGGATGTTCCTGAAGACGCTGCAAAGCCTTATTCCCAAGTACTTAGTGTAGTGACTGCAGTGCAAATATTTACATACAAGATCAATACAATTTGCCAACCCTCCTAAAAAGGGTAAATGTAACTATATTAACAAAATATCAACCCTTTTCCAATAAGCTAATGGAATCCTCAACATCTACCTGTGTGTCGCAGACCATCGCTTAAATGGTGCCTACATTGGGAGGTTATCCCATGATCTCCTGATGTGGGGCCAAATAAAAGAAACACAAAAACTGCTCAAATCCGGAGGCACTCAGTGGGTCAGGTGGCACCTCAAGGTGAAATGAACAATCAATGTTTCAGGTCAGGACTCGTCGTCAAAACCTTCTGGCACTTAATAACGGGTCCCAACCTAAAATGCTGACTGAACATTTTAACTCATGGATCCTGTCTGACCTGCTAAGTCCCTCAGCTTCTCTTGTTCATGCAAACTCAGCTCCTGCTATGCTATTCACAATTTGTAATTCTGAACCGTTACTAAACTGGCCATTGCTTCCCAAGACTCATAATGCTCACACAAAATTGATCAAACTTCTGATTACCATCGACTGTAGCTGTCCCATGACATTGTTTAGGTGTTCAGTCTGTTGCAATAGCTCTTCTGTCTTCTTTTCCAGTTGTTCCTGCAGATCCTATAAAATCGAATTAGGTCAAATGTTACCATGTTTTGCACTATAAATTACCCTGCCACTGAACAATTCCTCCTCAGAATTCTTTATGGGGACAAAGACCATCAAGTCATTTCTATTCCTGTTCATTTATCCTATGTCCTGGATGGGATTTTGCTATTATGAAAGAATAATGGTGTGCAAAACTATTTAGACAACTTTGAATTCCTCTCAGCTTGGGAGTTTTCTGTGCAAAATGTAGAGGTGGGACCTTTTAAGTCATGACTGACCAGAGCTGTTTTTAGTTGCAAGCCCGGTAATTTTACAGGCTGCAGTACAAAACCTCTCTTATGATTAAACAATATTTTGAAGAAACAAGAATAACAGTTTGATTTGTGATTTGCAGTAGCCACCTCTCGCTCTCCAGCCGGAGTCAAACAACTTAGAAAAAAAATCCAAAACCTGAATAGGAAAATATAATTTGGTTCATAAAGTCCCAGAACAATGTAAAATTGGTTACATTCAACCAATTTCCGCTGCAATATTTCAATCTAATACATCTCTACCAAAACGCATGTGTGTACAAACTCCCATTTCCCTGCTCATCTCGGCAGCCGAGAGTTGATAAAATTCCTTATCTATATCCTAACCCTTAATATTCCAAACCACGCAAATAAGATTGCTCTAATAAAGTCAAACTTCTACAGCACAGAAACAGGCTCTTTGGCCCAATTTAACCAAGCTCTTCCCATTTATCAGCCAGCACCAATATTATCAAACTCCAAGTTCATTTCTCCATGCTGCAACCATGTCATAATGAATCTCACTGAAGGAAAATTATTTTGTATTTTTACTTTGTACCAACTGATCTCTTTGAAACGGAATTTCTTTGTCTGGCTTGATGTACAGTGTCTGGGTCGTCCAGCGGGAATGCTTGCCAAACACAACCTTCTCACCGTACTCACCGTACATGCGACAACTGAACTTGAAGTAAAACACGAAAATCTGTAGACACCATAGTTTAAGTTAAAACACAATGCTGGAGAAATTCCACAAGTCAAACAATGTTTCTCCAGATTCTAAATTGATTTTTTTAAAAATTAGACACACAAAACTGCCCTATGAGTCTGTGTCGCCCAAATTACACCCCATTAACCTACAACCTAGTACATTTTTGAAGAGTGGGAGGAAACCAGACCATCCAGAAAAAATCCATGCAGACACGGGGAGAACATACAAACTCCTTAAAAACAGTTAAATCTTTCCCCTCTCACCTTAAATTTACCCTCTAGTTCTGGGTTCCCCTATCCTGTAAAAAAGCTATGACTACTTTTATCTATGCCCCTCCTGATTTTAAGCCTCGATAAGGCCTTCCAAGCTCCATGGAGAAATGTCCCGGCCTTCTCATATCTCAAGTCTATCAGCTATTTTTGATCACTGCAGTCCATGTTGCTGATGCCATTCTGAATCCTAGTATTTCTTATTCCCTCACTTCCCTTAGTGTTCAAAACTCCATTAATCTCAGCCACCTAAGCACCCACATCGTTCGAAGATAGAGACTCCAACCCTCCCTCACAATTACTTCTAATCCTGATCTTGCGCCAGCTTCTTCTATAATTCCAGTGAGGAAAGAGCCCATCCAACACCCTCAGAATCTTGAGTTTCACTGTGATTGCTACTCAGTCCTCACCCATGTAATCTTATCCAATGAACTTACAGGGTACCAAGTCCAAGGCAGTACATCCTTGGGTACAGTGACCAACATTACACAGACCAAGGTGGAACTCCCACTTGCTAGCCATTTTAACTCTTCATGCACAGACACACCTGACTTCAGACTCGGCCATTGCCAGGGTGAGGCTACATTTGAAGAATGACCCATCATTCTTCTTGTACAGCCTTAACCCCAATGGCATTGGCTGTATTTAAGACAGATCAACAGGTTATAGGGAGAAGGCCGGGCAGTGGGGCTGAGTGGGGAAATGGATCAGTGCATGATTAAATGGCGGGGCAGACTTGATGTACTGAATAAACTATTTCTGCTCCTTGGTCTTCTTCAGGCAACTCCACCACTATCCAGTTCCACTGTTTCCATATCTCCTTTACTTGCTCCCAGTTCTCATCGTTTTCTGTAACCTTTTTCCCTTGCCTCATTTCCCCTTCCCCATCTCTCCACCTCTTCCACTTTCATTTGTCCAAAACCTGATCACTTGATCTCCCCTTCTCACTATAATCTCGTAAAGTGTCCCAACTCAAAACATTGACTGACTGTTCCTCTTTGTAGCTGCTGCCTGTCCTACTGAGTCCCTCTTTGTTCACAGTACTCCTCAGTTGCATTATCTTGATCAACATTATTCTGAATAGTTGTTGGCCGTACATGTTTATACCTGTATCTTCTGCTTTGATTTGCTTAGCTCATCAAGCGTGCCAGAGATGGCCCTGTACTTGCCAGCAGCTTCCTAAAAAAGGAGAATCAAAGAGCAAATCAACAATTAAAAGATTAACAAACCTCAGCTAATCAAACTGAAAAAATTGCAACTAATTGAATGGAAAAACAGTTTGCATGTAATACAAAAAGATAGTTGTAGTTTTAAGTTCACATCCAGTTACATTTGCCAAACATCCAAGATTTTTTTTAACCTTCAATTTGAACAGTAGTATATTTTGAAGTGAGTGTAAACAGGAAAATTCCCCACTTTGTAGGGTTAGAGAATTTAAATTGGGACAGATTTTTAAAAACTACAATGACAAACAACATCGGCGATAGCTTGGGTTAACAGCGTAGAAGGCACGAGATCAATTCAAACCAATCCCTGATTTAAAATGCGCGTGGCTTCCCTTTGATATCCCAATGCTCACCAGTAATAACTGTCCTATTCACTGTCTAGGCTCAACTCTGAACAGTAACACATCGCAGTGAATGGTTCACTTCACCTCATGGTGAATTGGTGCATCTATGTCATAAGGTCATTGACTTCCTTCGGTTAACAGGACACATCATGCATTAAGAATCACTCTTCTTCCTTTCTCCCTTAAGTGGGATGTAGAAGTGAAGCACCTCAAAGAGTGGAAGTCGATTACAAAGGCTGATTTTTTTCTTGATTTTTTTTTCCTTTACCATCTTCTGTCTTTTTATTTTGATTTTCCTTGGTGTTTGGGGAGGGAGGGGAATTACAAAATTGATATTTTAAAGGAACCAATAAACTCAAAAACACGCACTAATGGGATTTAAACTCAACTTTTTAGCAATGCAATAAGCCATTGATTCAGGCAAATAAAAATACAGAAGCTTTTGGGACATCTGCCTTGGAATGCTCAGCCAAAATAAGGGTTGCCATCTGGCCCATCTATTCCAAATTTCTTTGTTGATGTTAGTTTCAAAATGGTATCATGTTTAATAGGATGAAGATAGTAAGTTAAAAAGTCATTTGTACCAAAAATGTCATTTTAAAAAAAAATTTATCCTAAATTCAGAATTGCAAAACCATAGCCTTCACTTGATTAGGATGTGTAACCTACACAGACCACAATAACATACAGCACGGTAAATACATCACTTTTATAATGTATCCTCTGATCAGAAAAAGGTGCAGAAAAGTTACGCCGCCTTGTGTTGTATGAGCTGGACACAATTCTGGGGTGGTGTTGCAGCATCAGCGATTGGGACCGTCTTTCAAATCCCATGCTGTCTGTAAGGAGTTTGTACGTTCTTCCCCGTGTCTGCGTGGGATTCCTCCCATCACTCAAGTTGTAGGCTAATTGGGTGTAATTGAGCAGCACAGGCTCATGGACCGAAATAGCTTGTCACCATGCTCTACGTCTAAATAAATAATAATAAAAGTAGAAAAATATTCTACCAAAAATAATAAAATAAATTTTTAATTTGTGGAAAACCCATTCAGCTGATCAAAACTCATAAGCAGAATTTTAACTCTGCCAATTAAACACCCAGGTGAATATGTATACTGGATAATAGAATATCATTGCATTAGATGGTGCTTCACAGCTTTGGAATTATAAAGAGTTTCCTAATTCTAGTCAATCTTTCATAGATTCAGACATTTAAATTAAATGTTACCTTTGGAGGAAGGACACAGAAGAATTATGTATGTTAAACAGGAAAGTCTGCAGACACTTGTGATTGTAGTGCAATACACTAAAGTGCTGGAGAAACTCAGCAGGTCACACGGTATCTACAGGAAGCATAGGGTACCCAACGTCTCGAGGTCTCCATTCAGAGACCTACCCCCTCCCCTATCACTCTCTTCTGCCCTCACACCCATATCCACCCAAGACTTCTTCCCTGTTGGCCTATGTTCCTGCCACCTTTTTATTCAGATGCCTGCTTTTTGCCTAAAGAGCTCGGGCAGGAAACGTTAGTTACCCTTTGCCTCCTCAAGATGCTGCGTGACCTGCTGAGTTTCTCCAGCACTTATGCTTAAGTTATTAGTACTGTACAAGCCAAATGATGGCAAGGAAAAGATAATCATCTTTATATCTGATATATTTGTGTTGTATCATTCCACTCAAATAAGCAAACATTTCATTTGTTGAAATTACTTTAAACCTTTCTGTTCATTTCTCCCAGCCGATCCCATATTCAGAAGGTATGACTTGCCTCCATTTCAATTTTGTGCTTCTCATGCATGGAATTAATCTGTTCTTGGAATTGCTCTTCCATTATTTTGTTCTCTAGGTTGCCCTTATTTTTCAAAGCATTCTCTGTGAGAAAAAAACAGAATGAAAATCATGTGGGTTGCCATGCAGCAATTTTGCTCTGTGCAGAGATAATCCCTGGAGCTTTCCCAGGTTTGCAGTTAACTTCAGCCCTGCTTCAGGGATATGCATTCCACTCTGAGCCATTACTGAGGACCTGAGCTCAAGAAGGCAGCCAACATCATAAAGGACCCCCAAGCACCCTGGTCACATCTTACTCCTACCTTCAGGAGGTACAGAGCTTGAAGATCAGCACCTCCAGGTTCAAGAACAGTTTCTTTCCAACAGATATCAGGCTCTTGAACCTCCCCAACTACACTAAATATAAACTACTCAGATAAAGAAAAGGCCAAACTCTATTACAGAAGTTGCCCAAAAATCTGGATGTCAATTCTCGACCACCTGAGTATCTGGACTTTTAAAAACTCTCCAACCTTTTTATTTAGCGGGCTTTTGCGTGCATATGTAAGTGTCACGGATGCACAGTGGTAACTATATATAACATTAATACAGTATTTACAAACCCATAATCATGGATCATGAAGCAGATAAACTTCACGGTGTAAAGAAAAAGAACAATCCAGCTAAAAGGTGAGGTGAGCAATACTGTTCTAATGGAAACATACAACATCAGATAGTCTACAATTTACAATATAAAAAGACTACTGCAGAAAAGTCCATGGAAATGGTTATTAAATTTGTGGAAAAGATCTATGGGTTCAGTCTTCATGAAGTCATGCACACAAACACATGGTGCAAAATAATCTTATAACAATAGAAAGTCTTAAACAAGATAATATACAGAAGTATTTAAAGAAAGCAAAAGAAGCGTCAAGCAATACAGAAGATAGAGAAGAAGCTGCAATGTTCCATCTACATGCAGTGCAGCTTTCGTCCTCCTCAAACTTTAATTTTTAAGGTACTGCCCGAGTATCCCGAAACTTCTACTACATTACAATGCCACTTTCTTTCTCGCACTCTGGTAACTGTTTATCTTTTGTATTTATAATATACTATTGTCATTGTCTTTTTAAAACTAAGTACAATACTTGTTTGGCTGCTTTAAGTAAGAATTTCAATGCCTATGAACATTGTACATGACGATAATCTCATGATCATTATTAATATGAGCTAAGATTAGTTAAGAAAAGATGCATTTTAGATTTTTTTAAGCTAGACAGGATCCTCTTGCAAAATTTAAATAAAAAGATTTGCTTTTTTATCTTTTACCAGCTTAGCATACAGTACATCTTCGAATATATCCACTAAATCAATACCCTGACAACACAGCCAATTTCTCCGTGCCAATTAAGCTATTTGCGCACTCTGGGCCCAAATCCCTCTATACCTTTCCCACACCTGGACCCATTTAATTTTTTTCTTTTACAAGCTGTTGTTGTCTCTGCCTCTGCCAGCTCTTTCCAGATACCCACTACCTTCTATGTGCTGTACATAAACTCTTAATCCTTGTACGTGTAGAAGAGTTGACTAATGAGGTAATTTATCAGAATTTAAGAATTCTGGCTTCCTTTTCTTTTTTTTTTCGGCCAAACAGCTTCTTTCTTGGTAGAGGGTTTAGATTTCCCTTCTTTTTATAATAAAATATCAATAGAATATAATCTGTTTGATTAAAATATGGGGTACCTTGGATGTAATGATATGATTTAAGTGTAATGTATCTTTTTGAATTTTTACATATATCCATTTGTACTCTGTATTTTTGGATGGGAAATTTCAATGTTAATAAAAATATTGAAAAATAATTCTTGCACATTCCATAGGACAATAAAATATTGTTTTTCCATTCATTATTGGAAACAAGCTGCAAGAGGAAGTTATAGAAGTAGATATAATTTTGATATTTCCAAGATAATATGGTCAAATATATCAGTAGGAAAGTTGGCAGCCCAGACTGCCAACTATGTCAGCATGGACAAGTTGGGCTGAAGGGCCTATTTCCTCTTATGAGCAAGTTAACAAAGCACTACAGCCAATCAGCCTTTGTAGTCTCTAATTCCCTTTCCACCCAGAGTAAATAAACAAGCTAATTAAAATGGGTGGGGAATTGTTTTTCCCCCATCCACGGTGGTCAGTGGCTGGTGGCTACAACCGAAGCAGCAGAGTTACCAGGATGGTACGTTCATCACGAAAATCTGAAGACACCATGGTTGAAGTAAAAAACACAAAAAGTTGGAGAAACTCAGCAGGTCAAACAGTATCCTTACGTAGCAACGGTAAAAATACATAACTGACGTTTCGGGCTTGAGCCTACGTGGTCAGAGCCGTAGTATTATTAGCTCAAGGGCTCCATTATTGATTATAGTTTACATACTGTTAGGTCTGCTTTGTTCATGAATGAGTGAGTCAGACACCAGTCTGAGTCGAAATCAAGGTTCTTTATTGCCGGATTGTAACACTTGCAACTAACAGTGTTAGTTGGAGAAGGCGCATTCTGCCGTTATCAGCAAGTGGTGCTTTTTATACCTCAGGATACGTACTTAGTAAATTATCATACCATGACACTGTCCAATGAATAAACTGTTGCTATCCTTCTCTGCTAGCTTCCTGCACATCAATTTGTCATCCCCACTCTTATCTTGAGAGTACAAGGTCACAACTGCATCTTGTTACGGCCCAGCACTGGGTGACTCCTTCTACATTCCCAGCTCATGATGTTTTTACCTAACAATACCTACAAGTACAGCCCTTCATTCCCCGCGTCACGACGTACCTGCCCAAACTCTCCCTAATTTCCACTGTAACTCATGCTTTTCTCCCCCTCAATGAAACAGTTAATTACCCTGCAGGGTCAGCTCCATTATCTTATCTGATTCATGCTTCTTGTTCAGTTCAGCTTCTCTCTGTGACCATCTTTCATTCATTTCTTCAACGATGGATTCCTGGGTTAGAAAAAAATCAACTCAGACTCAACATTGCTAACAAGGAATACATTTCAAAAAGGTTCTAAATGACATGGTTAACTTCTGTCTTCAACAGAATTCTCTCTCTCTCTCTCCCAGAGAAAAGCCAGTTGATTCTCCCTACTTGCAAAACCATACGACCTTTCTAGAAAAGCAAACTGCATTCAGACAGTCTGCAAAACCGGACCTAATCTTCGAGTCTGTTCATCTGTTTTGAAGTGTCTGTGTGTGACCTAACTAAAAACCCCACAATCTATCTACTTTAAAACTTATCTATATACAATATAAAATAGCAATCCGTCACAATGGTGTCGATTCCCTCCAGCTACTCATCATTTGCTCATTATTTAAAACAGAGTTGATGTACAAAGAAATCTTGTACACCACTCACTGAAAGCAAGCACTGAAGAATGGTATGTGGGCTATCAGATTTAGATTTTAAATTTTATTGTCAAAGAGTACATATCTTGTCTGGTTGGAGTCTGGAACCAAGGTGACATTCTTGGGATATAGGAAAATACATTTATAAGTGAGATGATGACTTCTTAACTCCAAGGTTGGTCAATGCTTGGAATTTGGCACCATAGAGGGTGGTGAAGGCTATGTGTATATATTTATTTCTGGATTCATGAATGAATATATTTCCAGACACAAAAGGCATCAAATGGATACAGGGAGGGTGGGGAAACAGGGTGGGACAGAGCGGGAATATTGTGCTGAGATAAAGGCTCAAATTTTGGTCATACTCAGTGAAGACGTAATGACCTCCTCCTATTGTCTCTAACTCCACCACCTCTTTATTCTTGAAGCACGAGTCAGTTGATTCTAGAATATGGATGCATTCTTTTCCCCCACCTGATTCCATCCTCTTCTACCTACATTTCACAACAGGATCTCCTTCCCATTTGGTCCCATCTGTTCTTCACCTCTCCCCTATAGTTTCCATTCTCTCACCACCTCTATTTGTCAGATTCCAGGGTTGATAGTTTTTGTTTCCATTTATCACCTTCCTCTAGTGTCATCCTGTATGAATGATCTTCCCCCACCCTCTTTGCCTTTAGCATCTGCCAATCAAGTGCCTTTGTCATCCTTCAGCTCTCCCAGTTTTTCCAATCACTTCTAACCTTTTCCATCCTGCCTTCATTATCCTGGCCTTGATAAAAGATTGATTGGTATATTGACCACTGATGCCGCTTGGCCTGCTGAGTTCCTCCTGCAAGTTTTTGTACTCTTTATCCTTTTAGCTATTACCCCCTCTAGAAACTGATTAGATACCCCACAAACGACTGGAGTATTGTTGAAGCAGAACACGCCTGAATGGTAACCTACGCACTAGTCACTGCACTGCAGAGCACAGCTAATTGTTGCTCGAAAAATTCAATATACACTCAATACAATGCCAAGAATTCTTTGTCATTTACCTTGTAGGACATAAATGCAGCTTGTGCATTATCAAATCGTCCTTTTAGCTCAGCTGTGGAATAAAAGGAGGGAAAATTTTGAGGTTGGAGCTCTTGGCCATTCAAAGTCAAAGTTTGATCCAGGTAATAAATGTACAGCATTTCAGACCAGTTAAGAACCTTCCCAGAACACATCAATCTAAGTAGCGCATATATACCCAAAGTAGTATATATCAATCTGGTCCAGATGTTGCCCAACCATGTCAAACTAGTCAAGAATTTCCATGCAATGGTCAGATTTATGAAGGGAAAGTGTAACGCCAGACTAAGATTGGTACAATTTCTTACACCAATTACATCTCACACCACAAAAATTACATAAAGGAAAACCAAGGATTTTGGAAAAGTGCTTTAGGTGCGAGTTAGAAATTGATACTTTTATACACTCCACATGGACCTGTGCGAAGGCGAGACCTTTTTGGCTTGAATTACCTAACATATTAACTACGATTAAGGGAGTAGACTTCCTGCCGGAACCGAAGTTGTATTTATTCAGAAACTTGGACGATGTAGGCAGAAAATTAACAAAATTCCAAATTACGTTTGTAGACATTGCCCTGCCAGTAGCAAAAATAAAATTGCATTGCGATCACCTGGAAGTCTGACTCCCTTCTGCTCATCATTCAATGGTCCATGGAGATACACAGCTGCGTGCCCATATAATTTAAGAAATGAGTATGATACTTTTGCCAAAATATGGTATCTAGAGTACTTTGGCGCCCAGTTATTATAACAGCCCACAGATTGAAAAATCTGATAAAACATTTAAAGACCACAGCAGTGAAGCACCTCAAAGTATGGTGTATGAAGTATTAGAGAGACTGGAGGCACACTGAATTTTTCTTTATTTTTCCTTTATTATTTTCTGTCTTTTCAGTTGTTTTGTTTTCTTTTGATGTTTGATGGGGAGGGAGGGGAATTACAAGTGAATTGAAATTGTATTGAAATTCAGAAGCAATTTGTACTAAGAATGTGTAAATATGTTAAAAATGACTGTGTTTTCAAAATGTGTTTGTTTTGAAAAAAGGAAAAATAAAATTTTCAAAAAATAATTTCCATTCAAGACACACACAGTGCACCCGGCCTTTAACTTAGTGGTTGATGGTACTATCCAAGGGGTCGAAAAATGCCAGGGGGTTGATAAACGCCGAGGAAGTCCATTGAACTTTTGGGGTCAAATGAATTGTCCAGCCCGAGGTCCCCACTCTTGCCTGGGAGTTCGAGGCGACTTCTTCGATGTGGACAGCACTGAACCAGAATCCAGCTGCAGCTGATACTGACGACTTGGACCCCACTATGTTTGGCATCTTCCCGGCCAAAAACAAAGAATTGTCTTTACTGTTATTGTAATCACTTGCTAGCTTGTTATAAAGTCTTAGTTTTATTTTCAAGTGTGTAACAAAAATCTACTTAATTATTATCATTTTTTTTGCACATGCTTGGGGTCTATGAGGAATCAAGGATTCCATGAAGGGGGTCAATGGTCTTAAAAGTTTGGGGACCCCATGGGATGTGTATCAGAGGGAGCACAGAAGCCATGTGTCCAGTCATTTCCCTCACGCCTTTTACTCTGATGGACTAGTTTCCCATGCACCTTATTAGACCAAACTAATACCTCATGCACCATACCACTCCAGATCTAGAAAACGGAAACATGAGGCTGTGACTTGATCCATGCAGTTCACCAACATATGTGGTCAAGAGAGCTTCGTGCAAGAGAATGCTTCACTGCTCTGAACAAGGACTAGATTTGTGACAATTCAGCAGAACAAAGAAACTGTTTCTTTTTCGGTGAGATACAGAACGACTGGGAATGCTGAAGTCATTACTGAGTAAAGCACACCCATGTGCTTGTGCTTCACTGGTATAAAGTGCTCTCAAATCTTACCCAGAAATCCTCAGCTGGCAACACTCACTCAAAGCCAAAGTTTCTTTGAGCTTACCACTGCTTTGTAATCTCTTAATTAACTTCTCTTTGCATAAGAGTTTAAAATATGGTTTGGCAACTATAAGTTGAAAACTTGGAAAACGTCTCCACACAGCCCAGTTGTGACAAGCAGTGTGAAGGGCTCCTACCGTACTTCTTCTCTGCTTCCATCCTGGTCTCCACCATCGCCTCTTCAAACTTTTCTTTCAGCACCTTGATTTCAAGTGCATGGGTGGCCCCAATTTCACTGAAACCAAGAAATCTGTGTTCACAGTGTGGCCTTTTCTTTGTCTCCCTCTGTTTAGCAGGGTAAGTGGTCCTCCAGTCCTATAAAGCATCCTCCCCCATTCCAAAACACTTGTATAGATGCACCACGGAAAGCACCATGTCCAGATGCATAATATAGGAACTGCCCTGCCCGAGATTGCCCAGAGTTCTGAACTCAGCCTGGACCATCGCATAAATCAACTTCCCCTCCATCGACTCCATCTAATCTCCCCCTGACTCGGAAAACCTGTCAACATATTAAAAGACCCATCCCTACTCCTCCCTCCTGTCAGGTGCAGATACTTGGGCTTGATAACCCAAACATCCAGATTCAAATACAGGTTCTTTCCTACTGTTATTAGAGCTCTCTTTACCTTGCACTCTTTGACTTACTGCACTTTTATTTTATAATTTGACTTCCTGCAGTACTTAAATATGAGTTGATTTGTCCAGATAGCACTGAAAACAAAGCTTTGACCGTATCTCAGTACACACAATGATAAACCGTTCAATTCCAACATGAAGTTCAGCTTACTTTTTAACGTTAAGGGAAACATTGAAACATTTGGTATGGGTGTCATGGTAATTCATCAACCTGTGTCAGCTGTCGCATGCAACTCCCATGCACATTCCACTCTCAACATGGATTCCCTCCGCCTTTGAAGGAACATCTTAAACACCCATTTAACCCGTCATATTTTTGAAGTCCTACCTCATGGCTTCCTCGTGCTTCTTCTGCAACAACAACTCTGCCTCCTTGCTTTCGTTCTGAAACTGGAAGCAGTAACATGCAGTGAGAAGACCTCTCCCCAGCACACCAAGGGAACTCCTGGATGCTTACTCCAACCAGATGCTTCATCCCAGAAACCACTTGTAAACAAGTGAGAGGTGATCAAACAATTTACACAACAGTGTCGGATCACATTCAATTCATTCAGGCAACCAGACCGTGAAGGGTGACTACAAAGAAACAGACCATTTCTGCTGGTCAGGCCTAAGACAGTATGTAGGCTTTAAACTTCCTTCCTCTCACCCAATTAGCGTATCTTCCTTTCCCCCTCCTCCCCCATGCACACTTGTAGTTTGTAGACATAAGGCACTTTCAGGTGGCCAATTGAGCCGCTTGTAAAGCCATATATTTTGGTAAAATGCAGCTGTGGGAAGGCCACGTGAATGCACAGGAGGCACCTGAAAGGAGAGTTTGGGAACCCTCCTCCGAGAGGGATAATCCCCGCAGCAAAGTGCCCCCCCCTCCCCCAGCCCACCGGAATGCAGCTGCTTATGATAGTCAGCTGGCCAGCACCTAACAGCTCCTCTTCCAGTCCCCACACTGTCGAGCAGCCGGTGAGGCTATCAGCGCAGGGACGTCCCCAAACTGATCCCGCTGCCCCACTCTTTCTCCACTCACAAAATCAGTCCCCACACTATTGAGCAGCCGGTTGGTGCGAGGTGTCCCCGTACTGTCGGGACTGATTTCGGGAGTGGGAAGAAGGGGGCGAGAGCGGCCGGCGGGGGAGAAGGGGGCTGGCCGAAACAATGCCGGTACCTGACTCGAGCGCCTCCTTCTCCCCTGCCGGCTGCTCCAGCCCCCATACTCGCCTGCCGGCCGCTCCAGTCTCCTTCTCCCCCACTGGCCACTTCAGCCCCGTGAGTGGGGAGAGAGCGGGGTAGCGGGATCAGTGTAGGGACGTCCCGCGCTGATAGCCAGCCATCCTGAATTGACAGCCCAAGGGACAGGAGCCAGAATGCGCTTTCAGCTTTCAACACTGCCACCTGAACTGCAATTTAAAGGGCCGCTTCTGCTTCTTCAGGCGCATTCTTAGCGGAGAATGCACCTGAAAAAGTCTACAGGTTCTTTTCACCTCATCCATGCCACGTATTAGCAACTTCCTCCTCGACCAAACGCTCTGGGCAGGGATGCTTCTACTGGGTTACCTGTCGCATTATTTCTCAAGCTGTGGTCTGGATTGAACTCTGCTCTCTGGAACCATGAGACATCAGCTTGGCTCACTGTGCTAGTGTTCTGGCCTAAATGGACTCATGAAGCAAAAACTGGATTTACTGAAAATCTTTTCTCCATAAAGATATAGCATGGTATGGGAGCTGCTCTGTGTAGATCAGAAGAAGCGATAGAAGGTGATGAATGCAGCTTGTATTACCACACTAATCTCCTTCCCCTCCAAGGACTCCCATCTACATGTACCTCTGGCAAGAAAAGGCAGCCAACATACCGAAGGATCCACTCCACTCTGGACACGCTCTTTTCCCTTCATCTACCAGAACTTCCTCCACCTCACAACTCAGCTTGAAACACAGGGTCCTAAACTGCATTCTCCACGGATTGGCTGTTCTATGCATGTGTTGACCAGCTGGACTGCTTGGAAATGGGAAAGTGGAGAACAATACGCACAATTAATGGTTGATGGTCAGTAAGGGTCAAATGGCCTTTTCTGTCCTGCATGACTGTTCCAATGCTCACTGAGTGCGACAGTAACTCCTACCCATCATAGTTAAGACACAGAATCCACCACTTTCATCGGCAGATGACAGCATTTAAAACAGGTGACCAACATTCCATACACAGCTCTACCCTGAGTTGAAAGGAATCTAACACATGGGAGGAAACTGCAGCGAGCAGTGAATGTGGCTCAGACTGTCAAATCAATCTCCCACACCATCAACACTTCCCGCTACCTCAGAAAGGCAGGTAACATTCGAAAGGATTCACCCCACCCCGTCTGCACTCCCTTCACCCTCCTCCCTTTCGGGAGATTACACTGCATCAGATTCAAGGACATCAGAATGACACACTTGTTGGCCTGACTCCGTTTGAACTCATCTCTCTGGACTGTGTACTTATGTATGGATAGACTTGCTAGATAGTGTTGGAACCAAAGGGTTAAGTAATCATGGAAAATATGCCTATGTACTATTCATTATGTATTCATTAATACAACATTGAACCTCTTTCTGGGGGCTCCACTGTTCTTGAACTTTAGTTTGAAGTGAAGGTTGAGCTTGCAGCGAACAAGCCGATGGTCAGTGTGGTATTCCGTGCTGGGCGTGACCCTGGTGTGGAGCACGTCTCATTTGCCTCTTCCTCGCACCAGAACGTAGTCCAGGAGGTGCCAGTGTTTGGATCGGGGATGCATCCAGGTAGTCTTCAGGCTGTCTCTCTGCTGGAAAAGGGTGTTAGTAATGACAAGCCGCTGTTCTGCGCAGAATTCCAACAGGAGGCGCCCGTTGTCATTGCACTTGCCAACACCATGCTTGCCAAGGATTCCTGGCCAGGTTTCTGAGTCTTTGCCGACGTGAGCGTTGAAGTCGCCAAGGATGACAACCTTGTCGGCTGTAGGGGTGCATTGGATGAGGTTGCGCAGATCAGTGTAGAACTTGTCCTTTTCTGCTGGTTCCGCCTGAAGGGTTGGAGCATAGACACTGATGAGAGTGATGCGTCGCTTGTTTTGAAGGGGGAGTCGCATGGACCTGATCCGGTCCGAGTGGCCTGTCAGGAGGTTTTCAAGTTTGGAGGCAATGGAGTTCTTGACCATGAAGCCAACACCAGAAAGGCGTCGTTCAGCCTGAGGCTTGCCAGACCAGTAGAGTGTGTAGCCCGTGCCGTGTTCTTGGAGGCTGCCTACATCTGCAAGGCAGACTTCGTTGAGAGCGGCTATGTTGATGTCGAGTCTGAGTTCATGTGCGATGAGGGCAGACCAACGTTCAGGTCGGTGGCTGTCAGCCTTGTCTAGCATGGTTCTGATGTTCCAGCATGCTAGCTTGAGTTTGTGCCCATCTTTTGAGGGGGAGGACGTGGACCTGTCCTCGGTCCTGCGCAAAGGAGGTTTTGGGTGGAGTGCAGTGTGCGCAGTACTGGCCCAACCTTTTACACCCATGGTTCGTGTGCCGTGGCCAAGCAAGCTGGGACGTAGCAGCGAGGTCCTTGGGTCATAGGTTTTATATCGGAGTGACCTTCTCCTATGCAGGTTGCTTAACCGGGCTGAAGAGGCCTGCCTCCCCTTTTAGGTCGAACCATTTCTGGAGATCTATGACCGCTGTCCCCAGTTATGGAGTGGTGCGCCCTGGAATCGGCCTGCGTGCGTTTACTCCTGCTGCGGCCGAGTAAAGGGGATGCAGCATTGGTTGAGGATCAGAAAGAAAAGTTCTAGTACAAATTTTTTTTTTAAGACTGGAAAGAACTCTGCAATGAAGTTCACAGTTGTTAGTGTTTAGATTATTGGTTTTTGAGGTGTGTATTAAACTCTGAAATATACTAAACAGTTCTCATTGACCGCTCTCGGCCCAGGGCTCGGCTGCCAACAGTCGGGCTGTGCGGGCTGCCGGGGTTTGCCTGGCGATGGCGGCCTGTGTTCGGTGCTCGGTCAGCGGTGCGGGCAGGCCCGGTCTCAGCTGGCTGTCTCTCCCCGCGATGCAGCCGTTACCTCAGGCGGACTCAGGCAGGACCTCAGGCCCCCATTAATCCATTACTATGTAACAATTTACTATTTACTTCAATTATACTGTTTAAGGGAAATATTAATGCCATTAAGTAACAGCCACAGTATGTAGAGTTGGCTGATTATAGTATGTGTAGAATTTGCTGCCTCCAAATACAAAAAGAGAAAATACTTTCATCCCCAAGGTTACACTGCTAATTGTAAAGCACACATGGGAGAAAAAGGATAGCAGATAGAAGTTAGACAGGATGAGGTTGGAGGAACCATAGGGACAGTGATTTATTCTGAAACAGGCCGGTGACAGGAAGATAAGTGGATTGCAAGGATAAGTGATAAGAGTACCAAGACTGAGAATGTCAGAGACAAATAAAAAGGATAAACCAATTTAGTAGAAATAATTAAGTCATAAGGATACACGGGAGGTGTTGATTAGAACAGAAGACTATGGTCAGACAAAAAAGAAGAAATAATTAGAAATATCTTGGGTATGAATTAACTTCTGATCACAACAACAGGATGTTCTGGCCTTGAGGATTAAGATAGGAGGTCTACACCATCGATAAGTGCAGAGCAGGAAATTGCTTGAGATAAATTTTATGCAAGGAGGTTATCAAAGAAAGCCAACTCGTGGTCAATGTAACAATGTTATTCTATATAAACAGAAGAGACTGGACAGTAGGAGTCAGTCTTGGGGAATAGCTCACCGAGCAGGTGACCTATGAACTAACGACTGAACCAGAGCTCTGTTAACCTTTATTCTTGTACTATGTAATAAACTGATTGTGAAACCGAATACCTTCTCCTATCACTTCATTCAACGAGCATGCTGGACTCAGATGACACATAGACCAAATTGAGGGGAGGGTAAACCCAGAGTCCGACAATAGAACCAACAGAAACCTCAGTACCTTAACATGTGTGATGAACCTGAACAGAATCCAGACCTAACCCTACCAGCCAACGTCTTTTGGACTGACCTTTCTCTCTATGTTCATTTGCTTGTGACTCTCTTGTTCCAGTAAGTGGACCAGCTGGGTGATCTGCTGCTGGAGGTCCTCGATCAACTGCTCCCTGCAAAGTACAAGATCCCAACTTTACAGGGGAGTCAAATTCAATCAGTACTGCGATTTGTGGGATGCTTTGGACCCAATGTGACCACAAACTCGAGTAAACATGTGGGACCCCACATGCAGCAGGGACCCCAGGTGCTGGAATCTGCAGCAAGAAAGGGAGTGGCTGGGGGAACTCGGAGGCTCAGGCAGCATTTGTGGAGAGATGGGTCAAGGTTCTTCCATCAGAATGAAAGGGGGAGAGAGCCAGTGTAAAGAGGCGAGGGGGAGGGGTAGGGCAAGGAAAGGGTGGAGGTAGTGACTGAAGCTGGGAGATGATGAATGGAGGCTCAAGGACTGCAGATGGTGAGGACGAGTGGAACCATACAGGGAGGGGTGATGGGCAAATGGAATAGGTGGGGGAGGGGGAATTAAACTGAGTAACAGAGAGCAGGGGGATTGGTGTGTGAGGACTTGGGTGGGTCGGAGGAAAGAGAAAAGGACAGAGGTGCAGTGTTACCTAATCCTCTGTTCCATCAAGTGTGCACTACTCCGATCAATTCTACCCTAAGATCATGCTTAATCTTTGGTCTCTGGCAAATTGGCTACTATTCGCCAGAGACGCTTTTGGTTGGGGAGGAAAGGGGTGGGGGGGGCAGGGGTTCAAAAGTCAGAAACATCCATTAGAGACATTTCTGGAGTTCCTTTAACATGGTATCGCAAAAGAGAGAGTGGGGGAGCATTAACAAGCAAATACAGATATCGAGCCAAATAAGGTGGCAGAGATTCAGGGATGTATATGGAAGTTTGCAGGTTAAGTTCATGTAGGCAATTCTACAGCTGAGGCTGGAGATGCAGGCAGTGATACACATGGAGTTTCTTAAGTGAGGGGGTGAGCTGGACACCAACATGGAAAGTCATCTGTATCAATGATCTGGATGATAACATGGTAAATTAGATCAACAAGAGTTACTAATGACAAAAGGTTGAAGCTGTAATCAACAATGCGGAAAACATTCAAAGCCTGCAACAGGATCTGTTCACTGGAAAAATGGGCTGCAAAATGGCAAATGGAATTTAATGTGGACCAATGTGAGGGGTTGTACTTTGGGAGGACAAACCAGGGCAGGGCACTAACCACAGTAAAGGGTAGGGCACTCAGGTGTGCAGCAGAACAGAATAAACTGGGAATACAGATACATAATTTGCTGTAAGTGGTGTCACAGGTAGATAGGGTATTAAAGAGAGATTTTGTCTTGCAAAGTATTCAGTCTTGGAGTTGGGATGTAATGGTAAAATTGAACAAGACAATAATGAGGCCATATTTTCATTATTGTGTAGAATGCACAAAAATGCTGGAGAAATTCAGCAGGTTGTGAAGCATCTATAGAAAGAAAAGGGTAACCATGTTTTGGGCATGAGGCCTTTGTCAAGGTATGAGCAAAAGCAGGCAGATGCCTGAATAAAGAGGTTAGATCTTGCGAGCAGCATGGATTGCAGAGGAGGAGCAGTCTCTCACAGAACTAATATGCTTCAAAGAGAGGAGGAGAACATCTTTAGGTCATGCATCCCTCAAAGCAACTTCACAGTGGAGCAGCTTAATCGAGATAAACAGAAGAGTCTGCAGACACTGCCATTGTAATGCAATATACAAAAATGCTGGAAAAAATCTCAGCAGGTCACAGAGAATGTATAGGATAACCAACATTTCGAGCCTGAGCCCTTCTAGCAAGTATACATTGTACAATGTGCATGACAATAATCTCGTTAACATTAGTGCTGAGTTAAAAGAGGTTACAATGAGGGGAGATTTGATAGAGGTATGCAAAATTATGAGGGGTCAAGATGGCAGCTTTACTGAGATTAGGAGAGTCAAGAACTAGAGGAAATGGGTTGGGGTGAAGATGAAATGTTTAAAGAGAACATTAGGGGGATCTTCACACAGAGTAGTGAGAGTGTGGAACGTGCTTCCAGCTGAAGTGGTAAATACAGACTCAATTTTGATATTTAAGGAAAAATGGATACATACATGAATGGGAGGGGGCTCTGATCCAGTTGCAGGTCACTGGATGGGCTGAAGGTCCTGTTTCTTTGCTGTATGGTTCTATGATTTCAATGCCAGGATGCACATTCTAAAACTGAGGTGCTGGTTGGCAATGACGTGATGTGGTTAGCCATAGTCACTTCCACATGGTTCATTTCATGTGGAGTGAAATCCAGCTTCAAAAGTGTTGAAATAATTCAGCTCAGAAGTCATCGGTAATAGGTAGGCATGGATGAGGCAGTGCCAAATACAGAAGTGGGAAGTGTAGTTTTTGGGAAGGAGAGAAAAAGGCGACAGGATCAAAGAGAATCTGTCGTGATCCCTGGTGTGGTTTAGCCTGAGAGAGGAGTCAGGTTCGTAACTCGAATTATTGATGAGAGACAATCAGTTTGCTTACTTGGAGGAAATTGTGGAGCATCTCTCTGGGTCAAGAAAAGTGATGATGTCACCTGCTTTCAGTGAATTCAATGCTTCTTTAAGGAGATGCAAGATGTAGACAATGGAATGATCGAGTCTTTTGGCTCAAAAGGAGGGAACATAGATTCCTCCTTGTTTAAAGTGCTATTCACTTCAATTCAAACCTTTGCAAATTAGTCCTTTACCTTTACTACACCTTCCCCCCCCCCCCCCCCCCTCCAAGTGGCTTATGTTTGTCAAGAAGACCTGGTCAAGCTTTTTCTTAGAAGCATCCGACTGAATCTAATCCAGATGTGCCTCCAATACATTCTCAAATACATTCTCTTCCCCTCTCTGTCTCATAAAATTCAATTATTTTAAATCTGTAACCTCCAATATCCACTTGACAAAGGGAACTAGAACCATTGGACACTACAGCACAGAAACAACTCTTCAACCCACCTGGTTGGTGCAAAACTATTTATTCCACCTCATCCCATTGACCTGCACCCAGACCATGCCCCTCCATTAAGCCTTAAATCCATGTACCCATCCAATCTTCCCTTCAATATTGAAATTGAACCTGCATCCATCATTTATACCGTCAGCTTATTTCACACTCTCAACTCCCTCTGAGTAAAGTTCCCTTAAATATTGGACCTTCGAACTTGTGCACTTTTTCAAAATGTCTCATGATTTTGAATACCACACCCCCTCTCCCCATCTTCTCTGCAGCAGATGGAAAAATTCCATTTCCCCAACCTCTGCCCCATCTCTGGGTGCCAGCCTCACCATTCTTCCCTGTACCCGCTCTCCAGAATCGCAACAATCCTTCAGCGAACTGGAGATTTAGAAGTTCGGTCCATCATTTGTTTTTTTAAAAATCTTCGTTCATAATCATACAACACAGAAAAGATCCCCCGGGTCCACACTAGCCATCAAAGACCCTTTCAATTTATCCAGCACCAACACCATTTTATTCTATCCACATTTTTCATAACCCACTCCAAGATTCTAGCATTCATTGCACACCAGGGACAACTTATAGTGGCCAATCAACTTATCAGTCTTTGAGACATGGGAGGAAACCAGAGCACTGGGAAGAAACCATGCAGCCACAGGGAGAATGTGCAAACTCCACACAGTGGCACCCAAGGTCGGGGTTAAACCCAGGTCTCTGACACTGTGAGACAATTGCATGACCAGATGCGTCATCTGGCTCCTTGTGGAAGGAAACCTCAGGATCTTCCTTCATTCATCAATATTCATGTTGAAGAAGCAGCTCAAGGTATCCCAGACCTTGCAACCTCCACGAAATTGCACTATTCATATTATGTAGCCTCTCCACAACCATTATTTCTCAATGATCAGTATGAAGTGGCATTTATTAAGAATCACCCCAGTTCACCAACCTATCTACATCCTTCTATTGCACTCACTGTCGTGTTAGCCACGGTACTGCCCGGAGTCTATGTCGTACTCCTGATCCCCAGATTCATGTCACTCGTGTGCATGATTTCTTTTTTAATAGTGACCACCCACCCCCTCTGGCATCTCTCCTGTTCATTATTGCCACTCCTTAGTCAACTACACATCTAAGTTCCATTTATTTCTTAATTTCAAAGGCATAGTCATGAAAGGTTGAGGAAATGGCTGAATTTGACACAAAACCAGATAGGTCCAGTTTAGATGCTCACTCACACTCAGTTAATTGTTCAAATCTCAAGTTATCTTATTTTCAACATAGAGAAAGATAAAAACTCACGTGTCCTTCCCTGTTGCAGGCCTGAAAATTTGGACAAAAGTAGAATAATGGTATTAACTGCATTATCCAGTTGAAAAAACAATTTTATCTACAGTCCAATGTCTTAAATGAACTAACACACACATCACAATTAAAAATACATTTGTTTAAAATGATGCTATTTGTTAACAAAGGGTGTGACCCCTCTCACCCAGAACTGATTCGCAATCTTTACCACATATAAATATTGACTCACTTCTGGACCAACTCAAAGGGAGCAGTGTTGACAGGGCAGTCCCTGACAGGGGAAGAGTACCATCACTGTGGGGTCTGTGTGGTAATGCCCAGTTGTCAGTGCTATCAGATTGACACAGATATGACAAACTGACCTACAGATAAAGCAAGCAATACCCAGCTCAGCTGGACAACAAGCTGTGCAATATGAGACCAAGACAGATACTGTAAGTGATGGAAATGGAGCTGAGACTCTCAGCAAGGTTTCGAGGCCAAGATTGATCTCGAAAGCAGTACAAAGAACTGTACAGATTTATCAAGCTGGGACATTCAGCAAGGTATGCAGAGAGAGACCGAGATCAATGAAGAAAGCAGTGCAAAGTGGAACAGCACAAGTTTATGATCAAGCTGAGACAAGGGCCTGCCTCTCAGAACAAGTGCTATGGATAGGGCTTTAAACTAGGTAACGGTGGGGTGAGTTCATCAAAATGGACACATAAAGTGAAAGGCAAGGAGAGTGCAGGAGAGGTTATTAAAGACTCAGAATAAAAGATAGGACAGAAAGTTTAAAAAAGGAAGTTTAAAGTCAGGCAATATGGAGACAAATGTGAGAGGTGTGCTGAAGGTGTGTTTAAATGCATCCAGTGTACGAAACAAGGTAGATGAGCTCAAAGCCCAGTTAGAGGTTACCAGGTTCAACAATGTGGGCATAATGGAGAGGTAAGTGAGGAAGGATCACTTGGGAGCTAAGTATCCAAGGATATGCATCCTATCGAAAAGACAGGCTGGTGGGCAGAGGGGATAGGGTTGCTTTGTTGGTGAAAATTGAAATCAATTTGTGGGATGCCGATGATTTGGTTTTTTAAAGCAGCTTGTGGTCAAGCCCACTGGGACAAAGGCAATTCTGGATTTGATGTTGTGCAATGAACCAGATTAGATCAGGGAACCATGCAGAAGTAGCAGTCACAAAGTGATGGAATTCACTCTGCAGTTGGAGAGGGGGAAGCCAAAATTGGATGTGTTGGTATTACAGCTGGGTGAAGGTAACTACAGGGGCATGAAAAAGGAGTTGGCCAAAGTTGATTGGAAGGGAACCCTAGCAGTAGAGTAGCAACAGCAGGTTATAACTTGGAAGATGAGGAATCATTTTATCCCAAGGGAGGGTCAAGCAACTGTGGCTGACAAGTGAAGTCAAAGATCACATAAAAGCAAAACAGAGGGCATACACTATTGCGAAAGCTGGAGGATTGGGTAGCTTTTAAAAACCAGCAGAAGGCGACAAAAAAAAAAACAAGAAGATGAAACATGAAAGAAAGCTGGCCAATAACATAAAAGAGGATAACAATTTTTTTCAGAAACAAAGAATAAAAGAGAGGCAAAAATGGACCTCGGACAGCTGGAAAATGATGCTGAAGTGGTAATGGGAAACAAGGAAAGGATGGATGAATTGAATTAAGTATTTTGCATCAGCCTTCATTATGAAAGATATTTGAAATTTGAGTCGGGGACAGAAGTGAGTGTAGTCACTATTAGTAAGGAGAAGGTGCTTTGGAAGCTGAAGGTGGATAAGTCTCTTGGACCAGGTCGACTACACCCCAGGGTTCTGAAACGGGTTGCTGAAGAGATTGTAAATGTATTAGTTGTAATCTTTCAGGAATCAGTGGAGTTAGGAATGGTACCAGAGGACTGGAAAAAGGTAAATGTCACCACACTTTAAGAATGAAGAGACAAAAGACAGAATGATTGGCCAGTGAGCCTAATTTCAGTGGATAGCAAGATTCTAGAGTCATTCGGGGCAACATATTTGGCCAAGCTGTAGCGCAAAGCCGCTACAGTGATAGCAATCGAGACTGGGGTTCGAATCCCATGCCATCTATAAGGAAGTTGTACGTTCTCCCCATGTCTGAGTGGGTTTTCCCTGGGGGCTCCTGTTTCCTCCCACTGGGGGTTGCAGCCAACCAGGTGTAATTGGGTGGCATGGGCTCATGTGTCGAAATAGTCAGTCACCACGATGTCTGTCTAAATTTAAAATTTATTAAAGATGAGGTTTTGGAGTACTTGAAAGCACCAGATAATATACACTGAAGTCAGCATGGCTTTGTTCAGGGGACATCTTGCCTGATAAATCGACTGGAGTTCTTGAGGAAGTAACCAGCAGGACAGATAAAGGAGAGTCAGTGGATGCTGTTTATTTGGATTATCAGAAAGGCTTAGACAAAGTGCCAGACATGAAACTAGTAAACAAGATGGTATTACAGGAAAGGTACCAGCATGAATAGAAGATTGGCTGACTGGCAGAAGCCCAAGAGTGGAAACAAAGGGGGCCTTTTCTGGCTCGCTGCTGGTGACCATCATCCAGTAGCACTAACTTCTACTGTGATGAAATGCTTTGAGAGGCTGGTTATGGCCAGAATTAACGAATAGCTAAGCAAGGGTCTGGACTATTCGTCTATCATCACAATCGCTCCACAGCAGACGCACTATCACTGGCTCACCACTCAGCTATGGATCATCTTGAAAACATCAATTCATCTTTTCATCGACTGTAGCTCTGCCTTCAATACCATCTTTCCCTCAGTGCTGGTCAAGAAGCTACAAACTCTGGGCCTCTGCACACCCTCCTCCCCCCCCACCGCAACTGGATCCTTGACTTCTCATCAAAAGACCATAGTCAGTATGAAAAGGAAACAATACATCCTTCTCACTGATTATCCACACAGGCACACCCCAAGGATGTGTGCTTAGCCCACTACTCTACTTGCTCTACACCCATGACTGTGTGGCCAGGGTCAATTCCAAAGCTATCTACAAATTTGCTGATGACACCCCAGCACACGGCAGCATCACAAAAGGCAATGAGATAGTGTACAGGAGGGAGAGAGATCAGCTCGTTGAATGGTGTCACGCCAACGATCTTGCGCTCAACGTTAGCAAACTAAGGAGATGACTGCGGACTTCAGGAGGAAGTCAGGGGAACATGACCCACTCCTCATCGAGGGCTCAGCAGTGAAGAGGGTCAAGAACTTCAAATTCTTGGGTGTCAACATCTTCGAGGATCTACCCTGGAGCCTTCTGTCGACGCAATCACGAAGCAGGCTCGACGGTGGCTATACTTTGTGAGGTGTTTGAGGAGATTCGTATGTCTTCGAACACTCTTGAAAACTTCTATAGGTGTACCGTGGAGAGCTTCTGGCTGGTTACATCACTGCCTTGTAGGGAGATATCAACTCTCAGGACAAGAAAAATCTCCAGAGGGTTGTTAACTTGGCCTGCAGCATCACAGCCACCAGTCTTCACTCCACGAGGACATCTACAAGAGGCGGTGTCTTAAAAGAACAGCCTCTATCCTCAAAGATCCCCCACCAGCCAGGCCATGCCCTCTTCACTCTGCTACCATCGGGGAAAAGGTACTGGAGCCTAAAAACGAGCACTCAGTGGCGCAAGGACAGCTTCTTCCCCTCTGCCATCAGATTCCTGAATAATGAATGAACCAAAGACATGGCCTTACTTTTCTGTGTACTTTTTAAAATTTATTTTAGCAAGGTGTGTATATGAATACATACAATCTGTGATGCTGCAGCAGAACACTGAATTTCATGACCTGTTCATGATAATAAATTAATTCTGATTTGTGGTGTTCTGCAGGAGTCGGCGTTGGATCCGCTACTTTTCACGCTGTATGTAAATGATTTAGATGACAAATTGGAGGTTTTGTGGCCATGTTTGCTGATTATACAAAAATAGATGGATGGGCGGGATAGTGTTGAGAAAGTAGACTCTACAGAGGGACTTGGATAGGTTGGGAGAATGGGCAAAGAAATGGCAGATAGAATACAGTGTAGATAAGTGTATGGTCGTGCACTTTGGTGGAAGGAATAAATTAGTGGATTATTCCCAAAATGGGGAGGGAATTCCAAAAGCAGAGGTCCTAAGGGTCTTGGGAGCTCTCGTCTAGAATTCCTGAAAGGTCAACTTGTCGGTTGTTAGCATTCATTTCTAGAATTCTAGAGTACAAAGGCAAAGATGTAATGCTGAGGCTTTATAAGGTGTTAGTCATCCCACATTTGGGTATTGTCAGCAGTTTTTAAGAGATATTTAAAAAATGTAGACATGCAACATGGTAATAGGCTCTTTCAGCCCATGAGCTGCCCAATTACACCGACAACCCCCATAATTTTTGAATGGTGAAGGAAACCCACACAGACGTGGGGAGAACATACAAACTCCTCACAGACAGCACGGGATTCAAACCCTGGTTCCGGTCCTGGCGCTGTAACAGACTTGCTATAACCGCTATGCTAATCATTCTGTCCCATATCTGAGGAAGGATGTACTGATGTTTGAGAGGGCCTAAATCAGTGGTTCTCAACCTTTTTCTTTCCACTCACATACCACTTTAAGTATTCCCTGTGCCCATCAGTGCTCTGTGATTAGTAAGGAATTGCTTAAAGTGGTATGTGGGTGGAAAAAAATGTTTGAAAACCACTGTTTGAATCGTACCTCATTGACTTGTTATGTGCATGGTTTCATAACTCCAAAGGAAATGGGGCAATTACAATTTTTCTCAAGCAAAATATTTCCGTAACAATTGGGTCTGGAGCAGTGGTTCTCAACCTTCCCTTTCCACCTACATACCACCTTAAGCAATCCCTTACTAATTACAGAGCACCAATGGCACAGGGATGACTTAAAGTGATATGTAAGTGAAAAAAAAAGGTTGCGAACCACTGGGCTAGATGATATTTACAAATATGAACCCAGAGGATGAACCTTTGAGGAGCGTTTGATGGCTCTGGGCCTGTACTCATTCGAATTGAGAAGGATGAGGGGGGGACCTCATTGAAACTTTGAAAGGGTTGCATAGAGTGGATGTGAAGAGGATGTTTCCAATAGTGGGAGAATCTGAGACCAGAGGGCACAGCCTCAGAATAAAAGGACCTCTCTTTAGAACAGAACATTAGAGAACTTTCTTCAGCCAGAGGGTGGTGAATGTGGAATTTGCTGTCACAGAGAGCTGTGGAGGCCATTGGGTATTAAAGCAGAGATTGATAGGTTCTTTGATCAGTAAGGCCATTAAAAGTTATGGGGAGAAGGCAGGAGAATAGGGTTGAGAGGAAAAATATATCAGCCATGATTCAAATGGTGAGGCTGTATGGCCTAATCCTGCTTCTACATCTTACAGTCTTCTGAGACAGAGCAAGGTATACCAGCAGATAACTGAGATCAATATAGAAACGAGTACAAGGAGGAACTGTACAGATTTATCAAGATTTATCAAAAGAGCCTTTCCCAAGTTTCATTTTGCAAATGTCCTTAAGTCAATTTTGATCCAAAGTTGAAAAAGCACACAACTTCTAGACAATGGCATCAAAAGTAAATCAGACTGAAAAATAATAATTACCATACTAAAAGTGAAGAAAGAGCAAACTAGTTCTGCCACTTGCAGGAACAAATGTCTGTAGGTACACTGGACTTCAGAATTTAATCATTTTAGAGAGTTTGATCATCTATAGGGCTGTCCATAACCTGGGGATGGTCTGTAATAGTGGTAGAATGAGAGGTAAATTAAATGGATAAACGCAATTAGCTGTGCGTGATGGGTGCTCAGAGAGGCACGCAGAGTGATATGTTCTGCCTATCCCACTGTCCCAGTGAGCAAATCACACTGTGTATCTCAGACGAATTACCTTGAGACATGTGTCTTGACTGACTTGGGTCGATTGAAGAATTCATCGCACAGGGAGACACTGATATTACTTTTGGTTCGAGACAAGGCATATCCTGGTGCAATGACAACAGAAGCACCTTTCTATAAGAAATGAACATCAGGTGTTACCTTCTGGGACAAAAACGTTGGCTTAATGGATCCCTTTAATACACATTGACTATTCTTTTTCTCCCACTGATGTTCTCAACATCAAATACAGCTAGCTCCAGGGATAAACAATCCATTTACTTTCCAAGCTCACCGATATTTTTCTTTTTTTTCATATTTTCTCATGTCGTAGGAAACATTTTGGCC
The DNA here is from genome assembly GCF_036971445.1 of Narcine bancroftii. Taxonomy (NCBI): domain Eukaryota; kingdom Metazoa; phylum Chordata; class Chondrichthyes; order Torpediniformes; family Narcinidae; genus Narcine; species Narcine bancroftii. Next base: position 224,632,598 of record NC_091472.1, read on the forward strand.
CATCAAACTTATTCCTGCTCTCATCAAGCCATTCCCCTCTTCATATCTCTGTAACCTATTCTCTCACAGATGCCCACAAATTGCCTCCAGTTCCCAGATCATCCATCAAGATTTGGGGTGGCCAAGTAACCCATCTTCTAGAACACTTTTGGGATGTGGGAGGAAGCCAGAGCTCTCAAAGGATAGAGAACATGTATACATCACACACACAGCACCCCAAGATCAGGGTCAAACACGGGTCACGGGGTCTGTCAGTTAGTTAGCTCTACCTACTGAGCCGCTGTGTCACCTGAAGAAATCATCCCGATAACTGAATATATTTTGGAGAAATGGTAATAAAATGCTCTAGCACTTAGTTTCAACACTGAACAGGCAATTCTGTATGCAAGGTAACCAGTAATAAAAATAAAACTGCTTTAAGAGCACATATTCTTGCATAGAAAATAAGAGTAGGAAATTATATTCAGCCCTTTGAGACTGCTCCTCTATCCAGTGCAGTCATGGCTGATCATAATTCCACATTCATTCTCCCTCTCCATATCTTTGATGTCCTCTGCATCTACAAATCTATCTTTTCAAAGATGTTCATTACCTTCTCCACAGATTCATAACTCAGAGCATGCAACAGGGCCTTCGGACCAACTCTTCGATGCCAACCAAGTTGGCAATCTGGGATAGTCCCAGTTGCCTGCATTTGGACCATACCCTTCAAAGCCCTTCCTATCTATATATCTGCCCACATGTTTTTGGAAGGTCTAAATGGTGCCCACTGCCACTGTTCCTTCTGGCAGATTGCTCTTCTCACTCCTAACCTTGAAACCTCAGATTCTGACCCCTCCATTCAGGACACACCCTACATTCAATCACTGTACTCTTACTTCAATTACAGGCCCTTCTCATTCTTCTTAATTCCAGTTAATAAACCCAACTCATTCCAGCCAAGGTGCCTATCTGAGCAAGTCCTATTTGACTGCATTTGGCTCACTTCTCTCTAACCCTTTCCTCTCCATGTACCTATCTCTACTTCCATATATCCACCACCATCTGTGTAAATACTTGCCCTTCAAATCCCTTTTAAATCTTTCCCCTCTCACCTCAAACTTGTGTTCTCTATTTTTATATTCTCCTAACCTGAGGGAAAAATGTGTGACTCTCTACTTTATCTGAGTGTCTCGTGTGTTTAGAAGCTCCTGTCAAGTCACCCCTTAGCCTCTGCCACTTCAGGGATAAACAGTCCCAGTCTATCCTTGTAACCTCTTGTGCTGTCAACATCATGGAAAACTGACTTAATTTGACTCTGGGCTAATTAAGGAGATATTAGGGCACAACCAAAGTCCCTTAAAGTGGGCACAAGAGAAACCCTGCATACAAGGGGATTTCCGGTGTCTAGGGTCCAAACAACCAAGGGTGTCCCACCAGGGCTCGAGATAGAACATGGGGGGAGAGATGTGGATCTGGTGATGGGTCGAGAGCAGTAAGGTCCTGCAGGGAGTTGAACACAAGGAAGAGAAGTTAAATACTAAAGGGGAACTAGGGTTCTAATAATGGAAAGGGGGAAAAGTCTGAAGGAGGCAGAGACACATTGGATGAATTGAAAAGGAATAAGGAGGAATGGACTGACTGTATTGTATGAACCAACAAGCTTTTCCCAAAGAAAGCAAATCTCTTCTCACTCTACTTCCAATTTGCCACATTCAAATGATGGCTGTGGTTTAAACAACCAGTGTTGTTAGTTTCAGTTGCTCAATGCCTGTCAAATAGTCAGTGTCGGTGAGGCATCAACTTCCATCGCATTGCATGTTTGCTCATAAGACGAACCCTTTACCTGGCAATGATGCATAGCAGTCGACTGACACCCACATGCTCCACACAACTGCTTGGTGGTACACAGTGAGCTGCAAGAAAGAAGGCAAAGGGAGAAGCTGTGAAATTATTCTCTGTTATTGCTCAAGATGAAACCTGGGAGCTCTGTTTATTCCCAATGTTCCCCATCCAACCGGAAGGAAGACAGCAGTCACCACCCCAGCAACCTGCATATCCTTCCCCTACTTTCTTTCTCTTCTGCTCATTGCATCACCCCATGAATGCATCCGTGGTGATCACCTCAACCATTTCACCCCAGCCACCTGTATCTTCCATACTCCTTGTTGTGTTTGATGATGGAGTGATTCATTGGTCACTTCTGCGTCTACTGTTACAAGCCCAAAGGACCTCAAAACCCAGCAGCCACAGACATTTACCAAGACAAGTGGTTTTTAAAACAAAAGTTATTTTTAATCAACTTTAAACATGAAAATAGAATCAAACGTTAACTTAACTCTATACTTAACTAACCCAAATTAACCCCCTTCTAATTCTAAGAGGATGTGTATGTAATGTGTATATAAATTTAAGACCTCTGCCATCTCGAGTACCTCGACGTTAGGGGTGTGAGCGCTCCAATGGATGTTGAGGATGGAGCGGAGACAACGCTGGTGGAAGCGTTCTAGGAGCCGTAGGTGGTGCCGGTAGAGGACCCATGATTCGGAGCCGAACAGGAGTGTGGGTATGACAACGGCTCTGTATACGCTTATCTTTGTGAGGTTTTTCAGTTGGTTGTTTTTCCAGACTCTTTTGTGTAGTCTTCCAAAGGCGCTATTTGCCTTGGCGAGTCTGTTGTCTATCTCATTGTCGATCCTTGCATCTGATGAAATGGTGCAGCCGAGATAGGTAAACTGGTTGACCGTTTTGAGTTTTGAGGTACTCGAGATGGCAGAGGTCGACAGCATCGAGTCCACGCTGCTGAAGATCCAGCTGCGCTGGATGGGTCACGTCTCCAGAATGGAGGACCATCGCCTTCCCAAGATCGTATTATATGGCGAGCTCTCCACTGGCCACCGTGACAGAGGTGCACCAAAGAAAAGGTACAAGGACTGCCTAAAGAAATCTCTTGGTGCCTGCCACATTGACCACCGCCAGTGGGCTGATAACGCCTCAAACCGTGCATCTTGGCGCCTCACAGTTTGGCGGGCAGCAGCCTCCTTTGAAGAAGACCGCAGAGCCCACCTCACTGACAAAAGGCAAAGGAGGAAAAACCCAACACCCAACCCCAACCAACCAATTTTCCCTTGCAACCGCTGCAATCGTGTCTGCCTGTCCCGCATCGGACTGGTCAGCCACAAACGAGCCTGCAGCTGACGTGGACTTTTTACCCCCTCCATAAATCTTCGTCCGCGAAGCCAAGCCAAAGTTGATAAATTTAAGAAAAGTTCTTTGGTTCACAGTTCAATCTCACTTCTTCTTCCAAGTTCTCTGGTTGCAGGCAATCACCATACTGTGCACAGAATTTAACATGTATAAAGTTCATACATGAAAAGTAAATGTTTACTGCTCAGGAAGGTTCTTGTAGGGTTTGCAGAGAGAGATATTTGTTGCTCCAGGATTTCCACAACTGAGGTAACACCACTAGTCAGGGTCTCGCTGATGAGATTTGCCCCATCAGGGTCTTCTGGATGGTAACCTCTTTCTGCAAGCTACCAGAGTGTTTCATTCCTTCCTCTATTTCAAGAGAAACATCAGACAGATAGCAAGCACTTCCCGCCATCTACTGCTCTGGAACTTGCTTTCATCAGTTTCAAACAGTTTTCCCTGGATTGCACTTTTCAGTGACTTGTCAGTGTCCCACACACTGACTGACTGAGCTGTTAACTCTCTCTCTTTTCCAACTGAAACTCCAAAGAGAGCATGTGACTCATGTCTTGCAAGACCCCCACCTTCTCCAGCAAAACAACAAGAGTTATTTCTTCTGCTCCCATCTGTTGTTAGATAAACAAAATCCAGGAGTGATCTTTCTACGAGCACTTTGCAGAAAGGGAACTGATAGACAGCATGACTCCAGGAAGACAATGGTCATGGATTTTATATGACTTCAGTTCAATTAACACCAACTTGTGAAAGGTGCTTACATTCTCCAGAGACCCTGCAATGTGAATTCTGCAGTCTTTCAAATAAGATCTGTTTTAAAATGTGTGTGTGTATGTGACCTACTCTAAATATTATAAATTCTCCCCAAATATGAATATTGTTACAGTACAATTGAAGACCTTGCATTAACAGTCCTTTGACCATGCTTACAATCCTAAACCACCCTGGTGTCCCACTATATTTTTACAAAACCACAGCTGTGAATTGGAGGCTGAAGGTTGTCCACTTACTCTTCTATTTCTTTTATGTCTTTGGACCAAGTTAAATGGTGTATGGTCCTGGACACTATCTTGAAGAGATTTAGTTAATGTGTTCATAACCTGACGATGATGAAAGTTAATTGTCTTGTACAATATGCAGATGCACTGAAAACCTTGCTTGCTGCACTGCACAGAAGAGCAAAACACACAGATCACCAATAAGTAGAATCTAAATTATTATAATGCGCCATGCGAATAAAAATAATAAATATAAAAGATAATTATCACTGTACTTGGAACAAAAAATTAGCTGATTCAATAGCGTAGACAGATCTTTGATGGTCCTGGAGTAAGTAGTATTATGGTTATGGTAGTACAAGGAGCCTGGTTATCCAACTGCACGAAAACCAACAAGGTCGGGTCAGATACAGCAATGAGCTCTCTGAACCCTTCTCCATTAACAATGGCATGAAGCAAGGCTGTGTTCTCGCACCAACCCTCTTTTCAATCTTCTTCAGCATGATGCTGAAACAAGCCATGAAAAACCTCAACAAAGAAGACGGTGTTTACATCCGGTACCGCACGGATGGCAGTCTCTTCAATCTGAGGCACCTGCAAGCTCACACCAAGACACAAGAGCAACTTGTCCGTGAACTACTCTTTGCAGACGATGCCGCTTTAGTTGCCTATTCAGAGCCAGCTCTTCAGCGCTTGACGTCCTGTTTTGCGGAAACTGCCAAAATGTTTGGCCTGGAAGTCAGCCTGAAGAAAACTGAGGTCCTTCATCAGCCAGCTCCCTATCATGACTACCAGCCCCCCCACATCTCCATGGGGCACACAAAACTCAAAACGGTCAACCAGTTTACCTATCTCGGTTGCACCATTTCATCGGATGCAAGGATCGACAAAGAGATAGACAACAGACTCGCCAAGGCAAATAGCACCTACACAAAAGAGTCTGGAAAAACAACCAACTGAAAAACCTCAGAAAGATTAGCGTATACAGAGCCGTTGTCATACCCACACTCCTGTTCGGCTCCGAATCATGGGTCCTCTACTGGCATCACCTACGGCTCCTAGAATGCTTCCACCAGCGTTGTCTCCACAAACAAGCCTGCAGCTGACGTGGACATTACCCCTCCATAAATCTTCGTTCGCGAAGCCAAGACAAAGAAGAAAAGTACAAGGAGGTTCTGGAGCCTGATGTTTGTTGGAAAAAACTGTTTTTGAACCTGCTGGTGCCAGACCTCAGGTTTTTGTACCTTATTCCTGAAGGCAGCACGGAGAAGAGAATGCAAGCGGGAAAATGGAAGTCTTTTCCGATGTTGGTTTCCTTGAGTGGACGTTGTGATTTCACTGTTAAAATTGGTCACTGAACGTAAATGGAATTTTACTGATAATTATTTCACACTTACACATGAGCGACAACAGGTGATCTCAGGACAGCGACCTCACTGACCAACACATGTCTGACATCATTGCTGGACAGCTGATTGGCAGGTGTAGGACAAGGAAACAATGCATCTCAAACTGGAATGCATAACTTAATGGAAGGGACTTATTTTGTTGTTGGAGTGCTGTGTGTGGAGGAAACCTGGCCTCCCTGCTTGTCTGGAATGTGCATATTTGTGTGTGGTCACATGTCCTCCCCATCTGAAACTTATTCGAAAGTCATATCACCTGTCAATCAAGGTTGAACCTCAGCCACTAATTAGCTACACCTTGCCATTGGCTAATTTAAATACCTTTGTACTTAGACTTGAGCCATTGGCTCCCTGTAAATGACCTCAGCTGGGCCCTCCAGCACTATAAAGAGTGCCACGTGTACTCGCCTCTCCTTCTTTGCCATCTTTGAGGGACCACCCTGCATTACTCCAGGCCGAATACCGTGGAACGGCACTGGAGAAATCGTTGGTGAGATGTGCACTGTTAAAGGGTTGGGAGCGTTTTAGTTAGTGTCCCTAGTACCATAGAGCCATGCCTGCACCGAGTCAAGGGCTGAACTGGTATTTTTAAACATTGATTGTACAAACACAGTTCATTGTGTATGTATGTGTATTTTATCCCCATTGCGATTTTCCCACACATCCATAAAATGTACGCATCTGCATTTTATTCCCAGTGCGATTTTCTCTCACTCATCTATAGATTGTGTGTGTTGTAGCAGCCTGCTAACCGGGACGCAACCCAGTACATAAAATGGGCAACGAACGCAGTGACCATGCAGACCCCATTGGGGCCAATGACCTTCGTCCCAGGTGACCACCCCGATGGTGGGAAACAGCGATCAACAGCAGGAACACCACCCAGTAAGAGATCGGCACGGCCATGACGTCACTCCCAACGTCAGCAACAAGGAGTGAATATAAGCAGAGCTGCCAGTGCAATAAACCAGTCTTCGACTTCGACTCCCCGTGTACATGTGTGTGTCTTCTTTCCCCATTTTGTGGTAGCGCGCACACTACAGCATCTGTGTCTTATTCCAGTTGCAATTTTCCCACACTCGTCTAAGTTTTATTCCAGCTGCGATTTTCTCACGCTCATCTATAAATTGTGCGTATATGTATTATTCCTGTTACCATTTTCCCACGCTCGTCTTTTGTAAATAAAATCATTTACTACTAGACTGTGTTCAGAGTCCTTGCTCTTGAGATCCATCGAATTTGTTTTCTCACTCACAGCAAGTGTCCATTACTGAACATAATGATGGATTTAGCTCAATTTGCAACAGCAGAGCAGTGTTCAGGGTGGCTGATGACATTTATAGTGCTCAACCTTTCTTCCTGGGAATCCAGTCAGAGTCCTGTTTCCTTGTGTGCACTTCATCATTCTCTTGATCCCACTACCTCTGCAATTAGCTCCAGTTGGTAATGCTGTTTTACAAGCCTCACCTACGGTCAGTCTGAGCTATTCCCATCACTCATACCCTGCAGATAATCAATGACGAGGAAGGTAACTGAAGCTTTCTCACAAATACTATGGCTACTGGATCAGGTTGGAGACAGGTTATTCTGAAGTGAATGCCTCACCTCCTGATTCCCCAGTGCCATTCCACCATCTACAAGGTACGTCAAGCATGTGGCTGTTTGAGAACATCAATGACAACCTCACTGCTGCTCAGGACAACTACTGCTTCAGTATCCCACTCCCAACACCCTAACATTTACTTCCTCCACCACTACCCACGTGCATCTCCACACTAAACACCTTGCACTTTGTCTTTTAACACTATTCCCCTGCACTTTTGTTTTATTATTTCACTCCTTGTTGTAATTTAGTATGGATTGACTGCCCTGGATAGAAAACAAAACTCTTCACTACTACTCAGGACAAGAAAAAGTTGTATGCCACAGCTGTAGTGTGCACCTTCCGCTGGGAAGGTATCAAGGTTTCTTTAACAACATCTCCAAACCCATGACCTATGATCATCTCCAATAATGATATACAGGAATGCAGCAGTCACACGGCTACTTCTCAAGTCACTCGTCACCTCGCCTCGCCTTGCACTATAGCAATTCTTCCACCATATTGGATTACTATGGTTCAAAAGGCAACTCGTCAACATCTCAAGGACATTCCTATAGGGACCAGCAGTTAACACCTACTTCAACTTTAAATTGATAATGATAATCTCAGTTTGTCGTACACTTTGTACAATACACCAAAATTCGTAATTTCTGCAGCCAAACAGGTACAGTACACAATAAATTGTTAAATGTGGATGTCTCCTACCACAGTGCAAGAATCGCGTGGACAGGCCTTTATGTGGTGTTGGTTTACAATTGGTCGATTCATGAGCCTGAAAAATGTTGGAAAGAAACTGTTCTTGAACTGAGGGGTTCTGGTCTTCAAGCTTCCCGAAGGTAGCCGGGCAAGTTTTAGAAAGTCATCGTGCATCTAATTTTGTTTTTATTGTACCAGATTTTGCCTTCAAATATTTTATCCTCAAAGTAAGCAGCAGTACACAAAAATGCCAAGAGTTTAAAACTCTGAAACCAGGCAGTAAAAATATGTGAAGAATAAAAAAAACCTACGGATGCTGGAAATTTGAAATAAAAAGAGATGCTGAAAATACTCAGCAGGTCAGGCAGCAAAAACGCTAACGTTTCAGGTTAACTAACCACGTCAACATTATTTCTCTTTCCATAGATGTGCCTGACCTGCTGAGTGTTTCCATTTTATCTGTGCAGAGAACTGGGATTCACTGGTTGTGCTGTTGGCTGGCTCCACCTCCAGCTCTGCCCCATCTGCTCACATATAACCCTGGTTTCCCGCCTAAACCCAGAACTCTTCTGAAGACCCTACCCATAGTTATAAGCTAATGAAAGCGTATGTTCTCCCTCCAGTCATGAGAGCTTTTATTTGAGCTACAATTTTATGAGCTTATTCCCTAAACGATGGAAGCGCTACCCAAGCCAGGCACGCTGCTGATAGACCCTCTGTCCCCCGACACCAGATTGAAGAGTTCACATGGCTAGACCGCTTCCAGGCCTACCTGAACGCCACCAGAACTGTCTTCCACACCAATGAACTCAGAAGGTCCACACTTGCTTTGAGGGAAGTAACAAAAGGGTATGCAGTCATCAGGGACTGCACTACATATGATGCTGCCATCGATGCTTTAAAGGCTCGGAACCTCAAGTCGCAAAACGATGTCCTAGCAAGGCACCGACTCGCTCTACATCACCAACCGCTAGGAGAGAATATCGATGACTACCTGCTGGATCTGTGGAGAAGTGCAGGTACAAAGTGGCTACGGGTCATGTTCATGAGGAAGAACAGATCCGGGACACTAGTCGAGTGGGTCCGCTCGAGGTACATGAGGCAGTGACGACTTGAGTCAGATAAGAAGGACTTGGCTAGCCACAATGAACTGGCCAAATCGTTGGAACAGGCCAAGCTTGAGAATGACGACCCAGAAGCCAGTGAGCTTGCTCACCCAGGTGACCCCTTCCAAGGACCGGCTGCTCCTGCTACCCCAGACCTAACGGCTGCCGCTTTCCGTGCTTTTTCTGCAGCAAGAGCCAGTATCCCCAATCTCGTTGCCCGGCTAAAGATTCAGTGTGTTTCAGCTGTGGCAAGAAAGGATATTGGGCAAGGGTTGGCCACATGAGGGGAATCCAGGATAAGTCCGCTGCCTGTACCGCTCTTGGATCTGACTCCAGCCCCAAGCTGTCTGCCCCGAATTCACCCAAACCCATGCTGTGCTACACACCGACAGAGGATGGCAGTGAGGAAACAGCACGTAAAGGCTCTGCAGCCATCTTGCTGCGACCCAAATTCAAACTCGGTGCCATCATTGTCAGAAGAGGAAGGAGGGCGGCAATCGCCGCGCCAGGAGGACGCTATCTTACCCATACAGGGCAACCCAGAACGGTGGGGGGCCACTCAGATAAGGAGTGTGGAGTCTCCTCGATGGTTCCAGATCAGGACAGACCTCACCAGCTCAGTAACTCCATAGTGACTGTGAAGGTAAACAGACATTCCACTAAATGCCTAATTGACACAGGCTCTACCGAAAGCTTCATAGACTCACGGACTGTGCAAGAATGTAACCTAAAGATGTATCCTTCTAATTATCACATATTCCTTGTGTCTCATTCGCATTCTACACTATTCAACAACATTGTATAGTACATCTGTCATTTGAAGGGGGGGAATTCTGTAAGATTCACCTATATGTACTTGATGAATTGTGTGCTCCAGTACTGTTGGGTCTGAACTTCCTGTGTCACTTTAAAAGAGTGACCTTGGAGTATTCTGGTCCCCTCTCCTTGTAACGGTTCAGAATGGAAGGCCCCTAAAATCAGAACCCACATGCAGCCTCTCCACACTGAATATCAACTCCTCACCTCTCTCCCCGAATCTGTCCTCGAACTGCAAACCTATTGCTATCAAGAACAGGAGGTGCAGCACAGCAGACCGAGATTTCATATAGTCTTTGATACAACATCTGCTCGACAAAGGTATCATCAAACCTAGCACCAGCCCGTGGAGAGTGCAAGTGGTAGTGGTAAAAGGGAAAAACAAGTCCAGGCTAGTAATTGACTATAGCCAAACTATTAATCTGTACACACTCATGAACACATACCCCCTCCCTCTAATTTCAGACATGGTGAATGATATTGCGCAGTATCGGATCTATTTGACCATCGACCTGAAAGTTGCTTATCACCAGCTGTCAATTTGTTCCGAGGACTGTCCATATATGGCATTTGAGGCTACCAGTCGTCTCTATCAATTCCGGAGGGTCCTTTTCGGTATTACTAACGGGGTTTCTATCTTCCAGAGGCAGATGGACAGAATGGTGGGTGAGTATGGGTTGAAGGCCACCTTCCCCTACCTCGATAATGTCACCATCTGTGGCTATACTTTGGAAGACCATGACACCAACCTCCAGAGTTTTCTCCACGTGGCAAAAGCACTGAACTATAAGTGCGTGTTCAAGACTAAACGCCTGGCTACGTGGTGGAGAATGACATCATTGGCTCCGATCCCGATAGGATGCACCCCCTGTTAGAGCTCCCCGTTCCCAGGACCACAAAGGCTTTGGGGAGATGCCTGGGGCATTTTTTCATATTATGTACAGTGATCCCTCAATATGCTAATAAGGTTCGCCCTCTCTTAAAAGCCACTAATTTCCCCCTATCGGCTGAGCCCAAATGGCTTTTAACTACCTCTGGAATTTCATTGCAAAAACCGTCATGCACACAGTGGACAAGAATGTACCTTTCCAGGTGGAAAGCAACGCTTCAGACGTAGCCATGGCCGCTACCCTCAACCAGGGGGGCAGGCTAGTTGTATTTTTATCTCGGACATTACAAGCCCACAAGTTCCGGAAACCATCTGTGGAAAAGGAGGCTCAAGCCATTGTAGAAGCCCTGAGGCACTGGAGACACTACCTGGCTGGTAGGAAATTTACGCTCCTCACTGACCAGCACTCGGTCACATTCATGTTTAATATAAAGTCAAGAGTGGACAAATCAAAAATGACAAAATTGCGAGGTGGAGGATCGAGCTCTCTACCTACAATTATGACATTGCCTATCAGCCAGGAGCCCTTAATGACCCTCCAGATGCCTTATCCAGAGGAAACTGTGCCTCTGCACACACTGACCACTGCGGTCTCTGCATAATGACTCTGCCATCCAGGGGTTACCCACATGGCTCATTTTGTCAAGGCGTGCAATCTGCTCTACTCCATGGAAGATGTCAGGGAAATGACCAGGTCTTGCCAGTCTGTGCGGAGTACAAGCCGCACTTCTACCACCCAGCAAAGGTGCACCTGATCAAGTTATCCAGGCCTTTCAAATGACTCAGTGTCGATTTTAAGGGCCCTTTCCCCTCCACAAACGGGAACACTTTCTTCCTCTATCAATGATGAGTACTTCTGCTTCCCGTTCGGCATTCCATGTCCAGACATGTCCACCTCATCAGTCATAAAGGCCCAAGATTCCATTTTCACCCTGTTTGGGTATCCCAGCTATTCTCATAGCGACCAGGGCTCATCCTTTATGAATGACAAGCTACATCAGTACCTGCTCGCGAGGGACATTGCATCCAGCAGGACCACTAGCTATTAGCCCTGGGGAATGGGCAGGTTGAAAAGGAGAACGCCATGGTCTGGAAGGCTGTCAAACTGGCCCTGAAGTCAAAAGGCCTTCCAGACTCACACTGGCAAGAAGTCCCCCCAATGACACTCCATTCCATCTGGTCACTACTATGTACCACAACCAACACTACTCCTCACGAGCTCCTATTCAATTTCGAAAGAAGGTTGGCATCAGGAACTACACTCCCAACCTGGCTCAGGAGCACATGAGGAGAAGCAAGACCGACCCCCTGGTGGAAAGGGTGAAACTGCTCCAAGCCAATCCCACATACGCCTATGTGGTGTACCCGGATGACAGAGAGACACCGTCTCCATCAGGGACTTGGCACCCGCCGGAACAGAGGCTCCATTGCCTCAAGAGCCCTGTGAGCAATGGAACTCAATCTCGCCACCCCCAGTCAGGGCTTCAAGGGATCTGGTTCAGGAGGAAAGTGCATCCCCCTCCACCATAAAGCCAGAGACTCAGCCCACCTCTCCTCCCTCACAAGGGGAGGAGACCCAAGGAGCCCAAGGCCCCACCAGTGCTAAGGCACTCAACCAGGATCTCCGGACTCCTGGATCGCTTAAATCTGTAAATTTGTAAATAACTGTACATTTTTCAACCTTTTTTTCTGAATCCATGTTCTCTGACTTCATTCACAGACCCTAAATTCTGCAGGAAGGGGTGAATACAGTGAACTGGGACTCACTGGTAGTGTGTTGTGCTGAGGGCTGGCTCCGCCCCCCATCTGCTCACATATAACCCAGAACCCTTCCGAAGACTACTGTGAGACCCTCCCCATAGTTATAAGCTAATAAAAGCATTTGTTCTCCCTCTAGTGGTGAGAGCTTTTATTCGCGCTACAATCTGTAAAGGTAAAGGTTCCATTATTGTCACGTATGTTACATTTAGAATGTAACACACAGAAATTCTTTAACTTTGTCTACATAAGGCAGACTGAGAGTCACCACTTTGTCCAGTGCCCCTCACAGAAACCTACAGCACCTGGTGTTCCCAGGCGCTCCCGTTCAAGTACTGACCAGGCCTGAGCCTGCTTAGCTTCCGTGATCAGACAATCTCAAGCTTATTAAAGCAATCAATAATCTGCCAACTAAGTTCCAAAATTGCATGGACTTCACAGAAAATATTTCATTGCGCAGCACCTCTATGTTCAAGAATAGTCTCTTTCCAACGGCTTTCAAGCTGTTGAACCTCCCCTTGAAAAACTAATCAGGGACTGCTCCGACACCACAAAAAGGGCTGTCTGAATTACTGTTACAGCATTTTTTTCTTGCACTATGGTACCTGTGAATATTTATTATCTAGCTTCTCTCTTTTTAATTTAATTTCATGTGTGCTATTATAGTTCCTTTTTTCTTGAAGTAGCTGATTGGCTGCCGCAAGCAATTGTATAATGTGTATTACAATAAACTCATTATTTTAATGATCTTGTCAATGATATTGAGGGAAAATAGACATCGAAAAATGACTTTTATTGCAACCCCTCCCTAGAATTTCAAGATTACACTCAATTGGTGAAAACCGGTGATGAAACTTTCTAAATCTGATGTTTTATCTTCAAGTACTGATTAAATGACCTCACTCTTCCCCTGGATCTAAAAATCGAACTTTGAGTGAAATTGGGTGTAAAATGCTTTCCTGAATTTAATAAAATGATTGGTGAGCCCACATCTGGAGTACGGCATGCAGTTCTGGTCACCCAGCTATGGAAAATATATCATTAAGCTGGAGAGGGTGCAGAAAAGAATGACCAGGACTAGCAAGCTTGAATTACAAGTCATCAGATATATGGGACTTTTCTCCCTGGAATATAGGAAGCTCATGGTAGAACATACAGAGGTTTATAAAACCATGGATAAGATCATACTCTTTACCCACAAGCAGGGTAGAGGAATCTTAGACTAAAGGGCACAGATTTAAGATGGGAAAGATTTAAAATGGGTCTGACTTCTTCAGACAGAGGACTGGTGGGTAAATATGGAATGAGCAGCCAGAGGAAGTGGTAGAGGTAGGTATAATTGTAACATTTCAACCTTTGGGTTCTGGCCACTTTTAACCTTTCATAAAATATACAGTACTTCCAGACTGGGTCCATGGGTACACTTTACAGTACAAACCAGCTGGTAGCTGAATATAAAACTGGGACACCGAGCAGATGCACTTTTTGATTGTCCACCCAAACCTGGACAAAGGGTATATGTGGTTGCTGGTAGTCCTGGAAAACTGGCTCATGGAGTCCAAAAGGTTAAAAGACATTTGGAGAGGTTTAATGAATAGGAGAGATTTAGAAGGAATATAGACCCAACACAGCCAAATGGGATGACTTGCATAGACAATTTGGTTGGCATGGACAAATTGGGCCAAGGGCCTGTTTCCATGTAGTTAAGATCCTCTCATAGATAAATAATCTTACTGTACTTCCCCCACCCCTCTCCTCTGCCCCATTTGTTACCTTGGCTGAGGCGATGGATGATCACACACCATACTTGGAGAACCAGACCCAGCCATGCTGAAAACCAAACAATGAGAGAGCATCACACTCTTATATTTCAACGTTCAGAGATAACTTGCATTCTTCTTTCTGAAGCCTCTCTGTGCTGGTGTTGGCAGGGAAGATGGGGAGGAGGGTATTACCATCGCCAGCTTCAGAGCTAGGTTGGAAGAAACTGTTTCATCTCATCTATCCCCGCTCGCTACATGGATACCAAGAGTCATGAGGAGAATGGACACCAAATCTCCGATTCATGGGCCTAATTAAATTGACAAGCTCAGCTGCTTCTAACTTTGTCTGTTGCATTTAGATCAGAAATATTGTCTTCCTACTGTTACAACTCCACCCCACCAAATGCAGAAACACAAATGTTTTGGTTTAAAGAGTAGACCAAGGGTGGGCAATGTTTAAAAAAAAACCTCATATTCCATCTTAAGTAACCCCTATGCCACAGGTGCTCTGTGATTAGTAAGTGATTATTTAAGGTGAATGAAAGAAAAAGTTTGAAAACCACTGTTTTAATCGTACCTAATTGACTCGTTATGTGCATGGTTTCATAACTCTAAAGGAAATGGACCAATGACAACTTTTTTCAAGCAAAATATTTCAGTAACAATTGGGTCTAGAGCAGTGGTTCTCAACCTTCCATTCCCTCTCACAAACCACTTCAAGTTATCCCTTACTAATTACAGAGCACTTAAGACATAGGGATTGTTTAAGGTAATTTGTGAGTTTTTAAAACAAGGTTACCTACCCCTGGTGTAGATTTAACATGCTTAAAAGCAAACATTATTCTGTTTAAAACTAGTTGAAAGAGAATACAGAAGGAAAACAAAACCAATTAAGACGGAGAGATAGAACCATAGAACACAACAGCAAAGACACAGACCCTTCAGCCCATCTGTATCATACTATTATTTTGCCTAGCTCCATGGGCCTGCACTTGGACCATAGCCTCCCATCCATGCACATTCCAAATTGATCTTAAATGTTGAAATTGAACCTAGCAACTTGTTCTGCACTTTCACCACTCTCTGCTTGAAGAAGTTCCCCCGAATGTTCCCTTTAATCGTTTCACCTTTCACCCATGTCTTCGAGTTCTTGTCTCACACAACATCAATGGAAAAGCCCACTTGCACTTACTCTACCCATCCCCCCCCTCCTAAATTTGAATACCTATAGCGATGAAACAAAGTGGTGGAGTGTGCAGCCAAGCCTTAAATTCTATTGGAATTCTTTTCAGGGTCTCTCTGTTGAGTGCATACCAGCACAGGGGCAGGAGACCACTCAGCCAGCCAATCATCCCTTACCTCAATACTGAGAAAATCTCTTCCTCTACTAAACTCCCAAAACACCTTTCAGCTCCATTATCTGTGGCCACCTCCAAATGGCTTCCCGAGCACCTTCCTCTGCTACCCACCTTACTTTGACTGAAAATATTCTTTGATATCAAGTCATAGAGCATGAAATAGGCCGTTCGGCCCAACTCATCCATGCCAATCAAATCAGCATTCTAGGTGAACCTGTTTGCCTGTATTTGGGACCATATCAAAACCCTTCCTATCCTGTCCTAATGACTTTTGAACATCTTAATTGTGCCCAATTCTACAGCTTCCTCCAGATACAGAGCACACTCTGTGTGAAAAAGTTTCTCTTCCTTAAATCTCTTCCCTCTCACCTTGAATCTGCACCCTTATTCTAGAACTGTACTACACTGGGAAAAGTACTACGAGCATTCACTTTATCCAAGTTCACGTAATTTTATAAACATCCAAAAGTTCACCCCTCAACCTCCAATGCTCCAGAGAATAAAGATCCAGCCTACCCAATCTCCCCCTGTAGCTCAAGCCCTCTAGTCCTGGCATGATCCTGTTGAATCTCCTCTGCATCCCTTCCAACTTGCTGAAAACCTTTCTGTAGCTGGGTGACCAGAACTGCACACAGTGCTACTGTGTTTCCCACTTACACATTTTAATCCAAGCACCACCAGTCCAAGTAATTTCGTATTGCTTGCCATAATGAACAAAAGATGCAGGAAATTAGAGGGTTATAGGTGTATTGTACTTGGATCTTTCTACAGTGTTAATAACACCCCATTTCACGCCAACATAGTAAAAAAAACTCCCTTGGGAAGTTACTGAATTGCTTAAGCCTCTTTCACATTTGTACCTTGTCCTAGGAACTAGTTGCCAATTGACTGGTTAAGGGTCAAGTGTGAAAGCAAAATAGTCTGAGTGCCCGTGTGAAATGATGTCATTTCATGTTGGGGATAGACAGCCTCGATCCCTTCTGCAATCCCTGGCGTCAGTGTGCAAATTAGCCTAGTTTGAAAGTGAGAATTGCATTCTCAGACAGAAATGACACGATTTTGTGTGAATGCAACAACGTGAAGAAAGAAAAAATAAAAATGAAGGTACAATCTTTGCCTTGGGAAAGTTGCAGCAGAAGAGTGAATGAGGAAAGTGCTAGCAATAAATAGCAATAAAGGACAATTTATAAACAGGGTGGGAAAGTTGGTAGTGCTATTGTGCAAATTTATAAAGACTGTGGGGAAAAAAAACAATGGTGGACCTGCCCTCCCAGAATTCTGTGCAGCAGAGAAAACCCTCCATGAGTGCTCCAAGCATGCAGCCGTGCATGCAGTCTTTTCTCTGCCACACAGAATTTTGGAAGGGCAGGTCTGCCATCTCGTTTTCCCACCATCTTTATAATTTGTATGCAATAGCGCTACCAACCTTCCCACCCTGTTTAAAAATTATCCGCTATTGCTATTTATTGCTAGCACTTTCCCACGGTCCCTTATAAAGGTTTATATAGGTTGACACAGCAACAGGGGCTGAAGGGCTCATACAGTGCTGTACATAAGGCTTAATTAGGTTGCAATTAGGCATGATTAATTTTGTTCGAATATAAGATCATAATACATTGATTAGGATTTAGGGCAGGTCCACCATTGCTCGATGAGTCATGAAATCACGCAGGTAGAACACATCTATCCCTGGGGATGGCTCGTAGTGAGTATGAAAGCATGGATTGTCCTGGTTAAGAGTGGCCAAATGTGAACAGCGAAAACGCCATTCCTGACCGGGACACAAAATGGCCGATTTACTGGGACACAAGTGTGAAAAGGGTTTTAGATAGCCAAGGGGGGACCATCCCTTCATCTATCTGGAGCTTTACACCTTGTTCATCAAGCCATCCTTCTGGATTACTGAATTGACTGCCTCCATTTTATTCCATCTGGATGCAGCCCGAGAATCACTAACAAAATCTTCCCTCCCCATTCCTGTCCCTTAATTCCTAGAATTCCCCAAGAATTTCTTGGCCAATTTTCTATCTACATGCCACTACATTATCATATGGAAAATCACAGACTTCACACATTCCCAGTTCTAAATCACTCTCACCTGGACGGTGCGCTTAGTGTCGTGGTTAGCACAATGCTAATACAGAGCCAGCAACTCAGGCCTGTCTGTAGGGAGTTTGTACACTCTCCCCGTGTCTGCATGGGTTTCTTCCAGATGCTCCGGTTTCCTCCCACCCTTCAAAAACATTTAGTCGTTGTAGGTGAATTGGGGTATTTGGGCAGCATGGGCTCGTGGACTGGTAAGTCTAAATTTAAATCTAAACGTCTAAATTTAAATTTAAAAATGCACCTCTCTCAGTGCCTACACAGTCTCACACTTGGTGTTGTCTGACAATCAACCAGCACCACATGAAAAAGTCCTCCAATTCCATTCGTGTCTCAGCACTCACTCACAGCTCCAGCAAGCCAGGTTCATTTCTGACCTCTCATACTGTGTGGAGTTTGTATGTTTCCCTTGGAACTGTGTGGGTTTCCTACCACATCCTTAAAAACATGTGGGTTGGTAGGTTATTTGGCCTGGGGGAAATTTGTGGGTATATGTGGGTTCAGGTAGGATAAGTGTAAAAATAGATGCTTGACAGTCAATGCAGACTTGATGAAATAGCTTTCCTTTCTATGGAAAGATCTTTATCTTTGCGACCTAGAAACTTCCTCTCTCCTTGGAAAATGTTTGAGGGTTAACCAGACGGGTTGCAACCTTGGGTGTTGTGTTTGACCCCCAAGTTGAGTATTGGACCAGTTGAGTATTGGACCACACACCTGATTCCAGTGTCAATACTTCCTAAATCCAACTCCATAATATTTTCAACTAATCATATGCAGAAACCATTATTATTCCTTACTTAACCACACCAAGGATCCTCCAGCTGACCTCTCAAGTTTCACTCTCAACTCAATAAAACTCTACTGGCTGCATCCCCATTTTTACCAAGTCCCATCCACCCATTGCATTGGTTACTGCTACAGCAATGATGCCTTTTGAAAATTCTTAACCTGGCCTTCAAATCCTTCAATGACTGTCTCTTTCTTCATTTTCCCCTCTCCTGCCTGATTTCACTCTGAAGTGTCTGTCTCTGCTCTTCAATGCCGTTTTATTGCATACACAGATAAATTCTCCTCACTGTGGAAAGAAGCAGGCATATCTTTTCAGACTGAAGACTCTTCCTCAGAGGCTCTACGACAAAGGGTCTTCAACCCAAAAGGTTAATTGCTTATCTCTCTACCAGACACTGCCTAACCTGCTGAGTGTTTCCAACATTGTGCGGTTCAATTTCAGGATGATCTGTACCTCCAGTTTGATCATTAATTCCCTTCATTTGTCAAGGCCAAAAGCTCTGAATTACCTCCCCAAATCCCTCTCTGCTCCCTTCACCTCTGAGACATTCACTGAAAATCAACTCTTTTACTCGACTGTGGTGATACGAATACGTAACTGCCGATAGGGAGCTGGCCCATCCCCCACTGGTGACTCATTCCCTGGAAACTCCTCCCCCTGTGACCCTGGAATAAAAGTCGACCTCCCTCTCCCTGTCCTCACTCGAGCACTTGGAATTGGGCCAGCTACATCTAAAGCGTAATTAAAGCCCATCGTTCCTCACTCTACGGTTTTAGAATTATTGATAAAGCCTATCACTGACCAAAAGTCATCGATGTGGATTCTTAAATCATATGTGCCTGCCCTCCACTGGAATGGCCTCCCATAATCCCATAATAAATGTGCTATATAAATGTATTCTGCTGTCATTAGTAAACTAGAGGACTGGGAGATCAAGAGTTACTCAGGCTTGTCTTGGTCCCTTTATGCAGGAGATGGGTGGTTTCTTGCTGTGTGTACAAAAGAATGACATGGGTAGATGGTGATGAAGGGCATGCTAGTCTTCACTGCTCAGGGGATTGAGAGCAGGAATTGGAACGGTACATTACAGCTGTATGAGACGTTGGTATGGCCACATTTGGAATACTATGTGCAGTTCTGGTCACCCAGCTATAGGTTGGTCTTCATTGATGTGCCTTTATACCATTTGACCTGCTGAGTTTCTCCAGCATTGTTTTTACAAATCATGGGCGCAGGTTTAAAGAGGGTGGGGGTAAGAATGAAAAGGAAACTGAAGGGCACCTTCTCCACACAGAGGGTGGCAGGTTATATGGCACAATCTCCCAGAGGAAGCAGAGAAACAATAATACTTACAGATATAATGGACAGAAAGGGTTAGGGGCCAAGCGTGGGCAAATGGGTCTAGTTCAAAGAGCCTGTTTACATGCTAATTAAGCAGCCAAACAGGCCAAACACCCCCTCGACCCCCAATTCAACTGATACTGTATTCTGAGAACATGTCGACTCCCCGCAGTGTGCATTCTCCAACGTGGGGGCTTTGGCCACCGGGGGGGGGGGGGTTGCTTAGCAGCCGAGAGCCGGGTGAACACTGACCTTTCGGAGGGAGGTAAGGACCCTTGTCACTCAGAAGGCCCGTCAGTGGACGGTCTCCTTCCCCTGCACCATGGCGCCCAGCCCGGTCGCAGGTTCCCAATCACAAGGAGAGCGGATAGACTGCGTGTCCATGGCGACCCGGCGCCCTTGGCAACGGGTGACTACGTCACAAGGAGGTTGACCGGTCCCCGGCCATCGTCATCATGGGGCTCCTCTCTCTGCCTGTTGTTTCCACCATTCAAAGTCGTGCTGTCCGGGTTTGAGGCTCCAGGAATGGGACCCACCCCCACCTGCGGAGCCGCAGCCCGGGACAGCAGCTCAACGCGGGAGTTGGGGATTGCAGGCGGGGCGCACCGGTCCCAACCCCTAGGGCGGGGCCGAGGAGGGGGCGGGGCCGAGGAGGGGGCGGGGCCGAGGAGGGGGCGGAGCCGAGGAGGGGGCGGGGCCGAAGAGGGGGCGGGGCCGAGGAGGGGGCGGGGCCGAGGAGGGGGCGGGGCCGAGGAGGGGGCGGGGCCGAAGAGGGGGCGGGGCCGAGGAGGGGGCGGGGCCTCCCGGCACCTTTCCCGTTGATTAGTTTTTGCTTTGCTTCAGCAGAAGGGAAACTCGCCTCTCCGCGAGAAAATGTCCAGTGAGGCAGAGTTTCACAGCGCGGAAGCAGCCCTTCGGCCCGACCAAAGACGCCCATTTATTTGGCTCGTGTCCTTCCCAAGTATTTGTCTAAATGTTTCTGTACACTGCTTGCTTGTTCCATGTAACTACCACGCTTTGGAAAAGGTCCCTCTTTTAAATTTTACCCTCCCCCCCCTCAACCTAATTTTAGCTTTTATCAGACTCTTGAGTGAATCTCTCACAGCAAATAGACTTTTTTTAAAATCTGTACTTTTCTCCACATCTTGCATCATTTGGCGCATTAAAATACTCCCTGTCAGAAATAAAACTTCTCACACATGAGTCTCTTTAAAACTGATGACACGACAAGCTTTATTTACAAGTCTGCAGAGTTGGACTCAACTGGCTTCTCACCAGTTAAGCCCCGATACATACAGTGCATTGATTTTTATACCCTTGTTGTTTGCCCTTCCCCTTCTTATTAATACTGTTTTAATTGGTTAGTATTGCAAAAGCATTCTAAGTACAACTGCATTTTTAATTATCACGTTCGTTACGTACGCTGCGAACTCTACATACACTAAATTCTGTTTCTCACCCTTCTTATCAATCTTTTGTCTCCTGCATGTCTCTCACTATGACCATGAAAAGATAGGTTTAAAAAAACATATCCAGCTGAACCTTTTGTCCTTGGCTGCTAGTAAGCTCCCTGTCCGTTCTGGCTTCCCTTTTTATGATTAATCATCACATTTTAACTTAAGCCATTTTAACCTAAATTCTCTATCTCTAACAATCCACCCCTTTCTCTCTTTAAAATGTGTGTATTATATATATGAATGGGGATTTTAACTCGGGGAAGAGAAACGTCTCATGATAAATTAATTTCGTGCTGAAGTAAAATTCTAACGGGGTCTCCCAGTTCCCCTGGTTGCATAGCCTGTTGGACCATGGAAATCACCAGGCTGCGTAGACAGGGAATAATACAGGGCAAAACAAGTAGGAGGAATAAAATACCTCCGATGACCCACAATAAGGTACGCCACCAGGTTCCTCCAAACCATTTGTCCATCCAATTTAATTTTGCAAAAGGATGCCAGGTTTGAACCGGTACATGGGACAAAATACGAATATTATCAGCGATTTTTCGAATGGCTTGGCCATTATCATCAATCTGTAAGCAGCAGTTAGTCAAATTAAGCTTTCCACATACACCTCCTTCTGTGGCTAGGAGATAGTCTAGGGCCAGACGGTTCTGATATATAGCAGAGCGCATTTGACCTTGCTGGGAAGCAAGTAAATCCAGGGCTAGAGCTGTTTGATTTGTAACAATTTCAAGGACTGCTTGCAAGCGAATAATGCGATTTAACATATAAATAGGAGTACGATAACCCCAGGATCCATCTTGAGCCCATGTAGCGGGACCATAATATTGAATTATGCGTTCTGGAGGCCAATCATCTCCCCATTGTCCCAAATGTACCGTGCTAGAGCGGGGCTGACGGTGTAATGTATCAAAAATCTTCACTCCTAATTTATGACCGTGATCGTGGGGTAGGAGGAAAAATTCTGGGCGGATTATTCCTAGGAAACAAGTTCCACTCCACTGTAAGGGGAGACGAGTATAAGCTTTATTACCACATACCCAGAATAATCCATCTGGGGATACTCCATATCCCCGTTCCCAAACTCTTTTAAGAATGGGGTTTGATTGGTATGGTCCTGTGATGGTGGAACTGGTACAATTCCAAAGCTGAATACTGCTATTAGACAGGGGTAGGCAATTAGTTTTAAAAACAGTGGATAAGAACCAAGTCAGGGGTTTAGGAAACCAAGTGAAATTACCAGGCGAAATGCGAATCCATACAGCCTTGCAGGGACTTTTTCCTACTGGGTATTTGCCAGTTCGTGAGAGACAATAAAAACCAGAGGGGACGTTAGAGAGAGACCAAGTTTCTCTTGATCTCGTTCGGTTAGTTGTCCAAATTCGGGAAATCATGGTCAATGAATTGAGGGGCTCCCCCCACCAAGGCCATTGCTCTGACATCCGTGGACCCCCGCAGACCCAACAATTGGTTACATTAAAAGTTCCTGCAATTCTAGTTGCAAGATCAACAAAAAGATTATCTCCCCCAACTGTGTGACCGAAACTTTCATGGTTATTTGGATGGACTCGAACTAAGTCCGGCTGTCTTAAAGGGGCAGGCACTTTTGACTGTGGAATGGAATTTCTTATTGGAACAGTACGCTGGTGTATGCAAAACCAGAGTCCATCAGGGCATGGTGGGCCTGAGTCACCCTTCCAACCGTTAAGAGGGAAAGGAGTGGTATTAGGAATCTGTATATAATGACCCATATTATTTCCTTCTTTTTCCACACAAGGGGTATATGGATGTTGGGTGGTATTTTCTGCCCAGAATTTCTCAGGAACTGAGGTATGGGAAATAAAATTACCCTCCTTTCTTCCCCAAATGCGGTCCTGAAACAGGACCACTGTGTCTCTGCATTTCTTACATTTCACACCTGATAAAGACATAGGCAAACTAAGAAAAATCAAAGAACATAACAATAACATTGTGAATCAAGTCTTTCTGCGAAATCGCAAGGTAAGAGGTTTTTCTCCAGGAACACAAGTCCAATCTGAGTTCGTATCAGGGTCCTGAGGCGCCTCTACAGGTCCCTTAAATCTGGATGCGTGCGTCCACCCCTTCTCTCTTGTTCGTGCTGCAGCCTCTGTAGTTAAGAGAACTTGGTATGGACCTTCCCACTGGGGCTGGAGTTTTTCAGTTTTCCAGGTCTTGATGAGAATCCATTCTCCTGGTTCCACTTTGTGTAAAGAAAAGTCTAGAGGCGGTGTTTGTGCCAATAGTCCTCTCTTTCGTAAATCTGTAAGAGAGCGTGACAGTGCCTGTAAATAGTTCCTAACAAATATATCCCCTTCCCCCAAGGTGGGACACCCCTCAACTGTACTCCAGAAGGGAAGCCCAAACATCATTTCATAAGGGGACATCCCTACATCTTTTCGTGGGGCAGTACGAATTCTCAATAAAGCCAGGGGCAGACACTTTATCCAAGGCATTTTAGTTTCCACCATTAATTTTGTCAATTGCATTTTTAGGGTTCCATTCATACGTTCAATCCTCCCTGAGCTTTGTGGATGCCAAGGGGTATGCAATTTCCAAGAGACCTGTAATGCATTACAAATCAATTGCTGGATTTTTGAACAAAAATGTGGACCCCTGTCTGAGTCTATAGAATCCATTATACCATATCTGGGGATTATCTGCTCTAGGAGGAGGCGAGGTACTGTAGAGGCTGTAGCATTTACTGTTGGGAAGGCTTCCACCCATCGGGTAAAGTGATCTATTACCACCAACAGATACTTCCATCTTTGGACTTGAGGTAACTCTGTGAAGTCGATCTGGATACTTTGAAAAGGGCGTATGGCTAATGGTTGACCTCCCATGGTCCCTGATTATCTTCTTATTAATTTTTGTGCATAGGTGACAGTTCTGCACCTCCTGTTAGGCCAAGGTGTAGATTCCTTTACACATATATTCTCGAAGCACTGTGTCACATAAGGCTTGGGTGCCCCAGTGGCTCTGATGATGCAGGTGTTTTAAAATATTGCGAGTTATTTCTTTATTTAGAACCATTCTTCCATCTGGTGTCTTCCATGTTCCATCAGGCAGCTGGCTTGCGCCCAGCTGAGCCATGTCCTTTTCTTCCTTAGCAGTGAAAATGGGAGCCTTCTTTATGCCTTGTCTTATTGGGATTAAGGTCAGCAAACGAACTTCTTGTTGCATGGCTGCCCTTTTGGCTTCTTCATCAGCCAGTCTGTTTCCAATTGCTGTCGGGGTATCTCCCCTCTGATGGCCTGGTATGTAGACCACTGCTATTTCCTGGGGTAATGTCAAGGCTTCTAAAGTCAGAGTAATCATCTGTTCGTGTGCCAATTCCTTTCCTCTTGATGTAATTAGACCACGCTCCTTCCAGATCTTACCAAAGGTATGCACTACCCTGTATGCGTATTTGGAATCAGTGTAAATCGTTCCAGTTTTCTCTGCCAGTATTCTGAGGGCTCTCTGCAAGGCATATAGTTCACAGGACTGTGCTGACCAGCTTCCGGGTAGTCTCGTGGATTCTTCTACTTTCCAAGTATTTCCTTCTATTATAGCATACCCACTTCTTCTCATTCCATCAACACATCTGGCGGAGCCGTCAATGTAGAATTCATATCCTTCTCCCAGAGGAGTATCGCAAAGGTCTTCTCGGGTCTTGGTCTGAAGATTCGTCAACTCGACACAGTCGTGCTCCACCTCTCTCTCTGTTTCACTGCCGTATAAAAACTGAGCTGGGTTGCAGCTATTAATCTTTGCAAACTGTAGATCTTCTCTGACCATTAAAATGGTTTCATACTTTAATATGCGAGAATCAGTCAGCCATGGATGGGCAGTTTGTGTTAATAAAACACTCACAGAATGGGAGGTGTACACAGTCATCTTTCCTCCAAAAGTAAGTTTATGTGCTTCCTCTACCAACAGAGCAGCAGCCGCTACTCCCTGGATACACGTCGGCCATCCGCGAGACACTGGGTCCATCATTTTGGAAAGGAAAGCCACTGGGTGTCGCTGACCGCCTTTTTCCTGTGTTAAAACTCCCACAGCTGTTCCTTGGTTATGAGTGACAAATAGCTGGAAAGGCTGTTTTAAAGAGGGCAGAGTGAGTACCGGGGCTCGTGTCAGGCGATGCTTCAAGTCCTCAAACCATCCCTCCTCCTCCTGGGTCCATTTCAATGGATATTCATTTTCATTTGTCAGCTTTTCATACATAAACTTCACCAACGCTGAGTATTCCTCTATCCATAACCTACAGTAACCTAAGAGTCCCAGGAATTGTCTTATTTCCTTCTTATTATGGGGTAACGGCATTCTAGTGATTCCCGCAATCCGTTCAGGGGTAATCCGTTTCTGTCCTTTACTTATCTGGTGTCCCAGATATACCACAGTTCTCTCAACGAGCTGTAACTTGTTCCTGGACACCCGTAGACCCTTTTTCCCCAGATAATTCAAGAGTCTAATTGTATCTCCCCTCATTTCTTGTTCCTTGGGTCCTGATAATAGTAAATCGTCCACATACTGCATTAGTTGGGAATCATCAGATTGTGGATAGTCCGCCAGGATTTGTTCTAACATTTGTCCAAACAGGTTCGGAGATTCAGTGAACCCTTGGGGCAATACAGTCCACCGAAGCTGTCTCCGTCTACCTGTCCATGGATTTTCCCATTCAAACGCGAACATATCTCTACTTTCCTCTTCTAATGGACACGTCCAGAAGGCATCCTTCAAGTCGATAACACTAAACCACTCATGGTCTGGGGGAATCCGACTCATAATAGTATAGGGATTAGGCACCACTGGGTGGCGGGTCTGAACAATAGCATTCAAACTTCTTAGATCCTGAACTAGGCGATAGGATCCATCTGACTTTTTCACTGGGAGTATAGGGGTGTTATAAGGTGACATGCATTCTTCTAATAGTCCGTCTCGTATTAGAGTCTCAATTACCGGCTGTAGCCCTTTTCGCCCTTCCAAAGAAATAGGATACTGACGTTTCCTTACCGGCTGATGACCTGGTATTAATGTGACATGTAAAGGTGGGATGTCCAGACCTCCTCGATTTCCCTCCTTATACCAGACTCTCTCGTCAATCTGCCGTTCATCCTCTTCCTTTAGAGCACAGAGGTGGACTCGCACTTCTCCGTCCACAGGGAGAGCACCCAAACCTAGGAGAGCCTGTAAGTCCCTTCCTAGGAGGTTAAATCCAGCCGACGGTAACAACAAGAGGTCTTGTACCCCTTCTCTTTCTTCCAGTTTCACTGTTACTTGGGGAATTATTGATACCATTCTGGGAGACCCTTCTATCCCAGAAATTTTCAAATTACTTTTTACAGGTTCAGTCCCGATTGGCACAGTTATTACACTACTTCGTTCCGCTCCTGTGTCCACCATAAACACCACCTCTTCTCCCTTGGGACCAATTTTTAGTTTTACCAGGGGTTCCCTCTTATACTTGGTCCCCAACATTTGGAACCCCTGACCCCCCTAATCTTCTTCCATAAGTTCAAGGGCACGCAATTCCCTCTTGTATCGGGGGCATTCCCTCTTAAAGTGTCCTTCCTCATTGCAGTAATAGCACTTAATGAACCTCCGGGGTCTTCCCTCTCTTGGATATCTTGGATTGTTTAGAGGAAGGTTTTGTTTTCTTTCCCCTCTGGATTCGGCATTCATCTGTCGGATAGTCTGTACCATAACCTTTGTCGCCCTCTTTTGATCTTCTTCTTCTCTCTGCACATATACTTTTTGCGCCTTTTTTAACAGGTCGCTTAGGGGTTTTTCGCTCCAGACCTCCTCCTTTTCTAGTTTCTTTCTAATGTCCTGCCATGATTTGGAAACAAATTCAATTCGAATAAGCTGTTCACCCATTGGTGTACTAGGGTCCACGCCCGCATACTGTTGGACATTCTTTCTCACCCTCTCCAAGAAATCAGTAGGGGACTCGTCTTTCCCCTGGTGGTTCCCAAATGCCTTGGTGAAATTGTGACCCTTTGGCACAGCCTCCCGTATCCCTTTAATTGTCCACTCTCTATATTGTCTCATACTTGCCAATCCCTCGGGTGTTCGTTTGTCCCACCTGGGTTCATTTAAGGGATATTTTTGTTCATGGGGTCTGGGGTCCCCAGGTTGTTCATATTCCCACATGAGGAGGGCAGCCCGTCGAATCATCTGCCTCTCCTGGGGTGAGAATAATATTCCCATTATTGCCTGCATCTCTTCCCACGTATATGTGTTTGGTCCCAGGAATTGGTCGAGCTGTTCGGCCAGTCCTATAGGATCTTCCAATAACTTTTTCATTTCTTTCTTAAATCCCCGCACCTCTGTACTAGTTAGGGGAACATTCACATATCCCGTTCCCCCTCCCGGTCCTCCCATAGGAACTTCCCTCAGGGGATTTAAGCTTACTGAAAACTTTGATGGTCCTGGACCAGTCTGGGATCTTGTCCAGGGTCGGTTTACCGGTGGAAGTTTAGGGTCCGACTCCCTTAATTCATTCTTTTTTTCCAGGCCCCTTTCGGGGCAATCAGATTCATCACCTTTCCCCTCCGGTAATGAGCTTTCCTCGGGCGCAGTAGGCACCGGGGGAATATAAGGAGGGGGAAGGTTGTCCAGAGGTTCCCACTTCTTTTCTCCCGCTACCCTCAATTTAAAACATTTTGTTAAGGATCCTGGCCAGGGAACCCAACAAAATGCATATGCTGACTCTTCTTGATTCACCTTTGGTCTCGAATTTACATATATGTTTAATGCTTGTCTAACCCAATCCTCATCAGATCCAAATTTCGGCCACCAGACCGAGGAACCTTTAATAGGTTGTTTCGACCAAAGGAGACAATATTGAACCATCTTTTTCTTGTTTATGTCTCGATATCTTTTACTATCCCAATTTTCAAACATTCCCCCCAAAGGGCTGTCAAGGGGAACTCCCAGGAATTGTCCTGAATTTTCAGACGAGCCCTTAGATTTTGATCCTCCCATTTTCCCACCTAGATCCGTTTATCGTTGCTGAGGACCCTCTCGTTCTGGACCCTACTCCCTTCTTCTCAGACGCCTCGTCGGAGGTACTGTCCCTCCTTCGGTTACCGCTGAGGTTTCCCTGGGGTCGACCCCTCTCTTCTCGGCACTTCGTCGGAGGTGCTGTCCCTCCTTCGGTTACCGCCGAGGTTTCCCTGGGGTCTATCCTAGAGTCCCACGACAGGGTCCTCACGCCACGACAAAAGCTCTATACCTGATCTATTACGTTAGGTTTTTTATCCAAACAGGTGTATCCCGTTACACCTGTTACCCAATCCCCACACCACAATCGTAAGTCGTCACTTACCGGTGTCTTCTCGGGGATTGAACCGTCACCCTTCTCCTCTCCGTCTTGTCGTGTCACCTTGTCCGGATACCACTCGCTCAAGCCGCCCGAAGCGACGAATAAGGGACTAGGAGCCGTTGAACTCAGCGGGGTGCACCACCTCCGATGTCCCTCTTCTCGCCTCCCCTCACGGCTGGAGTGTAGATCCCGGACGAGCCCCCAATTGTCAGAAATAAAACTTCTCACACATGAGTCTCTTTAAAACTGATGACACGACAAGCTTTATTTACAAGTCTGCAGAGTTGGACTCAACTGGCTTCTCACCAGTTAAGCCCCGATACATACAGTGCATTGATTTTTATACCCTTGTTGTTTGCCCTTCCCCTTCTTATTAATACTGTTTTAATTGGTTAGTATTGCAAAAGCATTCTAAGTACAACTGCATTTTTAATTATCACGTTCGTTACGTACGCTGCGAACTCTACATACACTAAATTCTGTTTCTCACCCTTCTTATCAATCTTTTGTCTCCTGCATGTCTCTCACTATGACCATGAAAAGATATGTTTAAAAAAACATATCCAGCTGAACTTTTTGTCCTTGGCTGCTAGTAAGCTCCCTGTCCGTTCTGGCTTCCCTTTTTATGATTAATCATCACATTTTAACTTAAGCCATTTTAACCTAAATTCTCTATCTCTAACACTCCCTACACTGTTGGTTATTATTGCACTACTTGCCTGGACAGCAAGCAAAATGATGGTTTTTAAAAAAATGTATAATGTCAGTATCATTGAGGACTTCTTCCACCCTGCACAGCATCTTTCAGCTGCTCCTGTCGGGGAAGAGATACAGGAGGATCAGAGCCGGGACCACCAGGGGCAGTGAGAACACGGAACGATCCAAGGATCTGCTCACACGAACCATCGGAGACTCTCATATTCACGAAACAATAATGATTTATTTGTATATATGTCGTACATATGTCTTGTTTCTCTGTGTGTGAGTTATGGCTGGTTGTGTGTCTGCAGGTTTTGCACCGAGGACTGGAGAACAACTAGATGAATTAATTAAATGAATTCAGAGTTGTGCTTCTTCGGGATTGACTTATGTATAAAGCATAAAGCTTTGACATCCTCACGAATCCTAGTCCCAAAACCTGGTTCCCCCCAGACAGTCCACAACTTGTGTGGGTCCTTCAGCTGCTGATCCCCTCGCTGGTCCACTGCTGTGGTCACCTTCCCTATAAGCTACTCTCTCAAGTTTACCTCTTGTGAAGGAGGTGTTTTTCCCCACTCTCCAGCCCTGCACCAACCCCCTCCCCCCCCACCCCCCTCCCCAAGAGCCAACAACTCTTCATGGTCTTCACCCAAGCATGAGTACAACCATCTTGGGCAAAGACCTCTGTCCTTTTACAGATGTTAAAAACAAAACTGCTGTGTCCTTCTACAGGCCATTTAAAACCTGTCTGGGGCCCTCGGCGCATTGACCAGGCAATAGGACACTCTGGAGGAGTGGCGTGTCTCCCTTCCCCCAGGTTCGCACCTACGGCAGTGCTGCCGTTAAGTTCAAGTTTATTCATCATCCAATTGTACAATCCAACGAAACAGCATTTTCCAGTCCACAGTGCAACATACAGCACACAGTCATGAAACACATACAAATGATACATATGCACAGTACTTATGTACAAATATTAAAATAAATAAATATCATTGTCAAATAAATCACAGTCACAGAGAGTTAGTGTGAGCAGTTCATCAGTTGCACTGTCCTTTGGGAAGATGGTGTTTCTCAGCCATCTTGTTCGGATACTCCTGTATCTCTTTCCTGATGGCAGTAGCTGAAAGAGTGGTATGGGTCCTCACTGATTTTGAGAGCCCTCTTTAGACAATAATCCCAGTAAATCACATCAGTGGGAGGTGGGGGGGGGGGTGGGAAACCCCATTGATCCTCTCTGCAGTTCTTATGGTCCTGTAAATTGAGCTCAATCTGATGCTCTACATCTGCAGCAATCGTACCACACAGTTGTGGCTGTGGTTTAGGGGCTAATGTTCTATGTGCCCTTTCTATTTCCATTTCTTCCTGTAATTCTGGTCATCCTAGGACCCTGGGGATCCAATCTTTTATAAATTCTCTCATATTCTTGCCTTCTTCATCTTCCTTAAGGCCCACTATCTTTATATTATTTCTTCTATTATAATTTTCCATTATATCTATCTTCTGAGCTAACAGCTCTTGTGTCTCTTTAACTTTTTTATTAGATTCTTCTAATTTCTCTTTTAAGTCCTCTACTTCCATTTCTACAGCTGTTTCTCGTTCTTCCACCTTGTCCACTCTTTTTCCTATATCTGACATGACCATCTCTAATCTATTCATTTTTTCTTCTGTACTTTTAATTCTTCTTTTTATTTCACTAAATTCTTGTGATTGCCATTCTTTTACTAATTCCATATATTCTTTAAAAAATATATACCCATTGTCTTGCCTTTCCCTTCTTCTTCCATTTCTCTGTGTTCTTCTTCTTCTTCTTCCTCTGGGTTGGTCATCTGTTGTTTCCTTGATTTCTTTTTACTCTCTTCTTTCTTGTTCTCTTTGTTTTCTATGTTCTCTTCTTGCTGCTGTGCTATGGCTGTCATTCTCAGCTGTGGAGATCGACTCCTCAGCTGGTCCCCCCTCCCGTCAGTGTTTTTTTTGTCTTGCACAGTTGTGCACTTTTGCTTGGCTCCGTGAGCAATTTTTGTAGTCCCGAGCTCGGGACTTCGACTGACCTGAGGGAGCGGGCTTCTCTCTCCACAGCAGGCCTCCTCGGACAGGTAAGGCCTTCACCTTCTTCTGATATATTTTCTTCTTCTCTTTTTCCCATTGCTTTCGACTTTTCTTTCTTTGCTGCCATTTTCTTCCCACCTTTACTTTCACTTTATTTTAATTTTTGTGTTTGTGCCTTTGTGTTTTATGTGTTTTTTTAAAACTTTTACGGAGAGGGCTGGAGTTCCCCGACTGGTCACTACTCCATCAAGTGACTCCTCCTAATCGTACCACACAGTTGATAGGATGATGGCTGGTAGCCTTGCCCACCTCAGTCTTCTCAGAAAGTGCAGACATTATTGCGCCTTCCTGACAAGGGAGGAGGTGTTTTGTTTCCAGAATAGGTCACTTCTTCAGTGGACTCTGAGGAATTTGGTGCACATTTCATGAGATTTTTCACCTCTTCTCTGTAGTGTGACTCATTGTTGTTGCTGATGAGGCCAACTACTGGTTATCATCTGCAAACTTGACTCTGTTGGAGCTGGATCTGGCATTGCAATCATGGGTCAGTAGTATGAACAGGAGCAGGCTAAGTACACAGCCCTGTGGCGCACCAGCATGACAGTACTCGACGATCTGCTGCCAATCCAAACAGACTGGTCTTTCCATTATAAAGTCCAGAGATGGGTGCTGAGTCCCAGTGAGGAGAACTTCTCCAAGAGCCTCTGGGGAATGATTGAATTAAACGCCAAGCTGAAGTCAATGAACAGCAGCCTGGAGTATGAGGCGATGTTCTCCAGGTGGGACAGAATGGAGTGAAGGGACAAGGAAAGAACATCGTCTGTGGAACGGTCCTCTGTAGGTGAATTGAAATGGGTCCACTGTCTCTGGGAGGGGCTCTTTGATGCTTTCCATCACCAGACGCTTGAAGCATTTCATAATGACGTTAGTGCCACAGGGCGATTGACATTGAGGCCCATTACTGCCACCCTCTTTGGTACCAAGATGATGGTGGCTGTCTTCGAAGCCGCAGGGACAATGGACTGTGGCTCTGTAAGGACCTCAATCAGTTGGACTGCACAGACCTTCAGTACCTGATTCAGTATGTTGGGTATGTGGTCTGGTTCCGCTGCCTTGTGTGAGTTCGCCTTGGATAGGGTTTGTAATGGAAATGATTTACCACAGCTAACAAACAAATGAAGAATACATTCACTCGTTTCTTTCAGCACACCGTGAAGTGACTTTCTTTTATTATTCACTAGACACAACATTGGATTCGTCAATTCCCCAAACATGACCCAGCTAAACTCCTCTGACAGTCTCACTGCCACACGTGATCCTGACACTCTCACTCTCCTCCTCCTGCATCTGAGATCCACCACCCATATACTGATGCTTAACACATCTGTGCATGCATGCCATTACCCCTGCGCACTTATCACTTATATCATCAGCGGCGGCCAGAACTGCTCCCAACGAAGGTAAGTGTGTGTCCGCGACAGGTTTTCTTCACCTTGGCTGCTGCTATACAAGAGACCCATTTATCAGCAACTCCAGCAAACCCAACATTTTTTTTTGCTCCTGTTTTTTGTGCCTGTTTCTGTGAGACAGTTTGTCCATCCAATACTGAGGCCACATTCCTCTTCCATCACTTGCAGAATAGAAGAGCCATCTGGCCGTGGTCTTGATCCGGGAATGAGAAATACACCAGCTGGCGGCATTGGAAACCCTCTCTCATGGTGGAGTTTACTCTTCATTGTAGGCTAAAGGATCTGGCCTGTCCCTGTGCTGTTTTATGTTCCTTAATTTTAAACAGTAACACTGGTCCAACAGTGCAAGAACACTCAATTGCTGGGGTCAGCTAATGTGGCCAGCAGAATAATTCGATCTTTGTGCTGAGTTGCTTTCTGGGGATAGTTGCACAGCATTATTCAGAATCCATAACAAAAAGCCTGCCCTTCAGGCTAATTGGTTGGTGTCATAACCACGTTTTACCTGCCAGGTTATCAGCCACAGCACTTACTTGCTGCTCTACATGTGAAGGATGAATTGACGATGGTCACGTGATACAGGGAGAGTAGGAGGAGGAAGAATCCCAGAGCTCTCAGGATCATAAGAAAATAGACTGAGAAAAAACTTCAAACAAACTTCCAGAATACCAATAAGAAACATAGGAAGGTGTTGAGGATAAAATAATGACAAAAAAAGACAAATCTACAAGTAAAGACACGAAGGAATTGGCGCTGAAACAAGAGACCCGGCTTGAGGTGCCTTGTGATGAGGAAAATGGTGGGGCCACTTCAAGGCCTGATGAAGGAGAAAAGCTCCAACCGAGCAGCCCACCAGCATGGAAGACAGTGCTGCAAACCAGCAAGTAGCAGTTGAAAGCCCTGCAACAGCCCTTGGAGAGAGGGAGAAGCTTGAGACCCCCCCTACTGCTGTGAGAATGCGAGGTTGGGCATCCCTGTGATGTCCACGGTGAAGCAGGCGTCTGTAGCAATCATGGGGAGGAGGGGCCAGGGTGCACAGAGAGCGGACTGGACCGAAAATCTAAAAAGCTGGGAGGGTCTGGCATCGGTTCCAACGTCAGGGTGAGCGATGTGACTTACCTCAGTTCCAGTGGCAGGTCCAGTGCCAGACCACAAGGTGCGGCAGGCTGTGAAGAAACTGGCGGTGTCGGGTTGGGCGCGGGAACGAGCTCCAGCAGTGGGCCCAGTGATGGATCAGAGGAGGTGGTGAATGCCAGCAGTGGGAGCGATGGGCCCAGGAACTGTGAGGAGGACCCAGTCAGTGATGGAGTAAAGCTCCATGGGGCCACGAGGCTTAAAAAAAAACCTTATCGGAGCCCTCCCTGCCATATGTGATGGAGACATTGGGCCACATGAAGGACAAGCTCTCACAGGCAATGGACATAAGTGGCTCAGGACAAAATGCAGGGTACCCTCTCAGGACTGAAGTAGAAGAAAGTGTAGGGATAAACCAAGTTACCATACATAGTATTGGGAATAAATTAGACACACTGATGAAGGAGAGAGATTGTATATGGGGGAAGTTAGATGCCCTCCAGTCATCAAAGCGAGATACAGGCTGGTGCAATACAATTTCTTGCACCAGCTGTACTTGACGACGCAAAAGATGAATAGATCAAAGCCAGAACAATCAGATCAATGTTTTAGATGTGGTATTAAGACAGGAACCTTTGTGAACTCGACCTGGACAGGTACCACAGTGAGACCCTTCTGGGTGGAACTAGGCGATGTCCTAGGGAAAGTCATATGTAAGGAATTCCCACAGGTCCCAGAGCCGTTCCTGTTGGGTAACATAATGGACATAAGACTTAAAATGAAACTTTCCAAATTCAATTTGTAATGATCGCATTGGGGGTGACCAGGAGGTGCATATCACTTACCTGGAAGAATGACTCTTGGCTGAGTTTTGTGCAGTGGAGCAAAGAAATGCAAGGGTGTGTTCCCCTGGAGATAATAACCTATAACTTAAGGAGAAGATACAGCACCTTCCGAAAAGCTGTATCTGAACCACAGAGGAGCACGGTTATGAAGAGGTTATGACCTGGTGTGCTCCAATTCCTCCCCAATTCTTGGGGTGGGGGGAGGGGAGGAGGGATGAGGGGTCCACCTCATTTCAGCTAGGAAAAGTCTGGGAAAAAAAATTGTCCTGATCCCGGGCAGCTGGGCCAGGCCAGACCTATAACTCCCCGATATGATTTACTCCCTTGGTGCAAATGTTTCTAATGTCTTCAGTGTTCTTCTTTGATTGGTGGAATGGGGTGGGGTTTCAAGTATTGGATGTTGGGGGAACGGGGTGGGGGGAGGGAGAGAGAGGGAGGGACTCGATAGAAAAAACTCACATAGATTGGAGAAGAATAAGTTGCTATCGGTATAGATTTGTAACTACCAATAATGATAAAATTGTAAACCGTTTGAAAAATTATAAATAAAATATTCAAAACAAAAGGATGAATAGACAAATACCGTAGTACATTCCCTCTTCTCCGCCACCTCTTTCCACCCCCAGCCATGCCCAATGTAACCAGCAGACTCAAAGGCACCCAACTGGGAGCTAACCCATGTAATATTTGACCACCCAGCTGTGCATGTCTCTCAGCATGCAGACCAATCCCAGGCAATTTGCCACAAATTTCAAAGGCAAAAGTTAAATTTAAAAAAATTTATTTATGTATTGAAGTGACTCAGAAATACCATGTATTTTTTTCCAGTTACATCAATTATTATAATAAATACCAAATATTGCATAACAAATGACAGACTCTGAAAACAGTTGCATTCTTCTCAAGGTATATCTGGGAGGTAAACCAAAGGCATCAACTACATGAGCCAGGAGGTTCAATCTCTTGACCACTATTAGCAGTACACATGGGGCGGGGGGGGGGGGGGTGGGGGAAAACCACACTACATACAAAGTATAGCAACTGTGTGCAGTAGTTACCAAAACTATTCACCCACTGTATTTCTCCTCCTACAAAAAATAATGCAACCATCTCCAGAGTTTATGTGGAAATCAAGCTGTTTGCAGGGGATTGCACACTCAGCAAGGACCAATCAGTAATATTGTGTGTGGCTTGGATTCACTCAGGACTCTCTCGACCACTGGACCTGACTCTGATTAGGCAGAGGTCAGCCTTTAGGACAACCACAGGGCCACAGAGTCACAACACCTCACTAAGCTTTGGTCAGCCTCAACCTCTCCCTGCTCTAAAATATATTTTTAATATAAACAAAATATGCAAGCTGAATAGAAGCAACAACAGATACAAACTTAACTGAGTGGGCACAAGTGAATGCCCCTCTAAACCTAGAGGGCTCAATGAACAAACATTCAGGAAAGGATGCACTGCACCCAGCAACATGCACTGCTACCAAGGCAGAAAACAGATAGGGTTCAAGTTTAGATCCTTAAATATACCATCCAAAAAAAAAACTCCTGTTTCTCTTGCAGGATGGGCTTAAATGGTAAATTTACATTCCTAAACTATATTTCAATTAGACATGAATACAATTCTTAATAAATTCCCAAATAGCTGGAGAAACTTCCTTATGAAGAGTTTAGAAAATATACAAGTCTTCAGGACTTGAAGCAGCATGGATTTTATTAACTGGCCAATTATTTTGTTATCCCTTAACTTTGAGTGAATTTATCTTTAAGTCATTCCATTCTGCACCTGGTTAACTTGCATCCAAGGTAAAGCACTGAGATTTACAATGATACTCATGGCTGGGATACTGTCACCCATTTCTAATGGAAACTAGG
This sequence comes from Narcine bancroftii, assembly GCF_036971445.1. Taxonomy (NCBI): domain Eukaryota; kingdom Metazoa; phylum Chordata; class Chondrichthyes; order Torpediniformes; family Narcinidae; genus Narcine; species Narcine bancroftii. The sequence continues at coordinate 224,669,217 of NC_091472.1, forward strand.
CACAATCTGGACTGCTGATGCAAGTTGAGTTTGGCTAACATTTCCAAACATGCACTTCATGCCAGTGAGCAGACAAGGTCACAGTTGGTCCATTGCAGGAGAGTTGTTTGAAGCCGCTCCAGTCAGACCAGTTGGTGGAGGGCAGGTATTTAACAAGAATAACTGAGTGCGACAGCAAGAGGAACCCCTTCCCTTGCTTCTCGCTCCTCTTTTTAATCTGCCCTCAGATATCTGCACCAACACATCAACCAGATAACCATGTTCTAGCTTCACAAGATTTTACACTCAGCAGACAGTAGGTTAGGCTTGGCCACATTTGCTCTGGCTGTTCGTTAAACAAGCGAATGAGATTACCTTTCTTAAACTAATACGCAAAAAATACACGTAGATAACTGAAGTACAATCACCTTAGAATGAATGGATTTTAGTACTGGAAACAAAGAGGACGAAAGGGTTTGTGCAGTGTCTGACAAGTCAATAAATCTGCCCTTACTGTATCTATCCTAATTTTCTAATGTCAGGTCTGCTGTATCCATGGAAAGTGATTGGCAGTTGTTGACATGGGATCCCTAAAGGACTTCACTGTTCAGTGCAAATTGCTCAAGTTCCAACACCAATGCCTGTGTGTCCTCTACAAATGTCCATTCACAGATAGACATGGGTTTCTGGGTTTGGGTCTGACTGCCCAACACTAGGCACTGGATGGAACACACTCCTGATCAGTGTTTAATGAGTTAAGATGTCTCTCACTCTCGCCAAGTAAACAAACAGACAATGCACCTGAAAACTAAATTTCAAATCATGAGAAACTGAACAATTTCAAATAAAGATTTTAAAGCTTATCCTGCAAATTTCATTTCAGATTGCCAGATTTTTAAAAAATTTCCTTTATAAATTGCCTTTTTTTTTTAAATAAGTGCATTTTTTTCTTTAAAATGCAAGACCATGCCTGAGGTGAAGATTTAGTGCAATTTTGCGACTGGCTGGGACTTGGCAGTATGACGTGCAACCTGTATATTCAGAAGACAATGGCACCTTGCACAACTTTGAGAGATACGTCAACTTCTGAGGGCTAATGTCAGCCCAAGATAGGTCCCCATTTATGCCGATATTTCCATCCCATAAGGCCCTGAAATGAGGTTTGTAACTAAATTATCTTCTGCTACAGCACACTAAAAGATGAGTTCTGACTGGATGGCGTTTAGGATAGCGCTCTGTTAAACTTTAAATTCATGGCTTTGCAAGTAACACAAAACATAACTCAAGTGAAAACAAAAATATGTGCCTATGGTCAACCCTCTTGGTGAATTTCTTGGAATTAAGTATTAATTTATAGGTTTAAAAAAGGAGCAATTAAAATAAATTCTTATTTTCTCCAAACACTAATTTTCTTGTTATTTAAAAGTATTTGGATAGGGGAAATTTTTTGTTTCTTAATTTGGTGATTCTTGACTGCCAAAGTCTGTTTGCTTTCTGATTGGGAAGGGAAGGTATGAGGGTGGATGAATTCGGAGCAAAGTGGTTGGAGTTGTGTAATGAACCTCCTGGAGGACTCTGTCCAATCGCAATTGGCAACTCCAAAACTGAGGATAGACAAGATTGGCCATTCCTTGTCTTCAACAATTTTTATTACCTGCGGCACGGCAAGGGTCTGAAGCAGAGGTTCAAGGTTGCAGCGCAGACACCAAAAGTGCTATGATCCTTTAAAAAGTGTACAGAAACAAATATCAATCTATACTGCATCAACAATAACTTCAAAAATTCTGCAGCTTCGACATTTGAGACCATTAAGCTAGGCACTGAATTTATATTGGTTTGTGCTAAATTTTCCTACCTTCACTTCATTCTATCAACTCTGTGCCACCCTGAACCAAAGACCAGGCTGTTTGGCCCATTTCCCAGCTGCATATTCCAGATTTATATACCAATTCCTTCATGGTACACCTCCCACAGGTAGAATCTATAATCCCTTCCCTTTTAACCCTTCCACAGCCCAGAGGAAGATTTAAAAAAAAATGTAGTTAACTGAAATATTCTAACCCCTTTTACAATGATTCTACCTGTTGTTGCCACTCAGTAAAGAAATGCACACCTCACAAGCTTATCTCAAGTAGAAATATAATGACATTGAAGCGGAAACCCCATCACCCACATTATCACCATTTAAGTTGGATCAAGTGTGCCTGATACCAAGCCACCTTGCACAGGGATAGTGTGTGCCATACAATCTTTTCTGCGTGGATATCAATCCCAGGGAGTCACCCATTTTGCAGTGAACCACATGTAATGCTTTAGATCAGCATAGGTCTTCAATTTTGATGTATTGTGGTAGGGTTGAGATTGCCAACCCTTTACGTGGAAATGATCCTACTTTTGTGCTCAGAAGTGAACTGTTGTGTTTAAAAAGGCCCAAACAGAATTTAATTAGGATAATGTGATGGCTAAAGCATTGTAAAATTAACTGGAGCTTTGGTTTTAGCAAAACAATCAGTAATATTTTTATTAAAAATGGTATAGAAAAACAAGTTCAGATATGACGGTTTTGAAAAGCTTCAGAGGTACTTGGGCTTGAAAAAGGGATGCATTTTCCAAAGATAATAAATAAAAACAGCAAGCTCACTTTGGGGCTACCAGGATCTTGGAGTACCAAATTGTTAACTGATGGTCAGCTGCTCATGTCCAATGTAGTGCTTTGTCTAGATCAAATTTTCAGAGAATGTGCTTTAATGCTTTGTTCTGCGCTCCACTGCCAGAAGTAGACAGCAAGAGAATTCTCAAGGGCAAGTGTTGAGGAACAGTGGTTAGCTTGGACTCTTGCTCGTTAGGGTTCAGTCCTTGTGCGAATACCTCATTTCCAGTTCTCTCTTCGTGTACCCTCCGAAAGATCCCAACATTTTCCAAAGCCACTTTGCTTCTGCCTTTGCTTTATTGGTTCCCTTCACACCCCATCCCCTCAAAATAGCCTTGGACAGCTCGACTTCCTTTATCACTTGCACTTACCATCTTCAGACTTTCAGAAGCTTCTCAACAAAACAGAATACAATGCCCACCTTCCTGTTTAGGCTGGGTAAAGAGTAGAGGATCAAGAAGTTTGGCGAGGTGGGGGGGCAGGGGGGTTGGTGCTTGGGGAATTCAGATGGGTCACTTCTCTGCAGGCAGAACCAATTTGGTTTCAATCTTCTCTTTGTTGAAGGTGGCCATTTTTGATTTTGGCATGCCTAGTCCACCCAGCACGCTGGGAAGACTCTGGTTCCGCCTCAGGACTCCCAGCAGACTGCTGCCTGTCCCCATGAACATCGCTGATTCCTGGCGGTGTGTCACGGCTTTGAGTTCATGGCCAACGTCATCCTCTGGAGTTTCTCTCATGGCAATAGCTCGGGCAATCCCCATTCTCTGCAATCTCTTGACCAGGTTCAGACTGACAGGGACAGAATCAGCACAGCTCCGGCCAGGCTTCAGGCAGTAGACTTCCTGGAGCAGTGTCTCCGCTGGCCGAGAAGCCAGGAAGTTTTCAACAGCTCCCCGGCCATCGAAGGTTTGTGGCGATGGGCATGGCGAGTGGGAGGGAGAGTTTGGTGGGGTACGGGGTAAGGCCAACATCTTCGGGGGAACCATGGGTGGGGTTTTCAGCAGAGTGCATTGATAAACACCAGCAGAGATCCCACGGTCTTGCAAGAGCTTTGTTAAGCTGCTGGTGCTGCTCAGGGTGGTGGTTGACTCCCTCCTCTTTGTGAAGGATTCATCAATGCTTGGCCGGCAGGGAGCTATAGGGGTGCTTGGACTGGAGATCACATTCGCGGATGGATACCCTATATTTGGCACTGGAACACAGCCAACACTGAAAAAGAGTGATAAATATATTTGATTTCATCACCAAACACAGTGTAAAAATATTTTCCTTAAACTATCACAAGATATACCACTAACACTGACAGGAAGGGTAAATTGCAATAAAATTATTATCTTCCCAAGGATACAATACCTATTTCAATCGCTGCCAATTCCCTTAACATAGAAATTCTTCAATGAGCTAAAGAAAATAATAAGGAAATTCTTATGGAAAGGGGGGAAACTGAGGATAGCGCTAGATAAATTAACAGAATGGTACAAACAAGGGGGCTTACAGCTACCAAAACTTTCAGAATTATTATAGAGCAGCACAATTAAGATATCTATCAGATTTTTATCAAACAAGGGAAAAACCAGATTGGACCAGATTAGAGCTAGATAAAATAGGGGAGAAGGTACCAGAACATATACTTTATAAGTGGGATGAAAAGCTGGTGCAACATAGAAGTTCACCAGTACTGCACCATCTGCTCAACATTTGGAAGAAGATTCATGTAGAAAGGAAAAAAACAAATTACCAACTACCAAAATTATTATTGATGCAAAATTAACTAATCCCTTTCACAATAGATAACCTTTCCTTTAGAGAATGGGAGAGAAAAGGGATCAAAAGAATAGAAAATAATTTTTTCGGAAATAATTTATTATCTTTTGAACAAATTAAGTACAAATGTGGTATAACTCATGGTACAATGTTTGCATACCACCAACTGAAAACCTACTTGAAAGACAAATTGGGAAGCAGGCTGAGGTTACCAGAAGGAAGCAGTTTTGAATATGTGATTTTACAGACACAATAATAATTTAAAAATTTATAACAAACATGTACATCAAACTGCAAGAAAAGGAGAACGAGGAAACAAACTGTAAACCTAAACAAAAATGGGAACAAGATCTAAACATAAAGAATGAAACATGGGAAAAGCTATGCTCTGGAACTATGAGAAATACAATAAACACGAGGTTATGCATGATACAATATAATTGGTTACACAGGCTATACACCATGCCCCAAAAGTTAAATAAATGGGACCCAACGGTATCAGATAGATGTTTTCGCTGTAAGAAGGAAACGGGAACAACAGTACATGCAATTTGAGCATGTGAGAAAGTGGAAAAGTTTTGGGAAGATCTAAATCAGGTATTAAATAAAATCACAAAAAGCAACATACCAAAAAAATCCAGAGATCTTTCTTCTAAGTAATATAAGAAGTAAAGAACTTGGCCTCGATTTGGGTGAAGCACAAAAAAGATTTAATATGATAGCCTTAGCTGTAGCAAAAAAATGTATAATGTAAACCTGGAAATCAGAAGAGAGCCTGAGAGTACAGCAATGGTACATAGAAATGAATAAATGTATTCCATTGGAAAAAAATAACATATAATTTAAGAAGTAACGTCACAGTAGTCGAACAAATTTGGGAACCATACATGGAACATAACAGAGAGGGCCTACCGCGGACCTCCACTGCCTAAAATGACAGAATGAGAAGAAGACGAAATGAACTGACCCAGTGTGTAAAAGTAGATGACACAATTTTCTTGTTTATTTTCAATGTGTGATGACATTGTTTAATGGGTTTATTGTATTGTATATGTTGAATGTTCAGTGGGTAGGGAGGGGGGTGGGAAGGAGAGAGGGAAGGGAGGGAGGAAAAGGGGAGAAAATGACACTGTGTATATTCAAGAGGGAAATGTTTGTGTGTATTTTGGTTAATATGGTTCATAGTGTGAAAAATAAAAAAAATTTTAAAAAATTATCACAAGATATCCATGGACACGCAATGACACTGTCAACTGCAGTTCTTTTAAGGAACCCAAATTTTAGTATCAGTGAATTCTTAGTTTCATGGCGGGGCCAGTATTTATTGCCTAAGAGAAGGCATTGATGAAGTACTGCCACCTTGAACAGTGGTGGAAGTTGGGCAAGGAATTCCAGAACTCTGACCCAGCCACAAAGCAAGAAAGACAACACATATCCAAGTCAAGGTAGAAGCCACACTGAGGCAAACTTAGAGGTGTTAGTGTAATCTATTTCTGCTGCTATTGTCCTTTCAGATGCTATGATGGGTGATTTTGCCGAACACAGGTTTTCAATGTTGTTGGATTGCATTTTGTAGATGGCACATGTTACGGCCATGGTATGTCTATGGCGGAAGGAGTAGACCCCTTTTGCACTAGCATCCCAGTTATTTGGCTGTGCAGTGTCCTGGGATAAGAAGCACTTTGTGCTGTTTCCACTGGGTCACCCTTAACTGGGGATTGTAGTGTTCTACCTTCAACTGGAAACAGGGACTTTCTGCTGTCCCTTTTCCACTGGTTTTATCTGCACACCAGCGTCAGAAAAGGCCAAGGATATGAGTAGGGGTTGAAGTAGTTAATCCCCAGTGTGAAATGACATGATTTGACAGTGTGCTGACAGTTTTCTTTTCCACTGGTCCCTGTCCCAGTTAATTCCTGGGACAAGGTATCAGTGGAAAAGAGGCTACTGTTTGGAGAAAACCATTGGTGGCAATCAATTATATTTCTGTTGTTTTATCGTAGATAATTACAGTTAATATCATACCAATATAATTTCTCGCTAATTTTCTTAAAAACAAACTAATTATCACACTTAAGGAAACATCAAAATTTATCAATTGCTTCATATAAAACAAATTGCCTATGCTCAGAGCAGATGTTTGATAGGAGCTCCACTTAGAGGAGAGAAAGTTAATGGAAGGCATGCAGACTTTTACAATAATTTAAGAGAAATTGTTTCCATCAGTCAGGATTGGTAAGTAAATGATTCTATCTTAAGGCAATTGACAACAAAACAGGAATAATTGATTTTTATTCTGCAGAGAGCAATTATGATCTGATTTCACCAAGTGAAAGAATAGTAAAAAACACAATTAACACTAACCTCCTAAAACAAATAGCACATGTATTTTAACAGCACAAAGTAGAGTTTAGGGTGCAACAGAAAGTTACGGGATCAATAGGCAATAATTCTTCCAAAAAAATCCAGCACAAACACAGTACAGTAGAAGTCCAAAAATCTGGGTCTGCTCGAGGATTGGGTCAATCTGGATTCTCAGGTTTTCTGGATTCTCAGGTGGTATTTTTAAAATTAAAATTTAAGGACGAATAAAGAATAGATCAGAAGTCAACTTTTCTTTGTATATTCATTAGCAAATACAGCATGATTTATCAAAATGAACTGTCTTTAAAGAAAATTAAAAGTCAACAAGTCTGTTCACTTGTTGCTGCTGTGTATCTATGGCGCTTACACATGCTTGCACACACACAAAAGCCTGCTAAATGTTAAAAGTTTGAGAGTTTTTGAAAAGTACAGATTCTCGGGTGGTCTGGATTTCTGGACTTCTACTATACATAGAATGGCCTCTGTTAGTGGCAGTACACATACATGCTGGAGAAACTCAGTAGGTCATGCAGCATCTATAGAAAGCAAAAGGCAGTCAATGTTTTGGGCCTGATCCCTACTTCAGGAGTGCCAAAAATCATCTGGATTCCCAAATAAGGTGCTGGGGTGGAGAGGGAAGAGGGGAAATGGATACAAATGAGAGGTGAAGAAGAGAAAGGAACTGGGAGGGAGAGTGGAAGAGGGCAGAGGGGTAAGACAGATAGCTCTCTAATAGGAGAGGGAAGGGGAACTGGAGCTAGAGGGAGGGGATTAACAGAAATTGGAGAAATTGATATCGATACCATCTGGTTGGAAACTGCTGAGACAGTTCCTCCAATTTACAAAGGGTCTCGACACTATATGAGGCCATGGGGAGAGATATCAGTGTGGAAATAGAGAGCGTAGTTGAAGTGGTGGTTATTGGGAGGTCCTTGCTGTGGGTCAGTAATGGATGTGATATTTGATGACGATGGATTTGTGCAGGGCAAGACTGATGAGTCTTCTAACATCAATACTCAAGTATCCAACCAGACAACATCATTATTGATTTCCCTTCCTTCTCCTATTGTCTCTCTCAGCCCTCTGCGCTCTCTCCCATCACCCTCCCACCTGCATCACCTGCTAACCTGCCCTCTTTCCTTTTTCTCTCCACTTTATTATTTGGGTGTGTGCCTGATTTTCATCACTCCTGAAGAAGGACCCAGGCTTGAAGTGTTGTCAGCCTGTTGCTTTTTATGGATGCTGCATGACTGGATGAACTTTTCCAAGCACTTTTGTGTCCTGCACTAAACCCCAGCGTCTGCAGATTTCTACGAACACGGTTCAGGTAATTTTTCCCCTTCATGTTTATTCTTCATCAATAATACAAGGCATTAAAAACAAAAAAGGGAATACTGGAGGTTACTTTTGCATCAGAAAACAATATATGACAAATACCTTGAGCAAACAAAAGGCAGGAAGAACTCAGCAGTTAGGCAATGCCCATGGAGAGAATGGTCAGTTGACATTTTGGATTAGGACCTTTTATTGAGACTAAAATGGGAAGGGGAGATAGAGTCCTACTTCACCTTGTTGAGAATTGAACAACATCAGTGGGATGAAGGATCCTGCAGGTGGTGAAGGTATAAGTTGAGTTGGTCTGTGACAGACATTTTCCAGGATTCCGCACTACAAATAAAGAGACAAATAATTTTGTAGGTAGCAACAATATTAAATGTGTTCACAAATGTAACATTGATTTCATTTTTCCATCCCCAAAATATATCCATTCCTGGACTGTTACAGTGCCAGCAATCGGGAATTCAAATTCCATGTTTGTAAGTTCTCCCCATGTCTGCACAAGTTTTCCACGGGAGCTCCAATTGTTTGAAATGTACTGGGGGGTTGTAGGTTAATAGGGTGTAAATTGGGCGGCACAGGCTCATGGGACAAAATGGCCTGTTTCTGTGCTGTATGTCTCAATTTGATCTTCCTTCTGTACACAGTCTGAAAACACTACAGGCAGCCTCAAGGAAGGATGAGTAAAGACAGCCTATTGATTTCTTTCTTCCTGAAGGAAGCTAAAAAAAATAATGCTCTTAACAGAGCAGCATCTACAGAGCAAGATAAAATGTCTGTGCCCTGGGATGAAGATCCCCCATGGTAGGTCACCAGAGCAACTTTGTGCCTCTCACTAGATACGGCCTGATCATTCCCAACTTTCCCTGTGCTTCTTCCAGAACTGACCAGTGATGACACAAATGGAAAAGGCTAGCATACCAAAACAGTTGAATCTGATGATAAGCTGAGGACTGTAATGTGGTACAAGTCAATTCCCAAATTGACAGGATTGAACTTCTTTGGAATAGTTTAATACTAAAAAAAATAGAATGTGCTGGAAAACCTTATCAGAGGCCATTTGTAGAAATTAAAGATAAACTCTGGGGAGGGGGGGGGGGGGGGTGGCGAATGGCGGATAGATAGAAGAAAGGGAATACCTCTGATGGGGTGAGGACAGTGATATTGTGGGGATGTTGATGATGAGGTTATCTGTCTGAAGGATTAATTCAGCTTTTAAGCAGACAGTTCAAGCTGTGAGACTGGATACATACAAGTCCAGCAAGCTGGTGAAAGTAGAACAACAATCAATATTATAGAACGATAACCTACAGCTAGAAACACAGATAGTGGATTACCTCAAACTGCTGAATTCAATAGAGTCTGGAAGGCTGCAACACCCCCAAAGTGGAAAGTGAGCTACTGTTCCTCAAATGCATGTTGAGCATCTGTACAACAGTGTAGGAGTCCATAAACTGATGGACGGAGAATTAAAATGGAAGGGCAGAGTTACACATGGGCACTGGCAGCAGGTAGTCTGCAAAGCACCATGCATTCACTTTCTCAATGCACAGGAGGCCACATTTGTAAGATGTGCACCAGATTGGAGGAAGAGCAAGGGAATAGCTGCCTCATCTGGAAGGAGTAATTGGTCCCTGGATGATGGGAAGGGAAGAGGTAGAAGGACAGGTGCTGCATCTCCTGCAGCTGCATGGCTAAAGGGCAGGGAGTGGCTGGTGGAGGTGAGGGAGCAGATCAAACAGTTGCAAAGGGATTAGATATACAGATGAGAATGTGGTAGGGATACAGAATTAAAGTGAGATCTGACAAAACTTTCATAAATGACTCCTTTTTAAAAATATGATTTCTTCACTGGGAAGGAGGATGGAATGGGAAAAGTAACAGGCAATCTCCTTAAAATTATGTGGTTGTTACTGTCACTTTTAAATCACAAGGATTATTTGCTGATTGTGTTTGTTCATTAATCCGTTGAACATAAAAACTCACCAGCTCTTGAATCTTGGGTGGAGTGGCTGTTTATTGGCAGAAAAATATCTGGTGGTGGCTCCATCTTCTTAGAAGACTTTTTCTCTTCCTCCTGCTTCTTGTTCTTCTCTTTCTTATCCTGGGGGGTGGAAGTATGCTGAGCTTTGAAGGTGATTCCCTCCTCACTGTCCTCCTCAAGATCAGGCAAGTGGCAGATGCCATCTTCTGGAAGTAGCTCAAAGCCTTTAGTGAGGACTCCAGGTCGTGGATCTAAAATTGTGCCAAGGTTAGGCTGTGCTAACTGCTGCCACTGGTGTAAAGTCATTGAACCTATTCAAGATGACAACACGTATATACTGTGAGACAGAATATATGTCAATCAGGCAAGCTGGTGGAAGGAGAAAAACACTGTGCCAGTAGGTGCATTCATCATGAGATAAATGCACCAGCAACATGAAAGGCAACTCTCATTTGGTGAAATAGATACAAGTTTGTAATAAATTCAGAATTAACAGAGAAAGAGTAGATGAACTGTATTAAAAACAAGAATCAGATTAAATAATACATTTGATTCAAATAACTTTTCCTGGATACACAACATCTCCTCGTGTCAGGAAGGTGCAACAGCGACTGTACATCCTTAGAAGATTGAAGCAGTTTAGAGTACTGGCCACCATTCTGTCAACTTTCTACAGGAGCTCTATCGAGAATGTTTTGACTGGCTACATCACAGTGTGGTACAGTTGCTGTGGAGCATCAGATCAGAGGTCAATCCACAGGACCCTAAGAATGGCAGAGAGGATCAATGGGGTCTCCCTCCCCACCAATGAAGCGATTTACCACAATCATTGTGTAGAGAGGGCTCACAAAATCAGGGAGGACCCCAACCACCCTGCACACAGTCTTTTCCAGCTACTCCCGATGGGAAAGAGATATATGAGTATCAGAGCCAGTACCACCAGGCTGAGAAACAGTTTCTCCCCATCCGTAGTGAGAATGGTGAACAACTGATGAACTGCTTATACAAATCCTCCGTGCCTCTATTGATTTAACAATAATATTTATTTTGATATTTGTATATACATACTGTACATATGTATCATTTGTCTGTGTTTTACACTGACGACCCAAGAACGTTGTTTTGTCAGGATGTATTTGTACAATTGGATGATAAATAAATTTGAACTTGATCACAGTGACACCAAGAATGAAACTTTAGTTAATGCAATAGTACGTTCAGCAGAATGTCTAACATTTTAATAATGTCTTTAATGTCATAAAAACTCAAAAGTTAAACTCTCTGAAGTTGGATCAGTGAGCTTCTTTATTCTACTTAAAAATTAAAAAAAAGAATGTGCAAAATTTAGTTAAAAATCTAGATTTTCATGGCAAGAGACAGTGAACAGTCTGGACATTTACTGCTGAATATCCCAGGGAGACCACCTGGAATACTATGTGACTTATTATTTCAAAACGTTCATCTCAGGGTGAAGTTAAATGCCATATATTTTACTCTTAATCACTTTATTAATTTCCAAAAAGGCTAACAATTATTGGAACAAGTGTTGTTTCACTTCCAAAGACTTCTTGAACAAGAGTGCACATTAATCTATTCATTTGAAATCTTCCTCATCAAGGCAGATACCAAATGATACAAGAGATAACAATCACTTAATGTTCCTGAAATTATTTAAACAAGACCATAATGTAATTGAAAAGGCTAAACAATGAATGCCTGTATTTATAGTTATCAGGATACCTGGGGCAGGGTATTTTTTTTGGGGGGGGGGGGAGAAAGAAAGGAAAAATATCCAATTATTTAACCAGATGCATCCAAACAAATAAGTATTTCACAGCAGATATATATAAAAATATTGTATAACATTTATTCACAATGGATTGAAATGTTGAAATTAATTTTATTTTTGAAACATCATCAAGAAAACAATTTACTTTTCTACTGATTTTCACTTCTATAGTAGCATTATGATACCAAATGCTGCACTGTGGTAGACTCGACAGTCACTTCATGAGACACCAGGAAAAGAACCCCATCAATTAGAGATTATAACAGTCATGAAATGATCCAATGTAAGAAAGGCAACGCTTGAATGTTCCATTTTCATTGGGATGATGGATAGGTACCAGTAAAGTGGGCAGCTTTTAGCCTAAAGTTTCTTCAATGTTCCTAATGCCGGGTGAAACCGATGATAGCGTTAGGTAAATTAACATAGAGGTACAATCAAGGTGGTTTGCAGTTACCAAACTTTAAAAATTATTACAGAGCAGCACAATTAAGGTATTTATCAGATTTTTATCAGACAAGGGAAAAACCAGATTGGACTAAGATAGAGCTAGATAAAACAGGGGAGATGGTACCGGAACATATTCTTTATAAGTGGGATGAAAAGCTGGTACGATATAAAAGCTCACCAGTATTGCATCATTTACTCAATATATGGAAGAAGATTCACTTAGAAAGGAAAAAAACAAATGACCAAATACCAAAATTATTATTGACGCAAAATCAGCTAATCCCTTTTACAATAGATAATCATTCCTTTAGAGAATGGGAGAGAAAAGGAATTAAAAGAATAGAAAATTATTTTTTGGGAAATAATTTATTAACATTTGAACAAATGAAGTACAAATATGGAATAACTCAATGTTTGCATACCATCAACTGAAAGCCTACTTAAAGGATAAATTGGGAAACAGACTGAGGTTACCAGAAGGAAGCAGCTTTGAATATGTGATTACAGACACAATGATAATAAAAAGATTTATAACGAACATGTACACCAAGCTGCAAGAGAAGGAAAATGATAAAATAAGCTATAAACCCAAACAAACGTGGGAAAAAGATTTAAACATAAAGATAAAAAATTAAACATGGGAAAAGTTATGCTCTGGAACTATGAAGAATATAATAAACACAAGGTTACGCATGATACAGTATAATTGGTTACTTAGGTTATATATCATGACCCAAAAGTTAAAAAAAAGGATCCAATATTATCAGATAGATGTTTTCACTGTAAGAAGGAAATGGGAACAACAGTACATGGAATTTGTGAGAAAGTGGAAAAGTTTTGGGAAGATCTAAATCAGATATTAAATAAAATCACAAAAAGCAACATACCAAAAAATCCAGAGATCTTTCTTCTAAGTTATATAAAAAGTAAAGAACTAGACCTCAATTTGGATGAAGCACAAAAAGGATTTATTATGATAGCCTTAGCAGTAGCAAAAAAATGTATAATGTCAACTTGAAATCAGAAGAGAGCCTGAGAATACAGCAATGGTACATGGAAATGAATAAATGTATTCCATTGGAAAAAAATAACATATAATTTAAAAAATAAAGTCACATTATTTAAACAAATTTGGGAACCGTACATGGAACATTACAGAGAGGGGTTGCCTCGGACCTCCACCCCCTAAAATGATAAGAAGACAAAATGACTTGATCCAGTATGTAAAAGTAGATGACACGTTTTTCTTGTTTATTTTCATTGTGTGATGACATTGTTTAATGGTTTTATTGTATTGTATATGTTGAACATTTAATGGGTTTGGAGGAGAGTGGGAAGGTAGGGGGGGGAAAGGGGAGAAAATGCCACTGTGTATATTTAAGAGAGAAATGTTTGTATTTAAAGTGATATGGTTCACTGTGTGAAAAAAAAATGTTTCTAATGCTGCACATTAGGCATGCAGAACAGTTTCTCACAGCACAGACCTGTGCTTGCAGCTGAGAGTTTCAGAAGGTAAATCATTCACTGAAGGATACCCAGCCTCTAAGCTACTCATCTATAGTGTGCCTTGTTCAGCCATGTTTCTGCTCAATAATAACCTAATGGTTGTTTCAAAAATGATGAAAGGTATTGATACAGAAGCATTTTGTTAGGAATAGCAAATTTATACAGTAAGTTTATACAGTAAGTTAGCAAGAAATCAAAATAGGGAATTCAGATAAGCTTCTTTAGCCAGAGTACAGGGTGAATGAAGAACTTGCTATCATTGAGAGGACCACGCTGAGACAAAAGTTAAAGAATTTCATGTGTTACATTCTAAATGTAGTATTACGTGATAATAATGGAACCTTTACCTTTATATGTTAATAAATTAAGTAAATAGTCAGAGGGCATGAGAGCATAGATCTCTCTAAAATTAACATTCTGACTCAATACTCGAAGCAGAATTGTTAAAAACTCTCGGTATGTATGGAGTTTTCAGGTTGATTGAATAGGAGGTGACTGAGGATAGAGTAAAAAAGGACAGCACCTCAAAATCATCTTGCACCAGGGTGCGATATCGCTTGCAGTCGCAAGACATCAACTACTTCACTGACAAAAACAAATCAAAATATTTTTCATAGTTTCTATTTTCTCTTATCCCTTACTTTTTTTTTATTTTTTATTTTGCACACCATAAATCACATTAACCATGATACACACTTTTTCCTTTTCACACATATACAGTGCCATTTTCTCCCACCCCCCCCTCCTCCCATCCCACCCTCCCTACCTCCCCCCTCCTGTCCATTTAAGGTACAAAATCTAGGATACATTAAACCAGTCAGACAATGTTGTCATTCAATAAAAATACACCAGAAATTCCACTGAGTCCATTCTTTTCATTTCCTTTTCCTTCCGTTAACTTAGGTAGTGATTGTCCCCGGTAGGTTTTCGCTATTGTGTTTCATGTAAGGCTCCCATATTTGTTCGAATATTTCAATATTATTTCTTAAACTATATGTTATTTTTTCTAATGGAATACATTTATTCATTTCTATATACCATTGTTGTATTTTCAAATTATCTTCCAATTTCCAGGTTGACATAATACATTTTTTTGCTACGGCTAGAGCTATCTTAACAAATCTTTTTTGTGCACCATCCAAATCAATTCCAAATTCTTTGTTTTTTATGTTACCTAGGAGGAAGATCTCTGGATTCTTTGGTATATTGTTTTCTGTTATTTTATTTAATATCTGATTTAGATCTTCCCAAAATTTTTCTACTTTCTCACATGTCCAGATTGCATGAATTATTGTTCCCATTTCTTTTTTACATCGAAAACATCTATCAGATACTGTTGGGTCCCATTTATTTAACTTTTGAGGTGTAATGTACAGCCTGTGTATCCAGTTATATTGTATCATACGTAACCTCGTATTTATTGTATTTCTCATCGTTCGAGCATAACTTCTCCCATGTTTCCTTTTTTATCTTTATATTTAAATCTTGTTCCCATTTTTGTTTAGTTTTACCATTTGTTTCCTCATTCTCCTTTTCTTGCAGTTTAATATACATATTTGTTATAAATCTTTTGATTATCATTGTATCTGTAATCACATATTCAAAGTTACTTCCCTCTGGCAAACTCAAACTGCTTCCTAATTTATCCTTCAAGTAGGATCTCAATTGGTAATATGCCAGCGCTGTATCTTGAGTTATATTGTATTCATCTTTCATTTGTTCAAAGGATAATAATCTATTTCCTGAAAAACAATTTTCTATTCCTTTAATCCCTTTTTTCTCCCATTCTCTAAAGGAAAGGTTATCTATTGTAAAAGGGAGTAACTTGTTTTGTGTCAATATTAGTTTTGGTAATTGATAATTTGTTTTATTTCTTTCTACATGAATCTCTTCCAAATATTGAGTAGATGATTTAATACTGGAGAACTTCTATGTTGTACCAATTTTTCATCCCATTTATATAATATGTGTTCAGGTATCTTTTCCCCTATTTTATCTAATTCTAATCTAGTCCAATCTGGCTTTTCCCTTGTTTGATAAAAATCTGATAGGTATCTTAATTGTGCGGCTCTATAATAATTTTTAAAGTTTGGCAGTTGTAAGCCTCCTTGTTTATACCATTCTGTTAATTTATCTAGTGCTATCCTCGGTTTCCCCCCTTTCCATAAAAAATTTCCTTATTATTTTCTTTAACTCCTTGAAGAATTTCTCTGTCAGTTGTATTGGCAATGCCTGAAATAGGTATAATATCCTTGGAAAAATGTTCATTTTAATACAGTTTATCCTTCCTATTAGTGTTAGTGGTAAATCTTTCCAATGCTCTAAATCGTCCTGTAATTTTTTCATTAGTGGATAATAATTGAGTTTATATAGTTGGCCGAGATTTTTATTTATTTGTACACCTAGGTATCTTATTGCTTGCATTTGCCATCTAAATGGTGATTCCTTCTTAAATTTTGAGAAATCCACATTATTCATAGGCATTGCTTCACTTTAATTTACATTGATCTTGTAACCCGACACTTCTCCATATTCCTTCAATTTCTTATATAATTCTTTTATTGATAGTTCTGGTTCTGTTAAGTATACTATAACATCATCCGCAAATAAACTGATTTTATATTCTTTGTCTTTTATTTTTATCCCTTTTATATTATTTTCTGTTCTGATCAATTCTGCTAGTGGTTCTAGAGCTAACGCAAACAATAAAGGTGATAGTGGGCATCCCTGCCGTGTTGACCTGCTTAAGTTAAATTGCTTTGATACATGTCTATTTACTGTCACTTTCGCTAATGGTCCCTTATATAATGCTTTAATCCAATTAATATACTTCTCCGGTAAACTGAATTTTTGCAATACTTTGAACAAATAATTCCATTCTACTCTATCAAAGGCCTTCTCTGCGTCTAAAGCAACTGCTACTGTTGGTGCTTTATTCCCTTCTACTGTATGAATTAAGTTAATAAATTTACAAATATTGTCTGTTGTGCGTCTTTTTTTTGATAAATCCAGTTTGGTCTAGATTTACCATTTTCGGAACATACTCTGCTAATCTGTTTGTTAATAGTTTAGCTATTATCTTATAATCTGTGTTAAGTAAAGATATTGGTCTATATTACGCTGGTGTGAGTGGATCTTTCCCTTGCTTTAGTATTACTGTAATTATTGCTGTTTTACATGAATCTGGTAAGGTTTGCGTTTTATCAATCTGGTTGATTACTTCCAGGAGGGGCGGAATTAATAAGTCTTTAAATGTTTTATAGAATTCTATTGGGAATCCATCCTCTCCTGGTGTCTTATTATTTGGTAATTTTTTTATTATCTCTTGTATTTCTACTATTCCAAATGGCTCTGTTAATTTATTTTGTTCCTCTATTTGTAGTTTTGGTAGTTCAATTTTAGTTAGAAATTCATCTATTTTCCCTTCTTTCCCTTCATTTTCAGTTCGGTATAATTGTTCATAGAATTCTCTAAAGTTTTCCTTAATTTCTTTTGGATTATATGTAATTTGTTTGTCTTTTTTCCTTGATGCCAATACCATTTTCTTAGCTTGTTCTGTCTTAAGCTGCCATGCTAGGATTTTGTGCGTTTTTTCACCTAGTTCATAATATTTCTGTTTTGTCTTCATTATATTCTTCTCCACCTTATATGTTTGTAGTGTTTCATATTTTATTTTTTTATCCGCCAATTCTCTTCTTTTAGTTGTATCTTCCTTCATTGCTAATTCTTTTTCTATATTTACTATTTCCCTTTCCAACTGCTCTGTTTCCTGATTATAGTCCTTTTTCATCTTGGTTACATAACTTATTATTTGCCCTCTAATGAATGCTTTCATTGCATCCCATAGTATAAGCTTATCTTTCACTGATTTCGTATTTATTTCAAAATACATTTTAATTTGTCTTTCAATAAATTCTCTAAAATCATGCCTTTTAAGTAACATGGGGTTTAATCTCCATCTATACATACCCTAATGTACTCGAGATGGCAGAGGTCGACAGCATCGAGTCCACGCTGCTGAAGATCCAGCTGCGCTGAATGGGTCACGTCTCCAGAATGGAGGACCATCGCCTTCCCAAGATCGTGTTATATGGCGAGCTCTCCACTGGCCACCGTGACAGAGGTGCACCAAAGAAAAGGTACAAGGACTGCCTAAAGAAATCTCTTGGTGCCTGCCACATTGACCACCGCCAGTGGGCTGATATCACCTCAAACCGTGCATCTTGGCGCCTCACAGTTTGGCGGAGCAGCAACCTCCTTTGAAGAAGACCGCAGAGCCCACCTCACTGACAAAAGGCAAAGGAGGAAAAACCCAACACCCAACCCCAACCAACCAATTTTCCCCTGCAGCCGCTGCAATCGTGTCTGCCTGTCCCGCATCGGATTTGTCAGCCACAAACGAGCCTGCAGCTGACGTGGACTTTTACCCCCTCCATAAATCTTCGTCTGCGAAGCCAAGCCAAAGAAGATACATTCTTGGAGGGATGTCCTCTAACTTTACTGTCAATATTAAGGGTGAATGGTCCGATAGTATTCTAGCTTTATATTCTGTTTTTCTTACTCTATCTTGCATACGAGCTGATAACAAAAATAGGTCTATTCTTGAGTATGTTTTATGCCTAGCCGAGTAATATGAATATTCCTTTTCCTTTGGGTGTTGTTTCCTCCATATATCCAAAAGTTGCATTTCTTGCATCGATTTAATTATAAATTTGGTTATTTTGTTCTTTCTGTTAATTTTTTTCCAAGTTTTGTCCATATTTGAATCCAAATTCAGGTTGAAATCCCCTCCTATTAATATGTTCCCTTGCGTATCTGCTGTCTTCAAAAAGATATCTTGCATAAACTTTTGATCTTCTTCGTTACGTGAATATACATTGAGTAGATTCCAAAACTCCGAATATATCTGACATTTTATCATTACATATCTCCCTGCTGGATCTATTATTTCCTCTTTTATTTTAAATGGCACATTTTTACTAATTAATATAGCTACTCCTCTTGCTTTTGAATTATACGATGCTGCTGTTACGTGTCCTACCCAATCTCTCTTTAATTTCTTGTGCTCCAATTCAGTTAAATGTGTTTCTTGCACAAATGCTATATCAATTTTTTCTTTTTTCAGTAAATTTAGCAGTTTCTTCCTTTTAATTTGGTTATGCATTCCATTAATATTTAAAGTCATATAGTTCAACGTAGCCATTTTATACTTTGTTTATCTTCCCTTTCCGTTTCTCCATCATTACCTTTCCTTCTTATCCATTTCTGTTTTCTTGTTTTGAACCCTTTATAAGACAACATTCCTAAAACATCAAACATTTTCCTTATTCTCCTATTTAAAACTTCTTTAGCCCCAATCTCCCCTTCCCCTCCTGAGTTGTCCTTTATCCCTTGTCGGAAAACCACATCTCCCCTCTCCATTTGGATTTGCGAATTCACTCGAAGCGTCAGCTGATTTTGCAGTGACCGTAACTCCTCCCCACCCAGCCCCCCCCAGAAAAGATTTCACTTTTCATATGTAACAAAGGTCACTCTTTTAATTCCCTCCTTATTCCCTCTATTCCATTTCCTTCCCTTATTAATTCTTGTCTATACTCTCTATATTTTCCTCTAAATACAGATACATTCATGTATGCACACTATACATATACACACATGTACCTCTTTACCCACATACATATAAATCGTGGTCATTTTTACTCTTATTACATGTCTTCATCTCTCTGTTTGTTTTGTAGTTGTTCTGCAAATTTCCTTGCTTCCTCTGGATCCGAGAATAGTTTTTTTCCATAAGATCGTTTTCGCTGTATTGAACTCCTTCCTCTTCTTCAGGAGTTCAAAACTTATGTGTCTTTTTAGTTCGCAGTCTTTTGTACTCTTGTTACACGTCTTCATCTCTCAGTCTATTTTGTAATTGTTCTGCAAATTTTCGTGCTTCCTCTGGATCCGAGAATAGTCTGTTTTGCTGTCCTGGAATAAATATTTTCAATACCACTGGATGCTTTAGTATAAATTTATACCCTTTCTTCCACAAAATCGCCTTTGCTGTATTGAACTCCTTTCTCTTCTTCAGGAGTTCAAAACTTATATCTGGATTAATGAAGATTTTTCGCCCTTTGTACTCCAGTGGCTTGTTGTCCTCTCTTACTTTTTCCATTGTTTTCTCCAGTACCTTTTCTCTTGTAGTATATCTTAGGAATTTTACTAAAATAGATCTTGGCTTTTGTTGTGGTTGTGGTTTAAAGGCCAATGCTCTATGTGCCCTTTCTATTTCCATTTCTTGCTGTAGTTCTGGACATCCTAGGATCCTAGGGATCCAATCTTTTATAAACTCTCTCATATTCTTGCCTTCTTCATCTTCCTTAAGGCCCACTATCTTTATGTTATTTCTTCTGTTATAATTTTCCATTATATCTATTTTCTGAGCTAACAGCTCTTGTGTCTCTTTAACTTTATTATTAGATTCCTCTAATTTCTTTTTTAATTCCTCTACCTCCATTTCTACTGCTGCTTCTTGTTCTTCCACCTTGTCCATTCTTTTTCCCATTTCTGATAAGGTCATATCTATTTTATTCATTTTCTCTTCTGTATTGTTTATTCTTCTTCTTAAATCATTAAATTCTTGCGCTTGCCATTCTTTAAATGACTCCATGTATTCTTTAATAAGAGAAAGTATATCCTTTGTCTTGCCTTTCCCTTCTTCTTCTATTTCACTGTACTCTTCCTCTTCTTCTTCCTCTGGGTTGGCCATCTGTTGTTTCTTTGTTCTCCTTTTCTTCTCTTCTTTCTTGTTTTTGTTGTCTTCTATGTTCTCCTCTTGCTGCAGCTGTTCTGCAGCTGTCATTACCGGCTGTGGAGATCGACTCCCCAGCTGGTCACCCCTCCCGTCGGTGTGTTTTTTTGCATGCTCCTCGCGCATGTGCAGTTGTGCACTTTTACTCGGCTCAGCGAGCCATTTTTGTAGTCCACTTTCTACCGACCTGAGGGAGCGGGTTTCTCTCTCCACCACGGGCCTCTTCGAGCAGGTAAGGCCTTCTCCTTCTTCTTCCGTTGTCTTCTCTTCCTCTCTTCTTACCGTTGGTTTCGATTTTTCTTTTTTCGTCGCCATCTTCTTTCCACCTTTATACTCACTTTACTTTAATTTTTATTTTTGTTCCTTTGTGTTTTCCTTTGTTTTTTCCGACTTTTCTGGAGAGGGCTGGAGTTCACCGTCCGGCCACTACTCCATCACGTGACTCCCCCCATCCCTTACTTTTGAAGTCGCATTCATAGACCTCACTGAAACTCCATAAATCAGTTAACGTCAGCTATGGCAAGATGCAAAGGATCAAAGTAATCTGGGTCAGCAGAAAATGTAAACCTCCAATGACCTAATTCAAGCAATTCATGGTGAAAAGGTGAGCTAAAGGGCCAGCAGTAGTGGAATGGGGGATGGCAATGGAGTGATTGAATGGACCAACCCCTCATTCTACCACTCCTCCAACATCATAAAAGATCTCCATCATCCTGGACATAATCTCTTCTCGCTGCTCCCTTCAGAAAGAATATACAGAAGCCTGAAGTCCAGCACTTCTAGGTTCAAGAGTAATTTTTATCCAACAGCTATCAAGCTCTTGAACCATGACCATAAACTACTCCTGGACCACAAAAAGATGTGTTTGTACTTTTGAAACTTAATTTTTTTATTTCCATTAATTGCAACTGTGAACAGTTTATATCCATCCTTTTATATTTACCATCTCTTTTTCAGTATTGGAAAATTTAATTTATACAATCATAAATGGCATATCTTACTTATCTGCTTGGCTGTAGAAAGTAAGAATTTCTGTGCATTTACACATAGTACCTATGTCTATGACAATAAACTCACATCGCCATTTTAAATGCTGGGTATTGGATTATATTAGTGAGCACTGCAATCATTAAAGAACCCCATGTCCTTGTGCTTACCTTCAATTGGTTTGACAATCTGAAGTTTCTCAGGGAGGAACATACGGTAAGAGCTGGACACTGCAGAAATGCCAGACATCTCTGTTAGGTCACTGAGGTTGGTCTCAGTGGACATTATACTCTCTGCTGGTGTTGTGCTGCCTGTCTCTTTCTCTGTTACCATGGCCATCAGCTTTCGATCCCGCTCACTCTCGAAGAACATCTTCTCACTCAAGTAATTCTCTTGTCGCAGAGAGAGACGGCGCAGTGCAGTGGACAGGTCTTTGCCACTAGGTGTGCCCGGTTGTCCAATCTCAAACTGTTCACTGTGAAGACAACAAGAATGAGCAATACTTAGAGGATTTTCCAGATTAGAGTGGTCAAATTGGAATTAAACAGGTATGAGCAGCTGACAATCAGATCATCAAACCATAGTAAAACACTGAAGTCTGCAGACACCGTGATTGAAGTAAAAACACAATGCTGGAAAAACTCAGCAGGTCAAACGGTGTAAAGATAAAGATACATAACCAACATTTCAGGCTTGAGCCCTTCATCGAGGTATGTGCAAAATGTTGGCAGGCTCCCAAATAAAATTAAATGAGGGTAACAAAATGAAATGTATCATTTTGTTTTGGCACCTGCCTACATTTTGCTCAAACCTTGATGAAGGGCTCAAGCCCAAAACGTTTCCAGCATTGTGTTTTTATAAACTAGTGCCAACTCAGTTCAAACCAAACATTTGGTCAAACACATTTTGCAAACTAGAAAAACATCTGAAATACTGACTGACCATTTCTCTCCATTGATGTTATCTAACCCAGATGAATGCCTCCGGCTTGACATATCACAAGCTATTAGCAGTCAATCAAATGTATCAGTATCTTTAATAAAGTGTATGTGGACTTTCTTATTGTATTGTCTGTTGAGAAACAGAAACTTCATTTACTGAGCCTGAATCTACAACACAAAATAGTCTTGGAAATTCCATGCCAAAAGTTACATATCCACAGTCAATTAAAATTAAGACTTGAAAACAGCTGGAGAGAAAATAAGTTAACCATCCATCTAAAGTATTCTGAACGGTAATGTACTTTCTTACATTGGATCTTCTGATCCAATATGGGATTCCACATTGTCAAAATAATCCTGAAGTCATCTCAATTACAGGTTTTTTTTTAACAGCAATGTCAGAATTAACTCAGACAATCATCTTTGGATTCAAACAAGTCATCAAGGGGGTGGTACATGAAATTCGTTGCTATAAATGTAAGCAAGTTGTTTTATTCAGAATGTGCTGGAATGGAAACTCACACTGAGTGAATGAATTGCAGAACATTGCATAGATGGAGTTAAGAGAAAGCCAGGGAAGGAACTACATAAGGGAAGAAAGGAATCGGAGCTTGCAGAGAGGTTGAGATGTACTTGAGTGAATTATAAACACCCACAGAAATATTTTCAATGAAGGTGGTGTACAACAGCATAAATAGAAGCGGGAATCCATTTGGTTCTCTGAATGTGCTCTACCATGCAGCAAGACCATCTAATCCTCAAGCTCTGATTCCCTTGAGATGTAAAAATTCTCACCCATTCACCACCCATTATAATACACATATCTAAAGATTCAGAACCCTCTGCATACAGACATTTCTCATCTGCCCTAAATAACCAATCCATTATCCTGAGATTTTATCCAGTTTTTTTTTTACATCTGCCCCATCAACTACCTCAGAATCCTGTAGGACTTGATGCCATCTGCTCTTTCTTCTCAACTTCAGGGAGTAAACTCTAATTTCACATATTTGCCAAACACTACCATCTGCCTCATTCCTAAGTTTTAATCCAGTGAGTTGAAATTGCACTCGTCCAAGGAAACCAAAATTGTATTCAACTGTACATACTTTTTAAAAAATCTTTTATTTATTTTTCTTTTACCCTCACATCTACCTTTGAAAAGATAAACAAGGGGAGAGTGGGCTCCGGCGGCTGCGGGCCATTAAAGAATTGAGGCCCAAGAACTGTGAAACAGCTCCAAGGACCGTGCAGAGCGAGGGATTGTACCTATTTTTTGCAGGGGATGTGGCCTTTCTTCTCATCCAGGATCTTCAACTGTACATACAATAAATTTTGGGACGGCAGGTACCTGTATAGCGCAGTGGTTAATTGCAATGCTATTACAGTACCAGTGATCCTGGTTCAAACCTGGCGCTGTCTTTAAAGAGTTTGCACATTCTCTTTGCATCTGCAAGGGTTTCCTCTGGGTGCTCCAGTTTCTTCGCGCCCTTCAAAAATGTACAGGGGTTGTAGGCTAATTGGGATAGTTGGTAGGCACAGGTATGTCTAAATTTAAAAACTCTAAATGAAGACTCAAAGCTCCATATAATCTCAACAAGACTTGTACATTCAAATCCTCCTTGCAAAAAATACCAGCTTATCATTTGTCTTCCTAATTCCCCGTAAAACAAAAATATTTAATGACCACACATATCAACTCAACATCTCTTAATGTTTGCAATAAATTGCATTCTTAATTCTCCTTTCCAAATGCATAATCTCCCATTTCCCCATATTATATCTTGCAATTTTTGCCCACCTGCATGTATTTGTATTTGAAGACTCCATATCCTGTTCATATCTCGCCTCTCAAGTTAGCCTTGGATAGATTACATTTGGCCTTTTCATTTATTAACATAAACCTTGCCAGGGACAAAAGCCTGATCCATGTGACTTCACACAGGTAACAATTAACCAACTTAAAAATGATTTCTACTCTTGGTTACTATTTGATTAAATTGTTTTTTTAAAATATATTTTATTTATAATTTTTCAAACTCAAACAATGTCAACAATCCACAATAATCTATAATTATATACAAGCTTCACCGTCGAGTCCAATATCCCCCCTCTCTTATCCAAATTAATATACTAAGAGACAAAATTAAATAGACATTATCCTGAAAAGAGAGACAGCAACAATAAATTAGTCTTCATCCTCTATTCCTGTTGCATTTTAGTATCCCTTTACCTTCCAGACATATTAAGGACAAGGACCAAAAAATAAAACAAAATAATTACGTATTAAAAATTCTTATGAAAAAGTAAGAACAAACTCAACAAAAAGACAGAAATCATAGGATTTGTCGGTACCCCACCGCTGGCCTCCAGGTCTTTAAATTTTCGTGACTCAATCTAATTAAGATGGATGGATCTTCACCCTCCAAGGAGGGGGGGTAGACAGGAATGGATCTTTGCACCTATATAAACGCAGGCATGGCTGCCAAATTTTAAGGAAGGTGTTGTATTTCCTCCTTAAGTTATAGGTAATTTTTTCCAGGGAAACACAGCTCTGCATTTCCACATTCCAGCATGCAATGCCTAGATGAGAGTCCAACTTCCAAGTAACCCTAAGCACTTCCTGGCCACTGTCAAAGCAATCAACACAAATTGGATTTGAAATTTGGAAAGCCTCATTGTAAGTCTTATGTCCATGATGTTTTCCAATGGGAACAACTCTGGATCCTGTGGAAATTCTTTATCAAAAGGGCCTTACCTTGGAGCATGACCAGGTTGAATGGACAAAGGTTCCCTTCTCTATGCCGCACCTAAAACACTGATCTGAAATTTCTGGCTTATCCTTGTTCAATTTTATACACCAACTGGTGTATAAAATTATACTGCCTCATTATATTGAGTATTAATAATTGTGGTCATGCTGTCACAACACAGGTCTGACCAGCACCTTTCATCAATCGTTACACCCAAGTCTGACTCCCACCTTTGCCTAAATTTACGAAGACCCGACTTCAGGCTTTCCGCTTGGAGTAAAAAATACATTGCCCCAATAAACTTACATGTGTTCCCCTTTCAAATCAGGGTTTCCATGCTACTGCATTTTTTATTTCACCTAACAAGCTAATATGGTAACTTATTAAATTACTTGTTAAAATCAAAATATAATCATATCCATTGATTCACTCTAATTTACCCAACTAGTTAAATTCTCGTGTAGGACCATATTTGTCCCTTTAAAAAAAAGTCCTTGACTGAAGATAGCAAAAGAATGTCCTGTTTGACAAATTATATTTATTTTTAAGCAGTTCAAATGACGTAAGCTGCCCCCTGCTTGTAACAGTGCTCAATACGCCTGATTCCTTTCTGGCACCAGGTGTCCAGGATTTTGTTATATGGTATTAACCCATTCTGAGTCAGAGGTGTTTTTGAAGACAGCCCCACTTAAAGTCCAATGCATTGATTAATCTTCTTCCACACATAAAGAATATGTTTTAATAAGGGGGTGTCTTTGTTGCTATATAACAATTTAGAGTCCCATTTATAAATAAAGTCTTCTGCTATCTTCTCACCTATCATGTGCAAACCAATTTGTGGATTGAATTGTTTATTGTCATATGTACTGAGATTCAGTGAAAAATTTTGTTTAGGGCATCATCCAGACAAGTCAACCTCTACATAGTACAACAGGTAGTACGATAATAAAAGCAGTGTTACAATAAAACAAAAGTGCAGATTCTAATTTACTCAACTAGTTAAATTCTCAAGTAATCTATGAGATTGAACAAACACGATTGTTCAGCACAACAAATCAAGTTGGCTCTGCCTGGTAATCAAATGACGATGCTTTAAGAGCCCTTTTAATGAGAGATTCCAGCACTTCGTCAACAACTAATTTCAAGGCCCTCTGATCAGAAGCTTCCATTTTTTCTAAAGCTGTGCTACATTTACCAACATCCAGTGCCTCAGAACTACAGCTGAACCTGGTTAATTTGGAATGACCTTCACTGCTATATCTGATAACACTGCAGCCAGGTCCTCAAAAACCTTACAGTTCTAGCTCACTCCAATTTCTGCCACATTTCAATGTCTTGTTGAGAGTGATCAAATATTTGTTTAATGCTTCCCCCACAGCCCTTTTCATTGGCAAGATGGTATTTTGTGATGTAAAGTAAACAAAGGAAACAATTGCTAAGCAGCTTGCCAAATTTATCAGCATATTTATTCACAAACTTGGGAGGTTCAGCATCTAGTTTGCTGATTCACCACTGTCATAAAATTAATTGTGCATTCTCAGCTCCAAGTACTGTAGTTGTAAATATTTGGATTTAATGAGTCCAAAGGGTCCATCAAGATGAATAATTTATAAACCATCCTTACATAATCCTCAATAATCACTTTAATATAAATGCTTACACTGTGTCAAGAATTTTAGATATTTTGAATTTACATGGAATGATGTTTATGCCCCCAAATCCTTTCAGAGATGGGGGCCTTACCCACTTATCCGCACATTCACTACATGTTGATGAACAAGTGCAAAGGACAACGTGCTAAATAAGTAGCATCTCCTGAAAGAAGTAAAATCCATTAAAACGGCCTTTCGAGTTTATCCACACAAACATGATCTAAAATACATTTATTTTATCATATTTCTTTGTAAAAAGTCAAATTAACAAGAACAAAACAACAAAATGCACTTACTCTAAAAACAGCACACATTAAGGTACCATTCCAATTCTATAAATGAAGTTTAACCAACCTTTCAATACAACTTTGAAATAAAATATTCCTCTTGTGTAAATCTTTCCCTTATCTGTCCTGCCCATTAACCCTGGTTGTTAAGTAATGAGAAAAGAATTTATTCACATCTATTACTCACCATTGGGAACTAGCTTCATCTGCTGAGTTATTTGAGCCTTTTGGATCTGGTGGTTTCGTGGTCATGACAATAGATGAGCAACCAGATCCTGGGATAGATCCCAGAGGAGAAGTTAGCACATGTGATTGTATGGTTTCATTGACACTTTTGACCGTACAGAAAATCCGTCTATGTTGGCTCCTAGTGTAATAAAAAAATGAAAAGGAGGAATACATCAATGTATTGACAAATAAGCGATTCAAGGAAGGAGGTAGGAAGAAGAGAGCAACATTAGACAGGTGATGTCAGGAAGCATTTCTTCACAGGAAAGTACATGATAATTTGGAACACCCATTCCCAAATTCTTGTTGATGCCTGGGTCCGATGGAAAAAGCCAAACTGCAAAATTATGTAATGCAAGGATGGTAAGAGACATGGAACCAAGGTGGATAAATGGATAAGATACAGTCAGTCACACACCAAGTGTGAAACAGTACAGGCAGATAGGCCAACCCCCACATCCTGTGCTGGGAGTCAAGATGAAGGGAAGAATTATTCCCTCTAATTTATTCTGATGATGAATTGCTTGGTTCAGAAAGGTTTTATTTTGAAGAAACAGCAGGATGACAATCTGTTCACAGCAGCTGTAACATTTCCATTTACCTTTGATCTCGAATGGTAGAATCTTCCAGATTTAGCTCCCTGCGCATGCTTCCCTCAATCTCAGCAGCCAAGGAATTCTAAAAAGATATTTTATAATCAGTTTCCAAAACTTAATATATGTAAATATGCATGCAAGTTCACCACCAATATCATTATTCTGCAACAAAGCTCTCTGATGCTTGAG
This sequence comes from Narcine bancroftii, assembly GCF_036971445.1. Taxonomy (NCBI): domain Eukaryota; kingdom Metazoa; phylum Chordata; class Chondrichthyes; order Torpediniformes; family Narcinidae; genus Narcine; species Narcine bancroftii. Next base: position 224,697,461 of record NC_091472.1, read on the forward strand.
TAAATCAAAGCCTTCACAATGATGGAGAGGGGCTGTGGGATGGCAACTGCAATTAATTTGGTAAAATATTGAACTGATAATTCACAACTGCAATTGCATGTTTACCAAAATATTTGGGATTGCCCTCTTTAGAAAGTATGAAGCTTTCTATGATAATATACCTTGGAACCTCCTCTATTCATTGGCTCCTAGTGCAGAAATGCTTCAATTTTAAATATTCTTGTTCGAGTTTTTTTGATTTCCTCCACAAGCATCCACATTTTAAAGTGCAAATGTTGACAGCACCACATTCAAATGAAAATGCCCTGTTCTTAGGAATTTCCTTCTGAAAGATGTATGCCTCTCTCACATCCCATGGTCATCAATGCCTTGGACAGCTCCCCCATTATTTCCTTCCATGTCTCAATGTCAGATAATTCAATGTATTAAAGACACAAATGCAAGTTGTTGTAATTATCAGCCCCCGCTTATCAGATCTCAAGCCCAGTATCATTAATGACCACCATTTAACTCTAACAAAAACCTTCATAATTTTGAATACATCTGGTAAATATTTCCTTCAAATTCTATGATCTAAAGCAAGCAATCACAGACTCTCCAGACTTCTCATGAAATGAAAACTAAAATGATAAATCACTCTAATGAATCTCTGCTTCCGCTTTACCACGAGAAAGAGTAGCACAGTGGGGCACCAGGTAAAGCTGATGCCTCACAGGTCTAAAGTCCTGGGTTTAATCCTGAAACAGGTACTGGCTGTGCAAAGTTTACACATTCACTCTGCAGCCTCGTGGGTTTCCTCTGGGTGCTCATGTTTCTTCCTCCATCCTGAAGCCTGCTGGTGGTCAGTTAATTGGCACTGTAAATTACCCCTGATGTGCAGATAAGTGACAGGAGAATTGGGAATAGCTCATGGGTGTGTGAGAGAGGATGGGCTCCTGGGAAATAAGTGACAGCACTGGATTGATGAAATTGTCTGGCACCAGGCATGTCTTAATGGGCTGAATGGCCTCCTATATTAAGTGCAAGAGGAAAAGGAAATTGAGAGAATAATGGTGGTGTTTGAAAGTTGGAAGCAGTTTGTCCAGTCCCCTCTTTGAACACCTTAATGGTTTGGCGCCAATGGAATTTCCATGGCTGGCAGTTATTCCCAATTGTCCCTGGAAACATGAGATGTAGCTTTTTAATTGACTGTATGCATAAGGTATTTATTAAAACAGTTGTTTTTAACTTTTAATCACCCACAGAAAACCATAAATATTCCAGATGGCATAGCTGTTAGCGCAATGCTATTACATTGCCAGCGATCGGGACGGGGTTCAAATCCCGTGCTATCTGTAATAAGCTTGTACATCGTCCCCATGTATGCATGGGGTTTTCCCGGGAGCTCCGGGATCTTCCCACTGTTTGAAATGCACCGGGAATGTAGGTTAATTGGATGTAAATTTAATTTTTTTAAAAATTTAGACATGCAACACATTACCAGGCTATTTTGGCTCACGAGTGCTTGCTGCCCAATTTACACCCACTTGAGCTACAAACCTTGGTACGTTTCGAATGGTGGAAGAAAACCGGAGCCCCAAGGGAAAACCCACACAGAAATAGGGAGAACGTACAAACTCCTTACAGACAGAGTGGGATTCAAACCCCAGTTCCAGTCGCTGGTGCTGTAAAGGCGTTGTGCTAACCACTACACCAACCATGCCACCTTAAATTAGGTGACACAGTCTCATGGGACGAAATGGCCTGTTACCGTTCTGTATGTCTACATTTTTTTAAATTAAAATTTGCTTACAGAAGAACACCTGTGAAAAGCCCAAATGCCACCAGTTGCTGGTCAGCTCATCTCTTCCCAAATCACTAATGGGATTTTTGTTTTGATGGGAAAAAAAATTGTTGAAAATTTTTACATTTATTTTACATATTAGCTGTTTATTACATCAGTAATATTTGTTTTTCCCTGCTGCCACAGACCACCTATAGCAAGCCCACTGACTACAGGTTGAGAAATACTGCTCCAGGCTCTTCAGTGTTGGTATGTGAAAGAATGGGATTCAATATTTTGCAGAAAACATGATATTAAGTCTCCATACCATAGGGAAGATGCTGCCAGCTTGGGGCTGGTTCAGTAAGCATGATGTTGACTTGCTCCGCAATTCTTTTACTTCCTCCTGTGATTCATGTAACATTCCCAAACATTCAACATTATGACCCTGCAGTTCCAGCAGCTGCAGTGAAAAAGACAATTAGAATAGAAGATTATCTAACTCCGGGTGGCCAAACTTTTTTGGTTGTTGACCACATACAGAAAAATAGTCACAGGCCAAACAGTATTAAGCCTACCAGTTTTCCACCACTTACACTGGAAGAAAGATTTTTACACCAGAAAACTGTGCCATCAAAAATTCATTTTTTTGTCAAAATAACTGCCATAATGTCTACAACACTTCTGAACAATTTAACTGTTGACATCATAGTAGTTTATTAATGTTCTCACATATTACAGTAGGCATTTCTATATCTCTGCTCTTAAATTTAATTTAAATTAACACAATAAAACTCTTTAAAACTCATTTAAAAAGTGTAAAAACAGAGGGTGTAAAATAAGAACAGGAGAAAAGATCAATAAAGGGACAAGGCAGTCCCCAATATTCTTCCACAACTCTCAGTGAATACAGTTCATGGTGTAAGTGTCCACCTTTAATAATGATGACGCAATGTATAAATCTGTAGATAGAGATTTGAGATTTCAGGTATATTGTCAGAGTACATACACAGCATCACATACAACCCAGAGATTCGTTTTCCTGTAGGTGAGACAGAATTACCACTTATTGGTAGTGCAAAAAAAGGTACACAATGTACACATGTAAACAAATAAAAAATGTAAACAAACTGACCGTGCAATAAAGAGAGAATTTAAAGAAAATAATGTCCACAAAATAAGAGTCTGTGACGCTCTGAGGAGCTGAAGTAATGGTCGCACCCCTTTAAGGGCAGTATGAGCTCAGTCACCTGGTGCATTTTGATGTCATAATCGCTGCCCAGAGCACGCGTTGGAAGGGATGCTGGAGTCAAGAAGAAACCCCTGATGACGCCATCTCCTAAAGGCTGCCCTGCCATGTGGAGATACAAGCGGGGCCGGTTCGCCATTAGGCTGTGCGCCACCGCACAACACACCCCCCCCCACACCAGAACCGGCTATGTGTCCTGTCACTTGGGCACCCGGCCCCGCCGTTTGGGCATGGCCGCCTGGATCGGTTGAGATAAGTCGAGGTGGGCGGCTTTCAAGTGGTCCACGGTAAACAATTCCTCCCTTCCCCCACGTCCAAAGTAAAAGTTCCGCCCGATCGCCGGAGAACGTTATACGGCCCCTCGTAATGCCACTGCAGTGATGCTCTCTGTGGTCCCCTTCTGACAAAGATGAATTGCGCCACATCAAGTTCTTTAGGCCAATGAGACGGTCGGGTGCCGTGGTGTGACGGGGGTGGTGGAGTCAGGTTGCCCAGGCGTTTACGGAGGTCAGCGACCCGCTCACCTTTGCTGTGCGTGGCCTCCGCTTATGGGCTGAAGAATTCCCCTGGCAGGGAGAGTGGTGCGCTATAGACCATTTTAGCTGATGAGGCTTGCAGGTCCTCCTTGGGCGACATTCTGATTCCGAGGAGGACCCAGGGCAACTCGTCTACCCAGTTGGGGCCGGAAAGCCTGGCCATCAGGACGGACTTTAAGTGGTGATGAAACGTCTCTACCAACCCGTTAGACTGCGGGTGGTAGGCCGTGGTTTGGTGCAGTGTTAACCCTAAAAGCCTCGCCAGCTGTGACCATAGGGTGGAGGTAAATTGAGCGCCCCTGTCACTCGTAATATGTGCTGGCACGCTGAAATGAGTGATCCATTGGCCGACCAGGGCTCTAGCGCACATCTCTGCCGATGCTCCATGGATCGGGATGGCTTCCGGCCACCTGGTAGCTCTGTCCACTATGGTGAACAGGTACTGCGACTTCCTGGACACCGGCAAGGGACCCACAACGTCTACATGGATATGTTGGAACCTTCGCGGTGCCGGGTCGAAATGTTGGACAGGGTCCTGCGTGTGCCTGTGAATTTTGGAGGTCTGGCATCAGACGCAGTTGCGGGCTAGTGCCGCAACCTCCTTCTTGAGGCTGTGCCAGACAAATTGCTGAGCCACCAATACGGACGGTAGTCTTGACTGAGGGGTGAGCGAGATTGTGGATGGAACTGACGACCCTAGCCCTCTGTGGAACTACCAGGCGCGGTGAGCCGGTTGAGGTATCGCAGAGCAGCAGCTGGGCAGAACTGGGGGGGCAGATATCCTCAAGCTGGAGCCCTGATACTGCGGTGCGGAGAGCCTGGGTTTTGGCATTACACTGTTGGGCCTGTGCGTAGTCGAGACCGGGAGCTAGTGTGCTGATGGCTGGGCGGGAGAGCACGTCAACGACTACATTATCCTCACCCGCCCTGTGCTGGATGTCCGTTGTGAATTCCAAGACGTAAGACAGGTGGCGCTGTTGCCTGGCTGACCACGGGTCCTTGACCATCGATAGTGCTTGGGTGAGGGGCTTATGGTTGGTAAAAACGGTAAAAATCCTGCCCTCTAGGAAATATCAAAAATGGCAGTTGACCAGGAACAGCTCCAGGAGCTCCTGCTGTATTTAAGTTCGGGAGGCCGCAACTGCCTGCTGAAAAAGGCTGAGCGCCACTGTCTGTCCAGCCACTGCTCGAGTACCCCTCCGACCGCCGTGGCAGAAGCATCAACCGATAGTGCTGTGTGTGCTTCCAGGCGTGGGTGCACTAACAAAGTCACCTCAGCGAGGGCCCACTTCGTCGCTGCGAAAGCCTCGTTTGCCTCCCCCACCAGGCCAAGGTCTTTTCCTTTGTCGCTATCAGCGCAAACAGAGGGCTCATGATGCGGGCGGCGTTGAAGATGAATCAATGGTAAAAATTCACCATCCCCACAAATTCCTGTCCCCCTTTGAGGGAGGAGGGCTTGGGGAAACTTTGCATGGCTGCCACCTTCTCCGGTGCCGGAGCTGCCCCAGACGCTGTGATGGTGTGCCCCAGGAACTGCAAAGTTTGTTTCCCAAACTGGCATTTATTTGGCCTTGTTGACCGTGAGGCCAAATTCTGCCAGCCGGGCGAACAGGGTACGGAGATGGGCCTTGTGCTCTTCGCGAATGCGGCTAGCTACCAGGATGTTGTCTAGGTAGATAAAGACAAAGTCCAAATTCCTATCCACTGTGTCCATGAGGCGCTGGAATGTTCAGGTGGCATTCTTCAGGCCGAATGGCATGCGGAGAAACTCGAACAGGCTGAAGGGGGTTATTATGGCGGTCTTTCCAACATCCTTGGAGTGGACCGGGATCTGATGGTATCCACGCACCAGATCGACCTATGAAAAGAACCGCGCGCCGTGGAGGTTGGCCGCAAAGTCTTGTATATGGGGGACTGGGTACCTGTCTGGAGTCGTGGTGTCATTCAGCCATCTGTAGTCTCGCAGGGCCTCCAACCTACCAATGATTTTAGGACCATGTGTAGCGGCACCGACCAAGTGCTGTTCAATCGCCGAATGATGCCCAACTCCTGAAGTCTGGAGAATTCCTCCTTGGCTTGCTTCAGTTTCTCCAGCGGCTGCTGTCTAGCCTTGGTGTGGATCGGGGGGCCTTGTCTCCACACAAGGATGGAATACTCTGTGTCGAGGGGAGGCGATGTCGAAGCGAGGCTCCAGGATGACAGGGAACTCACTGAGAATCCCGGCTAATTCGTCTTCGGCGGTGGTGACTAAGGCGATCTCCGACCTGGCGTCGTCTGCCATGTCCAGGCGCACTGAGCTGAAGGTGCAGACATTGAGCAGCCTCCTGCCCCTCACATCCACCAACAGGCCGTGAGCCCTTAGGAAGTCAGCCCCCAACAGCGCCGTGCTCATCGAGGCCAGGATGAACCTCCAAGTGAACTTCTCTTCTCCAATCTGTATCTGTGCCCTACGAGTGCCAAAGGTTTTGATTGTAGAGCCATTGGCAGTCCGCAGGGTTGGACTGGGGGCTTGGAGTTCGTGTTTCCAGCGCTGTGGGAGGGAAAGGACACTTAACTCAACCCGTTTCGACTAGGAACCGGTGACCTGTGGATCTGTCTTGGATGTAAAGGAGGCTGTTCACGTGGCCAACTGTCGCAGCCATCGACAACGGTTGGCCTGGCCATTTCCTTGGTAATCGCAGGGCTGGTGGCACTTGTGTGCTTTAGCCCCCCCCAGTGCTGATGGTAGAAGCACCACCATGACTGGACTTCTTCAGGCTTGCCCTTGGGGGAATCTTGCTGATGATGGGGCGCCAGCTTGGAGACATGGCTGAATGCTGCCTCATTCTCCTGCTTAGCTCGCCAGAGGGCATCCGCCCGGGTTGCTGCCTTGCGGGGGTCGGAAAAGTCCTCTTCAGACAGATGGAGCTGAATGTCCTCTGGCATCGGTTCTAGAAAGATAGGTATGAAGAGGAAGCACAGCTCGTGATCCTCTGCCAAGGCCATCATCTCGTCTAATTGTAAGAGTCTGGACACACACTGCTGGGGTGAGAGGCCAAACTTTCCCAGGAGCAGATTCTTGAGGGCTGTGTACTTTTCGGTTGCTGCTGGCCGATCGATGATATCGTCAACCCTCGCCGCCGTGCCCTGATCGAGGGCGCCCATGACCTGGTCAAACTTGGTGGTAGATAAATTGGGGCAACATACAAACACTTTAAAACAGATCTTATTTAAAATACTGGAGCTCTGCCCCATGCTAGACATGTTGGGGCCAACAGTCTTTGCAGAAGATCTGGAGAGTGCCCAAGTAACTTCACTAATGGATTGTTGTTTACAAAAAGGCAACAGATGAAAGTGCTTGTCAGAGCCAAATATTGTCTGGAAGGGAACTTGATATTCCAAGAGGGTCATGTGGTTTTGCAAGCAGAGAGAGTCAAACAGGCTTTCTCTCTCACACAGAGAGAGAGAGAGAGAGAGAGAGAGAGAGTGAGAGAGAGAGGGAGAGAGAGAGATATCTGTTCCACAGTGTTTCAGTCAGCAGGAGCAACTGGGACTGGAACAGGACAACCTGGCAAGCTTGTGGAAAACGCCATTTGGAAGATGTGTTGATAGTGCTTAGTTCAGCCTGGTCAAAGCCCTTGTGGTTCATGCAAGAGGAGAGGACTGGCTGTCTAATGTTTCACTTGGAATAAGAGAAACAAGAAGGAACTCTGTGCTGACCTGAAAGAAAAAGGTTATCATCTCGAGAACCCTGAGGGGGCAAGTTTCTTCAGCAAGACACTGAAGTGGCTGGGTGTCCAGTGTACAACAAATCTCTCTCTGAAAACCGACAAGAACCTTCCTGAGCAGTAACCATTTACCTTTCAAGCACCAAAGCCTGGTGAACTTCATAAATGTTAAATTCTGTGGACAGTATAAGAATTGCCTGCGACCAGTGAACTTGGAGGAATAAGAAGTGAAATTGGACTGTGAATCAAAGAACCTTTCTGAACTTACACACATATTACATACATGTGCGCTTAGAATTAGAAGGGGGTTATGTTAGGTTAGTTAAGTCAATAGTGATAAGTTAATGTGTGATTCTGTTTTCATGTTTAAAGATAATTAAAAACAACTTTTGTTTAAGTAACCATTTGTCTTGGTGAATATCTATTGCTGCTGGGTTTTGGGGTCCTCTAGGCTCGTAACACTACGTGATACAGAAAATCTGAAATTATCTTTGAATTCATCTTGAAATTGTCTATTATAATCCCCAATTTCTTTTCAGAAATCAAACCTTTTGAAAAAATGTTGTCTAGTGTTATCAACCATTCTATAGTTTTCCATCAATATACACCATAACCCAAAACATTCTCAGCTAATAAATGTTCACATTAATCTACTTCACCGACAAGTAAGTTATGTTCCAAGCTGCATCAGATTTGGCTCACTCTTCAGAGACATGGAGCACAACATCTAGACTAGCGTGGTCAGGGAGCACAAGTTCTCATCTGGCAAAGGTACAATCTTTTATGCAAGACAAATAATTTTACTCAAATGAATGCAAAAGCAGACAAAAAAAAAATCCATGTAGAGCAGAGAACCTCTTCTCAGGGAGTTAAACAAGAAAATCTGCAGATGCTGGGGTTGGGTGCAATACACAAAAGTGCTGGAGAAACTTAGCAGGTAATGCAAGATCTATTGGAAGAAAGGCAACCAATGTCTTTCATCTCTTTCTCCTGGGATGTCAGGCCTACCTTTTTTTTAAACCATTGTTCAACATCACTAAGTTTCCCGGTTGTGTTGGAGCTTGTGTGCGTGAACCATCATGCCTCCTGGTACTTCAAAAGTATTAGTAGGCCCTTTCAAATTGCCTTTTAAAATGGGGTTAACCAGGCAATTTATTAGGTTGAAGACCCAGGTACAGGGTTATTTGAAAGGGCTGACAAGCCCAGTCAAAATCCACCTGGGTCCAAGACCTACTTTGAAGGTGGGTCAGGGAACCCAGTAAAGCTACTTGGGTGTCCTCCTCTGCCTATTTGAAAGGGAGATGGCTCACCTGGTTACTCTAGAACTTTAAACAGAAAGGGAACAGAAAGAACACAGGGAACAGAGATTCTCACCACATCATTGCAGGGGCAGGATCCCCCTTAAAATGCTGGGTTGGCAATTTAACAAGTAGGTTAGGCTCCTATTTGAAAGGTGGAGGAGGCACATACGACCCAGTAATCCCACCCAGGTCCCAGGAGGGCTACCCGGATGCTGCAATTTGAAAGTGCCTACTGACTCTAAAGCATTTGGTTATTCATCCAGAGGTGGTGCAGATCTAATATGCTTCTATTCCCTTAAATCATCATCAATCCAAGGAAATTTCATGTAGAAAGTCTAAAATACAGATGCCTAACCTTTTATCTGGAACACCTGCCACTGTTTAGTCTTCTGGATTTTAGAATCTTCTTAAAATGGCAGACCCTTTAAGCAAATGTGCGGTTTCAAAAGTGCGCAAAAATCATATGAAACGGGGCCACAGGGTGTTAAATTAATTTAGATTTTAAAAAATAGAAGATCATAATATCACTTTGAAGTAAAACTTCAAAATAAAACTTGCACAAACATTGCAGACATCTCAAACAGTGGCCGTTTCCACACCATAGGCAAGCGATGACCTTACTTTGTGCTGAAGAAATTCCCAGGAATTCAGTACCTCCCGGGCCTTTCACACCGCGGTCTAAATACCCGGGTATTGGCAATTTAGGAGGGGTGCCGCCCCTAACCGATAACACATTACACACTCACAAAAGTAAGAGTAAGTTCACCCCCCCCCCATCCATCAGCCAGTTGTCTGCCTGCTCACTCCCTCCTTCACCCCCAGTCCCCCCACCCCCGCACGCTTTGGCACGTCACAACAGCGGCACAATGCAGGATGAATGGCTGACTTTGTTTCCCATAATCCCTCATGCTGCTGGAACTGCTCTGGAATATCCAGCTGCATGAGAAATTATGATTAACAAGGATGGCCATTCATCCCGCATTGTGTACCTGTCGTGACGTGCTGAAGCAGCAGTCATAATCTCATGCTCACTGATAAATGAATGTTGTTCCATCCCACTAATTAAATGATTGGATATTTCACCCATATCAACAATCACCTGTGCTCACAATGTCTTCATCCTCCACTACTCTCCTCAGGCTTATCAGTAGGCAACGCTATTTCATCAATTTCCCCATCACTCAAGGAATGTACAACAGATGCATCATTGTCAATGTTCAGCACTTCTTCAATGTCATCTGTCTCTAACGTGTTTACATTTTGTGCTGCAACACTTTTGGTGCAGGCAATGAGGTTAGCGATCATCCTCCTCTCATTACTGACACGAAAACCTTCAGAGTCTTCATCTGTAGGCTCATTTTCACTCAACATTGTTGATGGCCAAAGTCTATGCCAAGCATGTTTTAATGTTGCTTCAGTTGCATTTTTCCATGCATTAGCAAATGCATAAATTGCATCCTTTAGAGTGAAAGTTTTCAAGAAGTCTTTAATGCTCTCGCCTTTGTTGACTGCATCGAGCACGTAGTTCCGAAAAAAGTCCTTGTAGTTGCTCTTCATTGAGCGTAAAATTAAGACTGTATTAACAATGTTAGAGTACCACTCTCCCCACCGCCGCTGCTCTCGGCTTCCTGCTGCCCGGGTCTCGGGTCGCCGCTGCAGGCACCACGCACTCTCCCTCCGCTCGCCTGGGCCTCACCTCCTTTGAAAAAGACCACAGAGCCCGCCTCACTGACAAAAGACAAAGGAGGAAAAACCCAACACCCAACCCCAACCAATCAATTTTCCCTTGCAACCACTGCAACCGTGCCTGCCTGTCCCGCATCAGACTTGCCAGTCACCAACAAGCCTGCAGCAGACGTGGTCATACCCCTCCATAAATCTTCGTCCACGAAGCCAAGCCAAAGAAGAAGAAGAAAGAACAATGTAACATTAGGGGGAAGGTAAATGCCGAACACATTATTTCTCAAAAGAACTTCAGCAGGGAGATGCACAGAGCAATTGTCTAGGAACAATAAAATTTTGCAGTTTTCTTCCAGGCCAGCCTCTGCACAATGTGTGCCTGCAACTGGTACAAAGTGGTTTTTAAATCAATCAACAAAAATTTTTTACGTTACCTATTGGCAAAATAATGCACAGTTAATCTTGTTACACCTTTAAAGCAGTGAGGATGTTGCCTTCTTCCAGGCACTGTTTACCTTAACCTGTGTGTGCCTGCAGTGTTTGCCAACCCAAGAACAGTCACCTTATCCTTAGTGTCCTTGAAACCTGATGGTGCTTTAACATCTGCAGTTGTTGAGGTCTTTTTAGGAAGGTAACGCCAGTAGAGCTGTCTCATCTGCATTGTAAATTTCCTCTGGGCTAAGGTTTTGATCATGTATCATTTCGGAAAATTCATTAACATAACGTTCAGCTGCATCATAATGTCACCACATATTTTATATCGCGACACTTTTTTAAAAAAACCTTTATTTATTGAACAAAATTAAAAACACAGATATAGCTTAAAGTGTAATAATAATGCAAAATGTTCTCTACATACCCCCCTCCCCTTCCCTCCCTCCCAACCTCCCCCCTACAATCTACCCCAAAAAAATGCAATAATAAGAATGGAGCTAAATTACATATTTATCAGTAATTTAATGCTGAGGACGGAGCCATTCCCATCTAACAAACATCATACTTCCAAACCTACATATTCCAAATATGGATTCCACATTTTAATAAAGAAGGAATAATTATTACACAAATTATGTTATCTTCTCCAAAGGTATAGAAATTCTCAATTCAGTATGCCACCTTTGAATATTTAATTCAATATCATTCTTAAATTTTTGCAGCCAACCATGTGAATATTCACACTTATCCTCAAGATTCAGTTCTTTGAGGAATTTTCAAGCTTGTTTCATTACAAACAGATCAGTCAGTGGCATGTGTTCACTTCTTCGTTGTCTCACCCACTCAATAAGTACTCGGTCAGTATCTATTTTTTTTGCCCTATGGAAAATTTTCCTTTTATTCATCAGTCTGTGGTCATCACTCTGCAAAAGTTCAAAAATTGTTCTGTTTCCTCAAATCATATATGGTGGACAATCCCACACCATAATCTTCCGTTAGACAACACACAGGTACGTCACTATCAAGCTTCCGCAATAATGATGAGTAAAACAAAGCATATTGTAAATAATAACAACACTCAATTTCAAACAAATATAAATGAAGTAAATTGATAAAAAATAATGAATAATAATAATAATTTTTTAAAAAGTTTCTCAAGTGAGCTTACTCTCCTTCCATGGTTCTTCCAACAATGAGAATGACCTCCTCATCTGCTTGGATATTATAACATATGATGTCATAGTAACTATGGTAACGACAAATCTTTCTTAAAGGGAAAGTCATAAAACAACCACAAATCATAAACACAAGGTTTTAACCTTTACACCCACCATCAAGAACATCTAAGGGAATGCTGCTGTCAGAGAGCAGCAGCAATCGTCAAGGATCCATGTCACCCAGCTGCTGCCATTTGGAAAGAGGTATAGGTGCCACAGGACTCATGCCACCAGGTTCAGGAACAGCTGCTACCCACTGCCGTCAGACTCCTCAACAACAAATTCCAACAGGAACTTGTTTACGGATTCCTTTGCGTTTCATTCATTTTGTTTTCTTTCTGTATTGCAGTTTGTTTACATTTCTTTATGTGTGTACGAAGAGTACAGTTTTTTTAACACTACCAATAAGTGATAATTCTGCCTTGCCCACAGGAAAAAGAATTTTAGGGTTGTATGCGATGTCATGTATGTATTCTGACAAAATATCTGAAATATAAAACAAAATATAAAAGCTCTAAAGGTTTCAAACACATACTCTCATATCCAATTTTTGTTTTCTCCTTTGGCACATCAGAATGCTCTACCACACAGTGCTAATTCCTTGCTGCACTCTTTATACACTAATCCAAACAGTGGTCCAAACACAACAAGGAGGACAGTGGTTCACACAAGTACTCGGCATCAAGTTTCCACCAACACCAGAAAATGATGTGGGAGAGCAGCAAATAGTTCAATAATTCTAGACCCTTGGTACATTTTTCACCTTCAAAAACAGGCATTTGCACAAGGCTCACCCTCCTTGCTACTGTATTCTGCAATGCCAAGAACCCAACACGAATCCTTGGTGCTCCACTGGGAATGAATCTCCCACAGGTCTATGAGGAGAATACCCATATTGGCACAGTGTGGAGCACTTTTGGGCACTTGCAACACCAGCTCCATGTGTTGATCTGCCTGCTATAGTTTCCCTTTTTGCCATCTGCTGGACATTATGGGAGTTGTTGCCTTCCCTTCTCAGTTGGGCTTGTTCACATGAAGAAACGTCCAGCAAGGGGAGATCGGTGCAACCAAACTCAGTCACAGAGCAATTTGTTGCTGGATTCCTAACACAAAGAGGGGAGTAGTTCACGCAAGTAATTGGCATCAAGTTTTCATCAACTCCAAATGAAGCTGTTGTAGGGTGGCAAATACTTGGCACAACAGTGCTATCTGTAACTTGTTTCTTCTTCTTTGGCTTGGCTTCGCGGACGAAGATTTATGGAGGGGTAATGTCCACGTCAGCTGCAGGCTCGTTTGTGGCTGACAAGTCCGATGTGGGACAGGCAGACACGGTTGCAGCGGTTGCAAGGGAAAATTGGTTGGTTGGGGTTGGGTGTTGGGTTTTTCCTCCTTTGTCTTTTGTCAGTGAGGTGGGCTCTGCGGTCTTCTTCAAAGGAGGTTGCTGCCCGCCGAACTGTGAGGCGCCAAGATGCATGGTTTGAGGCGATATCAGCCCACTGGCGGTGGTCAATGTGGCAGACACCAAGAGATTTCTTTAGGCAGTCCTTGTACCTCTTCTTTGGTGCACCTCTGTCTCGGTGGCCAGTGGAGAGCTCGCCATATAACACGATCTTGGGAAGGCAATGGTCCTCCATTCTGGAGACGTGACCTACCCAGCGCAGTTGGATCTTCAGCAGCGTGGATTCGATGCTGTCGGCCTCTGCCATCTCGAGTACTTCGATGTTGGAGATGAAATCGCTCCAATGAATGTTGAGAATGGAGCGGAGACAACGCTGGTGAAAGCGTTCTAGGAGCCATAGGTGATGCCGGTAGAGGACCCATGATTCGGAGCCGAACATGAGTGTGGGTATGACAATGGCTCTGATTACGCTAATCTTTGTGAGGTTTTTCAGTTGGTTGTTTTTCCAGACTCTTTTGTGTAGTCTTCCAAAAGCGCTATTTGCCTTGGCAAGTCTCTTGTTTATCTCGTTGTCGATCCTTGCATCCGATGAAATGGTGCAGCCGAGATAGGTAAACTGGTTGACCGTTTTGAGTTTTGTGTGCCCGATGGAGATGTGGGGGGGCTGGTAGTCATGGTGGGGAGCTGGCTGATGGAGGACCTCAGTTTTCTTCAGGCTGACTTCCACGCCAAACATTTTGGGAGTTTCCGCAAAACAGGACGTCAAGCTCTGAAGAGCTGGCTCTGAATAGGCAACTAAAGCGGCATCGTCTGCAAAGAGTAGTTCACGGACAAGTTGCTCTTGTATCTTGGTGTGAGCTTGCAGGCGCCTCAATTGAAGAGACTGCCATCCGTGCGGTACTGGATGTAAACAGCGTCTTCATTGTTGAGGTCTTTCATGGCTTGGTTCAGCATCATGCTGAAGAAGATTGAAAAGAGGGTTGGTGCGAGAACGCAGCCTTGCTTCACGCCATTGTTAATGGAGAAGGGTTCAGAGAGCTCATTGCTGTATCTGACCCGACCTTGTTGGTTTTCGTGCAGTTGGATAACCACGTTGAGGAACTTTGGGGGGCATCCGAGGCACTCTAGTATTTGCCAAAGCCCTTTCCTACTCACGGTGTCGAAGGCTTTGGTGAGGTCAACAAAGGTGATGTAGAGTCCTTTGTTTTGTTCTCTGCACTTTTCTTGGAGCTGTCTGAGGGCAAAGACCACGTCAGTAGTTCCTCTGTTTGCGCGAAAGCCGCATTGTGATTCTGGGAGAACATTTTCGGCGACACTAGGTATTATTCTATTTAGGAGAATCCTAGCGAAGATTTTGCCTGTAATGGAGAGCAGCGTGATTCCCCTGTAGTTTGAGCAGTCTGATTTCTCGCCTTTGTTTTTGTCCAGGGTGATGATGATGGCATCACGAAGGTCCTGAGGCAGCTTTCCTTGGTCCCAGCAGAGCTTGAAAAACTCATGCAGTTTGGCATGCAGAGTTTTGCCGCCAGCCTTCCAGACCTCTGGGGGGATTCCATCCATACCTGCTGCTTTGCCACTTTTCAGTTGTTCAATTGCCTATATGTCTCTTCCTGGGTGAGGACCTCATCCAGCTCTAGCCTTAAGGGCTGTTGAGGGAGCTGGAGCAGGGCGGATTCTTGGACTGAGCGGTTGGCACTGAAAAGAGATTGGAAGTGTTCTGACCATCGGTTGAGGATGGAGATCTTGTCGCTGAGGAGGACTTTGCCGTCTGAGCTGCGCATCGGGCTTTGGACTTGGGGTGAGGGGCCGTACACAGCCTTTAGAGCCTCGTAAAAACCCCTGAAGTCGCCAATGTCTGCCTAACTTGTTTCTACACAATGCTATAATGACCACTTTTAACGCTGTTCCATTTGTCCACTTGTTTAAGGAAATGAGTGCTAAGTATGGGACCAGATTCATGCAGAAGCTGGTGAACTGATGCGTGACCAGTTGGCGACATGTAACCCACTATTGGGATAAAAGATATCCTTTCACAAATTGCACAGAATGCTGAGCCCAGGCTTTTTTGCCCCCTAGTTCATCTTATCTGATCAGCATCTTCTTTTCTTCACCAAATCTAGTCTTCCTTTAAAAGATATTTAAAATATTGATCTCAACGACTCCATCTAAAAGTTCTGCATTCTCACAACTCTCTGGATTAAATTATCCTGAATTCCTGATTGAATTTATTCATATTCCTGTAGCCTAGTTTTAAACTACCACATGTTCTCTGTCTGCTCCATTGCATCACTTTCTCAAGGCACCTAATGTCTTTCAACTTTCTTATTTCTAGACTAAGTGCATAAACTTGTTTCATCTTTCCTGATAACTACACCCCCAAAACTGATCTTGAATTTCCATATCTATTACATAAAAATCATGAAAACTGTTCATAACTATGCATAAAACAAATATAATTCTAAAAGGGTTCAAAGATATGTAAAACTTTAACCTTATACTGGTATTTCAGTTGAAGTTGTGATAGGAACAGATATTACTACTCTCTATCAATGCTTGCTGAAAGCAAAATACAAAACCAGAAAATGCTAGAAACAGTCACATAGCATCGATGGAAGGAGAAACAGAGTTTGCATTTCAGATCAATGACCAGAACATTCATTCTGTTCTCTTTTCACTCAGTTTGTTTGTGGAGAACTAATTTAATGACTAATTCTGGAACAGGACAAGTACTCACCTCTGTTGTAAGCTGTCTCTGAGCATCTTTAGATGCCTTCAGATGTTGCTTCAGTTCTTCTTTCTCAATGGCACACTAAGAAAAGAAACATGAATACCTATGACTTCTTTTTAAAACTTAGAGTAGGCTGGATTCAACACCAGCCTTGCTGCCAGCTCATAATGCGGAATTTTTGCACTTGCCTCTTTGACTTTAAATTGAAGCTCCACGATTTGACCAAGTAGGTTGGTAATCTCCTCCTGGTGACGAGCAATGTCATCATTCTTTCTGGAGAGATCATCTGCCAGATTCGAAATGTGCACATTTGCTTCCCCTTCAAAAAGAAAAGGATTACCGGGCAAGATGAATTGACGAGTTGAAAGCAGTAAATGCTACAAATTCAGCACATTATATGTCATTTGACATTACAAGAATTATTATGCATTATCAGGTTGATATTATGCATTATTAGGTTGCCTTTTACAAACAAGAGTCCCCTTGAATGTTAAGGTCTCTCAAATTTCCTTGCAACTTAAATATAAATGGCTGGTGTAATTTATCAATCCTTCATGCTGTATCAAAATGGAACACTCTGTCCAACAGCAGCAGGGAAATGGCCCTGCTACATGTGTCACGAGAAATCAATCTGTCATTACCTTCCAAGAGGAACAGTGAATGCCCATTACACATTGGCCTCGCAAGCTACACATATGAAAAATGTGAACAAAATACAACTGTTTCACGCATCTTTGGGAGAAAATGAATGGAGCAAGCCTCCCCTTTAGATCCACCACTAGATCAGTTTAACAAAAATTGCTCAGAATAAAACCGTTGATATTGCCTCAGCGAGTTGATACAGAGCACGGTCAAACTTGCAAACATTTTGGTCTAAATGATTTCACTGTGCAATGCTTTATAACACATTCAAGATTGGGTGAGCTCTTTAACTGAAAGTTTCAAAATCTTTCTGCTTGGGTTCACAGAGCAGATTCCTCAGAATTATAATTCAAGGATTCTTTGCTTACTGTCTCAGATTAATGGGAAGAAAAAAAACAATCATTCTGGTTACTGAAGAAACACTTGGATGCAATGTATTCAGTCCAATGCAACTGAGCTATGGGTTACAGTCAATGCATTCAGTCCAATACAACTGAGCTATGGTTTACAGTCAATGAAATTCAGTCCAATGCAACTGATCTATGGTTTACAGTCAATGAAATTCAGTCCAATGCTGATCAGGACAGGATGGTAAAAGAGATCTAGACGCTCTTTTGGAATATCAAAGCCTCGTCACTATGACGACTTGGGTGCAAACATTCCTTGGGCACGATTTGAGGATGTACAAGTAATTATTCTGGCAGCTTCAAAAGGCTCTGAAGTATTTGGTTATATCTTGGGGTTATGGAAAGTGCTGTATGATAAAGGTAAGATAGGCCTTTAATTGTACTTACTCAACTCCTTCACACAGTCATTAACCAATTGTTGTTCCTTCTCTTCATAGTTGATAGTTTCAGTCTTCAGATGACAAGCCTTTGGAATAAAGGAATGCATAGAGGTGATCAAATCAGATACATTAACCAATTCCTTCAACACTGTACATTGCATTTGGTGCGTTGCTGCATCTATTGCTTTGTACTTAAGAGATAGGATACGCAAGGATTGAGTTTAGTGAGAGGTTACTTGCACTCTTGATATTGGGAAGCCATAGAAAAATGAACTAAATAACCTATAAAACAGAGGTTATAATTTTTTGAGCTCAAATCGGGATAGGAGTTTTCACATCAACACTAACACTGGTTTGCAATTAAAGCTTTTATTTCATCCCAGAAAAAAATACTTTAACATGGACCCTGCAAAAGCAAATTCTTCTACCTCATTGCTCTTGTATGGATTTCCGCTCATGGTCCATCTGCAGGTAATGCAGATTAACCTTTTAGAACTGCATCTGCTTCAGGGATTAGGGTGCCCAGAACCAGCCCTCACTGACAACTTCTCCACACAAAGTCAAAAGTGATTCTTTGTGCAGGAGTACCAGAGGAGTGATGAGGTTCACACTAGGCCTTCAGCACGCATCTGCTCTCAGGAAGAGTGCTTCTTTCATTTTAAAGTAAGGCAAGAACTTACCTTTGAGTGTATGTACAGGAACATCAAAAATGCATTAACAAATTAGCACTCTGCAGGGTAACACTGATAGTGTACAGAAAACAACATGCACATGACTACGAAGGGGTGTACTCCCACTAGTTGGACTAGATCTGAAGTAGATTTCTTCAACCTGAGGCTCATGATTTGTTGGAAATCTCCATCCCTGGGAGTGGGATGGAGGCTCTTGCCCCTGAATATATTGCTGTCAATGATAGGTTTAGCTATTAAGAAAATTGAAAAGATATGGGACAAGTCTAGGAAAGCTGCAGAGGGAAAGGATCACCCACAGTCTTACTGAATGGCTGACCTGGCACAGGACAACATAATCTTGTTTTAATTTATTCAGTTCTCGTTGCCTCTTACTTCCACTCCTCTGGGCTGATAAAGTTGGAGTTCAAACCCCTTCTCAGGTGACACCAACTCTATTTGCATCATCTTTTGCTCTCCCCCTAATGCAAATATTTCCTTTGTTTTTTCCACTCTTTTCTGCTTCTAGTTCTGAAGAAAGGCTGTTGATGTCATCTCTGCTTCTCTCTCTACAGATGTTGCTCAACCTGCTGAGAACTTCCATCGTTTTATGTTTCTATTTCCACTTTGTAGCATCTGCATTTTGCCTAGCAAAATTATTTGTATGCTTTCAATTCAGTGTGACTGATACAATCTCTAAATAAGGAAGCATGAACAGCTTCTGAACCTCTCAACAAGCTTTCAGTAATTTCAGGTAACTATTCTGTTATTCATATTTTCACCTGCTCCCCACCTATTCAATGTGTTCCAATGAAAGGTCATTAACTTGGAGGTCAATTGTTTCTTTCACTCTGTAGACACAGCTTATCTGATGTTTTTATTCCACAATATTTTGAGATAAACTTACATGGTTATCAACCACACAGAATCATGCATTGTTTTATAACATTTTATAACACCCACTTCTAAGAATACAGCTTAAAAATTAGAGATGGCTTATCGATCACCAATCTTGATTATTAAAATTTACGGGAAGAAATCACAGACTAGTACAAAGCCTGCATAACAGCCTGCACATGTTCCACAAAGAAAGACTCTCATGATTCCTGTTAATTTGCTTTTCTCTCCACAGTTCCCTATAAAAATGTTTTGCAAACGAAGAAAGGTCATGCACAGTAAATGGTAGGGCACTGAGGAGGGCAGTAGAACGGAGGGATCCGGGAACACAGATACGTAATTCCCTGAACGTGGTGCCACAGGTAAATAGAGTTGTAAAGAGAGCTTTTGGCAAATTGGCCTTCATAAATCAAAGTACTGAGTGAAGAGTTGGGATAGTATGGGAAAGTTGTATAAGACATTAGTGAGGCCAAATTAGGAGTACTGTGTGCAATTTTGGTCACCTAACTACAGCAGTGGTTCCCAACCTTTCCACTCACATACCACTTTAAGTACTCCCTATGCCATAAGTGTTCTGTGATTAATAAGGGATTGCTTAAGGTGGTATGTGGGTGGAAAGAAAAAGTTTGAAAACCACTGTTTTAATCTTTCCAAATTGATTTGTTATGTGCAGTTTCATAACTCCAAAGGAAATGGGGCAATGACAATTTTTCTCAAGCAAAATATTTCAGTAATAATTGGGTCTAGAGCAGTGATTCTCAACCTTCCCTTCCTACTCACATACCACCTTAAGCAATCCCTTACTAATCACAGAACACTTATGGCATAGGGAATACTTAAAGTGGTGAGTGAGTGGAAAGTAAAAGGTTGGGAACCACTGAACTACAGGAAAGATATCAATAAGATTGAAAGAGGGCAAAGAAGATTTATAAGGATGCTAAATGGATTTCAGGAACTGAGTTCAAGGGAAACATTAAAGAGATTAAGACTTTATTTTAAATTATGAGGGATATAGTTAAATGTAGGTAGACTTTTTCCACTGAGGGTAGGTGAGATACAAACCAGAGGACATGGGTTAAGGATGAAAGGAGAAAAGGTTAGAGGGAACTTCTTCACAGGTGGTGATGGGGAATGAGCTTACAGCTGAAGTGATAAATGCAGGCTTCTTTTTATCATTTAAGGTGAATTTGAACAGGTTCATGTAAAGGATGGGTATGGAGGGCTATGGAGTGGAAGCAGATCAGTGGGACTGGGCAGAATAGAAGAGGTGTAGGACCTGTTTCTGCACTGTAATGTTTTATGGTTCTAAAGGTCGCTGCAGAGCAAGTTAAAGCAAGTCAGTTTCAGGTCATTTATAGCACTCTTCAATCACAATGCACAATACTGATCAGGTACACCAAGCTGCTGATTTGGCACACTGCAACGTGGCATCCACACTGTCCCCAATCATTATGCACTTGTTCACTGCTTTGGCAACTTGGCCACTTATGTCTGGAACAGGAACTGTTAATTTAACAGTGTGGTTTCCATCATGTTGCATCATCTGGTGATATTTCATTCTAGCATTTTATCTGGCACCTGAACTGTTGTTCTCATGCACTGCCCACCAGCTGCCATGTTGCTAACCCAACCCACTTTGTTGATCTACAGGGTGGCACAGTTAGCACAACACTATTGCAATGCCAGTGACCCGGGTTCGTCAAATCCAGCGTAATCTGTAAGGCAAGGATAGTTAATTAACTGATGGATTTGGATGGCATGGGCTCATGGGCTGGAAGGGCCTCCTATTGTGCTGTATGTCTGAATGTACTATTTGGAATAGGCCATGATTTGATTTCATCATTTAAATGTAATTATATTACAATGCTGACTGAACCCAGAGCTTTGATACAAGAGAAAAATCTGAAAAATGTTGGAAACGTTTAGCAGATTAGGCAGTATTTGTATGAAAGTAAGAGTTAATACAGGAATATTTCAAATGCTGCACAAGGTGAAAACTAGGAAGTGTGAACCAATTGCAATCAAGGTCGATTTCATTTCAAGCTATCCCACTTCTTGCACAACAACTTCAATTCCCATTACTAATTTACTTCACCACTACATAAATGGCTATAATACTTATCTACCCGATCAGCTGAACACCTCCTATGCTCACTTTGAGAAGGTGAACTCAACAGTGCCTACAAAATTCCCTGCAAAGGCTGAGGACGCTGTGGCATCTGTCTCTGAGGCCAATGTCAGAATAACATTCAAGAGGGTTAACCCCTGCAAGGTGTTCAGGCCTTGACAGTGTACCTGACAGGGTAATGCAAATCTGTCCCAATCAACTAGCTCAGTGGTTTTCAAATTGCCCCCCCTCAACTCACATTCCACCTTAAGCAATCCCTACGTCATAAGTGCTCTGTGATTAGTAAGGTAAGTGGAAAGAAGAAGTTTGAAAAGCACTGTTTTAATTGTACCCAATTGACTCGTTATGTGCACAGTTTCCTAACTCCAAAGGAAATGGGCCAATGACAATTTTTCTCAATTTTTTCCTCAAGCAAAATATTTCAGTAACATTCCCTTTCCATTCACATACCACTTTAAACAATCCCTTACTAATCACAGAGGATTTATGGTATAGGGATTGCTTAAGGTGGAATGTGAGTTGAGGGAGGACAGTTTGAAAACCACTGAACTAGCTGGAGTGTTCACAAACATTTTTAACTTCTCACTGCTACAATTGGAGGTGGCCTCCTGCTTCAAAAGGGCATCAATCACCCCAGTACCCAAGAGGAGCAGATTGAGCTGCCTCAACAACGATCGCCCAGTAGCACTCACATCCACTGTGATGAAATGTGAGAGGTTGGTCATGGCCAGAATTAACACGTAACCAAATAAAGGTCTGAACACATTGCAATTTGCCAACCGTCACAATCACTCCACGGCACTTGCAAAATTACTGGCCCTCCGGTTAACTCTGGATTACCTAGACAAAAACAACTCGTGCATCCAGCTACTCTTGTCATGGTTGCGTGTTAACCATTAGTATATGGTTGATGAATCTCAGATGCAGGAGGCGGAGAATGAGAGTGTCAGGAGCACCATTGGTAGTGAGCAATGAGAAGGTCAGGGGAGTTTAGCTGCGTGGTGTTTGGGAAGTTGAAGAATGCAAATGTTGTGTCTAGAGAATAATAAAAAGAAAGTCGACTTCATGGTGTGCTGAAAGAAACGAGTGAGCGTATACTTTATTTGTTTGTAAGTTGTGGTAAATTAGCGCCGTTACAAGTGGTGACCCCTGTGAGTTCACAGTACCTTCTAATTTAAAATGGATATTGATGAGGATGAGGATAGACCCCTGAGGAAAAGTTGGGGAGGTCAAACTGAAGATCCCCCCCCCCCTTTTTTATTAATAATGCACCAGCACAGTTCATGATCTTTGAAGCATGTTTCTCTGCCCTCAGTGTGACAAGTCAGAAGACGAAGTATGTTTTACTTGTGGAAAATCTTACAGAGCAGATTGCCTGTGAAGTGGAGGATGTCTTAGTGGATCCAGATGGTAACCTCCCATAGGACATATTTAAGTTAGCTATTCTACGGCGGACTCCGCCATCTAGGGAGACTCGTACTGCCCAAATACTAGCTGATGACAGGCAAAGAGAAAGGCAACCGTCACAGATGTTGAGGAGGTGATACAGGCTCGCTGAAACAGACCCTGTCGAAGGCTATTTTTGGAAACAGAGGTTCCTTCGATGTTTACCTCATTATTTTCAAGAGGATTTATTAAATGTTTTTCACCCTCAATCAGTTGGTGGATCATGCCAACTTCCTTTTGTCTATCACCCGTGCATTGAAGAAAGAAGGAATGGCTTCCTCCCCAGTCAGGAGGAGAAAATGGAACTGGAACAACTGCTTACTGCGCCTTGTGAAGTGCCTTATCAATTGAAGGTAGCACCTGTCCTTTCTCAATTCAAGATAGCACCAGCATCATATTGCTACAAGCCCAGAGTCGCCAAAACCCAACAGCAATAGTTATTACCTAAACAAAAGTTGCTTTTAATTAGCTTTAAACATGAAAACAGGATCACACTTTAACTTATCACTATTAACTAACTTAACTTAACCCCCTTCTAATTCTAAGCGCATGATATGTAATGTATGTGTACATTTAGAAAAGTTATTTGATTCACAATCAAATCTCACTTCTCATTCCTCCAAGTTTACTGATTGCAGGCAATTCTGTGCACAGAATTTAACATTTATGAAGTTCACCAGGCTTTGGTGCTTGAATGGTAAATGGTTACCTCTCGGGAAGATTCTTGTTGGTTTTCGGAGAGATTTGTTGTTCGCTGGACACCCACAACTGATTCCTTTTAATCAGCCACTTCAGCGTCTTGCCAAAGTAACTTGCCCCCTCAGGGTTCTCCGATGATAACCTCTTTCCTTCAGGTCACCACAGAGTTCCTTTTTGTTTCTCTTATTTCAAGTGAAACATTAGGCAGCCAGTCCTCTCCTCTTGTATGAACCACAAGGGCTTTGACCAGGCTGAACTAAGCACTCACAACCTGTCTTCCAAATGGGGTTTTCCACAAGTTTGGCAGCTTGTTCTGTTCCAGTCCCAGCTGTTGCTGCTAACTGTAAAACTGCAGAACTGAATTCTCCTCTCTCAACTGAGAAAAAGCCTGTGTGACTCTCTCTGCTTTCAAAACCACATGACCCACTTTGAACAGCAAGGTGCACTCCAGACAGCCTGCAGATCTGAAGTACTCCTCCAATCTCTTTCATCTGTTGCTTTTCAAAGCAACAATCCATTAGTGAAATCTCTTGGGCAATCCCCAAAGTTTTTCCACAGGCCCCCAGGAGCTGCCCTGTCTGGCTTGAGCAGAACTCCAGTATTTTAAATAAGATCTGTTCTGAAGTGTTTGTATGTGACCTTCACTAAAACCCCTGCCACACCTTATCTCCCAAAATCATATCTAAAATCTGTCACAATATCAGTCGAAGATAACTGAGTTGGAGCAGCAAATAGTAGCAATGACTACGCAGATCCAGGCTTTGGGCATGCAACGGAATTCTTTCCATTGACCTGGTTGGAATCGTAGTGGTAGAGGCGACCTACAGAGTATTTGTTGGAAATTCTGTCAGCCACCTTGCAACTTCTACAAATGGCAGTCAGAAAATGAGCAGGCCCGGCAGTGGAGGCGACTGCCATCCATGGGCACTTGAGCCGCCAGCTTTTCTTCAAAGACCATCTCTTGGGTGTTCAATTTCTTGTTGATTGAGGTGCAGAGATTTCAGTGGTCACTCCAACCACGGAGGAACACAGACACTCCAAGATGTCATGTGTTCTTTCAGTCGTGAATGATTCTCATATTCAAATATTTGGCCAGAGGTCCCTCATGTTGGATCTTGGTCTCAAAAAACAATTTTGGTAGGTTTTCACGGTTGCAAACATGGCAAATTCCATTTTGGTCACAGATTCTTGTCACGTTTACCTTTGCTCATGGATTTAAAAAACTGCTGTGTCGTGGACTGCAGCCCTTTTATGCAAGTAAGCTTCATCTGTTGTCCCTTCAATGTTGTCAACCACCTGGCGAGCTGCCTGCCTTTTCCAAGGTCTCACTGATCTTCTGGGCACTACATGTATTCGCACTACAGCTCACCATCTGCAGGCCAACGGCCTTGTTGAGCATTTCCATCAGCAATTGAAGGCAGCATTAACAACCGGTGGTGATGCATCTACTTTTTCCTATGGTTTTCCTTAGTGTGTGTACTGTTGTGAAGGCAGATCTTGGATGTTCAATGGAAGAGCTAGTTTATGGCACTACGTTAACCTTGCCAGGCAAGTTTGTGAATCCAAGTCCAAGCACAATGCTCAATGATCCAGTCAGCTATATTGATCGCCTTTGGGAAAATATAAGATTACTCCAACCTACTCCTCCTACATGGCAGGCGCCACCTGCAGTGTATGTGCCGAATGATGTGTTCCTCCAGCATGAAGCGAAGACTTTTGTGATCGACAGGAATGGAAAAGCTGACACGGTTTCCATCAACAGGTTGAAGCTGGCATACATCAATGGTCCATGTTCTGCATCTGAACCAGAGTCAGAGGACCAATTCCCAGTCAGATCGTGCATCACCTGTCTTGCACTATAATACCAGGTCAAGCCGAACTGTGAACTCTCGGGACTGTTCCATAGCGGGACAGTTCCAATCAGTCGCCTCGTTGTATGTCTTGAAGGCTGGGGGGGGGGCGGTGGGGTGGGGTGGTGTCGAGGAGGCTGTGGGGGGTGGGGGGTGGTGTGGTGGTGGCTGTTGTGGTTGTGTAGACCAGAGCAGTGGCAGCTGCCAGTGATGACGTAAGCGAAGCGACATGCGGGGGTAATAGCGCACATGCGCAGGTGTGTTAAGCGTCAGTATATGAATGATGAATCTCAGATGGAGAAGGAGGTGAGTGAGAGTGTCAGGATTACCCGTGTGGCAGTGAGCCAATGAGAAGGTCAGAGGAGTTTAGCTGGGAGGTATTTGGGGAGTTGAAGAATGCAATGTTGTGTCTAATGAATAATAAAAGGAAGTCGACTTCATGGTGTGCTGAAAGAAACGAGCGAGTGTATTCTTTGTAAGCTGTAGTAAATCAGTGCTGTTATACTCTTCACCGACTACAGCTCAGTTTTCAACACCACTAATCCCTCAGTGCTGGACAACAAGCTCCAAGCCCTGGGCCTTCGCACCACCCTCTGCAATTGGATCTTGGACTTCCTCATCGGAAGAAGACAGTCAGTATGAATTGGAAATTACATCTCTTCCTCACTGACGAGCAACATAAGGATGAGTGTTTAGCTAACTGCTCTACTTAATTAACTTAATTAACATTAATTAATGACTTTGTAGCCAGGCACAATTCTGATGCTATCTGAAAATTTGCCGATGATATCACATTTATTGGCAAAATCACAGTCGGCACTGATGAAGCATACGGGGAGGAAGATAGATCATCTCATTGAGTGGTGTCGTAACAACCTTGCACAAAACGTTAGCATAACCAAGAAGATGATTGAGAACTTCAAGAGGAAATGTGAATATGAACCAGTCCTCATTGAGGGATCAGCAGTGGAGAGGTTTAAAAAGTTTAAATTCCTGGGTGTCAACATCTCCGAGGATCTGTCCTGGAGCCTCCGTGTTGATGCAATTACAAAGAAGGCTCACCAGCGGCTATAATTTTTGACGAGATTTGGTATGTCATCAAAGACTCTCGAAAACTGTTACAGATGTACTGTGGAGAACATTCAGGCTGGTTGCATCACTCTCTGGTATCAGCTCTCAGGACAGGAAAAAACTCCAGAAGGTTGTTAGCTCGGCCTAAGACATCATGGGCACCAGATTTCACTCCATTGAGGACATCTACAAGAGGTGGTGTCTTAAGAAAGCAGCCTCTATCCTCAAGGACTCCCACCACCCAGATCATGCCCTCTTCACTCTGCTATCATTAGGAAAAAGGTACAAGAGGTTGAAGACAAGCCCTCAGCAGCACAAGGACACCATCTTCCTTGCTGCTATCAGATTTCTGAACGAACAATGAACCACAGACAATGCCTCACTTTGTCTTTTTCTTGCACTATTTTACATTTTAAAATGTGGTTTATTGAAATGTTTACATTGTAATGCTGCTCCAAAACAATGAATTTTGTGACATGTTTATAACAATAAACCCTGATTCTATTCAAGAATCCTCTGATAGTCATAGCTTTAATGTTTGCCACTCTGTTTATACTCTGATAGTAAATAATGAAATTTAAGAATAGATTTCATTCAGTTTTGTTTTTTTTTGCCCTGTGCCCATTATTGCCTCAAGTGATCAATATTTCGAGGAGTCACGTGATGGAGTAGTGGCCGGACGGTGAACTCCAGCCCTCTCCAGAAAAGTCGGGAAAAACAAGAGAAAACACAAAGGCACAGAAATAAAAGTTACAGAAAAGTGAGTATAAAGGTGGAAAGAAGATGGCGACAAAAAAAGAAAAATCGAAAGCAACGGCAAGAAGAGAGGAAGAGAAGACAAAGGAGGAAAAAGGTGAAGGCCTTACCTGTCCGAAGAGTCCCGCTGCGGAGAGAGAAACCCGCTCCCTCAGGTTGGTAAATAATGGACTACAAAAATGGCTCGCTGAGCCGAGTAAAAGTGCGCAACCGCGCATGTGCGATACTTCGCGCATGCGCGATGCGAAGGAAAAAAAACACACCGACGGGAGGGGGGACCAGCTGGGGAGTCGATCTCCACAGCCGGCAACGACAGCTGCAGAACACCTGCAGCAAGAAGAGACCACAGAAGACAATAGAAACAAGAAAGAAGAGGAGGAAAGGGCAACAAAGAAACAACAGATGGTCAACCCAGAGGAAGAAGAAGAGGAAGAGTATGGTGAAATAGAAGAAGAAAAGATAGGCAAGGCAAAGGATATACTTGCTCTTATTAAAGGATACATGAAGTCATTTAAAGAATGGCAAACACAGGAATTTAAGGATTTAAGAAAAAGAATAAACAACACAGAAGAGAAAATAAATAAAATGGAGATGACCTTAACAGAAATGGGAAAAAAAATGGACAAGATGAAAGAGCGGGCAGTAGCAGCAGAAATGGAGGTAGAAGACTTAAAAAAGAAATTGGAGAAATCTAATAAAAAAACTAAAGAGAAACAAGAACTACTAGCTCAAAAAATAGATACAATGGAAAACCATAACAGAAGAAATAACATAAAGATAGTGGGCCTTAAGGAAGATGAAGAAGGCAAGAATGTGAGGGAGTTTATAAAAGAGTGGATCCCTAAGACCCTAGGATGTCCAGAACTACAGCAAGAAATGGAAATAGAAAGGGCACATAGAGTATTGGCCTCTAAACCACAACCACAACAAAAACCAAGATCTATTGTAGTAAAATTCCTAAGATATACTACAAGAGAAAAGGTACTGGAGAAGACAATGGAAAAAGTAAGAGAGGGCAACAAACCACTGGAGTATAAAGGGCAAAAAATCTTCATTTATCCAGATATAAGTTTTGAACTCCTAAAGAAGAGAAAAGAGTTCAATACAGCAAAGGCGATTTTATGGAAGAAAGGGTATAAATTTATACTAAAGCATCCAGCGGTATTGAAAATATTTATTCCAGGACAACAAAACAGACTATTCTCGGATCCAGAAGAAGCACGAAAATTTGCAGAACAATTACAAAAATAGACTGAGGGAGGAAGACGGGTAATGAGAGTTAAAATGATCACGATTGATATGTATGTGGGTAAAGACAAAAATAGACTGAGGGATGAAGACGGGTAATGAGAGTAAAAATGATCACGATTGATATGTATGCGGGTAAAGAAGTATAAGAGTGAATAGAGACAATGAGCATACATGAATGTATCTGTACTTAGAGGAAAATATAGATAGTATAGACAAGAATTAATAAGGGAAGGTAATGGAATAGAGAGAATAAGGAGGGAATTAAAAGAGTGACCTTTGTGACATATGAAAAGTGAAATCTTTTCTGGGGGAGGCGGGGTGGGGGGAAATAGCGGTCACTGCAAAATCAGTTGACACTTGCGAGTGGATTCGCAAATCCAAATGGAGAGGGGAGATGTGGTTGTCCGACAAGGGATAAAGGACAACTCAGGAGGTGAAGGGGAGATTGGGGATAAATAAGATAGAAATAGGAGAATAAGGAAAATGTTAGATGTTGTAGGAATGTTGTCTTATAAAGAGTTGAAAATAAGAAAACAGAAATGGAAAAGGAGGAAAAGTAATGATGGAAAAACGGAAAGAGAAGATAAACAAAATATAAAAGGGCTACGCTGAACTATATGTCTTTAAATATTAATGGAATACATAACCAAATTAAAAGGAAGAAACTACCAAATTTAAATGAATAAATGTATTCCATTAGAAAAAATAACATATTGGTTAAGAAATAATATTGAAATATTCGAACAAGTATAAGAGCCTTACATTAAATACAATAGCGAAAACCTACCGGGGACAAACATTACCTAAGTTGATGGAAGGAGAAGGAAAGAAAAGAATGGACTCAGTAGAATTTCTGGTGTAATTTTGTTGAATGACAACATTGTCTGACTGGCTTAATGCAACCTAGATTGTATACCTAAAATGGATGAGGGGGGGGGGTGGGGGGGTGGTTTGGGAGGAAAGGGGGGGGGGAGAAAAAGTCACTGTATATGTGTGAAAAAGAAATAGTGTATATCATGGCTAATGTGATTTATGGTGTGAAAAAAAAAAATTTAAAAAAAAAAAGTGATCAATATTTCTATGTCTGTCTTGCATTTGTGGTCATTTATATTTTTACTATTATGTTTCGTACATCTTATGTACCTGTGTTGGCTGCAGCAAGTAAGAATTTCAGTGCATCTCCACATTGTATGTATGACATTAAATTTGCTCTTAACATTTTTCTTCAGTCATTTCTTGCCATATTGGAATAAACTGGTTGGGATCTCAAGAGGAAATGAAATGGATCTCTGCTCTGTCTTGCTCACTTGCTTTCATTAACAATGGGATCATTTGTGGAGCCATTTCTGATTAATTTTTGGCTTGTTAGGACTAAACTGTATGGCTTTGATCTGGTCTAATAGAGTGTCCCAACCTGAAACTTTGGCTATTTCTCTCTATAGATCAGTGGTTCTCAACCTTTTTTTTCTCTCACTTACCACTTTAAGCAATCCCCATGCCATTAGTGCTCTGTGATTAGTAAGGGATTGCTTAAGGTGGTATGTGAGTGGGAAGGGAACGTTGAGAATCACTACTCAAGACCCAATTGTTACTGAAATATTTTGCTTGAGAAAAATTGTCATTGGCCCATTTCCTTTGGAGTTATGAAACCGTGCACATAACGAGCCAATTATGATTAAAACAGTGGTTTTCAATCTTTTTCTTTCCACCCACATACCACTTAAGTAATCCCTTACTAATCACAGAGCACTTATGGTATAGGGAATACTTAAAGTGGTATGTGAATAGAAAGAAAAAGATTGAGAACCACTTCTACAGATGCTACCTGACCAGCCGAGACCCTCATGGTTTGCTCATAGAGTCCAGTATCTGTGGTTCTTGTGTTTCTCTGATATAATCTGTTGGTTTCAAGCAGTTCCATGCTTGTTGCCCAACAGGCATGTAGACTAGTACTACAGTTTTTGAGAGATTGCCACCATCTTATACTGTTTTTAGTGTGTTATTCTACACATTCAAGATTAAACCAGAGCTGACAACCTGGCATTGTTGTAATAATAGAATCATGGGCCACAGATTGCACAGATGTACATTATTGCTGCTTCTGAATGGTTCACAGCACTTCACTAGTGTTTAGTTTTACCTGACTCAACTGTACACTACTGTGATGGAATTGTGCTATTATTAATCTTTATGTTAAAATTATATATTTCTTAGAAAAAGACTGTGTGGGTGGACACATAAAGACAATTATACACATATAGAAACCATTTGGAGAGACAAAGTGTTTGCTAATTCATTGTTCAGTTGAAGCTCAATAAACAACCATAAAAGTCAGAAGTGTTTCTCCATTGAAAGTTGTTCTGCAAATTTTCGTGCTTCCTCCGGATCCGAGAATAGTCTGTTTTGTTGCCCTGGAATAACTATTTTAAGTACCGCTGGGTACTTTAACATAAATTTATATCCTTTTTTCCATAGGATCGTTTTTGCTGTATTGAACTCCTTCCTCTTCTTCAGGAGTTCAAAACTTGTCTGGATAGAAAAAAAAATTTTGACCTTTGTATTCCAGTGGCTTTTTGTCTTCTCTTATTTTCTTCATTGCTTTCTCCAACATATTTTCTCTTGTTGTATATCTTAGGAATTTTACTAAAATGGATCTTGGTTTTTGCTGCGGCTGTGGTTTCGGGGCTAATGTTCTATGTGCCCTCTCTATTTCCATTTCTTCCTGTAATTCTGGTCTTCCTAGGACCCTGGGGATCCACTCTTTTATAAATTCTCTCATATTCTTGCCTTCTTCATCTTCCTTAAGGCCCACTATCTTTATATTGTTTCTTCTACTATAATTTTCCATTATATCTATCTTCTGAGCTAACAGCTCTTTTGTCTCTAACTTTTTTTATCAGATTCTTCTAATTTCTTTTTTAAGTCATCTACTTCCATTTCTACGATTATTTCTCGTTCTTCCACATTGTCCACTCTTTTTCCTATATCTGATATGACCATCTCTATTTTATTCATTTTTTCTTCTGCACTCTTAATTCTTCTTTTTATTTCATTAAATTCTTGTAATTTCCATTCTTTTACTGATTCCATATATTCTTTAAAAAATATATATATCCATTGTCCTGCCTTTCCCTTCTTCTTCCATTTCTCTATGTTCTTCTTCTTCTTCTTCCTCTGGGTTGGCCATCTGTTGTTTCCTTGTTTTCTTTTTGCTCTCTTCTTTCTTGTTCTCATTGTTTTCTGTGTTCTCTTCCTGTTGCTGTGTTGCAGCTGTCACTCTCAGCTGTGGAGATCGACTCCTCAGCTGTTCACCCCTCCTGTCAGTGTGTTTTTTTTCATGCGCGGTTGCGCACTTTTACTCGGCTCCGCGAGCCATTTTTGTAGTCCCGAGCTCGGGACTTCCACCGACCTTAGGGAGCGGGCTTCTCTCTCCGCGGCGGGCCTCCTCAGACAGGTAAGGCCTTCACCTTCTTCTTCCGACGTTCTTTCTTCTTCTCTTCTTCCCGTTCCTTTCGACTTTTCTCTCTTTGCTGCCATTTTCTTCTCACCTTTACTTTTACTTTGTTTTAATTTTTATTCTTGTACCTTTGTGTTTTGTGTGTTTTTTTTCAACTTTTCTGGAGAGGGCTGGAGTTCCCTGACCGGCCACTACTCCATCACGTGACTCCTCTCTCCATTGAAAGTAAAGACAATTACGTTTACTTGGAGAAACACCTATGTACACAAGAAAGCTATATGTTTTCAGCTGGGCAGACAACCCAAAAACATTTGCTCGTAAACTTTTGGAGAAGTTGGAACTTCAAACATTCAGAGAGAGACACCTGCATAATCTGCATAAATAAACAGGAGGCCATCTACCATGCTTTTGGAGAAATTAAACCAAAACCAGCAGTGATGTCATGTCATGTGATTACGACAGCAGGTAGGCATCTTTAAATTGCACCAGTTTCATCTGAAGTCAGAGATGCAGTAACCTTCAATAAGAGAGGTACTGTTGTGTGTTCTCCCTTTGACAAGAAAGAGACAAAGAATTAACGTGCCTTTAGGAAAAGTCGGCCACTTGGCTGCTTCTCTTGGTCAAGAGAGAGCAGTGCCACTAATAATCATTTTTCATGGTTTCTTCATTTAAACCTTGCCTGGGATTACGAAATCATCATTTGAAATACAAGTTCCGAAACCTCCATGCAAGAGAGGGAGATTTGTGGAAAAAAATCATTCGTATGAAGAAAATTTTCTTTGAAAGTAAATCTACATGAATTCATGAGTTTGAGAACTTTTGAACAGCAGTTTTAAAGACACTAAGTTTCAACACAAAAGATTTCTGAGATTGAACTTTAAAATCATCTCTTTAAATTATGCATGAACTATGAAGGTTTTGGATTTTCCATGTACATTTGCGCAGAGTGGGATTAAGTAAGATTTTATATTATTAAGAGCTATTAATAAAAATTATTGTTCTCTGGGATATCACCATTGTCTTGGTGAATTTCTATTGCTGCTGGTCTTGGTTGTAACACCACTCATGGTGGTGCCACAAAACATAACGAAGGACGCTCCGAATGTGAAGGAGCTTTGCCTCCAATGGGACTGTGGGATGGGCACCCTGACCAACATTGTCATGAGCAAATGGTATCTGGTTTCAGTCCAGCTTGAAAGCAGCAACAGTGATGCCCTGAAGGCACTTCGGTCATCCTGTAATCATAGGTGTAAGAGCTAATGAGGTGTGCAAAGGAAAAGTGGAGGTACCCTGTACAGTACATTAGGATGGTGAAGTGTGCACTGTAGTCTCAAAAACTGAGTTTGCTTGGAGTAAGAACCGATATTTATCTCAATATAGAGTGATGAAACAAATGATCTGGTTAATACCTCCAGGCTTGAAGGACTATGCACAATTTGTCTGTCACCTTTCTTATGACAGTGAATAGTTTAAAAATTAACATACTCCTTCAGGCTTGCTGCTAAAAAATTCACCAACTCCGACAACCTAAAGGGAGATGAGCATTGTTGAACCATTTTAACTGCCCTCGACTGTAGATTGGGTGACGGCTTTGCCAAACAACTGGCTCTGTCCAATTGTCAACCATTTCAATTCCTCTCATCATTCCTACATGGCTCTCCGTGACCTCATCCATTAGTCAGGGTGAGGCCAAATATAAACAAAGAATAACTCATCATATTCCACCTGAGCGGATTTAAATCCAACAGCATGAACATCAATTTATGTCCATTTTAGGTTACCACCACCGCCCCCACCCCCCCCACAAACATCTATCCTATTCCATTGCTTCCATCTCTTTACCTACTTTTCTCACTAACCTAAACCACCCACTCCCCCAACTTCCTCCACACTCCAGGGGCCTCTCTCTCTCTTTGCCTTCCACCTCTACTACCTTTTGTCCATTACCCTATCACCTCCACCTCTCTTTGGTGTTTTTTCCCCTTGACATTATTGCTTCCCATTTTAATCTCGAGTCATCATTTCTACCCATGATGCCATCCGAGTGCCTTTAGCTTTTCTTTATTTGCTCTGCAGTCTAAATCTTTTACAGTTTTCCCTTCACACAAGTGCAAGGGACTTGAAAGTAAATGGGAAAGATGGTGCTGGAGTTGGGTGCACCGTCAAAGCAAACATTAACAGATAAAAGGGGTTTGGAGCACGAGTTGTGTGCCAATTATCGTTTGCAGTGGGGTCTATGAATGGAATTAGCAGAGAGACCATTGATGGAGGTTTGCACAGAGTCAGGGCAGGCATTGATGAATTGCAGAGCTGCAATCAACGAAGACGCAGAGTGCTGGTGGTTCAGTTGTAATAATGGTCATTAAGCAAGGTTTGCAATGTTGTGGGGTGTGGGTTGTCTTAGTACCTTGGTAATGGGACTTGAAAGAGAACATGCATGCAAATACATTTTTAAATGAAGCTATGCAAGTAGTATCCTTGAATCAGAAAAATTATCTTTAAATAATCTTATTTGTGAAAAGGCTACACCATGTACATCAAAAGGGCTGAGAATATCCAAGAAGAACAACACAGATGAGTTTATCCCAGCATTGCTCTTATCTAGCATTTCATGGTGTGCAGTATTATCAAGCAAATGTCCAACACAGGAGACACACAAGGAATCCAAGCAAGTTTGAGGCAGATGAGTTACTTTGTGGCCCAGAATCAAGGTTATTCTCCACTTAAATACTTAAGACGCAGTTGTAAATTACAAAATTATTCAGTCAAAAAAATGGCAGCTAGTAATTTGAAATGTTTAAATGACTCAAAGGAGAGGCCATTTAGCCGACCGATCTGTGCTCCACGCACACCTCTTCCCACTCTACTCTATCCTCATCATCATGTCTTTCAAACATAGTGCATAACAAGTGAACCTTAGGAGTGACTTGTATCCAACTTTCAATCCACACTTAATCTGTTATGACATACCTCAGAACGGAGAGAGAGATTTTCATCCTCTAGTTCCCGCAGTTTACTATGCAGTGCATCCAACTGCATCAAACTGTGTGACCAATGGAAGGACTCATTACGTCGCAGAGGCGTGGAGCAGCTGGAGTCGGACTCACTCTCCTCAGAAGCATTGGCCACAATTCGCAGGAGGTCATCTTTTTTAGACAGCTCATGCTGCAGTTGGTTTACCTATTAGAAAGAAGATGGACTGAATGAAGCGTACCTTGAAAAACATGGAATTCAGATGAACAAGCTGAGCAATGTGCAAGGAGCAACAAAACAACCAAGTTCTTTTCTAATTATCATTCCTCAACCAATTTCTAATCATTGGGTTGCCTTTGTGGGATATTGTGTGAAATTTGATGAGTTTCTAATATTATAACAATTATAATATTATAATATTATAACTGCAATAGCTTTTATTTGTTGATATTGGTCTTGGGATATCCTAGAGAACTTGCAAGCTGCGGGAACTTTAGCTATGTTTTGCATTCCCCATTCTCCATTTGATCTTTCTTTTAAGCAACCACTTTGATTTAATCAGCACTTTTAGAACTCCTCATTCCTTTATTCGACATCTATTCTTTTAACTACATCTCTTTGAGGAATTTTATGTTGTACAGTTACTAAAAAAAAATAAAAGTGCATTCAAGCAATTAATGTGGCATTGTAGCGGCGGATACACTGCTCCTGCAATAACCACGCAACCAGACGGGTTGAGTTCAGTGAGCAGACTAGTTTAGTGCAGGCTGCTGGGCTGCACTTATACGCCCAGCCCGGACCTGGCTGAGAACCGTGCTGGAGGGCGCTGACATCATCTGAGCGTCACGTGGTTCCCCAAGTGTGGGTTTCTGAGCCCCGAGCTGGAAGAAATGGAAACCCCCCGACGGCGCCATTTTGGCCGGCTGCCCCACTGCATGGCTTTCAAGCGGGGCCAGTTCGGTGAGCCGCCACATAGCCCCCCCCCCCCCCCAGAACCAGCGCCAATGTCCTTTTATGCCGGGCGGTCTCGTTTCTTGGGCTGGGTAATGACGACAGGCTCGATGGGATCAAGGTGCACTGACTTCAGCCTGTCCATGGTAAACAGCTCATGCCTGCCGCCCAAGTCCAGCGTGAGTGTCGAGCTGGAATGCTGTATAACCCTTTGATCGGTCGCTGCAGAGGTGCCGCAGTCGGACCCCACCGAATGAAAATGAACTCCGCGAAAAGCAGCTTGCCAGGAACATGAGTCGGGCGGGTGCCATGCCTGGGTGGCGGTGGGGGTTTGAAGGAGTCCAAGCGTGCCCTGAAGTGAGGAAGTAGTTCATGTGGCAACCGCTGGGGATTGTGAGATGCATTGGTGAACTCACCAGGTAGTGCCACCATCCGAACCGTAGATGCCTGCAGATCTTCCTTGGGAGTGGAGCGGATGCCCAGGAGCACCCAAGGCAGTTTGTCCGTCTAGTCGGGACCCGTGAGGCGGGCCATGAGCGCCGACTTAAGGTGGCGGTGCAGACACTCGATCAGTCCATTGGCCTGCGGGTGGAGCGCAGATGTGAACTGGGCGCCCCGATCACTGGTGAGGTGAGCCGGTACACTGAACCGGGCGACCCAACCATGCAACAGGGCTTGGGAGCAGGAGTCAGTGGAGGCATCTGGCATCGGGATCACCTCGGGCCAGCAAGTGGTGTGGTCCACCACCGTAAACAGGTAACAGTTGCCCCGGGAAATGGCCTGATGATGTACATGTGAATGTGGCTGAACCATTCCCGGACGTGCTCGAACTCCTGTACGGGTGCCCTGGTGTGTCTGTGCACCTTGGATGTCTGGCAATGGGTGCATGTTCTGACCCAGCCTGCGATCTGCTTCCGCAGCCCATGCCACCATCCGAACCGTAGACCTGATGGACGGATGTGAAACGTCGTAGATGTGATGGAAGACCTGCCTGCAACACTGCTGTGGAACCACTGGCCGCGGGGTGCCCAAGGAGATATCGCACAGGATGGTGCCTTCGCTGCTCGGAGTCGGGAGGTCTCGGAACCGCAGGCCAGTGATGGCGGTCTGGAAGGCCCTCGTCTCCTCATCAGCTTCCTGGTCCCGGGCGAGCTGGTCGAAGTCGAGGCTGGGTGTCAACGTGCAAATGGCCGGTTGTGAGAGTACATTGGCAA
Organism: Narcine bancroftii; assembly: GCF_036971445.1. Lineage (NCBI taxonomy): Eukaryota > Metazoa > Chordata > Chondrichthyes > Torpediniformes > Narcinidae > Narcine > Narcine bancroftii. The sequence continues at coordinate 224,734,265 of NC_091472.1, forward strand.
CCACATTGTTCTTCCCCGCCTTGTGCCGAATGTCAGTGGTAAACTCCAACAAGAAGGAGAGGTGATGCTGCTGGTGGGCCGACCAGAGATCCTTTGCCATCGCGAGTGCCTGGGTGAGGGGTTTGTGATCGATGAAGATGGTAAAAGTCCTCCCCTCCATAAAATAGCGGAAATGACGCACCATCAGGTAGATACCCAATAATTTGCGGTCGAAGGCACTATACTTGCATTCTGGTGGGCGGAGCAGGCGGCTGTAGAATGCCAGCAGCTTCCAATGTCCATTCACCTGCTGTTCCAGGACGGCACCGACGGCTGTGGCAGAGGCATCGACAGAGAGAGCCATATGCAGGTTGGTGTGTGGGTGGGCGAGCATGGCAGGCTTCGCGATGGCATCCTTGGTGGCCTTGAATGCAGTGCAGGCTTCTGGGTTCCAAGCGAGCGTCTTGTGCTTGGCTGCGATGAGGGCGAACAGCAGCAGCTCCCGGGATGAAGTGGTTGTAAAAGTTGACCATACCCGTGAACTCCTGTAGCCCCTTGAGGCTGTTCGGGCGTGGGAACTCCCTGATGGCGGTAACCTTTGCAGCGGCAGGCGTGGCTCCTTCGGCTATAATGTTATGGCCCAGGAACTACATGGACTCCTTCCCAAACTGGCACTTGGCCGGGTTGATGGTAAGGCTGAAGTTGGCCAGCCGGGAGAAAAGGGCATGTAGGTGGGCCATGTGTTGCGCCCGGTCCTTGCTGGCGACAAGGATGTCGTCCAAATAAATAAAGATGAAATCCAAGTCCCTGCCCACCGAGTCCATGAGGCGCTGGAAGATCTGAGCAGCGTTCTAGAGCCTGAACAGCATGCGCAGGAATTCGAACAGGCCAAAGGGAGTGATGATGGCCATCTTGGGTATGTCCTCAGGGTGCACCGGGATCTGGTAATATCCGCGCATCAAGTGAACCTTGGAGGAGACCCTCGCACCGTGCAGGTTGGCCGTAAAGTCCTGGATGTGAGGGATGGGGTAACGGTCAGGAACGGTTGCTTCGTTGAGCCATTGATAGTCTCCGCAGGGACGCCAGCCACCGGAGGCTTTCGGGACCAGGTGTAGCGGCAAGGCCCACAGGGTGTCGGACTGCTGAGTGATCCCCAGCTCCAACAGATCCGAAAACTCCTCCTTCGCTACCTGGAACTTGTCAGGCGGGAGCTGGCATGCCTTGGCGTGAACCGGCGGGCCCTGGGTGGGGATGTGGTGGAACACCCCATGGCGCGGCGAGGCAGCAGAGAATTGTGGCTTGAGGAGTGTCGGGATCTCGTCCAGGATCTGCTGGAACTCATCTCTGGGCATGCTGATCATGGCCATCTGCTGTTGCTCCGAGCGGGAGGTGTCGAGGTGAACAGCCTGGAAGGTACGGGTGTCCACCAGGCGCCTACTTCGAATGTCCACCAGAAGCCTATGTGCGAGGAGGAAGTCTGCACCCAGGATGGCAATCGGGAGGAACGAGACGGTGAACCTCCACATGAAATTCTGTTGGCCGATCTGGAAGTGGACTGTCTTGTCTCCATACGTCCTGATTGCTGTTGCATTGGCCGCACGAAGGGGAGGTCTTCGAGGTCGGTTCCTGGATTCGATGGTCGTGGCCAGTATGATGCTGATCTGGGCTCCAGTGTCAATGAGAAACTGCCAGCTGCTGACTGAGTCCCGCAGGTAGAGAAGGCTGTGTCCTTGGCCAGCCGCCGCAGCCATTAACAGCGGCCAGCCTGGTCGTTTCCCTGGAATTAGCAGGGCTGACAACACTTCCGAGCCTTGGCTCCCCAGCACTGGTGGTAGAAGCAGAGGCCTGAAGCTGATTCTGTGGCCTTGGTTATGCTCTTGGGGGCCCCTGCAGGGGCTGGGTGCTCTACCGCAGCGCTAGGGGCGGGCTTGGCGTGGTCGTGCCTCGTGACCTGCTGGACCACTGAGCCTTCCGAGAATCGTGCGAGCTGTAGTGCTTGGGCCTTCTGGACGACCTTCCTCGAGTCAGTGAAGCTCTCCTGAACCATCAGTGGGCAGATGTCCTCGGGCATATGTTCGAGGGAGAAGCGCTCAGAAAATGGGCAGTTGGTGTGCTCACCCATGAGCGTGAGCATCTCGTCCAGCAGTTCCATTGGGGACCTGTCCCCCAGGGCGTCGAGGTGCAGCACCCGAGCAGCACGCTAGTGTCTGGATAGTCCGAGGGACCCAGTAAGCACTCGCTTGATGGTCTCGTACTTGTCCTCAGCGGGTGGGTGCTGAACAAGGTGCAGCATGCCTCTGGTGGTGGCCTGGTCCAGGGCAGTGGCTACATGGTAGAATTTGGTCGTGTCGGACAAAATCTGGCGGAGGTGAAACTGGGCCTCTGCGTGGACGAACCAGGTCTCCAGCTCCTGAACCCAGAATTCAGGCAGTTTCACGGCTATAGCGCTGATCCCAGGCTCGCTCATGATGGGTTCAAAGACGTTTGAACCAATCGGGATCACCAATTGTAGTGGCGGCTACACTGCTCCTGCAATAACACACGCAACCAGACGGGTTGAGCTCAGTGAGCAGACTAGTTTAGTGCAGGCTGCTGGGCTGCACTTATACGCCCAGCCCGGACCTGGCTGAGAACCGTGCTGGAGGGCGCTGATGTCATCTGGGCATCACGTGGTTCCCCAAGTGTGGGTTTCTGAGCCCCGAGCTGGAAGAAATGGAAACCCCCCGACGGCGCCATTTTGGCCGGCTGCCCCGCCGCATGGCTTTCAAGCGGGGCCAGTTCACCTGCCTTGTGTTGATGCCACAGCATCAACATTGTGGCTTGAAAATAAAAAGCTATAATTTAATATAATTGTGTTTTAACTTCTACTTGCTTTCATTTAACATGATAAAATAGGTGGTTAGTGGTTCTGATGGATATAAGATTTCCTGAAAGCATTTGATAAGGTGGCACATCAAATGTCATTGTGAAGGTGGTGATATATGGGCATGGACAGAAAGTTAGCTTTTAAGATAAACAATGCTAACAGGAAATAATGGATCTTTTCTAGCTGATCATTTATATAAATTATTTTGATGAAGGCACCCTTGCTAACTTTGTTGAGGACGCTTGGATGGGTAAAAGTAGTAAATTGCAAAGACTCAAGGCAATTACAAAGCGATATGGAGAGGTTAAAAGACTGGGAAAAGATCTGACAAAAGGATTGTGTGTGAAAATAAGTGAGATTTTCCTACCAACCTGAATAAAAAAAATGGCAAAGCACTGAGATGCAGATGAATCTTGTATATTTATGCATGATTCACAAAAGGCATTGCAAATATTCAATTCTCCTTGTGACAAATGACAAAAGGTTATCATTGACCATTTATGAGATTAAATATCAGAGAGGGTGTATTTGATTTACATGGGGTATTGGTCAGTCGACATCAGAGGACTCGATACTGCAGTGGTTTCATTTTTAAAGAACAGACATCCACGTGTAGAAACAAAAACCACAGTTGCTGGAACCTTAAGTGAATGATGAGCTGCTGGAGGAGCTGAGCAGGTCAGGCAGCATTCATGAGTAGACAGTCAATGTTTTGGGTCTGGACCTTTTATTGAGACCAAATTAAAAAGGGAGAAGGCGATATGATATATAGGAAAGAGGAAAGAATTCCCTTTCAAGGACAGTTGAAGCAGACAGTTTGAAAATAGTTAAGGCCAAGATGGATAAATATTTGATAGACAAGGGAATTAAAGGTTACTGTGATGTTATTAAATGGCAGGGCAGGTTTAAGGGGCTGAGTGGCCTATTCCTGTTTTTAACCTACATGTTTGTTTCACCAGATATTTTACAGCAGTATTTTGATAGAATATTTGGCATTAAGCCACAAAAAGATAAATTAGGGAAGATAACCAAAAGCCAGACCTTAAAGTTTGGTCCAGTAGTTTTAAGACTTTCTCTTTCTACTTGCATACCACTTTAAGTAATCCCTATGCCATTGGTGCTCTGTGATTAGTAAGGGATTACTTAAGGTGGTATGTGAGTGGGGGAAAATGAAAGGTTGAGAACCACTGCTCCAGACCCAAGTATTACTCAATTATGCTCGAGAAAAACTGTCATTAGCCCATTTCCTTTGGAGTTATGAAACCATGCACATAACAACTCAAGTAGCACAATTAAAGCAGTGGTTTTCAAACATTTTCTTTCCAATGTTACAAGACCAAACCAGCAACCACAAAGAAGGCATACCACACAGGGGTAAAGATGAACAATTACTTTATTAAAAAAAATTCACCTTCAAACTTTAATTCAAAATCCCCCCTTTTATAATAATGCCCACTGGTTACTATGCAAATTTCTATAACAGTGTAAAACTAATAAATTCCCCAGCCTAAATGTAACATACGTAATTAAAGCCCACCAACCAGCCGACAGAAAAACTTTGACACAAAACAAACGCAAAACACACAACACTCACAAAACTTCGATCTCAACCGAAGCAAAGATCATAAAGAAAATTCAGTTTGTTTAGTAAACTAAACCCAAAAGTTCGTTGAGAGAGAGAGAGAGAGAGAGAGAGAGAGAGAGAGAGAGAGAGAGAGAGAGAGAGAGAGAGAGAGAGAGAGCGCACAAAATTCAAAGTTATCTTATGTTGCTTGCAGAGAGAGGAACAATGGCTTGGTCCGGATCCTTCTGGCTGCCTTTGGAATGTTCATCCTTTTTGAAATCCCAACATTCTAAACTGTCCTCCAGACCATGACTCATGCTCTGGGCCTTCTTCAACTCCGCAGCACCCCCAGTGGTGGTTTATCATCCAAGTCCAGAATTTTTTAGATCATTTTCTGCACATGCTCAGTCTGTCTCCCACTCTCTCACCTTCACCTTGGCTCTCTAAGGCAAACTGTCACTTTTTAACATAAAACTGCACAACACATAGGTCAATATACAACACAGAACTCTGTAACACCTCCCCTGCTTAAAAGAATTTTGGTAATTTTTAACAATTAATGGAAATATTACATAAATAAAATAAAACAAACACTCCATTTTTTTAGAAGTATGTGATTAGATTCATATCTACCCAGATTAACATCTTGACAAACAATCTGTTATTACATTATCCATCTCCTTTATGTGTGTCATAATTAAATCATACTTTTGTAATAGTAAGCTCCAATTCAATAACTGTCTGTTCTTATTTTTCATTTTAGACAGAAAAATTAATGGATTATGATCAGTATATATTATTAATGGTTTTTGAGCAGTACAAATATACATATCAAAATGTTGCAATGCTAAAACAAGTGCTAATAACTCCTTCTCAATGGTTGAATAATTTCGTTGATGGTCGTTAAACTTTTCGAGAAGTACGAAATAGGATATTCTACTCCATCACCATCCTTCTGTAACAGCACAGCATCAACCGCTTCGTCACTGGCGTCCACGGCTAAAGAGAATGGCTTTTCAAAATTGACATAAGTACAGGCTGATGGCATAAAATAGCCTTTAATTTCAGAAACGCTTCTTGGCATGCATCTGACCAGATAAATTTTTATTTCTTTCCAAGTAGTTTTGTTAATTGGAGTGCAATTTCTGCAAAGTTTTTACAAAATCTATGATAGTAGCCAATCATACCTATAAATCTCCGAAGATCTTTCTTATTACCGGGGATAGGGAACAGAGTGATAGCCAATACTTTTGCTGCAACCGGTGCCACCTGTCCCTGTCCTACCACATAACCCAGATAAATTACAGTAGCATGTCCAAACTCACTCTTGTGCAAATTCACTGTGAGGTGTGCTTCCATCAGTCTCTGAAATAACTGCTCTAATTCAAGCACGTGTTCTTCCCATGTCTCCGTACTAATTACTAAATCATCGATATAGGCTCCTGTGTGCTCTAAACCCTGAATTATTGCATTAATCATTCTCTGAAATGTGCCAGGTGCATTTTTCATCCCAAAAGGCATAACATTATACTCAGACAATCCCAAAGATGTAACAAATGCAGAAATCTCCTGTCTTTCTCTGTCAAAGGAACACACCAGTATCCTTTTAAGAGATCAATCTTTGTAAGAAACTTAGCCTTCCCCTCCTTATCTATACAATCATCTATTCTGGGAATAGGGAATGCATCAGTCTTTGTCACCATGTTTACCTTTCAATAATCTGTACAAAACCTAATTGAGCCATCTGGCTTAGACACCAGAACACAGGATGAACTCCAATTTGAACTTGATTTTCAGATGATGTCATTTTTGAGCATATGATCCAACAATCTGCTCTTTTCTTGATTAACTCAGTAAGGATGCTGCTTAATAGGCTTAGCATCACCGACCTCCACATCATGACAAGCCACAGTAGTTCTTCTTGGAATATCTGGGAATATATCCTCAACTTTCATAAGTAATGTCTTCATTTCATCCCCTTCTGATTTAGTCAAATGCATTAACTTGGTGACTCGCCAAGGCAAATAGCGCCTTTGGAAGACTACACAAAAGAGTCTGGAAAAACAACCAACTGAAAAACCTCACAAAGATAAGCGTATACAGAGCCGTTGTCATACCCACACTCCTGTTCGGCTCCGAATCATGGGTCCTCTACCGGCACCACCTACGGCTCCTAGAACGCTTCCACCAGCGTTGTCTCCGCTCCATCCTCAACATCCATTGGAGCGCTCACACCCCTAACGTCGAGGTACTCGAGATGGCAGAGGTCGACAGCATCGAGTCCACGCTGCTGAAGATCCAGCTGCGCTGGATGGGTCACGTCTCCAGAATGGAAGACCATCGCCTTCCCAAGATCGTATTATATGGCGAGCTCTCCACTGGCCACCGTGACAGAGGTGCACCAAAGAAAAGGTACAAGGACTGCCTAAAGAAATCTCTTGGTGCCTGCCACATTGACCACCGCCAGTGGGCTGATAACGCCTCAAACCGTGCATCTTGGCGCCTCACAGTTTGGCGGGCAGCAGCCTCCTTTGAAGAAGACCGCAGAGCCCACCTCACTGACAAAAGGCAAAGGAGGAAAAACCCAACACCCAACCCCAACCAACCAATTTTCCCTTGCAACCGCTGCAATCGTGTCTGCCTGTCCCGCATCGGACTGGTCAGCCACAAACGAGCCTGCAGCTGACGTGGACTTTTTACCCCCTCCATAAATCTTCGTCCGCGAAGCCAAGCCAAAGAAGTTTTGTAAAACTATGGAATATTCCAGCCTGGGGCTTATCACTTTCTGTGCTCCATGACCTTCCACAAAACTTATCTTCTCCTTACTTTCCTCTATAACTAACACCTTGGTTGGAATCCTAGTCTCCTCCTCAGTCATTTTCTCAAAGTAAGGTTTAAGCATATTCACGTGACAGACCTATGTCTTTCTTCGACGATCAGGCATCTCAATGACATAAATGACCTGGTTAATTTTTGATTTCACCTTATATGGTCCTGAAAACTGAGCTCTCAAAGGGTTTGAGTGCATGGAAACAAAACCAATACTTTGTCGCCAGTTTTAATGTCCCTAGTTTTTGCTTTATGATCATACCGAATTTTCATTTTTCCCTGAGCAGTTTTTAAATTTTTCCTTGCCGTCTCTCAAGCCTGATGTAATCTGCTTTTAAAATTGAAAACAAAATCCAGCAGATTTGATTGTATATCATTATGTATCCATTGTTTCTTCAACAATAGTAATGGACCCCTGACTTCATGACCAAACACCAACTCAAATGGACTAAAGCCAAGAGACTCCTGAGTTGCTTCTTTAACAGCAAACAATAACAAATGGATTCCTTCATCCCAATCCTATTATTTCCACACAATAAGCCCTCATCATATTTTTCCACAATTAAATGGAACCTTTCCAAGGCCCTTTGACTTTCAGGATGATAGGAAGACAACACAATTTGATGGTCTCCCAATTCATACACCACCTGCTGAAATATTCCAGACATAAAATTACTCCCTTGGTCCGACTGAGTTTCCCTTGGTAGGCCAAACAGTGTGAAAATTTTAGCATAGCCTTCACAATCATCTTCAGTTTAATGTTCCTCCAGGGGAATAGTGTCTGGAAATTTTGAAGCTGTGCACATGAGTGTTAATAAATATTCATTTCCCGCTTTGGTTTTTGGCAATGGGCCAACACAATCCACTATCACTTTTGAGAAGGGCTCCCCAAAAGCAGGGATGGGTTGTGAAGGTGCCACTGGTGGTCCTTATTTAAGCTTGCCCACCAGTTGACAAGTGTGACAGGTTCTACAAAAGTTCACAACATCCTTTCTTAATTTTGGCCAATAAAACAGTTTCCTTATCTTTTCTACCATCTTCTTCACTCCAAGATGACCTCCTAAAGGTGTACTATAAACCAACTTTAATATTTCATACCTGTAAGTTTTTGGAATTACAATTTGTCTTACTACCGCTCAGTTTTCACTGGCAGGTATCACTTGTGGTCTCCACTTTCTCATCAATATTCCATCTTGAACAAAGTAAACTACTGGCACAGTTTCAGTTTCCTGGTTAGACAGAACCTTATCTCTTATTCCAGAAAGATCAGGATCATGCTTTTGTCTGGCTATTAATTCTTCTCTTGACAACAGCAAAGCTGGATCCTTAGGTTTGTCCTCAATGCTTGCCTCCACCTCAGGATCATCACAGACTTTCTCTACTACCTTTTTTCTAGACATGGCTCTAGTAATGGCACACGTAGGATAGATTTTCAAATTCTTTTTGGACTTATAAACCAATGGTTTACTTGTGAGTTTCACCGCAGGTATGACTTTACCCTCTGCTAAATCATTTCCTAACAAAAGAGAAACTCCATCCACCGGCAGACTTGATCTTATCCCTATCGTAACCAGGCCATTAACCAAGTCTGATTTCATTACTATTCTATGCAAAGATATAGGATCTGCCTCACCTCCAATGCCTTTAATTAAATTCACATCTCCAGTATCGGGCTCCTCACCAAAATTCAAAACGTTGCTTAATACAAGTGATTGGGCTGCTCCAGTATCCCACAGGATTTTAACTGGCACTTGATTGGATCCTTCTTTAACCGAAATGAAACCTTCAGTCATGAATGGTTAAAACTATCCCTAACTTTCTCACTCTGAACACAGGCAGTTGGTACCACCCCTTTCTCTTTCTTCCTTTTCAGTACAGGATAATTTGTTATTATGTGCTAAGGCTTCTTACAGTAGGGGCAAATAACACTCGAAAAAATTTTCCTCACCCATTTCTCTTCCTCTCTTCCTTTAACCTCACATCTAGATTTTCTTTCTACTCTACTTGGATTATCAGCAGTATTCCTTTGAAAGGTTTCCCTGGTGTCCACTTAGATGTGGGCTAAAGCATATTCCTCTGCAAATTTAGCCAATTCTTGCCAAGTTTTTATATTTTTCTCTGCCAAGTACACTTGAATATCATCAGGAACACAATTTTTAATCTCAATCAGAACGATTTCCCTCAATAAATCAAAGTTATTTTCTACTTTCATTCCAGCACACCACCGATCAAAACACACAACCTCCCTATAAGCATAATCCAGGTAAGATTGGGTTGCTGCTTTTTTTAAACTCCTGAACTTTTGTCTATAAGCCCCTGGAACTAGTTCATAAGATCGGAGTATAGCCTGTTTTACAAATTCATAATCAGCTGCTTGTTGTACAGTGAAACACAAGTACACCTGTTGGGCTTTCCCTTTAAGAACACTTTGCAGCAGGAGTGACCACTGGTCTGGTGGCCATTTTAAATTTATAACTACTTTCTCAAAATGCTGAAACTACTGGTCTATTTCAGCTTCCTCAAATGGAGGAACTAACCTCACTTCTCTACTGACCAGAAACCTCTCCTCCTGACCAGCACGTGTGTTTTGGGCTTCTCCCTCTCCTTGGGTTAGGGTCTATTTTAATTTAGCTAGTTCTAGGTCATGTTTCCATTCTTTCTCTCTCTCCTCCCTTGCGGCTACTCTTTCCTCCATTTCTGCCTGCCTTACTGCTTCCCATTCAGCTTTCCTTTCTGCCTCTCTTTTTTCCTCTCTCTCTTCCCTTTCTGCCTGCCTTACTGCTTCCCGTTCGGCTTTCTTTCTGTCTCTCTCTTTTCCTCTAACTCTAGTTTTCTCAAAGCCAACTTTACTTTTCCTTTGGAAACTGTTCTAATGCAGCTTCTTCAAATAATCCCTTTCCTACATAGTGCTTAACAATCTTTTGGGCAATTTCTTTTTTTTTCATTCCGGTTCTTACTGTAAGAAGTTTTAACTTGCCAACGATAACCATCAGTTCTGACTTTTTAGCCATTTTTAAATTAACCACTGAAGTGTTAGTTATGAACTGGTCAATATTCATAGTTGCTGGTTTTTCTGCTGGTGATTTATACACTCACCGTTTATTTTTAATTTCAAGCTGGAGGTTGAGTCAAACTCAGATGACTGATAACTAAGCACAAGTCAATCGCCCCTAAAGCATCCAAATTGGTTTGATCCCAGATGATTTCGCCAAATTATGTTACAAGATCAAATCAACAACCACAAAGAAGACATATCACATAGGGGTAAAGATGAACAATTACTTTGATAACAAAAAATTCACCTTCAAACTTTAATTCAAAATCCCCCCTTTTATAATAATGCCCACTGGTTACTATGCAAATCTCTATAACAGTGTAAAACTAATAAATTCCCCAGCCTAAATATAACATATGTAATTAAAGTCTAAGTTATATTTCCAACCAGCCCACAGAAAAACTTTGACACAAAACACACAACACTCACAAAACTTCGATCTCAACCGAAGCAAAGATCATAAACAAAATTCAGTTTGTTTGGTAAACTGAAGCCAAAAAAGATCTTTGTGTGAGAGAGAGAGAGAGAGAGAGAGAGAGAGAGAGAGAGAGAGAGAGAGAGAGAGAGAGAGAAAGAGAGCACAAAATTCGAAGTTGTCTTGTGTTGCTGGAGAGAGAGGAACAATGGCTTGGTCCAGATCCTTCTGGCTGCCTTTGAAATGTTCATCCTTTTTGAAATTCCAACATTCTAAACTGTCCTCCAGACCATGACTCATGCTCTGGGCCTTCTTCCACTCCACAGCACCCCCAGTGGTGGTTTATCGTCCAAGTCCAGAAATTATTAGATCATTTTCTACACATGCTCAGTCCGTCTCCCACTCTCAATAGTCCACCTTCACCTTGGCTCTCTAAGGCAAACTGTCACTTTTTAAACATAAAACCACTCAACACATAGGCCAATACACCACACAGAACTCTGTAACACCAATTACATACCATCTGAAGTAATCTATTATTAATCACAGAGCACCTATGGCAAAGGGATTACTTCAGGTGATATATGAGTGGAAAGAAAAAGTTTGAAAACACTGTTAGGCAGACACAGAGTCTGAGCAGATGCACAGAAATAGTGAGGGCAAGGAATAACAGGGCTTAGAGGCTTTACAGCCAAGGCATAGCAAAAGTTAGTTGATAAGAAAATGATAATGCACAAGAGGCAAAAATTAGAGAAGAGGTCTTGGTGAATTGTAAGAATGATGAACGGAAGCAGGAAAACATGCTAAGATTTGAACACTTGGCACGAGAATTTTAAGAATTGTTGGTCTGGGTCAGCGAGCACAGGAGTCGGTGGGAGGGGGGAGGAGAAATCAGACTTGTTTTTTTTTAAGTCAAGAGCTAAGAAAATACTACGAGCGCATTGAGTATAGTTATGTAAGCCAAAACATTGGTTAAGGATTGTGACCAGCTATTTGGTTCTCTCTGCTACAACTCGATATGAATTCCATGTTTTCCCCTGCTCTGCAAGCCTCCCCAATATTAATTTTGGAAAGAGCTAACAAGCTAATCATATCGTTTCGTAAACCATCTATCAAATGCCAGATGGCAATTCCACACAGAATGTGAATTTGAAAATATGACAGTCATTGGTTAGATTTGGGTATGATTTCAGATCAACCTATCACAATTTTCAGCAATCTCAAAACAGCCATAGGCATTGATGGAGAACTGGAGCCACTTAGAGGTGAAATAAAAATGGATGGCAGCCTTCTTTTGCTAAAAGTAAACCAGTTGAAAAAGTCAACTCACTTGATCGTATGTCTGGGCCAACTGTTCTTCCAAGACCTCATTTCTCTCAGACAGTACTCTGTTCCGCTGTAGTAAAGACTGTCCTATCCGAGCTGCCAATTCCAAATCGTGATCTCGCTGCCAAAAAACAATGTCTATAATTACAAAAAACTCAATGATTTGGGGTTGTTTCTTGAGCACAATATACTTATATGGCAAAATTGCAGGTCATTACAGTCAAACAACATTACAATTTCCTCTGGGGCAAGAAATGTGCAGATCATTTTACTATTTCCTCAGTCTGGCTTTGTGGAGAAAAAAAGTCAGTGTTGCTCTTTTTACAGCAGAGGTAAGGAGATGCTCATCTGGACAATCCAAAGTGGAAACCTACAAGTTGCTTGTGATCCTTTGAATAAATGGTCCCATATGTATTATGGGTCAGCCCAAGAGCAACAACATACCAAATAGGAGTAATTTAAGATTGTTTCCAAAATAAATTGGTTTGTGTAAATCAGGAAGAATTGTCTTCATTGAAGAGGGTGAATGACCAGGTTGATTTTTATATTTTCAGCAAAATTTTTAAAAAAAGAGAGAATGTTTGGTGCTCAATAAGTTGTAAAGATCTGGACTGCACTGAGTGAAATGGTAATGGATACAAATTCTACATAAAGCTTTAAAAGAAAATTGAGTATATACAGCATGGTTAGCGAGGTGATTAGCACAAATGATCTAGAATTTGAATCCCATGCGGTCTGTAAGGAGTTTGTACGTTCTCCCTGTGTCTGAGTGGATTTTCCCTGGGGGCTCTGGTTCCCTCCCACCATTCAAATCATACCAGGGATGTAGGTTAATTGGGCAGCTCAGACTTGTGGGCCGAAATGGCATGTTACCATGATGGATGTCGAATTTAAAAAAAAAACATTTGCAGGACTATAAAAAATTGAGTAAATAGGATGAATTGCTGGCTTAATAAAAACAATGCCACAGATGTGAATGATGTTTTGTCCTGAATGATTTTATTTGTGAACATTTCATATAATCTTCAATTCTTTTCTGTGAAATATTAAATTGGAAGCAGTTCATGCATAGAAATATAACTTCAAAACATCAGAACTTTGCTGGCTTGCCAGATGTTATCAGTGATTACTGATTTTTATTCTTTTTTTTAAAAACTGATTTGAATGGAAGTTAGGAAAATTTAAATTGCTTACCTCAGCCAGCAGGTGTGTGACCATGTCGATGTCATTGTAGGTCTTAGTCATCTGATCTACCCTTTCAGAACTGAGAACTGGGGTAAAGACAGGAATGAATGAAAATAAATCAATCAAAACCCATTATATCTGTAACATTCAATTTTATTTAACATGAAACTGTTTCAAAAGTGAAGGTCTCCATGATGTTACGTTTGTACCAAAACCAAAACGCCAGAACTACACTGATTAAGCACTTAACATTGGAATCTCCTGGATAATATCATCCTACTTTTGAAAACACCCTCTCATTTACATTATTTTCTACATTTTTTAGTCATTAAAAAAAAATCAAAGTTGTAGCTAGCTGCTACAAGCTATGGCTCTGAGCCTATAGTGCAGGAGAGGTTATAGCTGCATGCAGGCTAGTTCAGAAAGAATGACACAAACTACAAATGAATGTAGTTAACACTGAGTTTTATTGGGCTCACAGCCCTGCTTTTATTCTCAAGCTGAGGAGCGGGTCAAAACCCTCTCAGCACTGATTGGTGTGTTTGTGATCCGCTTTCCCTGATAGGCCAGTTAAGCTCTTCTGGTTGTGGACAATTGGAGGGCAGCACTGCGGGCCTTGTCCAGCCTGCTGGATCGTCGTGTTCGTCCTTCATTTTGTGAGGCCCCGTGGGGGAGCTGCGAAGGGCTGTCACAAAGTAATAAAATTTCCCAAGGGCAGGTTGGATGCCCCACTTTCTGACATTCATATTTGGTGTCTGCTCTAGTTGTGAGAAGAGTGCCACAAAGGTGAGCCGGGAAGTGAAGGACGCCACTAGCTATTTATTTCTACTTTCAAAAATAACACACATTTTAAATAGAGGCTGATGTTGTATTTAAGATGGGCTTGGGAAGTATTAAAGAGATCAGTATATTTTTTAAAAAAACTGCAACAAGACATTGTTTTAAAAATATAGATCAGAAACGCTCTTACAAGTAGTGAAATGTTTTAAAAATTTTAATTAAAAAAAAATTAGACAAGCAGCAAGGTCACAGGGTCTTTCAGCCCAAGAACACATGCCGTCTAGTTAACCTACAATCCCCGTACATTTTTGAATGGTGGGAAGAAACCGTAGCAACCAGAGGAAACCCAGGCAAGCACAGGGAGAACGTACAAACTCCTTACAGACAATGTTGGATTCGAACCTGAGGTCACTGACGCTGTAATAGCGCTGCACTAACAGTGCTGCCTGCCACCATTTGGAAAGAGTAATGATAAAGGGATACACATTAAATGAAGAACATGCTAAATATTCCCAAACATAGCAGAATAGGCAGATAAGTGCCATTAAATATTTAAACTGGTTATAGATAACCTGTTGGTCTGTTTGCTGAAGAACCTTTCTCACTGTACTAAGGTCATTTGTGATAAATAGTCTTTAATTTATAATGTCTGCTACCTTATTGCTTCCCCTCAAACTCAAGCTTTTGATCATGCATCCAAACATGCAACTCTTTTCAGAATTTGTTCTCGTGAGATGGCTTAGTTTTCATGCATCAAAAAGTTCTACGTGTATGCAAGTTGCTTATGTTGCTGTTCAAGTGATACAAACATTGCTTCTGCCTTTTTACATTATTCCATCATCATTAATTGAAAGTGGGGAAAGGGGAAGAGTCAGAATAACTCTTTTTGCAAAGAACGTTTAGGCTAGATCAGTTCTATTCATTTGGAATTTAGACCCATAGAACAAAAGAATATGACAGCACAGAAACAAGACACTTCAACCCTTTGTGTGCCAACCCATTTTTTTTTGCCTAGTCCCACTGATCTGCACTCTGTCCATCGGCCTCCATACCTTTCCCATCCATGTACCTGTCCAAATTCCTTTTTAAAGTTAAAATTAAGCCCATATTCACCACTTCATTTGGTAGCTTGTTCCACACTCCCACCACTCACTGTGTGAAGAAGTTCCCCCTAAACTTTTCCCCCTTTCCCCTTGATCTCTGGTTTGACCTCACCAACCCTCAGTGGAAAAAATGCCTATCTACATTTACTCTATCTATCCTCCTTATAATTTTAAATACCTCTATCATATCTCCCTTCATCCATCTACTCTCCAGGGAATAAACTCCTAACCTGTTAAACATTTCCCTGCAACCCAGCTCCTATCCCTAATCATTTCCTGGCTATCTAAATAATTGTATATCCAATTTCTCAGTACACCTTCCAATCATTTACCTACTACTGGTGTCAGGCTTACCAGCCTATAATTTCCAGCATTACTTTTGGAGCCTTGTTTTTAAAACAACAGAACAATGTGAGCTACCCTCCAATCCTCCGGCACCACACCTGTGGCTAGGAAATTTTAAATATTTCTGCCAGAATCCATGCAATTTCTAAACTAGCCTCCCTCAAGGTGTGAGGTATTATCTTGTCAGGCCCTGGGGATCTGCTGTAAGACAGCAAGCACTTTCTCCTCTTTAATCTGTATAGGTTCATTGGCATCACTGTTTGTTTTCCTTACTTCCCATGACCCTGTGTCAGATTCCTGAGAGAATACTGATTGAAAAAAAGTAATTTAAGACCTCTCCCATTTCTTTTGGCTCCATACAAAGTCAGCCACTCTGATCTTCAAGGGGACTAATTTTGTCCCTTACTATCCTTTTACTCCAAATATATCTTAGAAACCCTTAGGGTTTTCCTTCACATTGTCTGCCAAAGCAACCTCATGACTTCTTTTAGCCTTCCTGATTTCTTTCTTGAAGTTTTTCTTACATTTTTTTAATGCCCCTCTAGTACCTCATTTGTTCCAGCTTTGCTTATACCTGCTATACACATCTCTCTTCTTCCTATACCAGATCCTAAATATCCCTCGAAAACTAAAGTTCCCTAATCCTGTGAACCTTACCTTTAATCCTGACAGGAACATACAAACTCTGTACTCTCAAAATTTCACCTTTGAAAGTCTTCCACTTACTTCGCATATGCTTGCCTGAAATCAACTTACCCCAATCCATGCATCCTAGATCCTTTCTCATTTATTCAAAATTAGCCTTTCTCCAATTTAGAATCTCAACCCGAGGCCAAGACCTGTCCTTCACCATAATTAACTTGAAAGTAATGGCAT
Organism: Narcine bancroftii; assembly: GCF_036971445.1. Lineage (NCBI taxonomy): Eukaryota > Metazoa > Chordata > Chondrichthyes > Torpediniformes > Narcinidae > Narcine > Narcine bancroftii. The sequence goes on from NC_091472.1 coordinate 224,750,588, forward strand.
TATGATCACTGAACCCAAAATGTTATCCTACACAAAGTTCTGTCACCTGTCCTGTCTCATTCCCTCATAGGAGATCCAGTATTATGCTCTCTCTAGTTGGTACCTCTACATATTGATTTAGAAAACTTTCCTGAACACATTTGACAAACTCCATGCATCCAGCCCTTTTACAGTATGGGAGTCCCAGTCAATATGTGGCAAGTTATCTCTCTGTAGATTTGCTCCTCCAATTCTCGTTGACTGTTGGGTCATACCTTTCTCATTGCTCAGCTCCACCCATACAGCTTCAGTAGATGAGCACTCTGGTCTGTCCTGCCTGATCACAGCTGTGATATTTTCCCTGACGAGCAATGCCCTTTCATACCTCCACTCTATTGCTTCTAAAGCAACAGAAGCCCAGAACATTGAGCTGCCATTCGTGCCCCTCCTGCAGCCAAGTTTCATTAATGGCCATAATGTCATAATTCCACATGCCAATCCAGCTCTAACCTCATCTGCCTTTCCTACAATACTCCTTGTATTGAAATAGATGAACCTGAGAACATTCCCACCACATTCAACCTGTTGACTTCAAATGGTGCATGCAATTTTCACATCATCTTTTCCCTTCTCCACTCCTGTATCTGCTCTGGCACTCTGGTTCCCAACCCCCACAAATCTAGATTAAAGCCCCCTGGAGCAGCACAAGCAAACCTTCTCTCAAGAAGGTCCTGTTGGAATAGATCCCACCTTCCCTGAATGGAAGCCCAATGATCCAGAAACCTGAAGCCTCCCTCTTGCACCATGTCTTAAACTGCATTATCTTCCTATTTCTAACCTCACTAGCACATGGCATGGGTAGCAATCCTGAGATCACAACCCTGGAGGTCCTGTCCTTCAACCTCATGCCCAACTCCTTGAACTCTCCTTGCAGGTCTCCTTATTTTTTCTACCCACGTCATTAGTCCCTATATAAACCACGAGATCTGACTGCTCACTCTTCCTCCTGACAATGCTGTGAACTCAATCTGAGATATCTCGGACTCTGGCACCAGGGAAGCAACATACCATACAGGATATTCAATCTCTTCCACAGAACCTCTTATCTGTCTCCCTAACTATGGAATCCCCATCATTACAGCTTGCCTCTTCTCCTCCCTTCTTAGTCACAGGACCAGACTCAATGCCAGAGACCTGATCACTATGGCTTATCCCTAGTAGGTTGCCCCCCCAACAGTATCCAAAATGGTATACTTGTTATTGAGAGCAATGGTTACAGTAGTGCCTTGCACTGGCTGTCTGTTCCATTTCCCTCTCCTATCACCCATCCAGCCTCTTCCTTTCCCCTAGGTGCGATAGTGTTCCTGTAACTCCTGTCTATAACCCCCTCTGCCTCCCGAATGATCCTAAGTTCATCTAACTCCAGCTCCAATTCCTTCACTCAGCTTGTCAGGAGCTGCAGCTGGATGCACTTCTCGTGGATGAAGTCGACAAGGATACTTCAGTCTTCCCTGATGATCCACATTCTGCAAGGGGAACATTCCCCTGCTTTGGCTGCCATTCCGACTGTTTATGACTAGAGGAACAAAATATATGACATATAAAACCTCCCCTTACCTGTGCCTACCAGCTGACTCCTTTTGGTTCTTTGAAAAGGGTGGCCCTTTCTTACTTCAACTCTTACTATCCTTCATCTATTACATGTTCTTGCTGAATCCTGTTGAGCCTAAGCCTTACCACTCTGACTCAGCCCATGCTGACAATGACCACACCGCTACACAGTCAATTTGATAGTCAGACTCAGCTTCTTTCTCCAATTTGTGTTGGGTTCTACTCTGTTATCAAACCAGGATGTTTTTTTGTACTTTAATCAGAACACCCTCCAAACATCATACCTGTACAATTATTTTTCCAGCATTAATTTCTCATCAATAGTCTAATGGCATGTGTCACCAATACAAATTAAAGCCCAAGTAAAAGTTCATTATTGCATTATTTTGCTCCCAACAGAAAACAAGTCATAATCACAAGCCAATCCTGGCTTCAAGGAGGACTAAAAAAATCAGGAAAAATTAAGATAAACAGACACTGGTCTGATAAAATAAATATCCAAGAATGAGCAGTGCGGTTAGTGCTGTAGTTAGCGCAACGCTGTTACAGCGCCAGCGGTTGGGCCGGGGTTCGAATCCTATCCTATCTATAAGGAGTTTGTACGTTCTTCTAATTTCTCCATTCTAGGTGCGCCAGTTTCCTCCCACCATTCAAAACATTGGGGTTGTAGGTCAATTGGGTGGCACGGGCTCGTGAGCTGAAAGGGTCTGTACCGTGCTGTGTGTCTAAAAAAAATGGAGCACAGACGAATTCCAAAGCATAAAGATACCTCTGTTCATAATTTCTTTTAAAACCTCAAAACCGATTTTAGTAAAGAAATGTTAAGCCTGCTAACACTAAAATGAAAATAATTTTGTATATCCATGTATTTAAACAAAGAAACTAACAAAAAATAGCAGGCAAGAGTATATATGCAGTACATAAAATAGTTGAAGAATCTCTGCAGGTCACACAGCATCCATAGAAAACAAAAGGCAGTCAACATTTCAGGGCTGAGCCCTTCTTCAGGAGTACCAAAAAACCAAGCAGACGTCCAAATAAAAAGGAGGAGGAGGGAAAGAGAAAGGGGGAGGAGCACAGGCTAACAGGTGGAAGGGAAAAGAAAATAAAGCTGAGGAATGATGGAGAAGGCAGCAGAAAGATAGCTCTCGGGTGAGAGAAAGGGGTTGAGGAGCTGGAGGAAAGGAGACAGAGAGGTCGGGAAAGCGAGAGATCAGGAGAGGGCATTATCAGAAATTGAAGATCAATATTAATGCTATCTGATTAGAAACTGCCAAGACAAACACAAGGTCCAATATTTGCAATTTTTGGGTGGCCTCAACCTAGAGTACATGAAGCCATGAACAGACATGTCAGTGTGGCAATGTTGTGTGGAATTGATGTGATTGGCCACTGTGAGGTCCTTGCTGTTGCAGTGGACCGAGCAAAGGTGCTCAAGAAAGCAATCTCACACTCTGCTTCCAGTCTTCCCAATGCATCAGAAGCACTGGATGCAGTAAATGACCCCTACAGATTCACAAGTGAAGTGTTGCTTCACTGAGAAGGTCTGTTTGGAAAGTAAAACAGTAATACAGGGATGAATACTGTACATCAACCAGTGGAAAAAAATTACTTTGAGTGTGATAATCACCAACATGAGGGGGTGGTGATTTTAGAGGATAGAGCAAAGGTGCTCAACCAAGCATTTGTCTGCAAGATTAAAGGCCTGATTTAATAAAACTATAGGTATTTTTCAAATATGCAGATTTACACTGATAGCTAACAACTTTTAACATTTATCGGTAACTACTGTATTATAGTTATGGCTTGGTGGAAGTTTCAATTACTTTGAGGAAAACTGCAAGATATTGGGAGCACTGAGAAATGTTGTTCCTTTGTGAAGAAAGTTGAAGGAGAGAGAATGGTTAAGGGGTGGTAAATCAGAGAAAGAAAAACAGTAATACAGGGATGAATACCGTACATCAACCAGTGGAAAAAAATTACATTGAGTGTGATAATCATATCCAGGGTACCTTAACCATCAGTGATACACTTTTTTTTCTGTGAAATTAACAAGATTAAAGAGAAAAGACACAAAATAATTATTTTCCTGATTGCAACTTGCATTTATTATCTTTTGCAATTAATTTTAGCATACAAAGAATTTGTAGAGGAACTCAACATGTCAGACAGCGTCCATTTTGGGTGTGGAGCCCAGCAAGATGAGTGGTATGGGGATTATATTATGTATATAAAGGAGGAAATAAGATGGGGGGGGGCAGAATTAAAAATACACAAGAGTAGGTAATTAAAATATGGAAACAGTGGAACCATGTTGGGCTAGTGGTTATCTAAAATTAGAAAACACTGTAAATGCTGTCAAGTTTATAGTTGCCAAGGAGGAATAAGATGTGTTAATCCTCAAGTTTAGATCTGGTCTCACCCTGATAATGGATGATGCTAAGAGCAGACACGTCATTAGCAGAATGGTTGGGGGGAGTTGAAATGATTGGCTGCAGAAAGCTCAAATATAAATCCACAGATTGTAGGTGTTCGGCGAAGTGGTCACTCAATTTAATCTCACCAATTAACAGGAAGCCACACTGGGTACACCAACTGCAGTAGATTAAGTTGGATGATGTAAAGTTCTGTCTCATCTTGAATGTTTGTTTGTGCTGTTTGGATGGAAGAGGAGGTGTAGGGACAAGTTTTATACTTTCTGTAGTTATGGCAAGAAGCACCCAAGTGGGTAGAAAGGCGGGTGGGGAGGGAAGGGTGGACCAGTGAGTCCCAGAGAGACAAGTTACACCAAGTAGAGGAGAACATTTGTTGATGGAAAATGAATGGCTTTCCATTCAAGGAAAAAAAAACAGAGGGCTCGGAGGCCTTTTTTTTGGAATATTTTATTTTATATTTATATTTCCACACAAGCTTGTACAGCCATATAGAGTGTCATACCAACAATGGCAGTTCATATTCAAATATACATATATTAATTTTCTTTATGACAATATATACAAGCCCATGTCTCTACCAACCCCCCTCCCCCAACACATAAAACGAGACTACTCACTCAAATTTCAACCAACAACAACACTAACTTTAGCACTAGATAAATAAATCATAAATAAGAGACAGGATTTGTCGCAGCTCAGTGGGCGGCCTCTGGGCTGATATTCATTCCTTACTTTCCTTGATCGGGATCAGTGTGAGGGAGAGGAAGCAACAGCAAGGAATGGGGAAACCAATTACCACCATGCGCCAATGCAGTGCACGTATGGCTGCCAGATCTTACTAAAGGTACCATATTTGTTTCTCAGGTTATGAGTTATTTTCTCCAGGGGAACGCAGCCTGCATTTCCTTGTTCCATCGTTTGATATTAAGACTAGAGTCGGACTTCCAAGTCGCCGCAATGCACTTCCTGGCCACTGCCAATGTGATTAACACAAATTGGATTTGAAATTTGGACAGCTTCATTGTAAGCCTTATGTCCATTATATATCCCAGCAGGAACAACTCTGGGTCCTGTGGGAATGGTTTAACTATGATTTTTCCCTAGGACTTGGCCTAGTTCTTCCCAAAAGGGCCTCACCTTGGCACATGACCAGGTTGTGTGCATGAACGTCCCAGTTGTCATATCACATCTGAAGCATTGGTCCGAGAGTTCTGGTTTTGACCTGTTTATTTTCTGCAGTGTTAGATACAGCTGGTGCAAGAAATTATACTGCACCAACCTGTACATTGCATTGATGACTGTGGTCATGCTGTTCTGGCATAAGTCAGACCAACATCCCTCATCAATTACAATATCCAAGTCCGAATCCCATCTTTCTCTAGATCTACAGAGGCCTGGTTTGGATCCATCCAAGTGGAGCAAGAAATACATTGCAGAAATGAATTTCTATCCACTTCCCCTTCGAATCATGGTCTCTATGGCACTGCACCAAGGAAAGGCCATACTTTGACAAAATACGTCCCGTAAAAAAGATCTTATTTGAAGATAGCAGTGGAATGTCAGATTTGGCTAATCATATTTATTTTTGAGTTGCTCAAATGATATTAATTGCCCCTGCTCGTAACAGTCCTCCATGCACCTGATGCCGTTATGGAGCCAGGTGTCTAGGATCTTGTTACATACCATTAATGGTATTAATTTATTAGGAGTCAGGATGTTTTTGAGGACAGTCCCACTTTGATGTTCAAATATTGGTTAATTTTGTTCCAGATATTAATCACTTGTTTTAATATGGGACTGCCCTTCTTTCCTGACAGCAATTTAGCATCCCATCCTCTCGTCCACCAGGTTCAGATCAATTTGTCCCCAGGATGATACATCTCCTCCCTAGAAGAGAGAGGCGCTGTATCTCGACTGGGCTGCCCAATAATATTTTTTAAAGTCTGGCATCCTCAATCCACCTAGTCTGTAGTCCCATGTTAATTTTTTTCCATAGAGACCCTTGCCACCTTATCATTCCAGAGAAACATTTTGACCTTGTGTAGCAACTCTTTGAAGAAACACCAGGGTAACATCACAGGCAATTTCTGGAAAAGATACTGGAATCATGGCAACACATTCATTTTGATGCAGTTAACCCTGTCCACTAATGTTACCTCATCTCTTTCTTTGAGGAGACCTTTAATTTCTTACTCTATTCTGGCAATTCGATCCTCCCCTGCCCCAATCTCTCCTTTACTTCTATCATCCTGCCTGTTATATTCACCAGGGCCCCCTCCATCCTGTCTAATTTTTTTGACATGTCTCTGGCTTTTCTGTCCACTACCCTCTCCAACTTCTTTTCCATTTGGGTCAGAGTCTGTAAAATATCTCAAGGTGGGCTCCGGGCCCACCTACTCCCTTTTCTGTAGCAGCCCGACCTTCCAGTTTCTCTTGGCCTTGTGGCTAGGTCCCTCGCACATTAGACTGCTGCCATTGTGTACGCTCTGCTGAACATCATCTCCGCTCGACAGCCCTCGCAATCGCTGTCCCGATCGACCTCCTTCTTATCCTCGTCAGAGCTTGCTATTCCTGAGCTCACACTGGCTCCAATTAAGACCATCGCTCCCGACTCGACACACCGGCCGCGGACCTGACCATTGGGGAGATTGCTGCTTGGCACCCAAATCTACGAGCTGATTTTACTGCTCTCACTGCCGCTCAAGACCGTTCCTTCACTCTGGGCACCACCTGCCTGCGGAACTCTTATTGATGCTGAGGTAGGCGGGTTGCGTCCTCCTTGATGGCTCTCGGGTCAGCACTGCCATTACTCACGACACGAGGCTCCTCCACTTGCCTCAGACGCTTGTCGGGCCGCCCATTTCCTTGGTGTATTTTCAGTTTTTTTGTTAATTGAAGTTTCCTCATCCTCTTCTTGTATTCAGACAGGAGTTTTTTTTCCCCCTTTTTGTCCTGGATTTTAAATTTTTTAATGCTGTTTACTGGTCTAGGTCTGGGAGGTCTTAGGATTTGTAACCTCCTGGATTCTCACCATCACTCAGAGGCTTTCCTGATGGGGAATGTAAGTACAGAGGGATTGCACATCTGGATGAATATATGGCCATGGGGCTGGTGAATAGGAATTCTTCAAAGAGATGGAGAGCAGGAGTGGTGTCTCAGATGTAGGAAGGAAGAATCTGGATTTGGCTGGGGGGGGGTGGTTGGGGGCAGCACAAGATGATATTGAGGTATGGTGAGAAAAGTTCAGTAGGGGAGGGACAGGCAGAAACGATGGGTCTGCTAGGCAGTTCTGCTTGTGGTCAGACTAGGAGATAGAAGTGGGCAGTGTGGGGCTGAGGAACTATCATGTTTTAAGATTAAAAAGTCAACTCAAGGACCAAAGGCCAGATAAATTAGGTGAAATGTAATATCCAAACATTCCTCAGTTTCCATTAACCACTCAAAATACTTTTCAATCTCACAAGGCGAGGCCCAATATACATGTTGCCAGATTTAAAGATAACAATGTTTTCCTATCATATAATTTAATCATCCATCCAGGGTGTTCCAGAGTCTGAAATTTGTGCTTTGGAAGCCTGCATCAGGGAGGCACTTTTGAATTAATCCTGCATTGGAACGCTCGAAAGTAAATGATATTTTAATACTTTTCAACAGTGACTATCTGAGAAGTAACAGCTTAGTTTATAATCTTAATCTTAGCAAGAGAGAATAGTACCAATGACTTCCAATGTTTTTCTGCTCAACTCATGTATAGGTTAGTTTAGAAATATCTTAAATCTTTTCAGCCAGACAGGATGAACAAACTGACCAAAAGGGAAGGCTTCAGAGATTATAATGGAGCAACTGCAATCAGCCAGCTACTCTCCAATGATGTAATGGTTCATGAAAGATCTTAATGTTGAATACCTTGGACTATGATACAAAATGCAGAAATTTACAGCCAATTCCACTTCTTTTATCTACAAACCCTCCCTCTGAATTTGCCTAAAAATGGTACTTCATAGCTTTCTCTTGTACTGATTAATGAACTTCAATGCAAAACATTATTTGATCCACAAATTCTACTAATTTCTAACATTTACAGAGTTCAATTTTAAATTGTTAAATATTTTGTAACATGAATAACATTTCCTTTTTGTACTGTTTAACTTTCTGCTACTTTCCCAGGAATGCCTACATAATTAAAATTTTGCTTTGCTCTCTAACAATTTCCAGTGGCTCGATTTACCTGGTTCACCTTTCCTGCTTCTAATAAATTTATCAGGGTTAGTGTTTAGGGAGGCATGATGAACATTTAGGGTGGCATAATTATCACAATGCTATTAGAATGCCAACAATCGAGGTTTTAATCCGGCACTGTCTGTGTTCGTTCTCTCTTGGTCTGATTAGGTTTCCTCCTATCCTTGAAAAATCGTACCGGATTTGTAGTTTAATTAATGTATTTGGACAGCACAGGTTTGTTACCATGCTGTATCTCTAAATTAAAATTTTAAAAACTAAATCGCGCTTTTATTCTGTAAAGCAATCCATATTACAGCCTGATATCAATATCACACAACTGGGTTAAACAAGAAAGACTCTGCATGGTCACACATGAAGAAATGCAAAACTATGGTTGTTAGTTCTATTCTTCATTGAGACATTAACTACTGGTACTAATTTAGCGAGCTGCCTGATAAATTACCATAAAAATATTCACAATTCTTCTACTGCCTATTTAACTGCAATTATTGCAAAAGTCAAACACATCAACAAGCGAATCAAGGATCTAATATCTATGACTGATTTTTTTTTGTTTGTTTAGTCTTTCCTTTCCAATATTTACAGAAATTCTTCATTACGGTCGGTCGGATTTGCATCAAATTCACCATGAGACACTGTTCCACAATAACAACATCCCATACATTATAAACATTCAGGTACCACCATTAAGCAAAAATTACCACTTGCCACAATTTTCATTGGACGAAATAGTTATGGGCACTTGCTGAAAAAATACAACATTGAAAGCACCTTAAAATCATAACGCGAGCTCCAGGAGTTTTTAAATGTTGCTTATTTATAGTCATCGCAAATAAATTTATAGTCTACAGGTAAGTACAGGTGGGGCAGGAACACCACATTAACAAACACTGCATTAACTAACTGGGTTAAACATTAACTGGCTGTGGTGATTTTTGGTATTGCATGCTTGGATGTAGAATGTAGTTGCTTGCTGCTAGCTAGTGAGCCTGGTTGTCCACTGCTCTCAGCTCAGATTGGGACGAGCCTTGTAGATGGCTAACACTGCCATGTTCTTGCTACTAAAAGCCCATGTTATTCGCATAACTCCTGTCTTGTGAGTTATTGACTCTGGTTCAATTTTATTAGCAATGTTCTTTTGAGATGACTTCAAAGCAGTGCCCGATCTGAAAACAGAGTCGGGGGATGAAGACAATGGAGCAATTGGAGGAGCATGGGCTCGCCGACCGGAGGCTCAACAACTGCCTCCTCTCCCTCCTCTGGAGGCCCACAGCCAGTGTAGCCTCCCGCATTGCCGGAGCAGAAGCAGATGCCTGTGCCTGGACCTCGAGCTCTGGTAAGAATGGAGCAAATTATGAAACCGGACAGGCTCAAGCTCGACCCACGGGCCCTGGAGGCTGCGACTCTCTTTAAGCTTTGGCTGTGGTGCCTGGAAACATTTTTAAATGTGACTGGGATGGTGGACGATGAGCAGAAGCTACTCCTACTTCTGTCCTGGATAGGCACCAAAGCCGACGTACTGATAAAAGACCAAGAGACTTATTTGGCTGCTATCGCTGCTCTGAGAGAAAAATACGTGGGCCAGCGGAATGAAGTGCATGCCAGACACTTGCTGGCTACTCGCAAGCAGCAACCAGGGGAGTCGAACAGTGACTTTATCCTAACCCTTCATGACCTGGGGACAGCATGCTTAAGGAGAGTAGAATCTGCTGAAGAATTTGTTGATATACTGGCCCTGGACTCATTGGACTGGAGTGAAATCAAACTACGTGAGAGAGCTGCTGCTAGAGATGGGTGAGATGGATTTAAATCAAGCTATAAGAATTGCAGAGTCTTCAGACCTTGTGATTAGAAGGAAGGATTATCTACTCGTCTGAACCAGCTGATGAATCATGGCCACATGCCCCTACTCTACATGATACTCTGCCGAATCGCCCGAATAGCCAGACTCAAGACTCAGCCATTGGCTCTGCCATGGCTGTGGCTCCATGAGATCAACTGAAATGATACTTTAAGATAAGCTAAGCATCTGAGATGGACTGCCAAAACTGCTGTTATCTCTGGAGAAGAATGTGGTGCGCTGAGATAGTAGCAAGCAAGGACAAAACTTGAAAGACTGTACAACAGGCTTTATTCAGATAAAAATCTGAACACCAGTTCATGTTTCGGTGGCTCCCGTGTGACTAGCTCAGGAGGGGCCAGCTCAGGTCTATAATCGGGTCGACTGATTGACAGCCAGCCAGGTGAAGTCAGCCCTTAGGTGGTCTTCCTGCAGTAGGCTGGTGGTCATATCACCACAAAAAGTGGGAACAGCCATCAATCTCTTCTGCCTGCTTATCTCAACATTTCCCACCAGCTCACAATGCTTTGTGCGAGTCTAGTTGGACAGCACCCCCTAGAGATGAGCAACATGAAGAACAGAATTATGCAACACTAACACTAACAAATCAGGCAAGTAGCCATGATTTAACCCGTTCCATGCTGAATATAGAAGTAAATATAGAATATAGAAGTAAATGGACACCCGCCGAACTGCCTGTTCAACAGTGGAAGCACCAAGAGTTTTATCCACCCTTGTGTGGCTGCCTTCTGCGCTCTTGAAGTATGAAACGCTGACCATAAAATTCGCCCATCCTCTAGCTCCCACACTGCAGAGGTACATGGCTACTGTCTTGCCAACCTGTTGATCAAGGGCACTGAATGTAAAGATTTCCGAATGCTCGCCCTACCCAATCGGTGCCCTGTGCTCTTTGGGCTGGATTTCCAGTGCCAGCATGAAAGCGTAACCCTAGCTTACAATGGACCCCACCTGCCTCTGATAGTCAGACAGCCCTCCTGGAACCTCTCGATGCTGAGTGTCCCCGTCATGACTATTCACCAATATCACACCTGATTGCAGACCCATAGCAACCAAGAGCCAGTGCTGCTCTGCTGCAGATAGGTCTTTCATCAAATCAGAAGTACAACTACTGCAGGAAGGCGTTATCGAACCCAGCACCAGCCCCTGGTGTCCTCAAGTCGTAGTTGTAAAACAAGGGACAAAGAATCGGATGGTTGTCAATTACAGCCAAACTAAACAAATTCATTCAAATGGATGCTTATCCCTTACCAAGAATAAATGACATGGTGAACAAAATAGCCCGCTACAAGTTTTCTCCACTATAGACCTGAAGTCTGCCTATCACTAGCTGCCCATTCATGAAAGTACGGCTTTCGAAGCTGATGGTAGGCTGTATCAATTTCTCTGTGCCCCTTTTGGGGTCACTAACAGAGTGTCTGTATTCCAGAGAGAAATAAACCACATGGTGGATGACAATAACCTAACACCACCTATCCATACTTAGTAATATCACAACTTACAGGACAATGACGCTAATCTCGACAAATTTCTCAAAGTTGCCCAGAACCTATACCTCAAATACAATGAACAAAAGTGCATTTTCCATGCAACTAAATTGCCCATCCTGGTGTAATCAGCTCAGATCCTGACCGGATGCGCCTTCTCATGAAACTACCGGCCCTCAAAAGACGTCTGGGATTTTTCTCCTACTGGGCCCAGTGATACCTCGCTATGTCGACAAAGCTCAACCTCTTATCAAAACATCCTCTTTCCTCCTCTCAGAACAAGCTCTCGCTGCTTTCACTAATATGAAGCAAGACATTACCAGAGCCTCCATGCACGCTATCGAAGAATCTAAGCCATTCCAAGTGGAAAGTGACGCCTCAGATTTTCCCCTGGCTGCATCCTTAAATCAAGCAGGCAGACCCGTTGCTTTAGTCTCCCACACCCTGCAGGGCCCTGAAATACGACACTCTTCAGTTGAGAAAGAGGGTCAGGCAATTGTCAAAGTTATTGGATACTGGCGGCATTATCTAGCAGGTAGACGATTCACCCAAATCACTGGCCAATATATCTGTGGTCTTCACATTCCACAACCAGGCTTGTAGCAAAATTAAAAACGACAAAATGCTCCACTGGAGAGTGGAACTATTCACCTTCAACTCTGACATTCTGTACTGCCCGGGCAAACTCAATGAACCCTCTGACGCCTTATCCAGAGGTGCTTGTGTTTCTATAAATTTCACTCAACTCCAAACGCTACACAATCAATTATGCCACCCTGGGGTAACAAGGCTCTACCATTTTGTGAAATCTTGCGACCTCCCTTACTCTGTTGATGAGGTTCGCACGGTCACTCGCAATTGCCAAATCTGCGCAGAGTGCAAACCACAGTTTTACCGACCATTACACACCAACCTCATCAAATCCACCCGTCCCTTCGAACGCCTCAGTATCAACTTCAAAGGGCCCCTACCTTCCACCAACACCAACATATACATCCTCACCATTATAGATGAATTCTTCCATTTCCCTTTCGCTCACCATTATAGATGAATTCTTCCATTTCCCTTTCGCAATTCCCTTCAAAGACACATCCTCCGCTAAGTCAAGTGCCTTGATCACCTCTTCTCCCTCTTCGGTTATCTAGAATACATACACAGCGACAGGAGATCCTCCTTCATGAGTAACGAACTCCACCAGTACCAACTGGCCAGAAGCATTGCAAGCAGCCGTACCACTGGCTATAGTCCATAAGGTAACAAACAAGTAGAGAAAGAAAACTCCTCCACAATCTCCTTGGTCTCAAAACTAAACATCTCCCTTCTCTCCCGCTGGCAGAAACTTCTCCCAGCCACGCTACATTCCATCCACTCCTTCCTTTGCACGGCCACCAATGTGACACCTCACAAATATATGCTTTCTTTCCCAAGGAAATCAACGACTGGAATGCCTGGCTCACAACCCTGGAATTGTGCTGCTCAAGCATCACGTCACACCCCGCAAGTCAGATCCATTAGTCGAACAAGTTCAACTCCTTCATGCTAAACCACATTATGTCTTTGTTGTTCTTTCAGACAGGAAGAAGAACACGGTGTCTGTCCGATACCTCGCACCAGCTGGGGTGCTAGAGTCACTACCTCCACCTCAAACACCCAGCCCGCCCACCCACACAAGTATCGCATGGTACCCAACCACCTAACTCTTCTGGCCACAGGGATGAACAATTGCCAACATCACTGAGGGACTCTTCACCCCACCACATCCATTCTCTTCCACAAGATGATGGCACCGAACATCCATCCACAATGCCATCATTTCCACCATTCCCTACAACACTGACCATTGGACCTTCTCCAACTCAGGTATCACCACCACAAGAATCTCCAAGTCCAATCTCACCACTGCAGGAACTGAGACAGTCCAGACGTCAAATCAAGCCACTGGACAGACTCAACTTGTAATTGTAACTACTAGTACTACACTTGTTCACTCTTAATTAAGCCTTTAGTCCATTATTTTACCAGTCGGTCACGACTAACTTTCGTTTTTTTTAAAAGTTGTGGGGGGGGGGGGGGGGCTGAGTGCGCTGATCCTTGGTATTGCTTGTATGTATAATGTGGTTGCTTGCTGCTAGCTGGTATGGAGAGCCGGCACTATAGGCTGACTGGGGGAAGTAGCCCCCTTGTTTGCTTATAGTGTTCCAGTCCACTGCTCAGAGCTCAGATTGGCACTAGCCTCAATAGCTAATACTGCCATGTTCTTGCTAATAAAAGCTTATGTTATTTGCATAACTCTTGTCTCGTGAGTTATTGACTGCAGTTCACTGATTATTGTTCACATTTTGAACATTAGATAAGATTTGTACTCATTGGCATGTGAACAGAAGTAGATATATTTGTTACTCTTTCTGTCTTGCCTCCAAAGTGTCCCACTTTTCTAGAGACCAAAAAAAATCAGTAAGAGTGCTGATTAGGGAAGTACTGTAGTGTGTTGTGCACGAGCGTAGAGAAAAAACTGAGACAGCAGACTGTGAGCTTGTTTAGCACAACTGATTTACTTTGAAGTTTGCGCTGTAGCCTTTAAGGCTGTCCAGAGCTCGACCCTCGCATCCCAGAACTTACGCCACACTGACGTAGGCTCATATGCACAGTTCCAGTCTGCAACAGAAGAGGACCTGAGACACCATCTTTGCTGCAGCTGCCCTGTTGACCGCGCATGAGAAAAAGGACCGGTTCACCACTACAAACATATGCGTTGCCACACCACCTCCCCCCAGAAGTGGCTCCAGTAGTCCCACAGTGCGTTTTGGGTGAGATCTGCTTCAGTGGCCAACCTCTATGTACTGGTGGCTGGACCTTTACAGGCTCTGACAAGTCCAAGTCCTAGTTTGAAGCAGTCCAGTGTGAAAAGTTATTTTCTTCCCCTGATGTTGAGAGTGAAAGAAGATGCATTTCTCTGGAGCGCCTTGTAGGGTCCCTCATAGTGTCGCTGGAGGGTGGCCTATCCCCTTCCCTGCAAACAAACATATAGTTGCAGGAGTTTAAGTCTACAGGGTAAATGGAGGGTGGGTGACAGTGTCGCGATGGTGGTGCAAGTAATCCTAATTTGTCTCCCAACTTTCAAGTACGATGGTGGCCTGGCAACGAAGGAAGAAATTGGCCCAGGACTGCAAGGATCTCACCGTAGACTAACTCTGCTGAGGAGGTTTTGAGGTTGTCCTTAGATGCTGTGCCTATACTAAGAAGTTTATCCACCCAGTTTGGCTTCTCGAGCCATGCCATCAGTGCCGACTTAAGGTGGCGATAAAAATGCTCAACTAGTTCGTTGGACTGGGGGTGGTAGGCACAGGTGCGGTGTAGCTGGGTTCCCAGGAGTTTGGAGAATTTGTTCCAAAGGGCGGAGGTAAATTGGGCCCCCTGGTTAGTAGTTATGTGTGCTGGGACTCAAAACGGTAGACCCAGGTGGAAAGAAAAGCTTTGGCATAAATGTAGGTGATGGCGTCTGGGATGGGGATGGCCTCCAGCCTTCGAGTGAATCTGTCCACTATTGTGAACAGGCAGCACGACCCTTGGAAGACTGGCAAGAGGCCCACTATGTCATGGTGAACATGGTCATTAATGGCGGCTGACCCTGTAGTTTCCCTGAAACGAGCACAGCTAGTGGTGCCTGCGTGCTCACTATGTCATGGTGAACATGGTCATTAATGGCGGCTGACCCTGTAGTTTCCCTGAAACGAGCACAGCTAGTGGTGCCTGCGTGCTCCTGCGCCCCACCACTGAGGTAGAAGCACCATTTTGGCTTGGACCTTTCAGTTCGTGGGTGGGGGAGGGGGTCCCAGCTCACATGTTGGACTGGCCTTGGGCAGCGGCCTTGTAACGCAGTTGTCTGTGTCTATGGGTTCACGCTTGGAGTGGTAGAGGACATCTGCTTGTGCCATGACCTTACATGGGTTGCTGAAATCCACATCGGCTAGTAGGAGCCTAATGTCTTCGGGAATTTGCTCAAGGAACACCTGCTCGAACATGAGGCAGGGCTTGTGGCCCTCTGCCAGGGTGAGCACCTTGTCCATGAGGGCGGACGGCATCCTGTCCCCTAGGCTATCCAAGTGAAGGAGCCTGGCAGCCCTTTTGCACCATGATAGGCCGTAAGTGCTAATGAGGAGGTTCCTTGGAGCCATCTATTTACCTTCCTCTGGCGGCGCCTGGATGGGTTCATCGACTCGTGAAGCAGCTTCCTGGTTGAGCAAGCTGATGACATAAAAGTATTTTGTCGAATCCAAGGTTATCTGTTTGATCTGGCACTGGGCCTCCACTTGGACAAACCAAGTGTGGGGCCTATTCATCTAGAAAGTTGGCAGCTTTAACTCAACAACACCGACAGCTATTGACTCCATTGTGCCAAGCCTTCAGAACGTGGAGGCTCGCTGGGGTCACCAGTGTAGCATATTGTGTGTGATTTACTTTGAAGTTTGCGCTGCAACCTTTAAGACCATCCTCAGTCCGCCCCTTGTGTCCTGGTTTGCGCCACAAGAGAAGGACCCGCGAAGCCATCTTTGCCCCGGCTGCTCCGCTGACCATGTGTGACAAACAGGGCCGGTTCACCACTGCAATTATGTGCACCGCCACAGTACAACTCAATACATTCCAGAAAGTGCTACTTTGCAGTTGAGAAACTTTTATGTGCACAGCTTTCTGGAATCACAAGAGATACAAGCAGATGTAAGCCAATCGACCATAGAGTTTGCTCTGCCATTCTATCATGATGGGATGCTTCAACTCAGCTCCACTCCCCAGCTCCCTCCCTGAAACCCTCCAGGCCATGACTAATCAAATACCTGGCAATCTCTGCCTTAAATACATCTAACGACCTGGAGTTGAACTTCTTTCAATTCTATCAAGTTAATTTTTCATTGTCCAAATTCCAATGAAACATGCCCCACACCAAAAGACCTTTTCTAATTCCGCAAACTGTATTCTCAGCTCTATCTTCACTGAAACCAGAGTTAACATCGACCTTGAAAAAGACTACTGAATCAAAATGCAACTTATCTTTGTTACAGCCAGATGCCAGGGATATCATTCTAGTGGGCACAATTTGCAAAATAGTAAGTAACAACATCATCTCATCTCAACAGTTCTAAGGGATTGTTGTAAAGTTTTTCAGATGAGACATCAAGTTCTTCCTCGTGGAGGGTAACTACCCATTCTTAGTTGGGAAAACGTCAAGTTACCAATCCCAAGCTGAATGACTGCAGAACAACACATCATCTGATCTGCAACTGACACTTCCCTTTAAAAGTCCACTATCAGCCATGGCAACAAAGGCATAGGGAGCCACAGGTGGCAACAGTGGGCTAGAGGTGCCAATGCAGGTCAAGTTAGCTGCAGTAGGAATAGGGGATTCATAAATCGCCATTCAGCTCTATCTTCAGGTCATTGTCCTAACTGAAGCATCTTGTGTTGCTGTGTTACAACAGTATAATTTTACGAAAGTCTCTGTACCCCGAAAGTGAGATAAGTGACACTTATTTATGAATTTATTTCTGCAAGGGGCTACAGGAGACCACAGCAGAAAAAGCAGCAGCCTTAAGGGTAAAGCTGCAGGTGGGAGATGGGGATCATGTTTGGAGGCTGTTATATGTGGATTAGAGAATACTGGAGGCCACAGCAAGTCAAGTGGGGATGGACAGCCACACAATTTACCACTGACACAACTTAATTACCCTTTGCATGAGTGCCCTTTCTGCATCAATTATTTGCTGCAGTGCCGGGCCAGGCATGCATGTGTAACCATCACTGGTAGGAATTTGATTATTGTCCAACCTACAGTTGCTAGTTGTCACCAGCATCAGGAATGCATCCATTCCCACTCTGCCTGCGTTAAGCATCATTATCAGTAGAGCTTATGGGGAACAAAACTTTATTTACCAAAACTTATAGTCCAAAGCTGACTCAATTACTTACTTAAGTCCTTGCACTTTAATGGGATCTCCCTCCTCACACAGGAGACAAAAACATCTCCACCTTAAAATTTCCTGAAGCGCAACGCCACCCACCCCCTTTTTTTTTAAGTAATAGTTTTCATATCAGGCAAACTCTATAGATCCCTCACTTCATTTTGAAGGCAAGGAGGGAGGTTTTTATACTACTTGGAACTGAAATAAGAATTCACCCCCTCCATTTAGCAATTGGTGAATCTTTGGAATTCTCCATCCCAAAGAGCTATCAGGGACAAGCAGCCGTTGATTGATAGTGAATCTGGATATTGAAGGAATCATAGGAATAGAGCTGGAAAATTGCTTTTGTAATGGAGGATCAGCCATAGCAAAGCAGACCCAAGGATCTGAATGGCCTGTTCCTATATCTTATGTTCATGAAGCCTTGCTGTGTGAACACTGACTACAGCGTCCCTTACATTGCAACAGTGACTGTGATTCAAGCACAATACAGGTTCTGGGATGACCTGAGCTAAGCTATGTAAATCAATCTAGTTATTCCTTCAGTTCAAGACTAGGATTGATGGAGAAGGTCTATCAGATGCACTGCAGCTACTCAACAGTTACTTCTGCAATGCCTAACAAACCCATGGTTTCTGTCACCTATGAAAGGCCAAGGGCAGAAATCAATATCCTGACTTGGAAATTTATTGTCTTTCCCTTAACCTGTGGTTCGAGGGTTTGTTAAGAGTGTCTGCTGCAAAGATAAGTATTACAGATACAAGACTAAGGTTGTCAATTTGGCAATGAAAATGAACCTTCTCAAAAAATATTTCCACCAAAACAAAATGAAAATCCTATTTTTGTAGAAGGTGGTTCCCTTGATATTTCAGTATCTACAGCTTTTGTGCTTCACAAAGATATTGTTAGCGGTCTGGGAAGGAACATAGACTACACTAGGTCAGCCTCCACACTGCACCCCCCTTCCCAAAAGTCTGGAGACCCATTGGTTTGTACATGTGATTTTCAGGAAGTAAAGGAATGCTTAAGGTGGCACATAGCTGAACAAAATGTTGAGAGCCACTACTTAATGGAACACTGTATTTATGCAGACTCTTCAAGGCTGGCTGTCATTACAATCCCAGGCAAAATTAGAAACGGTCAATAAATGCCAGCGACACATACACCCATATTAGAAAGCAGTTAAAGGTGAGCCGTGCATTGAAATTTGTCTTTGTGTAATGGCAAGGCCTGTACAAGAAAGTTCTAATTTTTTTTGTGGGAAGATCAGATGCTAAGAAGCATTCGTGAATCAAAAAAAAATTGGCCTGGCACAATATCACCTTATGGGCATAAATATATGAGAATTATGATTGAAAACCATATTTAGTTCACAATAAGGTTGTATATGTTTATTACTAATTTACAGAAGTCTCTTGTTAATAGGTTTTTGAGTATTTCTTGTCACTAGACATCATGTACTACAGGTATAAATCTTGATAACAGTGGTTAAAAAAAGTTTTATTCCACTGCAAATTAAATCAAGGGTGGACAAAAAAAATCTTACTTCACATGATTCAACAAATGAAAGAAATGGATCTTGGAAGGAAATTCAAAACAATGTAAATGCTAGAAAATTTTTGAAGTCACGACTTACTTCGTAGAGTTGTATAGGTGTCTGTGTGTATTTTATATGTACACACATCCATGAATATACACACACACACATACATATATATGTCAGTGTACAATGAATCTCTCTCTGAAAACCGACAAGAACCTTCCTGAGTGGTAACCATTTACCTTTGAAGCATCAAAGCCTGGTGAACTTTATAAATGTTAAATTCTGTGCACAGTATAAGAATTTCCTGCAACCAGTGAACTTGGAGGATGATGAAAGCCAATCAAACAAATGGTGGGAAATCCAACTGTATAAAAGAAGCCTTTCCAGCCTCAATAAATCTCAGAGCTTAACCTCCCACACTGCAAGTGTGTGTGTGTGTCTTTGTAGCAGTCGACTACAAATATATATACAATACACACACACATATACATATAAAATATATGCACACATGTATATATTGAAATACATATACAATGAACAATTTTAGCTTTTAAGAGTAAAGCTTTAACTGCAACTTTTATGACACCCTATTGTTATATGATATAATAGACAATTAAATTTTTTTTCAACGAAATTGCAAAATTAACATCTTGAAAAGCAATCAGCAATTACATTATCCTTGCCTTTAATATGAGTTATCATTTAATCATATTCTTGCAGAATTAAACTCATGTTTAACAATCATCTATTTTTGCTTTTCATTTTGCTCAACAACACTAAAGAATTATGGTCAATATACACAGCAAGTGGTCCCTAAGCTGTGCAGATGTAAACATCAAAATGCTGCAAAGCTAGTTCAAGGGGCAATAATTCTTTCTCAATAGTAGAATCATTCTTTTGATGTTCATAGAATTTCTTAGATAAGTAAGCCACTGGATGGTCAATATCATCATCATCATTCTTTGGTAATAGCTCTGCTCCACAGCTTCATCACTGGGATCCATTGCTAAAGAAAATGGCTTCTCAAAGTCAGGTGACTTAAGCACAGGTTTGTGACATCAAATGGGTTTCAGTTTATCAAATGCTTCCTGACAAAGCTCTGTCCAAACAAATGTTTCACCCTTCTTCAGAAGGATAGCTAAAGGAAGGGTGATATTATCAATTTTTTTTTACAAAACTTTCTATAATACCCTACCATTCTCAAAAACCTCCTAATATCATTTTTATCTGTGGGGACGGTAAACTCAGAAATCGTCTGCACTTTGCCTGAACAGGTGCCAACTTAGCTTGACCAACAACATAATCAAGTCACATTACCATGGCCAATTTCATTTTTAACTAAGTTAACAGCAAGTTTGGCTTTTGAAAGTTTGTCAAACAATTTCTCTAATTCAGAGACATGTGCTTCACAGGAGTCATTCCCCGTAATTAAATCATCAATATCAGCATTTGTATCCTCTAAACCTTAAATCACAGAATTGATCATTCTTTGGAATGTTCCTGGAGCATTTTTCATTCCAAATGGTAAAACATTACATTCATATAACCCTGATGAGATTACAAATGCAGAAATTTCCCTACCTCTGTCTGTTAAGAAAACACGCCAGTAACCTTTTAATAAGTCCTTCTTCATAAGAAACTTAGCTTTTCCAACCTTGTCCACACAATCACCACCCTAGGGATAGGATCAGCATCTGTCTTTGCTACTGCATTAACGTTTCTAAAATCAGTACAAAATCTAACTGTCCCATCTGATTTAGGCACCAGGACACATGGTGAACTCTAATCTGAAGTAGAACGTCGTCTTTAACACACATTCAATCTCTTGTTCTACCGGTTTACACCTTTCAACATTCATTCGATACGGATGCTGTTTGATAGGTTAGCATCTCCAACATCAACATCATGACAAATGATTCTCTTTGGAAAATCTGGAAACAGATTCTCAAATTTTAAAAGTACCTGTTTCATTTGTTCCTTTTTCTAGGGCTGAAGATAAGATAATGTATCATCCAAATTATACAAAATACTTAAATTAGACGGACAAACTGGGATAATGTTTTGTTTGAAGTGACCCTCACATGAGTCAGCTTGTATCGTCTCATGATCGCTAAACTCCACAGTTTTATCAATAATTAATACCTGTGGTGAAGGCTGTTCCGTGCTCAAAGCCAATTTTCACAAAATAAGGGTTTAACACGTTTTACATCTCTGATCAGCTGTTTTATCTATGTAGTTGACTTCATTCACCTTTGACTATCTCATACTGGCCTGGAACTTTTATTCTGTGGATTGTAATTTGTTGGGAAAAGGATTAACACTTTATCCCCCCCAGTTTAAAAGTTTCCATCCTAGTTTTTTATAAATCATACCAGACCTTCATTTTCCTTTGAGCCTTTTCAAATTCTCTTCATCTAGTTTCCAAACTTTCTGCAAATGATCTTTAAACTTCGAAACATAATCCAAACAAATTCAAACACACATCCTCATTAACCCATTGTTCTTTCAATAACACTAAAGGTCCTTTAACTTTATGTCCAAATATCAGCTCAAAAGAGTTTAAGCCTAATGATTCTTGGACAGACTCTCTTACTGCAAACAAAAGCAAATGGAGAGTCAATTCATCCCAGTCCTTCTCAATCTCACAATAGGTCCTCATCGTGGTCATGAGGGTCAAACGGAACCTTTCCAAAGCCCCTTGAGATTCTGGATGATATGCAGATAGCGTGATCTTTTGAGCTCACAATTTAGGGGATATGGGGAGAAGGCAGGTAGATGGAGTTAGGTCATAAATTAGATCAGCCATGATCGTATTGAACGGCGGAGCAGGCTCGATGGGCCATTTTTGGCCTACTCCTGTTCCTACTTCCTATGTTCCTATGTTCATAAACTATCTGCTGAAACAGTCCTGACATAAATTACTTCCATGGTCTGAATTGATCTCTTTAAGCAAACCAAAAGTGAAAAATTTTATAAGAGCTCTTTGACACAGTTTTAACTTTAATATTTCTAAGTAGAATTGCTTCTGGAAACCTGGAGGCTGTACATATCACACTTAATAAATACTGATTCTCGGCTTTTGTCTCGGGCAATGAGCCAACACAATCCACAATAGAAAAGGGTTCGCCAAAAGCAGGAATGGGTTGTAAAGGAGCCACTGATGGACCCTCATTGGGCTTACACACAACCTCACAAATGAGACACGTCCTGTAAAATGTCCCAATACCTTTTCTTAAACTAGGCCAATAAAATTGTTTCATAATTTTACACAAAGTTTCCTTTACTCCAAGATGGCCACCCAAGGCATGCTATGGGCCAAGGTTAAAATTTCATCTTTATAGGTTTCAGGAACTACAACCTGCAGAACAACTGCCCATTCTTCAATGGCAGGGATATCAGATAATCTCCACTTCCTCATCAACACGCCTTTCTTGTAATAATATCTAACTAGCACTTACTTAATGTCATCAGCAGAGAGAGCCTTATCTCTCATTTCAGTAAGATCAGGATCTCTGTTCTGCCTCTCTAAACTCTTTTCGGGATAATGACAAATCCTTACTCTTAGATTTAAACACCAGAACTGTTTCAATAAAGGAAGACGTCAAGTCTTTTGCAGGTCATATCAACCTGAGTGTTGTTGTACACTATCATAAATCTGGTCCCTTTTAAAATCAGTCTGCACAGCACCGTCTGAACTGGCAAGCTTTCTTGCCATAGCCCGAGTCACTGCACAAGCTGGATAAATATCAGAATCTGTCTTTGACTCATCAGTTGACTGGCTTAGTTGACAACCTCACCTCAGGGACAAATTTACCTTCTGTAAGGTCATTTCATAATAACAATAAGACCCCTTGCACTGGTAAACTTGATCAGATTCCTACTGTAACAGGTCCATCAACTAATTCTGATTTCAACATTATTCTGAGCAGACTCTGGATCACCCTCCCCCCCCCCACCCCCACCCCACAACTCCAAAACACTATCCAACACAAGTGATTGAGCAGTCCCAATTTTCATTGTAACTTGTTGGGAAAAGGAAACCATATCCTTTGACACAAAATTTTTGAATTCCTCCCTAATGTTACCAGCAGGTCTGGAACTTCTTTTATTTCTATGTTTCATCTCTTTGAATAAAGGCATTAAATGTTGTGGGTTAAAGCAAACTCTTCCGCTAATTTAGAAGATTCCTGCTAAGTTTCTTCTAAGGTAGCGCACATCACAACGCAGGCAAACTGGCTCTGTATGTGACGGCCGCGTTAAGATGGCACTGTTGGGTTCGGGGATTCCTCATGGCCTCGGCCATCATGCACACTCCTTCGGCTGCGTCATGACGTCGCAGCCAACATGGTGACGTGGTGCAAGCTCACCCTTAAAGAGCAGCGCACGAGCTTTCAAATAAACAGTTGAAACTGAAACTCACCTCAGCGTGTGTTTCTTTCCGATTTCGCTCTTTGTAGCTACCGCTACACCACTCCCTTTTCCTCTGAATATGCTTTTATCTCATTTGGAACACACCTTTTAATTTCTTTAACTAATACCAACTTTTTCAGTCTAACATAATCACTCTTTATATTTTTGGATGTGCATCATCGGTCAAAGCACACAGCTTTGTCATATGCAAAATCTGTACAAGACTAGTTCACCAACTTTCTCAAATACCTGAATTTTTGTCTATAAGCTTCTGGAACCAATTCATAAGCTTTAAGCACAGCTTGCTTTACACTATCTTAACCAGCTGCTTGTCAGATTGTAAAGACAGAGCAAGTCTGCAGGGCCTTCCCTTTAATTAAGCTTTGTTACATGAGGGACCAATGGTCTTTTGGCCACTAAACTCTCAGCAACTTTCTCAAAATACTGGAAGTATTTATCATTCTCAGCCTCATTAAATGGAGAAACTAACTTCACCTCCCTCCTGGTCATAAATCTCTCACGAGAATCAGAAAGTAAATCTCCCTCTCCTCTCATCGCTCTTTCAAACTCCCTTTTCTCCTCTGCTTCCTCCACCTCAAATTTCCTTTGCCTCTCTGCTTTCTCCCTTTTTAATTCTGGAGAGTCAATACAAAGTTCAGTCTTAGAAAGCCCGTGTCGAAATCCAGAATCTTTAAACTGACGTTCAGAAGTAATTATGAAGGAAATGAGTCACAGTGATCAGACTGCTCACAAATCCTTGTTAAGTTGCTTCCAGAGAAATGTTCTTTTATATAAATAATTGTCACAACTCCCCTCTTCCTTGCATAGGGTAAATGAAATGTGTGACTTCCTTGATGCTTCCAAAGACCCAGGTAAGGGTCAGACAAATAACTATCAGAATGAAGAAATCCTCCTGCTTCTTTTACCCAGAAATGGGTTAATCAAAATGATCATTATAATGGTCATGATGACAAAGAGAAAGAGCAGAGGTGTCCATTTAACAGAACCATTCCAACTCTGTGTTTTTATATCACTTGCTTGATCAATACTGCTCTCTGCTTGTTTTAATGTACCAAAAATATGACTCATGATCACGTCTTCTCTCCTCAAAAGATGTCTTAACTGGAGTAAACAATCCATTGTTCTGGGTTTTAATTGAGAGCATTAAGTCTATTTATGGTTTGGACTCAGGTGCCAGGCTGTCTAGAAATGTTGTGACATATTCAGGGCCAGTGCTAGGAATTGCAGGGCCAAATTAGAAAATTGATAGCAGGGCCTCTACTCTACAAAAGTCAAAATTGATGTTTTACATTTCATGTAGTATGCCAGTCTTAGCCGAAAAGCATTAAATGCTTGATATACTAAATAATGTAAGACAATATTAAAGTTTTAATTTTTTAATACAAGTTAAGACAATTTCAGACAATGCACAGGTCTTTTAGAAACAGACTTTTCTGGTTTTTTATTTGCAAATTCTTTCAAAATAATTTCAAAGTCAATGGTCTTAGTAATGTCATTTTCTAGAGATAGCATCGCCAAATTGTTTAGTCTCTCTTGTGAAATTGTTTTAATCAGTTTCATGAAGGAAATGAGTCACAGTTTTGAAAAACTTCTTTCGCCCGATGTGACTGTTACGGACATTGTTAAGTAAATCCTCAAAGCAATAAAAACATTAGGAAATGCTGTGAATCGATTGTTTACTACCAGGTATTCAAACAGAGCTTGAGGCTTAACAACACTGAAAGGAAGAAAAGTTTTCAGAGCTTCAAGTTCTTCGCCCAACAGATAACCATCCACATCGTGAGTTGTTTCAGTAACTAACCCTCCATCAGTGCTCTGTTTTAGTATGCCGTCAGTTAAAGCTGCTTCAAGGTCTGCTGTGTGTTTCCTTATTTCCGCCTTTTGTAAGCTCTGAAAGTTATTTAAAAATCCAAATAATTTTACATGGCTTTTAAGCTGCTTAAATCTAGACTCAAAAGATTGAATAGCTTTGTCTAGCACTAAGCTGAAGCACTGAACTCTGTATCCTTCTTTTGGATCATCTAAAGCTTGATCTTTTGCCTCATATGAAAAGATTCTCTTCTTTCTACGTAGTTTTTTTTTCTTGTAATTGTCTAAACTCCAATGGTAATTCAACAGCTTCAGCCAATTCATTTGCGCCTATTCGGACATCATTAAAACCGCCCTCTCTATAAATTCTTAGCCATGATAATAGTTTTTCAAATGACTCCATGCCTTCATCAATGTCCTTTGTTTCACCTTGTAGTTCCTTGCTTACATAGTTAACTTTAAAAAGTACTCCATGCCAAAATATCAAAGAAACTAAACATTTGTAGTCTTTTAGTTGGTTTGCTAAAGATTCAGCTTCTGCTTTTACCTTGGGCTCATCTGTTATCTCTGATATTTCCACAAGTGCATCATATACTTCTCCAACCTGATAACAAATAGCTTTAACACTATCAATCTGACACTCCCACCTTGTGTTGCTCAAGGGTTTCACTGATAACCTGGGTACATGTTTGTTAAAAACTGCCCACCTCTTAGTTGATGCTGAGAACAATATGTAGATCCTTTGCAAGTTCCCAAAAAATGTAATAGCATCTGGACAACACTTGGCTACATCTCTGAGTAAAAGGTTATAATTGTGACATGCACAGAGTACAAAGAAAGCTCTTGAATTATCCTTCAACAGTCGTTCTGTACTCCAGATGTGTGACCTTTCATGTTGCTACCATTGTCATAGCCTTGGCCTCAAATATCTTTCACCTCCAAATTTAATTCCTTCAGTGTGTTTAATAATGTTTTATATAAATCTTCTCCTGTGCAATTTTCAACCTGCATAAACTTTATGAAATGTCCATAAACACCTGAAGGAGCCAAGTTACATTCAGGCACATACCTGATCGTTAGGGACATTTGCTCTTGGTGACTCATATCAGGTGTGCAGTCTAAAATTATGGCGTAGTACTTAGCTGCTTTTATGCGTTTCAGTATCTCATTCAAAACAAGTGTACCCATAATGTCTAGTAGCTCATTCTGAGTATCTTTTCCTAAATAGTGATTACGAATTTCGTGGGTTTTGCCTTTTTACAAATGTTCTTCAACAACAGGGGCTGAACTTTCCAAACAGCTCAACAAGGCCTAAAAAGTTTCCATTGTGTACACTCTCATTACCAACTTTTTCCTCTGTTCCTCTAAATGCTAGATTTCTCTTAGCAAGAAACTGCGCTATTGCTACTAGCCTTTTGAATACTTGCTGCCAGTGCTTTGCACGTTCATTGACGATTATTTCAAGTTCTTTGTCAATTGTCTGTCCACTACAAAGTCTTTGGTGTAACTCCCAGAAACTCCATGTGGCTTCCAAATGGTTTTTAGAATTTTCATGCTCACACAACCTTGTATGAAGTTTAGACCAGTTGTTGAATCCACTTGTTGATAATGCACTGTTTGTTTTCTTACTAAAATGTTTACAATAAAAGCAATAAATTATATCAGCAGACTGAGAATATATAATCCAAGGTCTTTCAACACACTTCCCATTTGAGAGTTTCCCCTTACAGTGAAATTTTGAAAAACACAATCCCTTTTCATTTCGTGGAAAGTTGTTCACTTGAATAGGAGGACCTTTCATTGTTAAATAATCTCTTACATTTTGATGTATATATGGTGGCCAGTTGGCTGGGTCATCATAAATGTTAATTACAACTGTACTCATGGATGATCCATCATTGCGTGATGTTTGGGCTTGGTCTTTTTTGGCTATAAGGGGACTTTCTGCTTTGGAACAGTCTTCTGGTGTATTGAGATCGTCTTCAATTTGATTCACAGCTGTGTTATCCTTTTCTAACTTATCAATTTCATCATTGTATTCAACTGTAATTGGACTCAAGGCTGTATTGTCATTTTCTGAATTGTTTTTGTTTTCTTCATCCTCAATACATGGGCGCTTCAAAGATGGAGTGATAAGGATTTTGTGATAGCACCTCTATGATTTTCATTTTCAGCTACTTTAGCCTTGACCAGTGCTCATTTCTGGTTGCCACTTAAATACTTACACCTTTTGTCTCTATCTCTGCTTGTGCTTGCCATGTAAAATGACATATAAATTTTAAGATGCTAATTCTCTGGGTTATTTAATTATTTTTATTTTTCACACAATAAACCATACTGACCAAAATACATACAGACATTTTTCTCTTGAATATATACAGTGTCATTTTCTCCCCTTTTCCCCCCTCCCTTCCCTCCCTCCCTCTCCCCCCTTCCCATTTATTCAAAGTTCAATCTATAAGATACATTAAATCCGTTAAACAATGTCGTCACTTAATAAAATAAACAAGAAATTTTTATCTTTTACTTTTATATACTGAGTCAGTTCATTTTGTTGTCTTCTTCTGTCATTTTAGGTGGTGGAGGTTCATGGTAGGATTTTTCTATTGTATTTCATGTATCGTTCCCATATTTGTTCAAATATTGTGATGTTATTTCTTCAATTATATGTTATTTTTTCTAATGGAATACATTTATTTATTTCTAAGTACCATTGTTGTATTCTAAAGTTGTCTTCTAATTTCCAGGTTGACATAATACATTTTTTTGCTACAGCTAGGACTATCATAATAAATCTTTTTTGTGCTCCATCCAAATCGAGTCCAAATTCTTTAATTCTTATATTACTTAAAAGGAAGATCTCTGGGTTTTTTGGTATATTGCTTTTTGTGATTTTATTTAATATCTGGTTTAGATCTTCCCAAAATTTTTCCACTTTCTCACATGTCCAAATTGCATGTATTGTTGTTCCTGTTTCCTTTTTACAGCGAAAACATCTGTCTGATACTGTTGGGTCCCATTTATTTAACTTTTGGGGTATGATGTATAGCCTGCGTAACCAATTATATTGTATCATGCGAAACCTCGTGTTTATTGTATTTCTCATAGTTCCGGAGCATAGCTTTTCCCATGTTTCATTCTTTATCTTTATGTTTAGATCTTGTTCCCACTTTTGTTTGGGTTTATAGCTTATTTCATCATTTTTGTTTAGGTTTACAGTTTGTTTCGTCATTCTCCTTTTCTTGCAGTTTGATGTACATGCTTGTTATAAATTTTTTAATTATCATTGTGTCTGTAATCATGTAATGGAAGATTTTAACCTATTTTAGTTAACCTGTTTTTTTCTTAATTTCCAGTTCTTGGTTCTGTAGAGCTGAGAACATTTTTTTTAAAACTTGCAGCTTTGGGTTCTGCAAGGCTGAGAACCTGCTTGTGTTTTAGAATCAGCAGACATAAGCAAAATTCCACCAAGGGGCCAGAGCTGCAGTTATCTGACGAAAGGACATCTGTGTACCGAGAACATTTAATCTTCCTGCTTGTTTTGGTCACAGACTGTCAGAGCCTAGCCTTGATGTAGAATAAACCATTGTATTCAAAGTGATAAGCTGAAAATTATGTTATTCGTTAGAAGCCTAGCATGCTAGCTTGCTTGCTTATCTTTCTTGCTGTGCTGGGAATAGGTGCTTGGGTTAGCAGTTTTTGGGTAATACAAGTCATGGTCCCGCTGCTGAAGTTAGGAGACTCTCCGAGAGGTGGCAACATCTCTCAGCAAGAAGAAGAAGAACTTCTGAAGTCCAGCCAACGTCCCGGTCAGGGGAGGTGGAAAAGCTGCTACCGGCGCTCTGACAACCTACTACAAGTGTGCAGTCGTTGCCTCGCTTCGGCAGTTGGGACCAGTCCAAGCATTGATAAGTATAGTTGGGAAGGGCTTGCATATTGTAGTGTGAAATCAGCTTTTGAATTTGTAATAAACATTTGTATAATCTGAACTGCTCTCGGTGTGTGTGTCTATTTTCTTTCGGTAGTTCAAACACTGTGACCAATCTAAAATGAACAAAATGAGAGGTATAAGTTAACCCAAGACAAATCAATATTCAAAATTGCTTCTTTCTGGTAACCTCAGACTGTTTCCCAATTTGTCCTTCAAGTAGGTTTTTAGTTGGTGATATGCAAACCTTGTATCGTGAGTTATATTATATTTGCCCTTCATTTGTTCAAAAGATAATAATTTATTTCCCGAAAAACAATTTTCTATTCTTTTGATCCCTTTTCTCTCCCATTCTCTGAAGGAAAGGTTATTAATTGTGAAAGGGATTAGTTGATTTTGTGTCAATATTAATTTTGGTAGTTTATAATTTATTTTATTCCTTTCTACGTTGTTAGAAATTAATGTACCTTTAAAGAAATTGCTCGAGACAAAAATTGAGAACAAAGAACATTTATTACAACAACAATGCAAAGTTGGGTGCTTCCCCTTACCCTGGGAATACACACACATACTGGGGCTCACCCAACTTTTATACAGTTGATTTCAGTGTAGGAATACCCTCCCCCTTACATTCTTCTGCCTCCTGCTGGAGAGGTTTGGCATTAGGCAATCCTGCCTGCCTACGTGCAATTTCAGTATACTTGGAGAACCAGGGGGGGGTATCCTGTCGGTGTCCCTTCATGTCATTGTCCTTATTCACACCTTCCTGATTCTCGGGGCTACAGTCTCTTGATATGCAGAGTTGACTCATTCTATCTAGGGTTGGCTAATTTCATATGTATAAATCTGTGTATGGTTAGCTAATTAGAAATGTATGACTTGGTACTTCTGTCCAGGGCTAGGAGACCCTTATCTGATCCAGACTACCTCAACTTCCTACATTCTATTGTACCTTACCATTCCTTATCTTAGTCCTATGGTCTTGTCACAAAGACTAGAAGATTCTTATGTTAATCGTGCTGACTCTGCTTTCCTGCATCCTAAGCCCCAAGCTTATCCTGTTTGAACTGGTTACAGCCATTTTACTGATGAACTTTAGTTTCTTCCATGTTCATAATTTTAGATCAATTTTCCCATCTCTCACAATCCTCACTTTTCTTTTAGATCAGTAATACTGATCTTTCACCATGATCAGTGTTACTGATCTTTGGTTACTAGTGTCAGTGTGACTGATCCCCCCCCCCCCTTCCTCACTTTTCTTTTAGATCAGTAATACTGATCTTTCAATTGTAAGGTGTAGTTTTACCCAGCTGGTCAATAACCGAATTGTAACACCTGTGTAAAGTCTTTAGGTAGGGGAGCACCATGAAGGTCAGAGTAGCGAGTCCAGCTGCTTATTAGGGTTGTGAGTATCAGGCTCCAGTTCTCAGTAAAGAGTCTAGTCCATCCCACATCAGTCCGAAGTTGCCACGTCTGAACATGGGCATGGGCAGATTCACGTTGAAACATTGAAGCAGTGTCTTTTAACCACCCGACTTTTGTAAGCATTGTCCTGACGAAGTCTGTGAGAGACGCTGCCTTCAGCAGCGAACAAGTAGCAGTCTCTGAGAAACGCTGCCTTCAGCAGCGAACGAGTAGTCAGGCGGTTCCGTTGAATTGTGGCTAGTATCTGATGTCCTCTTCAGCCCCGAACCCTAGGGCCACCGATCTCCGAAGGCTGTTTGGAGCCTGATATTAAAGTGTCAAGCAGCTCACGTTGTTGGAAACTGGTGCTCCCCTTCACGGGGTGATGAAAAGAGACCAAGCTGGGGGGGGATTGTTTCTTGTGATTTAACTGTGTGTTGCAGCTTGTCTGCTAACATTAGCATATGTATCATTGAACTTGTGAGTTGCAGCCTGTCTGTGTACATTAGCATATGTATTAACTCTCTCTCTCTCTGTTACATGTACAATCCTGACTACCATTCTGTCTTTGTCCCACCATGTCCTTTGTGCTATCGCTTCAAAACTCCTGTCTTTAATACCTGTGTAGGCTAAGATACAAATTAGATGTACTCCACTAAAGCTGTTCAGTTCCCCTGGTCCGTATTGGAATCCCTTGTTAACCCATATCCCACTATGACTATACATTAAATCTATGCCCTGTCTACATTCTAAAGGAGCACAATTGTAACCTCTGCTGCCCCTATTCCAGGGGGACTTAAAACATTAACGAACAATATTCCAAAAAATGAGTAAAACAACAATGAAAGTAAAACCCATTGAAAGCAGCAATAAAATATAACAATAACTGAATAAACAACAATAAATGTAAAGCTCATTGAAAACAGCAATAAAATACAACAATAACTGAATAAACCACAATAAATGTAAAGCTCATTGAAAACAGCAATAAAATACAACAATAACTGAATAAACCATTAAAGAAACGAAAAAAAATGTTAAATTACGGCACTTTGTAACAATCTGACTTTCCTTTGTGTTAGTGTAAAAATTGTAAAATGAAACACAAACCATATTTGCATGGGTTTTGAATATGTTAGACCTTATTAAAATGCAGTTGGAGCTGCTTGTCTGTATGGGGCACAACCCTCCAATTTGTTAGAGTGAGTACATAACAGACATTGCAGCACAAGAGCCCCTGCAAGAGAACTTGAAACATATTCAACCTTTAGTTCTGCCTTAAGTAAAATGCCTTGTGCCACAGCTCACAGGAGCTGGCCTTATTTAAAACAGTCTGTAAAACAGGCACCAAAAAAAAGTTAAAAGATGTTCTTATGAAGATTGCACACACAATAATTTAAGTACAGGCTAGTTTCTATTATATTCCACTTAAAAGTTCTGCTGCATGAATCCTGGAGCTTGTGGAGTCATTATTGAATCAAGAAATATTGGTGGCATGCCAATCTCATTCTAACATGCCAATTTCTCCAGTCCTTAAGTCAAGATGTACTGAATAGCATCCGGTACAAGATCTGTGAGTTATTAATGATATTATTATTCTTATGCACCCAATTGTTCTGAACTATGCCACCAATTTAAATCATATTCCACCTATTGCAGTACTCACACACCACCATAGACCAGTTCGCAGGTTTATTTCTCCATTAAGCTGAATCCAGTCGCGCAGGGTTTACCTCCGTGATTATTTACAATGTAACTTCTGCACTACCGGATTTAAATATAAACCTGATGAATGGGGAAAGTTATCATGAATTAAATAACAGCGGCAATACAGAGAAATTGTGCTGAGGCATTAATTTCACTCCAGAGGAAAATGCACCAGAGAAATGAATGATTAAACTTATAGGAATCCCCATAGGAATCCCCAGAGGTCTCTTTATTCTCCAGAGGTGGGTGATCTTTAAACTCACGGACCTTGACTGCTGAATGTGTAGAAGAAATGTATTAAATGTGTTGATAGGGCTCCATACCTCTAACTGCAAGACAAGAGCCTGAAGCCTCAATTTCAAGTGCCACAGTGCACTTAAAGGGACATGCACACTCCCCCTTCAACTGGCTGATCCAGCCACTTTACACATCAGATCCTTTCTTTATCTCACATACACTTAAAATAAGACGTGTAGAACTCACCCTATTTGCGCAAACATTTCTCCCTGCAAATGTTATAACATCACTCAACTCTCAGGTACTCCCTGTGCAAAATCACATTTAAATACAATTTATTTCATAAATTGGAATTAACTGGTAGTTAAATTCGCTAATTCTACAGTATTGAAAAATGATCATTTATGACATTTAATTTTTAGCATGAATTTTAATCAATATTGGTCAGTGACTGAAGTGGGAAGTCGTGATTTATGAAATTATCTCTGGTCTCTACTCTCCCACTCCCTGCACTTCTCCCAACATTCAGGAGCTGGCACACAGTCCCTGCCTTTTTTTCATGTTACTCATCTACTATTCCTTTAACTGCTTGCATCAAAATGTTAGCCTTTGCTTTCTGCTTATCCTCAGATGTCTGGACAAATGCTTTTTGTGTGATCTGTAGAAGCTGGGTTATTCCCTGCTCATGCCAATTTTCTGTCTTTTGTAATTTTCTCTTAATGTCTGGGGCTGAGTTGGTAACAAAACCTGTTAGTACCAATTGTTCCCCTGCTGGGGATTCTATGTCGAGACCCCCATATTGTATATATATATGGTCCCAAAAATTGGTCTAACTGTTCAGCACATCCCTGGGGATCTTCTATCAGGGAGGTCAGTTCTTTCTTAAAGTTACACACTTCAGTACTGGTCAGGGGCACATTTACGAAACCGAGACCCTCTCCCATGGGAACTTCCCGCAGTGGTCTCATCCAATTGGTTTCTGGCTTATTAGGTCTGGGTTCCTGCTCCCTGGGAAATGAATCAAAGGGTTCTGCCCTTTCTTCCTGAAGAGTCTCACGCTGTTCTGAATTAAAGTTACCTCTCTCTCCTGCCAACAGAGGTGGTAATCGAGCGCTTTGTGAGCGAGTTACCATACCACTCCTATTCTCTTCTCTTTTCTCTAACTGTGGGGGAGGAGGGGAAGGTGCAGAAGGGTAGGTCATAGGAGGGGAAGGAAAGATAGGAGCCGGCATAGGAGGAACATAAGGTGGAGGGAGGGAATGTAGCACATCCCACCCCTGTGATTCAGGGACAAAAGGTTCCTCCTCTCTCTTATCCCTGAGTTCTTTCTCACTCAAAACCAGTTGTTCAATGGGTCCCTTGAGCCAGCAGGCTGCATATTCCCTGCTCTCAACATTGTCTCTCTCTGGTTTTGATTGAGCCAGATGTTCAAAGCTTGACACATCCATTCATCCTCAGATCCGAACTTTGGCCAGTACACGGAGCTCCCTTTAACCGGGCGTTTAACCCATTCAATACAACAATACCTGACCATTGTCAGTTTGTCTTTCCCACGGGTCCTTCCCATGCCCCACTCAGATAACATCAACCCAAGCGGGCTGTACGTAGCTATCTGGTGTTCACATCCTGAACCAGGACTCTCTTCCTTGCTACTCATAATTCCCATACTGATAGGCAAGTAAAATTACTCTTACCGAGTTCCAGTAGCAATGCTCTAGCGCGCTTCCTCCCGTCGTTTGTTCTCAATGCCTCTTCTCGGATATCACTCGCTTCTTCCACTGACCAGCCACCCGTCGCCCGTGAGTCCAGCTGAATCAGCCGGGGTGCACCTACTCTCGTCGTCGGGGCACTCTGTCAGTGGAGGGAGTGTGATCCCGGACGAGCCCCCATTTGTTAGAAATTAATGTACCTTTAAAGAAATTGCTCGAGACAAAAATTGAGAACAAAGAACATTTATTACAACAACAATGCAAAGTTGGGTGCTTCCCCTTACCCTGGGAATACACACACATACTGGGGCTCACCCAACTTTTATACAGTTGATTTCAGTGTAGGAATACCCTCCCCCTTACATTCTTCTGCCTCCTGCTGGAGAGGTTTGGCATTAGGCAATCCTGCCTGCCTACGTGCAATTTCAGTATACTTGGAGAACCAAGGGGGGGGGTATCCTGTCGGTGTCCCTTCATGTCATTGTCCTTATTCACACCTTCGTGATTCTCAGGGCTACAGTCTCTTGATATGCAGAGTTGACTCATTCTATCTAGGGTTGGCTAATTTCATATGTATAAATCTGTGTATGGTTAGCTAATTAGAAATGTATGACTTGGTACTTCTGTCCAAGGCTAGGAGACCCTTATCTGATCCAGACTACCTCAACTTCCTACATTCTATTGTACCTTACCATTCCTTATCTTAGTCCTATGGTCTTGTCACAAAGACTAGAAGATTCTTATGTTAATCGTGCTGACTCTGCTTTCCTGCATCCTAAGCCCCAAGCTTATCCTGTTTGAACTGGTTACAGCCATTTTACTGATGAACTTTAGTTTCTTCCATGTTCATAATTTTAGATCAATTTTCCCATCTCTCACAACGTGAACCATATAACCATATAACCCATTTATGGAGCGGAAACAGGCCATGTTGGCCTTTCGAGTCCGCACCAGTTCACTGATTTTGTGTGCCCTCTTCAGGCATTGGTCCCGGTAGATCTTCATTCAATAACGATGGACAAATTCACTGCAGGTGGAATTAGTCGTAGAAATGTTTGTGAAACATGCAGTTCAATACTTCATAGCTACTCTTCGAAAATTGAATATTCTGGTCCTTCCCCCATTTCACCCGCCACCTGGCCCCCCAACCCTGACATACCTCTAGAAGTCTGCATCCTCTTACACCTATTATTCATTTGTTTGATAAAAATCTGATAGGTATCTTAATTGTGCTGCTCTATAATAATTCTTAAAGTTTGGTAGTTGTAAGCCTCCTTGTTTGTCTTCTTCTTCTTTGGCTTAGCGGACGAAGATTTACGGAGGGGTAATGTCCACGTCAGCTGCAGGCTCGTTTGTGGCTGACAAGTCCGAGGCGGGACAGGCAGACACGGTTGCAGCGGTTGCAAGGGAAAATTGGTTGGTTGTGGTTGGGTTTTTCCTCCTTTGTCTTTTGACAGTGAGGTGGGCTCTGCGGTCTTCTTCAAAGGAGGTTGCTGCCCGCCGAACTGTGAGGTGCCAAGATGCACGGTTTGAGGTGATATCAGCCCATTGGTGGTGGTCAATGTGGCAGGCACCAAGAGCTTTCTTTAGGCAGTCCTTGTACCTCTTCTTTGGTGTACCTCTGTCTCGGTGGCCAGTGGAGAGCTCGCCATATAACACAATCTTGGGAAGGCGATGGTCGTCCATTCTGGAGATGTGACCTACCCAGCGCATGTGTTTTTATTTATATATATATATTTTAAAATATACACACAAACACACACATACACATGTACACACACATACACATGTACACACACATACACATGTACACACACATATATACACAAACACACACACAAACATAGGAATTGTGTACATTTGTGAAAAAAATGTGGTTTACCTTGTATTTCACAAACTAATAACAAGGATACAGGGCATGTAAGAGCCAAAATATGTGCACCTAGCTGGTTAGTCGGCGTTCCAGGTCTGTTGGCTGGGCACGGCCATCTTGATTCCTGTGTGCATGCGCAAGTCTTCATTTGGTGCACATGCAGTGAGTTCAAGTACTGGTGTTTGGTTGGCACATGCATGAGAGTTAAGAACCCTAACGATATTGTATTCATGCCCTTAACTCTTGCGCATGCCCCAACCGAACACCAGTACATGAACCATGCATGCGCCAATGGAAGACTTGCGCATGTGCACAAGAATCAAGATACCCAGGCCCAGCCTATGGACCCCAGCTAATAAGGGAATTACGCATCATTTGGCTCTTAAATGCCCTGTATCCCTTTATAGTTTGTCAAATACAACATAAACTGCGTACATTTTATATTTTTTCTACAAATTTTTGGTCGTTGAGCAGATGGACGCAAGTCGGATAGGTCACAAGTCAGGGAATACCTGTATATACATACACACATATACATACATACATACACATAGATGCATAAATACCAGGTATACCACGCTTTACAAAACTAGAGCGTTCCTACTGAACCTTTCATAAACTGAAATGGCATAAAGCAAAGAAGTGATTACTATTGATTTCTATGGGAAAATTTTTTGACTGTTGCCAGCTCCAAAAAGAAACCTACCAAATCATACCAAATAACACATCAAACCTAAAATAACTAACATTTATTAAAAGCAGGAATGATATTGATAAATACACAGCGTATAAAGTAGGAATAATGTATGCACAGTGTAGTTAGGCTGTGTAGTTCGGAGGTTGGGGTGGTGGGAAGTACAGAAGACTAGGATGTAGGAGAGAGAGGAAGAGCTCCTCGGGGTCCGTGCCTCTATAATGGCTCACATTTTTTCGTAAAAGTGAAAATCCTTTCATAAAAGTTAATTTGTGTAAAGCAGTATTCGTGAAGCAGCTTGAACTGCCTGGACGGGTAACAGGTATCAGAAGAGGGATGCAAGGAAGTGCCGAGGGTGCTGAAGGGTTCCTGACCGTGTGGAAGGTTCAGATTTGGAGCTCAGGTTGACAATGGTTTGGACTGGACTCTGTGGGGGCTGAGGACACTCACTGACACTAGGAGGACTCTCCTTTGTTTCTCTTTCTCTGACTTTGTCTGGCTGAAAGACTGTAAGAGGTGCTTAGGCAATTCCTGCCAGTGGCAAATCTATCTGCCTTGCAGCAGGCAAAAAGAAATTTCATGTAATAGTAATAAAACAATGACCTATGACAATAAATTGAATCTTGATATACACATATGTCCCTTTCACAATGTTTTCAGAGGTTTCAGGTTACCTTACAACCAATTCAGCTGAATATTCTGTAGTCACATAGGAAATAAGGCAGTCATTTTGTCGACAACATACTTTTAACAGATTGCAACATGACAATGACCAGATATAACGTTGATTAAAGAATAAATATTGGGGGACCGTATTCATTTATCTTCAATTAACTCCTATTAATACAATAGAATATTTTACAAAAAAATTCAAGAGGGTGGATAGACCATTGGTTAATATTTCATCCCAAACAAATCAACTCCAGAGAACACCAAATCCTAGTACTGCACTGGCTGCCATCTTGAATGATCTGTAGTCTTTGGAAATGGATTTGAATTCAGTCTTTTGACTCAGCAACAAATATGTCATTATCTGTGTCATTTTTTAAATGAATGATCTCCGGCTATCCATTCAAATATCAATCAAAACAGTTTATTCATATTTGCTCTCTAAAATCATTTCTAACAAGGAATTCAAAATCAAGAGGTGGAAATTAGCAGAAATTAAAAGACACCCAAGTACAATGATAGGGTTCCCTGCCATTGGCATAATATTTGCATTTAATCACCATTTTGCACAAGCTTTCTAAAAATAAAGCAATGTCAATTCTTGTTATTCACAAATCCTTACCATAGTGACCCCAATATGGCTGGGATATCAAGCATATTTTAATAATTATGCATACGCTTCCTCAACAGCTTGTTTCAAAAAGATGGGTCAAGACTCCATTCACAGAGATCAACATGATGCAGAGGAGAGGTGCAGGAACCAGAGCTCCAGGAAAATCAAAAGTAAAAGTGGATAAATACAGTCAGGAGAACTAAGAAAGTAACAAAAACAAAGCAACAGAAAAGCAATAGGTAAGAAACAAATTGGGAGGAAAGAAAAAAAACCCCACCCTCAAAGAATCATCAGCCTCGATGTTCCACAACGATCAGAAGCGGCAGCCTAGTGGTGGAGAAGATGGCGGGGGCTGTTTGAAGTCTCCAAGGAAAGAAGACCTGGGGGCGGAGTTTTGGCCCGCCACGGCAGATGACTCACCCGGACTGGTGATAGACAGTCACGATGGTGGCGGCAAAGGGACTCTCTTGTCAGTGGGCCCAGAAAAATAATACAAGCAGTACCACAGGAGCAACACTGCAGCGTGAGGCAAGTCCAACGAGTGGTGGGAGTGGCGCGCTGGCAGCAGCATCAATGTCGAGGATATCAGAGGTCCGGAGGAAGCTGTAGGCAATCCTGACCCCACGGTGATAGGCCAGGGAAAGAGCACGGGCAAGCGCTGTGGGAGCACTGCTTCCTGAAGCACAGGGTGATGCCTGTGAGCAGCAGAAACAGTGCACTGGCAGTACGAGTGATTCTGGCCCTGCATCGGAGGCACCAGAGAGCGGCATGGATGGCGCCGCAGTAGCGACACTGCCTGCAGTATGGGGTGAGCCCCGCACCAGCAGTACAGGTGATCCCACCCCCATCTCGGAGAGCAGCACAGATGGTGAGGAGGAGGTGAACCGGCGTGGTGGCTCAACGTTTTGAGCAGGTCGAGGGGAGAGGGAGGCCTCCGAGCCCTACATCAGACTTGATAGAGGCTGTGGTCAAGGCCAAGTTGGTTAAGTTGGAAGGAACACTTAATAATTCAAAGTCCATCAGCTAACAGATTAAAATCTATTTCGTGTGCATTTATTTATTCATTAACACTGTCAAATGTAACTTGAGGGAATGATATCGTAAATTGGAACAGAGATTATACAAAGAGTGCAATGTGTTTGATTTGTTTTCTCCCCACATGAGACATTTGCCTTTTGAACTGACACAATAAATCATTCAAGAAAAAGTCACCACATCCCAGTTACTTACTCATGTAGCGGAATGCTTCCTCAGCCTGGGTAGAAGAAAGCCCACTGGATGCATGGCCAGGATGCTCAGAGGTCTGCTCCCAGTCCTTGTTCTGAAAGAGATTGAGCGACTCTGCTCGTAGCTGATACTGGGGAAGCTGGTCTTCAATCAAGCTCACAAGCTCCACTTCAGGCAACTCCTCACTGCTGCACACATCTGGTAGCAGGTACAGAAAAATACTTCAGGGCCACCTTATCACAACTGTTCTGCACATTTCACAGAAAGGTATGCAGCAACCTTGTCCAGAGAAGGACCAATTTACTTGCACTTCTAATTCCATGCTCAAGATTTATCTCCTTTACATTAGAGAAACCAAACATAAGATTGCGGGGACGCTAAACAGAACATTGTTGTTCTGAAGTATAACCTCTCTGATCAGTTGGCTTCTGTCAGGGTACATTGCACCCCTTAGGGTTTCAATGTAAGAGATCAATAATTTCAAGTCTCTGGGTTTTCTTATTTGTCAAAACTGGTAGGTTCTGATCTCACCTGTAACATTCATTCAACATCTACTTGGTAAGAGTCTTTATCTTTATTAGTATATTATTAAGTACTGTATATTAGTACATCAGTTGTGGCCAGCACCACTCCTGAAGGTAAGTACACGACCATGACAGCTTTATCTGTAAACTTGGGGGAAGAAGGGTTAATTATGATAGTGGTATGGTTAGCGTCGCGTCTAGTGCCATGTTCTCACAATGCTCGCAAATGGGGTTCAAATTTAAAGGAAGGTGCGATGAGGGCCTGATTGGACACTCACGTGGACGTGAGTCATGTTGTCAGCACGAGGATGGTGCACCGAGGACCTGACCAGGACACTGCCGTGGAGGTGAGTCAGGTTGTCAGGGCATGGAAGGAGCACTGAGGACCTGACTGGGACACTGCCGTGGAGGTGAGTCAGGTTGTCAGCGTGAGGAAGGTGCACCGAGGAGCTGACTAGGATACTGGTGTGGAGAGGAGTCAGGGTGCACCAAGGGCCTGACTAGGATACCAGGATGAAGAGGTGGTTGATGGGAAAGTCACATAATTAACCCTTCTTCCCCCAAGTTTA
This sequence comes from Narcine bancroftii, assembly GCF_036971445.1. NCBI lineage: Eukaryota > Metazoa > Chordata > Chondrichthyes > Torpediniformes > Narcinidae > Narcine > Narcine bancroftii. The sequence goes on from NC_091472.1 coordinate 224,791,091, forward strand.
CAGATAAAGCTATCATGGTCGTGTACTTACCTTCAGGAAGATAGTCTTAGGTTACCTGATCAATATTGCTCGACAAGCTGGGTGGAGCAAAGCCAGACAAAATCTAATCCTGATTAGTGCAAAGAGATATGCTCTGGGAGATCTAATAAGGGCAAGACAAATGAATGGGAGCATTCCAGGAAGTGTTGGGCAACAGAAAGACCTTGAAGAATCACTAAAGGTGAAAGCACAGATTGATAAGGTGGTGAAGAAAGCCTATGGAATGCTGGCTTACATTAGCCAGGGCATAGAATAAAAAAGCATGGAGGTTATAGAACACCTTTATAAGCCCATAGCTGGAGTGCATTTCATTGTCGCTGCACCATATGTAGAACATGAATACTCGGGATAGGGTGTGGGTGTGAAGGAAATTGACCAAGATGCTGTCTTTTCTCTTATTACCCCACAACTTGATAAAGAGGAGAGGCCTCTCAGCCCAAATAGCCTGTGGCAGCTGTGTGCAACAGCAATCCAATCATTCCAATGGCCGTCTTCTCCCCTTAAAATTGTAAAATATTTTCTTTCAAGTATTTATTCAGTTCCTTTTCTGAATACCATGAACGAATATGTACTCAATGTCGCATTCCAATCACACGCTGCTTAAAACAGTTTGCTCCCCTCTGTATTGAGCCAATCATCTGCCTTCACACATTTGACCCTTCTGCCAATTAAAATACTGTATTGGACTGATCCAAAATGATTTCAGATCTCTTTATCAAATCTCATCTCAAAATTCAAAGGACATTAACTTCAGCTTCTCTAATTCGTCCAAATCATTCTTTCCTGAAATCAATCTCATAACTACGTTTGTACCTTTTACATTTTTTCACATCTTTCCTAAAATGTGATGTCCAAAACCAGAAGCAAAACTTTAATTGAGCCAACCCAGTTTTTTGTAATGGGTGGGGCAGTACAGTTGGTGTAGTGGTTAGTGCAACGCTTTTACAGTGCCAACAATCGCAACCGGGATTCAAATCCCACACTGTCTGTAAGGAGTTCGTACATTCTCCGCATGTCTGCATGGGTTTTCCCCAGGAATTCTGGTTTCCTCCCACAGTTCAAAATGTAATTGAATGTAAATTGGATGTCATGGACTCATGGGCTGAAATGGCCTGTTACCATGCTAAAGAACTAAATTTTAAAAGTTCCTTGCTCAAAGCCAATTTGTTTTTATATCATGGCCATGATTTTAAATGCCTTTTTGAAAACTATTTTCTCAACTTGCCTTGATACTTTTAACCATTTATGTACATCTTCTTCCAGATTGTTCCTGCAGCCTTTTATCTCATCTAGAATTCTTCTTGTGGGTCCTGAAATATATTTCTGCTTTTAACTGCCAACAGGTTTTACTAGGAGGGACCCCCTTTGATGAAAACAGATATTGCATCAAAAGTTGGTTCCGCTATCTTTTAGATTAATTTTAAAATGTCGGTTTCACTATTAATGACCTAAATAAACTTAGCATATCTCTTGCAAAGGCGATCTTCCTGTCCACCCAGCGACCATCAGCATGAAAAATGTCACTCATTGGGAGAGGGAAAACAGGCTAACACTACAGACATATGACACTAGATTTGCTCAGGGTTCAAAACTGGGCCCATGTTCCTAATAATCAAATAAAAATATGGGCAATATGTTGACTCGGGTTTTGATCTTTTCCTTCTTTAACTTCTACTTCTTAACTCGATAAGAGCTTTCTGGTCTCTTATATCAACATCAAGGCATGGGGAAAATCAGTAATTTCTTTCAACTTCAATCCAAAGCCAAAACTATTTTGCTGGGGGCTCAGATGCAACTACACTTTGAGAACCTTAACCTCTCAATCCACTCCTAAACCACCCATTTCTATTTTGGCATCATTGTCCATGACAATCCAGTATGGTACTTGTTCCACTCATAATTCTGTCCTTCATCATTCACCAACAACACAAATCATTCACTGCCAAATCCTCCACCCCCAACAAATTTCCCTTTGTTAAATTTCAATTTTTTTTTAATATCAATCACTTTGTCTCTTGCTCCAATCCCATCCCAATCCTTGGTCCTTCCCTTATTTTTGTAAACTTCTCCATGTCTCAGTATCCAGTTAGCATTTGAATCCGAAAACACTTCCACAACTTGCGTGTACCTCACTCAGTTCTAGATTCCAGAATTTTTTTCCCCCCCAAAACCCTCTTTTGCTGCCTCTCCCATCTCCCAAAGACAAAATGACCTCATCACTGATTATCTCTGCTCACTCTAATCCTTGTCTCAATTGTCTGTTAGTGGGTAGTGCAGAAAATTAAAAGCATTTTATAGCCAAAGGCTTTATCCGAAAAGTACACCATCCCTTAATTTCAGGCTTAAAACAGCAAGCAAAAAAGTGAAAAAAAAACAATGGCATGCCTCACTGGTGCTCAGACCTTTCAGCTGAACACTGAAGTCAGTAGTTATTCCAAGTTTAGTAATTTACAATTAGACACAGGTTTCACACTACATTTAAAGGGAAACAAAAATAATTTTCTCTAAATTAAGAATTAAGATTCGGTTCTTACCAGTGATGGTCCCCGTCTCTTTTTGATCAACATTCATGGGGTTATTTTCTGGCATTACTTATCCACAGACATCCTGGAAAATTTCCTCTTGCAAATTCCCCTGCCATCCAAATAGGTTGAATAAAACAGGCGAGATGATTCAAAGCTGGAGAAGGGCTATGCATACCATCCCATACGATCCTTAGTACTAGTGAGTGGATTTAAAGTCTGCTTTCGATCACATCTCATTCAGTTAAGATGAAGTGAAGAAAACTATGAAAAGCTGGGCTGGCAACTTGCAAAAAAAATCAAATGGAGAGAGAATGGTCATGATGCTCCATCTTCAAATGCAACCTGCAGCAAACCAGAAAGAAATCACACTTAGCACAAATCTATTGAAGTCCCCTGGTAACAACACTGTTAGCTCAGGAGCTTCTTCAATTAATCTTGTACATTTGCAAGTGGATAACATCAAGAGATCAAAAGGAACTTTTTCTTTTGTAACTGGGTGACACGGTTAGCGCAATGCTGTAATAGTGCCAGTGATCGGGGCCAGGGTTTGAAGCCCGCGCTGTTTGTAAGGAGTTTGTATGTTTTCCCTGTGTCTGTGTGGGTTTTCCCTGAGGGCTCCAGCTTCCTCCCACCGTTCAAAAAAAAAGAAAGGTGTGTAGGTCAATTGGGTGTAATTGGGCTGCACAGGCTCGTGGGCTGAAATGGCCTGTACCCTTGCTAAATGGTTAAATTTTTTTAATAATAAATATTTCACCACACAATTACATTCAGGAATAAATGATCCAGCAAAAGCAGTAAAGTGGCAGAGGACAAGCGAAGTTTTTGGCTTTACACTGAGGCAATGATTATACAGAATGCAAAGCTAAACTGTTGTTTTAACATGAAGTATATGAGAAAATCTGCAGATGTTGAGGTTTAGTCCAGTGTACAAAAGTGCTGGAAAAACTCAGCAGATAACACACATCCATAGGGAGTAAAAGACAGTCAACATTTTGGGCCAGGGCTAAGTTAGCCCTGTCAATAAAGGGTAAAATCACTACATTCGTGAAAAATGAGCTTAACTCAAAAGTTCAAGATGTAGAATCAAATTCAAGATTCTTTTATTGTCATCTTTATTGTCAGCACAGAAAATGTATTACATGAAATTGCCTTCTGCCTTTAGCATCACCTGATGCCCCTTAAGTACGAGAAAGAGAAGCAAAAGAGAGTCCCAAGGGAAAGAACTCATCACTGGCAACAGAGATAATAACTAAGGTCAAAAGGCAGTTGAAAGGGATTAGGAAAAGAGATACAAAGAAGAATGATATATATTGCAGACATTTAATGAGGATTCAGATCTTTCAACAAAGATATTTTACATTGAGGTATGGTTACAATATTTACCAATGATGCTGGTTTTTGCTGAAAAGCCCAAAATGTGCACATTCACATAAAAATCAAAGACCTTCTCAACAAGACGAACAATGAGGCCATCCTTGCTGAATTTGCTTTATTTGACTATTTTTAGGTTTGACAGTGCTTTGGCCATTATAAAATTATTCTATAATAATTGGATAGCACAATTGGCGTAGCGGTTAGCACAAAACCTTTATAGCGATCAGCGATGGGACCAGGGTTTGAATCTTGTGCTGTCTGTAAGGAGTTCGTACAAAATGTACTGCATGCCTTTTCCCCCGGGGGCTCCGGTTTCGTCCCAATGTTTGAAACGTACCGGGGGTATAGGTTAATTGGATGTAAATTGGGCAACATGGACTCGTGGACCAAAATGGCCTGTTACCATGCTGTATGTCTAAATTGAAAAAAAAACAATAAAATTGACACATGTACCAGGCACTTATCCTCTGGATTAGCATCGATAGCTGCTAAAATATCAAATATGAAAGAAAGTTCACCCTCACTCCCAGAACCTCCATCCTCTTGTGTACAAGCTGGCAGTAAACAGGAAATAAGACAGAGACTACAGGCTTTCCTCTACTTACGATGGGGTTACATTCCAGCAAACCCATCCTAAGTGAAAAAGAATAGGTACTGTACAGTACCTGGTTTTGGTGGCGCTGCTATCAATTGATAACAATTATTAAGTTGTACCGATACGCACCATTAACGTACACAGTTGAAAGCACACTGGGCCCGAAGAATGTTTATTGAACTAAAGTTAATTGCTGGATGGTGAGGATGCTAAAGTGACAGGGTCATAATTTCTCTCTTCTGATGATGCTCGAAAACAGCTCATCGAATGCACTACGTCATCGACACTTGTTGATGGTTTAACAGGCGTAGTCTTCGTTCACGAAACTGCATGCATGGTTGTGTCTCACTGCCAAAGCCCAGCATTGTGAGAGAGTTATCATACCACATATTGCATTCTTGGGAACAGACTGAAATTCAAAATTCAAAGTATGGATTCTACCAAATGCATATCGCTTTCGTGCCATTGTAACTTCAAAAAATCATAAATTGAACCATTGTAAGTAGAAGAGCAGCTGTATTTTGCAAGTCAATTTTAGAATGAAGTATCTTTTTAAACAACTTCAGTGAGCCAGTGAAACCACAAGTAAGGATCAAAACTCTAGCAGGTGAAATTCGCTGTTCAACACTTGCGGAGGATATATTTATAACACCAGTTGTGTGTGCAAATTCAATCCAACTCACAGCAGTGGCTGATGGAAGAGTTAATGATTTTTATTCTGGCTGCTCATATTGTGGTTAAGCAGCTGGACCTTGACAGCAACTTCAAGTTCATTTTTGCTGGTTCCCTGACTTCATTTCCTGACCCACCTACATCATTGCAACATTAAAACAAAACAGGAAAATGCTCTCAATGTTAATCACATTCAGAGGCTGAACAATTCTATCTTAAAATAATTTTAAAACTCTCACCATTTGGCAGGCAGTTAGCATAGCCATTAGCGCAATGCTGTTACAGCAGCAGTGACTGGGGTTCGAATCCAGCGCTGTCTGCATGGAGTTTATATGTTCTCCCCGTGTCTGTGTGGGTTTCCTTGGTGCAACAGTTTCCTCTCACCCTTCAAAATACACTGAGGTTGTAGGTTAATTGGGTGGCATAGGACTTTTACCATGTTGTGTATCTTAATTTTTTTTAAAAAAGGACTTTGAAAGCAATATTCTGTGATGATAATCAGGAGGAAATCAGTTGAACACAATGCAGTCCTCATCGTGGGGTCAATTGTAGAGAGGGTCAAGAACTTCAAATTCCTGGGTGTCAACATCTCCAAAGATCTGAATTATTCAGTCCTACAGATACTGTCAAATAAATTTAGTCCATCTATGACACAGTAGCAACAACTGATTTTCTAATTCTTCATTCCATCTGGGTTGTTGGAAGATCTTGCACAAACTCTTCTGCTTATACAAAACTCGAAAAGAACTTATTTTCATCTCCAGGAAAGAAAATCTTCAAGGTTGCAGGATGATGTAATACAAATCGTTATCTGGGTTAAATTCTCTTCTTTTTAATAAATCTACATTTATTACATTTTATCTACATAAAACAAAATTTTACCCCCTTCATACTGAAGCGATTGTTTCCTTGCTGTTGCCTCTTTTGCCATCAGAGTCAAGATCTATCTTGATATCAAAGAAATTTAATTAGCACAGAACATGGTTTCTGATTTGGAAATGGTTTTCCTCTGAGGGCTCATCCATCTCAGTAGGGTGTTCAAAATTCTCTTGTCCCAACACTTCAGCAATCTATTTCATAAAAAAGCCAATTGAATCTTGCTCCTCCACTCCTTCTTTAAGACCCACTAATTTAATATTATTTCTTCTACTAAAATGTTCCAGTATATCTACTTTCTGCTGAAGCATTTGATTTTCCATAGTTAAAACAGTGATAGTGTCTTCCACTTTATCATCAACATGCTGCATTTCTTCCTGCATTTTCTTCATTTTCCCATTTCACATCTAATTTTCTCTTCATTTTATTAACTGAATCAGACTTTATTTATTTCCCCTTCCATTTCCCTTTTCATTCCATGAAATTCTCTTAATAATGATTTAACATTGGTTATATCTTTTACTTTTAAAAGTCTTAACTTCTTTCAGAACCTCCTCTTCTTGTTGCTGGTCTTCCTCTTCGCTGCTAATCCCTTGCGAGCTCGACTCTTCCTCTTCAGATGGCATCACTGAAGGCCCCAGCTTTTCGTACATGTGCAATTCACTTCCAAGTTCTTACCCGACGCCATCTCTCCATTGCTGCGGGAGAGCGATGTCGGCAGATGCACCCTCTGCAGGTTCACTCACCCAGGGAGCAGCTTGAACGCTAGCTCCCTCCTTCAAGCTTCCTGTAGGCCTCTGATCTCTTCTCGTCTTCTCTTCACGTTGGGCTCCAGGTTGGACTGCAGCAGTTTTTTCTTTCTTCGGAGGAATTTTTAAAATGTCGTTTCAGTGTTTAAATGTGCTTCAAAAAGTTTAATTAATGTAAAATGTTACTTATTTAGTACTTTCTTTATTAGTTTACCAGGAGGGTCAGGTTCTTACGTCCTAACCCTGTGACAGCATGCAATGTCCCCTGAACAGTTTCTTTCCAACAGCTATCAGGCTCTTGTACCTCCCCTTGTTGCACTAATCAGAGACCACTCCAACACGACAAACTCTGCACTATTGCGAAAGCATTGGGTTTTTTTGTGTTAGGATAACTAAATATTTATTAGCTATCTATTTTTTGTATTTACCACCTCTTTTTAATTCATTTAAGTATACTATTGAAGTTTTTGCAGTTTTTTTTTAAACGAAGTATCTGTTCAGCTGAAGCAAGAAGTTTGGTGCAGACGTACATCGTACAATGTATATGAAAATAATGTCAATATCATTAGAGCATAAATGAGTGCATGAATATTTTTGATCCACCATAAATAAATGATATTTACCAAGTTATATAAAAATTGGAACAGTAACAGATGGGAATGAAATAGAACAGAGTTTTGTTTTGGTGCAGTTTACATTTTGTCGATTTGAAATATACTTCTCACCATCCAGTTAACAATGACAAAATCAAAGCTGGAGGACATTCAATATATCATGCCTGTGCCAGTTCTTTGAAAGCTGTCTATTTACTGCAGTCCCATTCCTTGCTCTGCAAACTTCTCCTTTTCAAGTTTATATTCAAATTAACTTTGTTCATTAAAGAATGCACATTTTGGTTAACTCAATGCAATTCATGATGTCACATTGATAGACTGGAGCAAATTTAAATCTGAAATAAAGAACTTGCAGTTTTTATAGTTTGTAATTTTTATAGAACTTCCATATATTACATAGAAAGAATTTCTATAACAATTTTTATGAGATGGGGGAACAGGTAAAAAATACAGAAAATACTATCTTGTCATGTTCTGATTTGCTCCTAGCTTCAACCCTTCTGTGCCAATTCCACATCACTCGTCATTAATGAAGTTGTCCCCAGGGCCTACTGCGGGTCGGTGGTGAGTTTGGAGCAGGCAATAGAGTGAGAGAGTAGAAGAGTGTTAGGAGCTTAGGCAGTATCAGGTAGAGTAGGTTTACAGGTGTTAATTTGAGGACTAGAGGTATGAGTGTAAGGCTAGTTTTCTGTGCATTGTGTCAGATGTGGGAGGTCCTGGAGTTTCCCAGCCTCCCATACAGCCATATCTGCACCCAGTGTGTTAAGCTGCAGCTCTTAAGGGACCCCATTAGGGAACTGGAGTTTCAGCTCAATGACCTTCATCTGGTCAGGGAGAGTGAGGAGGTGGTAGAGAGGAGTTACGGACAGGTGGTCACACCAGGGCCACGGGAGACAGACATGTGGCAACAGTCAGAGGGGGAAGGGGAAGAGATAGGGACTAGAGAGTACCCCTGTGGGTGTGCCCCTTGACAATGAGTACTCCTGTTTGAGAACTGTTGGGGGGGTACAGCCTACCTAGGGGAAGCAAAAATGGCAGTGCCTCTGGCATAGAGTCTGGTCGTATGGCTCAGAAGGGTAGGGAAAGGAAGAGGAGGGCGATAGTGATAGGGTACTCTATAGTTAGGAGGTCAGACAAGCAATTCGGTGGATGAAGAAAGGAAGCTCAGATAGGGGTTTGCCTCCCAGGTTCCAGGGTCCGGGATGTTTCAGATCGTATCTGGGAGATGGGGGAGGGAGATATTCTGCAGTGGGAGGAAGAACAGCCAGAGGTCATGGTACATATTGGTACCAGTGACATAGGTAGGAAAAGAGAAGACATCCTGAAAAAAGATTTTATGGAGTTGAGAAGCAGGACCACAAAGGTAGTAATCTCGGGATTTCTGCCTGTGCCAAGAGACAGTGAGCATAGGAATAGAATGAAGTGGAGGATAAATGCATGGCTGAAGGATTGGAGCAGGGGTCAGGGATTCAGATTTCTGAACCATTGGGACTTCTTTTGGGGCAGGCGGGACCGGTACAAAAAGCACTTGAATCCCAGGGGGACCAATATCCTGGCAGGAAGGTTTATTAAGGGGACTGGGGAGAGTTTAAACTAGAATTGTTGGGGGGGTGGGAATCGAACTGAAGAGACTGGGGAAGAGAAAAAGCCTAGAGACAGAATGTGAGGGAGGATAGACGATAACAGAAAAGGGAAGTGCTCAGATGGATGGCTTGAAATGTGTCCATTTTAACATGAGTTTTGTTAACTAAGAGGATGAGCTTGGAGCTATGATGTGGTGGCCATTATGGAGACTTGGATGGCTCAGGGACAGGATTGGTTACTTCAAGTGCTGGTTTTTAGAGGTTTCAGAAAGGACAGAGAATGAGGCAATAGAGGTGATGGCTTGACATGCATCATGGCTTTAGCGATATCTCCTTTGATATGGTTGAATGCCGCCTGGGCTTCTGCCGATAAGGGGAAGCTTGTGGACCTTACTAAGGGGTAGGCTTTAATCGGCATAATTGGGCACCCACTGGGCATAGTAAGAAAAGAACCCCAGGCACTGTTTCAGCGCCTTGACGTTGTGTGGTATTGGGAACTCCATAAGGGGACGCATGCGGTCAGGGTCGGGGCAATGACACCATGTGCCACGACGTAGCCAAGGAGGGCCAGGTGAGTGGTACTAAGCACACACTTCTCCTTGTTATAAGTCAGATTCAGGGACTTGACTGTGTTGAGAAATTTCACTAGGTTTGCATCGTGGTCCTGTTGGTCATGGCCACTGATGGTGACATTGTCAAGACAGGGGAACGTTGCTGTCAGTTTATGCCTGTCTACCATCCTATCCATTGCCCTTTGGAACACTTAGACTCCATTGGTGACTCCAAAGACTCCCTGAGGAAGTGATAAAAGCTGCCATCTGCTTCGAAGACAGTGTATTTGCAGTCCCCTGGGCGAAGGGGGAGTTGCTGGTATGGCGATTTCAGGTCAATTGTGGAGTACACTTTGTACTTGAATCCCAGGGGATTCAATCCTATTGATCATAGCGGCTCTCGGGGGAGGGGGGTTAAGCATCTAGCTGGGTGAAGCGGTTGACTGCCTGGCTGTAATCTATCACCATACAGGGTTTGCTTCCGCCCCCTGACCACCACAATCTGGGCTCGCCATGGGCTTGAACTGTGAGTTATGATCCTCTCTGTCAAGAGTCACTGCACCTCAAACTTTATAAATGCCCAATCCTCAGCGCTATAGCATCTGCTTTTCGTTGCGATGGGCTGGCAGTCCGGGGTCAGGTTCTCGGGTGGAGAGGCCAGAAGCAGGGGCCAGCTGTTGGGGGGAGGGGGTTCTGTGTTGTGAGTTATGGGTGGTTGCAGTCCTCTGAACACCGTCATTACACTCTTAAACTAGTTCTGGAAGTTGAGGCCCAGGAGTATCGGCGCACAGAGATGTGGCATCACAAGTAAATGAAAGTTATCATAGCATTCACCCTCTCCCCTCCCCAACCGTTAATTACACTACACAGTACCCCCGGATCTCCACAAATTGGTCCTTTAAGGCCATAGAGAAGGTGTCGCTCGTGGATCTGACAGAGAGAGAGAGTTTCTCGGCAGTGTCCAGGTGGATAAAGCTCTCTGTGCTCCCACTGTCGAACAGGCAGCTCATCCTTTTTCCATTTACCTTGATCTCCATCATTGAGTGGGCGATCGGATGAGGTCTGCTCTGGTTCAGAGTCACAGAAGTCAGGATTGGGTCGTTGTCATTGCTGTCGAAGGGGAGGCCTGACCAGTAAGATGGCAGCCTCCATGTTGACCACGTTTTCGCATGGAGGAAGAAGGAGGATGTGACGTCGACTGGGTGGCAGAAGGTAGAGATGACATCACCCAGGAAGGCGGAGGAGACGCTGGGTAAGATGGCGACGAATGCAGTCAAGCCATTTGGGACCGGACGTGATGTCAGCGACATGCTGCTCACTCAGGAAGGTTTGGACGACTTACAGACAAGTTGGTAATGCCCTTCTTTCCACACCCAGAGCAGGTCGCCTCCAACTGGCCGCAGTAGTGGCAATCACGGTGGTGGCAGCAGTGGGGTCGTGACTCGCTATTGTGGAGGCCGTCTGTGACGCTGGCTCCCAACATGGCGGCGCTTGCGGTCCACATGTGGAGGCCCCGTTCTTACCAGCGATCTCGTCAGCGTTGCCTTGGGCTGAGTCAAGTGTCCTGGAAAGCTGGAAGGCTCTCTTCAGGGACAGCTTGTCCTCCTCGAGCAGTCGCTGACAAATGCAGTCAGACTTCACTCCAGCCACGCAGGCATCTTGGACCAGCTCCTCCACACACTATGCTATGGGCACGGGGACTGTAGCAGTGCCTCAGCAGTCTCTCCCCATAGCACTTGAAGGAACTAGTCCATGGACTCACCAGGTTGCTGTCTCCTCGAGGCCAGTACATACGGAGTACACTTAGTTCACCCGGGGTCAGTAGAGATTGTGGAACTCAGGCATGGCCTCTGGGTAAGTCGTGCAGCTCCAGATGCCAGGTATGCTCAGTGGCCCACTCTAGCTTGCAGGGCCTTGAATTTCTTCTCGTCAGAGTCTACCAGGCCCACTGTGACTTCGAGGAAGTTTGTGATTGTGCTGCTCGTACCGTTCAGCAGCTTCAGGCGTCTGTGGATCGATTTCGAGTCTGTCAGGTCTCAGCAGCTTGTCCATCCCGTGTGGAAAATTAATGTGTATTAAAGTGATCTGCACTATCAATGACTCCAAAGACTGAGTGAGGAACAATCGGCTTTAATACACATTAGATTTCAGCTGGCCCAACTCCATGTGCTCGAATGAATGGAAGGGGGCAGGGAGGTCGGCCTTTATGGCCAGGTCACAGGGGTGAAGTCATCAGTGGGCGGGACAGCCACTCGTGTTCAGAGCAGCAGCAGTATATACATATATACATATCACTACATACAGCAAGGGGTTTAGATGGGTTGAAGTTTGTTAGGTGTATTCAGGAAGGTTTCTTGACACAATATGTAGATAAGCCTACAAGAGGAGAGACTGTACTTGATTTGGTATTGGGAAATGAATCTGGTCAGGTCTCAGATATCTCAGTAGGAGAGCAATTTGGAGTAGTGGTCATAATTCTATTTCCTTTACAAATAGCATTGGAGAGAGATAGGAACACACAAGTTAGAAAAATGTTTAATTGGAGTAAGGAGAATTATGAGGCCATTAGGCAGGAAATTGGAAGCTTAAATTGGGTACATGTTCTCAGGGAAAAGTATGGAAGAAATGTGCCAAATGTTATGGGGATATTTGTGTGAAGTTCTTCGAAGGTACGCTCCAATGAGACAGGGAAGTTATTATAAGGTACAGAAACCATGGTGTACAAAGGCTGTATAAACTCTAGTCGAAAAAAAAGCTTACAAAAAGTTTAGAGAGCTAGGTAATATTAGAGATCTAGAAGATTAAAAGGCTAACTGGAAGGAGCTTTAAATGGAAATTAGGAGAGCCAGAAGGGGCCAATGAGAAGGCCTTGTCGGGCAGGATTAAGGAAAACTCCAAGGCATTCTACAAGTATGTGAAGAGCAAGAGGATAAGATGTGAAAGAATAGGACCCATCGAGTTTGACAGTGGGAAAGTGTGTATGGAACCGGAGGAAACCGCCAAAGTACTTAATGAATTCTTTACTTCAGTATTCACTTTGGAAAAGGATGTTGGTGATTGCAGTGATGACCTGCAGAAGACTGAAAAGCTTGAGCATGTAGATATTAAGAGAAAGGATGTGCTGGAGTTTTTGGAAAGTTGGATAAGTCATCGGGAACAGATGAGATGTACCCCCAGGTTACTATGGGAGGCGAGGCAGGAGATTACTGAACTTCTGGCAATGATCTTTGATTCATTAATGGGGATGGGAGAGGTACCAGAGGATTGATGGGTTGCAGATGTTGTTCCTTTATTAAAGAAAGGGAGGAGATAGCCCAGGAAATTATGGACCAGTGAGTCTTAATTCATTGGTTGGTAAATTGATGGAGAAGATTCTGAGAACCAAGATTTATTAATATTTGGAGAGGTATAATATGATTAGGAATAGTCAAAATGGTTTTGTCAAGGCCAGGTTGTGCTTTATGAACCTGATGGAATTTTTTGAGGATGTGACTAAACACATTGATGAAGGAAGAGCAGTAGATGTAGTGTATATAGATTTCAGCAAGGTATTTGATAAGGTGCCCCATGCAAGGCTTATTGAAAAAGAAAGGAGGTATGGGATCCAAGAGGACATTGCTTTGTGGATCCAGAAGGCAGAGTGGTTGTAGATGGGTCATATTCTGCATGGAGGATGGTGAATAGTGGTGTTCCTCAGACACCAATTCTGGGACCCTGACTCTTCATTATTTTTATAAATTGACCTGGATGAGGAAATGGAGGGATGGGTTAGTAAGTTTGCTGAAGTCACAAAGATTGAGGATGTTGTGGATAGTGTGGAGGGCTGTCAGAGGTTACAGAGGGACATTGATAGGATGCAAAACTGGGCTGAGAAGTGGCAGATGGAATTCAACCCAGATAAATGTGAAGAGGTTCATTTTGCTGGGTCAAATATGATGGTAGAATATAGTATTAATGGTAAAATTCTTAGCAGTGTGGAGGATCAGAGATATCTTGGGGTCTGAGTCCATAGGACACTCAAAGCAGCTGTGCAGGTTGATTTTGTGGTTATGAAGGCGTATTGGCCTTCGTTAATCGTGGAACGGAACTTAGGAGCTGAGAGCACCACCTGGATGCTGGTCAGACCCCTCTTGGAGTACTGTGCACAATTCTGGACACCTCACTACCGGAAGGACGTGGAAGCCATAGAAAGGGTGCAGAGGAGATTTACAAGGATGTAAACTCGGCCTTTTCTCCTTGGAGCGCTGGAAGATGAGCAGTAACCTGAGAGAGGTGTTTAAGATAATGAGGGGCATTGATCGTGTAGATAGTCAGAGGGTTTTTCCCAGGGCTAAAATGGTTGCCACAAGAGGACATGAGAAGCTGCAGAGGCGATGTCTGGGGTAAGTTTTTTTTATTATTAACACAGAGAGGCTGCCAGCAAAGGTACTGGATACGGATAAGTCAGGATCCTTTAAGAGACTTTTGGATAGGACATGGATTTTGAAAAAATAGAAATTACTAGGCTTTCCATAGGCCTCTAAGTTAGGCCTCATTCAGCACAACTTTGTGGGCCGAAGGGCCTGTCTACTATGTTTCTAATAAAGTCCCATTATGCAACATCTTTCTATTTAAATAAGTCTGCCTTTTGATGTTTCTTACTTTTCTCTTTGGCTTGGCTTCGCGGACGAAGATTTATGGAGGGGGTAAAAGTCCACGTCAGCTGCAGGCTCGTTTGTGGCTGACAAGTCCGATGCGGGACAGGCAGACACGGTTGCAGCGGCTGCAGGGGAAAATTGGTTGGTTGGGGTTGGGTGTTGGGTTTTTTCTCCTTTGCCTTTTGTCAGTGAGGTGTGCTCTGCGGTCTTCTTCAAAGGAGGTTGCTGCCCGCCAAACTGTGAGGCGCCAAGATGCACGGTTTGAGGCGATATCAGCCCACTGGCGGTGGTCAATGTGGCAGGCACCAAGAGATTTCTTTAGGCAGTCCTTGTACCTTTTCTTTGGTGCACCTCTGTCACGGTGGCCAGTGGAGAGCTCGCCATATAACACGATCTTGGGAAGGCGATGGTCCTCCATTCTGGAGACGTGACCCACCCAGTGCAGCTGGATCTTCAGCAGCGTGGACTCGATGTTTCTTACTAAACTGTACGATTTCACACTTTTCTACATGAAACTCTATTTGCCAAGTTTTTGCCAAATCACTTAACATCCAATTCTTGCTGCATAGTTCGAACACGCTCATTGCAATGTATCTTCTCACCTATTTTCATGTCATTAGCAAACCTGGACACTAAAGTTTGCACTGTCCCAGTCGATAGCAATTAAGGGTCAAGAACTAATCCTTGCAATGGCATCTTTCCAGACAGAGGACAACCCATTTGCTCAACAGCGGTTTCTATGTGATAAGCAGTCTCCAAGTTAACACATTTCCCCCAATCTCAGAGCCCTAAGGCATGCACCAAGATGCTTTAACATAGCATCTTTTCATATACCCTCTGGAAATCCAAATGCACCCGATCTACAGGTTCTCTTCCATCAACGCTGGTTGTTATGACCTCAAAGAACCTAGAAGTTTCATCAAATATAATTTTCCTTTCATATGAGGAGGTTTAATAGCATTAAGCTTCGCTAAGTGGCAAGCTATTTCTTCCTTGATTACAGACTTCAATATAAAGTTAGCATATTGGTTAACACAATGCTGTTACAGTGCCAACAATTGGGACTTGGGTTCGAATCCCACCCTGTCTGTAAGGAGTTGGTACCATCTCCCCGTGTCTGCGTGGGTTTTCCCTGGCAGCTCTGGTTTCCTCCCACTGTTCGAAACGTACAAGGGGTTGCTGATTAATTGGGTGTAATTGGGCAGCATGGGCTCATGGGCCAAAATGGCCTTTTATCGTGCTGTGTGCCTCAATTTAAAATTTAAATTTAAACTACAGATGTTAAAATAATTGGGCTAAAGTTTCCTGCTTTGTGCCTCCCTCACTTCTTGAATAAAGGCATCACATCTGCAGTTTTCCAATCCACCTGTACCCTCCTCACTGGGACTCCGAGGTTTGCAAAATGTAATCTAATGGCACTCTTGCAGCATCTGAATTCTATTAATGCCAAATTCTCTGCATGCTGAGAGGACCTAATTATAATATATCCCATCAACTTCAAGACCCAAATTACAACAAGCAATCAACTGAAGTAAAAAGTACCAAGAGTTTATAGGAATGTAGAGAAAGTTTGATGCCTTCAGTTTTAACAGTGTGAGGAAAGCCTGATCATCCTTTCCTTTCCAATAATTTTCTGTATACATCTTGCTGCACTGCCTTTGGTCCCAAGCAAAGTCAGAGCTAAATATAGTCAGATGCCTCACATGAACAGAGATTGCGCAAGTCTAGCTGCAGTAACTAATAACTGCAGGAAAGTCTTTCACCTGTTCCCCAAGAACTTTAAAGATTTAGTTCGTCTTTTATTGAAAAATCCCAACCATTCATTTCAATTCTGGAAATCAAAACTGGTCAGGAAGCAAATGTCAGTGTCAGTTTACAAACCCTAAAATTGGGGTTCCCAACCTGGGGTACATGTACCCCCAGTGGTACATTTGGACTTTTCAGGGGGTACATTGGGTCTGAGAGAATAACCACTACTGTACAATACATGGTGTTGTAATCTGCAGTCAGATTGCACAATGTCGTGTTTTTTTTTTATCCTTAATTTTTAGGAGTACACGGGAACCCATAAAAATGCCCAAGGGGTACAGAGGAACAAAAAGGTTGGGAACCCCTGCCCTAAAACATCCCAAAATGTGAGCAGGACAGTTCAAAATCTAAAAGATCTTAAAACTATACAGGATCTAGTTCTAGTAAGACTCTCAAATAAGTCAATGGTTTGGATTCAAGGATGGTTTTAGCAGAAAAGATTAAGGAGAATCCTAACAGATTATAAAGTATAATAAGAGCAAAAATGTAGCCAAGGGAAGAATAGGGCTCCTTAAATATCAACAAACTCGTCTATGTGTGGACACAAGAGATGGGCGAAAATCTAAACAACTATTTTCAAACTCTAAAATTACATTAAAACTCTGATCATTTGTTAACTGACTATTCAGAAATCCTGATGGTTCAGTGTTAAGATAATGATCTCACCAGGCACCAGTTTCTACTCTCCCTTTAAATTTATTGGGTTTATTGGAAAATGTGTACTATATATCTAAAATAACGTGAATTACAACACTGTTGAGCTATTTATAGTAACAATATCAACAGTGTGGAACATCAGCCAGTTCAGCACCAAAGTTGCAAGTGTGTCAAATTATCAGTTTCACTGTATTAATTGGTAATTGCATTAAATTGTATAGGCTATAAACACTTTTGAATGAAATACTAGCTGTGTGCTTTAATTAAAGACAAATTTATACATCTGAACAAGCAAAATATCAACCAGAATGCTTTGAACAAAAAAATCTGAAACAAAAGTCATACTGAATACAGTGAAGCTGACTATTGTAAATACTATCAATGTGACAGAGGCCTATAACCAGTTTGCACTGGTGAACATATCGGCACCGTAGATTGTCTATGGCCACAAATCCTAATTTCAACAATTTTCTGCATTTCCTACTAACAGTACTTTCCTATCATTTTCAGTCTCTATCTTAACTACAACTCCAATTATCCAAAATTGGATTCTCCAAAATGTTCATTTATCCAAAATTTTTTTTTAAATTTAGACAAATGAGGATACCTGAAACAAATCCCCATTTATCCAAAAATTTTTTTGAGCCGAACTGACTGGGGACCTCGGGCTGCTGACGGCAGAGCGCAGGCCTCAGTGGGGAAGTGTCCGTGATCAGCAGCAGGTACCATTTTTTTTTTGCTGAGAATTAAACATTATTTTAATGCTTAAAGCCTTCCCTTCTATATCCGACATAGCCCCGTCCTGACCATTTCAGATAATTAGTTGTACTGTATTACAAACCAGTATTGAGGCTCTGTAAGGTATTTAAAATATTATTTAAAAATGAAAAATGTTTACTTCCCATCTGAGAAAACTTTGTAACTGGTTCTTCAGCGTCAATAATGATGCTCAAAACCAGTGATCCTCTGGAATTGCAGACAGCTGACTTTATAAATACTGACTGACTGATTATCAAACCACTGGGGGGTGGGGGGTGGGGTGAACAACCTACCGAGGTCAACTACAGTCAGTCAGCTCCACACACAAAAACATCCAGGACACAAATTAGTTTTCTGACACATCCTTCTGACAACTTTGTTTTTTATATTTTCACACAAGCTTGTACAGCCATATGAAATTGTTAGTGCCATCCTGGCAGCTCGTATTCAAATTTACATACACTCCATTCTCATTATTGACTGCATACACAAGCTCACATCTTTTACAGCCTCCCTCCCCACCCCAACCCACATCAAACACAGTTCATTCAGACTTCGACCAACAACAGAAAACTTTACACCAGGGTAATAAATAATAATGAGGGAACAGGGATTGTTGCTGCTCCGTGGGCGGCCAATCATATATTCCTGTCCTTCCTTGATCAGGATTAGTGCGAGGGAGAGGACGCCATGGGAGGGACCGGGGCAATCAACCACTGTCATATGCCTATGTGGCGCATGTATGGCTGCCAAATCCTTCAGAAAGTGTCATATTGGCTTCTCAAATTATAAGTTACTTTCTCCAAGGGAACGCAGCTCTGCATTCCCTGTTCCATCGTTCGATATTAAAACTAGATTTGGACTTCCGAGTTGACGTAATGCACTTCCTGGCCATTGTCAATGTAATTAACACAAATTGGATTTGAAATTTAGACAGCTTCATTGTAAGCCTTATGTCCATTATGTTTCCCAACAGGAACAACTCTGGGTCCTGTGGAAATCGTTTACCTATAATTTTCTCCAGGCCTAGTTCTACTCAAAAGGCCTCACCTTGGTACATGGCCAAGTTGTGTAAATGAATGTCCCAGTCGTCATGCATTGGAATGAACATCTGAAACATTGGTCTGAGAGTTATGGTTTTGACCTGTTTATTTTCTGCAGCGTCAGATACACTGGTACAAGAAATCATATTGCACCAACCTATACCTTGCATTAATGACTGTGGTCATGCTATCCCAGCATAAGTCAGACCAGAATCCCTCATCAAGTAAAATACCCAAGTCCAACTCCCATCTTTCTCTCGATCTATGGAGGCCCAGTTTGGGTCCAACTGGAGCAGGAAATACATTGCAGAAATTAATTTCTTCCCACTCCTCCTTTGAATCATGATCCCCATGGCACTGCGCTGAGGTAGCCATACTTGGAAACAATACATCTGTAAAAAAGATCTTATTTGAAGATAGCAGTGGAATGTCTGATTTGGCAAGTCATATTATTTTTGAGTTGCTCAAACATTAATTGCCCCTGCTCATAACAGTCCTCTATGCACCTGATGCCAGGTGTCCAGGATCTTGTTACCTACCGTTAATGGTATTAATTTATTAGGTGTCAGGAGTGTTTTTTGGAACAGTCCCATTTTGGTGTTCAGATATTGATTAATTTTGTTCCAGATATGAATCACTTGTTTCAGTATGGGGCTGCCCTTCTTTCCTGACAGCAATTTGGTGGCCTATTTATAAATAAAGTCCACTTTTATCTTCTTGCCCACCAAGTGCAGATAAATTTGTGCCCAGGATAGTAGATCTCCTCCCTGGAAGAGAGAGGCAATGTATCTCAACTGAGTCGCCCAATAATATTTTTTTTAATTCTGGCATCCTCAATCCACCTAGACTGTAGTCCCATGTGCATTTTTCCCATAGAGACCCTTGCCACCTTACCATTCCAGAGAAACATTCTGACCTTGTGTAGCAGCTCTTTGAAGAAACACCGGGGTAATGGCACAGGCAATGTCTGGAAAAGATACTGGAATCTTGGCAACACATTCATTCTGATGCAGTTAATCTTGCCCACTATATTATGGACAGGGACATCCATCTATTTGAGTCCTTCTTGACTCTCTACAGCAAGGGGGCATAATTTAAGTTGCATAAATGATTCAAGTTGCCATTCAATATTAACTGCTAGGTATTTGATCCCCTCCTGTGGCCATTTTAAATTGCTTTTTTCTTTAAGTTGGCTATAATTCCCCTCGGTGAATGGCATCACCTCACTTTTTCCTCAATTGATCTTATACCCGGAGAGTTTCCCATAGAACTCCAATACCATGTGAAGTCAAGGCAAAGAAGTCGCAGGGTGTGTCAGACGCAACAGCACATCAACAGCAAATAAGTTGATTTTATGCTTCACCTGGCCCACTCTATAACCTTTCAATGTCTGGATCCTGACGAATTGCCTCAGCTATTGGTTCCATCGCTAGTACAAAGAGAGCTGGTGATAGCAGGCACCCTTGCTCTCTCATGCAGCCAATGGTGGCTTTTGCCACTCTAGTCCGAGTTATTCGAGCACAGGATCTACACAGATTAAAGTTGCCCCCTATTAGAATATTTTCATTTATACAGGAAATGTCCTGTATAAATTTTTCATCATCATAATTGGGGGCGTTATCATTCACTTGTGTCCAGGGTTCTGAATATATCTGACAGTGCACCATAACTAACCTTCCCATTTTGTCTGTAATCACCCTCTGCACCTGCACTGGAGCCCTCTTCCCCACTAGAATGTCTACCCCCCCCCCCCTTGCCTTTGAGCCAAACAAGGAGGATATGACCTGACCCACCCATCCCCTTTTTAGCTCTGTCAAATGCATCTCTTGAAGGAAGGCCAGATCTATCCCCATTTTTTTAATGTATGCCAAGACCATTTTTCATTTCACCAGTCTATTTAAGCCATTAACATTAAATGTAGCATACTTTACACTTTTAGCCATTACACCTGGGTTCCTTCCCTCAATGTTTTTTCCCCATCTCCACTGCACACACACCCAACCACTTACCATCTGCCCGCTGCTCTACTCCACCTGAGCCACAACAAGGCCTGGGGGGAAAATAAATATGCCATAAACCCATTCGCCCACAACATACATACCCACTCACAACCATTCCCCTCGAAATAATAAATGAGAGCATATACCCCACACACATCATTCATAAATCTCAGCCATTCTCCACTCACGCCTCAGGAGATCACCCTCCTCCTCTCGCCGCCATTATCCCTTTCCATGCGGTCACCATGACTCCCCATTCTCACCCTCAGCACTCTCTACCCATCCAATCCCAGAACCCCCCCAGACCCTTACATATAACATCTTGTATCTTTTTTCAGAGATCCAAAAACACCCAAAACCCCATACTCTACTTAACATAGAAATCCAAATCCTTCCCATCCTTCAGTTTCGATAGCTTTTTAAACCTTATTGCCTAATTTACTCTTTTCCAGTTAGCCCAGCACTCAGTGCCAGCAAGATGTTTATAAACTGGCTCGCCTTTTCTTTTTCTGTAAAAAATGTTCTTCCCCCTTCCCCACCCACCACAACATAATTTTCAAGATAGTGGGGTGATGCAGAACAGAGTCATAGCCCTTCTGCTTTGTAGACCGCTTAAAAGGTTCAAAGTCTATTCATTTCTTGAAAAGAGCTGAACTGATACCTGGATAAAAGAACACTTTCAACCCCCTGTACTCCAGAGGGGCCCCCCTCTGAATTGCCCCTTTCGGTACTGCCCCTAATATTTTTTTCACAATCCTGAAAATATTTTAGCTTTATGAGAATCAACTGGAGCCTGGCTTAGGGATTGGGGCTCTAAAGGTTCTTTCTATTTTAATAGGGGCTCCCAGCGCCGCCTCTCCGAGCACTTCGGGGATCCATTTAGTTAGGAATTCTATGAGAATCCCCCCCCCCCCACCTCCATATCTACTTTTAATACCATCAATTTAATGGTGCAGCATTGTGAAGTTCTCCAGAAAGTCCAGTTTCTCCCCATCCCATTCTTTAAGGAGACCTTTAACTTCTTGTTCCATTGTAGTAATCCTATCCTTCCCTGCCCCCAATCTCACCTCTCTCTCTGCCACCCTGCCTGTTATATTCACCAAGGCCCCCTCCATCCTGTCTAATTTTTCTGACATGTCTCTGGCTCTTCTGTCCACTACCCTCTCCAACCTATCTTCCATTTGGACCAAAATCTGCAGGATGTCTCTTAAGGAGGACTTCAGGCCCTCCTCCTCCCTTTTCTGTGGTAGCCTGGCCTTCCAACTTCTCCTGGCCTTGTGGCTGGATCCATCGCTCACTCGACCAGCACAATTACCACCTTCGCTGCTGCCCCACAGACCCTCATCTCTGACTCAATGGCCCTCACAATTGCTGCCATCGCTGTCCCAGTTGATCTTCTCTGCATCCTTGTCAGAGCTCGTAAGTCCCGAGCTCACGTTGACACCACTCGAGCCTGCCGTTCCCTGATTCGGCACACTGCAAGCAGGTCCTGGCCATTGGGGAGCTCGCTACTTGACAGCTGTCCTCCCTTGCTTCTATTCACCTGTCCCAGGGCTCTCATTGCCTTTTCAGCCACTCGGGACCATTCCTCCACTCTGGCAGCAGCCTGATTGTGGGACTCCCATTGGCGCTGAGGTCAGGGAGACTGCATCTTGCTTGATGGGTCTCGGGTAGACACCACCATTACTCCTGACACGAGGCACCTCCACTTGCTTCGAATCTTTGTCAGGCCGTCCATTTCCTCGCTGTATTTTTCCCATTTTTGTTGATTGAAGCTTCCTCATCCTCTTCTTGCAATCAAACAGGAGTTTTTCTATTTTTTTAATCCTGAATTTTGGATTTTTAACGCTGTTTTCTGGTCTAGGATCTGCAACCTTCTAGAATGTGCAATCTCCTAGACACTCACCATCATGTGACCTCCTGACAACTTTGTTAAAGTTGCCAAAGCTCATCAAGTTGCTGATAACTGCACACATGTCTTTAATGTGAGAGACAGGTCCAAATGGTGATAAATTTACCTTTTATCACCCAACCAATTTTCTGTGGGGTGATGGCCAAGGATGTTACTAGTGGTGCACCATAGTGATTGTACCAGTGATGGTATCTTTGCTGTTTGTAATACACATTAACAATCTGGATACAAAAGTAGGGAATACGATTAGCAGCTGACAAAAAAATTGGTGATGTTGACAGCAAAAAGGATAATCATAGTTTACAGAATGTCATTGATTAGTTGATACGACATCTAGATGGAATTTAATCCTGTTAAATATGAGGTGATGTCTTTTGGGAAAATTAACAAAGCTAGGATATACCCAGAGTATAGCAAGATGCAAGGAAGAACCGAGGGACCTTGTTGTAAATGTCCCTGAAGGCAGCTGCTAGTTAAAAATGCAATAACTGGATACAGAATACAAAGGTATGAGGTGCAACTATCTCAAAATTTAGGGGACAGCTGGATTTCTTGTTGCCAGACTGTAGGAAGAATTTGATTACACTGGAGAGGATGCACATATTGCCTTAGATGGAGCATTTTAGTGGTGAGGCTAAGTTAGATGAGTTTTACGTGGAGCAGAGAAAGCTGAGGGGCACCTAAGGTAGACAAAATCATGAGGACCATAGATATGGAAGTCGGAGAGAAACTTTTCTCACAAGCAACAGTGTCTCTAATCAGGCAGCACAAGGTTATGGTGAGGGATAGATAATTTAGAAGAGATGAGGAAGGATTCTTTCCACCCAGAGATCAGCTGAAATCTGAAAGACACCTGCTGAAGGGTGATGAAGGGAGATAGTTCCACGATATTTAAATGAGCACTTGAAACACCATGTATAGGAAACTATGCGCCAAGCGCTAGAAAATTAAATCACTATCAATGGTTAGAACAGACACAATGGGCCTGTTTCCATAATGTTTGACTCTTCAACAATAATTTGTATTTATAAAGGTAAAACATCACAAACCACACTTGACACAAACACTAATAGACAAAGGTTGACTAGGGATAGTCAGTACGGTTTTATAAGTGGGAAGTTCTATCTCCCAAATTTGATCAAGTTTTTTTGAAGATGTGACCTAATAGGTAGATGAAGGCAAAACTGTAGATATTGCATCTATGGATATCAGAAAAGCATTTGATAAGGTTTCACACAGTAGGCTGCTCTGAAAGGTTAGATTGCATAGGATCCAAGGAGAGATAACTAAATGGATAGATAATTGGTTTCATGGAAGAAAGCAGAGGGTGACGGAGAAAGGTTGTATTTTGGAATGGAAGCCTGTGACTCAGAGTTCAATCCTGGGCCCACTCTGTTTGTCACCGATATCAATGTTTTGGATGAAATTATACATGGTATGATTAGAAAGTTTGAAGATGACACTAAAGTGGCTGATATTGTAGATAGTGAAGATGGTTGCCAAAACTTGCAGAAGGATCATGATTGATTGGTGGGCAGAGGAAGGGTTGATGGAATTTAATGGTGGAGAAATGTGAGTTATTGCATTTCAGAAAGTCTAACATGGGTAGTATCGACACAGTGAAAGGTAGAGTTCTCGGGACTGATGTAGACCAGAGGGACGAAGGAGTCTCTTAAAAGTGGCATCACAAGTTGATATGGTGGTCAAAAAGGCCTTCAACACAATGGCTTTCATGAGTCAGAGTATTGAGTATAAAAATTGAGAGATCATGTTGCAGTTGAATAAGATGTTGATGAGGACATATTTGGAGTATTGTGCTCTGTTTCTGTCACAGGCTATTGGAAAGATGTTCTGGAGCTGTAGAGGATGCAGAGATTTACGAGGATGTTGCCAAGGCTCGTGGGTCTCAGCAAAAGGAAAAGGTTGAGCAAGTTAGGGCTTTAGTCATTAGTGTTGGAGGAAGAGGGGTGGTCTTATACAGTTGTACAAAATCATGAGAGGAATAGATCAGGTGAACATCCAGAGACCTTTGCCCAGAGTGAGAGAATTAAGAACCAAGTTTAGGGTGAGGGGGGAGAGATTTAACAGGAATCTGAGGGGTTACTTTATTTAATTGCACACAGAGTTGATGTATGAAACAAGCTGCGTGAGGAGGTATATACTGTTGCAATTTTTAAGAAACATTTGGACAGATACATGAAGAGGATATATTTGTAGGGATATGGGCCAGGCATAGACGAGTGGGACACTTTGGTTGGCATGGGAAAGATGGGTCAAAGGGCCTGTTTCTGCATTGTACTTCATGACAAAACAAATTGCACATGACCAAAAGCTTGATCGAAGACCCAACCTACTCACTGGTTTAAAAAGGTTTCCCTCATTTTAGGTTCTTCTTCCAATCACCTTCGCATTCTCCTCTATCCCTCTATTTATTTCACATTTTTAAATAACTCCATCAGATTCGCTGGAAACATAGTGGTTCCTGGAAATAACTCCAGATTCTTTACTTTCCTAAATATTAATGTAACTAAGATCCCTCAGTCCTGGAATAATTTCTACACCTTCTCCAACATCTTTGCATCGTTCTTAAAATGGGGTAGCTTGAATTGGACATAATATTCCAGATGTGGGTAAACCATTATTTAATGAAGATTTCTTGCTTTATCCTTGTGTTCATAAAGCCTAAACTCTTGTGCTTTTATATTTACTTTCAAGAATATATTCCTCTCTGGGGAGTCACATGATGGAATAGTGGGGGCAGGGGAATACCAGCCCTCTCCAGAAAAGAAGAAATAAAGTGAAGAAAATGCAAAGTTCAAGAAATAAAAAACATAACAAATAAAAGATAAAGTTGTAGAGAAAAGAAAGAAAATGGCATCCAAGAAGGAAAAAGTAAAAACAACGGGGAAAAAAAGAAGAAAAGACGCCGGAAGAGAAAGGAGAAGGCCTTACCTGCATGAAGAAACAGGGAGCCGTCGTGGAGAAGAGAGCCCGTTCTCCAAGGTTGGTGACAACCCCGCAGAGTTGCGACCCGCCGACCGCTGGACTGCAAAAATGGCTCTTTGAGACAAACAAAAATGCGCAGTGCGCTTACTAAGGAGAAGGAGAACGCTGACGGGAGGGGGGCTCAGCTGAGGAGCGGGCGAACACAACGCGACCAGCTGAGGGATGCCTGACACCAGGGCTTTCAGCTGGAAAAAGACGAAAGCGACAGGAAAGAGAGTGAAAGGAAAGAAGAGCAGCAGCAGGAGACTGAACAGATGAGTAGCCCAGAAGAAGAGGACCAACAGCAAGAAGCCAAGCAAGAAGAAGGTCAGCAAAGTGAGACAAGGAACTCATCAGGAAAGTCAGAAGAGACACAGATACAAGGAAGAGAAGAAGAAGACACAAACACAGGTGCAGACACAGAAGAAGAGGAAGAAGAAGACCAAGATCTGCACAGAGAAATAGAAGGTAAAACAGATGGACAGAATATAGATTTTTAAAAATTTCAAGAACAAATGAGAGCATTAAAAGAATGGTTGACATTAGAATTTAGTGAAATGAAAAGTACAGAAGAAAAAGTAAGTAGAATAGAGCTGGTCATGACAGAAATAGGGAAAAGATTAGAAACTGTGGAAGAACGAGAAATGGCTGTAGAAATGGAAGTGAATGACCTAAGAAGAAAATTGGAAGAAAATGATAAAAAATGTTAAAGAGTCACAAGAGCTGTTAGCTCAGAAAATCGATATGATGGAAAATAGTGAGCCTAAAGGAAGATAAATAAGGCACAGATATGAAGAAATTTATAAAAGAATGGATCCCAAAGGTCCTGGGAATGACAGAAATACAGGAAGGAATGGAACTAGAAAGGCCACACAGAACACTAGCTCCAAAACCACAGACACACCAAAAACCAAGATCCATTTTAGTAAAATTTTTGAGATATACGACAAGAGAAAATATACTGGGAGTGGGCAAGGAATAAAATTAGAGAAGACAAAAAACCATTGGAATACAAGGGTCAAAATATATGTTTTTACCCAGATATAAGTTTTGATCTCTTAAAGAAGAGGAAGGAGTTTAACACAGCAAAATTGATCCTATGGAAAAAAAGGTTATAAATTTATGTTAAGATACCCAGCTGTGCTTAAAATATTTATCCATGGCAAGCAAAACAGACTGTTCTCAGATCTGGAAGAAGCACGAGAATTTGCAGAACACCTGCAGGAAAGAAGGAGAGATGAAAAGATGTAACAAGAATGAAGAACGGCGATAAAATACATATAAAGATGTAAAAATAATGTATATGTAAGAACTAAAGAAAGGAAAGAGAAGGGAAGAAAGGAAGTAAGGGGGAAAAAAAGAGGGTGAGCTTTGATATATGTGAAAAAAAAGGGTTTTCTGGGGGGGTTTGGGTGGGAGAGAATAACCGGCACTGCGAAATCAGTTGACGTTTGCGAGCGGGTTCGCAATCCATATGGAGAGGGTAGTTGTGATTGCCCGGCAAGGATAAGGGGCAACTCAGAGAGGGGGGGGGGACATTTGGACATTTGGGGCTAAGGGAAAATTGGATGTGGGAGTTGAAGTATTTTATGTTATAAATGTGTTGCCATACATTGAGCTTAAAAAGGGAAAACTGAGAGATGAAAATGGGGAAAAGGGGGATGCTGGTGGTGAAGAAGCAGAAATGAGGTGTAAACAGGGTATGAGATGGCCATGTTGAATTATATGACTATAAATATTAATGGCCAAGCAAGCTGGGATGTGGCAGCGAGGTCCTTGGGTCGTAGGTTTTATATCGGAGTGGCCTTCTCCTATGCAGGTTTCTTACCCGGGCCGGAGGGGCCTGCTTCCCCTCCTAGGTCGGACCATACTGCCCGGACCGGGGCCGAGGCCGCCACTGCTTTCCCTGTGCCCGGTCCGGGGCCGCCGCCTCCTACTTTCTGCCCGGACCGGGGCCTCCGCCTGCCTCACTCGACCGAGGCCGGGGCCACCGCCTTCTCTTCGCTCTTGCCCGGATCGGGGCCGCCACCGCCTACCCTCTGTCCGGACCGGGGCCGGGGCAGCCGCTGCTTTCCCTGTGCTCGGACCAGGGCCGCCACCTCCTTCTTTCTGCCCGGATCGGGGCCTCCGCCTGCCTCACTCAACCGAGGCCGGGGCCGCCACCTCCCCTTCGCTCTTGCCCGGATCGGGGCCTCCGCCTGCCTCACTCAACCGAGGCCTCCGCCTGCCTCACTCAACCGAGGCCGGGGCCACCGCCTCCCCTTCGCTCTTGCCCGGATCGGGGCCGCCGCCTGCCTCACTCGACCGAGGTCGGGGCCGCCGGGTGGGGCCAGTACTGCGTGCACTGCACTCCACCTAAAAGCTCCTTTGCGCAGGCCCGAGGACAGTTCCACGTCCTCCCCCTCCACGTCCTCCCCCTCCACGTCCTCCCCCTCCACGTCCTCCCCCTCCACGTCCTCCCCCTCCACGTCCTCCCCCTCCACGTCCTCCCCCTCCACGTCCTCCCCTCCACGTCCTCCCCCTCCACGTCCTCCCCCTCCACGTCCTCCCCCTCCACGTCCTCCCCCTCCACGTCCTCCCCCTCCACGTCCTCCCCCTCCACGTCCTCCCCCTCCACGTCCTCCCCCTCCACGTCCTCCCCCTCCACGTCCTCCCCCTCCACGTCCTCCCCCTCCACGTCCTCCCCCTCCACGTCCTCCCCCTCCACGTCCTCCCCCTCCACGTCCTCCCCCTCCACGTCCTCCCCCTCCACGTCCTCCCCCTCCACGTCCTCCCCCTCCACGTCCTCCCCCTCCACGTCCTCCTCCTCAAAAGATGCTCACAAATTCAAGCTAGCATGCTGGAACATCAAAACCATGCTAGACAAGGCCGACAGACCTGAACGTCGGTCTGCCCTCATCGCACATGAACTCCTCAGACTTGACATCGACATAGCCGCTCTCAGTGAATCCGCCTTGCAGATGTAGGCAGCCTCCACGAATGCGGCGCGGGCTACACACTCTACTGGTCTGGCAAGCCTATGGATGAACGACGCCTATCTGGTGTAGGCTCCATGGTCAAGAACTCCATTGCCTCCAAACTCGAAAACCTCCCGACAGGCCACTCGGACCGGATCATGTCCATGCGACTCCCCCTTCAAAACAAGCGTCGCTTCACCCTCTTCAGTGTCTATGCTCCAACCCTCCAGGCGGAACCAGCAGAAAAGGACAAGTTCTATACTGAACTGCGCAACCTCATTCAACGCACCCCTACAGTCGACAAGGTTGTCATCCTTGGCGACTTCAACGCTTGCGTCGGCAAAGAGTCAAAAATATGGCCAGGAATCCTGGGCAAGCATGGTGTCGGCAAGTGCAACGACAATGGGTGCCTCCTGTTGGAGCTCTGCGCAGAACAGCGACTTGTCATTACAAACACACTTTTTCAGCAGAGGGACAGCCTGAAGACTACCTGGATGCATCCCCGATCCAAACATTGGCACCTCCTGGACTACATCCTGGTGCGAGAAAGAGACAAACGAGATGTGCTCCACACCAGGGTCATGCCCAGCGCGGAATGCCACACTGACCACCGGCTGGTTCGCTGCAAGCTCAACCTTCACTTCAAGCCAAAGTCCAGGAACAGTAAAGCCCCCAGAAAGAGGTTCAATGTTGGAAACCTGCAGTCAGACGAAGTGAGAGGAAACTTCCAGGCAAACCTCAAAGCAAAGCTCGAGGATGCAATCCGCCTCACGGACTCGTCCCCTGAAATCCTCTGGGATCAGCTGAAGACTACCATACTGCAATCCACTGAAGAGGTACTGGGCTTCTCCTACAGGAAAAACAAGGACTGGTTCGACGAAAACAGCCAGGAAATCCAGGAGCTGCTGGCAAAGAAGCGAGCTGCCCACCAGTCTCACCTTACAAAGGTGTCCTGACCAGAGAAGAAACAAGCCTTCCGTCGCGCATGCAGCCATCTTCAGCGCAAACTCCAGGAGATCCAAAATGAGTGGTGGACTAGCCTCGCCAAACGAACCCAGCTCAGCGCGGACATTGGCGACTTCAGGGGATTTTACGAGGCTCTAAAGGCTGTCTACGGCCCCTCACCCCAAGTCCAAAGCCCGCTGCGCAGCTCAGACGGCAAAGTCCTCCTCAGCGACAAGATCTCCATCCTCAACCGATGGTCAGAACACTTCCAATCTCTTTTCAGTGCCAACTGTTCTCTGAACCCTTCTCCATTAACAATGACATG
Source organism: Narcine bancroftii (assembly GCF_036971445.1). Taxonomy (NCBI): domain Eukaryota; kingdom Metazoa; phylum Chordata; class Chondrichthyes; order Torpediniformes; family Narcinidae; genus Narcine; species Narcine bancroftii. Next base: position 224,820,698 of record NC_091472.1, read on the forward strand.
AAGCAAGGCTGCGTTCTCGCTCCAACCCTCTTTTCAATCTTCTTCAGCATGATGCTGAACCAAGCCATGAAAGACCTCAACAATGAAGACGCTGTTTACATCCGGTACCGCACGGATGGCAGTCTCTTCAATCTGAGACGCCTGCAAGCTCACACCAAGACACAAGAGCAACTTGTCCGTGAACTACTCTTTGCAGACGATGCCGCTTTAGTTGCCCATTCAGAGCCAGCTCTTCAGCGCTTGACGTCCTGTTTTGCGGAAACTGCCAAAATGTTTGGCCTGGAAGTCAGCCTGAAGAAAACTGAGGTCCTCCATCAGCGAGCTCCCCGCCATGACTACCAGACCCCCCACATCTCCATCGGGCACACAAAACTCAAAACGGTCAACCAGTTTACCTATCTCGGCTGCACCATTTCATCAGATGCAAGGATCGACAACGAGATAGACAACAGACTCGCCAAGGCAAATAGCGCCTTTAGAAGACTACACAAAAGAGTCTGGAAAAACAACCAACTGAAAAACCTCACAAAGATAAGCGTATACAGAGCCGTTGTCATACCCACACTCCTGTTTGGCTCCGAATCATGGGTCCTCTACCGGCATCACCTACGGTTCTTAGAACGCTTCCACCAGCGTTGTCTCTGCTCCATCCTCAACATTCATTGGAGCGACTTCATCCTTAACATCGAAGTATTTGAGATGGCAGAGGCCGACAGCATCGAATCCACGCTGTTGAAGACCCAACTGCGCTGGGTAGGTCACGTCTCCAGAATGGAGGACCATCGCCTTCCCAAGATCGTGTTATATGGCGAGCTCTCCACTGGCCATCATGTCAGAGGTGCACCAAAGAAAAGGTACAAGGACTGCCTAAAGAAATCTCTTGGTGCCTGCCACATTGACCACCGCCAGTGGGCTGATATCACCTCAAACTGTGCATCTTAGCACCTCACAGTTCGGCGGGCAGCAACCTCCTTTGAAGAAGACCGCAGAGCCCACCTAACTGTCAAAAGACAAAGGAGGAAAAACCCAACACCCAACCCCAACCAACAAATTGTCCCCTGCAACCGCTGCAACCGTGTCTGCCTGTCCTGCATCGGACTTGTCAGCCACAAACAAGCCTGCAGCTGACGTGGACATTTACCCCCTCCATAAATCTTCGTCCGCAAAGCCAAACCAAAGAAATATTAATGGAATACATAACCAAATTAAACAAACGATACTATTAAATTTCCTGAAAAAAGAAAAAAATAGACATAGCATTTGTGCAGGAAAAGGATCAACTGAAGTGGAACATAATAAATTAAAGAGAGACTGGGTAGGGCATGTCGCGGCAGCATCATATAATTCAAAAGCTAGAGGTGTAGCTATGTTAATTAATAAAAATGTACCAATCAAAATAGAGAAGGAAGTAATAGATCCAGCAGGGAGGTATGTTATGATAAAGTGTCAGATATATTCAGAATTTTGGAATTTGCTCAATATATATGCACCTAATGAAGAGGATCAAAAGTTTATGCAAGATATTTTTTTGAAGATTGTAGATACGCATGGGAATATATTGATAGGAGGAGATTTTAACCTTAATTTGGATCCAATGTTGAATAAAACTGGACAAAAGACTAGCAAAAAGAATAAAGTAGCCAAATTTATGGTTAAATCAATGCAGGAAATGAAACTTATGGACATATGGAGGAGGCAGCACCAAAGGGAGAAGGAATACTCATATTATTCGAGTAGGCATAAAACATACTCAAGGATTGATATGTTTTTGTTGTTGGCCCATATTCAAGGGAGAGCTAGGAAAACTGAATATAAAGCTAGATTACTATCTGATCATTCACCCCTGTTATTAGCAATAGAACTGGAAGACATCCCACCAAGAACATATAGATGGAGGTTAAACTCCAAGCTACTTAAATGGCAGGAATTTAGAGAGTTTATTCAACGCCAAATTAAAATGTACTTTGAAATAAATACGGAATCAGTGAAAGACAAATTTATATTATGGGATACAATGAAAGCTTTCAATAGAGGGCAGATAATAAGTTATGTAACTAAGATGACAAAGGACTACAATCGGAAAATAGAAAAGTTGGAAAGAGAGATATTAAGTACAGAAAAGGAACTAGCAACAAGGGATGATATAAGAAGAGAACTGGCGGATAAAAAACTAAAATACGAAACATTACAAATGTATAAGGTGGAGAAGAACATAATGAAAATAAAGCAAAAGTATTATGAACTAGGAGAAAAAAACACAAAATATTAGCCTGGCAACTTAAAACAGAACAAACTAAAAGAACTGTATTGGCATCAAGGAAAAAGGACAGACAAATTACATATAATCCAATGGAGATTAATGAGAACGTTAAGGAATTTTATGAACAATTATACCAAACTGAGAATGAGGGGAAAGATGATAAAACAGAAGAGTTTTTAGCTAAGATTGAACTGCTGAAATTGCAAGAAGAGGAACAAAACAAACTGATAAAACCTTTCGAAATAGAGGAAGTTCAGGATATATTAAAAAAGCTGCTGAAGAATAAAATGCCTGGAGAGGATGGATTCCCAATAGAATTCCGTAAAACATTTAAAGAGTTATTAATTCCTCCTCTCCTGGAAGAAATGAACAAGGTAGAAGAAACACAAACTTGCCAGATTCATGTAAGACAGCAATAATTACAGTAATAGCAAAGACGGAGAAGGATCCACTAACATCAGCATCATATAGGCCAATATCTCTACTTAATTCAGATTATAAGATAATAGCAAAATTATTAGCAAACAGATTGGCCGACTGTGTACCAAAAATAGTAAAACAAGTTCAAACTGGATTTATTAAGAAAAGACGAACAGCGGATGTCTGTAAACTTATTAATCTAATCCATGCATTTCAAGGAAATAAGAAGCCAACAGTGGCTGTTGCTTTAGATGCAGAAAAAGCCTTTGACAGAGTAGAATGGAATTATTTATTTAAAGTATTACAGAGGTTCAATCTACCAGAAAAATATATTAATTGGATTAAAGCATTATATAATGGACCATTGGCGAAGGTAACAGTAAATGGATATGTATCGAACCAATTTAAATTAAGTAGGTCAACTAGACAGGGATGTCCACTATCCCCCTCATTGTTCGCTTTAGCAATAGAACCATTGGCCGAACTGATAAGAACAGAAAATAAAATAAAAGGGATAAAAATAAAGGAGAAGTATAAAATCAGTTTATTTGCAGATGGCATCATAGTATACTTAACAGAACCAGAAATATCAATAAAAGAACTACGTAAGAAATTGAAGGAATATGGAGAAATATCGGGGTACAAGATCAATGCAAATAAAAGTGAAGTGATGCCAATGAGTAACTCAGACTATACAGAATTTAAAAAAGAATCTCCATTTAAATGGCAAGCACAAGCAATCTGATACCTAAGGAATCAGGTTAGATAATAATTGAAGCCACTTGTACAAACTAAATTATCAGCCACTAATAAAGAAATTGCAGGAAGACTTAGAACATTGGAAAAAATTACCGCTAACGTTGATGGGGAGGTTAAACTGCAATAAAATGAACTTGTTCCCAAGGATACAATACTTATTTCAATCGTTACCAATTCCCTTAACAGAGAAATTCTTTAATGAACTAAAAAGAATAATAAGGAAATTTTTATGGAAAGGGGGGAAACCGAGGATAGCGTTAGATAAATTAACAGAGAGGTATAATCAAGGTGGTTTGCAGTTACCAAACTTTAAAAATTATTATAGAGCAGCACAATTAAGGTATTTATCAGATTTTTATCAGACAAGGGAAAAACCAGATTAGACTAAGATAGAGCTAGATAAAATAGGGGAGAAGGTACCGGAACATATACTTTATAAGTGGGATGAAAAGCTGATACGATATAAAAGCTCACCAGTATTGCATCATTTACTCAATATATGGAAGAAGATTCACTTAGAAAGGAAAAAAAACAAATTACCAAATACCAAAATTATTATTGACGCAAAATCAGCTAATCCCTTTTACAATAACCTTTCCTTTAGAGAATGGGAGAGAAAAGGAATTAAAAGAATAGAAAATTGTTTTTTGGGAAATAATTCATTAACATTTGAACAAATGAAGTACAAATATGGAATAACTCATGGTATAATGTTTGCATACCATCAACTGAAAGCCTACTTAATGGATAAATTGGGAAACAGACTGAGGTTACCAGAAGGAAGCAGCTTTGAATATGTGATTACAGACACAATGATAATAAAAAGATTTATAACGAACATGTACATCAAGCTGCAAGAGAAGGAAAATTATGAAATAAGCTATAAACCCAAACAAAAGTGGGAAAAAGATTTAAACATAAAGATAAAACATGAAACATGGGAAAAGTTATGTTCTGGAACTATGAAAATATAATAAACACAAGGTTACGCATGATACAGTATAATTGGTTACACAGGTTATATATCACGCCCCAAAAGTTAAAAAAATTGGGATCCAACATTATCAGATAGTTGTTTTCGCTGTAAGAAGGAAATGGGAACAACAGTACATGCAATTTGGGCATGTGAGAAAGTGAAAAAGTTTTGGGAAGATCTAAATCAGGTATTAAAGAAAATCACAAAAAACAACATACCAAAAAATCCAGAGATCTTTCTTCTAAATAATAAGTAAAGAATTAGGCCTCAAACTGGATGAAGCGCAAAAAAAGATTTATTATGATAGCCTTCGCTGTAGCAAAAAAATGTATAATGTCAACGTAGATATCAGAAGAGAGCCTGAGAATACAGCAATGGTACATGGAAATGAATAAATGTATTCCATTGGAAAAAATAACATACAATCAAAAAAATAAAGTCACATTATTTGAACAAATTTGGGAGCCGTACATGGAACATTACAGAGAGGGCTTGCCTCTGATCTCCACCTCCTAAAATGATAAAAAGACAAAATGACTTGATCCAGTGTGTAAAAGTAGATGACACATTTTTCTTGTTTATTTTCATTGTGTGATGACATTGTTTAATGGTTTTATTGTATTGTATATGTTGAATGTTTATTGGTTTTGGAGGGGGTGGGAGGGGGGAGGGAAGGTAGGGGGGAAAAAAAGGGGAGAAAATGCCACTGTGTATATTTAAGAGGGAAATGTTTGTATGTCATTTGGTTGATATGGTTCACAGTGTGAAAAATAAAAAAAAATTTAAAAAAAGAATATATTCCTCTAAAACTGGCTTGTTCTAACTTACTTGTATCTCACCTTCCAAGTTCTAATGAAGTGTTTTTGATTTGACTTGTTAATTCTATTTTGCTTTCCATGGGTGTTGCCTGAGTGACCTGCTGAGTGTTTCTCTATTTTCTGTTTTCATCTGAGTTTGCAGTTTTATTAACTTCTTCTTGTTCCCCTAATTTCTCTGTCTGGTCTTTAGTTTTTCTGCGATCCAGTGATATAAAAAAAAGCACAAAAAGAGATTATTCAGTCTAATATTCATGCTAATCAAAATAAATGGCTAAATTTGCGGTCATTTACTCTGGGTTTAGCTCCATCCTTGCATACACCTGCAACTTATCTGCAAGATCAATTTACAGCACAACATTCTTCTCTGGCAATCATTTCATTGCAGCTGATTGTCCTTCCAACCAAGCCAAGGGCATTAGCTTAGTATATCTCGGTTACTGCATTAAAAGGAGACTATATATTTAACATTCTATTCAATGCTACACAAGGGCACAATGAAATGAAGGCATTATGTGCAACTTTTTTGAAACTTCACAAGTGAATGGACATGCAAATTAACAATTATAACACAACCAGTAGTTGTTACAACAGCAAATAGGGAAATAATCTTTTTACCGAAGTATTCCTTGCTTATTATAACAGTGAAAGTAGAGGCCAAGCATTTGATATTACATAGGAACACACAAAATGGATCTCGAATAATCCTAAAAGAAAAATTTGTGCACGCCTCAGATCCAGGGAATCACTGTAATTTTACACAGTGAAATTTGCACAGTGAAAATTGGAAAATGAATGTTACAGGCAAGATGAAGATGCAGAGTGCAGATTATAAATGATTGAAGGGCAAAACCCATAATTTAATGCAGTCATTCTCAATGGGGCCCAAACAGTTCCCCCAGGGGCCAAAGCACATTTAAGGGGGGAGGGGGTGAGGAGAAAATGTAGTTGGTTGGAGAGAAGAATGGAAGAAACCAACTAAACTTGACTGCTTCACAGGGAAGGGGGGGCCCATAAATTTTGAACAGAGTCCTGACGGGGCCACAACCAAAAAAATGGTTAAGAATGGCTGGTCTAAAGCACTTCACATCGTACAACTTTAGTCAATAGAGCTATTTATCCTATCTAACAGAAGAGATCATCATTTAGACTCGAAAACTGATACAGACAACACACACACAATGTTGAGATCAGGATCCCCCTGATAACAATATTTAGATCAATTGGTGAGAAGAATGTCCGAAGACGGTTCTGCATGACATGATCATCAACTGTATAGTGTAGCAACATGGTGGGAACATCCATGTTGAATTAACTGATGTGAATATACTTCAATGGTATCTTCCTCCTCACTAGCAATTGCCTGCATTTGTACAATATTGTTAACAGATAGCATCCTTTGCAGAGGTGTAATCAAACAATATAAAAATGGCTGTGCCAACAGCTAAGACAGCAAATGAGACCTTCTAAAGTTCGGTTAAAGAGACAGGTTATCAAAGAGGGGATTTGAAGAAGGGAAAGCAAGGCAAAACCATCAATTGTAAGGAAAAAAGAAATTTGCATGAGGGGAACTCCCATGGCTAAGGAATCAGGGATGGACAAAACCATAAAAACAATTAAGTAAAATGTTTTAGTTTGTGGCTTGGAAACCAAACATTAATGATCAGGTGAGTTATATACATTAATGGAGAATGAAAGCAGTATGTGGTGGATGGGGAAAGAGTAAAGGTTAAAAAAAATTAAACTACAAAACCTCTCTAGTTTCATGACTGTGCCTTGACAGAGCTTAACACTGTGACAGCCTTCAAGTAGCACTGCAAACTCTGTAGCTTCACTGTCTAGATTAAATTACACATTAGATAATATGCCGTCCAATTACACCTACAACCATCAACAGTACTGTTCTTCATCAAGAGGAACAACACAAAGCCAAACAAAAACAGGTTTCTGGGCTGATCATGAACAGAAATCCATATATTAAAACATATCTTCAATAAGACTAATAATGGGATGAGTAGATAATTGTAAATAAGTTGTGGTCACCTTATATCACTCATAACCTTTGAAGCACAAATAAATTATGTACTGTTTATGTTTTCTAAATATACCTTTCAGATTATTTTTCATGATTTATTATAATCCTACAAAACATGAACATTATGCTTCTCACATCAACATCCACCTCAAATCAGTATACAAATAATGCCAGCTTGAAGTCCAGGAGAATTAACCATGTCAACATTCTGTATTACATTTCACATAACAGAAACAGGAATGTAACTCTCACAAACCCATATCATACTATACAAGCCATATCGTATAAATTCACCAACATCCCAAGATAAACATTATCTCATAGGATTGTAATCTGCTTGAATACATTTCTTGAGGTTTTAAAATATTTTAATATTTTCACTGTTCGACACATCCATCCTTCTCACATGTTTAAAGTGGACAAATTTTGACTCACAAAATGCCATTTTCCCCAACTACAATATTACAGTTAAATACATGTGATGAGACAAGCCTCTTGGTATAGAACACCACCATGGTGGCATTAAGCTGAATCTAAATATTTCCAGACAAAAATTCTTGGAGCAGTGGCCATTGTTGCAAATGACACAAGATGAATAAAACCTACAGGTTATACTGCCACTTTCATTAGATTCAAAATAATTCTCTAATTTACCAATGTTCAATTAAGAATTCATTTGTACAGTAAACAGACGTCAAATCCTCGAGTATATGCAGAATGAGGTACATAACAATTGACCAAAGACAGACCAGAACTAAATCTTCATTACAAATCAGTGATTTTGTTTCTCTTCAGCCCACTGTACTGCAGGTACACAATATTTAAGAAAGATTAACTGCATTTGCTGAGGCCATGTGTCTTCCATAACCTCAACATGTCAAAAGTATTTCAAAGTGAATGAGTTTACTTTGTGATGAGATACGGAAGAAAGACAGCTTTGAATATTGCACAATTCCATCAAAAGAAACAACAACATTTTTGAAGGCTGATTGATGAATAAGTAAGTCAGGGCGTAGGAGAATTGTCGCTTTTCTTTGAAATGAAGTAATGCATTTTTTTAACATTTGCCAAGCCAAAGTCGAGGCACACACAATAGAAGTGCAAGATGTAGAGTCATGGGAAAAGAGTTTGCCAGTGCAGGAATTGGGGGGGGGGGGGGGGGGGATGATTGGGGAAAGAGTTCTTACTCGTGGAGAGGGTAGGGGGAAGAGGACAACTGGTGAGGTGGATGGATACTCGGAGACGGTTGATCGGTGGAATTGGAGAGTTGAGAGGGCTGGGCCGTGAGTGCGCTGGGATGCCAGTTTAAGCATCAGAAGGACTGGACAACGGGGGAAAGCCTTCTGGTGCGCATCCTAGAGTTGAGGAGGCGGTGATAAAGAATCGGGTTTATCATAAGGGATGACAATAAAAAGCGAACGGGGAGGAGGCTCACTGGCAGAGGAACACTGGGCGACCGGCGCCGATCGTGGTTGCCGCCCTCCCGCCTCCCCCAAATTCAGGACACTCACAGTCGGCGCCAAGTCCACTATCCCCCAGTCGGGACCGCGGTCCTCCTTTGGTCCGTGTTGGCTGCTCAAATCCTGGCCCGAGAACCTAAGGACATGCCGCACGGAACAAGAACCTTAGCAACCACAGCTCTGCCGCCGTCAGCAACAACCGACCGTCGGCTTCATTCGCTGTCACTCAACGTCATCAAACAGTGACAATAAGGAAGTGGCGAACACACTCCGTCCTGGAGGGACTGTGACCACCGAGCATCAACGGGTGCAAATTGCATTTCTCTCAAAGAATCGCTTCACAGGAGAGAAACCCTTTATTCTGATCAAGGTGGAATCCAACTGAACTCGCAAATACAAATGTAATTCCTTTAATGATGTCATGCGCGTTTTTAAACTTGTAAATAAATAGAAAGTTTAACTTAGTTTTAATAGTTTTCTTCATGTCCCTTTCTGCTGATATTCTTTAACTTTTCCTTAGGTTGTCTTTCTCCCTTTCTTTTACTTTCGTTTTCTTCTCTGCCTTTCTCACTCTCAGTTTCTCTCACTTTTTTGTTTTCTTCTTGTTTCTTTTTTTTTACTGCTGACAAGCATGTGGTTTCGTCCTGTTGCAGTTCAGCATCGTTCTGTTACTGTGCTTTAGTGTTCTATGACTCTAATATCTGATTTACAGTATCTTCATTGTGGGGTTTTTTCATTTTGATAAACGTATCAGCTTGCCTTGGTGAAAAGTCCTGCTCAACGATTATCAAGCTGAAACGTTAACTCTTGTTTGTCTCCACAAATATCTTGATTGACTTGCTAAGTCATCATTTTCTACTTTCATATTTCCTGTATCTACACTATTTTTAAAAAAAATTAGTTGTCAACTTTCCACATACATTGTCACCATTTATACAACATTTTAATTTTGTTACTATGTAAATAAGAGGAATATAACAATATAAATGGATTGATTTACTGTTATAATTTCCAACTGTGATTCCCATACCCAAGTAGTACCCATGTCAAGCTTGACAACATTTGACTATTGTGTTATTTTTCAGTTGAAGGTCAGAAAAATTCAGTCAAAATGGGGGAAATGGCAACGGGGGGGAGGGATGGAAAAGAATGGAAGTAGTTCAAAAGAACTCATTACCTGAGATTAGAAAGTTCAATGCTCATACTATTAGGCCATAAAATTCCCCAGGTGGAAATTGGAGTTGATCCTCATTCTGGTAATGGAGATGGTTAAGGATGGACAGGTCAGTGAAAGAATGGGAAGGAGAGTTGAAATGGCAGGCAACTGGTCATTGCAGTCAGACTGCAGATTCTCTGCAAAGTAGTCCCCAAGTCTACGTTTGATCTCACTAATGCAGAGGAGGTGACATCGGGAGCACAGAATGGAGTGGTAACTTCAGTGAAGACAATTGTCATCTCTAAAAACAAGGTTCCCTCATTGGTCCAGAATTTTTCTCAATTTAATTTGCTGCAATGGGGAAATTAGCATTCATCAAGCAAGAATGGAAATAATCTTCAGAATAAATGAGGAACTCTTCAACCTCCTGAAGTCATACTCCAGAACAAGGTTATCTCAGTTATCTCATCTGTTGACTGCAGATGACACATGAAGCTATCATTGACTTGTTCACGAAAGCATATGGAAGGAAATGCCTTACTCTCAACATCCACAAAACCACAGTCTTGCACCAATCTTACTCCACAGCACAATACTGACCCCTGAACAATAAGGTTCATGGTGACACCCTTGGAAAAATGAATCACTCCCTAAAACTCAGGAATCGCTTGTTTCATCATTAATGAAATTCACCATAACCTTCAATGTGTCAGCAAGCCTTAAGTCAATTGAAAGGTATTTGAAGAGATCTGGTTAAAAGTTCATAGTTTACAGTTCATCAATAATCCCTGCCCTCTGAGACCTAAACTACACACAGGATGGATTTTGAGGCACTTGAAATACCAGTGCTACTTCCACAATCAGAGTTTAGGCAAACCAGCATTGGTGTTCTCTTCCAGGGCAACATCCTTAACATTGATGCCTTAATTATACTCAGTTAGCTTCATGGGCATGGCCAGACACCACTCTTGAATCAGACACTATTCTGAGCTCTATTATGGAAGTAAATTATTTGGGGGACAAAGGTAAAGATTCAAAGATGTGTTCAAAGACTCTAAAAAATGCAACATCTCCACCATTAAAGTTGAGACTGAGTATTGAGGTCCTTAAATCCTTGCATCTTGGGGACACAGAAACTCTGTATAAATTACATCCAAACATATCACCTCACCAACTACCCACCTGCCTGACTTGTCAGGCACCTCCTTCCCCATCTGTGGACGTATGCAGTTCCCACGATGGTTTCATCAGTCATCTCAGAGACCACAAAACCCGAGTGTAAATGCCATCCTCAAATACTGTACTGACTGAGAGGAAGGAAAGGACACAATTGTTCTGCTCATTTTAGCTCATACGCACTGTGAATCTATCAGTGCCAGTATGAGACAGACTCCCTGTGAACATCAATGGGAAGCCTGAACAGTACATTGTTATTCAATTGCTACTAGGAGCCATTTGGTGGTCGAGTTAGGAAATATCAGGATATTCACAAACAATGAAAATTGTTGAGTGCAGACACTATTCCAAAGTAAACTGTATAGTTAAAGAAAGTAGGGCTATTGTGTGCAGTTATTTTGAATCCCCTAAACTCAGTATCTTTTGCAAATATGTACTTTCATGGGCAACACAATACCTGTATTAAGGGATTAAGCTCATGTATCTTCCAGTTCAGGATAACATGTGAAGCACCCACACACACAGCTAAGTGGCAGAAGTATGACTATTGCTTCCTTATAGTGTCAAAGAATTGGTCTGATGGTTTTTCAAGAGTCCATTTATTAATCAAATTAAGATTACACCAAATTTTAACTAATTAACTAAAGTTGAACTAATTTCCCTGGAGTTAACTATACCTAATATGCACACACAAACACAGAGTATATATGTACTTTTACATTGTGGTATGTGTATGTAGTGCGCGCACTCGACCTAAAAGCTCCTTTGCGCAGGCCCGAGGACAGGTCCACGTCCTCCCCCTCCACGTCCTCCCCCTCCACGTCCTCCCCCTCCACGTCCTCCCCCTCCACGTCCTCCCCCTCCACGTCCTCCCCCTCAAAAGATGCTCACAAACTCAAGCTAGCATGCTGGAACATCAGAACCATGCTAGACAAGGCTGACAGCCACCGACCTGAACGTCGGTCTGCCCTCATTGCACATGAACTCCTCAGACTTGACATCGACATAGCCGCTCTCAGTGAAGTCCGCCTGGCAGATGTAGGCAGCCTCCAAGAACGCGGCGCGGGCTACACACTCTACTGGTCTGGCAAGCCTTCGGATGAACGACGCCTATCTGGTGTAGGCTTCATGGTCAAGAGCTTCATTGCCTCCAAACTCGAAAACCTTCCGACATGCCTCTCGGACCGAATCATGTCCATGCGACTCCCACTTCAAAACAAGCGTCACATCACCCTCATCAGTGTCTATGCTCCAACCCTCCAGGCGGAACCAGCAGAAAAGGACAAGTTCTACACCGACCTGCGCAACCTCATCCAACGTACCCCTACAGCCGACAAGGTTGTCATCCTGGGCGACTTCAACGCTCGTGTCGGCAAAGACTCAGAAACCTGGCCAGGAATCCTGGGCAAGCATGGCGTCGGCAAGTGCAACGACAATGGGCGCCTCCTGTTGGAGCTCTGCGCAGAACAGCGACTTGTCATTACAAACACCCTTTTTCAGCAGAGGGACAGCCTTAAGACCACCTGGATGCATCCCCGATCCAAACACTGGCACCTCCTGGACTACATCCTGGTGCGAGAAAGTGACAAACGAGATGTGCTCCACACCAGGGTCATGCCTAGCGCGGAATGCCACACTGACCACCAGCTGGTTCGCTGCAAGCTCAACCTTCACTTCAAGCCAAAGCCCAGGAACAATAAAGCCCCCAGAAAGAGGTTCAATGTTGGAAACCTGCAGTCAGACGAAGCGAGAGGAAACTTCCAGGCAAACCTCAAAGCAAAGCTCGACGTTGCAACCTGCCTCACGGACCCGTCCCCTGAAACCCTCTGGGATCAGTTGAAGACTACCATACTGCAATCCACTGAAGAGGTACTGGGCTTCTCCTCCAGGAAAAACAAGGACTGGTTTGACGAAAACAGCCAGGAAATCCAGGAGCTGCTGGCAAAGAAGCGAGCTGCCCACCAGGCTCACCTTACAAAGCCGTCCTGTCCAGAGAAGAAACAAGCCTTCCGTCGCGCATGCAGCCATCTTCAGCGCAAACTCCGGGAGATCCAAAATGAGTGGTGGACTAGCCTCGCCAAACGAACCCAGCTCAGCGCGGACATTGGCGACTTCAGGGGTTTCTACGAGGCTCTAAAGGCTGTGTACGGCCCCTCACCCCGTCCAAAGCCCGCTGCGCAGCTCAGACGGCAAAGTCCTCCTCAGCGACAAGATCTCCATCCTCAACCGATGGTCAGAACACTTCCAATCTCTTTTCAGTGCCAACCGCTCAGTCCAAGATTCCGCCCTGCTCCGGCTCCCTCAACAGCCCCTAAGGCTAGAGCTGGATGAGGTTCCCACCCTGGATAAGACATATAAGGCAATCGAACAACTGAAAAGTGGCAAAGCAGCAGGTATGGATGGAATCCCCCCAGAAGTCTGGAAGGCTGGCGGCAAAACTCTGCATGCCAAACTGCATGAGTTTTTCAAGCTTTGTTGGGACCAAGGTAAACTGCCTCAGGATCTTCGTGATGCCACCATCATCACCCAGTACAAAAACAAAGGCGAGAAATCAGACTGCTCAAACTACAGGGGAATCACGTTGCTCTCCATTGCAGGCAAAATCTTCGCTAGGATTCTACTAAATAGAATAATACCTAGTGTCGCCGAGAATATTCTCCCAGAATCACAGTGCGGCTTTCGCGCAAACAGAGGAACCACTGACATGGTCTTTGCCCTCAGACAGCTCCAAGAAAAGTGCAGAGAACAAAACAAAGGACTCTACATCACCTTTGTTGACCTCACCAAAGCCTTCGACACCGTGAGCAGGAAAGGGCTTTGGCAAATACTAGAGTGCATCGGATGTCCCCCAAAGTTCCTCAACATGATTATTCAACTGTTCGAAAACCAACAAGGTCGGGTCAGATACAGCAATGAGCTCTCTGAACCCTTCTCCATTAACAATGGCATGAAGCAAGGCTGTGTTCTCGCACCAACCCTCTTTTCAATCTTCTTCAGCATGATGCTGAGCAAAGCCATGAAAGACCCCAACAATGAAGACACTGTTTACATCCGGTACCGCACGGATGGCAGTCTCTTCAATCTGAGGCGCCTGCAAGCTCACACCAAGACACAAGAGAAACTTGTCCGTGAACTACTCTTTGCAGACGATGCCGCTTTAGTTGCCCATTCAGAGCCAGCTCTCCAGCGCTTGACGTCCTGCTTTGCGGAAACTGCCAAAATGTTTGGCCTGGAAGTCAGCCTGATGAAAACTGAGGTCCTCCATCAGCCAGCTCCCCACCATGACTACCAGCCCCCCCCCACATCTCCATCGGGCACACAAAACTCAAAACGGTCAACCAGTTTACCTATCTCGGCTGCACCATTTCATCAGATGCAAGGATCGACAATGAGATAGACAACAGACTCGCCAAGGCAAATAGCACCTTTGGAAGACTACACAAAAGAGTCTGGAAAAACAACCAACTGAAAAACCTCACAAAGATAAGCGTATACAGAGCCGTTGTCATACCCACACTCCTGTTCGGCTCCGAATCATGGGTCCTCTACCGGCACCACCTACGGCTCCTAGAACGCTTCCACCAGCGTTGTCTCCGCTCCATCCTCAACATCCATTGGAGCACTTACACCCCTAACGTCGAAGTACTCGAGATGGCAGAGGTCGACAGCATCGAGTCCATGCTGCTGAAGATCCAGCTGCGCTGGGTGGGTCACGTCTCCAGAATGGAGGACCATCGCCTTCCCAAGATCGTGTTATATGGCGAGCTCTCCACTGGCCACCGTGACAGAGGTGCACCAAAGAAAAGGTACAAGGACTGCCTAAAGAAATCTCTTGGTGCCTGCCACATTGACCACCGCCAGTGGGCTGATAACGCCTCAAACCGTGCATCTTGGCGCTTCACAGTTTGGCGGGCAGCAACCTCCTTTGAAGAAGACCGCAGAGCCCACCTCACTGACAAAAGGCAAAGGAGGAAAAACCCAACACCCAACCCCAACCAACCAATTTTCCCTTGCAACCGCTGCAATCGTGTCTGCCTGTCCCGCATCGGACTTGTCAGCCACAAACGAGCCTGCAGCTGACGTAGACTTTTTACCCCCTCCATAAATCTTCGTCCGCGAAGCCAAGCCAAAGAAAAGAATGTGTATGTAGGTGTTTTACAAATATTTTAGCACCAATTCAATATCAATCAAATGGTCAATTTAGACACAGATATCTAATGAGTAATAAATTATATTGATTCCTCTTTATACCCTTTATTGATCAGTAAAAAAAAACAAATCTTTAAGCCTACTTTTAATTGTGGAAAGAAATTGCATCTAATTATCACTTTATTTGGAAAAGCTAAACCATTCTGCTTTTATTAGGCACTTTCAGGAGGCCAAAATACCCTGATGTAAAGCTGCATATTCTATCCCTATGCGGCTGTCAAGAGGCGACCTGAAAGAGCAGGAGGCGCACTTTCTAACCCTCCTCCGAAAGGGATAATCACCGGAGCACTGAAGTCCCCTTAGGCAACTGAATGCAGCCGCCTGAAAGCTGGAGAATGCACCTGAAAGCAGCTTTTGAGTACAGACATTGTCAGGTATGAGCTGATTGCATCCAAGCTCAGTTAATTAAAAACTTTGCTTTCCAATGAAATGCTAATATGTGGTGGGGTTGAAGAGAATTAAATGCAGATATTGCATTTTTTATGGATGAATGACATTACTTCTTCTTTTGAGTTATTATCCACTCTCAAAATATAATCCTATCACTCAAAATCAGACTCTATTCTAAACTCTGACAAGCAAAGTGATGACCAGATTTACAGATTTATCTAAATTCTGCACTTCTTAAATGTCAAAGGTCTTGCTTCGCCAAGCACTCTGAAGCCGCTTTCAGGTGTCTTCTCCATCAAGAATGCGCTTGCAGAAGTAAATTCAGACCTGTGGATTGGTCGTTCAGGTGGCAGTGCTGAAAGTGCAGTGCTGGTCACCTGAAAGGGACAGCTGCACGAGAGGTGCCTTGTAGCGCACTCCGACTCCTGTCCTTTCGGGATGTCAGCCCCAACCCTGACATCCCACGGCGGCAGCCCCAATGCTGACAGCCCGCGCCAGCAGCCCCAGCGCTGACGTCCCGCGCCTGCCACCCCAGCATTGACAGCCTGTGCCTGCCGCCCCAGCCCTGACGTCCCGCGCCGGCCGCCCCAGCCCTGACATCCTGCGTTGACCACCCGTCATGACATCCCGCACTGGGGGGCAGGGGTAGCGGGGAGGGTAGCTCGGGTGCTCTCCAACTAATTTTCACCCCCTTAGCAGCCACTTTCAGGTGCCTGGGGGAATCAGAGTGTTCCGGCGATTATCCCTCCCAGAAGTGCAAATTGCACCTCGCAGGTGCCTCCTGCACTTTCAGGTGGCTTCAGGACAGCCACATAGGGGTATAATATGTGGCTTTTCATCGGGGTATTTTGGCCACCTGAAAGTGCCTACATAATGGTCTTCGAGATTTCATGCACTTTCTAAAAAAAATGTTCCTCAAATTCCTTCATATGACACAAATATTGGAGGTGTAGTGGACAGCAAGGTTTTCAAAGCTTGCAGAGGGATCTGGACCAGCTAAAAAAAATGGGCTGCAAAATGGCAGATCTGATTTAATGCTAAAAAGTATGAGGTTTTGCAGTTTGTAATGACAAACCAAGATAGGACATGTAGGGTAAACGATAAGGCATTGAGGAGTGCGGCAGAACAGAAGGATCTGGGAATACTGATACACAATTCCCCGAAAGTGGTGGCACAGGAAGATAAAGAGAGCTTTTAGGCCATTTCATGTTGGGCCTCTGCTTTGAGACTGACTATGGAGCGGATAGAAAAATGGGAACTTACCTTTCAGACAGCAGCCCTAAAAGGCTACCCCAGCGTCCCATTCATATCCAGAGGCGCCTCATAGCACCCTCCAGATCCGATGAAGGTGGGGCAACTGGTGCCGTAGTGTCACCTGTCATCAATACACGGCAGAGCAATGGACGTCTTCCCTACCCATAATCCTCCATGGAGTTGAAACCGCTCTATGGTTCCCAGAACAGTTCCAACTGTGTAGGGATTATGAATAGGAAAGACGGACATTGCTCTGCCGCGTTTTGAGCCAGAGAGCAACCCAGAAGGCTGAAGTGGCCCAGTGTAGCTGTCCCAGCCACTCCAACTGCCTCCGCTGACAGCTCCTACTGGCCCCCGACACCTCCCACTCACAGTTCCCATTGGTCCCCGTTGATAGCTCCCACTGCCAAGACTGCCCCAAGGACTCCCCGCCGTCCCTGACTTGGAGTGAGAGGGGTGAGTGGAGAGATGGGTCGTGGGCTGACGGCATCATCAGCCCGTCCCTAAACAGCCTCTCAGTGCGGCTGTACATTCAGATTGATCGGCGGAGGGCTGCACTGTGGAGATTATCCCTCTTGGAGAGGGGTTGGAATATGCGATTCGGAGACCGCCTCCGCACATTCAGAAAAGTAGGTGATTATGAGTGTGTTTTTCCGCGTTTACATCTCAACTTTTGGGCTATCTGAAATGGCCTTTTGGCACATTGGCCTTCATAAATCAAAGTACTGGTCGTGAGTATAGGGGTTGGAATATTATGTTAAATTTGTATAAGATATTGGTGAGGCCAAATTTGGAGTATTGTGTGCAGCTTTGCTCATTGTTATATATAGAGAATTTAGGTTAAAATGGCTTAAGTTAAAATGTGATGATTAATCATAAAAAGGGAAGCCAGAACGGACAGGGAGCTTACTAGCAGCCAAGGACAAAAGGTTCAGCTGGATATGTTTTTTTAAACATATCTTTTCATGGTCATAGTGAGAGACATGCAGGAGACAAAAGATTGATAAGAAGGGTGAGAAACAGAATTTAGTGTATGTAGAGTTCGCAGCGTACGTAACGAACGTGATAATTAAAAATGCAGTTATACTTAGAATGCTTTTGCAATACTAACCAATTAAAACAGTATTAATAAGAAGGGGAAGGGCAAACAATAAGGGTATAAAAATCAATGCACTGTATGTATCGGGGCTTAACTGGTGAGAAGCCAGTTGAGTCCAACTCTGCAGACTTGTAAATAAAGCTTGTCGTGTCATCAGTTTTAAAGAGACTCATGTGTGAGAAGTTTTATTTCTGACACTCATCAAACTACACAAAAGATAACAATAAGATTGAAAGAGTACAGAGGAGATTTACAAGGATGTTGCTGGAACTTGAGGAACTGAGTAATAGGGAAAGAATAAACAGGTTAGAATCATTTCAGCCCAGGAAAAATGCCTCTGGCCATCCACATGATCAATGCCTCTCATCATCTTTCAGATCATCTGCAGTGTGGATTTTAGAGGGTCATGTAACCTCTCCATCTGGGACCTGGTTGAAAAATGAACTATGGAGGGTCATGTTATCTGTCAGGAATCTCGTCAGAAGTCACCTCACCTGACAATCAAGGTAAATTGCTGCCCACAGATCACCTCACTATTGACCTCTTTAATTACCTCATCATAGTGAACCGTGTGCGATGAGGGAGAGTCATTGGTGGGGTGTATGCAAAAGATTGGGAGCTGTAGTATTGTGCTCCTAGAAATCACTGTCCTTCGTTTAGTTAATAGCCTGCACTGTATCAAGGGATGGTGGATAGGATATATTATTACGTTATTGTAGTTTTCTATGCATGATTGGGTGCAAGTGTGTTGTACATTAGTGTGTGTGTGTGTATGCATCTTTTATCCCTGTTGCTTCTCCTGTGTGTAAATAAAGATTACTATTTAACTAGACTGTGTTCAGACTTGTTGCTCCTGGGACCTGTTGAACTTGTTTATCCACACATCTATCACACATCCCCTCATCCTCCATACTCCAAGGGGAAAGACCTAGCTCAATCAACCTATTCTCATAAGGTATGCTCTCCAATTCAGACAAAATCTTTGTAAATCTCCTCTGCACTCGTTCTATAGAATCAGAATCCTTCCTGTACTGAGGTGACCAGAACTGAATATACAGGTACACGATCCTTTATCCGGAGCCCTTGGGGGACAGTGTGTTCCGAATTTCGGGTTGCCCACACAAATTGTGTTGCCGTATCCACACCCACCCCTTTCCAGTTGCTCAGCCGTCTCAACCGACCGCCGGTCCCTCGGCCACCTGGACGTCTCCCTCGACCGCGGTCCCTCGGCCGTCTCCCCCGACCGCGGTCCCTCGTATGTCTCCCCCGACCGCGGTCCCTCGTACGTCTCCCACGACCGCGGTCCCTAGGGCACTGGGACGTCACGCCCGGCCGCCAGTCCCTCGACCGCCGGTCCCCCGACTGTCGGTCCCCCGACCGCCGGTCCCTCAGCTGCCCGGCAGACACCCCCGGCTGCCGGTCCTCACTTGCCGGATTTTGGACCTTTACGGATTTTAGGATCGTTTACCTGTAATATTTCACGTGGAGTCAAATCAAAGACTTATACATCTGCAACATTACCTCATGGCTCAAAATGGTATTTTTTGGAAGGCAGTCAATTCAAGGTCTTCAAACCACAAATTGTTGACACAGTGTCTGACCCGTGGTCGCCAGGCAGCAGCGACATCTCTCATACTTGTCTGAATTCACCATGGACATCCAACACATTGTGGATAAGACCAATGTGGTGGCTGATGCACTGTCCTGCCCTCTGATCGAGTTCGTCCAGGCCCTGTTCCAGGGAATAGACTATTCCACCCTAGCCAAGGTACAGCAGGCAGACCTTGAGATCCTGGCAAACAGAAGTGTCCAGCCTCAGGCTGGAGAATGTCGCCATCGGTCCTGGCAACCAGACGCTCCTCTGCGATGTTTCAACTGGCAAACCCCACCCCATAGTGCCGGCCACGAGGAGGCAGCAGGTTTTCAACAACCTGGCGCACTCAGCTATCGGGAGTTCTGTTAAAATGGTGGCCAGTAGGTTTGTCTGGCTCAGCCTCAGAAAACAGGCCAAGATCTGCATGCTCTGCCAGACATCCAAAGTGCAGACGCATGTCAAGGCCCCCACCCCCCCGCCCAGATTTTCAAGCCAGTGCAACGTCAGTTCAGCCATGTCCATTATGAGACTGCCAGTCTCCTGTATAGCAAGACAGCTCCTTACCATGATTGACCGCTCCACGAGGTGGCCAGGGGCACTCCCACTGTCAATACATCCACCGAGACCTGCTCCAGAGCACTGATTAACACCTGGGTGTTGAGGTTCGGAATCCCAGAGTATATGACCTACAATAGAGCTTCACTTCGGGGTTCTGGGCGGCGTTGGCCAAGTTGCTGAGAACCCAGCTCCACCATACCATGCATTACCACCCTCAGGCCAACAGGTTGGTGGAGCGGTTCCACAGGAACCTATAGGCAGCCTTGATGGCTTGACTCAAGGGGCTGAACTGGGCAGACGAATTACCCTGGGTCCTTCTGGGGATTCGCACTGAGTTGAAAGAGGACTTCAACATCTCAGCAGCCAAGATGGTATACGGTGCACTGTTGGTAATACCAGGAGAGTTCTTGGCCACCACCAAAGACCCGGAGGACCCCACAGCCTCATTGTCTAAGCTGAGGAAAAGAAACTGAACACTCTAGCACCTCTGTAGCCTCCACTGAACGGCCAGACCAAAACTTACATTCTCAGAGACTTAAAAATCCATGAACATTTTCGTTCGGTGGGGTGGGGGGCAAACCGAACACCTCTGCAACAGCTGTATGATGTAATCAGACATGATGGGTCAACATGTGTGCTGTATATCAGCGGAAAGGAAGAGACTTTCACAATCGACCGGCTTAAACCAGCACACCTGGACATTACCCAACTGGTCTCCCTGTAGCCCCTGCATCACAGAAGTAGGCCACTGAAAGTGGTGAACAGCGCTCCAATCACCGGTTCTGGGAGGTCTTGTAATGGCCCACTAACTGGGATGCAATCGGTACACAAAATGGCCGATAAATGCAGTGACCATGCAGACCCTGTGGAGGCCAATGATCTACACGGTGGGAAACAGCGAGCAACAGCGGGAACGCCACCCAGATGGATATCAGTGCTGCCATGACATCACTCCCGACATCAGGAGCGAGGGGAGAATGTAAGATGACCTGCCAGTGCAATAAGTCAGCCTTTGACTTCAATTCTTCGTGTGTCTGTCTTCTTTCCACACTCCTCTGTAGCGTGCACACAACAATTTATATTTTGTATTGGTGGCTTAATTTCAAACTATTGCAAAAAAAATTGAGGAAGATGACTTGGGACAAAGCTATGCTAGTTCCTGTTGTCAAAAAGTTTTGGGAAAAGACAAGAGAACACAAGGCCAAAGTGCCCATTATAGCAGTAGATTAATTTCAGGGGAAATGTGAAAAGACGTATAGGTAAATACTTGGCACATGAAATTAGATCATAAATTAGCTGCAGTCCTGCTGAATGCTGGAGGAGGCTTGTGAGACTAAATATGCTACTACTATTCCAACATGTCAATTGAAGTAAAAACATTGGTATTCCCATCAATTTTATGAAAGCAAAATCCAATTTCGGATGCTAAAATCTGAAGTTAAAGCAGAGAATGTTCCAAGAACATTCAGCAATACATCTGACATCCAGTGGGAGAGCATAAGAATTGAGCTTTCAGGTCAATATACTTTCATCTGAATTCCACCAGTTGCTAGCTTGCCATTTCTAGATCTCATCAAATGATATCTAACCACCCTACATTAGCCATTCAGTCTGGTTCTTGGAGACTGGTGGATAAACCTTGGTAAGCTGGTCAAGGATCCATTTTCTCCCTCGCTTCTCCAACACGAGGTAAAAGTGTTCAAAGTGCCCATTTCTTTAGATTCTTTTTCCCCCCTCAAAGGCGTCCTGTTGTTGACAGCATGATCCTACGAGCAGACTGACGGAGGAACTCAGCGTGTCTGCGCTATCCGCTGGAATCCATCCCTAATTCCCTGGGCCCTGATTCTGGTCAGCCACCTCGTGCGGGTCTGTTCTGATGAACAAGTCAATGGAGGAGGTTAACTTCTGCCCCCTACCAGGGATGCTCTCCGCCAGGCGAGTTTTGAGCTCTGCCCGGGGGTGCAGAGGAGGAATAACCCAGCGAGAACTCGTGTCCAGAGATCCTCCTCTGTCCCTCGCCCCGCCATCTTCCACAGCCGACCGCGCGCCAGCTTCAAAATCCAATCTCGCGAGATGGAGCCGGAGGGGGAGGGGTGAAGGCGCCGGCTGGCTGCCGCTGGGGGTTGTGACGTCACAGAAAGTGGGATGGGAGGGGGGTGAAAGTCGAGACCCTCACCTCCCTGGTCAAGGTGAGAGACGCGAGGGTAGGGTGCGGGGTCCTTTGGCGGACCAGGATGAGTGCAGGGGCGCCCGCTCTATCTGCCTTACTCCTTCCTCGCCAGCTGGGGTCCGAGGCCTGGGAAGAGGGAGGGGAGGGGAGGGGAGGGGTGGGATGGGGATCCTCAGTGAGTGACTCAGAGCCGAGGATTGGTTTTGAAGCTTCCTTTTTGTCAGGTTTGGGGGAGGGTGCTGCAAGTTTTAAATGTCTCAGATCATTCAGACCTGCGATGGATCAGAGTCATTTTTGCAAATTGCGAAATAAATTTGCAAAGAGCCAACCTTTTTGAACATGTAAGATCTTAACTTTTATTTTCGCATTGGTGCAAGTTGATTTCATTAGAGTTGGGGGTGGGGGGGGGGGGGGCGGGAAGGAGTGGCTGAATCGATATATTTTGCGAAGAGTTGGTGCCCTAATGTTTTGTTTTTTTACTCGACAGAGTCTGCGATTGGTTGATTGGAAGTAAAAGTTAATTCCAGTGTCAAGAGACCAGCGTATTTCTTGAGAAGGAGGGCGTTGTGGAAGTACTGATCGTTTCTTAACGTTAATTTTCGTCGCAAAATAATGCAGTTTATTGAGTAAGTGCAGATACTGAAATTAATAGCATAGCAATATTTATTGAGAACACAGCAAAGTTGGGCAGCTCCGACTTCTCTGCTAACACTAAACACTGCCTATGTGGGACAATATTAAAGTCACTTTTCAGTAACATTCTAACTAACGTGAGCAAGCTGTTTTTGTAATTTTTGATTTAGTTCTAAATTGTTACCCCCATTATAGGAAGGCTGTGGAAGGGTTTGAAAGGGCACAGGAGAGGATATCTAGTGAGGGATATGTACATGTGTAAGTTTTTTTAATAGGGAGAGTGATGTGTTCCTGGAACTGGCAGTGGAAGCACATAAAACCGAGGCATTGAGGAGGCTTTCAGATGGACACTTGAATATGATGGGGATAGAGCAATAGTTATCAAGTGCAGGCAGCAGAGATTTGATTTGGTCATCATGTTCAGCTCAGATGTTATGGGCTGGTTCCTGTGTAAATATTTCTAAACATGTTGCTGGAGGGGATTCTGAACTTCAGAATCAACCTGAATTTTGAGAGGAAGGGATTGATTAAGGAGTCAGAATAAGTTTGTGTGTGGAAAATGTCTAATGAACTGATCATTTTTATTTCAAAAAGATGACCAAGAGGATCGGTGAGGGCAAGGTGGTGAACATGATTGTCAAAGACCTTGTGGAAGCCCAGGCCAAAGGAGCTGCATGGCACTATTCTGGAAGGTTGGACTGGATGGAATCCAAAGTGACCTGGCCAATTGGTTCAAATTGGGCTGAGTGGAAGGAGTCAGAGGGTAGTAGTAGAGGGTTGTTTTTCTGTTTGGATGCCTGTGACCCATGGTGTGCGGCAGAGATCTGTGCTGTTCTTTGTTATTTATTATAAATAATTGGATGACAATGTAGTTAACGTGGTTAGTAAATTCTCACATGACACCACAATTCATGGTGTAGCGAACAATGAGGAAGGACATCTAAGCTTCGAACTGGACCAAGATCAGTTGGGAAAGTATGCCAAGAAATGGAAACCAGAATTTGAGCTGCTTCAATTTGATACATCAGGCCAGGGCTGAACTTGCACAGTAAATGCTGGAGCCCTGGAGAGTGTTGTAGGATTGAAGAATACAAGTGCATGGTGCCCTGAAAGTGGTGACTCAGCAGGACAGAGTTGTGAAGAAGTGGTTTGAAACCCTTGCCTTCATTGAGTGGGGAAATAAGTACAAAAATTGGGACATCATACATGTCATTGGAATTCTGTGCACAATTCCAGTCATCGAGCTGAAGAAGAAATGTCATTAAGTTGGAAAGGGTGCAGAAAAGATTCATCAGTAGGTTACCAGCTCTTGAGAGCTTGAGTAATAGGGATAGGCTGGGTCTTTATTTCCTGCATGTAGGAGAGTGAGAGGTGAACTTGCAGAGATTTATAAAATCATGAATGGCATACATAAAGTGAATGTTCACAGTCTTTATTTTCCAGAAAAGATGGTTCTAGAATTAGAGAGCAAAGGTTTAAGGTGAGAGCAAAGAGATTTAAGAGGGACTCTTTCCACAGAGGGTGGTCCATATGTGGAACGAGTTCCCACAGGAAACTATAGAAATGACTACAATTTGATATTTCAAAAGATATCTGGACATATTTATGAACAGGAAGGATTTGGAAAGATCCGGACCAAATGCAAACAAATGGTTCTAGCTTAGAATGCCAAATTGGTCAAGATAGATGAGTTGGGTTAAAGGGCCTGTTCCCTGCAGTATAGGTCTGTAAGTCCATAGCAGTGATTCATAAATCAGTGGAAAATGCTTCAATTAGGTATTACACCTAATCACATATACTAGGAGTGTGGCAGGTTCACTTGCTGCATTCTTTGCACAGTGGGAAATCATTGAAGCCAAAACTGCAGGTACCTCTGGAATTTGCTGCCATGGGTGGCTTTGGAGGCCAGGTCATTGGGTGTAAGGCAGAGATTGATAGGTATCTGAATAGTTAGGGTATCAAAGAAGGCAGTGGAATGGGAGAATGGATCAGCACATAATGGAATGGCAGAGTGGACTCGATCGGCTGAAGGGCCTCCTGGTTCTCTACCTTATAGAATACAAACAAGACATGCTTGGTTACTTCTTGACCAAGACTCCAGCCCAGATGGCTGTTGTCTGAAGCTTGGTGTATAATTGATTTTTAAGCATTCTAATGTACTTCACATGATAATCAGACAAAATTTAATTAAGCCAGGGAAGGAAGCATTAAAAAAAATGATCAGAGGATTAAACATGGAGAGGAGGTTTTAAGATGAGAGGGGTATTAGAGAAGTTTAGTAATAGAATTCTACCATTTCATGATGTGGGAAACAAAGGCGTAGCTGAATTGATGGAATGGAAGATGCTTGAGAGGTCAAAGATAGAGGAATGCAGATTCTAAAAAGGCTGGAGAAGATGAGAAGAAGAAAGTGACAGAGCAATGGAGACATATTAACACAGGGAAGGGAATTAAAAAATCAAATGCATTGGTGGATCATCATCAAGGAAGTTCAGGGTCATGAGAGAATTGGACTTCATAAATGAGGATGTGTGCATGAAAAATTTTGTAGCCTGATATATTTCACAGGGAACCACATTAAAATCTATTGTGCACATGTTCTTGATTTTGTTTGATCAGCTATCTAAAGCAGGAGACCATCCTTCAAGTATTTCTTCTACTCAGGGCTGCTGTGCTCATGTGAATCACCAAACATATCAGGAGCTTCCATGTCTTTTTTGGTAAGTTGTTGTTGCAGAATTGCAGCCTTCTGTTTCTGAGCATCGGCCAGGAAAGTTAAATTACTGGCACTCATTCTCCATAGGTCTGGATTATAAAATGAACAACGTGGTTAAAATCCTATCAGAGCATTTTGGGATTAACTCAGTATCTTGCAATCCTCTTGAATGTCCTGGTATACCTCTTGGTTATACCAAACTGCCATTTAATAAGAAATGCTGGAAATAATGCAAAGATTCAGACAATTTCTATAGGTCAGTGCAATCTGGAAGGACAGGAGAGATTAAAAGGTTTATGGTGTTAATGTAATGGTTGAAGGAACAAACCATGGATGTTTAAATGTGATTAGAAGAATCCTTATCTGAAATTATTAAATTCAATAAATGTATATGGCTACAACAGGTAAGACCGATAAATTCGGTACATTGAAAGGCATATAGAACTGGTATATTACACACACATGATTGAGGGACAGGCAAGACTGGCATCTCAATCTGGAATACAGATGCCATAAGCAATGATAGAGGTGGATTTAAGAGGGGAAGAGTTGTGTTTTTGATGAGAAGAGTGGTGGGTGCCTGAAATGCATTGCTGAGGTGATGGTGGAGGCTGGTACAATAGACTTTCAAAAGACTCAGATAGGGACATGGATGCAATAAAAATAGGTTGTGGATGTGAGATAAGGAAAACTTGGATTGTTGTGGAGTAGATTTACATAGGTTGGCATAACATCGTGGGCTGAAAGGACTGTACTTTGCTGTAATTTTATACGATCTATCTTGGAAGTATTTGGAGAGGATACTTGACGAGTCCACATGGATAGAACTTAGAAATATGAAAGGGATGATTATTTTGATGGGATTGTACTATAGATCTGCCAATAATCAATGGGGATTAGGAGCAAATATGTAAGAAAATTGCAGATAGCTGTGAGAATAATAGGGCTGTAATAGCAGATGATTTAAAAAAAAAAATCCTCCCTAATATTGACTGAGATTGCTGTGCAGATCCAAGGGATTGGATGGAATAAAATTTGTTAAGTGTGACCAGGGAAGTTTTCTCAAGCAATGTGCAGATGGCCCTACTACAGATGGAGCAAAACTTGAAATGAAGCAGGGCAAGTAGGTAAAGTGTTAATTGGGGTGCACCTTGTGACCAGTGACAATAATTCTATTAGTTTTAAAGTACTTGTGGAATGAAAGAGGACTAATTTGCAACCTAAAATCTAAATGTGGGGCACAGCTAATTTTGATGTCATTAGGAAAATCCAAAGGTTGATTGGGAGAGGCTGTTGACAGATAATGGGATGTCTGGCAGATGGGAGGCTTTTTAAAAGAGAGATGGGAAGAGTTCAGGGCCATTATCTTCCTGATGGACTGAAGGGTAAATCTAGCAGGATAAGAGACCTTGGCTGATGAGCAGTGTTGAGACTGGTGAGAAAATCCCTTGAGGAGAACAAGGGAAGGCTTATGGAAATATGAGAGATCCCTGGCAGACAAGGTAAAGGAGAATCCAAAAGAATTCTAAATATATTAAGAAAGAAAGTAATGAGGGAGACATGGGAATGTCTTGAATACTTCCCATTTACCAGGGGAAAGAACATTAATGTCCTGAACCACATCAACATTATGAAAGAGGTGACGGTGAGGTACAATAAGTTGAATAAATCTCTGGGCCTAACCAAGTATATCTTAGGACATCGCAGGAAGCAAGAAAAGAAACTGCAGGGGCCCAAACAGAGATTTTTGTATCTTCCTGAGCTACAGATGAGGTACTAGAAGGCTAATGCCATGCCTTTATTTAAGAAGGTCTGAAAGGACTAAAGGCACATAGGTTAATTGGCCATTGTAAAATTGTTGCTGGAGTGTAGACAGGAATTAGAATCTGGGACTTGTTGATGGGAATTTCAGGAGAATGAAAAATAGATTAATAGGTGATTGATGTTCAATATGGGCTGGTACTTGATTCCTTGCTGTATCTTTCTGACTCCAAATTCTCAGTGCTTAATTTTTATGGATTTGCCAGCCTGCGCTGCAGCCTTTGTAATTGATGCATCCAGCTTTAGGTTTTCATCTCACTGGCATGTAGTCGACCTCCCTGAACCTACAGAGACAGTCTATTATACCAATCATTTATACCTGTGCTTGACAATTGTAGATACAGACCCGAGTCCATCAGCATCAGTTTTTCTGCTTCATCTTCCCCCTCCCTTTCCACTGCACCATTCATTGCTCTATAGACCATGTCTGGCACAGAGTGCGAGAAAATACTAACATGCACTGATGACTGGCCGAAACATCTAGTGGAAGCCTAATACTGCAGAATTGGTGGTTTCTGCAAATTGCAACTTGGGTCTCAATCCTGTGCAGATTTACCTATTGCCTTTTTGATTGCCGAGTATAAATGATTAATATAAATTGCAAATAGTATTGTTCCGACGTTGATATTTATGGAACATAATCACCCACTTCTTTCCACATCCCTTTAATCCCATTTGCAGTTTTCAGTGCTGAAATCAGCTAGCAATTCACCACCTTTTTCTCCCACGCCTCTTATCTAGCTTTTAATACACGGATTTTGCCATGTCCATTTTAGTGTTGCATTTTCTCTTTGCAGGACTGTTCCTGCATTTCACAGACTGAAATAGAACCAATTGATGCTGGAAGCCAGGTAGACGGTACAGACCGTCTCCATCCGGTAAGTTGCATCTTTAATGTGATGTTGGTTTGTAGATAAGGAACACAAAACTTGTAGCAGTGGGAAGGATGAGGCTGCATTTAATAATTCAGGCATGTTGCTTTTATAAAGCAATCATGCAGCTTTGGAATGCCTGCTGAATGTGGTCACATTACTCCATATTTGCTATAGGACAGGGGAGGTCCCAGAGGACTGGAGAGTAACCAATGTGGTACTTTTGTTCCAGAAGGGGGAGAAGGATATTTCAGGAAATTATAGGCCAGTAAGCCTTGCACCAATGGTTGGGAAATTATTGAAAAGGATACTTAGGAATAGGATTTGCACACATTTGGAAAGATAAGGTCAGATTCGGGACCGTCAATGTGGCTTTGTGAGGGACAAGTTGTGTTTTATCAATTAAATTGAGTGTTTTTTTGAGGATGTAATGAAAGCTTTAAGTTAAGTGAAGGTGCCTCATGGTAGAAATGGGGAGAACACCCTCTGTTGAGAAGAAGCATGGGAGACGCCCCCTCCACGGGGAAGGTCTTCACGGCAGCAGATCAGCGAGGGGCTCACTGGCTGAGGGATTCATACAGGCTGCGGTCAGGGGATTTGCACAGGCTGTGAGCTACTGGACATCAGCTCATGGGAACCAGAGCCAGAATTTGAGAGGGTGCTGAATGCAAGAAGGGTTCCTGAACTTTATGATCACATCGGAGTTTGCATCTGGAGCTCAGGTTGCCGATGAATAGGAGTCTGTCCAGCTGCAGAAGTTGAATCCATGAACACTCGGTGACTCTGAAGGGACTCTCTTTTGCTTCTCTTTCTCTCGTACTACAAGGGATATCAGGCAATACTAATGGTGACACTTTATCTGCCTTACGAAAGGAAAAAGTTACATTTTTAAATGTTTTATTACATGATAATAAAAGGAACCTTGAACCTTACCTCTGATTGTTCAACTTTTGATCCATACAAGACTACTTCACTTGAGGAAGTGCATCCACTTTTGTTCTTGACCTGAGCTGGTATTCATCCATTATCATGTTTTTTCCACTATATAGGAAAATGGATTTTTCACACGTTCTCAGAGATCCCTGCAAGATGAGAAAATGATGTACACAACCAATGCCAGTCACTACGAGCTTCTATGTGAACTAGGTAAATATATGTGCTGAATTATGTTTATTTGATGATGGCCTTACAGATACTCCTGAAAACAGGTGTGGAACATCGGAAAGTAGAAACAGGATATTTGGCCCAACTTGTGTTTTTCTTCAGAAAACAGTTGTGCAGTGTGGAAATGGGTCATTTTAAATTGGTATTGTAGTTGGCACAGACATCCTGGGCTGAAGGGCCTGTTCCTCAGCTCCGCTGCACTGTTGTATGATCTATCTAATCCTGTTCTCGTTTGCTCCCCAAATCTTTGTTTGCAAATATGCTCAATATCTCATGATAAATTTTTTTTTTGCATTCAGATATGGTGGGCAGCCTGAAAAATGTAAATTAGATACAGTTGTCTCAAGTGGTTGATTGAAAATGTTGTGAAATTGAGAGGGAAGGATTTAACAAAGGAATTTGTATTTGTATGGCATCATGCCATGTCCTTCAGATGTTAAAATCAAATGTTTGGATATGACAGACAATTTTGGTGCAGATTTTGGATGTGGCAAATGACTGGAGTAAATGACCAATTAATTGATTTTATTTCTGCTGTTTTGGAAGTAAATATTGATCCTATACATCAGGAAAATTCCTTTACTCATTCTTTTAACCCCTTAGACAGACTGGAGGTCACAGATGCTGGAATTGGAAGTTAAACACACTGATGGAGGAAATCAGCAGCATCTTTGGGAGAAAAAGAATGGTCGACATTTTGAGCTGAAATTGGGGATAATGAATAGATTGGATTGGATTGATGTGGGTGAAGGATAATTTATCCGATATGTCGGAGCAAATTCCCTAGCTGCTCTTTGACCAATCTGGTGGGATCTTGCATGCAAGGGGATTGCTAAAGTCACTAGTTAATGTCACCCAAAATCAACTTATCAGTTTATGCAGAATGCTCCAAGCTTGCTTTGTCTGAGAAATACAAATTGTGTTAGACCATGAGTTATTTTAAGAATGAATGCCAACCCTAATGGTGGGGGCTACAGTGGTTTTATCTGTGGATGTTCTAATATTTTCTTTGTGCTTGACAAATAAGTCTGTTAGGTCTTGATTTATTTTGCAGTTATATGGTTTGAAATAACACAAGACTCTTGAGTTTCTTGCATTCTTATTGTATTTCTGATTTAACTGCCCAAATTTTCCTTCAATTTTAATATGACAGTGGCAGCTAAGAATCAGTAATTGTCTTTATCTGCTTATCTTGTTTGTCAGGAAAAAGTTTTAGTAATTTAACTACTGTGAATCTGGCCAAGCACATTCCATCTGGTAACATGGTAGTTGTCAAACGCACAAATATGGACTCCTGTTCTGAAGAAAACCTCTCTTCCTTGCAGGTCAGTAATAGATCTGCTTTGAAATAAGATTCCTTTTGATTGTTTTATAATTATAATTGAGCTAGTAGCTTTTAAATGTTACATAGTAATATCCTTGCATTTCCAAATTATTTCACTGCTTCTCTAAATTACTGCCCATCATTTTGCACTTGTGAATGTTTGAACACTATCAGTTTCTTTAACTCTTAACATGCACCGCAGCTGCACTGTGCCCTTGTCTGATGTGTGTGTGGAAACACATACAGACGTGTAAAAAGACTGTGAATGGCAAAGTGCCATTGGTGAACTTACAAAACATTTCATTGCTAGTAAAATAATTTTACAATATGGCCACTCTTGTGAAATAGAAATACAGCAGCCAAATTTCAACCAATAGTAATGAGACCAAATTATGTATAGGTGTTTGGTGAAGAACAGATATCACTGTCCAGGTCTCTTACAAAATGCCATTTGATTAGAAAGTTGGCATCTGCCACTATGGAGTATTTATTGCCCCATTATTGAATAATGACCCTTTTAACTAGCATTTGAATTGCTACCAACCAAGGAGTGGTTAAATGTAGAGGGTAACTATATGGCAATCTATATGGATTTTAAAAAATACTGGCGTACTCCACATTGGAAATGTTCATAATGTCTTTGCACTGATCTTAAAGCGTACTTTCCTGTTTCACTTTCACTCTTGATTCTTTTTGAAGCCCGAAAGGAAATAGTCCAATGACACTTTTTCTCAAGCAAAACATTTCAGTAATAATTGAGAGGGAGCATCGTCAGCTTGTCTATCTTGATATCCGAAAGGTTCTTCTCATTTGTATTATTTTGGGTTTGGAGACCAAAAGTTCCGAAAGCACTAGGTTGTGGTCTCATCTTTACAACTGGAGCAAGACTTCCTTACACTTGTACTCCTGGTCCTTTGCAATAAAAGCTATCCTAAGTGTTGCCTTAGGCTTTGCATAATAATTAACCTTTTATTTCATGCACAAAGATATCAACATTTACTGGTTTCTCACCAAGTTTTTAAAAAAGCAGTAAAGCAAAATATTCCTGGAAGGAAAGCAAAGCTAATGTTTTATCATGATGACTTTTCATCAGAGCTGGAATGGTTAAAGATAAAAGCAACTTTTAAATAGTGTGTTTGATTTTTTTTTTAAAACTCATCAGTCTTCTGCTGTGAAGATTAGTGGAAAGTTTTGTTGAATGCTCAGATCAATCAATTCCTTATCTGGCATGTCTTCTGACTCTACACTTGAGGGACCTTTCTATATTTCTTACTATTAATTCATTCTTACTATTAATTCATTTATTTTCTGTGATTTTTTTTTGATCTTGTAGCATTGTCTAATCATCTCATCTTCAATAATTGTGCAATTGAAGCCAACTAAATCCAGGAAAATACGTTATCCTGTCTTCCCCGTATTGCATCCATGAATTAAAAATTTATAAATTGTAAGAGAAAATTGAAAGTAGTCTAAGAGCAACAATTGGTGGCATTTTCAGAAAGGATGGACAATGTAAATTATTAATTTCTCTGAATGTAGCGTTATCCGTGGAATTTGTGCTTTGCTTTCAGAATGAGCTGCTTATCTGGCAATTTCTTCGGCACCCCAATATCCTGCCACATCCAGCTGTTTTTGCAGAAGGTAGTGAGTTATGGGTCATCCTGGCATTCACAGCCTATGGTAAGGTAAAACCTAAGGAGACCTTCTTCTGTGATAGTATACATTTTATAAGCAATAATTTTTAATGACACCCTTTTCTTTTGACCTTATGCAGGTTCTGCCAGCAGCTTGCTAAAGTATTTTACTGAAGGCATGAGTGAAAGTTTAATGGCACATATATTTTATGGAGTTCTGAAGGCATTGGATTATATTCACCAAATGGGTTGCATTCACAGGTAAAAATAGGATATTCAGGCAATTTCTTTGTTTTAAAACCTTCCATCCCTTTTTTTCATTAATTTCTCTCGCATAGTAGTTGGTCATGTTTATTGGTTCCAAACGTATCTAAAGAACCTTCAACATTTTGTGTTTATTCGTGAATCTGTCTTCTTGCTGAATTGCACTTGATTTATATAAAGTTGACGTGATTATAAACACCTCAGAGTGAGACAGCAGCCAAATCCTGTGAAATGTCTAAAATTGCAGTGGGTTAAAGCAGTTTCATACACTTCCTAAACTGTACCATGTCCTAAAGGGTGTAATTCAGTGATTCTCAAACCTTTTTCCACTCACATACCACTTTAAGTAATCCCTATTCCATAGGTGCTCTGTGATTAGTAAGGGATTGCTTAAGGTGGGATGTGAGTAGGAAGGGAAGGTTGAGAATTACTGCTCTAGACCCAATTGTTACTGAAATGTTTTGCTTGAGAAAAATTGTCATTGGCCCATTTCCTTTGGATTTACGAAACCATGTGCACATAACGAGTCACTTAGATACAATTAAAACAGTGGTTTTCAACCTTTTTCTTTCCACGCACAAACCTCCTTAAACAATCCCTCACTAATCACAGAGCACTGATGGCATAGGCAATACTAAAAGTGGTATGTGAGTGGAAAGAAAAAGGTTGAAAACAACTTTATATAATTGATTAAATTTTATGTCCAACAATAACTTTCAATTTTTATAGCATCTAAAGGAATAAATACATTTTGGAACAATACAAGGCTGACTTGGGTGGTGTACTACATTGTGGGGCATTTGGCTTGGATAGTTAATTAATTTTGGTACAATAGTCTTTCAAAGTCAACTCCCAACTACAACTGTGTAAATATTGCTGCTTTTTTAAAAATTGATTTTAAATGAATACCAGTGTAGGCATGCATGGATTGCTTTCCAGCTCTTATATATAAAATTCTTCAATACTTACAATGCTCTTAATGCAGCAGTTAATCCAGAAGAAAATTTTATTTTCATTTGAGGCTTTGATTGAAATATATGCTGTTATTGGCTTGCATCTGTCTTTTGTTTTGGAGGAAATGTTAGCATCTAATAAATAGATTTAAATAGAGTCTAATGAGAATGAAATGTAATGAAATTAAGTTGGGGGAAATTACATATCTTTTTTATTGTGTAATTCCTATGCATTACTTCAACATGAAATCTCATTTGGCTTTATTAAAATGTCTCACTAAAATGAATTAACTTCTGCCAGCGTATAGAATTGCAGGATTTGTCTAATCAAATTTACATGAGAACGTCCAGGCTGATTCAACCATCACAATGTGTTAGATACTCAAACAAAAGAGTTATTCACCCTCCTTCTTGAGGCTAAATTTAGTTCTGGGGTTGTTTATTCAGAACACTTACTTAAAGGAGTAAAGCTGAGCTGATCAGTTCAGAATATTTTTTCTTTTCCTTCAACAGGAGTGTTAGACCAAGCCATATACTTATTTCTGGGGAGGGACATATTTATCTCTCTGGTCTCCATGGACTTTGCAGCATGATCACTGATGGACAGAGGCTAAGAGATGCATATGATTTTCCAGAGTTTAGTGCTTCATTTCTGCCTTGGCTGAGTCCTGAAGTTCTCCAGCAGGTAAACTTAAATTTGCCTCTGTGTACCAACCTGAAAGTATGTTGAATGGAGAAAAAGTGAGATTTATCTTTCAGCATTTTAACAAAATGTTTCTAATGTACCCACTTGCTTGTGGTTCAGAATTGTGTACTGTACTTGGATAATAAAGTTATTTGTTTATAATGAAACTAAGGTTAATTGTTTCTCAACTGAAATATATTTTGAGCGTAGAAACAAGAGGGTGCCTTGTAAATCGATCATGATTGTGTAATTATCTTTTATAAGAGGAATGGATCAGGCTGAATACATTACCCCTCCATAAATCTTCGTCCGCGAAGCCAAGCCAAAGAAAAGAATCAGGCTGAATACAGGGTTGTAATCAGAGGGCAGGTTTAAGGTGGGGCGGGGAAGGGGTGAGAGATTAACAAGAATATGAGGAAATTTTTTTGCATGGAGGGTATATAGAATCGACTGGCAGAGGAGATGGTTGAGGCAGGTACCATTCCAATGTTCAAGAAAAAATTGGACATACATAGATGGGATGGGTTTGGAGGGATATGGGTCAAACGATTTTGGTTGGCTTGGGCAAGTCAGGCTGAACAGTCTTTCCACACTGACTTGATTTATTTTAGATGTATGAATTGAGTCAACAACCTCAACTGCTTTATCAGGAAACTTTCCAGATTCCCACCAAACTCCCTGCTTCTTGTGTCCCCACGAGAGGATTTTTTTTTCCCCTACCATCTTTCAGTGCTGAATTTGATCATCCCTTGCTTAATACAATCAGTCCTTGTACTGCATATAGCCAATATTCTTGGCCAGTTGCACATGATCTTGAGATGAACAAATCCAGTTTTGTCTTATTTCTTTCCTTATGTTCAAATGTAATATTTCACTTGCAGAATTTAGGCATGATCCTGTGTGCTTTTGTGAATCGAAAGGCAGAGAGGACCATGAGTAGTTTCCCAGATCACCTCTCTCCAAAGTACACAATAGGAACATGCTGTGCAGAACATTCAACCAAGAATTTTATTTGAGGACCAGGATGAATTGTTCCAGAACAAGAGATTCAATTGCACAGCTGTCTTAACTCTGGGGTTCTTGAGTGACTGCTTTAAATGATGCAATAAATAAAGAAAACTGACCCAGAATGCTCAGATCTTGACTTGTCTTCTCATGTGGCGAAAGGAAATTAAACAGAATGTGAATCAGCTGATGCCAATACAAATACCTGGAGTTCCACATTTCCTCTCTTGAACAGTGGTATTGTAAGTCTGCCCATTTACATTACCTTTGGATTTTCTCTTTCACATTAGGACTTGCATGGATATGATGCAAAGTCTGACATCTACAGCCTTGGGATCACAGCATGCGAGTTAGCCAGAGGCCAGGTTCCTTTTCAGAACATGCAACCTACACAGGTAATTTTCTTCACTTAGAGCATTACATTTTAAGAAACAATTTAATGTGACAGAGGAAAAAAAGCACAGAACACTGCCTTTGGTACATGGTGTTATGTTGAATTATATAAACCTATTCCACCACAACTACCCTGTCTCTACCCATAACCCTTTATTTTTCTTGCATCCATGTGCCTATCGAAATTACCTGTTCTACCAGCCTCCACCATCACCCCCACCAATGCATTTCAGGCACTCACCACTCTTAGTTTTAGAAAAATCTTGCCTCTGATGTCTCCACTTAACTTTCCTCCACTCACCTTAAACAGATGTCCTCTGGTACTTGCTATTTTCCCCATGGGGAGAAAGGCCCTGGCTAGTGGTTCATGATCAGTTTCAAAAAAACGAAATTGATAGTCTCCATAAAACACCTTCAACACTGCAGGGTAACGAAAAGTTAACTGGATTGAATCGACGTCAACATTGAATGACCTCTTGACTCAAATCAGGATAAATAAAAGACTGCTATTCTGAATCAATAATGGGGTTTGTCGAAGATTACCCATCTTGTTTTCTTCTTTTTTTTGGATAAACAGATGCTACTCCAGAAGTTGAAAGGGCCATTATGTTTGGTAGACTTTGGTTTCCCACAAAGGGAACTGTTGATAAAGAATTCCCGCTCTGGAGTGGATTCTGGAATTGGCGAGAGTGTGGCCACCTACAGCATGAGGAGGTCAAACACGAGTGAACGGTCCCCAAGTCCAATGAATAAAACTTTCTCCGCAGCTTTTCGCAACTTTGTGGATCTCTGTCTGCAGAGGGAACCTGGAAATCGGTAAGAAAATATACAAAATGAATGAATAGCAGATGGAAGTTTAGCTTTAATGGTGCAACACAACAGCTTTTTTTTTGAGGTATGCTCGTCAGAATGGACTGGGAATTAAATGAACCACACCATGGTAAAACTTCGACAATCTGGCATATTTTCCATGGTATTGGTTATTTCTATTTACAACCAACACACATTTATAAATGTTAAATAGCATTGAACTAAATTCCCCAGTGAACCCTGAAACTTTAAAGGGAACATGGGAAACAAGGCGCCTGGTGAGTGGAAAGGGAGTTTGGCAAATGGCATCTGGTAAACCAAGTACCAAAAACATCGGTAGTTTTGAACAATGGGATTCTAAGAGTTATACTGTGTATGGTGCTAGGAAGGGATTACTGTTGGTGCTTAATGATGAAATTATCTCCGTGATTTGAGGTAATACAGGTAAGCAGACAGAGAAGATGTCATGGGAACAATGAAGAACTGGACAGTCAGTGGTAATAGGCATCCTGGCAATAGCTGTGAAGTGGCAGAATCTGAATGCTGACATAAGAAAAACTTCTATTGAAGGCAGAACTATTTTAATGATGATTATAAATTTAATGTACATTAGAATAATCAGATTAAACCTAGTTATGTTCATTACAATTTCCTGCAATACCTTCGGCAAAAATGCAGTGATGCATTTAAAGGTCATTGATCCAGATTTAGTTAATGCCCAACATTAATATTGCCTAATATGATTGAGTTCAAGACTGTGGTTTAAAAGGGATAAAATTCTGGATTTGAGTAATGCTGACTTCATCAAGGTGAAAGAGATTTTCAATAAACTCTTTAAATTTGTTAACAGGTGAAAGGGAGTTTTTTTTGAGCAAGGGGTGAGAGATTAAAAGAAGATCTAATCTTCTAAAAGAAGGCAGGGAAGGTTGGAACAAGAGGCCATGAGTTAAGAGTAAGAGGGCAAAACTTTAGGAGAAATACTAGAGGATGCTTCCTCACTCAGAGTGGTGGCAAAATGGAATGATCTTCCGAATGAGATAATTGCGGCAGGGTCCCTTCTGTCATTTAAGAGAAGCTTGGATGTGTACATGGAGGTGAGGGGGGTTGGAGGGATATTGGCGGAGAGTGGGAGGATTGAGCTAGTGGATTTGTTCAAGTGAACCAGTGCAGACTCAAAAGGCCGATCATGGTTATATGGTTATATATGGTTAAAGCATTCAATAGTGCAAAAATAAAGCACTGACCCTGAAAATAAGAGTTAAGACTGCAACAAAGAGGGAAAAACCAAAAGCTTCAAAGGAACTTAAAGGTTCACAAAATCAATACAAAATAATGCAGTTGAAAGTAATATGGGTCTGTTAACAATTGAACCAATTCAAATAAAATACAGACATGTGAAAGAATTATTTTGTGACAGCTTTTACAGTTAAAGGGATAAAACAGAATACTGGCCATCTTAATAAAAAGTTAATATTGAATTGGAGGTTCAGTTATGCTGGATTTAGTGTAAGCAAATTAATTGTAATTAAGAGAATAATGACATCTAATGACACAGCAGTTCTCCATAATTAGAGCATTTCAATCTCTAATGCTAAAAAAAATTAGTTATTTTTGCAGATGCCATAAATACAACGTAAACTTTAATTTTTTAAGATAAGAGAATAGGAAATCATTCATTTGCAATTTAGGCTAATTCTTGGCCAGTGAGCTTAATCTATGGATGGAAAATAGCTCAAATCTAAGTGTAGAGTGAATGAAAAGTTGGAATATTCTCCACATCATCAGTGAGAACCACATACATATATAAAAGGTAGGGCACAAACTTTCTTGAATTCTTTTTGAGGGTGCAACTAAATCAAGGAAATCTTTGTGGATGTTATTTTTACATAAACTTCCAGAAGCATTTGATAAAGGCACCAGACAACTTGGTAATATTCATGGAACTGAAGTTCTTGGTCTGGTTGAAAAAATTCTGTGCAGTTACAAAACATGACAAGTGGTGTCAGTAATGCTAATGGGGCATTAACTATTCAGTTTAGTAATGAAAATGATGAGGTAGAGAGCCAGCTGAGCCAAATTTAATGAATTTGTGAAAATAGGTGGCAATTTAAACAGCATAGATGGAAGTATAAAAGTATCATGATCTACCAGTGGATTAGAAACCTGGACAAAATTGTTGCAACAGAATTTCAGTGTAGTCCAGTCCTTCTCCTTCAATTGCAGAAGAATGAATTTGGTGACTTGTTAAATGATGAAAACTTGAAGCAATAGAGATCCAAAGAGATTATTTTACCAAGGGAGGTATTAGAGAATTACAGATGCTGATGGAATTCTGACCTCTAGAAAGAGACACAAGTGGAGTTTGTGTAGTAACTCATCCTGAATTGGATTAAGTTCTTTTGGCCACCAAACTTTAGGAAAGATTTAATAATCTCACAGAAGTTGATAGGTAAATTTACTACAATGATATCTAGGCACCAGTAATTAAACTATAAGGAAAATGGGTGAAGCGTGTTCTCGGAAGATTAAAGCGTAGAGTGAGATGGTTTGTAACATGGAGAAAATGCAATCTATTCCTGGTAACTCCATATTCTTTTCCAGATCAAAATAAATCATTATATATTATTCAAATAATTTTTTTTTGGAAAAAAGCTGCAAAAGCAAGAAATTTGAAATAAGAACAAAATTCTGGAAATCAAGTATCTGGACAAAACAAAATGGTTGAGCAGAAATCCTTTTGGGAAGCAGAGAACTTCTTCAGGGTTGACATTCTGGAAAAGTAGCAGCAGTAAATGAAAATGGGGATGGGGAGCAGACAGATGATGGGATTCTGAAATAAAAAAAAACAAAAGCAGCAGGTTAGCCAACATCTGGGCATATTCAGTGATTTGACCTAAGCAATTGCATTAAAATGGTAATTACCATTTTAATGAAAGTGAAGGTCAAAGTAAATTATAAATCAGCAGGACCTTCAGATAAAGTTTTCTTTTTCATTAAAATAAAATTAACAATTATAAAATTTCAACAAAAATATACAGTACAAATTTGATTATCCGAAATTGGATTCTCTGAAATCCTCATTTATCCAAATTTTTTCGGAACTGAACTGACCGGGGATATTGGACTCCTCAAGCTCCCGGGCAGGAGCAGGACCCTCGGGCACCCAGCACATGTGGGGCCTCGGTGGGGTGGTGGACAGCATTTTTTTCTTGGTGAGAATTAAACATTATTTTAAGGCTTAAAAAAGACTTGCTTTGTTGTTTGTTGTTGTTTAAACATTGTTACAAGTGAGTTGCTGTTGCCACTGGGCTGTTTTTAAAAAAATGAGCAGTTCTCCAAAAAAACAGTTTATCCGAAATGGGCCCGGTACCGACCATTTGGGATAATCTGAGTTGTACTGTGCATATATATATGTATGTGTGTGTGTGAATGTGTGAGTGTGTGTGAATGTGTGAGTGTGTGTGAATGTGTGAGTGTGAGTGTGAGTGTGAGTGTGAGTGTGAGTGTGAGTGTGTGTGTGTGTATGAAATTTTATATAAAGGAAAAAGACATGCATACAAAAACCCTAACTCTACCATTTTATCCCACCCCCCCCCCCCATTAAATATTCTTTTGTACACCATCAGACCTCATAGTTTAAATCAACCTCAGTATTTTCGGAGAGTATTTTAGCATCATTATTGAAGTTGAGCACCGACATACTTCAAGTATGGTTGCCAATATTTTTAAAAACATCATATTTGTTCCTTAAATTGTATGTTATTTTTTCCATTGGTATATAATACACTTTTTGGCCACTATCAATGCAATTATATCTATAAAATTGCCTAATAAATAACATTCTGGATTTCTCCCCCCCCCCCCCCCCCACCAGGAAGGGTCACCCTTGTAATTCTTGTTAGTTCTTGAGAAATTTCTTGCCAAAAGGGTCTAACCTTCACACATGACCAGGTTGCATGAAAAAAAAGTTCCTTCTTCTATTTCACACCTAAGGCACAATTCTGATATTTCTGGCTTCAATTTGTGCAAACTCTGTGAAGTGAGATATGGTTGGTGTTTATAAAAAAAAAAAAATGGAACCAACCCTTATCTTGCATTAATAGTTGAATTTACACTATCTGATCACCACTCAGACCAGGATTGTTCTGATATTGCAACACCCAAGTTGGTCTCCCTCCTTTGCCTTGATCTCTGCAGACCAGGTTTAGCACTTTCTAACTGAAGAGCAAAATACATCTGGGTATATTACCCATCCAGAGTGTCCGTTCCATAAAGTTTTCATTTTAATTAC
Source organism: Narcine bancroftii (assembly GCF_036971445.1). Lineage (NCBI taxonomy): Eukaryota > Metazoa > Chordata > Chondrichthyes > Torpediniformes > Narcinidae > Narcine > Narcine bancroftii. The sequence continues at coordinate 224,861,594 of NC_091472.1, forward strand.
TATGACAATCTGTATAATTTTGTTTGAATAAATAATTTTCTTTCTTTTCTGTTTCAGACCATCAGCAAGCACATTGCTGTCCCATCCCTTCTTTAAACAGGTGCCTATTTTCTCTGTAATTTCTTCACTTTAAAACGTAGAGGTAGCTCCTCAGAATTCTGAGGTTTGGTTAATTTTCAGCAATTCATTTTTAAAATCGTCAAAGTAATTAATTTGTAAAAATTAAAGAACTTATTGTTAGCAAGTATGTTATGTATGAAATAAAACCCATCAAGATGTATTTGAGTATTTTTTACATTCTGTCACTTCGATCGACAGTAACAGGGCAAAGTTTAAAATGCAATGTTGACTTGTATACACAGTTTTAATATTTTACTCAGAACTAAGGTTTCGGTTTAGAATTTCATCATAATTATAATATGATTGCCTAACAGTGGCTTCACCCATTTTTCAGTGAGTGGTTTTAATTTCCTTCCCTTCCCACTTCTGCAGGTGAGAAAGCAGACCAAGTCATTCCTTATCAGTCTGCTTCAGCCAGCTGTGCCTCTTTCTGGATCTCAGGCCACAGTGGGGACTTCAGAGACAAGAGGAGACACCTCAATCACTCACTTACAGGACCTAGATGGTGAATGGGAATTTTAACTTTTTTTCCTTTTTACATATCTCTGACAAAGAAAGTGAGTTTGACACTGCTTCACTTTATTTGTTGCCCAGTGAATTTAACAAGGTCGAGGAAATGACACGCTAAAATTAGGCATTTGTTTTGCCTCTCTCTCCCTTTGCCTGGCATCTGTCTGTTTCGCAGATCTGATTTGGGTTCCTTTCCCACCCTTCCATTTTGTGCTATTGCCATTCCTTCTGTATGAACTACCTCCGTCTTGAAGAGTTTTTGCTCAAAACATCAATCATTCTCGTCCTCCCTCCGAGTTCCTCCATCAGATTGGATTTGGTTTCAGATTCCAGCATCTGCAGTCTTCTCTGTCTCCAGGCCTTTGTTATTGCCTTTGTACTAACTTGTAAATCAAGATGGAAGATTCATCCAGCTTCAACCAAATTGAGCCTGCATTCAGGCATAAAATGTATTTACAAATGGTGCACTTTCTATTCTAGTATTAGATTATTAATTGAGAAAGGTTATTTTAGACATCTAGAATCTGTAGTTCCCCAAAATAGTCAAAATAGATAAATGTACAAGCGCAAATATATTTTTGAACATGTAGAGTTATACAGCATGGAAACAGACCCTACAGCCCAACTTGCCCATCTCTTTTTTTTTTTTTTTTTTTTTTTTATTGTCAAACATTTTTATGATTTTTACACACAAATAATGGCAAAATCCTTTTTTTTAAAAAATGCATACTTATCTCCGGAATGGTCGCTTACAAAGGAAGCATGTTTCAACTTGCCCATCTCGAGCAAAATGTCCCACCCATCTGCATTTGGTCTGTATCGCTCAACCTATTCTATCCATGTATCTGTCCAATTTTTTTCTTAAATGTGGCAATAGTGCCTGATTCAAGTACCTTCTCCTGCACCCCACTCATGACCCTCTGTGGAAAACAAAAAAGAAAAAAAAAAAAAAAAACCCAAAAAGTTATCTCTCAGGTTGAATTTCTCCCCCATCACCTGGTTATTGATTCCTCCTCCTCTGGGCGAAAGACTTTGTAACCTGATCTATTCCTCTCATGATGTTGTACACCACCATGAGATCACCCCCTATCCTCCTGCACTCAACGAATAAAGCCCTAGCCTCCTCAACCACTCCCTGTAGCTCAGGCCCCCGAATCCTGGCAACATCTTCTCTGTGTCCTTCCCAGCTTGACAACCTTTTTCCTATCAAAAGCTGACCAAATCTGAACACAATACTCCAAACGGGGCCTCACCATCGTCTTGTACAATGCAAAATTACCTCCAAACTTCTATACGCAATACTCTGATGTGCCGAAAGCCTTCTTGACCACCCTCATGATGGGTCTGTAATTCCCTCATCTATCTTCTTGGTCACATTTTCAAAAACTTCAAAAGATTTCTGAGACATGACCTCCCACTTATAAACCTCAAGTAACATCTGTAATCAGCCCTTGTCCATCCAATTACATGTATATCTTCCCCCACAGATGTCAGGCCTCACTAGCCTGGAGTTCACATGCTTTTTCCTGTAGCCTTTCTTGAATAAAGGCACAACATTTGCCACCTTCTAATCTGTACCTCAGCTACAGATTGGCAGGCTAAAGGATGGATGTCATTGGGAGTTGCATATCCAAGGATACACAGTGTATCGAAAGGATAGACAGGTAAACAGGTTGGGGGAGGGAGGGGGTGTGGTTGTTAATAAATTCCTGATGAATTTTGACAAATCTCCTGGGCCTGATCAGATAGAAGCAAAGACACTGTGGGATGCATGGAGAGGAAATTGCAGGGACCTCGGCTGAGATATGAATTGTCATGACGTTCTCAGAAGATTAGAAGGTGGCAAATGTTGTGGCTTTATTCAAGAAAGGCATTTTATTTCTTGCGCTGCATACATTTAAATACAAAACCTTTTGCTCCTTATGTGTTACATTTGATTCAGTGTCCCTATGACATTGCGAGACATTTTTCCACCCCCCACACCACCCTTTCATGGCTGCAATTTTGCCTGATCAGTCTGTTCTTCCACACAAACACCCTACTAGCTTTCCCTACTTGTGTGCCAACCGCCTCTTCACCTTGGTTCCTACCTCCCTACCAGGATATTTGGTCTCCTTGAAGATCAGAGTGGTCGGCTTTGTATCGAGCCAAAAGAGATGGGGAAGATCTTAAATGTTTTTATTCATCAGTTTTCACTCCGGAAACAGGCACAGAGTTGTGGGAAGTAAGGAATACAAGCAGTGAGGTCATGGACATTATACAGATTAAAGAGGAGGGAGTGCTTGCTGTCTTCAAACAAATAAAGATGTATAAAACCCCAGACCTGTCAAGATATTCCATCAGACCTTGAGGGAGGCTAGTGTAGAAATTACAGGGGGTCTGGCAGAAATATTTAAAATGTCCTTAGCCACAGGGCGAGGTGCTGGAGGATGGGAGGGGAGCTCACGTTGTTCCATTGTTTTAAAAAAGGCTCCAAAAGTAACCCTGGAAATTACAGGTTGGTGAGCCTGACATCAGTAGGAGGTAAATTATTGGAAGGTGTTCTAAGAGATTGGATATACTGGTACAATTATTTGGATAGCCAGAAATTGATTAGGGATAGTCAACATGGCTTTGTGAGTGGTAAGTCATGTTTAACCAATCTTATAGAGGTTTTTGAGGAGGCTACCAGGAAAGCTAATGAAGGATAGGCTGTGGATATTGACTGCATGGACTTTAGTAAGGCCTTTGACAAAATCCCACATGGAAAGTTAGTGATATTAAACTTGGTGATATTAAAATTGAAACTGTTTTGTACAGTAAAGGTTTTCAAAGCTTGCAGAGGCATCTGGGCCAGCTGGAAAAAGGGGCTGAAAAATAGCAGATGGAATTTAATGCAGGTAAGTGTAAAGGACAAACCCAGAAAGGACATACACAGTAAATGGTAGGTCACTGAAGAACGCGGCAGAACAGAGGGATCTGGGAATACAGATACATAATTCCCGGAAAGTGGAGTCACAGGTAGAAAGGGTTGTAAAGAGATCTTGGCATATTGGCCTCATAAATCAAAGTATTGAGTACAGGAGTTGGGATGTTAAGGGATGTTAAGGTAAAGTTGTATATGACGTTGGTGAGGCCAAATTTGGAGTATTGTGTGAAGTTTTGGACACCGAACTGCAGTAAAGATATCAATAAGATAGAAAGAGTGCAGAGAAAATTTACTAGGATATTGCCCGGACATCAGGAACTAAGTTACAGGGAAAGGTTAAACAGGTTAGGACTTTATTCCCTGGAGCGAGGCAGAATGAGGGGAGATTTGATAGAGGTGTTTATAATTAGGAGGGGGATAGACACAGTAAATGTAAATAGTTTTTTTTCCACTGAGGATAAGTGAGATACAAACCAGAGGACATGGGTTAAGAGTGAAGGGGGAAACGTTTAGAGGGAATGTGAGGGGGAACTTCAGAGAGTGGTGGGAGTGTGGAACAAGCTGCCAACTGAGGAGGTGAATGCAGGCTTAATTTTAACATTTAAGAGGAATTTGGACAGATACTTGGATGAGAGAGGTTGGAGGGCAGTGGATGCAGGTCAATGGGACTAGTCAAAAAACAAAAATTGGCACATTCAGGCCGAAGGGGCCTGTTTCTGTGCTGTAGTGTTCTATGATATTGGTTCTCAAGTTCACATGCAACCCATCCCACTTATACAGGTCACCCCTTCCCCAGAAAAGTTTCCAATGATCCAAGAACTTGAAACTCTGCTCCCTGCACCATCTTTTCAGCCACATATTGCCCATGTCCTGCAGCTCCTCACAGTGTTCAACACATTGGTTCCAGAGGGATCCTATTTATTCTTTTGAGCATAACATTTCTCAGGATTATCCATATTGTTATCTGCCAGAGCCATCTTCTGTCCTCTTTTTGCCCTCCTGATTTCCTTTTTAGCTTGCTCTTCAGTTTCCTAAACTTCAAGGTATACACTTGATCCCAGCTGCTTGCACCTACTGGAAGTCTCCTCCTTGCCCTTGAAAAGAGCCTAAATTTTACCTCATCATTCTGGCTTCCCTATATTTGCATGTCTGATCCTTCACTCTAACATGCATGTCCTTGGATTCCTGTCAGCACACTTTTTAAAACCTCTCACTTTGCTAACATTTTCGTCTTCCTTCAAACAACCTGTTTCAATGAACTTGACCCTGTTCTTGTCTTGACCCTTCAAAGTTGGCCTTGCCCCAATTCTGAATTTTTATCTCCTGATCCCACCCTGTCTCTAGAACTATCTTAAGCCTAATAAAACAGTGGTCACTGGTCACCAAAGGCTTATCCGAAAACACTTCATCCATTTGTTCTTTTTATTTCCCAAGCACTGGCCTCTCCCTTTTGGGACCCTCTACATATTGTTGGAGGAAGCTGTCCTGAACACATTTGACAAATTCTACTCTGTCTAAACCTTTTGAAATATGACTTTCCTGGTCAATATTTGTAAGTTAAAATCCCCTTTGATGACAACTTTATTTGACCTGCAGCTATATGTAATATCCTGCCATATTTGTTCCTCTAATTCCCATTGACTATTTGGGGCCAGTACTACTGTATCTGGTGTTCCCTTTGTGGTCTCCTCTACATCAGAGAGACTGGGAGATAACAAAGCACCTTGGCTCTGTCTGCGCAATAGCATAGATCTCCCAGTGGCCACCCATTGCAATTCTCCATCCCATTCCCATGCACTGCCAGACTGAGACCATCCACAAATTAGAGGAACAGCACCTCATCTTCTGACTGGGCACTCTCCAAATAGATGGCATTAACATCAACGTCTCTGGTTGCTCCTCCTTTTCTTCCCCTGTTGCCTTTCCCCCAGCTCTGTCTCTCTCCCCTTTTACCTCTGTCACCTTTCAGAGCCAAAATCAATTCTCGCCTCTCCTCTTGTCATTTCCAATCAATACATTTTGTTTGTCTGGATTCCTCCCCTGCCAATCTTCAGTCTTTATTCTGATGTCATCCCATTCTTTGCTTATTCCTTGAAGGAGGGCTCAGGCCCGAAATGTGGGTAATACAGTGTATCTTTACCTCCTATGGGTGCTGCGAGACCAGCTGAGTTCCTCCAGCATTTCTGCATGTATGTACAGTACGACACTCCTAAAAAGGCAATCATGCTTGTTCCTCAGCTCCATATAAAGCCTCAGTTGCTATTCCCTCTGTAATATCACCTCTGACCACTGCAATGACATCCTCCTTAACCAATACTGCAACAACTCCTCTTTTACCTCTGTTTTTCCTGAAGCACCTGTACTCTGGAATGTTGAGCTGGCTGTCTTGGTCCTCTCTGAACTAGATTTCCTTAATAGCTGCCACCTTCCATTGGTATGCTTATCCATTCCTCAAGTTCACCAGTGTTAGCTGACAAGCTTCTAACATTAAAACAGGTGCAAACTAAACTTTCACCTGCCCACTAAACTTTCTGTTATCACCCTTCACTCCTAACTTCCAGCCCCTTGCCTGCCTCTGTCCTGCATGGGAACCCACCCACCCTGCTAATCTAGTTTAAATCTAGATGTGTAGCATCTGCAAACCTGCTTACAAGATGTTAGTCCCTCTCTGACTCAAGTGAACCTGTTCACACTTGACTGGCCACCTCTTCCCCCCAGAAGAAATTCCAATGATCCAAAAATCTGAATCCCTGTTCCCAAAACCAGCTCCTCAGCCACAAATTCATCTGGTCTATCTTCCTATTTCTGAACTTAAAGCAACATGGCACTAGGAGTAATCCAGAGATCACTACCACTGAGTCCTTGCTTCTCAACCTCTTACCTAACTGCCTGTACTCAGTGTGAAGGACCACATCCCTGACCCAAAGTGTACATCAACCTCAGGCTGTTCACCCTACCTCTTTTTTTGAGTATTTTATTTTCGATTTTTATAGACTCTCAGAATTCAACAAGAAGTTCAATCTTTTCAATCTGTGTGTATAATATAATGTATATTATACACAGAATCTGTGTGTACACCACCCTCTCCCACTCATTGCTACAAATACATTTACATTTACAAATACATTTGAAAAGTTTATCTCAATACCACTCATCGTGGGGCCGACGATCCCCACTAAAACCCAAAAAAGATAAAGAAAGAAATACGCCTCCAAAAAGAGGTAAAAAAATGTAACCCAAAAGAGAAAAGAACCAAAAACCTGAAAGGAAAGGAAAAGCATGTGGTCTGCGCTTGGTCCCTTTTCCGTATTCACACTCCCAGCCGTATTCCATTTTTTTTAAGGGGGGAGAATCCACTACCTTAGGGTTTTCCCAATATCCTTACTCCTCTTCCTTATCCTTTGACACTTGTTTCTTGCCAACTCCTGGTGCAGATGTCCGTGCTTGAAGCAGAACAAGCAAACTAAAAAAGCTTAAACCAACAAATCAAAAAATATATTAAATACCCCCACCCCTCCTCCTGGTTTTTCTTTACCCGGGCACCGATAGCCAAGCTATTGGTGCCAACTCCCCCACTGAGCTTGAAAAGTGCCCCATGCACCCATCTACTGCTTAGAGTTCCCACCCTTAACTTGAGCTCCCCATACTCATTCTTTATTTGAAATATACATTCATCTTTAAACAATAAAATAATGGAAAAAGCTTTCTCCTCCCCCCACCACCGTGGTTATCACAATTACAATATTTACAGTCGCTCTTTCCCCCTTATTTACATTTAATCTTGTGGCAGGATCCTCCCTTGGATCCCTTTAAAATAAACTTTCTTTCCCCTCCCCCTCTTACATATCTTCAGCATTGCTGAGTGAAGGAGGGAAAACTCAATTCCTTTTTGTTAAAGGCTCCTTTTGACTGGGTCAAATTCCTTCCTGTGCCGCAATAGCGCTACACTTATATCCGGATGGAATAATACCTTCTCCCTTTGCCTTCGCTCCCACCACCGCCGCTCGTAAATTCTTCTCTCTTACATGGTAGTGAAGGAGCCTCACCAGGATAGAACATGGTCTTTGATTTGGCCCCTAGCGAGATTATTTCCAATTCCCGCCCCCCCCCCCAAGTATATCTGAGATCCATTTTTTCATGAACTCCACCGTGTCTCTCCCCTCTTTCACCCCCACAATCTTAATATGATTCCTCCTACTGAGGTTTTCTAAGGTATCTACTCCCACTTCCTCACCCTGTCGCTCTTCCACACATCTATTTTGTTTTCCCTCTTATTCAAACTTTCTTCCACCCTCTTGTCTCCTCCGTTTCTGATACCCTATCTGTCAATTTATCCAATCTTTCTTTAATTTCCCCCTGCCCTGCCACCAGTGTCTTCAAAGATATTTGATTTGGCCATTGGCCTCCAGTATTTCTTTTGCAAAAGCATCAAGCCCTCTTCCTCCTTTCTCTGCCTTTCACCTCCGTGTTGTCTTTCTTTTACCCCTCAATCTTCCTCTTCTTCATCCTCTACCTCGCTTTTCGACTCCAAACAGCCCAGCTACGCGACTTTCTGTTGTTGGAGTCCACCAGGCCCAACGCCCAAGGACAGAGCAGCCTTAAGGCAAATCTCTTTTTGTCCCAGCCCACGGGGTCTTTCCCTCCATCACCACTGATGTCACTGTCATCTTGGTGCCGGCCATGCACCCCTGACCTCGAGCCTCTGCTCATGTCATGTCTGACAGTCCTCCCACCACTGTCCTGTGCTCAACAGCTCTCCTGCCGTCTCAGTGGCGGCCCTCACTTAATGCCCCAGGTCAGTCTCTCCCTGGCTGTCCTCACTCACCTCCTCCAGAGAGTTCTTCTCTTGACAGCCAACTCACGGGGGCTTTCTCTCAGCCACCACTGGCATCTCATTGCCGGCTAGGCTCCCTGACCTCAGACCTGCTCTCCTGCCGTTTCGGTCATGGCCCTTTCCTGACGGCGTCCCAGGTCAGTATCTCCCGGGGTGTCCTCGATTACCTCCTCCAACAAGCTGTCTTCCCAATGGGGGCTCCTTCCTTTGGGTGCCAGTGTCATTGTTCTTCATCTCCTCTCTGAGGTGAGTTTTTCTCCATTTTTTTTTTCCAATTTTCTCTGTATTTTTTTTACTTTTCTGTCTATATCCTACCAATTTCTACAGGGTTCTGTCTTTTCTTAATGATCCTCGCTATGGGGAGCTCTCTAAATCCACTACCACTGCCATTCTTTTTCTATCTTCACCCTCTTGAGAATATCCCTGGAACCTGAGAAGCAACACGCAATCCCAGCATTTCATCCATGGAACTTCTATCCGTCCCCGTGGCTGCAGAATCCCCTGCAAGTTCCCACGTCTCCTATTGCCCTGCCTGCTGTAGGCATATCTATCTTCTGAGCCTCAGAACCAGCTACAATGCCACTGACCTGACTGCTGCTGCCATCCCTCCCAACAGTATCTAAAGTGTTGTTCAGGGGAAAGGTCACAGAACTCTGCACATCCTGCTTACTCCCCTTTCCTTCCCTGGTGGTGACCCATCTTACTACTGGCTGCCCCTTGGGTGTGACTTCCTCATGAAAGTCTCATCTAGGATGTTCTCAGCAACTTGGATGATCCTGAGTCCTTGATTGTCAGGAGGTGTAGCTAAGGATTCCTGACTTCCCACATCTGGCAGGAGCAGCATTCCATAGCCATGACTGCCTACTGACTTCTAGGCTTTCAGGTTCTACCTCAGTCTCTGCCTGCTGAAGCCTCTTGAGCCAAAGCTTTAAAGTCCCACTCTAACACTGGGTACGCTACTTGAGCTACTTTTAATTTTTATAGGCTACAGAAGCTTCACACACTCACTTCCTTTAAATCTCCCACCTCCACTAGCAATCGTGTCTCCTATTGGCTGCAATGAACCACATACATAGTATTTTCTTCACATGGGAACCATTCTTCTCCATGAAGCAGTTTAGCACCATTGTGGTGTTAGAGGGTTATAACCAATTTGAACTTCAAGCTTGCTCTAGTTTGGGCTAAGGCAGGAGAATTAGTATTCAAACAAAAATGTGAACAGAGAGAAACAAGGATGTGCTTGATTCATTGTTTAGGGAACAATGGTCGGGAGGCAGCAGGGAACCATTGTAATGAAATATTTAACTCCTTTCAATATGACATTATGAAGTTCCCATCTTGTCATTCTCCCAAAAGATCGAGGTTCAGATGTAATTTCTACTTTGTTCAATCAGACCCAAACACTAAACATCCAGACTCACAATCTTGACACTAAATTTTACCAATTCCCTTAACTTGGTGATGTGTTTTTCCACTGATTCTAGAACTGTATTTTGGAGTCTGAATAAGTGTAGTATTTTAAGATCTCCACAAACAGCATATTTGATACAATAGCACAGGCCCAGGCTCATTCTTGGTGACAATCTAATCTTTGATGGTAACTCTCACTACTAATTAGTTCTGAGGATCTTGGGTTTCACCTCTGTTTGACTCTACAGATGTTGCCTTCCCCACCTTTTAAGTATTTCTAGCACACTGTGATTTTAGTTTTCCCACATCTGCAAATTTTCCTTGGTACCATAATGCGAAAAGTAGAAGGAGATTATGGAAACCAACAAAAATAAGGGGTTTTGATGATGGGGACAGAACTCTGTGATCATCCACAATGAATCTGAGAAGGAGACAACTAAAAGGGGCATTTTCTTATAAGAAGTTAGATTTGGAGATCTTTAGCAGGAAAGGAATTTAGCAATCCACATGTATCAAACATAAATATATTATACCATCACAATATTTGCCTTTATCAGGGGCTGGAGTTCAAATGTACACCAATTAGAAGAGAGTTCACTTTTGAGCTCTGGCCTTCATTACACCTTGGGATGGGTACACTGCCAATTCATTACAATATTACCAGGTTAGGAGTGTTAACCTGAGAACAAATTCCATGTGCTTGGGTTGAATTAGCTAGATCAATTGAGATATTTAAGAATGTTATAATGGATATTGCACATGTTCCTCTATAGTCTTGCTACTATAATTTTTTTAGGCAGCTGTCAAAGGAGCACACCTACTTGCAATTTTTTGGGGGTTAAAAATAAAAGCAATGCACTGTTACAGATCATATAAATGTATATATAATTGAACCAGCCACTTGATGCCTCAATTCACTTAATGGTCATTCATTTTGGTTCACCTTTTGTAAATAATCTGTGATGCATATTTTTTCTAATGGAATATTCTGTCTGCTGTGTATGGAAATATCTTTAATTTTTAAAGTCTGATGGAAGCTGTCAGATTTTTTTTGTTTTCCCAGTGATATCAAAACTTGAACAGAAAGATATTTTCAAAGTAATTCCATTTAGTTCTGTTTGTTGAAGAAGTTTGAGCTATTTTCCATTGGAAATTATGAGCTCTTGTGTCAACAGACTCCCAAAAATCAGTACAGGTATTATTTATTACCATTTTGTTCAATGGCATTTAAACTCAAAATATTACACTAAATGTAACCTGTTCCCTTAACTGGTACCTGGTATGAGACTTGTTTTATTGATGTCAAAGATATGATTGAGAATGTATGAACAGCAGGATTTTGTCACAAAGCTGAACTGTTAACTCATCATCCTGGTTCCAATACCTCTATATTGGGTAAATGGAGAGGAGAGAATGAATTTAATGAATTTTGCACCTTTACCAAAGATTTTCTTTTACCTTAATTTTAAAAATATCTCCTTGCAACCATCAGAGGGTGTGCCAATTCTGGGGATGAGAGATGGTTTTGGTAATGCTAGGTGATGTGATCAAAACTGTATCTTTTCTAATCTGCTCACTTAGCATCCAGGCCCTTATTCTGAGCAAAGGATTGTGATTGCACAGATGGAGGAGAGTGGATTGGTGTGTTTTTAAAGTTTGTTACAATACCATTAAATGGAGCCAAAATTTAGACCCTTTACTGAACCCCAAATAAGCATGAGCACCTCTGACTTGCTTTCATTATTCCACCTTGCTGTGAGTTTCCAGTGCAATTCAGCTCTGAAGTTTTTCCCTTCTGCAAAAGGTCAGAATTCACAATGGAACAGTATTTTGTATCCTAACCAAAACCAACCAATTCATTTATCTTCTTCACAAATGTTGTTAAAGTGGCCCTGACTCCATCTCATTCCATGCTTACGGAAAGAAACAAACTGCTGGAGGAACTCAGCAGAACAGGTAGCGTCCGTGGACGGAAAAGAATAGTAGACACTTTGGGTCAAGACCCGAAATCAGGGTCAGGAAAATACGTTGCCCATTGCTCTAGTTCCACAGATGCTGCCTGACCTACTGATGCTTCTGCAGCCTTTTGTGACTCTGGCTATGCTTTCAGGTCACACTCCCACGCTCACGTGTCTGTCTGAAAAAAAAGTGGTTTCCATGGTTCAGCTAATAATAGAGAATGCCTGAGAGACAATACCTTATTTGGACTTCCTCCCCAGCATTACTTCCAATCAGTGGTAAAATCACCATCTGTGCTGAAAGATAAATAATTTGTCACACTTTTAAAAAACATGAGACACATACAATGTACCTACCTTTGTGTGACTTCCAGCCACCAGAAAGATACCTAAATAAGAGCCACTGTTTATGACATCTTGAAATGAGGAAGATGATGGTTTGGCCCTGCCTCAGCAAAGATTGGTTCACCTCAATGATAAACAGTTCCTAAAACAATAATGTGTCTATCAAATTAAACAGATGTACGATAAATTACTTGGTCCTTGAATTGCCTTTGAACCGTAACCACATTGTATATAAACAATTCCTTCCAGAATCTAGAGTAGCAGCCAGGTTGGTGGGTAATGTAGTCGGGAGACAGGAGATTGTAGAGGCTATAATTTCAAGCAAATGTAAAAAAACTGTTGGCAGAATTCAGCAGGGCCGGCAGCATCTACGGAGACATGGGTATAGACGATTGAAAGCCTGCGACTGCGACAGGGCTGAGGAGGAGGAAGGGAGCGATAAGCCAGTACAAAAAGAGGTTAGGGGGCTGACAGGTGATAGGTTGAACTAGGTCTGGAGAGAGATGATGGCCAGATAAACCTTGGAGAGGAATTAAACAAGGTGACAATGATGGCAGGGGGTGGGGGGAGTAGGGGTGGAGGGAGAGAGAAAGAAACACGGAGTGTATGTTACCTGAAATTGGGGAAATCTCAGTGTTGATTCCATTGATTTGACTGCTACCCAGGCAGAATCTGAGGTGGTGATACTTTAGTCCTCACCTTGACGGTTGAGAGTGCTGACAACACGGTGGAAGTTGTCAAATGGTAGAGGTGTTCCCATGGGAGTCCTCCAACTCAATTGGCCCAACATTCCCTCCTCACCTGGTTTTTCCCATCTCCTGCTTCCTCTCACCTCTGTATTCTGGCCAACTGTTCTCCACATTGGTGCATGGTCACCACCCGAAAGGTCACCCATCTCCACCTCTGCAGGTTCATTTTGATTCATTGAGTTCGTCCAGCATTTTGGTTTTTACTGATATAGTACAGTTGTCAAAATCTTACAAGGAAAACTGAAAATGTTCAAGGTAGGTCAAAATTTAACACCACTGTAATGATCATTTCTGGTACTGAGATTACAAATTATTTAATAATTGGCTTCCATTGAGCGAATATCAACTGACTGAACACTTTTAGCAAGCCAGCAACCCGGGTTCAAATCCAGGGTTTCTCGAAGGAATTTGTACCTTCTCCCTGTGTCTGCATGGGTTTCCTCAGTTTCCTCCCACCCTCCAAAACATACTGGGGTTGTAGGTTAATTGGGGTATTTGGGCAACACAGGCTCATGGGCCAGATGGCCCTATTACCGTGTAGTATATCTAAATTTTTTTTAAATTACACAGGAGGAACTGAATAAAGAATTGAATATATTCTTCCATGAGGGATAAATTTTACATTTTACTGTTAAATATAATGGATGCCAAATACTTAAATTCACATTTAAACATTGCAATTCCAAGAACAGTTCTACATTCAGAAGAAAATCTGAGCCTTCCAAGCAGCGAGAACACTTCATTTGATCTTGACACACACTTGCTCTGATCTTTTCCAGCTCTATAAATCTCAGTGATTGGACTGCTGCACAGTCGCTTTTTGGTCACCCTCACTGGCTTGGGGTGGAATTCCACGAACACCCCGTGACCTCTTGCTAGCTTTAAGATGCTCTTCCTTGATCAAGCTATTTGTCTTTTGCATCTTGTGTCACTCTGAATTGGTTTTATTTCAGAGCACCTTGAGATATTTTTGCTATGTTATTCTGAGCTATCCAAATGGCAATTGGTGCTGTTGTAAATGATTCATGGTGCAATTCTCTCACCTCAGACTAGTCTGCCTGCCGGAAAATCAAAATCTTCACAAAGATATTTGCAAACATGAAAGGACTGGATAAGGGGAGAAATCGTACACAGCTGTTGAAATCAGTATTGATGCTGAATAAGGAATGCCTAATAACTGAATTACCAGTGTTTTTGGAGACCCTGTCCTACTACCCCTTTGAAAGTATTTTTGTAGAATTTCAGAGTTTATTTCAAAACTGCTAAACTGAGAGAAACACAATGTTATTCTGTACAAGAATCTTGAACATTTTGCTGTGGTAACACAGGCATCCTTTTCGGAAGGATCAACACACATAGTCAATTATTGAACTTTTCTATAAATCACTTTTTGCCACATAGGTATTACTGTTAGCACAATGTATAATTTCTTGTATAAAAACAATTAAAAAAAAAAAACCTGCAGCATGTTTCTAAACCTGTGTGGTCTTGTGAGTTTTCCTACTAGACCAGCTATGTCTCAGACATCCACCTATTATGCACGTACAGACATTTGATATTGAGGCCACATATTGGCATACCTGTTTCACCAGTGGAATGGGTTTTGCAGTGACAGGAAGAGATGGCTTGTATGCATTTCACATACAACTTTATCTCATGTGTAGAAGTGGCCATCCCCTTCATTTAAAATAGGACCCAGACCTTGAAGACAATCCAGGCATTTGAAAGTTGTTTCATATTTTTAAAATTTTAAACTATTTGACGCGTTTTTAAATTCATCTGAAACTAAAAATAGAAACAGTTGGTGGTATCCATTGAGGTGCAGAAAATTGAGGGGGGAAATCTCAGGACAATGACACCGGAGGACCAATGTGTTACTTGCTTTGTTTCCAGGATGCCTATCAGATTTGGCGGGCAGTGAGTGGTCCAAGTACAAGACCACCCAGCCCAGTTTTGGCCCGGGAGAGAAAGAGGAGCATCTCCATTTTTCTACATTAACCTGAATGCTAAAAAGAACAGGACAAAGTGAATGGTTTGAATTGAGTATATTTATCCAAAAAGCACAACACTATGGGGCAAAGGGCCTACTGTAATGTTCTGTAAGTGTAAAGGTCATCACTTTTTAAATTTACTATATTCAGTTTTTAAGGCTAATTTATGGTACTGACAAAAATAGTTTGTTCTGCTTTGTGTGACTTCTAATTCAGAGATTGTGTTTAGCAGCCATTCTCAACAGGGGCCATGGCACATTTAAAGGGAGCCATAGAGTGAAATCATAAATTTTTAAAAACATTTTTATGTAGCATCGAATCCACGCTGCTGAAGATCAAATTGCGCTGGGTAGGTCACGTCTCCAGAATGGAGGACCATCGCCTTCCCAAGATCGTGTTATATGGCGAGCTCTCCACTGGCCACCGAGACAGATGTGCACCAAAGAAGAGGTACAAGGACTGCCTAAAGAAATCTCTTGGTGCCTGCCACATTGACCACCGCCAGTGGGCTGATTTCGCCTCAAACCGTGCATCTTGGTGCCTCACAGTTCGGCGGGCAGCAACCTCCTTTGAAGAAGACCGCAGAGCTCACCTCACTGTCAAAAGACAAAGGAGGAAAAACCCAACACCCAAACCCAACCAACCAATTTTCCCTTGCAACTGCTGCAACCGTGTCTCCCTGTCCCGCATCGGACTTGTCAGCCACAAACGAGCGTGCAGCTGACGTGGACTTTACCCCTCCATAAATCTTCGTCCACGAAGCCAAGCCAAAGAAAGAAGAAGGACTGAAGTACGGAAGAAATCAATTTGACTGCTTCACAAGGAAGGGAGCCTATTAATTTTGAGCAGAGTCCTAAGGGGTCCATAGCCCAAAGGCTGGTCTAGAGTGATAATCCAGAGTTCCAGTGTAAATTCCACACACTTTACAAAGTTGGCATGGTTTGTGTTGGTGTCTTTCATAACCTTGGGATCTTCCGGAGATCTCAACCAAAGGAACACCCTGAGAAGCTTCACAGCATTTGGAATACAGCAAGCAATTTGTAAACAATTTGTGCATTATAGTTGCATCCTTCAGCAAACCAGTAGCAGTCTTGGAAACATGTTATTTGGCAAAGGCATAACAATTAGCTAAGAACTCTGCTGATCTTTGAGTTATGCCTCAATCCTTTGTGGCCACAAGGGGGCAGAAAGAGTCCAAATGTGTACTTCAGGATGCCACCTTGCATTGCTTGAACTGTCTGAAAAGCACATCTCTGTAGTGGGATATGTACCCTTGATTCTGGAATACTTACCGAGCCAAAGATGACATGTTTTGGCATTTGTGCGAGATGATGCAGGAAGCTGCCCTCATTGTATGTTGGTCTTTGAAGATAGAGTTGGTATTTATCAAGCGCAGTGCAGCTTTTTATAGCTATGAGAACTCATTCAGTTCCCCTTTCTACTGCAACCCATGGCCTTCTCATGCATCTTTTAAATTGGTCAGAACACACCCAACCCCAACCAACCAATTTTCCCCTGCAGCCGCTGCAACCGTGTCTGCCTGTCCTGCATCGGACTTGTCAGCCACAAACGAGCCTGCAGCTGACGTGGACTTTTACCCCCTCCATAAATCTTCGTCCGCGAAGCCAAGCCAAAGAAGAAAAGAATTGAAGCCAAATATACTTTCAATTTAAAAAGGTGGTGGATATGAGAGTTTGTAAACCCTCCTTGGATGTTGAGCATGCAGATACATAATGGCAAAAAAAGTTAATCTTATGACATAAGACTTCAATAGAAATTGCAAGAGTATAAAAAGTGCATGACCAAAATTATAAAGAGAAAATTAGGAAGGCAAAGTGTGGTGCATGACAAAATAATGCAGGCAAAATCAAAGAATAAGGTTATAAATATGTAAAGAGTGAATATAAGGAAGTAAAGGGTGATAAAAGTGTGGAGGAGATGGCGTAGTGCAACCTTCACAAGAGGACACAATTCACCTGCACTGTGGAATATGCAAACTCAGCAGGTTACATAGCATCCATAGGAAGACCAGTAACCAATGTTACTGGCCTGGGTCCTTCGTCTCATATAAGCCCTTCCTTGTTTACCTCCACCAAATATGGTAGGAGAATGGAGACCACCAGAATCTGTAATAATGGATAAACTACCTGGCTTAGCTAAATGTTGTTCTGAGCAACCAAACCAATAGGTAACTAAAGTAGATGGGTATGTGATTGAGCAAACTTAATCAGCACACAAACTGAGCTGCTAATAGTTGAACTATTCTGTTAGGCAAGCAGTGTAGATCTTAGCAGTCAAATCTAAAGGTAGCTTACTGGAATCTTACTTTAAAATTTAGTTTGCATTCAAGATTAAAATTCAAGTTGCCCCTAAATTTGGGAGATTTATTCAGAGCAAACAAGAAACATTACATCAAAGAACATGACTATGTCAAGAAATTAAAAGTGCTTCAACATGGGAAGATGTACCCTCTACTTTGCAGGCTAATTTTCTGGTGGTCTCTTGCAATGGCCCATCTTGGGGATTGTTTCTCCCTCATCAACCTGCTGAACATCTTGCCTGCTAGTTGCTGTGCGGGTTAGTGGCAGGTCAACATTCTCTGCATTAGCCATAGGAAGTACACTTTGAATGGTCTCCTGGCAGTCCTGCCTCTCCAGAGGGTCTTCGGCCTTTCGAACATACCGGCATGTGGGTCGCACGCGGGGTTCAGCCCTAGTAGATCCTGACCTGGTTTTGGCCTGTTTCACAGTGACTGCTCTGTCTTGTTCTAAGACGTATTTATGTGTTCTGAAGGCAAGGATTCCTCTCTTTCGGTCTGCCACCACTACTTCAGGAAATAAAATTTCTTTTTTACATCTTTCAGTAGTTGATGGATGATGTTTCTGCATTTCAAAATAAAAACAATAAAACTATTAGCTATGGTCCCCTTTGGATGCCTTCTCTGCATAAGAAGCTAAGCAGTATATGACTGTTGGCTTTCTCTAATTTAAAGTCATTTTTTTATAAATATTGCTAATGAGGAAATATTTCTGAAAAGGGATACAGCATCTGTTTATTTTATCCCGTTCCCCATCCCAGACACTTTTTGCCAGATTTATGTTAAGAAAAGTACCGTTTTGTTATATTTGACAGAAGGATCAAAACAGGGCAGCTAAATGTGCAAGAACCATCATTTGTGGGGCAATCTCATCAGGTCAAGCAGCATCTGTGGAGGTGGGGGGCCGAGGAATTGTTGACAACCTAGGTCAAAGCATTTAATCAACTCTGATGGAGAGGGGAGATAGCCAGTGTAGGGAAGGGTGAGCAAAGGGACCAGTTGGGGATGGGTGACCCATAGAGGAGTGAGATGGGTGAATTGGGGATGGGTGACCCAGAGAGGAGTGAGATTGGCCAGTTTAGACTTGGTGACCCAGAGGGGTGTGCGATGGGCCAATCATGGATGGGTGACCCAGAGAGGAGAAATATTGGCCAGTTTAGACTTGGTGACCCAGAGAGGGGTGTGACAGGGGCCAATTATGGATGGGTGACCCAGAGAGAGGTGAGATTAGCCAATTAGGGATGGGTGACCCAGAGAGAGGTGAGATTGGCCAATTGGGGATGGGTGACCCAGAGAGGAGTGAGATGGGCCAGTTGTGGATGGGTAACCCAGAGAGGAGTGATACTGGCCAATTTGGACTGAGTGACCCAGAGGGGTGTGCGATGGGCCAATCATAGATGGGTGACCCAGAGAGGAGAAATATTGGCCAGTTTAGACTTGGTGACCCAGAGAGGGGTGTGACAGGGGCCAATTCAGGATGGGTGACCCAGAGAGGAGTCTGCATTCCATCTGTTGTCTTGTGTTACTCAACATAGGTAATCTGATCTGTTACAGACCAAGCAAATAGCCCCTCTTTGTAGTTACTAGCTGACTTCTCCCAGTGAAATTTGTCAGGCTGGAGAAAGCTATCAAACTGGTGGAAAGATTCTATGGTTTAAAACTAGATCTGTTGGTACATTCAGCTGAAATGGACTTGGGCTTACATTTAATTCTCATTGAAGTCTGTGACATGCATATGTTTTCCTCATATACAAAACTGTTTCAATGTGTTTAACTTGCATACCATTCAGCAGAATCATGAGGAGTCTGGAGAAATCCCTGTGAAGTAACAGTAAGCTTCTGCCCTAAGCGTTTCATACATTAGTGGTCAAGTTCATCTTGAACCTGTCATGACAAGATTTGGCATCTCGATAAAGAGTCATACAGACCTTCGGCCAAACTTGCCCACACCAACCAAAATGTCTCACCCACACGAGTTCTGTCCCTATCCCTCTAACCCATCCTCTTCATATATTTGTCCAATGTATTTCTTAAATGTTACAATAGTACCTGCCACAACAACCTCCTCCAGCAGCCTATTCCACACACCCATCACTGTGCAAAAAAAAACCTCCCAGGTTCCTGTCAAATCTCCCCCCACCCACTGTTCCCTCATGTGCTCTGGTAACTGGTTCCCCTACTCGGGGCAAAAGGCTCGGAACTCACCCAATCCATTTCTTTTATGAGTATAACAGCAAAAAGTTCTAGAATTGGCTTGATTCAGTTTGCTGGTTTTATATCAGCATGCCTTCGATTTCTTATCTGTACTGCAATGAACAGGTCACCTGCACTCCTGCATGTCTTTGCTCCATTTCCACTTCTTTCATTGCTGAGACTATCATGGTTGCAAAAACATTGTCCTCTTGCTGAGCCTGATTAAGAGTCTCAGCTTGATTACAGTTGGAATGTGGTAGTATTCCGACCCCTTGAGCTTCCGATCGATATGGATGTGTCTTTTTACAATCAGAAAATCAATCATTAAATATTGAATGCAACAAGATCAATCTCAGACACTTAAATATTAGCAATCAAAGGGATAATCAAATACAGTATTTAATAGCCTAATTATACAATAAGAGAAGGGTTCAGAAGGATATGACCATATGAGCGTAAATGGGGTGACCTCAGAATGGTCTGCATGGACTGAAGGGCCTGGACAAATTTCCTTAAATCTCTGCGACTTTAAAGCAACTGGCGACAAAGCTTCAGGAATGATAGCAAAGCAACCATTTAACACAAAGGTCAGTTCCAGCACTCCAAACTGCTATTCAGCATGAGATCAGTAAACTAGGTTGGACATCAAGCCTGGCATTTCCTGCTCTGTATGACTCTCACCAGTAGATTCTGGTGTCAGTTTAGGTAGAGAAGAATTGTTGCATTATCTCCAGTTTCTTTTCAACAAGTTTACTTTTTTTTAAAAATCGGCCATAAAAGATTTACATTAGTCGTAAACCACATACACACTCTTTATAATTTCATTTTATTAGAAATGAGCCCCATTGCTTTTTATTTTGTAATTTGAATACCTTCTGTACTTGTTTCAGTACTGATAGCATTTGTACATCCCTAACACAGATTGCATAAATTTGGGATTAGCATTGATAGACAACAGAGACACAATGGGCTGAAAGGCCTATTTCTGAGCCACAAGGCTCTATGGTTCCTTTGCCCCACAACTTCATTTATACTCGTGTAGTGTATATGCATGCACTAACTTGGTTCATAATTGTCTTGTGTGTGTAGATGTTATAGTCCTGTAACTCAGAATAAATTATACAGTAAAATCCATGGTATCCGGCACCTACAAAGATTGCGGATGCCGGATATGAGAATTTTCCGGTCGCCTGAGACACACTCTTACAATGTCTAACTAATGCACCTGCATTAAGAATAAACAGTTGAAAAGACAAAAGACAGTGTAAAGCAATTTGAAAATAAATCAGTATTGAAGTCCTTAATTATGTAAAGTTCACTTTAATCAGGTAATTCCTGTAATTTACAAAATTTATATTGGAACCCCGGCCGCCGGTGCTGTAACAGTGTTGCACTAATCGCTGCAATAACTGTGCTGTTGTGGCAGCATGCCATTAGGCAGGCAAACTGGCCTCGCTTGTAACACACACGGTGGGGCAGCCGGCCAAAATGGCGCCGTCAGGGGTTTCCCCTTCGACCTCAGCACCGGGCTCAGAAGCCTGCGCTTGGGGACCCACATGACGCCCTGGTGACGTTCCACTTGCCAATCAGATCTCCTCACTGAGCTCAACCCATCTGGTTATGTGTTATTTCAGTTGGCAGTGTAGCTGCCGCTACATTGTCATCATAATTAACCTCCTCCCTCAAGTTTACAAATAAAGCCTTACTAGTAAACTTAATAATATACTAATAAAGACTTTTACTAGTGAGGGATAGGGAGTCATTTTTGGAGATTCGTCCCAGCGGGCCCTGCCATTTTATTCAAACACAACTTTATTGAAATTTTATTCAAACACGTGCTACGAATGGGACAAGACCAGGGCAATCCACTGGCTGAATATTTGCTCCCATCTTCACCAAGGGTCGTGCATTGCTTTGGTGAACATTTACTTTTGCAATTTTAAACTTTAATTTTTTATTTATTCCTACTTATTTCAATTTATTTATTCATTTATTTCCTTGATTTTTTTGCCAGTTGCTTGAATTTCAAATATAGGGGATTTTACTGTATTTCTAAGCACTGCATCAAGTAAACATGGAAAATGACCTAGTCGATAGGCTGGGAGAAGGTTTATTAGAATTGGACGGATACAATAGGTTGAGGTGGATATGGGCCAAACACAGGCAGGTGTGTGGGACACTTTTCTCAGCATGGGCAAGTTGGGCCAAAGGGCCTCTTTCCATGCTGTGTGACTTTAATAACAAGTTACAACACAGGAGGCCATTCAGCCTTGAGTCTGTGCAGGTCTCAGAACAACCCAGCAGTCTATAGGTTTGACTTACTTCCTCGATACCTCGTCTCTCATATCAATTCTCCTCACTCTCCCAATTCTCTCTCCATCCACCTGGTGCAGTGGCACAGCAGTGAATAACTTTCCAGTGTGCATGTCTTTGGGACGAGGGAGGAAGATGGAGCACCTGGGGGGAACCCTGCAGGCACAGAGAGAATGGGAAATTTCCTTCAGAGGTCGGGATCAAACCCGGGTTTCCAGGGCTATGAAATAGCGGCTGTCCGTTACACCATGGGGATGCAATTTTCTTCCAAATCATTGATTCCCTGCACCTTTCCCCCCCCTCAAATATCTGCAACAAATATAGTTACATCATTGCCAATGATGTGGCATGGTGTTGTAACCGACAGAGCTATTCTCTCACTATCCAGGGCCTGAAAGGGTTGGACCAAACAAAAGTGTCATAATTCTGAGAATTACAAAAGACCAAACAGTACAAATAAACCTGAATCCATTACAATCTCTGCCTGTGATGCATGGTCCAACACTTTCAGACCTTCTCCAGACCTGATGGGACATTAGACTCTTTAAATGTTCTGTCTACATCTTCTGGGCTCTGTGGAGGGAAAGGAAGCACAGTAAAATAAGTTAAACAAGAAAGTCTGCAGTTGCTGTGATTGCAGTTGTGGTGCGCTGTTAGCCAGAATCAGACACACACAAGGTAAAGACTGTACAACAGGCTTTAATCCACAAAGACTTCCACAGAGCCAGGCTGGCTGTAGCTGCAGTAATTCTGAGTGAGACTTCGGGAGGCCGGCGCAGGCTTATATCCTGGAGGGTGATTGACACCCGACTGGGTAGGACCTGATCCATTCAGGCCGACTGATCGACAGCCAGCCAGGTGTTGTCCTGTCCTTTTACACTCCTGCAGGTACAGAGGTTGCCCTTTTCAGTAGGCTGATGGTGTACCACCACATTCACCCCCTTCTTTAAAATTGTCCCGGGGGGCAGTAACAAGGAATCATACCTACTATACAAAATACAATATTTACAGATTGAGACAATCCGGTGGCCACCAGGGTCTCTGTTACGGTTGTAGAACTGGCTCCTGGTCACTGGTCGGAGGGGAAGTGGGGGGGAGGGGTGGCAGCAGGGGTCTGTGTGACTGGTGTGGTCCACGTGGAGAGGTGGCCAAGGAGGCCATGTGTGAGAGTCATATTGGATGGGTTGGGGGGGGGCAGGTTCATCCCCGAGGGCTGAAGCGGCCTCCTGGTGGTCAAGGAGGTCCTGTGTGCCCCATAGCTGCCTGGGGACGGGGATGTATGCCCAGTCGGCATCATCCTGGGCTGAAGGATGCCGTGGAGTGGTGGGTGCTCCTGCTGGTGCCAGGTCCCTGGTTGAGACAGTGTCCTCCCTGCCACTGCCGAACCTAATGTAGGCATAGTTGTGGTTCGTGTGTATGAGGAAGACCTGCTCGACCAGGGGTTCGGCCTTGTGTGTCCATATGTGCTTATGCAGGAGCACCGGTACCAGGGACGCGAGCCATGCTGGGAGGGACATTCCAGTTGCTGACTTCCTGGGGAATGAGAACAGACGTTCATGAGGGGTCTCATTGGTAGCTGTACACAGCATTGACCGAATGGCATTGAGCGCCTCGGGCAGGGTGTCCTGCCAGTACTCAACGGCCCACCCTTTTGACTTGAGAGCCAGGAGGACTGCCTTCCAGACCACCCCATTTTCATGTTGCATTTGCCCATTTCCTCTCGGGTTATAACTCGTCGTGCGGCTAGTCGCGATGCCCCTCGCTGTCAGGTACTGGCAAAGCTCATCACTCATGAAACTAGACCCGGTCGCTGTGGATGAAAGTGGGGTAGCCAAACATGGTGAAGATCTGCTGCAGGGTCCTGATGACGGTGGCCGTGGAGGTGTCCGGGCAAGGGATAGTGAAAGGGAAGCGTGAGTACTCGTCCACTACCATGAGGAAGTAGACATTTTGGTTTGTGCAAGGCAGGGGCCCTTTGAAATCCATGTTGAGACACTCGAAGGGCCAAGTGGGCTTTATGACATGGGCCTGGGGCGGGCGGAAGAAACGGGGTTTACACTCCGTGCAGACCCAGCAGGCCTCAGTCATGTCCCTGACATCCCTGATGGTATATGGCAGGTTACGGGACTTAATGAAGTGGTACAACCAGGTGACACCTAGATGGCAGAGGGACTCATGTAGTGCCTGCAGCCTGTCGTCGTGCATAGACGTGCAGGGTCCGAGAGAGGGCATCAGGTGAGTCATTAAACTTTCCGGGGCGGTACTGGATGTTGTAGCTGTAGGTTGCCAGCTCGACTCTCCAGCGCAGGATCTCGTCTTCCTTGATCTTCTCTTGTGGGTAGTGTTAAACATGAACGCTACGGCCCGCTGGTCAGTGAGGAGGGTGAATCTCCTGCCAGCCAGGTAGTGGCTCCAATGGTGGACTGCTTTCACAATTGTTTGGGCCTCCTTTTCAATGGCGGAATCCCTTAGCACGAAGCCGTGGAGGGTCCTAGAGAAGAAAGTGACAGGGCACCCCCCCCTTGGTTGAGGGTAACAACGAGGCTACCTCGGAGGCATCGCTCTCCACCTGGAAAGGGGAATCCTCATCCACAGCTTGCATCGTGGCGTCCGCGATGTCCTGCCTGATACGGATGAAGGCTGCTTGCACCTCGGGTGGGAAGAGAAAAGTTGTAGTTTGGGCCAGTGGGCAGACCTTGTCCAAGAAGCAAGGGACCCACTGTGAGTAGTAGGAGAATAGGCCAAGGGACCTGCGGAGGGCCTTTAGCATGGGGGAAGAGGTAACTCCATTAATGGGTGCATCCTTTCTAGATCTGAGCCAACGACCCCATGGGCCACGATGTACCCCAGGATGGCGAAGTGGGTGGTGCTGAACACACATTTCTCCCTGTTATAAGTGAGGTTCAGCTCCGCGGCCGTCTGGAGGAATTTTTCCAGGTTAGTATCGTGGTCCTTCTGGTCACGGCCACAGATAGTGACGTTATCCAGATATGGGAACGTTGCCTTTAGCTTGTGCCGGTCTACCATGCGATCCATCTCCTGCTGGATGACTCCAAAGGGAACTCGACAGAACTGGTACAGGCGCCCGTCCGCCTTGACGGCAGTGTAAAGTTTGTCCTTCGGGTGGATGGGAATTTGGTGATACGCTGACTTCAGGTCAATCATGGAGAAAGCCCAGTAGCGGGCTATCCTCGGCAGAGGGTAGGCATCCAGTTGGGTGCACTGTTTAATGATCTGGTTGTAATCCACGACCATCCTTGGCTTACTTCCCCCTTTGACCACCAGGACTTGGGCTCTCCAAGGGCTGTTACTGGGCTCTATGACACCTTCCGCCAGGAATCGCCGCACCTCTGCCTCGATAAAGTCTTTGTCTGCAGTGCAATAGCACCTACTTCTGGCAGTGATCGGCTTGCAGCTTAGCATAAGATGTGGGCAGAGCACCGATGGGGTGATGCGTAGTGTGGAGAGGCCGCAGGTTGGCCGGGGCTGGTAAGTTGGCGCGCTGTATAATGTGAGTGGAGGTTGGGCCCCCCCGAAAGCAAGGGTGACACTCTGCAGGTGGCACTGGAAATCCAGGACCAGGGGGACTGGTGCGCAGAGTTTGGGCATGACCAGGAGCCTGAACCCCATGAATGCCTCCCCTCCTACAGTTATATCAGCTGAGCAGCACCCAAGGGTACCAACAGTCTTTTCCTTGGTGGTGAGGGCGACCGAGCAGGTGGTGGGGTGGACTTTTAATCTCAGGGAGTGGGCCACACTCGGGTGAATGAAGCTCTTAGTGCTGCCACTGTTGAACAGGCATTTTGTTACCTGCCCATTGACTTGCATGTCCATCATCGAGTGCCTGAGGTTGTGAGAGATGTCCCTGGTCAGAGTGGTGGGAGCCAGGACCATCTTGGGGTCGGAGTCATCACTCTCCAGCTGTGTGCGGTGATTTACGGTGACCGGAGGTGTGGGGAACGTTGGTAGTGCGGCCTGGTCGTTGCCCGTGTTGACCACGTTGACGTTAGTCGTGGGGTGTGGTGTGCAGCAACCAATGATGTCCAGAGGCGTGGATTGCGTTGGTGGGGCGGCCTGGTCATCACCCGTGTTGACCACATCATCCCCTTCATCGTCGGGGGCCCTCCGTGTCGGCTGCTGCCTGATCCAAAATGGCAGCGGCACAGGGGGACCCGCCGCGTGTCTGGCCTCCTTCCCCAGCCACGTTCGTTGTGCCGGCAGAAGTGATGTCGTTGCAGCCGGCAGAAGTGACGTCATTACATCAGCCAGAAGTGACGTCACACCTTGAGCCAGAAGTGACATCACTGTAGTTCTCGGCAAGCGGCGCTGGTGAGGACGGGGGCTGGTCCAGATGCTCAGGGCACACGCTGCGATCATCGCTGGTGAGGCCGGATGCTGCACTGACAGGGTCGGGGAAGGCGGAAGTCGTAGCAGGGACAATGGCGCCACCTGGCACGCGCACATGGAGGGGTCCACAGGGGAGGTGGGGAGGTCATAGAGGGCCGCTGAACTGCCGGCTGGTTTTGAGAGGCACACTTTAGCAAGGTGGTCTTTCTTGCTACATTGGGAACAGTACTGGTTCCTAGCCAGACAGTTTTGGTGCGATCATCAGTCTGACCCACACCAGGACCCACAGTACTTACAGGGGTGCCAGGTGCCTGCCGCAGCGACATTCTCCTCCCCAACTTGGTCTGGGGGTGCAGCTGCAGTGTGAGAGGGCCATGAGGGAGCCTGGGGGAACCTAGAATCGAAAGCTTCGATGTGCAGGGCTGCAGCTTCCAGGGTTCAGATCACTTCCACTGTCTTGGTCAGGGCATAAATACTATCTTCCAGCAGCTTCTCGAGCGTAGCCCTCACACGAAGGCATCCCGGATCAGCCTCTCGGCCTCCTCTGTGCCTACCCTGGGTTCAGACAGACATGGTCGGGCCAACTCTCGCAGGTGTCCCAGGTAAGACTCAGCCGTTTCCCCGGGTTGCTAAGCTCGGGTATTGAGGAGGTACCTTGCACAGACCGCATTCATGGGGGGCTTGTATAAGTTCTTGAGAGTGTCCATTGTGCTCTTGTATATGGAGCAGCCTTTGGTTGCTTGGAATGTGTGGGGATCCAGCTTTGACCGGAGTAGGACCAGCCTCTTCCGATCTGAGTCCAGGATGCCGCCTGCATGTGCCTCGATGATTGCCTCGACCGCGTGCCGCCTGATCTCGAAGCGTGTCTGGGCTTCCGGCTGGCGTGGGTCAACTTCGAGGCTCCCTCGCTCAGGAGTTTTTCCCATGGCAGCCATGGGAAAAATTTGTGGATTAAATTGTGGTGCATTGTTAGCCAGAATCAGACACACACAAGGTAAAAAACTGTTCAACAGGCTTTAATCCACAAAGACTTCCACAGAGCCAGGCTGGCTGTAGCTGTAGTAACTTTGAGTGAGACTTTGGGAGGCTGGCGCAGGCTTATATCCCGGAGGGTGATTGACACCCAACCGAGTGGGACTTGATCCATTCAGGCTGACTTACACTCCTGCAGGTACAGAGGTTGCTCCCTGCAGTAGGCCGGTGATGTACCACCACAGTAGTTTAATACACAAAAATGCTGGATAAACTCAGCAGGTCGTACAGCAATCTTTATGGCACAGACACATAACCAATGTTTTGAGTCTGTGCCCTTAAGGTATGAACAAATTGGTGGGGGGAGGTGCACAGGCCCACAGGCTAGAGGTCATAGGTGGATAAAGGTAGGAGGGCAGAAGAGAACAAAAATTGTGAACTTATGGTGAGAGGAAAGCTCGCTGAAATGGAGGGGGATGGAATTGGAGGAAAGGGGACAGAAGGAGGAAGAGGAGCCAGAGGAGAGGGAGACATAGAAAGGGCTTAATGTAAACTGGAGAAGCCAAGGTTAATGTCATCTATTTGGAGATCACTGAGGAAACACTGAAATTACACCCAGGGTACTAATCAACCGCTTTCTTTCTGTCCAAAATCAGAACATCGTAGTCCTCGATTTCTAAATACAGTAAAATCCCTGTTATCCAGAACTCAAGCAACTGGCAGCCTTAAACAACTGTCATAAAAACTCATGGAAAATAAATTGGTAAAAATTACGGAAGGATAAAATTGGCATACCTCACTGTTAGTTCATCAATCACGCAAGAAGCAACTGGAAAATTCACTTATCCAGCATTTGCCAATCCCTACAGGTGCCAGATACCAAGGGTTTTTACTGTACAAATGAATTGCTGACCACTGCCCGCTAACTCAATGAACAATTTCCCAGTTTCAGATAGCTCCACGAGTACCTGGATGGCTATGATTGGAGAGGAAGCTCAAGCAGTTATATCTACTTATGCCTCGGCACCTGCACTTGAAGACTGTTCTGTGGGCATCTTCAGCCACATCCTCTCTGCAGTCAGTTTCTGTCGGAACACTCTGTGTTGTTAAGCAGAAAGGCTTCAGGAGTGACCAGGCTATAGCTGAAGGAAGCAGCCCATGGTCTACTGGAGGAACTCAGTGGGTTGAACAGCATCAGTGGGGAGAAGTAAAATGGAGCTGTCAACGTTTTGGGCTGGAAATCTGAGCAAAGGGCACAGAGTCTCTCTTCTGCACTCTCAATCCTGACAAAGGGTTCTGACCCTAAACGTCAGCCATTCCTTTTCTCCCACTGATGAGTTCACCCAAGTGATGATGTTTTGTTCTGGATTCCAACGACTGCAGCCTCTCGTGTTAAGTAAATGACTGTCACCACAAGGGCCGGCGACCTCAGCCACACTGCCTTCAAATGACATTTACTTGCTCACGGATGCCAAGATCTCATCACCACCTTGGTCCAAGCAGGGTCCAAAGCGTTTAGTTTCAGTGTGAAGTGGAGGTGACTGTCTGCCCCTGGCAATGATGCATCTTTTGATCATTAAGGAGCTCTGGTAAAATTGTTGTGTGTGAAGGAAATCTCTCTGACCACACATGGGAAGAGGTATGTGATTCCCTGCTCCCAGAGCACATCTGGAAGAGCACCACGGGCAGTGTCCCAGGCCCAACCATCTTCTGTTGTGACACTGATCACAGTCATTCCAGGAGCTGGATGTCCGCTTAAAATTGTGCAACTAAGCAAGAAAATCAGCAGATGCTGGGATCCAGTGCAGCACAGAAAAGTGCTGGAGGAACGTAGCAACATTCATGGGAACTAAAAAGCAGTCGGTGTTTCAGGGCTGAGCCCTTCATCGGGAATCTAGAGTCTACCTGTTTTTCTACATTCCTGAGGAAGGGCTCCTGCACTATCGACTCCCTTTTCCTTCCCGTGGATGCTGTGTGGCCTGCTGAGGTTCTCCAGCACTGTTGTGAAGACTGTGTTAAGTTTCATTCACAACTCCACGGCAAATAAACCAGACTGTGCCTGCATACAGCAAGACCATGAGAAACAGCCAAGCATGGACTGATAATGCCAAGTGGAGCCTCCCCAGGAAGAATGCGTTTTCCTACCTTTCTTTGACATTTGAAGTTTAAACACTGCTGGGGTTGAGTTAGAGCAGTGAGAGGGACTCCCTGCGACTCTGTGTCTGCATGGGTTTTCCCCAGGGGCTCTGGTTTCCTCCCACCATTTCAAAAATACATACAGGGGTTGTTGGTCAATTGGGTGTAATTGGGCAGCACAGCTTGTGGGCCACAAGGGTCTGTAACTGGGCTGTATGTCTGAATTTAAATTTTTTAGAAGTCTGCAAACATTCATTAGTATTACCATTGCCTCATGCTCCCTCCACTCCTACCATCAATATTATGGCATACTCCTCACCGTCCAGGAATAATCCAGCTTCAACAGCTGTCAGGAAGATTTTTACTATCCATAAGAAAGCAGTCCACTTGTTTGGACTCTGTCTACTGCCGCCCACTTGTAGTGTGTCATCTACAACACACACAGCTTGTCCAGACCACAATGACAGCTCTACTGCTGGCCAGGAGGACTAGCCGCTGCGCTGGAAGACCAGTACCAGCCCTGTTGCCCTCCAAGTCCTACCACAGTTTGAGATGGGAAGAAACCACCACCCATCCCTCCACTGTGGCTGGGTCTAAACCTTGAAACCACTTGCCTAACAGTGGCATGGGAGAAGCTCAGGAAAGCAGCACAACAAGACCTTTCCTGGGCAATGGAGAGTTGGGGAGCAAATACCATCCACCCTACTAATGCAGCCAAAAAAAGAACGAATTAAAGAAAAATCCTGCATGTTCAAAAGGAGTTCTAATGGTTATGAGCAAGAAAAGATCTATGACCAAGTATTTGTAGGAAAAAAAAATCAGGCAGCCCCAATAGCAAATACAGTCTGATTGAATTGTTGTGTGCACTGCATATGGCCACTACTGGAGATAATAGGTTGTCCAGACCCATCATTTTGCTATGCTTTCTTCAGCGATCGGTTGCCTCAAGCCATTTTATTTGGAACACAATTCATCAATGGATGAAACAATTAAAGCTCTGGGAAAAGGACCATCATGACCTGTCTCTTCTGAACCCCCACCTCCGTGCCATTCCTGTCATTGACTTGAACAATTTTGTACATACCTTATTGCCCAGGAGTGGAGCATAAATGTCTGTCAGTAAATCGAGCCTCACCTCACTCTTTGAACTCGAAGACTGCTCTCCCGCATAATCATTTCCTTCCACATCCTTTCTGGGATCTGGAACTCCCTGTGTCTATAAGCAGAGGGTTACATCAATGAGGAGAGAAACCACTGCGGGATCCCAATGTCAGCTGAGACAAGGAGGAGTTCAAGTTTTATGTTGAATGGCATGACACCTTTCTAGGGCAAGCCAATCATTTGACACCCTTCAACCATGTGTTCATCCAGCACTGCTTTACATTTATCTGAACCAGTTCTCAACCTTTTTACACCTTAAGACTACCTTAATTTTTAATTTAATTTAGAGATACTGCACAATAACAGGCCCTTCTGGTCCACGAGTCCGCACCACCTAGTTATACCCACATGACTTGTTAACCTGAAACGTATTCCTTTTGTGTAAACCACCAATAACCAACCAGCAAAACACAAGCTGACGAGGGGAGCCTGGCAAATTCGAGCACTTTATCCAGACCACCACAGGTGGATTTGTTTCTGCAGGAATTTCTTTTGAGAATTTTTCTTTTTTTTTTAAATTTTAGAGTTCTAGCATGGTAACAGGCCCTTCCAGCCCACGAGCCATGCGCCCAAATGAATCAATTAAACCTACTAACCCTGTACATTCTGAAAGGTGGAAGGAAACCGGAAACCGACACAGACAAGGAGAAAACTTACAAACTCCTTACAGACAGCACCAGATTCGAACCGGATTCACAGGCACTATAATAACACTGCACTAACCTCTACACTACCATTCTGCCCTAATTTGTTGTCATCAAATTTTCAACTTTGTTTTACATATGACCTGTTTATTCCATCAATAAATTCCTTGGTGTGATGCTGTGGACCACCTGTAACGAACTCATGGACACTCGGTGATCCACAAACCATCGGTTGAGAAATACCGCTCTGAACCAAATCTCTCAGTGACACCCCACACCAGCTGGGATTCACATTCTCTCCCTTCTCTGCGGGCAGAGAGTTTTATGAGAGAGTATAATGCAATATCAGCACGACTGGTGGAAGAAGATCTTCCTGGGACACACAAGGGGTAGGAGAGGGGCCATTTTGCTTTTGTTTCCCAGAGAAAAGTCCAAGTCTGACAGGAGGAAAATGTACAAACTCCTTACAGACTGCACATCTGAACCTTACAAATTCCTTAGAGACAATCAGTGAGGACTGGTAAGAACTTCTCCTCCACAATCTCCATCAGTACCTGAGCACCACAGGGCTGTGTTCTTAGCCCCCTGCTCTACTCACTTTACACGCACGACTATGTGGCTCAGTACGACAATAATAAATTTGTCGACAATACCACAATAGTGGGTTGTATAAAAAAGGCAATGAGTCAGTCTACAGGAGGGAGATTGAAAACCAACAACAACCTTGCACTCAACTTCACCAAAACTAAGGAGCTAATTGTTGACTTCAGGAATGGAAACCCAGAGGTTTTCGATCCATTGATCATTGGGGGATCAGAGGTGGAGAGGGTGAGCAAATTTCAGTTTTTGGGAGTCTCTATCTCAGAGGATATTTCCTGGACCCAACACACTAAAGGCATCATGAAGAAAGCATGTCAGTGCCTCTATTTCTTCAAGAGTTTGTGGAGATTTGTTATTACACCAGAAACCCTGGCAAATTTCTGCAGATGTGTAGTGGAAAGTGTGCTGACTGGCTACATCATGGTCTGGTATGGGAACACCAATACGCCTGAGTGTAAACCCTGCAAAAGGTAGTGGACACAGTCCAAGACATCACAGGCAAAACCATCCTCACCAGCAAGAACATCGACATGGGAAGTTGCCATCAGAGAGCAGCAATCATCAAGAACCCTCACTACCCAATGCACATTCTGTTCTTGCTGCTGCCACCAGTAAAGAGGTACAGGGGCCATAAGACTTGCACCACCAGGCTCAGGAACAGCTGCTATCCCTCCACCACCAGACTCTTCAATAACAAACTCATTCAGAGGCTCATTTAAGGACTCTTACTTGTGCAATTTATTGATTTTTAAAAATTCTCTCTGCATTGCATAATTTGTTTACATTCGTCATCTGTTTACAGTTCTTTATTTGTTTACATGTTTATGCTGTGTACAGTTTTTTTGCGCTACCAATAAGTGGTAATTCTGCCTCACCTGAAGAAAAATGAATATGTGATGTCATGTATGTACTCTGACAATAAATCTGAAATCTGAATCTGTGGAATTGGGCTTTCAGGTGGTTTTCAGTTAGACGTCATACAAGAGGTTCAGAGAAGGAGGATTAAATAGTAGCATTTAGGAGGCTTCCAGACAGATGGATGAATATGCAGGGGATAGAAGGATATGTATTAGGTGCACCAGCAAAAATTTAGTTTAAATTGAGAACCTTGTTCAGTAAGAGTCTGTTATTGTGCTGAAGTGTTCTACATTCTCGGAAACAAGTTATTGGTTAACACTTAAATGAACCCCCCCCATCCATGGGTCCCTGAATCTTCACTTGTATCACTAAACACATTTTACAACTGGTGAATTTAGCATAACTCTGTCTGTTGTCTTCACAGCTTTGGACAGTTCCTGCTCCCAGGAACGGAGCAAGAATTTATGTGGTTAACTTGAGCCTCACCTCACTTCTTGAACTAGAAGGTTGCCCTCTTGGACGATCCTTTCCTTCCACATCCTGTCTGGGATCAGTTTCTGCTGGAACTCCCAGCGTTTACAAGCAGGATTCCAATCAGTGAGATCAGACAAAAACAACAGCTGTCGAGTCCTCAGGTAAACTGGGACAATTCCATTTTTACATTGAGTAATGTGATTTCAAGAGAGAAACAGCCCATTCAGGCCACATCACTCCTGGAAATATTTTCACTGCATAAAAGACCAGCCTTCCACACCTCATCAGAGCTGACATGTCTTCTGTTCTCCCAGCTCATCTTTAAAGTTAGCTGAACCATATCCTTCAAACGCACTCTGCCGAGCCACAGCACATTCAAGGAGAGGTCAATTTATCAGATCTTGGCAGAGAAAAGTGTCATGTAAGTATAAAAAAAATCGGTAATGACTGCATTGAATTATAGGCACACAGGAGATGCTGGGATCTGAAGGGAAATACAATCTCCTGGGGGAACTCAGTGGGTCAAGCAACATCAGTGGGTGAAAAGGAATGGTTGATGCTTTCTCAATAGAGAGTTTGGCTCAAAACATGGATTATTCTTTTTCTCCCCGCTGTTGCTCGAGCTGCGGAGGTCCTCCACAGATTGTGTTTATCGAGTTACAAAGTTGGCATGAGACGTCAGAAGTCTTACATGCACTGACATTCCCTCAGTAGAGGCAGGTTCATTAAATATACTTAAGAGGGAATTAGATCTATTTCTTCAGTATAAGGGTATTAAAGGTTACGGAGAGAAGGCGGGGACGGGGTACTGAACTTTAAGATCAGCCATGATCTCATTGAATGGCGGAGCAGGCTCGAAGGGTCGAATGACCTACTCCTGCTCCTATCTTCTATGTTTCTATGTTCTTCTGTTCAGTGAGTCTCGAACCTTGAGAAACCCTTGGCTCCCTGTCACAGGGTACATGAAAGGGAAAAACGCTATATCCCTCTGATGCATAACACTGGACAATAATTTTTTTCCCCAAAAGGTTTGCTTTCTGAAAAAAAATTGGGGATTATGATAGACAACTCCAAGCTGAACACAACGATAATTTCAGTTTTGCTGCATCATGTAGGAAGTTGGAGAAACATTAAGTTAACTATTGAATTTAGCATGTTTAATGATGCTGACACATTGTGTTAGGTCAAATGATCAAAAAGTGTTTTGCTGCCGATTTTCTTTTATACTCATATATGATACCTCCCGTGTCAGTGTCTAACAATAGTTGCCCAGCTTTTCCATGGTTGCAATGTCCGGGTGAAACCTTTCACCATGTTTGTCACTGACTGAACCGAGATCAGCAGGGAAGAAATCCAAGTGCGAATGCAGAAAATGAATTTTCATTGACGTGTTGAATTTGAATGCTTGCTTGAAGTAGACTTAAAGTATGGCAGGAAATTACAATAATGTTAAATTTAGAAAATGGTACATGATATGAAATTTTTAAGGTGATTTCTATGATCAGCAGCCCAAAATCCATAAAATACACTCGTAAGTGTTCAGCGAGCAAAATCTTCATTGGCCAGTGTAATTTGATGACTTTTCTGCTGGTCTGATCCTCTGCACTCACTGTTCACAATCTGGTTCCCTCCGTGTAAGGGAAGGCAGATTGTGTGTTATACTAAAGAATAGTTTAAACTCAATAACAAGCAGAAGCATAAATTACAAGGTGTCTGAATAGATTAACTAAAATCAGGACACAACTTCTCCGGACACAGGTAAATATTTGGACTTTGGCAAGCTGGTGCCTGCCTTCAGATATACCAACATTGATTGGGTAAGACAGCATATCACAACTGTCTCAACTAAATAGTATTCAGCAAAGGATAAAACCATGAAATCATGTTAGTTGGTGACAAATCAACTCCGTTCTCCAAAATCACAGCATCCCCATGACAATCCCTCAGCTGATCAGCGATCACTCACCGTTTCCTGACTGTTGCTATGTCCAAGGTTGACTTTGTCAGGTTGGGTGCCAGGGTGGGGTGAATCCGGAAAAGCCTGATCACCCACAGATGGTACAGGAGCTGCATCATTCAGAGACTGAATGTCTGGGAACTTGTCTCCTTCCACGCCCCGTCTGGAACCTGCTTCTTCTGGAACTCCCTTCATGAGGTAAAAAATATCATCAATGACCAGGCAATGATGACAGTACTGGGGTTGTCATGTAAATATTGACAGTAGCTATGGATCTGCTCAGGAAGCATTGCTCTCTTCAGGAGCAGCACAGTTAGTATAATGGTTAGTACAGCATTATTACAACGGCTGTGATCTGGGTCCAAATCCAGGGTTGTCTGTAAGGAGTTTATATGCTCTCCCCGTGGGTTTCTTACGTAAGCTCCAGTTTCCTCCCATGTTCCAAAGTCACACAGGGTTAGTGAGTTAATTGGTCACGTGGGTGTATTTGGGCGGCACGGGCTCATGGGGAAGAAGGGCCTGCTAACATGCTGTATCTCTAAATTTTAAAAACTTATCACCCATTCAAACTCTTTCATTATCTTAAAGTAACAATCAAGACAGCTGTTTGCCAGAGATATCCAGACCATCCAATCATTCATGATAGACAAAATCTCACAACCAGTTGGAGAATTTGTTAATCTTTCACTCAGATATTTCTTTGCTATTATTTGGTGACCAAAACTATTTTGCATTTTTCTCTCTCCACAGATGCTGCCTGACGTGCAGAGTATCTCCAGCATTTTCTGTCTCTATTTTAGATTTCCAGCAACTACAAGTAAAACACAAAAATCTACAGACACCATAGTAGAAGTAAAAATACAAAATGCTGCAGAAACTCAGCGGTAAAAATACATAACCGACGTTTCAGGCTTGAGGCATTCATCATGGCATGGGACAATGTCTGAATAAAAGAGATGGGGGGGGGCGGTGGTGGTCGCAAAGGCAGGAGGTGATAGATGGAGAAGGGAGGGAGGGGACAGCAGCGATCAAGGGGAGGAGGGATGGGTGGGTGAGGGGAAGGGGGAGGGAGGGAGGAGAACTGGAAAGGGGAATGGAAGGGGGAAAGAGGAGATCATGCTAGCAGAAACTTGAAAAGTGGGCATTAATGCCATCTGGCTGGAGAGTGCCCAGATGGAAAATTAGGAGTTGTTCCTCCAATTTGCAGGTGGTCTTGGTGGAATAGCACATAAGGCCATGGACAGACATGTGAGTATGAGAGTGTGACACAGGACTGAAATGGTTGACTACTAGGAGGTCTTTTTAAAGCTAATTTTTCAGATTAGTATTCCTTGGGGTTTACAAGAACAAAAAGTGACCTCACTCAATCACGCAAGAACTGAAGAAGGTTCGACAGGGTGGATGCTGGGATTTCGAACAAGAGGATACAATTTCAAGATCAAGATGGCATCTTAAAACTGAAGTATGTTAGTGATTTCTTCTCACAGAGTGCAGGAATCTCTGGAATTCTCTGCTGATGACAACCAGATCACTAAAGTATTTAAAGTGGAGGTGGATAAAGGTCGAGGAGCAGAGGGGTATGGAGAAGATGCACAGAAGAGAAGGTGGGGATAGCGCAGATCAGCCATAATCATGTTAAATGGCAGTCCATGTTTGAAGGGCTAAGTGGGTTCTTCCTGCTCCTAGATTCCTGTGTTTCTCCATCAGAATCCAAAGAGTAATGTCATGGATGTCCTCTGATCCCCACACTCCCCTCTTACTTCTCCGCAACTTGCAACACACTTGCTTTCTCTCTCTTCTAACTCTGACGAAAGGCCTTCAACCAGAAACGTGGGCCTCGATCTTCTCTCAGGACAGATGCTGCCTGACCTGCCTAGTAGTTCCAACCTTTCTTTATTTTGGATTTCCGACATCAGCAGTTTTTTCAGTCCTTGAGAAATCAAATATTTTGGATGTGGAAAGTTGAGATGGGATGAAACTAACTTTTTATGTTGGCTTCTCTCAACGTACTGACTCAAAAGTTGTGTGATGTTCAGAGACGAACGGAAAGAAATACGACTGATTCAACCCTGTGAACACAAGTTCACCAAAAGCTGACTGAACCATCACGGTGCTCATCTCTACTCCTGTTGCCTTTTCCAGGATGTCAAGGCTTTTCAGTTTGCTGCCTACTTCTAAAACACCAGCATCTTTTGACATATGGCAATGATCATGTTTAATCTCTGTGGAACAAAACTCATCAAAGGAGCAAACACTTCAACCACAGGTTGGGAAGAGATAAGCACTTTGTTGTGCTTTCAAAATCATCTTATGCCTGACTTGAACTCCCTGCTCTGTAGTCACACATGGATCACTGACAAGCTCTTTCCTATCCTCGACTTGACATCAACAATTTTGGGCAGTTCTGTACGTACCCCACTGTCTTGGAGTGGAGCAAAGATTTCTGCTGGCAAATCGAACCGCACCTCATTCCCTGAGCTCGAAGGATGCCCTCCTGGATGTTCTTCTCCTTCCACACCTTGGCTGGAATCTGGAGTTCCCCACGTCTGTAAGCAGAAGGATTTCATCAAAGGGAAGAAGCAAAAGAAACAGCTGCAGGATCCCGATGTTAACCAGGTCAGCTCCAGTTTTATGTCGAATAATGTAGGCCCAACTCATCAAGTTCACTTCTCTTTCCACATCTTCAGAGTCTGACACTCCTCTCTGAGATTTGCAATGCTACCTTTCAATGTGTTTCTACCAAACCTTCAAATACACTTGGTGGCAATCAGATGAACAAATTGAATTTATTAAAGACATTATTGCATTGATGTCTAATCTTCAAACCCTTTCATAATACAGTAGCACAGTTGTTGGAGTAGATCCATTTGGAAAAAGGGATTTCACCCACACACATCTTTGGAGTATGGGAGAAAGCTGGTGTATATTGGAGGAAACCCATACAGGTTTGAAAAAAAAGAAAAAGCATAAATGTTGGGGTCTAGCACAGTACACAAAAGTGCTGGAGAAACTCAGCAGGTCACGCAGCATCCATAGGAAGTAAAGCGCAGTCGGATTTCAGGCCTGGGCCCTTTGTTGGGAGTCACAGGGAGAATGTGCAAATTCCTCCACACAGGTATGTGTGCAGAGGAGCCCAGGATCTAACCTGGGCTGTGGTGCTGTGAGACAGCAGCTCTACCAGCTGCCACCTCTGTGTTGAACATCACTTGGAAGGAGCACTTAATACACATTGTTGATTGCATCGGCCATGTCCTGAAGATCAGCAGCCTAAATAGTGCAAATAGTGGAAAATCCTGCGTGTCATCATCTAACTGCTATAGAAGTACATTCACTGCATTTCAATAGCAATTGCATTGCAAAAAGACTTCCATGCATGTTAAATTCAACATCCTAAATGAGATTTGAAAGGTGTTGTGTGGAAGTTTTTTTTCTTACTTTCTTCCAAACAATCATTTATTTGTGTCAGTATGTGGAGGGCAATATTTGCTCTGTCTCGGTGAAGAAAAATTCTTACACTTAAAATGAGGCGAGTGTGAATGAATGGTGTGATACACCAGCACATTGGGGATGGGTGCATAAAGCAACTTGAAATATAACATCTACATATATTCTCCATACATTCCATATTGAAACCAATTATTATTTATGGCCTTCTGTTTTTGTGTCACTCCATGTCAAGTTAAAGAGTCAGGGTCTTCAGCCCAACCCATCCATGCTTTATAAGGTGCCTTCTAAGTTAGTCTTATTTTCCATATCCCTTGAAACCCTTCCTCTCCATGTAACTATCCAAATATCTTTTAGATTTTATTAATGTACCTGCCTCTCATTCCACAAAGTTGTCCCTCAGGTCCATTTTAAATATTTCAACTCTCGCCTCAAATCTAATGTTTCAGATTCTCATCCCCTGGGAAAAGATGGTGACCACTCACCTTAATTGTGCTCCTTGTGATGTCATAAACCTCCCATACTCCAGGGGAAAACCCCAGCCTATCCAAACTCAAACCCTCCAGTCCTGGTAATATCCTTGCAAATCCTTTCTGCATCCTTTGCTACTTTACGCATCCTTCCTATACCAGGGCGACCAGAATTGCGTACAGTACTCCAGAGTGTGGTCTTGTACATCTGTAACATGATGTCCCAACTCTTGTACTCTGGGCCCTGAATGATGAAGGCAAGCATGCCAAAACCTTCTTCGCCTGAGTAGTCAATTTCAGGGGATTATGTGCTTGTTTTTCGAGTTCTCCTCTAAGCCATCCACGTAACTTACAGGTGTGATGTCAAGTTTGCGCAATTCTCCAAATATCTCATTAGCCTTGAATGCTTTTGCTGATTGAGTTGGCTCACATTCACTGTCCGAGCTTCAATTGGTGATAATGACGGCACCTTCAGTGTCCTATCCAAGCTCTGTGGTCTCATTTGATTCTTCTGCATTTATTAATAAGAAGATTATCATTTGAGCAATATTGTACAAGAAAATAGAGAGTAGTAAACTGCATACAAAGACAATTGTATTCTGGCCTTAATGTAGCAACAAGCCCAAAGTATCATTGTAACAAAGTCTGCCACCCACAGGAATATGATCTAAGAAGAAGATTTAAAAAAGAGCAAATCAGAAGGTTTGCTGGGGACAGGGATGGTAGAATTCCTGACCTGGGGACCAGGGACAATGGACAACAGGCCAGAATGGAGAAGCTACTGAGTCCCTGTGATAGTACAGATCTATCACCAATGTATATAGTGTATATACTGTATATAGTTACAATATCTAGACTGTGCTTACAGCGATTGGCTGAGAGCTTAGCCACGCCT
The DNA here is from genome assembly GCF_036971445.1 of Narcine bancroftii. NCBI lineage: Eukaryota > Metazoa > Chordata > Chondrichthyes > Torpediniformes > Narcinidae > Narcine > Narcine bancroftii. Next base: position 224,901,200 of record NC_091472.1, read on the forward strand.
ACTGTCTGGGCCTTAAAGGGTTGTGTCCCTAGCCAAGTCGGATCATTCCGGACTGGTCGGCCACCTGTGAAGAGCTCCTGTCTTTTGCTAATAAAAGCCTTGGTTTGGATCAACGTCTTTGATTATTTCGACGAACTCTACAGTCCCTGGTGATTATTCGGCAGAGGTGGAGGGGATAAAGAGTAGTCCTATCCTGGACCCACAATACCACCTCATTAGTCAGAAAGTCGCAGCAGTGCCTACACATCCTGGGGAGGTTAAGGAGGGCAAGGCTACCGGCCCCCATCTTGACAATGTCTTGCAGGAGCACAATGGTGAAGGGCCTGCTGGCTTCATCATTGCGTGGTATGGTAGCTGCAAAGTATCGGACCGGAAGTCAATACAGAGAATCGTCAAAACAGATGAGAGGATCACTGGGGTCTCTATTAATGACATTTACCAAGAGTTTGTTTTAAGTAGGGGTTAAAGAATAATTGATGGTCTTTCCATCCAGTATCTTTGACCCACTATCATCAGGAAGGAGGTACAGGAGCATCAAAATCAAGACTGCCATACTGGGAAAAAGCTTTTTCCTGCAGGCTGTGTGATTGACGAACAGCATCCTGAAACCAAAATATTCCAAAATATTTCTACCAAGAGACATGCAAGCAAGCATGACTGCAACAAATGGGATCAACCTCAGGATGTCACGAACATGGGAGGTGAGGCCATTGGAGTAAGTATGCACAAAGTAGGTCCCAGCCTCTCTCTGCCAGCTCAGTCTGACACTCCCATTATAGTCTGGTGTCCACCACTTATTCAATTTCGAGAAACATAAGAGCCTGTGATGCTGGAATTTGGAGTCAAGCAGCAATAGTGGGAGAGAACGAACGGTTGGTGTTTTAGGTTGGAATCCTTTGTCTGGAATGCGGCTCATCTCTGCCTTCTCTGCGGTTTCGATGAGAGGTCCTGACCTGAAATGCTTTTCTTTGTCTCCTGCTCGGCCTGCTGAGTTCCTCCAGCAGAGAAAATTAACCTTCACCAGAACAGATAAAGCACCAGAAACACAGAGCACAAATAAACTCTGGAGAACATCCTAAAAACATCTTCAAATTTTCAATCACATTGACTCCAGATCCTTCTCTGTCACATGGTCTCTGTGATGGACTTTGTCAGGTGTGCCCCTGTGTCTAGATCAACTTGGAAAGTACCTTTTGCCTCTTGCCTTGATGATCTGGTTGGGAACTTCTTTTGTATTTATTTTGCTCTTCTCTAATTGTTGGAATCTTCACAGATGTTGCATCTTCAACTTTCCGAGTGTGGCTGGGTGACTGTGCCTGGAATAGAAAATGGAAGGTAGAATTATTATCTACATGCCTCTATCACCTGCTCCTCTTCTGGGCTGAACAAGTTAGACTATGCGAGATTTGTGGTGCAAGATAAGTATCTATCATAATTGTTGTGACCCTTTGACCATTATAATTGCCCATGGCAGTGAATCACTCTTTACTAGGCAATCAATAGCAGTTAAGTCATTTTTATTTATCGTTCACACCATGCTCACACAGTAAAGACAAGATTGCATTTCTCCAGGACCATGGAGCATACTACATAAATATGTTAGAAGTTAAACACATTAAAATATTAAGACATATACAGTAAATGCCCATGGTACACTATCCACAAATGTTCTGGAGTTCAGGAGTATGATTGCTTGGGGAAAAAGCTGTTACCCAATCTGGACGCAGAAGGGAGAACAGTTTACATGAGGGGTGTGTAGAGTCCTTCAAAATGTTTATTGCCTTTTGCCTGTATCGAGTGTTGTAGATGTCCTTTATGATAGGAAGAGTACCCCACCCCCCTCCCCCCCCAATGATCTTTTCCGCTGACATCACTATCCTCTGCAGGGTCTTGTGGTCTGAGGAGGTATAACTTCCAAACCGGACAGGATGCTCTCAATACATCCTCTGTAGAATGTAGAGAGGATAGGGGAGAGAGATGAACTTTCCTCAGCCTTCGCAGGAAGTAGAGGAGCTGCTGGACTTTGTTGGCTATGGAGTTGGTGTTAAGGGTCCAGGTGAGATTCTCCACTAAGTGCACTCCAAGGAACTTGATACTCTTGACGACTTCAACGGTCGAGCTGTCAATGGTCAGTGGACCATGGTCCCCCCAAGGCCCTCTTGAAGATGACAACCATCTCATTTGTTTTATTAATGTTCAGATACAGATTGTTGGCTCTGCACCAGTCCGTTAGTGACTGCACCTCATCTCTGTACATGGACTCGTCATTCTTACTGATCAGGCCCACCACAGTCATCTCATCAGCAAACTTAATGATGTGGCTTGAACTGTGTTTAGCTGCTCAGTCGTGGGTCAATAGACAATAGACAATAGGAGCTGGAGTAGGCCATTTGGCCCGTCAGGCCAGCACCGCCATTTTAGATCATGGCTGATCATTACCATCAGTACCCCTTTCCAGCCTTATCCCCATAACCCTTAACTCCGTTACCCACAAGAGTCTTATCTAACTCTCTTTTGAACATAGTCAGCGAATCCGCCTCTACCACCCTCTGTGGCAGAGCATTCCACAGATTCACACTTCTCTGGGTAAAAAAATGCTTTCTCATCTCCGTCCTAAAGGGCCTACCCTGTATTCTTAAACTATGCCCTCTAGTCCTCGTCTCCCCCATCATTGGGAACAAGTAATCAGACTTCACCTTGTCTATCCCCCTGATGATTTTGTATACCTCAATCATGTCCCCCCTCATCCTTCTAAACTCCAATGGATACAAGTCCAGTTTTTCTAGCCTTGTTGAAGAGTGAACAGCAGTGGACTCAGCATGCAGCCCTGCAGGGACCCGGGCTCATGTGATTGTCTTGGAAGTACTGTTTCCAATCCGGACTGCATGAGGTCTCCCTGTTAGGAAGTCTAGAATCTAATTGCAGAGGGAGGTGTTTCAACCCAGCAGGTTCAACTTCCTTATCAGGTACTGAGGCATGATTGTGTTGAATCCTGAACTGAAGTCAATAAACAGCACTCAAACATACGAGTCCTTATTTTCCAGGTGGGTGAGGGCTAGATGGAGGGCGATGGCGATGGCATAGTTCGTAGAGCAGTTAGATCTCCATGCGAACTGCAGGGGGTCCATTGACAGGGGAAGCAGGAGCTTGATGTGCCCCATGAGGAGCCTCTCAAAGCACTTCATGCAGAATTATCACTTATTGGTAGTGCAAAAAAGTGTGCACAGCGAATACATGTAAACAAAGAACTGTAAACAGGTAACAAATGTATACAAACTAACTGTGCAACACAGAGAATAAAACCAAAAAGTGCACAAGTAAGAGTCCTTAAAAGAGTCTCTGATTGAGTTTGCTGTTGAGGAGTCTGATAGTGGAGGGGTAGCAGCTGTTCCTGAACCTGGTGGTGTGAGACTTATGGTACCGATACCTCTCCTGATGGCAGCAGCGAGAACAGAGTATGTGCTGGGTGATGCGGATCCTTGATGATTGCTGCTGCTCTTCGATGGCAGCGTTCCCTATACATGTTCTCGATAGTGGGGAGAGTTTGTCCCAGGCTGCGTCCACTATCTTTTGCAGGGCTTTATGCTCAGGGGTATTGCTGTCCCAATAGCAGACCATGATACAGCCAGTCAGCACATTTTCCACCACACATCTGTCGAAATTTGCCAGGGTTGCTGGTGTCATAGCAAACCTCTGCAAACTCCTGAGGAGGTAGAGGCTTTCTTCATGATCCTTTTAGTGTGTTGGGTCCAGGAAAGATCTTCGAAAATAGTGATTACCAAGAATTGAAATTTGCTAACCCTCTCCACCTCTTATCCCCCAATGATCATTGGATCGAAAACCTGTGGTTTTCCCTTGCTGAAGTCAACATCAGCTGCTTGGTTTTGGTGACATTGAGTGTGAGGTTGTTGGTGGTGCATCGTTAGCCAAGTTTTCTATCTCCCTCCTGTTTGCTGACTCATCACCACTTTTTATGCAACCAACCCACATCTGTGTTATCGTCAGTGAATTTGTAGATGATGTTGTCATACCGAGCCACACAGTCATAGGTGTACAGTGAGCAGAGCAGGGGTTAAGAACAAGGCCTGCTGTGCTCTAGTACTGATGGAGATTATGGAGGAGATGCTCTTACCGATCTATACTGAATGTGGTCTATTAGAGAAATCTATATTGATCCCGTCTGGTTGGAGACTGCCAAGACAGAATACAAGGTGTTGTTCCTCCAATTTGTGGGCGGCCTCAATTTGACAGAACATGAGGTCATGAACAAACATGTTGGTGCGATAGAATTAAAATGGTAGGTGACTGGGAGGTCCTTGCTGTCACAGCAGATGGAGTGAAGGTCCCAGAAGAATACTGGAGAACATTTATTTAAAATGGAGGGTAGTTAAAGGTGATTTATGAGTCGAGCTTTAAAAAAAAAACACAAAGAATGGTGGTTGCTTGGAATTGGCTGCCTGGGGAGGTGGTGAAAGAATTTCAGAGAAGAGTAGATAGATGTATGAAGAGCCTAGTTCTGTTCTGTGTTTTATGTACATACTCATTATTTTAACTTAATTAGATTAAGTCACTAATCTAATGTGAAACATGGTAATTAAAAAAAATGAAATCCCAGATGTAGCTTGCTGCACATAACTTGGAATCTGTCTGGATTTCCTTATTTATATTCCTGGACCACAGTAACACTTTCCAAATATTTTCCAGCTTTTCCAAATGGATGACATTCCTGGATCTAACTACTCCATGTCTAGCTGGCAGAATAGTCCCTGTTCTCCATGCAAAGCTGTGAAACTCTCAGTTACTGTGTTGAATACCACTGTCTGGGACCTCGGTACACAATTTGCTTCCTTGATCTCTAAATCTGTGGGCTGCACAGTGGCATCTAGTAGAGCGTTTTCCTCATGGCATCAGAGACTTGGGTTCATTCTGTCCTATTCAATCCTGGTTGCTGTCTGTGTGGAGGTTGCATGTTCTCATGAAACCATAGAACACGACAACACAGAAACCGACATTTCGGCCCATCAATTCTCTGCTGATTATTCTGCCTGGTTTCATTGACCTGCACCCAGACCGTAGCCCTCCCATCCATGTATCAGTCCAAATTTTTCTTTAATGTTAATATCAGAGGGAGTCACGTGATGGTGTAATGGCCGGTTGGGAAAACCAGCCCTCTCCAAGAAAATAGAAAAAAAAAAGTCAGGAAAAAGCAAAGCATAACAGAAATAAAGTATAAGAAATAGAAGATAAAGATACAGAGAAGAGAAAGAAGATGGCTTCCAAGAAGGAGAAAGTAAGAACAGCTGGAAAAAAAGAAGTAAAAAAAGTCGCTGGAGAAGAAGGAAGAAGGCCTTACCTACAGGAAGGATCAGGATGCTGTGGTGACGAGGAGTGCCCGACCCTTGAGGTCAGTACCTGCCCTGCAGAGTCAAGACCCACCAGCCAGTAAACTACAAAAATGGCTCTCGAAGTCAGACAAAAGTGCGCAATCGGAGGAGAAATGCATGTTATATTCATGTGCACAGTATACAAGAATATTTACACATGTTGAATATAAAAGTGAAATTAATTGGCCAGCCACTGGTTCTAAATTAAATTGTTTATTTTAATCGCTTTAATTTAAAATAGGCATTTAACATCTTAAATAACAAATTAAAAAGCTGGACAATGTGTTAAAATTAAAAAAAAACATAACAATTAGTCTTCAACATCATCCGTAACCCCTTTGAATCCTTCAAAGTTGGATTATTCACTCTCTTTGTTAAAATACTTTAGGACAGCCTGCAAACCTTCTTCGGTTACTGTTGATACTGACATATCATCGCAATGTCTGCTTTCGTCATCAGTGGTGGAATCCTCATCATAAGCCGACTTTTCTGAATCTGCTGCGGATAGGTTTTGGTGTAATTTTATCCCATGCTCTGGCAACTCATCACAAACATCAGTATTGGTTGCTCGTTTCAGCCGTCTGGCTAGGGTGAATACATGAATGTGTTCTGCATCCATTCCTCCCATTCTGATCTAATGAATGTTTGGAATGATGATCACGGCTACAGTTTACATGTCAACCCACCCGGAATTACTGCAATGTGGGCGCCAACAGAATTTATAGTCCTTTGTGCTGAATACTTTTTGTGAGCTGGAATCAAATATGAGTAATGGTTTCTTTAGAAAAAAAAAACGGTTTAGTCTAGGCCTGTAACACCTTTCCACGCACAGTTTCATAACATTGGAGTCCATCCAACCTTTCTTGTTACCATGAACAATCACAGTATTGGGCATTTTTTCAGGCAGCAATATTATTCTTTTAAATATGATCACTGGCTTCAATTTAATGCCACTTGCAGTGCATCCAAGGACATGACCAGTAAAACATGACCTTTCACGTCTGGTCATGATTATGGCCACAGTTTTTGTTCCCGAAACAGCCACAGTTCTTGTGGCGGGGATGTCAAAGGCCATTGGGACTTTGTCCATGTTAACGACATCCGCAGGTGTGATTTTAAGTTTGCGTATTTCCTTGGTGACGAAGCTGTGAAAATCAATGCTTCTTTGTTCCCAATCTTCTCGAATTCACTGACCTACAGTTGTTCTAGTTCTTACTGACAATCTGTTTTGCTTCATAAACTTTGATATTCAGGGGAACCCCACCTTGAAATCCTGGATGCCTTTTTCTTATGCCAATGGACTTACTTTCATCTGAATAGCGACTGTGGATACAGCCTTATTTTTCTCGTCGACTAAGAACCCACTCCTTCAAGTCAGACTCTTAATGGGGCCATTTAGCTTTCAGGCCACAACATGAAAGTAATGGTGCATTCATCTTCTCAAGCTCATCTTTCTCTTTCCTCCATTCGTGAATGGATGATTCACCAACCTCAATTGTGCACAATTTATAGCAAACGTGGGAATGTAACAGCGGCAACAAAAAAACGTGCACAATTTATAGCGAGCAAGGGAATGTAATGGGGCAATGAAAGAATACATACAATTTATAGTGAGCATGGGAACTCTTTCTCTCTTTGGCTTGGCTTCGCAGACGAAGATTTATGGAGGGGTGATGTCCACATCAGCTGCAGGCTCGTTTGTGGCTGACAAGTCCGATGCGGGACAGGCAGACACGGTTGCAGTGGTTGCAAGGGAAAATTGGTTGGTTGGGGTTGGGTGTTGGGTTTTTCCTTCTTTGTCTTTTGTCAGTGAGGTGGGCTCTGCGGTCTTCTTCAAAGGAGGTTGCTGCCCGCCGAACTGTGAGGCGCCAAGATGCACGGTTTGAGGCGATATCAGCCCACTGGCAGTGGTCAACGTGGCAGGCACCAAGAGATTTCTTTAGGCTGTCCTTGTATCTCTTCTTTGGTGCACCTCTGTCACGGTGGCCAGTGGAGAGCTCGCCATATAACACGATCTAGGGAAGGCGATGGTCCTCCATTCTGGAGACGTGACCTACCCAGCGCAGTTGGCTCTTCAGCACGTGGATTTGGGTACATACAAAATAGCAACATTCAAAATTTTGATTTTGGAATCATCTCTTTGCACTGAATGCCATGGTATTCTGAGAACCAGGATATTCTGGTTATGGGACTGCACCTTATCAATGTTAATGGCCCAGACCCATCCCCTGAGGGAGAAGATTAACATATCAAGTGCCTGTTATCTGAGATAACTTAGGATAATTCTGCCCTATGGCATCTGTTTAATCATCCTCATTATATCAAATCAAACCATAAATTTCTCAATTTAAGATAAGGTTTCTTTCAATGAAAAGCTTTTTAAAATCATGACAGAATTAGAATCCTGCTTAACTCTGAAGCCTGTCTTTGATCTATTTAATTGATTCTCTCCAAAGCTTGTTAATTTGTTGCAGGAGGATATCATCTATATAATGGGTGATTGACACCTCTTGGGGGAAATTGAAAAGGTGTAAATCATGGGAGATTAACTGTGGCAGATAGTGGGACTATGGAATGCAAAGTAAATACAAATTGCTCATGAATCGGAATATAGAATACTACACACATGTGGTACATACGTGCGTGTGCTATACAAAAATATTTTTACTAAATTTATGATTTTCTGCATGTTACCTGTGTGTGTCCATTACATGAATGAAAATACAGTAAATTTCTGCTTTCTTTCAATTTTACTGACATCCAGTGACTGGTTTCCTCCGAGTGCTCATCATTTATCACAAAGATGCATGGGTGGGTAGGTTAATTGACTCCTGTAAATTGACCCTAGTATGTGGCAGCATCAGGGGGAGTCTACAGGAATGTGGGCAAAATAAAAAATATGGGATTAATGTAGGATCAGTGGGAATGGGTGGATGATGATCCATACACATTAAATGGGTCAAAGAGTCTGTTTCCACTCTATACCTCTGTACTTCATAGGGAGAGAGCTGGGCACCTCAACCTTCTCCAGAATCCAGCTGTAGCTTTAAACTAGGCACCATCTTATACGGCATGAACTGTGCTGGATGGGCAGTTTTGTAAGATGGCTGTTTCACAGAGGCAAACTGGATAGCCTGTAGATTTTAGTTTAGCTTTAGATTTCGAGATACAGCACAGCGACTGGCCCTCTGGCCCACCCAACCTGTCTCACCAGTTAACCAACTAATCCTATAGGTCTTTGGAATGTGGGAGAAAACTGGAGCACCTGGAGGAAATCCATGCAGCTCATAGGGAGAATGTAGAAACTCCTTAGAGACAGGGGCAGATTCCAGGAATCTGCTCAGAGATGAAAGTGGAAACTGCTACCAAAAATAAAGAAAAGGATGGATTTCAGCAGTCAAATTATTTGACCAACAATCACAGTACATATCAGGGGAGGGTTTTCTGACCTATTTGGATCTCCCTTACACTTGTCTGGATTAAACTCCATCTACCATTTCTCCATCCAAAATTCCTACTGATCTGTGTCCCTTTGACAACCTTCCTGTTGATCCACAACAACTCCAACTTGTCTGTAATCCTGCAATCAGACCACCTGCATTTTCATTCAGATCATTCATTCTCACCACCCCCCCCCCACCCTGGTTCTATCCTCTTTCCTCCACATCTCACCTACAGGATTCTTCATCCCCACCCCATTCATTTCAACCTGAGCCATTTGTCCTTCACCTCTCCCTTAACGATCCTCATTATACCATATTGTCACCTCTAACTAATCAATATCCTTTATTTATTTACACCATGAGAAACAATATCATTTATTTATTCTGGCCATTGAAATCCATGTCACCCCGTAAGTGTGTGCTTTGTGTGCCTTTACTGGGAAAATAGAGAAAACCCTTTTTTGTACGCATGGCAACAAACAGAATCTTAAAAACTAGCACCACTGAGCTGTGTGCAGTTCACGCTAATACTGACCAGTTCTGACTCTTCAGCGGGCAGACCAGTATCCTCTCCCTGCTGGCTGCCGGCCTTCCCATTGACTTCATCAGAAGTGACCTTGGGTTTGGGAAGCTTGGTGTCCTCCTGATTATCTAAGGTTGATGTGTCGATTTCTGCGGTGCCATCTCGGGATGCAGAAGCTTTATGATCAAGAAGAGGTGACAACAAAGGCTTGCTTCTTGTCAAATCCACAATGGGATATCCTGTTGATAGTACATGTATCTAAAGTAGAAGGATTTTAGCAAAGCTGAATATAATCTTTTTACTGTGTATCGTAGTTATAGAACACCATCCTGGGAAATGGGATTTTGTCATTCAGTCATTTCTAATGACAAATGAAAATCCATATGACAACTGAGTTTAAATTCCATTCCTGATCTGGAGGGATTTGAATTTGGGTCTATTACCATAAGACATAGGAGCAGAAATAGCCTATTCAGCCCATTGAGTCTTCTCCACCATTTAATCATGAGCTGATCCATTTTCCAACTCAGCCCATTGTCCAGTCTTCTCCCCATAACCTGGCTAATCAATCTCTGCGTCAAATACACCCAATGACCTGGCCTTCCCAAATGCCTATAGCAACAAATTCTACGGATTCAGTCTCTGACTGAACAAATTCCTCTGCATCTTGGTTCCATGGACACCCTTCAATCCTGAAGTTGTGCCCTCTTGTCCTCAACTCTCCCACCATGAGAAACAACCTTTCTACATCTTCTCCCTACACATCTTTCAACATTTGAATGTTTCAATGAAATCCACCCCCCCCCCCATTCTCCTAAATTCCAATGAATACAGGCTATGAGCTGTCAAATGCTCCTCATCTGATAACCCTTTCATTCCTGGGATCATCCCAATGATCCTCCTTTGAACCTTCTCCTATGTCAGCACATCTTTTCTTGAATGAGGAGCCCAAAACTGCTCACAATACTCCAGATGAGGTCTCACCAATGCCTTACAAAGCCTCAACATCCCTGCTCTTAAATCCTATTCCTCTTGAAATGCATGCCACCACTGAGTTAACTTGCAAGTTTACCTTCAGGCTATCCTGCATGAGGACTCCCAAGTCCTTTTGTATCTGAGTATTTTCAATTTTCTCCTCATTTAAAAAGTACTCTGCCCATCTATTATATTTGAGCCACAAGATAACCAGTCTGGCAACTGATTCTAGTACTTTCACTGCTCAAGAAATAAAACCCAACCACTAGAGATCACCATTGCAGAATCAATGAATATCCCCTGAAAAACAGTAAACAATGGAATGGTGAAGTAGCCGACTCCAGTTTATTTACCATTACTGCAAGAAATAAGGGGACACGGTTAGCATAGCAGTTGGCACAACGCCTTTACAGCACCAGTGATCGGGACCAAGATTCGAATCCCACGCTGTCTGCAAGGAGTTTGTACGTTCTCTCTGTGTCTACATGGGTTTTCCCCAGGGCCTTCAGTTTCCTCTCACCATTTAAAAACTTACCAGGGAGGAAACTGAAGGCCCTGGGGAAAACCCATGTAGACACAGAGAGAACGTACAAACTCCTTGCAGACAGTGTGGGATTCGAATCTTGGTCCCGATCACTGGTGCTGTAAAGGCGTGTAAGATGGCTGTTTCACAGAGGCAAACTGGATAGCCTGTAGATTTTAGTTTAGCTTTAGATTTCGAGATACAGCACAGTGTAGTTGGGCGGGATAGGCTCATGAGCCAAAATGGCCTGTTACCCTACTGTATGCATAAATTTAAATTTAAAAAGTGTCCCTACACTTTGCACAGCTTTTTGAATGTTTGTTTAGAAACACAGGCGACTCAATCTTTGCATCCCATTGACAATGCCAATTTCGCTCAGTGGTTCCAGAAGTAGGTTGGAGATCCAGTCATTGATGGAGGAAGTTGTCCTAAATCCTGCCCAGAATAATAAAGCATCAAGATGGCAGTGCTGCCTTGGGCCCGAAGTTGCAGGGGAGCACAGAAAGAGCAGCATGGCTAGCATTGTGGTTAGTGCAATACTTTTAGAGTGCCAGGTTTAAATCCAGCACTGTCTGTAAGGGTTTGTACATTCTCCATGGCTGCGCAAGTTTCCATCATTCAAAAATGTACAGGGACTGTCAGTTAATTGGGTGGAAATGGGCAGCACAGGCTGGAAAGGCCTGTTACCATACTGTCTGTTTACATTGCATGCCTCAATGGACCATGGTTGATGACCAAACAAGTGATACACCATGCCAGGAGGCCGCTGTGACTGATGGGTCACAGCACTGCTCGGAGGCCTTCATTGGAGCTGCCAAACCTATTTATGGCTTGCCCCGATGTTGAATGGGCTGTCGTACAACATGAGGTGATAGTGTGAAGATAGGGCCATCTCAAAGGACTGCCGACTAGTTGTTTCTTTCCAGTCCTACTGTGGATTGATGCATCAGCTACAGGTAGATTAGTGAAGATGAGGTTGTAGGCTTATTCCTCCTGCAGACCTAGCCTGGAGATGAGGTTCTTCAGGACTTGGCCAAATCCCACAATGATGGTGCTACTGAGCCACTCTTAGTGACAGGCATTCAGATCCCCATCCCAGAATGCACTTGATACTCTCTCTGCTTTCCCTAATGTTGTGCTTCAAATAGAGGAGTTTGGATTCATCAGCTGAGGAAGGAGGGCAGATGGTAATCAGGAGGAGAGTTGCCTGCAGATGTTTGACTTGCTGCCATCAGACTCAGTAGGGTCATGAGCCAACATTCTGAACTCCCAGGGACTACTAGCTGTATCGACTGTCCCAGGACAGACTCTTGGATACTTGGCACATTGCACATACGGTATCATTCTATGAGGACAATTCATCCGTGGAGCAGCTCCTCCAGTTTGGATGCGAGTCCAACTTTCTTGCCTGGAGAACCTCCAAAGTTTGAATGGGAAGGGACATTGCAGAGTGTCAACCACTCTGGTTGAACCAAAGTTACATGAATGAATCAGGCCAGGAAAACATGGTGGATTTCCACCCCCAGCATCATTTCCAATGAAACTGAAACTGAAACCAAGTTATAATTGAATTTACACTCTGTGGCAGTCAAGCTGAGATTTGGATTTGGGTCTCTGGATTGTTACCCTGGGCCACTGGATTATGAATCTGCTAACAGTTGCACCACCTCTAAAACCATTCTGAAGGTCAGAAGATGGTCGTGGGGATAGAGAGCTCACTCTAGTTACTGTGTGACTGTAACAATATTAATATTTGGGGAGAATTTATAAGATTTAGAGTAGGTCACATACACACACACATTTTAAAACAGATTCTATTTGAAAGAGTGAAGAATTCACATTGCAGGATCTCTGGAGAATGCAAGCACCTTTCACAAGTAGGTGTTAATTGACCATTGATTGACCATTGTCTTGCTGGAGTCATGCTGTCTATCAGTCTCTCTTTGGCTTGGCTTCGCGGACGAAGATTTATGGAGGGGGTAAAAAGTCCACGTCAGCTGCAGGCTCGTTTGTGGCTGACAAGTCCGATGCGGGACAGGCAGACACGATTGCAGCGGTTGCAGGGGAAAATTGGTTGGTTGGGGTTGGGTGTTGGGTTTTTCCTCCTTTGCCTTTTGTCAGTGAGGTGGTACCCTTTCTGCAAAGTGCTCATAGAAAGGTCACTCCTGGATTTTGTTTATCTAACCGCAGATGGGAGCAGAAGAAAGAACTCCTGTTCTTTTGCTCAGGAAGATGGGGGTCTTGCAAGACATGAGTCACATGCTCTCTTTGGAGTTTCAGTTGGAAAAGAGAGAGAGTTGAGTTAACAGCTCAGTCAGTGTGTGGGACACTGACAAGTAACTGAAAAGTGCAATCCAGGGAAAACTGTATGAAACTAATGAAAGCAAGTTCCAGAGCAGTAGATGGCTGGAAGTGCTATCTGTCTGATGTTTCTCTTGAAATAGAGGAAGGAATGGAACTCTGTGGTAGCTTGAAGAAAGAGGTTACCATCTAGAAGACCCTGATGGGGTCTTCTCTCTGCAAACCCTACAAGAACCTTCCTGAGCGGTAAATATTTACCTTTCAAGCACCAAGCCTGGTGAACTTTACACATGTTAAATTCTGTGCACAGTATGGTGATTGCCTACAATCAGAGAACTTGGAAGAAGGAGAAGTGAGATTGAACTGTGAACCAAATAACTTTTCTTGAATTTACACACATTACATACACATGCACTTAGAATTAGAAGGGGGTTAATTTGGGTTAGTTAAATATAGAATTAAGTTAATGTTTGATTCTATTTTCATGTTTGAAGTTGATTAAAAATAACTTTTGTTTTGAAAGCCACTTGTCTTTGTGAATGTAGATTGCTGCTGGGTTTTGGGGTCCTTTGAGCTCGTAATATGATGATGAACAGCCATCCTTGCATGCCTCGACTGGGTTCGTTTGGAAATCTGTGCCTCTCTGTACATTATTCTTCAATTCTTGGCACTAGATCTGGACTTCCAGAATATATCATCCTTCCCACATGGAGTAAATCCCCTAAAATCAGTCTCGGGAGACACTTGTGCTTCATTGCTTTGTGAATAGCCTTTATGTACCTGCTTTGACTCTTCATTTAATACAGCCTCCTCTTTCTGCCAACTGCTGGTCTCCCCATTGACTTTATCAGGAGTAGCCTTGGGTTTGGGGAGCTCGGTGGTGTCTTGATTGTCCCTCACCAATGTGATGATTTCTGCAGTGTCATCTTGCGCTGCAGGAGTTCCTTGATCAATAACTGACGAAAACGAGGACTTGCTTCTTGTCAAATTAAGAACGTGGTAGCTCACTGATGGTATCTGCAATAAAAATGGAAAATTAATCTTTTTATTGTGCAGCTCCATCTCCGGCGATGATTCAGGACCCAATTCTATGCTGCAAATTTGAAATCAAAGAACTATTAAATCTTGAGAGAGCTTCAAGTTCTCAAGATTGAACACCTCCAATGACCTAACTTGGTACAAGAACATGGGTGTGACTGTCTCAGAAGACTAAGGAAGTTCGGAATGTCCCTCATAAATGTCTACAGGTGCACCAACGTACCCACCCTTGATGGGTGCATCACATCCTGGTGTGGGAGCTGCTCCGCAGGATTGGACAAAGGTGGAGATGCTGGTGAATGCAGCACAGAACATCACAAAAACCCTTTCCCTCCAACGGATTCCATCTACATCTCTGCTACCTTGGAAAAGCCTGAAGACAATTTCATCTACATGCCACAGGCCCCTGAATGACACGGAGGAGAGAGCAGAAGGCAAACTTAATCTGCTGGAGGAACTCAGCAGGTTGAGCAACATCAGTGGAAGTAAACTAACGATCGATGTATCAAGTTGAAATTGAGATTCCAGCTCGGCCATTCTGTTCTCCCACTGATGCTGCTCGACCTGCTGAGTTCCTCCAGCAGATTGAGTCAGGCACCTGAATGAACCCCCCCCAAAAGTGCTCTCATGCTGTCCTTGCTGGTTGCTGATCTACTTTTCTTTTCATTGCAACTTTATCCTCTGCAAATTGTGCTCTTTACGTGGTTTTAAGAATTTTTAATTTGGGGATCGAGTATGGTAACAGGCCTGTCCAGCCCACAAAGATGTGCCGCCTAAATACACCCATGTGACCAATTCACCTACTAACCCCTTATGCCTTTGGAACTGAGAGGAAATCAGAGCACCCAGAGGAAACACACTCACTCATGGGGAGAAGGTGCAACCAATTCTGTGTGGGAAAGTCAGTCAGTCTATGGCTGTGGGGCAACTCTGCTAACTTAAACACATGTTCTGACAAATCATGAGGAGAGGCTTCTGAGGTCATAGTGTCAGAGAGCACAGAACTGGCCTTTTGGGCCAATTAGTCCATGCTGATCGAGTTGGCTTGCAGGTCTAATCCAATTTATGTCTTGTCACTCTAAACCCTTTCCTATTCACACATAAGCCTAAATGTCTCTTGGGTCAAATGCACTGGGGGAGACTTAGCCTAGGGCCATTTGGAATGAACTGTGTAGGTAGGTCTGGAGTTCCTTCTGGGCCAGACTGAGATAGTACAGAGAGCTTAATCTGTAGAACAACATCAATGAAACATGTAGGTTTTCCTGGTTTGGTTATTATTTCCAATGATGACCTTTTTATATTTTAAAATCAAGATTATGAATGATTTTCAATTGAATTGAATTTGGATCTCTTGATTGTGAGTTTGGGCCATTGGATTACTACCCTGGTAATTTAATGCTTTACGAAGTTGTTGCCAGGACTCAGGGACCCTGAACTATAGGGAGAGGTTGAGTAGACTGGGGCTTTATTCCTTGGAGTGCAGGAGGATGAGGGCTGATCTCGTAGAGGTGTGCACAATCATGAGAAGTCATAAGAGGGATAGATCAGGATGAGAGCAGACATTCTTTTGCCCAGAATAGAGGAATTGGTAACCAAAGGACATAGATTTAAGATGAGGGGGGGAGCAATTTAACAGAAACCTGAGAGGTAACCTATTTTTTTTTTACACAGAAGGTGGTGAGTGTATAGAACGGGCTGCCAGAAGACGTGATGAGGCAGGTACAGTTGGAATATTTAAGAAAAAAATTGGATGGATACATAGATAGGGATATGGGCCAGATGCAGGCAGGTAATACTGGTGTGGGACATTTTGTTCAGCATGGGAAAGTTGGGCAGAAAGGTCTGTTTTCATGCTGTATGCCTCAAATACCCTGTCACTTCCGAATACATTGAGAATAAAAGAACATAATGGGAAGCTTAAATAAATAGCCTACTCCTGATGATATGCCCTTTGCGTGCCTCTTTTTGGGTTTGTTTAAATATCCAGGCTTCTTCAAATGTGATGTTGAATTGTTGATGACCATTCCAACACACAAACCAAGCAGTAGATTGAAAGGTTCAGAACAAGTCATCAGTGATTGAGGAAGTTTTCCAAAATCTGACTAAGAAGTCATAGAGCATCCATCCTGTTGGGTGTGGCCAGCACCACTACATACCTGTCCTAACCCATTATCATTTGATGCAAGCTCCTCTCCTTGATCGTTCTTTACTTGACTGTTGGCTTGGTCAAGCTTGATCTCACTTGCACGCAGCTTGCTGAGTTCTTGATGATCTGAGGTCAATCTGGAGACGTCTTCCTTCACAATAGTTTCTTGTTCCGGAAGTGATGACTTTGAAGGGTGACTGCCCATCAACTCAATGACCTGCAGTCTTCCAAATAATTCCTGCAATTAAAAAAAAGATTTTAATTTTAACAGTGCTGAATATCATCTGTTTATTGTGCTTTTCCACCTCCTTACCAAAGGTAAATTTGAATCTATTTCTGCACTGAGAACTAAAGAAAAAACAAAGTAATGATTGGGCCCTATAACTTCATGAATACCACAATGAGTGACACAGTTGTGCAGCTCAGAGAGTGCACACAATCAGAGCTCCAGATGCCCAGAATTAAGCCGGACCTCAGATGCTTTCTATATGGAGATTGCATGTTCTTCGTGATGATAAAATACTACAGCACAGAGAAAAGACCCTTCATCCATCTCATCAGTGCCTAAATGTTAGCCTGCTTCATTTCAATGACCTGCACCTAGACCATAGCCCTCCATACTCCTATCATCCATGTACCAATCCAAATGTTGAAATTGAGCTCGCATTCACCAACAAGTTTCAGCTTGCTCTGCACTTTGCGTGAAGAAGTTCCCCCAAAACTTCACGCTAAACTGGGCCCTCTTGTAATTATCTCACCCAAGCTCAGTGGAAAAAGCCTGCTTGCATTTACCCCATCTCTACCCTTCATAATTTTGTACACCTCTATTAAAACTCACCTCATTCTCCGATGCTCCAGGGAATAAAGTCCTAACCTCTTTAACCTACAACTCATCAAGTTCCAGCAATCCTAGTCAATCTTCTCTTCACTCTTTCAATCTTATTGATATCCTTCCTGTAGGAGATGTGACCAAAACTGCACACAATACTCCAAATTTAGCCTCACCAATGTCTGATACAACTTTACCATAACATCCCAACTCCTACTTTGATTTGTGAAGGCTAGTATGCCAAAACACTATTTATCCACTGGGTGATCTGTTTTCCTTCCACATTCCAAAGATGTGCTGAATATGGGGTGTTTGACAATAGTAAATTGCTCCGAGTGTCTTAGTAGGCAGTAGGATCAGGGGTGGGGGTTAGTAATAGAGTTAAACAGCATGGACCAGGGTCTTCAGGCCAACTCTTTAATGCTGACCAAGTTGGCATTCTGGGCAAGTCCCACTTGCCCACATTTGGTTCATATCCTTCTATTGTTGGAAGGAAAGTGGAGAAAATATTTAAAATTGGGATTTTTGTAGGATTGGTGTAAATGGGTGATTGAATGTCAGAGCAGACTTTTTATGCTCTCTCTAATGACCATTGTACAAGGAAAGCCGACTGTCAACATGTGGGGCTTCAATGGGCAGTTTCATAAGATGCCTTCATTGGTAAAACTGCAATCATTTCCAGCAAATTTTCTGCGGATGTCTGGAGGAATGAGCTCCTCACAGCAAGAACTGGATCTGCAGAGGACCGGAAACAAGCTTTTCCCTTTGGACCTAATGATGATGAAACATGGGTCATCTACTCAAAGCGGAGTATAGTTTGATCCTTGACCTAATGGGTCCAATGTATCCAACCTTATGCTGGGAGACCATTGTTTGTGAGGGATGCTGTAGATTTACATCTGACATTAAAGTAGAGCTAAACATCAACCATCCAGACTTATGCACCTGCTTGGGTATTTCTGCATTGAGAAACAGAAAAATAGGGGTTGTAGGTCAATCAGGTGTAATTGTGCGGCACGTACTCATGGGGTGAAAGAGCCTGTTACCGCGCTGTATGTCTAAATTTTAAAAAGTAAATAAATAAAGTTTTCTAGACATTGGAGGATGCAATTTCTAAATCTGTATAGAACAGGGCTCAGCAGAGAGACGCAGGCATGTTGAGGCACTGGAAGAAGGCAAATCACAATAATTACAATACCTCCTTGGAATTCTCAAAAGAAGAGTTAATAATGATAGGAGTTTATAAAGTCGTGACAGGAAGTGATAGAGTGGACAGTGAGAATCTCTTGACCAAGACAATCAGCTGGAGGGACTCAGCGGGTCGAGCAGCAACAGTGGGAGGAACAGAATGGGTGGCATTTCGAGCCAAAGCTCTTCGCCACAACTGAGGAAAGTTTGAACAGGAGCAGTGTAGAGAGGATAATGGCGACTCAGAGATCTCACGTGGGATTCGCAAACCAGGCCGAGGTGGAACAGGATCGAAAGAGACACAGGTCCACCAGATGTTAGAGGCAAAAGGGTCAGGTGGAGAAAGGTGTGTCACACAGGGTGGAGTGGGTGATTAAAAGACAAAGGCTGTCAGTGCTGGAGTGAGAAGTGAGAATGGTGCTATAAAGACCAGATAGAACCAAAGAAGGGATGGGGGGTGGGGGGATGCAGTGGAGAGTAGAGAGCAGAAGAATCTATTGATGGGTTGCCAGGATGAGACTGTGTGGGGATGGTTAGGATGGGATGTTCAGTTTCTGAACACCCTCATCTGCAGTCTCCTGTGTGTCTCCAGTTCGAAACTCTCCCACCCCCATAAACACAAGGAGTCAAGTGCTCAAGGTGAGGAGGAGGAATTTAAAGGGGATACGCAGAGCAAATTTGTTTTTTTTTACAGAGAGTGGTGGATGCCAGGAATGGGCTGATGGGAGTAGTAGTGGAAGTAATGGGTACAAGCATGATATTCAAAAGACATAGGGACAATATATGGATTGGAAGGGTTTTAGAAGGATATGGACCAAATGCATGCACTTGGGACTAGCCCAGAATGCCAAATGGGCCAGCAAGGACAGGTGGGGCTCCTTGCTGTTTGACTTCATGATTTGAATGATCAACGTCCAAGCCTTTCAATGTGCGGTCTCAACTTATTCTTGAGAAATCCAAGTCCAACTCATGTCCTGAATGGCAGACTGGGAAACAATAAAAGAGCACTTCACAGAAGAACAGATCATTGTACCAGGACAAAAACAAATTTCACTGCGTTGTGACAGTAAAAAATCACAGTCTTCACGTTTAATGCAAACGGAACCCTTCACCTCCTTCCTCTCAGTCATACTTCAAGTCTGCCTCTTGGGCAATTGGATTCATGACCACTCACCTGATCAGCCGTAGATGTTGTGGGTATTTCATTCGCCGCATCCAGGTCATTCTCTAAATTTGTGGTCGGTGATACTGAGAATCCTGACAAGCCCAGATCAGGACTTGACCCTGCCCGCAGCTAAATTCAAAGAAACGACCATTTCAAAGAATGATATATAATTTCTCAGATACTGTGAACTTATTCTGGGGAACTGACTGCAAATCAGTAAGCCAAAAAAAACCATTTGATCATTGGAGTAAGAGAGTCAAGGTTTACAGATTTGTCAATACAAATACCTTTGATAAATCTATTCATAATGTACCTTAAAAACAATAACAAGAGGTGGGGCTTGTTAAATAGAATAAAGGATACTGGGCTGATCGTAATTTTGGGTATTGAGAGATGTCGCCAGTCGATAGATGTATGTGATGACATGAATACATGTTGCCAAATGCTCTTGTAAGTCAGATGTAAAGGAGTGATTACGTTCATGTTTATCATCATCTGACTGTACACATACAACCTGACGAAACTGCATTTCCATGGACCACGGTGCACACACACGCATAATAATAATCATATATTATATATACACATGCATAAAGATACAAATTAAAATATCAAAATATTTTGGTATGATTTACCCAGTTACAGATACCATTCATCAATCTCACAACCTGCGGGAAGAAGCGATTTCCCAACTTGGCAGTCCTGATTTGGATGCTCCTCCACCTCCTTCCTGATGATAGTGGGTCGAAGATACTGTGTGATGGATGGGAAAGGTCCTCAATAATTCTTTGAGCCCTTTTTAAGCAACTCTCCAAGCAAATGTCGTCAATAGAGGAAATGGAAACTAGTGATTTTCTCAACCGTTTTGATAATCCTCTGTATTGATTTCTGGTCCGACGCTTTGCCGTAACCATACCACACAATGATACGGCCTGATGGGACACTCTCTCAACTGTGCCCCTGTAAAATGTTGTCAAGATGAGGGCCTTGTTCTCCTGAACCTCCTTGGGAAGTGTAGGGGCTGCTGTGCTTTCCTGACTAATGAGATGATGTTGTGGGCCCAGTATACTGAGGGTTGTCCTTTATATGCACACCAAGGAACTTTATACTTTCAATTCTCTTCAAAATGAAGCTATTGATTTGTCAAGGAGAGTGGTCAACCTTCATCCTCCTGAAGTCCACAATTATCTCCTTTGTCTTGTCCATGTTGTTCTCACGCCATTTTACGAGCCTCCCAACCTCCTCTCTGTAAGCCGACTCATCATTGTTGCCAATGAGGCCAACAACTGTTGTATCATCTGCAAACTGATGGTTGTGTATGAAGTGAATCTGGCAGTGTAGTCATGAGTCAGCTGCGTGAACAGTAGCGGGTTGCTGCATGGCCTGCTGAGTTTTGCCCTCAACCCCAGCATCTGCTGACATCCCTGTTTAACTGAACCTTTATCAAAATGTCTGAGAACTTGCCCTTGATAGCGCAGCCTTCTCAATCAATCTCTTTTGTCCTGAGGTGGAGGGGGACAGAATCACTAGAAAATTTTCTTTCTGCATTTGTCAGGTTGTTGTCACCAACTGCATGTTATAACAGAGTAGCATTCATCCCATATGCACAAATCCAGGTCAAGAGATTATCAAAGAAACAGCTTTCCAATGATTTAAAAATAATCAAATAAGTTATTGTGGAAAAATGCATAAGGTGGAGATGCTTGAATTTGAAGAAAAAAAAACAGTATTAAGCAAATCCTCCATTTTATGTTTGATTAAAGAGTAAGGTGGAAAAAGAACATTAAAACCGGAAATAATTTCAATTTCAGGTGGAGACTATGATTAAAATGAGACAAGAAATATAAATGGATGAGGAGATGAAAATTAACACTAACTTTAACACAAACTAATCATTTGGCTATATTAGTTCCAGAAAAATGCCTGCTAATAGGATGGAAAGAAAAAGTAAAATGCATTATTGAATAAAAACACATAAAAGAATCATGATGGGGGATCAACAACTCTCAAGTTTACTGGCAAGAAAAGGGAGGGAGAGGCTGAAGAGGAGCAGAGATGTTATGTCACGTGCCCAGCATTCCTTTATTATCCGAGGCTGAGGAAATGAAACAAGTATGGGATCAGTAATGATGGAAAATAAACACACAAGGGAAGTAAATGAAGGGGAGCTTTCAGGCAGTAGTAGTCACAACACACTAACACATTTGAGTACACAAATATTTTGATGTCATTTGCTTGCTTGCCTCAGTGTTTGCTTTCTATTGATGTAACCTCATATTTTATTCACCTCCATTTCTCTGTACTGTTTTTCTCCTTATTGAATTCCATAGGAGGTTCCTTTTGCCCCTGTCAAGCAAGTTTATTCCCTCATCTATACCTTTGCAAAATCATGTCCCATCTCACTGAGGAATCACCCACCCAATGTACATGGATCCAGAGACAGATCAGATGTATTCATACATTCATTTTTTCTCTCATCTAATTTTCCATACGATATCAGATGGCAGTGGTGGAAGCTTTGAAGTCTTGCTCTAAAATCTCTCTTCTGCTCAATCAACTTAATCTGCATCCCTCCTCTATTCCTTGGCTTTTTTTTTGGTGCTAAGAGCCACAACTTCTGTGTTTTCTCCTCCATGATTTTGCCTTATGCCGCCTTTGGACTCCTTATGGGTGAAGGTATTTATTTGCCTCGGGGTTCTTTTGCCAGTCACTAAAAATTTGCTGAACTTCCCAATTTTTTAGTCTCTCTCTTTTTAGGTCTTTTAATTCTCTGTATACCTCCATCCACTTTTTTTTCCATATTTCCTTTTAATGTGGGAGGTCATTCAGCCCATCAAACCTCTGCCACCCCTTTGAGATATCAAATCAACTCCACTTGTTTCCGTGTAAGCAATTCTCCTGCATATTGATTAATGCCACTCTAATCCTCCAAATGGGAATTTACAGCAGCCAATGAAGAATCAACCTGCACAACTTAGGCAGCACCCAGGGAAAACCCACAGAGAGAATGTGCAAACTCTACCCAGACTGTACTGAAAATCAAGATAAAGTGGACTGTGGGTCAATATTCAGTGCTGGGGTATGTGCTTGGGATGTGGGAGGAAACCAAAGCATCCAGAAGAAATCCATATGGTTACAGAGAGAATGTGGAAACTCCACATAGGCAACACCTAGATGGCGAGCTCTCCACTGGCCACCGTGACAGAGGTGCACCAAAGAAGAGGTACAAGGACTGCCTAAAGAAATCTCTTGGTGCCTGCCACATTGACCACTGCCAGTGGGCTGATATCGCCTCAAACCGTGCATCTTGGCGCCTCACAGTTCGGTGGGCAGCAACCTCCTTTGAAGAAGACCGCAGAGCCCACCTCACTGACAAAAGACAAAGAAGGAAAAATCCAACACCCAACCCCAACAAACCAATTTTTCCTTGCAATCGCTGCAACCGTGTCTGCCTGTCCCGCATCGGACTTGTCAGCCACAAACGAGCCTGCAGCTGACGTGGACATTTACCCCTCCATAAATCTTCGTCCGCGAAGCCAAGCCAAAGAAAAGAAGAAGAGAGGTCAGGATTAAACCTGGCTCTCTCTGGAGCTATGAGGCAGTGTCTATACCAATTGCACCTCTGTAACACCTTCCTGGAGATGCTTGATGAGCGAAGGCATAGATTCACCCCAAAATATGGAATTCAAGGGGCGCAAATAGGCATGGAGACAAGTGGTGTTGATGAGGTTACTCTGAAGGACAGCATGAAATTGATGGCTGAATAGCCTCTGTCCAAATTGAAAGGAAATATGAAAAAAATTGACGGGGCAAGGGCTGTTTTGAGTAATGAGAGATTTATACAGAAAAAGATGTGTTCCTAATGCCACATGATTTCAAAACTGGAGATCACAAATTTTAGGTGACTAGTGGAAGGATAAATAATCTTTGAAGCAAATAAATACATTGATCTGAATGAGAAAGAGTCCAAATTCATAAATGGCAACAACTTCATAGAACACGATAGCACATTACAGATCCTTCAGCCCTCAGTGTTGTGCCAACCCATATATTCCTTAAAAAAAGTACTAAACCCTCTCAATCCTGTAACCCTCTACTTTTCTTTCATCCATGTGCCTGTCTAAAAGTCTCTTAAATGCTCCTGATGTTTCAGCCTCCACCACCATCCCTGACAAGGCATTCCAGGCACTCATAATTCTATGTGTAAAAAACTTAACCCTGATGACTCCCCTAAACTTCCCTCCCTTCACTTTATAGAGAAGTCCCCTGGTGTTTGCTATTCCTGCCTTGGGAATAAGGCTCTAGCTGTCCACCCTATCTATGCCTCTCATAATCTTGTGGACCTCTATTAAGTTTCTTCTCATCCTTCTAAGTTCCAAAGAGAAAAGTCCCAGCTCTGCTAACCTTGCCTCATAAAACTTATTTCCCAATCCAGGCAACATCCTGGTAAATCTCCTCTGCACCCTCTCCATAGGTTCCACATCCTTCCTATGACCAGAACTGAACACAATATTCTAAATGTGGTCTTATCATCGATTTGTAGAGTTGCAATATGACCTCTCTTCTCTTGAATTCAAGCCCCTATTAATGAAACCCAGCATTTTACAGACATTCTTAACTATCCTATCAACCTGTGTGGCGACCTTGAGGGATGTATGGATTTGGACCCTGAGGTCCCTCTATTCATCCATATGGATTTCTTCTGGGTGCTTTGGTTTCCTCCCACATCCCAAAGACACACCCCAGCACTGAATATTGACCCACAGTCCTCTTAAGAAACTGATCATTAACCCTGCACTCAGCCTTCTGGTTTGTCCTTCCAAATCTCATCACCTTACACTTATCTGGATTGAAATACATCTGCCACTTTTCCACCCAACTTTGCATCCTGTCTATCTTATCTTGTAACCTTCAACAACCTTCAGCTCCATCCACAACCCCTCCAACCTTCATATCATCCGCAAACTTACTGACCCATCTTTCTGCCTCTTCATCCATGTCATTTATAAAAATTACCAAGAACAGGGTCGCAGAACAGATCCTTACGGTACTCCGCTAGTCACTGACCTCCACTACTACTCTCTGCTTTCTATCTGGAAGCCAATTGTTTTATCCACACAGCCAAGGTTCCATGGATCCCATGCCTCCTGACTTTCTGAATGTCTTTCTCATGGGGGACCTTGTCAAATGCCCTATTAAAATCCATTTAGACCACATCTACTGACCTATCCTCATCAATTTCTTTTGTTACTTCCTCAAAAAACTCAGTTAGACTCATGAGGCACAACCT
Source organism: Narcine bancroftii (assembly GCF_036971445.1). NCBI lineage: Eukaryota > Metazoa > Chordata > Chondrichthyes > Torpediniformes > Narcinidae > Narcine > Narcine bancroftii. Next base: position 224,926,005 of record NC_091472.1, read on the forward strand.
TTCCTTCACAAAGCCATGCTAACTATTCTTGAGTAGACGGTACTTCTCCAAATGTTTATAGATCGTATCCTTAAGAATCTTTCTTTTTCAATCTTTTTATTAAACATATCATAGTAAACAATACATAAGGAGAATAGAATGCAGAACTGAATAGTAAAAACAGAAACATCAATACATTGCGATACTTAATATAACATATTGAACAATATTATCCATCTCAATTTGGAATATTAAAAAAAGAGGAAAAAAATTGTTAAAACCCCATCTAAATTACCAAAATATACACAAAACAGCAACACAACAAAAAGTCTAGGGAGCCTAGACTATTTATCTGGTCCTTGCCAATAAAAAAAACCCAACATAAATCCAAAAACAGTCCAGAAGATAAAATCAAAATACAAATTAATTCATAGAAAAATAGTTTATAAAAGGATGCACAGTCTCTTCAAACTTCATAGAGGTGTCAAAAGTGCAACTTCTAATTTTTTTCTAAATTTAAACATGACACAACTTGAGAGAACCATTGCATCACAGTAGGTGAGTAAAGGCTACAACCCGCTGTGCAGAAGTGGGGACTCAGCCCATGTCTGGAATGATAATTCTAAAATGGATAATTGACAAAGTCTAGAAAATATCTGTTCAATACAGAGCAAGACCAAAACATATGCATTAGTGTGGCCACTTGTGATTTACATCTATCACACATAGAACTAACATTAGGAAAGATACTGGCCAATTTATCTTTCAACTTATGAACCCAATGTACCACTTTAAACAGAATAATTGAGTGTCGGGCACATAATGAAGAGGTATTAACCATTCCAAAAATCTTTTCCCAAAGTTCCTCTGGGAGAAGTGGCTGAAGTTATAATTCCCAAGTTCCTCTAATTATATTATTAGGGATCGATTGCAATTTTAATAAATTATTGTAAATATTACCTATTAAACCCTTATGAGAAAGATTCAAATAAAAAAGAGTATTAACCAAATCAGCTTGATATGTTAAAGGAAAGTTAGGTAATATTTTATTCAAAATCTTCTAACTTGGAAATATTGTGACTTAGATATATATTTGTTATCAAAAGGCATTAAACATCTTTCTATAAACAGATTTTTAAAAATAGACTATTCCTTTGCTTTTCCAAAGTAAAAAGGCTTGATCCATTATAAGTGATGAGAAAAAATAGTTTGGATAAATAATACTTGACAAACTAATTTTTTTTAAATCAAAAAATTTGCAAAATTCAAACCAAATCCGCAATGTATGTTTAAGTATTGGGTTAAAGGTATCTTAGAAATTGTAAAAGGAAGAGCATCTCCCAATAAGGAAGCTAATGAATAGCACTGTGCAGATTTCAATTCCAAATTTGTCCAATGAGGGTGTTCGGGTTAAGAATCATCTCCAATAGTTTGCACACCAGTCATCAGACTCACCAATCTATAATTCCCAAGATACTCCCTATTACCTCTTCTCACTCCTTAAGCACAGCATCATCGCTCAATTCATGATCCATCAGTAAACCCTCACCCGCTTGACAATCAACTTTGTGAGACTTGGTACTAATTGTGTTAGCACCTCAAGCAGCACCTGATCCACAGAGTCGAGATTGCTGTCCCTGCTCCTGTGATACTGATGGATGGCTTTGGTTGTCCTTTTTTGGGGTGCTTTTACAGGCAGGCCAAAGTTGGAGTTGGTTTTCTCCTGATTTGTAAACAAGAACAGAAATATTCCACAGAAAAATGTAGACAGAGTTTTTCTCAGATCTTAATTTCTGGCACCCCAGAGGGCACACAGCACCTATAGGATGTAAAGGGTGGCCAATGTTTCAGGGCTGGGTCTTTACTCAGGTATAAGAAAATAAAAAGAAGATGCTTGAATAAAAAGTGGGGGGGGGGGGAAGAGGGAAGAGGAGGGGGAAAGGGGCAGGAGGGAGGAGTGCAGGCTCACATGTAAGTGGATATAGGTGGGAGAGTAGGAGAGAAAAAACCTGACAAGTAATGGGGGAGAGGGTCGAGAGAAGCTCTCTCCCCTCTGGTGGTACTTGTTTTTAAACACAGGTATCATTCACCTAATGAGAGTTGGGGAATGGAGAGAGCCTCGGGATCAGGATTATTTGCATTCTCCCCATTAGAGATCATGTTGGGAGTGAAGAATTCACCACACTTTCAGCACTGACCCTGCCATGACTACTTGGCTCTACTGCAATACTCTGTTGCTCATTTCTGCCACACATTGAGCTCCACCACCAGTGAGGTGCGTAGCCAAGATGGACAGCCAGCCCCTTTCTCCTGGGATGACAGTTGCAAACATCAGAGGACATATGGAGAAAGTGAGCAAAATTTAGGGGAGACATCAGGGGTAAGTTTTTTATAAAACACAGTAGTGGGTGCCAGGAATGCATTGCCAGGGCGATGATGGAGGCTGGTACAATAAGGACATTTAAAAGCCTCAGGCACATAGATTGTTGAGTAGGTTTATATAGATTGGCACAACATCGAAGGGCCTGTACTATGCTGTAACACTCAATGTTCTATGCGAGTCTAGGACTTGAATTTGGCACCTGACATTTTGGGCCTCTCAGACTGGTGCCCACATTTGACCCACCCACCCCACTCACCATCTGCTAGCTGACTCTGTCCCGCCCCACTGCCTGAATCCTCAGTATTGCAGAAACTTCCTCCCCACAGGAAACCGCTCCCGCAGCAAACAAGGGCTTTTCATAGTTTATTGCAATACAAGTTATTAAGAACAGACAGGAAACCATAAAAACCAGGGTTTTGGTAAATTATAATGATATGTTTATTATATTAGAAGTTTAATTTCATATAATGGAATATATAATTAAATTAATTAAAAATGATTAAAAACACTCATTAGTTGTCTTAAAATTATTAATTAAACCTAAGTGAACACATGAACCTAAGTGATTATTTGTATAATAAGTAGAACAATCTTCTTTGGCTTGGCTTCGCAGACGAAGATTTATGGAGGGGTAATGTCCACGTCAGCTGCAGGCTCGTTTGTGGCTGATAAGTCCGATGCGGGACAGGCAGACACGGTTGCAGCGGTTGCAAGGGAAAATTCGTTGGTTAGGGTTGGGTGTTGGATTTTTCCTCCTTTGTCTTTTGACAGTGAGGTGGGCTCTGCGGTCTTCTTCAAAGGAGGTTGCTGCCCGCCGAACTGTGAGGTGCCAAGATGCACGGTTTGAGGCGATATCAGCCCACTGGCGGTAGTCAATGTGGCAGGCACCAAGAGATTTCTTTAGGCAGTCCTTGTACCTCTTCTTTGGTGCACCTCTGTCACGGTGGCCAGTGGAGAGCTCGCCATATAACACGATCTTGGGAAGGCAATGGTCCTCCATTCTGGAGACGTGACCTACCCAGCGCAGTTGGATCTTCAGCAGCGTGGATTCGATGGTGTCGGCCTCTGCCATCTCGAGTACTTCGATGTTGGAGATGAAGTTGCTCCAATGAATGTTGAGGATGGAGCGGAGACAACGCTGGTGGAAGCGTTCTAGGAGCCGTAGGTGATGCCGGTAGAGGACCCATGATTCGGAGCTGAACAGGAGTGTGGGTATGACAACGGCTCTGTATAAGCTAATCTTTGTGATGTTTTTCAGTTGGTTGTTTTTCCAGATTCTTTTGTGTAGTCTTCCAAAGGCGCTATTTGCCTTGGCGAGTCTATTGTCTATCTCATTGTCGATCCTTGCATCCGATGAAATGGTGCAGCCGAGATAGGTAAACTTGTTGACCGTTTTGAGCTTTGTGTGCCTGATGGAGGACCTCAGTTTTCTTCAGGCTGACTTCCACGCCAAACATTTTGGCAGTTCCCGCAAAACAGGACGTCAAGCGCTGAAGAGCTGGCTCTGAATGGGCAACTAAAGCGGCATCGTCTGCAAAGAGTAGTTCACGGACAAATTGCTCTTGTGTCTTGGTGTGGGCTTGCAGGCGCCTCAAATTGAAGAGACTGCCATCCGTGCGGTACCGGATGTAAACAGCGTCTTCATTGTTGAGATCTTTCATGGCTTGTTTCAGCATCATGCTGAAGAAGATTGAAAAGAGGGTTGGTGCGAGAATGCAGCCTTGCTTCACGCCATTGTTAATGGAGAAGGGTTCAGAGAGCTCATTGCTGTATCTGACCCAACCTTGTTGGTTTTCGTGCAGTTGGATAACCATGTTGAGGAACTTTGGGGGGCATCCAAGGCGCTCTAGTATTTGCCAAAGCCCTTTCCTGCTCACAGTGTCGAAGGCTTTGGTGAGGTCCTTTGTTTTGTTCTCTGCACTTTTCTTGGAGCTGTCTGAGGGCAAAGACCATGTCAGTTGTTCCTCTGTTTGCGCGAAAGCCGCACTGTGATTCTGGGAGAACATTTTTGGCGACACTAGGTATTATTCTATTTAGGAGAATCCTAGCGAAGATTTTGCCTGCAATGGAGAGCAGCGTGATTCTCCTGTAGTTTGAGCAGTCTGATTTCTCACCTTTGTTTTTGTACAGGGTGATGATGATGGCATCACGAAGGTCCTGAGGCAGCTTTCCTTGGTCCCAGCAGAGCTTGAAAAACTCATGCAGTTTGGCATACAGAGTTTTACCGCCAGCCTTCCAGACCTCTGGGGGGATTCCATCCATACCAGCTGCTTTGCCACTTTTCAGTTGTTCAATTGCCTTATATGTCTCTTCTCGGGTGAGGACCTCATCCAGCTCTAGCCTTAAGGGCTGTTGAGGGAGCTGGAGCAGGGCGGATTCTTGGATTGAGCCATTGGCACTGAAAAGAGATTGGAAGTGTTCTGACCATCGGTTGAGGATGGAGATCTTGTCGCTGAGGAGGACTTTGCCGTCTGAGCTGCGCAGCAGGCTTTGGACTTGGGGTGAGGGGCCGTACACAGGCTTTAGAGCCTTGTAAAAACTCCTGAAGTCGCCAATGTCCGCGCTGAGCTGGGTTCGTTTGGCGAGGCTAGTCCACCACTCATTTTGGATCTCCCGGAGTTTACGCTGAAGATGGCTGCATGCGCGACGGAAGGCTTGTTTCTTCTCTGGCCAGGACGGCTTTGCAAGGTGAGCCTGATGGGCAGCTCGCTTCTTTGCCAGCAGCTCCTGGATATCCTGGTTGTTTTCGTCGAACCAGTCCTTGTTTTTCCTGGATGAGAAGCCCAGTACCTCTTCAGTGGATTGCAGTATGGTAGTCTTCAGCTGATCCCAGAGGGTTTCAGGGGACGAGTCCGTGAGGCGGATTGCATCCTCGAGCTTTGCTTTGAGGTTTACCTGGAAGTTTCCTCTCACTTCGTCTGACTGCAAGTTTCCAACATTGAACCTCTTTCTGGGGGCTTTACTGTTCCTGGACTTTGGCTTGAAGTGAAGGTTGAGCTTGCAGCGAACCAGCCGGTGGTCAGTGTGGCATTCCGCGCTGGGCATGACCCTGGTGTGAAGCACATCTCGTTTGTCTCTTTCTCGCACCAGGACGTAGTCCAGGAGGTGCCAGTGTTTGGATCGGGGATGCATCCAAGTAGTCTTCAGGCTGTCCCTCTGCTGAAAAAGGGTGTTTGTAATGATAAGCCGCTGTTCTGCGCAGAGCTCCAACAGGAGGCGCCCATTGTCGTTGCACTTGCCGACACCATGCTTGCCCAGGATTCCTGGCCAGGTTTCTGAGTCTTTGCTGACGCGAGTGTTGAAGTCACCAACGATGACAACCTTGTCGGCTGTAGGGGTGCATTGAGTGAGGTGGCGCAGATCAGTGTAGAACTTGTCCTTTTCTGCTGGTTCCGCCTGGAGGGTTGGAGCATAGACACTGATGAGGGTGATGCAATGCTTGTTTTGAAGGGGGAGTCGCATGGACATGATCCGGTCCGAGTGGCCTGTCGGGAGGTTTTCGAGTTTGGAGGCAATGGAGATCTTGACCATGAAGCCTACACCAGATAGGCGTCGTTCATCCATATGCTTGCCAGACCAGTAGATCAGAAGCTATGAAAAGCCCTTATTTGCCAGGGGAGCTGTTTCCTGGGGGGGGGGGGATGGGGTTTCTGAAACGCCAGGGTTCAGGCAGTGCGACGGGACCTCAGCCAGCATGGGGTGGGGAGCCAGGTCAAAATGTCCAGCACCAAACTGGAGGTGCCAAAATGTCCGAAGGGCTACAAAAGTCTTTTTTTTGCCAAAATGTCCAGTGCCAAAATATCCAGCACTAAATTGTCCGATTCTCGTTCTCTGCTGACTCCTACCCCTTCACTCAGCCTGACAATATGCAGACAGCAATTCACACCCCAGCACGGGTCACTGAGTCACCCCCAATGAATTATCCCTGCACTGCAATGGCCAAACCAGCTCCACCGTCACCGACATCCACTTCTGATTCCCAACTCCTTCCCAGCACTTGGCATAATTCCATCTCTCCAGCAGCAGTGGAGTGACAGGCTCATACTTCCTGGGTTCCAGGCAGACCTCTGGCGCTGTCTGTGAGGGGTTTGAGTGATCTCTCTTTGACTGTGTGGGTTTCCTTGGGTTGGCCTCCAGTTTCCTTCCATAACCCAGAGATGTGCTGGTAGGTTAATTACCCGAGAGTGGATTCATGGCATAAGAAAGTAGTCTCTCATCTTTTAGATTCATAGAGTGATATTGCCCAGAATCAGGCTGTTTGGCCCAAATGTTCTATGCTGGTAAAGGTAAATCCTTTAGCCTTCTTCATTTTCAGGAGTGGATCTGGATTGGGTTTGGTTTGTCATTCATTACCTGATGATATGGGAAGAGTGTGGATATGGAGATGTCCTTGGCTTGATCTGCCTCACTCCCCACACTGTCTTTGAATGAAGAATTCCGACCGGAAACTTTACTTGCATTTCCCTGCTTTGAGAAAAAAAAGGACAGTTTTCTTTCGTACACTTTTCACTGACTCCCATTAAACAAAGGCCAAAGAAGAATCACCGTCATGTGAAATCTGGTCCCATGAACAGGGTGTTTCATGCCCCTTAAAAATTTAAACCAGTGGTTTTCAAACGTTTTCTTTCCACTCACCTACCACTTTAAATATTCCTGATGCCATAAGTGCTCTGTGATTATTAAGGTCAGAAATAATCAATTCCTGGATGATCGTCCACCTCTCTGAACATGGCCAATCAGACACCGGATCGCCATCCAGGACACCCAACCTGCGGTCTGGCCACCCTCTGGGTTCCTCTGCCTTCCCTGTTCCAGAACCTCACCCCTAGCTGCAAATCGGTCACCACGAAAAGTGGGCGATACAGCCCCGGGGACAGAGAGTTTATAAAAGCTGAAATAAGGCCACTGCTAGAAGAGGGCATTATAGATCCCAGTAACAGCCCCTGGAGGGCACAAGTGGTGGTGGTTAAGAGTGGGGAGAAGCACCAGATAGTCATCAATTATAGCCAGACAATCAACAGGTTTACCTATAGCCGACATGGTGAACAAGACAGCCAAATACCGGGTCTTCTCCACTATCGACCTCAAGTTGGCATATCACCAGATCCCAATCCACCCAGAGGATTAACCCAGAGGACCATGGCACACGAGGCTAAAGGCTACCTCAACATTTCCTGGGGTCCCATGCGGCCTTATGAATGGAGTGTCAATGTTCCAAAGGGAGATGGACTGCATGGTGGAAAACAATAAATTAGAAGCCACATATCCATATCTGGATAATGTCCCTATCTGCCCCCATAACCATGAGGAACACGACACGAACCTGCAGAAGTTCCTTGCCACCATTAAAGTCCTGAACTTAACATACAACCAGAAAAAAATGCACGTTCCGCATTTCACATCTGGCAGATATAGCAGGCCAGGTTAACCCTGTGAACAGCCAGAGCGGCAGGGCACAGGGGCTTTCCCCTCACCGCGCAGAAGTTCCAGGCTGCAGGAGCGCTTGGCCAGGGGAACAGCCAGGCCTCACAGCAGCATTATGACATCACTCCCATGAACCTGTCACCTCCCCTAAAAAAGAACGGTCATGGTTTAAATAAATGGCAGTTACTGGTTTACCTGCTTGATGTGGACAGGATTTATTTCAGCAGCTCTGCCTTTAGCAGTGGTACGCAGTGCTACACAGTACTGGGGGATGTGGTGGAACGTGGCTTCATTGCCCCCTTCTGAAACTTCCACTACCCCAAAACCTCAAGGTCTTGAAAAAGTGCCTGGGGTCTTCTCATAATATGCCCAATGGGTTTCCAATTATGCAGACAAGGTCCATCTCCTTGTGAAAACCATCAAGTTTCCCCAATGCCCAGAAGGCCTTAGACAGCATTAAGGATGAGACTGCCAAGGTGGTGATGCACGCCACTGATTCATCCATTCCTTTCTAAGTGGAGAGCGATGCCTCCAATTTTGCCCTAGCCATCATGCTGAACCAAGCAGGCTGGCCCATGGCATTCTTTTCCTGGACCCTCCAGGGCTCCTAACTTAGGCGCACGGCCATTGAGAAGGCAGCCCAAGCAAAAGTGGAGGCTGTGCACCTCTGAAGGTGCAATATGGCTGGCAGACCATTCACTCTGCTGACAAACCAGAGAGCTGTCGCATTTATGTTTAACAATAAGCAATGGGAGAAGATCAAAAATGACAAAGTCATGAGGTGGGGAATTGGATTGCCCACCTACAATTAGGAGATCTTGTTCTGGCCTGGGAAGCTCAATGAGCCATCAATGCCCTGTCATGGGGAACCTGTGCCAGGGCGCAGGTAGATCACCTCCAAACCTTTCACAATAGCCTCTGCCACCCCGGGGTCACCATGCTCTACCACTCTGTGACAGCCCACAACCTCCCCTATTCAGTAGAAGAAATCAGGGACCTGACCCGCAACTGTTCGGTCTGTGTGGAGTGCAAGCTGCATTTTGAACGGCCAAAGAAGTCCCAGCTGATCAAGGCCACTCGTCCCTTTGAACGTCTCAGTATAGACTTCAAGGGCTCCCTTCCCTCCACGTGAGTGAGAAGTCTGAGGAAATGGGGGAAATTTTGAATGATTTCTTTGCCTCGGTATTCACTAGCGAAAAAAATGTTGAACCAGTTGAAGTAAAGAAAAATAGTGGGGAGGTCATGAAGCATATAAGGATAACCGAGGAGGTAGTGATGGCTGTGTTAAAAAAGATAAAGGTGGATAAATCTCCCGGACCGGACAAAATATTCCCTAGGACACTCAGGGAGGCTAGTGGACAGTTAGTGGGGCCATTAACAGAGATATTTAGGATGTCACTGGCCACGGGGGTGGTACCAAAGTATTGGAGGATGGCGCATGTGGTTCCTCTGTTTAAGAAAGGGTCCAAATGCAAACCTGGGAATTATAGGCCTGTATGTCTGACGTCTGTGGTGGGCAAGTTGATAGAAAGTGTTCTGAGGGATGCTATTTACAAATTTTTGGAGGTACAAGGATTGATAGGGAGTAATCAGCATGGTTTTGTCAGGGGTAGATCATGCTTGACAAACCTGATTGAGTTCTTCGAGGGGGTTACAAAAAAGGTTGATGAAGGGAAAGCTGTGGATGTTGTCTATTTGGACTTTAGTAAAGCTTTTGACAAAGTTCCCCACAGGAGGTTAGGAAAAAAGGTGGAGGCATTAGGTATAAATAAGAAGGTAGTGAAATGGATTCAGCAGTGGTTGGATGGAAGGTGTAAGAGAGTAGTGGTAGAAAATAAAAATAAAAAAAATAAAAATAAAAAAAAAGATTGGTGGTGTTGTGGACAGTGAGGTAGATTACCGTAGAATAAAAGATGATTTAGGAAGGTTGGAGGTGTGGGCTGAGAAATGGCTGATGGAATTTAATACAGATAAATGTGAGGTGCTGCATTTTGGAAAGGCAAATTTAAATAGGTCATATACATTGAATGGTAGACAATTGAAGAGTGCAGAGTTATGGTAAATAGTACCCTCAAGGCTGATACTCAAGTAGATGGTGTGGTGAAGAAGGCATTTGGAATGTTAGCCTTCATAAATCGGAGTATTGAATTCAAGAGTAGGGAGGTTATGATGATATTGTACAAGGCATTGGTGAGGCCAAATTTGGAGTACTGTGTACAGTTTTGGTCACCAAATTATAGGAAAGATATAAACAAAATAGAGAGAGTGCAGAGAAGGTTCACGAGAATGTTGACAGGATTCCAGGGTCTGAGTTACAGGGAAAGGTTGTGCAGACTGGGGCTTGTTTCTCTGGAGCGTAGAAGATTGAGAGGGGACTTGATAGAGGTGTTTAAGATTTTAAAAGGGACAGACAGAGTAAATATGGATAGGCTTTTTCAATTAAGAAAGGGGGAGATTCAAACTAGAGGGCATGGTTTAAGATTGAAGGGGGAAAATTATAAGGGGAACATGAGGGGAAATTTCTTTACGCAGAGGGTGGTGGGGATGTGGAATGAGCTTCCAGCAGACGTGGTCGAGGCGGGATCATTGGTTACATTTAAGGAAAGACTGGATCGTTACATGAATAGGAGGGGACTAGAGGGGTATGGACCGGGTGCTGGTCAGTGGGACTAGGAAGGTGGGGATTTACTACGGCATGGACTAGTAGGGCCGAACTGGCCTGTTCTGTGCTGTAAGTGGTTATATGGTTACATGGTATCAGAACATGTACTTCCTGAGTATCATGGACGAGTACTCATGCCAGGGTATGATCATGCCCACGGTCATTAATGCTCTCTGCAACCTCTTCACCTTGTTCGTACGCCCCATTTACGTTCACAATGATTGGGGGTCCTTATTCATGAGTCAGGAGTTCCTTTCTGAGGGCGTTGCCATGAGAACCACCAGCTACAACCCCTGCGGGATCGGGCAGGTGGAGAGGGAGAACAGCACAATCTGGAAGGCAGTCCTATTGGCCCTTCGTCAAAAGGGATGCTCGTCTCTCAGAGGCGAGGTTCTTCCAGAGGCGCTACACAGCACCAGGTCCCTACTTTGTATTGCTACGAACGCCACCCCATATGAGAAACTGTTCTCCTTCCCCAGGAGGTTGGTGTTTGGGATCACTCTGCTGGTCTGGCTGATGACCCCAGGGTTGGTGCTACTCCACAGACATGTTAGGACCCACAAGGATGATTCACTGATCGAGGATGTGCACCATCTGCCTGCTAACCCCACAATACACCGACATACAGTACCTGGATGTCCATCTGGCACCTGGTTTGAGCAGGGAATCCGGCAGAGGAGGTGCACCCAGAAGCCCTTGTCAGTGACCAGCCGGTCCCATTTATCGTCCAGACAACTGACCTCTTGAACCCACCACCACTACCCCTCAGACCTCCACCACCCCCACAACCACAAACTGAACCACCAACACCCCCACATGCCCCTAGAACCCTTTCAGACTAATACACTTCACCCCCAGACATTTAGCCCACCATTCAGGTCACCGTCCCACAGGAGCTGACAACTACTCAGTACTGCAGCGGATAAAGCCCTGTCCATTCATAATTTTGGAGCTTTGCTTCATAAACAGTGAAGATGAGTGATCAATCTGACATGTTTGTATGTCATTTACTCAACTAACCACACTGCTGGAGGAACTCAGTGAGTTGAGCAGCATTTGGGGCAGCTCAGTTGGTGCAGTGGTTTGCATGACACCTTTACAGTGCAGTGATCAGGACCAGGATTTGAATCCCGCGCTGTCTGTAAGGAGTTTGTACGTTCTCCCCACGTCGACGTGGATTTTCCCCAGAGGCTCCAGTTTCCTCCCCCCGTTTGAAATGTACCAGGGGTGCAGGTTAATTGGGTGGCACAGGCTTGTAGACTGAAATGGCCTGTTGCCATGTCATATGTCTAAATTATGAAATTATCAATAAAATTATCAGTGGGCGAAAAAGAGCGGCCGGCGTTTAGGGCTGAAAACTTTTATCAAGATACTGCTCAACCTGCTTAGTTCCTCCAGCAGAATGTGTTTAGCTTCGTATTCCAGCATCTGCGGTCTCCTGCGTGTGGGTCAGTTCTTCGAGCTGCCTTGCAAGTCATTAGAACGCCTTGTCACACACAACTCCAAGGGTCAGAAAGCTTTCTACCCTTAAATATGTACCAATGTCTAAATTAGGAGCAAGAGTAGGCCAGTTGGGCCATCCAACCTGTTCTCCTAGTTAATAAGATGTAAACCTATTCCATTACAATCTCAACACCACATTCCAGTCTCTCAATTCCTTGGTTGAGCATGAATCCATATCCCGATAAAAATGTTCAAGGCTTCCACTGCCAAAGGTTCATGCCCTTTTAAAAATAAAATCAAAATCACCTCAACTCTCACTTAAATGGGTGTCCCATTATTTTTAAACAATGATTCCTTCTCCCACCCCGCCCCCCAACCCCATCCTTGATCCTCCCAAGTGAGCCTAACATGCATCATTGGGTAAGTGATAGAATCAATTATTATGGTACAAGTAGAACAATTGGAAGATGGAAAATAATCAATGAAGGTCATGTGGTTTCAAAATTTGACAAACCTCCTTGTGTTACTTTAAGATCTAACACAATGGATAAAGGGGATAGAGTGGGAGTAGATGATTTGTATTTCAGCAGGCATTCAATAAAGGTTGTAAAAACACAGAAATGCCGGAGGATCTCAGCAGGACTTGCTGCGCCCAGAGGAGATTAAGATTATATAACCAACGTTTCAGATCTGAGCACTTCCTAAAGATATATTGGTTGGGGATAATTTATTGGTATGCAGAAGGGTCTCGCTGACCAGCACAAAACAGAGAATGAGGATTAAAGAAAAGGAATTGGCAATCAGTAATCAGTGGATCAGTACAAGAGCCCTCAACTATTCACAACCGATACCAACAACTTTCATGGAGGGATGGAGTAAACTACAATCAGGTTTGCTGGGGATACAAAGACAGGCAGATTAACAAGTTGTCAGGTATGTAAAGGTTAAAACCATGTTTTTTAACTCTTAGTTAGTTTTGTGCCTGTCTCTTTAAGAAACCAGTTTGTAGTATGTCGTAATATCCACCCAAACTAACAACTTGCGCATGATTTGACAACATGAGAAATTTTCCTTCGAATTTTTTGTCTCTTTAAATACTTCTTTGCATCTCTTTAAATACCTTTTCTGTGCATCATTATGTATCTCTTTAAAGTTTGTGTTTCTTTATATACGTTTTATTGATCATTATGAAAGTCTTAATGCAAAGCTATGCAAAATATTTATCAGTTTTATCAATGAATTAAAGCTACTTAAATTAACAGCCACAGAGTTTATTTATTGGATTAAAGAGATCAAAATTCAAAATATTGTACCTCATGCTCTTGGAGGATATATTAGAATAAGGAAAATGTTGTAGCGTGTTGTGAGTGAGTGCAGTGCAGAGACTGAAACAATAGGCTCAGGTATCACAAATGATTTAATTTTAATCTCGCGTGCAGCCTTTAAGCACAACTCTGTTCCGCCCCTTACACACTGGTGCTCACGTCACGATCCTATCCTTGCCATGGCTGCCTCGTCACCCGCACGTAAAACGTGGGGCTAGTTCACCACTGGAATTATGTGCATCGTCGCACAACACACCCTCCCCACAAGAACTGGCACCGATGGTCCTGCGATGCATCGTGGGTGAGGTGTGCTGCTTTGGCGGCCATCCTCTGTGCACTGCTGGAGGAACCTGTACCAGCTGGGACAAGTCCAAGTGGGCCAATTTCAATCAGTCCATTGTGAACAGCTCCTCTTTTCCCCCCAATGTCGAGAGTGAACACGGATGCATTCCTGTGCAGGACTTTGCGCACGAATACATAGTCACAAGAAGCCAAGTCCGGGGGTAGCTGCAGGGCAGCTGACCATGCTGCGATGGCAGTGGTGGTGCAAGTGAACCCAGCCTGTGCTGCAACCTCGCGAGGAGGGCTGCAGTGTCAGAGTTCTGCTTGGTCGAAGGTGGGAGGAACTGGCCAGGGTCTGAAATGGTTTCACTATAGATCATCTCAGCAGAGAAGGCACCGTGGCTGTCCTTGGGCGCTGTGTGTATCCCTAGTAGCATCCATGGTAGTTCATCCAGCTAGTTAGGCTTTTTGAGGCATGCCATCAGCGCTGCCTTGAGTGGCGATGGAACCTCTCGACTTGCCCGTTTGCTTGTGGGTGGTGTGATAGTACTATCACTATCTTGGCAGCTGCAGGGATGAATCTGTTGTAGAAATTCACCATGCCTATGAATTCCTGAAGGCCCTTCAGTGTTGTCGGTCTGGTGAACCACTGGATGGCATCGAAATTGTCTGGCAAAGGGGTAGCTCCCTCTGGGTAATTCTATGGTCCAGAAAATCTATCTCCATGAGGCCAAACAGGCACTTCTCTGGGTTGATGGTGAGGCCAAACTGTGAGGAGAGTGAAAAGCTGGTGGAGATGCTTCATGTGCTCCTCAGACGAGCTGCTGGCTGTCAGGATATCATTGAGGAATATGATAAGGAAAGGTAAGACCCTTCCGACCGCGTCCATGAATCTCTGAAAGGTCTGTGCTGCGTTTTTCAACTCAAATGGCACGTGTAGGAACGAAAAGGCCAAAAGGGGTGATGATGGCAGTCTTCTGGACGTCATCTGAGTACACGGGGATCTGATAGTATCCCCAGATCAGGTCAACTTTGGAGAAGAGTTTTGCGCCATGGAGATTTGCTGCAAAATCCTGGATATGAGGAATTGGGTAGCAGTCCAGTGTTGTTGTGTCATTGAGATGTCTGTAATCACCACAGGGCCCCCAGCTGCTGCTGGACATAGGCACCAAGTAGAGGGGTGAGGTCCATGGGCTATTGGACTGACAATGCCTAGCTCCTCCATGTGCCGAAATGTTGCCTTAGCGAGGGTGAGTTTGTCTTGTGCCAGGCATCAGGCACGTGAATGCAATGTGCAATGTGGTGTTGCATGCCATGATTGGGCATGGGTGCCGTGAACTGTGGGCACAGAATAGAGGGATAGTCTGTCAAGAGGTGGCTGGACTGGCTGTGTTTAGTCTCCATTGAAGTGAACTGGGTTGACAGTTCATTGGACTTGCCAAGGGCAATGAATGGAAAGTCTCTGTGTGGACTAGCCATCTGCCCTAGAGGTCAATGAGCAGAGAGTACACCTGGGGGAAATCCGCGCCGAGCAGGGATTTGTCCACCGAAGTGAGTGTGAAGGACCATTTGAAAGTTGTGTCGCTGAAAAGTACAGGAATCACCTTTTGCCGAAGGTTTGAAAGGCAGTGTTGTTTGTGGCTCAAAGGGCAAAGCCCTGGGACCTTGTGTGTGTTTTGAGTGGCATATCTCCACCGGTATCCATGAAGAACCTGTGGCCTGAAATGCTGGCTCAAATGTGGAGAAGGCTATTTTGTCGGCCAGCTGCCATAACCACTAATGGCGGCTGATCACATCGTTTCCCAGGAACAAATATGGCTGACAGCACCTGCAGGCGGATGCGCCCCCCCCCCCCCCCCCAGCATTGGTGATAGAAACATAACTTGGGATTTGATCTCTCTGCTTTCTGGCACAGTGGTGAACTGGACTTGGGTGTTGTCTTCAGTGGTGGCCACGAGACACAGTTGACAAGTCTACTGCTTTATATTTTGAGCGGTAGAGGACATCCACACATGCTGCAACCTTACACAGGTCACTGAAATCCACGTCAGCCAACAGGAGCCTGATGTTCTTGGGCATTTGCTCGAGGAACACTCACTTGAACATGAGGCAGGGCTTGTGCCCTTATGCCAACCAAGTATAGGGCCTGTTCGTCCAGAAAGTCTGCAGCTTTAATGCAACGACGCCTATAGCTGCTTGTTCCATTGTGTTGAGTCTTCAGGACGTAGAGACTCGTCGGGGTCTCCAATGTAGTATGTTGTGAGTGAGTGTAGTGAAGAGACTGAAATGACAGGCTGTGTGCTCAGGTGTCACAATTAACTGATTTAATTTGAATCTCATGTTAAGCACAACTCCGTTCCACCCCTTATGTACTGGTGCTCGCGTCATGATGACGTGATTGTGTACACGCCCTTCTGGTCTGTACTGGAAGAGATGGTCCCCTGATGCATTCCTTGCCGTGGTTGCCCCGCTGCCTGCACTAAACAAGCAGGGCCGGTTCACTGCTGCAATTAGGTGAATCGCCACAGTGTCATTTATATTTTGATTCAAAGAAAAATTTAATTGGGGGTGTGGTGTGATGGCATAGGGAGAAGACGTGGAAAGACACCTCCTACAGGAAAACAAAAGTACAAGCAGTTAAAAAAAAACGACTTCTAAACAGTTATCAAGTATGGAACAACTTGGGCGTAACTTCGAAGTGGAGCCTGTGGAGTCAATTCCTGCTCGCCCAAAACTGCAACAGCAATCCCTGGGTAAGATTCACTCGACTCTGGCACCGACTTCATGCAGCGTTGTGGAAGATGGTGCCAGTGCCCGAAGACGTCCTCTTCCAGGCTATGAGGAATAACTCCACATGTGTGTTATATCAAGATCGGCCTGAGCTGTGGGGGGAGGGAACCCAACTTCTCTCAGCCCAGTGATACTGGGCTGATGTGAGGAGGGATCAGAATCCACAGTCGGGCTGAAATGCCATCTGCATCGACGGAGGAAGAAGAAGACAAGATTGGAGGGGGACTGGAAGAAGAAATTTACCCAGGTGCGGAGGAGGAAGAGATTGTTATATATAAGGGGGTAGCCCATATCTAAACAGGTTTTAACAAAGTTTAAATCTGATCCTCATTATTCAGACCCACCAACTCAAGTTGATATATCTAAACAAATATAAAATTTGGCAACTCAGATGAGTCAAGGTTTTTCATC
The DNA here is from genome assembly GCF_036971445.1 of Narcine bancroftii. Classification (NCBI taxonomy): domain Eukaryota; kingdom Metazoa; phylum Chordata; class Chondrichthyes; order Torpediniformes; family Narcinidae; genus Narcine; species Narcine bancroftii. The sequence goes on from NC_091472.1 coordinate 224,942,704, forward strand.
TATGAAGGAGCAACTTGCTGATATGAAGGGGGAGATATCATCTATTAAGTTGGATGTGGCAAAGTTTGTGAAAATGGTGGATAAGGTACAAGATAAATTTAAGAAGATTGAGGAAGATTGTCATGACTGTAAGGATGATGTGGAACAATGGAAAGAAAAGGTGGGTCAGGTGGAGGAGTAATTCCCTGGTTGGGAAATTCAGAGAAATGAGTTATTGAAGAAAATTGATGGGTTGGAGAATCACGATGAAGGAATATGTTAAAATTGTTGGTCTTCTGGAAAGTTTTGAAGGCCCGAACCCAGTTCAATCTTTTCAGAAGTGGATTCCTGAAGTTTTGGGGAAATAATATTTTCCGAATGGTTTGGAATTGGATAGAGCTCCACGTTTTATCCTGATTAGATGTCTACGTTATCAAGATAGAGAATTGATCTTAAGAGTTGCAGTTCAAAATGCAAGAAGTAATCAAGGCCCCTTGGTAGTTAAGAATGATGGAGTTATCTTTTATGCTGATTTGAACCAAGCTGTTATTAAATAACGTAAAGAATTTAATTCTGCCAAAGCGGTTTTATGGAAGAAAGGATACAAATTTGCTTTTTTGTACTCTGCTGTCCTTAAAAGTTTTTTTGTGGAGAATTTCAATCTCAGTTCTTTAGTGATGATGTTGAAGCTCTCACATTTGCTAATTCTCTACCAGATGAAAAATCAAGAAAATTTTTCTCAACAGCCTGAACCAGTTCAGAAGTGCGAGAGAAGGAATCTCAGTAGTTGATTGATACTGATATCAACGATGATCAAGTTAATAAAGATCTGGAGGAAGCATATCATACTTGAAATGACATGTTGATTATTATTTTTTGCTCTGTTCGGGGGGGTGGTTTAACTATTGATCCTTCTGAAGTAATTGGCCACTTTGTGGCATTGGTCACTCCCGCATAATTGAGGGGGGGGGGGTAATACAGTAGTACAGTATTTTTTTTTCTTTTTTGGGGGGGGTTGTGAATGGGGTTTTTTCTTTTTCTTTTGAGGAGATTTTGTAGTTTTTTTGTGTGGTTGCCATGGAGAAGAGTTCCATCATGTGTGATAAGGTGGTTTTCGAAATGAATTGCAATAATTACTAATTTAAATTTTGCTACTTTTAATGTTAATGGCTTAATAATTCGATTCCCATCGGGCACACAAAACTCAAAACGGTCAACCAGTTTACCTATCTCGGCTGCACCATTTCATCAGATGCAAGGATCGACAATGAGATAGACAACAGACTCGCCAAGGCAAATAGCGCCTTTGGAAGACTACACAAAAGAGTCTGGAAAAACAACCAACTGAAAAACCTCACAAAGATAAGCGTATACAGAGCCGTTGTCATACCCACACTCCTGTTCGGCTCCGAATCATGGGTCCTCTACCGGCACCACCTACGGCTCCTAGAACGCTTCCACCAGCGTTGTCTCCGCTCCATCCTCAACATCCATTGGAGCGCTTTCATCCCTAACGTCGAAGTACTCGAGATGGCAGAGGTCGACAGCATCGAGTCCACGCTGCTGAAGATCCAGCTGCGCTGGATGGGTCACGTCTCCAGAATGGAGGACCATCGCCTTCCCAAGATCGTGTTATATGGCGAGCTCTCCACTGGCCACCGTGACAGAGGTGCACCAAAGAAGAGGTACAAGGACTGCCTAAAGAAATCTCTTGGTGCCTGCCACATTGACCACCGCCAGTGGGCTGATAACGCCTCAAACCGTGCATCTTGGCGCCTCACAGTTTGGCGGGCAGCAACCTCCTTTGAAGAAGACCGCAGAGCCCACCTCACTGACAAAAGGCAAAGGAGGAAAAACCCAACACCCAACCCCAACCAACCAATTTTCCCCTGCAACCGCTGCAACCGTGTCTGCCTGTCCCGCATCGGACTTGTCAGCCACAAACGAGCCTGCAGCTGACGTGGACTTTTTACCCCCTCCATAAATCTTCGTCCGCGAAGCCAAACCAAAGAAAAGAATAATTCGATTAAGAGAAAAAGCGTATTGGCATATATTAAAATGATGAAGGTTGATGTTGCTCTTTTGCAAGAAACACATTTGACTGTGAAAGAACATTAGAAATTGAAAAGAGATTGGGTGGGTCAAGTCACAGCAGCTTTGTTTAATCCGAAAGCACGAGGAGTAGCTATTTTGATGAATAAAAAATTATCCTTTAAATTGGAATCAGTTATTACATCAGTTGGTAGACTTTTGGTTGTTAATTGTAAAAAAAATTCTGAATCTTGGACTTTAATGAATATTTATGCTCCTAATATAGAGGATGAGAAATTTATGTTGGATTATTTTAATTTAAATCAAGCATATGAAATAAAATTATAGTAGGATGTGATTTTAATTGTTGTTTGGATCCATTTTACTAAATAAATCTCCAAAAACAGTAGTTAGAACTAAAATGGCTAAACAGTTGATAGCATTAATGATAATTAAGAAAATACATTTAACTCATATGAAATTATGAAATAATTCATTACAAACATAAGTTTGAGAAGTTATTAAAGAGAACTAGACAAAAGTATTATGAATTAGGGGAAAGAGCTCAAAGTTTTAGTTTGGCAGTTAAAAATAGAATAAGTCTCTAGAATAATAAATGCTATTAGGGATGAATCATTGATTATATATAAATTTCAGGAGATTAATGATGTGTTTAGAAAGTTTTATGAAAAATTATATACCTCTGAAGTAGTGGAGGATGTGATTAAAATTGATAATTTTTTATTTAATCTGGATTTACCCTTTTTTGCGTGTTAAGAATATTAAAGACTTGGATGCTTCTTTTACTGCTAAAGAAGTAATAGATGCACTTTGATCCATGTCAAATAGAAGTCTCCAGGGGATGATGGCTTTACTTCTGAATTTTATAAAAATTTCAGGATTTATTATTGAAACAGGTGATGGATAATTCTTTTCCAGATTTTTTTTCATAAACAATTATTACAGTTATTCTTAAGCAAGAGAGGGACCCATTGAAAGCTGGGTCTTATAGACCAATTTTGTGACTGAATGTTGATTATAAAGTGTAATGAAGGTTCTAGCTAATAGATTGGCTAAATATTTACCAGATTTAATCCATTTAGATGAGGTGGGTTTTATTAAAAATCATAATTTGGCAGATAATATTGTAAGTTGATTTCTTTGAATAACACTTCTCAGGAGGGATCCAACCTCCCAATGGTTATTTTGTTGGATGCCTTTGATAGAATAGAGTGGAGTTTTTTATTTTAAGTTTTAGAGAAATTTAAATTTGGCCCAATTTTTATTGGTTGGATTAAGGCTTTATATAGAAGTCCCACTGCTAGAGTTGTGACAAATGGACAGTTATCTTTACCTTTAATATTGACTAGATCGACTAGACAAGGGTGTCCTTTTCCACCAGCTCTATTTGCATTAGATATTGAACCTTTGATTCAGATGATTAGGCAAGATAGTAATATTAAACGTATTAAGGTGAAATCTGATTCATTTAAAATTAATTTGTTTGCAGATGATGTTTTGATATATTTAACAGAACCTCAGAATTCTTTGAAGTGTTTACATAACAGATTGGAACAGTTTGGTGAAATATAAGGTTATGAAATCAATTGGGAAAAGAGTGACATTATGTCATTAGCTGAAATGGATTATTCTTCTTGTAGGCATATTGTAAAATTCAAATGGTCAGATCAGATTAAGTACTTAGGTGTTAAGGTAGATACTAATTATAGTCATTTATATGAATTAAATTATTTGCCGTTATTGTTGAATTGATGGAAAGATTTACCAATCACATTAATAGGAAGAGTTAATTGTATTAAAATGAATATTTTTCCTCAAATTCAGTATTTATTTCAATCTATTCCCTGCAAGATTCCTCACATTTTTTTTAAAGGTTTTAAATGCTTTGGTGAGGAAATTTCTATGCAAGGATAAAATGGTAAGCGTATCTTTACAAAAGTTAACTTGGAAATATGAATTAGGAGGTTTGCATCTCCCTAATTCTCAAGATTATTATGATGCAGCACAATTGAAATTTATTAATAGGATGTTTGAAATGGACAGACCTTTGATATGGGCTAATATTGAATTATCTCAAATTGGTGAGTTTATTTATAGAAGGAATCCCAAGTTATTGAGACATTAATGGTATAAAAAATGAAGTTATAGGTACTCAAGGTAAGATTTCAAGTAAAACTCCTTTGTATCAAAATAAGCTTTTCACCTTCACACTTAATAATCAGCTTTTGAAGTTATGGGATCAAAAGGGTATTAAATTTGTTCATATACTCTTCATATACTCTTTTTTCTTATTATCAAATTAAACCTTTATTTTTGGATAATTTTGGACATACTTTACAGTTAGCTAGATCATCTAAGTTTTAAAATTTACTTACTGAGGGTGGTAAGAAGCGATTTATATCCAAGATGTATGCTTTACTACAGAATATTTTGCTTAAGTTGGAGTTACATAAATCTAGACTGTAATGGGAGAAAGATTTAGATATACTTATTTCTCAGGATGATTGGATGAATTTATGTAGGAATAGTATGACTAAAATTGTAAATATAAAGTATCAATTAATTTATTATAATTTTATTCATCAATTATATTTAACTCTGGGAAAATTAAGGAGATACACATTTATTTCTTCGGATTTATGTTTTAGGTGCTATATGGATGTAAGTTCTTTTTTACACTCTACTTGCTCATGTGAAACAGTAAAACCTTTTTGAAATAGACTTAAGGATTATCCAGAAGTTATTTTGAAAATGAAATTTTCATTAGATCCTTTAGTATTTTTGTTAGGTAATATTAAGAGTTTGAGTTTAGAATTAAGATTAAATAGATTTCAAATTGCATTTTTGAGATTGGCAATTACTTGGAAAAATTAGACTGATTTAAGTATTCAGAGATGGCATATGGAGTTGAGGTCTTGTATTCCATTGAAGAAGATAACATATAATTTGCATGATAATAACTTTTTTAAATCGTAAAACTTGGAGCTCTTATTTGGATTATATGGGTTTGAGTTTTTGAATCCCTGGTGTTTCTTTAATCCATGGTAAGTAACTGATGAATTTTGTTGTTATGGTTGATCTTTCTTTCTCTTTTTTTCTTTGGGGTAGGTTAGTGAGGGTGGGGTTGGGTAGGTGGGTGGGGGTTACTTTATTGAAAATATCATGTATGTATTTTTGAATTGTTTATGTTTTATTCATTAATTGTATGTTTCAATATATGCATTATGATTAATAAATAAGATTTCCAAATAAAAGAAAAATTTAGTTGTGAAATTTGGAAGAAAGGCAGTAAAATTTGTCTAAAAGAATTAACAACTTAATTTAAAGCAAGAGGCAAGAGGTAGCTAAGCTGCAATAATAGAATATTCCAGAAACCATGAAACCTGTCTGTGAATTGTGCAGTTTGAAATTGAGCCAAGGTCTGGCCAGACACTGCGACCTTGTAAAGATAAGCCAGAATTTTGGCAGCAGAATTGGCAGGAAGCTCAGAATGTGTTCTTACAAACAGTAAGTACAGATAAGAAAGATTTGTGCAGCTAGACAAAGACAATTCAGCCAAGCAGCAACTCTTTTAAAGGGACCATGTAAGATACAAATTTGTTTACAGTTTGCAAGAACCAGGAGAAGCAAAGGTGCAGTGTGAAGAACTAAGATATATAAGAAGAAGTCTCATTGGGCTAAAGAACTTGAGCAAACAGCTCCTCTCAAAGAACTATTTGGTTGTGAGTTGAGTCATAAAGTAGACCAACAACACTTGGCAGGAGGTTGGAGCCAGTAGCCAAAGAAGAAATGGTTTCAACTGCCAAGAAGAAGACTCCGTCAAGGCACTGCAGGCCTCATTAACTGGCTTAATGGTTAGTGGAACTGGAACAGATGAATGTACATTGCAAATTCCCACTGGTGCTGTACTGAGCGAAATGCTGAAGATAGAGACTCAATCAGCGGCATCTGAAAGTTCAGATGTGAATCCTGGTGATATATTTCCAAGGTTATGACCACAGGAAGATCTTCAAAGGCATCTAGAGCAAGTCAAGCGATGCGTACTTCAAGTATATCAGCTATACATGCTAAGGTGCAAGCAGACTTGGCTACTATCTGTACACAATGTGAGTGGTTGGAGAAAAGATGTGCTTTAGAGGATAAGGAGAGTTCAAATCAGGAATCAGCAACTGAGTCAAGAAGCTGAAATTAAGAAACAACAAGAAGAACAAAATAGATTATTGAATAGAGAAAAGAAAAGACAAGAGCTTGAGGAACAACGTATTATGAATATGGCCAAAGTGAAAGCATTAACTTAGGATTCTGCAAGATTTGTCACTCAAAATGACATACCCAAAGGGCTCGCACCTAACCTTCCAGCAGAGCCATGGGTAACACAGCCACAAGAAACAATTATAGTCAATCAAAGAGCCTTGGGTGGCGCTGCTAGTGCTCAAGTGACAATGACCAACTCCTTTAAAAGAACTAGCGACATTCAATCTCTCCAGAGTGCACAATATAAGGATCTTCCTGAAAGGGGAGTATTTCAAAAAAGTTCAACCATGTGAGTTGATCATACTCAAACCACTGATGTCTCTTCATGTAGCTGGAGAACCAGCTACAAGTCAAGGATCTCCAATGCCATTACTTACAAGTCAAGGTTCTACATGGCACCAGTTCAAGATCAGTTTTCTCCATTTCCCTCAAGACAACCAGTCACAAGCCATGGTGGACAAGACAATATATCACTCATAGCAAAACAAAATGAAATCTCTGCTATGTTACCTAAGAAGGAAATTCCAGCTTTTAATGGAGATCTATTCCAATATCTGACATTCATGAAATCTTTTGAACATCACATTGAAAGTAATACTATGTTAAGAAGAGAATTACAGATGGAGTTAGCAGACTCTATGTTTTGGACTGAGTATATCAGTGCTTAAATACATTAATAACAAAACCACAAGGTTTTGTACCTTTGTGACTAATAGAGTTAATGAAATCAAAAAAGTTTTGCATGCTAATTAATGTAGATATGTTACAACGGTGGATAATCCACCTGATATGGCTTCACAAGGATCAAAAGTTCAATCTTTTCTGAAAAGAAAAAACACATGGGTGTCTGGTCCTCAATTTCTTTCATGATCTCAAGAAGAATGGCCACAAAATCCAAAAGTTAAAAGAAATTTCAATTGAGGATTTTGAAATCCAATGTAAATACTATTCAAATATCTAATGAAAATGGTCCAATCACTCAATTAATTTGCTATCACTCTTCATGGTTTCATTTGAAAGAGGATGTAGCATGGATTCTCAGGTTAAAAACTATGCTTTTAAACCATATCAAGAAAAAGAATCTGAAGTCTTGAAAGAGCAGTTACCTAACAGTTGACGATTTGGTGAATGCTGAACTGGAGATAATTTGTTTTTGACAGAAGAAGGCATTTGATAAGGAGATATCAAAATTGAAGAAGAATCTGAATGTTAAAAAGCAAGTTGTCTTTAGAAGCTAAATCCTATCTAGTAAATGATGTATTGAGAGTAGAAGGAAGATTGGAAAAGGCAATAATACTAGAAGTGAAACATCCAATTCTATTAGCTAAGGAATTTCATATTTCTGAATTCATTGTTTGACATATACATGAGAAAACAGGTCCTGGTGGTTGTAATCACATATTATCAGAATCACGCCAGAAATATTGGATACTTGGTGCTTCAACATTGATCAAAAGAATTATATCAAAATGTGTTAATTGTCAGTGTGCAAATGCTAAACCTGGACAACTTGCCGCAGGACAGAGTTTCACCTGATGAACCCCCATTTGTATATTCATTTTGGAAAAGATTGATTAAAGAATATCTTTTGTTTTACAAAAATGACAGGAATGGTCTAAAGTTAAACACAATTTTGTATGTGGAGATATTGTAATTATCATGGACGATTCTTCACCAAGAAATTCTTGGTTGCTGGGGAAAATCATGGATATAGTTCCAGACAAGAAAGGTTTTGTTCGGCAAGAGCGAATTAAAACCAAGACAGGTTACTTAAATTGACCGATTACTAAACTCTGTCTTTTACAAAAAGCTGTAAGTTTTGATTTCTGATCTTATATTTACTATATTTACTTGTATAATAGTAATTATATATTAGCTATTAATGTCTATTATAATCATTAGGGGCCTATCTCTTTAAGAAAGTATTGTTTATAGTGTTACCATAGTGATTATGTTGTCATATCCGCCCACACTGACCTGACCACATTGACCACCGCCAGTGGGCTGATATCGCCTCAAACCGTGCATCTTGGCGCCTCACAGTTCGGCGGGCAGCAACCTCCTTTGAAGAAGACCGCAGAGCCCACCTCATTGACAAAAGACAAAGGAGGAAAAACCCAACACCCAACCCCAACCCACCAATTTTCCCTTGCAACCGCTGCAACCGTGTCTGCCTGTCCCGCATCAGACTTGTCAGCCACAAACAAGCCTGCAGCTGACGTGGACATTACCCCTCCATAAATCTTCGTCCGCGAAGCCAAGCCAAAGAAAGAAGAAGAAAGACTTGCTCATTATTCGATAACATGTAGCGGAAGTGTGAGAACGAGAAATTTTTCTTTGAATTTTTTTGTCTCTTTAAAGGTTTTTGCATTTCCTTAAATACCTTTTCTGTGTCTCTCTTTAAAGTTTGAGCTTCTTTATATACATTTTATTTCTCTATTATACAGTAAATACTTTATTGTTCATTGTTATGAAAGTCTTAATAGAAAGCAATTAAAATGCATCTGTTTTATCAAGGATTTAAAACTACATAAAGAAACAGCCACAGAATTTTATTTATTGGATTAAAGAGATCGAAATTTGGAATATCGTAGCTCTTGCTCTTGGAAGAAGACACTTTGAAGTTAGGATATATTAGAATAAGGAACGTGTCGTCTATAAGGAGCCCACAAAGTGGCTGCAAAATGTTAAGTGAATGGGCAAGAATCTGGCAGATGGAATGCAGGTGGGGAAAATGTGAGCTGATCACATTCACAATTTACCTTTTCATTCTTGGAGGAAGAATAAAAAAGTAAATTGTTATTATTGTGACCAAGGCCACAAAATGTTGGATTGCAAGGGGCCATGCGAGGTTGAATGTATGAAATGCAAATGTTTGATGTCACTGCAGCAAATAATTGGAAGGCTCCCTTTGTTGCAAGGGTCATGGAGTGTAACCTTGGTGCACCTCTATTTGTAATTCATTGCCTCCTTGCTTGTCATGAATCCTCCCAGCCTGTAAAAGGATAATGTGTCCCCACCAATTACTGCTCTATTTCTTTTCCTCTTTTCGCTTAAATGCCCAGAGATTTGCTCCCCTTCACCATTTTCCCATTATTGAGGGTGAAATAACATTCAGTCATTACCAGAAAAGATGAGGAAGGCCAGGAGTTTTGGCTGATTTCGTCATGATCAGTGTCACTGTCTGATGAGATGGGTGCTGCTGTTGAAAGTTGGATTTTGGAGGTAAACGCACCAAGATGACCTCCAGCGTGCATCTGAGTGGAAAGATTTTAAAAAAACAACAAGATATTCCTTTGCATGCTGGATTGCTTTCCCCCCAAAATCACAACACCCACAAAAACACAACCTGCTGGAGGAATTCACTAGGTCGAACAGAATCAGTGGGAGAAAAAGAACAGTCGATGTTTGAGGCCAGAATCTTTTGTCAAGACTTAAAGTGCACTGGGGCAGGGTTGGGGAGTGTAGAGAAAGGGGGGGGGGGGGGGGGAGATTGCCAGTATAATGCAGGCAGGACAAGTGGGGTTAGACAGGGACATCAAGGAGATTCTAACTCATTACACCACTATTGTCACCTCCTCTTCCTATCACTCCACTCAATGTGAGAAGACACATATTCCTCCTGATCCCTTTCACCCCCTCCTTCTCCCTCTTCCTTCCCCTTCCCCCACAACCCTGACATGTCTGGCATCTGCCTCTATCTTTCATCCTTTACTCCTCCCTAGTTCAACAGTCCAGGGCTGGGAGAAAAGAGAGGGAACCTGGGAAATGAGGTGTTGTTCTTCTAATTGAGAGAGGACCATCTTCTGGCAGCAGAAGACAGGTCAGTGTGGCATAGGAAAGGGAGATGCATGATATGCAATCGGGAATTCAGAACAACCTTTGCACAGATGCAGTGCAAAATGGTCTCCAAATCTGTGCTTGGTCTCACAAGTGCAGTTGATGAGGTTATAGGGGGGTGCATGCAAATCGCCGCTTCATAGGGAGTAAGGGAGTGAATGATTGCTGTGGAAGGTGGAAAGGGGTAGACATATCTGGTGGTGGGGGATCACACCCCTGCTCCACATACCCTGTGATCCTTTAACTTATTTCTATCTCTGCCTTTTCTATTTTGATGAAGGGTTGCAGCGCAAACTGTCGACCATTCTTTTCCTCCCACTGATGTTGATCAAATTACTCCATTCCCAAGACAGACCTTGTTACAAACACTTTTGGGCAACTATTCTCCCATTGCAACAAACTGCCTGTGAACCAGATCTCCCATCGCAACAAACTCCACCTGTGAACCAGATCTCCTATCACAGCAAACTCCGCCTGTGAACCAGATCTCCCATTGCAGCAAACTCCACCTGAGAACCAGATCTCCCATCGCAACAAACTCCACCTGTGAACCAGATCTCCCATTGCAGCAAACTCCACCTGAGAACCAGATCTCCCATCGCAACAAACTCCACCTGTGAGCCAGATTTCCCATCGCCACAAACTCTGCCAGTGAACCAGCTCTCCCATTGAAACAAAACTCCACCTGAGAACCAGATCTCCCGTTGAAACAAACTGCGCCTATAAACCAGATCTCCCATTGAAACAAACTTTACATGTGAACCAGATCTCCCATTAAAACAAACTCCACCTGAAAACCAGTTCTCTCACTAAAACAAACTCTGGTGGTTCTATGAACCAGAACAAACATTTGTTTCCTCTATCAAAGGTGTTTTTGAGATATTCTGTGACATTTTCCACCATTTTTTTTCCATGTTTGCATTTGGGTAATTGAAATCCCAGATATTTTCCCACACATCTCTGAAATAGAAATTTTCTTTCTTATCAACCTTTGAAGGATTACATAACTGATTTTTGATTACCCAATGTTGTGCAGATGGATCTGGGTTCTGATCTTGTTTTATGCTGCTCGCTAACAAGGCCATGTCTGCAGTGTAAACCTCACGCTGGTGCTGTTTGTCATCTTTCTGCATTGAATGATAATTATTTGTTACTGTCTTTCTCAATACTGTGTACCTTTTTTTGATAAAATTGCTTGCTGTACTGTAGCCAGAGACTAGATTCATTTTAATCAACTGTGATATCAAAAAGCCCTCAAATCTTCCACAAATGCAACACCAAGCACATATGTTGAACATGGTAACCTGTGTATCATGTCACGTTTACTGTAATCTGATGTGACATGTACAACCCAACAAACCAATACACTCCGGTCCTCTGCAAAACATGCAGACACACAACCAGACATACCACACATATAGACAAACAATACATATGCAGGACAAGTATTTTATCTAGAAAAATAAATAAATATTGTTTTGTACATGAGAGGTTCAGATGGATAGTGTGAGCAGTTCCTTTGGTTGATCTGCAGTCTCACTGCCCGTGAGAAGAAGCTGTTCCTCAGCCAGTTGGTGCTGTTTCTGATAATCCTGTAACTCTTCTTTAAGAGAAGCAGCTGAAAGATGCTGGGTGCAGGGTGGAAGGGGTCCTGAATGATTTTGTACACCCTCTTCAGACAACGTCAATAGAGGGGGGGGGGGGATGAGGGTGGACCTTCACACTTATCGACACTGGAGTCAGATAAATCACTCTCAATATCTTGATCTACTTTTCACAGGTTAATCCCAGCTGAACGATACAAATTTGCTCAATGCTGTCAAACGCATGGAACTCCCAGGTCAAGTGATTTGATCTTCTTCACCTGTTGCTGTGAGGACAGTGAGTGAAGCTTGAACTTCAGGAGGACAAAGCTAAAATGTGTTCAGTGGGCAGTTGGGTCAGAGTAAACTTGCCAGTGATGGTGTCATTACACAGGCATCACCAGACACACACAGAGGGCAGCTTCATAAATCACAGCAAGATGCTCAATGTTGTTGTTGGAAAAACAGAATAAGGGAAATACAAACAGAAACTATACTGGAGAAATCTAAAAGGTCAGATGGCATCTGCAGGAAGATAAACTATTAACGTTTCAGGTCGAAGTTCTAAGGATCTTCAACCAAAGATGTTAAATCTTTCTCTCTTATTGTACGTTGTCTAACATGAACTTTCTTTGTATGCACCTGAAAATAATAGCTGCTTCGCTCCGTTACAATTATTTGAGCTGCTCAGGTTTTTTTCTGTCATGAAAAAGCTTTTTTCCCCCGCCAGTGGTGTTTATGTAAATTGTTTTTTTATGTTCTGAAATGTATTTCCACTGACTCCAGTGTTGACACTTGGAGGTTTCCCCGAGCCCCAAGCTACACTCCCCTCTCATCACTACTCTTCACATCATTTTACAAATATTGCAGTGTATAAGGAATAGGGGTAGGAGTCAGCCATCTGGCATGTCTAGCCTCTTCCACCATTTAACAGCTGATCTGGCTGTAGAGTCAGCTCCATCTACCTACCTGACTTTCCCCTCATAACCTTTAATTCCCTACTGTGCAAAATACAATCACTCACCAGAGGTGTACGATCCAGTGATCCTTCGAGATCAGAGGTGGAGAGGGTGAACAAATTCAACTTCTTGGGAGTGATTATCTCAGAGGATCTTTCCTGGACCCATCACTCTAATAGCATCATGAAGAAAGCACGTCAGCACCTCTATTTCCTCAGATGTTTGCAGAGATTTGGTATGACATTGGAAACCCTAGAAAATATCTACAGATATGTGGTGGAAAGTGTGCTGACCAGATGCATAATGGTCTTGTATAGAGACACTAATATTCCCTGAGCGTAAAGCCCTGAAAAAGGTAATGGACACTGCTCAGGACATCACAGGCAATACCCTCCCCAGCATCTTCAGGGAATGCTGCTGTCAGATCCACACCACCCAATACACACTCTGTTCTCGCTGCTGCCATCAGGAAAGAGGTACAGGTACCACAAGATTCATATCACTAATTATGATTGCTTTTAGTAATGATCTTCTTTCTTTCTTTTTAGGTGGGTAGGGGAGGAGGGAGGGTGTTAGTGGGGTGGATGAGGTTTATTTAATCATATAATGTTTTTGAGGGCGTGACAAGATGGCGTAAGGATCAGACGTGCCTTCCAGTCCTCTCCTGACTCTATCTTATTGTTTTGTCTAGAAATGCCCGTTAAAATTCTTTAAAAGTTTAGATAACTTCAGTGCTGTTAATTTAACTTATGATGGTACAATTGGTGGAAAAGAGCAAAAAAAAAATGACAACAGATCATCAAAAAACTACATTTTCCAAAAGTTCAAGTTTTGGAGCCTACCTACAGGAAAGACTCAGCGTGAAATGGATTCCAGGAGAGAGGTACAGTGTTCGGATGTAGAACTCTATGTTACATCGGTAGAGCCCCCTAAAGAGGGCGCCAAACAGCCTTTAGAACAAAGAGTTACTCAAAGGCATTTGTCAACTGTAGAGGTGGCGCTGCAAACTGCATCTCTTGAGATAAAAGAACCTATACAACTTGATTTTCTGGGAGAACTTAATACATTATGGACTGGGGAAAACCCCGGCCAGCGTCCTCCAGTTATTGCTGGAGAGGCTGTGGCTGGGGTTTCCACATGCAGTCATACTACAAGGAAGGCAACCAGAATGAAGGAAGGAACAGAAGATCCTTTGGTTATGCAGAAGAAGCAGGAATCTGTTGAGCCAAAATCTCTTCCAATTGAAAAGATTTTTGTGAATCTTGAATCTAAATTATTTTATACAATGCAGGGATTATCCAAGATTATGACTGAACTTGGTACTAGGTTTAATACTCTGGTGAAAATACATTCTCAACAGATGGCTGAGTTTGGAGCTTTTAAGCTTGAAGTGAGAGATAAATTTAATTCGTGTGAAGAAGATATAGACGAAATACGGGATCAAGTTTTTGATGTGACCAAAATGGTCGAAGACTTACAAACTCAAAATAAAAATTTGGTGAAAAAGATTGATTATTTGGTAAACCAATCCAGACGGAACAATATAAAGATTATTGGTTTGCCGGAAGGTATGGAGGGACCAGACCCGAGAAAATTTTTTACTGAATGGATTCCGCAGGTGCTGGGTCAAGAACATTTTCCGGAAGGTATAATACTGGAACGTGCTCACAGAGCCTTGCGTAGAATACCTATTTCAGGTCAAAGTCCAAGACCTGTTTTGGTTCGTTACTTGAATTATTACGACAGAGAAATAATTTTACGAGTGGCTATTAGAAATGGACAACAGAGAAAATCACCCTTGATGATTCAAAATAATCGAGTTTTCTTCTATGCGGATTTGAGTTAAGAAGTTATGTTCCAACGACAGGAATTCAATCCTGCTAAAGAGTTGTTGTGGAAGAAAGGTTACAAGGCAACCTTTAGATATCCAGCTGTTTTGAAGGTTTTTCAAGATGGTTACCAACCAAAGTTCTTTGATTCTCCAAAGGAAGCTATAGCATTTGCTCAAGAGCTGCCAATTACTCAGTTTCAACAGAGACAGTCCGCCGCAATCTCTAAGGAGACAAGAGATGGAAGAAAAGAGCCGTGCTCCAAGAAGGAATGGTTGTAATGGTGACTCAGCAGTTGGAGCTGATTCAAAGAAGAGTTGTCCTTTTTTTTCTAATGTTTTTTTTAAAAAAAGGGATATTAAATAATGATGATGTTAGTTTAAGATGAAGTGAGAGTTGGGGGAGAGAACTGGATAGGCACTATTTCCTGAAAGTCAGCTGCTACGTGTGAGTTATCTCACACCCATTTTTTTTTGGGAGTTACCGCATTGCGTGGTTTAGACAGAAGGGGGTATTTTTAACCTCCTACCCGTTTTTTTTCCTTTTTTTTGTATTATTAGATTAAAGAGTGAAGGGTTTTTTTTTTGTTTAATAAAAAAAAAGCATAAGAAAGTATTTGATTGTTTAAAAAACTAAAAATTGATGTGGTTTTTTTGTAAAGTTTATTCAGTAGATAAGGAATATCTGAAATTTAAATGTGAATGGGATGGATAAGTTTTTTAAAATATTTTTTCTTTAACTTTAAGGTGAAAGGAGTGGTAATTCTGGTGTATATTATTTTGCTATTTTAGTTATAGAACGAAGGGAATAACGGTGAAAGTTATAAATTGAATTATACAATTCTTAATGAGGCTTGAATTTTGTTTGTGGTTTATGCTCCATTTGTTGAAGATATAGATTTCGTTGTAGATGTGTTTTTATTATTTGGATATCTGAATTTTAACGTAATGATTGGGGATATTTAAATGTGGTATTGGAGCTTTTATTGGATAACTATTCAAGAGTAAAAGGGAAAAATGGTGGAAGAGTACTAAAATTGAATTGTACAATGCTTAATGAGGTTTGAATTTTGTTTTAAGATGGTGGTTTATGTGACTAATATGATGATAGATGTGAAGTTAGTTGATATTTGGTGAAGGTTTATCTCTATAGAGAAAGTTTTTTTTTCATCTTTTTTTCATGCTACAATTTTTTTTTAAGAATTGATTATTGTTTGAGAATTATTGATAGATAATGTTACTAACTTTACTAATTTTTTATATTAAATTTGAGTTTCATCTTATGTTTCATCTTAACTCCGTTTGTTAAATATATGCATTTAAGTTTGATTTAAATATGTTTTTTAATTCTGATATCTTAGTATTAATTACTTTTCTTTTTGTTAGTATTTTAATCGGTTATGTTTTTGTTTTTTTTGTAAGTGGTTTTTTTTCTCACATATATTATTAACTTTATTAATTCTTCACTCTTTATTTTGGGGGGAAAGGGGGGGTTGGACTAATTTGAGTTGGGTTATTAATGTGTAATAATTATTGGGAGGGTATAGTTTATTTAGATTACTGATACTGTATTGTAATGTTATTATCTTATTCTTAATTTTTTTAAATGTAATCCTATATGTTATTCATGTTATAAAATCTTAAATAAAGTTTAAAAAAAATCATATATTGTTTTTCATTGATATATTATAACTAATGTCATATGATTTAAAATTATAAATAAAATATTTTTAAAAACTCATATCACCAGGTTCAGGAAGAATTGCTACCCTTCCACCATTAGACTCCTCAACCAAAAGTCAATTAGGAACTCACAATCAGTTTGTTTACATTTCTTTATTGTCTACACATGTATGTTGAGTCAGTTTTTGTTTTGCACTGCCAATAAGTGGTAATTCTGCCTCACTCGCAGGAAAAAGAATCTCAGGGTTGTATGTGATATTCTTAACAATAAATCTGAAATCTAAATGAGCCAGCCTCCACTGCCTCACTGGGCAGAGAATTCCACAGATTCACTACTTTCTGGGAAAAGCAGTTCCTCTTCGTCTCCATCCTAAATCTACTCCCCTGAATGTTGAGGCTCTGTGTCCTAGTTCTAGTCTCACCTACCAGTGGAACCTATTTTCCTGCCCTACTTTGTCTACCTCTTTCATAATTTTATAAGATCCCCTCTCATTCTTTTGAATTCCAACAAGTACACCAGGTGGTTCAATCTCGCCTCTCATCTCTGCGTTCAACTGGTGAACCTCCTCTGCACCACTTCCATAGCCAGTACATCCTTTTTCAAGTAAGGAGACCAGAACTGCACACAGCTTGAACCAGGCTGCTCACTCATCCCTCAAGGAATCCTAAAGCTAGAATAGAGAAAGATTGCAATGTTTCAGAAACATTTGGATGGATTCATGGGTAGGACAGGTTGAGAGGGATGTGGGCAGGTGGGACATTGTGGTCTGTGTGGGAAAGTTGGGCCAAAGGGCCTGCCCGTTTCCACATTGTATAGCCCTATAAGACTTTAGAAGATACCGGCCATTTATAGTTGTGCCATGAATATCCAAAATCCATTCACCTGGAGAGTCAGGAAGGTCCCTTAGGGGGTTTGCTATATGCGCCCCACTCCATGTATCTGGACTTGATTGGGCAACCAAGCCGTTCAATCATTTAAATTTCATCAAAAGAATCAAAGTTTCCAATCAATCTGGAACTACAAGCAAATTAGCTGTCCAAAATGACCACACAGCCATCTGAACCTTTGAAAGCACGGATCATTGACTCCCTTCCTCTGCAGCTTAGAGTCACAGCAGCATCAGTCCAACTCATGACAAGCTCGTCCCATTTGCCCACATGCACTTGTGAACAATTTCTATCTCTTCAGCGACCTCCAAATGTTCTTTAAATGTTGTAATTATATCCATCTCTCCCATTTCCTCTGACGGCTTGTTCCATATACTTACCCCTCTCTGTAGGAAATAGTTGCCTTTTGGGTCCCTTTTAAATCATTCCCCTCTCTCTTTAAACCAAAGCGATGAGACTCCCCTCCTCAGGGAAAACACAAAACTGTGACCTTATCTCTGCCTTTCATGATTTTAAAAACCTGAGGTCCACCTGTAAACTCTTCATGAAGTGTGGCTCCACCTTCACCTGGTTTAGTATTACCTTGTAAATTGAGTTATCTGAAGATCCTCTTTGATCTCTGTCGCTCTCTCCAAATGGAAATTTATAAAGTGTGTTTACTGAAACATTTTTACTGGGAGCTTCTTCAGAATATGTCTAGATTGAAACAAATATAAAGATAATTTAGCAATAGTGAATACAATTTATATTAATCTGCAGCATCCCTGATATTAGTTATGCATTCAACATTCCAGGGACATGTGCAGTAAATCTACTGCAATGAAAATGTTAAGCACAACACAATCATAGGTGATGACCAAAAATGGTGTTGCACTGTTTCTGTGACAGTGGACAGGGACTATACACTCAATGACAAGGTCCATTCAAGCATGCACACACTCTCTGAGCGCACATCCCTCTGATTCTTTTGTACCAAGTGAATGCCAATCTTACAAGAGTAGATGGCCTCATCAGCCACAATGATCAGCTTACTGAAAGGAGGTTGACAGCATGGACAAGACAAAGGAGATGAATGTGGACTTCAGGAGGATGAAGATTGACCACTCTACACATCAATGGTTATGCCATGGAGAGTCGAGAGCACAACGTTCCTTGGTGTGCATATGAAGGACAACCTATACATCACCCCCTACACTTCCTAAGGAGGATGAGGAGGTAAGGATACCAGCCCCCATTTTGACAACATTTTATAGGGACACAATTGAGAGTGCCCTGTCTGGCTGCATCATTGTGTGGTATGGTAGCTACAAACCATTGAACCAGAAGTCAATACAGAGGACATCAAAGCAGCTGAGAGGATCACTGGGGTCTCCCTTTCCTCTATTGATAAGATTTACTGGGATCATTTCTTAGATAAAGCTCAAAGAATTATTGAGAACCTTTTCCAGCACATGGGATCTCTGGCCCACTACTGTCAAGAAGGTGGTACAGAAGCATCAAAATCAGAACTCCAGGCTGGGAAATAACTTCTTCCAGCAGGCTGTGAGATTGATAGCATATTCTGTAACCAAGTAAGTTATACCAAAATATTGATACATATTTATTTAAAATAATATCTTTAAGCATCTGTGTGATTACTATGTGCTGTGAGTGCACTGTGGTTCTGAGAAATTCTGATGATATATGTAGAGTCAATTGGTATTAAACTTGAACAACATGCTGTATGTGGTTGATTATCAACTTGCATCAGACTTCAAGGACTTGAAGGATACCAGCCAAGCTTGCTCCATGAAGGCACCTGTCCAGAAGAACATCCTTCACCCGTCCACTGTACAGTCATGGAGCCATGGTCACACAGCACAGATGGTGGTGCTTCATCCCAGTCTGTCCTCACCGATTTCCTTGGACATCTGCACTGATCCCATTTGTCTGCCTCAATGTTCTTATTATCGAGGGGAAGAACTGTGTCCTCTATCCAGGGTGACAGGAGAGGTGTCCGGGCTGAGAGAAAATTGGAGTCGGCCCCATCATTCACAGCTGGGAACAAAGCTTCAAGAACACAGGAAGAGTGTGGGGTCCCATGGAAGCTCTTCTGAATCTCCCTGACAGTTGCAGCCTTGCAGTCAGACCAGGTGACAGGTCAACTGTACAGGTACTGGCACCGATGCATAGGCTGCAAACAGGAGAGCCTCATTTTCAAAACCTTTGCAACATGCTTGGACCACAGAACGCCATCACACTCATCTACAGCGCTTGCGTCGGAACCTTCCCCTTTCTCTTGTTGGAGCTGCTACCCAAAGGCAGGCACACTCACAAGAGGGCATCCTTCCAAGCCTGAATGTTCACCACAACGTTAGGGAGGGGTAAGGCACCAGGGTCATCATACCTCATAACGTAACTGAAGCCGAGAACAGCCCAGATCTGGAGGACTTGAAGCTTCTAACCTGCCCTCTACAAACAGTAGTGAGTACCGGTAGTTGATATCTCTAACAAACACAGTGTGATTCTACTTGCCTTCATTCATCACTATTGTTACGAACCCAGAGGACCCCAAAACCCAGCAGCAATAGAAATTCACCAAGACAATGGTGACTTAAACAAAAGTTGCTTTTAATTTTCTTTAAACTTAAAAACAGGATCAAACTTTAACTTATTACTATTAACTTAACCCCCTTCTAATTCTAAGCGCATGAGTATGTAATGTGTATATGTTCAGGGAAGTTCTCTGTTTCACTGTCCAATCATTCACTTTTCACTTCTTCAAGTTCACCCATATCAGGCAATTCTTAGACTGTGCACAGAATTTAACATTTATGAATCTTCACCAGATTCTGGTGCTTAAAGTTAAATGGTTACCACTCAGGACAGTTCTTGTTGGTTTCAGAGAGAAATCCATTGCTCATTGGACACACACAAACTGATTTCCTCCAATTAGTCACTTCAGTGTCTTGCCGAAGAAACGTGCCCCATCATGGGTTTTCCAAATGATAACCTGTTCTTCCAGGTCACCACAGAGTTCCTCTTGTTTTCCTTATTTCAAGAGAAACATTCTAGCCAGCCATTTCCTCTTGTCAGGACTTCAAGGGTTTTCAACAGGTTGAACTCAGAACTCACAACCCATCTTCAAAATGGTTTTTTTTAACAAGCCTATCCGCTTGCCATTGTGAAAAATGGCTGGAGATGATTAAACTAGCACCATTCTGTGAAGGGTGATGGAATGCAAAATATGTAGATTAGAGCTTGAAAATAGTTAGCCACCAGCTAGTGGGCCCCTTTATCAGAAGCCTGAAGGATAACAGAATCTGGTTTAAACTGGCAAGACGACCTAGGGTATCCAATAGTAACCACTGCGCTTGCTTAATGAAGGCATGAATACCCAATGATGAGACTGTCTGATTAACATAATATGCGATGTATGATGAGGGAGGGACTGTGCGTTATCTGTAGGGATGAGAGTAGAAAGTGGAAGATTGTAAAGTATTGAAGTCTCTATTGGAAGGAACCATAGGGAGGTGTGGTGATGTTAAGCGTGGGACTGTACAAGAGACTGATGATTTTGGACCTCTCTTAGTCTTGGGAATAAGAGACACCCGACTCTGCAGACCCGAAATAAAGCTGAACCTGTTCTCCAAGACTTTGTCTCCAGAGTAGTCATTGTGAACACTTTAACTGTAAATACTCAACTGTTATTGTATTTTTTCCCCCTCTCTCTGCTTGTAAAAACCATATGATTTCTTACAGGGCTCCAAACCCAATCTTTGAAAGATCTTATCAGTATCTCTGAGCCCATACACAATAGATCAGCATTCTTCATTGCTTCTGCAAAGTCAACCGGAGCCTCAACGTCTAGCTTCAGCAGGGAGAAGTGATGGAGTAGTTCCCGGTCGGGAAAACCAGACCTCTCCAGGAAAATAGGAAAAAAAGTTAGGAAAAAGCAAAGCATAACAGAAGATAAAGATACAGAGAAGAGAAAGAAGATGGCTTCCAAGAAGGAGAAAGTAAGAACAGTTGGGAAAAAAAGTAAAGAAGTCGCCAGGGAAGAAGGAAGAAGGCCTTACCTGCAGGAAGGAACAGGATGCTGTGGTGACGAGGTGCGCCCAACCCTCGAGGTCAGTGCCTGCCCTACAGAGTCGAGATCTACCAGCTGGTACACTACAAAAATGGCTCTCGGAGCCAAACAAAAGTGCACAACGCACATGGGCGAGGAGCCGCGCATGCACAGTGTGCAATCAGAGGAGAAAAAGGAACCGGTGGGTGGGGGGATCAGCAGAGGAGCGGGTTGTCACAGACCGAGCAGCTGAGAGACACCCAACACCAGGGCTCTAGCTGGAGGATAAGGAAGACAGCAGAAGAGGGTGCGATGAAACAGACGTGGAAGAAGACAGAGGGAAGATCAACAAGAAGACCAACGTCAAAAAACACAACAGACGAGCAGCCCAAGAGGGGAGGAACAGCATCAAGAGGCCCAGCAAGAAGAGGCCCGACAAAGTGATACAAGCAGCTCATCAGAAAAAACAGAAGAGACACAGACACAAAGAAGAGAAGAAGATACAAACACAGATACAGACATAGAAGAGGAAGAAGAAGACCAAGATCTTCACAGAGAAATAGAAGGTAAAACTGATGAACAGAATATAGATAAAGTCTTTTTTTGAAGAACAAATGAGATCAGTAAAAGAATGGTTATCATTAGAATTTAATGCAATTAAAAGGAAAATGAAAAGAACAGAAGATAAAATGAAAAGGTTAGAATTGATAATGACAGAAATAGGGACAAGAGTAGAGAATGTGGAAGAGTGGGAAACAGCTGTAGAAATGGAAGTAAATGACTTAAGAGAAAAATTGGAAGAAAGTGACAAAAAAATTAAAGAGACACAAGAGTTATTATCTTAGAAAATTGTTATGTTGGAAAATTATAGTAGGCAAAACAACATAAAAATAGTGGGCCTGAAGGAGGGTGAAGAAGGCACAGACATGAAGGAATTTATAAAAGGATGGATCCCGAAGGTCCTGGGAACGACAGAAATGCAGGAAGAAATGGAAATAGAAAGGGGACACAGAACATTAGCTCCAAAACCACAGACACATCAAAAACCAAGATCCATCTTAGTAAGATTTTTGAGATACACGACAAGAGAAAATATACTGGAATGGGCAAGGAATAAAATTAGAGAAGATAATAAACCATTGGAAAACAAGGGAAAATATTTTTTTTCCCAGACATAAGTTTTGAACTCTTAAAGAAGAGAAAGGAATCAGATACAGCAAAATCAACTTTATGGAAAAAACGGTTACAAATTCATGTTAAGACATCTAGCCGTGCTTAAAATATTAATACCCGGAGAACAAAACAGACTGTTCTCAGATCCAGAGAAAGCGCAAGAATTCACAGAACATTTGCAGGACAGGAGAAGAGATGAAGAGATGCAACAAGAATGAAGAACGGCGATAAAGTGTATTTAAAGATGTAAAAACAATGTACATGTTAAGAACTAAAGAGGGAAAAGAGAAGGGAAGAAAGGGAGTAAGGGGAAAAAAGAGAGAGAGCTTTGTTATATGTGTTTAAAAAAGTGTTTTCTGTAGAGGGCTGGGTGGAGGGGGAATAACTGTCACTGAAAA
Organism: Narcine bancroftii; assembly: GCF_036971445.1. Classification (NCBI taxonomy): domain Eukaryota; kingdom Metazoa; phylum Chordata; class Chondrichthyes; order Torpediniformes; family Narcinidae; genus Narcine; species Narcine bancroftii. The sequence continues at coordinate 224,965,389 of NC_091472.1, forward strand.
TTCAGTTGACACTGCGAATAAGATTGCAACCCAAATGAAAAGGGGAGTTGTGGTTGCCCGACAAGGGGTATGGGGCAACTCAGAGGTGGGGGGGGAACTTTTGGGGTTAAGGTATTAGTGGATGTGGGAACTGTGGGGGTACTTTATGTCTTAAATGTGTAATAAGAAAAAATTAAGAGATGAAAATGGGGAAAAGGGGGATGGAGGTGGCAGAGGTGGAAAAGAGATGTATGCAAGATATAAGATGGCCATGTTGAACTATTTGACTATAAACATTAATGGAATACATAACCAAATTAATAGGAAGAGGCTACTAAATTTATTGAAGAAGGAAAAAATAGATATAGCATTTGTGCAGGAAATGGATCGAACTGAAGTGGAACATAACAAACTAAAGAGAGACTGGGTAGGACACGTAACGGCAGCATCCTATAATTCAAAAGCTAGAGGTGTAGCCATACTAGTTAACAAAAATGTACCAATCAAAATAAAGGAGGAAATAATAGATCCGACAGGGAGGTATGCAATGATAAAGTGTCAGATATACTCAGAATTTTGGAATTTGCTCAATATACACGCACCTAATGAGGAGGATCAAAAGTTTATGCAGGATTTATTTTGAAGATTGCAGACACACAAGGAAATATATTGATAGGAGGGGATTTTAACCTTAATTTGGACCCAATGTTAGATAAAACTGGACAAAAGACAAGTAAAAAGAATAAAGTAGCCAAATTTATGGTTAAATCAATGCAGGAAACGAAACTTATGGATATATGGAAGAGGCAACTCCCAAGAGAGAAGGAATTTTCATATTATTCGTGTAGGCACAAAACTTACTCAAGGATTGATATGTTTTTGTTGTCAGCCCATATTCAAGGGAGAGTTAGGAAAACTGAGTATAAAGCTAGACTACTATCAGATCATTCACCCCTGTTATTAGCAATAGAACTGGAGGACATCCCACCAAGAAATTATAGATAGAGGTTAAACTCAATGCTACTTAGAAGACAGGAATTTAGGGAGTTTACTGAACGCAAAATTAAAACATATTTTGAAATATACACAGCATCAGTGAAAGACAAATTTATATTATGGGACGCGATGTAAGCCGTCATTAGAGGGCATGTAACGAAGATGAAAAAGGATTACAATCAAGAAATAGAGCAGTTGGAAAGGGAGATAGTAAGTACAGAAAGGAATTAGTAAAAAGAGATGATATAATGAAAAGGAGAGAATTGGCGGACAAAAAAAATTAAATATGAAAAATTACAAACGTACAAGGTGGAGAAGAACATAATGAAACAAAGCAAAAGTGTTATGAACTGGGATTAAAAACACATAAAATATTAGCCTGGCAACTTAAAACAGAACAACCTAAAAGAATGATACTGGCATCAAGGAAAAAGGACAAACAAATTACATATAATCCAACAGAGATTAATGAAAATTTTAAGAAATTTTATGAACAATTGATTAAACTGAGAATGAGGGGAAAGATGATAAAATAGAGGAATTTTTAGGTAAAACTGAACTGCCGAAATAGCAAGAAGAGGAACAAAACAAACGAATAAAACCATTTGAAATAGAGGAAGTACAGGATATATTACAAAAGCTGCTGAACAATAAAACGCCTGGAGAGGATGGATTTCCAATAGAATTTTATAAAACATTTAAAGAGTTATTAATTCCTCCTCTCCTGGAAGTAATGAACCAGATAGAAGAAACACAAAACTTGCCAGATTCATGTAAGACAGCAATAATTACAGTAATATCAAAGACGGGGAATGATCCATTAACACCAGCATCATATAGACCAATATCTCTACTTAACTCAGACTACAAAATAATAGCAAAATTATTAGCAAACAGATTGGCCGATTGTGCACCTAAAATAGTAAAACAAGATCAAACTGGATTTATTAAGAAAAAATGAACAGTGGACAATGTCTACAAACTTATTAATCTAATCCATGCAATTCAAGGAAATAAGAAACCAACAGTGGCTGTTGCTCAAGATGCAGAAAAAGCCTTTGACAGAGTAGAGTGGAATTACTTATTTAAAGTATTACAGAAGTTCAATCTACCAGAAAAATATATAAATTAGATTAAAGCATTGTATAATGGACCATTGGTGAAGATAACAGTAAATGGATATGTATTGAGTCACTATAAATTAAGTAGGTCAGCTAGACAGGGATGTCCACTATCCCCCTCATTGTTCGCCTTAGCAATAGAACCTTTGGCAGAACTGATAAGAATAGAAAATAAATAAAAGGGATAAAAATAAAGGAGAACGAGTATAAAATCAGCTTATTTGCAGATGACATCATAGTATACCTAACAGAACCAGAGGTATCAGTAAAGGAATTACATAAGAAATTGAAGGAATATGGAGAAATATCGGGGTACAAGATCAATGCAAATAAAAGTGAAGTGATGCCAATGAGTATCGCAGACTATACAGAATTTAAAAAAGAATCACCATTTAAATGGCAAGCACAAGCAATCCGATACCTAGGGATCAGGTTAGATAAAAACTTAAGCCACTTGTACAAACTAAATTATCAGCCACTATAAAGAAATTGCAGGAAGACTTAGAACATTGGAAAGAATTACCGCTAACATTGATGGGGAGGTTAAACTGCAATAAAATGAACTTGTTCCCAAGGATACAATACTTATTTCAAATGTTACCAATTCCCTTAACAGAAAAATTCTTTAAGGAAATTCTTGTGGAAAGGGAGGAATCCAAGGGTAGCGTTAGATAAATTAGCAGAGAGGTGTAATCAAGGTGGTTTACAGTTACCAAATTTTAGAAATTATTATAGAGCCGCACAATTGAGGTATTTATCAGATTTTTTACCAGACAAGGGAAAAACCAGACTGGACAAAGATAAAACTAGATAAAATAGGGGAAAAGGTACCAGAACATATCCTTTATAAGTGGGATGAAAAGCTGGTGCAATATAAAAACTCACCAATACTGCATCATTTACTTAATACATGGAAGAAGATCCACTTAGAAAGGAAAAAAAAAGAATGATCAAATACAAAAATTACTATTGACACAAAATCTGCTAATTCCTTTTACAATAGAAAAACTTTCCTTTAGAGAATGGGAGAGAAAAGGAATCAAAAGAATAGAAAACTGTTTTTTGGGAAATAATTTATTAACATTTGAACAGTTGAAGTACAAATATGGAATAATTCATGGTACAATGTTTGCATATCATCAATTGAAAGCTTATTTAAAAGATAAATTGGGAAACAGCTTGAGATTACCTGAAGGAAGCAGCTTTGAATACGTGATTACAGACACAATGATAATCAAAAGATTTATAACCAACATGTAGATTAAGATGCAAGATAAGGAAAATGAAATAAACTATAAACCTAAGCAGAAGTGGGAAAAGGATCTAAACATAAAGATAAAAAATGAAGTATGGGAAAATTTATGTTCTGGAACTATGAAGAATACAATAAACACAAGGTTATGCATGATACAGTATAATTGGTTACACAGAGTATATATTACTTCTCAAAAATTAAAAAAAGTGGGATTCAACATTATCAGATAGATGTTTTTGCTGTAAGAAAGAAATGGGAACAACATTACATGCAACTTGGGCATATACGAAAGTAAATACGTTTTGGGAAGAATTAAATCAGATACAAAATAAAATTACAAAAAATAACATAGCAAAAAAAAACAGATATTTCTTTTAAGTAACATAAGAAGTAGAGAATTAGGCCTCAAATTGGATAAAGTGTAAAAAAAATTCATTTTGATAGCCTTAGCAATAGCAAAAAATGTATAATGTCAACTTGGAAAATGGAAGAGAGCATGAGTATACAGCAATGGTACATGGAAATGAATAAATGTATTCCATTGGAAAAAATAGCATATAATTTAAAAAATAAAGTCACAATGTTTGAACAAATTTGGGAACCATACATGGAACGTATCAGAGAGAGCTTGCCTACGACCTCCATCCCCTAAAATGAGAATGAAAATGATAAGACAAAATGACTAGATTTAGTGTGTAATAAATAGGTGATGCATTTTTCTTGTTTATTTTCCTTTGTGTGAAAATATTGTTTTATGGTTTTATTGTATTGTATATATTGAATATTTATGGGTTTTGGAGGAGGGTGGGTAGAGGGGAAGGAGGAAAAGGGGAGGGGGGGGGAAAAGAGGAGAAAAGACCACTGTGTAAATTTAATGAGTTACGTTTGTACATATTTTGGTTGATATGGTTCACAGTGTGAAAAATAAAAATATATAAAAAAAACATCTGGCTTCAGCAAAGCTCTTGCATTTTAAATGTTACTCTGTGAAGTGTAACGGAAACTGAACCCCCATAATCTATCTCTCTTAATGACCTATTTATCCATAACCATTCTAACATCCCCGTAACACTGCAGACTGTCACAGAATATGACCTGCATCCCTCTCCCTTGTGCTGATACCCGGGGACCTGTCCTTCAAGGTCTCTGGCTCATTACAAAGCATGCTTACTTCACAATCAGTCAATGCACTTGTCTGACAAGAGATTCCAGAAATTTCACACAATTGACATGACATTGACCTGTCTGGAAGTTTTCTGAGTTCACTCCCCATTTCATTAAAATCGGAAAAACCAAGAAACCATTTTATATCAACAGATGGTTATAGGGACGAATCTGCTGGCAAGCCATTGCCATCATTACCAAGGGCAATACCAGAGATAGTGGTGGAGGAAGGAACAATAGGGACATTTAATGCCTCCTGTGCCTGAGCAGCAGCAATCATCAAAGACCTTCACCACCCAGCACACGCTCTGTCTTGCTGCTGCCACAAGTCTCGCACAGCTAGGTTCAGGAACAGCTGCTACCCCTCCCTCAACAATAAACTCAATCAGGGACTCATTTTACGACTCTTACTTTGCACATTATTAATTATTGAATATTTATTTTCTGTATTGCACAATTTGCTTGGCTTGGCTTCTTGCTTTTGTATACATATCTTTTCTTGAGAAGTTTTTTGTACTACCATTAAGTAGAAATTCTGCCCAGCCCGCAGGAAAAAGAATCTCAAGGTTGTATGTTTTGTTTCTTATGTGCTCTGACAATAAATATGAACATTGAACTTAAAAGACTCTTTGGCATATGGATGTAGGAAAAATAGAGGGTTGTGGGTAAGTTTATATCGGTAGGATGAAGGGCCTGTACTGGGCTGTAATGTTCTATGAATATTCTTCTGTGAATAACTGGAACTAAGCTAGGAGAGGACAGCCTTAATGGGCGAAAAGGCCTCTGACATCTTGAAATCTCCCCTGTTCTTAGTACAATAAGCAGAGGTGATTGGCAGAAGCAAACAACCAAAACCCCAAATAAGTCTCTTTCTGTTCCACATGAAAAAACTTGACTAATTACTCAGGAAGTGGCTGAACTTGCAAGACCAAGTAAAACTCAAGTCTGATCAATTCCATATCTAGTCAAGCATATTTGGTTTGACAATGGACAACAAGCATCAATGCCCAAATATCACTGCTGAATACACAAGGAACAGTTCATGCCCAAATCTATTGATGCTAATGTCAAACGGCCAACCTGATAAATCACATGAACGTCAGAACATGGGGTTGTGGTGGTACACCACCAGCCTACTGCAGGGGTCAACCTCTGTACCTGAAGGAGAGTAAGAGGACAGGACAACACCTGGCCGGCTGCCAATCAATCGGCCCGAATGGATCAAGCCCCACCCGGTGGGGTGTCAATCACCCTCCGGGATTATAAGCCTGCGCCGGCCTCCCGAGGCCTCACACAGAGTTGCTGCAGCCACGGCCAGCCTGACTCTGTGGAGGTCTTGTGGATTAAAGCCTGTTGTACAGTCTTTACCTTGCGTGTGTCTGATTCTGTCCAACAGCGCACCACAATTTAATCCACAAAATTTTCCCACGGGTGCCATGGAAAACTCCTGAGCGCAGGGAGCCTCGAGGTCGACCCATGCCACCCGGAAGCCCAGACACGCTTCGAGATCTGGCAGCACACAGTCGAGGCAATCATCGAGGCACACGAGGGTGACATCCTGGATTCCGATCGGAAGAGGTTGGTCCTACTCCGGTCAAAGCTGGGTCCTCATGCCTTCCAGGTAACTAAAGGCTGCTCCACATACAAGAACGCAATTGACACTCTCGAGAACTTGTACTTGAATGTGGTCTGTGCAAGGTACCTCCATGCAAGGTACCTCCTCAAAACCCGAGCCCAGCAATCTGGGGAGACGGCTGACTCTTACCTGGGACACTTGCGAGAGTTGACTCAAGTGTGTCTGGCTGAACCCGGGGTAGGTGTAGAGGAGGTCGAGAGGCTGATCCAGGAAATTTCATCCGAGGGCTAGGCTTGAAGGCCATCCGGCAGAAGCTGCTGGAAGACAACATCTATGCCCTAACCAGGACTGTGGAAATGGTCCAAACCCTGGAAGCAGCAGCCCTGCATGTCAAAGCCTTCGATTCCAGGTTTTCCCAGGCTCCCTCATGGCCCTCTCACACTGCAGCTGCAGCCCCAGGCTACCCTATTAACTCTCCCCATCCCTCCAGATAGTGACAACTCCCAATCCAAGATGTCCTGGCCGCCACCATGCTGACCAGGGACATTCCCCACAATCTCGGGCACTCGATGATGGACGTGCAAGTCAATGGTCAGGCACTTTACTGTTCGACAGTGGTAGCACCGAGAGCTTCATTCACCTGAGCGTGGCCCACTCCCTAAGATTAAAGGTCCACCCCACCACCTGCTTGATCACCCTCGCCACCAAGGATAAGACTGTTGGTACCCTCGGGCGCTGCTCGGTCGATATAACGGTGGGAGGGGAGATTTACACAGGATTCAGGCTCCTGGTCATGTCCAAACTCTGTGTACCACTCCTCCTGGGCCTGGATTTCCAGTGCCATCTGCAGAGTGTCACCGTTGCCTTCAGGGGGGCTCCAACCTCCACTCACATTGCACAGCACGCCAACCTACCAGCCCTGGCCAACCTGCGGCCTCTCCGCACTGCGCATCACCCCACCAGTGCTCTTTCCACATCTTGCGCTAGGCTGCAGGACGATCGCCACCAGAAGTAGACGCTATTGCGCTGCAGACAGGGACTTCATCAAGGTAGAGGTGCAGCGACTCTTGGCGGAAGGCATTATAGAGCCCAGTAACAGCCCTTGGAGAGCCCAAGTCCTGGTGGTCAAAGGGGGAAGTAAGCCGAGGATGGTCATGGATTACATCCGGACCATTAATCGGTAAACCCAGCTGGATGCCTACCCCCTGCCGAGGATCACCAACGTGGTCAATGAGATAGCCCGCTACCGGGTTTTCTCCACGATTGACCTGAAGTCGGCGTATCACCAAATCCCTATCCACCTGAAGGACAAGCCCTACACTGCCTTTGAGGCGGACGGGCACCTGTACCAGTTCCGCCGAGTTCCCTTTGGGGTAATGAACTGGGTCTCTGTCTTCCAGCGGAAGATGGATCGCATGGTAGACCAGCACAAGCTGAATGCGACATTCCCATACCTGGATGACGTCACTACCTGCGGCCGTGATCAGCAGGACCAGGACGCTAACCTGGAAAAATTCCTCCAGACGGCCGCAGAACTGAACCTTACTTACAACAGGGAGAAGTGTGTGTTCAGCACCACCCGCCTTGCCATCCTGGGGTACATCATGGACCATGGAGTTGTCGGCCCATACCCGGAAAGGATGCGCCCATTAATGGAGTTACCCCTGCCCCCCCAAGCTAAAGGCCCTCTGCAGGTTCCTGGGCCTGTTCTCTTATTACTTGAGGTGGGTCCTTCACTTCTTGGACAAGGTCCGCCCACTGGCCCAAGCCACAACTTTCCCCTCCCATCTGAGACGCAGGCAGCCTTCACCCGCATCAGGCAAGACATTGTGGACACCATGATGCAGGGTGTGGATGAGGACTCCCCCTTCCAGGTGGAGAGCAAGACCTCTGAGGTGGTCCTCGCTGCTACCCTCAACCAAGGGGGGGCGCCCTGTCACCTTCTTCTCCAGGACCCTTCACAGCTTCGAGCTAGGGCACTCCGCCATTGAAAAGGAGGCCCAGTCGACTGTGGAAGCGGTCCACCACTAGTGCCACTACCTGGCCAGCGGGAAATTTATGCTCCTCACAGACCAGCGGGCCGTGGCGTTCATGTTTAACACTACCTACAAGAGCAAGATAAAGAACGACAAGATCCTGCGCTGGAGAGTCGAGCTGGCAACCTTCAACTACAACATCCAGTACTGCCCTGGGAAGTTTAATGACTCCCCTGATGCCCTCTCTCGCACCTGCGCATCTATGCATTATGACAAGTTGCAGGCATTGCATGAGTCCCTCTGCCATCCGGGCGTCACCCGGTTGTACCATTTCATTAAGTCCCGAAATCTGCCGTACACTATCATGGATGTCAGAGACATGACCGAGGCCTGTTGGGTCTATGTGAAGTGTAAGCCCCGTTTCTTTCAACCGTCCCCAGGCCCACGTTGTAAAGGCTACTCGGCCTTTCAAGCATCTCGGTGTGGACTTCAAAGGGCCCCTGCCTTCCATAAACTGAAATGTCTACTTCCTCACGGAGGTGGATGAGAACTCAAGCTTCCCTTTCGCCATCCCTTGTCTGGACACCTCCACGGCCACTGTCATCAAAGCCTTGAGGCATATTTTCACCATGTTTGGCTACACTGCCTTCATCCACAGCGACTGGGGGTCTAGTTTCATGAGCGATGAGCTGCGCCAGTACCTGACGCCAAGGGGCATCACGACCAGTCACTTGACAAGCTATAACCCAAGAGGCAATGGGCAAGTGAAACGCGAGAATGGGGTGGTCTGGAAGGCAGTCCTCCTGGCTCTCAGGTCAAAAGGGTGGGCCGTTGAGTTCTGGCAGGACACCCTGCCCAAGGCGCTCCATGCCATTTGGTCATTGCTGTGCAGAGCTACCAAAGAGACCCCTCACGAACGTCTGTTCTCATTCCCCAGGAGGTCGGCGACTGGAATGTCACTCCCAGCATGGCTCACGTCCCCAGGACGGTGCTTCTGCGTAAGCATGTACTGACATACAAGGCCGAAGCCCTGGTAGAGCAGGTTTTCCTCCTTCATGCAAACCATAACTACGCTTACGTTTGGTTGGGCAGTGGCAGGGAGGACACTGTCTCAACCAGGGACCTGGCACCAGCAGAAGCACACACCACACCATGCCACCCTCCAACCCAGGACAATGCTGACCGGGCATACATCCCTATCCCCAGGCAGCTATGGGGCACGCAGGGCCTCCTTGACCAGGGGCCCGCTTCAGCCTTAGGAGATGAATCCGACCCCCCACCCATCCAAAATGACCTGCATACGTCAACACTGGCCCCCCCCCTTGGCCACACCTCCGCGTGGCACCACACTAGCCACACACACCCCTGCTGCCAGCCCCCCACTTCCCCTCTGACCAGTGACCAGGAGCCAGTCCTACGATGGTCACAGAGACCCCAGCGGCCGCCAAATCATCTCAACTTGTAAGTATTGTATGTACATAGTGGGTGCGATTCCTTGTTACTCCCCCCCACCCCCCCACCGCCTCCCCGGACAATTTTAAAGAAGGGGGTGGGAGGAGTCACGTGATGGAGTAGTGGCCGGACGGTGAACTCCAGCCCTCTCCAGAAAAGTCGGGAAAAACAAAGGAAAACACAAAGGCACAGAAATAAAAGTTACAGAAAAGTGAGTATAAAGGTGGAAAGAAGATGGCGACAAAAAAAGAAAAATCGAAAGCAACGGTAAGAAGAGAGGAAGAGAAGACAAAGGAGGAAAAAGGTGAAGGCCTTACCTGTCCGAAGAGGCCCGCTGCGGAGAGAGAAACCCGCTCCCTCAGGTCGGTAAATAATGGACTACAAAAATGGCTCGCTGAGCCGAGTAAAAGTGCGCAACCGCGCATGCGCGAGGAATCGCGCATGCGCGATGCGAATGAAAAAAAACCACACTGACGGGAGGGGGGACCAGCTGGGGAGTCGATCTCCACAGCCGGCAACGACAGCTGCAGAACACCTGCAGCAAGAAGAGACCACAGAAGACAATAGAAACAAGAAAGAAGAGGAGGAAAGGGCACCAAAGAAACAACAGATGGTCAACCCAGAGGAAGAAGAAGAGGAAGAGGAAGAGTACAGTGAAATAGAAGAAGAAAAGAAAGGCAAAATAAAGGATATACTTTCTCTTATTAAAGGATACATGGAGTCATTTAAAGAATGGCAAACACAGGAATTTAAGGATTTAAGAAAAAGAATAAACAACACAGAAGAGAAAATGAATAAAATAGAGATGACTTTAACAGAAATGGGAAAGAAAATGGACAAGATGGAAGAGCGGGCAGTAGCAGCAGAAATGGAGGTAGAAGACTTAAAAAAGAAATTGGAGGAATCTAATAAAAAAACTAAAGAGACACAAGAACTACTAGCTCAAAAAATAGATACAATGGAAAACCATAACAGAAGAAATAACATAAAGATAGTGGGCCTTAAGGAAGATGAAGAAGGCAAGAATATGAGGGAGTTTATAAAAGAGTGGATCCCTAAGACCCTAGGATGTCCAGAACTACAGCAAGAAATGGAAATAGAAAGGGCACATAGAGTATTGGCCCTTAAACCACAACCACAACAAAAACCAAGATCTATTGTAGTAAAATTCCTAAGATATACTACAAGAGAAAAGGTACTGGAGAAGACAAAGGAAAAAGTAAGAGAGGGCAACAAACCACTGGAGTATAAAGGGCAAAAAATCTTCATTTATCCAGATATAAGTTTTGAACTCCTAAAGAAGAGAAAAGAGTTCAATACAGCAAAGGCGATTTTATGGAAGAAAGGGTATAAATTTATACTAAAGCATCCAGCGGTATTGAAAATATTTATTCCAGGACAACAAAACAGACTATTCTCGGATCCAGAAGAAGCACGAAAATTTGCAGAACAATTACAAAAATAGACTGAGGGAGGAAGACGGGTAATGAGAGCTAAAATGATCACGATTGATATGTATGTGGGTAAAGACAAAAATAGACTAAGGGATGAAGACGGGTAATGAGAGTAAAAATGATCATGATTGATATGTATGCGGGTAAAGAGGTATAAGAGTGAATAGAGATAATGTGCATACGTGAATGTATCTGTACTTAGAGGAAAATATAGATAGTATAGACAAGAATTAATAAGGGAAGGTAATGGGATAGAGAGAATAAGGAGGGAATTAAAAGAGTGACCTTTGTGACATATGAAAAGTGAAATCTTTTCTGGGGGGGGCGGGGTGGGGGGAAATAGCGGTCACTGCAAAATCAGTTGACGCTTGCGAGTGGATTCGCAAATCCAAATGGAGAGGGGAGATGTGGTTGTCCGACAAGGGATAAAGGACAACTCAGGAGGGGAAGGGGAGATTGGGGATAAATAAGATAGAAATAGGAGAATAAGGAAAATGTTGGATGTTGTAGGAATGTTGTCTTATAAAGAGTTGAAAATAAGAAAACAGAAATGGAAAAGGAGGAAAGGTAATGATGGAAAAACGGAAAGAGAAGATAAACAAAATATAAAAGGGCTACGCTGAACTATATGACTTTAAATAGTTGGGAATACATAACCAAATTAAAAGGAAGAAACTACTAAATTTAAATGAATAAATGTATTCCATTAGAAAAAATAACATATAGGTTAAGAAATAATATTGAAATATTCGAACAAGTATAGGAGCCTTACATTAAATACAATAGCGAAAACCTACCGGGGACAAAGATTACCTAAGTTGATGGAAGGAGAAGGAAAGAAAAGAATGGACTCAGTAGAATTTCTGGTGTATTTTTGTTGAATGACAACATTGTCTGACTGGCTTAATGCAACCTAGATTGTATACCTAAAATGGATGAGAGGGGGGGGGTGGGGGGGTGGCTTGGGAGGAGGGGGGGGGGAGAAAAAGTCACTGTATATGTGTGAAAAAGAAATAGTGTATATCATGGCTAATGTGATTTATGGTGTGAAAAATAAAAAATTTAAAAAAAATAAAAAAAAAAGAAGGGGGTGAATGTGGTGGTACACCACTGGCCTACTACAGGGGGCAACCTCTGTACCTGCAGGAGATTATGGGACAGGACAACACCTGGCCGGCTGCCAATCAGTCAGCCTGAATGGATCAAGACCCACCCGGTTGGGTGTCAATCAACCTCCGGGATATAAGCCTGCGCCGGCCTCCCGAGGCCTCACACAGAGTTGCTGCAGCCACGGCCAGCCTGGCTCTGTGGAGGTCTTTGTGAATTAAAGCCTGTTGTACAGTCTTTACCTTGTGCGTGTCTGATTCTGTCTAACAGTGCACCACAGGGGTAGGAATCAAGGAGGGCCCCTGCCCCCACAAATATAGCATGCAGTGCTGCCAGAACTGCTGCAACTACAGTACTGCTGTTGGTGTGATCCCAGGAAGCAGAGACACAGTGCCCCCCGAAAGGTCCTCCGCCCAGTCCTACAGCTGATGACTCTCTCAGGGTTAAACAACTTGTTAAAGGAGCCAATGGAGTTTAATTTAAAATCCTGTGACAACAACGCTGGGCCAAAAATGGCAGTGCCTGTGCTTGGCAGCAGCCCCAAGAGCTTGAAGACTCCGGGGGAAAGCAACAGACCAGTGCAGGGCACCAGTAATGGAGAGATCATCCCCCACCTCACTGTTAAGAAGGAGAAGCTCCTTTGCTGGAGGGCATACATCGGCAGTGAGTTGTTGGTGACTTGTGGGCGAGGAATTCACACAGGCCATGGGCTGCTGGCAAATTGAGGTCACGCACCAGGCTGTGGGCTGTTGGAGATTGGCTCATAAGAACCAGGTATTGAAACTGGGATTCGAGAGGGTGCTGAGGGTAAGAAGGGCTCCTGAAGGGCTCTGGGCACTGAAGGCTTCTTCCTCATCATGTCAGTGGTTTGGATCTGGATTCAGGTTGCCAATAGTTTGAATTGAACTGGAGTTTTATGCAGCTGCAATGGCCATGAGAGAGGCTGGATGTAATCCACATACACTCAGTGACTTTAAGGGGACTCTCTTTTGTTTCTCTTTCCCTTATGGCAAGGGGCACCAAGCAATGCTAATAGCGAACCTTTGTTCATGTAGTATTGCATTTCCATTTTATCCAAGACAATAAATAGCTTCTAATCGGATCCCATGACAGGAAGAGGAGAAAAATAAATGTACACCTCATGCTCTTACCTCAGAAAGTAGGGTGCTGCTCTGTTTGTCAAGAGTCAACTCAGACTTTGTATTGAGTCCCATCCAGAATTCTGGTACATGCGTGTCGACAAAAAATAATTTATTCCTTTTCAACACCTCAGCTGGAATGTCAGTGCTCAAGGTGATGGAATTTATCAATACATCCTGCCTTTTTTGGAAATATTTCTGAAAGAACAAAAACTGTTCAGCACTCTCAATGTTTTTTTTAAGATCTCCAAAACACTGATTCAATGATGTATGACCACCCACAATGAATTGAGCAGATACATGTTAGGGAACACCGAATTCCAAAGGGCAGAAAGAAGCCATTCAGCTCATCATAATCTTCAAAGACTGTCTTGAAGAGGGGATGGATTAACATCATTACTATGCTCATTTTAAAACCCTCCATAATTTTCCATTATACCTGGTCTCCTTATGAAAATTTCTGCTGGTCTTATATCCACTGTTGTTTCAAAGACTGCATTCAGATTGTATCATCTTGCTCCAATAAAATATTTCTCGCCATTTCACTTCTTATTTGTTTACCAATTAATTTAAATAAGGAACTAGGAGGGCATAAAGGAACCACGGAAAGTCCTTGGCAATTCGGATTAAGAAGAATTGCAAGACATTTGTACTTGTATTGAAAGGTTTGTGAGGGAAAGGTGGTGCCTCACTAGCCTAATTTGTGGAAGAAACAAAAAAAATTGATGAAGGTCAGGCGGTAGATGTGGTGTACGTGAATTTAATAAGGCATTTGACAAGGTTCTCTCTGGGAGACTTGTTCAGAAAGCCATGAAGTATGGGATTCATGAAACCTTGGCTGTGTGGAGATAGAATTGCCTTGCATGGAAAGCAGAGAGTAGTGGTGGATGGAAAGCATTCCTCCTGGAGGTCAATCACTAGAGGAGTTCCACAGGGATCTGTTCTGGGACTGCTACACTTTGTGATTTCTAGAAATGATCTAGATGAAGAAGTGGAGGGATGGGTCAGTAAGTTTGTGGATGATTGGAGGAGTTGCAGATAGTGTTGAAGGCTGTCGTAGGCTACAGCAGGATATAGACAGGATGCAGAATTAGGCAGAAAAATGGCAGTTGGAGTTCAATTCAGACAAGTGTGAGGTGATGCATTTTGGCTCATTAATGGTAGGATACTTAATGGAGTGGAAGAACAGAAGGACCTTGAGGTCCAAATCCATGGTTCTCTCAAGGTTGCCACACAGGTTGATAGAACATTTATGAAGGCCTCTTGTACGCTGGGCTTCATTAATCAGAGGATTGATTTTAGGAGTCATGGGGTAATGTTGCAACTCTACAAATCTCTGGTGAGACCACACTTAGAGTATTGTGTTCTGTTCTGGTCACCTCATTAGAGGAAGGAATCAGAAGCTGTGGAGAGGGTGCAGAGGAGATTGACCAGGATGTTGCCTGGATTGGAAAGCATGTCTTAAGAGGAGATGTGGTGCAGGTTTTGGAAGAAATGCTGTGGACATAGTGGCTGTTATAGGCCAAAATTCTACAGCTTCAAAAATCATTACAGTTGGATGGTTAGAATCATAAACTCCCCTTTTGGTTCACCTTGTCCTTGCTGACCATAATGCCCATCCCTGCTGATCCTATTTGCCTGCATTCAGCCTGGATAGTCAGGGACTGATCAGGGATAAACACTATGGTTTTGTGCATGGTAGGCCATGTCTTATCCAATCTTAGAGTTTTTCAAGGAGGATACCAGGTAAGATAATGAAGGGAATACAATGGATGTTGTTTACATGAACTTGAGAAAGGCCTTTGACAAGGTATCGCATAAGAGGTTGGTCAAGAAGATTCAGTCTCTTGGTATTCAGAATTAAATAATAAATTGCAGGAGAAGCCAGCAAGTAGTAGTAGATGATTGCAGCTCCATGTGGAGGCCAGAGATGAGTGGTGTGCCTTAGGGATTGGCGCTGGATCCATTGGTGTTTGTCAACTATTCAGTGATACAAATGATATTGTGGTAAACTGGATCAGCAAGTTTAGAGATGATATGAAGTTTGGGGTGCAGTGAAAGCGAGGAAGACTCTCGAAGCTTGTAGTGGGATCTGAACCAGTTGACAAAATGGCAAATGGAATTTAATGCTGACAAGTGTGAGATGATGCAGTTTGGGAGGACAAACCAAGGTAGGACATATACGATAAATGGTAGGTCACTGAAGAGAGAGGTAGAACAGAGAGAATACAGAAACAATTCCCTGAAAGTAGCGTCACAAGTATATAGGA
Source organism: Narcine bancroftii (assembly GCF_036971445.1). NCBI lineage: Eukaryota > Metazoa > Chordata > Chondrichthyes > Torpediniformes > Narcinidae > Narcine > Narcine bancroftii. The sequence continues at coordinate 224,980,878 of NC_091472.1, forward strand.
TCGTAAAGAGAGCATTTGGCACATTGGCCTTCGTAAATCAATGTATTGAGTACAGGAGTTGGAATGTTAAGTTGAAGTTGTACAAGATATTGTTGAGACCATGTGCAGTTCTGGATACCTACCTAAAGGAAATATATCAATAAGACTGAAAGGCTGCAGAGAAAATTTACAAGGATGTTGCCAGAACTTGAGGATCTGAATTATAGGGAAAGATTAGGACATACATGCTTGTGTGAGAGCCCAGAACTTCCTGATACTCGCATGGAAAACTCACACAGATATCTACAGTGGCCGTGAAGCCAAAGGTAAATACTGAAATTAGTTTTAAAAATTTATTTAAAAATGATCTGATCAATTAAATACAGCAAGGGACAGAAAAGTTCGGGAGGAAAATTGGGCATGGTTGTTGGGATATCATGGGTTTAAACCATTTTCCAAGTATATAGTGTAATTCTCAATAACACCAGCTATTTAGACATTCAAAATATCCCAATGAAATAGAATCAGATCCCAACTTTTAGATCCCTGGCATTGGACCAGTCTTTTAAAATTGTAGAAGCAGTATCATGCACGTTGGTGCACTGGAGAACAGGGATGCATTTTTTTTTTGGTAATTCTTTATTTATCGCACTATGAACCATATCAACCAATATATTTACAGATGCATCTCTTTAAATATTCACAATGGCATTTTCTCTTTTTTTCCCGCATCCCTCCAAAAATAGTAAATATTGAACATATAAAATCAATAAAACAATATCTTTATACAAAAGGAATACAAACAAAAAAGATGTATCATCTACTTATACACATTAAATCTGATCGTGTTTATCTTCTTATCATTTTAGGTGGTGATGGTCCATATATGGTTCCCAGGTTTTTTCAAATATTGTAACTTTGTCTTTTAAATTATATGTGATTTTTTTCCAATTGGATACACTTAAACTTGATTATATATTCCATTAATGTTTATAGTCATATAGTCTAACGTGGCCATCTTATATCTTTTGCACCTCTTCACCACCTCCATCACCTTTTTTTCCATTACTGTTTATTAAGTTTTCCTTTTTAATCTCAAAATATGACAACGCACTTAAGACATTAAATACCCCAACAATCCCCACAAGCAATAACCCTTTAACTCCAAATGAACCTCCCCTCCTTGGATTGCCCCTTGTCAGCATCCATAACTCCCCTTTCCATTCGGTTTGCGAACTGACTCGCAAGTGTCAACTGATTTCGCAGTGACCATTATTCTCCCACCCCAGCCCCCCCCCCACAGAGAACACAATTTTCCTATACATATAACAAAGCTCTCTCTTCCTCTTTTTTCCTCTTCTTTCCCTTCTCTTATCCATCTTTAAATCTTTATATATACATTATCTTTACTTTATATTTTTACATATTTTTGTATATTTTCTTGACGGTCTTCCTTCTTGTCACTCCTCCTCCTCTCTTCTCCTGTTCTGCAAATGTTCAGCAAATTCTTGGGCTTTCTTTGGATCCAAAAATATCTGTTCCCCAGGAATAAATACTTTGAGTACTGCTGGATGTCTTAATATAAAGTTATAACCTTTCTTCCATAAGATTGTTTTTGCCGTGTTGAATTCCTTCCTCTTCTTTAAAAGTTCAAAGCTTATGTCCGGGTAAAAAAAATATTTTTTGTCCCTTATATTCCAACGGCTTATTGTCTTCTCTAACTTTATTTCTTGCCTGCTCCAATATGTTCTCTCTTGTCGTATATCTTAGAAGTTTTACCAATATGGATCTCGGTTTTTGATGTGGTGGCGGTTTCGGTACTAGTGCTCTATGCGTCCTTTTGATTTCTATTTCTTCACATGAATCTGTCATTCCCAACACCTTCGGGATCCATCCTTTTATAAATTCCTTCATATCTGACCCTTCTTTGCCTTCTTTCAGGCCCACTATTTTTATGTTGTTTCGCCTACTGTAGTTTTCCAATACGTCAATTTTTTGTGACAATAAATCTTGTGTCTTTTTTTTCCGCTCTCTTCCATCTTCCCTCTTAAATCATTTATCTCCATTCTACAGCAGCTTCTCGTTCCTCCACATTTTCTACTCTTTTCCCTATTTCAGTCATGACCAAATCTAAGCTTTCCATTTTGTCTTCAGCTCTTTTCATTTTTCTTTTGATTGAACTAAATTCTAATGATAGCCATTCTTTTAATGACCTCATTTGTTCTTCAAAAAAAAGTTTTATCTAAATGTTGTCCTTCTATTTTACCTTCTTCTTTCCTTTGAAAATCTTGGTCTTCTTCCTCTTCTTCTATGTCTGTATCTATGTCTGTGTCATCTTCTTCTCTGTACCTGTGTATCTTCATTCTACTCTGGTGAGCTGCTTCTGTATCCTTGCTGGGCCCCCAGCTTCTGTGTCTCCTGTTGTTGGGCCTCCTGCTGCAGGTCAACCTGTTATTGGGCCTCCCACTGCAGGTCGACCCACTGCTGGGTCTCCTGCCGCAGGTCGTCCCCCTGCCAGTCGCCCTGTTGCCCTGTTGCCGCACATCCTCTCTCTTCATTCTCTTTCTCACCACTCTTCCTTTCTTCTTTCTTGTTTGCTTCCCCCAGCCGAACGCCCCGATATTAGGCGTCGCTCAGCTGGCCACTCTTCAGCGGAGCCCCCCTCCCGCCAGCATTAACCTTTTCTTTTACTTGCGCACTGCACACGCGCAGTTGTGCACCTCCTCTTGGCTCTGAGGGCCATTTTTTAAGTCCACCAGTTGGGAGGACACTGCTCCTCTGGGAACTCACCAACATCGGAGATCGGCCGCTCCTCTCCACGGTGGCTCTCTGCTCCAACGTGCAGGTAAAGCCTTCTTCTTTCTTCTCCAGTGATTTTCCTTCTTTTTCTCTGTTATTCTTACTTTTTCTCTTTTGGGAGCCATCTTCTGTCTCTTCTCTGTAACTTTATATTTCTCTTCCTTATTTTATGTTTATTGAGCTCTGTTTTTTCAAACTATTTTTTTCTTTTCTCTGGAGAGGGCTGGTTCCACTCGACCAGACACTACTCCATCACGTGACTCCCTCCGAGAACAGGAATGCTTTTGCTTTTCAGCCAGTCTCCCATATCTTTAAGAAACTAAAGAATAGAAAGAAATGGAGCAGGAGCCGTCCAATTGGTCCTTTTGACAAGATCATGGCTGAGGTCTCAGCTCCACCTTCCTGTCTTTTCTCCATAATACCATTACCATGCAAAAATCATCTATCTGCATCCTTAAATGCATTTAATGATGTAGCCTCTACTACTTCCTTGGGCAGAGAGTTCCACAGATTCACAACTTTCTGGGAAAAACAATTCCTCCTCATCTTCATCTTAAATCCACTACCCTGAATCTTGAGGCTAAGTCCCCTAGTTATCATCTCACCTACCAGTGAAAACAACTTCTTTGCCTCTATTTTATCAATCCTTTTCATAATTATTTATGTTTCTATGAAGACCCCCCCTCATTCTTCTGAATTCCAGTGAGTGTGGTCCCAAGTGATTCAATTTCTCCTCATAGGTGATCCTTCTTCTCTGAAATCAACCTGGTGAACATCTGCTGCACCAGCTCCAAAGCCAGTACAGGTTGTTCCTCTCTTATCCAGAGCTCTGTGGTCCGGCAACTCTCATGGTCTGGCATGTTTGAATCTGCCACTATTAGTACAAACTCCTTACAGACAGCGAGAGACTTGAATTCCGGTCCCGATCGCTGGCACTTTAAAGGTGTTGCACTAACCGCTATGCCAACCATACTGCCCCATGGTATTATTTCCTGTTTTCAGCTTTGTTCTACCTTTGATATGTTTAAATAGGGGGTTCCAGCATTTTCTGTGGTCCCAATGTCATTGGATTAAAGAGGTACAAACCTGTGTATCATTTCTCAAGTTTGGAGACCAGAACTGCACAGAGTACTCTAGGTGAGGCCTCACCAGTACCCTGTACATTTGCAACATAACCTCTCTGGTCCCAAATTCAATCCCTTCCATTTGCCTTCTTGATAGCCTACTCCACCTACAAATCAACCTTTTGCGATTTATGCTCAAGCACTCCCAAGTCCCTCTGTACAAGAAATAGCATTCTACAATCTTCCTCATTTAAATAATAATCTGATCTATTTTTCCTTCCAAAGTGAATGACCTCACATTTACCAACATTGTACTCCATCTGCCAGACCCTTGCCCACTCACTTCACCTACCTACATCTCTCTGTGGACTCTCTGCACCCTCTGTACAATTTGGTTTTCCACTCATTTTAGTGGCATCAGCAAAATAATAAACATGACACTTGGTCCTCTCTTCCATATCATTAACACACATAATGAACAGTCCGAGCTCAGCACTGACCTCTGTGGCACTCTGCACACCACTTTGCACACCACTGATGGTCAACCAGAGAAATATCCATTTGTCCCAACTCTGCCTTTTATTCCATGCTAATACATCACCCCAACTCCAGGCATCCTTATTTTATGGGTGTCTTTTATGTGGCACCCTATCAAGCTCCTTCTGAAATCCAAGTACACAACATCCACCTGTTCACCTCTAGCTACCACAATCATTTTATCCTCAAAGAACTCCAGTAAATTTGTCAAAGAGGACCTGCCCCTTCCTGAATCTTTGCTGCATCTGCCTCATGGCTATGGAGTTTATGGGGTCATAGGAGAAGGTAGCAGTATCCACAGACACTCGATGTCTCTGAAAGGGCCTGTCCTTTGCTTCTCTTTCTCTTCTTGGAAGGGGCACTGACATCTCTTTGTGTGCCTTTACCGGCAAACTAAAGTAAACAAATTTACATTTCAAGAATGGACTTTGGACCTGATGAAAAGCAGCAGGTGCTGGTCTGATGTGACAGGAAAAATAAAATCAGCCTTTGATTATGAGAGGATTAATTTTGCAGAGAATGTATAGATTTTTTTTAAATGCCACAACAAACATAGGAAGTTTGTTTTCTACAGCCTTTTAAATGCTTCATTACATAGTTGTAGAGAAGAACCTTCTGGCCAATAACAACATCCTATCGCCTGCGACATTGAATAAATGTATCTCTCGGGACGGGATCCTTCAGCTTTGAAGAAACTGTTCCCTCCTTCCTTTCTTCTCCATCATCCTCTTTAAATTCCTTTGCACTCAGTGAAATCCCATTTAAAGCCAACCTCTGTACTTACCCGATAAGTTTCTCTTGTTGTGGATGTTGAGGTTTCGGCAGAGTCAATTTCAATATTTGGTCCTATGGAGAGTGCATTTCTTGCCTGACTTTCCTGTAGATAAATATAAAAAATGAGTTATAATAAATGCAGGATGCTGTTCACTCCAATCATCAACTCTTCCTTCTCACTAATCCTTCATGAAACTGATTTTTACAGGGTCCAGTTTAAAACCACAAGACCACACATTCTTGGGGTGCGGAAGCCCAATGTTGTTGGATTCTGTTGGAGATAAATTCCCTCTAATTATTATGGACTCTCCTGGGCTGCTATTACTACCAAAGAATCGTGAAAGCAAAAGTGCTGCCAGAATTAAAATGGGCCAAATGCAGGCATAAAATTCTGTAATTCACCCCTCAACTCTCTCCCCATAACTCGTCCATTAGTCCTGGCAATCTCAATGAATCTCCTCTGTGCCCCTTCCAATTTTCTTTCCTATATTTGGTAGCTCAGATCCACACTCTATTCTCAGTGTGGTCTCACCAATACCTTGTATAGCTGAATCATAAGGTCCCAACCTTTGTACTCAGTACCCCACAAAGTGAAGGCAAGTGTTCCAAATGCCTTCTTCACCACCTTGTCCACCTGAGCTGCCACTTTCATGGACCTGCAGTACCCTCAGTTTCTGTGTTTAACAGCACTCACCAGGGCCTGACCATTCACCTTGCAAGTTCTACTTTGGTTTGACTCACCAATAATGCTATATGCAATACATCACATTTCATCTTGTTCCAGTTCTGAATGACTAACTCATTAATTTGAGAAGTGAATTCTCATTCTGGTCATCCCAACCAGGAGAAAACTACATAGATCCATTGAACATAGATCCTATTTCAGCACAGAAATAGGACACCTCGGCCCCTCTAGTCTATGCCAAACCATCTCTTTTCCTAGTCCTACTGACCTGCACCCAGCCCTTACCCCTCCCATCCATGTACCTGCCCAAATTCTTCTTAAATGTTTAAATTGAGCCCAGATTTCTCATTTTAGCTGGAAACTCGTTCCCCACTCCCACCACTGTGTGAAGGTGTTCCCCCTCATGTTTCCTCTAAACCTTTCCCCTTTCACTCTTTACCCACATCCTCTGGTTTGTATCTCACCTACCATCAGTGGAAAAAGACTATCTCTTTACTCTGTCTATCCTCTCATAATCTTAAATACTTCTATCAAATCTTCCCTCATTCTTCTATGTTCCTGGGAATAAAGTCCTAACCTGTTTAACCAACAACATCCTAGTAAATCTTCTCTGCATTCTTTCTATTTTATTGATATCTTTCCTGTAATTAGGTGACCAAAACAGCACACAATGTGCCAAATTTGGCCTCATCAATGTCTTATACAATTTTACCATAACATCCCAACTCCTGTACTCGATATATGAAGGCCAATAAGCCAGAACCTCTCTTTAGAACCCTCTCCACCTGTGACACCACTTTCAGGGAATTATATATATGTATTCCCAGATCCCTCTGTTATACCGCACTCTCAGTGCCTTATTGTTTACCGTGTATGTCCTTTCTTGGTTTGTCCTTCTAAAATGCAACACCTCACACTTGTCTGCATTAAATTCCATCTGCCATTTTTCATCCCATTTTTCCAGCTGATCCAGATCACTCTGAAAACTTTGATGTCATCTGCAAACTTACGAATCCAATTTACCACATTATTAAGCAGATCATTGATGCAGATGACAAACAACAGTGGTCCCAGTACTGATCGCTGAGGCACACCACTAGTCACAGGCCTCCAATCTGAGAAGCAATTATCCACCACTACTCTCTGGCTTTCCCATCCAGCTATTGTTGAATCCAGTTCACTACTTCACCATGAATACCTAGCGTCTGAACCTTCCTGACTAACCTCCAATGTGGGACCTTGTCAAAGGGCTTAACTAAAGTCTATAAAGACAACATCCACAGCCTTTCCTTCATTAACTTTCCTGGTAACTGCCTTTAAAAACTCTATAAGATTGGTTAAACACAACCTACCATACATAAAGCTATGTTGATTATTCATAATCAGTCCCTGGCTCTCCAAATAATTGTATATCCGATCTCTTAGAACACCTTCCAATAATTTACCTACTACTGACATCAGGCTCTATAATTTCCAAGGTTACTTTTGGAGTCTTTTTTAAACAACAGAACAACATGAGCTACCTTCCAATCCTCCAGCACCTCACCCCATGGCTAAGGACATTTTAAATATTTCTGCCAGACCCCCTGTAATTTCTACACTAGACTCCCTCAAGGTCTGAGGGAATATTTTGTCAGGCCCTGGGGATTTATCCACCCTTATTTGCTTTAAGACACCACACAGATCCTCCTCTAATCTGTATAGATTCCATGACCTCATTGCTTGTTTTCCTTATTTCCCATGACTCTGCACCTGTTTCCTGAGTGGATACTGATGAAAAAGAAACATTTAAGATCTCCCCCATCTCTTTTGGCACCATACAAAGCCAACCACTTTTATCTTCAATGGGACCAATTTTGTCACTTACTATGCCAATAGAAACCTTTAGGATTTTCCTTCACATTGTCTGGCAAAGTAACCTCATGTCTTCTTTTACCCTTCCTGATTTCTTTTTCATTTTTTTTATACTCAAGTTCCTTGTTTGCTCCATGTTGCCTATACCTGTTATACACCTTCTGAAATAGATCCCCAATATCCCTTGAAAACCAAGGTTCCCTATACCTTTGACCCTAATTTTGAACCTGACAGGAACATACAATACATACTCTGCAGTATCAAAATTTTACCTTGGAAGATCTTCCACTTACCTCGCACATCCTTGCCCCAAAACAACATATCCCAATACACGCCTTCTAGATCCTTTCTCATTTCCTCAAAATTGGCCTTTCTCCATTTAGAATCTCAACCCGAGGCCCAGACCTATCCTTCTCCATAATTAACTTGAAACTAATGGTATTATGATCTTTAAACCCAAAATGTTCCCCTATGCATACTTATGTCACCTGTCCTGTCTCATTCCCTAATATGAGATCCAGTATTGTGGTCTCTCTAGTTGGTACCTCTACATCAGTGGTTTTCAACCTTTTTCTTTCCATTCACATACAGGTACCACTTTAAGTAATTCCAATGCCAATGGTGCTCTGTGATTAGTAAGGGTTTTCTTAAGGTGGGATGTGAGTGGGAAGGGAAGGTTGAGAATCACTGTTCTAGACCTGATCGTTACTGAAATATTTTGCTTGAGAAAAATTGTAATTGGCCCATTTACTTTGGAGTTTTGAAACTGTGCACATAACAAGTCAATTAGATAAAAACAATAGTTTTCAAACTTTTTCTTTCCACCCACATTTTCACTTTTTATTTCAGATTTCCAGCATCTTCCGTTATTTTTCCATAGATTCTGGAAAGAGTTTTATGGTTTGGAGCAACTGCAGCCCCACTATTCAAGAAAAGACAGGTGGTGAAAACAATCATCTCCTGACCTGTTTAGACTGAAAATGAAGGATGTGAAATCAAGACAGTTGGAAAATAATGAATGAGCACTATTAATGTACATTTCCAAGGTGTTGATATTTAAGGAGATGAAGGGGATCATGGAGATGGATTTTCAGAAGGCCCACAGAGGAGAATGGTCCAAAAAAAGGTGAGAGTTCATGAATTTGTGGGGTAACAGAAGATTAAAATAATGGTTAAAAGACAGGAATACATGTATGCAGGCTGGCAGTCTGTGACCAGTGGAGCAGTGCAGGGATTCGTGTCTGGGTCATGTATTTTTATCTCTCCTATATAAAGGACCTGTTTGACCTGCTAAGTTGCTCCTGCTTTGTGTTTTTACTATTTCCTTAACTTACAAGTAAAGCAACACGTCACTTGTGAATCTGCAGGAGTCATCTATTGCAAAGGTGCTGAGCATCTTCGCTCTGTCCACGTCAATAACAGGGAACTCCCAGTGACCAACCATTGCAATTGAGCGCTCCATTCCTGCGCTGAAATATCTGTCCAAGGTCAAAGTCAAACCAAGGCTTCCTGCAAATTGGAGGAGCAACACCTAATTTTCCATCCAGGCACTCTCCAACCAGACGTCTTTAACATTGACTTTTCCCGTTTTTGATAGACACCTCCCTGTTCTCCCTCTCTTCCCCATCCCCTTGTCTTCTTTCCTCCAGCTCTCCACCCCCTTCCCTCTCCATTCCCAGACCCATCCTTCCTCCCCCTGTTTTTTGTTGTGCCCTCCCTCCCTTATCCACCTATTACCTTCTACTTCCCCTGCCCCCATCATTTTATTCAGGCACCTGCCTACATTTTGCTCTTACCCAAAACGTTGGTGATGTATCTTTATCTCTGTTATAAAGTACACTGTTTGACCTGCTGAGTTTCTCCAGCATTGTGTTTTTATTTCAATCACTGTGTCTGCACATTTCAGTGTTTTACTCCATATTCCCTCAACCCTCTGTGTGGAAATGTTGACCCTCAGGCTACCTTTCAAATCACCACCCACCTTTAATCTATCCTCCTCCCATCCAGGGAATGAGACCAAATCCATACCTTACATTATGTCATATAATTCCATAAGATCATTCCCCAGCCTCCTACACTCCAGGAAAAACAATCCCGGCCTATCTCCATGTAATGCGCGTCGAAAGAACCAAAGACTTGTTGATCCAGACTAAGGCTTTTATTAACTAAAAGACTGGAGCATATCACAAGTAGGTCGACCAGTCCAGAATGACCTAGGAGCAATCCTTTAAGACCTGCCAGTAGGTGTGGCTACACTCTCAGCCAATCACAGTCATCCTACACTACCATCTGTACCTATGTACATATACACATTGGTGTATATGTACCCAAGGTTACAGGATAATGTTCATCAATCTCACAGCCTGCAGGAAGAAATATTTCCTAGCCTGGCAGCTCTGATTTTGATGTTCCCATACCTCCTTCCTCATTACAGTAGATCATAGATCACGTGTGGGGACATCGGTATTTCTTTAAGCCCTGTTTCTCAATACCTCAATTAGCCACTAAGCTGTACAGCACAGAAACAGGCCCTTCAAATTTTAAATTTGATTTACAGCACCTAGAAGCAGATCCCAGGCATTTAAACCCATGCCACCTAATTTGGGTCCACAAATGTATGAACCCCACCACCTATATTCTCTTGCAAATCTTTGATCTAAACGATGACTAACAGCTGTCTCAGCATGGACCCCTGAGGCCCACCGCTCGTCTTGGCCACCAGTCTGAAAGATAACTCCTCTCCACCACTCTGTGTTTCCTGCCATTAAGTCAATTTTGTGCCCAAGTGACTAGCTTGATATGGATCTCATGCATTTCGACCTTCCAGATCAACTTACCAAGCAGGACTTCATCGAAGGCCTTGCTTAAGTGCATGGAGACAATGTCCACTGTCCTGGCCTCATCAACATTCTTAGTTACCTCTAAAGCAAAAAACTCCATTACATTCATGAGACACCATTTTCCATGCAAAAAGCTGTGCTATTAAGATCAATCCTTGCCTTTCCAAATGCTGATAGATAGATCCTGCCTCTCAGAATCTCCCTCCAATAAATTTCCCACCACTGTTGTCAGGGTCACCAGCCTGTAGTTCCCAGGCTTACCCTTATAGAATTTTCTTAAATAAAGGTACAACATCAGCAACCTGCCAGTCCTCTGAGATCCCACACAGCGGTGAATTATGATTAAATGGGTGCCCACAGAGTTAGTGGGCTAAAGGGCCTACTTCCTTGTTGTGTGACCCTACCCGGGTCTGGACAAGTGATCTTCATGTAATCGAGCAGCAGTAGACAGGCAATCTGGTATTTCTACAGGTATAAAGGACAAGGGTGCACCATTGTAATACTTACAACTGCAGACACATGGGACATTACTCCAGGTGAGTGTGTGCGTGCCTATGTCTGCGATGAAACAGTGGGCAAGAGTATGCGTGCCAGTGCCCACCTATCCATTTTTCTTTCAGGAAAACCTAACTCCAGGTTGTCCGTTCCTGAGGAACTGCTCAGCTCTTTCACAGCAGAAATGTTGCTCTGAGGTGGTGCAGCTGTGCTGAATTATCTCCACAATCTCAAAGATGAGAAGCGATCATGGCCAAAGACCCTTTGAAGGCAGAGGTTTCCCGTCAGTGGCTGAGCGGCAGGTGTGATATTGCTGGCTGCCCCAGGATACTCGAAACAAGCCCCTCCCGGAGAACATTAAGAAAGATCCTTGACACTTACCACAGTTCACTGGGAGGGCTAACAGACCGCAAGAGCGACACCCTTCTAACCCCACCCCTCCGGGCCCTCAGGTCCCACAGCCCACCATTCCATTGTAGCTGATTTCAAGATACAATTTACTGTCATGTAATGAAGACAGTTCAATATTACAGGGAATATGTTTTCATCTGCCATCAGGCAGACAGATTCACCATCTGCAGAAATTGCCTGGAATGCCTCTTACAGTCAGAGAAAGTGAGGCAAAAGAGAGGCCCCTCAAAATCACCGCATGCCCATGATTTGCCTCCAGTGCTCCACAGCCTCTGCAGCCACACAGACTCCAGTTCAAACCATCAACAGCTGAGCTCCAGATCTGAACCTCCAACACGATCAGGAAACCTACGGCACCCTTGACAACCTCTCGCATCTTTCCAATACCTGGTACCCCTTCAGCCAGTCTCCAGCAGATCATAGCCTGATGTGAATCCCTTGACCACAGTCACCAGCAGCCCAAGCTTGTGTGGGTTCCTCGCCTCAAGTCACCAACAGCTCGCCACTTGTGTTCTTCGGCCTCTCGGCCCCTCGCTGGTCCACTGCCGTGGTCACCATCCTGTGAGATGTCTCCTACTTCTCAAATGCAGGGTGGCCCCCTCGTTTTCTGGTGCCTTGCACCAGTCCTCCGCTTACCCGGAGTCTGCAACCCCTCGTGGCTGCTGTCAATTATAGCCACTGCCATCTTGGGCGCAAACCCTGCAGTTGCAGTATTTTTAAATAAAACCACCATTGGTCCATTTACAGGCCATTTAAACCCAGAATATGGTGGCACCACTATGTATATATACATGTTCAGTATGGGCTGGCCCACCCCTGAACCTGTGACTCCTCTCTCCCAGATATCCCCATAAAGGCTTTTACACCTAAACCCCTCCTTCAGTGCCTGCCTTGGAACCGGGGACAGCAACATGCAAACTGTGTTAACACTTTGAGGTGATTAATCACAATTCTCTGACTGATTGTGGTTGATTGGTAGTACACAGAATGGTAGTCAGATTGGGTATTTGGACCCTGTGGGGGTGCTGTGACTTTGCTCCCCGCAGGTCCACAGCAGCCATAGTGCTGCTGTTACAGAATCACTGGTAGCACTGCCATTTTCTTCTTTCCTACTTCTCAACATCATCCTCTTGTCTTTTCTCTGTAATTCTCAATTCCCTTTCTAATCTACCTCCATCTTAAATATACCCAATGACTTGGCCTCCACAGCAGCGAATTCCATAAATTCACCACCCTCTGGGTAAATCTGTTCTAAAGGAGCCTTTTGTATTCTGAGGCTGTTCCCTCTGGTCCCAGATTCCCCCACCATAGGAAATGTCCTCTCCACGTCCACTCTCACCGGGCCTTTCAGATGTTGGTTTTATCTTCAAGGTCCAGAGAAAGAGCAGGGGTGATGGTGGAACTCGTGAATTTATCCAGTACAGAGCCAGCATGGACACAGTGATGAAATAGGCCTGCTCCTGTGCTGTAACCATTTGATGACTCACCCTTACCAAAGGTTTTAGAATGACACTCAGTCTTTTATCCCTTGACTACACCACTACTTCCTCAAAGAATCCTTAAGGCTCGTCAAGCATTTTCTTTCAATTTGAAATCCATGTTAATATTATTTTGTCTTTGATTTCAGGCTGATCTTCTATTTCAACATTCCCTGAAGGTTCTGATTTCTGTTTGACAATGGTGATTTAATATGGATGAAGCCCTTGGGTATATTCTAATTTCCATTCCTCAGTACAATGGCTAACCCAACACCCAACCCCAACCAATCAATTTTCCCTTGCAACCGCTGCAACCGTGTCTGCCTGTCCTGCATTGGACTTGTCAGCCACAAACGAGCCTGCAGCTGACGTGGACATTACCCCTCCATAAATCTTCGTCCGTGAAGCCAAGCCAAGAGGATGACATCGCCAGCGACCCTGGTTCCAATCCAAATCCAGTGCTGTCTGCAGAGAATTTGTATGTTCTCCCTGTGTCTGCCTGGGTTTCCTCCAGGTGCTCCAGTTTCCTCCCACCCTTTAAAAACACACAGGGGTTGTAGGGCAGGGGCTCTTTGGCTGGAAAAGGCCTGTTACCATGCCGTACATCTAAATTTAAAAAAAACTATTTAAATGACATTAAGTCCTCTGGAGATACTCTCATGGAATTTATACAGCTCCCACCGAGTTCTCTCCTCTATTATTTTGTCACTTCCCTCCTTTACAATCTAGTGTTTAACAGATGTCTCCAGACTTACATTACTTGAGTGATCACTGATTGAAGTGCTCCTGTTCAATTCCTTCAAATCCACGAACTTCACCGGTCTTTGATCATCAGTGGATTTTAATTTGCTTGTGGCATTTGCGCCTCCAGCAGTCATATTACTATTCAAAGGGATCTGAAATACAAAGAATGAAATGGAGCATTACAGAGAGCCCTTCGGCCCTCCATTTTTTAAAAGCTCAATTTAGAGATACATCACGGAAACAGGCCCCTTCAGTTCACGAGCTCCCAATGCACAATTCCACCCGTAAAACCAATCAACCTACTCACCCTGGAAGTAAATCATGAAAGTATTTAGACACTGTTGTGGTGATACCAATATGTCGAGACATGACTGTCAAAGGGTAGCTGGCCTCTCCCCCACTGGTGACTCGCTCCCTGGTAACTCCTCCCCTTGTGACCCTGGAATAAAGGTCGACCTCCCTCTCCCTGTCCTCAGTCGAGCACTTGGAATTGGGCCAGCTACAAGCCTAAAGTGTAATAAAGCCTCTCGTTCCTCACTCTATGGCTTTGGAGTCATTGATAGAGCCTTTCAGCCGTGGTTGAATGAACCTACTAACCATGTATTTCTTTGGAACGTGGGAGGAAACTGGACTGCTCAGAGGAAACCCACATGTCATGGGGAGGAGAATGTACTAACTTCCTACAGAGAGCGCTGGATTCTAACCAGGGTAATTAGCAGTTATAGTGCTGTACTAACCGCTAGACTAACCATGTCACCCCCCCCCCCCCCCCAATTATCATGCACACACAAAAAAATCCTCCGGAATGCTCTTGATTCTCTGTCAGATATGGCTAAAGGAAGAGCAGTCATGTGCTCAGTTGCTGAAGTGATTACATCGGGGACACACATCCACAGTTCACCTTTGCTTTATACCTCAAATTCATATTCAAGGTGGCAAGCAATTCAGCTGCTCATCCCACAGTTAGTACAGCAAGTAATACACAGTACAGAAGTACAGACAGATCAGTTCGGACAGAGCAAAGGCAACATCATTTTACTTGCTAAAGCTCAATGCTGGAGAACCTCAGCAGGGCAAACCATGTACTTTCTACAGCAAAGATAACGGTACATATCTAATGTTTTGGCCTTGAACCCTTCATCAAAATATGGAAAAATGTTGGAAGGTGCCCAAACAAAATGGTAAGGGGGAGGGGTGGGTGGAGGAGCACTGTCCCAAAGGTAGGAAGTAATAGGTGGATAAGGGAAGGAGGGCAGAGCAGCAAGCAGGGGAAGGAGGGAAGACTGGGTGAATGGAGAGGGAAGGGGTGGAGAGCTGAGAGAAAGAAGACAAAGGGAAAAGGGAAGGGAGGGAGAAAGAGTAGATTACCAGAAACTGGAGCAGTCGATGTTAATGCCATCCGGCTGGAGAATGCCCAGACGGAAAATCAGATGTTGTTCCTCCAATTTATGAGTGATCTTGGTGGGATAGCACGAGGCCATGGACAATATAGAAGTGGGACGCAGAACTGAAATGATTGACCTCTGGGAGATTCCTGCCACTATTTCCCACTCACTGCTCTGGCCCCCTCTACCCCCAGATGTAACAATCACAGGATGCCCCTTGTCCTTACCTACCACCCCACCAGCCTCTGCATCCAACACATTATCCTCCAGAATTTCAGCCACTACCAGGCACATCTTCCTCTCTCCTCCCCTCTCTGTCTTTCATAGGGACCGCTCCCCATGTGACTCCCTCATCCACTCATCTCAGCCACTACCAGGCACATCTTCCTCTCTCCTCCCCTCTCTGTCTTTCATAGGGACCGCTCCCCACGTGACTCCCTCATCCACTCATCTCTCATCACCAATCGCAATCCCTCACACACCCCCCAGCACCTTCCCCTGTGACTGCAGGATGTGCCACACTTGTACCCACACCTCCTCCCTCACCACAGTCCAAAGCACCAACAGTCCTTTCAAATGAAGCAAGACTTCACTTGTATATCTGCATGAGCCATTAACTGCATTCAGTGCACCCTTTGTGGCCTTCTCTATATCGGAGACACAGTTGCCGACTGGGAGACCGCTTCACTGAGCACCCTCACTCTGTCCACACCAGTGGCCAAC
Organism: Narcine bancroftii; assembly: GCF_036971445.1. NCBI lineage: Eukaryota > Metazoa > Chordata > Chondrichthyes > Torpediniformes > Narcinidae > Narcine > Narcine bancroftii. The sequence continues at coordinate 224,996,646 of NC_091472.1, forward strand.
CATTTCAGTTCTGCGTCTCACTCAGAGAAGGGAGGAGAGAGCAAGGTAAGTTTGCCAAGAATATAAAAGAGGATAGTAAAAAGCTATCTTCCTCTCATCTTTTTTACACAGGTTATTTTCCCTCTTGAAGTGACAATGTGGTCAAACAATAATCATGATTTTTATTAGCAGAAACTCATGGTATAATAATGAAAGATGATAGGTGCATATACAGTTATATCCAAGGGGAGTGCCCTTAACAGTAGAGATAATGCACAGCTAATGTTAGTACAGCAAGGCTCGCCAGAGGGGAAGCAGGCAGCTTGGCAGACATTCATCACAGTCTCCCCCCAGCAGAAGAAGGGTTAAAATCAAAAGGACAGCTGCTAAGAAAGACTGAAGCAAGCGATACATGGATACCATGTTTGGCCTTGAGAAACTATAACAGCCAAAATACGCTAGTATCAAGCAAGCAATCGAAATATAATGAGATCCTTTATGAATATGTCAGCCTATCAGGTTGGTTATGAATTTTGGTGCTTCGTCTCAAAACAGGTGGCTCCTTTGCAAACTTGGGAACTGGTACAGGTCCTGGGTCAGTTGTGTGGGGAGGACTGGCTATTGGACCCGCTCCAGAATTGCCCACGTGAAGCAGTGGAGCCTCATCATGGTCATCTGAAAGCTTACTAGGGATCACAGGTGGGGGGGGGGTGAGTCCAACCTCTCAGGCTCACTCTGAGTAGGGGTGCGAGGATGGGGCGAACCAGGCGAGGCCAGATCTCTTAGGGGTACAGTGTCCGTACTCCTGTCTGGGAATATAACATGAGCATAGTTGGGGCCCCCACATTTCCATCGGGCACTCAGAACTCAAAACGGTCAACCAGTTTACCTACCTCGGCTGCACCATTTCATCTGATGCAAGGATCGACAAAGAGATAGACAACAGACTCGCCAAGGCAAATAGCGCCTTTGGAAGACTACACACAAGAGTCTGGAAAAACAACCACCTGAAGAAACACACAAATATCAGCGTGTACAGAGCCGTTGTCATACCCACGCTCCTGTTCGGCTCCGAATCATGGGTCCTCTACCGTCAGCGCTGACTCCGCTCCATCCTCAACATTATTTGGACTGACTTCATCATCAACATCGAAGTACTCGAGCTGGCAGAGTCCGCAAGCATCGAATCCACGCTGCTGAAGACCCAACTGCGCTGGGTGGGTCACGTCTCCAGAATGGAGGACCATCGCCTTCCCAAGATCGTGTTATATGGCGAGCTCTCCACTGGCCACCGAGACAGAGGTGCACCAAAGAAAAGGTACAAGGACTGCCTAAAAAAGCTCTTGGTGCCTACCACATTGACCACTGCCAGTAGGCTGATATCGCCTCAAACCGTGCATCTTGGCGCCTCACAGTTCGGCGGGCAGCAATCTCCTTTGAAGAAGACCGCAGAGCCCACCTCACTGACAAAAGACAAAGGAGGAAAAAGCCAACACCCAACCCCAACCAACCAATTTTCCCTTGGAACTTCTGCAACTGTGCCTGCCTGTCCCGCATCGGACTTGTCAGTCACCAACGAGCCTGCAGCAGACGTGGACATATCCCTCCATAAATCTTTGTCCGCGAAGCCAAGCCAAAGAAGAAGAAAGAAGAAGAAGTTGGGGTTAGTATGGAGTAGCTGAACTGGTTGGACTAAGGGGTCTGTTTTACGCGCCCAAGCATGGCTCTTCAGCAGCACGGTTCCAGGCTCAGATAAACAGGCTGGTCAGTCCATCACAGTTCCTGATTTCCTAGGAAAGGCAAACATACATTTATGAGGTGTTTGATTTGTTGCAGTACACAATAAAGACCGAATAGAATGTTGTGCCTCAGGCAGCACCTCCTGCCACCGGGTTACAGGGTGACCATGTGATTTTAAAGCAAGATTAACAGTCTTCCAGACTGTAGCATTAGCCCTTTCAACCTGCCCATTGCCCTGCGGGTTGTAGCTCGTGGTACGGCTGGTGCAATCCCCTTTCGTAGAAGAGCTCGCCACAGTTCAGCGCTCATGAATGCTGAGCCTCTATCGGTATGAATGTAATTGGGAAAACCAAAAATGCTGAAAATTATGTCAAGTGACTTAATGACAAACGCTGACGAGACGTCAGGGCAGGGTATCGCAAAGGGAAACCTGGAATATTCATCAATTACAGTAAGGAAATAAACATTTTTGTTGTTGGAAGGTAATGGCCCTTTAAAATCTAAGCTAATCCTCTCAAAAGGTCGGGTTGCCTTGATGAGAGTGGCCTCTGGAGCTTTGAAGTATTGCAGTTTGCATTCTGTACAGAGGACAGCTTTTAGTTAGTTTCCTGACTTTTTCCAGAGAGTAAGAAAGGTTGTTACCCCTTATGTAGTGGAAGAATCTCAAGATTCCTGGGTGGCACAGTCTGCTATGGATCTCTTTTAGCCCCTCCAGCTGAGCACCAGTAGCAGATCGTGACAATGCGTCAGAGGGATCATTTAACCTGCCCAGTCTGTACTGGATCTCATAATTATAAGTTGAGAGTTTTATTCGCCAGCGTGCCATCTCATCGTTCTTGATTTTACTTTTGTGTTTAGTACTGAACATGTAGGCTACAGATTTCTGATCAGTGACAAGAGTAAATTTTCTGCCGGCTAAAAAGTGTCTCCTGTAGTGAACAGCTTCAATAATAGCCTGGGCTTCTTTTTCAATGGCAGGATGTTTAAGTTCAGGTCCACGTAACGTGCGGGAGAAGAATGCCACAGGTCTGCCCTTTTGATTAAGGGTTCCTGCCAAGGCACAATCTGAGGCATCAGTTTTCACTTCGAATGGGACAACCTCGACAATGGACGAGAGTGCAGCTTTGGCAATATCAGCTTTAATTCTCTCGAAAGCCTTCAAGGGCATTGGAGAGAGAGGAAAATATTTAGTGTCAAACAGAGGGCGTGCCTTCGTGGCGTAGTCACGAACCCATTTGCAGTAGTAGGAAAAGAATCCCATACACCTTTTAAGTGCTTTTGCTGAGTTTGGGGGTAGTAACTTCTTAAGGGGAGCGTTCTTTCCGGGTCGGGGCGGATTTTGCCCTTGTTAACAATGCAGCCCAGAATGGGTAGCTCTGTCGCGTTGAACACACATTTGCCCTCGTTAAATGTAAGGTTGAGTTCTTTAGCTGTTGTTAAGAATTTCTTTAAGTTGTTGTCATGCTCAGCCTGTGTTTTCCCACAGATAGTGACATTATCTGGATGTATGAGTTACAGGGTGCGTTTCCCTAACAATCTTATCCATTTCCCTCTGAAACACTGACACACCATTAGTGACTCCAAAAGGTACCCTTTTAAACTGGAATAACCCCCCATCAGCCTCAAAGGCTGAATAGAGTCATTCCTTTTTTTTTAATGGTGATTTGGTGGTAATTTGCTTTGAGGTCGATAGTGGAGTACACTTTGTATTGCGCTATCTGATTAATCATTTCATTGATGTGTGGCAGGGGGTAGGCATCCAGGTTAGTGTAACGGTTGATTGTCTGGTAGTCAATAGCCAGTCATTTCTTAGTGTGATTTTTCACAACTACCACCTGGGCTCGCCACAGACTCTTACTGGGTTCAATTACTCCCTCTTTAAGCAATCTCTGAGTCTCTTCTTTGCTGTAAGAATGGCTCTTAGTGGCAATCAGCTGACACTCGGGGGATAAATCACTGAAAAGGGAGGGAGCTTTGATCTTTAATGCAGTAGCTAGCGTGGGGGATGGTAAGTGTGGGTAGTGGCCCACCGAAATTTAACTTTACACTGTTCATCTGAGATTGAATATCTAACCCCAGTACCACAGGGGTGAAGAGCTCCAGCATATTAAAGAGCCACACATCAGCCAGGCAATGTCCCTGCAAATTTAAAGTAACTTTACACTTGTCCTGTACAGTTTTTGTAAGTTCACTACAAGCCATCGATATCTTTCAGTTCGCTGGATATCTCCGCAAATTTAAGGCTCTGGCAACTCTCTCGTGGATGTAGCTGTCGGCACTCCCCGAGTCTATTAGACAATCAAGAGTCTCACCATTCACCTCCCCCTTCATAGTCAACTGTTCCAGTCCGTAACATCCCCCAAGCTTTGGAGTCAATTGAGCTGTCACAGGGGATCTCACTTCGCTGTCACTTGAAGTTGATTCAGCCTGCTCGTCTGAAGATTCCCCCTTTTCATAGTTGTCTTCCATTCCTGCAGCTCCAGGATGCATTTTCTTGGTGCTTCTCTTCTTCTTATCAGTAGGTGTACTTTTTGCCTTACACGCTTTAGCAAAGTGGCTGAGTTTCCCACAATAACTGCAGGTAGCAAATCGAGCCAGGCACTTCTGTCTGGGGTGCCAGGTCTTATCAGAGAAGTAGCATTTTTCAGGAGTTCGTCTATTGCTTTCCTTCAAGGTCCAAGCACTCCTGGATGTTTCCTTTTCGGTTTCTAGCATTTCACTGGACCGCATGGAACTTCTCAGTGTTTTGGATAGAGTGACTGCTCTGTCTCCAGCAGCCTCTGTCGGATATAACTGGAGTCAATCCCTTTGACTAAAGCATCAGTTTCAAGGCATTGCGGTGTTGTTGCACATTGACTGCCCTGACATCACATTCGTTTGCCAGTGAGTCGAGAGCCAGTGCATCGGCAGCATCACTTTCCCCGGGTTTCTGGCATCTAGTCAGCAACTGGTGTCGAGCAAGTACCACATTCTGTGGCGCTGCACAGTAAGCAGTCAGACGTTCCCGGGCTATAGCCAGAATGGTAGCTCCTTACGTTCGGCGAAAGGGATCTCACCCAGCAGAGAGTTCAGGTGGCCCCATGGTATCGCTTCATCATTGTTTTGAGCCATGTGGTAATCGAAACAAGCAATCCAGTGGTTGAAAATTTCTCTGGCCCTCGGGGCAGACTGGTCGATTTTCAGCCGCTCTGGCTTGAGGGCTGCATTCATTTCTGCTAATAAAATTGAAGTGCCAGTTGATGAAGTAGACAAAGACGATGTGGTCAAACAATAATCATGGCTTTTATTAGCAGAAACTCATGGTACAATAATGAAAGACAATAGGTGCACACACAGTTATATCCAAGGGGAGTGTCTTTAACAGTAGAGATAATGGACAGCCAATGTTAGTACAGCAAGGCTTGCCAGAGGGGAGACAGGCAGCTTGGCAGACATTCACCACACCTCTAAGCTCTCCTTTCTAATGCAGGGTGTCAATCTGAAACATTGACCATCTCCTTGGCTCCACAGATGCTGCTCAACCAACTGGGATTTTTGGCTGCAGAATCCATCTCCCATAGTGCCTTGTTGCCCTATTAATTAGCTTTCTTCCTTTTCTCTTAAATGCCCTGACATTCGCCACCATTCTGCACTGACTGCTGGTTCTTCACTTACATTCTATGAGAGGCTAGTTGACAGCAAACTGAAGATTTCCAGCGATGGTTTGCTATCCACAACACCATCATGCCCCACTGGTCTCATCTTAGCCTCATGAGGCTCAGCACCTTTGGGTAGGTCATCTTCCATGGGAAAATTTAACTGCAATGTGAAGATTCAAATCTGTCACAAATGCACACACAGACACAAATGGCAGTAACGAAGGAACTCTTAGACATTATTCACATGTTGCAGACAGAAAATTTAGTTAATAAAAGGAACTGAATGCAGAAGACTCCTTGGAATCCAGACCAAATGGGACAACTGATGAATGAAAATCAGCTAATAATCTTTTTTTCAGTCATTCTGTTGATTGGGTTAATGTGGAGCCCTTGTGCTCTCTCATGGTTATCTCAGAAATTTACATGGATCTTCCCCAGATTTACTTATTTTTAAAACGATGTTGTGTCATTGTATTTCATTAAATTAATTCAATTTGCATAGAAATGAATAAGATAGGTATCATTTAGGTGACAAAGTGTGTGTGTATATAGATATATATATACCTATATACACACACACATCTGTGACATTGTGAATATGCCCCACAAGATACTGTAATAGGGGATCTTTAAATTAGTTAATGCATAATCTGTTCAACCATAGGGACATGACCTAAAGTTTATTTTATTTTATTTTATTTATATAGCACATTTAAAATAACTCACGTTGACCAAAATGCTATACAGATTATAAATTACACTTTAACTTAAGCAGCTATTTAAAGTGCAGTATAAAACGGGTTCTCGAGGTTCAGAGTTGTACAGACAACATGGTAACAATCAACTGATTTGATGGAAGGAGGAAGGTTGCTCCACAATTTGGGGGCTGCGATAGCGAAGGCGCGATCTCTCGAGTTTACGACTTGAGCGCAGAACAACCAAGTGCCCTAAATTGGCCTATCTGAGGGATCTTGAAATGGAGTAGGGTGTTAGGAGATTGGTGATGTTGGAGGGGGCTAGTCCATTAATGGCTTTGTAAACAAGCTGGAGAACTTTAACATCTGTTCTGAGCCAAACTGACAGCTAGTGAAGGGAGGCCAAAATAGGGGTGATATGGTCCCTCTTCTTGGCTCCTGTCAGGAGCCTTGCTGCCACATTCTGCACAAGTTGCAGGTGGGATTATGGTGAATGACTAATTCCCATATATAGAGAGAGTAGTTCAAATGGGAGAAAATAAAGGCATGGATAACTTTCTCGAGGTTTTTCATTGACAGGAATGATTTGATTTTGGCAATAGTGCGGAGCTAGAAAAAGATAGCTTTTATTATTGCATTGATTTGTTTGTTCGAATCGAATATCACACCAAGGGATTTGACATGTGGTTTGATGTCAAAGTTGCTAAGAGTATTGGAGATACTCTTGGATGAGTTTGGGGAGATGAGTGATTGCCCTCGATAATAAAGACAAGAAACATTCATGTCAAAAGGCACCAAGCGAAACACCATCGGTTGTAATCATGTACGATATAACTATTATGGCTGTAGTGGGGGTTTCTCTGAGTAAGTGAAATTCTTCCACCATTTACAAAGTCCAAATCAGGAATATAATGAAATATTATCTACCTGCCTAGGCAAGTGCAGCTCCATGAACCTTCAGGATAAAGTGACCCAATTGATTAGCACCACTATCTTTGAAGATTGAACAGTTTCTTCCCCATAGCCATTGGACTCCTGAACCTTCCCTTGATACATTAATCAGGGATTGCTCTTGACATTACAAAAAGACTGTCTGCACTATAGTTTTAGCATGAGGACGACTGTGAACATTTACTATTTATCTGATTTATGTACCTATTCTTTTTAAGTTTACTATTATACACTTTCAGCTGCAACAAACAAGAATTTTGGTGACAATAAACTCATTATCTCCCTTAAGAAGGCAAAACTTTTCCCACCATCGAGAACATCTACAGGGAATGCTGCCATCGAAGAGCAGCAGCAATCATCAAGGGTCCACACCACCCAGGACATACATGCGCACACAGACGTTGTGAGTGTGAATATTTATACACACATACAGTGTGTAGCTTAAAAATGGAATTCCAAGAAGCTTCAGAAATTGAAATATGGAGGTCTTGCTCCCATATCTTTTTAATTTTGTCCAATGAGGTTTGCCTTGATTTCAATAAAGTGTCATATACAACATATATTAACCTTTTCTGAGATGGTTTAAGATTGTAAATTGTTTCTATCAAATTCATAACAGGAGCCTTAATAGTTGAGAATTGAGGAAGCCCCTAATTTGCAAATATCTTTTTTTTAAAAATGAGAATTTGGTAAATTGAATTTGGTAGAAAGTTGCTCAAATGTAGCAAGATTATTATCAGAAAATAAATCATAAAAATGTTTAATACCTAACCTAAACCATTCCCGGAAAGCAGTCTGTAGCGGCCCACGCGCGGGGACGCAGACCAGCCCACAAAACGGCCAAAAACGCGGACCTGGGGTTGACACCAGCCATCATCCCCCAGGTGACCTCCCACATGGCGAGAAAATGGAATGTGGCGGGAATGCTGGCCAATTCCAGGCTGGTGCTCCGATGACACAGTGGCCTGATGTCTGTGCTTGGGGCCCATATAAATGCGATGGCTAGTGCAATAAACCAGTCTCAACTTCAAGGCTTTGGTGTGTATGTCATTCTTCTCCACACCCACGTAGCGCAAGCACTACAAGTCCATCAAAGGTGGTTGAAAAAAGTAGTTAAATAGAATAAACATATGGAGTCCAATATGTTTTCTAAACTGGAACCAAATCCCAATTATGCATTTGGCCACTGGATTATTAATTTTTTTACCAATAGGAAAAGGCAAGAATGCTCCAATAAAGAAACAATATAGGAAATTTCTCAGTTGAATTTGACTCCAAATCAACCCAGATTGGGCCATCCATTTGAGAATGAAGATTTCGGAAGGGGCTGTCCACATCTGCTGCAGGCTCGCTGGTATGCATGTCAGACATGCCCTGCCACAGCGACTGGAAGGGAAATTCTGTTTTAGCTTTGGTGTTGCTGTGACACAGTGCTTCCTCCATCTCCCTTTGTCCTCAAGACCAGCCCTGCGTGTGTTCTTGAAGGAGGAGTCAGACTTGTGAATGGTGTGTTGCCAGGTCATGCGATCGGAGGCTAGAGCAGAGCACTGGCGATGGTCAATGTGACAGACACCAAGGGATTTGTTCAGAGTGTCCTTTTACCTCTTTTCCGCAGTTCCTCTGTCACAGTGGCCAGTGGAGAGTTTGTCATACAGCTCAATCCTGGGTCGGCAATGATCCTCCACCTGAAAGATGTGCTCTTCCCAGCATAGCTGTGTCTTCATCAGCATGGTCTCAATACTGGTAACCTCCACCTGTTTGAGGACTTCAATGAAGTCACTCCATTGGATGTTGAGGATGGTAATGAGGCAGCACTGGTGGTAGTGCTCAAGGAGTTGTAGGTGGTGACAGTCGGTGACCCATGACTCAGAGCCATATAGGAGGGTGCTAGGTACAACGGCTCTGTACACACTGATCTGTGTTCCTTTCTTCAGATGTTTGTTGTTCCAGACGCCAAGAAATGTCTATGGCGAATCATGCAATGACTGAGATGGCCCCCAAAGTTCCTCATCATGATCATCCAGCTACATGAAAATCAGAGTGGTCAAGTCAGACACAACAACAACCTCTCGGAGCTCTTCTCAATAGTCCTCATGCTGACTCTCTTCACCATCTTCTTCAGCATGATGCTCTAAAGGGCCACAGAAGACCTTGATGTAGACAGAGTCTACATCCGATATCACCGATTGCAGCCTGTCCAACCTGAGGCAGCTACAGTCCCACACCAAGATATTGGAGCAACTGATTTGAGAGCTACTCTTCGTCAATGATGCTGCCCTTGTTGCCCATACAGAGACAGTCCTGCAGCGTATAACGCCCTGCTTTGCGAAGGCTGCCGAGCTTGTTGGACTGGAAGTCAGCTTGAAGGCGGCAGAAGTTTTCCATCATCCTGCACCTTAGGAAGAGTACCACTCTCACCGCAAGACTGAGTTGAAGACAGTCCACCAGTTCAGCTACCTGGGGTGTACCATCTCGTCAGATGCCAAGATTGTTAAAGAGATTGACAATAGACTGGCAAAGGCAAACTGCACATTCGGCAGGGTGTACAAAAGAGTCTGGAGCCAAAATATAATCAACGAATCTTAACATCCCAATAACAGAATCTAAAATTGGGTAGAGCCAAACCTCCATTCTTTTTGAGATTTTGGAGATAAATTCTATTTAAAGGAAGACATTTATTTTTCCAAATATATGATGATATAATAGAATCAAGTGAGTAAAAAAAAGATTTAGAAACAAAAATTGGAATAGCTTGAAAATATATACTGTATAGAAATTTGTGTAAAATATTCATCTTAATAACATTAATTCTCCAATTAGGGACATCAAAAGAGGAGACCACTGATTTAATAGAACATTTTCCTTAAACAAATATTTGTGATTTTAGTCATTGTTATGTAAATGGTATGTAAATTGCCTTTTAGCAGTCTTGAAAGGTAAAACTGTGCGTAAAGGGTCTAAAGTGTTAAAAAATAGTTTGTTCTTTTTAAAATGTTATTTGTATCCAGAAAACTGACTCAATTGACGGAGAAATGTTAATACAGCAGGGATTGAAGAATTAGGGTCAGATACAAAAACCAAAAGGCCATCAGCATAAGGAGAAACTTTCTGGACCGATTCTCCAAAGGCAAGAGCCAAGGGATCTAAAGCTAAATTAAACAACAACGGGCTAAGTGGACAACGCTGTCTGGTCCCTTGATAAAGTTTAAAAGATTTCGATTGCAAAGAGTTAGAAAGAATAGATATTTCCACTGAACACTCTCTCCCCCACCACCTTGGTTCCAATTGGCCTCATTGATGTCATCATTGCCATTTATCCGACCCTAGCACAGGCAGCTTGGTCTTCTAATCACCCAGACCACCCTTTGCAACTCATCTTCTTCCACTTGCCCCCTTTGTTTTTCTTCGCCTCACCCTGCTCAACCAATCCCAAACGGGCCCCTTTCTGATCCTCCCAACCTGCCCCTTGTCCTCTTTCCATCGTCTTCTCTTCTCTCCATTCCTCATCTTGAGGAAGGCTCCTGCCCATTCTTTACTTCCCATTGACCTACTGAGTTCCAGCAGATAGTGCTAAGCATATGGGATAATAGAGTTCCTGGTTTAACCAGATTTCTAACACACACATGTTATTAAACTCTCACTTGTCAACAATCAGATTTCAGATTTATTGTCAGAGTACATATATATCACATACAACCCTGAGATTCTTTTTCCTGCGGGAAAAGGCAGAATTACCACTTATCTTGTGCAAAAAAATGTATTCAATGTACACAGGTAAACAAACAAATAATTTAAACAAACTGACTGTGCAATATAGAGAGAAAAAAAATCAATAAAGTGCAAGAGTCCTTAAAGGAGTCCTTGATTTAGTTTATCATTGATTCTGATGGTGGAGGGTAACAGCTGTTCTTGAACGTAGTTGTGCGAGTCTTGTGGTACATGTCCCTCTTTCCTGATGGTAGTATGAGAACAGAGCATGTGCTGGGTGGTGTGGATCCTTTTAATGATTGCAGCTGCTCTCCGTACATCTCTCGGTAGATATTCTCGATCATGGGGAGGGTTTTTCCTGGGATGTCCTGGGCTGTGTCCACTACCTTTTGAAGGACTTTACGTTCAGAGGTATTGATGTCCCCACACCAGACCGTGAGCACACTTTCCACCACACAGCAGTAGAAATTTGCCAGAGGTTTACCAAACCAAATAGAGAGTTAGAATTCTGGGTTTAACCAGATTTATTAAAGGCATCTTCTAACCCTCACATTTTAACAAATGCTCAGAACATCCAATATCACTCAACTATGTCAGGCAAATTTGCATTTATAGAGCACTTTGCACAAAGTCAGGACCTTGATAGTTCTTCTCAATCAATCTAACATTTCTTAAGTCCACATGGAGGGCTCACTTGGGCAATGAGGTGAAGCACTAGAACATATAGATGAGAATGCAAGGGATAGAGAACAATAGGAAGAAGCAAGAGCACCAGTCATGGATAGGAAATAGTTTGTGGGGACTGGAATACCCCATGCTATGATAGAGCATCCAATAACACAAAATGTAGGTGAATTTGTGAACTTTGTGCACAGGTAAGTTCATCACTGTAGTTCAGGAAAATTACCCTATCATCAACTCAGCAATTTTAGATATATAAATATTGAATATCATCACAGTTCCATAAGAATTGGCTTCACACAAGCAGTTTGTTCACTCATGGGGATTACAGATCAGAATTTTGGCATCATTTTATGTTTATGCCTCATTGATGATGTTAGATGTATTACAAAAAGGAAAAAAGAACATGATCAGGAAGAAAAAGCTTTAAAAAAAAAACAGCACATGCTTAGCACCGTATTGTGATCATTCACAGGCAATTGGTAGGTGGTTTATGCAGGACAATGAGTCTGCATCTCAAGTTAGGCAAGAGGGCTTCCGAAACATTGGTGGAGGAGCCTTTGGCTTTGCCAAGCAAGTTGAAGTTGAAGTTCAGGCAGAGGGATTGTGCACTGTGTCAACAGTGAAGTGGAAGATGAGGCAAAAATGAAATGGGAAGTCAAGGACCTCATTGCGCAAGAATTGACAAAATTAGACAGCATTTGGAACACAGCTAATTACCAGCATTACAGCAGCTCAGGTAACCATTTGGATTCGACTTACTTGGCTTGGTGTGCTCCTGGTCGAAAAAGTGCTACCATATTGACCTGGTTTTGTTCGTTCTGCTCCCTTGTCATCGCTTTTATATTCCTGGATGGTTATCGCTGGAGAAGCAAGCTGCAAACAGGAAGTGTCAAATGACAAGGCTGAAATCTGTCCCACTTTCACCCGCTTCCAGCATTGTCATGATCCCTCACTCGGTAGCATCCCCCAAAATCCTATCAAGTTTGGGAGAAGTCACTGCCACTTGCAAATCTTGAGTTGTTGGGGAACCAACTGGATAGAAATCAATGTTCATCAACAACCCTGCTCTGAGTTATTGCAGTCACTTGAAATGAACCAAATCAGCTCTCCAGTCTGGAAAAGCTAACAGCGAAAGTTTTCAAAGCACTTCAATCAAGAGTGCCTCTGAAAGCCATTTCTTTTCACACTTGCCTTCCCTTGGTCCATTTCAACATTGGTCTTTTCATCCTTACTAAAACCCTTCTATTTAACAGCACAGGTCCTTCATCCCAACCTGTCCACGGCGACAAACTATTCGCATTTGCCTTCATTTGGCCCAATCTTTCAAACCTCCAAACCTTTTCTGGGGCAGCTCGGTTAGCGTAGCAGTTAGCACAGTGCTACTACAGCTCCAGTGACCCAGGTTCAAATCCTGTGCTGTCTGTGAGGAGTTTGAACATTCTCCCTGTGTTGCATGAGTTTCCTCCAGGTGACCCGGTTTCCTCCCACTGTTCATCACATTCTGGCGTTGTAGGTTAATTGGCTCATGGGCTGGAAAGGCCTGTTACCATGCTGCATCTCCAAATTTTAAAACATATTTAAATTTAAATTCATCCATCCACTTGTTTAAATGTCTTTTAAATGTTACCATTATATCCACATCTACCAATTCTTCTGGCAGCTCATTACATCTACCCATCACTCTCTGTGTGGAAACAGTCCCTCAAGTCCCTTCTGAATCTTTTCCTTCTCATCTTAAACCTCTCTAGCTTTGGAGGTCCCCTACACTGGGATAATGTGACCACCCACTTTATCTATGCCATTCGTCCACAAGGTTACCCCTCAGTTTCTTTCACTCCAGGGAAATCCTGCCCCTATCCTCAGCCCCATCCTGATGCATCCCATCGAGACATTTTTTGTACAGTTCTGAGGAACATCATTGTGGGTCTGTGTTCACTGCAAGATGACAAACTACATTTTTCCTATTTCCAAATGTAAGAATATTTACCCAGAACCACTGGGAATGGGATGGTGGTGATAGGCTTCAGAGAGATTTTCTTTTAATGGGATAAAAGATTTAAGGAGGAGCAAGGGAAGGGGGCTGAGAAAGCGGGTATGGTCAAAGACATGCATATCAAGACCACACAGCAAAACCTGGACTGCAAATGTCCCACCCCTTCTTCCACCATACCAAGGTCTCGTTCTGCCAAGTCCAGGTGAGAGCACTCGTGCTCAATGGAAGAGGCATGCACCCCAACTCAAAGGTGGAGCAGAAGTAGCTCACCGTCAACCCCCAAGACTGCCGACAGTTCCGTGCCTCATTTACTGCATTTAATACACATGTAGGTGGATTTCTGAAGCTTGGGGGACTTGAAGGTTATGGGGAACAGGCAGGTAAGTAGAGCTACTCAGCCATGATCTTATTAAATGGCAGAGTAGGCTCGATGATTCAACTGGCCTCTTCCTGTTCCTACTTTGTTATTATTATTTTCTTATTTTGATTTTATTTTTGATATTATTTATTCTCAATAATTTTGTTTGGAGAACTTTTAAGTGTATGATCTTTGAAAATATTAAGGAGCTCGTTGCTCCAATTGGTTTTGACAATGGAAAACAGTTGAGAAGGCCTGAGAGACTGTTAAAGCCATCTGAGAATAGTTATTAGCAGGAATGTTCAAATCTGGTATTTTTAAAACAGTATGCCACTATCAGCCTATTTGGAGGGACAGCACGATTAACATAATGGACAGCACAATGCTGCAGTAACCTGGGTTCGAATCTAGTGCTGTCTGTAAGGAGTTTGTACGTTCTCCCCGTATCTGCATGGGCTTCCTCTGGGTGCCACGGTTTCTTCCTATGTTCCAAAGATGCACGGGATTAATTGGGTGTATTTGTGAGGTGTGGGCCCATGGATGGAAGGTATTGTGCTGTATCTCTGAACTAACCATATAACCATATAACAGTTTATGGCATGGAAACAGGCCATCTCGGCCCTTCAAGTCCACACCGGTTCACTCAAACAACTCCGCTGTGATAGTACAGATTCTATCACCAATGTGTATATGTACAGGTTGTAGTGTAGGATGATTGTGATTGGCTGAGAGTGTAGCCACACCTACTGGCAGGTCTTAAAGGATTGCTCCTAGCCAGACCAGGTCATTCTGGACTGGTTGACCTACTTGTGATATGCTCCAGTCTTTTAGTTAATAAAAGCCTTGGATCAACAAGTCTTTGGTTCTTTAATGCGCTCTACATCTGCTAGATCCCCCTGCCTATTCTCTGCCCATAACCCTCAAACCCACTCTTATCCATGTATATATCCAGACTCCTCTTAAATGAAAGAATTGACTCTGCCTCAACTATTTCCTCCAGAAGATTATTCCATTCAGCCACCACTCCCTGAGTGAATAAGCATCCTCTAACGTTTCTCCTAAAATTTTGCCACCTTACCCTCAACTTGTGTCCTCTTGTTTCAACCTCCCCTGCTCTCAGGGGGAAGAGTCTACTTGCATCTAGTCTATCTATTCCCTTCATAACTTTAAACACCTCTATTAAATCCCCTCTCAACCATCTACGTTCCAATGAATAAAGTCCTAACCTCTTCAATCTTTCTTTGTACTCTAGATATTTTAAGCCAGGCAACTTCCTTGTAAATCTTCTCTGCACCCTCTCCACCTTATCTATATCCTTCCTATAATTTGGAGACCAGAACTGAACACAATACTCCAAACCTAGCCTCACCAACGTTTTAAACAGTCGCAGCATCACTTCCCAGCTCCTATACTCTATGCTATGATTTATGAAGGCTAGCATACCAAATGCCTTCTTAACCACCCTGTCAACATGGGAATCAACCTTCAAGGAATGCTGCACCATAACTCCAAGATCTCTTTGTTCTTGTGCATTCCCCAATGTCCTCCCCTTTACTACATATGTCCTATTTTGATTATTTTTTACTGAAATGAAGCACCTTACACTTCTCTACATTAAATTCCATCTGCCATCTTTCAATCCAACTCTCCAGACAAAACAAATCCCTCTGTAGTCCCTGAAAACCTTCCTCACTATCCACCACTCCCCCTATTTTCATATAATCTGCGTATTTACTTACCCAGTTAACCACCCCATCATCCAAATCATTAATATAAATTATGAACAGCAGGGGACCTAGCACCAATCCTTGAGGTACTCCGTTCATCACAGGCTTCCATCCTGACAGACAGTTCTCCACCATGACACTCTGCTGTCTCTCCTCCAGCCACCTCTGAACCTATCTTACTATTTCTCTATTAATCCCTAGTGAGTGAACCTTCCTTACTAACCTTTCATGTGGAACCTTATCAAAAGCTTTGCCAAAATCCAGATAGACTACATCAACTGTCCTACCTTCATCCACCTTGCTTGTCACTTCTTTGAAAATCTCAACAAGGTTCGTCAGACATGATTTCCACTTCACAAACCCATGTTGGGTGCTCCTGATCAATCCCTGCTTATCTAGAAAATTTATACACACCATTTCTAAGAATACCCTCCATAACTTTCCCTACCACCGAAGTCAAGCTTACAGGCCTATAATTACTTGGCCAACACCTCGTGCCTTTTTTAAACAACAGAATTATATTAATAGCCCTCCAATCCCGTGGCACCACACCCTTCTCCAGTAATCATTGAAAAATCACTGACAGTGCCTCCACTATTTGCTCCCTGACCTTCCTTAATGTCCTAGGGAAAATCCCATCAGGACCAGGAGACTTATCCACTTTTACTGACCCTAAAAGCTCTACAACCCTCTCTTTACTTATCCCTATCTTTTCCTTAACTCAGCCATTTGCCTCATTTATCTCACATAGTCCAATGTCCTTTTCTTTGTGAACACAGATGAAAAAAAATCATTTAATATCTCTCCCAAATTCAAAAAAATATAGTGGTGGTGGAGAGACACTTATAAGACTCTCAGATGGGCACATGAATGTAAGGAACATGAAGGGTTATGGACTATGATGGAGAGAACGGTTAGATTGATCATAGAGTAGTTCATACAGGTCAGCACTGTGGGCCAATGTACCCATCCTGTGTTGTACTGTTCCAAACCTTTGCTGGCAATCAATCATTTTCAGACAGATTAAGGATTTACCATGATCGAGTCTCTCACGTTGTCATCTTCTCTCTGCCAAAAACGAAGTCTGTTGCGTTCAGCAGCTGAGGGCTCTGGTTTGGGCATCTCAGATTTCATTTCAATGTTCACAGGTGCTGCATTGTCTAACCCCACAGGCATTACCCTTTTCAAAATTCTGTTCCACCATTGCTGAAAAAAGTCAGATTAAAAATAAAAAGATGTCATGATCTGCAGATGCAAGACTGCCATATGCCCTGCTAGTTCAATTTTAAGGTCACGCACACCAAGGTGCGGTGATAGAGATTGTTTAGCGAGCAAATCAGTTGGACATCTTATACATGGCACAGGTACAACACTGTGGGAAATTTCAGGGTTACTGAGGTACAGGTACACCCCACTTTATGAATACTCGCTTTTTGAAAATTCACTTTTACAAAGAAACCTGTGTTCACTATCCAAAAGAAATTTGAATGGGTTTTCACTTTTACGAAAATAGCCTTCAATAGTAGAGAAGGGGTCTTCGCTTTACGCCATTTTGGCTTATGAAAGGTTTCATAGGAATGCTCTAACTTTGTAATGTAGGCTATACCTGTATAGAGCAAAGCCAACATCATTTTATTATAATTTGGTTCATGGGAAAGAAACTGCCCTTGAATCTGCAGCTTCCTACCGGGAAGAAGATTTACAATCTGAGCACTGTGTTGCCAAAAGATCACTAACCTGACCCTCATCTGTGTCTCTCTCCACTTGACTAGCTGAACATATCCAATTTTATAAATGATAAAGTAACCTGACTTACGATTGTTTGGGGATGGGATTTCATGAGATCATCCTGTGCAGACAGAGACTATTTCACTCTGCTGAATAAGAGAGCAAGGCAGCAGAAAGGAAATTATAGACCTTTTAGCCCGACATCAGTGATTGGGAAGCTGTTGGAGTCTATTATCAAGGGTGAGATTACAGAATACTGGAGGTGTGTGAAAAGATAGGCTCAAGAGAGTATGGTTTGTTTCCTTAAAGGAAAATCATGCCTGACAAACATATTGGAATTTTTTTTAAAGAGATTACAAGTAGGATAGACAGGGGAGAGATGTAGTGGATGTTGTGTATTTGGACTGTGATAAGGCCTTCGACAAGGTGCCACATATAAGGATGCTGCACAAGATGAGAGGTCATGGAATTACAGGAAGGATACTAGCATGGGTAAAACATTGCCTGATCAGAGTAGGAATTCTGGTTGGCTACTAGTTACCTGTGGTGATCTGCAGGGATCGGTGTTGGGGCCGCTTCTTTTAACATTGTATATAAGTGATTTGGATTACAGAATAGATGGCTTTGTGTCTAAATTTGCAGATGATTCCAAAATAGGTGATTGGAGAGGTGGTGCTGAGGACACGGAAAGGCTGCAGAGAGATGGATAGATTAAGAGATTGAGCAAAGAAATGGCAGATGAAATACCATGTTGGGAAGTGTACGGTCATACACTTTGGTACAAGAAATAGTTGGGCAGACTATTATTTAGATGGGGAGAAAATTCAAAATTCCAAGGTGCAAAAGGGCTTGGGAATCTTCATGCAGGATACCCTAAAGGTTAACCTCCAGGTTGAGTTGGTGAAGAAGGCGAATGTATATTGGCATTCATTTCTGGAGGGATAGCATTCAAGAATAAGGATGCTATAGGACACTGGTGAGACCTCACTTGGCATGTACAGTTTTGGGCATCTTTTTGATAAAAGACATGCTGACATTGGAGAAGGTTCAGAGAAGAGTGACGAGAATGACACCAGAATAAAGGGATTAATATATGAGGAACGATTATCAGCTCTTAAACTACAGAAGGATTGGGGTAGGGTGTGGAATCTCAGAGGTATTTTGAATGCTGAAAGGCCTGGACAGAGAAGATGTGGCAAGGATGTTTCCCATCGTAGGGAATTCTAGGACAAGAGGGCATAATTTCAGAATAAAAGAATGTCAATTTAAAACAGAAATGTGGAAAATTTTCTTTAGTCAGAGGGTTATGATTCTGTGGAACGTGCCTGTGAAAGTGAGGTAATTGGGTGTATTTAAGGCAGAGATTGACAGGTATTTGATTTGTCAGGGCATCAAGGGTTATGGGGAGACGACTGTGGAGAGGAGCTGAGTGGGAGGAAGAATTAGCTCATGATTAGAACAGCGGAGAAAACTTGATGGGCCAATGGGCTTTTTCTGCTTCTATATCTTGTTATTACGTTCATTTTGTCAGTGCAAAGTCCAAATCATTTAATTTTATTTCTATTTCTCGGCAGCCATGTGAAATATCTCCTAACAAGTATGCACCATGGTTTCAGCCTAATACAGATGATTAATTTTGCGAAGAAAATTCTTGTCTTAACATGCTAAAATCTTGGAAGTTTTTGTGGAAAGATAAAATGGCAAGGGTACCTTTACAAAAATTAGCTTGGAGGTATGATCTGGGAGGTTTGCAATTACCGAATTTTCAAAATTACAGGTACACGATCTTTTATCCGGACATCTAAAATCCAGAAATCTCTAAAGTCTGTAAACTGGGGAGAGAGACGGCAGTACGAGTCGGGCGGGCGAGGGACCGGCAGTACAAGTCGGGTGGGTGAGGGGGGTAGACCGGCACCACAAGTCAGGTGGGTGAGGGACCGCAGCGCGAGTTGGACGGTCGAGGGGGGATAGACCGGCAGTGCGAGTCAGGCAGTCGGGGAGGGGAGACCGGCAGTGCAAGTCAGGCGGGCGAGACTGGCAGCGCACATCAGGCAGTCAAGGGAGGAGACCGGCACCGCGAGTTGGTCGGTCGAGGGGGGATAGACCGGCAGTACGAGTCAGGTGGTCGGGGAGGGGAGACCGGCAGTGCAAGTCAGGCGGGCGAGACTGGCAGCACACATCAGGCGGTCAAGGGAGGAGTCCGGCATCGCGAGTTGGGCGGTCGGGGGGTGGGACCGGCAGCGCGAGTCGGGCGGGCAAGGGGTGAGGGAGAGACCGGGAGCCCGAGTCAGGCGGGTGATGGGGGGAGAGACCAGCAGCGTGAGTCGAGCGGGCGAGGGGGAGAGAGACCAGCAGCGCAAGTTGGGCGGGCAAGTGGCGGGGGTGGGGGAAGAGAGAGACAAAAACGCAACTGGAAGGGGGTGGGGATGGATACGGCAGCATAATTCGGGTGGGTTTAAATCTGGCTTTCCAAAATCCAGAAGAATCCAAAATTCAAAACACACTGTTCCCATGGGTTCTGGATAAAGGATCCTGTATTATAAAGTGGCACAAATGAAACTTATTAATAGCATTTTTGATTTGGAAAATTCATTAGCATGGGCTAATATTGCGTTAACTCAAATTGGTGAGAAGAAGATGAAGCAATTTATTTATAAATGAAATTCTGAATGACTACTTATTTATAATTCACCTATTTTGAGACATTTAATTGAATTATGGAGTATGATAAATGAGGAAATAGGTACAGGGGAAAATTTCAGGTAAGACACCCTTATATCAGAATAAACTTTTTAATTTTACTCTTAATAATCAACTTTTGAAAATATGGGATCAGAAAGGAATTAAAACTGTACAAGATTGGTACAAAGCTAGTCATTTTATTTCCTTTCAAAGAATGAAAGAAAAATACGAAATACCACTAAGTACCCTTTTTTGTTATTATCAAGTTAGATCTTAATTATTTGATAATTTTGGACATGCTTTAAAGTTGCCAAGGCAGTCAAAATCTGCAATTCTACTTATGGAAGGCAGGAATTAAAAAAAAATTGTATATGAAATATATTCGTTATTACAGAATAAAATGCCTAAATTAGATTTGCATTGACTAGATTAAAGTGGGATTTGGGAATAGCAATTGATCAGGAAGTTTGGAGCAATTTATGTAAAGATAGTATGACTAAGATTGTCAATGTAAGATATAGATTAGTTTATTATAATTTTATACATCAGTTCCATTTAACTCCTGAAAAATTAAAGAATTTAATTTCTTCAGATTTATGTTTTAGGTGTCATAAAGAAGTAGGTTCTTTTTTTACATTCTACTTGGTCATGTGATACTATTAAACCTTTTTGGACATGACTTAAGGAGGTTTTAGAGACAAGTTTTAAGATTAAATTGTCGATGGAACCAATATCATTTTTATTAGATAAGGTTAAAATGTTGGATTTGAAATTGAGATTAAGTAGGTATCAAATTGCATTTTTGAGATTAGCCTTGTCTGTAGCGAGAAAATGTGTAGCAATTACATGGAAAAATTAGATTGAATTAATTTTGCAATGATGGCATATGGAATTGAGATTATGCATTCCATTGGAAAATATAACATGTAATTTATGTGATAATTATCTTTTTGATCAGAAAACATGGAGCCCTTATTTGGATTATATGGGTTTAAAATTTTGAACTTTCTTCGGCCCGTTGTGGTGGTGTTACCCTATTCTGTAGCATTTAATTATGTTATTGATGGGTTATCTCCTTCTATCTTTGGGGTTGGGGGTAGTAGGGAGATGGAGGGATGGGTATTGGGGTGAACAGAAGGGAATGGGGGAGGGGGATTTGCTATATACCATATTGTTTTTTGTATACGAATTATTACATTTGAATGTAATGTGGCTTAAAATTTTAAATAAAATATTTAAAAATGTTAAAATCAGAGAAAATTAATGATGCAGGAAGAAGTCATTCAGCCCTTTGTGATCATGCCATCAAAAACCTACCCACCTCCCGACATTGGGCCTGTTACTCTCTGAGAAACACTGTGGTATTTAAATATAAAGTGTTTCTGCCTCTTCCAGGTTCTCATGTAGAGAGTTCCATCCACCTACTACATTTGAATGGAGACCTTTCTCCTCTCCCCTCCATCCCTGCCCAGATCAGTTCAACTCTATGCCCCTTAGTTTCTGACCCCTGTGCTCCAGAAAATCTGTCTTTTCAACTTTCCCCTTCATAACTTTATGTGGCTCATTTCAATCTTTCATTTCTGTTTGAAAGAGAACAATGCCAATAATCCAACCTCTGTCACTTAACCCATGTTGTACACAATTCCAGTAGAGCCTTCCTCCTTAGAATTTTATGCCTTGGCAAATAGAAGGACCCTGAATGCCCTTTCTGAAGTACCTGTAGGACTGCAGCAAGTAAGAATTTTGGTGTCAATGCACATGATAATAAACTCATTATCATAATCAAGTTTAAAGGGGATGTGTGGGGGAAGGTTTTTTTTACATAGTGGTGGGTCCCTGGAACAGACTGCCAGTGGCTGTGATAGAAGTGGATGGCATACCAGCATTTAAGAGGCTTCTCGATGGACAAGTGAATATGCAGGGATTGGTGGGCTATGGATCACGTGCAGGCTGAAGAGATTTAATTTCATTGGGAACCATGTTTTGGCACAGACTTCGTGAGATGGAAGGTCTGGTCCTGTGCAGTGCTGAAGTAACATGATTAAAATGCTGGAAATACTCAGGCAGCATCAATGGTCAGAGATAACGTTTCAGGCCTGGGAACTTACACAAGTTGTCAGCATCTCTGTAGCTTCCTAACTTGCTTCATCACACCACCTGGGATAAATATTACTCGGAACAGGTAATTATCCATTCTCAGAGATGATAAACCCCTTCATATTTCCACTTCTATTAATCTGATCCAATCTTGGTGGTTAGGCAAGAGCACTAAGGAACTCACTTGGGTAGAAGGAGTTGAGATGGAGAACAATCAAGACTTAGACTGAGGCTGGGAAGTCAGAATTTTCCATTCCTGTTTCTACGCTCCCAGACCTCATGCTTCCTGCAATGTGAATTCTTCCCTCATCCACCCCTTTTGTCCCAATAAATGAGGAGCACATTTGAGTTTTGCGAATTTACCCAAAAGACTACACTGCCCTTAATTCCACGCATTCAGCCCCCCTATTTCAGCAACAACAGAATTGTCCAGAACACACTCACAATGTGTGTACTCAAATCCTGAGAGCTTAGGTTCAAGTAGAATGTCACTCCCGCAGAGAAAGGCTTTCTCACCAAGCACCTGCGTGGATTATTTGGTAGCACCAATGTTTGCCTTCTCCAGCCATGCTACCAAATAATCCACGCAGGTGCTTGGTGAGAAAGCCTTTCTCTGCGGGAGTGACATTCTACTTGAACCTAAGCTCTCAGGATTTGAGTACATTGGTAATGGACTAAAGTTAACAACTTCTGCCCATTCACTTGAGCACAATCTACCAAGATTTCACTACCCAAAGGCTTTGTACCTGAAGTTGACTTAATGTGTCACTCGAGCCAATCGTTGAGCTGGATCTTTGATCCTGACTTGCTACTCGAAGTGTATCAGATTTTGCAGCTTGTGATAAAGTCTGGAAGAGCAAACAGTCACATTAGTCTGAAGTGCTCGGAGAAACACTGCTTCAAATACCTGTTGAACATCTACAGTTGAGTTTCGATTTTGCCCTTTGGCAAAGTGGACATCAAAGAAATGTTACTGTAAAGTTTGAGTAATTTCTTGGCTTGGATTTACCATCTCCCAACATGAGTTGCTCTCTGCCGCCATTACTGAGCAGCTGATGACACTGAGGAGTTCTTAGAACAAATGAGAATGACAAAAGAAGATGGTAGATGTTGGAATCTGGAGCAACAAGCCATCTCCTAGATGGATTCAGGGGGTCGAACATCATCCCACTCCACCATGTATGACATGTCTTTCTCTATGTGACCCCTTTCTTTCCTCTTACCCCCCATCCCCCTTTCAAGTTTGACTGTAAATGTATGACCAAAAAAATGTGCTGTATCCAGATCATGGTGCAGTCACATACACACATAATACACAGCTCATAAAAATTACATACAGTAAAATCCCAGTTATCCACAACTCAAGCAACGAGTGCCCTCAAGCAACCGGCAAAAAAATCCAGGATAATAAATAGGTAAAAGATACAAAAGTTTAAAATGGGCACCCTTAGTGGTCAGTTTGCCAATCATGCAACACACAATCTCAAGCAACTGGTAAATACACTTAACTGGCATTTACCAATCCCTGCAGGTGCTGGATATCGGAGGTTTTACTGTATATAATCATATAACAATTACAGCACAGAAACAGGCCAGTTTGGCCCTTCTAGTCCATGCTGAACACCTTCTCCCACTTCGTCCCATTGACCTGTACCCAGCCCATAACCCTCCACACCTCTCTTGTCCATATACCTATCCAATTTTTCCTTAAATATTAAAATTGAACCTACATCTAC
The DNA here is from genome assembly GCF_036971445.1 of Narcine bancroftii. NCBI lineage: Eukaryota > Metazoa > Chordata > Chondrichthyes > Torpediniformes > Narcinidae > Narcine > Narcine bancroftii. Next base: position 225,020,362 of record NC_091472.1, read on the forward strand.
TACTTCAGCCAGAAGCTCATTTCACACTCCCACCACCCTCTGAGTGAAAAAAAAATTCTCCCTCATGTTTCCCCTATACTTTTCCCCCTTCAATCTCAATCCATATCCTCTTGTTTGAGTCTCCGCCACTCTCAATGGAAAAAGCCTGTCTCCCTCATAATTTTACTCTATCAAATCACCCTTCCATGCTCCAGGGAATAAAATCCCAGCCTGCTCAACCTTTCCCTGAAACTCAGGCAACACTCTTGAAATTTTCTCTACACTGTTTATATCCTTCCTATAATTTGGCAACCAAAACTGCACACAATATTTCAAATTTGGCCTCACCAATGCCTTATGCAACTTCAACATGACATCCCAACTCTTGTATTCAATACTCTAATTTATGGAGGCCAACATACCAAAAAGCTTTCTTCACCACCCTATCCACATTTGTCTCCACTTTCAGGGAATTATATATCAGAATTCCTAAATCCCTTTGTTCTACTGCACCCCTCAATTGTCTACCATTTAACATGTATGATCTTTGCTGATTAGTCCTACCAAAATGTAGCACTTCCCATTATCAGTATTAAAATCCATCTGCCATCTTTCAGCTCACTCTTTTAACTGACCTGTATTCCACTGCCAGCTTTGATAAACTTCTTCACTGTCCACAACACCACCAATCTGAGTATTATCTGTAGAATTACTAATCCAATTTTCCACCCTATCATGCAAACTATTAATATATATGACAAACAACAATGGACTCCACTTGTCACTGGCCTCCAAGTTGACAAACAATTTTCCACCACTCCTCTCCGGCATCTCCCGTCCAACCATTGTTGAATCCATTTCACTACTTCAACATTAATATGTAATGCTGGAACCTTCCAAATTAATCTCTTATGTGGAACCTTGTCAGAGGCCTTACTAAAGTCCATATAGACTGTGTCCACAGCCTTCCCCTTGTCAACCTTCTTAGTTACCTCCTTGAAAAATTCTGTAAGATATATTAAACATGATCTATCACGTACAAAACCGTGTTGACTACTCTGAATCAACTATCTTTCCAAATAATTGAATATACAATCTCTAAGAACACTTCCTATTAATTTAATCACTAACAATGTCAGACTCACAGACATATAATTACCAGGTTTACTTTTGGAGCCTTTTTTAAACAGCAGAAACAACAAGAGCTACCCTCCAATCTTCTGGTACGTACCCCGTTACATTTTAAATATTTCTGTCAGAGCCCCCACTATTTGTATACTAACCTCCCTCAGGATCCAACAGAATATCTTGTCAGGACCCAGAGATTTATCCACCTTTATTCCCTTTAAAATAGCCAATACTACCTCCTCAGTAATCTGTATATTATCCATGACCTTACTTCAAGATTTCCTTACTTCACCTGGCTCAATATTACTTTTCCTTAGTGAGTACTGAAGAAATATTTTTTTACATTTTCCCCATCTCTTCTGACTTCTCACATAGCCTACCCCTCTGATTCTCAAGGGGCCCAATTTTATCCCTCACTTGTGGCGGCGCACATCCTCATGGCAAACTGGCCCCATTTGTATCGCCAAATGGGGAAATGGCGTCATCAGAGGTTTCTCTCTGACTCCAGCATCCCTTCCAGCCCGCACCCTGGTCAGTGATTATGATGTCACAATGCACCAGGTGACTGAGCTCATGCTGCCCTTAAAGGGGCGTGCTGAATCTGAATAAAACCAGTTGTTAATATCCCTCAATGTGGTGGCTGTATTTCTTCCACTGCTCACACTGCCACAGTGGTGACCCTGACGAGCCCAGATGTTTTTTTGGACTCAAAACATCATGGATTCAGCAGAGGTTAATGCTGTCTCCATCAAGCTTCCCCACTTTTAGACCCACCAACCGAGAACATGGTTTGGGCAGGCCGAAGCACAATTTCAACTCCGCAGCACCTCCTCAGATGCCACGATGTTCTATCATGTCTTGAGCACTCTGGACCAAGATACGGCAGTGAGGATGGACAAAATCATCCACCACTCCCCGGCTACGGGCAAGTACCCTGCCCTCAAAGACCTGCTGCCTGGAACTTTCGGGCTAACTCCCCAGCAACGAGCTTCCAGGCTCCTTCACCTAGATGGGCTTGGGGACCGTAGTCCGTCGGCACAGATAGATGAAATCTTGGCCCTGGTGGAAGACCACAAGCCTTGTTTTCTCTTCTACCAGATATTCCTGGAACAGATGCTGGAGGACATCCAGCTGCTCCTCACAGATGAAGACTTCTTGAACCCAAAGAGAGCAGCAGTCCGTGCGGATGCTCTCTGGTGCACGAAGAGGGAGAACGAGACAACCCTCAACCAGGTGGCACAACCAGGAGCCAGCGAACTGCAAGCTGCTCCCAAGACCAAGCCAGAGGAGGGCCAGTCGACCTGGTGTTTCTACCACCAGCTCTGGGGAGCGCATGCCCATAAGTGCTGCCAGCCCTGCGGTTTTCAGGGAAATGACCAGACCAGCTGCCATTGATGGCTGCGACGGCTGGCCACACAAACAGCCTCCTTCATGTGATAGACAGATCCACTGGCCGCCGATTCCTGGTGGACACAGGGGCTGAGCTCAGTGTCCGTCCCCCCCACAGCATTAGAGACTCGCACCCGATCTTGAGGTCCAACTCTGCGGGCGGCCAACGGCTCCACCATCAGGACCTATGATACCCGCAGGGCACAGATCCAGATCAGGAAGAAGTTCCACTGGAGGTTCATCCTAGCCTCCGTGGGCACCGCACTGTTAGGCGTCGACTTCCACAGAGCTCACGGCCTACTGGTTGACATGAAGGGCAAAATGCTGGTCAACGCCCGATCGTTCCACTCCACCCGACTGGTCACATCAAAAGCCCGCAGGCCCAAAATAGCCACCGTAGCCGCTGCCAGGGACGAGTTCAATAAGATCCTCCACGAATTCCCCACCATCTTAGAATCACAGTTCAACACTGCCCTGCCCCAGCATAGGGTCTTCCACCACATCACCACACAGGGCCCCCCGCTGCATACTAGACATAGACAGCTGCCACCTGAGAAGTTCCAGCAGGCAAAGCAGGAGTTCTCCAGGCTCCAGAATTGTCCAGCGCTCGGACAGCGCTTGGGCATCGCCGCTCCATATGTTCCCAAAATCGTCTGGCGGATGGAGACTGTGGGGGGACTCCCGTCAGTTGAACGATGCAACCACCCCTGACAGGTACCCGGTGCCCCACATACAGGACTTCTCCGCCAACATCCACGGAGCACGGGTCTTCTCCAAAGTGTACCTCATGCAGGGATACCATCAGATCCAGGTGCATCCAGACGACGTGGGTAAGACAGCCATTTCGGCTTCTTTGAGTTCTTGCGTATGCCATTCGGTCTAAAGAACGCGGCCCAAACATTCCAGCGCCTCATGGATGCGGTTAGAAAAGACCTGGACTTTGTGTTCATTTACCTGGACAATATTCTCATGGCCAGTCACAACTGTGATGACCACAAAGCCCACCTCCGCACATTCTTTGCCCGTGGCTAAATGCCAGTTCGGCATGGAGTCCCTTCAGTTCCTGGGACACACCATTTTGGCAGCTGGGGCCATGCCGGCACCGGAGAAGGTAGCAGCTGTTCAACGATTTCCCCAAACCCTCCACCCTGAAAGGTCTCCAAGAGTTTGTGGGGATGGTGAATTTCTACCATCGTTTCATTCCCAGAGTCGCGTGCACCATGCACCCATTGTTCGCGCTCATGGCCACCAAAGAAAACACTTTATCGTGGTCAGAGGAGGAGAACAGGGTGTGGTCAGAGGAGAACAGGGGTTTCATTGTGACAAAGGAGGTTCTAGTCAGCCCCACGCCACTGGTGCACCCACGGCCGGAGGCACACTTGGCGCTCTCCGTATATGCCTCATCTATGGCAGTGGGGGTGGTGGGTTTCTGGAACAGCGACTTGATGGACAATGGCCTTTTACAGCAAGCAGCTGCGCCTGCCGGAGCTCAAATTCAGTGCCTTCGACTGGGAGCTCCTGGCGCTATATTTGGCCATCCGCCATTTCCGCTACTTCCTCGAGGGCAGGCCATTCACAGCTTTCATGGGTTACAAGTCCCTCACTCAAGCACTGGCAATGGTCAAAGATCCATGGTCCGCCAGACAGCAGAGCCACCTCTTATACGTGTCTGAGTTCACGACGATATCCAACACAGGGCCGCCAAGGACAATGTAGTGGTGGATGCGCTCTTCCGTCCAGCCATCAACACTCTCGCGCCCAGTCTGGATTACGAGCAACTGGCTCGGGCACAGAGAAACAATGCAGAGATGCAGGCCTTGTGACCGCCATCTTGGGCCTCAAATTCAAAGATGTCTGGGTGCCCACCCCGGACACAATGCTCTGCAACGTCTCAACAGGCATGCCGTGCCAGATGGTCCCGCCGCACTGGAGGGTGAAGGTCTTCAATCTGATCAACAACATCGCTCACCCAGTGGTAAAGACAACTGTGTGGATGGTCGCGGAGTGGTTTGTGTGGCAGGAGCTGAAGAAGGAGGTGGTGGAACTGGCCAGGAACTGTACCAGGTGCCTGAAGTGACACACACGAGTCCCCATCCAGAACTTTGACCCGATGGTTCACAGATTCCAACACATTCACATTGATGTCGTCGGGCTCCTGCCGGTGTCCAAAGAGGCTCGTTACCTCCTCACGGTGGTGGATTGGGCCACAAGGTGACGGGAGGCCGTCCCGATTAAGGAAATCTCCACGGAGACTTGCGCCAGGACACTGGTCAGCCAATGGCTTGCCCATTTCGGAGTCCCGGCGCACATCACTAGCGACAGCGGGGCGCTGTTCATGTCTGCCCTGTGGATTCAGGTGGCAAAGCTCCTGGGGGTCAAGCTTCACCACACCACAGCATACCACCCACAGTCCAACGGGTTAGTGGAGAGGTTCGATGGGCAACTGAAGGCATCGCTTATGGACCAGACTAGGCAGACGAACTACCCAAGGAGGATCTGCAGGCTTCAGCAGTGGAGATGGTCTATGGTGCTCCGCTTTCCCTGCCGGGTGAGTTTTTCGGCCCAGACCCTGACACCAAGTCCACCGCAAAAAACTGCTGGCGGACCTACACAGGCGACTGGCCTCTCTAGCTCTGGCATGCCATGGAACCAAGATGTTTCATCTCCCCAAAGAGCTCAACTCGTCCCAGTTTGTTTTCTTGTGGAGGGGACCACAAGGTGCACTGTGACAGCGATCATACGAGAGGCCGTACAAAGTCTTGTACCGGCCCGGTGGAACCTTCACCCTGGACGTTGAGGGGGGGGGAGAGAGGAACTTATTACGGTGGTCCAGATGGCCGTGCCCAAGCGCCGGGGCAGGCCACCAAAGTGACAGGACGCGTAGCCAGTTCTGTAGGGGGTTGTGTGGTGGCGCACATCCTCATGGTGAACCGGCCCCACTTGTATCGCCACGTGGCGGGGCACCCATGGGGAAATGGCATCATCAGTGGTTTCTCTCTGACTCCAGCATCCCTTCCAGCATGCACCCTGGGCAGTGATTATGATGTCACAATGCACCAGGTGACTGAGCTCATGCTGTCCTTATAGGGGCGTGCTGAATCTGAATCAAAACAGTCGTTAACGACCCTCAACGTGGTGGCTGTGTTTCTTCCACTGCTCACACTGCCACACACTATGCTTTTACTTTTAATGTACCTCATATCTCCTTTTAGCCTTTCTAATTTCTTCATTAAGATTTTTTTTTACACTCTTTATATTCCTCAAACACCTCATTTATTCCCCGCTGTCTTTTCCAGTTGTCCACATCCCTCTTCCTCTGAACCAAATTCCCAATATCCCTGAAAACCAAGGCTCCCTATATTTTCTAACCTTTCCTTTAATCCTCACAGAGACCAAATGACTCTACTCTCAAAATTTCCCCTTTGAATATCCTCCATTTATCTGTTGCATCCTTTCCTGAAAAAAAATATCCCAATCCACACCCTCTAAATCATTTTGCATCTCCTTGAAATTTGCCTTATTCCAATCAAGAATCTCAACCTTTGGCCCAACCCTATCCTTCTCCATAATTAACCTAAAACTAATACTATTATGATCACTAGACCCAAAGTGTTCCCCAACACAAACCTGTCATCTGTCCTAGTAGGAGATCCAATACTGCACCCTCTCTAGTCGGTTCTTCTATGTATTGTTTTGAAAACTTTCCTGTACACATCTGACAGACTCTAACCCATCCATCCCTTTTACACCATGGGTGGCCCAGTCAAGGTGTGGAAAGTTAAATTCTCCAACATTCACCACTTTATGTTTACTACAAATGTATGCTATCTACAAATTTGCTCCAATTCCCTCTTTCCATTAGGGGGTCTATAATACACTCCCATTAGTACTTTCATGCCTTTCCCATTCCTCACTTTCACCCAAATAGCCTCACTAGAGGAGTCCTCCAATCTATCCTGCAATAGCACCGCTGTAATGTTTTCTCCAACAAGCAATGTGACTCCTCCACCCTGTTCTATCACACCTAAAACAATGGAATCCTGGAAATATTTAGCTGCCAATCATGTCCCTCCTGCAACCAAGTTTCACTGATGGCTACAATATCATATTTCCATGTGTCAATCTATGCTCTAAGCTCATCCACCTTTCTACAATGCTCCTTGTACTGAAATATATACACTAAAGAGAATGTCCCCCACATACACTCCTTTACCATCTACTTTTACAACCCCCCTCCCCTCCTTCATTCTGGTTCCTTTCTCCCTTAAGATCTAGGTGTATTTCTACTCTAATCTCCATACTCTCATTCTGATTCCCACCCCCTTGCCAAACGAGTTTAAACCCTCCCAACAGCTCTAGCAACCCTACCCACCAGGATATTGGTCTCCCTCCAGTTCAAGTGCAGCCCATCCCTTTTGTACAGGTCAGACCTTTCCCAGAAGAGATCCCAATGATCCACAAATGTGAACCCCTGCCCCCTGCACCAACTCTTTAGCCACACATTAATCTGCCACATCTTCCTATTCCTACCCTCTCCAGCGTGTGGCACAGGCAGCAATCCTAAGATCCTGCTTTTTAACTTATTTCCAAATTCCATATATTCTTTCTTCAGGACCTCATCCCCACATCCATCTAGGCCACTGGTCCCTTTGTAAACCACGACATCTGGCTGATCACCCTCCCCCTCCAGAATGCTGTGGACTTGACCCTGGCACCTGGGAGGCAACATATCAACTGGGAGCCCCGATCTCATCCAGCAAATCTCCTATCTGCTCCCCTAACCAGCAAGTCCCCATTTACAAGAGCTCTCCTCTTTTCCCCCCTTCCCTTCTGAGTCGAGGGCTGGCCCCCGTGCTAGAGACCTGTCCCTGGTAGGTCATTTCCCCCTCCCCCCATCAACAATATATAAAACAGTATACTTATTATTGAGGTAAACAGCTGCAGGAGTACTCTGCCCAGTCTGATATGATATAATAAACATACATAAATATCTTGGAATAATTTATATAATCTGCCGACCAATTGGCTCGATCCATCTTTGTTGGTTCACCAGTCCCCACCTGGCCCCATTCCAACCCTTTCCATCCTGTCTGCATTGTACTGGCAATCTGCCTTCTGCACTCTCAGTCTTGATGAAGGGTTCTGGCCCGAAGCATTGATCATCCTTTTTCTCCCACTGATGCTGCCTGACCCACTGAATTCCTCCAGTAGACTGTACTGCTTCAGGATGAAAAATGCACAGATTGTGGGATAATCTCACATGAGCATGCACAAGTCATTAAATAAGATGGAATGTCCTCAGCAAATACTTTATAAATCATCTTAAATAGCACAGAATTTCAAAATAGTTGTACGCTACTACAGCACCAGGGACCTGAGTTCAAATCTCAGCTGTCTGTAAGGAGTTTGTACACTATCCATGTGTCTATGTGGGTTTTCACTGGGGTCTCTGGTTTCTTCCCACCCTTCAAAACATATGGGGGTTGTAGGTTTGTTGGCGCATTTGAGGGACAGTGGCTCATGGGCCAGAAGAGCCTGTTACTGTGTTGTCCAACTAAATTTTTTAGAAAATTTGTTATTACTTAAGCAGTTTTTTAAGATTTGAGAGGTTTGGCAACAATCATAAAATACCATTAAAACTCACTCAGATCTCAGCTAACAATCCATTAGATAGAAAAGGGCTGATAGATAAGCAAATGAAATGCAAAAGTCTGCAGACGCTGTGACTGTGGTAAAAATGCAGAAATGCTGAAGGAACTCAGCTGGACTCGCAGCATCCACAGGAGGTAAAGATGTTCACCGATGTTTCAGGCCTGAGCCCTTAAGGTCTGAGTGAAAAGCCAGGCAGGTGCCTGAATTAAAAGGCTAGGGAGAAGTCAGGAGTGAGGGGAACAGACCAACAGACAGAAGATAATCATTGGACATGGTTAGGAGGACAGAAGAGGAAAGGTGAGAATTGATCAGGGAGGGTATGGCTCTGTGAATGCAGACCTGGAGGAAAGGAGAGAGGAAAAAGGAAAGAGGAGACAGAGGGATGGGGGGGGCGGGCCGAATGGAAACTGGAGAAGTTGATGTTGATGCCACCCAGTTGAAGGGTGCCCAGGCAGAATATGAGGTGCTGTTACTCCAATTTGTGTGTGGTCTCAGTCTGGCACTTTGGCAAGGGAATGGGGAGGGGGGGGGGATTGAAATGGGCGTCCACTGGGAAATCCCCAAAGCAAATGGCCAGTAGTTGAAGCTGATAATGATTTAAAGCCAGGGGTAGCTTTTGTAGCAAATGGCTTGGGGAGAAGATCTCAATCTGTGCATTCATTTATCTCTTGGTGCAGTTTACCTCGTTGCTCAGTATTGTGCTGTTCTCTGCACGTACACTCCTGCTCTTATCAAATGAGAATATGCAAGTGCAAGATTGCATGAGCTCTCAGTATTAACAGTAGGAGCACTTCAGTGTACACTTTGCTGATTTGGATGTAGACTTACAACTGGGAACAAGGAGTCTTTCAAGGGAAATTTGAACTGTGTTCCTGACTTCGTGACCACCGAGTTCATACTAGTCTGGAAAAGAATGAGACAAAATGTCAAGTGCACGGATTGGTCATTGTTAGGGATGATCATCAGAGGATAAGGGGTGACCTGATGAAGCTGTACAAGATGATGAGAGGTATTGAGCATGTGGATGGGCAGAGGCTTCCTGAAATGGCTAACATGAGGGGGCATAGTTTTAAGGTGCTTGGGAGTAAGTATAGGGAAATGGTGTTTTTTCACACAGAGAGTGGTGAGTGCATGGAATTTGCTGGAAACAATGGTGGAGGTTGGGTACAATAGGATATTTTAATAGACAGATAGGTACATGGAACTGAGAAAAATGGAAGGCTATGCAGGAGTGCATTTCTAGGCATTTGTTAGAGTCGGTTATCAGGTTTGCACAACACTGTGGGCCAAAGAGTCTGTTCTGAGCTGTAGACTTTTATGTTCTATGGATAGCATTACAGTGGTGGAGCGGGAGAGGATGTCCTGGACTGAAGGCAGAGAAACAATTAGTGTGATTTCATGAATTTTCTATCAGCTGCAAACTAGTTTGTGGGAAAGTTATAGGAATGTGACAAAGTGTTGGTTCTCAAGTAGACTGGAGAAGAAAAATAAGGTGCATTGAAGAGGAAGAGGAAGTAATAGTTATCAACAACCAAAAAACTGATCAACTCATTGAGGCTGAAGTACTAAATGATTACTTTGCATTAGCCTTTTGTTGGGAGTCCTGGTGGAGGCAGCGATAGCTCAAATGCTGGACTAAGAAATGATAAAGCACAAGAAAGGCCAACTCCATAAAATAGGGAAGCCTTCCATTCAAGATGGGAATTGTGGTATAATTGTCTGGTCAGGCAATTGGCCGGTTGTACCTGTGGGACTCACAGGCTCCTGTATAAAGGTGAATATTCTGCAGGACAACAGAAGTTTGGAAGTACTTGCATTCTTATAGGAATAAAAACCTATTGGTTTCTCTACAATAGTCTTTCGAGTAATTGATGGTGCATCAGGGATATTCTCAGGTTTTCTGCAGAAACCTCATGAATATTGACCTTGATGAAGGTATGTAGAATTATGAGAGCTATCCATACCTAGAGTCTGTTTCCCATGGTATGGGTGCCAAAAACTAGAAGACATAGGTTTGTGAGAAAGATGTGGTTTGAAGATTTGAAGGGTAAATGATTCACACAATGAACAGTTGGTATCTGGGGTGAGCTGCCAGGTATGGTGGTGGAGGCAGGAACAATATTTCAGGGCCACCACGAGCAGGGATACGGCATTAATGCAGTAAGTGGGATGAATTCAGATAGGCATTATGTGGGAACAGGGAGATCTTGGGGCCCAGATTCATAGATCCCTGAAGGTTGCCATGCAACCATGAGGTAATGTTGCATATCATTAAAACTCCGGTTAGACCACTCTTGAAGTATTGCTTTCAGTTCTGGTCGACCCATTACTGGAAGGATGCCGATGCTTTGGAGAGGGTGCAGCAGGGATTTGCCAGGATGCTGCCTGAATTGAAGAACATGTCATATGAAACAAGGCTGGCAGAGCTAGTGATTTTCTCTTTGGAGTGAAGAAGAATGAGAGGTAGATAATATTATGAGGCGCCTAAATAAGGTGGACAGCCAGCATTTTTTCCTGGGACAACGATAGCAAATACCAAAGGATATCTGTTTAAAGTGAGTGGAGGAAAGTTTAGGGGAGATGTTTTTACTCAAAGGGTGGTGGGTGCCTAGAATGCTTTGCCAGGGTGGTGGTGGAGGCTGGTACAATAGGGGCATTCAAAAGACTCAAATAAGCACACAGATATAAGAAATATTGAGGGTTATGGGTGTGAGGTAGGGAAGGATGAGATTGTTGTGGAGTAGATTTACATAGGTCGGCACAACATTGTGGGCTGAAGGGCCTGTACTGTGATGTTCTAATGAACATAGTGGGTCTAAAGGCCTGTTTCCATGCAGTACAATTCTATGACATTCCAAATATTGAAGGGGACGTGACACCCTCATCCAAAAAGAGGTGCCAAGATCAATCCACTGACATTAGTGGTGACGAATTTTAGAAATGATATTCGGGGACAGAGCGAGTGGTCATTTAAACAAATGTGAATTGATTAGGGCCAGGCAGCATGGATTTGTTTAATCAGAATGAATGGAGTATGAATAGAAATCATAAAGATGGTCCATGAGGAAAATGTAGTGAGGTGTGTATACATTTCGCAAAGGCTTCTCATCAAAATTGAAGAGGCCACCCGTGTACTGTATCCGCAAGTTCTTCAAAGATACAGGCCTGCAGCTTCTGTTCAATACCTGAAGTTCTTCCTGAGATTCTTCAGAAGCTTGTTCTGCGAGAAAGAAGCAGAGGTAACGGGAATAAATGCATCTGTCTCGAGCACCGACTAATACAAAACTAAAGAGAGATTGTTGGATGAGGGGACATGTCAAGACAATTGCTCTGTCATTGGGAGATTCAGACAGTTGCCTCCACTCTCCATTTACAGTATCAGTCCAAGGCATTTATCTTCCAATTTAAAAACAGCTGCTGCTCTCTGCATTTCAGATATTATTATTGTGTCAAATTGTCTGGGAAATATCCAGCACACAAAGGATAGATGAAATTTGGAATCCAGACTGAATGCCATAGAGGTTGTTATTGGAGAATGTACTGGCACAAGAGAGCACTGTTGGTACACCCTCCGATGACCTTGTTAAAATTGGCTGATTGAGCAGAAAATGGGGTTGTCCTGCTTTCAGTGAACAGAAATTGTGTAATTACACCAGTGGTGTAATTTTCCTGAAAAGCACAGCCATTCTGGAGCTCTGGAAACTGGATTCTGTGTTGGAGGGATTCTTGGTGGAATGCCATGGTGTGGGACATAGGGACACAGTGCTGTCCTTGGAAAAGTACCCTCAGAGCAGATCTGAAAACATGTGCTCTTTATGTTTAGTTTTATGCTTGGCCTAGTTATCAGCTGCTAAATTCTTTAACTCATCAGTGTTTCGGTAGTGGCTGTTCATACTATACCAGATTCCATTCCAGTACTGAATGCTCCACGGATGAAAGTCATTGCAGAATGATCCATAGCCAGGCTGCGAAATCGTTTCTCTTTTGGATGCACCCAAGCTGTCACCTGTAAAATTAAGTAGAGCATTAACAGTTTACGTGAAAAAAAATTGCTTCAGACCTCAACTGAGAAAGAAAGTCTGTAACTCATTATTTCCTGTGACATGCCTTTATCCCGTTATATTTCAGGTGACCATGCAATGTTCCAGCCTTCATTTCTCTTCCATGCTCATATTCAACCAGATTTCTGGACACCTAATACCACTGAAGGCACTTCTCTTAATCTGACTCCTCATTAGTCAGGAAGACACAGCAGCACCTGAACTTCCTCAGGAGGTTAAGGAGGGCAAGGCTAAAGCTCCCATCTTGACAACATTTAACAGGAGCACAACTGAGAGGGTCCTGCTGGCTGCATCATTGTGTGGGAAGGCAGCTGCAAAGCATTGAACCAGAAGTCAATACAGTGGATCATTAAAATGGCCGAGATTATCACTGGGGTCTCCCTTTCCTCTATTGATGACATCTACCCAGAATATTGTTTAAAAAGGGCTCAAATTATTGAGGACCCTTTCCATGTAGCACACAGTATATTTGACCCACTGACAACAAGAAGGAGGTGCAGAAGCATCAAAATCAGGACTGACATGCTGGAAAATAGCTACTTAATGCAGGGAATTCATTCCCTTAAAATAAATAAATAGAAAAAATAGACAAATAGATAAATTAGATACATGAGAGATATATAGCATATTTGATTTTTTATGTATGTGTATGAACTGTGGTGTGTAGAAACTTTAGTCAGGTTGTATATGTACAGTCAGATGACAATAAACAAACTTCTCTTGAGAATGACATTGCAAGAGAGCACCTCTTAAAATCCTTTAATGGACAAACAAATGGCTTTTTTGTGTATGTTCAAGTAGATGGCAATAAATGGAATGTTGAATCTCTGCAACGACCATCTCACTAACGGACCAGTACTTTGATCTTGGAACTGCAACCAGCCAGGTGTGTTACAGGATTCGAATGCATAATGTATTCAGCTTTATAGGCAGCTATTAAACCAGACTTATTTCTTTGGCTTGGCTTCCCGGACGAAGATTTACGGAGAGGTAATGTCCACGTCAGCTGCAGGCTCGTTTGTGGCTGACAAGTCCGATGCGGGACAGGCAGACACGGTTGCAGCGGTTGCAAGGGAAAATTGGTTGGTTGGGGTTGGGTGTTGGGTTTTTCCTCCTTTGTCTTTTGTCAGTGAGGTGGGCTCTGCGGTCTTCTTCAAAGGAGGTTGCTGCCTGCCGAACTGTGAGGCGCCAAGATGCACGGTTTGAGGCGATATCAGCTCACTAGCGGTGGTCAATGTGGCAGGCACCAAGAGATTTCTTTAGGCAGTCCTTGTACCTCTTCTTTGGTGCACCTCTGATTCGGTGGCCAGTGGAGAGCTCGCCATATAACACGATCTTGGGAAGGCGATGGTCCTCCATTCTGGAGACGTGACCTACCCAGCGCAGTTGGATCTTCAGCAATGTGGATTCGATGCTGTCGGCCTCTGCCATCTCGAGTACTTCGATGTTGGTGATGAAGTCATTCCAATGAATGTTGAGGATGGAGCGGAGACAACGCTGGTGGAAGCGTTCTAGGAGCCGTAGGTGATGCTGGACAAGGTAAATGCTAATCACATTCTCATTTACACACACAGTGAATTGTTCTTTCTCACACTTGCTTCATCCCAATGAGGGGCTAATATACAGTGGCAAAATAACCTGCCAGCATGTGACTGGGACGTGGGATGGCACCCAAGTGCATGGGGAGGATGTGCAAACTCTGCGCCAAGCCCGGCATCCTACCTCGGGTCCTCGGACATGCTGGTGGGAGTTCCTTTTACTATTTAGCCCTTTGAAAACTAATTGGGCCCTGGAAGAGCATCTGGTCGGGAATGCATTGTGGCCAAAAGACAGCAGATTACAATTTGTAAATCTCTCTTCCAATCCCACACCTTCTGGGACTAGGGTCACCCTGCCAGCACCCAAGTGTTCCTACATAAAGTTGTCGACCTACATTTAGGAGGGAAACTAAAATGCCAGCATCATGACATCGGAGACATTGGTAACAACTTCTATCCTCAGCCAGGTCAATCTATTCCTCAGATTCTTGGAGTGGATTGCTTTAGCAACACAGAACAGTACAGGCTCTTCAGCCCACAATTTTGTTCTGAAATATGGAAACCTACTTCACAACAATTTAATCCTTCCCTATCCCATAACCCTCTATTTTTCTTCCAGCCCCCTCTAAGAGACTTATGGTGATGGAGGCTGGTCCCTATTGAACCAGCCTCCACCACCATCCTCAGCAATGCATTCCAGGCACCCACTAAGTTAAAACCTACTTCTGACAGCTCCTCTAAACTTCCCTTCACTCACCTTAAACCGATACAGGTGACTAAGTTACAACCCTTGTTACATTTATAAGATCCTTACTGTTGGAATGTGACATTTTCTTTTTAAAAGATGCAGAGTAGTGGTGAAATAGGAATTCAAACCTCTAGCAATGGAGTGGGCAGGTTTGTGGGCCAGCAGCTAACTTATCATTGGGCAGAAAGGGGAAACACACCAAGGATAAGAGCCCAGCACACTTTTGCTCAAGATCTCTGAACCATCCCTCACAAACCAAGTCAAATTTATTGTCATCTGATTGTCTTTTCTTCTTTGGCTTGGCTTCGCGGACGAAGATTTATGGAGGGGGTAAAAGTCCACGTCAGCTGCAGGCTCGTTTGTGGCTGACAAGTCTGATGCGGGACAGGCAGACACGGTTGCAGCGGCTGCAGGGGAAAATTGGTTGGTTGGGGTTGGGTGTTGGGTTTTTCCTCCTTTGCCTTTTGTCAGTGAGGTGGGCTCTGCGGTCTTCTTCAAAGGAGGTTGCTGCCCGCCAAACTGTGAGGCGCCAAGATGCACGGTTTGAGGCGATATCAGGCCACTGGCGGTGGTCAATGTGGCAGGCACCAGGAGATTTCTTTAGGCAGTCCTTGTACCTTTTCTTTGGTGCACCTCTGTCACGGTGGCCAGTGGAGAGCTCGCCATATAACACGATCTTGGGAAGGCGATGGTCCTCCATTCTGGAGACGTGACCCATCCAGCGCAGCTGGATCTTCAGCAGCGTGGACTCGATGCTGTCGACCTCTGCCATCTCGAGTACTTCGACGTTAGGGATGAAAGCGCTCTAATGGATGTTGAGGATGGAGCGGAGACAATGCTGGTGGAAGCGTTCTAGGAGCCGTAAGTGATGCCGGTAGAGGACCCATGATTCGGAGCCGAACAGAAGTGTGGGTATGACAACGGCTCTGTATACGCTTATCTTTGTGAGGTTTT
This sequence comes from Narcine bancroftii, assembly GCF_036971445.1. Lineage (NCBI taxonomy): Eukaryota > Metazoa > Chordata > Chondrichthyes > Torpediniformes > Narcinidae > Narcine > Narcine bancroftii. The sequence continues at coordinate 225,035,811 of NC_091472.1, forward strand.
TCAGTTGGTTGTTTTTCCAGACTCTTTTGTGTAGTCTTCCAAAGGCACTATTTGCCTTGGCGAGTCTGTTGTCTATCTCATTGTCGATCCTTGCATCTGATGAAATGGTGCCGCCGAGATAGGTAAACTGGTTGACCGTTTTGAGTTTTGTGTGCCCGATGGAGATGTGGGGGGGCTGGTAGTCATGGTGGGGAGCTGGCTGATTGAGGACCTCAGTTTTCTTCAGGCTGACTTCCAGGCCAAACATTTTGGCAGTTTCCGCAAAGCAGGACGTCAAGCGCTGAAGAGCTGGCTCTGAATGGGCAACTAAAGCGGCATCGTCTGCAAAGAGTAGTTCACGGACAAGTTTCTCTTGTGTCTTGGTGTGAGCTTGCAGGCGCCTCAGATTGAAGAGACTGCCATCCGTGCGGTACCGGATGTAAACAGCGTCTTCATTGTTGGGGTCTTTCATGGCTTGGTTCAGTATCATGCTGAAGAAGATTGAAAAGAGGGTTGGTGCGAGAACACAGCCTTGCTTCATGCCATTGTTAATGGAGAAGGGTTCAGAGAGCTCATTGCTGTATCTGACCAGACCTTGTTGGTTTTCGTGCAGTTGGATAATCATGTTGAGGGCATGGTCTTTGCCCTCAGACAGCTCCAAGAAAAGTGCAGAGAACTAAACAAAGGACTCTACATCACCTTTGTTGACCTCACCAAAGCCTTCGACACCGTGAGCAGGAAAGGGCTTTGGCAAATACTAGAGCGCATCGGATGTCCCCCAAAGTTCCTCAACATGATTATCCATCTGATTGTACAACCTGATGAAACAGTATTCTCTGGTCCTTGGTGCAAAACACGCAGACACACAAACAGACATAACTCACATAGAGACAATATATATGCAGGACAAGTATTTATCTATACCAGTGGTTTTCAAATTGCCCCCCCTAAACTCACATACCACTTTTAGTATTCCCTATGCCATAGGTCTTTTGTGATTAAAGACTGTACAACAGGCTTTAATCCACAAAGACTTCCACAGAGCCAGGCTGGCTGTGGCTGCAGCAACTCTGAGTGAGGCCTCGGGAGGCAGGCGCAGGTTTATATCCCAGAGGGTGATTGACACCTGACTGGGTGGGGCTTGATCCATTCAGGCCGACTGATTGACAGCCGGCCAGGTGTTGTCCTGTCTCCTTACACTCCTGCAGGTACAGAGATTGCCCCCTGCAGTAGGCCGGTAGTGTACCATACCACCTTAAGCAATCCCTTTCTAATCACAGAGCACCGATGGCATAGAGATTACTTAAAGTGGTATGTGAGCTTAGGAGGTCAGTTTGAAAGCCACTGATCTATACAAATGATTAAATAAATATTGTTTCATGAATATGAGAGTCTTGGATGGTTAGTGTGAGCAGATCTTTTGGTCATTCAGCATTCTCACTGCCTATGGGAAAAAGCTGTTCCTCAGCCTGGTGGGGCAGGCTCTGATGGTCCTGTATGTCTTCCCCAACAGAGCAGCTTAAAGATGCTGCGTGCAGGGTGGAAGGGGTCCTCAAATGATTTTGTGCGCCCTCTTTGGATAACGATCCTGGTAGATCACGGAGATTAGGGTGGGGGGTGGGGAGGCGGGACACTCCATTGTTTCTCTCTGCCACTTTTATTGTCCTGTGGATTGACCTTGATCTATTTCTCTGCAGCAACTGTACCACACAGTGAGCCAGGACGCTCTCAATAGAGCTCCTGTAGAAGGTTGACATAATGGTGGCCAGTAGCCTTGCCTGCTTCAGTCTTCTCAGGAAGTACAGTCACTGCTGCACCTTCTTGACAAGTGGGGAGATGATGAGTGTCCAGGATAGGTCACTTGTGAAGTTGACTCCGAGAAACTTGATGCTCTCCACTCTCTCCTCTATCAGGTGATTAATGTGTAGTGAAGGGTGGTTGTTCCTGGTCCTCCTGAAGCCCTTGATCATCTCCTTCATTTTGTCCATGTTGAGACTCAGGTTGTTACTATTGCACCATTATCATGAGATTTTCCACCTCTTCTCTGTAGTGCCACTTGTTGTTGGGGAGGCCAACACCTGCTGTGTCATCAGAAAACGAGGGTACTGTTGGAGCTGGATCTGGCGACGCAGTCGTGGGTCAGTAGCATGAACAAGAGTGGGCTGAGCACACAGCTCTGAGGTGGGCCAGTGCTCAGCGTGACGGTGCTGGTCAATGTGCTACCAACCCAGACAGACTGTGGTTTTTCCATTAGGTAGTTCAGAATCCAGTAACAGAGAGGGGTATTGAGTCCCAGCGAGGACAGCTTCTCCACCTGCTTCTGAACTGAGCTGAAGTCACCATTAAACAAGGCACAGCAAAGCATTATTCCCTCCAATGATAATAGACAGATAAATAAATATTTATAATTACAGTTAGTGGAAATTAAAATGATATTTCAGTAGTGCAGTCAGACCTTTTAGTAGCCCCAGAACAGTTTATGCTTAAGGTCAGGGTAATGTTGGGAGTTCAAAACCAAAGCAAAACATTAATAATGGTTTGGATTTTAAAAACAAAGTATACATGGAACAGGGTGATAATTTATTGTTAACCATCTTCTGCCTGCAGTTTGATGTGGTTGCAATTGATTTTGCCCCAATGTTTGCCCTGAAAGCAGTTAAAAACAGTCAGTAATCTGCATTGTACGAACAAAAGTTTCTCCCATCTACCAACAGTTGGCGGGTAACGTGATCTGGGTTCCCTCCACCAAGGGAGGGACCTCCTGCGTAAAAGGATTTCTGCTGAAAGGGTGAGAGCTGATGACATCGTCAGCCCGTGACCCAAGAGCATGAATTTTAAAGCACCCATCTATGAAAAAGGAGATTATGATGTGCAGAAGATCTGCTTGGGTTCTAAGACTGCTCGAGCAAATCTCCACTAGCACTCGTACCTACTCCTCTGTCACCATTGTTGTATATGGGGTGCTTTCCCTTGCATGTCACAGTGGAGGGTGGCGCTACTGCTCTACACACCCTGCCTCCTTCACTTTCGGAAGCCGGTTCGGGAACCTCCTCTGCGTAAAGGGATCCACAATCCGCCTTTTCCATCCTCTGCACAAAAGACTTATCCAACCAATCGCCTTTTTTTGGAAACATGAGCAGGGGATAACGCGGCTTTTGTGCATAAAATCCCTGTCTGCTCCAGAGACCTGAATTCATTGATAAATGTCCTCGTGAACAACAAGTTGCACTGAGGCACAGTGATCACCTCATTCTTAGAAAGGTATAAAGGGGCCAGAGAGAGTGGTGATTTGTGGGAATACTTCCAAGAACAAGGAATTTTAGCTGCAAGGTTATACTGGAGAAGTTGAAGTGGTTCCCTTGAAATAAAGCTGGAGGGACTAATAGATCAGGAGGCATCGGTGGAGAGAAATGGACATTCATTCTAGGCTGAGACACTTCTCAAGTCTAAGGTGGGAAGGGGGTGGAGAGTTAGCATAAGCCCCCTGTAGAGCTCGTCGAAAGAACCAAAGACTTATTGATCCAAACCAAGGCTTTTATTAGCAAAAGACAGGAGCTCTTCACAGGTGGCCGACCAGTCCGGAATGATCCGACCTGGCTAGGGACACAACCCTTTAAGGCCTAGACAGTAGGTGTGGCTAAGCTCTCAGCCAATCGCTGTAAGCACAGTCATTACATACTCTAGATACTGTAACTATATACACTGGTGATAGGTCTGTACTATTACACCCCCTGCCCCCTTTTTTCCTAATGTGCCGTCTCGATCGTGTCCCAAAATGTTGACAGACCATTTCTCTCCAACACATGTTGCCTGACCCACTGAGTCCCTCCAGCCTCTTGTTGTTTGCTCAAGATTCCTGCATCTACAATCCTTGCATTTCTCATGATCCCCTAAAATAGAGAGAAAGTTTGGTTTTGGTTGGATAAACAGACAAAAGCTAGTTCCAATTAACAAATGGTTTGAGGAACTGGGGACACAGAATCGAAATGATAAACAGCAGAGATGAGAGGAATGTGAGACAGATGTTCTTGAAGCAGAGTATTTTTTTTACCTGTAGTTCACAAGTTGGAAGGAACCAAGTCAATCAGATAGATACGAGAGAGAGAAAAGATAAGGGTGATGGGATAAAAAAAAATAGCTGCACGGTCTCCTCCAGAGCTGCGAATACTCCAGGATTTCAGGGAAGCTGGGACCTTAGTAACATGCTAAAGTCACAGATGAACTACAGCAGTGCTGAATCATGATATCCAGATGAAACCATGGAGCAAATTGGGGTGGGCGGGGGAGATATTTCAGAACAACCTAGGGAGTAATCCCTCCTTCTTGTGGAAGTCTTGCACCTCTATGTCCAGCCCTTTCTCTTTCATCTCCCTCTCCATCCTGCCTGCTACCAAACGAGCCTAGGATCGTTTCCTGCCATTGGTGCCACCCAAAAGCCCAGGCACCGCTTTGGCTGCGATCCAGGAAAGCACTGCTTCACAGCCTTCCAAGCAGAAGGGCCCCACTCCACTCTCCATGTGTAGTTGACCAAGGCTTGGTGATCTTCATGGGAGTTTGAAACTCCAGCCTCAAGTAGCCCCCTCTCTGCCCCAGGTCTCCAGACTCATGAATGTTCACTGTGGTTCCCATGGTCAATGGAAGTCTGAGCAGACAACAAGCCACTAAACAGTCAACTGCCTCCACTTGATATTTTATGACCAAAAAACTTAATCACCATCTCAATATTGCTTGTAATTTTGTGTTATGACCCATTACATTTCAGATCAGTAATCAACCAGTATTTGATTACATGAGCCACAAAAAAATCATGAATCATGATGTTCATAGAGACAAATGATTGTTTGCCAGCATTTTATTTTCATCATCAAAAAGATGGCTGTGCTAATCTCACCTTAGACTTTCTCCCAGTCCTCAGTATTTTTCTGGGTTTTGATATTTTCCTGAGAATCAGCTGCTCCAAGTAGTCAATGCATTGATCTTGGGCTTTCTTCTCATTGTACTCAGATCTCAGCACCTCCAGCCTGAAATGAAGTCGTCACCTTTATGTATCATTCATACCAGGCTCACGTGATAAAGAAATAGCGTTTCTCCAGGACCATTGAGCATATTTACATGGATATAAGTTGGAATAGAAGTTAAACACATCAAAAGATTTGGACGTTTATAGTAAAAGTCCACGGTGCACTATCCATATATGTTCTGGGAACTCAGGAGCCTGATAGCTTGGGAGAAAAAGCTGTTGCCCAACCTGGATGTAAGGGCCTGAGTGCTACGGTATCTCTGACCAGATGGCAGAAGGGAGAACAGTTTACAAGAGGGGTGTGTGGAGTCCTTCACAATGCCTTTCACCTGCATTGAGTGTTGTAAATGTCCTTAATGGTAGGAAGAGAACCTCCAATTATCTTTTCCATTATCTTCACTAACCTCTGTAGGGTCTTGGGGTCTGAAGAGATACAGTTTCCAAACCAGGCAGTGATGCAGTAGCACAGGATGCTTTCAATACATCCTCTGTAGAATGGAGTGAGGATGGAGAAATGCAAGATTCAACCAGCTCACATCCTGGGATTCACTGAGGAACGGAGGCTCATTTTGATCCTGTTGAGACCCCCATCTTGACAGCACATAAGTGAGAGTGTGCTGCCTAGCTGCATCATTGTGTGGTTTGGTACCGCAAAGCATCGGACCAAAAATCTATACAGCAGATCACTAAGACAGCCGAGAGGATCACTGGGGTCTCCTATTCCACTATAGATGATATTTACTGGAAGCGCTGCCCATATTGGGCTCATGGAAATAGGGAAGACTCTTTCCATCCTGTGTACAATATCTTCAACCCACTACCATCAAGGAGGAGGTACAGGAGTATCAAAATCAGGACTGCTAGGTTGGGAAACAGCTTCTTCCCACAAGCTATGAGATTGATGAACAGTATCCTAAAACGGTGAAAACCATTCCAAATGTTTACATCTCTTTATTTTGCTTATTTATGTGATCTTGGGACTTAAAGATTGTATTGTGTTTATGTGTGTGCACCATGTTTCATTGGGTTGTGCATGTACAACCAGATGAAAAGGTGACAAGGTTGACGTAGCGGTAAGCACAATGTTGTTACAGCACCAGCGATCGGGACCAGGGTTCGAATCCCATGCTGTCTGTAAGGAGTTGGTATGGGTTTTCCCCAGGGCTCCAGTCTCCTCCTAACGTACGTTATTGGGATTGTAGGTTAATTGGGTGTAATTGGGCAGTATGGGCTTAAGGGCTCTATGTCTAAATTTTAAAAATTTAAATTTAAACTTGAACACCTGCAGAAAAGTCACTTTGGACTTTTCAGCACAATGTGAATGTTCAAATTTATTATCATACGACTGTACATGTACACCCAGATGAAAGTTTCTCCGGAACATGGTGCACACACGTACACACAGGTGCTGCCACAGGTGCAAATTAAAGAAAAAAAATCAAGATGCTTTAAAAATCTGTTTGAGAATGTCCTTGCACTTGATAAAGTTCATCAACAGCCCACAATAACTGCAACTGGTAGGACCTTCCAATGATGTATAATTCAAGCTGAGTCTTGAGTCCTGGAATTTTCCCAGGGATTCCATCAATAACATCTGTCCATCTCATTTCTTGCTTCCTTGCTATCCTTCTCACCCACCACATTGCTCACCTGGCCCATTTTATGGAGCAAAGTTCTGTTACAAGCTAATTGTCCTAAAGGTCTAACAAAACTGTGGAAGAAACTCAGCAAGTCACGCAATGCTCTTTATGCAGCAGAAATAAAGATATATTGCCAATGTTTCAGGCCTGAGTTCAAGGTATGTGCAAGAGGCAGGCAGGAGCCGGAGTAAAATGGTAGGGGGTAAGGGGCAGGGGGAGGAGGCAAGAGGTGGATAGGGGTGGGAGGGCACGATAAAAAAACTGGAGGTGAAAGGGGGAGAGGATAGCTCTCTGAATGGGGAGGGATGGGGTTGGAGATCTGGAGGAAAGGAAACAGAGGATGGGGAAGAGATGGAAGCAGTCGAGGAGCCGCATGTAAACCGAAGGTTCATGTTAATGCCATCTGATTGGAGAGTGCCCAGACGGAATATTAGGTGTTGTTCCTCAATTTGTGTCCTCAGTTTGGCAGTGCACGAGGCCAAGGACATTCATGTCAGTGCAGAAAATGAAATGGGTGGTCACTGGGAGATCCCGCCATTGCTGCAGACAGAACGAAGGTGCTCAGCGATGCGATCTCCCAGTCACCGTCCAGTCTCGCCCACAAAGAGGAGGCCTCAACAGGGGAACCAGATGCAGTAGATGACCCCTGCAGATTCACAACTGAAGTGTTGCTTCACTTGGAGGGACTGTTTGGAGTCCCGAATGGTGGAGAAGGAGGTGGTGTGAGTGCAGATGTAGTACCTCCTGTGGTCACAGGGGTAGGAACAAACCCATCCCGTTAGGTTAACTCTGTTTCTCTTTCCACATTTGCTACGTGATCTGCTGAATACTTCCAACACATTTTTACAATCAATATACTGTATTTGCTCCTATTCTTAACCATTTATCTCTATTCCCTTGCTTATGAGACCTTCTCGATTCACTAATTTAAAATCGATTAAATTTTGCGTGAAATTGTATATTTTTCTCTCCCACCTTCTTGTCTTATGTGCCAATTAATTGTAATTTATCCTGTTCCCATTCTTCCTGGTCCAGAGCATTATTCAGAGTGTAACACGAACCTCTGCAGATGCGGTGATTGTTGTAAAAACACACCAAAATTCTGGAGGAACTCAGCCGGCCTTTCAGCGTCCACAGGAGATAAAGATATATATTGCTGACACTTCAGACATGAGGTCATCTTCAAGGAATGAGCAGAGTTCCTTGAAGAAGAGCTCAGGCCTGAAATGCCGTCAATATATATTTTTGTTTCCTTTGGACACTGATAGACCGGCTGAGTTCCTCCAGAGTTTTGGTGTGCTTTTACAGAGAATTATTCATTTTCCTTTCTGTCTGCTTTGCTAGCTCAGTAACTTGGTCTCTGTGAAATAACCACTTGTGCTGCTGCCAGATCTTCGTGAGAAATTCCTTGAAACACCTCAATGCAGCTGAGACAGAGCTCCCTCATGGACATATTATAGGTACTGATGCAGCATTTGGAGTAGTGTTACAACTTGGGGCCATTTGATGTGACTTCTCAAGTTCCATCTAAACCAAGAGGGTGACTTTAAATTCCTGGGCATCACCATCTTGGAAAACCTGTCCTCCAATGGCAGTGCGAGAAAGCACATTAGTGCCTCTACTTCCTTAGGAGTCTGAAGAGGTTTGGTGTGTCATCAGAAACATTTCTACAGATGTGTAGTAGAAAGTCTGCTGACCAACTGTATCACAGCCTGGTATGGGGGAAACCTCCGAATGGAAAGTCTTGCAAAATTTAGTGGACTCAACCCAGTTCATTACAGGCAAATCTCTCCCCACCTTTGAGAATATCTATATGGACAATGTCGTTGGAGAACAGGATCCACACCACCCAGGACATGATTTGTCCTCGCTGCTGCTGTCAGGAAGGAGGTACAGGTGCCACAGGACCCTTGACACCTCTCATCTATCAGACTCTTGAACAATAGACTCATTCAGAGACTCATTTAAGGACTCATTATTTATTACAATATATTTATACATCTGCATTTGCACATTGTTTACAGTTACCAGTATAGAGATTAATAAGCCTAGCCACCGAGAAAAGAATCTCAGGGCTGTACGTACTTGGACAATAAATTTGAACTTGCCTTTTTCTTGTCCTCATGAGCTCCTGTATTCTCTGAGGGACCATTGTGAAATACTCGGATGACTTGACTGCAACGGTTTCCTTGTCCCTCTCCCTCCCAAGGCTTCCGACGGATATTTGGAGCTCCTCAGGCAGGAACGATGGGTACGGCATGGTCTGATAGGTAATCACGTTGCTACAATGAGGGCGAGACAAGACTGGAAGACTCAGCTCAAGGCACACAAACCCAATTTCCAACAGCTGAAGGACAGTCCACCATTTACAACGAGGAGGACAAACAGAGAGAATTTTGTTTTTTTTAGATGAGATGCAGCTGAATAGAGTATGTAATCTTATGAGGGGCTTTAGCTAGGGTGGACAGCCCCAGCACCTTTTCCCCTGGGGTAGCAATAGCACATACCAGAGGGCATCAGTTTCAGGTGAGGGGAAGAAAGTTTAGGGGATATGTCAGAGATAAGTTTTTTTTTACTGAGAGTGGTGGGTACCTGGAATGCATTGCCAGGGGTGGTGGTGGTGGCTGGAACAGTCGGGACATTCAAAACATAGGCATATGGATGCAAGAAAAATGGAGGGTTATGGGTGTGAGATTGTTGTGAAGTAGGTTTACACAGGCCAGCACAACTTCAGGGCTGAAGGGCCTGTACTGTTCTGTAATGTTCTATGTTTTGTTCTGGGACTTCAGTGTCCGTCAACAAGAGTGGCTTGGTAGCACCAACCTGGACTGCGCTGGCCATATCCTGTCATATCTGGTATGTGTCAGGTCATGGGTGAACCATCACGTGGTTAAAGCTTCTTGGTCCAACACAAGCATCTCCCTGACCATCTGGGAAATTGCCCACGCACTTCCTGCTTACATGAAGCAGGACCAGTAGCATTCTGTAAATTACATTCTGGTCTGGAGACTCTCAATGATCATCAAAAGGATGGTAGACAGATTCGACAGTGCTTTCAAGCTGGTCTCATTCACCAAGGGCCTACTTATCAATGTCCAGTTTAAGTTTTGCAAGGCTACTCAACTCCAGCCCATGTCACAACCTCTGTCCAAACCAGAGATCAGCTATAGAGGGATTGACCCTGGCAGCATTTCACCAAATGCAAGAGTCCTTGTAAAAAAATATCCAATGGACAGAATTGTACTTCACGCTGAGGAAAATAGTTGCAAGAGTTCAATCATGCCATCCCCAGGATATCACTGCAGGAGTTGCTCAGTCAGCACCACTTGGACCCAACTGAATCAAACTGCTTCAGCAATGCTCAGCCAAGTATAGGGACGTTCACTGATGACCACAGCCGTCAGATGACAGTTTATTGTCATGTGTCCAAGTATAATGAGCAAAAGCACTGAAATTCTTCTTGCTTGTTGTAGCTACAAATTAAATTAAAATGATCACACGATAGAAAACGTTTATAAATATGGAAGGAGAGAGGTATATATTCATGGTTGCAGTTTGGTTCTGGTGTAGTATTAGGTTAGTACAGGAAGGTTCAAGAACCTGATAACTGTTGGAAAAAGAAATTCATTTTCAAGCCCAGACTTCAGCTCAATTGACGAATCCTCAGCAAGCAAAGCATCCGTTCCCATATGCAGCAATACCCAGGCGATGTTCAGGCTTGGGCTGATGGGCAGCAAGTGGCATTGGCACCACAGCAGTGCCAGTCAGCGGCTATCTCCAACAAGAGGAAGTCTACCTATCTGTCCTAGACGTTAACAAAAGGCATAGGGCATCAGGAGGGCCCAGAAACTCAGCTGGGGCCCCACAAGTGAATCAAAGCAGGATGCACCACCACGAGTAACTCACCTGACATCGGAAATCTTTGCTCTAGATGGCATCGTGGATGCTGGATCATTCTTTTCACAGAATTAAAGCTACTGGAACAGTAGCCAGGAAAAAGCAGCTGGCTTGACTGGCTCCCCACTTACCCATCTCTTCCACCACTGGTGGACTGTGGCCACAGTGCACACCATCTAAAAAATGCATTGCAATACCCTGGCCAGACTGGTTGTACAAACTGGAGATGCCCAGTCCCTTTAGATAGTGAAGGTCATAGCAATTAGAGTTACAAACAAAAAGTAGCAACAGGGTTAAATAGAGGGAGCTTTGTCCAACACATGTAAATATTCCAAGTTTGATGCTAAAAAGTTCAGCTGGACTTTTCCACACTTTGCAAATGGACGGGACCACAGAAAGATCACAACCATTTTGACTTGTACAACACTAATATCTTGTCAAGCCCATCAAAATAAAAGAATCATGCTTACTTTACTTCATCCTTCCTGTTTTCCAATGGGGGGATACGGAGGAAAAGGGAATTGTCATTGATGCTCTGCTTTTCTTTTTCCACTGGCTTCAGCTGGTACAGACACAGGTAACAGCACCACAAAAGATAGGAATGTAAAGTACGTATGGCCAGGCAGGGAAAATAAAACATAGAGAGGTTAAAAAATGTTACCAAGATTACATTTTTCTAATATAAAACCAGAAAATACTGGAAATAGATGCTGGAATCTGGAACAAAAAGACAGAACACTTGAAGAACTCGACGGCACAGGCAGCATCTGAGGGGGAAAAAGATGTGGGTTGATGTTTTAGGTCACTGGCAGAAGGAAATGATGGAACCAGCTGGGGAGTGGATGATTGGGTGGAATGGAACTAGCTGGGGATTGCATGGGATGGAACCAGGTGGAAAACGGATTTTGTTCAGAGGCCCATGGGTGATAGGTAAAGCCAGGTGGCAAGGGAATGATGGGCAAATGGAACTAGGTGATGGGAGAAGATGGAGGAATGAACAAGGAGGAGAAATCAGGCGGGTGTGTGTGTGTGTGTGTGTGTGTGTGTGTGTGTGTGTGTGTGTGTGTGTGTGTGTGTGTGTGTGTGTGTGTGTGTGTGTGTAGAGCAGGTTAGGTGAAAATGGAAAGCTCACCCTTCAACCTATCAGGTTGTGATGTCGCAATGTTTGTCCGAGACCTTTTCCATCAGCAGGGAGAAGTCAAATACAAACTAGAAGGGCAACATCTCATGTGCTATAAGTAGCTCACACCTCAATGATGAAAACACTACACTTTCTGGTTTCAAGTAAGCTGCACCCCTGGTGCTCTAATCTGCCCACCGAGCATTCTTCTCCTCCTGTGCACCTTGACCAACCCCCTTTCCCAATTGGTTGCATTGCTATACATTAGCAATCTTTTCTCTTCCCCCTCAGTCCGTCGCAGGGGCTCCACACGATCCCAAATGCCTGTCTACACCTTTGGCATCCACAGATGCTTCTCGACCTGCTGAGTTCTCCCAGCGTTCTATTCTTTAGCATCTGCCCCTTAATCTCACCGATCCTATCACTGACCAGCTAACTTCGCCTAAATCTTATTCCCAATGGTCACCCCAGTTTTACCCTGTCAGAGACATCCCCCTTATCCACACCCCCCCCCCCCATAGTTTCCCCTTTGCCTGTTCTGATGAAGGCCCTTGAAGCTGAACATTAACCATTTCTCTTCCCACAGATGCAGCCTGACATGCTGAGCATTTCTAGCATTTTTGATTTTTATTTTAGATTTTTAGCATCTGCAATGATTTAATATGATTTTAATTTTTTTTTCTCAGGTTTTCTAATGATTGGGAAGGAGACAGTTTGTCCATCGAGGCAACATCAACTCTCAAGGCTTCCCCATCAGTTCTGTTTTATGCCACTAGAGGACAAACCACAGTAGGAAATGCACGGTAAATGGTAGGGCACTGAGGAGTGCAGTAGAACAGAGGGATTTGGGAACACAGATATAATTCCCTGAAAGAAAGCTTTTGGCACACATAAATCAAGTATTGATTATGGGAGTTGGGATGTTACGGTAAAGTTGTACAAGGCATTGTGGAAGCCAAATTTGGAGTATTGGGTGCAGTTTTGGTCACCTAACTACAGGAAAGATATCAATAAGATTGAAAGAGTGCAGAGAAGATGTTGTAGGACTTGAGGAACAGAGTTACAGGGAAAGGTAAACAGGTTAGGACTTTATTCCATGGAGTGTTGAAAAATGGGAGGAGATTATAAAGGTTAAAACCTTGTGTTTTTGATTCTTAGTTAATTTGGTGTTTGTCTCTTTAAGAAAAAGCATTGTTTGTAATGTTACCTTAGTGATTATGATGTAATATGCCATAATATCCACCCAGACTAAGAGCTTGCATCTCATTCTTCGACGAACTACAAAGGGGATGTGAGATTGAGAGAACTTTCTTTGAATTTGTCTTATTTCTTCTTGTATATCTCTTTGAAGTTGAATATCGTTATATTTTTAGATACAGTATAAACTTTGTTTATTCATTATTATGAAAATCTTAATGTGAAGTTATGCAAAATGTTTATCCATTTTATCAGCGAATTAAAGCTGCATAAAACTGCATCTACAAAGTTTGGTTTATTGGATTAATAGGATGGTAATTCATAACCCACATTTCCTTGAATTTGACGTTATGAAATTAGGATATATTAGAACCTGGAAAGTGTCGTCCATAGAGATTACAGAGTTAATGGTTGATTACTTAAGATTGTGGATGAACAGAGGGACATTGGGGTCCAAATCCATGTGTCCCTCAAGGTCGCCACGCAGGTTGATAGGATAGTTAAGAACGTCTATGGAATGCTGGGTTTCATTAATAGGGGGAGTTGAATTCAACAGAAGAGAGGTCATATTGCAACTCTACAAATCTCTGGTAAGACCACATTTAGAATATTATGTTCAGTTCTGGTCATCGGAAGGATGTGGAAGAAAGTGGAAGGAAGCCATGGAGAGGGTACAGAGGAGATTTACCAGGATGTTGCCTGGATTGGGAAACAAGAGTTATGTGCAAAGCTGGGATTTTTCTCTTGGCAGTGCAGAAAGATGAGAGGACATATGATGGAGTTCTACAAGATTATGAGAGGCAGAGATAGGGAGAATAGCCAGTGCCTGTTTCCCAGGGAAGAATGGAAAACACCAGAGGACATAGGCACAAAGTGAAGGGAGGGAAGTTTAGGGGAGACATCAGGGGTAAGTTTTTAAAAAATAAATGCAGAATTGTGAGGACCAGAACTGCAGGACTCGAAGTGCAATCCATCAGTATTTCATATAACTGTAACATGATGCTTTAACTCTCAATCAATGCCTTGACCTACAAATATCAACTATCATTTCCCCTGTCTGGGTCTCTTTGTACATTAATGCTCTGGAAGTCCCTGCTATTTAAAAGTCATACATTTCTGTGATGGATGTATTTAGTGCAGGCCTACCTGATTGGAATAACCGTATCCAAAGTATCCATAGGAAAAGTCTATCGACATGCTAAGATTGCAGACAGGCTGGAAAATTTAACACACTTGTTCAAGTTAGCTTTCCAAAGAGACACGTTAAAAGAAAACAGGATATTCATTTATATAGCAACATTCACATCATCAGGACTTTAACACCCTGGAACATTGGGAAACAGCTGCCAACCCGTCCTGTGCCCAGAAATGTCTCAAAAATAATGAGGTAAATATGTAAATAATACTTTGGATAAATGTTAATTTGGCATGGTGCCATAGAATCTTCAGCATTGACCTGTTAGAGCAGTAGGGAGGGGAGGGGGAGAGAGGGTAGGAGGGAGAAGGTGAGAGCTAAAGAGGAGGAGGGAGGTATCTGGGTCTAATTAATTCATTTGCAAATTCTAATCAATTTATTTATCATGAGATAATGCTTCAAGCACTGGTTAAATGACTATCGGTTAAAATATAGAGGTTCAAACAATTCTACAATTTCATCCTTTTTATAACATTTTGTTGAACTCAAGTAAACTTCCATTGATCCACAGGTGTTATAGACAAACAGTTGCCATTTATTAATATTCCAAAACATTTTGAATTCCCTTTTAAAAAAGATGCACATTAATATTTCAGTGAACCCAGGAAGTTTCAAGGGAGTGAGGAAAATTCAACCAGGTGTGCTCAAAGGCAGTGAAGGAATTGGGTTCCTGGTTAATATTTGGGGAGCACTTGAACTACAGCAAGAGGATGGAGAGTTCTAGAACCAGGGCCCCAGTGAATGGTTCGGGAGCACTGGAATCATGATCTCAGACAGAGGGAGGAGAGTTCTGGAACTGGAGCCCCAGTTAGTGGTCGGGGAGCATTGGAACCAGAGAGAGGATGGAGAGTTCTGGAACTTGGGCCCTGGTGAGTGGTCAGGGAGTACCTGAACTACAGCGAGAGGATGGAGAGTTCTAGATATTGCTGAGTGTTCAGTGAGCACTGAAACCACAGTCTCAGTGAGTGGATAGAGAGTTCTAGAATCAGAGTTGCAGTCAACTGTGTGGGACCCAGCAGCCCAAGAGAGTTGAAACCCCAACCACCTGATGTTCCAGACGACAGACATCAGATTTGCAAATGATCAAAATTTACTGTGAAGGTACATTTTAACGAGATTCATTCACTGAGCCTTCAATCCAAAGGGGTTTCTAGCCCTAAGTGCGCCTGATGTTGCTGAGTTTGGGAGAGCAATGGAGTGTCCATTGCTGGATACCTCTTTCCTGATCTGGCACAACTCTGTCACCACCCTCCCACCACTCTATACTCCCACAACCACCTTGTCTTTCAACTAGAGTCTAGTTACTAGATGCTTCTCGACTCTCAGCCCACCTTGTCAGAGATTTACACAGCACAAAAACAGGCCCTTTGCACCAGCTCAAACACACCAGTGGTGAGGGCTATCTAGGCTTATCCCATTTGTCTGTGTTTGGCTCACATCCCTCTAAATCCCAGCATCTTGGGTGCCAGCAGTTAATGCAACACTTAGAGCATTCTCGACCCAGCACTGCCTGTAAGGACCTGTACGTTCTCTGTGTCTGTGTGGGCTTCCACTGGGTGCTCCGGCTTCCTCCCACCCATCAAAACATATGGGGGTTGTAGGTTAATTGGGGTATTTGGGCAACATGGGCTCATGGGTTGGAAGGGCTTGTTATCATGCTGTATATGCAAACTAAATTAAATCCGCAGATTTTCTTGTTCAACTCTGGGCACAACACACCAAGTGAAGCCTAACCAATGAAAGGTACAACTGTAACATCCCAATTCCTGTACCAAATGGACAGTTTAATGTGTATATTTATGGAAACAAACTAAAATACAATATTCAAAATATAAAATTGCATGTTGCTTGATTAGCAAACCTACAGCAAGGTTTTGTTTAAACTTAGTTATTTTCCAGAATATTTTGCTGGTTGCTTGAGGCTGCCGGTTTCGTGAATACAGATAGTAGGGGTTTACATCTTTTTACTCCCTAGTAATCTGAAGCACTATGATTAATGGTTCAAGGCACAAAAGTGCGGCAGAAACTCAGCAGCATTCTTTATGTAGAAGAGAGATGTAACCAGCATTTCAGGCTTGAGCCCTTCGTCAAGGTACGAGCAAAAGGCAAGGTAGGTGCCTAAATAAAATAGTGGAGGGTCCTGATTAAAGGTCCCTTTCTGGATACCGCCAGCTGGTTGCACATGCATAATGCTAAGTGGTACTGGTGCATTTGCCCCTTAAAGTTTCTCTCCACTTCATTGGTTCAGCTGAAGAATATTCAATACCAGGATAAAGCAACTCACAAAATGCAGGAGGAACTCAGGGTGTCAGGCAGGCAGCATCTGTGGAAGGCAATAGACAGCTGACCATTCTGCTGGAATATTCTTGGCCTGAAACGATGACTTCCATGGATGCTGCCTGACCCCGCAGGTTCCTTCAGCACTGTGTGTGGCTCCAGTTTTCCAGTATCTGTGGTCTCCATGTATAGCTGCCCTCTTTTATACTTCGCGAACAATAGAAAGGGGAATCTTCAGACTTCCCTTCATCCTTCCTTACCCAGTCATTGCACTCACCAGGTTCTTGATCCCAAGCTCATAGGTTTCTGTCACTGAACCTTTCTGAAAAGTGAATGGACCAGGTGGTTACTATTCTTTCCAGAGGTGGAATGCATTCTAAAGCATTGCACAGGTGCATTTTGATACATAAAGATGGACACATCTTCAGGAGGGAGCTCAAAAAACCCAACAGATTCTAAACAAGGAGAAAGATAGAGATTGAAAGGCAAAGAGCTTCATGGCAGAAAATTTGGTTATGCAAACGGATAAACAGAACAACCATGGTCCTGCCACATAGATGCGGTCTGATGGAATTATCTCCTTTATAATGGCCAGTGAATTGAGAATGAAGGAAGGGGCAGGAAAAGGATAGATATCCCCTTGAATTTTGCCCACCACTCAAATCAATCAGAGCAGATCTGTGAACATTGCCCATCATACTTTTGAAGTAAAAATTACAGCATGAAAATTAACACTACATAACCAGAGCTTGCCGCCAAATTCCCCAAGCACACCACCCTTTGCAAGTATGAGCATTTCCTAACTTCACTTCTGAAAACCAGGTCTGCTGTCTGCAGGCCTTGGGTGGCAAGGAATGGAAATCACTTCCTTTTGCTGACTGCACCAGTTCCTTTGAAACACAGTCAAGATTATCCTTCAACCTTGGTAACTGCAGCAAGTACAGTCCCAGCTTGTGTCATCCGTGTTCATGAAATTGTAAATAGTTGAGTCTTTTTGAAACTGTGGTCCTCTTAGATTTTATTTATATGGATTTGACAAGGTTAAGTTTTTTGATGCTTACATTTTTTTTAATGTGGGTCATTCTGTAACTTTTACCTCAATGATAATCTTGTGTAATTTTGAACATTGTAAACCGACGTCTTAAAAAAATATATAATCTAATCCTCATGGAGTTCTTGTATCACTCTGCGTGAACATCTATTGCACTCCTGCAAAGTTGTGAAGATCATCAGATAGCCCCATCAATGCGGGGCAACGATTGGAGATGAACTGCTCCCTCTCATATATCACAATAGATACTGATGCCGGGAAGTCCGCGTGCAGTTTGTTTATTGATGGTGAGGGGCACTCGATTATTCTTGCACAAATCCTCTCCAGAACAGCTCAATAAAATCAAAGATCAGTTTATTTACTGGTTAGGATAAGTCAAGGGTCTATATTCTCCTTATCAAATTTTATCCATTCCTCCATTGCTTTTATCATCTTCTTCCATCATTTCCCCAATTGGGCAAAATGCCAAGGAATACAATAGATGCTTTGGGGAGCCTATACGAGTGGCCTTTATTGGTGCTTCAAGTTGTGAAGGTGAGTGTTCTGATTGACCGGCCTGAGGTGGTGAATCTGTTGCTGCCACAGATGGCTGTGGAGCTCAAGTCACTAGGTATATTTGATGCGGAGGTTGCTAGGTTCTTTAAGGGTGTCAAACATTGAAAAACTGATGGGCTATGAGGTTGGGAAAGGTTAGATTTGTATTGATCAGGATGACATTGTGGGCCAAAGAGTTCACATTGTGCTGGACTGTTCTGTTATGAGGAGAAGGCAGGAGAATGGGATTGAAAGACAACTACATGTGCCATGTTTTGAATGGGGGAGTAGACTCAATGGGCTGAATGGCCAAATTCTGCTCCTAAATCTTATGGAACCTCTTCACACGTATTTGATGCAAGCAGCCAAGAGGGTAAACTCTAGTCCAGCCATTCTCAATGGGGGCCCGATGCCCCCCCCCTCCCCACCCCCGTGGGGCCCACAGCACATTGAAGTAAAAGTTTTGTTTTCTTTTCACCTCACACAACAAGTATTTTATGTTTTTACGTAGTCGATGGGAGAGAAGGACGGAAGAAGCCGTCTGACTGCTGCACAGGGAAGTAGACCCATAAACTTGAGCAGAGTCTTAGAGTGGCCATTATCGAAAAATCTTGAGAATGGCTGCTCGGGACCACACCTCCTTTATTTCTTTCTTCCCCAATCCAACAAAGACTTGCAGAGTCTCGAGTTCAGATCAACTCATGGATCTTTCATGTATGTGTGACACAGTGGCTCACCAGCACGTCCCTGAAGCATCACAGATCCCAGGAGCATCTACCTTAATTAATAGAAGACTCTCTACATGGGTTTGATCTCAATACAGTACCAAAATGAATATTGTTGACTAAAGCTCGATTAACATCCTTAAAAGAAGGGGGATCTGTGGAGAGAGGGCTGTTGGGAGCCACACAATGACTGCCAATGCAAATCGTAGATAGACAAGATGGCAGCTTGCTTGGCTGGAAGAGCTTCTGAGACAGTGAGGGAAGAGGTAATTTGAACACAAGGTTCAGTTTAAGTGCAGGGCGATGCAGCCAGTGAGAGTTAGAAAACTGGTGAAAGTCCTCAGATCTGAGACTCGACCTTGGTTGCATAGGCCAGTGAAGAGAAGCAGGTACAAATGTTTGGATGGTTCTGAAGAGACCTTTCCAACTTTGATAGGAGACTCATGTAGGATTAATGTAAATGGATTGATGGTGTTAAAACAGCAGGCCCTTCAGCCCAGCTTGTCCATGCCAGCTTACCCGAGTTCGTCCCATTTGCCTGTGCTTGGCATATATCCCTCTCTAAGCTTCCCTGTACACAGACTTGACTGAAATGACAAGCTGACTCTGCATGGGAGGCAATCAGCCCCATTTCCACTGTACCAGAATTCATACACACCATTTAAGCCCCCTTCCTCTGGCAGAAATTCTATAAATCAGTGTAACCTGTTGGGGCCAAAGGCCTATTTAAACATCTCTATGTTAATGGGTTTACCTCAACAATGTCAATAAGATGGAGGCAGGTTTGGCCCAGAAGTCTCTGCCCTTCACTGAATTGATCAATACCCAATAGCTCAACCGTTATCTTGTTTCTCTCGTCACTCTTCCTCTTCGGAATCTGCCAAACATAGAATGTTAGAGCAGGGGGAAAAGCCCCAAAATTTTTTCTGATCTTCCCTCCCTCTACTCTAGTGGTTCTATACTATACCTGGGCAATGAAGTACTTGACCTCCTCAAAGGGTATAAAAATTTTCAACTTCTTCACCTTCTGGAGATGCTTGATGAGGTGAGGCATGGTACACTTCACGGTGCAGCCCACTCTGATCTGGATTATTAGTTGCAATCGTTTCTTCAAAACAACTGGAGATTTAACCTCTTAAAGAAAATTATCCAGTTTCAAAGACTGGCAAAGTGCCAATCATTCCCTTACCAATTCATTCTCCAGTCATTTGCAGTGAAGAGTCAGCCCATATTGTACCCATCTGTAACTGGTTCAACATGACTGATCTCAGCTACAATTGAAGACACGCAGAGATTGCAGAGGCTGGAATTTGACACGGGAAGAAGGAATATAGCCAAAGCATGAGATCGGGGAGGAGGGGGAGACCAGAGCAGGGCAGGGCGGGGGAGGTGGTGGGGGTGGAGGGGGGTAGGAGAGTGGGGTGGAGGGAAACTCGTTCCCCACTCTCAATGTGAAGAAATTTCCCCTGATATTCCCCTAAACCTTTCCCCTTAACCCATGTCCTCTGGTTTGTATTGCACCTACCTTCTGTCTATGCCCCTCATAATTTTAAACATCTCTGTCAAATCTCCCCTCATTCTTCTACATTCCAGGGTTAGGTTAGCCTGCTTAACCTTTCCCTGTAACTCAGTTCCTGAAGTCCAGGTAACATCCAAGTAAATCTCTGCACTCTTTCTATCTTATTGATATCTTTCCTGTAGTTAAGTGACCAAAGCATCAGAATCCTCCAAATTTGGCCTCACCAATGTCTTTTTTTCAAAGGTTTATTTAGAATTTTGCAAAATACAAATTTCTTTGGCTTGGCTTCGCGGACGAAGATTTATGGAGGGGGTAAAAGTCCACGTCAGCTGCAGGCTCGTTTGTGGCTGACAAGTCCGATGCGGGACAGGCAGACACGGTTGCAGCGGCTGCAGGGGAAAATTGGTTGGTTGGGGTTGGGTGTTGGGTTTTTCCTCCTTTGCCTTTTGTCAGTGAGGTGGGCTCTGCGGTCTTCTTCAAAGGAGGTTGCTGCCCGCCAAACTGTGAGGCGCCAAGATGCACGGTTTGAGGCGTTATTAGCCCACTGGCGGTGGTCAATGTGGCAGGCACCAAGAGATTTCTTTAGGCAGTCCTTGTACCTCTTCTTTGATGCACCTCTGTCACGGTGGCCAGTAAAATACAAGAAAACAAAATTAAGCTGCCCCCTATAACCCCCCACCCACCCCCATCCCACCCCTAACTACCCTCCCTGCTTGGAGCTTAAATGCATACAAAAAATATTTATATAAAATACAAAATTATAGTGGGTTGAATTACAATATACCAATTCCCCACACAAAACTAGAATTAAAAAAATTTACTGAACATCTAAATTTATACATTCCAAATACGGAGTCCACATTTTCTCAAAAAAAAGGGTAATTATTTCGTAAATTATATCTGATTTTCTCTAAACGTAAACTTGATTGAATTTCACTATGCCATCTTTGTTTATTTAACTCCACATCATTTTTCCAAGTTACTGCTTACATTTCCTAGCCACTGCCAAACTTAATCGAATAAATGCAATTCGAGATTTATCTAAACGTGCTGTTAATGGATTCATATAACCTAATAAACGCAACCATGGATCCACATACAATTTTATTTGAAATAAATCTTGCAAAAATTTAATTATCTTTTCCCAAAAGAATCCCACACTGAATGAACAAAAGTACCTATCTGATCACCACATCGAAAACACATATCAGAATCACTAAAACCATATCTCTGTGGTGGCACGCCATTAGGCAGGCGAACCGGCCCCACATGTCACGCACGCGGAGGGGCAACTGGCCAAAATGGCGCTGTCGGGGGTTTCTTCCCGACCTCGCACCAGGCTTAGAAGCTCGCACTCTGTGGCCCACGAGACGCCCTGGCGGCATCAGGGCCCATGGCGCGGTTCTCAGCCAGGTCCAGGCTGAGAGCATAAGACCAGCCAGGCAGACCTCAATAAATCAGTTTTGCTCATTGAACTCAACCCGTTTGGTTGTGGAGTTATTCAGTAAGCAGAGTAGCCGTCGCTACATCTCTTTAATTTTGCAGGAGTTAAATATAACTGATGTAAAAAATTATAATTAACTAAACTATAGAGTACATTAACTAATTTTGTAACACTCTCCAAACATAAATCTGATCATTCTTCCTCAGAAATAGGAGTGGATAACTCCTGCTCCCATTTATCTCTTATTCTCAATACACCTGTCTTCTCCATCTTTGCCTGCAACAACAAGTACATTTCCGAAACAAACCCTTTCTTTCCCTTATCCATAGCCAACATCTCAAACTTCATTTGACTTGGCAATACTATTTTTCAGCCATAACACTTCATTAAAAAATCACGCACTTGATAATAAGCAAACAATGTATTCTGTGATATACCAAACTTCCCTCTAAGTCTATCAAACAAAATAAATGAACCTGCTTCAAAACAGTCTTCTACTAATACCAAACCCTAAGAATCCCAATCCTTCAAATAAGGGTTATGCATAGAAAAATAAATTAATTGATTCTGATATAAAGGGGTTTTAATTGGACATACATCTTTCGAACATATAGATTGATTCCACTTACTCCATACTTTCAGCAAATGATTCAATGCAGGTAACTTATATGCTTGTAAAAACAAAGATTTATATATAAAATGATGCATTGATCTTTCCTGTATCTGATCCATTTCCACATAAGCCCACATTGATGGTTGATTAATATCAAACAATCTATTTATAAACTTCAACTGCGCTGCCTGATAATAATTTTGAAAGTGCAGCAGTTGAAGGCCTCCCAAATCATACTTCCATGTTAATTTCTCCATCGATACTCGAGATGATTTACCTTTCCACAAAAAAAAAGGTTATCACTTTATTTTATTCCTTAAAAAATTTCTCCGGTATGGAACTAGGAATTGATTGAAACAGATACTGAATACAAGAATATACATTCATTTTAAATCTTTCCATCTATTTAAATCAGACTTAATCTTATTTAACAATGGCAAATAATTTAAACCATATAAATGTTGATATTCCTTATCCACAATTACTCCCAAATACTTAATCTTATCTGACCACTTAAATTTAGTAAGTTGCCTACAATTCGAATAATCCCCATCAGATATCGGTAATATCTCATTCTTATCCTAATTCACTTTATAACCCGACATTAATCCATAAAATTTTAATAAATCCTGAAAGGTCCTAAATAATTTTTAGGTTAAGACAGATATATCAGCACATCATCAGCAAATAAATTAATTTTATACTTCCATTGCCCTACCATAATTCCCTTACTATTTACATTTTGTCTAATTGCCTGAGCAAAAGGTTCCATAACCATCACAAATAAGGCTGGTGACAATGGGCAGCCCTGTCTAGTTGATCTAAACAAATTAAATACCTGCAAAATATGTCCATTCGTCACCACCGTGCAGAAGGTTTAGTATATAATGCCTTAACCCAACCAATAAAGAGTGGACCAAATTTAAATCTCTTCAGCACTTTAAATAAAAATTTCCACTCAACACGATCAAAAGCCTTTTCAGCATCTAGCGCAAGTACCATTGGCTGGGTTGGGTTGTTGTCTTGATGCACTGATTATTGTAATCAATTTAGTAATATTATCTGCTGAATATCTATTCTTAATAAATCCTGCCTCATCTATATGCACCAATTTTGGTAGAATATTAGCCAATCTATTGGCTAAGACTTTTGCTACAATTTTATAATCCACATTCAATAAAGATATAGATCTATAATGACACAACCTTTAATGGATCTCTGTCTTTTTTTTGTATAACTGTTATCAATGTTCCTGAAAATGACAGTTCTTCTATAACACAGCCTTAGCTGGGTTAAACTCTTTCCGTCGTCGTATCACATCTTGACTTAAATCTGCACAAAAGAAAACCTTGAATCATCACAGGGCCCTGATTCTGTAGAGCCTCTGGACAGCAAGCCGCAAAATTACCTCCCGATCTTGATACCTTAAACAACGAATAAGGACCACTCATGGAGGTTGGTCAGGGAAAGGTTTTCTTCGTATTGCTCTATGCACTCTATCCAGTTCCAATTCCTCTGGAAAAGCATCTTTTCCCAACACCTCTGGTATCCATTTCCGAAAAAAATTCACCGGATCAGTACCTTCAAAATCTTCGGGCAAACCTACTATTTAACATTATTACGTCTACTTTGATTTTCCAGTGAATCAATCTTCTTCAAAAATTCACGCTTCTGAACATTGCAATCCATAAGACAGTGTTCCAAGTAATCCATTCGCTCAGTATACCAATCCACAGTATCCATACAATCACAAAACGCCCATTTAATATTTTAAATTCATCCTGCTCTCAAACATTTAACTACATCCTGCTTAACTGATGCCACCTCTCCTCTCAATTCAGTAAATTGAAACTTACTTTCTTTAAAACCCAGAGTAACTTGAACAGCCATATTATTCATACGCCGCATAAATTCTTCAGAAACAGATAAAATAGTTTATTTTTCCACTTGCACTGTTTGGAATGTCTGTAGGGTAGGAGGTTTAATTTTAGAACCCTTTTTTTTTAATTTTTGAGGCCTACCTTGAAGAATTTTAGATGTTCTCAAAATTGATTCCATTTCCTCCTTGGATTTTTCCATTAATTCTTCTTCTTCCAGCTCCCGGACCAGTGCTTCAGCCTGGGCGAGAGTTGGCCCGGAAGCCTGGACCCAATCGGGAGTCGCCCGCATGCCCAGTTCAGCAAGGGCTCTGTAGCAAAGGCCCTTTACCTCGGTGGTTGGGCTCGGCACCTCGGTGACCTGTCCGACACGCTCGCAACTGCGTTCAGAAACAGGGCTCTCACCTCCACAAGGCCCTGCATCCCCGCATCGGGAGCGCGACTCACCATCTCCGTTGGGCAGCTAGATGTAGCAGCACCATCTTGCTTCGCGAGATGCAAGCCAAGCACCAAGTTAGCCAGTATCTTCACCTGGATCATCCACTGGATCTTCAGCTGCTCCAAAATTGACTTCTGTGGATCCTTCAATGAGGTAGGCCTCAATTCTTCTACACTTTCTGCTCTTTTAAACAATGCATTTTTTGAAATTTGAGCTTTATTACCTCTCAATGTAGCTTTCCAAACTCCTTAAAACCTTGTCTAAAATAATTTTAAAAATTGAACACTCTTTAAATTTCAGGTATTGATTGTTCAGCTGGGGAAAGGTGGAATTACATGTCTACTCCCTACACCATCTTGCCACGCCCCACCAATGTCTTATACAACTTTAATCTAACATCCAGTACTCAATACTTTGATTTATGAAGGCCAAAGAGCTAAAAGCTCTCTTTACAACCCTATTCACTGTGATGCCACTTTCAGGGAATTATGTATCTGCATTCCCAGATCCCTTTGTTCTACTTCACTCCTCAGTGCCCTGCTATTTACCATCTCTCTTTGGCTTGGCTTCGCGGACGAAGATTTATAGAGGGGGTAAAAGTCCACGTCAGCTGCAGGCTCGTTTGTGGCTGACAAGTCCGATGCGGGACAGGCAGACACGGTTGCAGCGGCTGCAGGGGAAAATTGGTTGGTTGGGGTTGGGTGTTGGGTTTTTCCTCCTTTGCATTTTGTCAGTGAGGTGGGATCTGCGGTCTTCTTCAAAGGAGGTTGCTGCCCGCCAAACTGTGAGGCGCCAAGATGCACGGTTTGAGGCGATATCAGCCCACTGGTGGTGGTCAATGTGGCAGGCACCAAGAGATTTCTTTAGGCAGTCCTTGTACCTTTTCTTTGGTGCACCTCTGTCACAGTGGCCAGTGGAGAGCTTGCCATATAACACGATCTTGGGAAGGCGATGGTCCTCCATTCTGGAGACGTGACCCACCCAGCGCAGCTGGATCTTCAGCAGCGTGGACTCGATGCTGTCGACCTCTGCCATCTCGAGTACTTCGACGTTAGGGATGAAAGCGCTCCAATGGATGTTGAGGATGGAGCGGAGACAACGCTGGTGGAAGCGTTCTAGGAGCCGTAGGTGATGCCGGTAGAGGACCCATGATTCGGAGCCGAACAGGAGTGTGGGTATGACAACGGCTCTGTATACGCTTATCTTTGTGAGGTTTTTCAGTTGGTTGTTTTTCCAGACTCTTTTGTGTAGTCTTCCAAAGGCGCTATTTGCCTTGGCGAGTCTCTTGTCTATCTCATTGTCGAACCTTGCATCTGATGAAATGGTGCAGCCGAGATAGGTAAACTGGTTGACCGTTTTGAGTTTTGTGTGCCCGATGGAGATGTGGGGGGGCTGGTAGTCATGGTGGGGAGCTGGCTGATGGAGGACCTCAGTTTTCTTCAGGCTGACTTCCAGGCCATCTATGTCCTTTCAAAATTGTCTGCAAGGTGGTGGATGAGGTCGTCCACCCTGGCCGCAGTCTCTTCGTCGAGTATGCTCATGACATGATAAAACATGGTGGTGTCTAATGAAATGTTTCTGAGGCGAAACTGCGCTTCCGCCTGCCCGAAACAGGTACATGGGTGATGTGTCCAGAAGGTGGGTAGTTTCATTGTGACTGCATTGATCTCCGAAAGATCCATAGTGAGAGGCCAGAAAAACGTCTGGACTTGTCAGGGTCACCAATGTCTAAAATGAAAATCTTGCCCGATCGTTGCAGGACTCTGTAGGGGCCTTCATAAGGGCGCACCAGGGGCGCAGCATTCGAACCTCACCTCTAGTTCCTTGGGCAGGTGGGACAGTCGGTCACCATGGTCAGAAGGAGGTTGAGGGGCTAGCGAGGCGAGCTTACTCCAAAGATCTATCAATAAGGTCGGATTGTCAGCTGCCGAGTCCATGTCTGGGCTGAAAAACTCTCCAGGGAGCGACAATGGCATGCCGTAAACCAACTCTGCGGATGATTTTTGCAGATCTTCCTTTGGGGCCATCCTGATGCCAAGTAGAACCCAGGGCAACTCATCTGTCATGAGGGCCGACTTAAGGTGTCGGTGGAATCACTCCACCAGGCCATTGGCTTGAGGGTGATATGCTGTGTTGTACAGAACTTGACCCCCAAAAGGCTCGCCACTTGCGCCTAGAAGGCAGACATGAATTGGGCACCTCTGTCGCTAGTAATGTGCGCCAGGATGCCGAACCTGGCGATCCAGTGAGTGAGCAAGTTCCTAGCGCATGTCTCGGCGGAAATGACTTTCAGCGGAATGGCTTCCGGCCACCTTGTCGCTCAGTCAACCACCATCAACTAGTAGCAGCCGTCCCTGGACACCGGCAGGGGGCCCACGACGTCCACGTGTATATGTTGAAATATCCTGGCTGCAGAGTTGAACCATTGTATCCAAGCCATCCAGCCAATTTACTGTATGAGTATCCCAGTCAATATGTGGAAAGTTAAATTCTACTACTATCATAACCTTGTGTTTCCTGCCGCTGACTGCTATCTCTCCTCCAATTCTCATTGACCATGAGTGTGGTCATACTTTTCTGGTTCCTCAGCTCCACCCATATGGTCTGTCCTGCCTGAACACAGCTGTGATATTTTCACTGTCAAGCAATGCCACTCCTCTCCCTTCACTCCATCCTATCAAGTCTCAAGCAATGGAAGCCCAGAACATTGAGCTGCCAGTCCTGCAACCAACTTTCACTAATAGCCACAATGTCATAATTCCATGTGCCAATCTGCACTCTTAGCTCATCTGCCTTTCCTACAATATTTCTTGCACTGAAATAGATGTACCCAAGAACATTTTGCCACATACAACCCATTAACTTCTAACGTTACATGCAATTTTGACTTACCTTTTCCCTCCTCCATTCCCCTATTTCCTCTGGGATTGTAGCTCCCGCAAGGATATCGATTCTCCTCCAGTTCAGATGTAAACCGTCCCGCTGGAACATGTCCCACCTTCCCTGACCCAGAAACCCAAAGCCCTCCCTCCTGCAACATGTCTTTAACCACGTGTTAAGCTGAATTATCCTCCTATTTCTAATCTCACTAGCATGTCACCACTCTTTCTCTCCCACTGATGCTGCTCAACCCATCGGGTTCCTCCATCAGATTTTGTTTGCTCCCCTACAATTGACCTCACTTGCCTCAGTTTTCTTGCCCTCACACCAGTGTTCCTTCTGTTCTGAATGGTCATAATGAGCTATTTTCCTCTTTGTGTTATGTTTATGTGTTTCCACTCCACAAGAGTCGCTCTTACTGGAATAGCATTGTGCTAACTGCTAATTAGAAGCAAATTATTTTAGAAATTGATGTGATGAGTTTGCCTGAAGTTTGTTTACAATTGAAATGATCCAATTTTCCTAAAGATAGTTAACAAACAAATAAATCACCAACCAAAAAGGAAAAGCATTCAGAATATAACACGAGACAAACAAAATTATTAATTTTAATCAGAAAAATGCTGAGATTCATGATAAAGTGGGTGGCAGGGCACAGTGAGTGCAACGCTGTGACAGCACTGTGACTGGGGTTCGAATCCAGTGCTGTCTGTAAGATGTTTGAAGATTCTGTTATATCTACATGGGTTTTTTTCTGGGTGCTCTGGTTTCTTTCAAAAATGTACAGGCATTGTAGGTTAATTGGGATATTTCAGCAGCGTGAGCTCATGGGCCAGAAAAGCCTGTTACTGCGCTTTATGTATAAATTTAAAAATGTAATTTAAATTTTAAAAATATTAACTCAATTAGTTACTCCCTCTCCTACTTCAAGAAACTGTACACCCCCTTGGAATGCCAAACCTGCTGATGTTCTTGCGTAGCACAGAGACGCACTTTTGAACACATCTGCCCTCGCAAGCAGTATATTCAAGCAGAAACGATCTTCATTTTTATAAGTTGTATATAAGCACATCACGGAAAGGGAAGATCAGACAGCAGGAGAAAATAATTACTATTCCATCAGATGGAAAGGATACAGGTATTCGTGAAGTCTTTGCAGTATTTGACGTGAAAGGCTAAGCAACCAACCTGCAAGGAAAATCGAAGTTTATCTAGGTGAGGTTTTGCAGTGTTGACAGGAAAATGATGAGTTTATACAACTGGTGCATTAAGAGTCTCCAAGTTATTGTATGGTGTAAACAGGCCATTCAACCCAACTTGTCCATGCTAGCTTCCCTCCATTTGCCTGTGTTTGGCCCATATCTATCATTGACTTTTCCTATCCACATACCTGTTTGGATTTATAGGTTGACTGCATAGAAATACATTGTGGGACAATAAACCCAAATATGTACTACCAGTATTCATGCAGCATTTAAGCCTCTTCCCACTTGCCTCCATCCAACCTTTCATTGTAGTCACTTGCATGGCATTCAAACCCAAAACAGTTTTTAAAGCTTCCCCTTTAAGGCATCGAGTGGTGCTATTAATGCTTAAAAACAAAGGGTCTTCATTCAACAACAGAAAATGCTACACAAACACAGCATAAAAAAGGCTAGGGAAGTCTGCTGTTAGCCACACCTCACCACCAAGAGCATAATCAATCCTCCAATCACCCCATTTGACCTAGTCTCACCTTATCTCAGAAACTCCCTTAGCCCTAATAGATCTTCCCACCATTTTCTCTGCCTTTCTCAGTTCTGGTGAAGGTTTGTTTCTTTGTGTGAAACTTTGTTTCTCCCTCCATGGAGGCTATCTGACTTGCTGAGGGTACCCAGTATTTCCCGTTTTTATTACAGATTTCCAACATTGACAGTTCTTTTTCATTCTCTGAGGTAATAGAAACTGAATCTGTGTTTTTCCATGGATGGAGTCTGACCTGCTGAGCTTTCACAGGAATGTGTGAAGGAGCATCGAGAGCTTGCCATTAAGTTTTTAAATTTTATTTACAGCATGGTAGAAGCCAATTAAACCTGTGCTTCCCAATTACATCCAAATTAATCTACAACTCCACTGAAGGGTGGGTGGAAACTCAAACACCTTGGGAAAACCCACACAGTCATGGGGAGAATGTATGAACCATGCCACCTACAAACACCACTTGTGCACTTCCTATGCTGCTCCTGTTTAATTATCCCCAGTTCCCTGATCAACACCCCTTCAACAATCTACATATTCAAAGCAATTTACAGAGGCCAATTTACCTACCAAACCCCACATCTTTGGGATGCTGGAGGAGCTCGGAGGAAACCCATGTGGTCACAGGGAGAAGGTCCAAATTCCACACAGTCAGCAACTAAGGTCAGGATTGAAGCTGGATGCTTGAAGCATTAAAAAAAGAAACAGAGTGGCGGGAAAACTCACTGGCTCATCCACAGCTGCAAGTGTGGATCCGTAATCAAAGCCTGGACTTGGTGTTTCAACTGTTGCTTCTTCTTTGGGAAATCCCATGAAGCGCTGCAGGAAGACAATAGTATGAATTTCTTGTAGCACTTTACCCTGCAAATATGGTCAGTTAGAAAGAAGAACCATCATTTTGTAGAAAGAGAAAGGTTGCCTGTGATGGGAAAGGCAGGTGGTGATCCATTTGATCATCCTCCCTTTTGGAGTGACTGATACCTTGTGGATTTCTGCAATGAGATGGAAGACAGAAGGGAGATAGAGAGTCTAGCCTGTACAACCATCTCTTCCCCAATGTCAGCAAGACTAAGGAGCTAGTCAGACACTTCAGGAAGACTCCCCCAACATCATCATCAGCGTTGAGGTGGAGATGATAGGCAACTTTAGGTTCCAAGGAATAAATACTTTCAACAACACGTCCTGCACCAATGTCTCTACTTCCTCAGGAGGTTGAAGAAATCTGGCATGTCCCCAGCATCCCCCCCGTGCCCTCCCCCCACCACAACCTTTGCGGGGGCACCAAAGGGAGCATCCTGTCATGGGAGCTGCGCCGTCCAAGACCACGAGGTGGCAGAGAATTGTGAATGCAGCTCAGAGTCACTGCCCACCCTCCCCCCTTCCTCCCATCCATTCACAGCATCTACACCTCCCACTGCCTTGGAAAAGCAGCCAAAGTACCAAGGGACTCATTCCACCCTGGCCACTCTCCCTTCACCCCTCCTCCTGTCAGAAGAAGCATCAAGAGTGTGAGATTATACCCAGTATGTAAAAGTAGAAGACACAAATTTCTTGTTTATTTTCATTGTGTGATGACATTGTTTAATGGGTTTGATGTATTGTATATATTGAACGTTGAGTGAGTGGGGAGGGGGGGGTCAAGGAGGGAGGGAAAGGAGGGGGAAAAAGGGGAGAAAATGACACTGTGTATATTCAAGAGGGAAATGTTTGTGTGTATTTTGGTCAGTATGGTTCATAGTGTGAAAAGTAAAAAATTTTTAAAAAGAGTGTGAGATTATGCACCACCAGGTTCCAGGACAGTTTCTTTCCCATTGTTATCAGACTTCTGCACTTAATCCATATGAACTTCCTTTCACTGTGGCCCTATTGCCCGTACTGAGTTTTATTCTGTTATAGTTGCGTATGGGTTGGCTTGCTGGATAACATGTATGATAAATGCAACCTTCATAAACATGACAAATTGTGCAATAAAGACCAAAAGTGTTGGAGACACTGAGTGAAAATTTATTTCACCAGACTGCAAACATATTAGAACTGAATGTCTGCTGCATTTTTAAACGTTTAATTCGACAAATGTTAGCGACCAACATCAGCCACCGAGTCACACTAGCAACATCAAAGAAGGGTGAAGTGTAGGAAATCTAGCAGAAGAGAGTGAAATAGGTTGAGAAGTGGGAAGTCGGGATCCGGGAGGAGGGGAGGTGACTTTGTGTGGCAGCAAAATCTGTGGGGTGGCTTGTAACAGGCTAAGGGATCACAGGAGCATCAAAGGCACAGAGAGACTTCAAAGGTCTGATTTTTATATGCAATACACAAACATGCTGGAGAAACTCAGCACGTCATGGAGCATCCATAAGTCATAAAGGGTAACCAATGTTTCTGGCTTGTGGCCCAGGCCCATAATGGAAGCTGTGTGACCTCTTGAGTATTCTCCAGCATATTTATGTATTGCACTCGGCCCCAGCATCTACAAATGGTCTTGCTTAACCCTGATTTTTATTTCCAACCATCTATCAATGCACGCCAGAGACCCCAGGGGATAAAAGGTAACGTCCGCACCCTGAAACTGGAGGTGGAGGGTGGCTGTCAAACTCTTGCTCCAGTAAAAGAGAGGTTTCAAAACCAAAGTGGCCAATTGGACAAGAAAATGATCTGACTTGGTGCCTGGACAATCAGCTCTTCCTCAATATCAGCAAGACCAAGGAACTCAGAGATTTCAGGAAAAGGATCAAAGCTCACTCCCCTGTCCACATCATCATTGTTGAGGTGGAGATGGTAGGCAACTTTAAGATTCCTAGGAATAAATGCTTCCAACAACGCATCTTGTGTCAATGCCTCTATTTCATCAGGAGGCTGAAGGAATCTGATATGTCCCTAGCATCCCCCCCTTCTCACACCAAATCCCTCCCTCATATCTGCAATAGAGGAAGCCAGTTACCTTAAGAATTCCGGTTTCCTTTGTGCTAGAGATGGTACCACTTGTTGGCTGGGCTGCATATCTGCTCTTACCAACTGAAGTTCTAGCTTGGATGACATCTCTGGTCTCAGATACCCCTGATTTGGATGAACTACCATCTGTGCTTAGCAATGTGGCATCGGTGCTGGGAACTGTCTTCCTCAATGGTGGCAAATACAGAGCATCCATGACTGGATGAGAGGCAGTGATTTCAAAAAACACGCTGAATCTTCGGAAACATCGCCATGACTTTCAGCTGGGACTGCCAGACCAAACTGTCTCCCCTCACATATCTGCCATCTCGCCTTTCTCTTGCCTGTGCAGTTGTTTTCTTTTGAAGTCTGGTAACCATGACATCAGAGAACTGTTCATTTGTGACTCAAAGAACTCATTCCAAATCTGTCCTTGGATCAAACTGTGTGAAGTTCCAACATGTACCTCTCTCAGAGCTAAGTGCCTCTTGTCAAATTATTTCAGGTCTCTCACTCACAACAATATTAGTCATCCTAGAATTTTTGTTTTACATTGAATTCACAGCACAGAAACCTACAGAGTCGAGTTGGTGCAAATCATTGTGCTCCATTCAAACAATCTTCCAGCCCTATTCCCTTTATGAGGTACTTATTCCACAATCTTTAATGCATCCATTCATATTTGCTTTAATCTCCTATATGGGAGCCTAACTTCTGTGGAGATACTTCCCCTGAAGCACCTTTAGGATTTATTATTGTCCTTTTTATATGCGATCCCCCATGTTCTCCACAAACATCACCATTTGCAATTTTAAATTTCATTCACAACTTTAAAATCTATATTCAATTCAAAAGATCTCAAAGGGTGGTGGGAGGAAGAAAGAGAAAGAGTTCATTGCAAAGTTATGGAGTTGAAGAAAGGAAGCAGACCCTTTGGCCCATTGAGTCCAGGCTGACCATCAAGCACCCAGGTCACTGGTCCCATTATTCTCACCACATGCCCATCACCACCACCCAACCATCTGACTGTGAGTTACCCTACAAGCAAGCGTCTATGTATACCTGCACGCACACACCTCTCTGTGACCAGATAATGCTTTTTAATGGCTCTAATTGAGTGAAGAATTTTTTTTGAATATTTTGTTTAAAATTTTAAAACCATGATGCATACAATAGAGTAAATAATACAGAATGTATATCAATAAAGCATACATGATATTGTGGCAGTGTGACCAGTGGAAGAAACACAGCCACCACATTGAGGGTCGTTAACGACTGTTTTTATTTAGATTCAGCACGCCCCTTTAAGGGCTGCATGAGCTCAGTCACCTGGTGCATTGTGACATCATAATCGCTGTCCAGGGTGTGCACTGGAAGGGATGCTGGAGTCAGAGAGAAACCTCATGACGATGCCATTTCCCCATGGCTCTCCCGCCACGTGGCAATACAAGCGGGGCCGGTTCGCCATGAGGATGTGTGTCGCCACACAATCCCCCCACCCCAGAACCAGCTACGCATCCTGTTGCTTTGGCAGCCGGTCCTGGCGCTTGTGCGTGGCCGACTGCACCAGCTGTGATGTCCAGATGGGCCACCTTCAGGCAGTCCACCGTAAAAAGTTCCTCCCTCCCCCCAATGTCTATGGTGAAGGTTCCTCCAGTCCAGTGCAAGACTTTGTACAGCCCCTCGTATGGTCACAGCAGCGGTCCACTCTGCAGCCCCCTTCGCACGAAAACAAACTAAGCTGAATCGAGTTCTTTGGGGAAGTGGATTGGCTGGGTGCTGTGGCATGTTGGGGGTGGGGGAGCCAGGGAGCCCAGACTCCTGTGGAGGTGAGCCAAAAGACTCACCTGGTAGGGAAAGCGGTGCGCCGTACACCATCTCCGCCATCAAGGCTTGTAAGTCCTCCTTGGGTGCCATCCTAATCCCAAAGAGGACTCAGGGTAGCTCGTCCGCCCAATCCAGTCCAGAGAGCCTGGCCATGAGCGATGCCTTCAGGTGCCTGTGGAATCTCTCCACCAACCCACTGGATCGTGGGTGGTATGCCGTGGTGTGGTGGAGCTTCACCATTTGGGTCCACAGGGCAGACATAAACTGTGCGCCCCTGTCACTGATGATGTACACCAGGACTCCGAATCGGTCAATCCACTGGTTGACTAGGCGCACATCTCCACAGAGGCTTCCTTGATTGGGATAGCCTCCGGCCACATTGTGGCACAGTCGACCACCATGAGGAGGTAACGAACCTCCCTTGATACTGGCAGGGGTCCAACGATATCGACGTGGATGTGTTGGAACCTGTGAGCCGCTGAGTCAAAGTTCTGTAAGGGAGCCTGCGTGTGTCAGTGGTCTTTGGAAGTCTGGCACCTGGAGCAGTTCTTGGTGAGCTCCGCCACCTCTCTCTTGAGCCACATGAACCGCTCTGCGACCATACGCACCATCACCTTCACCACTGAGTGAGCAAGGTCGTGGACTAGACTGAAGACCCTCGCTCTCTAGTCGGTGTGACTACTGGACGCAGTGTACCTGTTGACACATCGCAGAGCAGTGTGTCCGGGCTGCTGGGCAACTGGACGTCTTTGAGTTTGAGGCCCGAGATGGTGGTCCGCAAGGCCTCCATCTCCGCATTGTTCCTCTGGGCCTGGACCAGTTGAGCAAAATCTAGGCTGGGGGTGAGAGTGTTGATGGCGGGTCGTGAGAGTGCATCCGCCACCACATTGTCCTTACCAGCCCTGTATCGGATGTCAGTCATGAACTCCGACACGTACGAGAGGTGTTGCTGTTGTCTGAAGGACCATGGATCCTTGGTCATCACCAAGGCTTGTGGTCCGTGAAGACTGTGAATGGCCTGCCCTTGAGGAAGTAGCAAAAGTGGCGGATGGCCAAATACAGCACCAGGAGCTTTCGGTTGAAGGCACTATATCTGAGTTCTGGTGGGCGCAGCTGCTTGCTGAAAAAGGCCAGTGGGTGCCAGTGTCCATTGAGCTATTGTTCCTTAAGCAATCCCTTGCTAATCACAGAGCACTTATGGCATAGGGATTACTTAAAATGGTATGTGAGTGGAAAGAAAAAGGTTGAGAACTACTGCTCTCGAACATCGTGTCTGCAGTCACATGATTTTATTAGACAATGTAGAGGTGCAAGGGGCACTGAGATCTACTGCAATGCCTAATTCAAGTGTTTGTGTGATATCTTAGCAATGGTTGTTCTAACCTGCAAACAAATGCCATGGAAGTACAGAAGACTTTGTTCTACTTCTCTTCTGCCAAAGAAAGAGGAAGCTGGGTCATGCTATCAACCAGCATGGCACCCATCAACCTGGGAAATGGAAGCATGGCAACAGCAGTCAGAATCACATTTGGGGTGGCACGGTTGGCATGGTAGTTAGCGCAATGCCTTTGCAGCATCAGTGATTTGGACTGGGGTTCGAATCTCGTGCTGTCTGTAAGTTGATACATTCTCCCCGTGTCTGCATGGGTTTCCACTAGGTGCTCCGGTTTCCTCCCAACGTTCAAAATGTACTGGGGGGGGTTGTAGGTTAATTGGGAAGCACAGGCTTGTGGGCTGAAATGGCCTGTTGCTATGCTGTATGTCTAAATTTTAAAAAATTTAAAATTCCTCCACCAACATTGTGACAAATGTTCATAAAGTTTTTGAATGAAACAACATAGAAACAGCCTCTTCAGCCCAACATGTTCACACCAACCAAGCTGCTTCTTGAAGTGAGTCCAATTTGACCAAGTCTGGCACATATGCCTCACAACCTTCTCCATCTATGGACCTATCCAAATATCTTTTAAGCATTGCTATTGTATGCGCCTCTACTACTTTTTCTGTCAAGTTGTTCCATATACCCACCAAGTGAATGAGTTTTTCCAGCATTTTGATGTGTTTTTACCAGACTCTGGGTGACAAAGGTGCCACTCAGGTTCCCTTTAAATCTTTTCCCTCTCATCTTAAACCTATGCCATTCAATTATTTTCCAA
This sequence comes from Narcine bancroftii, assembly GCF_036971445.1. Taxonomy (NCBI): domain Eukaryota; kingdom Metazoa; phylum Chordata; class Chondrichthyes; order Torpediniformes; family Narcinidae; genus Narcine; species Narcine bancroftii. The sequence goes on from NC_091472.1 coordinate 225,071,866, forward strand.
ACCTTGGGAGTTAAAAGACCATAACCATCTACCTTATCCAAGAGTTACAAACTAACCCCCTTAAATTTTGTTTGGGGCTAAAGAAACTTTGTTAGCACTAACACAGGAACAGCAATGGAAAATTCACCAGACCACGGTAAATTCAAAATAATAGTTTTTTTTTTAAACTATCAAAACATTAACTCTAAATTTAACCCCATTATGCACAAATGTAAATAAGTGTGTGTGTATAATTGAAGTCTCACTCTGAAAAGTCGATCTTTTAAAGTTCAGCATAATTTTAGTTTTGCTTGAAGGTCTTAAATTCTCAGTTCAGAAATAATTGGAAAGCACTTTTAAACATTGATTACTCAGGCCTCTTTACTCTCAATGTGACTATTTTCTTCCATGATGAATTCATAAACCCAGTCAAGGGTTAAACCAAGTGGCCATACAAAAATGGACCCAGTAGAAATCAGTCATCTTTTCCAAAGAGACAGCAAAGTGGTCTTCCTTATTTCAAAAGACACTGATTCTGTGTTCCCCCTTTCCCAGGAGGTTTCAACCCCTGTATCTCACAGGGTTTTGACTTTTGTTAACTCCAAAATGAACTGATCCTTTTATCTCTCATTTCGATATATTTCTCCAAATTATGTGACAGTTACTGGAATTTTAAACAGTTGCCAAACTCAGTTTCTTGTAAACCACGTGATTTTCATACTTCTGTTCTGCAGACGACACGACTCTGAAAGATTAACTCACTTGTTTCAAAGGCTTAAGTATGTCACTCAAATGGCTCCAAGTTTCACTTCTCTTGTTCAAGAGGCTTCTGGTTTTGTTAAAAAAAAGATGGCTTCCTCAGCAATTCTTAATGAGTAATCAAGACCCACTTCTAATCCATTAGCTCTATCCTTCCCAGGCACGTCGACTCTGAGAATGAACTCTCTTCTCTGAAAAATAAGACATTTTTATATATGAGAAATATAGTTTAGCATTAAACTAAAGGCTAACACAAATCCATTAGACATGCCCCTCATGACTTTATATACCTCAGCTTGCCACATTCCAGAGAAAACAGTACCACCTTATCCTTATAACTAAAGCTTCCTGTCTTGGAATGATCCCCAAGTAAAATGGCTCATAACTTGTCCCCTATTAAGAAATATCTGCATATAATGTGGGCAGGTTTCATGGCAGGGATTGCTGAGACAACCCAATATTGCCAGGCACAAGGTCTCCTCACTTGTGTAACAAGTCCCCAAAAGAAAATGGAAATTAGTCATTGTTCCTGCCTTAATCACCTACTTAATCTGTCAAAGCACCAGTTTTCTTCTAATAGAACAATACAGCATTGATTCAAGTTTAAAAACAAAACTTGGAAAGCATTTAAATAGGTTTAAGTAGATTTATTATTACTTGCTGTTCCCACCCATAGAACTCAATAGATTAGATCTGATATCCCAATGTCAGGTCTAATTTGGCGCTGATCATTCAGGTAGATGCTCTCCATCTCATCATTGATAAATCTCTGCACACCCCTCTCTCAATCCCATGGGAGTCCAATGCAAGGCAACTCCATGGAAAGCAACTCCATGGAAAAATTCTCAAAAAGTGGTCAGCAACTTCAGGATCAATGCAACTTTGTTGAACTCCAAACATTCCCATCATTTATCTGGACATCACTAGGAAACATCAGTGCCCTGCAATGATTTGTATTTAGACAAGAGTTCTCACATCCTCAGGATGATCTTGAGTTCTTTAGGGACGATAATGTACTTTTGAAACATCATCATGTGAGAAAAATGGCAACGAACTGTCACACAGGAATTTCCCACAACAAATATTAATCAATAAACAGTGACTGACATTGGATAAATGTTAGTAAAACACACAGAAATACTGGAGAAGCTCAACAGATCTTGCAGTGTCCATAGGAGGTAGAGGTACCTAACCAACTTATCGGGCCTGAGCATCACTTCAAGTTAACTCAGGCACAAGAGAAAACACCTGGCTCAATAGGATCTATTATGTCCAACTGCGAGAGAAAACAGGATTCAAGTTTAACATCTTTTTTCCCCTCCAAAAATACTTTATTCACAATAAATTATTTACAAAAAAGAAAACTGTTCAAAATTTTTTCACACCCAGTGTCAATCATATCTATGCATTCCAATTGAATTCAGAAGTAGGGAGGTAATGTTGCAACTGTATAGGGTACTGGTGAGACCGCACCTGGAGTACTGTGTCCATTTCTGGTCTCCATATTTGAGGAAGGATGTACTGGCTTTGGAGACGGTCCAGAGGAGGTTTACTTGGTTGATCCCTGGGATGAAGGGGTTGACTTATGATGAAAGATTAAATCGTTTAGGATTGTATTCACTCGAGTTCAGAAGAATGAGAGGAGATCTTATAGAAACATATAGGATTATGCAGGGTATGGATAGGATAGATGTAGGAAGGTTTTTTGAGCTGGCTGGGGAAACTAAAACGAGAGGACACAGTCTCAAGATTCGGGGGAGTAGATTTAGGACAGAGATGAGGAAAAAGTTTTTTCCCAGAGAGTAGTGAATGTTTCGAATTCTCTAACCAGGGAAGTGGTTGAGGCTGCCTCTTTAAATATATTTAAAATTCGGTTAGATAAATTTTTACATGATAGAGGAATTAGGGGATATGGGGAGAAGGCAGGTAGATGGAGTTAGGTCATAAATTAGATCAGCCATGATCGTATTGAATGGCGGAGCAGGCTCGATGGGCCATTTTTGGCCTACTCCTGTTCCTACTTCCTATGTTCCTAATCAATGTAGATTGTTACATCTGTTTTCTAAATACCCCATTACCACCCCAGTGGTACCTTGTTACTTCTTCCTCCTCTGTTGTTTGAGGGACTTCACCTTGGTCTCAGCTCCTCACTGTCTGGTAATGGGAGGACACTCTGCATCCTTCCCCACAGTGCCCTCACATCAGCTATGCCAAGCCCCTCTCAGTACATTATCAAGCAGCCTGGAATGTGCCAGTTGGCAGCATTCCCTCTCCAACATTTCCATGTGCTGAAAGACCAACCAGTTTCAGGCAAACCAAAGTGCATCTTTCACTAAGTTGATGGATATCTGACTCTGTGTATGCCCCCAAGGAACAGCCTGTAATTCAGAGAGTCCTCTGTCACGTTGCTTCTGGGGATGAACCGAGATGAGGACTTTTGTATCCTTCTGCATTCAGTAAAAAGGTGGGTGGCTATCTCCACTCCATCTTCTTTAAAAGATAGCCAAGCACAAATTAAATGCTCTGGAGCAGCCATTCTCAACAGGAGTCATACACCCACCGACTCCCCCACCCCCACTCAACAATCCCCCTGGGGGCCACGGCATATTTAAGTGGGCCACAAACTGAAATCATAAAATATTTTTATGCAGTTGGTAGAAGTACAGATGAAACCAACTGGACTTGATTGCCCCCCAGGGAAGGGGGCCAAATCCAAAAATACAGTTGTGAATGGCTGCTCTAGAGTATGGACAGGGACTTCAACTATTTGTATCCTGAATATTTATCAAGCTGAGGAAAGATAAAGGAAGAACAGAGTTGCAGAAAAAAAACTAGTTAGTTGTGAATTTCTTATTCACTGCTGCATGTACTGTGTGGAACTCCAGTCAATAGAACCATCTCCCTAGACCTTATAGACCTTATACCAGGATGCGACATACCCTGGAGAGCATTAAAAACAGACCGATGTTTCTTGGGAACATAGTGTTGTTCATGTCCAGTAGATACATCACACTAGACATGTCCATTACTTGTTGGCAATAGTACACACTTGAATGGGAGTGAGGTTGATTGTTGAACTACAGCCCAGTCATTGTCATCCTCCAGGTCACAGGCGAGTTGTTGAGAATCAATGATAGAGGAGCTATGCATTGCATCTGCATGCAGGTGTGACAGTGCATCTGTTACTGTGTTTTCCTTCCCTTTGACATGTTGAATGGTGAACTGCAATATGTAATCCAAGTGATGGACTTCACATGGGGAGAACCTATCTGGCTTGGAACAAAGAGCATATGTCAAAGTATTGTGATTGGTGAAGATGGTAAATGTGCAGCCCTCGAGTAGATGGCAAAAATGTTTGACAGCAAGGTAAACGGCCAGCAGTTCACAACCAAATCTGCTATATTTGGTCTCAGCAGGTTGGAGTCACTTGGAGAAAAATGCAAGTGGTTGCCAGGCACCATCTTCAAGCTGTTGAATGGCTCCACCAACTCCGTCATCCAATAGATCAACAATGAGATATAATGGAGAAGTAGTACTCCTTGACTGACTCACCTCCTCTGTCTCTACATTATCCATGCATGAAAATAGACATCTCCTGTGTAGTCGGTAGAATGAAGTAGAACAGTAAATGTACATGAAACAGCAGATCATGTGGGGGTCACCAATGTAGAAAAAAGGAGTTAGTTGTTAATTTTCTACTCACTGATGCATGTACTGTGTGAAACTCCAATTAATCATATCATCTCCCTAGTCTCAGTTGAAGTGAATTAGGACAATCCTGTATCACAAGATCATGAAAAAAAATACAAGTTTCCTGGATCACTTGATCTCTATTGGCCCTGACTCCAATTGCCAGGAGAAGCCTTCAGATAAAATCCCTGCTGAAGTCTACTACAGAATAGATGAATAAAGGCAAATCAGTGAGCAATATGATCATTTTAGGGACAGACTTGGGGATCATCGTGCTCTCTAATATTTCAGCTACGGAGGTGTACCAAGTGTTCTTGCCAGTCTTTGTTTGCCACCAGGATGTCGTCGAGGTAGACAAAAGTGCCACCCAGGTCTCGGCCCACCATGTCCATCAGCCACTGGAAGGTTTGCTTGGCATTCTTCAGCCCAACGGCATGAGCAGAAATTCAAACAAGCCTAATGGGGTGATGACGTCGATCTTGGTGACGGCATCAGGGTATACAGGGGTTCACTTTAGAGAAAATTGATGCCTCATGCAGGTTGGCCGGAAAGCCCTGTATGTGTGGCATGGGTTAGCGATCCGGTGTAGTAGCCTCATTAAGCTGGCGGTGGTCACCATACGGTCTCCAACCTCCAGTGGCTTTGGGCACCTCATGCAAGGGAGAAGCCCATGGGTTGTCTGACCGTCGTACTATGCCCAGTTCTTCAGACTTTTTCAACTCCTCTTCAGCTAGTTGGAGCTTCTCTGGGGGCAGTCATCTGGCTCTTGTATGGAGGCATGGGCCCTGGGTCAGGATGTGATGTCACACTCAATGTCTGGGCACCTCCAAGGTGAACTGGGGGGGTAAGCACTGTTGGAAATTCCGAGAAGATCTTGGCATACTCATCTGTTGAATGCTGCACCGAGTCCAGTTGGAGGGCTGGGAGTCTGGCATCCTTGAAAGGGAAGGTCTGGAATGTCTTTGCATGGACCAGTCTCCGGCCTTCAGGTCCACCAGCAGGCTGTGGGCATGCAGGAAATCTTCCCTGAGGAGCGGTTATTCTACTGCTGTCAATATGAACACCCATGAGAAGAGGCTGCCACCCAACTGCAGTTGCGCGTGCCATAAGTCCCGATGGTGCTGTTGTTGGCAGCTCTCAGCATGGGGCCCTCTTGTTTGTTTCTGGTTTCCTGCCACAACAGGGGCAGGACGCTAACCTCCACTCTTGTGTCCATGAAGAACCGCCGCCCTAATTGATGGTCCCTCACATACAGGAAGCTGTCTTGCTGGGCATGGTTGGCCCCGGCATTTCCCTGGTATGTGCATGGTGGTTGGCATCAGCGGGCTCCAAAGCCCCATCGTTGGTGGTAGAAGCACCACTGGTCATTGGGCTCTTCTCCCTTGCAGGGTTGCTGCTCCCTCTCTGGTTCAGCCCAGGTCTAGCTTCAGGGTTTGGCGATGAGCCCCACGGATGCCGAAAACTCTCTCTTGCTTCCACAAAATGTCCGCTCGGGCTGCGATTTTCTGGAGGTTACTGAAGTCAATGTCTCCCAGGAACAGTTGGACGTCTTCAGGTAGAACGCCTGTTCAAACATTATGAAGGGTTCATGCTTCCCAGTTAGGGCCAGCATATTGTTCATCAGGACCGATGGGGGCCTGTCCCCCAGTCCATCCAAGTGGAGCAAACGTGCCCCTCTCTCTCTCACCATGAGAGCCCAAACATCTCAATAAGCAGCTCTTTGGAGACAGTGTAGGCGCCTTCTGACAGGGGCGCCTGGATGAAATTGGCCACCCAGCTCGGTGTGTCCTGGTATAGGGCACTCACCATGTGGTAGTATCGGGTGGACTCTGCTGTGATCTGCCGGATTTGGAACTGTGCCTCAGCCTGGTCAAACCAAACGCTGGGCTGATTCGTCCAGGTCGGCAGCTTCAGGGCGACTGCGTGGACTGGTGCTGGCTCGCTCATTGTTGGGTTTAGATGCCGTCTAAACCGTCTGGGGTCACCAATTATAACCATGTGCTTCTCAAAGAAAGACACACACACACTCTGTTTTATTGGGGGCTGAAGCCTGGCTTTTATAATGTTGGCGTTCCCGCCATTTGCCCCATCAACTGATGTCACTGCTCACCTCACAATAGCGGGTTTCCAGCATGCCAGCCCCCTTCTTACATTACAATGTCTTCTTCCCAGCATGCTATCCCCAAGCTGTTGGCTGTGCAGTGGAGGTCAGCGCCATGTTGGGGTTGCTGGCCGCTATGCTGCCTTAGCCATATAACCGCCAGTTCGCTTGCTGGGGCCAGTGCTGCTGCGTGGTCTGCTAGCTCCTGGTTGCGCTCACCCCCCGGGGTGATTGCCGTGGCATGCCATTACAAATAAATGATTTATTCACATTTCTGGAATGTTATCTTCACAGGAAACATTTGAGGGAGACTGTGGGTGGGAGAGAGGAGGGAGAAAGAGCACTAATTCTGGACTAATTAGCTACATTCCAAAGGAAAAACATGGATGAATTTTGGGGCCTTCTCTGCAGTTGTTTTCATTTGACAGGCGGAAAAGACAAGTGAGCAGAAATCCAGAATCGACCAGCTTCCTTCTGACTGGAAATATGTCCTGAATAACCACAAATGAACAGGTGACGGGTTACAGAGAATTTCATTCATCATGGGACGTCAAATAAAAATTTAACAGTGCCTTCCATAATGTATGGGACAAAATCTTTTTTTCCCCCCTTTAATTCCCTCAGTACTCGACAGTTTTAAATTTGTAATCAAACAATTCACATGTAATTAAAGTACACATTTATAATTTTATTTAAGGTTATTTGTATATATTTTGGTTTGACCATGTAGAAATTACAGCACTTTTTATACATAGTCCCCTCATTCTGGGCACCTTAATGTTTGGGATATTTGGCTTCACAGGTGTTTGTAAATACTCAGGTATGTTTAAATGCTTCATTTGTGCAGGTAAAACAGAGCTTGGCTTCTAAGCTTTTGATCACTTTTGGAGTCTATAGTTTCCATCTTTTAGCACGAGGACCAGAGTTGTGACAATGAAAGTCAAAGAAGCCATTTTGAGGTAAGAGATATCGCCCAAACCTGAGAATTCCTAAAATCAACAGTTTGGAACATCATCAGTAATCACGAAGGGACTGATATTCCAAGGAAAACTCCACTGCTGATGACAGAAGAATTCTCATCGTAATGAAGACAAGTCCCCAAACATATGTCTGACAGATCAGAAACACTCTTCAGGAAGCAGGAGAGGATATATCAATGACTACTGACCACAAAAGACTTCAGGAACAGAAATATAAAGGCTACACTGCAAGGTGCAAACCATGGCAAAGGTGGTTTGCTTTGGATCTTGGGCAGCTCCCTTATGTCTCCACAGTTTGCTCTGATGCAGGTTAATTTTGGTTTCATCTGTCCACAAGACCTTTCCCAGAATTCTGCAGGCTCTTTTAAATACTGTAATCTGGCCATCCTTTCTGTGGCTAATGGCTTGCATCTTGCAGCATAGTCTCTGTATTTCTGTCATGAAGTCTTCTGCAGACAATAGTCCACACCTGCCTCCTGAAGAGTGTTTCTGATCTATGGGACATATATTTGGAGATTTTTCTTCATGATGATAAGAATTCTTCAATCAGCGGTGGAGTCTTCCTTGGAATACCAGTCCCTTTGCGATTACTGAGCTCACCAGAACGCTCTTCTTAATAATGATGCGGAGCACAGGGGCAAATAAAGGAAAAAAGTGTCTTTGCCGCAAACATTATGGAGGGCACTGTAGTTGAGGTAGTCAAAATCAAAACCCATTGATTGTATTCTCGCTGCAAGATACTAGTCTGTCCCCAATTTTCTTTCTGTCTTCTAAAGCCTTGACTTTATGTTTGCCCAAATGCACCCATGTTTCTTAAAATACTTTTGGATTTCATCCAGTTCCAATAGTTACTGTCAACAAGGTGCAGTGGTCATATTGCAAGCCAGAAATGTCTGCCTGATCTTGGTGATCTCCAGCAGGGTCTATCCAATAAATCACACCATCCTTATGGGCCATTCATTATGACCTTCTTTGCTCGAATCCGCAGCATCCAACCAATGTCCTTCGCATTTTTGATTCACGTTAATGCTTTCTGTTCTTTTAAGTGGGGGATTTCTAGCAGCCTTCAGAAGACTGTTACCATTCTGTCTCTACTACCAATTGATAGGTTGAAAACATTGTCCACCCCAGAATCAGACAAGGCCATGTTATCCCCACCACTGGGAAAATCTACATAGAACCCTGCCATGAGGAAGTAGCAGCAATCATCAAGGACCCACACCTCCCAGGTGCTGCTACCATCAGGAAAGAGGTCTAGGTGCCACCAGACTCGTACCACCAGGTTCAGGAACAGCTGTTACCCATCCATCATCCGACTCCTCAATAACAAACTCAAAGGCTCATTTAAGGACTTTTACTTTGCACATTTATTCGTGAATTTTTTTTGTATTTGCATTTGTTTGCATAAGTTTCTTTTACTTGAGCACAATGTACACTACCGATAAGTAGAAATTCTGCCTGGCCTGCAGGAAAAAGAATCTCAGGGTTGTATTTGATACCATGTGTGTACTCTGACTTTTCTTTTCTTTGGCTTGGCTTCGCGGACGAAGATTTATGGAGGGGTATGTCCACATCTGCTGCAGGCTCGTTGGTGACTGACAAGTCCGATGTGGGACAGACAGGCACGGTTGCAGCGGTTGCAAGGGAAAATTGGTGGGTTGGGGTTGGGTGTTGGGTTTTTCCTCCTTTGTCTTTTGACAGTGAGGTGGGCTCTGTGGTCTTCTTCAAAGGAGGTTGCTGCCCGCCGAACTGTGAGGCGCCAAGATGCACGGTTGGAGGCGAGATCAGCCCACTGGCGGTGGTCAATGTGGCAGGCTCCAAGAGATTTCTTTAAGCAGTCCTTGTACCTCTTCTTTGGTGCACCTCTGTCTCGGTGGCCAGTGGAGAGCTCGCCATATAACACGATCTTGGGAAGGCGATGGTCCTCCATTCTGGATACATACAACCAGACATGTTTTTTTTTTCCGGATCATGATGAACATACAAATCCCACAAATTCAGCATATACTAATGCATAAAAATATATCATGTATACCTGTGTATTTGTCACATTTTTTGCCCCCGCAAAAAAAGGTGATCAACTTTTACACAGGTCAAACTTTTGATCTCATGAAATACCTGTGTTGTTCAGGCATCAGGAGCTTGGACGGCAGGGACCACATGGTAAGTGCCCAGGCAGGGCGTCGGGAGCTTGGACAGCAGGGACTGTGTGGTAAGACCCCAGGCAGAGCTTCGGGAGCTTGATGGGTAGCCGTGGTGAGGATCCGTGGTTGGGAGCTCAGATGGGCTGGTGGCCTGGGTGTTGGGAGCTCTGGTAGGTTGTTGGCTGGAACTAAGGTCTGCTATCGTGAGCTTGGATGGGCGGGTGGTCATAGCCAAAAATAGTGGTGAGGGGTTGACTTTTATAAGGGTCATACAAAAACATACAATTTTGGGACCAAACATTGTGGGGGGGGTGGGGGGGGAGGAACAACTATTGCATGGTATCAATGGTTACATGAGTATATACAGTATGATAAATATGTACTGTATGAATAAAAGCAAAGAGTGAATCTACAGGGCGAACAGGAAACCATTTAAACTTGGTTACCTCCTTCCTCTTCAGAATGAAGGTTATTCCAGCCTTACTTCATGCACCCTCAGAGGCCAAGCTCCAAGTCACTGTTGATTCTATCGGTGATGCTGTAGTGGTAAAAAAAGTTTGAAGGATCAAAGAATGTTAATCCAAGACAGTCCTGATCTGCAAACTTTACATGCAACACAAATGCCCAACAGGAAATGCACACATACACCCACCCATATGCAAATCTGAATTGTTCTGATTCTTTCTTCTTTGGCTTGGCTTCGCGGATGAAGATTTATGGAGGGGGTAAATGTCCACGTCAGCTGCAGGCTCGTTTGTGGCTGACAAGTCCGATGCGGTTCTGATACAGTTTAACTAAACTACACCCATGTTATTTCAAAGGTTCAAAAAAAACAGTAGCTTCCACCCCTCCCCCCCGACAAGCGGGATTGGCACATCAATTTACAAGGTGATATACAATGCCTTCCATAATGTTTGGGCAAATACATTTTTTTTTCTTTTATTTGCCTCTGCTCCACAGTTTTAAATTTGTAATCAAACAATTCACATGCGATTAAAGTGCAAATCCCAGATTTTATTAGAGGGTATTTGTGTACATTTTGGTTTGACTGTGTAGAAATTTTTATACATAGTTCTTCCATTTTAGGGCACCATAATAAATGGGACATAGCAATAGTATGTACATGAATTATGTTTTGTACTTCGTTGGATATCACTTACATACAACGACTGCTTGGTCTGTGATTTATAGACACTATTAGGTGCTGACAAAGCCGGGGCTACCATAAGCTAAACTAGGCAGATGTCTAGGGCACAGACCTGAGGGCCACTGTTGAAAAGAGATTCCAACAGCTCCAGCACCTCTCCACCATGAATGACGTGGTTCTAACGCGCTATAATCATGTGTTATTCAGGTAAGGTGGAGGGAGGAACTGGTACAGCGCACATCAAGTGTCACATCAGGCATTGCATCACCCCGCTCAGCCCTGCCTAGGGTCTAATGTAGTCTGGCACCAGCTCTGGGCGCTGAGTATCTTCTCTGGTGATGCTCTGCCGGGCCTCTATTGCAGCAGCCTTCAACTTCTGCTTGTTTCAGGGGCTTGTCTCCTCAGGTTTTCTCTTCAGCATAAGGAAGGCATGCTCAATTGGATTTAGATCAGGTGACAGACTTAGCCATTCAAGGATTTTCCAGTTTTTAGGTTTGAAAAACTTCTTTGTTGCTTTAGCTGTATGATTGGAATCATTTTCTGGTTGTATGATAAAGCGCTGAACAGAGTTTGGAGGCATGTACTTGAACCTGAGCAAATATTTCTATGCACCTCAGAAATTAATTTTGCTACTGCTATCAGCAGTTACATCTTCATAAAGATAAGTGTCCCAGTACCTGTGGCAGCCAAACATGATGAGACCATAGCACCCTCACCACCATGTTTCACAGATGAGGTAGTATGCTTTGGATCTTGGGCAGTTCCTTCACACCTCCACACTTTGCTTTTACCATCGATCTGATGCAGGTTAATCTTTGTCTCAAATGTCCACAAGAATTCTGCAGGCTCTTTTAAATACTTTTTGGACAACAGTAATCTGCCCATCCTGCTTCTGTGGTTAACTAGTGATTTGCATCTTGCAGTAATAGCCTCTGTATTTCTGTTCATGTCCTGATCTCCTTAATGATGTTCCAGTTGATTTTGGTAATCCTAAGTTTGGGTGATGCCTTTTACTGTTTTATTCTTATTTTTCAGCCTCCTAATAGATTCTTTGACTTTCTTTTGCATAACTCTGATCCAAAGGTGATCAAAAGCTTAGAATCAAGCCAAGCTCTCTTTTACCTGCACCAATGAAGCAATTAAACATACCTGAGTGCTCACAAACACCTGTGATGCCAAATGTCCCAAACATTATGGTGCCTTGAAATGGGGGAACTATGTATCGAAAGTGCTGTAATTTCTGCATGGTCAAGCCAAAATGTATACAAATAACTTTGAATAAAATTTGGAATGTGCACTTTAATCACGTGAATTGATTGATTACAAATTTAAAACTGGAGCACAGAGGCAAATAAAAGAAAAAAACGTGTCTTTGTCCCAAAATTATGGAGGGCACTGTATATCCATCTACGTTACAACAGAGGATATATGATAGCCTCTCCTAGGTACATACCACCAATAGCCCCCAGCCTCCACCAGTGAACAATTAGTTCTCCACTGTCACTCATGGCTCATACCCCTAAGTGGAGCTTGGGGATGGTTCCAAAGGGAAAAGTGAGCTAGCCCATGTGCTGGGTTTTTAATCCTGCAGCCAGAGAGTAAGCCCATATGACTTTAGGTGAGGAGGAGGACCAATTGGAAGGTGGCTTTTCCTTTGAGTCGGTCTCACATTGATTGAGAGGAAGTAGTGACTTTCGACCTTCCGTCTGTCTGGGTGGTCAGAGGACCCTCCAGTTTGGAAGCATCGGGAAATAGACCTTTGGCCTGACCAGCTTCCTCTTTGAGCTGTTGTGCTATAGATGTGTTCAGGGAAATGGATGTTAAACAACTGGACAACCACCTCCAAAACAATGAAACTCTGAAATGTAAACTATCATCTCTGATTAAATAGGGCACAGGTCAGATAGTATCCGTGATAAGAGAAAGTCATTGTTTCAAGCCTTCCCTGATCTGACAAAAGGTCTATCAACTGAAGCACATCTCATCACCCCAGTAACCCCTCCCATATACTAGTTCAGATAGACCACATGGACAGGATGAACAAGCTGGGCCAAAGGATCGATTTCCTGTGTTGGATATCTCTAACTCTTAGGTCTCAGAAATACTAACAGCCAACAAAAGACACTCAAAGAATTAGAGAAGTATTATCTGCCATCAAAAGGGTCAACTTTCTCAGCATTGGATTCTCATCAGTCCAATCTCTGGTGGGTGGACTGTACTGTCTGCCTGCTCCATATCAGCCCCTTGAAACAATCTCCCTTTCCTCAATAAAATACAGCCACCTTGACCAACTTGCTGGGACTCCTTGCCATACTCTGATCAGAATGGCGAATTCCCAGGGTGCCCAGAGGCACCCTAAGCCATTCTTGGAGCTGCACATAAAAAACCCGAATTCTTCACTAGAATCTCTTCATGAAAATGGCACTTCCTACTTTAACTTAGTTTCAACTCAAACCACTTGCTCACTTTTTAACCTGATATCCTGCTGTTTAAGCATTGAGATTTTGATCTTGAAAACCAATGTCCTTTAGCTAAGCTTACAGCCATTCTCTAGAACAGCCATTCTCAATTTTGTTTTGCCTGTGGACTCTGCTCAAAGTTTGTGGACCCCTTCCCTGTGAGGCAGTAAAATTTTTGTTTCTTCTGTACCCTCCTACTGACTACATAAAAATATTTAGGTTACATGAAGTGAAAAGAAAACAAGGCGTTTACTTAAATGTGCTGTATCATCTTCCACCCAGGACCGCGTCGAGAATGGCTGGGTCAGAATCACCAACTTTTCTTGGTCATTTTGGCTTCTACAAATTGTGTCAAGCATTTGCACCAGGTTACAAGAAACATACATGTACATGACCAATTTTGGCGAGAATGAAGTGGAAGAAAATCCACATAGATGAATCCTTTGACCAGTTGCAGATAATGCTGCAAGATTATGGAGACTTCAAGTACTAAAAGGCAGCTTATATGTTCATTGCTGGTATTCGTTTATTTTTCCAAATCAGAAATCTGCAGTAATGAACAGTAGATGAATGTTTGTCTCTCCTTTAAAACGGAAATTTAGAGCAACAATCATTTGCAACTTTATTTCTTTTTATAAACGTACCTTGTGCGGAGAAGAGAGAGGCATAGAAGCCAAATCAAAAACATGGTCTAAAACGGAGATTTCTGGACTTTTTGATATGTTCATTTTAATTTCATCCACTTGCCAGTTCAAGTTTATTATCATCTAACTGTACATAAACGACCAGCCAAAACAGCGTGTCTCTGGACCACAGTGTGCATGCGTAATAAATTTCTTACACAACACAAAAATATGAAATAAATTTATTCCAGACTTATTTATGAGACCCAAGATTTCAGGAAGCTATTCATCAATCTTATAGCCTGTGGGAAGAAGGCATTCCCCAGCATGGTAGCCCAAATTTTGATGCTCCTGTACCTCTTTCCTAATCGTAGTGAATGGATGAAAGGGATCTTCGATAATTTTGTATACCCTATTGAAGCAATGCTCCTAGAGTAGGTTCTCAATCGAGGAAAGAGAGACCCCTGTGACATTCTTGACAATTTGAATGATCCCATGCTTTGCAGCTACCATCCGACACAATAGTGCAGCCAGATAGGACACTCTCAATTATGCTCCTGCAAGACGTTGTCAAGATGGGTCCCAGTAGCCTTGCCCTCCTCAACCTCCTTAAGAACTATAGGTGCTGAGTTCATCCCACATCTGGGCTGCATGTTAAAATATTGGCACCTTTTTGAATTACAGTTCTACCGACGATAAAGCAACAATTTCAAGTTGTTGCTCTTCCTTTTTGTCCTTCAATAAAACTTGTTATCCCTTTCCCTGCATTTGGCTCAATGTATATATTTGCATTTTTTGGGAAACTATTACCTCAAAGTTCAAGTTTATTATTAGAGTACATTCATCAAATACAACCCTATTATGGGCCTAGAGGACCCCAAAACCCAGCAGCAATAGAAATTCATCAAGACAAATGGTTACTTAAAGTTACTTTTAATTTTCTTTAAACATAAAAACAGGGTCAAACTTTAACTTATTACTATTAACTTAACCCCCTTCTAATACTAAGTGCATATGTATGTAATGTGTGCATAAGTTCAGAAATGTTCTTTGGTTCATAGTCCAATCTCACTCCTCCAAGTTCACTGTTATCAGGCAATTCTTATACTGTGCACAGAATTTAACATTTATAAAGTTCACCAGACTTTGGTGCTTGAAAGGTAACTGGTTACCACTCAGGAAGGTTCTTGTTGGTTTTCAGAGGGAGATTTGTTGGTTGTTGGACACCCACAACTGATTACTTCCGATCACCCACTTCAGTGTCTTGCTGAGGAAACTTGCCCAATCACGGTTTTCCAGGTGATACCCTCTTTCTTTCAGGTCAGCACAGAGTTCCTTTCTGTTTCACTTATTTCAAGTGAAACACAATGCAGCCAGTCCTCTCCTTTTGTATGGACCACAGGGCTTTGACCAGGTTGAACTGAGAACTCACAAGCCATCTTCAAAATAATGTTTGTCCACAAGTTTGCCAGCTTGTCCTATTCCAGTCCCAGCTGCTGCTGCTGAACTGTAGAACTGATTTTTTCCCCCCTCTTTCTCAGAGAAACCCACAGGACTCTTAGAACAGCCAACTGCACTCAGACAGACTGCGGCTCCAAACCTAATCTTCCAAGTTTGTTCATCTGTTGCTTTCCAAAACACAATAATCTATTACCCCACAGCATGTCCAATTAACACCTACTTGTGAAGTCCTTATAGGCAGGGCCGGTGCTAGGAATTGTGGGGTCCAATTAGAAAATTGATAGCGGGGCCTCTACTCTACAAAAGTTGAAATAGATGTTTTATATTTCATGTAGTATGCCAGTCTTAGCCAAAAAGCATTAAATGCTTGATATACTAAATATTGAAAGACAATATGAAAGTTTTAATTTTTTAAGACAATTACAGACATACTGTTTATGCACAGGTCTTTTAGAAACAGACTCTTCTGGCTTTTTTATTTGCAAAATCTTTCAAAATAATTTCAAAGTCAATGGTCTTAGTAATGTCATTTTCTAGAGATAGCATCGCCAAATTGTTTAGTCTCTCTTGTGAAATTGTTTTAATCAGTTTTAGTTTTGAAAAACTTCTTTCGCCCGATGTGACTGTTACGGACATTGTTAAGTAAATCCTCAAAGCAATAAAAACATTAGGAAATGCTGTGAATCGATTGTTTACTACCAGGTATTCAAACAGAGCTTGAGGCTTAACGACACTGAAGGGAAGAAAAGTTTTCAGAGCTTCAAGTTCTTCGGCCAACAGATAACCATCCACATCTTGAGTTGTTTCAGTAACTCACCCTCCATCAGTGCTCTGTTTTAGTATGCTGTCAGTTCAAGCTGCTTCAAGGTCTGCTGTGTGTTTCCTTATTTCCGCCTTTTGTAAGCTCTGAAAGTTATTTAAAAATCCAAATAATTTTACATGGCTTTTAAGCTGCTTAAATCTAGACTCTAAAGATTGAATAGCTTTGTCTCGCACTAAGCTGAAGCACTGAACTCTGTATCCTTCTTTTGAATCATCTAAACCTTGATCTTTTGCCTCATATGAAAAGATTCTCTTCCTTCTATGTAGTTTTTTTTCTTGAAATTGTCTAAACTCCAATGGTAATTCAACAGCTTCAGCCAATTCATTTGCGTCTATTCGGACATCATTAAAATCGCCTCTCTATAAATTCTTAGCCATGATAATAGTTTTTCAAATGACTCCATGCCTTCATCAATGTCCTTTGTTTCACCTTGTAGTTCCTTGCTTACATAGTTAACTTTAAAAAGTACTCCATGCCAAAATATCAAAGAAACTAAACATTTGTAGTCTTTTGCTAAAGATTCAGCTTCTGCTTTTACCTTGGGCTCATCTGTAATCTCTGATATTTCCACAAGTGCATCATATACTTCTCCAACCTGATAACAAATAGCTTTAACACTATCAATCTGACACTCCCACCTTGTGTTGCTCAAGGGTTTCACTGATAACCCGGGTACATGTTTGTTAAAAACTGCCCACCTCTTAGTTGATGCTGAGAATAATATGTAGATCCTTTGCAAGATCCCAAAAAATGTAATAGCATCTGGACACTTGGCTACATCTCTGAGTAAAAGGTTATAATTGTGACGTGCACAGAGTACAAAGAAAACTCTTGAATTATCCTTCAACAGTCGTTCTGTACTCCAGATGTGTGACCTTTCATGTTGCTACCGTTGTCATAGCCTTGGCCTCGAATATCTTTCACCTCTAAATTTAATTCCTTCAGTGTGTTAAATAATGTTTTATATAAATCTTCTCCTGTGCTACTTTCAACTTGCATAAACTTTATGAAATGTCCATAAACACCTGAAGAAGCCAAGTTACCATCAGACACATACCTGCTCTTGGTGACTCAATTCAGGTGTGCAGTCTAAAATTATGGCGTAGTACTTAGCTGCTTTTACATGTTTCAGTATCTCATTCAAAACAACTGTAGCCATAATTCTAGTAGCTCATTCTGAGTATCTTTTCCTAAATAGTGATTACGAATTTCGTGGGTTTTGCCTTTTTACAAATGTTCTTCAACAACAGGGGCAAACTTTCCAAACAGCTCAACAAGGCCTAAAAAGTTTCCATTGTGTACACTCTCATTACCAACTTTTTCCTCTGTTCCTCTTAATGCTAGATTTCTCTCAGCAAGAAACTGCGCTATTGCTACTAGCCTTTTGAATACTTGTTGCCAGTGCTTTGCAAGTTCATTGACAATTATTTCAAGTTATTTGTCAATTGTCTGTCCACTACAAAGTCTTTGGTGTAACTCCCAGAAACTCCATGTGGCTTCCAAATGGTTTTTAGAATTTTCAAGCTCACATAACCTTGTATGAAGTTTAGACCAGTTGTTGAATACTTGTTGATAATGCACTGGTTGTGTTCTTACTAAAAAGTTTACAATAAAAGCAATAAATTCTATCAGCAGACACTGAGAATATATAATCCAAGGTCTTTCAACACACTTCCCATTTGAGAGTTTCCCCTTACAGTGAAACTTTGAAAAACACAATCCCATTTCATTTCATGGAAAGTTGTTCACTTGAATAGGAGGACCTTTCATTGTTAAATAATCTCTTACATTTTGATGTATACATGCTGGCCAGTTGGCTGGGTCATCATAAATGTTAATTACAACTGTACTCATGGATGATCCATCATTGCGTGATGTTTGGGCTTGGTCTTTTTTGGCTATAAGTGGACTTTCCGCTTTGACACCATCTTCTGGTGTATTGAGATAGTCTTCAATTTGATTCACAGCTGCTTCATCCTTTTCTAACGTTATCAATTTCACCATTGTATTCATCAACTGTAAAGGCTGTATTGTCATTTTCTGAATTGTTTTTGTTTGCTTCATCCTCAATACATGGGCACTTCAAAGATGGAGTGACAAGGAATTTTGTGATAGCACCTTTTTTATATTTTCAGCTACCTTAGCCTTGGCCAGTGCTCGTTTCTGGTTGCCACTTAAATACTTACACCATTTGTCTCTATCTCTGCTTGTGCTTGCCATGTAAAATGACATACAAATTTTAAGCTGCTAGTTCTCTGGGTTATATTTCTAAGGTAAAAAAGTAAAAGAAGTATATTTTAAAATGTTTAGACTTAAAATAACACAAAAAACTTGACGTTAGCAATTTGTTATAAAATTGGACTTGACATCCCTGATAACATATCTTCTTCTTTGGCTTGGCTTCGCGGACGAAGATTTATGGAGGGGGTAAATGTCCACGTCAGCTGCAGGCTCGTTTGTGGCTGACAAGTCCGATGCGGGACAGGCAGACATGGTTGCAGCGGAAAATAGGTTGGTTGGGGTTGGGTGTTGGGTTTTTCCTCCTTTGCCTTTTGTCAGTGAGGTGGGCTTGACATCCCTGATAACATATAACCATAACCATATAACCACTTACAGCACAGAACAGGCCAGTTCGGCCCTACTAGTCCATGCCATAACAAATCCCCACCCTCCTAGTCCCACTGACCAGCACCGGGTCCATATCCCTCCAGTCCTCTCCTCTCCATGTAACTATCCAGTCTTTCCTTAAATGTAACCAATGATCCTGCCTCAACCACATCTGCCGGAAGCTCATTCCACATCCCTACCACCCTTTGCGTAAATAAATTTCCGCTCCTGTTCCCCTTATAATTTTCCCCCTTCAATCTTAAACCACGCCCTCTAGTTTGAATCTCCCCCTCTCTTAATTGAAAAAGCCTATCCACATTTACTCTGTCTGTCCCTTTTAAAATCTTAAACACCTCTATCAAGTCCCCCCTCAATCTTCTACGCTCCAGAGAAAAAAGCCCTAGTCTGCACAACCTTTCCCTGTACTCAAACCTTGAAATCCTGTCAACATTCTCGTGAACCTTCTCTGCACTCTCTCTATTTTGTTTATATCTTTCCTATAATTTGGTGACCAAAACTGTACACAGCACTCCAAATTTGGCCTCAACAATGCCTTGTACAATTTCATCATAACCTCTCTACTCTTGAATTCAATACTCCGATTTATGAAGGCCAACATTTCAAATGCCTTCTTCACCACACCATCTACCTGAGTATCAGCCTTGAGGGTACTATTTACCATAACTCCTAAATCCTTTTGTTGCTCTACACATCTCAATTCTTTGGCTTGGCTTCGCGGACGAAGATTTATGGAGGGGGTAAAAAGTCCACGTCAGCTGCAGGCTCGTTTGTGGCTGACAAGTCCGATGCGGGACAGGCAGACACGATTGCAGCGTTTGCAAGGGAAAATTGGTTGGTTGGGGTTGGGTGTTGGGTTTTTCCTCCTTTGCCTTTTGTCAGTGAGGTGGGCTCTGTGGTCTTCTTCAAAGGAGGTTGCTGCCCGCCAAACTGTGAGGCGCCAAGATGCACGGTTTGAGGCGTTATCAGCCCACTGGCGGTGGTCAATGTGGCAGGCACCAAGAGATTTCTTGAGGCAGTCCTTGTACCTTTTCTTTGGTGCACCTCTGTCACGGTGGCCAGTGGAGAGCTCGCCATATAACACGATCTTGGGAAGGCGATGGTCCTCCATTCTGGAGACGTGACCCATCCAGCGCAGCTGGATCTTCAGCAGCGTGGACTCGATGCTGTCGACCTCTGCCATCTCGAGTATTTCGACGTTAGGGTTGTAAGCGCACCAATGGATGTTGAGGATGGAGTGGAGACAACGCTGGTGGAAGCGTTCTAGGAGCCGTAGGTGGTGCCAGTAGAGGACCCATGATTCGGAGCCGAACAGGAGTGTGGGTATGACAACAGCTCTGTATACGCTTATCTTTGTGAGGTTTTTCAGTTGGTTGTTTTTCCAGACTCTTTTGTGTCGTCTTCCAAAGGTGCTACAGGGGAATCACGTTGCTCTCCATTGCAGGCAAAATCTTCGCTAGGATTCTACTAAATAGAATAATACCTAGTGTCGCCGAGAATATTCTCCCAGAATCACAGTGCGGCTTTCGCGCAAACAGAGGAACCACTGACATGGTCTTTGCCCTCAGACAGCTCCAAGAAAAGTGCAGAGAACAAAACAAAGGACTCTACATCACCTTTGTTGACCTCACCGAAGCCTTCGACACCGTGAGCAGGAAAGGGCTTTGGCAAATACAAGAGCACATCGGATGTCCCCCAAAGTTCCTCAACATGATTATCCAACTGCACGAAAACCAACAAGGTCGGGTCAGATACAGCAATGAGCTCTCTGAACCCTTCTCCATTAACAATGGCGTGAAGCAAGGCTGTGTTCTGGCACCAACCCTCTTTTCAATCTTCTTCAGCATGATGCTGAACCAAGCCATGAAAGACCCCAACAATGAAGACGCTGTTTACATCCGGTACCGCACGGATAGCAGTCTCTTCAATCTGAGGCGCCTGCAAGCTCACACCAAGACACAAGAGAAACTTGTCCGTGAACTACTCTTTGCAGATGATGCCGCTTTAGTTGCCCATTCAGAGCCAGCTCTTCAGCGCTTGACGTCCTGCTTTGCGGAAACTGCCAAAATGTTTGGCCTGGAAGTCAGCCTGAAGAAAACTGAGGTCCTCCATCAGCCAGCTCCCCACCATGACTACCAGCCCCCCCCACATCTCCATCGGGCACACAAAACTCAAAACGGTCAACCAGTTTACCTATCTCGGCTGCACCATTTCATCAGATGCAAGGATCGACAATGAGATAGACAACAGACTCGCCAAGACACATCTCAATAGCCTACAATTTAATGCATATGACCTATTTAGATTTGCCTTTCCAAAATGTAACACCTCACACTTGTCTGTATTAAATTCCATCAACCATTTCTCAGCCCACACCTCCAGCCTTCCTAAATCACCTTTTAATCTACGGTAATTTTCCTCACTGTCCACAATACCACCAATCTTTTTATCATCCGCAAACTTGCTTATCCAATTCTCCACCCCTACTTCCAGATCGTTAATATATATAACAAACAATAGTGGACCCAGGACCGATCCCTGAGGAACTCCACTAGTTACCGGCCTCCAATTGGACAAACAATTTTCTACCACTACTCTCTGACACCTCCCATACAACCATTGCTGAATCCATTTCACTTCTTCCTTATTTATACCTAATGCCTCCACCTTTTTTCCTAACCTCCTGTGGGGAACTTTGTCAAAAGTTTTACTAAAGTCTAAATAGACAACATCCACAGCTTTCCCTTCATCAACCTTTTTTGTAACCCCCTCGAAAAACTCAATCAGATTTGTCAAGCATGATCTACCCCTGACAAAACAATGCTGATTAGTCTCTATCAATCCCTGTACTTCCAAATATTTGTAAATACCATCCCTCAGAACACTTTCCAACAACTTGCCCACCACAGACGTCAGACTCACGGGCCTATAATTCCCAGGTTTACATTGTTCCAACAGTGGAACAATGTTGTCATCGTCGTTGGTTCAATGCAAGAAACCAAGGTCAATCCCACATCATTTTGCTTGTTAGCTTTACATTGTTCCAATGTCAGCTGCTGACCTTGGAACAACACACCCAACTCTCAACTTGTGAACGCCACAGAACAGCAAAACAAGCGACCGATTCTGGATTTGTTGAATGACGACAACTTCGAATAAGATAAGAATTGCCTTTTTTTAGTAATGGTTATGTTAGTTAAGGTCACATTCCAGAACGGGGAGATGCACTTTAATTTTGCCATTTTGTTTAGCGCTAGTTTGTCGCTAGATATTTGGCTAGAGAATCGGCGGAAAAACTGATGCATGTAATGGATGAAATTCGCCCCCAAAGAAAACAATTTCCACATGGTTAAGCTAAACTGCACCTGTTCCAAATCACCAAAAGCATGAAATAGTTTATATTAAGCCCTGGCAGTGCAATAGTATAGTTAGTAACAGTAGCCTAGTATTATTTTGATACTCAATCAAACCACTGCAAAATTATGAAACAATGGCAGAGACAGCCTTACTAAGAATATCCGGATCTTGTAAAGATGAATAACCCCGAGATGTACAGTACAGGCCCCTATAGCTGAATAACCTTGTAAACCAGCTCATAAAGATGTAGGCTATAATCCCCACAACGACCTAGCATAATAAAGATCAACTTAAACTAACCTAACTTCGGGGGTTATTCATCTTTACAAGGCCCGAATATCCTCACCAATTCAATCTACAATTGCTAACATTGTCAGAAATTCTACGCTTAGGCCTAGGCTATTTACGTTCAGGCTAACTGCTTAAGCCTAGGCCATAGGCTAGGCCCCAGGCTAGCATGACGCTATCTCAATCTCATATTAAAGTACAAGTTCTCTTATTGATTAGCCTATAACCTGTTTTGATCCTGATAATAATAAGAGATGCTTCATCAGCTCCGGAATACATCTATCTTACTGGATCAAATGAATACGAAGCATGAAATTTTTGGCTAGCGAGACAAAGGAGGCCTATAGCCAGTAGTTTAATCAAAGACATATTTCCTAAAAATATTTCACTGAGATAATACGATCAATTAAGGGTAATAACTTCACAAGTTCACTGACAAATCCCTCAGTTTATAAGGCCTATAATACAAGTTTAAATGAAGTCCGTCACAGTGTTCTCTGCTCAAGGCCTGGGCTCAAACACGTGCGCGGGACCCCCTTGAGGCGTGGGGCCCAATTTGATCAAATAGGCTTAAAACCGGCTCTGCTTATAGCCATTCTTCAAAGTTTGTGCAAAGGCATTCGGGGCTTGGACTGTCTGGCTTGAACAGAGCTCTGGCATTGAAGTGTTTGTATGTGACCAACACTAAAAAAAACCTGCCAGAATTTATCTCCTTTAAAAGATATTGATATATAATATAAAATATAATTCGTCACAAACGTGTAATTGTTTTTCCTGCAAGTGAGGCAGAATCTCTACTTATTGGTAGAGTAAACTGGGCTCAAGAAAAAGAAATGCAGACAAAAGAGAGATATGTCAACAAATAAAGAAATATAAACAACATGACTGAACGAGTGCAGAAAAAAGGTCCCAAATAGGCAATTAACTATCTTAAATGAGTCTCTAATTAGGGGTCTGATGGTGTAGACATGCTGCAATGGTCAAGCACACACCATGGACTTGAGTGCATAACCTAGAGAGGTAAGGCTCAAGGAGATATTCTTTTTACGAGTTAAAGTTTGATATAAAGGAGGAAAGCAAGGTTCACCTTTATGCCTCAGGCAATATTTTTTCTTGTAGGAATATGAAACAGCTGCTACCCCATCACAACAAACTCAATCAGGGACTCATTTCAGGATTCTGACTTTTGCACTTTATTGATTTTTTCTTTATTCTCTCTGTATTGAACAATTTGTTTACATATTTTATCTGTTTACATTTCTTAATTACGTGCATGTTGTGTATGTAACCTTATTTTTGCACTACCAATAAGTGGTGTTTCTGCCCCGCCAGCAGGAAAAACAATCTCAGGATGTCATGTATGTATTCTGACAATGAATCTGAAACATATTGGCTGCCACATTTCTTAGAATGCAGTGGTCATTATCTTTCCATGTAAAATGTTTCTCTGATACATTTCACTGGCTGTGAACTACTTTGGAACATCCTATGGTTTTGAAAGGATCTGCACAAAGGCAAGACTTTTAGACAAGCTCAAAACAAGCTTTGTCAAGTTAAAAAATTGCTCTCATCAGAACGGTGGTTAAATTTGGGAGGAGGCAGTTTTTATATTCTGGAAGACCAATATCCTTTCAATTAAAATAGAGGCCAAATCATGAATCTTACCTCAACAATTTTACCTTGAGATTTACCTTAATCAACTATTCTCAATGGAGGCCCTGGAAGCTGCATTACTTTGGGGGTGGGGGGGAGATGGACTGAAATCATAAAATGTTTTTATCTATTTTATGTTGTCAGTAGGAGAGAAGTATGGAAGAAACCAACTAAACTCGACTGCTCTGCAGGGGAGTGGGCCCATAAACTTTGAGCAAAGTATTAAGGGGGACCATTGCCAAAAAAAGGCTGAGAATGGCTGAAGTAGATCACCTTTTGAGACAAACCTGACAAATCAGATTGTCTAGGTGTTTATCCACAAAAGAAAACCTAGAGCAATCACAAGCATTGGAGTGGCACAGCAAAGAAGGAACAACCCAGCTTTCCTGGATTACAAAGTTGCTGGGTGAAATAGTAAAGAAACATGAAAACACTTGGACTGTATTTACCTTTAAACTTGCCTTGAACCATACATATTGTGCCATATGATGGACTATCATGCACAGATCCTTTATCATCTTGTTGCTTTATGGTGCCCATGTTCAGGCTGAGATATTAGATTCACTGCAATGCACAGAAATATAGATTTTGAATCTAATCACCAGTGGTCCATGTCGTTATGAAACGCCTCATGACTTTATATTTTTACATCATTGCATTTATCCTGCTGTTCCAGTTGCGGACTGTTTCATTGAGTTCAGATCACGTCTTTCTCTCGGTTTGTGGAAAATGCTCTTCTTTCCAATAAAGAACTCTATTTACTTTTAATTTTTTTTTATTATTTGGTGCAAAAATGCCACTACAGTCCTTGGTGTTAATATTTACACAAAACAAACACCACACCCCAATTATCCCATCTTTATTGCCTCTTGGCTCCAAATACAAAGCTAGTGATAAATTTGTTATGTACAGATAATGTGTACATCAGAGCATCAAATTTTACAATCTGCAGTACCTTAGAAGTGCAAAAAGAAAACTTTTTAACAATCACACTATACATGTATAAACAAATCAGCAAATATATATAAACACAGAAGTGTTGTTAAATTACAAGATAATCTAAAATAAAAGTTAGAATTTGTCACTCCTGAGCACTGCACAAAAGGTGGAAAAACATAATAGACAGAATCCTTCCTTTAAAAAGCATTGAATAACATCAATATTATACATTGTCCACTAACACAAGTCAGATTACAAACTGAGACATTCTTTAAAGCACTGAATCATCCCATTTGGCATAAAACATTCCCCAAAATGAACAGACATGAAAAACTAGTATTTCCGCAGTAAAATGCCAAAGCAGTATTGAAAAAATCTATAAAAATCTCAGTCTCTTACTCATTTATATTACTTTCAATAGCTCCTTAAAATACAATTTATATATATTCATATCAATCAATTGTAGTTGACATTTCGCTAGGTAAATCCCAAACTGAACGCTTATTCTGGCACTGATTTAACCTTCATACTTTCTCATAGAAAACCTCTTGCAGTTGCATGAAACTTCAGTTTAGGTTTGCTGCAAGCTAGGCACAAACATGGTTGAACATTGCAATAGACCATTAGCACATCAGCTAATACGGTACAGTGAGTCAGGTCAACAGAAGTATAGCGAGATTACACGAGCCTTAATAACCCATGTTATTGCCATAAAACAAAATAGTTCTCGTAAGAAAATGTTTTGATCCCAACATTTGCATAGACCGACTGGATTGCTGCATTTGCAACCCGACAAACTTTCCCCAGGTGTCCGAGCAATTACAGGTACACAAAACTCCATCTCACTGACAGCTAATTAATTCACAACTTTGTTAAATGCATGAGCAGGAACACTAAAGATAACCCATTTGAGACATTTTTGCATACACAAAATAAGGAACGAATCAGGATTCTCACTTCAAGCTTGAAAAACAAATAATTGGTCATACAAAAGGGAAACATGCAATTGTATTTCATCACAAATATTTGTCCTTAATGCCACAATCTCACAAGCCAAAGAGTGAACCTAGCCCTGAGTCAGTTGGAAATGAAAGTTTGGCATTTTTTCCATGATAATGGCACTCTGCAAATGCAATTTACTGCTTTTAAA
Organism: Narcine bancroftii; assembly: GCF_036971445.1. Taxonomy (NCBI): domain Eukaryota; kingdom Metazoa; phylum Chordata; class Chondrichthyes; order Torpediniformes; family Narcinidae; genus Narcine; species Narcine bancroftii. Next base: position 225,098,044 of record NC_091472.1, read on the forward strand.
AACGGTGACTAACGACAGCAGCAAATGGCAGAAGGGATTGGTCACACAAGCTACTTAAATCAAGATAAATCCAATTACAATATACATCTGATCCAAAATATTTCTGCATTTTTCATATCAGTAATAACAAGATTATTAGTTTAATATGAAATGGATTTAGTCCTTTATTGGCTCCTTAATAAAAGTCATATCTGTCTCTTCAATTCATATTGATCAATTTTTGTAGGAATTTAGCTCCTTATCAAATTCTTTGTTAAATACTTGATTGTTTACAAATAAAACATTAATCTTTTGTAAACTGTTACAAAAATGTCACGAATATGTATCATATTCCTACTTTCTCCTCAAAATTCCATGATCACATTCTCCTTTGAACTGCTCCCAAGGCTGCAATACCAATTGAAACCTTAAAGCTGACTTCACAGGAGACTAACACTAGTTAGCTCCCACTAACACAAAAGAAAATTCTTTGCAATTCACAGGTCCACCAACAAATTGTACCCGAGGTATACTTTGATTTTCCCCAAGAACTCTTTCTTACTTTTCTTCCACCTTGTCATTTTCTTCAGCTTTTCTTACGTTATTAAAGTGGTATGGAAACCGTAACAAATGCAATCTCCAATATCTCACATGTATACCATGTACTGACTAACAGAAATGATCTTTTAAACTTGGAGAACCTGACAGGAACGTTGCTTGCCATCAAAATAGATTACAAATTTGCCTGTGAAGCCTGGTCTGCCATATAGAATCGTAGTACAGGTATTGAGGTCCTATAGTAGGATATCAGCAGAATGCACTTTTAATGCATGATTTCCTATTGAGATCCACCCTCTCCCTACATTTCTCTTCCTTGTTAATTATAATTCTGTTTATTAGGAGGTAAGCCAGTGAGGCAGTTTGGGGCAGGCAGGAGGAATGGGAAAAGACTGGCCGATTTAATCAACATTTAAATCCTGCACTGGTCCCCATGGGCAAGCAGCTATAAAATTGGTTTGCATTTTTAAAAGGAATAGCAAGTTGAAACAAATTAAATACAAATTTTGATTCCATAAATTATGTTTACAATATAAAGTGCACAGAGAAAACAGTACGGTAGCGAAATAGAGGCATTTGGAGTAGTTCAATAATTTTGACAAGAACAATGGAAGAGAGCCTCTCCAAGAATGTCACCTCGAAGTATTGTGCTTGATTCACATGAAACACACCCAGTAAAGTAGGGGAGATGTGGGTAAGAAAGAATAAACCATTTTGATGCATTTATCTATCACATCTCAAATGTGTGCAGGTAGTTTTTCCAAACACTTATAGATTAAAACCCATTGCACTGAGCGAAGAGAAACATTAATCTCAGCAGCATTTCAAACCAGCACCAGGCAGCCACAACAGGAAACAGTCTCCAGGTTTATATGTTACATCTTCTGTTCCAGAGAGCGAGACCAATGGGAGAAGCTTTCTGTTTGGTGGCGTTTAACCAACAATCTTTCAGTGCCCTTAATGTTCAAAAGGTCCATTCGGGATCTTTTCTTCTCAACTGGTTCTTAAAAGTATTGAAGATATTTTTAAAAAAAACTGTTAGTATTTTTTCATCCTTTTAAAAAAAAACATCTGCAGAGAAAGTGAGAGAGTAGCCCCTTTGCACAGAAGCAACAGCAATCTTTTTTGGGTGCAAAGAAATTGCATTTCTATCCATGACTGACCACAGAGGAATGCAAATTTTTGCCACACTAATCCACTGCATTTGTCTCATTCAGATGATAGGTTGGAAAAGAAAACAGGAACGATCAGCTATTGCAAACGGGAAGCCCCCTACCTTTCCCATTTGTCCTGTCATTTGAGTTCGCTTTGAGGGTTATACTCTGTTTCACCAGAAGAAATCTGATTCAGACGTTTGCTTGAACCCCAGAACTTCCGGGAAATCTGTCCAGATCGCATCTGTTCATGGAAGGAAGAAAACAAAAGAAAAAGAGGGGAAAAAATATCATTGGTTAAAGAATTGAGTCAGTTTGATTCAGCAAAAAGTAAAAATGAGTGGCAGGCCAATGCCTACCCTTGTCTGGCTAATTTCCCTCTACATTAAGTCAATAAAGGGCTACTGCCATTTTACAACAAGCAGTAAGACTGAACAACCACAGTGCACCTGCTTGACAAGATTCTTGGAAAAATGCAGATCCCAAAGTCAAAGTTTCCGGTTCTTCAGTGTACAAATCTAGTAAGATACTACAGTAAAACCCCTGGTATCTGGAATTCAAGCAACCAGCAAAAAAAAAAGGAATTAAAAAAAAAATTAAAAATAAGTAAGAATAAAATAATAGGTAAAAAATGTTAATGTTCTCTGAAGTAACACATAAACCTTTGGGGAAGATGGGAGCATGTATTCAGCCAATAGCTTTGGTTGTGCTTTGCTCGTACCAGCTGTTTGAATAAAATGGTGTCACCCAGAGTGAAGAGTTGGTTGTTGCCGCTCACCGTTGGGATAACTGTCTTAAAGTTTCTCCTTATCCCTTCTTGGGGGAGGGGGGTGGGTTAATTATCTATAATGTCATTGTTTGTCATTTGGGCGGCTCCGTGGAGGGGGAGGAACCTGCAGATGCAGCGATTGTTAAATGTTTTGAATGAATATGATTGAAAATAAAGTAAAATGCTTTAAGGTTTATATATATTCACATAAGTGAATTTTGTTCAGTGTAAGTACAGTCTAGTATTTTTGTCTTTTAAACTGTTTATTCTTAATGCAGGTGAGGTAGTTAGGCATTGTAAGAGCAAGTCTCAAGAAACCAGAAAATAATCTATCCGACATCTATCAATCCCCATAGGTGCAGATACTAGGCGTTTTACTGTAAAAGGAAGCTTAAAAAATGTGACTACATTCAGAGTCAGAATAATGAATATTATAGACACAAGTATAAAAGGGAAACACACCACTTTTGAAATGGCCATTCAGAGAATGTTACGGTATCATGCTGTAATTATGTGAAGTTTTATGCATCAACCTAGCACCTATGTAAATGATTATGCGGCTTCTAACATTAAAAAAAATTGACAGCTGAATACATCTTCTGAATATATCTGCCTTACACTTCCAACCAACTTGAAATCATGATTGAGGATTTGTTTTTCATTGTATTTTCTAATTGAGATAAACATTCAGGTAGATTTTATATTTCTGTGAAGGGCGCTTGACAAAGTGGGGCCTCTGTCTTCCTAACGGTAGACAAAGTTAAAGAATTTCATGTATGTTACATTTTAAATTTAGTATTTTGTGACAGTAATGGAACCTTTACCTTTATGTTAACAATTTCATTAAACACAATGAGGTAGTTCTTTACATTCAGCCTCCCCTTCCTCTCTTGCTTTGCTCATTCATCTCTCTCTTGCACCGTTTTCTTCCTAAAACAACGTGTCAATATATAAAGGGGGCTCTGAAAAAGAAATCTGTCATCCTGTTAAACAAGAAAGTCTGCAGATGCTGGGGTCTAGTGTAATACACAAACATGCTGGAGAAACTCAGCAGGTCACGCAACATCCACAGGAAGTAAAAGGTAAACAGTGTTTTGGGCCCAAGCCTTCATCCTGCCTACTCGGTGTTGCGAGCAAGACTTTCACTGGATCTGTACACAATAAACACTGATTACTTCCACTCCCCTGATCCCTTGCTTGAAGTTGGAAACTCAAATTGGTTGCATTGGTTCAAGAGCTGGCTGGGTAACTCAAGGCTGAGCTGGGATAGGAAAGGCAGATGAGAGCTTTCCACTGGTCTTGTAGATGAGGTTCATGACCTTGCTCTTTACCTCAGCTGGCTTGCCCACTCCCACGATGATGAGTTTACCGTCCTCCAGTCCCACGAGGATGTGGCTGTTCTCCTTGGTGATGGACACACAATAAATTGGCAGCCTCATTGACAGTGGAGCATTACTGAGCTTCAGGCTGAAATTAAATGTAAAAATGTTAATTTCTCAACAAGTTACAAGAAATAAAACAGAAAAAATTGGCTTGCAGTTAAAGAGCACCTTTCGTGACATTGGGATTGGCTAAAACAATTTACAACCAAATAATTATTCTTTAGGTGATCAGTTTAGTAAGTTAAAAGATGAAATGAAAATCAGTGGTGTGGATAGCAAGGAAGGGCATCAGAGAATACAGTAGGATGAAGATCAGTTGGAAATTTGGGTGTAGAATTGACTGATGAAATTTAATCTGGTCAAGTGTGAGGTGATGTATTTTAGGAGGTGGAATGCACAAAGAAAGTACACAGAATACGGCAGGAACACTGATGTACAATGGGATTGCAGAATGCAATCCATAGCTCACTGAAAATGGCAACACAAGGGCATAAGGGTGTTAAGAGCAGTGGGTGATATCCTTGCCTTCACTGGTTGGTACAGAGTGCACAAATTGGCAAGTCACGGTACAGTTAAGAGTGCAGTGAAACTTCGGAGAGGATACAAAAGAGATTCTCCAGGATGGTTCCAAGATTGGAGTGCATCAGCTACAGAGAGAGAGGGAGAGAGAGATTGGACAGAGAGTGTTTCGATTGGAGCATCGGAGGCTGAGGGGTAATCTGATAAAAGTGTACAAAATTATGGTGGACAGTCAGAGCTTTTCCCCTATGTAAAATACTAACAGAAAGCTAGGTATCTAGAAAGTATTGCCAGGGGTGGTGATGGAAGCAGATATTATAGTGATGTTTGAGAGGCATTTAGAAAGATCCATGAATTAGATTACACACTACGTACAGGCAGATTGGAGTAATTGGATTGGTATCATGGTCAGTGCAAACATAGTGGGCATGTTCCTGTGCTGTCCTGATCTATTTGATGCAAGTTGTAGTCAATATTAGAAGTCGTTGCAGAGGTTGAAAGGTCTGAGCAATAGCCATGTAATGATGAGGGAACTACCTTTTTATTAAATATTAAAGATATATAGACAGTTGAAACAAGCATCTTGCTGAGTGCTGAATAACACCTCAAGAAAAGTGAACAGCACAGAGGCATGCGTTCAATCCTTACAATCGGTGCTGATGTGTGTGAAGTTTGCATGCTCTCCCTGTATTCCCCCCATAAGCGCCAAAGATGTGCAGGTTGGTAGATGCATTGACTAATCAATGTAAGTTGCCTCAAGCATGGAGACAAGTGGAGAAATCTGGGGTGCATTTATGGAAATATGGAGAGAATATTCCTCAAGGTTGGTTTAGTGCTAAATGGGGTTGATGGTGGGCGAGGACTCTGTTCTTCAGGGTCTATTTCTGTGTTGTTTCTTTACGACTTCTAAGCACACAAGAAAGTAGGAGTGGTAGGGTACCCTTTCCCCTTTAGACTACCCTGCCATTCAAGTTGATCATGGGTGATCCACCCCATCCCTCAAATCCCTGATCTTTCAAAAATGTATTGACCTCTTATACATCCACTGATGCAGTTTCCCCACACCCCATCACTGGCAGAGAATTTGAGAGATTGCAAGAAATTCCCACCACCTAATTTTTAAATGACTGCCAACTGATCTTGCCCACCAAAGCAGCGCAGCAAATTTGGTCCTGTCACACTAGATACAATCAACTTGATTAAAATAAAAATTGGGAGGAGTAAAAAAAAACATTGTTTAATTTTGATTTGATTTCCTCCCACATTCAATGTAGCTTAATAGAGGGGTGTATTGGTCACTCAAAATTGCCTGTGATATTGAGCTGCATGGTAGAAATTTGGGAGAATGAAGTGGTTTAGAGTGAAATTAAGAGTAAAAGGGCAGGTGCCTGATGGTCAGCACAGACTTAGTGGGACAAAGAGCCTGCTTTCTTGCTAAATCGTAAATTTTTTAAAACATTTTCATTAACAGCACAGTACAAGCTGATTATAGCCCAATTTCACCCAAATTAACCTACAATCTTTTTTTTTAAAAATTTTTTTATTTTTCACACCATAAATCACATTAGCCATGATATACACTTTTTCTTTTTCACACATTTAGTGACTTTTTCTCCCCCCCCCCCTCCTCCCAAGCCACCCCCCCTCCCCCCCCCCATCCATTTTAGGTATACAATCTTGAACGTTTTGGAGGGTAGATGGTAATCAAGGCACTGATTGATTGCTGCACAGATGAACTGACGGTATGACTCACTAAAATGGGTGAGGGAAAAAGAAAATGGTGCTTGCAAACTTTACATGTTAAAAGGCAAAGCAAATGAAAGGAATTGAAACAGCAAATGGAAGCAGATATAATCTCTACAGTAACCATTACAACCTCCATGTGAATGATTTCTGCTTCATGGCCTGAACTAATTTCCAGGCTCTAATAACTTAAACTCAGAACAATTATTTCCTCTCCCTCAGTGCTTAAAATCCAGCAGGGCATACATGAATGTTCCATCACAATAGGCCTGGCCTGGGGTAGGGCTGGGGAGGTGCCACGATCAGTTTGAGAGGTGGGGGGGGAAGAATGATGGCCTGCGAACTGCCACTGCTGTGAATGCCACTCCGGTTGTGACAGCTCAACGTTTGCGGCAGCGGAACGTTGCTTGGGGAAAGGTGGTGATTGACAGTGGATGGGGAACGACGGGGGTGTTGGGCGGGGGAAACTTACCGATAGTTCCCAAGTGCGTGACGTGTCATTTGCTGCGTCATCATGGGGGCAGGATCCCCCTTAAATCGCCAGGCTAGAAGCACTTTTGCTCCAGTAATTGCACCTGGGTCCCAGGTGCTGCTGCTTAAAAATGCCTAATGATTAGGTGCAATAATACTTAACCACCACCGATACACTAAATAAGCTTGACATTGATTCGAGACACCAATCTCAATGGTTACCAACATTATTCTCACCTGTACAAATCCCTGATGCACAGAAATCCCTCCACACTGCCCAGCACAATATGTTCTCCGCTGACACACATGTCAGATATTTGTTCCATTATAGTCTCACTTGTCAAATGCTTGCCATTCACAGAGTACAGATGAAGAGCATTCTTGTCCTGCAGAAAAGGGGTCACAAGTAATTATGAGTGAAGGCATCCCCTCTAACAAATTATAGGAAGAATAGTATTCAAATTCAACACTGAATTTTAGATTTTGTTTCTCTGTTCGTATTTTAGGAACTAATAAGTGGAAACAAGAGGCTTGCACTGTAATTACACCTCAGTTTTTTTCAGTAGGTGCATGAATGTAAAACAACAAAGTGCAGGCCCTTTGGCCTGCAATGTTGTGCCAACCGATATAAATCTATTCCTCGATCAATCCATCCTTCTCTCCCTCACAGTCCAATACTCCTTATTTTGCTTCTATTCATATTTCCGATTATTTGAGTCTCCACCACTATCCCAAGCAGGTACCCACCACTTTATGTTTAAAAAAAACTTCTTTGACATCTCCCCTAAACTTTCTTCCACTCATCTTAAACAAATGTATTCTGATATTGGCTATGGCCACCCTGGGGAAAAGGTGGTCACTGTCCATGCGATCTATGGCCCTCACCCTCATAACCTTACATATGTCTATTAAGTTGCTTTTCGACCTCCATTGCTCCCAAGAGAAAAGCCCTGGCTCACTAAACCTTTCCTCACAAGTCATTCTCTAATCCAGGTAACATCATGGTAAATCACCTCTGCACCCTCTCTAAAGCTTCCATCTCCTTCCTATAATGAGGTGACCAGAACTGAACACAATAGTCTCAGAATGGTCTAACCAGAGTTTTATAGGACTGCCCTTGAACATAATCTCCCAACTATTGAAGGCCAGCACACTGTACACATTCTTAACCACCCTACCAACCAGCGTGGCAACCTTTGAGAGATTCAAAGACTTGAACCCCAAGATCCCCCTTTTCCTCCACACTATTAAGAATCCTGCCGTTAACCATGTACTTTACCTTCTGCTGCTTCTCTACCAACTCTGCGTCCGGTCTATATCCCACTGTAACCTACAGCAGCTCTCTACACTATCCACATCTCCAATTTTTGTGTCATCTGTAAACGTAGGAACCCATCCCTCCATTTCCTCATCCAAGTCATTTATAAAGATCACAAAGTGCAGGGTCCCAAAAAAGATCCCTGTGAAACGTCACTAGTCACCGACCTCCGCCTACTACCACCCTCTGCCTTATGTGGGCAATCCAATTCCAAATCCATTCAGCCAAGTTTCCCATGCCTCATGAATTTCTATGAACCTATCATGGGAATCTTATGCAGCACCTTCTTAAAATCCGTGTACACCATTCTACCATCATCAATCTGAAAAATTCAGTTAGGTTCATGAGGCACTACTTGCCTCTCACAATGCCATCTGGCTGAGGAAGCATCAGAAATTCCCCTGGCTTCCGCCTCTACTGAGACACTGCAACAAATTCAAATGGAGTGAGCTTGTAGAGGGATGAGAGGTACCAGTGAAAGGTTAGGGGAAAGAAGGATAGATCATGGAGAAAAGCTGTTCAAATTGTAATTACACAAAAACATTAATGCCGTTTGGATAGTCATTCAAAGTGGAATTTGTTCTATTAAGATGTGAATATGCAGGTCAAAAAGGATTGTCTATCTCACTATTATAAATTTTGATTAATTTTTCTGATTTTGGATCCTTGACCTTGAACATTAACTCTGTTTCTCTTAACACAAATTTCAATATTCCCATCATTCTATTTTTAATTTCAGATTTCTAGAAGCCAAAGTATTAGTACGATGACAATCTCAAGTTTCACCTTCAGTTTCTTTGCTGGGACTCAGATGTAATGAGATACTGTTTCACAGTGCGTTTCTCATGGCTCTTCACATATACAGGGGAAGAACAGGAGACTGGATCATTTGCAGATTCCAGCCCAACTAGGTAACTATAGGAACTCAGCAACGTTACACATACCCAGGTAAAATGTACAGGATTAATGTTGGTTTGTGAGGGTGAGGTGCTCAAACATTGTTCAAATCAAATCATAATAATCTGCTTTCACAACATTATTGCTTTTTTATATATATAGATGCCCACTATGCTTTTAAATCCCCAAATATTTAACAAAAGAATTTTTTTTAAAAGAAATTCACTGAATCATTTCATACATAAAACACGCACATCATTCAAAGCAATATGAAAACACATTTAATTAATTTGTGTTAAGTTCTAAAACAGAGTTCCAAATATACAATGTAGGACATAGAAGTGGTGGAAAAACTCAACAAGTTGTGCCGCATTTATAGATAGGAAAAGGCAGTGGATATTTCGGGCCTTCTTCACAAGTGCTAAAAATCAGGAAGACGCCTAGATAAAGAGATGGGCGTTGAAAGGAGAAGGGGGAGGAATTCAGGGTAACGCAAGAGATTATAGGTGGATGCAGGTGGGAGGATAGAAGAGAGAGAAGCTGAGAAGTGATGGGGAAAATGCAGAAGGCTAAGAAGGGTAGTTCTGACAGGAGTAAAGAGCAAGACTGTGGGAGGGGGTCAACAGAAAGTGGAGGGTCGATAACGATGCCACCTGGTTGAGACTGCCAAGATGGAATATATTTCTGGATAGCCTCAAATATATAGTGGAACATGGATTCAATTAGTCCTTACTAATGATTTCCATCACATACAAAAACAAAACAGGAAAATAACATGCATATACTAAACTTCATCACACAAGATCTGCAGCAATTTGATAAATATTCACCATTTAATATAACAGTGAAATACATGGTTTAGATCTTGTATGCTGGGATGTCAGCGAGCAAAACAAATGAAAAGTTGCTGGAATCCTGGGCCAAAAAAAAATGTATGGGGAACCCAACTGGTCAGGATCATCAGTGGGAGAAAAAGAATAGTCAATGTTTTGGGTCAGAACCTTTCAAGGTGGAGAGGGCAGAAGGGAGATAGCCAGTATAATGTGGACAAGGTGGGAGGGGTTAGATAGAGGGGGCAGTAGGTGATTGGTGAACCAGGGAAGTGCAAACGATGAGAGACAGATGGAGGAGGGCGAGGGATGCAGTTGTTGGATAGATGCCAAACAGAGAAGCAAGAGGGAGAAAAAGGGAGTAGTGTTGGTGAAGAATATGAATCACAAAGAGGGTGAAACAGAAAAATCTCTGAGATTACCTTAAAATTTGATTTTCCTTCTATCACGGTGTTGACAATGATGTGCCCCTCCCAAGAAACTGACAGGTTGGGAATGGTGAGAGGGAGGGAGCTCTCGCAAGGTGGTCGAAGAGTCCTCATATACTGACCCCGTCGAATGGTGTGAATGATTACTGTTCCATCCTGCAAATTATACACAGTCACTTATAGTTCAACAACTAATCCATTACAAGTTTACCAAGATGACAATCTAATGTTTGGGTAGGTTGATTAATTGTTCCACAAGGCAGTGAGCTGTACATCAGGTAGAATAGATATAATAATCTTCCCACATACTGAGGACATGAACTCTGCATTAAATTCAAAGTCACAGGTTGAGCTTGCACAATAATGTTAGTGTTTTATTGATTTATGAGTGAATCAACATTAATTCCTGGTCTTGCTTCAACATAATGAATTATTTCAACACTCTTTCTCCTTCTTTGTACAATCAATCATCATCTCCATCTTCCTTTCTGGGATATGCCCCCAACCAAAAGACACTGGCAACAAGAAAAATCAAACCATCTTAATCCTCGATGTTTACATGCTGCCTCCCTGAAACCGTCCAGTCCATGGTCTCAAATCAGTCTTGTAGTGATGTTGTGGCCACTCTCGGCCTCGTCCTGATCTCCTTGCAAACTGACCTAGTTTGCTTTGCCAGCGTCTGTATGCCGGGGTTAGCAGGACAGATATGTGATTCAAGTAACCAAGGTGGGGGTGAGGTGCAGCCTTGAACGGATCAGGGACATTGGTGCACACCTGATCCAGGTTGTTCTCTCTTCTGGTGAAGTTCACATGCTGTTGAAACTGTGATAAGACAGTTTTCAGGTTGGCGTGATTGAGGTCAGCAGCAAAATCATGGCACCATCAGGGTGGGAAGTCTGGGCTTTACAAATGACACTGTAAATCTCCTTCATGGCTTCACCCTCATTAGCCAAAGGCGGAATGTAGAGTGCGGCAACCAGCGTGGCTGAGAATTCCTTGGGCAGGTAGAGGGGTCTGCATTTCACCAGGAGGTACTCTGTTTCTACCGAGCAGAAGGTCTTCACAACAGAGACATCAGTTCATGTTTTGTATTTTGACGAGTTTCCCAATCATAGATTCAACGTAGTGGGTTGGGAATTTCACCACTGTGGGGAGCTGAAGTGGCTGCTGCAAACCTCGTGCATCACCATCTTGGAACACCACCATCTAAGTCATACACCACCCTGTTAGATACCACTGTTATTTTTGTCACTGGGTCTAAATCTCGGAAGCCCTCCACATCAGAGTTGTGTGAGCACCTACACGAGAAAGACCATGGCAGTTCAAAAATAGCAGATAATGAACACGTAATTATGGATGGGCAATAAATTCAGGTCTTGCTGGTAATTCTCAGATCCTGAAAATTAAATGCATGAAAAAGAACACAGTGATTGCTTTTCCATCACCTCAAACATCATCTCTTCACACCTTCCTGAGGAAATTTTAAAAATCTCTTCCCCCATCATTCAGATCACCAAACACCACTTCCAGGAGCATCAGCAACACATTTGCACCTCTTAACAGTTTAGGATGTCTCAACACCCAACCCCAACCCACCAATTTTCCCCTGCAGCCGCTGCAACCGTGTCTGCCTGTCCCGCATCGGACTTGTCAGCCACAAACGAGCCTGCAGCTGACGTGGACTTTTTACCCCCTCCATAAATCTTCGTCCGCGAAGCCAAGCCAAAGAAAGAAGAAGAAACGAGAGAGAACAAATGTTGCTGAATAACTCCTAGTCAGAATGTCCCATTCAATTTGGCACCATCTTCCATTTGCCCTTTCTATCCTCAGCCTCTTACAGGTTTCAGTGAAGCACGAGGAACAGCTGGCTGATCTTCGAGTGTAATGAGGAGGGTCATATGACCTTCTTCGGCAGGAGCCTGGTCAGAAGTCACCTCACTTGCCAATCAAGGTCGAGCCCACCCACTCTCTTGAGCACCTTGCCTCATGTGGGCATACCTGGGAACAAACCCTAGCTCCACTCCAGGTTGCGAGCCATGGGCAATGCTGGAGAGTCAGTTGGAAAGTATGTGCTGGTACAGGATGGGGGGCTATTGTGGTGCATACCTAGAAAGGATTATTGTGCCTTACTCTTGGTAATCAGCGTAATTACATTCTGTAGCTAATCGGGAGACCATACCTGCTCGTAAGCAAGGGGTAGTGGGTACTGTTGGTTTCATCCTCACGTTTAGCTGTGAGAACCGGGAATAGCAGCGATCTGTGTGTTTAGCCATGGAAATCGCAAGTAGCAGAGGTCAGTGTGCTTAGCTGTGGGAACCAAGCTTAATAGCAATGTCAGGAATAGTGAGTATAGGTTATTTGACTGCATCCAATGCATATGAACTGTGTGATCACTGTTACACCTATCCTCCGTGTGTAAATAAAGATCCCCATTTGTGGATTCTTTGCATTCAGACTTGTAATTTCTTAGACTCTCCAAACGTATTCTCCTCATCACATTGGGTTATGCCTGATTAAGCAGTGGGTTTTGACAGCATCACAGTGGTCATTGGCCCCATTTCTTTAGGCAGGGCTGCAGGCTATGATTCTGCTCTTGCTCTTGTCTTAGACCTAGCTTTTTCTATATTAAAAAAACTCTGCCACACACCCTCCTTCACCTACATACATAAATTCTGTATTTTTTATACTTGTTTAACTGCAGGAAGCAGGAACGTCATACCATCTGTACTTCGTACTTATGTATATGACAATAAATTCTCACCTCATCTCAAACCTGCTGCATCTGCGATTCTGATAAAAGGTCTTAGGCCATTGTTTCTTTTGACCTGCTGAGAGAATATAATATCCATTCCCATTTGCCCTCATCTAACTGCTGGACTTAAGAAATTTACCTTGGAGCCTGAAATAGCCATGTCTAGCTCCGTACTGATGGCAACACTGGCTATTTCTTCCGTATGTCCGTACAGGATCTGCATGGGTTTCAATGCCAGACCGACAGGCATTCCTCCCTGAAAGAGATGAAGAAACGTAACCTTGGCAGTGTTCCTCGACAAAATGTGGTGCCATCATGAAAGGATGACCTCTGCTTACATGGCCTATTTCCAAGCAAGGGTGATGTGCCACCTCGTGGGGAAACTGCAGGTGCTGGTGACCCAAAAGCCCCTGAAACCTTTGCTCTTCTTGGTAGGGAAGGTTGGCTCTCTGCAAGTGCTGTTGGAGCTGTCCCATCAATAATGCACCCCACATTACAGCAGTTCATTTCTCCCACTGAAGCTGCTCAACCTGCTGAGTTCCTCAAGCAGGTTTTTTTTGCTTTCACTGTCCTGGCTGGCTTAATGAATGTCCTGCATAACCAGATTCAGGTTAGTTAGCCTCCTTGTGGTGACTACATGAACACGTTACCAATTAATTTAAGTAAGATATACACACCTGCTGCAGAATTTGCCAGATCATGCAAGTTGTGTCACGAGACCCTGATATCAAATGGATCCCACAATAATCGGTTGCTAGACAGGTCACAATGTCTGAAAGGGAAGCAGAAAACAGGTCACCAGTGACTTGATATGAAACAGTGAATGATACTCTCATCAAGTTCAACATACCCCAGATTATATCGAAACTGTGGAAATATAATGGTGTAGAATGAGCTGATTCATCAGAACGTTCTTTCAATAACTCAATCCACTTTTAATTAAATTTTACTTCCATTACACAGTTTTACAGTAACTTTCCAATGAAGCAGTCAAGTTGAAATGGAATGTGGGATATAGAGCCCTAATGAGTAGATCACAGCCAGTGAGATGGAATAGGGTTTGATTACTGGGGGCCCTGGTGAGTTGGGATAAGGGTGTTGGATGGGGAGCCCAGTGAATGGGACATGGACATGAGAGTCCCAGTAAATGGAAAAGGGGCATGGGAACCCCGGTGAATGGGGCAGAGAAATTGGAACTGGGGGGGGGGGGGGTCCCCAGTGAGTGTGACAGGAGTGGGGGATCGAGTGGGGGGGGGGATCCTGGTGAGTGTGACGGGAGCAGGGGAACTAGGGTGAGCGTAACGGGAGTGGGGGAACTAAGGTGAGTGCGATGGGGGCGGGGGAACTGCGGTGAGTGTGATGGGAGTGGAGTAACTGAGGACTCTGGTGAATGGGATGAGAACAGGTGAACTGCGGATCCCAGTGACTGTGACAGGAGTGGTGTTGACTGTGACCCTGGTGAATGGGATAGGAGTGGGTAAACGGAAGCAGGGGAACTGGGGGAGTTCTGGTGAGTGTGATGGGAGCAGGGGATCCCTGGTGAGTGTGATGGGAGCGGGGGAAACTAGGGGGTCCCAGTGAGTTTGATGGGAGAACAGGAAATGGGGGTCCCACTGAGTGTGATGGGAGCAGGGAAACTGGAAAGATGATATTGGGAAGATGGTGAGTTGGGGGAGAGGGCGCTGCAAAGATGATCTGATGAGTCAAAAGCCAAAACATTGGGCGTTTCCATTTGCTGCCTTCTGCGCTGGACGTCCTTTCTGTCTGGCTCTGTCACGTATATAATAATCATTGGAACTTCATCTTTGGCTTCATTCATATAGAGTAGAACAACTTTCTGGTCAAATGACAGAAATTGGCCCAGAGGGTGTATTACTGAGACATGGATTTTATTCAAATAATTTGGACCCCTGAGGTGTCGAGAGGAAGCATTTTGCCTTATTAAAAATCAGTCAGTAATATGTATTTTACTGAGAAATATAATTCTATTTTCAGCAGGGAGAGGTTGCAACTGTTTCGCTCATTGGTTCCATTTTCTGCAGTTTGTGGATTGCCACAAATCCTGAGGCAAATCCTGTTTCGCTCTAACTCACTGGCTGATCCAGACGCGTCCTTTATCACTGTGATTGGAGGAAGAAGCTGAGTATCACTATAAAAATGAGCATCCGTGTTGCGAGTGGTCAGAGAGAGAGTGGTCATCGTCGGAGTTGTCTGAGTCAGAGTGGCATGGCTTTGACTCACAGGCTTCAGCGAGAACAGGCAAGAGGCAAGGGTTATAGTGTGGTAGGTGAATTGTGTACAACTTATTAAACTGTTAATGACTAGGCTGAATGTCTGTAGGACTAGTGCTTTCTGGTTAGTGTCAGATGTGGGAAATTCCAAGCCTTCCCAGTGCCTACATCTGTGCCAGGTGCACCAAGATGCAGTAGAGACTGTGTGAAGGATCTGAGGATGCAACTTGATAACCTACTGCTCATTAGGGAGAGTGAAGAGATAACAGTCAGGGGAGATACCAGCAGTTAGTAGAGAGCACCTCTGTGGCCGACTCCCTCAGCCATCATCTTGCTGAGAATGACCTGACATAGGACAACCATGGGGACTAGGTCTCCAGCAATGAGTTTGGCACTGTGAAGCAGAAGGTGAAGAAGCATGTCGCTGTGATCGGCCATTCTATAGTGAGGAGGATGGAAAAGAGGTTCTGCAGGCTTGATAAAGGCACCCTGACAGTGTGTTGTCTCTCAAGGTGCCAGGTTACGGGATGTCTTCAATTGGTCCAAATCATTCTAAAGAGAGAGGGTGAACAGCCAGAAGTTTGGTACATGTTGGTGCCGATGAAAGATGTGTGAATGTCCTGTTGGGAGAATATAAGAAATTAGGAAGGAAGCTGAGGAGCAGAACCTCCAGTGAGTTTATCTCAGGATTACTGCCTGTGCCTCATGTGAGTGAGCGCAAAAATAGTGAGATCAGGCAGATAAATGCGTGGCTGAGAAACTGGTACAGAGGTCAGGGCTTGGATCACTAGGATCTCTTTTGGGGAAGGTACAAACTATCTAAAAAGGTTGGAAAAAACCTGAAACCAAAGGGGTTCAATGTCCTGGCAGGCAGTTAAATATGACTGCTGAGGAAAATTTAAACTAATTTTGCAGGGGGGTGGACCAGAGTGTCAGAGCTGATGAAGGGTGAAACAGAAATAAACCAAGGAAAGTGTGCAGCAAGGATGTCAAGCAGGTGTTGGTACAAAATTGCACCTGAAGGGATGACAGAGACACAATGCATACAAACACTGGTCTAAAGGTATTATACTTAAATGCACGCAGTATTAGAAACAAGGTGGATGATTTTGCTGTACAGTTCGGAGAGAATGATGTTGTAGTTGTGGCTAAAAGATGGGTGTCACTGGGAGCTTAACACCTAAGGATATGCGAGTTTTTGGAATGATAGGCAGGTAGATAGAGGGATGGCGTGACTCTGCTGGTAAACAACAATATCAAATCATTGGAAAGAAGTGAAATAGATCAGAAGGGGTAGAATCCTTACGGAGTGAGTTAAGGAATGGTAAAGGACCTTAATGGCAGTTATATACAGGCCTCCAAACTTCAGCTGGAGGGTGAACTACAAAATAAAACAGGAAATAAAAGGCATGTCAGAGGGTTAACGTTACAATAATCATGGGGAATTTTAACGTGAATGTAGATTGGGGAATTCATGTCGACATGGGATCACAGGAGGGAGTGTTTTGTAGAATGCTTACGGGATGAGTTCTTGGAGCAGCTTGTTGAAGAGCCCACCAGGGGATCAAATGTTTTGGATTTGGTGCTATGTAATGAACCAGAGGTGATTAGAGAGCTTAAGGTCAAGGGACCCTTAGGAGGCAGTGATCACACGTGATTGAGTTCATTGTGAAATCTGAAAAGGAAAGGATGTGTTGGTATTTCAATGGAGAAAAAGAAATTACAGTCACATGAGAGAGGATCTTGCCAAAGTTGATTGGAAAAAGCACACTAATGGAGAAGACAGCAGATCAGCAAATGAATGGAGTTTCTGCAACAAAAAAAATGAGGAAAGTACAGGACAGACACATTCCAAAATGAAAGAAAGTTGTGAATGGAAAAATTAGGCAATTGTGGCTGATGAGGGAAGTTGAAACCAAAGTAAAAGCAAAAGAGAGGGCAGACAAGGAAGCAAAGATGAGTGGGAAGATTGAGGACTGGGAAACGTAAAAACTTAGAGAAGGCAATGAAGGAGGTGATTAGGAAGGAAAAGATTAATTATGTAAGGAGATCAACAAATAATATCAAAGAGGATTCTAAAAGTTTTTTTTAAGAATATAAAGAGCAAGAGAGAGACAAAAGACATAGGACCATTAGAAAATGACACTGGAGAGACTGTATTGGGAGACAAGGAGATGGCAGAGGAACTGAATGAATATTTTGAATCAATCTTCACGGTATAAGTCATTAGTAGCTTAGCAGACTCTCAAGGGTCCCTGTGAAGTGCTGTCAAGATCATGAGAGAGAAGGTACTTGGGAAGCTAAATGGTCTAAGGATAGACCAGAGTGGATAGAATGTACTCTTGAGTTCTGCAGGAGGTTGCTGCAGAGATTGTGGAAACATTGGTCATGATCTTCCAAGAATCAATGGATTCTGGCATAGTTCCAGAGGACTGGAGAATCGTGAATGTCATTCTGCTGTTTAAGAAGGGAGTGAGGCTGCAGAAAGGAAACTATAGACCTATTAGTCTGATGTTGGTGGTTGGGAAGATGTTAGAATCAATTATCAAAGATGAGGTAACGGAGTATCTGGAGGAGCATCACAAGATAAGACCAAGTCAGCATGGCTACCTTAAAGGAAAATTTACTATAATTTTTTAAGGAAATAGCAAACAGGAGAGTCACGGGAGAAGCAGTGGATGTTGTGTACTTGAACCTTCGAAAAGGTGCCACATACAAGGCTGTTTATCAAGATGAGAGCTCAAGGAATTACAGGAAGGATACTAGCATGGTTAGAGGGTTGAGTAATAGACAGGAAACAGAGTGGGAATAAGGGGATCCCATTCGTGTTGGTTGCCTGTTACTAGTGGTGTTCGGCAGGGGTCAGTGTTGGGACCACTTCTTTTTACGTTGTGTATAAATTATTTGGAAAATGGAATAGAGAACTTTGTGGCTAAATTTGCAGATGACATCAAAATAGATGGTAAAGCTGGTGGTGCTGAGGACACGGAAAGGCTGCAGAGAAACGGATAGATTAGGAGAATGGGCAAAGAGATGGCAGATGAAATACAATGTTGCGAAGTGTACAGTCATACACTTCGGTACAAGAAATAGACGGGCAGACTATTATTTAGATGGGGAAAAAAATTAAAATTCCGAGGTGCAAAAGGGCTTGGGAGTTCTCGTGCAGGATACCGTAAAGGTTAATCTCCAGGTTGAGTTAGCAATGAAGAAAGTGGATGCAATGTTGGCATTCATTTCTAGAGGAATAGCATGCAAGAGCAAGGATGTAATGTTGAGACTCTGTAGGGTGCTGGTGAGACCTCACTTGGAGTCCTGTGCACAGTTTTGGGCACCTTATTTGAGAAAGGATGTGCTGCCATTGGAGAGGGTTCAGAGAAGATTTACTAGAATAATACCCAGGAATGAAAGGGTTAGCATATGAGGAACATTTGTCAGCTCTTGGACTGTACTCGTAGAGACATTTTGAATACTGAAAGGCCTGGACCAAGTAGATGTGACAAAGGCGTTTCCCATGGTAGGGGAGTCTAAGGCAAGAGCCCACAATTTCAGGATAAAAGGGTGTCAATTTAGAACAGAAATGCGTAGAAGTTTCTTTAGCCAGAGGGTTGTGAGTCTGTGGAACTTGTTGCAACAGTAGAAACGAGGTCGCTGGGTGTATTTAAGGCAGAAATTGAGAGATATTCAGGGCATCAAAGGTGATAGGGAGAAGGTTAGGGAGTGGGGCTGAGTGAATAGCAGAGCACATGCGACGGGCCAATTAGCCAACTTCTGCTCTTATATCTTGTGATAAAATAGAGTTGTTTTGGGAAATGATTGACATCGGAAGGGCAGAGCCACCAACATGGAATTAATCAGTGATCTGGAACACTGAAATACTGTAGCAGAATGTGGTTTGCTGTTTTAAAATTTCATCACCTTTGAGAGAGCCGTTAATCACCACAAAATAAACAAATGCATAAGTAGACAGCATGGTTGGCGTAGCAGTTGGTGCAACGTCTTTACTGCGCCAGCGATTGGGACCGGGGTTCGAATTCCATGCTCTCTGTAAGGAGTTTGTATGCTCTCCCCATGTCTCTGTGGGTTTTTCCCCAGGGCTCTGGTTTCCACCCACTGTTTGAAATGTACCAGGGTTATAGGTTAATTAGCTGGCATGGACTTGAGGGCCAAAATGGCCTGTTACCGTGGTGAACGTCTACATTTTACAGTCCAGAAGACAAATTGAAGCATTTAAATGGACAGTCCTATCACTAGCATGCTGTATTTATGTATCCTTTGTAAATAGCATGCTTTGTTTCAAGCGTGCTGTGGTCGAGCCCCTCCTGAAAAAAAACACCCAAAAATTACAGACCTATTTCTAAACTTCCATTCCTGTCAAAGGTCCTCAAAAAAGTTGTTCTAAACCAACTGTTGTCCTACCTACATCAAAACAACATATCTGAAAGATTCCAGTCAGGTTATAAGGCCCACCATAGCACAGAGTCAGCCTTACTAAGAGTATAAAATGACCTACTCCTCGCCACTGACTTGGGAGCTCTGCCATTCTAATTCTCCTGGACCTCAGGGCAGCGTTCAATACTGTGCATAATGTTATTTTAATAGATCGCCTCCGGCAGAGGGCAGGGGTAAATGGCATGGTCCTGAACTGGTTTAAATCTTATCTTAGTGATAGGACTTTCTTAGTCAACGTGGGCAAATTTTCATCCTCTTCTGCTTTCCTTTCCTGCGGGATCCCACAAGGGTCTATTCTGGGCCCCATTCCCCCCTTATACATGCTTCATCAACTATCTGGAGGACATAAAGTGCTGGTTGGCTCAAAACCTCCTGCAGCTAAATGAAGGCAAATCTGAGATCAACCTATTTGGACCCCACCAACTCCACCCTCATTCAACTACATGTCAAATCCCTTGGTGTGATATTTGATTTGACCTTCAAGTTTGACAAATGAGTCAATGCAATAATAAAAGCTACTTTTTCCAGTTCCGCACTATTTCAAATTATTCCTGTCACTGAAAGACCTCGAGAAAGTTATTCTGTATATAGAGAGTTAGACTACTCTAACTCAGTCGTCATTGTCCCGCCTGCAACTTGTGCAGAATGTTGCAGCAAGGCTCCTAACAGGAGCCAAGAAGAGGGACCATATCACCCCTATTCTGGCCTCCCTTCACTAGCTGTCAGTTTGGCTCAGAACAGATGTTAAAGTTCTCCAGCTTGTTTACAAAGCCATTAATGGACTAGCCCCCTCCTACATCACCAATCTCCTAACACCCTACTCCATTTCAAGATCCCTCAGATAGGCCAATTTTGGGCACTTGGTTGTTAGTGCTCAAGTCGAAAACTCAGGAGAGATCGCGCCTTTGCTATCGCAGCCCCCAAACTGTGGAGTAACTTTCCTCCCTCCATCAAATCAGCCCCTTCCTTTAACTCTTAAATCCAGGTTGAAGTTGTATTTTTACTCACAAGCATTTTGAGGTGATTGTTGATTGTTACCATGTTGTCTGTACAATTCTGAACCTCGAGAACCCGTTTTATACTGCACTTTAAATAGCTGCTTAATTTATGATCTGTACAGCACCTTGGTCAACAAACTGCTCTCCTTTTGGGCTTTGGAATATTCATCCTGACGCCCAAGTCCATTCAGGGAGCAAGTGGAAGCTCTGTCCATTTAACATTGCTACCACGAAGGGAGCCGAGACTACTCACCCATGTGCCTGATGTGTTGTCCAATCAGCTTGCCCTTTGCAATGGAGGTGACACGAATGCTGTTATCCCAGTGCCCCACACTGAAAATCAGTTTCCCGTCGTGCGACACAACAAACAGTTTGGAGGTCACTTCCAGCCCTGGAGTAAAGGGGCCATTGACATAACGCTGGGCTCTAAGTACACACAAAGTGATAAACTGCTCAACCAACAAGTTTCAGAAAAATAAGACTGTTTCTCATTAATAAACCTTCCCGGCTGAAATCAATACTATTAGGTAAATCAATCAGATTTTTTCATGCAATATCAGCAGAAAAATGCCATTCAATTTATGTAGTGAAACATGAGAGTCTGCAAATGCTGTGAATGTAGTAAAAAGACAAATGCTGAAGGAAAACAGGAGGTCTTAAAACATCCAGAGGAGGTAAAGATATATAACTGATGTTTCAGGTCTGAGTAAAAAGCAGAGAGGCAGCTGAATTAAAAGGCTAGGGAGAAGGGTAGAATGGGCAGGGGAGGAGCACAGACCAACAGACAAAAGATGTTAAAAGTTAAGTCTGCAGACACTGTGGTTGAAGTAAGAACAGAATGCTGGTGAAACTCAGCAGGTCAAACAGTGACCTTAATGTAGCAAAGATAAAGGTACATATTTAGTTTTGCTACATAAAGGACACTGTTTGACCTGCTAGTTTCTCTACCATTGTGTTCTTACTACAGACAAAAGATATTAACTGGATATGGAAAGAAAGACAGAAGAGAGGAAAGGTGAGAATAAGAGAGAGAGAGAGATGGGGTGGGTGCTAACAGAAATTGGCAGTTAATATTAATGCTACCCCGTTGGAGGGTCCCAGACGGAACATGATCTACTCCAGGGTCTTTAGCCTCTTTGAGCAGCAGACATGCCATTTACCATTGTTCTATCTTTTAATGTCAATTTTTAAATATTAAAATCACTGAAACAAATTGGACATTCCCTTGCATGTAAACTCTTAAAAGTAAAAAAAGTTTTTTTTTCTTTTGTCCCAACGTTTTTAGAATTATTCTTATTTTTGCCACCTCCTCAGTGGAAACAATCTGCTCCTTTGCCCCAGGTTCTATATCCCTTTTCATTTTGTTTCCCAAAACTAGGTTGTGCACTGGTGAGTTTACGCCGTGTACCCTCCACCCCCAGAGATTTCCCTCAAGGACAGAACACCAAAGGGCGATGTGAAGGTTGTATCTAGTGTACAGTCTTTAATTGATGAGGTCAGAGCAATGCTTGTTGTTGGACTTTCTCCAAGGTCTTTGAGAAATTCTGCATGGTAGGAGAGATAGGAAGGTGAGATCAAACAAGATTCAAAGTGAGCTGGCTAAGCGGATTCAAAGTGAAACAAGAAAGTGTTCAGACACTGCATTTGTAGTAAATATACAAAGATGTTGGAGAAACTCAGGTCCTGCAACGTCCATAGAAAGCTAAGATATATAACCAATGTTTTGGGCCTGAGCCCATCAAGGTAAAAACATTGGTTATACATCTTGGCCTCCTTTGGAGGCTGCAGGACCTGCTGAGTTTCTCCAGCACTTTTGTGCATTTACAAGTGGATTCAAATCTGGCTTGGAGGAAGGAATCGGAGGGTGGTCATAGAGTGCTGGTTTTCTGATTGGCACCCTGTGACCAGTTATGTATCACAGGGATGGGTATTATTTGCTATCTAAATTAATGATTTAGATGACAATGTATTTAACATCAGTAGTAAATTTACAGATGATACCAAAATTGGTAATATACTTGACAGTAAGGAAGGATATCTAAGCTTACAAAAGGATCTATGAAGGTACTGTGAAGGTGAGGCTAAGGAGTGACAAATGGAATTTAACTCTGACAAGTGTAAGGTGTTGCACTTTGGTTAGGTACTCAGGGTAGAATGTGTACAGTAAAAGGCAGAACTCTGAAGTGTTGCAGAACAAAAAGGCCAAGGGATACAGATACATAGTTCCCTGAAATTGGCAACTCAGATGGATGAGGTGGGTAAGACGGCGTTTGGAATGCTCGCCCTCATTAAGCGAGATAGTGTGATTCAGCTGTACAAGGCAATGGTGAGACCACATTGTTGAGTACTGTGTGCAGTTCTGGTCACTCAGATATAGGAAGGATATCAATGAATCAGATATGGTGCACTGGAGATTCACCAGGATGTTGCCGGGATTGGAGATTCCAAATTCCATTGCACAAAATTCACAAAAATCATAATTTTCCTATGTTTTCCCTGTAAAGGAGAAGCTTGAATTATGGTGGGAGGTTGGAAAGGCTGGGTCATTATACCCTGGAGAGTTGAATATTGAGGGTTGACCTTATGGAGAATTATAAAATCATGAGGGATAATGGATAGAGTGATGATCACAGCTGTTTTTTTTCCCCAGGATGGACAATTTTGGAACTAGAGGGCATCGGTTTAAGATGAGAGAGGAGAGATTTAAGAGGGACCCGAGAGACAGCTTTTTCCCCCTCAGGCAGTAGGTCCATATCTGGAATGAGCTGCCATAGGAAGTAGGCATAACTGTAACATTCGAAAGACATTTGGACAGATTTATAGATAAGAGAAGTTTAGAATGACACAGATCAAATGCAGGCAAATAGGACTGGCCCAGAATGCAAACTTAGTTGGCATGGATGAGTTGGGCCAGTGGGCCTGTTCCATAATGCATGACTTGATGGGGATACATGCCTTGGAGACAGTGCAGAGTTGGTTTATGGATGATCCTCTGATTGATGTTGTTGTCTTATGGCTAAAGATTGGATAAATACTCTCTAGTATTTAGAGGAATGATGAGGTCAGGCCTATCCATTATTCTATGTCTCCCATATCCAAGTTACTTCTTGGGATGAGAAGGATGTCCAATCACAAATGGCTGAAGATATTAGATCAAAATATATTTTGGAGTTCAGAAGAATGAGGGGTGACCTTATTGAGACACACAAGATCCTGAGGGAATACAGATGTCAAGATGTTCCACTAGTGGGAGATTAGGAAACAAGGGCATATGGTTTCAAGATTAAGGGAATGGTCATTTAAAATTGATATGAGAAGCAACTGGTCAGTGTGGGGAATCTCTAGAATTCCCTACACCAGAGGGATCGGAAGATGGATTTTTAAAACATTTTGTTTTTAAATTTTAGACATACAGCTCAAAAACAGGCCTTCCTGGGCCTCGGGCACGTGCCATCCAAATACACTAATTAACCAGCAAACTCTAATAGTTTTTTAGTATAGATAACACTTTCCTTATTCCAATATATCCTAATTTCAAAGTATAATCTTCCAAAGCATGAGCTACGATATTCCGAATTTCGATCACTTTAATCCAATAAATCAAACTCTGTGGCTCCTGCTTTATGTAGTTTTAATTCATTGATAAAACAAATAAACATTTTGCTTAGCCTCGTATTAAGACTTTCATAACAATGCATTTACTATAATAATGATACAAAACCTCAGAGATATTAGCTTAAAGAAATGCATAAGAAGCATTTAAAGAGACAAAAAATTCAAAGAAAAATTTCTCGTGTTCACGATGGTAGTAAATGTGGGCCAGGTTTAACAGGCTGAATGGCCTACTCCTTCTGACGCCCTTGAACTGAGTGCATTATGTGTGTGTGCACGCACATACTTCATTTTGATGGATGACATTCAGCCAGCATGACAGTGGGATTTAGTGGCAACTACTTACCTCAAATTGGGTAGTGTTGGGTCCCGGGAGAATGTGAAGTAGTTGGAAATAACTTTATCATAAGGCAGCCACCCATGCGTTCCTATCAGGCAATTCTGACTCACCGTCACCTGTTGATCCAAAACAGAGACCTTTAGATCTATCCTGGCATGATGTGCAACACACTGCAGCAGAACATAAACACACAATGAGAGCACGCTATGAGGAAGAATTGTCAAGTTTATTTATGTTACAGTCTAAATTGTTCTGTTTGTATCTAATACTCTCGGTATATTAGTCGGCTGGCTACACTACAATCAGTTGTGAGTGAAGATGTTAAAGAGGGCAACTTATTCCTGCAGATATAAAATTTGAACCTTTCATTGGTAGAAAACGTGTGTCATTGCAGTGATTTCACACAAACTAAAACCTTTTTTGTCGTAAATCAAGGCGAGTTTCAAACTTTTTATTTGTATTTGTAAATGATATTGAGATCCAGAGGTCTCATCAGAGAAACACCCTCATCATCCCTGCCACTCATAAATCCTTAGGAAGTTCAAGCTTATTGGGGTTAAAGGTTTATTGCTTGTGGGGATTGTTGGGGTATTTCATGTCTTAAGTGCATTGTCATATATTGAGATTAAAGAGAAAAACTTAAAAAACAGTAATGGAAAAAAAGGATGGAGGTGGTGAAGAGGCAGAAAAAAAGTGAAAATAAAGATATAAGATGGCCACGTTGGACTATATGACTATAAACATTAACAGAATATATAACCAAGTTTAAGTGGGAAAAAAAAAATCACATATAATTTAAAAGACAAAGTTACAATGTCTGAAAAAACCTGGGAACCATATATGGAACATAACAGAAAGAGCAGGCCTCGGACCACCACCACCTAAAATGATAGGGAGATAAACACGACCAGATTTAATGTGAATAAGTAAATGATACGTCTTTTTTGTTTGTATTCCTTTTGTATAAAGATATTGTTTTATTGTATTTTATATGTTCAATATTTACTGTTTTTGGGTTGGGAAGGGGGAAGGGAGGGATGGGGGAAAAAAGAGAAAATGTCACTGTGAATATTTAAAGAGATGCATCTGTAAATATATTGGTTGATATGGTTCATAGTGCGATAACTAAGGAATTACAAATAAAAGGAAGTTTAAGTTTATTATTATCTGATTATGACGAAACAGTCCCCGAGACAAAAACATGCAAACTTAATACATATATAGACAAATGATCCATATGCAGTATGTATATACGTATATAAAAATAAATAAATATTGTTTAATAAATAGTATTCTCAGAGGGTTAGTTTGAGTAGTTCCTTTGGTCTTTCTACCCACAGGAAGAAGCTGTTTCTCAGCCTGGTGGTGCAGGCTTTGATACTTCTGTATCTCTTTCCTGATGGGAGTAGCCAAAAGATCTGCATGCTGGATGCAAGGGGTCCTCAATGATTTTGCGCTCCCAAAACAGACAATGATCCTGTAGATCCCATCAATTTGTGGGGGTGGGGGGGTGGAAAAAGACCCCAGTGATCCTCTCTGCCACTCTTACTGTCCTGTGGATTGACCTCTGATCCAATTCTTTACAGCAATATCATACTGTGATGTAGCTGGCCAAAACGCTCTCAATGGTCCTCCTGAAGAAGGTGGACATAATGTTGCCGGTAGCCTTGCCTGTTTCCATCTCCTCAGTGACAAATGAGGAAATGTGTGTCCACAATAGGTCACTAGTTAAGTGAACTCCAAGGAACTTGGTGCTCTCTGTCTCTCCACAACTGAGTTGTTGATGTATAGTGAAGGGTGGTTGTTCCTGGTCCTCCTGAAGTCCACAATCATCTCAAGAACAGCAGAGAAAAGTACCTTTTGCAACCCATAGGCCTGAGTTAAGAATCAATGCAGTACATTTAAAAAAATGCAAACTCACTTTTTACCCAAGTAATTTGAAAGGCTATTTCCCATGTTACAAAACATTCTGCAGACAATGCTGGATTTTTGATATTACCCCAACTTAAACCATGTAACTGTTTAAAATCAATCTGCAGAATGTGGTGGAGAATGCTGGCTCCTTCATTACAAATAGTCTGCAGTCACCCCTTTAAAACCTCAACAAGTGCAGGGCTTCTGCATGAACACACAAGTCCAGCAATGGACCCTGCATGTACTACCTTAGAACAGTACTTGTGTGAAGGAATCCAGACACTAAAAGAGGAAACACAATCAAAGGAAAACAGTCACCTGATGCATTTTATATTTTAAGCGATTGTATTTGCTTTAAAACTCAATATTTTCAAAAGTATTTAAGTGATACTATTTGAAAATTAATATAATAAAATCTGGAATTCAAGCAACTAGCAAAAAATTGCATTAAAAAACTGTTGGGGAAAAAAAACAAAAGTTTAAAATCAGCCCCCCCAGCACAATCTCAAGCAACCGAAAAATTCACTTATCCAGCATCTACCAATTGCATAAGTGCTGGATACTAGAAGTTTTTACTGAATATTGCTTTAATTTAAAAAATTTAAAATGTTTCTCAGCAACAAAACTGATGGCCTGGTTTTGCCATGTCAGGTTTTTTAAACAATTGTCTGAGCGCAACCTGTTCTGTTCTAGTTTGTTCCATCCCAGTCATTCCCCCGTAATGGAGGATTTAGACCAGCTTATGCAAGAAGGGATGCAGTTGCATCAGAAGACATAATCTAAATTCCACTATGGGGCCCAGGGATGCATATGAATCAGTAGACATTATCCAACTTCCACCATGAGGCCAAGAGATGCAGTTGTCTTTTGTTGGTCGCAGACTGTCAGGAGACCTTGAAGATAATTAAATCATTTGTTCAAAGAGATAAGATCTGAAGTAAACAACTTTTGGGTAATATACCCAACCTCCTTTGAAGAAGACCGCAGAGCCCACCTCACTGACAAAAGGCAAAGGAGGAATAACCCAACACCCAACCCCAACCAACCAATTTTCCCCTGCAACCGCTGCAACCATGTCTGCCTGTCCCGCATCGGACTTGTCAGCCACAAACGAGCCTGCAGCTGACGTGGACTTTTTACCCCCTCCATAAATCTTCGTCCGCGAAGCCAAGCCAAAGAAAGAATATAAGCCATGGACCCACTGCTGAAGTTTGAGACTCTCCAAGAGGTGGCAACATCTCTCTGCAAGAAGAAGAACTTCAAGATTCCAACCAACGTCCTGGTCTGGGGAGGTGGAGAAGCTGCTACCGGCACCCAGACAACCTACTACAAGTGTGCAGTTGTCGCCTCTGTTCTGGTCTAGTTTATTCCATCCCAGTCATTCCCCCCCCCACCCAAAAAAAAATTGCTGAATCTACAGTTGCTCCTGTTCCTTCCTACACATTCTTCATACCACCATTCCTGGTTCAAGTTCCTCCTGGAAAATTTCCATTCTCAATAACTCAACAGTGATTTCACTACATTTGATAATTCTCAATGATCAAACACAGTGAAAGAGCAGGAGTTCACACTGTTCTGTGAAAGGCAGTAAGTAATTTCAAATTAATTTCATTATTTGGGAAGGACTGTGAAATAACAAATGACTAAATGGAACAAAACTGATTTATAATATCAGAAGGTGGAGTTCCATAACAAGACTGTAGAAATTTTATCCATCAAATTTTATTGTCATAAAGTGGCTTGGAACATGAAAATGTTCAAGACTTTCAAGCAAGAAAGGGTGCAGCTTTATGGCTTGATTTCACTTGGCCATTTCAACTCCTTAGCCTGGCAAAATCCTATAAACTTTTTTTGTCAATATTTTTATTAATATTGAAATTTCACATCCAAAAATACAGAGTACATACAGATACATGTTAAAAGTCAAAAAGTTACATTGTACTTAAATCATTTCACCCAAGGTACCCCACATTTTAATCAGATTATATTGTATTAATATTTTATGTTCTATATCAAGTTATTGTAGAAAATGAAAATCTAAACCCAAACCAAGAAAGAAGCTGATTGACCAAAAAAAGGAAGACAATTCTTATCAGAGATAAATTACCTCATTAGTCAACATTTCTACCTTCATTACAGATCAAAGATTAAGAAAGTAATTCAAAAAGGGTCCCCACAGTGTTTGAAAATTTGAAGTCAAATCAGAAATTGATCATCTAATCTTCTCTAATATTAAACGTGACATTACATAGCCATTGAGCATTAAAGCAGGGTAACGTCCCGCCATCTGAGCAACACTGCCCTCCTAGCCACAAGAGAAAAGCAGATCAGATGCTGTTAAAGTTATGTCACTCTCTCCAACAACACTAAATAAAGCAATTAAAATGAACTTTAGAAAGTGCAGAGAAAGTCTGAAATACTTTGTTCCAATATTTCTCAAGACTCTGTCATGTCCAGAACATACAAATTAATGAAGCATCTCCATTGTGCATTTATCACAATGAGGAGACAGATTGTCAGAATCCTATAAACTGTCAGCATCAAATAATTGATGCCTTATGATTCCATAAGGGGCTTCCCTAGGATCAGTATATATCTGATGCAGTGGTTTCAACAAGAAGAATGTCAGTGCATCTGTATATCATACAATGCACTTGACTTATCTTTTCCTAAATTGAACTCTCCATCTCATCACTGCAGTGTAAGTGGGTCCCGTATTAATTGTTTCTGCTGGATCAGTGTGAAGCTATGTATCTAAAAACCCAAATTTCTACAGTCTTGTTATGGAACTCCACCTTCTGATATTATAAATCAGTTTTGTTCCATTTTAATACTGTACCCCTAAAAGAGAACCTATGGCTTTCTCCTGCTTCTGAAAGTTGTACAAAGCAGTTCAGATTTAGTTCTTAATTGGCATTCTGCTCTTGGAGTGTTTGGTGATATACTTACCAAGGTGTCTGGGCTTCCCTGGGAAATGAAAGAACGTGCTTGGTTTTTGGGCACCACTGCTTTCACGATCGGGATACTGTCACTGATACCCTGCCGAGATGTAAAATGCAATCAAAATCCATCACTGAACAGTTGTTAATGATTGATTACTTTCAATACTAATACAAGGCTACAGCAGATCAATACCAAGAGAGTAAAAAGTTACACCATTGACACCATTTTACAAAAGTTTAATGCTTTTTGACCAAATTATTCTACCATTCAATTGTTTCACAGACCACCTGTGAACAGAGCTCTCCACTCAGCTATGGATCACCTTGAAAACATCAATTCATACATACCGCTGTTCTTCATTAACTACAGCTTGGCCTTATTGTTCCCTCAGTGCTGGTCAAGAAACTCTTGGCCTCTGCATTCCCCTCTGCAACTGGATCCTTGACTTTCTCATTGGAAGACCACAGTCAGTACGAATTGGAAACGTCTCCTCCTCACTGATTATCAACACAGGTGCACCCTGCGGATGTTAGTTTAGCCCACTGCTCTACTCATTATACACCCATGACTGTGAGGCTAAGCACAATTCCAATGCCATCTACAAGTCTGCTGGACACCACAGTTATCGGCAGGATCACAAATGGCAATGAGGGAGCGTACAGAAGGAAGGTAGATCAGCTTGTTGAATGGTGTAACGACAACAACCTTGTGTTCATCTTCAGGAAAACCAAGGAGATGATTGTGGACTTCAGGAGGAAGTCAGGGGAACATGGCCCAGTCCTCATCCAGGGCTCAGTAGTGGAGAGGGTCAAATTCCTTGGTATCAACATCTCTGAGGATCTGTCCTGGAGCCTCCACATTGATGAAATCACATAGAAGACTCACCTTTGGCTATACTTTGTGATGTGTCTAAGGAGATTCAGTATGCCATCTATCCTCAAAGAACCCCCACCACCCAGGCCATGCCCTCTTCACTCTGCTACCATCAGGATAAATATACAGGGGGCCAAAGATGAGCACTAAACAGCAGAAGGACAGCTTCTTCCCCACTGCTATCAGATTCCTGAATAATCAATTGACTGCCTTATTTTTCGTGCACTTCTATTTAAAATATTTTTTAGTAATGTTGTAAGATGGTTATGATATGAATGTTTTCCACTTTGCTGCTCAAAACATCAAATTTCATGACTTGTTCATGACAATAAATTCTGAAGTATCACTGGAATTTGTACAAATTAAATCATGATCAGCCTATTTTCCAAGAGCTTATGTATAGATCTGTGCAGCCCAGGAACAGCCGCTTCAGTCCACATTCTGCCTGAACATGATGCCCAAATTTAACTAAAACTATGCTGCTTCCATATGAGGCTTATCCCTCTATTCCCTGCATATTCATTTTCATCACAACTCCTATTCTCTGTGTGAAAAAACTTGCTCCACATCTCTCCTTTGAGCTCTCCTCTCCCTGATCTAAAATGAACGAATGAAGAAATAATGTATTTGTGCATCTGCGGGAGTCATCTAGTGCACCTGATGGCCTTCTTCACATCAGAGAGATTGGACACAAACTGAGGGATCACTTCACTGAGCACCTTCGCTCTGTCCATATCAATGACAGAGATCTCCCAGCGGTCAACTATTTTAAGTCTGTACTCCACTCCCACGCTGATACATCAGTCCAAGGCTTCGTATACTATCAAACCAAAGCCCCTCCATAAATTGGAGGAGCAATACCTAATTCTCCAACTGGGCATCTCCAGCTGAATGGCATTAACACTGATTGCTCTGGTTTCTGCTGGCCCATTCCCTGTTCTCTACCTTCTCCATTCCTGTCTTTTTTTCTCCAGCTCTCCACTTCCTTCCCTCTCCATTCAAAGAGCTATCCCCCCCTCCCCCCATTTTCTGTTGTGCCCTCCCTCATCCTCCAATGACCCCTTGCATATGGCCTGTGCTCCTCCACCTGCCCCTTCCCTCCCACGCCTGCTGACATTTTTTTCCATACATTAATGAAGGGGTCAAGCCCGAAATGTTGGTTTCGTATCTTTGTTACATCGAGTACACTGTT
This sequence comes from Narcine bancroftii, assembly GCF_036971445.1. NCBI lineage: Eukaryota > Metazoa > Chordata > Chondrichthyes > Torpediniformes > Narcinidae > Narcine > Narcine bancroftii. The sequence goes on from NC_091472.1 coordinate 225,129,399, forward strand.
AGACCGGATGAGTTTCTCCAGGATTGTGCTTTTTACTCCGTCACGGTGCCTGCAGACTTTTGTGTTTTACACTTAATTGCATATCTTCTAGTCTATGACATTTTTTACCTGTGAAAAGGATTATGAAACCTACTCCATCAATCCATCTTCTCATTTTATAAACTGCTATCAGGTCACCCCTCTGTCTCAGAGAAAATCATCTAAGTTTGTTCAACTCTCCTTCTAGCTCACACCCTCTAACCCAGGCAACTTCACGGCAAATGTGTATCTTTGGTAGTTTCCCATTCATTGAATTTCAGTCTCTTCCAGTTATGCATGTAAATTATGAAAAGCCCTAATTAATGCAGCATTGAAAGTTTTTTTTTAAAGTTCTACCATGAGAAAATGCAAGCACGGAACAGAGAACAAAACGTGCATGATGAAGAATGCCAGAACTCGAATTCAAATATGAAGCACTTCATCAAAATAAACTGCATTAATTGTTTGCTCTTCTGAACCTTACCTCCACAAAGAATGATTTAAGCTCAGTCTGATGCTGGAAGACATTCAGTGGGCAGTTGTCCAACTTGGCCTGTCGCTTCAGGGCTTCATCGGCAGACAACCTGCATGGATGTGGTTCCTGATAAATGGAGACAATGAGACAGGGGAGGGTGTGCAAGACCAACAAGGTATTTTGGCACTAAAGAACTAATAGATCTATCACCACACCATCAGTTTTTAATGCCTTCTTTTTACAATCAATTTTTTTTTAAATGGCAGCACTGATGGAGCAGCAAAAACGGCAGGGCTGTCGCTGGTCTGGAACCCAGAGAGCAGAGACACAGTGTTACTGTGAATGTTTCGGCCTCCTGGTCCTAATGCCAGTGGCTCCATGCAGGCTTTAAATAGCCTGCTAAAGGATCCTACAGTGTTTGTAAGTAAAATTCTGCAACAGGGAGGGTCTGTGCCCAAGATGGCAGCATTCGTGTTCGGCAGCAGACATGAGGGACTGCAGACTCTGGGGAGCAGGGCACCAGAAATGGGTAAAACAACTCCCCTCTCATTGAGAAGGAGAAGCAGAGGTGATGAACCTACAGGACAATGACCATGGTGGTGGACCAGCAAGGGGCTCAGAGGAAACCACACAGGTTGCAGTGACTTGAAGTCAGGGGACACTCATGGGCTGCTGGAGACTAGCTCATGGGAACCAGGTATCAGAGCTGGGATTCGAGAAACCCCTGAAGGCAAGAAGCTGCCGAAGGGTCTTGGGCACTGAAGGCTTCCTGACCATGTCAGAGGTTTGGATCTGGAGCTCAGATTGCCGATCAAGAGGTTGCGGAAGCAATGGTGGCAAATTCATAGGCACTCAGTAGCTCTGAAGGGACTCTTTGCTTCTCTTTCTCTTGCACTGTAAGGGGTGCTGGGCAACAGTAATTGTGACTGCATTAGAGCAGACAAAAGTATATCACACGTTACATTTTTAATGTATTATGTGACAATAAAAGGAACAAACCTTGAAGACAGCACTTAAAAATTAATAAAAGAAACAGTATTATGACCTCTGATGCAACAATGATTTTTTTGTGCCAATTTATCAATAATTGCAACGCAGTAGCCTACTTACACCGTGCGTGTAGCCAACTTCACATTAGCCCCTTTCACACTTTCATCCCGCTAAATTGACTATTCAGTATCCTGGAATAGGAATTGAGGTTTGGCTTTTCACACTTGACCACTCCTAACTGGGACAATGAACGCTTTCAAACTTGCAAGGGCCATCCTTAGGGTTAGGACTGTTCTACCTTCTACTGATGGCATCATTGAGTGATCGTGGACCAGCCCTAAATCCTGATCTTATATTTGAACAAAATTAATCATGCCTAATTATAACATAATTAAGCTTTATGTATAGCACAATATGTGCCCTTCAGTTGTTGTATCAACCTATATAAACCTCTATAAAGGACTGTGGGAAAGTGCTAGCAATAAATAGCAATAGTGGACAATTTTTAACAGGGTGAGAAAGTTGATAGTACTATTGCATAAAATTTATAAACACTGTGGGAAAAAACAAAGGTGGACCTGCCCTCCCAGAATTCCATGCAGCAGAGAAAGGGCTATATGCCCAGCTGCATGCATGGAGCATTCATAGAGGGGTTTCTCGGCTGCATGGCATACTGGGAAGTCAGGTCCGCCATTGCTTTGATCCCCCACGGTCTTTATAAATTTATAGCACCTCCAAGTTTCCCACACTGTTTAGAAATTGTCTGCTATTGCTATTTATTTCCTCTCTCTCACTCTCTCCACCCCCCCCCCCACCACCACCACTGCAACTTTTCCTCAGCAAAGTTTTACCTACATTTTAATCTTTTCTGCCTTCATGTTCCTGCACTCACGCAAAAACTTGGGTCACTTTAATCCCACAATGCAATGACCTGTTTCATACTTAACTGATCGCAACGGTGGCATCTGCAGACACCGAGGATTGTACTAGGGGTGAAGGCTGTCAATCCCTGGCATGAGATGACGTCATCTGATGCTGGTGTTGAGCTGATTTTGCTTTCACACTGGGCATTTAAAAGGCCAATTGGTAGTTAATTCTGGGATCACTTGCAAGTGTGAAAGCAGCTATTGATTGCAACATTAAGTTACCCAGTGTGATCAATTTCAATTATCACAAAAATCAGTCATAATGGATCACATGAACTAATGCCTGTTCCTGGACTGTTCACTCTGATGCTTAAAAACCCAATCCTCCATCCTTCGTATCATATTTAAATGATCACAGGATGTTTTTGCCGTAATGTGAGCCTTTATATTCTGTGTTTGGAAAATCGTCAGGGTTACCCAAGAATAACTAAAGAAAGAAGTAAATGCATGGCTAAGTGTATAGTGGCCTCTAATCGTGCTGCTGGTGAAAGCCTTACTTTTCCAAAACATGATCCATCCTTGATCCTTATTCTATTCCTCATTCACACTGCCTCAGCATTGTCTGAAAACATGGCATCAATTCCCACAGAGGTTGATGAAACCCAGCTTCACCCCTGCCAATTGGCAAACGATCCTAGCTCTCTCTGCCTCATTCCCCTCATGAAAGCCTTCCTTAAACTCTGCTCCAACAACTTGGCAGACCCTCTCATTTCATTTGACTTGATTATGTTCCTGTTAAGGATCTTTGTCTGCTTGCTTTTATCAACAGCACTGTACACAAAAGCTCCTTGTTGCAAAAACTATTGTGACAGAATATGTTGTTTTATATTGTATATAGATATAGATATGACTTTGGGAGATAAATTATGGCAGGTTTTAAAACAAATCTCATTTAAAATACTGGAGCTCTGCTCAAGCTAGACAGGCTGGCTCTGAATGCCTTTGTAAAAGCTTTGGAGAATGCCCAAGGGACTTTACTAATGGATTGTTGTTTTGAAAAGCAACAGATGAAAGAACTGGGAGGATGAGGTTCTGAGCCGCAGTCTGTCTGAGGGGAACTTGCTGTTCTAAGAGGGTCATGTGGTTTTTCAAGCAGAGAGAGTAAAACAGGCTTTTTTTCTGAGAGAGAGAGAGAGAGAGAGAAATCAGTTCAGCAGCAGGGACTGGAACAGGATAAGCTTATGGAAAAACCCCATTTTGAAGACGGGTTGTGAGTGCTTAGTTCAGACTGGTCAAAGCTCTTGTGGTCCATACAAGAGGAGAGGCCTGGTTGCCTAATGTTGCACTTGAAATAAGAGAAACAAAAAGGAACTCTGGTGACCTGAAATAAAGAGGTTATCGTCAGGAAAATGTTAAATTCTATGCACAGTATAAGAGTTGCCTGCAACCAGTGAACTTGGAGAAGTGAGATTGGACTGTGAATTAAAGAACCTTTCTAAACTTACACATTACATACACGTGCGCTTAGAATTAGAAGGGGGTTAAGTTAGGTTAATTAAGTTAATAGTATTAAATTAAATTTTGATCCTGTTTTCATATTTAAAGATAATTAAAAGCAACTTTTGTTTAAGTAACCATTTGTCTTGATGAATATCTATTGCTGTTGGGTTTTGTGGTCCTCTGGGCGCATAACACTACGGAGCTGCTAAAACAATACCTTCAGCAGCTGACAAGGTGTCTGCCCAAAGTTACTGATCATTCCTTCCAGTGCTTTTCGCTCTTTCTCGTCTGCTATTGCATCCAGATCAACTGCTCCTGTGAAACATCAGAACAAAAAAAAGGCAATTTATTGCATATAATTCATTACATTCTAAGCATTAAAAACCCAAAAGATTAGCTGGTTAGAACACTTTTAGAGTTACCCAGAATGAAAACAGGTCCTTTACCCTGACTTGTCCATGTTGACCAAGATGCCTGATCTGAGTTCAAGAGCCTTGAGGTAATGTGGTAGCTTCATAGAACTCTAGTTAGACTGCAGGTGGAGCATTGCGTTCAATTCTGGGAACCTCATTACAGGAAGGATGTAGATGCTTCAGAGAGGGTACAGTGGAGATTTACCAGGATGTTTCCTGGATTGGAGAACATGCAATATGAAGCAAGGTTGGGCTTTTCTCGTTGAAGCAGCATAGGATGAGAGGTGACTTAATAGATGTATATAAAATTATGAAGGGCTTAGAAAGGGTGAACAGCTAGCACATTTTTCCCCCTGGGGCGACAGTAGGAAATACCAGAGGACACCTGTTTAAGGAGAGTGAAGGAAATTTTAGGGGAGACGTCAGAAGTACCTTTTTTACTCAGAGAGTGGTAGGTGCATGGAATGCATTGCCGGGGGTGGTGGTGGTGGAGGAGGCTGGTACAATAGGGAAAATTCAAAGGACTCTTTGTTAGGCAAATAGATGTAAAAAAGAAAGTTATGGGTGAGAAGTAGGGAAAAAATTAGATTGTTGTGGAGTAGGTTTTCATTGGTTGGCACAGCATTGTAAGCTGAAGGGACTGTACTATACTGTAATGTTCTATGAAATTTTTGACTACACTTTTCAATTTGTCATTGTTTCCTCAGAAAATCTGGAAGTTTGAAGCTCCAAGGTTGCTATTACAGTAAAATCCCTGGCATCTGGCACCTATGGGTATTGGTAGATGAATTATCTGGTTGCTTGAGACTGTGTGTTGCACGATTGGTGAATTAATGGTGAATCCCGCCAATTTTAAATTTACACATTTTTTACTTATTAATTTTTGGTGATTTCTTTTGCCTGTTGCTTGAAAAACAGGGCTTTTACTGCACTTACCTTCATATGTACAATAGTAGAAAACATTTAATGCCTCTACAGCATCTGGCCCTCTTTGCTTATATCCAAATATCAGATCAATCCATTCATGCAGATGAGCAGAAACATACTCGGATTCCTGAGGGATGAAGAAACATACAGAACGTTACTGATGCTCTATGAAGACCAATGATCAGAAGGTCAAACTGTAACCCTACATCTAATTATAAGTGATCAGAAAATTGAGAAGGCACAAAAGAAAATAGAACAGAAAAAAGTGTTATTTAAGATTGCTTGCAAATGCTATACAAAATAAATGCCGCCCGTAACTCAATCCTGAAAATGAGGTTATTGATAAATTTTTTTTAATCCTTTACAATAGGGAGGCCATTTGGCCCATGGTGTCTTTCCTAGCTCTTAGTGGAATTTGACTTATTTCTCTGTTACTGATTAGAAGATTTAACATTGCAGCACAGTGCAGGCCCTTCAGCCCACGATGTTGTGCTGATCTATGGAAATTTACACCACAACAATCTAATTTTTCCTGACCTCACATGCATAACCTTCCATTTTTCTTGCAACTATGAGCCTTTCTAAAAATCTTCTGAATGTCCCTTTTGTACCAGCCCCCACCACCATCCCATGCAATGCATTCCCAGCACCCAACGCTCAGAATTAAAAAAAAAAGTTCCTATTGTCCTCCGGTATTTGCAGCTGTTGCCTCAGGAAAATGGTGCTGGCTGTCCACCCTATCTAAGCCCTTAGTGATCCTCACATTCCCATCTACTCCCTCTGATTCTCATACCAAATACCTACAATTAACCCACCAGCTCACACATCTTTGGGTTGTGGGAGAAAACCAGAGTACCCAAGGGGAAACCCATCTGGATACAGGAAGAGCACCCCACATACTTCTCCCAAAGTCAGGACTAAACCCAGGTCGCTGGAGCTGTAATTTACCTGCACCATTAATCTTGTCAAAATAGAATTGTAGTGTTTTACTGCATGGAAACAGACCCTTTGGCCCAACTTTTCCATGCCAAACAAGTTGTTCATTCAAGCTAATCCCATTTACCTGCATTTAGTCTAAGGACTGGCATCAGGATGAGACTGGCTGATGAGAACCAGGTATCGAAACCAGGATTCGAGAGGGTGCTGTGAGCAAGAAAGGCTCCTGAAGGAGCCCAAGGGTTGATTTCCTCATCATGTCGGAGGTTTGGATCTGGGCTCAGGTTGCTGATGGTTTGAACTAAACTGGAGTCTGTGCAGCAGCAGAGGCTGCGGGAGCGCTAGAGGTGAATCCACGGATACTCTTGTTTCTCTTTCTCTGACTGTAATGCTAGTGGAAATTCTTTGACTATGTGACAATAAATCCTAGCTGTAATCTTTCCCATCCATGTGTCTGTCAAAATGGCCTTTGATCATTACAAGTGAATCACCTCAACTCGTACCACACACTCACCAGCCTCTGACTTCCTGTTTTAAATATATTTCATTGAACATGATGAAGCACTGTTGCATAAAGGAAATGAGGTAAATGAATGATAAAAATTTGAATGCTGTGTACATTTTTGCCAAAACAAAGATTATGTTGTAGCCCTTACCAAGGCCTTCCTGTGCTTGTAGATAAAGTCTTCGGGTGAGGTGGCCCATGGTGGTAGTATTACATCATTAACTCGTTCCTTACAAATTTGTAAACGTCCAAGATCAAATCCTTCATTTGGAAAGAAATGCATTAGTGCAACCTGTTCAATTTTCTGATATCTCAAACAAATAGAATACCTCATTTAAGAGCTGTGTGTGCCAAAATAAAACACATCACTAATGAAGATTTGCAATGCTCAAAAGTACTGGAGAAACTCAGGTCACACAGTATTCATAGGAAATAAAGGGTTGTGGCAACCCTTTACAGGCAAAGCGAACTGGCTCCCAAAATGGCAATCGTACTGTGGAAAACACGAGAAATTGACCTGATCCAACATAGGTTTTTAATCTGGGCCGATGATGTGGCAGATACAGTGATGTATATAAGCCCAGCATGCAAACCTGAAGGTGTCAGTCTTGCACCTGACTCCACAGTGTGTACATCAATTTCTCCGCATATACATCAACTCGACAACGTGTACACAGACATCTATAGTAGCTCAGTATAGAATACTTCACTAAATTATTGTCCCAGATGGTCCAAATGATATTTGGATCCCAACATAGAAAACTATTCTTCGCTGCATGCCATGGCTCTGAAACTGCCAATGTTTCACATCCATGTGTCTGGTTTGACCAAGCAGGAGCCCAATTCCAGTTGGGACAGATAACATCTGATTCCACGCGGTATTACTATGTGGTAAGTGCCCTGGATCAAGAGACTGTATGCCGAGTTTCCAATTTTCTTCAGCAGCCTCCAGAGGAGGGGAAGTATATGGCACTCAAGGGTCTGCTCATCCATACCTTTGGCCTCTCACGACGTGAGCGTGTGACCGGCTTACTTCCCTTGGATGGTTTGGGAGACAGGACCCCTTCCATGCTCGTGAATGAAACACTGGCACAAACGGAAGGGCATAGGCCTGCCTCATGTTGGAGCAGTTACCAGAGGATATCCACAAGCTGCAGCCCGATGAGGATTTCAGTGACCCACGGAGTTGCAGCCTGTGCTGACATTCTATGGTGGGCTAAACCAGAAAGCGTAACATCCGTAAGACAGGTCACCAGATTCTGTTCACAGCAGCAGGAACGAGCAACTCCAACATTAGACTGGCAGTGGGATTGATCAAATCCGTTGTCAGACAGCCAGTTGGTCAGGACACAACGGGATGAAGATAGCACTCATTAGTGTTTCTACCATCAACGATGGGGCGCAGAAATTCATCGCTGCAGACCTCCCTGTGCGTTTCAGGTAAACGCTGGGGCCAGCCGTCGCTAATGGCTGCAGTGACTGGCCATCGAGACAGCCTTTTATATGTTTGGGATAGACATTCTGGCTAGCACTCCTTGGTGGATACAGGGGCTGAGATCAGCATGCTTCCCCCTTTGGAGTGTTAAGCACATAACAGAAAACCCGGTCCAACATTAAAAGCCGCAAACTGCGATACTATCCAAACATTTGGCACGCGCAAGTTCCCACTTCAGTTCAGTGATACGAAGTTTATGTGGACATTCACGTTGGCCATGGTCACACAACCGCTATTGGGAGCTGCTTTTCTCAAAGCACATGGCCTGCTGGTTGATCTAGATGAAGGTTCGTTAATACCAACACTTTCCAAACCTTTACCCTAGTTGAGGCCAAGCTGCCAGCCCTGCATTTAGACTCCACTACTCTTTCAGAGAGTGAATTCACCAGGTTGTTGGCAGAATTCCCTACAATAATTATGCCACAATTCACCTCAGCAATGCTTGAACATGGGTGCAGCACCACATATCAACCGAAGAACTACTGCTGCATGCCCAACCATGCAGGTTCGCTCCAGATAAACTTTGTCTGGCCAAACAGGAGTTTGAAAGGGTGGAGGACATGGGCATTGTACAATGGTCTGATGGCTCCTGGGCTCCCTGCTTCACATGGTACCCAAGACCACAAGAAGATGGAGACTCTGCAGTGACTATCAGAGTGATCCGCTCTATCAATGACTCCAAAGTCTGAGAGTGAGAAATGATAGGCTTTAATATACTTTAGATTTTAGCTGGCCCATCTCCATGTGCTTGGATGAATGGATGGTGGGGACAGAGGTCGACCTTGATGGCCAGGTCACAGGGGAGGAGCAACTGGGGAGTGAGCCATCAGAGAGGCAGGCCAGCCACTCATACACAGCAGAGATACATATCGCCACATGCAGGATGAACAAGGATTGCTATCCAGTACCACATTTATAGGACTTCGTGTCTAACCTGCAAGGAGCCCGCATCTTTTCCAAGGTGGATCTCGTCCATGGGTATCATCAGATCCTGGTCCACCCAGATGACATTCTAAAAAATGGTTATTATTACACCCCTTGGCCTTTTTGAATCAGAAGGATGTCTTTTGGGATCAAGAAGGTGAGCCAAACAAACAAAAAAAATTACAAACTTTGGGGGTCTGCAGCAGAACTGCCAGTTTTTTATTGGGGGGGGGGGTCATGTGGCAACCCACTCACCAAGAAGTGGACTGACTCCCAAAATGGCAGATGTGCTGTGGAAAATGTGGGAAATTGATTTGCATCCAACACAGGTTTTTATTCAGTGCCGATGACATCACTGATGGTATCACTTCCTGTCCATGTGATAGAACCAGTGATGTACATAAGCCCAGCATGCAAGCCTGGAGGTGTCAGTCTTGAACTAGACTCCACAGCGTGTACATTGACTTTCCTGCGTATACATCAACTCGACAACTTGTACAGTGATTCCACATATACACCGACGTCTATAGTAGCTCAGTATAGAATACTTTGCTACAGGGTAACCAACTTTTTGGGCCTGGGCCCTTTGTCAGGAATGCTCAGGCCAAAACCTCACTCCCATGGATGCTGCGTGATCTGCTGAGTTTCTTCAGTACTTTTGTGCATTGCACTTGACTCCAGTCGATTTTCTTGTTTAACAAATAAATATTTACTGAATCAGTTGGTTCTTAGTGGTTCATTGAGCATTAGTAAGGTATGTATTGAAAATTATACATCAACAGAGAGCATTTTAGGGCAGGGTCATTGTGTTAATAGCAGTTGTTCACTTAAACAAATGATGACATCTGTAGGGAGGTGGTGAAATCCACTGGCATTCGAAGTCTCTGAAACGACTCTCTTTTATTTCTCTTGCATGTTTTAATAATGATGTTAGAATAGTTGGCAACTCTGCCTTCGTGGGTAAGCAAAGGAACATTTTTGTGTATCTAGTGTACATGACAATAAATTGAATCTGTATTTAGCATCTTTAAAAAGAATACACAGAGTCTTAACCCTTGCACAGGTATAGCAAGAATCAGACCCTTCAACCATCAGCCAACCATAATCCTCTGTTCATCAGATTGCTTATATTTTGATCAACTTTCCAGAGTCACAATTTACAGCAGCAAATTAACTCACCAACTTGAAATATAAAGAAATAACTCAACGTGTAAAGACAATAATACAAAGCAAAATTTATTATTGGTACAATGACAGGCTCTGATACACACTGGGAAGGATGGAAACAAGGACAGCTTCAGTGAAAGGAGACTTGATAGCTAGGGGGACAGAGGAGATTCCAGGATGGCAAGGTCAGAGTAGTTGCAAAACATTCTGAAGAGGCAAGGTGAACAGCCAGAGGTCATTGTACACATTGGTACCAACTGCATGGAAAATAAAGGGATGAGATCCTGTAGAGCAAATATAGAAAGTTAGGCAGAAGATTTTTAAAAATAAGACACCAAACCAGAAGGGATGTAATCTCCAGGGCAGATTCATGCATGCCTGAGGAATGAATGAAAGAGCGATTCTTGCCATACCCAGAAATCCTTGATGCAGCTATACTACTGGTACATGAGGAAAGACAGGATCTTGGACCACTAGGATATCTTATGGGGCAGAATTGAACCTACATAAGAGGGACGGGTTGCACTTGAACAGGAGGGGGACTGATATCTAGATGGGGAGCCTTGTTTAAAGTAGTCTGGCGGAGGGGAGGGTCGTAAAGTAGTAAGTGTGGCAGGTAAAAAGGCTGAGGCAAATATAGAAATCACAGTGAGCTAGTCCAATAGGCAGAGTGAATGCAGGGAGCTAGGAAGGTTTGTAAAGCTCAACTCCATTTATTTTAATGTAAAAAGCCTGACAGGAGGATGATGTCCAAGTAGGATTCCTGACACAGTACGTGGACCAGCCAACTCGAGGAGAGGCCATTCTGGATCTAGTACTGGGTAATGATCCTGGTCAAGTGACAGGTGTGGGAGCATTTCAATGGTGTTGACCACAGCTCCCTAACCTTTAGCATAGTTATGGACAAGGATAGAAGTAGACAGAATGGTTATGTGTTTAATTGAGGAAGGGCTAATTATGATTAGATTAGGCAGGAACTGGAGAGAATAAATTGGAACAGATGTCCTTGGGGAAAAGGCACAAAACTAACGTAAAGGATGTTTTGGGACCACTTATGTGGTGTTTTGAATAGTTTGTCCTACTGAGACAGGGATAAGGGAACTGTGGTATACAAAAGAAGTGAGATAAGGAAACATGCATAGGGTTTAGAAAACAAAGGGCAGCAAGGGCTCATGAAAATTATATTTTTAGCTATGAAGGAATTTGACAAAGAAAAGCTAGAAGGGGTCATGAGAAGGCCTTGGCAACTAGAATAAAGGCAAACCCAAAAGCATATTATGCATACATGACAAACAGAAGGATGACTAGAGTGAAGGAGGGCTGCGTAAGGATAATGTGGGGGGGAATGTGCCTTGAGACAGAGGAGGTCAGAGAGGTTCTAAATGAATATTTTGCTTCAATGTTCACCAGAGAAATGGACCTTGGTCAATGTGAGGTCAATACAGAACAAGCGATGTGCTGGAGCACATTGAGGGATAAAAATATGCAAGATCTTCTTAGAAGCATTCAGAATGATGTCCCTGGGACCAGATGAGTGTGCCCCTAGTTATGACAAGAAGTGAGGGAAAAGATTGCTGAGGCATTGGCAATGATCTTTGTGTCCTCCCTGGCCTCAGGGGAGAAAGCAGAGAAATGGAGAATGGTAAATGTAGTCCCTTTGTTTAAAAAAAGTTAATAGGGAGAATCATGGGAATTATAGACCAGTGAGTCTAACGTCAGTGATGGGAAAACTATTGGAGATGTAATGTAGAGTGGAAAGGTTTAGAGTGATATGGGAGTGACATGGCAAACAAATGATATGACCTCAGGAGGGCACCTTGGCCAAGTTATGCTGAAGAGCTTGTTTCCAGTGCTACAGAAATCCATGACTAAGAGCGTACACTGACAAAATCAACTACTTTTTTCTTAGGTATAAACTACTTGCCACATATGAAGCCATTTACACAGTGGATCCAATTCCCTGTACTTGGAAATAAAAAAAAGGCATTTGAAATTAAATTTGTGATTGCAGCTCAAATACATACGGTTCTGGTTCTCTAAGAATTCGGGAAAGTAGAAGAATTCGGGAATTAATTCTTTTACATCATTGGGATTTTCCATGAGAGCTTGCCAAGTAGCAGGAATGGAATGGAACTGACGATCTGCACAATCAAACCTTGGAGATAAAGAGAGCAGAAAAATAAAAGCAAAAATGGACAAAGAAAAATGCCAGCGTGTCACTCCTACAAATAACATATCAAGTGTTGAGAGTGACAAACCATCAACATACCCACGGTAATGATGTTCAAAGGGAATAAATCAGTGTTGTGAAAGGGAAAATTAGCAAAAGAGCCTGTTCCTGTGCTTTACTGTCCTAATAATTTGGGTTTTAATTTCTTTTCACTGGTTGCTTGGTGAAAACAGGATACTTGGCACTCTCTATAGCACCTCCCTATCATCCAATTCATTTCACTTATCTCTGTTTCACACCTCAAATCTATACAATAAGAGGTAGAAATATTGGGAGAGAATTTAAGAGCCTAAGGCCCTATCTGGACAGAACTACCAATGGTGATGTGAAGATGATCAGGGTTGTGCAGGAAAGGGGGGAAGAGAGGAGGAAGGGTAACGTCATGGAAGGATTTGAATTTGAGGCTGACACTTTTAATTGAGCCACTGCTGATCTTGCATGAGAGGTTGCAAGTGGGAGTTAGTGACAGATTGGCCCTTAGCTTTCTACCTACCAGGGAGAAAAGCGCTAGTCAAGTCAGACTCTCCTTATTATTCAGTTCAGTTCTTTGCTGTCCTGGAAATTTCCTTGTGAAGTTACAGATTGCACCAAAGGAGCATAATTCAGAAAAATTCTGAATGCGTGGTTGCCAACCCATATTTTGAAAGTGGCAGAACATCCAACGTCTTTGTATTGTTACAAACATCCCGGCAACCAAATCCAATAGGTGCCCAAGATGGCAAGCGCACGTGCTTGGCAGTGGCCATATGGGATTGCAGACTGAGGTGTAGCGGACCGGCTCAGGGTACCAGCAACAAGGAGATCACCCCCTTGTTGAGAAGGAGAAGCAGAGGAGACAACCCTACAGGACAGTGACCATGGCAGTAGACTAGCGAGGGGCGCAGCAGCTGAGGGAACCATATAGGCTGCAGGTGACATGGTTGGGAGGCCCACATGAGCTGCAGGACACATGGGAACTAGATAATGGAGCTGGGTTTTGAGAGTAACGGGTCCCGAAGAGCCTTTGGCGCTGAAGGCTTCCTGTCATGTCGGAGGTTTGGAATATAGAGCTCAGGTTGCCGATGGATCGAATAAGAGTCTGTGTGGGTGCAAGAGTACTGGAGGCGAAACCAGGGCCACTCAATGACTCTGAAAGAACTCTCTTTTGCTTCTCTTTCTCTTGCACTGTAAGGGGTGCTGGACGACAATAATGTTGACTCTTTTTCTGCCTTATTGCAGGAAAAAATTGTATCACGTTACATTTTTAATGCATTATTACGTGACAACAAAAGAAACCTGAACCAATCACCTTCATCCATCCCAACCCTCAATTCCATGTAGAAAAAAAGAAATTTTCTTTCTCCCTTAATGTGCTTGCATTAAATAACATAGCATTGGTCTTTTTAATTGTTTGCTACACTGGCACCTTACATCCTAAGATCACAGAAATTAGAATGAAATCAATATACACCTGAAACAAGGATATGCTCAAAATACTCGACAGGACAGTCAGCATCCGTGGAAAGAGAAGTGGTCAACATTTCGGTTCTAGGACCCTCCTTCAGAATGGACTTACTTTCTGGGACATCTCCCTTTCCAAAGAACATACTTCTCTAAGAACTGTAGAGATGGAGGGAAGTTGCAGAAATAGAGGTGCAAAGTCATGGAAGGACTCTAACAAGAGGCTGACATGTAAGGAGAGGCAATAATTATTGAACAAGCCATTGTGGATTTGATCAACATTTATTATCTACCCTAAGCATTTCAAACTCTTTCTCCCCAAACAATTTGAATCACACAAGGCATCCTTGAGAAATGGGCAACAGAAATGAATTTATTACCATTCCCTAAATGCCCTTGAAGAGGTGATGGTGACCACCTTCTTGAACTGCTGCTGTCTGTTTAATGAAGAAGCTGTCACACAATGTTAGCAACAAACATAATCAGCACTCGATCTATGCTGCACTGCTTCACCTGCCACTCTGTAGCTGAATGTGCAACGTCGTAAAGGGTTCGACCCTTATCATGTAGTGCATTACGCCCGCTGCATTAGAGTAGTGTGTTCCATAGTGAAACTTGTCAATCGTTCCTGTGGGATCCTCAAAGTTATCAAACCTGCAGCACAACAGGAGAACTTACAGTCAAACCGGGGTGGGGGGGGGGGGTAAATGCTTACAAATTAAGATCATGACGATACTTTTCATAACAAAATTAACACGGCAGGGACTCATTACTGACTTTGTATTGAAACAAGAAAGTCTGCAGATAATGTAATTGTCATAAATACACAAAAATTCTGGAGGAACTCAACAGGTCTCGTAACGTGCATAGGAGGTAAAGATATAAAACCAATGTTTCAGTCAGAACCCTTCCTGAGCCTTACCTTGGCAAAGGGCTCAGTCCCTAAACATTGGTTATATATCTTTACTTCCTATGGATGCTGTGGGACCTATTGAGTTCTTCCAGCATGTCTGTGTGTTAATACTTTATACAGTAAAATCCCCATTATCAGGCATTCAATCAACCAGAAACTCAAACAAGTGGAAATAAATAAATAATATTACAAAAAAAAAGTTTTAAATAAAAGTTTAAAATTGTAAAAATAAATGTGCTGCAAAGCAACATATAAAGCCTTGGGGGTAAATATTCAGCTATTAGAGCACCTTGGTCATGCCCGCCCATGGCAGCTGTTTCAATAAAGTTGTGTTTGAATAAAATAGCGGCACCCAGGATGAAAAGCCAGCCAAAGCCGCTCGCCTGGTAAGAGTCTTTTATATTATATTAGCAAGGTTTTATCTGCAAACATGGGGGAGATGGTTAATTATAGCAGTGCCATGGTTCGTGCCATGGTTCTTGCAACGGCTAGTGCAACGCTGTTACAGCGCTCGTGAATGAATTTTGAATTTAAAGTAAAGTGCGGTGAGGTCAGGACACTTGCATGGAGGCCCATTGGGTTGTGATGAGGGCATGACCAGGACACTGGCATAGAGATGAGTCAGGTTGTCAGTGTGGCCAAGGTGTGCCAAGGGCCTGACAGAGACACTTGCGTGGTGGTGAGTCAGGTTGTCAGCATGGTTAACATAGCAGTTAGCGCAACGCTGTTATTGTGTCAGTGACCGGGATTCAAATTTAAATTTAATGTTACAGGAATTACTATATTAGAGTGAATTTTGCATAATTAATGATGACAATACGGATTTTGTTTTTTCAAATTACTTTACATTTTTCACTGTCTTTTACACGGTGTTTTTTTAACATGGGTGGCTTGTTGGCGTAGCAGTTAGCGCACTACCTTTACAGTGCCAGTGATTGGGACCAGGGTTTGATTCCCGCACTTTCTGTAAGGCATTTGTACATTCTTCCCGTGTCTGGGTGGGTTTTCCCCAGGGGCTCCAGTTTCCTCCCACCGTTCAAAACCTACCAGTGGTGGAACAGACTCATGGGCTGAAATGGCCTGTTACCAAGCTTTATGTATGTCTATGTCTAGTTAATAAGAGAGAGTCTCAGTCAACCAGAAGGTTCACATTTTCGCCATCTGTGACCCTCATAGGTGCCGGATAATGGGGATTTTACTGTATTATTTTGCTGAGGGATGTGGGGGCAGGGTCAAGCAAAATACTATTCTGGCAATTTCAGTTTCAGATGAGACAGCGAGCAAGCGACTGCTACAAAAAATACAGGACATAGGTTGGAGATTAGCAGAGCTTCATGTTTCTTCATTTTAATCAACATCCGGGAATAATCTACTGAAAAGCTGTTTTTCCAGTGCTCCTAGCATAGAACAATTTAAAATAATTTGCATCTTTCCAGCTACATAAAAACAAAATATTTTGGATATTCAAAAGCCAAAAGAAACACGGAAGAGGCTTGACAATAGGCAACGAACACAGAACAATGGGAGGCATGGTTAGTTCAGCAGTATTACGGTGCTGCCATCTGTAAGGAGTTTGTACATTCTCCCCATGACCTACACGAGTTTTCTCTGGGTGCTCCACCCACCAAAAGTGTATGAATTTCCTCCCACCCTCCAAAAGTGTACAAGGACGTGTAATTGGGCGGCACAGGTTTCAGGGGTCGGAAAGTCCTTCTACTGTGCTCTATCATTAAAATTAAAAATAATTGCTAGCAGAGAATGAAGAGAGGTCCAAGAAAACATGTAACCTTTGCAGCACTAATGAGGAACTGGGACAGAGGTTCTGCAGCTGCCCTGTAGACTGGAAGGAAAAGAGTAAACTAAACAGGGAAAATGCACTCACTTTTCCTGCACAGCTTTGGCATTCTTTTCATTGGCAACTCCAATGGGTTTGGAAAGGTCTCTGAAGACCTCAGGGTTGCTTAAATCTAATTCCTCTGATGTGTAATCACTAAGAATCCAAGGAAACTGAAATCAAGAAGCAAGTGTGTTAAAGGTCAGTGATGTCTGCCTGAACACCACCACTTGTCATTTCAAAATTACAGCGATTACACCAATTTCCCGAGCACAAAATTTACCTGGAATGCTTAGAGATTGGAGATTCCAAAGATAGAAAAAAAACACGTCCAAACGACAAGCAAATGAAATTTCTCCTACCTCACTTTCTTGATGTTTTAAAACAATATATAGATTGAGGTAAAATGTGTAATCAAGAACCCTGTGCATAAATTATTTCATGAACTTAAAGACAACTGATTTATTGAAAAAAACGGTGCATGGCAGCCCATTTCCCCAATGAAATAAATATGCAACAATACTTAGAACATCAAACTGTGAAACGGGTCTGTTTAAATTGTTTTGTGATTTCATTTTGCTGATCTTAAATTTGGCATCGAGCTAGCTGCATGGAAATTAAAAATGTAAGAAATTCTCCTATGGAAGGAGTGAGGAATTGTTACTATTTCTATTTATCCTGATTGTAGGTTTATCATCTCCATTTACAAGGGATAACAGCAATTTGCACGGCAGTACTTCTTCTTTGGCTTGGCTTTGCGGACGAAGATTTATGGAGGGGTATGTCCACGTCTGCTGCAGGCTCGTTGGTGACTGACAAGTCCAATGCGGGACAGGCAGGCACGGTTGCAGCAGTTGCAAGGGAAAATTGGTTGGTTGGGGTTGGGTGTTGGCAGTACTAATGAGAGGACATATGACAATAGCAGCATTCAGTGGCCAGGTCGTTAATGCCACCTTGAGGCTACCTAACAAAATCATTATACAAGAATAAAAGTTAGATTAGTCCACATCATTCAAAAGCAAGAACGATGAAAGGTCATTGACCTGAAATGTTAGCCCATTTTCTCTTTCTACAGAAGTTGCCTGATTTGCTCAGTCGATCCAGCATTTTCTGTTTTATTCTGGACAGCTTTATACATGTACAGTACATATCATGTATTAAAAGCAGAAAGATGAATGTTGTGGAATTAAATAGATTTTCCACACTTATCCGTTGTCAAGCCTGATATGAAGTACAACACACAATTTAATGTTGTTTTACACAAGCCTGAAAAAAAAAACCCGAAACAATCTGTTACTGTGCAGCATCTCTAAATTAAATTAAACTAAACCTGCATGAATAATTTCCCTTTCAGGTTTGGCTCTTTTTTGTTAGGACAGCGATTGCTGGTGGTGGTCAGGTAAAATGAGGCAGCAGCTCTATTGTCCAATTTCAAGTCATCTGGACTCCTCTGAAATATGTTCACTTCCAGCAGACAGGAGACAAACCATCTTGCAGCACGGTTATTTCAGCGCCTGGGCTTGAATCCGGCGCTGTCTGTTAGGATTTTATAAGATCCCCCTGTATCTGCGTGTGCTTCTCCGATTTCCTCCTAATCTTCAAAAAATACTGGGGTTGTAAGTTAATTTGTGTATTTGGGGGACACCGGCTCATAGGCTGGAAGGGCCTGTTACTGTGCTGTACGTTTACATTTTCCATAAAGTGGACATCACAAGCAAATTCAATGCTATTTTCTGTTTATTTTCAGAGTATTAAACCAGACTCAAGAACAGTTTCTTTCCAGCCGTTAGCAGACTCCTAAATGAACCTCATTAATAATGTTGCCTTTGCTGTTCTAAGTGATCTCTCCCTGTAGTTCTGCATTCTGAATTGTCCTTTTATTGTTGTGCTATGCAGATGGATTGCTCTCAAAATGAACTTTCTCACTTTACCTCATACACGCAACAATAAATTTGACCTGGAATTTGAAGGCAATCAGTGTATAGATTCAAGTAAAAACAGCAGAATTCACATCACTTCACTCAATGAGCTTTAGCTCTTTGGTTAATTTGATGCTCCAGCACTGTGACAGCACTAGTAAAGCTGCTGCCTCACAATGCTAATGACCTGGGTTTGATTCTGGTGGGCGCTGTCGGTGTGGAGTTTGCACGCTTTCCTTGTGGCTGCATGGGTTTCCTGCCAGGTGCTCTGGTTGACTCCCAAATCACAAAGACGTGCAGGATGGTAGGTAAATTGGGTGCTGTAAATTGCCCCTGGTGTGGAGATGAGTGGTACAATCTGTGGCGAACTGATGAATGAGTCCAAAAAATGAGATTGATATTGGATTATGGTAAATGTTCTGCTGATGGTCAGTGCAGACTTTGTGGACCAATGGGTCTGTTTCCACAAGTGTCTCTCTCTTTGAAACTATGATCACTGCATGTTTATTCAGGAAAAAATTCTCGGGACATTTATGAGGTTATGTTAATTAAGAACTGCATGTTGTCCAACCCTCATTGCTCATTCATAAAACACACAACTAATGAGCCAGTCATACTTGCATGGTAAATTTGAAGCAAATGTCAATCTACGTACCACTGGATACTGAGCAAGATCATTGTAAGTCCTCCCCGCAATAGAGTTGAGTTGTATGAGGTAGTCAAAGTTGGAAATCTCCCGGCTCACCCATTTCTAAAGGACAACACAGACATATTGGTTTTCTTATTCCGACTTCTCCGTCACTTCAGGACAACGTTCAAAAGAACATATCATAAACAATGAGGTACAAGGAAAATCTATCCTATTGACATGGATCAATCAATGGAATACCTGCTGAAAAGTCATTCACATTTATGTCGATTGCTAACTGTTGTTTGTGGTACCAGATTCTACAGGAACTGGGATGTTAGCAGTCATGCCAAACATGCTTTGGCAAGAGGCTGACAAGAGAGATCTCAGAAGTCAATGATCTCCATGAATCCTGGTTGCAGTTCAGGACAACATTGAAGTTTTGCTGTTTTGTCCCTTCTGACAGGAAGTTGAATAAAAAGCTTCTTTTAAAATCAATTCCCACGGCACCATTTGGGAGCCCAGCACTCTAAGTGTTCTGCCCAAAACCAAGTGTCAAAAATAGCTCAGTTGAGAGGACCATTCATCCCAACATTTACCCTCCTAATAGTGACAACACTCAGAAGAAATCCATTGGTTTACAATTTGGGACATTCTCTCCATTCTTCCCTCAGTTTAAAACCTCAAAACTCCATATTAAAACATTGTTTCTGTTGTATTAGGTACTCGATGGTGGAAGATGATACAACCATGGGACCATAGAACACTATAGCACCCTTCAGCCCTTCTAGTTGATGCCAAACTATTATTCTGCCTAGTCATATCCTCCATCCCCTCCCATCTATATACCTGTCCAAATTTTTCTTTTTTTGCCTAATCCCTCCCTCCACCATCCCCCCTCACCCAACCTTACACAAAGGAGAAAGAAAGTAAGGAGAATGCCAAAAAAAGAAAAAAAAATCTCGCTACAAATAACATTGGAGCTAAGGGATACAAGCTGACAAGTGTGACAAGCTTTCAGAGAGTCCTTCAAATTTTCAAACCAACACATTGTAAGTATGGGCTCCATATTCTCAAATTCTAAGTTATTTTCTCAAGTGGAATACAAGAGTGCAATTCAGCACGCCATCTCATGTCCAAATTTTTCTGATGTCAAATCTGAGCCTGCATTTACCAATTCAGCTGGCAGCTCTTCCCACACTCCCAGCGTGGTTCCCCCTAATTTTCCCTTTGAACTTTACCTTTAACCCATGTCCTTTAGTTTTATCTTTCCTAACCTCAGACTTTTCTCCATACCCTGCACTATTCGACTTATTTTAATATTACTCCCCACACATTTATTTATTTGTTGCTACAGCACAACCCAGTGTCTGAGTTGACTTGCCTGGATAGCATGCAAAATGAAGCTTTTTAATGGTATATGAGTAAGTACACAATAAACAATTCAATTCCTAGAATGGATATGCTAACTTTATCTCTTCCTTCAAGCTTAAATATAAACCCTACTGATTGCAGTACTGTACCTGCGTAAGCCCTGATGCCTTCAGTAGCTCTTGAGGTGATCGAGTGCCATACAGGTTAGGTGGTCGAAGGGATAATATACGACTATAGACTTTGTTCCGCACCTGAAATTTTCAGCAGAAGGAAAAATGGAGGCAAGGAATTCTTGCCGCAGTCTCAGAGGTATGCAAGATATGCCAATTACAATCGAATACATGAAACTTCCATAATGGCCCACGAATCAAAAGAAAAGAGCAATATAAAAGGATAAATAAATCTTCACAACTGCAATTAGTAACAAAGAAAGTGATCTTTTACAAAAAAGAAAGTGATGCTTTACAAAAAATAGAGTGATGTTTTGGGGGAAAAACAATGGATTGTTCTGCAGAGTAAACAGCAAAGAAAACTCCACTTTCTGATTTTTGCTAATAACAGTTTGTCACATGTAAGATTCTTCCTCCTCCTCATCAATCAACATCTGAAATCGACTTTCGACTTAAATATTCACCCAGTTCTTGAGGTAAGGGAGATAAATCTGCACAACTATCTATAAACATAAAATAATAAATATCAACAACTTAATTATAACTTTGGGCACATTTTGACTGGGTAGTCTTCACTCACCATCAATCTTGTTTATTGAGTACACATTTGCCACTTACTTGCAACAAATACCATCATGCCCCAGAAGGGTTAATTCTGGTCTCACCTCCTTTTTGAAGTTCAAGAAGTAGTTAGTCTGGTCGATCAGAAAGATCTCCAGCGCTGACCTTCTCAAGTTGTAACGACGCAGGTGAATCTCACGGAGTTGAGAGAGAGGCCACTTGAAGTCATAGCCTATTCCTGAGGAGCCAAAATAGCCACAAATTTAAACCCATACCATGACAAAAGATGCACAAATATGTGGTGTTGGACACACAAATAGCAGATGTAATGGCATTCTTCACAAATTTTATTAAGATAAACAGTGATGAATGGTACCGAATACCCTTTTTCAGCATGTTGTGGCAGTGTGAGCAGTGGAAGAAACACAGCCACCATGTTGAGGGTCGTTAACGACTGTTTTTGTTCAGATTCAGCACGCCCCTTTAAGGGCAGCATGAGTTCAGTCACCTGGTGCAATGTGACATCATAATCGCTGTCCAGGGTGTGCTGGAGTCAAAGAGAAACCTCTGACAATGCCATTTCCCCATGACTGCCCCGCCATGTGGTGATACAAGCGGGGCCGGTTCACACAAGCCCCCCCAACCGGCTACACGTCCTGTAGCTTTGGCGGCTGGCCCTGGCGCTTGGGTGCGGCCGTCTGCACTGGCTGTGATGTCCAGATGGGCTGCCTTCAGGTGGTCCACTGTGGAAAGTTCCTCTCTCCCCCAACGTCCAGGGTGAAGACTTTGTATGGCCCCTCGTACGATCGCTGTAGTGGTGCACCTTGTGGTCCCCTCTGCACAAAAACAAACTGGGCTGAGTCGAGCTCTTTGGGGAGATGAAACAGCAGGGTGCCGTGGCGTGCCAGGGGTGGGGGAGCTAGGGAGGCCAGTCGCCTCCATAAGACCGCCAGCAGGTTTTTGTCGGTGGCCGTGGTGTCAGGGTCTAGGCTGAAAAACTCATCCGGTAGGGAAAGCAGTGTACTATAGACCATCTCCGCTGCTGAAGCCTGCAGGTCCTCCTTGGGTGCTGTCCTAATCCCGAGGAGGACCCAGGGTAGTTCGTCTGCACAGTCTGGTCCGGAGATCCTGGCCATAAGCGATGCCTTCAGGTGCCTGTGGAAACTCTCCACCATGGTGTGGTGTGGTGTAGCTAGACTCAAAGGAGCATCGCCATTTGAGTCCACAGGGCAGACATGAACTGCGCCCTGCTGTTGATGTACGCCGGGGCTCCAAAAAGGGTGATCCATTAGCTGACCAGAGTCCTGACGCACATCTCCGTGGAGGCCTCCTTAATTGGGACGGCTTCCGGCCACCATGAGGCCCGATCCACCACCGTGAGGAGGTAACGAGGCTCCTTGGACACCAGCAGGAGCTCGACAACATCAACGTGGATGTGATGGAATCTGCAAACCACCAGGTTGAAGTTCTGGATGGGGGCTCGCGTGTGTCGCTGGAGCTTGGAGGTCTAGCACCTGGTACAGTTCATGTCCAGTTCCGCCACCTCCTTCTTCAGCCTGTGCCACACAAACTGCTCTGCGACCATCCGCACGGTTGTCTTTACCGGTGGGTGAGCAAGGTCGTGGATCAGACTGAAGACCTTCGCCCACCAGTCCGATGGGACCACCAGGCGCCGCATGCCAGTTGAGATGCCGCAGAGCAATGTGTCTGGGCTGCTGGGCACCTGGACATCCTTGAGTTTGAGGCCCAAGATGGTGGTCTGCAAGGCCTGTGTCTCCACATTGTTTCTCTGTACCTGAGCCTGTTGCTTGTAATCCAGGCCTGGCGCAAGAGTGTTGATGGCTGGACGGGAGAGCGCATCCGCCACCACATTGTCCTTGCTGGCCCTGTGTCAGATGTCGGTCATAAACTGACACGTACGAGAGGTGGCGCTGCTGTCTGGCGGACCACGGATCCTTGGCCATCGCCACGGCTTGAATGAGGGGCTTGTGATCCGTGAAGGCTGTGAATGTCCTGACCTCGAGGAAGTAGCGGAAATGGTGGATGGCCAAATACAGTGTCAGGAGCTCCCAGTCAAAGGAGCTGTATTTGAGATCCAGCGGGTGCAGCTGCTT
The DNA here is from genome assembly GCF_036971445.1 of Narcine bancroftii. Taxonomy (NCBI): domain Eukaryota; kingdom Metazoa; phylum Chordata; class Chondrichthyes; order Torpediniformes; family Narcinidae; genus Narcine; species Narcine bancroftii. The sequence continues at coordinate 225,152,798 of NC_091472.1, forward strand.
GCTGAAAAAGAACAGCGGGCACCATTGTCCATCTAGCAACTGTTCCAAAACCCCCTCTCCCACTGCCATAGCTGAGGCGTTCACAGAGAGCGCCGTGTGCGCCTCCAGCCGCAGGTGCACCAGTGTGGCGTGGCGTCTTTGTCACTATGAAAGCCCTGTCTGCCTCCTCTGACCATGATAAAGTCTTTTCTTTGGTGGCTATGAGCGCGAACAATGGGCACGTGGTGCGCGCAGCTCCATGGATGAAACGATAGTAAAACGTCACCATTCCCGCGAACGCTTGGTGGCTTTTCAGGGTGGAGGGTTTGGGAAATCATTGAACAGCTGTTACCTTCTCAGGCACCAGCACGGCCCCAGCCGCCTAAATGGTGTGCTCCACGAACTGGAGGGACTCCTTGCCAAGCTGACATTTGGCCGCGTTGACCGTGAGGCCGAAGTCCGCCAGCCGGGCAAAGAATGTACGGAGGTGGGCTTTGTGTTCGTCATGGTTGCAACTGGCAATGAGAATATCGTCCAGGTAAATGAACACAAAGTCCAGGTCTTTTCCAACCATGTCCATGAGGTGATGGAACGTTTGAGCTGCGTTCTTTAGATCGAAGGGCATTCACAGGAACTTGAAGAGGGCGAAAGGAGTGATAATGGCAGTCTTACCCATGTCATCTGGATGCACCGGGATCTGATGGTATCCCCGCATGAGGTCCACTATGGAGAAGACCCGAGCGCCGTGGAGGTTGGCAGAGAAGTCCTGTATGTGGGGCACTGGGCACCTGTCGGTGGTGGTTGCGTTGTTCAACTGATGGAAGTCCCTGCATGGTCTCCAGCCCCCAGACGATTTTGGGACCATGTGGAGCGGCAATGCCCAGGCGCTGTCTGAGCGCCAGATGATTCCCAGTTCCTGGAGCCTGGAAAATTCCTCCTTTGCCTGCTGGAGCTTCTCAGGCAGCAGCCGTCTGGATCTAGCGTGCAGCAGGGGCCCTGTGTGGCGATGTTATGGAAGACCCCATGCTGGGGCATGGCAGCGTTGAAACGTGGCTCTAAGATGGCGGGGAATTCGTGGAGGATCTCGTCGAACTCATCCCCGGCAGCGGCTATGGTGGCGTTTTCGGGCCTGCGGGTTTCTGCTGTGTCCAGTCAGGTGGAGTGGAACGTTTGGGCGTTGATCAGCCTTTTGCCCTTCATGTCAACCAGTAGGCCGTGAGCTCTGAGGAAGTCAGCCCCTAACAGCGCGATGCCCACGGAGGCTAGGACGAACCTACAGTGGAACTTCTCCTTCCCGATCTGGATCTGTGCCCTGCAGGTGCCATAGGTCCTGATGGCGGAGCCTTTGGGCGCCCGCAGGGTTGGACCTCAAAATTGGGTGCGAGTCTTTAATGCTGTGGGGGGGAAAGGACGCTGAGCTCAGCCCCTGTGTCCACCAGGAATTGGTGGCTGGTGGATCTGTCCGTCACATGAAGGAGCCTGTTTGTGTGGCCAGTCGTCGCAGCTATCAACAATGGTTGGCCTGGTTGTTTCCCTGAAATCCGCAGGGCTGGCAGCATTATGGGCTTGTGCTCCCCAGCGCTGGTGGTAGAAACACCAGGTCGACTGGCCCTCCTCTGGCTTGGTCTTGGGAGCGGCTTGTGGTCGGCTGGCTGCTGGTCGTGCCACCTGGTTGAGGGCTGCCTCATTCTCCCTCTTTGAGCATCAGAGGGCATCTGTACGGGCTGCTGCTCTCCTCGGGTTCGAGAAGTCATCTGTGAGGAGCAGCTGGATGTCCTCCAGCATCTGTTCCAGGAATATCTGGTGGAAGAGAAAACAAGGCTTGTGGTCTTCCGCCTGGGCTAGGATTTCGTCCATCAGCGTTGACGGACTACGTCTAGGTGAAGGAGCCTGTAAGCCCCGTTGCTGGGAGTTGGCCCAAAAGTTCCAAGCATCGGGTCTTTCCAGGGAGTGGTGGATGATGTTGTCCACCCTCGCTGCCGTATTTTGCTCCAGAGCGCTCACGACATGATAGAACATCGTGATGTCTGAGGAGATGTTGTGGAGTTGAAATTGTGCTTCTGCCTGCCCGAACCATGTTCTCAGTCGGTGGGTCCAAAAGGGGGAAGCTTGATGGAGACAGCATTAACCTCTGCTGAATCCATGATGTTTTGAGTCCAGAAAAATGTCTGGGCTCATCGGGCTCACCACTGTGGCAGTGTGAGCAGTGGAAGAAATACAGCCACCACGTTGAGGGTCATTAATGACTGTTTTTACTCAAATTCAGCATGCCCCTTTAAGGGCAGCATGAGTTCAGTCACCTGGTGCATTGTGACATCATAATCGCTGGCCAGGGTGTGCACTGGAAGGGATGCTGGAGTCGGAGAGAAACCTCTGATGACACCATTTCCCCCATGGGTGCCCCGCCACGTGACAATACAAGCGGGGCCGGTTTGCCATGAGGATGTGCGCCGCCACAATGTAATTATTTTTAATTGATAACATGGTAGAAACTGATTCCAACCATTGAAACCCATGCCATGCTATTACACCCAATTAACTTACAACCCCGCACATTTTGGAGGGTGGGAGGAAACCGGAGGAAAAGCCACAGAGGTCATGGGGAGAACATACAAACTTCTTACAGAGATTTGTGCTAAATGCTACGCTAACTTGCCACATTCACTTTTGAAAGTTACCACTGAATCTATTACCATTATTCTTTTAAGCAGATGATTCCAGATTATAACAACTGACTGTGTAAAACATTTCTCCTTGTTCCCTTATGTCGTTTCATATTAATAAGCTCCCATTAACAGCACAGAAGCAGTCCTTTTGGCCCAATTTCCATGCTGTCCAGCACACTCTCATCAAATTGGACCACTGATCACAGCCTGCTTTCATGTGCTCACTCAGGGGCCTATTGAGTGTTGTGAGAGGACCTGACTCCATCACCTCCTGGGACAGTGCACTCCAGACTGCAACCACCTACCTCCAGGGTGAAAAACATTCTTTCTCAGATTCCCTTCTTACTCCTCACCTTAAATCCATCCCCTCTGGTTACAGATATGATTTTTGGCCATTTTCCAAAAAGCCTTTTTCATGCTCCAATTTTTTTTTGTAATTATAATGAAGTCTTCCAAGATTTTAAAAGGTCATTACTCAAGGTCAAATTGCAGGGATTGGATTGGTTTTAGACAGCATTTGGGTTTTAATTTAATTGCCATGGAGACCTCCAGCTGGTGAATTCCACATCAGGTTTAGTGGGTCATCTCCTACCTTCCTCTTTGTCTGCACTTCCATCAAAAAAATTGATGTGCTGGGTGGTGACTTCAAGGCGCCCTGAAACAACATCCATGATGGTAATCAAATCACAGTCTTCCGCGATCACCAGCTTTTCCTTCTGATTCTGCTCCTCCTCGTTTCTGCGGAAGGAAGAATTTTTAAAAAGTGACTGAAATAAAGTGGACGTACAGATCAGAGCACTCGTACCCACTTTCCCCTCCAACTGTAACTCGCACTTCCTTGGAAGACCAGCTAACATGCTAAAAGATTCCATCCACCCCAGCCACTCTCTCTTCATCCCCCCCCCCCTCCCATCAGGAAGAAGATTCACAAGATTGCGGGACAGTTTCTTTCCTGCTATTATCAGATTCCTGACTGAACCTCAAATGAGAAAGATTATGCTGCCTTTGCTCTCTACAGATTGATCTCTCTCTGCAACTGTACTTCTGCACTGTGTCTTACTTGTTCCACCAGGTACAAAATGTCTAACTGGTCTGCTTGCAAAACAAACCCTGATCAGTGCATCTTGATACAGGTGACAATAAACTTCAACTTGAATAAAATAGCATTCAAATCAGATTTTAAAACACTGCATGATTAAAATTGAAGAGAGAAAGGCCCAACAGATTGCACAAAGGAAAATTCTCATGTGGAGCAGATTTTCTTCCCATAGGAATTATGGGTTACATTTCTGAAAATAGAACCAGAGATGGGATTTCAGTTACTCAGAGACTAATAGGAGTGTTCAAAAAGAACGAACGTGTTCAAACATTTGATAAAATAAGGATAAACTGCAGTGGAATCATTAATCATGTTCAAATTTTATGGCAAAAGAACCTGAGGGAAAGAGAAATTTCCTTTAATTAAACAAAATGTTAAGTAGTTTCAACTAGGATCTGATTAGTAACTTTTTCCAAAGATAATTGCTAAATAAGCAAAGAAAGCATTTGCAATGCTCTGAAGAGCAAGAAAGGAAACTCAGAAGCCCCTTTCAAAATACAGCATCTCAGTAGCCCTCCTGGGGCCCAGGTGCGATTACTGGGGCACCTTTCAAATCACAGGGGGATCTACCCATTAAATCGCCAGCCCAGCAATTTAAGGGGGAATCCCTCCTCAACGACGAAACAGTATGTGACACATCACACACTCACGGGAACTATCAGCCGTCAGTCTCCCCTCCCCCAGCAGTCATCACCTCCCATCAATCGCCATCTCTACCATCAGTCGCCATCCACCGCGTCATCATGCCTCCCTTCCCCCAGCGGTGTGCTGCTGATGCAATGTGCTGCTCTGGTTCGCGGACACGGCTCAATGAGGGAGTGTAGTGCGGAATCAATGGCCATCTTCCTCACCATAATCTCCCACGCCACTGGAACTGTTTTGCAGGCACCAGAGCGGTTCCAGCGCTCCCACATTGAGCCATCGCTGCGAACCAGAGTGGCATTCACAGTAGCGGCATATCGTGGCCCCCCCCACTCTCCCTCCGATCGCGCCCCCCACTCTCCCTCCGATCGCGCCCCTCCCACTCTCCCTCCAATCGCCCCCTCCCACTCTCCCTCCGATCGCGCCCCTCCCACTCTCCCTCCGATCGCGCCCCCCACTCTCCCTCCGATCGCGCCCCCCACTCTCCCTCCGATCGCGCCCCTCCCACTCTCCCTCCGATCGCGCACCCCCACTCTCCCACCGAACGCGGCCCCCCCACTCTCCCACCGATCGCGGACCCTCCACTCTCCCACCGATTGTGGCCCCCCCCACTCTCCCACCGATCGCAGCCCCCCCATTCTCCCACTGATCGTGGCACCCCTCCATTCTCCCACCATATAACCATATACAGCACAGAACAGGCCAGTTTGGCCCTACTAGTCCATGCCGGAACAAATCCCCACCCTCCTAGTCCCCAATCAGGGTTTGGAACACAGAAGCCGGCAGAACATACCAGGTGAGTAGGCATCAATTCAAAATTACTGCATTAGGAATCCAGTTAGTGTGATATGGTTCACAAATTAAATAACAAATGTAAAATGAGTTTACCAGGAGGGGTTCCATGGATAGCCACCCATAGTCTACCAGTGATTTCATGTCAATGTGCCCATCAATCTCCTTTATTACAATAAGCTATAAAATGCAATCTTCAGGTCACATGCTTTCACAAATGTCATCTTGCACTTAAGATGCTGTACCACATTTATTCTCGAAAGTGGCCAGACTTGAAATGTTGACTGCTCATTTCTCTCCATGGATTCTGCCTGACCTGCTGGTTTTCCTCTAGCTTTTCTTAGTATTGCTCAAGATTCCAGCATCTGCTGTTTTATTTGTGTTCCATGTTTATTTGAGCAGAGACCTGAGATAAAGAACCATGAGTCACCCCACCTCAGCCCTTGAAAAAGCAAGGCGCTGAGTAGATGAGCAACAATGGTTAGGTCTGAGCACACGAATTGCAAGCTAGTTTCAACCCATCACTGCCCCATACGGATCTAATAATTGGACAGCAGATATTTAACTTCTAGTTTCCTGAATTGAAGCTTTCCACTATGGCTGAACTGTATTAAAACTAGGTCCACATTTTATTATTTTTTAAACTTAGAGGTATAACACAATAGTAGGATCATCCAACCTATTGGATTGTGTTGCCCAAATACACCAATTATCCCACAAACCCCATATATTTTTGGAGGGCAGGAAGAAACCAGAGCACCCAGAAGAAAATCACACTGATCAAATTTAGATTACAAAAAATAAATAGCCATTGAAAATAACACAAACAGCTGAAAACTTCCCTTATATATTTGTATTGCCAATAGATTTATTAAAAGGCAAAGGAGGAAAAACCCAACACCCAACCCCAACCAACCAATTTTCCCCTGCAACCGCTGCAACCGTGTCTGCCTGTCCCGCATCGGACTTGTCAGCCACAAACGAGCCTGCAGCTGACGTGGACTTTTTACCCCCTCCATAAATCTTCGTCCGCGAAGCCAAGCCAAAGAAGAAGAGATTTAAAAATATAAATTTTTATAAAAATGTAAAATTTGGGTTAAACACATTGATGTACTTAAACATTCTTACCTGTAACTCACTAATGCTAACTGGTTATGATTTACTGGATATTTAAATTAAAATTAATTTAGATCGCGGCCCCCCCCCCCACTCTCTCCTGATGAGTTTCCTCCGCACTCTCTCCAGCACCACCACCCACTTTCTACAGTTTGGAGATGAGAACTGCACACAGTACTCCAGGTGTGGCCTAACCAATATTTTGTAATACCCCAACGATTATTCTCTTCCTTGACCTCTGACTAAGCATGCAGCAACGATGACAAGAGTTTATTGACATGTACATTAGTGCAATGTTGAGATGTACTGAAATTCTTGCTTGCTGCAGCCAAGTAGATAGATATGATACACCAACTACAATAGGATAAAAGTTACCATAATACGTTAAGGCAGAAAAAGAGATAATAATGATAAAAGGATAAATAAATATTCACTGTTGCAGTCATTGCAGAAATAAATAAGTGACATTTCAGTGGCACAGATGGATCTCTTGCTGGGTTTGAAGATCGTGTGCATTTCACCACCCTATCCACCCTTGCTGCTGCTTCTTGGGAACTATAAACTTGGAACCTGAGATTTCTGTGTTTTGAATTCCCAAAATACATCATTTTCCATTTGTCTGCATTAAGTTTCATTTGCCAACCTTCTATCTGATCTGTATCCCACTGAAAGCCTTAGTTAACCTTCCTTGCTATCCACTACACAAGTTTTCATGTCATCCTTAAATTTACTGAGCATTCCTCCAACATTCATATCCAAACTGCAGAAGCACCTGGACCAACCCCTGTGCGATACAATTGGTCACAGACTTTCGATCAGAAAATACATCCTTTTGCTGCTACCATAGTCGACAGCCGAACGTGCCACAACCGAAGCAGCGAACTGACACCAGGAACCCGTGGCCTACACAGCCAGCCGAGATGGGGTACACACTTCGAAGTTGGCACTCGACTCAGCTGCTGGGCTGGCCAGTGGCAGCCAATCCGGTACAGTGGAGCTCGGGAAAGAGCCACACCTGGGGATGAGAGGAACTCACTGATTGGACACTCCCCGGATAGCATTAAGTGACCAATCCAAGGAAGCGGATGGTAATGCCATCAGTCAGGTGGCACGATAACATCAGAGATGGGCATCTGAGCCCTTTATGAGCAGAGCTGCCAGCACAATGAACCAGTATTGAATTCACTCCCATAGTGTGTGTCTCTTCTTTCAGCGTAACCTCTCCAGCTGTAGCAACTGCTACACTACCCTGTTTCCCACCACCAAGTCTTGGATTCCATGAGCCTTAACCTTTAGACTAGTCTATCAGACTCTTGAACTTCCTCTTGTTACAATAATTTTGACTTCCCCAACAGTGTCTGCCTGCACTATCACAGGTCACTTTTTTTTTGGACTAGAATTACTGTGAATATTATTATCAATCTTACGTATTTGTTTTTTTAAAATTAAATTATGTTTACTATTAGAATTTTTTTAATACACAAGTACCCTGTTCAGCTGCAGCAAGAAGTTTGGTGCATGTGTACATTGTACACAACGACCTGGTGTAGAGGGTGGCTAATCACCCTGCAGGATGAAAAATAAGACCTGTCAAAGGGAGAGTAGGGTGAATGGCCATCTAGCAAACATGTGCCATGAAGCGCAGAAAGGGTATCCCTTGCATTGAAGTTTGGTCAGCCATTCACTGCAACAGAACTTCCCCCAGCCATCTTGGACCTCACTATGCTACTAGATCCAGGAGGGGATGTCGAGGAATTATTTAACCCTCAGTTCCATTATTATTGGTATTGAGACTTTATATTTCTTTTTGAATTTTCCTAACTCTTTTTTTCTTCTTTCTTTGATATATTTTGTGGGGGAGGGTGGTGGGTGGTTGGAAGGGAGAAGGGAGGGAGGGATGAGTTTTTATAAATACCACGAGTAATTTTTTTTTCTTTTGTAGCTTTATTGAATACATGGGTAAGGTTCTAAAATTCTTAAATAATTATTGTCCAGTGCTCTGTGGTGTGGCAACTCCTGTGGACTGGCACAATTTGAATCTGCCACTGTTGGTACAAACTCCTTACAGACAATGCGGGACTTGAACCCCGATCGCGATCACTGGCGGTGTAAAGGTTGAATATGTCATAATCAGGACCGGGATTCGTACTAAGGAGTTCGTACTAACATCCTGATCGCTGGCACTGTAAAGGCATTGCACTAACCGTTTCGCTAACCATGCCGCCCCACAGTATTATTTCCTGTTTTATGTTTTGTAGCACCTTTGATATCTTTACATTGGAGGTTCCCTTAGGGTCAATTTCTGCCTTCCAGCATTTTCTGTGGTCCGGAAATGGCCAGGTCCAGACATTGCCAGATTCAACAGGTACAACCTGTACTACAAAGAGACAGCACAGTCCAAATTGCCTAAGTCAATTAGCTAATCAACTGCATTTCTACTCAACATTCTCTAGTTGTTGCTGGCTAATCAAAAGATGACATTGTTCTTCACCAGAAAGACAAAGAAATAAATCCCAAAATGTATAAAATGCAGCTTTAATAATGTGATGCAATACACAAAGGGCTGCAGAAACATAGCAGCTCACACAGCATCTCATCAAGGGTTCAGGCCAGAAACGTTGGTTACCCTTTGCTTTCTGTAGATTCTGCTGAGTTTCTCGAGCACTTTTGTGTATTGCATTACAGTCACAGTGTCTGCAGACTTTCCTATTTAACTTTAAAAATATGGTGTAGTGAGGGTGCAGTGAATAAAGCACAACAGAAGTTGTGTATAATGGGACTTCGCAGGAGTTTAATTAATTATAGTTGATGCACTATCAAAATCACCCAACCTCTGAAGTTAGGCACCTCCCAGAGTTCTTTGTGTCCCCCAGTTACCGGGAACTCCTGATCCTGTAGGGGATAATAGAGTGGTGCGGTTCACCACAATGAATCTTTTTGGTATTTTAGAGTTTGCAACAGTTCTATCTAGTTCCTTTGCAAGGAGCTTATGCCATACCAATGCTAAATGGGTTCAGTGGACACTTGAGCCACTCAGGATAAGCGTCGCACCAGGCGGCGCTGTCTAGTCACGTCTCCAGAATGGAGGACCATCGCCTTCCCAAGATCGTGTTATATGGCGAGCTCTCCACTGGCCACCGTGACAGAGGTGCACTAAAGAAAAGGTACAAGGACTGCCTAAAGAAATCTCTTGGTGCCTGCCACATTGACCACCGCCAGTGGGCTGATTATCGCCTCAAACCGTGCATCTTGGCGCCTCACAGTTCGTCGGGCAGCAACCTCCTTTGAAGACCGCAGAGCCCACCTCACTGACAAAAGGCAAAGGAGGAAAAACCCAACACCCAACCCCAACCCACCAATTTTCCCCTGCAACCATGTCTGTCTGTCCCGCATCGGACTTGTCAGCCACAAACGAGCCTGCAGCTGACGTGGACATTTACCCCCTCCATAAATCTTCGTCCGCGAAGCCAAGCCAAAGAAACACTTGAACAAGGTAGGAAACATTTATAACACTGAATAAAACACAAACGTCTGCAGATTCCAGTCGGTGATTGAAGTAAAAAAAATGCTAGAGAAACAGTATACTTTATGGAGCAAAGATACATAACCAACTTTTGAGCCCTTCATCAATGAATAGCTTGATGAAGGTTTCAAACGTTGGTTATGTATCTTTGTTACATGAAGTATGCTGTTGGACCTGCTTTCAAAATCTTTCTCAATCTTTTCTGTTCGTCCTATGATTAAACATTTACATCATGTACCAATCACTTCTGGAAGAGGGGACAATTCAACAGTTTACATCTATACAGAAGGACTTACATGTTACTAGGCATGCTCAGATCTTCATCAGCCAAACGATCATCTTCCAGGTCACTGACCTTGACCTGCTTCACTGCTTCCAGCAGCAACGATTCAGTGGATGGCACAGTCTGCTGGACCCCTGCACAGATTCAGAATGGGCTCAGTTTAGTTTTTTTTTGGGGTGGGGGGGAAGAGAACTGGATTTCATAATGTATAATGTATATTGGTTGAATGATGCTTCAACAACAACCTTGCACTCAATGTCTCCAAAACTGATTGTTGACTTCAGGAAGGCCAGAGGTTTACAATCCTGTGATCATTGGAAGATCAGAGATGGAGAGAGACAGCACATTTAAGTTCTTGGGAGTCACTATCTCGGAGGATCTTTCCTGACCCAACACATTAATGGCATCATGAAGAAAGTACGTCAGCGTCTCTACTTCCTCAGGAGTTTGCGGAGATTTGGTATGACATCAGAAACTCTGGTAAATTTCCAGAGGTTCGGTGGAAAATGTGCTGACCAGTTGCATCACGGCGTAGAATAAAGCCCTCCAAAAGGTAGTTGGCACAGCCCAAAATATCACAAGCAAAACCCTCCCCACTATTGATACACCTATAGGGAACAATGCTGTTGAAGAGCAGCCACAATCATCAAAGACCCTCACCACCCAGCACATGTTCTGTTCTCACTGCTGCCATCAGGAAAGAGGTCTAGGTGTCACAAGACTCTCACCACCAGGTTCATGAACAGCTGCTCCCCCTCCACCATCAGACTCCTCAACAACAAACTCAATCAGAGACTCATTTAGAACTCTTACTTGTGCACTTTATTGATTTTCTTTTTGTTCTCTCTGTATTGCACGGTTTGTTTACGTTTACCCTCTAATTTCTTTTGCACTACGAATTAGTGTTAATTCTCAAGGTTGTGTGATGTCATGTGTGTTCTCTTACAATAAATCTGTAATCGAAAACTGAATACACCAGAAAAGCTTCATGGTAGATAGCAGGACCCGGACTTGAACCCCAGTGAATCAACTGAGACAAAAATACCCAAGGCAGATAACACTGAGATTGAGTGAAAACCAAATGGAGCAATAATATCAAAGTTTTCATCCTGTGTGGTTATTTTTCAGAATTTGAGGAAACAATGAGGATACAGGAAGGACTCAGTGGGTCAGGCAGGATCCACGAGTAGAAATAGTCAGTCAACGTTTCAGGTTGAGACCATTTATTAAGACTCCAGATTCTGACCCCAAAACTGACTGACCATTTCTACTCGTGGATCCTGCCTGACCCACTGAGTTCCTCCAGCAAGCAGCTCACTGTCTATTCAAGATTCCAATATCTGACATTTTTTAGTGTTTTTTCCCTCCAGAGTTTGTTTAGCCCTTTTCTCAGTGCTGGCCTGCCTAGGAAATGGGAAAAAAAAATCACAGGACAGGCAGAACCCAGCAGCGTTTCACACCGCACCATTATTTGCAGGGAATTCTGCAACTCGGGACTTTAAGAGGGGGGGTCCCACCTCTAGCAGTGACGTTATGAGTAGCATATTATGTACAGAGCTCAGATAGCCAGTTGACTGCACTGTTCCATTTCATAGCTGTCAGAGCTTTAGTAGAAATTATTATCTTAAACACAAGATCACAATCAGATTAATTTGTCAAATGTTTATTGTTGAAATGAATCCACAGCCCACTCCCCTCACGCAGCGCTCCCCATCCCTCTCCCCTCACGAGGTCCTCTCCCACACGCCGCCTGCTCCCCCTGCCCTACTCCCTCACACCACTCCACCAGGTAACACAACCGCAGGCCGCAGGCAGCAGGACGGGATGCTGTCAGGCAGCAAGATGGGATGGGGGCTGTCAGGCAGCGAGACGGGACAGGTGTGCTGTCAGGCAACAGGACAGGACGGGGGCGGGCTGTCAGGGCACAGCCGCTGGGGGGGGGGTTGTTAGGGCACAGCTGCCAGGGCTGTGAAATTTATCTGCCAGTCTGACGCAAGCATGCAGGCACTAATATCACTAATCATTCATGGTAGGACTTGTCATTTCACACCACCAGAGGCCAGTTGGTGAGTTAACTTGGCTGGGCTCTCAAATCTGCTCAGTTGAAATTGACTCACCCTGCCCGGCCATTTCTTTTCACTCTGATTTGACCCTCCAATTTAGAGGGTTAACTCACAAGTACTCAGCAGTGTGAATTTTGAATCACAAGTTGTGCAGCAGAAGTAATCTCAGTAAATTTCAGATTTAATATTACTTTTCCTGTTTTGGCAATTCAACTTTTACTCAGATACTTGTTTTAATAACATGTTAGACCAAGTCTAACAAGAATTTTCATCAAAATAAAATGGATTTGTATTTTCACGCAGAAATTTCAGAATTTGAAAACTACCTGTTTGTGGTCTCACTTCCAATACACCCACAAGGTTACTCAAAGTAACTATATGGATTTTACATAATTATTCAGATTCCATTCATCTTCATCAAGGAGGGCTCAAGCCTGAAACATTGGTTATTTATCTTTATCTTTGCAACATGAAGTACACTGTTTGACCAGCTGAGTTTCTCTAGCATTGCATTTTATTTCAATCATGATGTCTGCAGACAGTCGTGTTTTACTTACTGTACGTAGAATTCTTCTTCTTCTTTGGCTTGGCTTCGCGGACAAAGATTTATGGAGGGGGTAAAAAGTCCACGTCAGCTGCAGGCTCGTTTGTGGCTGACAAGTCCGATGCGGGACAGGCAGACACGGTTGCAGCGGCTGCAGGGGAAAATTGGTGGGTTGGGGTTGGGTGTTGGGTTTTTCCTCCTTTGCCTTTTGTCAGTGAGGTGGGCTCTGCGGTCTTCTTCAAAGGAGGTTGCTGCCCGCCAAACTGTGAGGTGCCAAGATGCACGGTTTGAGGCGAGATCAGTCCACTGGCGGTGGTCAATGTGGCAGGCACCAAGAGATTTCTTTAGGCAGTCCTTGTACCTCTTCTTTGGTGCACCTCTGTCACGGTGGCCAGTGGAGAGCTCGCCATATAACACGATCTTGGGAAGGCGATGGTCCTCCATTCTGGAGACGTGACCCACCCAGCGCAGCTGGATCTCCAGCAGCGTGGACTCGATGCTGTCGACCTCTGCCATCTCGAGTACTTCGACGTTAGGGATGAAAGCGCTCCAATGGATGTTGAGGATGGAGCGGAGACAACGCTGGTGGAAGCGTTCTAGGAGCCGTAGGTGATGCCGGTAGAGGACCCATGATTCGGAGCCGAACAGGAGTGTGGGTATGACAACGGCTCTGTATACGCTAATCTTTGTGAGGTTTTTCAGTTGGTTGTTTTTCCAGACTCTTTTGTGTAGTCTTCCAAAGGCGCTATTTGCCTTGGCGAGTCTGTTATACAGCACAGAAACAGACCCTTCACTTATTTTGTCATTGCCAACCAAGCTGATCTCATTTGTCTGCATTCAGCTCATATCCCTTTGAATATTTTCCATCCATGCACCTATGCAAAGATCTTTAAATGTTACAATTGTCCCTGCTTTCACAATGTCCTCTGGCAGCTCATTCCATATACCCACCACCTCCTGTGTGAAGACAATACCGCTCACATTTCTTTTAAATCTTTCCTCCCCTCAACTTAAATCCATGTCCTCTAGATTTAGATTCACTTACTCTTAGCTATGACTCTTTACCTTCTCTGTGCCCAGCATAGCATCTACAAGGTCACTCCCTTGGCCTCCTACACTCCAGGGAGAAAAATCCCCAGCCTATGCAGCCTCTGGGCTACCAGTCCTAGCAATGTTCTCATTTATTAAGAAAAAGGTATATTGTTGAAATGAAAATTACAACAGAAAATGCTGGAAATACTCAGCAGGTCAGGCAGCAACTGTGGAAAGAGAAAAAAATTTAATGTGTGGTAGGGTTCCTCAACTATTTTTCAAATACCTTTTATCAGAACTGATTGGTCCTGAAACTATAACTGTTATTCCCCTGATGGAAAGTTCTGAAACATTAGCTGTCTTTGCATCGATGCTGCTTATCTTGCTAAGTTCTAGAAGCATCCCTGCATTTGTCTCAGATTTCAACATCTGCAGTTTTATTTGTTTCCCCATGACTTTTGACATTTACGAAGGTGAATAATGAAAAGGTGGGAGCCAGAAAAACGGAGCAAGGCATGGGTAAAAGCTTCTGTTGAGTCACAGAGGTAGGTGTTCCGTCTTCTGTGCTGTTCACTGCTGTTCCAGTGAATATAGTCCTATTGCTGGAGGGCAGCAAGATATTGACTTTGAGGAGGGTGCAAATAATTTTGCCTGTTCCATTTGGTGTTCAACCCTCAACATTTTTAATTAAGAGAAGTAGCAGAAACACTTGGTTCAAATTCATTACCATCTGATGGTACATATACAACCAGATGAAACATTTTTCTTCGGACCACAGGGCACACACGCAATACAAAGCACATGATAATCATACACAAAAAGCACAGTATTAAATAAACATGAATAACTATTCTGGAATAATTTACTAAATTCCATTAATAAAAGACCCAAGGTTACAGGATAATGTTCATCAATCTCACAGCTTGCAGGAAGAAGCTATTTCCAGCCTGACAATGCTCATCTTGATGCTCCTGTACCTCTTTCCTGATGGTAGTATATCAAATATCCTGTGTGGTGGATGGCAGATTTCCTCAATAATTCTATTTAAGCAATGCTCCCAGTGAAATATTGTCAATAGAGGAAAGGGAGAACCCAGTGATGTTCTTGGCCATTTTAATGATCCTCTGTATTGACTTCCGTCCCACACAATGATGTAGCCGGACAGGACTATAAAATGTTGTCAAAATGGGAGCTGTCCTCCTCAACCTCCTGAGGAGGTTCAAGAGCTCCTACACTCTTGGACAAGACCTCCTGAGGAGGTCCAAGAGCACCTTCCTGACTAATGAGGAGCTGTTGTAGATCCAGGATTGATCACGCACACCAAGGAACTTGATCTATACTTTCCTAAAATAAAAACATTATCAAACTGCACAGAATCAACGGGGACTGCTGAAGCATCAGCTCTGTACCAAATTTCCTTTTTGAATAGAATGGAATCCATGCATGGGATCACCTTTTTTCTTTCATTATCTGTACATTAACATTAAACTGACACTTACCAAGGTTGTCACGTAGTGCACTTGCGTCAGTATGGGGGTCAAAGTTATAGTTCTGAACTAGCTTAAGCCTCATCCGGGAATAATTTTCCACACTGGACAATTTCCAGCACATCGACTCTGGTTTTCTTAGGAAAGGGGGAGGGGGGGGGGGGTTGGGCAGAGAAAGCGAACATTCCATTAAAAATCAATTGAATACCCTACACCAAAATGCTACAACATCTGAATAGTTCATGTAAACTGGAAAACTTTGAACAATTATCAAATGCGAGGCTGAGTAAAAGAAAGTAACAATAGGTTTGTCACAGTTCTGATATTTCATTTGAGAGGAAAACAGAGAGGCAGAGAGAAGTGAGGCAAAGGTTCTGCTCCCAAGAAATGTCTTCGAGGAAATTTCTCCCCAAGTCAGATGTTGTTTGATAGATACCCATGTTGCATCACTCTGCATACACTCCCTATTGTGCCTTAATTTCAATAAATATCAACCCAAACATTGCCTTTAATGGAACGTGTACTGCATCTAATTGTTCATGAATATTGCAACATATGAATATTGCAACATATAATTATCACTATTATCTTGAAAAGTTTCATAAACATTTGTGGGAGAATATGCTAAGTCATATTTCTTCAAGTAAGGTCTTCTGTAAATCAGTCCCCGCAATTGCAGAGGGGCAATTTGAAGCGGGCATGGCCAAGGTGGTGGGAGTCTTTGAGAAGGCTACTTTCTTAAGACAGCACCTCATGTCAAAGCCCTTGATGGAGTGAAGTCTGGTGCCTGTGATGTCTTAGGCTGAGTTAATGACCCTCTGGAGTCTATTCTTGTCCTGACAGTTGGCATCTCCCAATCAGGCAGTGATACAACTGGTCAGAATACTCTTCACGGTACACCTGTAGAAGCTTACTAGAGTCTTCAGTGACAAACCGAATCTCCTCAGACACCTCACGAAGTATAGCCGATGGCAAGCCTTCTTTGAGATTGCATCAATGTGGAGGTTCCAGGACAGATCCTCAGAGATGTTGACACCCAGGAATTTGAAGTTCTTGACCCTCTCCACTAGTGAGCCCTCAAGGAGGACTGGGTTATGTTCCCCTGACTTCCTCCTGAAGTCCACAATCATCTCCTTGGTTTTGCTGATGTTGAGTGCAAGGTTATTAATGAGCTGATCCATCTCCCTCCTGAATGCTTCAGATTTTGCTGACAACTGTGATATCATTAGAATTGTGGCTGACCACAGAGTCATGGGTGTATAACGAGTAGAACAGTGGGGTGTGCCTGTGTTCATAATCAGAGAGGAAGAGACATTGTTTCCAATTCATACTGACTTTGGTCTTCCAATGAGAAAGTCAAGGATTCAGCTGCAGAGGGGTATACAGAAGCCTAGAGTTTGTATCTTCTTGACCAGCACTGAGGGAATAATGGTATTGAAGGCCAAGCTGTACTCGATGAAGAGCAGCCATATGTATGAATTGCGGTTTGAGGTGATCCAGAGCTGAGTGAAGAGCCAGCGATAGTGCATCTGCTGTGGAGCTATTGTGAGGATAGGCGAACTGCAGTGGGTCCAAATCTTTGCTTCGGTACTTGTTCATTCTGGCCATGTCCAGGCTCTCAATGCATTTCATCACCTAGAAGTTAGTGCTATTGGGTGGCAGTCATTGAGGCAGCTCACACTACTCTTCTTGGGTTCCAGGATGATTGATACCATTTTGAAGCAGGTTGGGACCTCCAACTGTCATAATGAGAGGTTGAAAATGTCCATGAACACTCTGAATAGTTGGTTGGTGCAGATTATCAGTTTCCTGCCAGGTACACCGTCAGGGTCTGTCACCTTGCAAAGATTCACCCTCATGAATGATGTTCTGACGTCAGCCTCAGAGACAGATACCACAGGGTCCTCAGCCTTTTCAAGGATTCTGGTAGTATTATTTGGTTCTCCTCCTCAAAGAGGTCATAGAAAGTGTTCAGCTCATTGGGCAGTGAAGCATTACAGCCATCTATAGCGTTCGCCTTTGCTTTGTAGGCTGCAATGGCCTGCACTTCCTGCTATAGCTGGCTGGCGTGTACCTGTCTCTGGCCTCCTTCAGGATTGCCGCTTTGCTTCAGAGATGGCTTTCCGCAGGTCGTACCTGGACTTTTTGTAAAGATCTCGATTTCCGGTCTTAAAAGTCCTTATTCTCACCCTCAGCAGGTTGCAGATTCTCTGATCCATCCAGGGCTTCTAGTTGGGGAACACCCAGTACGTACATGTGGACACACACTCATCCACACAGGTTTTGATGAAGTTGTTGACACCTGTTGCATATTCATTCAAGTCTATGGATGAGCTCTTGAATATGTTCCAGTCCAAAAATTCAAAACAGTCCTGCAGACACTCCTACGCCTCACTCAACCATACTTTCGCCGGCTTCACCATTGGTTCTGTGGTCTTCAGTCTCTGCTTGTACAGCCAGTGATCAGACTTGCCAAGTGTGGTTGTGGTATGAATCAATATGTATTCTTCACGGTGGTGTAGCAGTGCTTGAGTGTTTTGGTTCCCTTGGTCTCATAAGTGATGTGTTGATGGTGGTTTGTCAGAGACTTCTTCAGGTTGGCCTGTTTGATGTCCCCTACAATGATCGGGAAGGCATCAGGATGTGCTGTCTCATGGCTGTTTATCACAGTGCTCCATCCCTCCAGTGCCAGCCTGATGTTAGTCTGGGGTGAATGTACACTGTGACCAGGATGATGGTGATGAACTCCTCCAGCAGGTAGAATGGGCATCACTTGATCGCCAGATGTTCCAGGTCAGGGGAGCAGGACTGGGACATTACCATCACGTCTGTACACCACAATGAATTGATGACACAGACGCCGCCTCCCCTGGTTTTTGTCGCCGCTGTTTGGTTAGTGCAATGGAGGGTGTAGCCCTTGGGCTGCAACGCCATGTCCAGAATGTCTGATTTAGCCAAGTCTCTGTGAAGCACATCACGCAGCCCTCCCTGATGTTGTAGTCTGGCTTGGAGTTCTCCAAGTACAGTACATTGGCCAGTAGAATGGTAGGGAGCAGAAGCCTCTGGTCCCAGCGTCTCAATCTGGCCTCTGCACCCACATGGTTGGGTCTTCTTTAATTGCCCACTGTTGGTAGTTGGCTCACTGTCTGAGCCCTGTCCCTTTAAATCCTTCTTTACGTTTGGCTGGCCTGATCGCTGGGGTTTTAAAACTCCAGTATTATTGCAATGGTAACTACGCGAGCAGTTTGAAGCTTCCACATTGTAACAGTGTCTGTGTGAGTTTAAAGCTCCTGTGATGTTGCAGTTTGAAGCTTTCACATTGTAACAGTGTCTGTGTGAGTTTAAAGCTCCTGTGATGTTGCAGTTTGAAGCTTCCACATTGTAACAGTGTCTGTGTGAGTTTAAAGCTCCGACTATGTTGCAGTTGTAACCATGTGGGCAGTTTAAAGCTCGCAGATTGCTTCTGAAGTGCCTGGGTGAGCAGTTTAAAACTCCCACGCTGTAGTAACAGTACCTGCCTCTGCTGCAATTGCCAATTACCAGGTCTTCTAGCGATCTTAGGAAATCTACGCTGTCAAGTAAGTTTATACAAAAGGTAGGGATGAATCATGGTACTGAGACAAGACAAATGGGGAGGATATAATGGGGTTCAAACATTCAAAGCACTGATTCCAAGAGAAGTCAGGAAGCTGAGGTGGGAAATAATTTATGCAGTGTTTTGAGTTGTTTGAAGGTAATGGGCTGACAGTCTCGTCAGCAGTGCCTTGGAGAAAGTTACCCTACTCTTGGTAAAATTATTGGTGTGACACCCAGTGACATGAGTTGATGTCAATGTTGCAGATCAGGAGGGGTAGACAGAAAAACATCCAAACAATAAAAATGTAAAAGAGGTGAAAGAAGGTTTCACGTAAAAACAGAAACTGGCATTTATTTCTTTGTTCCTTTCACAACTTCAGAAGCACCTTTCTAAATCTCAAACCCTTATGGTGCAGAAACATGACAGTTAATGGAAACAAAATAAGATTCTTTACGCAGCATTGAGATGATGGCCTGCTCCCCACCCTCTCAAATGTGGTCAAGGTAGACCTGCATATCCACATAAATCCACTGGCTTCCATTACGCAGTGCACCTTTAAAAAGCAGATTGGTAACCTACGTGACCACTTGCATACCATGGAAATAAAGAAAGCAGAAAGTGCTATTCCCTGGTCAGAAGTCTTTGAAAAGATATTAGCTGATTGAGTTATGCAACAGAACTTTGCTGTGTGAATGAGTTCCATACTTTTCAGCCCATGGTCCTCGTTCACAGGTGAGATAATGCTGAGCTGCCTTCCACTGTCTCAAGGTTGCAGTGTGCTGGCTGTTGAGTTGCTTCAGTATGCTGTTGTAATGCATATTCTCCTGCCTGGCCTTGCGGGTGAATGGTTCAACAAAAAACTCCTGGCACCGAGACAAAGCAAACAGTTACAACAAATTCTCCAATGAGCAATGCCACTGCATTTCAATGAGCACATGCAATGAGTAATTTCATGAAAGATCGAGAAGCATTTAAAGCCAGGACATAGGTTGGGAGGTAAGGTGAACTAAGTGATCCAAACATTTACGAAGATGAATGACCACCTTCACACAATTCTATCATTCTGTGCATGTATAATAAAGAACAGTTCATGTCGATTCCAATTTAATAACCGGTGTGTGGTCACAATAATGAAAATATTGCTGTTCACAGCATTGTGACGGACTTGCGACAGGTACTACGGGGCCTAACCTTTTATCCGGATCATTAGGACCAGATACCTGCTGATTCCAGATTTCAGAATCATTTTAAAACGGCAGTCCATTGAAACAAATGCAATGTTTCAAAATCGCAAACGGGGGCGGAGGGTGTTAAATGAATTTAGATAAAGTCCATAATTATCACTTTCATGATTTTTTATTTTAAAATAGAACTTCAAACTAAAACTGGCTCAATCTGGCTTCTGGCTGGCAGCCCTCACCCTAACCCTAATGTGCGACTGGGAGGGTGGGTGGTGATGATCTCGACAGGAAGGGGCTCTTATAAAGTAATGATCGCACTAATCAGCGACGGCACCCATCACGAGCCACTTATTAGGTGATGATATCGCAAATTATCAATGCAGAACGTGACGGAATACACAGGAGTTGAGCTAGGGTCACGCTGGGTCACATTCAACGCCAAACTCCGTCTTTGATGAACAGATGTCATCTACCGAAACAAGTGCCAGTTTTGGAGGTTCCCAGTCTTCGGAATCCTGGATAAAAGGTTAGGCATCTGTACAATAAGGACAGATTTCAGACTTGGCCAAGTGACCAATCAGGCACAAAAGAGACAACCTGCTTTGACGCAGAACCTTTAACATCTTCAAATGCACTTTATGGAGCCATCAGTAATGTCATTTAACTCAAAACATGGAACAGTTTGAGAGAGAATTTGGGAGAGATTTACAGAGGCTAACAGAAAGTCTGGAGTTTAGAGCTTGGGTAGATTGAATTATGGTCAATAATGAAGAATCTGGAGATGGGGAAAAAAATGCTAAAAATGGAAGGAAAATCGAGCTTCAGTGGATTGGAGGAGAGACGATTGGAAGGGGCAGCTCATGAAGGATTCAAATAAACAATTAACATTTTGAATTAGAGTCCATGGTTGGCAAGAGAACACATCAAGCAACTGTGGAATCATGACCCAGAGGCCACTGCTCTCAACCTCTTGAGCAGCCATGCTCCCTTGGGGGCCACAGCTCATTTAAGAGAGAGCCTTGTTTTCTTTTCACTTCAAATATTTTTCTGTATATTTTTATTATTTAGTCAGTAGGGGAGAAGTACAGAAGAAACCAAAACCTGACTGCTTCACAGAGAAGGGGGCAGAGTCTTAAGGGGGCCAAAACCAACAAAAGGCTGATCTAGAGGAAGCAAAGGACAGAATGCACACTGCCCTTTGAACACATGAAGACAAAACTGCTCCACCAGACTTCAGAATTATTTGTGCTTCAAGGACAAAGATGAGGGAGAAATTTAAGATTTGATTGGACTTCACTTGTCCTTTCAAGTTCAAAGGGCATGAAGCTAAGCATATTTTTATGCTGTTGATGATTTGTACATAACACCCGCTCACTTGGAACTTGAGCTTGCTTTCTCCTTTTTCCCGATCTCGCTTGTGTAAGTTCACCATCATGGTTTCGTAGCATTCCTTCCAGAAGACGGCCATGCATTCATGCCCTTTGCTGAATGTTTCCACTTCATAGTGCTTCATCGATGGAATGATCTGGGAATAAGAACACAGTCACCAGAGGTCATGAAGTATGATCCAGAATTTCTTCCCACCCATCCCCCGAATTTGGGAAAGGGCAAGAGTCACCATCACAAAAGACCCTTATCACTCTGGTCACAACCTCTTCTCAATGTTACCTTTGGGGAGAAGGTCCAGAGCCTGAAGTCCAGCACCTCCAGGTTCAAGAACAGCTTCTTTCTGACAGCTATCAGGGTTTTGAACCTCCCCTGACAAACCTAATTTTAAACTGCTCCGACACAACAAAATGGCCTCTCTCCACAATTGTAATGTCACTGATTTTCTTGCAATGCGGCAACTGCGAATATTTATTATCTATCTTTTTTGTATTTATTGCCTTTTTTTCATTCAAGTATTCTAATGTAGTTGTTTTGTTTTTTTTAAACAAACTTCATTGTAGCTGGAGGCGAGAATATAAAGGAGGCAAGTTGGTACTGTGGCCAGTAGAAGGAAAAAGCAGCTTAAGTGGTGTGGTGATTGTAGGAATGGAAAGTGTACAAGTGGCTTTGGATCAAGAGGCTTTAGCAGAGGCTGAGCTAGGTCCTTAAAGCTTAGTCAGCAAGAGACGGTGAGGGTAGTGGAATGCTCCTCCTGCTCGTTGTGGTAAGTCAGGGATCCCCATGCTGTATGATAGGGTTAAGGAACTGTAACTGCAGCTGAATGGATTTAGGATCATCTGTAATGCTGAGAACTATAGATTAAACTTTCATTACGTCATTCCTAAGATGGAGAGGCAAGCAGGCAGAACAGGGTGCCCCCGTGGCTATTCCTCTCACTAATAGATAAACTGTTTTGGATGCTGTTGGGGAAGAGTGATTTTTCAGGGGCTAGCAGTCAGTGCAGTGGCACTGCAACCAGCTTGGAGGCTCAGAAGGTCAGGGTGCAGGCAGGCAGGCAGGGCAATAGAGACAGGAAACTCGATAGTGATGGGGCAGACAGGAGATGGTGTGCCCACGGAAGAGACAGTTTTGAGTGTTGCCTGCCAGGTGCTAGGGTCAAGGATGTCACTGAGTGGTTGGAGAACATTCTCAAAGGGGAGGATGAACAGCCATTGTACATGTTGGGTAAAGGATGAGGTCCTGCACAATATGTATGGGGAGATAGGTAAGAGGTTGAGGAGCAGGACATCAAGGGTAGTGAACTCTGGATACCAGTGAGCTCAGAAAAAGGAAGGTAGGCCAGATGAATGTGTGGCTGAGGAGCTAAAACAGGGCACAGGGATTCATATTTTTGGATGATTAGGATCACTTCTAAGAAGAGGCAACCTGTTCAATAGGGACCAACATCCTGCCAGGCAGCTTTGCTCATACAACATGCTGGGTTTAAACTAAATTAACAGAAGGGTGGGATCCTATGCAGGACAGAGGCAGGTGAGAGGTTAGAGGTTGGTCTGAAGGATGATGAGAGAAAGTTTGGTGGGCAGGAGAAAAGCAGGCGTGGGCAAGTTGAGCCAAAGGGCATGCTTCCACGCTGTTCTATGGCTTTACTTGTCCAGCTACAGGAAGTATCATTTTTGGGGTATGTGTACAATGTATATGACAATAAACTCATCATTGTTAACAAAGACTAACTTGCTGAATAAGAACCACAGTACGTACGTATTTGTCAATGTAAACCCGCCATTCATTGGAACCACAGTACTCTTGGAAGTCCTCAAAGAAGGAAGGACTGCCATTGCTCTGTGGCAAAGCTGGCAAGTGCAAATTCATGTACAGCAGCTCATAGATTTTGGAGACCAAAGTCCGTATGATTGGGATCAGAAAAGAGTAGATTTCAGTCTTCTCTCTAATGGACTTGGTCAGTGTTCCCTCCAACTTCCCGAGGAGGAAGCAGGCTTCATCTCGGTTGACTATCTCTTTAGTCTGAAGAATCGTGTTGAGTTTCGCTGCTGCCATGGCACAGACCTAAATGTTTAACAAAGAAGATGATTCTTCAGAACTGCTACCCAAAAACAACAACAAAAAAAACATTTTGCATTCTTAATGTCGCAACTCACCAACAGATTTAGGCAAGGAAAATCAATTAAAAATAAGGTAGGAATGATACTGATAATTTTGATCAGTGTCCACTTTTAAGATGCTTGCATGCAATCCAGAGTGTTGCTATTTCCACAGAAAATGACAAAACTGGCTAAACTTTACAAAGAAACACTTTCATTCATTAAGCATCTTTCACCAATTTGTTTTTTTTTATATTTAGAAATTTTAAATCACAATAACAATTATATTACATTAAATTCAAAAGTTATTTCAAAAAAAGTTATACATGTGGTATATAAACCCCCTTTCCCCTTCCCCAAAACCCCATGAAAGATAAAAGAAAGGAAAAAGAGAATAAAGAAAGAATGACCAGAGAATGACAAGGGGATAGAGCATTTATATCAGTGGTTCTCAACCTTTTTCTTTCCACTCACATACCACTAAGTAATCCCTATGCCATTGATGCTCTGTGACTAGTAAAGGATTGCTTAAGGTGGTACGTGGGTGGGAAGGGAAGGTTGAGAATCACTGTTCCAGACCCAATTATTACTGAAATATTCTGCTCGAGAAAAATTGTCATTGGCTCATTTCTTTTGGAGTTATGAAACCATGCACATAACAAGTCTATTAGATATGATTAAAACAGTGGCTTCAAACTTTTTTTCCACCCACCTATCACCTTAAGCAATCCCTTACTAATCACAGAGCACCTATGGCATTGGGAATACTTAAAGTGGTATGTGAGTGGAAAGAAAAAGTTTGAGAACCACTGATTTATATCATAAACTCTACTATTGGAAGATACAAAGAAATGAGGTCTTCAGAGGTCTATTAAACATACAAACCCACATTTTGTCAATAAGGGTGCCATATTTTCCAAAATACATGATATTTGTTTTGTAAAACTATAAGTAATCTTCTCAGTGGTATACAGCTATGAAGTTCTGCAAGCCACTTTTCCATGCCTAAATCTGATTCGGACTTCTATGATATTATTATACATTTCCAAAAAATTGCTAAAGCAATTTGTAAAAAATCAATTTGATAAATTGTTAATTTTAATTTAGGCATTATGACCTTAATATTACTCAACAAAAATAACATCAGATCCTGTGGGAACTTAACCCCTGTAATTCATTCCAGCCAAAAATATTCAACTTTAGGACATTGCCAACTAGAATGTAAAAAGATCCAAACTCATGTCCACACCTAAAACATAAATCTGATAATGCAGGATTCAAACTATTTAATTTTTGTGGAGTCAAATATAACTGATGCAAAAAATTATATTGACCTAACCTATCTCTAACATTATAATTTTTGTCAGTTTATTCTTACACAATTCCATCCAATCTTTCTCACTTATTTGTCTATCTGGATCCACTTCCCATCTTAATCCCAATTTACACACCCCTATTTTAGGGGCTTTCCTTTGAAGTAAATTATACATTAAGGAAATAAATTTATTTACATTACTGTTATGAATCAGTAATTCCAATTCACTCCAGCTGGGTATCAAACTCGGGCCTATTTTATTAATCAAAATGCTTTAACTTGATAATAGCAAAGGAAAGTATTATTAGGCACATTGAATTTATTTTTCATTTGTTCAAATGTTATAAATCTTCCAGCTTCAAAACAATCCTCTATCCTCTCAATAACCATCCAAGTCCTCAAAAATTGATTATCTAGAGAAAATTGAATGTCTATTTTGACAAAAGGGCAATTTTTGTGAAACTAAACCTGATATACCTATTTCATAATTAATCTTATTCCATAATTCAATCAAGTGTTTCAAAATAGGGGTCTCCCTACTTCCTACCAACAATTTTGAATTTCATTTTTAGATAAAATTTATTTCTCCTATTTTACTAAGTTCTATATTAACCCAAGCAGGAATTTTATCAAAACTAAACAGTACATTACTAGATCTCAATTGTGCAGCTTTAGAAAAATTCTTAAAATAAGGAAGTTGTAAACCCCCAATTCAAACTTTCTAAAGAAACCATCGCCATTTTCCCTTTCCATAAAGACTTCCTAACAATCGCATTTAAATCCATAAAATTTTTGGAGGAATTGAGATGGGACTCGACTGAAAAAGATATCTAAGTCTAGGGAAAATAGTCCTCTTAACACAATTTACCCTACCTACTAAAGTAATAGGTAGGGTATTCCACTTGTTCAAATCCTCAACAATTTTATTAAGTAAAGGTAAATAATTCAATTTGTATGGATTCTTTAAATCATCATCTACCCAAATACCCAAATATTTAACTCCTGCATCTGCCCACCTAAATTTAGTTGCCATTTTACACTGAGTATAATCACCCTTAACTAAAGGCATAATTTCACTTTTCTCCCAATTAATTTTATATCCAAAAATTTCCCCATAGTCTTCCAATCTTGCATGTAATTGAAACAAAGAATTTATATGATCAGCAAATAAATTAATTTTATATTACCCTTAATTTTAAAATCTTGTAACTCTGCTAAGGGTTCTATTGCCAAAATAAACAAGGCTGGTGATAAAGGACATCCCTGACGACTCAATCTAGTTAATAGAAACTTGTCCATTAGTTACCACCTTTGCACAAAGATTTTTATATAGGGTTTTAACCCAATTTATAAATGTCAACCCAAAGCCAAACTTTTATAATACTTTAAACAAAAATTCCATTCTAATCTATTAAAAGCCTTCTCTGCATCAAAAGCTAGTGTCACACTTAAATCATCTCTCTTTTGAACTAAATGAATTAGGCTAATTAATCTTGCAACATCGTCAGCAGAATGTTGCTTTTTAACAAACCCTGTTAGGTCCATATGAATTAAATTTGGTAAATATTTAGCTAATCTATTTGCTACAATTTTTGCAACAATTTTATAATTTGCATTCAATAATGATATTGGTTGATAAGATGCTAGATTTAATGGATCTCTATCTTTCTTTGATATAACTGTAATTATTGCAGTTGAGAAAGACTCCGCGAGCAATGAGATCTCGCCGCTTGTTTAACATCTTCATAAAATGAGGTATTAAAAATCTTTGAATTTCTTAAACAACTCATGTGGAAAACCATCCTCCCCTGGTGATTTACTATTTTGCAATGAACAAAGTGCTTCGTTGACTTCTCTTGCCACAAAGGGTGCATCTAAATTTCTTTGATCTTGATATTTCAAACTAGGTAAACATATCTGAGATTTTAAAAATAATAATTTTCATCTCTACTACACTCAATTTATATAAATTAGAATAAAAATCTTTAAATGCATCATTAATTTCTTAAGGTTTTTAAGATGTCATTTTCAGGCACTTCTAATAGCATTAATTATTCTAGAAATTTATTCTGTTTTTAACTGCAAAGCAAGAACTTTATGGGGCAATTCTCCTAATTCATAATAGCTGCTTCGATCTCTCAATTAATTTTTCCATTCTATAGGTCTAAGTTGTGTTATAATAATTTTTTTTGTAATAATTTCTCATCTGAAACCTTTCTTTGTAAGTCCTTCTCCAAATCCTCTATTCCCATTTCAACTAATCATGCTCCTTCATATAATCTTTAATTTTTGCTGTAAAAATTATTCTGACCTCTCAAATATGCCTTCAATCTTTCACCATTTTGGAACATTCCAAAGCAAAAGATGCTTATGATGTAGTCAATTATTGCAAAGACAACAACCAAACTGCACGGTGGAAGATCTCACAGGGAGCACTTTGATAATGACCACGTAACCTGGTTTTTCGGTAGTTTTTATTTAAAGAACAATATTGATAGCAAAATAAAAACCATCTTGAGTGACTGGCAGCACCAATAGAGGGAAATGGACAGGTAATGTTCTGGGTGGAAACTCTGCTTCAGTCTTGACCCTTCTGTGGATGCTGCTTGATCCGCTGAGTTCCTCCAACATTTTGTTTTTTTACTTTAGGTTCCAGCATTTGCAGTCTCTTGTGTCTCACTTACATTGAGAACACCCTTGCAGTGTTTCTTCCCCACAAATACCAGCATGGGATTGTTTGCATCCATTTTACTGGAAACACATAGCTTTGGTTTGATGTCCAACCCAAACCAACCCTTATATTGCAATATTATTGCACTAGAAAAACAGTCTAGATTTTGTGATCAAGTAATTGCAATGGGACTGGCTGCATAATTGGAAGTGCTTAATCCTTTGTTTCACCAAATAAAAGATGGTCTACTAATTCAACATTTCAATGCTGCTTTATGAAAGTAGTGATATTTGACCAGTACCTGGATGTTATCTTGAGCAATAAAGCCAAGAAGCAGCCGGACTCCAAGCTGGGATAATTGCATCCACTCTGAGCCAGATGAATACCACACCATCAAGTTATCCATCAGTGTCACCATCTCCTCCAGCACCTGAATAAAAGGAGATAAACCATTGGAAAAAATCCCATTAAACTCAGTAACCACTGCCAGATAAATGTTTTATTAAGATTGCTGGATAATCCAAGATCTGGATGCATTTAATCCTGACATTATGCAGTGCTTTTTCAGAAAATGTCTTCAGATAGCAGTTAGTATAATGCTGTTACAGTGCCAGCGATGGGGACCAGGGTTCGAATCCCATCCTGTCTGTAATGAGTTTGTACGTTCTCATCGTGTCTGCGTGGGTTTCCTCTGGATTCCTCCCACCCTTCAAAATGTATTGGGGTATTTGGGCAGACGGCCTCGTGTGCAAAAAGGGCCTGTTACCGTGCAGTATGTCATTTTTTTAATTAAAATTTAAAAATCAACCTACAAAGTTAGCCTCAAAGAATGGTTTCCTGAAAGGAAATTTCAGCAAATCTAAGATTTTTGAGGATACAAAAGTAAATCACAAAAACCTGTAGACCCCATGATTGAAGTAAAGAAACAAAATGCTGGAAAAACTTAGCAGGTTAGTGTCCTTTATGTAGCAATGGTAAAAATACATAACTGACAATTCAGGATTGATCCCCTCATCAAGGGAGGTGCCTCAGCTCCGTCACAACAAAGACCTCCCAGTAGCCAACCAATTTAATTCTGAGTCACACTCCCACACTCATGTGTCTGTCCATGGCCTTGGGTACTGTCCCACCATGACCACCTGGATTGGAGGAACAACACCTTATTTTCTGTCTGGGCACTCTCCAGCCAGATGGCATTAACATTAACTTCTCTGCTTTCTGCTAACCAGCTCCCCTTTTCTTACCCCTCCCGCTTTCCAGTTCTCCTCCCTCCCTTCACCATCCATGCCTCCTCCCCCTCATCGCTGCTGTCCCCTCCCTCCCTTCTCCACCTATCTCTCCTGCCTTTACCACACCTCCCCCATCATTTTGTTCAGACACCTGCCGACATAACTCAATGCAGGGCTCAAGCCCGAAACGTCGGTTATGTATTTATACCTTTGCTACATAAAGGACACAGTTTCTCCAGCATTTTGTGTTTTTATTTTTTGATGATACAACCTACAGAGTAGGTTCTGTGGAAAATTGAAGGTGTGGAGCAACTTGTGTTGGTGACCCACATGAAAAGTTGAACAAAATGCTCCTCATAGTTAGGATAACATTAGCATCGACAGACAAGGATCAGGCCATCAAAATAAACTACTAACTTTGGGGAATGTAGACCGTTACCCAAGGAATGCAGCAGGAATTAGTGTTGGAAACTCAGTGGTTTGCAATCATGTGTCCCTATTTACCAATGACTCAGAGTTGAATGAAAGCTAAGTTGTGAGGAGATTGCAAAAGGATATAAATAAGTGGGCAAGAGGGTAAGATTTTCCCAGGTACAAAAGACTGGATGGGTTTCCTCTGGATTCCTCCCACCCTTCAAAATATCTGAGACAGTGAATAACTGATCAGTTTTAGTATGCAGGTGAATCCAGAAGTGGTTACACATGAAAAACAGAAATTTTTAATTTTACATTTGTAGCCAATACATTTTGTTGAACTAAAACTTGAAGGGAACAGGTCCTCACTCAGAAAATTGGAGCTACAGCACATATTGGCTATAATCACTCACAGCGACAGAAAAGCTTGAGGGGTCAAATAGTCCATCTGTTTTAAACACAAATAATCATACAAGTTTTACGACATTCTTCTCACTGTACTCTTGCAGTCATGACTGCATAGAGCAGTTGATCATAGGGGGGGATCAGAGGTGGAGAGGGTGAGCAAATTTAAGTTCTTGGGAATCACCATCTTGCAGAATCTTTCCTGAACCCAAAACATTAATTTTGCTGACCAACTATATCATGGTCCAGTGTGGAAACACCAATACCTCTGAGTATAAAGCCCTGCAAAGGTAGTGGACACAGCCCAGGACATCACAGGCAAAACCTTTCCGACCACCAAGAACATGTACAGGGAACGCTGCTATCAGAGAGCAGCAGCAATCATCAAAGACGCATACCATCCAGCAGACGCTCTGTTCTCACTGCTGCCATCAGGAAAGAGGTATAGTTGCCACAAGACTCGCCACCAAGTTCAGGAACAGCTGGTCCCCCTCCACCATCAGACTCCTCAATGATAAACTCAATCAGGGACTCATTTAAGGACTCTTGTGCACTTCATTGATTTTTTTTTAATTCTCTCTTTATTGCATAGTGTGTTTACATTTGCTATCTGTTTACAGTTCTTTATTTGTTTCCATGTTTACACGGTGTAACAGTTTTTGCACCCCCAATATATTTTGAAGGGTGGGATAAAACCGGAGCCCCTGGGGAAAACCCACGCAGACATGGGGAGAATGTACAAACTCCTTACAGTGTGGGACTTGAACCCCAGTCCCGATTGCTGGCGTTGTCAAGGCGTTGCACTAATCGCTACGCCAACCATGCATCCTTGCAGAGTGATCGGACACAAAAACTGCATTCAATCTCAATGACGCCTTCTGGAAATCTCGCAGGAGCAAAAAAACAAATCAGACAACATTATTTGCATTCACAAGAGGTTTGGCCACAATTCTATGGGCAATTGCATCTGATACACGGGACTTAAACGAGAAGAGGGTAATCGGGGGCAACGTTCCTAAGCAGACAGAGACAAGTACCTTGTCAGTCCATAGTGCAGGATTCACCAGCCCTTCAGCCTGGAGGAAGTCCTGAACGATATGTAGTAATCGCACTGCATTCTCAGTGTGAACAGGAAGGGCAACAGCAGTTGCCTCTCTGTTATCAGTTACAGCCCATTCCAATATTTTCTCGAGAAAGCTGAAAAATATATTTTGCAGCACAAGATAATCTTAGCACAGTCTCCCTTAATCTTCTTAATACTGTTGAATTGCTCAGGTTATCCAGTTTGAAGAACTCCCTTCTAAAACCCCTTGAAAATACTTTAATGTTCTGAATCAGTAAAATTGTCCACAAATACATCTGTAAAATCTTTCCCACATACTCTCATGTCCCCAGAATACCATTCTTGTGTTGCATACATCACCTACTTCCAAATCTGTGTTTCAGCCCTACAAACTCCATCTCTAAATATTTCTCTAATTCTCTGATGTTTAGCTTTCCAACTGCCTCTCTCTCTGTTGTCTCAGAACCCAAAATTCAATCATTAGTGGATTCTACCCCCACCCCCTTTGCCATTGAAGATTGCTAGGTGTAGCAAACATAAATTAGAGGAGTTGGCTGTTCAGCCCATCAAGCCTACTCTACCATTTACTAAGCTTATGGCTGATCTGACCTACCTGCCTTTTCCTCTTAACCCTTAATTCTCCAACTTTGTATAAACCTATTTATGTTTTAAATATATTCAATGAGGCAGCCTCCTCTGCTTCTCTAGACAGGGAAATCCACAGATTCACCATTCTCTGGGAAAAGCAGTTACTCCTCATCTCCGTTCTAAACTTAATGCCCAGAATATTGAGGCGACATTCCCTGAATCTAGTCTCACCTACGAGTGGAAATAACTTTCCGGTCTCTTATCTGTGCCTTTATATGTTTTCCATCTTATTCTTCTGAATTCCAGCTATTAATATCCGTGCAACTCAACCTCTCTTCATAGCCAACTACCCCCACCCTTCACTTCTGGATTTTACAACAACCTTACAGCTTTACAAGCATAAAGCATGCCACAAATTCATCATGCAGATTTGGAGAGTCACATGTGGATCAAGGAATTATATACAAACTGCAGCGCCACAATCTGGACTTCACTGCACAACTACCTCTCACTTAATAACCTGTTAACAAATCCTTAGTCTTGGAATGTTTCTCTAATATTTGCACAGATAAAAATCCAAATGTACAATGTCCAACATCTTCAACCTCAAAAAAAGTAAAAATATTTCATTGTTGTTTTTCTACTTACTTGAGTTTAATCTCATCAGAGGGACAAAGGAGTTCATTTGCAGTTCCCAACTTTGTTAATGCCGAGAAAACCTGTCCTCGTTCAATCCAGGACACATCATCTGACCCTTCCAGGCCACGCCACATGATACAAAGGAGAATGTCTGTCAGGATCCGACTTAGCTCTTCTTCACATTTCTGGGAGAAAGAGTTTGGTTTAATCAATACAGTTCATAATGTTAACTCTCTGTTCAGCAGCAGTTACAATTACTTAAAGCCAAACCCAGAATCTTTAGCATATCATTAAAAACAAACTAATGCAAGTTCTAGAAATGTGAGAGACTGTCATAGGGCGGTTATAGCACAGAATCTGACCCTTTAGCTCAACTCATCCATGCTAATCATTATGCCAGTCTAAGCTAAATCTCATTTGCCTGCATTAGTTATATCCGTCTATACCTTTCCCATCCAAATACCTGTCCAAATATCTTTTAAACCTGTTCAAATACCTTTAAATAAAACTAAATATGCTGGAAATTCTCAGGCAAGCGCAGGTGGAGAGAAATGCAGGTGACATTTTGGGTAAATCTAAACTTTCAACTGATCTGGGAGAAATTCAATATAAAGGACGAGGGTTGGCAGGAAAGTACAGTGGTCTGTGATCAGGAGGCAGTCAGGAGAGAATAGTTGACAAAAGGAGTGATAGAACACAGTGGTAAAGGGTTAGATCTAGTATTGTGAATCACAGTCTGAAATTATTGCTGGCTATCTGAAATTGTTGGCTATGGAAGCCTACAAAGTGCAAAAGGTAGGATATTCCCTAACATCACATTGAGCTACACTCAGCCAACATATGTATGTAGACATTGATAGAGGACTCTGATTGTAGGGGCTGAATTTAGCAATGCAAAAATAATTTCAGTGTTACATTTGAATAAACAGCTTCATAATAATAATTCCAAAGACAATCAAACAGGATTTTTTTGTGTTATATGTGTGATAACTAGGGCACACTGAGTAAATGTAATTGGACAAACATCAAGATCAAAATGGCAATTTCACCTTGCACTTCTGATCAAGTTCTATGTAATGCTCTTCAAAACAAGTTCCCAAATCGGTCCCCTGCCCAAATTATTAACATTGTAAAGCAAAGGTTCTATGTAACTCAATACTTTACAGAGTTATTTTTAAAAATTCAAAATGAGACAAAACATCATTTAACAAGTTACCTCTACATTTCCAAAGACTTCATAGACAGAAGCATCGTCTGTGTAACTTGACTCATCTGTGTTGCTGGGTTCCTTATCAAACTGTGCACTGGATAAGTGCTTCGGCATTTCCAATGGTGATGGGGTGCTGGCAATGCTACCTGGGGTCTGGCTTTCACAATCGCCCATTTCGAACGAGGTTGTGCTTGACAAATCCAACGTTAGACCTTTCCCCTTTGGGAACCAGTTCCCAGACCTGTCTTGATTTTCTACTGTGCTGTCTGTGAAAGTGCTATCGGTTGAGGCCTGGTCATCTAAAGGCATTTCTGATGAGTGACTCAACTCAGCACATCTTTCAAATAATCTATCGAAACTTTGGTTATCAAGCAATTTAGCCAAGGGAGCATTGTCTACTGTATCGCCACCTGACAGTTGATACTCCTGAGTACACGATTCGTCATTGGAGCTCTTCGACTGCTCTACTTTGGGCCTCATGTCAAGCTGTAGGTCAGCTTGTTTACCAAAATCCAAACTGTTGTTGTTCATGCTTTCCATGCCAGCAACATCCTTGCTCGCGGAATTCTCCTTCAAAAATAACCGCACAAAGGTTTCTTGCCAACTGGCTTGCTTTGCGATCTGCTGGGCTGCGTCCTGTTGGCACTGGAGATGATGATAAATCTAAAGAAATTTTTTTTGGAAGGGGAGGGTTTGGGGGGTGTGAGGGGTACAAATATAATTTTTACTAATGAAAAGAATATGGTCAATGTACTATCATTTGCAAATACTTTTGGATAAACTGCTTGATACTTTATCTTTCTATTTTTCTTCCCTAACTCTAATGTGCGGCATTTAACACATAAATCTTAAACAAGGCCACTAAGTAGCAATTGCATAATTAACACTAAAAATAAAACAAAATTATCGTAAAAAAATAAAACAAGCACTGACAACAAAAAAAATAAAACTTTTCATACCACATCCTTCTTGCACTATTAATGCTAACAAATTAATCCTGATTATATCAGTAAACAGCAGAGACAGGGAGGTGCAGTGCAGGAATTTTTTTCAGTAATTTCAACAAGAAAGGAAATCTGTGATTTTCTCTTTCTAAATTATACACATGGCTGTTGTCCATGTGAAAAGGTCTAGGGATAAAAGTGGTTACATCACACTCGGTGCATGTCACGGTCAGCACGTTGAAATCCAAGTTAGCATCACGTGTAAAATAATTAATGGCTTTCTTTCCACAAATCTTGTCCGACTTAGTAAAAAAAAACTAGAAGCTCTATGGAATTAAACAAAAAAGTCTACAGGCACTGAGATTGTAGTTTAACACACAAGAGTGCTGGAGAAACTTAACAAAACACACAGCATCCATAGGAAGCAAAGATAAATAACCAACATTCTGGGCATGAGCCCTTCATCGAGGTATGAGCAAAAAGCAGGTGGACACCTGAAATAAAAAGGAGCGGGGAAGAAGGGTGTAATGCTATGGATTGTGTATGTTAATTGGCTCGGGCTGACCCGCCCCCGATTATATCTTACGACTCCTCCCTTGGGACCCAGGCCATAGAGGTCGGGCCACATCTCCCTTCCCTGCACTTCCCTCGTTTGGATCCAGGCCAGCTCAAGCCTTCTGTACAATAAAGCCTATCCTTCCCCTCAGTCTTTGTCATTGTAATTATTGGGGCAACTGATAGTGCCCAACAATTTACTGTACAGAAATTTTAACGTCTCCAATAATGGAGAAGTTGCTGCGCCCCAATTGGCTAGAGGTGGATCGCCAAGTCCCCGATGCATCAGAGCTCTTCGAAGAGTGGGTCAATTCCTTCAGCAACTTCCTGGAAGCCACTGCGGGAGTGGTCGATTCGGATGAGAAGAGGCTGAATGTCCTACAGACAAGAGTCAGCCAGAGGGCTTTCCAGGCCATCAAAAGCTGCACAACCTACACAGGGGTGATGGCTGAGCTATGGGTGCTATACAAGCCTAAGATCAACAAGGTCTACTCCCGTTACCTCCTGGCATCCAGAAAACAGCAGCCTGGTGAGTCAGTAGAAGAGTTCGTTCAAGCCCTGATCATACTGGGAGAAGACTGTTTGGGGAACAGTCCCTGTGCTGGGGGCCCAGTGCATGGAAGACCTGGTTCGGGATGCTTGCGAATCAGGGTTGAGGTCGGATTATATCCAACAACGTCTCATCGAGGAGGATCAACTCCCAATGAAACGGGCGATCCAACTGGCCAGAACCTTAGACTCGGCCCAGCACCACACGGAGTCAATTGAGGGCAGAAGCAGGCCTACCCAGTACATGCTGCCACGAGGGCCTCCTTCCTGGGAGTCGGCGTCGGGGACGGCCAACCCAACTACAGCTGCAGTAGTGACAGGATCGTCGAGGTGCAATTTCTGTGGGAAGGCAACACATCTGTGACAACTCTGACCCGCGAAAGGAGCTGCCTGCTCAGGCTGCGGGAAAAAAGGCCACTATTAACGTGTTTGCAGGTCCAGAGCCCCATCTCAGAGCAGTGCGGCGTGTTTGGCTGAGGAACTTCTGGTGTCGGCCGCGTATGCAGTAAGGTGAGCGCCATTTTACCCGCCTTCATCCTTTGTGCAGCAACGACACTCACCAATGACATCACTTCCGCCCCCGACGATGTCACTTGTGCCTTCTTCACTGGCGTTGGCAGCGTGGTCAACATGGAGGCCACCATCTTGGGCATCGTGCCTCCCCACCAATGACAAAGATGATGCACCCATCCTGGCATCAATCGCCTTGGACCAAGCCAGTCCTCACCCGATCACGAACTCCATGATGGAGATCGAGGTGAATGGGCACAAATCGAACTGCCTCTTCAATAGTGGCAGTACTGAAAGTTTTATCCACCCCGAAGTGGCCTGTAGACTCTCAATACTCATCTGGCCAAAGACCGGGTCCGTGTTGATTGCGGCGAAAGACCAGCAAACGTGTATCTGCGGGTACTTGTGACGTCTCTGACGGTGGGGGGGGGGAAAGTGTTATAATGATTTCTTGTTGTTGGTAATGCCCCAGCTCTGTGCACCAATCCTCCTGGGCTTCGACTTCCAGAGTCAGTTCAGGAGCATGATGATGACGTATGGCGGGCCCCAACCTCCACTCACTGTTTACAACCCGCAGCTCACGGACGTCCCCTCCCCCCACCAAATCAAGCATCCTGCCTCAGGCACCGTCCTGCAGCCTCACCACCCTGTGGGTGGCCCCTGTTAGGTCTGCTTTGTTCATGAATGAGTGAGTCAGACACCAGACTGAGTCGAAATCAAGGTTCTTTGTTCTTTATTACCAGATTCTTCTTTGGCTTGGCTTCGCGGACGAAGATTTATGGAGGGGGTAAAAAGTCCACGTCAGCTGCAGGCTCGTTTGTGGCTGACAAGTCCGATGCGGGACAGGCAGACACGAATGCAGCGGTTGCAAGGGAAAATTTGTTGGTTGGGGTTGGGTGTTGGGTTTTTCCTCCTTTGCCTTTTGTCAGTGAGGTGGGCTCTGCGGTCTTCTTCAAAGGAGGTTGCAGCCCGCCAAACTGTGAGGCGCCAAGATGCACGGTTTGAGGCGTTATCAGCCCACTGGCGGTGGTCAATGTGGCAGGCACCAAGAGATTTCTTTAGGCAGTCCTTGTACCTTTTCTTTGGTGCACCTCTGTCACGGTGGCCAGTGGAGAGCTCGCCATATAACACGATCTTGGGAAGGCGATGGTCCTCCATTCTGGAGACGTGATCCATCCAGCGCAGCTGGATCTTCAGCAGCGTGGACTCGATGCTGTCGACCTCTGCCATCTCGAGTACTTCGACGTTAGGGGTGTAAGCGCTCCAATGGATGTTGAGGATGGAGCGGAGACAACGCTGGTGGAAGCGTTCTAGGAGCCGTAGGTAGATTATAACACTTGCAACTAACAGTGTTAGTTGGAGAAGGCGCATTCTGCCGTTATCAGCAAGTGGTGTTTTTTTTATACCTCAGGATACGTACTTAGTAAATTATCATACCATTACATTGTCCAATGAATAAACTGTTGCTAGGTCACATCTGCATTCTGTTACTCCTTAGTACTGGGTGACTCCTTCTCCGGTCCCATCTCATGATGTTTTTACCTTACACCCCTCTGTCACTATTTGTGAACCACACCCCAGACTGTAAACCAATTGCCACCAAGATTATGTGCTACAGCACGGAGGATATGGCGTTCATCCAGGCTGAGGTTCAGTGATTCTTGGCAGACAGAATCGTAGCCCCTAGCTCCAGCACCTGGAGGGCGCAGGTCCTCGTGGTCAGAGGACAACCAATTAAAAAATCCTTTAGATGGAAAAAAATCCTTCACGTTGTTTTCCATTTTTTTGCTGCTTTAACTGTGAAAGCCTCTCACTAGGCTTTATTCCTTTCCAGATAAAAATTCATGCCCTTTTACTTTCTCACAGTTAATTAAAAGGCAACAAGGTATCAACCCCCTTCAGCTTATGAATTCAAGGATCCCCATATTGAGAGAATGCATGAGCAAACAAGAAGCTGAAATGACTCAGGTCAAGCAGCATCCATGGAGAGAAATGAACAGAATTTTACAATTTCAGGTTAAATCAATTTAACCTCCCAATCCAATACAGCCCAACCTATTCTGCCTGTCCATTACCGCCTCCCAAATTCATTTTACTCTCATCCATCAATTCCCCTCTCGCTCCCAGTGGTATCTTCCCCTTCCTGTCTCTCCACCTCTCCCACCATCAATTTTCAGTATCCAATCACTTCTGGCCTCACTGCAGCATTTCCTCACCCTCTATTTTGTGCCTAACATCACCTCTTCCCATCTTAGTCTTGCAAAGAGGATCTGATCTGAAATGTTGACTGTCCATTCATCTCCACTGATGCCACCTGATCAACTGAATGCTTCCAGCTTCTCATTATTTGCTCAAGGCTCCAGCATCTGGGGTTCTTGTGTTTTGCTTGAAGGAAAGCATTTTCAGTGTCTTTTAATTTGAACTCCCAGAACATACTATTCCTTAAACCTTGCTCTCTCATTTATGCATGAACGCAGTATCAATTACTTGGTTTGTCCAAATAATACTCAATTCACTATCGGAGCACACAATTTGCTGACACACATTTTAGTTCTCTCTGCTTGAACATAGCATGCATAATTCAGAAAGGAGGAATGCAATATCCCAAGGAATGATTCATTAAAATGTCAACTGAATCATTTTGACTCTCTGAATGTAAATTGTGTGAACGTAAATGCACGTTCTTTTATCCCCATTCAGTGTTGGAAGTGGCTCATGCTGATTAAATTCTAGAGAAATCTGATTCACAAACCAAACAGGAAAGCTAACCTTTCTGCAAACAGCAAGTCTCACGTTAATTCCTGCTTTATGCACAAGATGCACCACAGCCATCAAGTCTTTGTAATTCACCACTGAATCTGGAAAAAAAAAAGAAAAAACCAAGAAAGCAGAACATGCTATTGTTATTGCATTAGATTTTACTTTTTTTCTCCAGTTAGGAATATCATTAACAGAAATCTACAATTAATTACAGAACGAACACCCCTATGTCAATTCTATCATCACTCCCGCTACACTTGAAAAGCAGCCATCTAATCCTATATGAATAGGGTCATTTCTCTCCTCCCATTCCCACCTTTACCGATGGGCAGAAGATACACAAGTTTGAAAACAAGCACAACTGAATCCAAGGACAGTTTCTTTCCTGCTGTTATCAGACTTTTGATAACAGCAGGAAAGGGCACAGATTTCTTGTAAGGTGAAGAAATAAAATATGAAATAGCCTTGAGGATGATTTAACCAGTCTCGCTCAATTTATAGCAGTTGATTCCCGAGTTATATAGGCCAAAGTCTGAAACCAGAAATGTTGCCCACCCTCATTCTCATGGCTACAATAACCAAAAGAGAATGTAGAGAAGAATACAAATTTGATTGCATTGGTAGAAACATATACATTTTACTGGCATGGACAGACATACGAAGCACTGAAGAACAAGGGAACCTAAAGTAGTATTAATTTATACCCACACTTACTGGTGGTTAGGAGTGGGTACACAGCACCCAGCTGATTAGGGAATCATGGATGTTATCTGAGGAAAAAACCTATAACAACTTATTTAACATCACAAAATATGCCATCACCTCATTGAAGCACTGTCAAAGCATGATGCAGCACAGAATTAGTCCCACCACATCCATGCTGAACCCTTTAGAATCTCACAGATGGGTTGCAAAATATCTCTATGACCAAAGGCTATATCAACATTTTAGAATGTCTTCAAGGAGGAAAATAATCTACCCCTGTCTAACCTCATTATCCAACTGTCGCATGTGATTAATTTCTAGAGATAAAAATGGAAAAATGTACACCGCAAACTATATTTTGAGGGTGCAAAAATTATAAGCTGCTCCTCTTTTTCTGATGTTGCGCACTACCTCTTGCTTCCACTTCTGCCCATTTTTTTTGAAAAGTAGAATATTTGAAGTGGATATTTCAATGACAACCAGTAGCTTGAAACACACAGGAGATTGCAAGTGCTGGAATCTGAGGCCCAACACCATCTACTGGAGAAACTCAGCAGGTCCAGCAGCAGCCATGGGAGAAGAAGAATGGTTGTTGTTTTGAGTGGAAACTCTTCATCAGCACTGAGGGAAATTGGGAACAATGTAGAGAGGACAGGGTTGGAGGCAGGGGCCTTGCACAGGATCGGCCAACCAGGCATGGATGGAACATGATGGATAGAGGCCGAGAAGTGGAAGATTACAGACAAGAAGGGGGATGGAAAGAAAGAGAAGGAGAGGGGAGGGGAGGGGTAGAGAGAGAGAGAGTGAGAGTGAGAGAGAGAGAGAGAGAGAGAAAGAAAAAAAAACAATGGTGTCAGGGGGAGGAAAATGTGGCATACAGTGCTACTGGAAAAGTAGGGAAAATATAGTGCTATAAAGAGAGACCAGATGGAACCAAAGATGTGTGGGAGGGAGAAGATAGAAGTATCAGTAACTTTTCATTTCCACCAACCATAATCTATTACAAGAAATCACATGGGTGATTGTGAACCAACTCTTCATGTCGACTTTAAACAACCAGTTGAGAACAGGCTGTTTTGTTATGACCATCATTTAACTGGCAAAAGCAGATTTTTGGTACGAAAAAGAAATTTACCAGCTTGCAGCACTTGGTGCAAGAGACTCTTGACCAGAGACACAGTTATAGTGACATCATTCAGCAGCATGACGAGTCCTGAGTAGCCGACATCCCTCAGTCTCATACGCTGTTTGCTCCGTTCGTAGACCTTGTCACACTTTAACATCCTCCCAAATATCTAGGAAGAGTGGAAAATATA
The DNA here is from genome assembly GCF_036971445.1 of Narcine bancroftii. NCBI lineage: Eukaryota > Metazoa > Chordata > Chondrichthyes > Torpediniformes > Narcinidae > Narcine > Narcine bancroftii. Next base: position 225,193,143 of record NC_091472.1, read on the forward strand.
AATACGAGTTCAGTGTTTGGACCAAAAATGCTTGTGGTTTTTAAATAGCTCTCAACACAAAAAAATCTTCAATCTGACAAAGTATCTCTATTGGGGAAGGGGTTTGCTATTTTAATTCCAAGCAGTAATAAGTTTACTGCTTGAATCAAAACTCACAGGAGGAAAGTATCTGCAAATATATTTTTTTTAATAACCTTTTGTCCTTAACTGGATATTCAATGAACTCAAAGCAAAAACAATATGCTGGAAGAACTCAACAGGTAGATAAAAATAATTTTCCATGCTTCAGGTCGGAATCAATTTCCTGGAACCTTCTGTACCCAATGAATTAAATTCAATCCACAAGTGGTCTGTTTAGCAGTGATGTCAGGGGTATACTTTTACGTTTGTTAGCTCCACCATTAAAATCATGGCTGATATTCTTCCTTTCAACCCCATTCTCTTGCCTTCACCTAATGACTTTTAATGCCTTTACCTTTCAAGGACCCATCAACCACCACTTTAAATCTATCCAATGACTTGGGCTCCACAGCCATTCGTGTCAATGGCTTCCTCAGATTTTTAATCATCTTTTTATCTAGAAATTACAGGTCTGGGTCAAACCATCCTTGCAAAGTGCTGAGGATAGAGTGTTCCTCAAGCAATTACTATTCATCATTGTGATAGTACAGATCTATCACCAATGTACATAGTGTATATAGTTACTGTATCTAGACTGTGCTTACAGCGATTGGCGGAGAGCTTAGCCACGCCTATTGTCTGGGCCTTAAAGGGTTGTGTCTCTAGCCAGGTCGGATCATTCCGGACTGGTCGGCCACCTGTGAAGAGCTCCGGTCTTTTGCTAATAAAAGCCTTGGTTTAGATCAACAAGTCTTTGGTTCTTTCGACGAGCTCTACAATTTTATTAGCAAAAAGAATTTTTTTTGAAAGGGAAGGAGCGTTTAACTCGGCCAGAAAAACTTGATATCGACCCACAGTCAGCTACAGCCTTCAAAGCCTTTAAGTTCTGGCTGCTGAACTTTGAAAACTTCCTGAGATTCATTGAGGTGGAGGAGGATAACCAGCGTCTAACAGCATTGCTGTCTATGGTGTCCTTGAGAGTCTACGAGAACATCCAGGATGAGACCACTTACACTGCAGCCATAAAGGTACTGAAAGAACTGTATAATCAACCGGTGAACAGAGTTCATGTCCGGCTCGTGCTTGCTTCGAGGAAGCAACAGCCCGGCGAGTCCAGCAGGACATATTTACAAGTATTAAAGGCATTGGGCAAGGATTGTAACTGTGTGGACAAAACTGCTGCCGAGATCACAAACGATCTCGTCCGGGATGCCTATGTGGCCGGGCTCCGATCGAACGAAATGAGGCTGCGATTGCTCGAGCAAGGGGTAGAAAACCTAGAGGACGTGGCCCAGATTGCAATCACAATGGAGGATGCAGCCTTAAAGTACACCGAGTTCTCCAGGGACTGGACCCCACGTTCTGATGTGAGTAGAATGCCCTTCTACCCTACCCCTGACGGCCTGTCGGCTGCTGCTATCCTGCCCCCTGCGAACCCAAAATGTTATTTCTGCGGGAGGGACAAACACAGCAGGTCCCAGTGCCCAGCAAGAAAAGCCAGATGCCAGAATGCCTTAAAAAGGGCCACTTTGCTGCAGTCTGTAGGTCTAAAATGGCCGCCAGCAAACACAATGCCCCGTGTGAAGCCCAACCGCCACTATCCCATTCAAACTCTTCTTCCCCAGAGCTCTCGTCCAATGAGAGCGAGGGCTCCCCTGCACGGCAACGCCTGACGTCACGGAGACGCCGAACCCGGAAGGGGCAGCCCACCCTCGCAACCATGGTGTTGGCCCACCTCTCACACCCGTGCTGAACACTCGACGCTACCGTCGCTGCTGCCGCCGCCACAGACACCCCCTGAGCCGACGCTACCGCCACTGCTGCCGCCGCCACAGACACCCCCGGGGCCGACGCTACCGCCGCTGCTGCCACCGCCACAGACACCCCCGGGGCCGACGCTACCGCTGGTGCTACCGCCGCCACAGCCACCCCCGCGGCCAACTAAGTACTCACCCTAGCGTCCATCGCCGACGACCGCCAGGGCCCGACCGCCGCGACCAACGACCTACCCACTGCCAATCGCGAGCAACTACAAACCCCACTACTTACCATTCAACCGCCGACGCCGCCACAATAGCACTTCCGGGAGGTCCTCCAACCTGCTCCTCGAGTGTTGACTACGTCATCCTGTTGCATGACGTCATCCCGTTGCGTGACGTCATCGCGCAAAACTCCCCTGTCAACTGCTTCAATAACACTGAACCAGCAATGCTCTCATCCCCTCACCAGAGCAATGGAACTGATTAAAGTGCATGGACACTACACCAATTGCTTATTTGACTCTGGGTCAACTGATTGTTTTATCCAGCCAGATCTGGCCCTCCGTTGGGGACTTGACATTATCCCCACTACCCAGAGGATCTCATTAGCGACGAGGTCGCACTCGACTGGGATAAAGGGGTATTGCATCGCCACGCTGGAAGTACAGGGCATAACGGTCACCCACTTCAAATTATTCATCCTTCCCCAATTGTGCGCCCCAGTGTTGCTGGGATTAGACTTCCAATGTCAGTTCCGAACGGTGTCCCTACACTTTGGGGGACCCCACGCCCCCCTCTCGGTCTGCCATCGCCCCACCCCCAAAGCACCCGAGCAACCCGCCCCCGTGCCCTGGGACCAATCCTGCGGCCTTTCCACACTCCGGATTGCCCCGCCAGCACTCTTCACAAACCTCACCCCTGGCTGGAAGCCTGTGGCCACCAAAAGTCGGCAATATAGTTACGAAAACAGGCAATTCATTAGGAATGAGGTGCGTAGATTGCTGGATGAGGGCATCATCGAACCCAGTTCAAGCCCCTGGAGAGCCCAGGTGGTGGTTGTCAAGAACGGGGAAAAACTACGGATGGTGGTCGACTATAGCCAGACCATTAACCGCTTCACGCTCCTGGATGCGTATCCCCTGCCACCCATCACAGATGTGGTGAACCAGATCGCCCAATACCACATTTTCTCCACCATTGACCTACATTCGGCCTACCACCAGCTCCCGATCCGCTGCGAGGACCGACCATTCACGGCCTTTGAAGCGAATGGGCGGCTATATCAATTTCTCAGGGTACCATTCGGGGTCACGAATGGTGTCGCGGTCTTCCAGCGGGAAATGGACAGGATGGTGGACCAGAACGGGCTAACCGCTACCTTCCCGTATCTGGACAATATCACCATCTGCGGCCACGGCACGCAGGACCACGACGCCAACCTAGACAAATTTCTTCAAACTGCCCGTCGGCTGAACCTGACTTACAATTTGGACAAGTGTGTCTTCCGGACCACACGACTCGCTATTCTAGGTTGTGTGGTGGAGAACGGGATAATCATGCCAGATCCTGACCGCATGCGTCCCCTAATGGACTTACCCCTCCCCCATACCCAGAAAGCTCTCAAACGCTGCCTGGGCCTTTTCTCGTATTACGCCCAATGGGTTCCACACTACGCCATCAAGGCGCGTCCTCTTATCAAGACCACCTCCTTTCCCCTCTTGACCAAAGCCACAGCGGCTTTCGATCGAATCAAATCTGACATCGCTGCTGCGACGCTGCACGCGATCGATGAGTCTGTCCCGTTTCAAGTCGAGAGCGATGCATCCGACTTCGCCCTGGCAGCCACCTTGAACCAGGCCGGTCGGCCTGTAGCCTTCTTCTCCAGAACCATCCAGGGTCCGGAGAGTAGACACTCCTCGGTCGAGAAGGAGGCCCAGGCCATAGTTGAAGCGGTGCGTCGTTGGAGACATTACCTCGCTGGGAGGCGCTTTACACTGTTGACTGATCAACGCGCGGTCTCCTTCATGTTCAGCAACACCCAGCGTGGTAAGATAAAAAAACGACAAAATCGCCAGATGGAGAATCGAACTCTCCACCTTTAACTATGACATCCTGTACCGGCCTGGTAAGCTCAACGACCCGCCTGATGCGCTCTCCAGGGAGACGTGCGCCAGCATACAGATGGACAGACTACAGAAACTCCATGAGGCGCTCTGTCATCCAGGGGTCACTAGGTTTACCCACTTTGTCAAGGCGCGCAACCTACCCTACACAGTCGAGGAGATCCGCTCCATGACACGAGCCTGTTCGGTGTGCGCTGAATGCAAGCCCCACTTCTTCCGTCCGGATAACTCCCACGTTATCAAAGCCACCCGCCCCTTTGAGCGTCTTAGCGTAGACTTTAAGGGGCCCCTACCGTCGACCAACCGTAATACCTACATCCTTACGGCCATCGACGAGTACTCCCGCTTCCCGTTCGCTGTGCCCTGCCCAGACACCACTGCCACCTCAGTGATACAGGCCCTTCACAGTATTTTCACCATTTTCGGATACCTCAATTCCATCCACAGTGACAGGGGGTCCTCATTCATGAGCACGGAGCTGCAACAGTACCTTCTGGAGTGTGGTATCGCTTCAAGCAGGACCACGAGCTATAACCCACACGGTAATGGCCAGGTCGAGAGGGAGAATGACACCATATGGAGAGCGGTTACACTGGCTCTCTGGTCTAAAGGTCTCCCCACCTCTCACTGGCAGGAGGTTCTCACTAGTGCCTTACACTCCATCGGCTCCCTCCTATGTACTGCAACAAATGCCACCCCCCACGAAAGGATGTTCCTTTTCCCGAGGAAATTAAATCAGGAACCACTCTACCGGCATGGCTCACCGTCCCTGGCCCCGTCCTTTTGCGACGCCACGTCCGGCACTCAAAGAATGACCCCTTGGTCGACCAAGTGACTCTACTCCACGCGAACCCACATTACGCCTATATTGAGTTCCCAGACGGGCGGGAGGACACTGTTTCGGTGTGGGACTTAGCTCAGCACGCGGTAGACCCAGCAAACCCCCCAACCCAACCTTCCCCAACTCTTTATTCCCCAGGCCCCGTGCCGCAACAGAAAGACCAACAGCACCCCAACGACCCGGGCCACCCTGCCGACAACACGACTGGGAATTGAGCGATGGAGCAGTCGCACCCGACGACCCCAATCCCGGCACCACGGCAGTCACGCCGGATGGTCAGATCCCCTGACCGCTACAGTCCTTGACTTACCCCTTCCTTTCATTCTCTCCCTCGTTTTTTTTTTTTTGTTTTTTTTTCCAGGGTCAGTTCTCCAAGAAGGGGTGAATGTGATAGTACAGATCTATCACCAATGTACATAGTGTATATAGTTACTGTATCTAGACTGTGCTTACAGCGATTGGCTGAGAGCTAAGCCATGCCTATTGTCTGGGCCTTAAAGGGTTGTGTCCCTAGCCAGGTTGGATCATTCCAGACTGGTCGGCCACCTGTGAAGAGCTCCTGTCTTTTGCTAATAAAAGCCTTGGTTTGGATCAACAAGTCTTTGGTTCTTTCGATGAGCTCTACAATCACAAAGGCAGGTGCTCACTGATTCAATGGCAAAATTATTTTTTAAAAAGTTGTGCGCATTTTACTTAATTTCACCTCTTTTATTACCTCTTCCTGAAACACTTGCATGACTACACAAATCTGTAAAAACCCATACATGATGGAGCATCTAGCACAGAAACCAAGTGACAGCCATTGTACCTTAAAAACGAGCTCCCGCAGCTTGTCGGAATACTTGTTGCTCAGCAGCAGTGCGTATAGAATATCAGCATTCCCCGGTTCAAAGAGCAGCAGGTACAACTGATCCCGAGCACTACTTGTCTGAAGAAGATTCAGCAGGACCTCCAAGATGCCAGTGAGCTAGAGAAAAAAGAATGAAAGGGGATTGGGGGAAGGGGGGGGGGGTGGGGGTGTGGTGGCCAGGAAAAAAAAAAGTAGTTAGGTGCTGGCTAATACTTCAATTCTATTTCTGGTCACCACAATGAATCCACTGTCTTCTCACTGCATTTCATGAACAAATTGTACTGATGCATGGTATTTGCACATGATATTTTCCACTTTAAGGTTCATGTGAATATCGCAGTACAAACAACTGTGAAACACTATTATTTCTATTTAAAGTATTTTCAAGAAAAAAAATGGTGGCCAAGCCAGAGCTACTATAACAGAAGAACTGTCGCTGGCACAGACATGGGAGAACAGAGCGTGGAGAGACAACGCTGCTCTAAAGGGTTCAACTGCCCAGTCCTAAGGCCAATGGCTCCATGCAGACTTTAAACAGACTGTTACAGGTGTTTTACTTTAAAATCCTGCACCATGATAGCAGCACCTATGTTTGGCAATGGCCACGAGAGGTTGAAGATTCCTGGGAGCAGCAGACTACCCCCCACCACCACCAACCATTGGTAAGGAGATAGCTAGACTGGACAGTGATCACAGCAATGGAGGGTCTCTGCAACTGAAGTACCCTCACAGGCTGCGGGCAACATGCAGTCAGGAGACCCGCATGGGCTGCTGGAGACTGGCTCATGGGAACCAGATATCAGAACTGGGATTCGAGAGAGTGCTGAAGGCAAGGGCTCCCAAAGGGCCTTGGGCACTGAAGGCTTCCTGATAGTGTCGGAGGATTGGATCTGGACCTTGGGCTGTCAATGAATGGATCGATCAGCTACAGAGGTAGCAGGAGCACCAGAGGGAATCTGTGTATACTTAGTGACTCTAAAGGAACTTTCTTATGCTTCTCTTTCTCTCTTACTGTAAAGGGCACCAGACAACACTAATGGCAACTCTGTCTGCCTTATGGCAGGCAAAAAGCAATTTTGTGTATCATTACTTGTTCTGTACTATTACATGACAATAATCTTAAAACAATTGTATTTATATATCTTATATCAACAACATTCTTTTCCTCTACAGTTGCTGTTATAATGCACTGAGTCATTTAGAGAAACCAAAATGGAGGCGCTGCTGTAACAAGGCAGCACAAGTCCCACACTGTCTGTAAGGAGTTTGTACATTCTCCCCATGTCTGCGTGGGTTTTCTCTGGAAGCTCTGGTTTCCTCCCACCGCTCAAAACATACCAAGGGGTGTAAGTTAACGGGGTGTAAATTGGGTGGCATAGACTTGTGGGTTGAAACTGCCTGTTACTGTGCTGTACCTCTAAATTTAATAGAAGGAGATATTAATTGTTGTCTTGATCCATTTATTGGATAAATCAACTAAAACAGCAATAAGAGCTAAAGCAGCAAAGGCTATATTAAGTTTTATGAAGCAATTAAATTTAGTTGATATTTGGTGAAAGTTAAATCCTAGAGAAAGACTATTCTTTTTATTTGCATAGACATGATTCTTATTTGAGAACAGATAATTTTTTATTGTCGGTAGTTACAAGGAAGTTGAGTATAAAGCAATAATACTTTCTGATCATTCGCCACTTTTATTGCTATGTTCAACTTTTGAAGAAGGAAATATACCATATAGATGGAGGTTTAATTCTGCATTATTAAACAGTAAATTATTGAGATTTTATAAGAAAGAAAATTCTATTATTTTTAAAAGTTAATTTGAATTCAATGGATAATAAATGCACTATTTGGGATGTGTCAAAAACATATACGAGGTCAAATGATACATTTCTCAGCTAAAATTAAAAAGCAATATATAATAGACAAATCAATTAGAACAGGACATAGGTAAATTAGAAAAATAATCCTTCAGAAGAAAAGAAAAAGAATTAATTAATAAAAATATTTCAATAAAATACTATCCACACTTATAGAACAGAAAAATTAATTCAAAGAACTAAACATTTTATGGATGAGGAGAAAGAGCTCAAAGTTTTAGCATGGCAATTGAAAGATGAACAGACATCTAGTGTCATTAATGCAGTTAAAAAAAAAATCTTCAGGGACTATTACATATAAACCACAAGATATAAATGATGTATTCAGGGATTTTTTTGCCTGAATTATATCATTCAAAATCAGTACGTGATGAAAATAAAATAGACAAGTTTTCAATCTCAAATGACTTTGCCTTGTCTGCATGATAAGGAATGGAAAGATTTGAATGTAATATTTACAGTAAGGGAAATTAGCGAGGTAATGAGTTCAATGCAAAATAATAAATCGCCAGGGGGAGACTGATTTCCTCTATAATTCTATAAGAAATTTAAAGATCTTTTAATACCTCCATTTATGGAGGTGTTAAATTATTCAATGAAGGTACATTCTCTGGCAGAATCCTTTTTAACGGCAATTATTACAGTAATTCTGAAAAAAAGATAGAGTTCCAATGGAAACCAGCACTTATAGACCAATTTCACTATGGAATGTTGATTATAAAATATTTGCTAAAACATTAGCAAATAGATTGGCAAAATATTTATCAAAATTAATATATATGGATCAAACTGGATTTGTTAGTCAGAAATCTGCAGATAATGTAGCGAGGCTTCTTAGTTAAATACATTTGGTTCAAAAAAGGGAAGACCTGAGCGTGGCAGTTACTTTGGATGCTGAAAAGGCATTTGATAGATTAGAATGGATTTCCTCTTTAAAGTTTTAGAGAAATATAAATTGGGTTCAATCTTTATTGGGTTAGAATGATGTATAAAAAAATCTATTTCAAAAGTAGTGACAAATGGATAGATTTCAACATCTTTTGAATTAACGAGATCAAGTAGACAAGGTTGTCCATTGTCACCAGCTTTATTTGTTTTAGCAATAGAACCGGGTATTAAAGTAAAACAAGAAGAATATAAAATAAATTTATTTGCAGATGATGTTTTGATTTATTTAACAGATCCTTTAAATTCTTTGCAACAACTTAAAATTCGAATAAAAGAATATGGAAATATATTAGGATATAAAATAAATAGGTTGAAGAGTGAGATTATGTCTTTAGTGAGATTATCAGAAATGTAAGGAAGTAATTGAATCTAGATGGCCAAAACTTTAGGTATTCATGTGGAATCAGATTTGACAAAAATATTTAAATTAAATTAATTATTTTTATTAAAGAAAATTTGGAAAAATGGAACGTTACCTATTACTTTGATGGGTAGAGTAAATTGTGTTAAGATTTATATAATTCCTCGAATATACTATTTATTCCAATCAATTCCAATTTCAATTCCTCAATTTTGTTTTTACAGAATTAAATGTTTGTGTTAGGAAATTTTTATGGAAAGGAAAACTGGCTAGGATTTCTTTGGAGAAACTGACATGGAAATATGATTTAGGAGGTTTACAGCTCCCCAATTTTATGAATTATTATAAAACACCACAGTTGAAATTTATTAATGTAATGTATGAGTTAAATAATGTTCCATCATGTGTATATATAGAACTTGATAAAGTAGGAGAAACTGATCCACAACATTTTATTTATAAATGGAATGCAAGATTATTAATTGCAAATAAAGAAACACCCATGACAAAACATTTAATTGAACTTTGGAATAAAACTAATTAAGAGATTGGAGGAAGAGGTTTAATGTTGGAGGAACATTTATTTAAAAATAGACATTCAATTTTCTATGGAAAATACATTTTTGAAAATTCAGCAAAATTGTGGTATAAAAAAATAAAGGAAATATTTAACATATTGGAAAATACAAAATTTTGTTATTATAAAGTTAAGAGATTTCTTTGTGAAATTTTTGGTCAAGATTTAGTATTACCACCAGAGACAGAGGTAGAACTATTATTAAGTAATAGGGATGTAAAGAGATTTATTTCATAGGTGTATAAATGATTACAAAAGAAGGCTTGAAAAGAGGGAGTTCATAAATCAAGACAAAAATGGGAGGTAGATTTAAATAAGCAAAAAGATGAACGTAGATGGATTCATATGTAGAGAGAGGATGAAAAGTACAATAAATGTGAGATATTGATTCGTTCAATATAATTTTATTCATCAGTTACATTTAACACCACAAAAGCCATATAATACCAATTATATTCAGAATTATGCTTTAGATGTGGACAAGAAGTTGGTACATTCAACTTGGCAGAGTTCCACAATTAAACCCTTTTGGCTTGATTTGGGTAATTTATTAGAACAAATAACTGGAATTAGGATCCAATGTTATTTTTACTTGGAGATATTAAAGGAATTAAACCTAAATTAAAATTGAATATGTATCAAGTAAAATTTGTTTAAATTGCTTTGGCAATAGCTAAAAAATGTATTGTTATAACTTGAGAAAATTACTTATTTACAATTTAAGAGATAAATATATTTTGTGAAATATGGAGCCCATATTTACAAATTGTTGGTATTTATCCTATTGGTCTCTATGAATATATACAAGTTTAAAATATTAGAAAGTGAAGCGCTCCTGTTGTGGTTTTCTTGTCCCTTTTCTTTTTCTTCTTTTTAGTTTGTCGAGAGTTGGGGGAGGGGGATTTAGAAGTAGGTTTTCTTTCCTTTTTTATGTACATTTATAATACTACATGTATTTGGATTAAGTTTGAAATATTGTGATACGTTTGTTAAGTGGTTTAATAAATAAAATTATAAAAATCTCTAAATGACAAATTTGTAATATGGGATGCTTTGAAAGCTCATTTGAGAGGTTCAATTCTAAGTTTTACTAAGAAGGATTATATGAAAGAGGTAGATCATTTAGAACAAGAAATAACAGTCTTGGAAAAAACTGAAGATAAACGTAGACAATTAATCAGTTAAAAAACTACAATATAACACATGACAGACCTATAGAATAGAAAAAGCAAACAGAAGAACTGAACAGAGGTAGTACTAAGAGTTAGGTGAAAGATCAGAAAGTACTTGATTGGCAACTGAAAGCAGAACAGGTGTCAAGAACGATCAATGCAATTAAAAATGATTTAAAATGTCATTAGTTACAAACCTCAAGAAATAAACAAATTGTTTAAGAAATTTTATTCTGTCACACCTCCTAAGATCCATTTTATGGAATTTCCCAATGAAACAGTCAAAGCTGCCTCATAAAATAGATTCAAGACACAGATTTTTGAATAATGGAGGAAATAAGGGTTATGGGGAACAGCTGTTGATTCTTAACTGCCTCTCACTTCAGAGGCATTGCTATCAACATCCATTACCCATACTTGGAAAGAGAAATGTTATGCTGTTAGGAACTATTATTTATGAACATCTCATTAAGGACTCCAGAGCCAAATAAGCAGTACAATGACATTTTTAAGAAATAAAATATGATGGGTGACCAAATAACTTCGGGAAGGAGCAAAATTCTATTTTACCTGTTCTTCATCATTGACGGCTGCAATGTATCCCATAATGCTCTGGACCTCCTCCTGGGTGACTCCCTTGCTGATGAAGTATTTAATTAGTCCATAGAGTGAAGCTCGAATTGTCTTCACATCATCCACGGATAAATCACTATCTTGACTTGAGCTGCTGGAAGAAGGCAATTGAATTTAGGTATAAAATGCCCAGTATCCAGAATTCAAGCATCCAGTAAAAAAAAAGGAAAAAATTAATAAAGTGAAATAAATCAGATCAATAAAAATTTAATTTAAAGTTTAAAATTGTAAACGTAAATGTTTTCCGAAGCAACACACAATCCCTTGGTGAAGATGGGAGCAAATATTCAGCCAGCCAAGTTGTCCCGGTCATGACCCGGATGCAGCAGCTGTTTGAATAAAGTCGTAAAAAGGTGGCGCCCAGGAGCAAGAGCTGGCCAATTACGCTCGCCGCTGGGGCGACCCTCCCCAAAGTGTCTCCCTATCCTGCCTAGTAACAGGTTTTATATTTATTAATTTTAAGTATATAGTAAACTTGAGGGGAGGGGACAGTGGCACAGTTAGCGCAACACTGTTACAGTGCCAGCAACCAGGGTTCGAATTTAAATTTTTTAAGTTACGGGGATTACCTGATTAAAGTGAACTTTACATAATTAAGGATTACAATACTGATTTTTTTTTCAAATTACTTTACATTTTGCACTGTATTTTGTCTTTTAAACTGTTTTTTGTTTATGCAGGTGTATTAGGCATTGTAAGAGTGTCTCAGTCAACCGGAAAATTCGCATATCCAGCATCTGCAATCCCCATAGGTATCAGAGAGTGGGGATTTTATTGTACTGTATTAGTGCATTGTTTTGATTTGTAGCTTGGTACATATGAACTGAATAATTACTTGTAAAAAAACATAAATAATCCATGTACCAAAACATAATCACCAATAAAATTGTGGGAAACAGAACATACCTGTAACACATACGGATCGTATCAAGCAAAAACTGCACCCCATATTTCTTTCTAAAAAGCTTTCGATTGTCCTTTATGATGGTTGATAAGTACTGAATGTGACCTGAAATAGAAAAATGTTATGGATTTTCTGACAAGACTAATGGAACAATGCCATTGGATACATACAACAATTAGGAGGTCACAAAAATTCAACTTCCTTCACAGAAATTGCCATCCAAATCCTCAATGTGCATAATCCTTCCCATTTAGTCAATGGATTAAACAACTTTGGAGTAGCCTTTGCCAATGCCACTCCCAGGATGTTTCATGTAGGGAATACATCTTTAAATTACCTTTGGATAGATATCAGACTTGGCTAAAACAGCAATCAGTGTAAACCTGAAGAAACTATGAGTCTTAGCTTCAGGCAGATCCTTTGGTACTTCATAGTTCTACAATGGACTCATTTACTGCTCTGTAAAAGAGGCACTGATGCTAGATCACTGTCACAAGAGGAAGAGAGAGCTTTTACTAAGCAAGTCATGATCTGGAATGCATTGGCTGTTTGGGTTATGGAAGCAATTTCACCAGGAACTTGCAAAAAGAACTGGATCTAAAAGAAAGGAAACACTCTCTGAGGGTCTGAAAAAATGTAAGGGGATGGGACCACGTTAATAGCTCTTTTATAAAGTTGGCCCAGGATTCCACGCTGTAAACTGTTATATGGCTATTTGGTTAAATCAAGGGTGAATAATCTTTTATCCTCAATAAAAGTGGCCAAATTCCAGATGGCTGGGATGTACCAGCCAAACTCAATGCATCTCAGCAAACAAGAATGCAGGCAGAATCATGATCCAGATACTTCTCAGAAAAACTGCAGATTAGGAAACTTTATGCCTGCAACTTTTAACTGAATTTTTGCTACAGTCAAAAAGGCCACATGCTCCCAAATGTGCAATCTATATTTACCTAAATTATAACTCCAAGCCCAAGAGAACAAACACTTTCAAATGCTTAACATGGTTTAAGTTGTGAATTGTGCCTTAAACATAGCTCTATATATTCCACTCATATTCAAACACAAGAGCACAAAAGAGCAGGAGTAGGCCACCAGACCTCTCATTCCTGCCCTGCCATTCAATATGATCATGGATAAAATATGCTTTTTTTCCCCGAAACTTTATTTATTAATTTTAACCTGGATAAAATATGCTGATTTCACTTCTGCAACATTTCCCAAAAGCAGTCAATTCCTCAAATTTTCTAATATTTATCCATGTCCATCTTAAATATTTCTAAAGATCTTGACTCAGATTCCCTGCCTCCAAGACAAGAAATTTTAATGTTTTAAATGACCGCTCCCTTATCTTGTAACAATGCCCCCTTGTTCAAGACTCTCCCACTCATGAAAACATTTTAAAAAGTGCAGACTGTAGTTCTTCGAATTAAGCAGCACTTTTCCGAATTTGAATAGCATGAGACTCCTTTTGAACCTAAATTTGAATATTCAATCTGGAGAGTTTAGTACAATGATCAAAATAACACTCGACCAGCCATTCTCAAGGGGGGGGGAGGGGGGGGAGGGGATAACCCCCCACCTGGGGGCAACAGGTTGAAATCGTAAAATGTATTTTCTGCAGTTGGTAGGAGAAAAGTATGGAAGAAACCAACTAAAATTCACTGCTTCACAGGGAGGGATCCCAGAAACTTTCAACAGAGTCCTAAGGGGGCCATAGCCAAAATAAAAAGGTTAAGAAAGTCTGCTCAAAATCACTCTTCGCAGAATGTTCCAGTGTTGCAGATGCTGCCTTTCGGAAGTTGGTGGGAAAAATCTGATGACAATGTTAGGCACTTTCAGGTGGCCAATACCCTGCTTGTAAAGCCGCATATTTTGGCAATATGCGGCTGTTGGGTGGCCATGTGAATGCGCAGGAGGCGCCTGCGAGGCGAACTTTGTAATCCTCCTCTGAGAGGGATAATCGCCGGAGCACAGTGGCCTCCCCAGCCATCTGAAAGCAGCTGCATTTAGGATGACAGTCAGCTGGTAAGCGCCTGACAGCTCCTCTCCCAGCTGCCCCTTCCCCAGCGCAGGACGTCAGGGCAGGGGCAGCTGGCTGGGATGTTAGTGCGGGGTCTGCGGGGCTGGAGTGGCCAGCGGGTGAGAACAGGGCTGGAGCAGCTGGCGAGTGGGAAGGGGTCTGGAGCGGCAGGCGGGCGGGAAGGGGCCTGGCCGGCCGCTCCAGCCCCCTTCCCCCCCCCCACCAGCCAGCCGCTCCAGCCCCCTTTCCCCCGCCAGGGGGCAGAGCGATCAGTGTGGGGACATACTGATAGCCCGCGCTGGCTGTCCCAGCTGACTTGACAGACCAAGGGACAGGAGCAGGAGTGCCCTCAGATGTGCATCCCGGTGCAGCTGTTCCTTCAGGTGGCCAGCGCTATGCTTTTAGCGCTGCCACCTGAACGACAATTCAAAGGGCCGCTTCCTCTTCTTCAGGCGCAATCTTTGCGGAGAATCCACCTGAAGAAGCCTATTGAGAAGAGAAGCAGTGGAGGTAAAGAAAAACTGCAGATGCTGAAACCTAAACAATGAGTGCCTGGAGGGTCTCAGCAGGCCAGGCAGCATCCATAGGTAGAAATGGCCAGTCAACATTTCGGGTCAGGCTCCTATATCTCGATCTGAAATAATGACTGACCATACTGCCCATGGATGTTGTTTGACCTGCTGAATTCCTCCAGCAGCTCGTGTTTAGCAGTAGTGTTAACCCTGATACCCTGACCAAAATTACCAACAATACATCTGTCTGCCATCATCCAGTGTGGGAACCTGTTCTTCATAAACTGGCTGTCACCTTTTCTACATTTTAACAGATTAAACTGCAAAAGTCCTTCATTAGGATGTGGCATTATTTGAGAGACACTGAAGCTGCACAGGCCACCATGTTAAATGATTTGCATTCATTATAATAGGAATATACTTGCCTATTCGAAATGGGAAGTCACCACGGCTCCAGATTCGAAAGTCAAATAGCAAATACTGATACATCTGATGCAGGAGCTGGGAGTTTTTCTCAACGTCTGCTTGTTCAATAAGCAACTGCAGAGCCACCAACACGTTCACATCTACTAAACTATTCGGCATCTATCAAACAGGAGATTGAAAACCAGTTGTCAGTTCAATCTCAAATGTAATTGGAAGTATAATGAAAAAGTATACATTAATATATTCTATAAAGAACAAAACAGAATGAAGTAAAGTGAGAAAAATAATTTGCTATAATATGTCTTTATAACTGCTGTCAGGTTTGATGGATCAGCTGATCAATTCCTTCCTACTAATTTTGTGTAACTGCATCTTTGGTAGATTGGTCCATGCAATTGGATAAATTTTCCTGTGACCAGACTTGTCACTCAAAGTACAGTCTGTGTCAGTCATGGGCATCAATAGCCTTCTGGATCAAGATGCTGCTGAACTTGGACCACATTTATAAAGAAATTGGCTTAAATAAAGGATGCATCTTTTGGTGCATCCCATTACTAGCTGTTTGAACAATGAAGCACTGCCAAATACTATTATAAAACCAAACAAGATCAATTTATTAAATTATTTTCTGAAAGAGTATCTAATTTGAGAATGGCTAATAAAAATCAGAGCTGAATTTTCCAGAGTTGAGTTTCTCTTTCAAAGCTAATTCCACAAATACAAATTTATCAAGAGAAAGACTACGAGTTGAACCACTTAATGGTTACTTTGAAACAGAAGCAGTTGTACCCAAATTGCTGACACTGAATAACCTCATACATTTTTCAAGCTGCCCAGTGGTCCTCAACCTTTTTCTTTTCACCCACATAGCACCTTAAGCAATCCCTTATTAATCACGGGGCACTTATGGCATAGGGTGAAAGATTGCTTTGGCAATTAGTTCTTCTGGGCAGAAGCCACATAGGACACAAAACAGGAAGCACAGAGCCTTCGGCCCATCATGTCAATGCCAACGATGATCCCAATCCAAATAATCCCATCTGTCTGCATATGTCCTGTAACTCTCTACATCCTGCCTATTCCTGTGTCTGTCTTAATGCCCCTTAAACATTACTACCATATCTGCTTTACAATCTCCTCTGGTAGCACATTCCAGGGGGCCATCATTCTCTGTGGGGGGGGGGGGGGGGTGAAATGACTCACATCTTCAAACTTTCCCTCTCTCTCACAATATCTATGCCTTCAAGCATTTGAAATTTTGAAATCATTGGTGCTTCAGCTTTTCGAAAGCAGATAAATTAAGAGCAGGATCTCGCCATATAATCTCATCTAGTATATAGTAAAAATAGTCAGAACGGTAAAATTATGCTGCCCTTGTTCTGTACCATCTGACCTCTCTCTGTAACTGCACTTTTGTACTGAATCTTACTTGTTGCACTATGTATGAGATATCTAACTGGTCGATTCACAAAACAGCCTCCATCACAGCATCTTGGTACATGACACAATAAACTTGATCAATTTTGCTCCAACATCCAATTTAATAACTAAGCTGAAATTTGATCTCAGCAGAGTCTCGTTGGACAAATCACTTTGATATTCTTATATACCAAAAAAGACCATCAGTGCTGATGAGATGACAATCATACAATGAATGGGAGCTACCATGAAACCAGTGGAAATGTTCTTCCTTCATGTACAATACACTGATGGAAAATGGCAGCATATTTCTCATGTTTTTCAACTTGAAAATTTTATTAATATCATGACATAATTCATATAAATCAGTATCAATACAAAAAGACATTCTACTGGCTCATTTTGACTCCCCGCGGTGGCAAAGAGATTCCTACCTTTTGCAACAAGGTGCTTAAAGTGGCCACTCCATGTGAATGAAGCATGTTCTCCTGATTGATTGGATGTCTTTGTATGAAATGTTTTATTGTCAAGAGAAAAGTAGCCACAGGGTTCTTCTCCAGCCTGGCCTCTGGAAATTACACAATCACAGCAACATTTTTTTGTCTGTATAATCTGCAGCAGACAAATACTTCAGTCCCTGGAAGGAATTACATTTCAAGTTGTCTTTCTACTCCAATCTACTCCACATTGCTGGAATGTTTTGAAGTTTCTATAGTTCAGCCTTTTTAAAAAAAAAACTAACCACAGCAAAAGCAGTGAGGGTCACAAGACACCAGAAGGGATGTCAACCAATTAGTACAAGATCTTATGCTGAAGTTTGGTATTTTACACAAGATTTGGGTAGTTCATTATTAAAAAGAGCACAGAAGCAATGCAAAAATGTGGCTAACACAAGAAAATATACAGATGCTGGGATCAAGTGCGTATCCACAAATGCGCTGAGGAAACTCAGCAGGTCACACAGCATCCAGAGGAAGTCAAGAGGACAGCATAATGGATAAAGTTGATGAGCTCCTCATGTGCAGGAGGCAGCACCAATGTAGTCGTCAATATAGCGGAGGAAGAATTGAGCCTTGCCTCTGTAGGCTTGAAGCATGGATTGCTCCACACAACTGACAAAAAGGCAGGCATAGCTGGGACCCATGCAAGTAACAATGCAACACATTTGACCTTGAGAAAAGTGGGTTGAGCCGAAGGAAAAGTTATTGAAGCTGAGCAGTAGTTCTGCCAGGCAGGGGAGGGTGGTGTATAAAATGTACCAGAGAAATGAGGCTGCAATTATGAAGAATCATGGACAATTATTTCTTAGCTTAAGAAGCTGATTGGATTCATTCAAGGTAAGGACATTGCAAATACTGAATGTGCTTATGTCGGGGGGAAGAAAAGTGGCAGAATGGTTAGATTTACTATAATCATGATTTATTTTTTAAGCTCATCCTTTTATAACCATAACCATATAACCATTTACGGAGCGGAAACAGGCCATGTTGGCCTTTCGAGTCCGCACCGGTTCACTGATTTTGTGCACCCTCTTCAGGCATTGGTCCCGGTAGATCTTAATTCAATAATGATGGGCGAATTCAATGCAGGTGGAATCAGACAATAGCAAAACTATGAGCAAACAGATTGGCTGTCTGTGTACCAAAAATAGTAAAACTTGACGAAACTGGATTTATTAAAAAAAGACAAACAATGGACAATATCTCTAAGTTCATTAACTTAATCCATGCAGTACAAGGAAAGAAGACTCCAACAGTGGCGGTTGCTTTTGACGCAGAGAAAGCCATTGACAGGGTAGAATGGAATTATTTATTTAAAGTACTACAGCGGTTCAACCCACCAGAGAAATATATTAATTCCTTAAAGGAAAATCATGCCTGACAAACACATTGCAATTTTTTTGAAGAGATCACAAGTTGGATAGACATGAGAAGCAGTAGATGTTGTGTATTTGGTCTTCAACAAGGTGCCACACATAAGGCTGCTAAATATGATGGGAACTAATTAAATTACAGGATGGATACTAGCATGGCTGGAGCATTGCTGGTTGGTAGGAAACAGGGAGTAGTAATAAAGGGATCCTATTCTGGTTGGCTGCCGGTTGGTTACCAGTGATCGGTAACAGGGGGTCGGTGTTGGGGCCGCTTCTTTTTACATTGTATACAAATGATTTGGATTATGCAATAGATGGCTTTGGTCTAAATTTGCAGATGATACCAAAATAGGTGGTAGGGGAGGTAGTTCTGAGAATGCCGAAAGGCTAGAAAGAGACTTGTATAGATTAGGAGAATGGACAAAGGGGTGGCAGATGAAATACAACGGTCATACACTTTGATAGAAGAGATAGTCGGGCAGGCTATTATTTAGATGGGGAGAAAATTCAAAATTCCAAGGTGCAAAAGGACTTGGGAATCCTCACACAGGATACACTAAAGGTTAACCTCCAGGTTGAGTCCGTGGTGAAGAAGGCAAATGCAACGTTAGCATTCATTCTTGGAAGGGTAGCATTAAAGAGCAGGGATGTAATATTGAGACTATAAAGCTTATTTGAGAAAGACGTGCTGGCGTTGGAGAGTGTTCAAAGAAGATTTACTAGAATTATACCCAGGAATGAAAGGGTTAGCATACAAGGAACAATTGTTGGCTCTTGCACTGTATTCAGACCTCATAGAGGTATTTAGAATGCTGAAAGGCCTGGACAGAGTTGATGTGGCAAGGGTGTTTCCCTTGGTAGGGGATTCTCGGACAAGAGGGCATAACTTCAGGATAAAATGTCTATTTAAAATAGAGATGCGGAAAAATTTCTTTAGTCAGAGGGTCGTGAATCTGTGGTACATATTGCCACAGGCAGTCATGGAAACAAGGTCATTGGGTATATTTAAGGCAGCAATTGATGGGTAATTGATTAGTAAGGGAATCAAGTGTTACAGGGAAAAAGCCTGAGAATAGGAGTGAACGGGAGAATGGATCGGCTCATGATTAGAAAGGCGAAGCAGACACAATGAGTCTACTTCTCCTCTATAGCTTGTGATCTTGTGATAATCACAAGACCAATTTTCTTTTCAAACTTTAAAAAGTAGTCAACAGATTCAAAGCCTCACTTCATCCTATTGTTGAATTAAAGTCTAGCAATAGGCGAACAGGATAGCATCAAAAGGCTGAGCAGCCAGTTTGTGAAGGAATTTGTATAAGCAATTGCAATAAAATGATGAGATTTTTTTCAGATTGGATTTTTTAAAACCTTGTAGACAATTTTCTAGATGGAACCTTTACTGAAATGCAACACAAAGACATCCATTTGCCCAGGCAGCTGAATTTAAAAAAAATAGCAACACTATTTGAACAATGTCAGGGAGTTCCCCAAATCCACATTCTTTCATAAACCAAATCATCGAAACCAGCAGATCAGTCGTTTATTTTAAAACCACTATACATGAATTATTAAGTGTCAGAAAGCTGAACAATCAGCACATACAATCAAAATCCACAATCACATCAGCCACTGCTGAGAAAAACTGACCCGTGAAATTAAGGGGGTTTCCAAAGGTTGCATTTCCAAAGTGAGAAATATTGAGCAGAATTTCTTTAAAACCAACTGTTAAAATAGCATGGCTCAAATACATGGTAAATACCAGACTGATTCAGTGAATTAATTCCTTTCAATTTGAAGGGTAAACAATATTTTCATATCAATGACTGTCACCTTGAAAGGTTTTGTTTTGGAGTGGGGGGAGTGTTTTGGAACTGGAAAAGGTTTATGGAGTTCACATATTAAATAAAATATGCCAAATTGCTGTGAACAAGACACCCTTGTTGAACTTGTTTATTTCTATTGCTGTTATCTTCTCATACAACAATGCAGCAAGCGTTGATGCCTGAACAATAAATACATGTAGAAGGCACATACTACAATAACAAAGCAGGTTTAACATCTTTTCTCTGCAGAATGATTCAGAAATATTTGAAAAACAATAAATTTCATTCAAGAGGATTCCTCCTTTAATTTGTGCCTATGCAAGGCATGTACCAAAAGACCCTTGGTTGATTTACATGGCAGAAGACAAGGTTGAGTGAAATAATCAATACAAGACAAAATAACAAGATAACTCAAAAGCAAAATCTTTCTTTAGAAATCGGAACAGGGCTATTTTATTTTGCTTCCCATCAAGTTTTCAGATACCATACATCAACTGGTAAAATGGGTGGCAGAAGGATTAGAGGAGGAAAGGTAAAACACAGGATTCAGTTTACACCGTGGTTAAGTGAAAGTAACATAAATGCTGGAGAAACTTAGCAGGTCAAACAGTGCCTTTATGTAGCAAAGGTAAAGATACATCACCAACGTTTCAGGCTTGAACCCTTCATCAAGGTGTGGAGGAACATGAGAGATGTTCGAACAAAAGGGGGAAGGGGGAGGGGGTGGTGAAGGTGGGAGATGATAGGTGTGGAGGGAAAACTGCTGAAAGGCAGAGGGGGGAAGGAGTCTAGGCTGGGTGGAGAGAGAAAGGAAGTAGGAACAGGAATAACTACTTAAAAAGGCAAGCTGATTAGTGGAATGCAGTGAATGCAATGTTCATGCCCTGGGGTTGGAGAGTGCCCAGACGAAAAATGAAGTTGCTCCTCCAATCTGCGGTGGTCAGGGTGGGGTAGTGTGAAAGGCCACGGACAGACATGTGAGCTTGAGAGTGTGACTCAGAACTGAAATGGTTGGCTATGGGGAGGTCGCTTTTGCTGTGGAGAGAGAGGTGGTGCTAGGCAAAGCGATCTCCTAATTTGCGATTAGTCTCTCCTCAATGTAGAGAAGGCCACAGAGGGTGAACCGGATGCAGTAAATGGGTTCACTTGAGGTATAGGTGAAGTTTTGCTTGGTCTGTTTGGGACCTTGGACCGTGGAGAGGGAGGAGGTGTGGGTAAAGTATTATACCTCCTACGACCACAGTAGAAGGTGCAGGTGTGGGGGGAGGGGGGGGGGTTGGTCAATGGGTGGGGATGGAAGAGTGCACAAGGGAGTCATGGAGGGAATGGTCCCTATGGAAGGCTGAGATGGGAGAAAGAAAAATGTGTCTGGTGGTGGGGTTCTGTAGTAAGCGCCGGAAATTCCGGCAGATAATGTGTTGGCGCATTTAAGGAGGCTGGTGGGTGAGGACGAGGGGGATTCAGTGTTTATTGTTTCTAGAGGCGGTGGGGGGGGGGGGGGGGAAGGCCAAATGAGCAGGGAATGAAGGAGATGTGGGTGAGGGCCAAGTTAATAGCAGTGGAGGGGAAGCCACATTTGTGAAAGGCAGCAGACATTTCAGAGGCTCTGGACTAGAAGACCTCATCTTGGGAGCAGGAAGAATGGGAGAATTATATACGAATAAATAAATGCAACTAATTAAAATATAACAATGTGAAAGCACTCACCTTTATCCAGAGTACTTGACAGACCTAAAAGGACCACTCATTTTTAAAAGATGCCCTTGCACTATTTAACTGTTCTTTTCTCTCAACCCTGCACTTCACCTTTGTAATACTACACCCTGAACTTTTGTTTCATTATTGCACTACCATCTGCACCCAAGTATACACGAGTTACCTGGATAATACACAAGACAAAGCCTTTCGCTGTATCTTGGTATACACGATCATAAACAATAATTAATGTGAAAAACAAGTTCCAAGCACTCATTGTTAAGTCTCACCAGAAGCTCTTGTGGAAGGGACCACGACCCAGTCACCTTCAGAAGGGGATGGGACATCAGGTGTCATTAAATCTGTTACGTGATCAGTTTTCGCGCACTCCTGACTGCCAAGATTGCTCATTTGCTCCAGCAGTGGGAACAGGACATTGAGACCACCGATGCAATTGATCATGTCCTGGCAAGGTTAACCACAAAGAATTGCTATTAATGCATTGAGCTACGTTTCAGTCGTATGGTGATGCAAATTCAGTTTGAATCTAAGTTTCATGGTTTATTTTTTAAAAACAAACTATGGCAGTATAATACATGTCCCACACACCAGTTCCCTCAATGCTCAGTCTCACTACTGATTTCCATTTAGTGGGTAAAGTGACAGTGAGGAACTATTTGGAAGGACAGAATGGATTTATGCGAGGAGTTTAAAAAGGAGAAAAAAAACATTCGTCTTAGACCTACCTCTGGTTTGCAAACTAATTGTCCATTGGATGATTAGGTGAGCAAATAGCATTTTTTTTCTAATAGGCAGACACCATTAATCAAATACTTCTGAATGTTAATAGATACCTATTGGCAAAGTAAGATCACCTGCACAAAAATATTGGGTGGCCCAACCAAGTTAAAGGTGTAGCCTGATATAGAACAATGAATCCCCTGGGCACAACTTCAGGAATGAAGGGTCCCCATTTAAAACAGAGTAGGGGAGGAATGTCTTTAGCCAGAGGGTGGTGAACCTCTGGAATTTGCTACCGCAGGCAACTGTGGAGGCCAAAGTTCTTTGGCGCATTTAAGGCAGAGATTGATCGGTATCTGAATAGTCAGGGTATCAAATGTTCTGGGGAGAACGCAGGGGACACTCAGCGACTATGAAGGGACTCTCTTTTGCTTCTCTTTCTCTCTTACTTTAAGGGCCGCTGGGCAATACTAATGACAACTCTTTGGTTTACAGCAGAATAAAGTTAAAGTATAAAATGTATATTTTTAATGTATTATTATGTGACAATAAAAGAAATCTTGAACCTTGGGAGTGGGGCTGACTGGGAAAAATAGATCAGCTCGTGGTGGAATGGCAGTGTGGTCCTGATGGGCTGAATGGCAGAATATAGGACTATAAGATGACCAAACAACTAGCTCTGCTTTTCATGCATGGGAAGGCTTGTAAGTCACTGCATTTGTTAATAAGTATTGGCAAGTGGTAGACTGACCTCTTCCTATGTGATAAAAGAAGGTCCTCAGGTAAACAGTGAAAGATCAGAGTTGGTGGTTGTGGTAAACCACTATTGTTTATGTATATGTCTGGTCGGGCACACCCATTGGTTGACTGTACCTGAGGCCCCTTCCACAGGCTCCTGTACAAAGGTGACTGTTCCACAGCCCCCTCCTAAGTGCATATGGACAGTCAAGCATATGGATGTGCCTTTGTACTTTTGTGAATAAAAGCCTATTGGTTTCTCAATCTCAGTCTTTGAGAAATTGATGATGCATCAATGGTGGAATGAGCTGAGAAAAAAACCTTCAAAAGGTAATTGAACTTGCAATCTATTCATCAATTCATGTGAATTTCCCTATGCATCATAGAGCATTTATAATCCAGAGGATAAAATTATAAATGCAACAATGAATGGAAACTTTAGACAAAACATGCACGGTAAGTCAATTATTCAATACAAAATCCTTGTTATGAATTATAAGCCATGCTTCATGAGTTGAAATACCTTAATATCCCAGTTGACAACTTTGTGCCCAGTCAGTCTCCCATGAAAGAGATTAGGTGACAAATCAAGGCAGATAGGACTTTTGCAGGCCTGCAAAAATGCATAAATTCCAATAATTATAGTATATGGATTTTAAATATCATGCATCAAAATCATTTCAGAGCTTTTCCCAATGTTAGAAAATGGAGTGTTTCGTTTCAAGCCACATGTGAATATATATATTTTACACCATTCTATGCAATGACAAACCATTCCAATTTGAAGATTGCTGCTCCATTATTCCTGCCTTCTGTATCATGTAAGGGACACAAAGTGCTGCAGGAACTCAGCGGTTTAGGCAGCATCCACAGAAAGCAATGGAGACTGGGTTTTGGCCCAAAGCCCTTCATCAGGAATTCCTCTGAGTTTCTCCAGTACTTTGTGTGTTGCTTCCGTTTTCCAGCCCCTGCAGACTTCTTGTTTGCTTCCTGTATTGTCCAAACATCTTTATAAGGAATCTTATGAGAACATTTGGCCCTTTATACTTTTCCTGTCATTCAAAAAGATCATGGCTTATCTTCTATCTTACCCAAAGTAACCCCATTATTCTGGATTCCCTTAAATACAATCAGCAACTCAGCCTCATGGGTAGAGAATCCAAAGTGATTTCAGAGATGAGAAATTTATACCCAATACTGTTTTTTCCCCCCTTTGGACCCAAAACCATCTTTAATTTCTCGTTAGCCATGAACCATTCTTCCTGATGAGATTTTGCACCTTCCTGGTGGTAGAAATTTGTTGTAAACATGGACAGTGGCAATTCAAGGATGTCTGCTACCACTATCTCGAGGGCAGGAAGTAAAATGTTCCTTGCACTCATAATTCAAGCATGAACTTTCAGGTCCAGACTCTATTTTGAAACCTAGACAACAATTACCTCAGCTGCGAGAAGAGTAACAATACCCTGGAGAAGGGAAAGAAATATCAACCAAAATTCCAGTCTTTCCTCACTCAGTGCCTTATGATCAGACATCAACTGAGAACCTTTTTTAAGTTGCATTGTTTTTTATAACGCAGGACTTAGTACCGGAGTACTTCAAATTTCTACAAGGTTAATGGCTTCAGGAAAGAAAGCAGTTGGTCAAATAGAAGTAAAATATTTAAAAGAGGGATTTTAGCAATGCCAAAGTAGGCGGATGAACTTCATATGCAACTTACTTTTGGCGTGTAATGAAGGAGTAGTTTGTTTGTGAGGTCTGTAAGGTCCGAATCCTGAGTTTTCAGTGGAGAAATGCTGTTTGGGCCTGTCAATGTCAAAAATTTCCATATTGTCACGTGTTCAGGGTCCCATTCAATCGTTGAGGGAAAAGCTCTTGTAATAAACTTTATCAAGCAAAGACTCAATCATAAGGTTTCCATGCCAGACAAATATCTAACACAATACTGTTGCCAGAATGCATGTATTTATTACCATATGTTTCAAACAACAAAAAATGCCTCAAATTTAAGATCAGAAAATAAAGGCATCACAGTGAAGTCAGATTCAGAAAACATCAATAGTTTATATACAAATTAACTATCAGAAGGAAATACAGATGGAAAAGTGAAGATTTGAGATAACTGGCAGTAGACAGAGGAAGGAGAAGGTTATTTTCCAAAGCTATTATAATGTGCAGCCTGAATGGAAAGTCTGAATGGAATGTATAGCCTGAATGGAATTGGTGGCCTCAATTATAACTTTTAAAAGGAAATTTTCAACAGGAAGACCAGGGAACTGGCACTAAATGTATAAGAGCAGAAACCACAGAACATTACAGCACAGAAAACAAGCCCTTCGGTCCTTCTAGTCTGCACTAAACTATTATTCCCTCCATATCCCTTCCATCCATGTACCTGTCTAAATTTTTCTTAACTATGAAAATTGATCCCACATTCATTACTTCAGCTGGCACCTCATTCTATACTCCCTCCATTCTGTGTGAAGAAGTTCCCCCTAAACTTTTCCCCTTTCACCTTTAACCCATGTCCCCTGGTTTTTATCTCACCCAACCTCAGTGGAAAAAGGCTACATGCATTTACTCTATCTATTCCTTTTAAAGAGGGTCATAAGCAAACTAATTTCCTTCAGAACTCTTAGATTTTAAACTGAGATAGGTCATCTTGATAACTGTGAAAAAGATCTAACTAAACAGCACTGGCAATAATACAACAAGTTAATAAGGCAGCCACATACTTTTTGCTCACCTGCTAAATAGAGAGCCTTCACTTGAAAGGGTTGTAGTGCATCATGGAAGACCAGAACAGAACCAAGCTGACCTTCCAGTGAAGTGGGTGAACCCCATTCACTATCTTGAGTTCCTGCTGAAATGAGTTTCGTCACAGATTCTGGCTTGCTCAAAAGTCCACTCCAATTTGGAGGAGAAAGGATTGAGCTTAGTGATGCCCGTCCAGAAGGGATAGATAATGAGAATGGAGGATCTGGGATTTGTGATGGAGGAGGGGTTGTAGTCCTTTGACCAGCTGATCCAATACAACACGACGTGAAAGGCTTAAAGTTGGGAGAAAACATTCAAAAAGTGTCAATGGTGACATAAATTGGAGAAATTACAAAGACTTGCATTTAATGGAGAGTGGCCACTGTTCAATAAATTTCAGTAATTCCTTGTAATCACAAGCACAACCTCTGTGTAATTTTCTGCAAAATTACATTCAACCATCACGATGCAAAAAGTACAAATAATTTTCAATTTTGGATGCATTTAGGTTAGCCACTAGGTTAAATATGTGCCAATATTTCGAGCTCTCTATCCAAGCTAACACACATAGTAGAAGAATGAGGGACCACTACACTGAGAGAGAAGTGATTTCAAAAGTGACTTCAAGCAAGGGTTTACTGTGTTTCCTACATTACAACAAAAGTACTTCATTGACCACAGTCATAAAAAGTCCCATGCGGTTATGCACTTATATCTAAGCGATATAAATTTTAATTACTGTAATTTTAAATCCAATATTCATAGGTTGATCAAAGAATTGCTGGAGACACTCAACAGGTCAGACAGCATCCATGGGTAGAAATGATCAGTCAACGTATCAGGTTGTAATGGAGGATTAAAACCATGTGCCCAGATGCTTTTTGCTTATGTGGAACTGACGACACTGGGTCCACACTCAGGTCACCTTACTTTCAGAACTAGCAGATGTAATTAAATTCAGCCATGGGGATTTATCTGAAGATACACTTTGAAATGGAATTCCACTGTGAGGCCCAGGGAAAGCAGTTGTCAAATGCAACACTCTGAAATTGATGAATTGGTCACAACCTATCTTGCTCGAGAAGTTTTAATAAGTCTTTGTATCTATGAGATAAACCAGGAAATCATAACATCCTGGTTCCATAATAATTAATCTTCTAAATTGTAGAATAAATGTTCAGTTTTGATTTTGACTGACAAATGTTAGAAGGAGTAGGCGCATGATTAATTGTTTTTGGGGTATATAAGCCTGTGGTCCTGCTGCTGAAGTTTAGACTCTCCGAGAGGTGGAAACACCCCTTATCAAGAAGGAAGAGTCCGAGCAACGTCCCGGTCAGGGGAGGTGGAGAAGCTGCTACCGGCGCCCTGACAACCTAATACAAGTGTGCAGTCGTTGCCTCGCTTCGGCAGTTGGGACCAGTCCAAGCTTTGATAAGTATAGTTGGGAAGGGCTTGCATATTGTAGTGTGAAATCAGCTTTTGAATTTGTAATAAACATTTGTATAAACTGAACTGCTCACGGTGTGTGTGTCTATTTTCTTTCAGTAGCTCAAACATTGTGACCAATCTAAAACGAACACAATGAGAGGTATAAGTTTACCCAAGACACAGGTATGAACTCTTTATTAAGACTGAGACAGCCAGAGTGTTAACTGATCATTTTTTTTTAAACTTTATTTAAGATTTTATAACATGAATAACGTATAGGATTACATTAAAAAAATTAAGAATAAAATAATAAAATTACAATACAGTATCAGTAATCTAAATAAACTATACCCTCCCCAATAATTATTACACATTAATAACCCAACTCAAATTAGTCCAACCCCCCCTTTCCCCCCCAAAATAAAGAGTGAAGAATTAATAAAGTTAATAACATGTGAGAAAAAAACCCACTTACAAAAAAAAACAAAAACATAACCGATTAAAATACTAACAAAAAGAAAAGTAATTAATACTAAGATATCAGACTTAAAAAACATATTTAAATCAATGCATATATTTAACAAACAGAGTTAAGATGAAACATATATTTAACTCAAACTTAATATAAAAAATTAGTAAAGTTAGTAACATTATCTATCAAAAATTCTTAAACAATAATCAATTCTTAAAAAAAGATGAAAAAAACTTTCTCTATAGAAATAAACGTTCACCAAATATCAACTAACTTCACATCTATCATCATATTAGTCACATAAACCACCATCTTAAAACAAAATTCAAACCTCATTAAGCATTGTACAATTCAATTTTAGTACTCTTCCACCATTTTTCCCTTTTACTCTTGAATAGTTATCCAATAAAAGCTCCAATACCACATTTAAATATCCCCAATCATTATGTTAAAATTCAGATATCCAAATAATAAAAACACATCTTCAACGAAATCTATATCTTCAACAAATGGAGCATAAACCACAAACAAAATTCAAGCCTCATTAAGAATTGTACAATTCAATTTATAACTTTCACCATTATTCCCTTCGTTCTTTAACTAAAATAGCAAAATAATATACACCAGAATTACCACTCCTTTCACCTTAAAGTTAAAGAAAAAATAAAAAAAAAATGTATCCATCCCATTCACATTTAAATTTCAGATATTCCTTATCTACTGAATAAACTTTACAAAAAAAAACCACATCAATTTTTAGTTTTTTAAACAATCAAATACTTTCTTATGCTTTTTTTTTTAATATTTAAACAAAAAAAAACCCTTCACTTTTTAATCTAATAATACAAGATAAAAGGGAAAAAAAACGGGTAGGAGGTTAAAAATACCCCCTCCCGTCTAAACCGCGCAATGCGATAACTCCCCAAAAAAAATGGGTGTGAGATAACTCACAAGTAGCAGATGACTTTCAGGAAATAGTGCCTATCCAGTTCTCTCCCCCAACTCTCACTTCATCTTAAACTAACATCATCATTATTTAATATCCCTTTTTTTTTTAAAAAAAACATTAGAAAAAAAAGGACAACTCTTCATTGAATCAGCTCCAACTGCCAAGTCACCATTACAACAATTCCTTCTTGGAGCACGGCTCTTTTCTTCCATCTCTTGTCTCCTTAGAGATCGCAGCGGACTATGTCTCTGTTGAAACTGAGTAATTGGCAGCTCTTGAGCAAATGCTATAGCTACCTTTGGAGAATCAAAGAACTTTGGTTGGTAACCATCTTGAAAAACCTTCAAAACAGCTGGATATCTAAAGGTTGCCTTGTAACCTTTCTTCCACAACAACTCTTTAGCAGGATTGAATTCCCATCGTTGGAACATAACTTCTTGACTCAAATCCGCATAGAAGAAAACTCGATTATTTTGAATCATCAAGGGTGATTTTCTCTGTTGTGCATTTCTAATAGCCACTCGTAAAATTATTTCTCTGTTGTAATAATTCAAGCAACGAACCAAAACAGGTCTTCGACTTTGACCTGAAATAGGTCTTCTACGCAAGGCTCTGTGAGCACGTTCCAGTATTATACCTTCTGGGAAATGTTCTTGACCCAGCATCTGCGGAATCCCTTCAGTAAAAAATTTTCTTGGGTCTGGTCCTTCCATACCTTCCGGCAAACCAATAATCTTTATATTGTTCCGTCTGGATTGGTTTTCCAAATAATCAATCTTTTTCACCAAATTTTTATTTTGAGTTTGTAAGTCTTCGACCATTTTGGTCACATCAAAAACTTGATCCCGTATTTCGTCTATATCTTCTTCACACGAATTAAATTTATCTCTCACTTCAAGCTTAAAAGCTCCAAACTCAGCCATCTGTTGAGAATGTATTTTCACCAGAGTATTAAACCTAGTACCAAGTTCAGTCATAATCTTGGATAATCCCTGCATTGTATAAAATAATTTAGATTCAAGATTCACAAAAATCTTTTCAATTGGAAGAGATTTTGGCTCAACAGATTCCTGCTTCTTCTGCATAACCAAAGGATCTTCTGTTCCTTCCTTCATTCTGGTTGCCTTCCTTGTAGTATGACTGCATGTGGAAACTATGACTGGAGGACGTTGGCCGGGGTTTTCCCCAGTCCATAATGTATTAAGTTCTCCCAGTACATCAAGTTGTATAGGTTCTTCTATCTCAAGAGGTGCAGTTTGCAGCGCCACCTCTACAGTTGACAAATGCATTTGAGTAACTCTTTGTTCTAAAGGCTGTTTGGCGCCCTCTTTAGGGGCTCTACCGATGTAACATAGAGCTCTACATCCGAACACTGTACCTCTCTCCTGGGATCCATTTCACGCTGAGTCCCGGTGTCTTTCCTGCAGGTAGGCTCCAGAACTTGAACTTTTGGAAAATGTAGTTTTTTGATGATCTGTTGTCATTTTTTTTTGCTCTTTTTCACCAATTGTACCATCATAAGTTAAATTAACAGCACTGAAATTATCTAAACTTTTAAAGAATTTTAACAGGCATTTCTAGACAAAACAATAAGATAGAGTCACGTCTGATCCTTACGCCATCTTGCCACGCCCTCCCCAACTGATCATTTCTGAACATGGATGCCCTCTGACCTGCTGAGTGCCTCTAGCAATTCTTCATTTGATCAAGATTCCAGTAACTGCAGCTTTTGTACTTCATTGATATTTTGATGTTAGTTCAAGTCGAAGCTTCATTAAGGAGCTTCAGAAATTCAAGTTCACGATCACAAATCTCTTGATAGAGACCAATAAAGATTATGGAAGCATTAAGCGACCTACTGTTGCAACAAAAATTAATAAGCAATATAAATAAAAGGGTGGCATGCTTAGTGTAGTGGTAAGCACAATGGTATTACAGTCCCAGTGATCCAGGTTCGAATATGGCGGGTGTAATTGGGCAGCATGGGCTCAAAGGTTGGAAGGGCCTGTTACCGTGCTATATTTTGAAATTAAATTTAAATAAATATTTTTTTTTAAATATCCTTACACGTGCAAAAACAGTTCTCAACAATCTTTTTAAATTTACTGCCCTTTCGGCCCAAGAGCCCATGCCGCCCAATTACACTCGATTGGCCCAGTAGACTTTAAAGGGTGGGAGGAAACAGGAGCTCTGGGGAAAACCCACGCAGACAGGGGAGAATGTACAAACTCCTTACAGACCTTCGAAATTCGGCCCCAATCACTGCCGCTGTCACAGCGTTGGATAACTGCTCCGGTAACCATGTCACCCTTGTTGCTCATTTTTGGGTAAACTGTTTCATTGCACACCCTCTGAAAATTTTGCTCTCTTTTTCCGGATGCCCACCCTGCACAGCTCCCCACTCAGCATGTACTCTTGACAGTGACCATAAGAAACCTCTCAATTTCTCAGTGGTCTGAACATTGAAAGGCCTCCATAAGGAGATCTAAAACATATCACTGGGATATACAGCATTTCCAACAGCACACTAAAAAGAAAAACTGATCATTTATTCAGTTATATAAAAGAACTTTACCTCGTTCATCGTGGGGAACTTTAGGGGTGCAGTGAGTTTCTGCTGGCCATTTACGTAAATGCACACCTGACTCTGACCAAAGGGCCGCTTGGCTGGGAAATGGACCACAGCTATACTATGCTGTTAACAGAAACAATCGGAGCTCAGTATTGCACATTCAAGCACTGTTCCACTTCCAGCACTCCTAACACGAGAGTCAATTCAATCACCTTCAGCCACCCATAAAGGGTTCTTAAGTCTATTTTAAAGTTGCATGCATGTCCCTTAAGAATACTGAATGGGTTGGTTGTTTTGAGATCACCTGAAACAAATTTTCTCACTTCACTGCAGTATATGTCAATAAACTTGAAATTGAATGCAGTTTTGGCTACCTTGGAGGCAATCCATCTTGACAACCAAAATCCTGGAGGAACTCAGTAGGTCTCGCAGCGTCCATCGGAGGTAACAATACATTACCAATGTTTTAGGCCTGAGCCCTTTTTCAAGGTATGAGAAAAAGCAGGCAGCCCCAGAATAAAGAAAATGGCTGGGGGAGGTGTATCGACCAATAGACAAAAGGTAACAATTGGATATGGAAAACAAGCTAGGAAAAAGGAAAGGTGGGAATTGATTGGAGGTGGGTTGACTCTGAAATACATAACCCGTCTCTGGAAGCCAGCTTGCTTGTTCAAACAGAAGAAAAGCCAGGTCCATGAGTCCTCTTACACAGCAAACTGGCTTCCTGAAGCAAGAGAGGCAGGACATGTAAGAGAGCAGCATGGCAACACTGCTTGCCCTTTTAGACTGGTCCCGCATCAATATGCTCCACCTCTGATACTACCTACCTTGGCAATTTGAAGCCAGGCAAGTTTTGACCCCCACCCCCTTCAAAGCATACACACAGCACTTGAAACGCAGATAATACCCGGTTTTCAAGCACTGTGTAAAAGGGGTAAGAGAGAAAAAGGGAGAGAGAAAAACAGAGCTATAGGAAAGATGGGGGGGGGGGGGCATGGCTAATGGAAACCAAAGTTGATGTTAATGCCATCCAGTTGGAGGGTGCTCAGATGGAATAAGAGGTCCAATTTGCAGGTGGTCTTAGTCTAGCAGTGCATGAGACTATGGACAGACCTGTTGACAAAGGGAATGGGGCAGGGAATTGAAATGTGTGGCCACTGGGAGAACCCCACTATTGCAGCGGACAGACCTAAGATACCAGTTTGTGTTTAATCTCTCCGGTGTAGCGGAGACCACAAAGGGAGCACTGGATCCAGTAGATGACCCTTGCAGATTCACAAGTGAAGTGTGGCATCATTAGGAAGGACTGTTTTAGACCCCAAATGGTGATGAGGGAGGTGTGGGCATGCGGAGCACCTCCTGCGGTCACAAGGGTAGTTGCCAAGGGATTTATTGGTGGAAATGGAGGAGTTAACTAGGGAGTCACCAAGAATGGTCCCTGCAGAAGGCAAAGAGGGGAAGAATATGGAAAATGTGTCTGGTGGTGAGATCATGTAGCATGTGGCAAAAATGGCGGAGGATGATATTTTGGATGTGGGTCTTGTAAGGAGATTGGTGAAGACAAGGGGAATTCTGTCCTACTTGCCAGTGGGGGCAGATGTGTGAGTAAGGAAGGATATGGAGGTAAGAGTTGAGTTGATGACGGTAGAGAGGAAGCCAAATTGTTTAAAGGATGACGTTTCTGATGATCTGGCATGGAAGACCTGGTTCTGGGAGCAGATGTGAAATGGAGGAATTGAGAGAAAGTAATTAAATCCTTACCAGGGACAATGTGTTAAGAGATATAATCAAGGTTGCTGTGGGAATTGATAGGTTTGAAGAAAATGTCTGTCAAGACATCTGAACGAAAGTGTCAGGACTCTGCAAGATGTACTGTTCCTCCAGTGTTTCTGTGTTTTTACTGTACTGGGAGTAGTCTATAGGCCCCCAATAGCCCTCCTGGCACCAAGGAACAGATATGTAGGCAGATTTTGGAATGGGTCAGAAATTGCATGGTAATTGTCATGGGCAACAATTGGAGAGGATTCTTCAGGATAGGATTTATGAGTATTTGGAGAGGTATAGGATAGTCAGCATGGCATTTAGAATAGAAGGTTGTGCCTCACGAGCCTAGATGAATTTTTTTTTTGAGAAGGTAACAAAAGAAATGAATGAACGTAAGATGGTAGATGTGGTCCTTATGGACTTTAGCAAGGCCTCTGAAAAGGTCTGCAAGAGAGACTCGTTCAGAAAGTCATAAGGCATGGGATCCATGGAATCTTGTCTGTGTGGATTAAGAATTGGCTTGCATGTAGAAAACAGAGAGTAGTCATGACTGGTGAAGTTCTGCAAGGATCTGTTCTGGGATCTTTCCTTTGTGATTTTTATAAATGACCTAGAAGAGGTGGAAGAATGGATCAGTAGGTTGGAGGAGTTGAGAATAATGCAGAAGGTTAGCATAGGTTACAAAAGGATAGAGACAGGATGCAGAGTTGGTCGGAGAAGTGGCAGATGGAGTTTAATCCAGAGATAAATGTGAGGTGATGCATATTGGAAGGTCAAACCTGAAGGCTGAGTGCAGGGTTAATGGTAGATAACAGTGTGGAGAAACAGAGGGATCTTGGAGATCAAATCCATATATCTCTCAAGATTGTCCTGCAGGTTGATAGGATAGCTAAGAAGGCCGATGGGGTGCTGGGGTTCATTAACAGGGAGATTTAGTTCAAGAGTTGAAAGGTCATGTTGCAACTCTACAAATCTAGTGAGACCATGCTTAGTACATAGAGTTCAGTTCTGATCACTTCATTATTAAGATGTGGAAGCTAATGAAGAGGGTGTAGAGATTTAACAAGATGTGCCAGCAGAAACATTTGGTGGGAGAGGGATGGGCAGGGCTAAGGACTCCCCCAAGCCTGCTGAACAGCAGGCAAGTTTCACCAGGTGATGTGACTGTGTAGGCCATAACAAGTTTAGAAGCCTTACACCACATGATGTCCAGGATTAAATGTGGGGCAAAATGATAGCTACAGATCGGAAGAAACACAACTTGGGTTTCTTATCAACTTGGCTTTATCAAGCTGAAGAATGCAAATTATGCTCTGGTTTTAGACACTTCATCAAGGGATTTTTTTTCTGATCAACCCTATCCTTGGACTGAGAATGTTTTGGGTTCAAGTTGCACTCCAGAGATATAATCGATGCTAACAATTCAATCTTTTAAGAGAACATTAATCTGCAGCTCTCTCTTTCTTCAATGTGAATGTAAAAGAATTCCATAGCAAAATTCCAATCTCCCCAGTGACTTTTATTCCTCAAGCAAAAGTCGCCATCACAATATTATCTTAAGAGCTTACTAATTATAAAATGGTTTAAATACCGCAAAAGTTGAGGTGTTTTAAAATGTTGCAGTGTTAGGAACATAAATGAATTTTAACACAACTGCAAGACAGGACATGTAGACTGTTATATCAGTTGACAATGAATTTCATGGGTTTGGCTATTAACACTGACAACTAACAATAAATCTTTCCATTTTTGGACTTACCCAGAGGGAGTCATAGAAGCAATGGTCAGGCAGCATCACCGTCACATACTCTTTCTTTGTGCAGACCGCTACAACCAGCCCTCCCAAGGAGGTTAGGAATGCCTCAAATCCTGTCCCACTGGCTGTGAAAAAACTAAAATGTGTGCAATGTAAAACAATCAGTTTTTCTGGCTTACAAGTTTAAAAAAATTCCACTTCGCTTTCTTTTAATTTCAGAAAAATAACAAATTTGTGACAGTCATGCACAAGTTTGCAATTTTGTATCAGTCATAAATCTTTGAGGGTTTAATTTACACTATGATGGCTATGATCCAAATTTGGCTCAAAATCTATTAAAACCACTACTTGCAGAACTGTTCTTAGATGTTGGAGTACATCTAATCCACAATTTGAGTGCAAGGTTATCCAGTAATATTAAAGCCTATTTTGGTTTAATATCAGTGGGATGTGGTATGGGAGGAGTTGACTAGGGAGTCACCAAGAGTGGTCCCTGCAGAAGGTAGAGAGGGGAAGAATATGGAAAATGTATCTGGTGGTGAGATCATGTAGCATGTGGCAGAAATGGCGGAGGATGATATTTTGGATGTGGGTCTTGTAGGGAGATTGGTGAAGACAAGGGGAATCCTGTCCTACTTGCCAGTGGGGGCAGATGTGTGAGTAAGGAAGGACATGGAGGTAAGAGCCGAGTTGATGGCGGTAGAGAGGAAGCCAAGTTGTTTAAAGGATGACGTTTCTGATGATCTGGCATGGAAGACCTGGTTCTGGGAGCAGATAAAGGATATTATTCCTATTATAAGGGAGATTCAAGATTCAATTTATGTTATGTTATAAATTTGTTTTTGTCTGCCTTAAGGCAGACAGATTCGCAATCAGCAGAAATTGCCTGAAGCGCCTCTTACAGTCAGAGAAAAAGAAGCTTTTTCTTTCTCTGACTGGAAGGAAGGTTAGCTAGTGGAATCCCACATCTTGAGTGCCAACATATTTTGAAAATCAAAATTTATGGGAATTGAAATAAAAATAAAACAGAAAATGTTGTAAATACTCAGCAAGTCAGACAGTACCGTGGAGGGAGAAACAGTTAGCTTTTCAGATTCAAGATCTTTTACTAATTCTTCAGGCCCAGTGAGTGCATCCTACACCTGTTGGAATTGGGGAACTGGCCAATGCCATCTCAGTACTGAAGTATTTATGCCATTTTCTAGTTTTATTGTGAGAATCAACTGGCATGGAGAGGTGAATGCTGAGAGTAAAGCTTTCAAAAATCTATCCACTGAGTGCAACCCTTTGTAGCAAGGATGTGGCAGCTTTGGAAAGGGATCAGAAAAGATTTACCAGGGTGCTGCCTGGGTTAGAGGGCATGAGATATAAGGAAGGATTGGACAAACTCTGTTTGTTTTCCCTGAAGTACCAAAGGCTTTAGGGTGACCCGATAGAAGTTATTAAATTTTGAGAGGTATAGATAGGCTAAACAGAACAGAATCTTGGCCTGAGGGTAAAAATATCAAACACAAGATCATAAGTATTTCAGGAAATAGCGGGTGCCTTTAAGAGTCTGTTGGATAAGACACCTGAATATGCAAGGAATGAAAGGATATGGATCATATGCAGTAAGTAGCAGATATTTAGTTTATTTTGGACATTGTGGGCCAAAGGGTCTGTTCCTGTGCTATACATGTCTTATATTCTATCTTTTCCAGGCTCGATCATAATATCTGATATTGAAACTTCTCAATGATTTTGATTAATTTGCAACTTTAATCACCCATTAAGTAGATATTCATTACCAGTTTATTGCCAAGTATATCTGACTGAAATTCTTACTTGCGGCAGTCAAGCAGGTTCATGGCACTGTGGGTGGCGCTGCTGTCCAAGAGGGCAGGATAAAGAGTGGTAGGGTAATAGTTATAGGGGATTCCATTGTAAGGGGAATAGATAGGAGTTTCTGTGGCCGCAAACGAGACTCCCGGATGGTGTGTTGTGTCCCTGGTGCAAGGGTCAAGGATGTCTCAGAGCGGCTGCAGGACATTCTGGAAGGGGAGGGAGAACAGCCAGCTGTCATGGTCCATATCGGTACCAACGACATAGGGAAAAAAAGGGATGAGGTCCTACAAGATGAATTTAGGGATTTTGGAAGTAAATTGAGGAGTAGGACCTCAAAGGTAACAATCTCTGGATTGTTATCCGTGCCACGAGCTAGTCAGAATAGGAACAACAAGATAGCTAGAATGAATTTGTGGCTTGAAAGGTGGTGTAGGAGTGAAGGTTTCAGATTCTTGGAACATTGGAACCGGTTCTGGGGCAGATGGGACTGGTACAAACAGGACGATCTGCATCTGAGCAGGGCCAGGACCAATTTTCTTGGGGGTTTGTTTGCTAGCACTGTTGGGGAAGGTTTAAACTAATGTGGCAGGGAAATGGGACCAAGTCCAGAGAGTCAGAGGGATGTAAAATGAGAATAGAAGCAAAGGGTAGCAAGGTGAGTAAAAGCGGGGAGAAATCAAAAAGAGCTATTGATTTACATAATGGTAAAAGGGATAAGAGTGTGGTTAAAGAAAGGCTTTGTGTCTCAATGCAAGGAGCATTTGTAATAAAGTGGACGAATTGAATGTGGAGATAGCTATTAATAACTATGATATAGTTGGGATCACAGAGACGTGGCTTCAGGGGGAACGTGACTGGGAGCTCGACATTCAGGGTTACTCGACATTCAGGAGGGATAGACAGAATGGAAAAGGAGATGTAGTAGCCTTGTTGGTTAGGGAAGAGGTGAATGCCATGGAAAGGAAGGATATCAGTGTGGAGGATGTGGAATCCATATGGGTAGAGCTGCGAAACATGAAGGGGCCGAAGACGCTAGTGGGAGTAGTGTACAGGCCGCCTAACAGTAGCAGTGAGGTTAGTGAAGGAGTCATGAAGGAAATTGGTAATGTGTGCAACAAAGGGACGGCAGTTGTAAGGGACAACTTTCTTAGAAGAGGATTTCTTAGAATGTATGCGGGATTGTTTTCTAAATCAGCATGTTGAGGAACGGATGAGGGAATGAGCCATTTTAGACTGGGTATTGAGTAATGGAGAAGGGTTAATTAGCAATCTTGTTGTGAGGAACCCCTTGGGCAAGAGTGACCGCAATATGGTGGAATTCTTCGTTAGGATGGAATGCAAAGGGTTTGAACTTCAAGAGAGGTAACTTTGATGGTATGAGATGTGAATTGGCTAAAATAGATTGGCAAATGGTACTTAAATGACTAACGGTAGAAATGCAATGGCAATCGTTTAAGGATAGCTTGGAGCAAGTGCAGAATATGTGTATCCCAGTTTGTACAAAGAATAAATCGAGGCAGGTAGCACATCCGTGGCTAACAAAGGAGATATGAGAGAGTGTCAAATCCAAAGAAGGAGCTTACAAATTAACCAAAAAGAATAATATCTCTGATGATTGGGAGAAATTCAGAGTTCTACAGAGGAGGACAAAAGGATTAATTAGGAAAAGTAAAAGGGATTATGAGAGGAAGCTGGCAGGGAACATAAAAAATGACTGTAAAATCTTTTATAGATACATTAAGCGAAAGAGGTCAGTTAGGAAAAATGTGGGTCCGTTGCGGACAGAAACGGGTAAGTTGATCATGGGGATCAAGGGTATGGCAGACTGTTTGAATGACTATTTTAGTTCTGTCTTCACCAAGGAAGACATAACAAATCTACAGGAAATTATTGAGGATTGGGGATCTATTGTGACAGAGGGACTAAAGTAAATAATTGTAAGTCGAGAAGTTGTATTAGTTACATTGCAGGGATTAAAGGCAGATAAATCCCCGGGGCCGGATGTCTATATCCGAGAGTGCTGAAGGAAGTAGCCCAGGAAATAGTGCATACGTTGGTGATAATGTTTCAAACCTCTTTGGATACTGGATTAATTCCTGAGGATTGGAGGGTGGCCAACGTAACCCCACTCTTTAAGAGGGGAGGGAGAGAGAAATCGGGAAACTACAGATCAGTTAGCCTGACGTCGGTAGTAGGGAAAGTGCTAGAATCGGTTATTAAAGATGCAATTGTTGTACTTTTGGAAAGTAGTGGTATCATCGCACAGAGTCAGCATGGTTTTGTGAAGGGGAAATCATGTCTGACGAATCATATAAAAGTTTTTTGAGGATTTTTGTGGATAGGGGAGAACCAGTGGATGCGGTATATCTGAACTTTAGTATGGCATTTGAAAAGGTTCCGCACAGAAGACAAGCGTATAAACTTAAAGAGCACAGTATAGGAGGTATGGTATTAAGGTGGATAGAGAAATGGTTGAGGGACAGGAAGCAAAGAGTAGGAATAAATGGGTTCTTTTCAGAATGAGAGCCAGTGACTAGTGGGGTACCGCAGGGCTCAGTGCTGGGGCCACAGTTGTTTACGATACATATGTCAACGACTTAGATGTGGGAATAGATAGCAGTATCTCGAAATTTGCAGACGATACGAAGTTGGGTGGCAGGGTTAGCTGTGTGGAGGATGTTAGGAGAGTGCAGGGTGATTTGGACAAGTTAGGCAAGTGGGCCAGGATGTGGCAGATGCAGTATAATGTGGATAAATGCCAGGTTATCCATTTTGGAGGTAAGAACAGGAAAGAGGATTATTATTTAAATGGTATCTGTTTAGGAAAAGGGGAGATGCAGCGAGACTTGGGTGTTGCTGTGCATCAGTCATTGAAAATGGGCCTGCAAGTGCAGCAGGCAGTGAGGAGGGCGAATGGTATGCTGGATTTGAGTACAGAAGTAAGGAGATCCTGATGAAGCTGTACAGGGCCTTGGTGAAACCACACCTGGAGTACTGCATGCAGTTTTGGTCACCTTATCTGAGGAAGGGTATCCTTGCCTTAGAGGGGGTGCAGAGAAGGTTCACTAGGCTGATACGGGGGATGGAGGGACTCGCATATGAAGAAAGTTTGGATAGACTAGGCTTGCATTCTCTGGAATTTAGAAGAGTGAGGGGGGGATCTTACAGAAACTTATAAAATTCTTAAAGGTTTAGACAGACTAGATGCAGGAAGGTTGCTTCCAATGCTGGGAAAAACCAGGACCAGGGGCCATAGTTTAAGGATAAAGGGGAATTTTTTTCGGACTGACATGAGGAAAAATTTCTTTTCTCAGAGGGTGGTAAATGTGTGGAATTCTTTGCCACAGGAAGTAGTTGAGGCCGGTTCCTTGTCAATATTTAAGTCTAGGTTAGATTTGGCCCTTGTGGCCAAGGGGATTAGGAGGTATGGGGAGAAGTCAAGAACTGGGTACCGATCAGCCATGATCATAATGAATGGCAGTGTAGGCTTGAAGGGCCAAATGACCTACTCCACCTATTTTCTATGTTTTTATTTCATTAAAAAACTATAATTATTTTGTAATTTAATATGCATTAAATTATCATGTAGAATAATAAAGAAGATACATAATAAATATTGTTATCACTATGCAAAAGAAAAAAAGTGGTATTATAATAAGGCAGACCTGCCTTTGTGGCACTGAAGTAGTTTATGCTATTCACTGTATTCCAAAGAGCAATAAAAATGAAATTAATTGAAAGCCATATGCTTCCATTTGACTTGCAAGATAACTGTGTTTTGATTTTAATTAGTTCAGGTTCAAAATACTTAGCAATCTACCTTCACAAACAGGTTTAAATATCTGTGATTACTTAAAAATGGGTTTAATTGCACCTAAGACTGCACAAGAGGACATGTTGAGCAACAGAGACCAATAGCTGCTCTTGCAAGTGTTCAGTGAACTAAGTCCAAAAGAATATCTGCTGCCGAATTTGGCTTCACAATAGCCCACGTGGAATAAAAGCAAAACCACAGGCATATTTCAAAGCTGAATCATTGTGCTTTTTATATTGTACTTTTAAATGTGACTTCAAACTTGCTCCACAGCTAGACCAGTCAGGAGAGATTCAAATCACTATCCTTCACTGAATTTCCAAATTCCTTTTCCAGGCACAAAAAAAAATTTGGAATGATCACCAACAATCAAAGCGCATAGCAACAAATCGGACCATTGTTGTAATATCTCATCCAACTATTATAATGCTTCAATTAAAATTTAGCGTCAATATTTTCAGGCAACAAATCACATGGAAACTTGTGAACCTCTCTCAAAGCCACACAACCCTATAATACTATAAATAAAAAAATAAATATCTAAAAAGAAACCATTCAAGAATGTCAATAGCTACCAATTGATATGGAGTTCAAGGCAGTAGTATTTGATTGGCCCTCAGGGATGGTTATTCACAGGGAAACTTTAATTAGGTAGTGAATTGCAATGCAGCTGTGTTTGAAGAACACAGAAAGTCCAGGTTCAGCATCAGTCAAATACGATTATACAGCACAGGAATTTATCAGCATCTAAACTGACAACAATAAATCACAGTTCAGTATTAATAATCTCTGATATACTAACTAGAGTAAAATCCAACAACAACTTGCATAATGACAACAGAAAATCTGAGGTAATAAATATCAATATCTATATAGTGTTGGTTAAATTTTGACAGCCCCAGAATTTGCCATTTCCTTTCAATAATGCCTAGCTGAATATGAAATATCCTCATGTAATTAACACAATCAAGGCAAAATGTTTCATTATTTGTTCATTGGAGACATTAGCTTTTCTGCTCCAGGGAAAGAAAATTACACCCATCCCACCTTTCTGAATTAAAACATCAGTTTATGCTCAAGGTTCATCGCTGCAATTACATCATTACTTATGTTTATGAAACAAGCATAGAGGGTCTCTCCCCTCAATGGCTGCACTTTTATTTCCAAACATAATGCACACGCAAAGCAAGTAATGAGCAGCTGGAGTGAGTGCTGTAGCTATTACTCAGGAGAATGTGGTTGTGGAGCTGAAGGGGCTGAAGGTGGAAAGGTATCTGAATTGAATGGACTACATACCAGGTTCTGAAAGATGTAGCTAAAGAGATTGTGAATGCATCAGTAGTGATCTTTCAAAAATCACAAGAGTTGGGAATGGTTCCAGAGGACTGGGAAAATGCTTATGTCACTCCACTCTAAGAAGGGAGAGAGTCAAAAGACAGGAAATCACAGGCCGGTTAGCTAACTTCAGTGATTGGCAAAATTCTAGAGTCCATTATTAAGGATGAGGTTTCGAAGTACACAAAAGCACAAGATTAAAAATTGGCCAAAGTCATCATGCTTTCCCTCAGGGAGATCTTGCCTGATAAATCCATTGGAATTCTTTGAGAAAGTAATGCAATGAGCAGGACAAAGGAGAGTCAATGGATGTTGTTTATTTGGATTTTCAGAAGGCTTTTGGCAAAGTGCCACACATGAGGCTGGTAAACAAGAGAGGAGTTTGTTGTACTGAGGGAAAGGTACCAGTGTGGACAAGAGAGGAGTTTGTTGTACTGAGGGCAAGGTACCAGTGTGGACAAGAGAGGAGTTTGTTGTACTGAGAGAAAGGTACCAGTGTGGACAGACAGTGTGGACAAGAGAGGAGTTTGTTGTACTGAGGGAAAGGTACCAGTGTGGACAGAAAATTGAAAGAAGTCAAAGAGAAAGAATGAAGTGGGCCTTTTCTGACTGGCTGCCAGTAACTAATGGTGTTCTACAAGGGTTGGTGTTGGGTTGGCTACTTTTTGTGCTGCACGCAAATGATTGAGCTGATGGAATTGATGGCTTTGTGGCCAAGTTTCCAGATGATATGAAAACGGGTCGAGAGATAGGAAGAGTTGAGGAATAGAGAGTCTGCAGAGGGACTTGGAGAGGCTGCTTTGTTTATAGGTTGTAGATCAGTTTGAGAGTCAAAGGTTATAGGGAGAAGGCAGGAGAATGAAGTCGAAATGAAAAATACATTGGCCATGATTTGAATGGCAGAGCAGATGCAATGGACTGAATGGCCTGATCCTGCTTCTAATTTTAAGAGAGGAACGTAATGTCAGGCAGCATTTCTGGATTAAAAATGGTTAGTCAATATTCTGGGTCAGGGCCTTGATCGAGAAACCTGACTGACCATTTCTACCCATTGATGCTGCCTGACCTGCTGAATTGTTTGCTTGTAATTCCAGCATCCGCACTTTTTGTGTTTCTCTATAATACACACAAATATCACCTCAAAGCATCTCTTTTAAATCTACTCAGTATCATTCCTGTGACAAACATTTAAAATCTAAAAGAATCTATGAACACAAAATAAACATGAACAAAGGATCAATTCTGGTGAAACAGTCACAGGCAATTCTGCCCATTACACATCCATTGAGTTTGATAATAGATTAGACTTGTTTACTGGGACTAAGCTTGACAGTTCCTGAGAGGTAAATAGTTTCCCATGGGCTTTCTGCAAAGGTCACTAAGGAGAAATATTATTTTCATTCTACTCAACTTGATCTCTTCATGGACACAAGAATAGGTTCTACTTCCTTGAGATGCAAAATAAAGTTACTACGAAAATCACCAAGTGGAAATTATAAGATGGGTGTTGTGTCATGAGACTAAGTGAGTACTGTACAATTTTCAAACTACAAGGTACCAAAATGGGGTAATTCTCTGCCTTGTTCCAGCCCTGACCTCAGCATCATAAACTACTGCAAGAAAGCTGGATGGAATCATAGAAACTTACAGGAAAGAAATCAATCCTGTTAGCCCACCTTGACCATGCAGACTGTGATGGCTGACCATGCAAATTACATTTGCCAGCATTAGGCCCTCTGTGCTTCTCCTATCCCAGGACCTATCCAAATGCTTTTCATAAATTGTCATTATATCTGCCTTCACCACCTCCTCTTGTTTCAGGTACAGTAAAATCCCTGATAATATCTGGCACCTATGGGGAGTGGTAGATGCCAGATGTGTATTTTCCAGTTGCTTGAGACTGGCCCTTAATGCCTAATTAATACACCTACATTAAGAATAAACAGTTTGCTCTGGAGCGCGCGCTGAGAAGATGACGAAGGGAACATCATCATTTGATAACTGGAGTGCAAAAGCCAAAAGAAGAAACACAACGGGCACAGGTCGCATGAGGCACCTGAAGGTGGTGTTCCGGAGGTTCAGGAATGGATTCCGTGAAGGCACCACCCCGAAGCCCAGACATGCTGCAATGGCTTCTTCCAGCACCGCCTAAACTTGGTTCACCAATATAACAAATAAAACTATGGTTTGGAAAGCTGATGTGGCTTCCCCCTTTTTCTTTGTTTGCTTCAAAGACCTCGGATTGAAAATGAGGAAAAAGCCAATGACGAGAATCTGATGGAAAATATTTAATTCCTGAGTAATTGCTCTGGATCTGTCTGTAACTTGTTTGCCTATGGCTATATTTGTCTGGTTCTGCATGTGTGGGTGAATATAACACAATTGGATGGCTGGATTTGCACACAGGCTGATGGCTGCAATGTTCCAAATGAGGAAGGAGAAAGAGATCTTTCCAGAATTGCTTCCCTTGGGAGAATCTAAAACCTCTCAACTAGATCTGGGTCAAGACTCCTGAATAAATAAACACTCTTTGAAAATAAAATTTAAAAAAAAAAAGAATAAACAGTTTAAAAGACAAAAGTACTATACAATACTTACTGTACTCCAAACTTACTGCAAGTCTATCTAAAT
Organism: Narcine bancroftii; assembly: GCF_036971445.1. Lineage (NCBI taxonomy): Eukaryota > Metazoa > Chordata > Chondrichthyes > Torpediniformes > Narcinidae > Narcine > Narcine bancroftii. Next base: position 225,237,864 of record NC_091472.1, read on the forward strand.
CATCTATGATGATAAATATACCATTTATAACTGATATTCTTTAAATCCTCAATTACTTCATAAACCTGAAATATTTGAGCTGCTTACAACAGAACTTGAATTATATCAATCAACCAATCTTATTTGAAAGTTTAAAAGAGGCTCTTCACCAAACATGAAGTGGAATTGTTTGCAGTCATGTTTGATACATATATTGAAATTATCAGCTACAATAAGCTTTTCCCTGACTGTTCTGTGTTTTATCCATCTGCTCAAGAGAGTTTTAAATATTATGGGATTAGTTCAACTGCCATTTATTCTTGTGCTGTAATAACTAACAATGGATATTTGGGTAGACAGCTAATTGTCCACAGATTCTACGACGCACTAGAAAATTTAATGAAATACAGTAAAACTTCAACAATGTGACACACTTGGCATATTAGTGGTACACAGGCTTTCTGCAGCATTGATTGTTATCTTGTTAATATCCCAATACTCTTCTATTTCACATTTAAAAAACACCTCACACAATGCCAAAATAAACTTTCCAGTGAATCCTTTGATTTAAAGGGAATGGGAACTAAAACCTGATGAGCTTCAGTTGGTATGGTTCAATTTCTATAATTCAGGAAAAATTAAAATGCTAGAAAGCATTTCAGTTAAAGTAAAAATAATTGCAGTTAGATAACAATTGAACAACTCCCAAATTTTATGATGCTTATTTTCATGCAGGAACTGACCAAGATCTACAGATCATTGTGTGGTACTTAAACCACCAGAAATTCACTGCATTTCTCATTGGTCCATATTTGCTACACTGAAAGCAATGATGATCTGGAATCAAAAGCAAAAAACAATATTCTGCCAACTGTGTTTATTCCAAGATTCACAGATTAGGTTATTGATTCTGGTTTGATGTGCTTGGCAATTTTAGGTTGTCAACTGCCTCAACTTGTAGAATATAGAACAATACAGTACAGGAACAGGCCTGTGCCAATCACGATGCCAATCTAACTAATCCCATCTGCCCACACCATGTTCATATCCTTCTCTTCGCTGTCTATATCCATCTTAAACATGACTATCATATCTTCTTCTGTCACCTTCCTTGGTGACAATCTTACTTCAAATATCCTTTAAACATTCTTCTCCCTCTCACTTTAAACCTGTTTCATCTGAGGAAAGAGACTGAATGTCTACCCTATCCATGCCTCTAAAACTTTACTTACTTCTATCAGGTTTTCAGCCTCCTAATCTCCAGTAAACACAATTCAAGTTTCTCCAACCTCAGCTTACAGCTAATGGAGTTCAACCCAGGCAACATTGTGGCCAACCTCTTCTACACCCTCTCTAAGTTCTCCACATCCTTCCTCAAATGTAGTGACAAGAACTGGACAAAAAGAAAATTGGTGCTGGAGTAACGGCAGCACTACCGTTGGTGTAGACCCAGTGAAGGCAGGGAGCGGTGACACAGCACTCCTCCACAGGGTCCATTTGCCCAGTCCTAAACTGATGGCTCTGTACAGGCATTAAACTGCCTGTTAAAGGAGCCAACTATTTTTATTTAAAATCCTGTATCGGGGAGGCCTGTGCCCAAGATAGTGACGCCTGTGTTGGCAGCAGCCTCGAGGGCTTGCAGACTCCAGGGGAGCAACGGTTTGGCGCAGGGCACGGGAAATGTAGAGAAACACTTCCTGTTGAGGAGAAGCAGAGCAAACAACCCTACAGGACAGTGACCATGGCAGCAAACCAGCAAAGAGCTCTGTGGCTGAAGGACCCATATGGGCTTTGGGCTGTTGGTGATGTGATCAAAGGACCCACACAAGCTGCGGGTTGCTGGAGACTAGCTCATGGGAGCCAGGTATCGGAACTAGGATTTGAGAGGGTGCTGGGAGCAAGGAGGGCTCCCGAAGGGCCTCTAAGCTCTGAAGGCTTCCTGGTCGTTTAGAAGGTTTAGATCTGGATCTCGGGTTGCCAACAGATAGTACAGGAATCTGTGCGTCTACAGAGGCTGTCGGAATGCTGGAGACAAATCCTTGGACACTCAGTGACTGTGTAGGGACTCTCTTTTGCTTCCCTGATTGTAAGAGGTGCCGGGCAAAATTAATGCCAATTCTTTGTCTACCTTACAGCATACTAAAGGTAATTTCATGCAAAATTACATTTTCTGTTTGATTACATGACAATAAAAAGAATCTTGAATGTGACTTAACCATAGTTTCTATGTAGCTGTAATATGATGTCCCGACTTTTATTTTTGATGCCCTGACCCATGATAGCAGACTTTCTTTACCACTCTCTCTTGATGTGGTTTCAGGGAGCTATGGACTTGCAACCAAAGTTTCTTCTGTACATCAATGTCCCAACTGTCCTTATTTATTGTGTACTTTCCTCTTGCATTTCATCTTCCAAAAATGCACCGCCAAGCTCTTGTCAGTATAAAAATCCATCTGCCATTTCTCCACCCATATTTTCAGCTCATCTATATCCTGCTTCATCCTTTAACAACTTTCCTCACTAACCACAGTTCCAAACTTGTAAATCATACTACCCAGATTTCTGTCAAAATAATTAATTACAAAAGCCTCCAAAGAAAATGGTAGAAAACACCATTTTTTTAAAAAAGTTATATTTTTTATGAGATAGCTTGCCTCATTTGCTTAAGGTCTTAATTTCAAAATCTTGACAGACCCCAAAAAAAATGAGAAATGATGATAATTGTATCTGTCCAATTCTTAGAATTTTGACCAATTTCATCTTCAGGTTGAAAAAAAGCATACATGTAAATTAATTAATTATTTTTCCTACCTGTACAGCTGTTTCCTCTTGCTTCCTTTCCCAAAGATTCCACTCATTTCTTGCCCCTGATCAAGACAAAGCCATGCATGGAAGCTGAAACCATAACCAGGCCAGCGTTGAAGAGTGGGCACCATAATTCCTGCCATGCTGTGAGACAGGTTAAAGTACTGTAGTGCATTATCTAAACCCTGCTTCCGGGCTATGCCAAGTATAGCACGTGTCACAGGAACCACATATGGATGGGCATGTTTAGTGTCATCTGCTCGCAACAATCTCAGCAGCTGCAAGAGCTCTCCTGAGCTCAAGGACTGGCTACCTAAAGCTCCCAGTAGTCCAATCAGGTTCTCTGCGCATGCGTGATGCAGTCTGGTGTGGTGATTCAATGTCACGAGGATGCGGCTCACGATGCTGGCATTTACACAGAAGGTGCGGCTTTGACGGTTGATGCAGCATATCCTCTTCAGCCAATCAGAAATGAAGATTTGCAGCTCAAAAGATTCCAGCTCTGGGAGCCATTGGATGAGGAGGAGAAGTGGTTGGACATTACTGATCCCAAGCATTCCAACAGAGGTATGATCACCTTCAACAGCCTAGAAAAACAAGCAGAAAATAATGCTAATTAGACCAAAAGCAAGTGAGCTTCCTCTGAAGTCTAAAGATGTGCACCGTTGCAAAATGTGGGGAGAAGTTTGTCACTTTGTGACATTAGCTTTTTTTAAACCACTGTCACAGAAATAACACAGATGGCCATCCGCAAGTCAATCACCACCTGCCTATCATGTTCAAACTCAACTGGGATTCATACAAGTTTAAACACAATTGTATTCCAATTGTGTTCTTCTCTGATAGATTAGAATGGGCAAAATCAGAGAAAATTAATGCAAGGCACCTCTGTACCACTCGAAGGGATTTCAGACAGGAATTTTTATGGAGGGTTGATTATAATTTCCAAATATGGATCAATATATTTACTCAACTTAAAACATATGAATTCAGAAGCATTTGAAAATAACAAATCTCAAAATTGCTCTTGTGTTAAACTAAATTTAAAAACACCTTAGAACAGTGGTTTTCAAACTTTTTTCTTTCCACTCACATACCAGCTTAAGTAATCCCTATGCAAAAGGTGCAGTGATTAGTAAGGGATTTCTTAAGGTGGTATGTGAGTGGGAAGGGAAGTTTGAAAATCACTGCTCTAGACCTAATTGTTAATGAAATATTTTGCTTGAGAAAAATTGTCATTGGTCCATTTCCTTTGGAGTTATGAAACCGTGCACATAATGAGTCAATTAGGGTTGATTAAAACAGTGGTTTTAATACTTTTTCTTCCCACTCACATACCACTTTCAGTAATTCCTTACTAATCACAGAGCACCTATGGCATAGGGATTACGAAAGGTGGTATATGAGTGTAAAGATAAAGTTTGAAAATCACTGCCTTAGAACAAGTTATTTAAACTCCCTAGTTAATTTTTAATAGGCTTTTTGGTATCTCGTATAATTTTATGAAGAGGACATTGCTATATTATTGAGGGTTTTCTGTATTTTTTGTGCCTTTAGCCAAAGAGACCCATTATTATTCTGACCTAAACTGCTGATGTATATGGTAATCTCCACATTGACAAAGGGCTCAAGCCTGAAGCTGAAAGTGGGTATGTATTATCTTTGCTATATAAAAGACACTGTTTGACTTGCTGAGTTTTTATAGCATTGTGTTTTTACTTCAACTTTCATTTTACTTCTGATGAATTGTATGCCAATACCAGCACTACGAGATTAAAATGATGCATGCTCTTACATTCAAAGCCACTTCAATGCACAATTAATGCTATTGTAAATTGTGTATCTTACACTCCAGTGTGGTGCAGCAAGAATTCTGATGCACCTAGACTTTTTACTTATGAAATAAGAATAAACTCTCATCTCAAAGCAATCTGGAGAAAGAGAGAAAAGTGAGATGGATGAGGAGCGGTAGACTGGTTGTTTTCCTTTCACATCCAAGTGAGTTTCGTTGCAAGCTGGATAGGGTATAATTTTATGTGGAATTGGAGAGGCAATGATTCATTACAGGAGCAGAGAAACATCAAGAAATCCACAAAAACAGGAAAAGGTTCAATTACTTTCGAATCCTGTCAGTCACACAACAATAACTTTATGGATAGCAAAACTGATCAGGAGTTGATCGAGCATCAGAGACTATTTCTTCAGCCAAAACCATGGCAATAAACTGCAGTGGCAATGGATGATACTGGAATTCTACTAATGAAACAGTCATGTTGATAGTGATGAACAAAAGCTTTGCCTATCAGTATTTGCCCATACAATGACCAGAAGTCTTCAAAATTAGAGTCCGAAGCCTCACCATGTTCATCAGCTCCTTCAGCAAGTCCCGTGATGGCTGGCCCAAGGTCTTCAGAACCTCATACAGTTGAATGTAGCCAATACGCTCTTTGAACACTTCCTGGATTCAGAATTTTTTTGAGAAAAACAGTAAAGTAATCGAAATTAACTGAAAGTAGTGTCCTCATTTCTTCTATATTATTCAAAGCAAAGGACCCCTGGTCCTAAACTATGTTTTGTGGTTAAATCACAAATGTGTGAGCAATAGATGATGCTACAATGTATTGTGCACAAATTTCCCAATTTCAATTGTCCATGGAGATCAGGTAGCAAAGGGTGACAACATACCACCCTTCACTTGATCATCAATGCAGAGCAGGAAGATTCCCTTCCATCCAAATGGTTTGATCGCACTCCAAACGAACTTTTCAATTCTGTATCCATTAAAGCACTAACAATGTGTAGAATTAACAGATGCAGAATTCTCCTGTGCTATATGATGCTGCTATCACCCTAATCCCTGTATCCATTAAAACCAATAAATTAACCTGATATTAATTTTTTTTTTCAGAAAAATTAAGGGCCCTGACTTTACAAAGAGTGAAAAAAATATTCATTTTTAAAAATTTAAATCAGTGAAACCGGAGGTACAGTTGCATTTTCTTTAATATTTGCAATTACCTTAGCAGCTGGGGATTTGTGCATCACTGCAGTCAAAGCTTGGATGGTTGATACAGCAAGGATATCCAGGCGACCCTGAAAGACCTGGAATATCAATTAGATAAATAAACCGCAACTAGAGAAGATACTGAAGAGAAGGAATGTTCATCCCCTGCTTCTCCATCCACACATTGAGGAAACAAAGTTTCGTCCCACAACCAAGACTTGGCATCCGAATCTTTCAGTCAGCAATTAACTCCATGAAGTAAATAACTATATCTGATGACACATCCAATAAAATTTATGTCTGAAGACATTGATATTGACAGGAGGAATTAAAAGAACCAGTTTGCAATTTGCCGAATGTTAATTGCTGACAAAAAGAACATTTTTTTAAGCTTTCATAAATATAAAGATGTGGGGAGGCCAGTTCCAAATTTGGGTTGTTCATTTTGTGCATGTGAAATCTTTTTTCCATGTCTGCACAGAGGTGTGAGGCACTGGCTGGTTTAATCCCATTTTCAGAAATGTAACGTTAAAACCTGCAGCAACAAGTCCTGTGCTGACATTACTGTTTCTTCTGATATTAACTCTCTTATCTGAAGCCACCTACATTGTAAAGAAGAGGTGAACAAGACAGAACACCTGACCACAATATAAAACATACAAATTCACCCATGATGAGCAAGTTTTAAATTAGAACAGAGCAAAAGGCAAAATTTTAGCATTAGCTTTTTTTTCCCCTCAATACAATTCAAATGTTATTTTTAATTTTGGAGAAGGGAGACCTGTCAACACATTTGATTTCTTTCCTGTTTACCATTAAATAATAAATTGATTATGGAAGAAAAGGATCAATGTTTATGATGCAGGTAAGGATGACAAGTCTTGACATCACCCATAACTATACAAGACAAGCCTGCAACACATTTGCTGTAGCAAGTAGACTGTGCAGCATGCCGCACCCACTCCCAAAGCTCACATATAGTGGCCAGTTCTGCAACAAAGATCAGTGAGGAATAAGATTCACCTTCATTTTACAAAGGGATACTTCTCTCTAAATTAATCTGTTCAGCATGCAGTAGCTACTCTTCAAAATCAAAGGCATGCCCTCGGGTAATTACAAGAGGCCACTGTTGATAGGAAATCTTAATTGAGAAAAAGAAGTTGCACTTCAGCTTGGAAAGGTGAAGTTTTAAAGATTTTAAAAATAAATTCTGATGACTGCAGAAACACAAGTTAAAAATGAAGCAATGCACATTTAGCTATGAAAGATATTTTAAGAGTTCAATGCAACAATTTTGGAATTCCCTTTCATAATAGTAACGGAAAAACTTGTTTGATGACAAGAACCTGACCCCTTTCCCATGCAGAAATGCAGGCACAAAAACACCCCCCCCCCCACCCCCAAACTGAGTGCAAAATTGGTTTAAAAGGTAACGAAGGTTTCAGGGACACAGTGGATATGGAAATTTAAAATACAGATCAGCTATGAAGTAATGATTGTCAATTATAATTTGTACAGCTGAAGGACTCTATTAATGGAGTTAACAAGAAAATCTGAAAATCCTGGAGTCAAGTGTAATACACAAACGCGTGAGAGAAATGCAGCAGGTCATGCAGCATCTGTAAAAAGCAAAGGATAACCAATGTTTCAGACCTGGGCCCTTCATCAGGAATAAGCAAAAAACATAGGTAGATGGCTGAATAAAAAGGTGGGGGGGGGGGGGGTGGAGGGGAGGAGGAAATAGGTGGGAGGATACATGAGAAAAAGCTGAGGAGTAAGAGGGGTGAGGGGAGAGAGCTAAAATGTATAGTGCTATGAAAGGAGGGAGGGGTGGGTAGCTGGAGGAAAGATGAGAAAAGAGAGATAAAGGGAAGGAGGTTAACAAAAAATTGAGAAGTTGATGCTTGTGCCCCCATCACCAAGATTAAAAGAATGGATCAAATAGTTTTTTAAATAATTATTTGTGAAAAAGATGAAAATTGGGATGGAATTAAAAGATGTGTCTGTTGCCATCAGCTTGGCTTTCAATAGTTTGGTTGTAAACTAATATTGTCTTATCCAGTTTATTTGGCTAGTATTAGCTTCATGGAGCTCTGTATGAAACCTACTTACTCCCTTTCTATGCTAGGATGCTAATGCAAATTATGTCATCATTACCATTCCCGTGGCCCAACCCATTCATTGCTGATTTCATCTGCTCATCCAATAAACCTAACATTGAATGATGAGACCAGTTGTAGACATGAGAGAAACAAAACTTTTATCAATTTTCATTTGGGGCCAGGAGTGTTTATGCAGTCTTCAGAAATATTAAAAAGCTGGCAAGCAGAACATCCGGAAGCCTTCCAATTGTTGCCACAGCTCCTCATCAAACCAAGCCACTGTACCAAGCAGTAACATCACCAACAAGCAACTGTACATCATACACAAATGTCAATGTTCCCAACCACATACAGCCTTGTTAATCACAGAAATAGCTGCCCATCACCACAGTGCAAAGAAATCAAAGGGCAACCCCTTCAAGATAAAATGAAAGCAGCACTTGGAAATGCCATGCCAGTATCAAAATGCCACTAAACCGGTATGTTTAACTTTCCAGAATTAACTCTGGTCCTTTTTTGCTTTTCAATAAAAATTATTTTAAAATCAGTCTCTGTAAAATAACTCACAGTTCCCCTTTTATTTAATTCGATGGAGGTGGGAGCTGGGAAAGGAAGAAGGGAATAATTAAAAGATGCACAATTTATTTAATACCTTAAATGCAGAAGGACACACTAGGGCATTCAGAGAGATAACTAAAAATAATCGAATGGACACTGAATCTGAGGAAATATTTGGTGTGGAAAACAAAAGCTTGGTCAACGTGTGTTTCAAGGAGTGTCTTTGAGGAGCAATGGAAAGGCATTGAATAGCACAGTCTGTAAGAATGAAGGTAGAATGGATAATGTACTGGGGAAGGGGGGGGAGTGGACTCACAGTTGTCCAGTGTGAGGGGTACAGAGTAAGTAAGGAAGGTGCAACTGCCTGTAAAAGGCTGAAAGTCCGAGATAGTGAGGGACAAGCGATGAAGGGGACTTGGTTACGAGGATCAGTCATTTCAACTCAGGAGGTGCAACGATCATGGTCCACAGAACAAGTGAAAGTTGTGGAGTTGCAAAAACAAGCAGGAGAACAATGAAACGGGTGAGTCTGCAACTGATAAAAAAGCAAAACAAAATGTTTTCTCTGTGCAATAAAAATTATTTTTAAAAACAGGATTGAATAATGCTAAAGGAGAAGTTCTCCATCCTCGATTCCCTTATTCTAGAATTAAGTTTACAGGATTTTTAAAAAAGGGCTATTTTATGGTGCCAGCAAAAGGAAAAAACTACTTAATTAATATCAATTCCTGTCTGTTGGTCCAGAGCGACTTCAAGCGTTCATTTAGAACCATTTTGTTAATTCAATGAGAGTTGCTGCTGCTAGAACAGGCTCAGACAGTTGACGATTCTAGTGGTGAAAATTAAATTCCTTAAATTTCCTCTGTACTATTTTAGCTCAAACTTAATCGATCTCCGTTGTTATTAACCTTCCTAAAAAAAAAACACGTCTCCTGTTCATCTGTTTAAGCCTTTCAAAATTTGACACCAATTAAGTCAGCTTAGTTCCATTAAAACCACCCTGGCCTTGTAAATCTCTGCATATAACCAAATCTTACCAGCCCTGGCAAGATATTCATAAATTTCCACTGCACTCTCTCATCTTTATTATACTTTTCTTGGGAATAACAACCATGCAGAAAACTAGCAGTGAGCTAATCAGTGTTTTATAATGTTTAAGCATAATATTTTATGCCTTGTCTAATAAAGAATCTCAAATGCCTTCTAAAATCATCTTTACACCTTCAACAGAACTGGGAAAGATGACTTCAACCTAAAATGTTAACTCAGTTTTTTTTCTCCACAGGTGCTCCTGAGGGTTTCCAGACACTACCTCATTTTGCACTAACTTATTTATTTTTAAATTTAATTTTATAACAATATTTGCATTGTAATCTGCTGCAAAACAACAAATTTTGTAACAGGTTCATGACAATAAATTATGATTCTGATCATTTTTTTCCCTGCTTTCTTTCAACTTCTCCAACACTCACTGTTTCATCTCAACTTACTCATTTTGTGCAGGTATCAGTGGACCTAATGTACCTTTATACTTTTTAAAACTTCTGCCACTAATTGTGCGTGTACTTGATTTTGTTTGCCTTCCCAAGATGCACTATTTCTTATTCCTCCATTTTCAATTCCACTCTCCACAATTGTGCCGATCCAACTGGCCCTTTGTCAACTTCTTGCAGCCCACAACTTCTCATGATCAATCATACAACCAATTTACAACCATCAGAAAATGACTTCATTGTTGCCCTGCAATTTGGTCCAAATAATTGCTAAAAAACTATAATTAGTGAAACACATTGCATTAAACTTGACTGCACAGGTCTTGAATCATGAAAGCTCCTGAAAGTTCCCTTTTGCCCACTAAGTTCATTTTCAACCCAATCTGTCACTTTTCCTTGCATTACCTGCCAAAGTTTACAAACAGGTTGTCTGTCTGAATGTTGTGTGGAAAAAGTAGTAATGGTGATTAAAACAGGAGAGGCATATATACTGAAGGGGAAGTGCTACCAAATCATATTTGATGAAAGATAATGATGATGACTCATGTCTGTTTTTGATGTCCGGTATAAATTGCCAGATAACAGAAGATGTGATGTCATCTGACAGTGAGACAAAGCTTGTGACCTTTGTCAAGTTGCAGTTGAGGCTTGTATGGAAGTATCTGGATCCTGAGCAAGAGAAAATATTTTGAAATAGGATTTACTGCATTTGTGCAGTAAGCATATTTTCACAACTATGAAAGATCATATTTTGGTCTGGATTCAACCAAAAAAAAAGATCCTTCTGAGCCTCCTCTTGTGTATCTGCTAGTTATGCAATTATTAAGCATGCATGCAATTAACTTCCAGGTTGGTTATGCCTTTGGAGTTAAACAGGAAGGCATGCAGACACTGATTGTAGTTCAATACACAAAAGTGGTGGAGAAACTCAGCAGGTCACACAGCATCCACATGAAGCAAAACAATTCTAGCCAACATTTTGGGCCCGAGCCCTTCGTCAAGATCTGAGCAAAAGCAGGCAGGTGCCTGAATAAATAAGTGGGTTAGGGGGAGAGGAGCGAAGAGGAGGCTGGGGGAGGCGCACAGGCCAACAGGCAAGAAGTCATAGGTGAATATGGGTGGGCAGAAGAGAAAAAATTGAGGAGAGAGAGATTATAGAAACTGAAGGGTGTCTAGATGGATATTGTTCCTCAATTTGGCAGTGCATGATGCCAGGGACAATCTTTGGGATGTGTGCGGAAAGCAGCAGACCTGAAGAAAACACACAAACCCATAGGGGGAATATGCAAACTCTACCCAGATGTCATGACTGAACCCGGGTTTCTGGTGTTGTGATGAAGCACCTCTACTGGCTCTGCCACTGTGACACCCTTGAAGTATTTCCGACTACCATGATTTGGCTGCCTATCTTGAGATACTTAACATTTGCTTTATGTATAATTGATAAGCAAAAATGTGGCATGGTCCATATTAACTGCCCATCATTAATTAACCCAACAATATAACGAATCAATCATGTAGCATAGGATTGGATTCATGCAAGGATTGGGCTGTTTGACAACTAAAGAATGTCATTAATAATCTCATATTTTTACTATAATTTAGCTCTCTCTTCTTGTGCTGTTAAAATAAAATCCCAGGTTTAATCTTATAGTTTCCTAATTTCTCAGTTGTGGGTAATGCTAATATCACACCAAAGAAAGTTGAGGCCCAGGATTAATATGATGTAAAAAATAGAGCATTTCAGTTTTCACTTTACTGGAGTGCATCTAACCCGGTTTAGATGCAGCTCAGTTGGTAGTGTACTCTGCATTTGTGGCGTAATGGTGCACTATCTAAGTGCCAATGTAAATGAAGTCTTGTATGCCCTTTTAATAGTCACAAAAACTTCCCATGTGGCTATTTTAAAAGTGAGCAAGAGTGCTATGCATTTATCCCTCACAAAACATTAAAAAAAGAAACAAGATTACCTGATCATTGCTCATTGTGGGAATTTACTTGGACTGAACTTGAAAAATACTTCATTGGTTATGAAATGTTTTGAGGTGGTTTCTCATCATGAAAAGTGCTATTTAAATGCAAATCTTCTCAATGGAGCTGAAACAGCAAATATTTAAATACATGGCTCCATTATCTTTCAATGAGCAAAATGTGATGGGAACACTGCAAGTTTCCACTGTGCACATCCATCAAGAGCACACAGAACACACTTAATGAAAGAACTCCACTGAAGAGCATTTCATCCCTCATTCTCAAGCTGTCCCTGGGTTTTTAAATTGAGAAGCTGGGTGACCAATAAAAAAGACATTCACATAGTTTAAGGTACTTTACAAAACTACATTTAAAAAAATGCCGTTAATGTTCATCAAGAGGAGGAATTAAGGAGGTAAAAACAATTTTAAAAATCTATGAATCAAGGGATTTACTTAAAAGATACAAATTATTCATAACTTCAGCAATGAATCATTCTTCCCCTGAGCCCTAGATCACTTGCAGGTTGTGGGTGCAAAGTATAGGATTCATTACAATCTTCAGTTTATGCTGCTGGTAGACACCTATTCAGTGATTTTGCTGATTAATAAATACAATCAAGAGATTAATTGTACATGATTACTTATTTGTTGTTAGGCTGGCAGTTTTGAAGTAAATACTGGCATGGCTGTCCCAATGTTGGTGAAAGGCTGAACAAGAATTCAGTTAATACCTGGTTCACATTCATTTCTGTCAGTAATTTGTTGGCAAGATCTTTCTCACTCTTGTCTGCTGCTTTAGAACTTACAAACAGCTGTTAAATGAACAACAACACAAGCATGAAAGCGCGCAACGGGTAGAATTAATACAATTGGGGCATAGTTGTGAACATGCTTATCCAAAGGGGAACTTAAGGAAGGTTAATAAGTCAGCTTAAAGATTCAATGCACTAAATTTAGATAACTGAAATGTTGGCATTCGTCAGTATCTTTTACTGGTTTTATTTTATTTTAACCTTGAAAGAATCTGGCTGAGGTTACTGATCCTGCTACCTTTAATCAGATGTGATTGCAACTGTAGAAATGTATATGCTCCACTCAGCAACATCATTCTCAAAGCAATATCAACCAAGATGTAACGAGTTTCTAAAATGGTACATTCTCCAAGGAAAGTGTTCTATTTCCCAGGAAATCAGCTTCACCTGCTATTTTTAGTATAGTGTCATAGATAAAAATGTGCTTTTGTCTTCTATTATGTTATTTTTGTTGAAAAATTGAAATGGCACCATCTGAGGTGATTAAATATTGATGGAGTAGAATACAGGGTCAAATAAAAGCTTGAATAGCCACTTGAATTTTTATCCTATAAACTTGCTTTGCATACCACATGCACTGAAGAAACTAAATGCATGAATTTACATACTGGAGCATGCACTTGGAGCACCAGGTGCCTCTAAAGAGTATGAAGCATATTATTTGTGTACCAACTTAATGCACCCCTTCCTAAACAGTCATTCAAATTTCTATGCATGTCCCAGTTCATGTATAAACAATGCCAATCATTAATTTACACTAATGCATTCAGGACACAATAACTATATATGGATTGTAATACCAAAGTCTTCAGATGCAGTGATTGTAGTAAAAACACAAAAATGCTGGAGGAACTCAACCAGTCACCTTAAAGGGCTCAAGCCAGAAGCTTTGGACATTTATCTTTTCCTCCTATGGACGCTGCATGACCTGCTGAGTTCCTCCAGCATTTCTATGCATTTACTAATTTATTTATACAGAATATGGACCACTGCCATCCAAGTACAGACCAGCCATTTCCCACACAGCTGGAGGGTAACACTGAGGTCTTCCATTAGCTCATTTGGACATCCTCCCTGGATACACGGTAATAGTACAAGGTGGATGTATCCTTTCTGCACAATTTGTCTCCTATGAAATTTCATTTGTGATTCAATGTTTTCAGTAGCCCACCCATGCTTTCCCCACCCTGACCCCATAACAGTCAGAGTAACCTTGGTGTCTGTCAAATCAGAACAAACATGATCAAGGTAAGACATCTTGCAGCAGTTCTCTGAGGTACTATAAATTACTGTATAAGTTTGTAAACCTCTGCAAAAAATGTGATGAAAATTTTTTTTTAAATCACTGGATCATTAAATTCCTATTAAAATGGCTACTATTTTTATCAATTCCTTCATAATTCAAATGCTGTGAAGAAAATGATTGGGCAAATACCAGAACAACTTAATTGTAAATGCCCTTCATGTTTTAAAATTATTGGTTAGAAGCAATCCAGCCGATATTTTCTGCAAAACATCCTCAACCTTGGCAGCACAAGTTTGAGGTATTCTTCACTGACACCGACCGAGCTACGCTCTTCGCTACCAAATCAGGGAGATGTTCACAAAACCACAGAATTAATGTCCATGTCCTCTAGGTGCTTAAGACATGAAAAAATGCAGCTGGGCACATTATTTGCCTGTTACACAGGGTTACAAAAAAAGTGCAGCTGTGCAAAGATGGGCAAAGCACCTCAAACCTCTGACACTTACCGGTCTTCCACGTTCTTAAATGAACTACAATTCGTCACAACTGAAATTCTGCCACAAGATTGTTTTGATATGTTTATTTTGGGTTTGAAAGTTGTGCATAGGAGATTAAAGCATAGGATCTATGCCACCGTGTTAATGAAGCAGGTTATTATTTGCAATTAATGAGAAGCTGAAGGAACTCAACAAGTCAGGAAGCATCCATGGGAAGAGTCAATGTTTTGGTTCGAGACCCTCATATTATTTGGTCAAGATTCCAGAATCTGAGGTTTTTGTGTTTCTTAAGTTATTACTGTATTTGGTTTATTGTGCATGTACGCCAGGAAATTCATTGCATTGTTTCACAAGACTCTCACTATTGTCTACATGTTATTCCACTGATCCAACTAGCTATGACACTATGAATTTTTTTGTGAATTCTGTGCGTCACATCAAGAGGAAAATCAGTAAGCTCTTCCTCTAAGGAATTTCCCTCCATTCTCCTGAGACAGGGTTGGATGAGAGGTGAAGTTAAAAAGGATGAAGACAGGAAAACAAGAGAACTTGAAAAGGAAAGAGAAGGGGAACATATTTTAACCTGTAGAACAGGCAACTCAGACTGCAGAAGAGTTGGGAAGGTGATGGCTGTCCAAGGTTGTGGTGGGGGGGGGGGGGGGGCATTGGGGCCAAAGGGCAATGAATGAGAAGATAGGAAGTGAAGAAGAGAAAAACAAAAAGAAAGAATGAGAGAACATCAGAAGGAAAAAGGGGAAAAAAGAAGTCTGCTCAAATTCTTTCACTTAAGCGGCTAAGATTACAAGCGATGACCTCTATAGATCTCCTGCCAGTGCAGGCTAAGGGAGATACTATAAAAATTAAATAGGTAATTTTAATTTTGCATCACTAGTTTACAATTTTAAGATAAACGCAAAAGCTCTTATTGTTTTGTTGAAACTTTTAGGTGAAGAGATTTAATATTAACATGACCTAGACATGGATGACCAGTAGTTATAGCAAGAATATACATGTTCAGCACACTCTTCACTATGTTTAAATCACTGGCAAGGCAAGCAAAGACAACAGGATAAATACCCATCAGTTCAATTTAAATAGCACACAACAGGTGTACAAGACAGTTAACCAATTTGGCCACATATAATGTCAAAATCTTACTGATGTACCTCTCAGGGAAGAAGTGATCTGATCACTTGCACAGACTGGAATAGAAATTCAACATGGAAAAGTAACTGAAATTCTAGCACCTGACTTTAATTTTTGACTGTTCTTTAGTAGATCAACTGAAAACAATGTTCCCCTTCAAAGATCTAAACAGACTATTATTTAACAGTTTAAAAATAGACTTTCATCCCTGTTATTGACCAGATAGTCTCCTATACAAGGTGCAACCACACCATCAAGCCTTTTAGGAAGAGGTCAAGTATGGGCGCACGGCTGCAGTAGCAGTTAGCAAGACACTATTACTCTGCCATTGACCCTAGTTCGAATCCAGTGCTGTCTGTAAAGAGCTTATATGTTCTCCCCATTTCCTGTGGGGGCTTTCTACCAGATGCTCTAGTTTCCTCCCACCCACCATAGACCATAGGGTTGTAGTTAACTAGATGTAATTGGGCAGCATAAGGTCTCAATGGCCAGAACAGGTTTCTAATGTATTGTAAATAATAAACAAGTAACTAAGAGGTTTGCAGTTGGCATTCAGACTGTTATTTTACAAAGATGATACTGCTTTATAAGGTTACCCTCTAAGGTCCATGTAGCCAGCTTTATCCAAAGTTAATTGCAAGAATGAAAATCAAGTCATTTCAGCCTCAGTCACAAACCTACATCTTTAATGTTTGTTTGATTTCAGGCAAGTCATTACTTCAGTGAACATCTTCTTAGCAGTCTGTGCTGCAGTACAGCCAGTTCCAATTTGAACATTAAACAAGTTTTGTTTTCGTAAAGCATCATGGTAATGAGTGATGAACATCATTCCACTCAGATGTTACCACAGAGTTCATGGTGAAAATTAATGCTACATCATTCATATACTGTAAAACCCCTGGTATCCAGAATTCAATCAGCCAGCAGCCTCAAGCAAGTGGCAAAATAAAAGGGAGGAAAATAAATTTTAAAAATTAAAATAAATAAGGATAAAAAAATAGGTTTGAAAAATATGTTTAAAATTTTAAAAGTAAATATTCTCTGAAGTGATCCTTAGTGAAGATAGGAACAAATATTCAACCATGGAGTTCCTTGGTTATGCTTTGCTCGTAGCATCTGTTTGAATAAAGTTGTGTGAAGAAGCAATGGTGTCGCCCAGGATGAAGAGTTGGTTGATTCCGCTCGCCATTGGGGTAACTCTCTTAAAGTGTCTCCTTATCTCTGAGAGATAAGAATCACCCTGGTCAGAGGCATTATCTGTAAATTTGGGAGGAGGGGTTAATTATCTACAACATTATTGTTCATCTTTCAGACAGCTCTGTGCGACGGTTAAATATTTTCAAAGAATGACTGAAAATAAAGTAAAATGATGTGAGGTTTTTATTCATGCAAATGAGTTTGTTCAGAGTGAGTATAGTGGAGAAGTTTTGACTTTTAAACTGTTTACTCTTAAGACAGGTGTATTAGTTAAGCATTGTCTCAAGCAACCGGAACACACACTTATCTGGCATCCCCAAAAGATGCCATATACCAGGAGTTTTACTGTATTAAAAAAATGAACATCTCATCATTTACATCTCTGGTGCAGAGCAGACACCTCTCCACATAGGAAGAGAGAAAATTTTCTTGGACCATTCAGCAACCTATTAAAGGAGTAAGGGAGAACTGGCAATAATGATTTGAAAGCGTTTGCCATATTCAACCTAGTCATATCCTTCATACAAAGTGGAACTCTGACCTCCAGAGTTGTAATCAGAACATTTCAACCAGAGGACAAATTCCCATTTCTGTTTTCTACTCGTGTCACAATAAGGGAAAAGGGCAACCGTAGCATTCATTGAATTAAAGCAATAATCACTCTGATGCCAACTTGGATTCTACCTTGCTGTTCTGTAACAGTCGTGTGAGATGTTCAAAGCAGTTACTGTTCAGGAAGATTGCCTGAAGGACAGGTCTGTCAGAGCAATTTAACATCTCTGGAATAGTGTCTGCAGAGAGAAGATTCCAACATTTTAAGTTTACAACTAAGAAATCCAATAAAAAGGTGATTAAATACTTTATTCTCCTTTTCTTCAAGATCTATGTAACTCTGAAAGTATCATTTGAAATTTTAGACATCCCCAACAATATTTTTCCACCGATTATTCCATCTTATACCCTCCATAATCCACACTTCTGCTGCCAGTATCCAAATGTATATCAAATCACCATCAACACCATGTTCAGTGATGACAACTGACTCCCAGCCCAGAAATGAAAAGATACTCAAACTTCCATCTTTTGTGTTCAAATTCCCTCATCATCCCAATCCTCTCAATTTCTGTAGACTCCTCCACCGCACAATTTTACAGAACAACCAAACTCCTGGAAAATTTGTCCAACTTTAATGCTCTGCTGCTGGCAGCCATATTTTTCATTGCCGAATTCACGCACTCTGGAATTCCTTCCCCAAACCTTACTACTCAAGTCTTTTTATACAGGACATGTTTAAAAACTTATTTACTTAACTATGTTTTACTAAGTTAAAAGTGACATGGTTAGCATAGTGGTTTGCACAACACTATTGCAGTGCCAGAGACCCAGGTCCAATTCACATACTGTAAGGAGTTTGAACTTTCTCCGTGTGCTTCCTCCCCGGATGCTCTGGTTTCTTCCCACCCTTCAAAAACGTACAGGGGTTGTATGTTAATGAGTGTATTCAGGGTGCATGGGCTTGGGGGCCGCAAGGGTTTGTTATTGTGCTGTGCATTTAAATTAAAAATTAAAGGCACTAGATAAAGAGGAGTGTTGTCATCGCAGAAATTAGGATGGTTCCATTTGTGTACAATAATTTTTATTTTTAGCAGGTGCCTGTGCAACAAGTGAAAGACATTCAGAGCAGGGAGTTTACTCACTCAGCATTTGTATCTGTAGTGCAATGAAGCTGCTCTCCCAATTCCGAGATTTACGACTGACCAGCAATACAGTGTGATCAGAGTTGAGTAGTTTGAAGTAATTCTCAAGGATTGTGTTGATCTCCACCTGCCGATGATCGGAGCTGCTGATAAGCAGTACATGAACTACCTCTGTCAGACACTTCAGTGTCAGCTCCAACTTATGGCTTACATCCTCTGGATCCTTATCATCCACCAAATCACAGTCTGCCAGCACCCTCATCAATACTTCCATCGTAGCTGGTGAGATTGCCTGGAGTGCATTGCGCTGAAATCATAATGTGTAACAATTCTTCATAAATAAATCAGTGAATTTTACATTTCTGATTTAATTGTATTCATTCCTTCCAAAATAAATTCTGTAAGACAAGAGAAAATGGCAACATTGGGTCTACTGTGGACAGTTCCACTCGTGGATCTTGAGGAGGTGGGAGAAGTGGCCGATGTGTGCCTGGGGGATAATGAGGCTGGAGGCTGTGAAGGGATGATGTCCTGAGAAAACAAGCCCACTAAATTCCAATAAGACAGCAGTATGGTGTTCAACAGTGGCATCATGTCCAAAATAAGCTACAGACAATGTAGATAATTTCTGCCATCTTGGCTCAACTCTTATCTGCTTGTTTAGCCTTGGGACACAACTTGATGTAAAAAAAATGACAGGATCTATTTTTTTCCAAATTTAGCAAGGAACTTGAATTGTATATTATACACCATGATACAATGAAAATCTTTGTTTCGTGTGCTATCGAGGCAACTCAATCACTACATTGTACATCGGGTGGTGCAATTTTAGAAAGAATGATAAAAAAAGTGGAAGATAAAGGGTTAAAGACAAAAAGTACATCTTGTGCTAATGGGAGGTCCATTCAAGAATCTGAGAAGGAAAAAAAACCTGTCCTTGAATCTGGAGGTGAATACTTTCAAACTCACAAATCTTCTGCCCAAAGGGAAAGGGGTAAGATGTGATTAGAACAAAATGTGTTGTCAAGCTTATCTCTTCATTTTTGGCCTCTGGAATTCCTGATCCAACAACATGTAGTGGCTTTGATAAGGGAGGTTGGCCAAGAAGATTCAGTCACTTGGCATCCAGAATGAGGTAGTAAATTGGATTGGACATTGTCTTTGTGAGAGAAGCCAGAGAGTGACTAGTGTTGTGCCTCAGTGACTGGAGCTGCTTCTACTGTTGTTCATCATCTAAATCAACGTTCTTGAATGATAATGTGCAAAATTAGATCAGTAAATTTGCAGATGACATTAATACGAGAGATCTGGTGGTCAGTGAAGACTCAAAACTTGCAGCGGGATCTGAACCAGCTGGAAAATGGCAGATGGAATTTAACGTGGACAAGTGTGAGGTGTGCCTATGGGAGGATGTTCCATGGTAGGACTTACACGGTAAGGCACTGCAGAGTGCAGCAAAACCAAAGGATCTAGGAATATAAATACATAATTCCTTGAAAGTTGTGTCAACAAGAAAATAGGATCATAAAGAGAGCTTTTGGTACATTGATTTTCATTAATCAAAGTATGGAGCTGGGATGCTATGTTGAAGTTGTATGAGACATTGTTAGAACTAAATTTGGAGTATTGTGTGTAGTTTTGGTCAACTACCTTCATATCCATAATATTGAAAGAGCAAGGAGAATATTTACATGGATGATGCAAAGACTTGAAGAGCTGAGTTAGACAATG
Source organism: Narcine bancroftii (assembly GCF_036971445.1). Taxonomy (NCBI): domain Eukaryota; kingdom Metazoa; phylum Chordata; class Chondrichthyes; order Torpediniformes; family Narcinidae; genus Narcine; species Narcine bancroftii. The sequence goes on from NC_091472.1 coordinate 225,258,104, forward strand.
AGGAGAGGTTTGATAGAGGTATATAAAATTATGAGGGGCAATAGAATAGGGTAAATGCAAACAGGCTTTTTCCACTAAGGTTGGGTAAGACAAGAACTAGAGGACAGGGGTGAAGGTTGAAAAATGAAAAGTTTAAGAACATTCAGGGGAGTGTCTTCACTCAGAGGGTAGTGAGAATGTGGAATGAGCTGCCAGTGAGTTCAATTTCAACATTAAAGAGATTAGACAGGTATAAGGATGTGGCAGGGTTTGGAAGGCATTGGTCCAGGTGCAGGACGATGGAACAAGGTGAAGTAGAGTTTGGCATGTTCTAGATATGCCAATAGGGTTGTTTCTGTGCTGTAATATCTATGGTCCTAGCGCCTTGTCTCTTATCATCTCTATACCTCTTCATTAATTTCTCAATTTTTTTCACCAAATCCCCAGTGAACACACAGCACTCTACACACACAGGACATTCACCAACATTCCCATTGAACCTGAAGTGATGCTGTGGATTGGAAAACTACCCTCTACCTCACAGAAACCAAACATTAGTTCCAGGCAACCTCCCCTCGCATCTCTCTGGCTCATAAACCCACTGTTGAACATCATGCTAACGTCTCTTGCCCATCAATGATTTTATTTTCCCAAATCATCCTTCCAAAGGTGTTCCTTAAATGTCACATAATAATACATTAAAAATTTGATACACATGATATACTTCAACTTTTGTCTGCCACAAGGCAAACAAAAATTCACCAAGAGCTTTGCATGGCATTGCTAACAATAGTAGAAATAGAAGCACAACAGTGTCTCTTCAGAGTTATTGAGTGTCTGTGGATTCACCTCCAGCACTCCCGCAGCCTCTGCAGCCACACAGATTCCTGTTCAAACCATTGGCAGGCCAAGCTGCAGATCTAAACCTTTGATACAATCAGGAAGCTTTCAGGACCCAAGGCCCTTTGGGAGCCCTACTTGCCCTCAGCACCCTCTCAAATCTGTTCCAATACTCTGCACCCTGTGTGGGACTTCAGTCACTGAGCCCCTTGCTGGTCCACTGCCATGGTCACTGTCCTGTACGGTCATCTCCTATGCTTCTCCATGGTAAGTAGTCTCCATGTTTCTGGTGCCGTGTTGGTCCAACTGATCCCCCAGAGTCTGCAACCCTTCGTAGTACATTGGCCACCACAGGCACCGCCATCTTGGACACAGTACTCTGAGGTTGTAGAATTTTTTTTAAAAATCTGATCCTTTAACAGGCTGTTTAAAGCCTGTACAGAGCCACTGGCATCAGGAACAGTTGGTACACCCCTGATAAGGAGTGCTGTTTCTGTGCTCCTGGGTTTGTAACTCCAACAGCGCCGCCATTTTCTCCCTCACACCACCTGGCCTCAGATCCCCAACCACACATCGTCCACTCCTATATCTCCTCAAGATTTACAAGTTGGACTATTGGGCTGGCAGGCTCATTCTTTGAGAAGTTACTCGTCACAGAGTTTATTTCTTGACTTTAATTTTTCTCCCCTGTCCAATTCCATTCCACTCATATCGATGACACCTCTGGCATCCTCCAGTTTGACAGTTTCCATGTCCCAAAAAGTTCATCTTCAGCATGAAGATCCTATCACTCTACACCTCCATCCAACATCAAGATAATCTGAGAGCCCTCGTGCACCATGACACTTAATCCTCTGGGTGAACTCATTGAATAAAAACTTCTCCAATTCAACTCACAGCTGTGGCTCTGGGGACTCACATTGGCTCAAAGTATGAGTCACTTCATGGAATATGTGGATAATCCTTGTTTCAGACTGACTCAGGCCTCCTCCCTCTTTATCCAGTACATTGATGACTGTATGGAAAACTGCATTGCTTCTGCTGCCAGCTTTCGCCCTATTCTTACTTCTACAGGAACTAAATCTGATTCTTCCCTCTTTTTCCTAACTTCTCCATGTCATAAACTTTTATCTCCATGTCTGAAGAGTTCCACATTCATTAGAAGCATGACAGACTCCCACAAATATGTTGACATACTTTCTCACCCCACCTCCTGTGACAGTTCCCTCCCATTAGTTCAGTCTGTCATTTCTGCTCTGCTATCAATGTTTTTACCCAAGTGCCTCTGAGATTTCTTTCCTTTTCCTTAACCATGTTCTCCCATCTGCAATAGTCAACAAGGTTCTCAACTGCACCGCTTCCATTTCGTACTCTTCTGCAGTCATCCATTCTCCTCCCAGCCAGAGATGAGCAAGGCTCCCTTTGTCCACACCTTTCACTCCACACATTCTGTATTTGCCATGGTCTTCAATGAAATGCTTCCACTGGACACAACTAATTCCACTATTGCAACCCCAGGTTTGCTCTTCCATCTTTACCAGCCAATCCCCTTGAAAGCCCTTTTAATGAGGGGTTTCTCTCCATCTAATCTTTTGTCAAACAAGGCAGACTGGAAAAGATGTTGCCATGTTTTTGTGAGTGGAAGAGTTATGAACAAAGGGCCTGTCACTTAAAACTCCTCCTGGAAATTTATTTCTCTCAGAGGATCATAAATCTCTGGAATTCTTTGCTCCAGGGGTGGTGAAGACCAGATAATTAAATATATTTAAGGTGGAGATATAGACATTTGAAAAATCACAGAATAGGAAACTCCACAGAAGAGATGAGCATAGTTCAGTATACTGAATAAAGGAGTAGGCTTGGGGCATATTTCTGGTCCAACTTTCTCACATTTTTGTTTGATAAAAGATCTCTGGCCTGAAATAGTCACTGGACTGCTTTCTAACTTGCTGAGTTTCATCAGAATTTCTGTGTTCATATTTACAGCCTCCATGGCATTTCGCAATTACTCCCTTGCTCATTAAGTTGGTGTTGTCCAATAGCATATTCCTTGTTGGCACGGTTCTCACCTGTCCACCTGCGACAATGGCCCCAAATAGATGAAGAAGACAACACTTCAGACTCTCTTTCAGATGTTCGCTCTCTTGAAAACATTCTAAAAAAAACCAAATTGATCAGTTAAAAGCAACTTGAGCTTCAATTGAAAAAGAATGTGACTTGCTAAAATCCAATGTAAAGATGATTCACTGAAGGAGAAAGAATAATGGAATTTGATCAGTGGTCACTCATGGTCCTGGATTTCCTCAGGTTTATCTCAACCACACAGATAATCAGACAGATGATACATGAACTTTAACACGCAAATTTCCTGAACCTCTTGTTTTTATTGTTTTATATATTTATTACCAAGGGTAACAAGCACAAAGGTACACCATCACCTACACGATTCCCTCAAAGTCACATCATTTGAAATATATCACCATTCTTTCATCATTGCTGGGTCTAAATCCTGCAACCCCTCCCCCCAATAGCAGTGAAGGAGAAAATGCATGAGAACTACAGCAGCAGGCTCACCATCATCCTTTCAGGGATCAACAAAAGATGTGGGCATTGTCAGCAAAGCCAATAACACAAAACGATGGTACTTCGAATGGGGGTGGAGCAAAAGAGACAAAGTTCAAAGATCAAATTTATTGTAAGAGTGCATACACACCATCACATACAACTCAGATTCATTTTTCCTGCAGGCTAGGCAGAATTTCAACATATTGGTTGTACAAAAAACTGTACTCAAGATAGGTATACAAAAGAGAGAAATGTAAATGAGAAGCAAGTGCAAACTGTGTGCAATACAGAAAATAAATATTCAATAATAAGCAATTTGCCCCAAGTTAGAGTCCTTAAATGAGCTTCTGAGTTTGTTGTTGAAAGGGTAGCAACTGTTCCTGAACTTGGTGGTATGACTGGAGCGCCTATACCTCTTTCCTGATAGTAACAGCAAGAATAGAGTATATCCTTGTGGTGTGAATCCTTAATGATTGCTGTTGCTCTCCGACGGCAATGTTCCATGTAGATTTTCTCGAGGGTGGGGAGAGTTTTGCCTGTGATGTTCTAGGCTATATCCACTACCATTTGCTGAGCTTTCCACTCAGAGGTATTAGTTTCCTCACACCAGGCCGTGATGTAGCTGGCCAGCACACTTTCCACTATACATCTGTAGAAGTTTGCCACGGTTTACAATAACATACCAAACCTACGCAAACCCCTGAGAAGGTAGAGGCACTGATGTGCTTTCTTCACATTGAGACAGGTTTCAATCTTGTACAGGTACACAATCCTTTATCCAGAACCCTAGGGGGACAGTGTGTTCCAGATTTCGGAAAGCCAGATTTAAGCCCACCCGAATTGTGCTGCCTTATCCACACCCATCGCCTTCCAGTCGCGCTGCCGTCTCCCCCCCCCATCCGCCCGACTCGCGCTGCCTGTCTCTCTACCCCCCCCTCACCCGCCCGACTCACGCTGCCTGTCTTTCCCCCCCCCCCCCACCACCTCGCCCGCCCAACTCGCGCTGCCATCGCTCTCCCCATTTGCCGGATTTTGGAGCTTTCCAGATTTTAGATGTCCGGATAAAGGATCGTGTACCTGTAAATCATTTATATGCATTAAATTATTTCTAAAATTAAAAATGACTTAATCAGATAGAAAGACTTTAATAGGCAGAATGAATTGTATTAAAATGAATGTATTTCCAAGACTTCAATATATTTTCCAATTTATTCCGTGAAAATTTTTAAAGATTTGGATGTAGTAGTGAGAACATTTTTATGGAAAGGTAAAATGGTAACGGTAAGAAATTATTGTGGAAATATGAATTAAGATGTTTATAACTCCCAAATTTTCAAAATTATAATAAAGTTGCTCAATTAAAATTTATTAATAGAATGTTTGATTCTGATAATTGGTTAATTTGGGAAGATATAGATTTAAAATGAATTAATGAAAATAGAAGAGATCAATTTGTATAAAAATGGAATGAAGAGTTGTTGTATTTGCATAAGTCACCAATATTGTCTCATTTGAAAGGAATATGGGAGAAAGTGAATAAGGAAATTGGTACTCAAGGTAAAATATTAAGATATACTCTTTTTTATTAGAATCAGCTTTTTCCCTTTACAATTAATAATCAACTTGTTAAGATTTGGGATCAGAAAGGTATTGTTATGAATTGAGTCATTATCTTTCATTTGAGAGAGAGAGAGAGAGAGATACTAAATCATATACTTTTTTGTTATTATCAAATCAAATCGTTGTTGCATAATTTTTATGGGAGAAATTTGGAGATTCCAAAGAAATGTTAATTCGGGAAGGTGGAAAGAAAGGATTTATATCTGAAATGTATAAATTACTGCAACAAAAAATGTTTCAGGTAGATTTAAACAAGTCAAGATTAAAATGGGAAAAGGATTTAGGGGTGGAATTTAATATAGAACACTATTTTTAAAAATAGTGTGACTAAGATTATTAATGTTAGAAAAAGATGCTCATTATAATTTTATACATCAATTATATTCAACTCTGGAATGATTAAAAAGATACAATTTGATATCTTCTGACTTATGTTTTGATGTCAGAAGGAGAAGGGGTCTTTTTTTGCATTCAGTATGGATATGTGAAAAAGTTAAATTTTTTTGGTCAAGGACTAGAGAATTTTTACAATGTTTTTTAAATTTAATTTTCTTTGGACCCATTCATTTTTTAAAATTAGTGATACAAGTACAGTTTGTTTGAAATTAGGTTTGGACAAATTTCAAGTGGCATTTTTTAGATTAATGTTAGCAGCAACAAGGAAGTGTATTGCAATTACATGGAAAGATCAAATAGAACTTAATTTACAAAGATGGCATTCAGAATTGAGATCTTGTATCCCTTTGGAAAAATAACAATTTGAGAGATAAAAAATTTTGTTTTTAAGGAAGGTTTGGATCCCTTATTTGGATTATTTGGATTTAAAATTGTAAAGATCTGGACCTGTATGTGGCAGGATATCCCCATCACACGATGATTAGTTACTGTGTTATTGTTGGTTATTTCTCCTCAACTTCCTTTTTCTTCGCTTCTTTCTTTTTCTTTTCCTAAGGGCAGAAGGTTTAGAGGTTAAGGGTTGGGATGTTGGAGAGGGGGGTTAGTATAAGGGGCTGGGGAGGTGTAGGGGGAGGGTTTTTTTTTTGGTCTCTTCTTTTATATTAACCATGTTTGTTTGAAAATATATTTTGCCTAATTATTTTATATGATCATGGTTGTTAAAACTTAAATAAAATATTTTTTAAAAAATACACAGCACCATAATAGCAGCAGAAAAGATCAGAGATCTCCCTCCTCCCTCTGATGTGATTTACTGGGATCACTGTATAAAAAGAGCTTGTTAAATCAGTGAGGACCCTTACCACTCTGCTGCAGCATTTCCACCTCTTCCCGTCATAAAAGAGATGGAGTATCAGAGCCAGAACCACCAGGCTGAGGAACAGCCTCTTCCCACGTTCAATGAGACTGCTGAGTGACTGAAGAAATGCTAAAACAATTCTGAGACTCTACTATTTATTAGTATTTATTTTAAATATATGTATATTTGACAGTATGTCTGTATGTGTGCTATGTTTGCATGTGTGCTTGCACTGTGGATCTAATGTTACAGAGTTCTGTGTTGTGTATTGGCCTATGTGTTGTGTGGTTTTATGTTAAAAAGTGACAGTTTGCCTTAGAGAACCAAGGTAAAGGTGGACTACTGAGAGAGTGGGAGACGGACAGACCATCTGTAGAAAATGATCTAAAAAATTCTGAACTTGGACGATAAACCACCACTGGGGGTGCTGTGGAGTGGAAGAAGGCCCAGAGCATGAGTCATGGTCTGGAGGACAGTTTAGAATGTTGGAATTTCAAAAAGGATGAACATTCTGAAAGCAGCCAGAAGGATCCGGACCAAGCCACTGGTCTCTCTGCAAGCAACACAAGACAACTTCGAATTCTGTGGTCTCTCTGTCTCTCAACGATCTTTTGGCTTCAGTTTACCAAACAAACTGAATTTTGTTTATGATCTTTGCTTTGGTTAAGATCAAAGTTTTGTGAGTGTTGTGTGTTTGTTTTGTGTCTAAGTTTTTCTATGGGCTGGTTGGAAATATAACAGACTTTAATTACGTATGTTATACTTAGGCTGGGGAATTTATTAGTTTTACACTGTTATAGGAATTTGCATAGTAACCAGTGGGCATTGTTATAAAAGGGGGGATTATGAATTAAAGTTTGAAGGCGAATTTTTTGTTGATAAAGTAATTGTTCATCTTTACCCCTGTGTGATATGCCTTCTTTGTGGTTGCTCGTTTGATCTTGTAACACTAAGAACGCTGTTTCGTCGGGTTGTACTGCAACAAGCAGATGCTAAATAAACTTTAACAGTAAGAGAGTACATTTTCAAATTTAATTTATTAAATGTTATATACAGCACAGTAAAAGCAGATTCTGGCCATTTAAACGCGTACCACCCAGGGGCATAGCAAGCACATTAAAAAGGTGCCACAATACATATCAGATGGTGAATCAGTGGTTGAATAGCAGGCCACATTTGATTTTTCAGTGGCGTCAGACCCAAACAGGGGTTTGGGGTGGGGGTGGGGTGCGGTGGTGCAATTACAATTGTACAGATTTCAACAATTCTTTTTTCTGATGAAGGGCTCCAACCTGACACGTCGACTGCCTATTTCTTCCCATGCATGCTGCATGGCATGCCAGGTTGCTCCAACGCGTTGTATATTGCTTCAATCCTGATCAGATTACTTGAGCTACATGGAGGCAAACAAGAAAACCTGCACATGCCAGGGTTGAGTGCAATACACAAAAGTCCAGCACTTTTATGTACTTCTTCAACTAAACACAACCTGCTGGAAGAACTCAGAGGGTCAACCATTCTGATGCTGATCCATCCACCAGAAGATTGTGTTTAGCTTCGGATTCCCACATCTGCAGTCTCCAAAGTGTCAACTTTTTCCTTAATCCTGACAAAATGTTGTTAATTCATATTGTGAGACATCTATTCCTACCAGGATGCGCAGGGCCTGATTGTCTCAGTTTAATGGATCGAGAACCAGCAGAGTGCATGGCAAATGTTTTTCAACTTGATTTAAATGTGCACGAATACTTTATTGACACTTGGTAATTCCAGAATCACTGAACATCATATTTTTCACATTGCAGGGCATAATTAATCATAATAATATACACATATTCTTTCATTTGTTCTCCTCACACTGCAAATCTCTTTTGAAACTGATGGCAGCCTTATTTATAGTCAGTGACCCCATGCACTCCCAATTAATGGTGACGCTATGCCTGCGTTGTCACTGGGAACATGTAATATCAATGGACATTTTATGCATGGTGCAAATCCACCTAAACTTCAGATTACTCATCAGATGGATATTGGTCCAGATTCAGATCCCAGCCTCATCATGAATATTGTGAGTAAAGGGTTAAACTGGCCCAGCTTTCTCTTTCTCCCTATCCTTCTGTACACTTTCTGCAGCTCTCCTTCTATCAGAGAGCTGCCCTCTCCCCGATCACTTCTCAGCCTCTTTCCCTTTCACCTGTGTCCACCTGTTAGCCTGTGTTCCCCCTCTTTATCCCCCCATCCCTACCTTACAGCAGGCTGGCTGTCAGCGCCAGTGGCACTGAGCCTCGCTCTTCTCCAACCATCCGCGATACTTGGCTCAAAGTTCAAAATGATGATCTAGTGATTAAATTGAATGACACACTGGTGCCAGGGCAGGCCAACTATAGCAGGTACTGGAGGAGAAACTTGCAGGGTTTTCATTGTCTACTACCAGGAATGGGGTATAAACAAGTAAGTGGGTTCAAAAACTAAGGAGGGGTCAGGACACTTCCTGACTGGCACATCCCCTTCTAATAAAGGAACACTTTCAATGTTTGGAATTTTCTGCTACCACATGCCGAATTTCCCTCCTAGTTCTTTGTTGAACTGTCGTATTAGACGGTGACTAATCCAAATCTTGCGGCACTGAGGCAAATCTCCCATGTCTTTACTGATAACCCCTCCCACTGGGGTAAATGCTGCAGAGATGTTCCAGCACTGCTGCAGTTCCAATAAAGTATGGTTGATTGCAGGAGCACAGTGGTATCGGTCTGGGGGGTGGGTTCCCCCCCCCAGCTACGTCACTGGTGCCACCCAATTACACCTAAATTAACCTAGTTACCCAAAAATCGATGCTCATGCTTTTGGGTTTAAGGCTTTCTATTTGTGCAAAAGAATTGTTGGAGCTGGAGACAGTGGCCACAACTCATTTCAATTATCTCTGCATAATAAATGTTTATCTCAATGGGGAACTTGCATTCTCATGACAGTTTAAAAAAAACAACAAATGCATTTCTCACTTGTGATGAAGCTTCAGACAGTTTTACAGTAATAGTGAAAGTCCAGCATCTGCAGATTTCTTGTTTAGCTTCACACTAACATCTGTTTTCAGTAGAGTGACTTTGAAATTGTTTCTGATGCCTATGAGTCATGCTGCTTTGATAAAACATGTCAGATAAACAAGTCTATTTTTTACTGTACGTCATTCCAGATTACATCATCTGGGGGAACACAGCTCTGTTTAATTGGATTCAGCTTGCAGCGAGTCATTCTCAATGTTCAAATGGTTAGCAGCACCATATGGGGTGCCGAACACATGGAGCTTTTTATTAGACTGCTTGAATCGTTTATTTTCTAGGAAAATCTTTTGGTACAGATTGTCACAGCTTTAATGGGGTCACTGCTAGACCTGACAGAATGGAATTGGTCTGATAAGCCTGTGCTCGTCAAGCTTTGCAATCAAAATGTTGTTGCCAATTGATTATTCTTACAGACATAACTTGTATTTAGCAATTCTCTACTCGCTGCATTTTACTGGAAAAATTGGCTGTGTTTTTAATTGGGAAAAATTGCTATTACTTCCATCTCCTCTGCTGTTCAGACACTGTGGTCTGCACAATAAACTGTTTAATGTGAGTCACATGGCACACCTCTAACTCAATGGATGATATTGTTGTCAATAAATAGTAAAAACAAGGGATTTCTCTCCTATGCAAACATTTCTTTCAACTTTGATTTAGTCAGACTATATACAAAACAGCTAGTAATATTTTCTAATTCTCTTCCAGTCCAGTCTCAAATTTTCACAAGTGATTCTGATTCTTCAGAAATGGACTCAGGAGTAGAATGAAATTGTACTAAAATACAGTGATAAGTTTTGTTCTGTGTGCTACTCAGGCAAGTCAACACATATTTAAGTACTGTTGGAATCTAGGGGTTAAAACATTATGAAATAAATGATTAATTAATAAGTGTATATTTACTGCATGGTTCAGGGGAAAAGAGGAATGTGATTAAGTGGCAATCACAGCATGGAGCAAAGTTGGCTGAGCAAAATTGTCTGCTCCAAAATACATAAAACGATTTAAGAGGAATGCTCAAACTAAAGGAGGTGGTGAGTAGCACAGGAGACACAGGCCAGACCAGAACAAAGAATGGCCTGCAAGAAACAAAGGGAATGGAAAACCAGTCTAGGAGGAAGATTAAGGCAGGAGGAGGTGTTAAAGAGAACAGCAGAAATTGGCCAGACAAGAACAGAATGGTGATTAGAAATATCTGAGGATGAATTAATTTCTGATCAACACAACAGGATAGTCTGGCCTGGAGGATTAAGATGGGAGTGCTACACCCCAGATATCTGCAAAACAGGAGATGACTTGTGATAACCCTTATGCAAAAAGATCTAGCAAAGGAAGACAACTTTTGTTCTGTATGATAATGAAATCTAGCAAAGGAAGCCAACTTTTGTTCTGTATGATAAGGTTGATCTATATAAACTGAGCCAACTGGACAATAGGGGTCAGTCTTGGGGAGTAGCTCACTGTGCAGGTGACCTATGAACTAATGATTGACCCAGAGCTCTGTTAAGTTTTATTCTTGTGCTGTGTAATAAATTGACTGTTGAACCGAATACCTTCTCCTATCACTTCATTCAAAGAACACGCTGGACTCAGACTACACATAGACTAAATTAAGAGTAAGTTAAAGCCAGAGTCCGACAATTTGGTGACCCCGACGTGATGAAGATGGAGAAGTGACAGAAGAAAAAGATACGAAACACCGGTCGATTGTGGTGTGGTGATAACAACAAGTGACCATTCTACAAAGGGAGGTAAGCAGACGCCTGTTTTAACGAAGTTCTGCTATTGGCAAAGATAAATTGTGTGTTGTCACTACTCTGCAAAAGCCCTCGTTAAAGCCAAAGAATAAAACAAAAGGGGGTTGGAGTCCCCCTAGTAGAACGGGGTTGGAGTCCTCCTAGTAGAACGGGGTTGGAGTCCCCTGTAGTAAAAAGGGGGTTGGAGTCCTCCTAGTAGAAAGGGGGTTGGAGTCCTCCTAGTAGAAAGGGGGTTGGAGTCCTCCTAGTAGAACGGGGTTGGAGTCCCCTCGTAGCGATCTCGAGAGATAGGTTTAGACACTTGGCCAATTAGAATAAGGTGTATGGTGATGAATATTTGCTTCTATAGTGTGTAATAAGAATTTGATTAAGGATCGTGTACCATAGTAGTGTATAAGTATCTGTATAAGGTGCATTGTGATAGTTATTTGTTTCTATAGTGTGTAATAAGTATTTGATTAAGGATCGTATACCATAGTAGTGTATAATCAGTATCTGTATAAGGTGTATTGTTTTATAGTTATTTGCTTCTATAGTGGATAAGTATCTGTTTAGGAATCGTCTAGTGTATCATAATAGTTTATAATAAGTATTTGTTTAAGGATCGTGTGTAGTGTGCCGCTGGTGTTCATAATAACGTGGGAAGGGACGAAGTAGATTGCAGGGTGTCAAAATCCTACCAGTGAAGTACGAAGTTTAAAGGGTTAAAGATCGAAACTGAGATGGAAGGAGTAAATAGGGATGTAGGGCAAGAGCTTGGGGGCGACAGAGGGGTTCCCCCATCTGTAAACCGACAGTGGGAAAAAACAAGGAATCAATTACTGGGAGGATTACCGAAGGGAGAGGAGGTACAGGCTATGGCACGGTACGAACAGATATGGAGAGAGCTGCAGAGTCAGGGGAAGGTACCACGAGGTTTTGAAAAAATCCGGCTGGTACTGTACTTAGGAGAAGCAGAGAGGGAAGCAGCCAAGGAGGTACAGGAACATGAGGCAAAAGGACAAGGATCTATATGGAATAGAAGAAGGTTTAAACAACAGAGAGAAGTGAAGGAACAGAGAAGGGCAGATTTACACATTATGACATTGGCTTGCATGGCTGTGGAAGCGAACCTTCAACATGATATTAAAAAGGGATCCCATACCACTAAGGAGAATACGGGGGAGGTGAAGCCGTTAGCCCCGTTATATCCAGAGTTACCGGAGACATTGCCACCACCTTATCCTATTCCCCAAATCCCAGCGATGCAGATAAGTGAGGGAATAGTGAATGTCACTGAGTTAACAGGTCCAGAACTACATGAGGCGAAGGAGAGACCGAAGAGAGTTACGCAGGAGAGAGTGGAGGAAACAAAAGAGTGGGTGCACGAAGTACAGAACGATAGATGTGCAGTAAGGAAAAATAGTAGGGGCTTGGGAAATACAGATGAGAGAGAGCTGGGACAAGAGGAGAATAAGAAGGGATATGACCCAGCGAGTGTCAGATGGGAGCGGGAGAGAGAGCAGAACGAGGATACTGATCTAGCTAGTGTGAGTGTTGAGAATGAAGAGGAGGAACAGCCAGTCACAATCAGGGGAAGCATGATCACACACAGAAGACAGAGTCAGGATAACCCTCGCTCCCCTTCGGGATATGCGTTGCTGGACAGGGAGGAAGTACGGCTTCCAGAAAGGTATAGACAGATGCCGCTAATTTATGAGGGTCCGCAAATTGGGGAAAAGTATCAACCCTTCTCATTCACCGACATGAATTGTATTTTGGACAAAATGCCACCTCCGACTGAGGGAGGTGGAGCGTGGATGGGAAAGTTCTGCCAATATACGATGGGACATAAGATAGCCATAGGGGATTGGAGAGCATTATTGGGTAAACAGCTTGGGCTGTGGGAAATACAGCAGGTAGAAATGATCGCAGGAATCACTAGGTGCCTCGATGCCGAGCCATTTGCCAACCATGCTACGGCAGTAGGAGGGGCAATGCGAGATAAGTTTCCCGTTCCCCCCGGTGTCATACAGTCCCTGACCTTTTCCATAAAGGAGGATGTGGAGATCTTGACCTTTTTGAGTCAGTGTAAGGAGAGTTGGACAGATAAAGCAGGAATACACCCAGCCACAGATCCCTTGCAGACTACACTCTTTAGGGCTGCAGTAATGAGCGGACTGCCAGCTGTAGTTAGGGAGGCATTAGAGAATATTCCTGGCTGCTCGAGTGAGCAATGGGAAAAACATTTGACCCATCACATGAAACGTTACAGGGCTAAGCAAAAGGAGGACAAACAAACTATGGAGTCGGCACAAGTGCAACTCCTTAAGCTTCAATTGGAAGAGGCTAGGAAAAAGGCAAACGAGGCAAAAAAGATTTCCTCAAAGGGCGCGAACCAGATGATTCAGCAGCCAACGCAGCCACCACAAGGGAATAATATGAGTTGGCACCCGGCCCCATATTGGGCTCCGGGTCCCACCTATGTGGCCAGAATGGGAGGTCCAATGGGGGGATTCCGAGTAAGAGGGAGAGGTCGGGGTGCTCCACGAATGCAACCAGCCGTATGTTTTGTATGCGGTCAGCCAGGACACTGGAAGAGAGACTGCCCCCTGGCTTGGGATCCTCGGGACACTGGGGGAAGGGGATATGGACCACCACAAAATGAGCATTGGGTCCAGCCCCAGAGATCGTCTGTGCCACCCCCGGTACATCAGGCACCCTATGCGGCTCTAGCTCCGAAGAGACAATTCCCTTTGCTGACAGAGGAGGAGCAATATTGCCCACAGTGACGGAGCCCGAGCACCCACGAGCAGGCTAGGTTGGCAGACCCTTTCCTGCAGATTAAAGTAATGGACATGGAAGTATCCTTTTTAGTGGATACGGGAGCCAGATTTTCAACACTCACTGGCGCTGAGTTTCAAGATAAAACATCATCCTCTAGCGTCCAGCTGATAGGGTTCTCGGGTACACCAGAAAATCTGCCGTTTTCTACACCACTAGTCACTTCTGTGGCGGGGCAGACTTTTACACATCAATACATTTTGTCAGCCAGGTGCCCTACCAATCTCTTGGGCAGAGACCTGTTGGTCAAGTGCGGAGCATCGATCCTTTGTGGACCCAGCGGAATAGAGGTCACCTTTCCAAATGGATATTCTATGAACTGTTCAGTAACTACACTGCATTCCAGTTCTCAGATGTTGTTGGCGGCAGCTGGAGGTTCCGCATCTGAGGGACAATGGGCTGACATTTACTGGGGGCTGTTGCAACCAGAGGACCCACAGAAGGGAGGGCTGCTAAAGCTTTATAATCAATGGAAGCCGTGGATCCAGACATTACACCCGTATACCCCTCCCTCGGACCCCCCCCATATGACCCTCTGTTATGATAGGGATGGGGATGAAATGTATCAGCATGCCTTTTATGAAGAAGTAGAGGGCATGCTATGGGAAATTAATTCGGACTACATAGTGGTAGGAAAGGAGGGAGTGGCCGCTACGGTGGCACTGACATCTGAACAGCTGGAATGGTATGAGATGGCAGGTGAGGCCATTCCTCATGTCACCCTTGCAATTGGCACTACTCACCAGGCAAAAGATTTGGGGCCGATGTGTCAGAACTTGAGGTCCCTTAGTGACTGGTCTGACACCCAAATACCGACAGTGCAGTTCTCCTCATCAGGTCAGGGAAACAGAATTTTGTGTCCGACATATGATCAAGTCCTCCTTGAGCATAGACAGATTGAACGCTTTCATGGTAGAGAGAAGATGGATCACCCCGACTCGGCCCCTATGCTAGATTCTCTCCCTGAGAACCTGTGGTCAGTGGGATCAGCAGATGTGGGTTTTTGTCAGCAGGTTGATCCCATAACCTTCGAACTGTCAGATTACACCCCTATTTGGCAGATGCAGTATCCCCACAAACCTGAAGCTGAGGAAGGTTTGGCAGAGACCATTGATGGCCTTATGTATTCAGGGGTGTTGGAACATTCACGTTCTAGTTGGAATACACCCATCTTACCTGTTCCTTATCAAGACACGGGCAAATATCGGATGGCCATGACTTAAGGCGCATCAATGGTATTGTAAGAACACCCAGAGTTCCAGTACCAAACCCATATACTGCCATGACTGCTTTAACCCCCAACCACAAGTGGTTCTCTTGCATAGATTTAGCGAATGCTTTCTTTTGCTTGCCGCTGGCAGAACCATTAAGAGATGTGTTTTCGTTCACGTATAGAGGTAGAAAGTTGCGGTATACTAGGCTTCCGCAGGGCTTTATCTTATCTCCAGGGATTTTCAATCAGGTGTTGAAAGAACAGCTGGGGGGGCTAGCACTGCCAGGTGGGGTAGTTCTGATCCAGTATGTAGATGACATCCTATTAGCAGCACCTGATCATACTTCCTGTTTGGAGGCCACCTGTCTCCTGCTAGTGCAGCTGTTCAAGGCAGGCTTTAAAGTCTCTCGCTCAAAGCTGCAATGCTGCAGGCAGGTGGTCACCTTTTTAGGGAGAATGGTCTCAGCGAAAGGCACAGGGATTTCCCCTGCACATCGAACAGCGATACTACATCATCCAAAACCAAAGACAGTAAAAGAGATGCTTTCGTTTTTGGGTTTGTCAGGTTATAGTAGGCAGTTTATCCCATCGTATGGTGAGTTGACACATCCACTGTGAACTTTGGTGGATGAGCAGGGGATGAGGAATCTGGGAGCTACACTTGATTGGACTGCACAGGCTGAGATGAGTTTTATTCTATTGAAGCAAGCTCTTACAACAGCTATAGATTTGGCGATTCCAAATTATAAACTACCTTTCTTTTTGGATGTTTCTGAAAAAGCACACACAATTGATGGTGTTCTTTTTCAGAAAAAAGGGGGTGGAAGATGTGTGCTCATGTATGTGAGTATCACACTAGACCCGACGGAAGACAGACACCCACCATGTACGAGACATGCAGCGGGAGTAGCAAAGATTTTACAAAAGGTGGCACACATAGTAATGGGACATGGCCTGACGGTATTAACAACACATAGCATTGTAGCATTTGTGAGCTCGACAGCATTTACAATGACTTCGCTAAGGCAGACGAGACTAGAAAAGATCCTGAATGCTCCAAATGTTACATTTACCCATGAAGGCATTAACATGGCAGACAATATGGGAGAGGGAGAACCACACTGTTGTGAGAAGAGGGTAGTGAAGCATATTAAAATAAGACCTGACTTACAGGCTACACCCTTAAGAGAACCAGATGAAACCTTGTTTACAGATGGGTGTTGTTACAGACACCCCACAAATGGATTGAAAGCTGCCTATGCGGTGGTACGAAAAACTACAGGAGGATTTGAAGAAATCATTACAGGGACAGTGAGAGGAAAGGAGTCAGCACAACTCGCAGAACTACAGGGAATGATAGCAGCATTAGAATGGGCAGAAGGGAAGGAGGTCAATATATATACAGACTCGGCACATGTGGTAGGGACAATACAGGTTGAACTTAGTCAATGGATTAGAAGTGGGTTTTTAACAGCAGCAATGACCCCAATTAAACACGAGAAGGACGTTAGAAAACTGGCTGAGGCTCTCCTAAAACCAAGGGCATTAGCAGTTCTTAAATGTAAAGGACATGATAGAACAGATACGATGGTGGCTCGGGGAAATCAGGAAGTGGACATGGCCGCTAAAAGGGCAGCAGGATACGGCCCTCAGTTTATTATGATACAGGCAGACAGAACAGCACATGACTTATTACCACCGTGTAGGGTAGAAGTAATAGTACAGGAACAAGCAAAGGCATCACCTCAGGAAAGGATGGTATGGGAGGAAAGGGGGGCAACCAAGGATCAAGGATTATGGAGATCGATAGACGGGAGGCCAGTCTTACCATCTGGACTCATGAAACCCCTCCTCGAGGAGGCGCATGGGCTAACACACTGTGGAAAGAAGCAGATGATAAGGTACTTGATACATTGGTGGCACCCCTTCCTGCCGGCGATGGTGGAGAACCATATTAGAGAGTGTGAGGTATGTATAACTTTCAATGTAAAGGCGACTGTAAAGCCACATGAAGGTCAGTTCCCACTACCTAAGTTACCAGGGCAGGAAATCGTACTTGATTATACGGACATGATTGAGAGGGTAAGTGGCTATCGATACCTCTTAGTAGCAGTAGATGTGTTCACAGGGTGGCCGGAGGCAATCCCTGCCAAAAGAGAAGATGCAAGGACGGTATGTAAATTCCTGATCAACCAGTATATTCCGAGACACGGATTTCCCAGAAAAATTAGGTCCGATAATGGAAGTCATTTGGAACGGTGTACCATCCGCAATCCCAAGGGAAAGTGGAGAGGATGAACCAAACAATAAAAGGTAAGATCGGGAAAGTACAGGCACGGACCAAACTAAATTAGGTGGATGCGTTGCCCCTGGCATTAATGTCAATAAGGAGTTCGGTAAGTTCTGTGACAGGATTCACTCCATATGAACTACAAACAGGGCACCAGTTTCCAGGACCGGGAGCCGGAATTCAGAATACGAAGAATGAGGTAAGTTCAATGGGATGCAAGCTTTATTATGATAAACTAACGGCTCTGGTGTCAGATTTTTCACAACAGGTCACAAGTCCCAACAGAGAAGGGGAAACACCGATACCTTCAGTCGCGGAGTGGGTTCTGCTAAAGGTCATCAAAAGAAAGTGGTCGGAGCCCAGGTGGACAGGACCCTACAGAGTGGTGGAGAGGACGTCCCACGCGGTTCGACTACAAGGAAAAGGCGAGACGTGGTATCATTGGAGTCAGTGTGCAGCAACGGACCCACCGACACGGACATTGGAACAGATTCGATCGGAGGTGACTGAGAACCTGTGAAGCAACCATGGACTAAGAACACTTAACGTCCCTTTTTAAAGAGACTATTGGACTACGGTGACTGTGTATCAGTGGTTGACGGCATAATCAATTTATTGGCATCAAAACAATGGAAGGAGCTGGGAGGAATACCATGTGGGGACTATGGGTATTGGTATTCCGAGCCCTTGAAGGGGCTGGAGTAGAAAACCACTGAACAAAGTGTGTGCACTCGGCCTGGGGGGTCACACAACGAAAAAGAACAGTACTTTGCTAATTGGACTAACTTTCCTGAACACTGTGTGGGGTCTCACACGGGACGCAAGTGTGTGCATAATGGACAAGTGTATGATGTTAAATTCAATAAGGGCTCTTTACAGTTCACGCCAAATCGAGACCGCTGTCCCCAAGGAGTAACATGGTTTTGTGCCCCGGAGGGAGACCAAGATAAGGAGAAAGGGGGCTCAATTCCCATTCAGAGGATACAGTGGGACCCCATGTGGCAAAAAGGAAAACAACCATACGTATGGGACAGAGATAAGGGGGATATCTATGCCAACGCTAAACGCCAGGCTGCCACTCACAGAGTAGGTGACAATAGATGGGTAGACCTTTGCCAAACTACGGCAGAACTCTTGGGGGTTAAAAACTGTTGGGTATGTGGGGGACCCACAAGAGATGGATCATGGCCATGGAGCGGGGAGCCCCTGGAAGTGTGGGAGTTGATGAGTTTTCACGGATCGGCAGATGAGACGCGCCCCCGCCAGACATGGCATCTAGCTAATCACCCATTAGGAGAGGAATGTATCTGGAAGGAGCAAGGCAAGCATTATAAAGGAGATTCGAGGTGCACAAGGGTTAAAATCTTGGGGAAGTTCCCTCGATGGCATCCTCAGCGATCCCGGTGGTTCCTGTCCCCACAGAAGGTAACACATTGCAGACCTATAACAGATAACTCCCGTGGGAAAGGGGTATGGAATTGCACGGGCGTTAATCCATATGAAGGGGTTCCCTCACTCAGACAATTTTGGGCTCATCCCTATCCACACGGATTTGCCCCAGAGGGTTTATATTGGATTTGTGGGAATACGGCTTACACTTTTTTGGAGCCAGACTGGAGGGGAACGTGCTGTATAGGTATCATTCAACCACAATTTGTGCTGTTACCACAGAACGACTCCCATCAGTTGGAATCTAGGGGTTAAAACATTATGAAATAAATGATTAATTAATAAGTGTATATTTACTGCATGGTTCAGGGGAAAAGAGGAATGTGATTAAGTGGCAATCACAGCATGGAGCAAAGTTGGCTGAGCAAAATTGTCTGCTCCAAAATACAGGGAGAGGAAATGCATAAAACGATTTAGGAGGAATGCTCAAACTAAAGGAGGTGGTGAGTAGCACAGGAGACACAGGCCAGACCAGAACAAAGAATGGCCTGCAAGAAACAAAGGGAATGGAAAACCAGTCTAGGAGGAAGATTAAGGCAGGAGGAGGTGTTAAAGAGAACAGCAGAAATTGGCCAGACAAGAACAGAATGGTGATTAGAAATATCTGAGGATGAATTAATTTCTGATCAACACAACAGGATAGTCTGGCCTGGAGGATTAAGATGGGAGTGCTACACCCCAGATATCTGCAAAACAGGAGATGACTTGTGATAACCCTTATGCAAAAAGATCTAGCAAAGGAAGACAACTTTTGTTCTGTATGATTATGAAATCTAGCAAAGGAAGCCAACTTTTGTTCTGTATGATAAGGTTGATCTATATAAACTGAGCCAACTGGACAATAGGGGTCAGTCTTGGGGAGTAGCTCACTGTGCAGGTGACCTATGAACTAATGATTGACCCAGAGCTCTGTTAAGTTTTATTCTTGTGCTGTGTAATAAATTGACTGTTGAACCGAATACCTTCTCCTATCACTTCATTCAAAGAACACGCTGGACTCAGACTACACATAGACTAATTTAAGAGTAAGGTAAAGCCAGAGTCCGACAGTACAGCAGGTAGAGGAATAATAAAACAAAAGTGAAGGGTATAGTTTCACAATAAGTTAATGAGTGCAGGATATTGCATCACAAAGCCAAATTGTCACATATAAAGTACCGTTAAACAGGGAAAGGATGCCTTTTACCAATGAGGGATCCATTTAAGTGTCTGATAACTGCAGGAAAAAAAATGCCCTTTAATCCAGAGATCTTGTGTATCTACTGCCCCCCCCCCCAAAAAAAAGGAGGGAAGTGTGAACAGGGTTAGATGGGTCCTTTAAGAATGTTGATGGCTTTCCTGTGACATTGCGAGGTATGTTCAGAGGTGTGTGACAGCCTGAATCATTCACAACTCTCCACAGTTTGCTGCATTCTTGGGAACAGAAGTTCCCATCCCAAGCTGCGTTGTATCCATAGAGGGCCTTGGGGACGAGCCGATTTTCCTTAGGCTTCTGAGGAAGGAGGGTCGTTGGTGTTTTAGAATAGAGCTACAATTGGGGAGAATGAGTGTAATGCATGTCAGTGGAGCATCTGTCAGCAGATCTTGGAAAATTTCACATCTTGATAGATGGCACCTCTTTCAAAGCAGATATTGCAAAGAGTTGAGTGGCAACTGAACACGTGAAACAATAGAAAGTAGCCAGGACACTAGAATACACTGATAAAATTAAAACATTCAATAGTGCCACCTTTCTGATCATAATATTGATACACAAAGTCCATTCATTCATCACCTCCAACTCCCTTGCCAACCAGAATACTGACATCAGCTCGCAATCAACCAAATCTATTCTCTTTCTTCAATAATGTTTAATATTTCCCTTAAATGCAGACCTTCAATAAAAGCACCAATGAAGGTAACTGCAAACTCGCTTACTGATTCTGCACCATCACTGGTGGACCATTTGTAGTATACAAGATTGCCAATCTGAACTATTTCTTTATTGATGGACAATTAAGTAATTGCATCTGCACAGGAATTTCAAGTTCCAAGGTCAGGTCACAAAATACGTTTTTTAAATTTAGATATACGGCATGGTACAGGCCCTTCCAACGCAAAAGCCCAGGCTACACAATTTTTCTAACCCCGTACATTGGGAAGAGAGGGAGGAAACTAGAGCACCCAGGGGAAACCCACAAAGACATGGGACAAACGCCTTACAGTCAGCGACAGATTCAAACCCAGGGGTCGCTGATGCTGTGGAAGCAATGTGCTAACCACCTCACTAGCCATTCCGCCTCAACATACAAAAGAATCATTTAAGATTATGCGAAATGGCAAATTTGAAAAATATGTTAAATACTGAAAATACAACCACAACCATTTCCACTATTTAAGGTGTTGGTTGAAGACTTCTTGTTGAGAAGAGAGTCAGTAGCCTCTCCAAACTGGGTGCTACAGGAACCCCCCCCTCCCAAGTAGGCACGGTGCTCTAGCTTTGAGTGGACAAGGATGGAGACTGGAACATGGAGTTGGACACTGAAATTTGAGGAACGCAGAGCAAGAGCAGTCCTCCGAAAGAGGCCACGAAGTGTACAGACTTGTCTGCTGAGGGACAGAGCTTATGCTGTGGACTCTACGGCTGAGGGGATCAAGGCCTCTGCTGGGGCGAGGTGGTCTTCAGTCTTCGGCGCCGAGTTGACGTTGCCTGTTGCTGGAGGTTGTGGAGAGGGCATGGAACAGTCAGAGGTGTTCGAAGCGGCGGAGCCAGAGGAGTGCCCAAGGTGTCTGGAGTGGCAGAGTCATGGGCTCTGGAAGATGCTGTAGTTTCGACCATGAGAGACGGCAATTATGTGAGGTGGTCTCCCTTTAAAAAAGGCAAATTAATGTCCAGAGTCCAGCAGACAGTGGTAAAACTGGCCTCGATGGCTGTGGTAGTAGTAGCCTGCAGCGACCTCTTTGGATCGGGTGAACAGTTTCTAGCGGACATTTTAACATCTAAAGATATATTTCGACCCATCTCTTCTATAATCATGGCCCAGCCTTTGAAAATCAATGTATTGTGGCACTGTTTTTAAAAAAATATGTTTTAATTAGTTGTGTGTCACTGGAGATTTGGAAGAGTTTAATTCAGTGATATCTCACTTTCCTATGGGGATATAGCGGCAGCTAAAGGCCCACAATGGCGGCACAACAGTCACTTGCAGTGACCTCTTTTGAGACCTGCTGCTTCTGTGTTTGTAGTTTTATGTAGCACCGTGGGTTTGGGGAAACATTGTCTCGTTTTTATTTCTGAAAAAGCGACAAATAAAGCTTACTATTACCACTACTAAATATCCTACCAACTAGAGAAAATACAAACATAAACTGTGTAATCCAACCTCAGAGCTGAATTATCAGAGGGTGATAACTGATTTCATTTCAGTTCCTGTAATAATTGTAAGAAAAAAAGTTGTAAAATAAGAAAAAAATAAAGAAGAAAAAACCCTGAACTGTTTCTCACTCTATTTCAAGAATTCAAATTACTAACATGTCCCTTCACTTCTCTCATTTTCTGAAGATGGTCATGTGTCATTGTTAGATCAAGATCAGCCTTGAAGCTGTTGTGCACTGGATTTAAAGTGGCAGAGAGGATGAATGGATTCACTCTGTTCACCATCCACCCCCCCCCCCCCCCCCGCCAAATCAATGTTATTTACTGGGATTGTTGTCTGAAGAAGGCAAACAAAATCACTGACGCCCCCTTCCACCCGACACACAGCATCTTTCACCTGCTCCTGTTGGGAAAGAGATACAGGAGCATCAGAGCCAGCATCACTAGGCTGAGGAACAGCTTCTACTCACGGGCAATGAGACTAAAGGAACTGCTCGCACTGTTCATCCGAGACTCTCATTTGTGCAATATTTATTCATTTGTATAGATAATATACTGTACTCATTCTGCATATGTTTTGTTTGGGTTTTTAGGCTGCTGACATGTAACAAACGGCACAATCAACAAAATTTAGCATTACATGGGTAGTCTGAAAAGGAAAATGCAGGATTTTTAGTCAATTCCTGCACCGTGATTTATCCTGCAGGGCCCTTACTACCTTTCGGGGGAAGCCTGCAGTCTAAATCACACCACAAAACTCACCTCATAAATTCAACATCCAGCTGATGACTCAGGCCAAGTTGCTCCATGTAAAAGCACCAGAACAAACGTGCACGCAGGAACTTAAGGGGTGCAAACAACTGGGAGGTGAGTAATTATGTTAATTTACATTAAACATTTCAGATTTTTCCAACATTGCGGTCTTTAAAAAAAACACTTGTATGTGTGTTATGTCTGGTTGTGTGTCTGCGCGTTTTGCACTGAGGACCAGAGAACGTTGTCTTGTCAGGTTGTAATTGAATAATCAGATGACAATACACTTGACTTGACTAATTAGTCTGCTGACAGCTGGTCTGCTTTCTTTCTCAATGACCATCTGACCCTGGAGGGGAACTTTGTAAGGACATGGAGGCAGTCGGTGCTTGCTGGAAGGAATCCTCAACCCAGGGTCTATCCTTGATGTGGGCCCCACTGACTGTCCACTGCAACCACATTGGACCAACTAGTTGTCAAGAATGCCTGAAAACAACAAAGCCTCTGTAGAAGAGAACGGCATTAATGAAGCTTTCAGACCTTCCGAGAGAGAGCGGCAGTTCTAAATTCACAACTTCATTTCCCACCTCTGGGAAGAGGAGGAGACAGTGTGAACTTCAGAGACACCATTATCATGTCCATCTTTAATAAAGGGGGAGACAGATTCTTTATCTGAAAATAGTCTAGAATCTCCTTGTTGTTCCCCACAGAGAAAGATGTGGCAAGGGTCCATGACAATTTTGTTTTGTTGTACTCTGCATTGTGTAGTATGGATTGCTTCCATTTAGAAATTGTGACTATGACATTTACCAAGCATTAAAATCTGATGCAGCATCACCAACACATAGGAGCTTCTTGATCTTACGAAGCCTTTGACTTCATCAATTAAGAGAGACTCTGAGGCATTCTTCTCAAACTATGCCTGCCTGCAGACAGGCATCCAACACCTGCTACATGAGAGCATGTAAAACACCTGAATCAATAAGTCCACAAGAGGCCCATTTGCAATACGGATGAAGGTTAAACAAGGCTGCATCTGTGCACGAAAGGTTGGTTGCATCATTTTCAACACAATGATACAATTCCCCTATAACGTTTCCCTCACAAGAGAAGCAGATCAATAGAACGAATCAGGAAGTGTTCAAACTCTATTACCTCCACTCCAAAAAAACACTTTCGTCATTTAGTTGAAGTACAATGAAGACATCTGTATATTTGCATGTTTATAAACACAATGTGGTAGGTGTCATGAACACATTACCACTGGAGGCAGTGGAAGCAGATATGATAACAACATTAAAGAGGTAGGGGCATGTCCATGCAAAGGACTTGGACAGACATGTTTTGAGCGAGCGCTCCGTGAAGAGTATCAAAAAGATGGTTAAAATTAAGAATATTTTCACAAAAAAATGGACAAGTGTTAAGAAACCAAGTCAGCTGAGAACAAGAACTGGGGAAGTTTCTCCTCAGTCAGCAATAGTGAACAAAACTCTGAAAGGGAGCAGCACAAGAGTGACCTTGGGACCAGCAGAGCTGGAGAGTCGGGACAAGAACCAATTATTATCCTGGAGAAAATGGAAAACTTGAGCAACCGATTTGTTGGTGTTGAAAATGTAATGAGAGACAGGACTGAAATTAAATAAATCATTGAAGACAATTGAAAGAATGAACCAAGCAGAAGTAGACTTGATAAAAAACACAAGATAAGCTAAAAGCTTTGGAGAAAGACGTGAAGCAATGGGAGTCGGACAGACAAGGTCTGCTGGACAAGATTGACCACATGGAGAATTTTAGCAGAGGAAACAACGTTCAAATTATCGGACTGAAAGAAAGAATCGAGGGAAAAGATCCAGTTAACTTCTTTGAGTGCTGGGAGAAGACAAATTCAAAGAAAAATTAGATTGAAAGGGTTCACCAGACCCTTGGACCTAGGAGAGCTGCAATCAATGACCATGACTTGTCCTGGTAAGACTTTTGAGTTACCAGGAATGGGAGACAATTCAGGGAGCAGCACTCTAAGCAAAATAATGGCCACAATTTTGGGGTGCTAATTTTTCAAGATTTTAGTCCTACTTTGATAATAGAAAGGTAGCAGTTTGATGAGGAAAAAAGACAATGACATTCCAAAATCTTAAAATATTCAATGAGATACCCCATGACTCTGAGGGTTAAAGTAGCAGAAAATAATTGGCGATTTTCCAAGACTAAGAATAAGGTGGAAGACTTCCTGCAAGGTTTATGAAAAGGCTAAGGTTGCTATAGAAAAATACTAAGAAAAATGTTTACAATGGGATTAAGTAAAAGTTATATATTTTTTTTTAAACTATCTTGTATTTATTGTTGAAAAGTAATTTTATTGAAATGTTCATTGAGAGCTCAGAAGAGTGAAAACTTGGGAAAAGTAGTAGCAAGATGGAGACTCCGGTCTAAGGGGGAAGAATGGCACCCAGTGAGGAGTATCCATAAAATTATGACACTAAAGGGAGGAGTTCTTCTTCCTCAAAGGATTCTGCAAACTTTTTTTCACAGGCTTTCGGTGTTTCCTATTTATGTCACCGTCAGGGCAGTGACATGATATATGTTTTTTTTAAAGGGGAAAGATCACTGCATTATTTAAACAATCAAAAAGGTTTTATCGTTAAACAATATTTATTTTTTAAAAATCAATATGAATAGAATGCTAAATTTTATGTCTTGACGTTAATGGGTTAAACAGGGCAATGCAAAAGAAGCAGGTTTTCGCACACCTAAAAAGAATTAAAGGCAGTTAGAGTCTTTCTGCAAAAAACACATCTTACCAAATCAGAACATGCTAAATTAAACAGAGGGTGAGTGGGACAAGTAATGTTGTCTTCATTTGGCTCAAAAGCAAGAGGAGTACCAATTTTAATAAGAATATCAAGAGAAGAGACACTGACTGACCAAGTCGAATATTTGTAATGGCACATTGTAAAATTTATGCAGAATCATGGACTTTTATGGATATCTTTGAACCAAATTATGTCAATGAAACCTTTATAAAGGAAATATTTTTAAAAACAGCAGAGGGAAGACAAATATACAGTCAGAGGCGATTTCAGTTTCTGTCTAGATCCAATACTGGATAAATCAGCCAGAACAGTGACAAGGGAAAAAGCTGCAAAAATGACACTATCATTTACGAAGGATTCAAATTTGATTGATATATACGGAGGCATAGAAAGAGACTTCTCATTCTACTCAAAGGTACATGATTCACATAAAAGATTGATTTATTTTTAATGTCTACCAAGTTAAAAAGTAGAGTGGTAAAAACTGAATGCTTCATAAGACTTTTATCAGATCATTTGCCATGAACTAACTATTGTGATAATGTAAAAACAAGACTGTGTATAGATGGCGTCTCAATGCCATGCTGAGAAGTATTTTGAAAGAGCCCTCATAAAAAGTATTAAAAAGGTAGTCAAAAAAACTCAAAAACCAGAATTTTATTGTCAAAAATGGATAAAACTAGTGTTAAATGACCAAGGCAACCTAAAGCAGAAAAGGCTCAGCTAGGAAATTAGAGTGAAAGCCCAATAAAGAACGACACAGGAGGGGCCTTGGGACCGGCTGAATCCAGCAGAGCTAGGATGTCAGCCCAAGATATATGTGTGTTTCATAAGGGGGAAACGTCTCTCACAAGGGGAACGTTGAAATATTTTTTTTAATTGGAAAGATTTTATTGCTATGCAATACTTGTTTGAAAAATGGCAATGATATAACACTAAAGTTTATTAGTCTTAATATTTACAAAATAAATGGGATGATGAAGAGGTAAAGGGTTTTGGCATATCTAAAGAAATTAAAATTGGATATATTTTTTTGCAGGAAACACATCTTATAAAATTGGAACATGATAAATTAAAAATGGGTAGGACAAATAATATAGTCTTCCTTTGGTTCTCAGTCAAGAGGGTGTAATGGAAGATTTAAACTGTTTTTTTTACTTTTGCAGCCTTTGCTTCCGCAAGGCTGAGAACCTGCTTGTTTTTTTTAGAATCAGCAGACATAATCTAATTTACACTATGAGGCCCAGGGATGCATCTGAATTAGTAGACACATCTAAATTCCACCATGAGGCCCAGAGATGCAGTTTTCTTTTGTTGGTCGCAGACTGTCAGGCAACCTTGAAGATAATTAAATTATTTGTTCAAAGAGATAAGATATGAAGTAAACAACTTTTGGGTAATATAAGCCATGGTCCCACTGCTGAAGTTTGAGCCTCTCCGAGAGGTGGCAACATCTCTCAGCAAGAAGAAGAACTTCTAGATTCCAACCAACGTCCCGGTCAAGGGAGGTGGAGAAGCTGCTACCGGCGCCCAGACAACCTACTACAAGTGTGCAGTCGTTGCCTCGCTTGGCAGTTGGGACCAGTCCAGGCATTGATAAGTATAATTGGGAAGGGCTTACATATTGTAGTTTGAATTCAGCTTTAGATTTAGTAATAAAGACTTGTATAAACTGAACTGCTCTCGGTGTGTGTGTCTATTTTCTTTCGGTAGCTCGAACACTGTGACCAATCTAAAACGAACAAAGTGAGAGGTACAAGTATACCCAGGACAGAGGGATAGCAATTCAGAAGGCACACTGTAAAATATATGGAGATGCAGGTACATTTATGAATATTTATGCTCCAAATTATGCTGATGAGACCTTTATGAAGGATATCTTCTTAAAAACAGCAGTGGGAAGACAAAATATATTGGTTGAAGGAGATTTTAATTTTTGCTTGGACCCAAAACTAGACAAATCTGCAAGAACAGCAATGAGGGCGAAAGCAGCAAAAACCAATTTCATAATGAAGGATCTAAATCTTATCACTATATGGAGGCAATTGAATCCCAGAGGGAGATACTATTCCTTTTACTCAAGGGCGCACGATTCACATACTAGGATGGACTTATTTTTAATGTCTACCTAGTTTAAAAGTAGAGTGATAAAATAAGAATATCCAGCGAGGCTTCTATCAGATCACTCACCACTAACATTAAATATTGCACATGGAAAAGCACACATTACTTAAAAGAACAGACTTCTGCACATTTATAAAGAGAGAGAAATATTTTGTGAGAAAAAAAAAATCAACCGCCTACTAACAATAGGCTTCTGGATTTTAAGTATTATCCATCAGCACAAGATTTTTATCATTCTTCTTGGAGGGAGACAGATCCCCCCCATCCCCAACATGGATCAAAATGGGATTGATTTCAATAAAAGAGGGACAGTGAAGGACTTCATTTACAAGTAGAATGGCAAGTTAATAACAAAAAGGATGGATAACTCTATATTAATACATATGATTAGAATATGGCAAAAAAAATAAGTGACTGTATTGGGAAAAAAGCAGGTATATCATTAAGAACAGAATTATGTAAAAATGTGTGACTGCCTATGAATCTGGATAACGAAACATTGAATTCATGGTATGACAAAGGAAGAAAATATATTGATGATTGTAATGAGGAGGGATCCCTTATGTCTTTAGTACAAGAAATAGATATGGAGTAGCTAATGGGACTTTTGTTTTCTCCAGCTAAGATCATTCCTAACAGAAAGATGGGGGCCAAACTTGGCCCCACCTGAAATTAGTGAAATTGAACAAACGATTTGGCTGGGGAATACAACTAAACTTATAACTAAGAGGTATTATGCTCTCCAGAATGTAAGTGCAAAAGCAGACTTACAGAGATCGAGAGAGAGATGGGAGTCGGATCTAGGTGTTGCAATAATGAAAAGATGTTGGTCTGATTGGTGTTTGGACAATAGGACATCAATTATAAATGCAAGATATAGATTAGTTTAATATAATTTCCTTCATCAATTGTATCTCCACCATAAATCAAAATCTGAAATATTAAAGATGTGTTTTAGGTGTGGGACACAATTAGGAACGTTTTTAAATGCTAAGTGGTCCAGAGTGAAGGCGAAACCTTTCCGGCAGGATATTACTGGAGGCCTGTGACGAGTGGTGTGCATCAGGGATCGGTGTTAGGTCCTTTGTTGTTTGTCATTTATATTAATGATTTGGATGATGGGGTGGAATATTGGGTGAATAAATATGCAGACGATACAAAAATATGGGGAATTGTGGATAGTGAGGAGGGTTTTCATGGACTACAGAAGGACTTGGACTGTTTGGAAAGGTGAGCTGAAAGGCGGCAGATGGAGTTTAATGTAGATAAGTGTGAGGTTTTCATTTTGGAAAGAATAACCAAAATAGGATGTATGCAGTGAAGCAGAAAGCATTGAGGAATGCAGAGGAATAATGGTTCAGCAATCCTTGAAGGTGGATTCCCATGTAGAAGGGTGGTGCTAGCCTATATAAATCATAGCAGAGAATATAGGAACTGGGAGGTGATGTTGAGACTGTTTAAGGCATTGGTGAGGCCAAGTATTGTCTCCATACTATAGGAAGGATATAGATAAGGTAGAGAGGGTACTGGATTGCAGTATCTTGAATACGGAGAAAGATTGAGTAGATTGAAACTTTATTCATTGGAATGTAGAAGGTTGAGAGGGGATTTGATAGAGGTAGTTAAAATTATGAAGGGAATAGATAGAGTAGTTGTGAATAGATTCTTTCCCTGGAGGGTAGGGGAGATTGGAACAAGGGGTCATAGTTAAGGGTTAGGGGGCAAAACTTTAGGAGTAATACAAGAGGATGCTCTTCACTCAGAGTGGTGGCTGAGTGGAATGATCTACTAGAAGAAGTAGTTGCGGCAGGGTCAATTCTATCATTTAAGAGGAGGCTAGATGAGTACATGGATGTGAGGAGATTGGAGGGTTATGGGCATGGGAGTAGGTAGGTGGAACTAGTGGAATTTCATGTAAATTGGTGAGGACTAGAAGGGCCGATATGGCTTGTTTCCATACTCTAAATTGTTATATGGTTATAACATGCGTGGCCTTCATGGGTGACCCGGGGCTTTATCTTTTGGGCAATTTCATTGAAATAAGTTCAAAATTTCATTTGTTAAAATAGTCTTAGCAGTAGTGAAGAAATGTATTGCACTTACTTGGAAATCAGACTTTACTCTACATATAGCACAATGGACGACTGAGATGAATAGCTGCATGCCTATCAAAAAAATTATATACAACCTAAAGAACAAATATGACTTATTTATTAAGATGTGGCAGCCATATTTTGATCATACAAGGGCCCAAATACAATAATAAAAAGAACAATAATAGATGCTGCTGTAGTATAAATGCAATTGACTTCCCCAAAGAATGTGTTTTTATGGTCAACCTAAATGTGAGCCCTGACGAATTTATATTGTGGAAAGGGAGGGGGTTGTTTTGTTTTTTTTTAAATATAAGAAAATGTTTAATAAATTTATGTTTATTGGAGTGTGTACTATGTATATAGATGGAAGAGAAAAGTTTTTAAAATTGAAGAGGCATTCAAACAGGCACATGAACAGGAAGGGAATGATGAGCCATCAGATTTATTGTCAGAGTACATACATGACATCACATATAACCCTGAAATTCTTCTTTTCTATGGGCGAGATAGAATTACCTCTTATTGGTAGTGCAAAAAAACTGTACACAGCATATACATGTATTTTTATGCATATAATGTGTCATGATACTTGTACAAGTAAACAAAGAACTGTAAATAGATAATAAATGTAAGCAAACTGACTATGCCACACATAGAATTTTTTTTTAAAAAGTACAAAAGAGTCCTTAAATGAGTCCCTGATTCATACCACACTCCTCCGGCTGGCAGAACTTGTCCTCACCATGAATAATTTCTCCTTTTATTCATCCCATTTTCTCCAGGTCAAAAGGGTAGCCATGGGTTAGGGTTAGGCCCCAGCTATGCTTGCCTTTTTGTTTGCTAGCCCCCTCAACTCTTCCTCTGCTACATCGATGACTACTTTGGTGCTGCCTCACGTACACATGATGAGCTTGTTGACTTCATCCACTTTGATGCCAACTTTCACCTGACCTCAAATTCACTTGGTCCATCTCTAACAACATTCTCCCTTTCCTCGATCTCTCTGACCCCATTTCGGGAGACAAACTCTCGACAGACATCTCCTATAAACTCCCACAGCTACCTCTCAATGACACCTCTTCCCACCCTGCCCCCTGTAAAGATTCCATTCTTTCAATTCCTCCGCCTCTGTCGCATCTGCACCCAGGTTGAGGACTTCCATGCCAGATCATCAGGGATATCCTCCTCCTTCAAACAATGTGGCTTTCCCTCTCCCACTAACTCAGCACTCACCTGCACATCCTCCATTACCCATTCTTTGGCCCTGGGCCCCCTCTTCCATGTGCAACAAGGAGGATTACTCATCCTCACCTACCACTCCACCACCCTCTGCATCCAACACATCCTTGACCAATTCCACCACCTACTACGTGATCCTATCACGAGACACATATTCCCCTCTCCTCCCTTCCACCTTCCACAGGGAGTTCCCTCCGTGACTCCCTTATCCATTCCTACCTCCCCACCAATCTTCCCCTTAAGACCTACCCCTGTGTCTGCAGGAAATGCTCCACTTGCATCCACACTTCCTTCCTCACCACCATTCAGGGCCCAAAACAGACCTTACAAATTAAGCAACATTGTGAATCTGCAGGGGTCATCGACTGCACCTGGTGGTCTTGTAGTGTTCTCCTCACATCGGAGGGACTGACGCAGACTGGGAAATTGCTTTGTTGAGCACCTCAGCTCTGTCGCCGCAACAGCGTGGATCTCCCAGTGGCCATATATTTCAATTCTCCATCCCATTCTCTTGCTGACATGTCTGCCATGCTCTCATGCACTGCTAGAATCAGACCACCCACAAATTGGAGGAACAACACCTCATCTTCAACCAGATGGCATTAATTTAGACCTCTGGATTTTGTAACCCCCCCTTCCCTTGTCGCCTTTCCCTATCTCTCCATTCTGTCTCATTTCATCCCTTATCCTATTCAATTAATGCCCTTTATTGATCTGGATTCCTCCCCCAGCAGCATTGTGTGAATTCTGAGACTTTGAGATTTCCTGCTTTTGGCTTATTCCTTGAAGGAGGGCTCAGGCCCGAAATGTCAGTGTACTAGCATCTATAGAGACAAAGATGCTCAGTTCCTCTAGCACTTTGGCGTGCTATTACTACAGTCACAGCGTTTGCAGACTTTACTGTTTCACTGAGTCCCTGATTGAGTTTGTCATTGAGGAGTCTGATGGTGGAGGGGTAGCAGCTGTTCCTGAACCTGATCGTGCAAATCTTGTGGCACCATCCCCCTCTTTTCTGAAGGTAGCGAGAACAGAGCATGCGCTGAGTGGTGTGGATCCTTGATGATTGCTGCTGCTCTCCGACAGCAGCATTCCCTTTAGATGTTCTTGATAGTGAGGAGGATTTTTCCTATGATGTCCTGGGCAGTGTCCACTACCTTTTGGAGGTCTTTATGCTCCGGAGTATTGATGTTCCCGTACCAGACTGTGATGCAGTCAGTCAGCACACTTTCTACCACACACCTGGATAAATTTTCCAGGGTTTCTGATGTCATTCCAAACCTCCACAAACTTCTGAGGAAGTAGAGGTGCTGACGTGCTTTCTTCATGATGCCTTTAGCGTGTTGGGTCCAGGAAAGATCCTCCAAAATAGTGACTCCCAAGAACTTAAATTTACCTACCCTCTCCACCTCTGATTCCCTCAATGATCACTGGATTGTATAACACTGGTTTTCCCTTCTTGAAGGGAACAATCAGCTCCTTAGTTTTGGTGACATTGAGTGTAAGGTTGTTGGTGCACCATTCAGTCACGTTTTCAATCTCTCTCCTGTATGCTGACACATCAACTTTCTTTAATACAACCCACTATACATGGCAGAGGCCATGGGTCCCACTTTAGCCATACCAGCTACCAAGTGGTAGCTGGGGCAGAAGCAAATTGTCCTTAGTTTTGAGGTCTGCCCAGAAGGTAGAGTTGTTTGGCCAAGGAACTGGCAACACTTAAAGCCGAGGACACGCCACACCAACTTGGGGGCCATAAATTTGGAAATACCATTAAAAAAAACAGCATTTTAGATAGGGGTTTGGGTGGTCAGATATTGGATATCCAAGCACTATCTGCGTACCATTCAACAGCTTCCATAAACAGTTCCCTATGCCAGCTCAGTTATCATTTTAGATAGGGGTTTGGTGTGGTCAGATATTGGATATCCAAGCACCTCCACCATCTGCGTACCATTTAACAGCTTCCATAAACAGTTCCCTACGCCAGCTCAGTTATCATTTTAGATAGGGGTTTGGGGTGGTCAGATGTTGGATATCCAAGCACCTCCACCATCTGCGTACCATTTAACAGCTTCCATTAACAGTTCCCTTCGCCAGGTCAGTTATCATCACAAACATTAGCTTAATATTCGAAGCTCTGAATACAAAGGACTCATTTATGTTGTGTCATCTACTGTCAGCCAACTAACAGTATCAAATACCAACAGGATATCCCAAAGTCTCAAAGGCTTACATAAACACAGAAAACATTTCAATCTCTGATACATTGATTCCAAATTTATTATGTACGAAAGGACTCAGAGGGGCAAATCAACTTGAGGAAGGCTGATAAGCAAATATGTTTGTGTAAAGAAGAAAAATTTAATGACTGAATTCCATACAAGGAAACGACCCTTTTCATGATTAATAATTTCTATACACCAATGAATGCCTTATTGTTCAACTTTTTCAAATTTCTTTCCACTCGCTCTCTGTGATTACCATTTTTGACAAACTATTTTTATAAATTGCATCATTGCTTTTGGTAATCCATTCCTTTATTCCTTCCTGATACAGACATTCTGTTTCAAAGCACCTCTTCAATTCACTTTCATCTTGTCCTTTAATTTTACACAACAGTCCAGGGGATTGTGTACAATTGAAAGATAAATTGAAAAGTTATATTTCAACCTAGAAAATTCTTACAATAGAAAGTACACACTTTTAAAAAATTTACTAACAACATCCTTTTTTCTCTTTCAAAGATCAGTTACTCTTATTCCAACCCACATGGCAGCAGAAAATCTACATCACCTGACTCAAACTGATAATGCATGTGTGCAAATCCATTGATGGTAGACCGTAGCAGAACACAAGGAAGGGGTTTCTCTATCCAGCAATTTTGACAAATGCACTTTTTAGCAGTAACTAGAAGGCTTACCTTTGATGTATACAATCCAAAAGACAGCTGTCATTTGTAACATCTCAATCACACTAGAACCCCATCCTACCCCTATCATTATACCACATATTGCTTGGGAAATCAGAAATAAAAGAAAAATCTTTATCTGGAGCATCTTAAGGTCCCAAGGTGCATTACAAGGTGTTCAAAATGCAGGCATATCTGGGTGAGTGAAAGACAGCAGCCAAATTGTTCATAAGTACTTCATCTCTCTTACCAGGACACTGGGAATATCTTCAAAACTGTACCTTGAGACATTTTACATTCCCTTGAGAAAATAACTTGAATAAAGCAGAATTGCTTCAGTAATCCATTTAGAGCATAAACATTGATTTTGTGCTCTCAAGTTTCTATCATGTGACCCACCCGGAAATCTATGACTCGGCAAAAGTGAGGCCAAAAGAATAACTCTTTAAACCAGCCATTCAATGAGCCTCTGGGGCCACAGCACATTCAAGTAAAAACCTTGATTTCTTTTCACCTCAAGTAACTTTTTTTTACATAGACGGTTGGAGAGAAGCAAGAAAAAAACAACTGCTTCACCATGACTTTGAGCAGAGTCCTAAGGGGATCACAGCCAAAACAATGTCGAGAATGGCAGCTTTAAACTGATTGGTCTTGTTGGAGATGGAAGTCACTATTGTCACCATTGATCACATATCACATAAAACAATGTTTAGAATTTAGTGCACAGTATTTATCAAGTAATCCTCTCAAAATTTTGTACCATTAACAGCCATTTCATCACCAGTTACTGGCTTCTAAACATCAATAAGCTCAATACAGCAAAGGTCATAAACATGGAACATCCATCTTTTCCCCCATACTGATCAATTCATTAATTCTTTTTGGTGACACAAAAGTAAAAGGAACCTTCTTCCCACCTTATTTTGGGAGGTGGGTAATTTAAAAAAAAGGCTCAGTTGAGAAGCAAATGCCGTAAACCACTTCAATGTTCAGAATTTTTGGAGAAAGCACACTGAAACCTCAATTTTATAACACTGATTTGGTCTTCTCTTGCGCCTCTCTCCCTCACCACCCCCCACCATGCTTAGTCTTTGCTGCATGACTGCAACATCATCACATAACTCATTCGACGCGTTACTACAAAACTCAACTCCCAATATTACAAACACAGCAAATAGCATCAGTTAATTCAATCTGTTGGTATTAGTGAGTGGCTCTGCACATACAATTTCAGACCAACACAATTTAGTTTCTTAGAATGGAAAAGTAACCGAGTCTCAAGAACAAGCCTTAAATCTGCAAACAAATGACTGAACCACCTAAGAGTGGGAAAATAAGATAGATACCCAAGAATCCTTTTCATTGCTTTCATATGCACAGGCAAGCCTGGCAAAATATAAATTTTACAATACCATTCATTCACCGGGATCAAATTCCTGTTTAAGTGTCCATTATTGGAAGGTTTGGGGAAGTCTGGGAAAAACAATTCAACACACAACTTGAACAGAGCAGTGAAAAGCAGTAACAGCGTACTTACGATAAAAGAAAGGGATGAACTCCACAGTTAGACAAGCTGCCTTATATTTCTGTCGGCTCTTCTCCACCATACTGACCACATTACTGGAAAAGGACATGGAGAATCGTTGTTACCATTCACAGGTACCAAAGGATTGCTGAGATGATGAAGCACAGCTCAGATAACAACAAAAATTCCACATTTAGGAGGTCCACTAAGTGTTCTCCAGTGATGGAGTGAATGAATGCACAGAATCCAGATGAATTCTGGAGCCTTTCTTCTGTCAAACAGGCCAGTAAGTTAAAGTGAATCCACTTTAGATGATGCTGCAATTATCAAGTGTGTGAACATTTTACTTCAAAAATACATTTCATTCATGAAAATACAGGAATGACAATTTTTACATTTTTCTCTGCAACCACTGTACCACATCAATAATTTCCATTGCAATGTGTCAGTGCCACTATAACTATATCTCAGTTTCTACAGAGGGGAAGAGCTGGGAGTAGTTCGAGTGGAAGAGCCTGGGATAATGGGATGGTGAGGAAGGTAATGCATATTGCAGCCAAGTGCCAATAATGCTGGAAAATAAAACAAAGTTTAAAGGTAAGATGGATGACCTGACTATATATTTTAAAAATCATTAAATTAAGGAAGGGAGGATGGTTGACAGGTATGAGTTAATACAATTAAGGTACAGTGACAGCATCCAAGAATTCACCATTTATATCATCTTCTGAACTTCCAAGATTGTCACTTTTTTTGTAATAGGAACATGTTAAAAAAATGTTATTGTTTTCCAAATGATGTTCCGTTGCTCGATGCACAAAATGCTGGAGAAACTCAGCAGTTCAGGAAGCATCCATGGAAGGCAATCAGATTTCGGCCCAAACACTTCAACTATTTGAACACCTATTGCTTTCCATGAATGCTGCCTGTTTCCGAGCTTCTCCAGCATTTCAGATACGCATTTCAGATTTATTGTCAGAGTACATACACGATTAATTTTCCTGCGGGCGAGGCAGAATCATCATTCATTGGTAGTGCAAAAAAACTAATTTATGTACAAATGTAAACAAATAAAGAAATGTAAACAAAGTGATTGTACAATTCAGAGAGAAAAAAAAATCAAGTGCAAAAGTAAGAGTCCTGAAATGAGCCCCTGACTGAGTTTGTTGTTCAGAATCTGATGTTGGAGGAGTGGACAGATTTTGTGTGCTGATCCAGTTTTCCAGCATCTACCGTCCCTCGTGTTTGTTTACTTGATGGTCCATGATGTCTGGTTATTTTGAATAATGCATTACTCAATAAAATAAGAAACAAATAATCTTACTCACTGATGACCATTTAGTTCACAGTGCCTGAATGGAGCAGACTATTTGAAACAATTTGATTTGTCCTAGCCTGCCCTCTCTCTCCCACGATGATATAGGTGATGCTTGATCTTACAAGTCAAAGCCCAGCAATATTGTTTTTCCCATACTTCAAGATATTTTTAGGTTACAAGTACAGACCATTTCCAAGCTCATCCAGAAGGATAAAATTATTTGAAAGCAGAGTTCTATTCTGCACTCAAATATACCTTGGCAATTATGAGGATGACTTAAAGTGGACTGAAATGCTAGAGCATATTGATATTATGAAAGAGAATGGTTAGAGTTTTTGATAAGCATGAAATTAGATAAATTGCCACGACCAGAAAATTTATCCAAGGCTACTGTGGGAAATGAGAGAGAGAAGATTGCTAAGCTACTGATGATGACTTTTGTATCATCACTAGGGACGGGAGCAGTTCTGGAGGATTGGAGGGCTGCAAATGTTATTCCACTGTTCAAAAATAAGTGATAACCCAGGAAATTATAGAGCAGTTAGTCTTCAGTGGCGGGCAAGCTGTTGGAGAAACAGGATTTAAAAGCATTTAAAGAAGCATAATGTGATTAGGGATAATCAGCATGGCTTTGTCAGGGAAAGGCTTTGTCATGTCTCACAAGCCTGACTGAATTATTTGAGGTTATAACAAAGCACAATCAGGACAGTAGGCCATGGATGTTGTGTACAGCAGATGTTAAGTTTCCCTATGCAAGGCTCATTCACAAACTAAGGGGCATGAAATCTAAGGAGGATTTGCTTTGTGGAAACAGGATTGGATTGGCCAGAGAAGGCAGAGGGCAGTTGTAGATGGTTTGTATTCTGCTTTGGACCAGTAACCAGTGGTGTTCCAAGGGATCTGTTCTGGGACCCTTTCTCTTTGATTTTTATGAATGACCTGAATGAGGAAGTGGAAGAATGGCTTTGCAAGTTTTACATATCACAAAGGTTGATGATGTTGTGGATACTCTGGAGGGCTGCCAGAGATTACAGAGGGACATTAAAAAGATGCAGACCTGGGCTGAGAAGTGCCAGACAGAGTTTAAACCAGCAAGGTGGGAAGTAGTTCATTTTGGTCAAATTTGTAGGCGGAATAAAATGCTAATGGGAGGATTCTGAATTGTGTGGAAGAACTAAGATCTTGGGGTCCATATCCAAGGGACACTCTAGCTTCTGCACAGGTTGATCGTGTTGTTACAAAGGCATATATTGGTCTTCATTAACCTTGGAACCAAGTTCAAAAGCCATGAGGTGATGTTACAGTTGTACAAGACCTTAGATAGACCCAACTTGGAATATTGTGTTCCATTCTGGTCACCTCACTACAGAAAATATGTGGATGCTATGGATAGTGCAGAGGAGATTTGCAAAGATGCTGCCTGGATTGCAGAGCATGCCTCACATAGATAGTTTGAGTGAACATAGACTTTTCTCCTTGGTGAGGGTGTGAGAGATGAGAAAAACTGACATTGCAATATGAACATTAAGAAATGAAGAAAATAAAATTGATACATAAGTAAATGAATGAAGCCAGTGCAAACAACATGAGACATGGATATTAGAAGGCAGGAAGCTGACACTGTCTGAGTAAAATAAGAATCTCCTACACCAGCAAGTTCACTGAATGAAGGAGAGAAGGACAGACAATTGAGAATAGAAGTAGAGTTAGTCTGAATGAGATAAGGGTCGCCAAGCCCCAGATAGAATTAGCAAGGCTTGCATAAATAATTAGAAGACCTTAGATAGTATTAGCAAGTTATACATATATAATTAGTAAGCCATACAACAGATTTTTCAAGTATGCATATTTAACTAGTAAACCCTAGACAAGATTAACGAACCCTGCAGATGAAGGGACTGTAGCCCTGAGAGTCCGGAAGGTGTGAATGGGGACAAGGGCTAGGATGTGAATAAGGACAATGGGAATAATGGCATAAGAAGACACCGACAGGATACCCCCTGATCCTCCAAGTATACTGAAACTGCACGTAGGCAGGAAGGATTGCCTCTGCCAAACCCATCCAGGGGGCAGAAGAATGTAAAAGGGAGGGTATTCTGATGCTGAAATTTACTGTATAAAAGTTGGGTGAGCCCCAGTGTATGTGTGTATTCCCAGGGTAAGGGGAAGCACCTAACTTTGCATTGTTGCTGTAATAAATGTTCTTTGTTCTCAATTTTTGTCTCGAGCAATTTCTTTAAAGGTACATCTATTTCTAACAAGGGTGACCTGATAAAGGCATACAAGATGATGAGAAGTATTGATCATGTGGATGGAATGAAATGGCTAACACGATGGGGCATATTTTTAAGGTGTTTGGAAGTACAGGGGGAATGCAAGAGGCAAGTTTTTCCTCACTGAGTGGTGGGTGCATGGAAGGCATGGCTGGAAACAGTGGTGGAGGCAGGTACAATAGGATCTTTTAAAAGACTGTTAGATAGGTTCATGGAGCTGAGAAAAACACAAGATTGTGCTGCTGATAAATTATTGGCAGTTGTTGGAGTAAGATTTTACATCAGCACAAAACTGCGAATCGATGGGCCTGTATTGTGCTGTAGATTTCTATGTTCTATGCTCTATCCCTTAAACTCAGCTATTGAACCGTGGCAGCAAAATTCTAGTTTCCTGATGTCTTTGCTTCAATATTTCTTTTTTTTTTAAAAAGGGCTTCTCAACAGAAAATATTCCTCAGCACACAAATATATGGATTTTGATGCCATTGTTAGAATTAGGACAGACCACAGTGTAACAGTATTCATATTTGGGGAGAATTTATAAGATTTAGAGTAGGTCACATACACTCACACATTTTAAAACAGATCTTATTTGAAAGACTGAAGAATTCACATTGCAAGATCTCTGGAGAATATAAGTACCTTTCACAAGTTGGTACTAATTGAACTGACATCATAAAATCCATGACCATTGTCTTGCTGGAGTCATGCTGTCTATCAGCACCCTTTCTGCAAAGTGCTCATAGAAAGGTCACTCCTGGATTTTGTTTATCTAACAACAGATGGGAGCAGAAGAAAGAAATCCTGTTGCTTTGCTCAGGAAGGTGGGGGTTTTGCAAGACATGAGTCACATGCTCTCTTTGGAGTTTCAGTTGGAAAAGAGAGAGAGTTAACAGCTCAGTCAGTCAGTGTGTGGGACACTGACAAGTCACTGAAAAGTGCAATCCAGGGAAAACTGTTTGAAACTAATGAAAGCAAGTTCCAGAGCAGTAGATTGCGGGAAGTGCTATCTGTCTGATGTTTCTCTTGAAATAGAGGAAAGAATGGAACTCTGTGGTAGCTTGAAGAAAGACGTTACCATCCAAAAGACCCTGATGGGGCAAGTTTCATCAGCGAAACCCTGAGGTGACCGGTGGTGGTACCTCATTTGTGAAAATCCTGGAGCAACAAATATCTCTCTCTGCAAACTCTACAAGAACCTTCCTGAGCAGTAAACATTTACCTTTTAAGCACCAAGCCTGGTGAACTTTATACATGTTAAATTCTGTGCACAGTATGGTGATTGCCTGCAACCAGAGAACTTGGAAGGTGAAGTGAGATTGAACTGTGAA
The DNA here is from genome assembly GCF_036971445.1 of Narcine bancroftii. NCBI lineage: Eukaryota > Metazoa > Chordata > Chondrichthyes > Torpediniformes > Narcinidae > Narcine > Narcine bancroftii. Next base: position 225,298,686 of record NC_091472.1, read on the forward strand.
CCAAAGAACTTTTCTTGAATTTACACACACATTGCATAAATGTGAGCTTAGAATTAGAAGAGGGTTAGTTAAGTATAGAGTTAAGTTAATGTTTGATTCTATTTTAATGTTTGAAGTTGATTAAAAATAACTTGTTTTGAAAGCCACTTGTCTTGGTGAATGTCTGTTGCTGCTGGGTTTTGGGGTCCTTTGGGCTCATAACAACAGATAATTATACACCCTCACACTAAGGATTAAAACAGTGGTTCTTGACCTTTTTACAGGCCAACTTAAGTGTTCCTTTACTAACGCAGACCATCTATAACAAATCAAAAGACCATCAGTGGGGAGGGGATGGTTGACTTGATTATTACTTCAGAAACAAGCCATCTAGTCTGTGCTGAATATTCCACATAATCCCATCGACCTGCAGGCAGATCATAGGGCTCCATAACCCTCCTTGTTTATTGAAATCAAATTTGTTTGTTGAAATCGAACCCACATTCACCAGTTCAGCCTGCAACTAGTTTTTCCACTCTCACCACTCTCTGCGAGAAGTTCCCCCAAATGTTCCCTTAAAACTTTTCCCCTTTCACCCTGAACCTATGTTCTCTAGCTTTTAATCTCATCAAACTTCATGGAAAAACCTGCTTGCAATTGCTTCATCTATACCCACCATGATTTTGTATACCACTGTGAGAGATGGGAAAATTGATCTAAAATTATGAACATGGAAGAAACTAAAGTTCATCAGTAAAATGGCTGTAACCAGTTCAAACAGGATAAGTTTGGGGTTTAGGATGCAGGAAAGCAGAGTCAGCACGATTAACATAAGAATCTTCTAGTCTTTGTGACAAGACCATAGGACTAAGATAAGGAATGGTAAGGTACAATAGAATGTAGGAAGTTGAGGTAGTCTGGATCAGATAAGGGTCTCCTAGCCCTGGACAGAAGTACCAAGTCATACATTTCTAATTAGCTAACCATACACAGATTTATACATATGAAATTAGCCAACCCTAGATAGAATGAGTCAACTCTGCATATCAAGAGACTGTAGCCCTGAGAATCAGGAAGGTGTGAATAAGGACAATAACATGAAGGGACACCGACAGGATACCCCCCCCTGGTCCTCCAAGTATTCTGAAATTGCATGTAGGCAGGCAGGATTGCCTAATGCCAAACCTCTCCAGCAGGAGGCAGAAGAATGTAAGGGGGAGGGTATTCCTACACTGAAATCAACTGTATAAAAGTTGGGTGAGCCCCAGTGTCTGTGTGTATTCCCAGGGTAAGGGGAAGCACCCAACTTTGCATTGTTGTAGTAATAAATGTTCTTTGTTCTCAATTTTTGTCTTGAGCAATTTCTTTAAAGGTACTTTAATTCCTAACAAATGGATCAGTATTACTGATCTAAAAGAAAAGTGAGGAAGGGGGGGGGGGGGGATCAGTCACACTGACACTAGTAACCAAAGATCAGTAACACTGATCATGGTGAAAGATCAGTATTACTGATCTAAAAGAAAAGTGAGGATTGTGAGAGATGGGAAAATTGATCTAAAATTATGAACATGGAAGAAACTAAAGTTCATCAGTAAAATGGCTGTAACCAGTTCAAACAGGATAAGCTTGGGGCTTAGGATGCAGGAAAGCAGAGTCAGCACGATTAACATAAGAATCTTCTAGTCTTTGTGACAAGACCATAGGACTAAGATAAGGAATGGTAAGGTACAATAGAATGTAGGAAGTTGAGGTAGTCTGGATCAGATAAGGGTCTCCTAGCCCTGGACAGAAGTACCAAGTCATACATTTCTAATTAGCTAACCATAGACAGATTTATACATATGAAATTAGCCAACCCTAGATAGAATGAGTCAACTCTGCATATCAAGAGACTGTAGCCCTGAGAATCAGGAAGGTGTGAATAAGGACAATAACATGAAGGGACACCGACAGGATACCCCCCCCTGGTCCTCCAAGTATTCTGAAATTGCACGTAGGCAGGCAGGATTGCCTAATGCCAAACCTCTCCAGCAGGAGGCAGAAGAATGTAAGGGGGAGGGTATTCCTACACTGAAATCAACTGTATAAAAGTTGGGTGAGCCCCAGTGTCTGTGTGTATTCCCAGGGTAAGGGGAAGCACCCAACTTTGCATTGTTGTAGTAATAAATGTTCTTTGTTCTCAATTTTTGTCTCGAGCAATTTCTTTAAAGGTACTTTAATTCCTAACACCACTATGAAATCTCCCCTCATTCTTTGACACTCCAAGGAATGAAGTCCTAACCAATTCCTAACCTTTTCTTAAAACTCAGCTTTTCATGTCCTGGCAATCGTATATTTTCTCTGCACACTTTCAATATTATTGATATCTTTCCTGTAGGTAGCTGACCAAAATTGCACACAACACTCCAAATGTGGCCTCACCAATGTCTTGTACAATTTCAACATAAAATCCCAACTCCTGTACTCAAAACTTCCAATTATGAAGGCTAATATGCCAAAAGCTCTCTTGACAACCCTATCACCCTGTGATGTCGATTTCAAAGAATTGTGTCTGCATTCCGAAATCCCTTGGTTTTGCCACACTCAGTTTGACTTGTGTAGTATTTCAATAGTTGTAACCAGAATCAAATATAGTAAAACTCATGTTGTCTGGAATTCAAGCAACCGGCAGCCTCAAACACCGGCAAAATCGTGGAGAATAAATAGGTTAAAAAAATATTGATGTTTAGAATTGGTGCGCTTTGCCGTTAGTTCGCCAATCCGGAACACACAATCTCAAGCAAATAGAGAGTATACTTAACCTCGTTTACCAAACCCCATAGGTGCCAAATGCGAGGGGCTTTACTGTATAGTGATAACAACTCCAGTAGTTAGTCACCAATTCATTTTACAGATATGAAACTGAAAGCAAAGGAAACTTGTATGTCAACAATAGTTTGTGACCTTCACGGATTAAAGATTCAACTGCCAATCTCAGTCATCAAAGACAAAATCAAAATTACTTTGTCATGCAAAACAAACCCCTCGCCATTTGTGATTTAAATTTAATATTAGAGCTGGCCAAAAGTTGTTCCAGTTTGCAGAAAAGCTTGCTGGATCTCTGCTGTATAGTGTATATTCAAATTTTTAAAATATATTCTATTCATTAAAACACAAAAATAAAATTCCTTGCATTTGTTTGACTTAGTCACTTCAGCCAAATAGGATATCTAAACATATCCTGGGAATACACATTTCTTTACTAGCATTTCAATGCTATTAATATGATTTTATTGTTACCAAAATGGTGGTTTCTTCATGAACTAGTCTGGAAATGGTTAAGGTCATTCAGACTCAATCAGCTCTCTGGCACAGCCAGCGATTGGATCTATTTACTGTCCTCACCAACAAAACCAGATGGCTTTGTGATGATCTGATGGTGGAGGAGGAGAGGGACTGACAAGAGGACAAAACATTTTCATTAAAACAAAAGCAGGGATTTAAATACTGGTCAGAGGTTTGCATAAAGAGTAGGTACTTGTCTCTTGAACTCTAATTTAATTCCAATCCTAAAATAATAACTACTGCACAAGATTATAGGTGTGTGTCTGCAACAAATTCTTCTGGCAGGTTAAAGGCTATAATCAGGAATCGTGATGGGAGATCTGACAGTTCAAAACTACAAGTCTTAAAAAATACATGCTTGCTACATCCAATTCAGCAAATTGAAAGAACGAATATCCTTAGATGTGACCGAATTCCACAAACTGAAATGGAACTGCAGTGTCTTTGAAGCACAATATAAACTTTACATGCACAAATGTTTGGCAATAAGATGACACAGCTGAATGCTTTTTTTTAAACAGAGCTGAATGCTTCAGAACATCTGTGTTTCCTCCCATTGATAGTCTGTGACTTTTGGTAATTATTCATTTCTCTATTCTGGTGTAATAATTCACACAAACGATAAACACCATAATGCAGTGTAATAAAAATAACATTCTAATTGGACAGAATTGTCATTTTCAACTACATTCCTGAATTTTCAGCTAAATTCCATTTGTGGCATTGCAATTCGACTGAAAACCTTATTTCCCAGGTTTATCAAAATCTGGAAGATCAGAAACACACTACTATAAGAAGTAATGCTGGGTGGTTGATGCATTTGTTGGAAATACTCACATACCTAATTAAAACAACACATGAATAAAAAAATGTCCAATCCTCCATGATTGCTGGCAGGTTTTATGGACGAGCAAGAAATTATGGCGAATTACTGAACACAATCTGACTGCAGACATTTGGCATCTCAAGGCTATGCCAGTACTTTGAATGAGCTGTCAAGCCTGATTTTACCTGTGGGCTTGGCATATGCTTGTTCAGGTTGGCAATTACAGTGTGAAGGGAGGGATGGGTCTCAAGCAGGGTTAGCAAATGTTTGTTCAGGTCCATGAACGTTAGATGAATTCACAGCATGAGAGGACTGCTGTAGACTTGCTTGATGCAGTGGAATATAGAACATGGGATGAAATAAATTAAGTGCAGGAAGCAGAGAACATGGAGATGAAGCTCGATCAACATGAATGGGCTGTTGCATTACCTATGGAGACACACCCCTCCTTCACTGTGTCTATAAGAGAACCAATTATAGACATATGCATCTTCCTTTCAAAAGATCCAATAGAATGTGATCACCTTCAAGCAATGCATCCAGATATTAGGAGTCCGTTCAATTTTCAAGAGAAAACCATTAATCCTTCCCCCTGCTTCTGTGCTCCTGGGAAAAACAGATCTATCTTCATCAATATCTCCATAAAATTATTTGTGTCATCTTGTTAGCTTTGCTTGTACCTCTTCAGATCCTGACATTGTTCTTGAAGTGTGGATTCTAGAACTGAACACAATTACACCAGCCTGGGGCCAACCAGAGAGGTCAAGAGGTCAGACCAAGCTGCCTGACTGTACATCCCATTTACCTGCATTTGGTTCATATCAACAACTATTACAACCGTGCTTCATTGGATCAAAATCATGTCAACCCCTTGTATAGATGGGCAATGTAAAAACAAAATCAGTCACTATTTTAACAAATGGGTGGCACGGTGAGCCTAGCAGTTTGCACAACACTACAGGTGCCTAACCATTTAACCAGGATCATCGGGAAGCCCACCCAAGTCTCACTGGGACATTCACCGCGCCCCCCCCCCCCGACGTCTGAGTTGCGCTGCCATCTCTCCTCCCTCACCCGCCCAAGTCGCACTGCCACCTCTCCTCCCTCACCTGTCCAAGTCGCGCTGCCGTCTCTTTCCCCCTTGCCCTCACGAGTCATGCTGCCATCACTCCCACTTCACTTTCCCGAGTCACACTGCTGACTCTCTCCTCCCTCGCCTGGCCGAGTTGCACTACCATCTCTCTTCCTCCCCTTACCTGCCAAAGTCACGCTGTTGTCTCTCTTTCCCCCCTCAACCGCCCAATTCGCACTGCCTTCTCTCCCCCTTGCTCAACCAAGTCACACTGCCTTCTCTCTCTCTCCCCCCGCTATACCAGTGCATGAGAACGGTCCCTTTCTTAATTCCCCTGTGCTGGCACAGTAGTTTCAGCTGTATGGGGATTATGGGTAGTGTCGACAGCCACTGAGCCACCACTGGGCTGACTGAAAGTGCCTGGATAGGCTTCAATATAGGTGATTCAGAGGCACTTATAAAGTACCGGAATGTGATGGGATACACGGGAGTTGAGCTAGAGTTGTGTTGGGTCATGTTTGGTGCCAAACTCCATCTTTGATGAGCAGATGTCAGTTACTGAAAAAAGTGCCAGTTTTTGGAGGTTGCAAGTTTTCGGAATTCCAGATAAAAGGTTCGGCACAACAGTGCCAACAACTTGGGTTCGAATCCAGCGCCGTCTGTACGGAGTGTGTTCATTCTCCCCATGTTTGTGTGGATTTCCTCCGGATGCTCCAGGTTCCTCCCACTCTTTAAAAAATGTATGGGGTTTGTAAATTAATTGGCGTATTCAGGGACACAGGCTCAATGGCCAGAAGGGCCTGTTACTGTGCTGTATCTCGAAATTTAATCTAAAATTACTTTTTAAATAGAGTTCACTGAAACAGAACTAAATGTTGAGCATTTATTTTGGTATCTTCATTCACTCACCCAGCTGCTCTCTGTCTCCAGTTTCGATATGGGTCATAGAGACTCTCGCAGAAGATGAGTGCATGCCTTACAAAATCTTCAGCTGGCGTTTGGTCTGCCATTTCTTTCTCTTTGGTCTTGCTTTTCAACTTGCAATAAAAGAAAATTCACATCACAGTGAGCTTGCACTAATTTCCCACCTGGTTTCTACTCTGTGTTTGTTTACTGTTCTCACCACCACTACAATGCACATTCATCTGGTAAGAAATTCAAATGTACAATTTTAGATATTTCTGAACTTATGCTACCAAACTGAACAAGGGCAATTTTACAAGACACTATCAAACATTGCACCTATTTGGCCATGCACTTATGTTCCTTTCTTTCTCCCAGTTCAAAAAATGATCTCCTACTTCTTCCTTCCACCAGGCCTTTACATTATTATTTTTGAAAGTCATATCATAGCTCTCCTGTTATTTAAGTACTGTATTTTAACTGTATTTGAGTATCAGTTACAATTATTGTCTGAAGCACAAAAAGCTCAATTGAAATAACAAATAAATATTTAAATCTCTGCCAAAATCATGCAAAATACTACTGTGTGAATAAATTATTTTTGTTTTTGAATACAAAGTGCTGGATACATTTTGAGGAAAGTCCTTTTGTAAATCTTTCACTTACCTGCTGAATGTAGACTGTAGTCATGGTGATAACATGGTTAATATAGGAGCAGGTTCCAATCTCCTCCACGTTAGCCAGATTCCTGGGGTAAAAGGAGAACAATCTTATTTATTGTTTCCAAAGCAAATCAAAAAACAAAATGCATTTGCTGGAACCTTAAAAATAAAATCAGAAAATGCTGGAAATGCAAGTGTGGGAGAAGAAACAGAATGAAAGTTTCAGGTTAAAGATCATTTGTCTCCAATTTGAAACCGCTTTGTTTTTCCTTCCACAGATGCAGTCTGGCCTGCTGAATATTTCCAGCATTTTCTGTTTTGCAGCTGACGTGGACATTTACCCCCTCCATAAATCTTCGTCCACGAAGCCAAGCCAAAGAAAAAACATTATTCCAAAGCAGATCAAAGAAATATAAATAATTCCTATTGTTCAAATCGTAGGTTGAGCTTGGTTGAAGCTAAGAACAAAGCACTAGTGGATGCTCTGTATAGGGCCTCAAACAGTAATAGTTAGGTAGAACTGGATAATTAGGAAAATGGAACAAGCACAATAGAATAATAACGAAGGACTTTAATCTTGGAAAAATACAAATTAAGAGTGAGATGTGAAAGTCAAATTGACAGAGTGCATTAGGGGGTACTTAGATCAATATATTGAAGAACAAATGAAGTATAAGCTATTTTAAATCAAGCACTGGAACAATGAAAAATGATCTGGCAGCTGAAGAGTGATCATAAAATGGCTGAACTTTATAAGACAGTTTGAAACGATTTAGTTCAATCTGAAATCCAAGATTGAAATCGGAATAAGGTGCAAATTGCTGTGGTAATTGGTAATTGTGGTAATTGGGAAGCAATATCAGCGGACATGCAATAAACAAGCAATGAAAACATTAATACATATTTTACAACATTCTATGAGGCAAATAGTAGGAAAGTATAACAGGCACAGAAAAAGAAAATATTAGATCAAAGGAAAGTTGGAGCAGAAAAAAAATCTGTTGGAGGAACTCAGCGGGTTGAGTAACATCAGTGGGAGAAAAGTGATCAACATTTTAGGTCGGAACTCTTCATCAAGACAGTCTTGACCATTCTTTATCTTCCAACTAGTGGGATACCACAGTGATTGGTGCCCATGCTTCCCTTTTGTTGGCATGTGTTATATTGAAACTGTACCTGCATATAATGATGAGGAATTTAACCAGCATGAGTGCCAATGCTTGCTGTTCATCCTCCAGTCCGTCTGACAGTTTCTGCATACATTGCAATTGCTGATGTCTCAGGACCTGCAGAATGTTATCAGGTAACAAGGATAACCCTGGTGGGACATCATCCAATCTAAGGAGGAGGAAAAAAATCATGACAAATTTTAGGTAGATGGCAACAATAAATACTTTTGCAAATATTGGGCATAAATTGTAGTTCTGAACCATCCAACTCAATCAGAAATTCAGCCAAGAATTTGGAAGAGTAACTTGAAATGCCAAATCAATAACATAATTGACATTTTGTTAAATACGAACATTGTCAATATGGCGGGAACTATTTGGAGTCTGTATCTGTACAATATCTGGCAGTTTGATTGGAATAAACTATTTATCATAGTTCATATGGGAAAGAATCACTGGCGAATACATCTGGATAGTTTGGGGAAAGACACAGACAAATTTAACAGAGCTACCACTCTTCTCTCTAGCAGATAAAGATCCCCTTGGCTGCCAAAGGCTTCAGTTTATTCTTCAAATTTATGAAAACTGTCAAGAAAGGAACAGAGAGAAACTGCCTCCGCCTGTTGCAGAGACTACAACTAATAATCCCAAAATGTAAGGTGATTAGTAAAAGCAGAGAGGTGATCTATTTTGTTATTGCAGACAGCTCTTATGAGTTGTAATTACACAGCCTGAAAAGGCAATAGAAGCAGTCCCATCAGTAACTTTGCAAAAAGATGTAATAAATAACAGAAGAGGAAAGATCTGCAGGGTTATGGGGAAGGAAAAAGGAAATAAAGTTAACTGGAGATTTTTTTTAAGAGAGCAGGCAATGACACATTGGATGATTACTTCTTTCCAAAGGTATTAGAGAACTGAATCCTGGCTGATACAAAAACAGAAATGCTGGAAGAAGTCAGCCAATTCAACATAGGACTTAGGATAGATCCTTCAGCCCACAATACCGGAGCCAACTAGGATGCCAAATTAAACTGTAATTCTGTCCATACGAGATCTTCATCCCTCAATTCCCTGTTTAAACTTTAGAAACAAGATAGTATCATCAGTTGCAAAACACCTCTTCTGGATGAGCTCAATGCCTTCTCTGATAACTTCAAAAGAGAAAACAATCCAGAGCCTTTGCGAGCACCTGGCAATTCTAAGCTCCCATACTCTGAGATGGAGGTGAATAAAATCTTCAGAAGGGTGAATCCTAAGAAAGTGTCTGCCCCAGTCAATGTACCTGGCCATGCCCTTAAAACCTGTGGAGCTCTTCAACTTCACACCACAAGTGTCAGAAGACCCTACCTGCTTGAAAAGGGCATCCATCCATCATTCCAGTGCCCAAGAAGGGCAAGGTGATGCACCTTGATGACTATTGGCCGGTCGGTATCACAGATCTACCATGAAGTGCTTTGAGGGGTTAGTTATGGAGCAAATCAACTCTTATTTCAGGAAGGACCTGGACCCATTTCAGTTTGCCTAATATTACAACACATGAATGGCAGATACCATCTCGGTGGGCCCACCACTCTTATGTTAGATAACCTAGACCACAGGAACCTCTGCATCAGGCTGCTGTTCACTGACCACACCTCATCATATCACCAAAGCTCATGACCAAGCTGAAGGAGCTGGGACTCTACACGTCCCACTACAACTGAATCTTCGACTTTCTCATCAACAGAACTATTAATGGGGATCGGCAACATCTGTTTCTTACTGACCAACGCCATGTGCTCAGTCCTCTACTCTATTCCTCATACACCCATAACTGCGCAGCCAGGTTCAAGATCTCAATGAAAATGGCAGTACTGCCACTGATGCTAACCTGGGAGAGGAGGCACAGCGCTGCTCCACAGGGTTCAACCGCCTGATACCAATGCCAGCGGTTCCATATGTTAAAAGAGCTGATGGTGTCTTTAATTAAAATCCTGTAACCTCAGGGTCTGTGCCCAAGAAGGCACCATCTATGCTCAGCAGTGGCCATGAGGGGTTGCAGACTCTGGAGAAGCAGACCTGTGCAGGACACTTGGAAAGGGGAGATCACCACCACCACCACCACCCCCTGCCTTTCATTGAGAAGCATTGGAGTTGACCCCACAGGACAGTGACCACGGCAGCGGACCAGCGAGGGACTCAGAGATTGAAGGACCCAGATTAGATGCAGGATGTTGACGACTTGGGGTCTGGCAACCCACACAGGCTGCTAAAGACTGGCTCAGGGGAACCAGGTATCAGAACCAGGATGTGAGAGGGTGTTGAGGGCAAGAAGGTCTCCCAAGGGGGCCTCAGTCACTGAAGGCTTCCTAATCATATCGGAGGTTTGGTTCTGGAACTTGGGTTGCCGATGGATTGAACTGGAGTCTGTGTGGCTGCAGGAGCACTGAAGGCAAATCCACGGACACTCAGTAACTCTGAAGGAACTGTCTTTAGAGACACCAAGCAATGCTCTTGACAACTCTTTGCTTGCCTTACGGCAGACACAAGTTAGAGTGTATCATTTATATTACATTTTTATGGCATTTTTATCCATTAAATGACAATAAAAAGGAACCTTTGAAGTTCAGCTCCAACTCAAATCTACAAATTTGCTGTTGTTCGCCAAATAACTGGAAATGATGAGCAGAGTACAGGATGGAGATTGAGAAACAGGTTGGGTAGTGCTAGAATAATGATACCAAAAGTGGGCGCTGCCGTCCTCCTGTGGGCAGTGGAAAGATCCAAGGGGGCAGTGAGCAAAAAGAGGATTGTGAGGTGTTCCAAATGTTCAGTCTTGTTATTATTCAATCTGCTGCAAAATTTAATGAAGAAGCCAGTGCAGTAATTTTCTGGCCAGACTCAGAGTGACAGTAGTGACCAAAATAAATGGTGACAAGGCGTTTTCATGAGAGCTCGTTCGTCTCAGTGGCCACCATGTTGTACTGGCATCACTACCTACCTCTCAGCACCACCACCAGCCCCACCATTAGCCCCCTTTCAGCTCCATTGCATGTGGGACGCTCAGGATGACAAGGGGCTGCAGCCCAAAAACGTTTGAGAACCACTGTGCTAGAACAACCTTGCTCTCAATGTCACCAAGACCAAGAAGCCAATTGTTGATTTTAGGAAGGAGAGGCAGAGAGACCAAACACCTATCTGCATTGATATGACTTTCAAATTCCTCAGAGTCTATAGTGTTTTTTTTAAAAGACAGTAATATTGGAAAAATCTGTGAAAATTTTAACATATTTTAACATAATTACTTAACTTGTGGTTGTTTACACTGCACCCCTTAAGTTCCTGTGTGAGCATTAGTCCCGGTGGTTTTATGTGGATCAATGTAGCTTAGTCATCAGCTGGACACTGAATTCATGAGGTGAGTTTTGTGGTGTGATTTAGACTGCAGGCTTCCCCAAAAAAGTGTTAGGGGCCCTGCAGGATAAATCACAGTGCAGGAATTGACTAAAAATTCCTACACTTTCCTCTTTAGACTGGCCATGTAACAGCAAATTTCATTATTGTGCCATTACATGCCTGTAGCCTAAAAACCCTAGATATTTCAGAAGACTTTTCCTGGCGCCAGCACATAGATTTTATTTGTTCAACATACCAATGCCTACTTCTGTTTCCCAAGCTGTCTGAGGAGATTTGGCCTGTCATCATGCTTTATCAAACTTCTCCAGGCACACAGTATATTGACAGGTTATATCACAGCTCAGGAATGCACAAGGCTGTAGAAGATAGCAAACACAGCCAGGTCCATCACAGTCTCTGAACTCCCGTCCACAGTAGCTATCTCTGAGTGGAGGCTGACTAAAAGCAGAATGAAAAGGTATTTTTTACCTTTTCATGCAGGTCCAGAAAAGCCTGCTCCGATGTTCCCTTTCAGCCTGGAGGTGGCTGGTTGATGAGGTGTTCAAGAGGCATGGCTACTGGTGTAATGATGCCATACATACGTGCCAGGTAATGGCCAACTTCGTTACCCATAATCCCCCACACAGTTGGAACCATTCGGTTTCCCAGAACAGCTTCAGCTACATGGGGAATTATGGGTAGGGTAGATGGCCATTGCTCTACCACATATTGATATGCTGGCACCGATGAGTGGCCCAAAGGCCAAAGTGGCCCTATGAGGTGCCAGAGGGGCTGGCAGGGTTGTCACACCCCATCCTAGCCACTCCCTGACAGCTCCTGCTGGCTGCCCCTGCCCTGAGGGGGTCGTGGAGGGAAAGGGGTGAGTGGGAGAGAGAAAAGTGAGATGGGTCGCGGACTGATGGCATCACTGCGACGTCATCAGCCCACCCCTACCCAACCACTTTCAGCGGCAGTACACTCATGATGCGTGACAGAGCGCTCTGTTCTACCACTGACACTGCCTCAGTGATGGATTGGAGTCAGCGCCTTGGAGCCAGTCGGGGAGCATTCTTGAAAGGGCCTACTGTCTCATCATAAAGGGCCCCAACCTTCCAAGTCACAACCTCTTCTCACTGCCATCTTCAGGCAGAAGGTACATAAACCTGAAGTCCAGAACACCTAGGTTCAAGAACAATTTCTTACCAACAACTCCACTCTTGAACCACCCTTTGATTTCAGAATTATTGTCAGAGTACATTCATGACATCACACACAACCCTGAGATTCCTTTATCCTGCGAGCACTTACCACTGATCGGTAATGCAGAGAATTAAACTGTGCACTTTGCAAACATGTAAACTGTAAACAGATAATGAACTTATAACAAACTGACAGTGCAATACAGAGAGGACAAAAAGAAAAATCAATAAAGTGCACAAGAGTCCTTAAATAAGTTTGAGTTTGTCGTTGAGCAGTCTGATAGTGGAGAGGTAGCAGCTGTTCCTGAACCTGGAGGTGCAAGTCTTGTGGCACATACATACCTCTTTCCTGATGGTATCAGCGAGAACAGAGCGTGTGCTAGGTGGTGAGGGTCTTTGATGATTGCTGCTGCTCTTCGACAGCAGCGTTCCCTGTAGATGTACTCCATAGTGAGGAGGGTTTTGCCTGTGATGTCAACTACCTTTTGGAAGGCTTTAAGCTCAGGGGTATTGGTGTTCCCATACCAGACTATTATGATGCACCCAGTCGTGACAATTTCCACCACACCTGTGGAAATGTGCCAGGGTTTCTGATGTCAAACCAAACCTCCACAAACTCCTGAGGAAGCAGAGGTGCCGACGTGCTTTCTTCACGACGCCATTGGTGTGCTGGGTCCAGGAAAGATCCTCCAAGATAGTGACTCCCAAGAACCTAAACATGCTCACCCTCTTCACCTCTGATCCCCCAATGATCACTGGATTCTAAACCTCTGGTTTTCCTTTCCTGAAGTCATCAATCAGCTCCTTAGTTTTGGTGACATTGAGTGCAAGGTTGTTGTTGGTGCACCATTCAGCCAATTTTTCAATCTTCATCCTGTATACTGACTCATCACCATCCTTTATATAACTCATTACAGTGGTATAGTCGGCAAATATGTAGATGGTTGTACTGAGGCACATAGATATCACAAAAGGACTCTATTGCACTATTACAAGTCACTTTTTTGCTGTGAATATTGATGACCCATCTTCTGTATTTATTGTCTCTTTTAATTCAATTAATTTACCATTATAGCTTTTCTTCCAAAGTACCTATTCAGTAGCACCAAATATGGATTTTGGTGCATGTGTATAATAAACTCAGCAGCAGCAAATTATGTAACCAGAAGAAACTTTTAGTGCAAAAAGACCCATGCACAAGTTCCATTCCAATGAGTGCGATGAGAGCTGAGGAAGTGTTTCTGACCTAAAACATTGAGCAGTTTCTCCTTCCACAGATGCTGCTCGACTTGCTGAATTCTCCTCCCCCAGTTTTTCATTTTCGATACTAGCATCTGCAACGTTATTTGTTCACCTTTCCAGCAGAATTCAAATTTCACTGCCTACTTCAACCCATCGCATGTTCTTTCTCAGTCAAATTACAAGAACTTGATGAAAGTAACAATTTTTAAAATAACTCTTAGTTGGTAACAAATTGAAATGCCTTGGATCCACACCTGTGGAATTCACTTTCAAGCTGCACGTTCTGCATTTTTGTTTCTTCTCCAAATGACAATTAAGATGGATCTGTGTTACCCAAGAAATTAATTCAGGCAGCATTAGTTATAGCTAATTAAACACAATTCCAACAAAATATACGTCTAATCAGGCAATGAGAAATTTTGACATCACTGTTTTAAAATGAAAGAATTGCTTCAATATTTAAAATTATGTGAATGGTAACATTAATATTTGAATTTTCTATTCAACACAAAATTAGAATGTATTGCGTCATCCTTGAGACTTTTCTGCGCAAGCTCTTCGCAGGGACAAGCCCAATTCCGTGACATCCAGCTGCTAGGCAGAAAATCCGACACAACCTTCATGAATATCTTTCAACTACAACACTATGAACAGAGTGCGATTTCACCAGCCGCTGAAAGTCCATTTTTATACCTTGGTAAATCACAACTTGGTGGATCAAATTGCGCGGGTTCTGACATGCTGTGCATTGCCAAAAGTTTGCTTAACTGATCAGTTTAATATTTCCTTTCGTCCATCCTGAAAGAGAATGCATCTTGTAACAGATTTATGTTAATCCTTAATGTTAAACTATATTTCTCATATAAAAATGTCTTAGTAAATTCTAGAATTAAAATTTTGTATCTGTATTCTTATTAAGTTAGCTGTGGATTGGTACAGGGTCACACTGATCACAGCACACTTATAGAGAACCAGTGTTTTCAGAGAAGAGAGTTCATTCTTGGAGTGGACGTGTCTTGAACAAACAGAGCTAATGGATTTCAAGTGGGTCTTAATTATTCAAAGACTGCTGAGGAAGCCATCTATTTTTAATCAAAGCCACTTAAGCCTCTTGAACAGAGATGAAGATGTTATGGATATGGAATGGTTTTAAAAAAGGAACAGAATTTTTGATAGAAATAAAACTGATGGTCATGCTTCCAAGAATTTCAACTCACCTCGGTGATGATGTAACAGTCGCATGATTTGGAGAAATATATTACCAAATTCAGACATTTTGAGTTCAGTTTGGAGAGAACAAGAAGTAAAAACCCTGTGATATACAGGGGTTGAAACTTGTGAAAGAGAGGGTTGAGTTATAGTAACCAGAATTGGTGCTGTTGTGTATGTTACTCCTGGGAAAAGGGGTAAAATACAGAATCCGTGGCTTTTGAAATAAGGAAGACCATTTCACTGTCTCTTTGAAAAAAAAGGACAGATTTCTACTGGGTCTATTTTTGTATGCCCACTTCATTTAACCCTTGTCTGGTTTGTGACTTCAGCATAGAAGATAACCATATTGGTCTAACCCTTGTCTTGGTTTGTGATTTCATCATGGAAGAAAATAGCCATTGTGAGTAAAAGAGGCCTGAAGATATAATATTTAAAAGCACTTTATAATTGTTTCTGAACTGAGAAGTTAAGACCTTCAAGCAAGACTAAAATGATGCTGAACCTCTAAAGATCGACTTTTCAGAGTGAGACTTCAATTACACAAACACACACACACACACTTACATTTGCGCTTAGTAGGGTTAAATTTAGTTAAGTAAGTTTGAGATAAATAAGAAATGTTATGTTTTAATAGTTTAATTAAAAAAACTATTATTTTGAATTTACCATCGCCTGGTGAATTTTCCATTGCTGTTCCTGTGTTAGTGCTAACAAAGTCCCTTTAGACCCAAAAATGATTAAAGGGGTTGTTGATTCATAACAATCCACACACACTGATCATCTTCCAGATCTTTTTCCAAGCACCCATGCCTTGCATTAGTATTGTCAGCAAGTGACTATGTACTGTTCAACAACTGGGCCAGCAACAGTTCAGCCGAACTCTACTCTCACTTTACATCAAGTTTCTCCATTTCCAACAAGATCCATTAAAACAGAAAACAAGCTCACTTTTCTCTCAATTAAGGTCAAGAAGAAAAATTGTAGTGCAACAACAGCCATTCTCACCAATAGTAGGCACATGTGAGCAGACTGGGAATTTGTCTTTGGCACCTTCAAATCATCAGGCCATCAGCACATATACAAAGTGGATTTTAGCAAGATTTAATAGGAAATATCATACAAAAATGTCAACAATGCAATTTCAGTTTGGTCCACTTTTCTTTCATTCATATTTTCAGCCTGGGGCAAATCACACACAAATATTTCGGGTAACATGCCAAGAGGATTGCACTTTTTTTTTTTAAACACTGATTTGCAATGAGTGGAATTATTCACAAATATAACTAGATCTCAGATCTAGAAAACTAGAACTCAAAAGCAGATAAACTACATTGTACAAATCTTGATTGGTGTAATACAAATAATTACTGGTAACGCTGCAACAAAACAAAAGCAAATCACAAAGAATATCATGAGAGATCTGGAAAAAAATGAACAAGCGGACGAGGAATTATGAAGGAAGTTAGAGGTGTAAATACCAGTGGTTCTCAACCTTTTTCTTTCTACTCACATACCGCTTTAAGTATTCCCTACGCCATTGGTGCTCTGTGATTAGTGAGGGATTGCTTGTATGTGGGTGGAAAGAAAAAAATTTGCAAACTACTTTTAATCATACCTAATTGACTTGTTATGTGCATGGTTTCATAACTCTAAAGGAAATAGGCCAAGGACAATTTTTCTAAAGCAAAATATTTCAGTAACAATTGGGTCTAGATTATTTAAAGTGGTATGTGAGTGGAAAAAAAAGTTGAAAACCACTGATGTACATAAATACATAAAATGGGTTTACTTTTGTTTGCCCATAAAGGCAAACAAAAGATCAATCTATTCTACATTAAGAATAGTCAGAAGTTTGCTCAATTTGCACAATTATATTAGTTTTAATCTTCTTGTCACCACCAAGAAGAAATCGAGTGTCCATGGATCCCGCTACTTCCTCCATTAGCTAGGCCTTTCCCAATCCAGCAGTTTCATAGAAGCCAAGTAGTTTTAATTCAAACATTGGTCACATGATTTTGCCACTATATGGCTCCAGAGTGCCTGCAGAGCAGCCATTCTCAACGAGGCCACAGCACATTTAAGAAAAAGCCTGGTTTTCTTCGTGTACAAATATTTTTAATGTTTTGTATACAGATAGCAGGAGAGAAGTACGGAAGAAATCAAAACAGCTGCTTCACAGGGAAGGGGGCCCATAAACTTTGGAAAGTTTTTTTTTGGGGGGGGGGGGTCACTATAGCCAAAAAAGGTTTTGATTGGCTACTGTAGGGGTTGTAAATATTTTGTGCTTTGTTTCAAATTATGGACCATCATTTTTTTTTAACAATAATTAAAACCAAGTGAGACTGAGTGAGTGAGGAGTTGAAAATAGCAGTTCTCTGGAAGTTCCAAGCATAGGATGCAATTTGCTAATGACTTTTCAATGATGTAAATGAACTCATTTTAATCCCTTTGCCAAGTATGAGAACAAACTTAAAAAATGTCTGCAACAAATTTAATACTTAGGTTGACTGCATCCACCCAACTTCAAGGAAGCTGCATATCCTCAGAAGAGAGGAAAAAATGCTGATAGAGGAATCAAACGAAACAAAAGAGACCAAGGGAAGCAGTGGCAAAATATTTTTTATCCATAATGTGAGACTGAAAGATAATTGTGTTCAGATTGACCAGGTCTCCTTATACATAAATTATTGAAAGTCAACAATTAGGTACAGTAAGCAATTCGGAAAGCAAATGATTTGTTGGCCTTTATTGCAAGAAGATTTGTGTACAAAAATGTTACTGCAATTATAAACAATCCTGATGAAACCACACTATGTATACTAAGCACAAGCCTGGTCTCCCTAGCCAAGAAATAATAATGAGGGAATGGGAAAATAAATGTTTTAGACATTGAAGGGAAGGTGGCAACAGGGAGGTCAGTGCAGGAGAAGATCCACCATGATCTTATTAAACACTCGGGAAAAGACAAGGTGGCAAAAAAATGCCATCTCTCCTGCTTCAATCAAAAGATAAATCAAAAGTAAAACAAGAAAGTCTGTAGATACAGTGGTTGAAATGAAAAAAACAATGCTGGATAAACTCAGCAGGTCAAACAGAATCTTTTATATAGTAAAGATATAAATACATAACTGACGTTTCGGGCTATGAAACAGCTGGATTGGGAAAGGCCTCGCCAATGGTGAAGGTGGTAAGATCCACAGACACTCTGCTTCAGAAGGGACCAACCATTGTTTCTCTTCTTGGTGGTGGTGAACTTCTACATTAAGAATACACAGAAGTTTGCTCAATTTGCACAATTGTATTGGTTTTAATCTTAACCTTTTAATACAGGAGGAGGCATCTTGCCCAATTGGGAGAAATCCCAATGCCCCAATTGCCTTCTCATACTTTCCCCTCTACTCCTACAATTTATTCCTGCTCTCACACATGACAATTTTTGCTGTTAATAGGGACTTAGAATGATGCAGTGGCCAATTAACCAACCAGTACCATTTGGATATGTCCAAAGAAACTAGAACAACCTGATTAAACCCACAGTTATAGGACAATTAGAACTCTCCACATGGCTATCGCCTGAGGCTAAGATCATAGTCTGGTGTCTGGAACAGTGAGTGAGCAGAACCAACTTCTGAAGCACAGGGAAATTCCATTAGTTCGCCACTAAATGTTGGGCAAAATGAATCAAAATCCTGGTCCACCCACTATCACCAATACACTTGGATATTAACTATGCCTCACTGAAATGGTCGCACATTCACAATTCCTACTGGCATCATGCAGACGCTCGCATGTGTAAATGTAAGCAAGTGATTGGTGGACTGTAAGGGCACTGACAAGAGTCCCAAAGAAGCACTCCGTTGAAAACACCATGAAAGAAATGCCTGGCTTCAGAGCACAGATTAATGGATTTAATTGGGGTCAGAATTATACAGCGTGGAAACAGGCCCTTCAGCCCAAATTGTCAATGTCAACCAAGTTTCCTGTTTCAGCAAGTCCCATTTACCTGTGTTTGGCACATATCCCTCTAATGTTTTCTTATCCGCGTTTGTCTGAAGGCCTATTAAACAGTGCAATTGTCCCTGACAATTGTTCCACGACCCTCTGAGAGAAAGTTGTCTGTCAGGTTGCCTTTTGATCTTTCCCTTCACAGTTTAAATCTTATGATCCCTAGTTTTGGGGCCTCCTATCCTGGGACAGAAAGGCTGACTGTTCACCTTTCATGTGGCTGTATCTCCTATGCGGAAAACGGCCAAAAGCAATCAGCTCATCACTCCCCTTCATACTCTCTCAGAGGAGGTCACAAACTACCCATCAATGAAACATCAAGTGCCAGTGAGCCAGACTCAACATTCAATCCTATCGTCTTGTTAGTTTGCTTTTCAAATTCCATTTACATTTCTGAAATTTGTTTTCTCCTGCAGCGAGTCCAAAGTCTCTCAAATATGTACAATGAGTGGAATAGCTCTGATCACCTCCACAGAGCAGATAGGCTCCTTAATGGAGATCGAGTGGATGGAGGGCAGATGCCTTTATGATTACACAAGTGATCTCTCAAATTGAGACTGGACTCAAGAAGTAAAGGTTCAGAAAATACTTTTCATCGCCTGCTTTCGCTCTTCTTCCATTTTAATAATGGTAATGAGTTTATTGTCATATACACTGCACAAAATATAGGCACCAAATTCTTATTTGCTGCATCTGAATAGGTATTTCATAAAAACTCCAAACTAAATACTTCATTCAATTAAAAAGACCATAAATACACAAAAAGGATAAATTGTAGTGGCAGCTACAGCAAAGAGACTCACACCACCAAGTTGGATGTTCTCAATGACCATTTTATTCAAATCCCCCGTGCGTCCCTTTAAGGGCAGCGTTAGCTCGGCCCCCGCGTGAGCAGTGATGTCATAACAGCTGCCTGAGGTGCGCGCTGGGCTGGAACCACGAGGCAAGGAGGACCCCCCTGACAGCGCCATCTTCTCATGGCTGCCCTGCCACGCGGCAGTACAAGTGGGGCCAATTCGCCACGAGAGAGTGCGCAGCCACAAAATAATACATATTCAGTTATCCAAGTGATCTAGTTATCTAGCTTCCTGTCCAAGGAGACTGCATGTTTGGAAGCAGATTGAAAATATTTTGTCATGAGGTTCCTGAAGCTGGCTGGCTGTTAATTTTGCTTCTGACTGATAATTTGATATTTTAGTTTAAATTTGGCCTCAAGATATTTTACCTAATCCAAGTCAATTAGATTCAATGGAATATTTCCCAGCTGGCCACAAACTAACTTTTATCAGATAGAGTTCCCCTCAAATTCCCAGAGGTCACTTCAAGCCACAGATTAATGATGTTGATCTGATACTCTGTTTCACCCTTGCTCTCACCTCAATGAATTATCCTACTTGAAGTCACAAACTACTACAAGTTCTGATGACAGTCTTGCAGTTTGTCACAGAGCATGTATAGTTTCATTCCTCAACACAATTCCTATTTCTCGGTCTTTTCCATTCAAAGCAAGTCATCGTCATACAGTGTGGAAACAGCAGACCCCTTGGGCCAATATGCACACATCAACCAAAATGTCCCACCCACAGAATCCCGCCTGCCTGCATTTGGCACCTATACCTTTAAAAAGAGTGGTTTCAACCTTTTTCTTTCCACTCACATACCACCTTAAGTAATCCTTATGCCATAGGTGCTCTGTGATTAGTAAGGGATTGCTTAAGGTGGTATGTGAGTGGGAAGGGAAGGTTGAGAACCACTGTTCTAGACCCAATTGTTATTGATATATTTTGCTTGAGAAAAATTGTCATTGGCCCATTTCCTTTGGAGTTATGAAACCGTGCACATAAGTGAATTAGGTATGATTAAAACAGTTTTCAAACTTTTTCTTTCCACTCACATACCACCTTCAGTAATCCCTTACTAGTCACAGAGCACCTATGGGATAGGGATTACTGAAAGTGGTATCCAAGTGGAAAGAAAAAGTTTAAAAACCACTACTTTATATGCATCCTATCCAGGTATCTGTCCATTATTTACCGTCCATCCCTTATGCCAGAGGCTACATACAAGCTTTAAATGGCCAATAAAAGTAGCCAAAAAGTAAAATCCTTCCACCACAGGGTCTGTATCTCAGATGGCAGAGCCTGTGTTTGGCAGTGGCCATGAGTGGTTGCAGACTCTGGGGAACAGCAGACCAATGCAGAGCACCAGAATGGGTAAAACACCTCTCCCCCCGATCCCCCCCCCCCCTGCCCACCCGCCCCCCTCATCCTTCCACATTGACAGGAATCAATCCTTCAGGATGATGACCACAGCAGCGGATAGTGGGACCGAGAGGCTGCAGGCGACTTGTGGTCGAGGGATCTGCACAGGCTGTGAGACTGGCTCATGGGAACTAGGTATTGGAGCCAGAAATTGAGATGGTGTTGAGGGTAAGAATGGCTCCTGAACGGCATCAGGTGCTAAAGGTTTTCTGATCATGTCACAGGTTTGGATCTGGAGCTCAGATTGTTGAGGGATCGAACAGGAGTCTGTGCAGATGCAGAGGCTGTGGGAGTGCTGGAGATGAATCCACAATGACTCTGAAGGGGGTCTATTTTGCTACTCTTTCTCTCATTCTTAGGGGTGCCGGGCAACAATAATGGTGACTGTCTTTCTTTCAGCAGAAAAAAGGCAATTTCATGTAATATTACATGACAATAAAGGAATCTTGATCTAGTACCTGCCTCAAACACTTCCTCCAGCAGCGCACTGCATAAAATAGTTACCATCTTCTGTGTAAAATAAGTTCAGGTTTCAGATTTATTGTCAGAGCACAGACATGACATAACATACAACCCTGAGATTCTTTTTTCCTGCGGGTGAAGCAGAATTTATTGGTAATGCAATAAAAACTGTACACAATGTAAACATGAAAACAAATAAAATGTAAAGAAAATTATGGTGCAATACAAAGAATTAAAAACACAAAACAATGAAGTGCAAAAGTAAGAGTCCTTAAATGAGCCCCTGATAGTGTCTGTTGTTGAAGAATCTCTTGGTGGAGGGGTAGCAGCTATTCCTGAATCTGATGGCACGAGTCTTGTGGCACCTATACCTCTTTCCTGATGGCAACAGTGAGGACAGAGCATTGTGCTAGGTGGTATGGATTCTTAATGATTGCTTCTGCTCTCTGCTGGCAGTGTTTTCTATTGATATTCTCAATGGTTTTGCCTGTGATGTCCTGAGCTGTGTCCACTACCTTTTTGGAGGGCTTTATGCTCAAGAGTATTCGTGTCCCCATACTAGACCATGATGCAGCTGGTCAGCACACTTTCCACTGCACATCTGTAGAAGCTTCCCAGGGTTTCTGAAGTCTTTCCAAATCTCCACAAACTCTTGAGGAATTACCCCTCAGTTTCCTGTTAAATCTGTCCCCCCTCACCTTAAATCTATGTCCTCTAGTTACTGATTCTTGTACTCTGGACAATAGGCTGTGTTCAACAAATCTATTCCTCTCATAATTTTGTACATCTCTATGAGATCACCCTCATCCTCCGGTGCTCCAATGAATAAAATCCCAGCCAACTCAACCTCTCCATATAGCTCCAGCCCCCAAGTCCTGGCCACATCATTGTAAATGTTCTCTGCACCCTCTACTGCTTGATGACCAAAACTGAACACAATGCTCCAAGTGGGGCCTCTTCGACATCGGAAACAACTGCAACATGGCCTCCCAACTTCTATACTCAAGGCTCTGATTGATGAAGGTTAATGTGTTAAAAGCTTTTTTTGACCAGCCTTTCAACCAGTAATGCCAGTTTCAAGGTAATGTACTCACACTCATAGATGCTTCTAATCTACAATATTTCCTACATTTTTACAATGTAGGTAAATACACAGAAGTGCTGGAGAAACTCAGCAGGTTCCACAGCGTCCATAGGAGGCAAAGATATTTAACCAACATTTCGAGCCTGACCATTCACTGTGTGGGCCCTACTCACATTGGACCTTCCAAAATGTAACGCCTCTCATTTCTCTGTATTCAATTCCATCAACCCTTCTCTGCCCATACAATCAAGATCCTATTGCAATTTTTGGCAACCATCTTTACTATCTAGAATACCAGACACTTTTGTGTTATCTGCAAACTTGCATATCAAGTTATTTTTCTTCAAAAACCATTGACAAAATAGTGCTGAACCCAGCACTGAACCCTGCGGAACACCACGAGTCACAGGCCTCCAGTCTGGAAAAATATCAGTGTCCATGACCAACTATTTTCTATCATGAGCTAATTTTTTCTCTATTCTGTTAGATCACCTTCTGTGATCTAACCTTCCAGAGCAGCCTGCTTTATAGAACCATATCAAATTTTTAATTGCTTGCAACATTGATAAAATACATACCTTGTTGGAGGTCTTTCAAAGTCTACATCAAGAAATTTTTCATATGTTGTAACAAAACTCTCCAACCAGAGTTTAAGATAGTCTGGATCCTTCTGCAATCAGGAGAAACAAAGCATGAATAGAAGTGTTTTTACCCCCACCAGAACAACACATGCAAAGAAATCATGGAGCATAAATTTAACAACTGTCACACATAGGAATGAAAATGTTCAATCCACTATGAAAGCTACATTTCTGCCACTTTTGTTTCCATACAAATTTGCATTTTCTGGACCATTGGATCCATTGCTGTTTAGAGGATATAAAGTCAGATAGTTTTGTGAACTGTGAGGATAATACAGGGAGGCTTCAGGAAAATACAAACGGGATTATTGAATGGACTGCACGTGGCAGGTGGAATATAACAAAAAATTAGTGGACTTCAATTGTGCAGAAAAAAGGCAGTTTTTTTTTAAAGATGAGAGAGTATACGGTTGGTCATTAAACTATCTGGTGTGGTGTGTTACATTGGGATTGTGGGGGCGTTTGTTTTACAGAGTGGTTGGATTCTGAAACTCACTGAGGTGGTAGTCAAATCAAAAGATAATCCTTTAATACTGTTAATACTTTATTTCATTGTTATGCACCTATGGAACATTTATTTGATAAAACCAATAAAAATATTGATAAAGAAAAACAATTTAAAGACATTTTGTCAATCTCCTAAATAAGCAAGGGAATTATAGGATATGGACCTAATGCAGGCAACTGGAATTACTGTAAAGAGGCAAAAATGGGAGAAAGATTCAAGAGTGTGAAAGCAGTGTGCACTCTACAAAAATGCTGGAGGAACTCAGCACCTATGGAAAGGAAGAGGCAGTCAAGATTTCGGGCCTGAGCCCTTCTCCTAAGGCACTCTTGTGCATTGTAGTGGTTCCCCAGCATCTGCAGAATTCTTGTTTACCAAGTTTCTTCCCCACAGATATCTGAATAAATATTACATTAATATTCTGCCCTCTTGGTGCTTATTTTTTTTCAATGCAACCCTTTTCTCTGTAATTATGCTTTTTACGTGAAAGTTAGAAATAATTGCAGAACCCATTTCACTGTTCCAAACAGGTGATAAATACATTTAAACTGGAAAACAAAGTACTTCATCCAATATACAAATATACATACTTTATCCACAATGTAATGTCACAATATGTTCAAAAAGAAATGCAAGAGTTTAACACAAGCTGCTATTATTCAACGAGTTCAACTTATCCCCAGCCATAGTTAATGAAATTGTGCCTCGATCATGTGGTGACATCTTTGTGGATAAGCTGCAAAATCCATCACTCATTAGCAAGCAAACAAGGGTTTTCGTCACACCATGGAAACAGTTTGCTAAAGTCACGCTCCTACCATTTCTCCTCTCAACACCTGCAATAAATGTCAAGAAAATAAAGGAACCTTGACTCAAAGTCATTTGGAAGCATAGGCCAGTAATAGTTCTGTAAACTGTGGTTTCTCTAAACTTAAAAGCATCGGAGATCATTATTTCCAACAAATAAACCACTGAAATGTCAGTGCTTCATGGTAAAAGCTGGGGTCAGATATGTTGCTTAAAATCCACAATAGCAACCAGACAATTACTGTCAACCCAATTACTATTCCATTTGTGCATGCACGACATGGCAAAGCAGCCACTTTGTTTTTACTAACATCGTGGAGGAAAAACTCCAGAACACTGTTTTTGAATGAAAGGTCAGGATATCAAATGAGATTTTAGAGCAAAGTATCTGGTGCCAGGAATGAGTGGTGGTCAGAGAGTAACTAAAAATTATAATTCCAGAATATAGGTTGACAAAGCCAGAGCTTTTCTCTTTGGAGCGACGAAGGATGAAAGTGAACTTAGAGGTATATAAGATTATAAGGCTCTTAAATCGGGAGGGCAGTCAGCACCTTTTTCCTGGGGGAACAATAGCATATCCCAGAGGTCATCTGTTTCAAGTGAGTGTAGAAAAGTTGAGGGGAGACGTCAAACGTAGGCTTATTTTAAAAAAAATAAGGTGGTGGGTGCCTGGAATACATTGCTGGGAGAGGTAGTGGAGGCTGGTAAAAAAAAACTTTCTTAAATAGCCCAAGAACGCAAGAAAAAAGAATCGAGGGTTTTGGGTGCCAGTTAGGGACAAATTAGATTGTATGGAGTACGTTTCCATAGATCAACACAACATTGTGGGCTGAAGGGCCTGTATTGTACTGTAATATTCTATGCTCTATAAGGAATAATAGAGTAACTAGTAAGACTCCTACTCAACACAAAAGGTACTTAAAAGAAGCAAAATGTACATGAAGGGCGTGGGTACAAAACTCCATATGACCTGAAGGCAGTGCTGAATTTGCAGATGTGATGGACTCCTGGCTATTCCTCCTCTTAATACCCGAATATATTTTAATTTTTTTTTAATGTTACAAGGCGTTTTTAAATTTTCAAATGAACCAAGAATGAGTGGCTGTCAATTTCAAAAGCACTCAGTGACTAACCTGCAGCCACAAGCTCACCAAAACTTCCAATCCCCTGGTGTTCCAGATCCCAACCCCAGTTTCAGCCACACAGAGTCTGGAACCCTAGCTTTGGCCGCACACCCTGCTTGCGCTTTGGACTACTAGTAATGAGTGAACCTGATACCAGAGCATCAGGATTTCTGAACAGATGTCAGAAGACTGAAAGTCTTCCTGTAAGTTTCTTTTTACAGTCCAACTACACGAAACCCAGAAACCAATTTGAGAACTGAAATCTCCTGAAAATAGCTATGTGATAATGGTCACAAATGGATGAGTGATGTTGGATTGGGAAAAATAACATTCCCTAAAATAGTGCAATGAAATATAGCGTGGCAGAGAAATGGCTGCATGCACGGAGCACTCATGGAGGGATTTATCTGCCGCACGGAATTCTGGAAAGGCAGGTCCACTCTTGCCCTCTCTCTCTCTCTGTGACTTTCCCATGGTCTTTATAAATTGTGTGCCAATGTGTTTTATTGCCACTACCACTTTCCCACGATACTTTATAAATTTATAAAGGTTTATATAGGTCTGCACAACAGGGGGGTGAAGGACTCATACTGTGCTGTGCATAATGCATAATTATGTTATAATTAGGCATGATTAATTTTGTTTAATACAAGATCATAAGTAGTGGATATGTCACTCAGACATCAACAGTGGAGGATAGGCAGCCCTCTCCCTGGGGATGCCTGGTGGTGAATGTGAAAGGATGCAAAGAACTGGTTTAACAGTGGTCCAGAGTGAATGGCAAAAATGGTTTCTTTAACCAGTTCATTAGCTTGTGTGTAAAGGGTTAATGATGCCATGTCCAGTGGTTAGGATGTCAATCAAAGTCATTTGTCCTGGTTTCTTCCAGTTATGGCCATCATATTCTTAATGTAACATTAATAACTGGTGGAGGTTTTATTTTAAAGAGTTATTTGAGTCTGGCCCTTTCAGACATGTTTTTTGATAACAAACTAAGTTCGTTCCAGGAAAACTAAGCAAAATGAGCAATCACAAAACAAAATGTTGAACCTTGACTGTAGGCATATTGTTGAAGTGACAATATAATCCTTCATTTAGGAAGATATGGATTGGTTCAGTGGGGGGGAGGGGGGGGAGAACATTTCAGATGAAAATTTTAATCTTCTAAAAATTCAGTATCAAGTAAGATAAGTATGTTTGACACTAATCTGAGTGCATTTTGATGAGTTTTCTTTTAAAAGGTCCCATCTTGTAAGCTGATCCCCAAAAAAAGTTGTGTGATCTAGGAGATCAATATTTGATCCAAGATTGGCTCAGAGGAAACAATGGTCATAGGTGGCAAATCTCTATCAATGTATTTCAACAGAAGCAACTCAGTAAAAGTTATTACATTTAAACAACAGGTTGCAAACTTCATTACATTTGTGGGAACCGGTGAGATTGCCAGATGCTCAGCGCAGGCTTAACTGATCACACAAAGTTATATTGCTTGCTTCAGTGATTAGGTAGTGAGAGCATACAATAAGCTAAATCCGTTGAAGATTTTCTATCAAATCAGCTCAACTAATGAACACAAAATATTGAGGCAAAAAGCAAATGTTCCTGATCAGTCAGCATTTTGTTTTCAAATTGTACTTTACTATCATTTTAGTGATGGTTCTTGGAATTTATTTTCTCCCCAGACTTTTAAATATATATTTTATGTCATTATTACAAGTTTACACTGAAGAGTTTCTGTTCTGAGTGGAATTGTGTTAGGAATAGTGTCAAGCAGTTTGTTTTCGGAGGAGTCATATGATGGAGTCGTGGCCGGTCGGAAAAAACCAACCCTCCCCAGGAAAATTGGAAAACAGTTAGGAAAAAGCAAAGCATAACAAAAATAAAATATAAGAAATAGAAGATAAAGATACAGAGAAGAGAAAGAAGATGGCTCCCAAGGAGGAGAAAGTAAAAGCAACTGGAAAAAAAGTAGAAAAGTCACCAGAGAAGATAGAAGAAGGCCTTACCTGCATGAAGGAACAGGACGCTGTGGTGGCAAGGAGCGCCAGAACCTCGAGGTCAGTACCTGCCCTGTGGAGTTGCGACTCACTAGCCGGTGCACTACAAAAATGGCTCTTGGAGCCAAACAAAAGTGTGCAATGGCGTATGTGCGAGGAGTTGCGCATGCGCAGTGTGCAATCAAAGGAGAAAGAGGACACCGGCGGGAGGGGTGCTCAGCAGAGGAACGGGCTGTCACAGAGCGAACAGCTGAGAGACGCCCAACACCAGGGCGCTCAGCTGGAGGACGAGGAAGCCAGCAGAAAAAGGAGCAATGAAACAGATGAGGGAGATAGATGGAAGGATGATCAACAAGAAGATTAACGTCAGGATGCACAACAGACGAGCAGCCCAGGAGGGGAGGACCAGCAAGAAGAGGCCCGACAAAGATACATGCAGCTCATCAGGAAAAACAGAACAGAACACAAAGAAGAAAAGAAGAAGTCACAAACACAGATACAGAAGAAGAGGAAGAAGAAGACCAAGATCTTCACAGAGAAATAGAAGGAAAAGCTGATGGACAAAGAGAAATAAAAGGTAAAACTGATGAACAGAATATAGATAAAGTATTTTTTGAAGAACAAATGAGATCTGCAACTCTTCAGTGGGATGAAAAGTTGGTGCAATATAAAAACTCACCAATACTGCATCATTTACTTAATACATGGAAGAAGATCCATGTATTGAAAAAAGAATTACCAAATACTAAAATTACTATTGACGCAAAATCCGCTAATCCCTTTTGACAACCTTTCCTTTAGAGGATGGGAGAGAAAAGGAATCAAAAGAATAGAAAATTGGTTTTTTGGAAATAATTCATTAATATTTGAACAGTTGAAGTACAAATATGGAATAACTCATGGTACAATGTTTGCATATCATCAATTGAAAGCTTATTTAAAGGATAAATTGGGAAACAGCTTGAGATTACCTGAAGGAAGCAGCTTTGAATACGTGATTACAGACACAATGATAATCAAAAGATTTATAACCAACATGTAGATTAAGCTGTAAGATAAGGAAAATGAAATAAACTATAAACCTAAGCAGAAGTGGGAAAAGGATCTAAACATAAAGATAAAAAATGAAGTATGGGAAAAGTTATGTTCTGAAACTATGAAGAATACAATAAACACAAGGTTATGCATGATACAGTATAATTGGTTACACAGGGTATATAAAATTTATAATTTTATAATTCAAAACTTTAAAAAATGGAATTCAACATTATCAGATAGATATTTTCGCTGTAAGGAAATGGGAACCACATTACATGTTGAAGAATTAAATCAGATACTAAATAAAATTACAAAAAATAATATACCAAAAAAAAAACAAATATTTCTTTTAAGTAACATAAGTAGAGAATTAGGCCTCAAATTGGATAAAGTGCAAAAAAAAATCATTATGATAGCTTTAGCAATAGCAAAAAAATGTATAATGTCAACTTGGAAAATGGAAGAGAGCATGAGTATACAGCAATGGTACATGGAAATAAATAAATGTATTCCTTTGGAAAAAATAACATATAATTTAAAAAATTAAGTCACAATGTTTGAACAAATTTGGGAACCATACATGGAACATATCAGAGAGAGCTTGCCTACAACCTCCATCCCCTAAAATGAGAATGAAAATGATAAGAAGACAAAACGACTAGATTCAGTGTGTAATAAATAATGACGCATTTTTCTTGCTTATTTTCCTTTGTGTGAAAATATTGTTTTATGGTTTTATTGTATTGTAAAGGTTGAATATTTATGGATTTTGGAGGGGGGTGGGTAGAGGGGAGGGAGGGAAAAGGGAAAAAAAGGGGAGAAAAGACCACTGTGTAAATTTAATGAGAAATGTTTGTACATATTTTGGTTGATATGGTTCATAGTGTGAAAAATAAAATTATATAAAAAAAGCAGTTTGTTTTCCTATTTCCCTCTTCGCTGAGGAAATAGTGAATTGTGCTGGAGTTTGGAATTGGCATATTGATGGACTTCCCTCTAAAGACTGTCACCCGTGGAAGTGGATTAAATGTTGAGAAAGTGATCAGACTACAAAGGTATTGCTTTGGAAAACAATGAAGAAACCACCCACAGATTGGACGATTGCCTCTGGTGCTCCTGCACTCAGTCTGCAGGGGAGATCCTGAACTTCTTGTTTGATGCCATTTTAATTCTCACCCCACTTCCATCTCTCTTCAGCCTCCTCTACTGCCATAGTGAGGCCCCAACATAAACTCAAACAATGAGACGCTGGAGGAACTTTGAGGATTATGCAGCATCCATACATCAAACGGTCAGTTAGATCGACCAATTCAACCCACAGATGCTGCCTGACCTGCTGAGATCATCCAGGTTCTCATTATTTGCTCAAGATTCCAGCATCTACTGTTTTGTGTTTCTCTATTGTAAACTAGGATATATTATCTTCTGAAATGAATACTGAATTTTCCAACTTTAGATAAACTGCTCTCTCATAATTTCTTATTATCATGCTTGTGTCCCATTCTCACATGGTTTCTTTAGAAAGTCTCACTAATAGTAAGTGCTCACCATTATCTCTTGATCTGCTTAACCAGTCTTCAGTCTTTTGTCCAACTCCTCCCTGCTCTGTCCAGCTTGGCTTCAAACCCTAACACTCCCCTTACCCTTCCCCCAGTTCTGAGTAAAGATTCTTGACCTGAAACAAATTTCTCTGTCAACAGATGCTGCTAGATTGGCTGAGTTCTTCCAACATCTCTCTATCCTTCCACTGATGTTTTAGCCAGTTAACAATAGGAAGAGCACTGTGGTTTTTTTTAAACAACAGAGTCTGCATCTTCAAGTTATTAGCCCCTTTCACACTTTCATCCCACTAAATTGGCTGTTCAGTGTCATGGGATAGGAATGGGAGCTTTAGCTTTTCACACTTGACCACTCATAACTGGGACACTGAACACTTACACACTTGCAAGGAGCCATCCCCAGATTTAGGACTGTACTACCTTCTACTGGTGACGTCATGATGCATCGAGTGATGGTGAACCTGCCCTAAATCCTGATCAATGTATTATGATCTTATATTTGAACAAAATTAATCATGCATAATTGTAACATAATTAAGCTTTATGTACAGCACAGTAAGAGCCCTTCAGCTCCTGCTGTTGTTGTGCTGACCTATATAAACCTTTATAAGGGACCGTGGGAAAGTGTGAGCAATAAATAGCAATAGCGGACAATTTTTAAACAGGGTAGGAAAGTTGATAGCACTATAGTGCTCAATTTATATAGCGTGGGAAAGTTGGTAACACTATCACGTACAATTTATAAATACTGTGGGGGGGAGAAAAAGCGATGGTGGACCTGCCCTCCCAGAATTCCATGCAGCAGAGAAAGAGCTGTATGCCCAGCTGCATACATGGAGCATTCATAGAGGGGTTTCTGTGCTGCATTCTGGGAAGTCAGGTTCACCATGGCTTTTTTCTCCTTCCCCCCCACCCCCCCCACCACCAGTCTTTATAAATTGTGCGCTATAGCACTACCAATTTTCCCACGTGGTTTAAAAATTGTCCACTATTGCTATTTATTACTGATTTTTGCTGTTCATTTCCTCTCTTTCCCACTGCAACTTTCCCATGGCAACATTTAAACCTTCATTTTAATCTTTTCTTCCTGCACGCATGCAAAACTTTGGGTCATTACAACCCCACAATTCAATTACCCCTTTCACACTTGCCTGATTCAACGCCGACATCTGCAGGCGCCGGGGATTGTACTTGGGGTTGAGGCCATCAATTCCCGGCGAGATGATGTTACCTGACACCGGCGATGAGCTGATTTTACTTTCACGCTTGCCACTTTAAAGGCCTATTGGCATTTGATTCCTAGGATCATTTGCAAGTGTGAAAGGGGCTATTGACAATATTACATGGGAAGTAGAAATTGGACTACATTCCAGGAGCAAGTTCTCAGAGTAAAAAATTCTGAAAACAGAAAAAAGATTCAAGCAGTTGTTACCCTTTGTAACCGGCACTCAAAATAAATTTTGCACGGTCTTCTGCTATGCTCATCTAATGCATTGCAACGGAAACAGAGTGACCAACACCTTGACCTCCTTGTCATTTTCGTTTACAGAAGTTCACAGATATTTAAATAACACATGGAATGGCAGGAATTTCTATTTAAAACTAGTCAGCTTTCTAAATTCTAAACTTTTCCCAGTCGACTTGGGCAGTTTGCTATTCTGCACTTTTCTTTCCAGTTCCTTGCTGTTACCTAAATGTACACAAAACAGTCAAAAATTGCACCAGAAATGGATCATAAAATTAACTAGTAACTCATCTTTCGGCCATTCCTTTTCACCTTCCAAATTATCCTTACTTTACAATTCAATGCACATTTTGAAAATCATCCAAAGGGCTATTTTTCATATTTTCTGATAAAATTTGACAAAAGGTTATGGAGAATAAACAGCTAGAAAAAAGTGTAACAATAAGGTCTGCTTTTGCCATTACAGCTTGATTGCATCTTAAAGAACTGTAAAAATTGTTCATGATATCATTCATAGCTTTTTACAAAACCACCACGTGATCCTTTAAATATCGAAACTGCTTCAGTTCTTAGCAAAATAATAAATTTTAAATGATGGCATTTAATCGTAAAAAAATTTCTTCCCATTTTCTCCTTTCCACTGACCCCAACATTCACAGAACTGTTCTTCTCACTTACATTTTTTCCTCTAATGTCCACTCCAATCTGGAGGCTTTATGGACATGAACTGTATCTCCACAATCTTTTAAAATAATGTCAGGAAACCTGGAATTGATTTCCCTACTGTAAAAGTAAGGGCCTTTTGACTTTAGTTTGATGTTAATACATCAAATACATTTGGTTAATCCTCATGCTGAGACGGTTGCAGATACCCAAGGACAGCAAGAGGCTCCAGGATGTGTGTTGCTTGACAACAACAACAAAGATCAAATTCCACCAGCCCTGATAAAGGACAGCGAGAGGCCCCTGGATGCGAGTTGCCAGTCAACAACAGCCTGGCTGATAAATTTTCAACAGTTCTAATTCTCTTTAGTTTCATGTGACTTACAAGAATTAGGGAAACCAAAAATGTAACAATATCCGAGAGGATGGCAACATGGACATTGCATATCTTACTGCTGACAAGTGTCTGTTTTGATATTGGTTAATGTCAGATAGCATTGGGGTATACAAACCCATGCATTTCTTTCTATGACTAGGGAGCTCGTCGAGCCTCTGAAGGGGTCATGGACCACCACAAGCTTGCGTATCAAATAAAGGGAATTGGCCGAAGAAATGTCCAAGTCCTTCATGCCTCAGGAGAGAAAACTGCTGATTGGGAGTTCCCCCCAGAGCCTGAATGAAGGATTAACATCGATCCTCTCCACTATTCATACTAACCCTTGACAAATAAATGAGAACAATGAATGAGAGTTTATCGTCATATAAAGAAGTATAATGTACAGATACAATAAAAGTCTGACTTGCAGCAGCTTCCCAGTTAAATAAAGGACACAGACAACAATTTAAATATAATTAAAATAAAAGCTGCCACAAAGAGAAAAATAAAACAATAAATATAGAAGAGGAAAAGTAAATAAATGGCCATTGGTGCAATAAAAGTGTTACGTCAGTAGTGGAGACAGACTTTTGGTAGACTTACAGTTGTGCTATTTCGCACCATAATACACTTGATGTCGATCCTTGCATCTGATGAAATGGTGCAGCCGAGATAGGTAAACTGGTTGACCTTTTTGAGTTTTGTGTGCCCGATGGAGATGTGGGGGGGCTGGTAGTCATGGTGGGGAGCTGGCTGATGGAGGACCTCAGTTTTCTTCAGGCTGACTTCCAGGCCAAACATTTTGGCAGTTTCCGCAAAGCAGGACATCAAGCGCTGAAGAGCTGGCTCTGAATGGGCAACTAAAGCGGCATCGTCTGCAAAGAGTAGTTCACGGACAAGTTTCTCTTGTGTCTTGGTGTGAGCTTGCAGGCGCCTCAGATTGAAGAGACTGCCATCCGTGCGGTACCGGATGTAAACAGCGTCTTCATTGTTGGGGTCTTTCATGGCTTGGTTCAGCATCATGCTGAAGAAGATTGAAAAGAGGGTTGGTGCGAGAACACAGCCTTGCTTCACGCCATTGTTAATGGAGAAGGGTTCAGAGAGCTCATTGCTGTATCTGACCCGACCTTGTTGGTTTTCGTGCAGTTGGATAATCATGTTGAGGAACTTTGAGGAACAATGAGATAGACAACAGACTCGCCAAGGCAAATAGCGCCTTTGGAAGACTACACAAAAGAGTCTGGAAAAACAACCAACTGAAAAACCTCACAAAGATAAGCGTATACAGAGCCGTTGTCATACCCACACTCCTGTTCGGCTCCGAATCATGGGTCCTCTACCGGCACCACCTACGGCTCCTAGAACGCTTCCACCAGCGTTGTCTCCGCTCCATCCTCAACATCCATTGGAGCGCTTACATCCCTAACGTCGAAGTACTCGAGATGGCAGAGGTCGACAGCATCGAGTCCACGCTGCTGAAGATCCAGCTGCGCTGTATGGGTAACGTCTCTAGAATGGAGGACCATTCCCTTCCCAAGATCGTGTTATATGGCGAGCTCTCCACTGGCCACCGTGACAGAGGTGCACCAAAGAAAAGGTACAAGGACTGCCTAAAGAAATCTCTTGGTGCCTGCCACATTGACCACCGCCAGTGGGCTGATAACGCCTCAAACCGTGCATCTTGGCGCCTCACAGTTTGGCGGGCAGCAACCTCCTTTGAAGAAGACCGCAGAGCCCACCTCACTGACAAAAGGCAAAGGAGGAAAAACCCAACACCCAACCCCATCCAACCAATTTTCCCCTGCAACCGCTGCAATCGTGTCTGCCTGTCCCGCATCGGACTTGTCAGCCACAAACGAGCCTGCAGCTGACGTGGACTTTTTACCCCCTCCATAAATCTTCGTCCACGAAGCCAAGCCAAAGAAGACACTTGATGTAACTAACAATTAAGTACAATGAGAAGTGCTCAATTTCTGGTGATTACCTGGTGTCGTTCAAATCAAACTTTGGATTCCACCTGATTCATTTTAGTTCCATGACTGCTACAAAACAAATTAGGCAGGAAGTTTTATCTCCATTTTACTGAGTCTCAGTCAGATACTTGCGTCACTCCGGAGACTTGATCACTAAGATCTGAATTGACACTCGAGAACAGAACAACTGGAGGCAATGGTTGTTTACCTCTCAATTGTTTTTCACATGAAAGAGAAACTACCAAGGCCTCACTGACTTTCCTCAGTCAGCAAAAAACACTGAAGACAAGCTGCAGTTTTTAGAAAGTACCATTTTCAACGATACACTGGTTTGTAGAATCTTGCTATACCCAGAAAAGCTCTCAACTGAATTGATTGTTGCAAAGTGCTTTAGAACATCATGAAGACATTAAGCCATAAAAATTCAAATCCTTCCACACAGAACTAGACAATGCAATAAAATGGCATCAACTGGAAACAGTCTGATGCCAAGTAGCACTAACTTCTACTGTGATGAAATGCTTTGAGGCTGGACAGGGCCAAAATTAACACGTACCTAAGCAAAGATCTGGACCTGCTGCAATTCACTTATCGTCACAATCGCTCCACAGCAGATGCAATATCACTAGCTCTCCACTCAGCTCAGGATCACCTCAAAAACAGCAATTCATACATACGGCTGCTCTTTACCAACTGCAGTTTGGCCTTCAACACCATTATTCCCTCAGTACTGGTCAAAAACCTACAAACTCTAAGCCTTTGTACCAACTCTGCAACTTGATCTTTGACTTTCTCATCAGAAGACCATGATCAGTATAAATTGGAAACAACATCTCCTCCTCACTGATTATCAACACAGGTGCACCTCAAGAATGTGTGCTTAGCCCACTGCTCTATATGACTGTGTAGTCAGGCACAATTCCAATGGTATCTACAAGTTTGCTGAAGACACCACAGTTGTCAACAGAATCACAAATGGCAATGAGAAATTATACAGAAGGGAGATAGATCAGCTCGTTGAATGGTGTAACAACAAAAACTGTGTGCTAAATGTCAGCAAAACCAAAGAGATGACTGTGGACGTCAGTTGGAAGTCAGGGGAACACGACCCAGTCCTCATTGACAACTCAGTAGTGGAGAGGGTCAAGAACTTCAAATTCCAATCCAGATCAGCAGAAAATATATGTAGATTATTCAATATAGTCCATCTGGCACAGTCAGGAGTGAATCCTGGTGTGGCCGTAGCTCTGGATGTGGAGGTCTTGGACAGACTGGAGTGGGACTTCTTATTCAAAGTACTGGAGAGATTTGGATTGGAACAACTATTTATTAATTGTGTAAGGACACTCTATCATAAACCCCATGCTAAAATTATTACAAATGGGAGAAGGTCTCCAGTAGGTAGGGCTGCCATTGTCCCCAGCGTTGTTTATACTAGCTGGAAAAACCCTTGGAATCCAGACATAAAGGGGTTCAAAGTGGGGAGGAGGAGCATAAATTTATTCGCAGATGATGTCTTAGTACATTTATCTGGACCATATTGGAGGATTATGGCAAGATCTCTGGGTATAAATCTTGACAAAGGGAGATTGCAGGCAATACCAACATGGGAGTCAATTTAAATGGCCACAAGAGGGCATTAAATATTTGGGGATAAAAGTAAATAAGGATTTATGCCATTTTTATAAACTCAATCATCTCCCTTTGCTCCAGAATATTAAGGACAACCCTTGGTAGATGGAGAACCCTGCCCATAACTTTGTTGGGCAGAGTTAATTGCAATAAGATGAAGGTGATGCCAAGACTACAATATCTATTTCAGTTCTTGTCCATTCCATTGCCCCAGGGCTTCTTTAAGATACTCAACAGATGTATCAGAAAGTTCTTGTGGAATGGTAAAATGGTTAGAATCTCCATGGAAAAGTTGACTTGGGACTATAAACTGGAAAGTCTAAAATAGACTGATTTTAAAAAAATTATTATTGGGTCGCAGAGTCAAGGTTTACTGTCTCACTCTTTACCACCACCCCCACCGACACAAATTGGACTACACGCAGTAGGAGAAAAGATAGCAGGAGAATTTATATAAAAATGGGACACAAATTATATCAAAGAAAATGGATAACCCCATATTAAAACATGTAATTCAAGCATGCCAAAAAAATAAATCAATGTATCAGAATAAAGGAGGGGATATCTCCTAAAGCACCCTTGACCCAGAACAAATTAATACCTATGACTCTGGACAACAAGATCCTAGACACCTGGTGCCAGAAGGGATCAGGTGTATGGAGGATTGTTACGAGCAAGGGCAGCTAAGGAATATATGATTTGTCAAACAAAACTTTCTTCTGTTATCTTCAGCTAAGATCTTTCTCAAGGGATCATTTGGGGCCATCTATGGCCCTACCCATGTGTAGTGACATGGAGATTCTAATTTAAAAGGGGAATATGTGCAAGTTTATCCTATGATGTAGCTCCTATTCCAAAGTGAGGGCCCAAAGCCGGGCTTACACAAGTTGAGGAAATGGTGGGAGATGAACTTGGGTACAACAATCCACAAGTGGTGCTGGTCAGACTTGTATCTGGACAGCAAGAGAGTCATTATTTATGCCAGGTACAAATTGGTACAATGCAATTTCTTGCATCAACTATACCTCACACCACAAAAATTAAATAAATCTAAATCAGAAATTTTGGAAATGTGCTATAGGTGTGGTGTGAGATTGGAATCTTTATCCATTCATCCTGGCTGTGTACAAGGGTGAGATTCTTCTGGGAGGACCTGGGGGATATACTGAAAAAAAATTACAAAAGTGGATTTTCCACAGGATCTGGAATTGTACCTTCTGGGAAACATTATGGACACGAGTTTTCAACTGTCCAGATACCAAATTCAGTTTGTGAAGGTCCCCTTGTCAGGAGCCATGAATTGTATAACGGTCACATGGAAGTCCAACTCCCAACTAAATATTACATGATGGAATATGGAAATGCAGGGTGGTATTCTCTGGAGAAAAATCACGTACAATTTAAGGAGGAAATATGGCACATTTGCTTGGGTGTAGCAACCTTATCTGCAACACATTGGTATGCAGATATAATTATACCCCTTCTGAATAAAGGAAATGCAACAATCTGTCCCAGAAGGGGTTGTGGCGCAGATGACATGCTCTTGTATTTTGTTCCTTATCTTTTTTTTATTTTTGGTTTCTTTGGGGTATTTTTAAGTTCCCTTATTTGTGACTTTACTGATATTTGGTTTAATTTATATAATTTTTTTTTGTTTTAGGGTACGGGAGGGAGGGGAGAGAGGTAGGGAAAAATGTTATGTTATATACTATTACTGAAAAAAAGAGACTATTGTTGTTTGTTTGAATTTGTACAAAAATCAAAATAAAATATTCAAAAAAAAAGAACTTCAAATTCTTGGGTGTCAACATCTCTGAGAATCTGTCCTGGAGCCTCCATGTTGATGCAATCACAAAGATGGCTCACCAGCGGCTATACTTTGTGAGGTGTGAGGAGATTTTGTTTGTCACCAAAGACTCTCGTAAACTTCTACAGCTGTACCGTGGAGAGCATTCTGGCTGGTTGCATCACTGCCTGGTATGGAGGCTCCAACACACAAGAATAAACTCCAGAGGGTTGTTAACTTGGCCTGCGACATCACAGGCACAAGACTTCACTCCATGAGGACTTCAACACGAGGTGGTGCGTTAAAAAAGCAGCCTCTATCCTCAAAGACCCCCACCACCCAGGTCATGCCCACTTCACTCTGCTACCATCAGAAAAAAGGTACAAGAGCCTAAAGATGAGCACTCAATGGCACAAGGACAGCTTCTTTCCCACTGCCATCAGATTCCTGAATAATCAATGAATCACAGACACGGCCTTGCTTTTCCTGCATTATTATTTTTTTTATAGTAATGTCATAAGATGGTTATAATATGAATGTTTGCACTAAGATGCTGCCGCAACACACCAAATTTCATGACTTGTTCATGACAATAAATTCTGATTCTGATTTATGTTGGCACGTTCAAGATTGGTTGAGAGACAACAATGTTAATTGTATAGAAGACCAAATGAGACAGGAACTGGAGACTGCAGGTGTTGGAATCTGAAGCAACACAATCTGCTGATTCCATCTGGTCCCTCAATACCACCATCGACACCTTCTCTTCCTATCAGATTCTAACACTGGCAGTTTGTCCTTTAATCATCCACTGCATCCTGCGTGATTCATTTTCCTCCACTCAACCCCCTTTGGTTACCTTGCCTCTCTCTTCTTTTGTCTGGCATCTGTCAATCTTCTGCCTGTACATCATGCTTCATCTCTTCCTGGTTATCGAAGAGATGACAGAAAAAAATAAGTT
Organism: Narcine bancroftii; assembly: GCF_036971445.1. Classification (NCBI taxonomy): domain Eukaryota; kingdom Metazoa; phylum Chordata; class Chondrichthyes; order Torpediniformes; family Narcinidae; genus Narcine; species Narcine bancroftii. The sequence continues at coordinate 225,337,988 of NC_091472.1, forward strand.
TAAAAATACACAAATTATAAATACCAAAAAGTGGGATTTGGACAAGTAGAACAAGAAACTCCAGCTAAGATTGCTGAATCAATTTTTTTGCCAACACTGCAATACTGATACAGGCTTCAAAGAGAACTGCAGCAGCAATGAGGTTGAGTGCTTTTTTGCACATGTAATCTTAAACAATGAAGACGCTGTTTACATCCGGTACCGCACGGATGGCAGTCTCTTCAATCTGAGGCGCCTGCAAGCTCACACCAAGACACAAGAGAAACTTGTCCGTGAACTACTCTTTGCAGATGATGCCGCTTTAGTTGCCCATTCAGAGCCAGCTCTTCAGCGCATGACGTCCTGCTTTGCGGAAACTGCCAAAATGTTTGGCCTGGAAGTCAGCCTGAAGAAAACTGAGGTCCTCCATCAGCCAGCTCCCCACCATGACTACCAGCCCCCCCACATCTCCATCGGGCACACAAAACTCAAAACGGTCAACCAGTTTACCTATCTCGGCTGCACCATTTCATCAGATGCAAGGATCGACAATGAGATAGACAACAGACTCGCCAAGGCAAATAGCGCCTTTGGAAGACTACACAAAAGAGTCTGGAAAAACAACCAACTGAAAAACCTCACAAAGATAAGCGTATACAGAGCCGTTGTCATACCCACATTCCTGTTCGGCTCCGAATCATGGGAGCCTACGGCTACGGCTACGGCTACGGCTACGGCTCCTAGAACGCTTCCACCAGCGTTGTCTCCGCTCCATCCTCAACATCCATTGGAGCGCTCACGCCCCTAACGTCGAGGTACTCGAGATGGCAGAGGTCGACAGCATCGAGTCCACGCTGCTGAAGATCCAGCTGCGCTGGATGGGTCACGTCTCCAGAATGGAGGACCATCGCCTTCCCAAGATCGTATTATATGGCGAGCTCTCCACTGGCCACCGTGACAGAGGTGCATCAAAGAAAAGGTACAAGGACTGCCTAAAGAAATCTCTTGGTGCCTGCCACATTGACCACCGCCAGTGGGCTGATAACGCCTCAAACCTTGCATCTTGGCGCCTCACAGTTTGGCGGGCAGCAGCCTCCTTTGAAGAAGACCGCAGAGCCCACCTCACTGACAAAAGGCAAAGGAGGAAAAACCCAACACCCAACCCCAACCAACCAATTTTCCCTTGCAACCGCTGCAATCGTGTCTGCCTGTCCCGCATCGGACTGGTCAGCCACAAACGAGCCTGCAGCTGACGTGGACTTTTTACCCCCTCCATAAATCTTCGTCCGCGAAGCCAAGCCAAAGAAAGAATCTTAAATGTAATTAAATGTGGCCGCTCGTAAAAATTGGAACCATGTTGAAATGCTGAACTAGTACAATTGACAACATGGCATTAGCTGATGTGTGATGACTTGTGGTAGTTGGTGCTCAGTGCACCAATCCCACATGGAGCCCCCCACCAAACTCTTTTCATTCTATCCTGTTTAAGCAAGTTTCTTTTCTTCATTTTCAGTCCTGATAAAGGGCTCCAGCCCTTTTTCTCCAGTTAATGGTGTTCAACCCACTGAGTTCTTCCGGCAGATTGTTTAGTTCAAGACAGGTAAAGATACATTCCTTCCTTAAAGACTTTTTTTTAAGCCTGGCTGCTTCATGTCAACTTCTACAGGCATTTTATTTCTGCGTTAAAAAATGTACCTACAACAGATATGTCAATGTGGGGAAGTTCTTCCACCTGTGATCCCTCTACAAAATCCTTAAATCTATTTCAAGATCAGCAACCCCAGAAATTAGACTTTAATGCACTTCAATGCATGGGCAATGTCACCTTTGTCAGACACTAAACTCCAGAACAGGCAGTCTTCTCCAAGATTTGTCACGGCAAAAGATTTCCACAACAAAGCAAACATTTGCAGAGATGTTCTCAAAGCCTCCTTAAAACAAAATTTAACATTCACATTGATTCTTTGGAATCCCTGGACCACGGCTGATAAAAATTATGACAGCCAGCCTCTGGCTACTGAGAACCTCAAGTCGCTTCTGCAAGGAGTAGGAAGTAGTGGAAGGAAAGCACCTTATCCTAAGCCTATGCACCCATTTGCCCCACCTATCAGCAAGTCTGTGCATCCTTACCTCCATTAGCCATCATGTAAATACACTGAATTGGTATGAAAGACAGTCAGTCTTGACCTCAAGTAGCTGCCTCATAATATCATGAAGATGAAAATGTGTTTGGTCCTGTTGCTGTTGCAAGATGAACAATGAAATAACAGAAAATGCTTTAACTGCAAAAAAAAATTTGGAAACAATTATAAACCATCATCCAAACAAATGTAGAATTGCTGGATTGATGGCTCAAAACCAATTAGGTAACATGGCAGAATGTATTCAGGAGCGCAGCAAAAAGCTTCTTTGACAAGGACTCTCAGCTGTCTCATATGGGTATCTTATAATATTCTGCTGTGTTCATTTTGTAGATGTGATCTGTGCTAAAAGGACATTATTTTCAATCACAAAATGAAGAGGTAAAATATTGGAACGACACCAAATCAATTGTAATTGAGTAGAACAGAATTGGTACATTCACAGGAGAGGAGTATTGATTTTTTTAAAAATTGATATAAATTCTTCAGAAGTGAACAAAAAGTTCAAGAGAGAGAGAAAAAAATCTGCTGGAAGAACTTAAGCAGGTCCAGAAAAAGAGATGCAAGCGGAGAAAAAGAATGATCCACATTTCAGGCCAGAACTCTTCATCAAGACTGACCTAAAATGTCATCCATTGTTCTTCTCCCCTGATGCTAATTGATTGCAGATCTTGGTATCTGGAGTGAAAACCTATCTCTATGTGTCTCAAGCTCAGGAAGGGTACTGTTACTTCAACGAGAAGGAAATATGAAGAAAACCATTTTTAAAAGCTGACCATCGATTATCACTATTACCACAGTGGGCATGTATTCATGTATATGCCTTGAATACATTTTGTGGGACATATTAAAAAGGTCAAAACTTAGGCAAGAATGTATAGTAATATTGCCATTTTACTAATTATTTGATGTAAAAGAACTTACGCTAATATGTATGGTTCCAGTCAATGAGGCAAAGAACATTGTTTAATTGGAAGGTGCAGAGAACAAGCAAACAAATTAAGGAATTGGGGAATTTGGTGAGATGTTTTGTAAATTTAATTATACTTTTCTAATGTATAGCTATATACATTATCCCCCTGGAAGAGCAAAGGTTGAGAGCTAATACAATGATTTTTCTCTTGAGTACCACACGTGCCATTGGAATTACATAGAAAATAGCTCAAATCTCCAACATTCCAAATGAAAAACAAGTGCATTACTGCAAACCAAAAGCTATTTTGATTCTACTTTCTAAGGCTTGGTTCTTTTTTATTTGAATATTTTATTTATAATTTTTTCAAACTCAAACAGTATCAACAATCCATAATAATCCATGATTTAAAAAACCACTACATTCTCCAGTTATATACTAGCTTCACTGTCGAGTCCAATTTCCACAACACCACCCCCCCCACCCCCAAAAAACCTGGTTCTAATTAATACATCCAAAGACAAAATTAAATAGACAATTACCCTAAAAAAACAAACAGCCACAATAAATTACCTTCGTCCCTCATTCCTGTAGCATTTTTAGTACCCCTTTATCTTCTTATGGCAACTGAATGCTTCCACTTCAAAACTTAATAGTTGAGCATTACCTTTGTTGAACCACCATAATAAATAAAATATTTTTTACAAATAACTGCAGTAGGTTTAATTTCAAATTAGAAAATACAGTTATAGGCATGGAGACATCAGCTTTGGTAAGTACAGCAATCCTGAACGGATCAAGGATTTGAACATGCCATGCGTTCCTGCCAATGTTATGCATGATTTTCAAGTATTCTAATAAATCGTATAGCTGGTCCAAGAGAATGCCAAAAAAGCTGTCTTTCCAAATAGCTTATTAAAATACTTAAGGAAGCTGCCATCACTGTAATGACAATTCTTTGAAGATCAAAAACCATAGAACATTACAGCACAGAAACAGGGCACTTCAGCCCTTCTCATCTATGCCAAACTATTTTTCTGCCTAGTCCCACTGACCTGCACCCAGTTTTCAGCCCTGCATACCTCTTCCCATCCATGTGCATGTCCAAATTCTTTTTCAATGTTAAAATTGAGCCCACATTCACCACTTCAGCTGGAAGTTTGTTCCACACTCCCACCACTGTCTTGCGCAAAACAAGTTTTAAAAAGTATTTTCACATGGTTAAGTATCACACACACAGGCATGGGTCATCTTATGAGTGAATTTAAAATACAGTCCTACTCCAAGTGTGCACATTCGACACAAGAACATAGAAATTAAAAGATAAAAAATTTATTTTAGAATTTAAAGTATTTATTCTGTTAGCAATTATTAATTTTTGAATTGAAATATTCATATTCACATATACCTGGGCAGGGTAAATTGAGCATGGCCATCTTCATTACCCATAATCCTCCATGCAGCTGGAGCCGCTCTGCCAGCACCAGGGAAACAGAGCAGTCCCAGCTGCGTAGGGGATTATGGGTAAGGAAGACTGCCATTTTCCCTGCAGCTTCCAGCCAGGAATGGCAGGTGATAAACACAAGGCTTCAGTTGCTCAATGCAGGCTGGAGCCTGAAGAGTCCCATGGCTTGGTGACTGGGAATAATAAACCTCAACGTGGTATGGCATGGCTCACAATCAAGGGTTCTGTTACCTGGTTGGGGGGAGGGGGGGGAGAAGAGAAGCGAGAGTGGGGAAGCACGAGAGGGAGGGGAGCGGGAGGGGGACTTTCCCTTACTAAAACTCCGCCTAGATGCCTGAGTGGGAGTTAATTCACTGGTTCACTTCTAATAAATGTGAAATTTACAAGGCTATGTCAGGGGGGCATGGTTGGTGCAGCTGTTAGTGCCAACCCAAATGTGCACAAAAATCACTTAACTGTCAACTTTATGTGCGATATTTTAACTGGGGGGGGGCAGGCAAACGATGACGCACAATTTCAATCCTTGCCATTGGTGCTATTTTACCTGGAATAGGCCACTTCATTCTGAGCACACAACTGACTCATCACTAGAGCAAACTAAACAATTTCTACATTCATAAATGGATACATTATTGATAAGGATGTTCACATTTTCGTCACATTTGAATAACATCTGGGTGGAAGGAGGTTAAAAGGGTGAGTGAGGTGAGGGCAGGGAGGATGTACACCTTCATAATTCGACGTTGAATTAGAACCTCATTTTCAGCAAGTGAAATATATTGGCACTGAGGAAGTGGTAGCATTAGTCACTTATATTTAAAATTGTAAGAAGTAGCAGGCCAAAAGACAAAACACTAAAAGAAATCTTCATAAAGGCAGTGCCAGTTAGGATACAATTTTCCTCCCTGGATCAACCTCTCACATAATTCCATTACACTTCGAACAAAACCTGCCCAATTGCCTGTGACGGCACTCAACATTAACACGCATTTTGCTTCTCCTTCGGTTTCAAAGATGCATTGCTTTTATGCTGGCTTTGTCGGTTCTGAGGTGGCTGATAAAGCCAATGTTCGAACCGCAAAGGCAGAGAGAGAAGGTGCCTGGTGCGGCAGGCAGGAAGGTGGTTGGTTTGTGAGGCAATTTCGTTGGGGTTCTGTGTGCTCCCAAAGTAACTTGAGGTTATCAACAGCATCCTGAATGCTGCTTCTCCACTTAACGGAGTCATGAGCCAGTTTTCCAAAGCGTCAGTAAGACTGAAGCAAAGATCAAGAAAACTTGCAACACACTAGTTGCATTGAAAATTAAACATCAAACCCAAAACATTTCATTTTGCACTTGCTCAGATATACAACAGCATTTGTTTCAAGTTTTTCCACATTCCCTGAAGGAATGGTGATTGCTTTTTACCTCCTTTGAATGCTGCAAGGCCTGTTGTTTATTTGTTTATACCTTTGTTTACTGCATCTGTTGTATCAAATGGAGGGTGGGTGGGACACATGCTTTTGATTGGCAGTACTATTGTGGTAAACCACTGTTTATTTAACTGTCTGGGCACACCCATTAGTTGACTGCACCTATGGCTCCTCCCAGACTCCTGAATAAAGGCGACTCTTCCACAGCCCTCTCCCCAGTCCAGGACAGAGAACCAGCATGAACATGCCTCCACTCCATTGTGAATCAGTTTCACATAACTTCCATTCTTTTGGAGTTATTGACGGTGCATCAAATATTTACGGTGAAAAGCTAAATATTATTCATCATGTTTGACATTCCATTTACTAGATTTACTTCCTTTATTTTCATAGTTTAATACCAATCAAGAGTTAACCCACAGCCTCACATTTAAGCAAATACTCAAAGCAGGTGCCTCAAATCATCCACAAGTATATTGCAACTATAGACATTTTTCAGAGCCTTTTTGATGTGACACAACAACCTTACACTCAATGTCACCAAAAATAAGGAGCTGATTGTTGACTTCAGGAAAGCCAGAGGTATACAATCCAGTGATCACCGAGGACAGAGTTAGAGAAAGTGAGCAAATTTAAGTTCTTGGGAGTCATTATTTCAGAGGAATTTTCTTGGACCCAACAGACCAATGGCATCATGAAGAAAGCACGTCAGCACCTCTACTTTCTCAGGAATTTGCAGAAGTTTGGTTTGACATCAGTCACCCTGGTAAATTGTGCTGACTGGCTTCATCATGGTATAAAAACACCAATAACCTTGAGCATAAAGCCCTTCAAAAAGGTAGTAGTCACAGCCCATGAGATCACAGAAAAAACCCTCCCCATTACTGAGTACATCAACAGGGAACACTGGTATCGAACTGCATCAGCAATCAGCAAAGATCCAGCACACACTCTGTTCTCACTGCTGCCATCGGGAAAGAGGTCTAGGTGCCACAAGACTCGCACCACCATGTTCAGGAACAGCTGCTACCCCTCCACCATCAGACTCCTCAATGACAAACTGAGACTGATTTAAGGACTTAGTTTCTTTTTGTTCTCTCTGTATTGCATTTTTTTTTCATTTGTTATCCATTTCCTGTTCTTTGTTTACATGCTTTACACTGAATACAGTTTATTTTTTGCACTACCAGTTACTGGTAATTCTGCTTTTCCCACAGGAAAAGGAATCTCAGGGTTGTATGTGATGTATTATATGTATTCTGACAATAAATAGATATCAATAAAAGAGAGGAGGGACTAAAAGACAAAGTCTAGGGGTTAAAACAGTATGAAATAAATGATTAATTAATAAGTGTATATTTACTGCATGGTTCAGGGAAAAAGGAATGTGATTAAGTGGCAATCACAGCATGGAGCAAAGCTGGCTGAGCAAAATTGTCTGCTCCAAAATACAGGGAGAGGAAATGCATAAAACGATTTAGGAGGAATGCTCAAACTAAAGGAGGTGGTGAGTAGCACAGGAGACACAGGCCAGATCAGAACAAAGAATGGCCTGTAAGAAACAAATGGAATGGAAAACCAGTCTAGGAGGAAGATTAAGGCAGGAGAAGGTGTTAAAGAGAACAGCAGAAATTGGCCAGACAAGAACAGAATGGTGATTAGAAATATCTGGGGATGAATTAATTTCTGATCAACACAACAGGATAGTCTGGCCTGGAGGATTAAGATGGGAGTGCTACACCCCAGATATCTGCAAAACAGGAGATGACTTGTGATAACCCTTATGCAAAAAGATCCAGCAAAGGAAGACAACTTTTGTTCTGTAGGATAATGAAATCTAGCAAAGGAAGCCAACTTTTGTTCTGTATGATAAGGTTGACCTATATAAACTGAACCAACTGGACAATAGGGGTCAGTCTTGGGGAATAACTCACTGTGCAGGTGACCTATGAACTAACGACTGACCCAGAGCTCTGTTAAGTTTTATTCTTGTGCTGTGTAATAAATTGACTGTTGAACCGAATACCTTCTCCTATTACTTCATTCAAAGAACACGCTGGACTCAGACCACACATAGACTAAATTAAGAGTAAGGTAAAGCCAGAGTCCGACAATTTGGTGACCCCGACGTGATGAAGATGGAGAAGTGACGGAAGAAAAAGATACGAAACACCGGTCGATTGTGGTGTGGTGATAACAACAAGTGACCATCCTACAAAGGGAGGTAAGCAGATGCCTGTTTTAACGAAGTTCTGCTATTGGCAAAGATAAATTGTGTGTTGTCACTCTGCAAAAGCCCTCGTTAAAGCCAAAGATTAAAACAAAGGGGGGTTGGTCCCCCTAGTAGAACGGGGTTGGAGTCTCCCTAGTAGAATGGGGTTGGAGTCCCCTGTAGTAGAAGGGGGTTGGAGTCCTCCTAGTAGAACAGGGTTGGAGTCCCCTGTAGTAGAAGGGGGTTGGAGTCCTCCTAGTAGAACGGGGTTGGAGTCCCCTGTAGTAAAAAGGGGGTTGGAGTCCTCCTAGTAGAACGGGGTTGGAGTCCCCTAGTTTGTTTGTCCTCCTTTTGCTTAGCCCTGTAACGTTTCATGTGATGGGTCAAATGTTTTTCCCAATGCTCATTCGAGCAGCCAGGAATATCAGGGTTATTCTCTAACGCTTCCCTAACTACAGCTGGCAGTCCGCTCGTTACTGCAGCCCTAAAAAGTGTAGTCTGCAAGGGATCTGTGGCTGGGTGTACTCCTGCTTTATCCGTCCAACTCTCCTTACACTGACTCAAAAAGGTCAAGATCTCCTCATCCTCTGACTCCTTTTGTCTATTGTGAGGAGTGGGGGTGGTGTGATCCTCTGACATTCCTACCGAGAAGGCATTCTCAAGTGTCTGTTCTTGCTCTCTCTCATTTGTTTTTTCCAGTCGCATACTAGTTTCCCTTACTTTACATACATCATTCTGTATTTCCTTTGTTAACTCCTTCATTTCCTCCACCCTTTCCTGCATAACTCTCTTAAGTCTCTCCTTCGCCTCCTGGAGTTCGTGAACTGCTAATTCAGTGACATTAACTATTCCCTCATTTATCTGCATCACTGGCATCTGGGGAATAGGATAAGGTGGTGGCAATGTCTCTGGTAACTTTGGATATAGCAGGGCTGATGGCTTAACCTCCCCTGTATTCTCCTTAGTGATATGGGATCCCTTTTTAATATCATGTTGAAGGTTCGCTTCCACAGCCATGCAAGCCAATGTCATAATGTGTAAATCTGCCCTTCTCTGTTCCTTCACTTCTCTCTGTTGTTTAAACCTTCTTCTATTCCATATAGATCCTTGTCCTTTTGCCTCATGTTCCTGTACCTCCTTGGCTGCTTCCCTCTCTGCTTCTCCTAAGTACAGTACCAGCCGGATTTTTTCAAACCCTCGTGGTACCTTCCCCTGATTCTGCAGCTCTCTCCATACTGTTCGTACCGTGCCATAGCCTGTACCTCCTCTCCCTTCGGTAATCCTCCCAGTAATTGATTCCTTGTTTTTTCCCACTGTCGGTTTACAGATGGGGGAACCCCTCTATCTCCCCCGAGCTCTTGCCCTACATCCCTATTTACTCCTTCCATCTCCGTTCTGATCTTTAACCCTTTAGACTTCGTACTTCACTGGGTCTCTCCCCTGGTAGGATTTTGACACCCTGCAATATACTTCGTCCCTTCCCACGTTATTATAAACACCAGCGGCACACTGTACACGATCCTTAAACAAATACTTATTATAAACTATTATGATACACTAGACGATTCCTAAACAGATACTTATCCACTATAGAAGCAAATAACTATAAAACAATACACCTTATACAGATACTGATTATCCACTACTATGGTATACGATCCTTAATCAAATACTTATTACACACTATGAAAACAAATAACCATCACAATGCACCTTATACAGATACTTATACACTACTATGGCACACGATCCTTAATCAAATACTTATTACACACTATAGAAGCAAATAACCATCACCATACACCTTATTCTAATTGGCCAAGTGTCTAAAGCTATCTCTCGAGATCGCTACGAGGGGACTCCAACCCCGTTCTACTAGGAGGACTCCAACCCCCTTTTTACTACAGGGGACTCCAACCCCGTTCTACTAGGAGGACTCCAACCCCCTTCTACTACAGGGGACTCCAACCCTGTTCTACTAGGAGGACTCCAACCCCCTTCTACTACAGGGGACTCCAACCCCATTCTACTAGGGGGACTCCAACCCCGTTCTACTAGGGGGACTCCACTGTTGGAATCTAGGGGTTAAAACAGTATGAAATAAATGATTAATTAATAAGTGTATATTTACTGCATGGTTCAGGGAAAAAGGAATGTGATTAAGTGGCAATCACAGCATGGAGCAAAGCTGGCTGAGCAAAATTGTCTGCTCCAAAATACAGGGAGAGGAAATGCATAAAACGATTTAGGAGGAATGCTCAAACTAAAGGAGGTGGTGAGTAGCACAGGAGACACAGGCCAGATCAGAACAAAGAATGGCCTGTAAGAAACAAAGGGAATGGAAAACCAGTCTAGGAGGAGGTGTTAAAGAGAACAGCAGAAATTGGCCAGACAAGAACAGAATGGTGATTAGAAATATCTGAAGATGAATTAATTTCTGATCAACACAACAGGATAGTCTGGCCTGGAGGATTAAGATGGGAGTGCTACACCCCAGATATCTGCAAAACAGGAGATGACTTGTGATAACCCTTATGCAAAAAGATCCAGCAAAGGAAGACAACTTTTGTTCTGTAGGATAATGAAATCTAGCAAAGGAAGCCAACTTTTGTTCTGTATGATAAGGTTGACCTATATAAACTGAACCAACTGGACAATAGGGGTCAGTCTTGGGGAATAGCTCACTGTGCAGGTGACCTATGAACTAACGACTGACCCAGAGCTCTGTTAAGTTTTATTCTTGTGCTGTGTAATAAATTGACTGTTGAACCGAATACCTTCTCCTATCACTTCATTCAAAGAACACGCTGGACTCAGACCACACATAGACTAAATTAAGAGTAAGGTAAAGCCAGAGTCCGACAGCATACACAGAAAATGAAGTAAAAACAATGCTGGAGAAAATAAAAAGATACGTAACCATCGTTTTGGACTTGAGCCATTAAAGGTATGAGCAAAATACAGGTGGATGCCTGAATAAAATGGTGGGGTCAGAAGGGCAGGGGAGGAGTACAGGCACACAGGTAAAAGGTAACAGGTGGATAAAGGAGGGGGGGGCACAACAGAAAACAGGGGCAGAGGGACAGTTCCCAGTGGGTAGAGAGCTGGAGGAAAAGAGACAGAGGAATAGGGAAAAGAGAGAAAACAGGGAGTGGTCCAGCAGAAACTGGAGAAGTTGATGTGAATGCCAACTGGTTGGAGAGCACCCAGATGGAATATTTGGTGCATGTTAGTTCCATCTGGAATAGATTACCAATTTAAGTCAAGAGCTGTACCAAATTTGCATTTATGCAACACTCTTGGATAATTCCATTGATATGATTATTGTCATACATGCAAGTACAATGTCTAGATGCAGTTAAATTCTTACTTGCTGCAGCCACACAGGTATGCAAGAGTACCAACATCAGAACAACTTTAATTTGTCATGGGGGTTAAAAGAAACAATAAATCTATAAGATAAAGATCCAGTTAATATTGGGATGCAGTTTTCTCTTCTGTGGGTTTGTAGGTTAATTGGCAACTGTAATTTTCCCCTTTTGTGCTGATGAATGGCAAAATTTGAATGAAATTAATAAAATTGCAAGCTAAGTAACATGGAATTAGTGTTGAATTAGTGCACAGAGAAGTTTAATGCTGGGTGCAGACTCAATTGGCCAAAGGCTTGTTTTTGTCATGAATGAATGTGATTAATCTTGACTTCACATGTACTTTTAATTCTCTCATCACTGGGTCAAAATCCTGGAAATTCCTACCTTATAACTTTATAAAAGAACCTTCATTGGAGTTTTTCCAGGTGGCTCACTAATGAACCTCAAAACCAACCAAGAAAAGGTAAATACTATCAAGAATGAAAATGATTTTTTTCAACTCACAGTTCTGCCACACTTGCTTTTTAAGCATCACCAAAAAAAATGCTACTTTCTGCTGCTATTGTGGATTTTAAGTCTTCACAGAAAAAATGGTGAAAGAAATGTGGAGTAGATTTGTTTGCTGGTGGGATCACTTTGTAAGTGGCGGAAATGTGGAGGATAATATGTTGGATGTGGAGACTGGTTGGCGTGGTATGTGAGGACAAGAGGAATTCATTCCTTGTTGCAGGTGTGCAGAAAATTGAGGAGAGCCGAGTTGATGGCAGGAGAGGGAAAGGCACAATTTTTGAAGGACGATGATATTTTGGATGTTCCGGAATTAATATGTTAGATGCAACAAGATTAATTATGACAATGGTCAAACTGAGTTTCTCGCATTTTAAACAGGCAAATCAGATTATGCATAGCAGCTTCCTGCCACTCCAGGAGCTGTCCTCGGCTGGTATATGGGAATCCAGCACAAACAGTTGCCCCGTTCTGTCAGTCATTGTCCTGGCAAGAGCAGCCTCTGTAGCCACGGTAACTATCCTGACTCCAGTACCACCGGAGTAGCTATCACATTCCCCCTGGTCGTATCGACCTCTGCCATTATAGTCACCCCTTTCATTCTCCCAATATCCGTTGCCTCTCCTGGAGTTACAACAACTGCAGGATAGTTTATGAGCAACAGAGTGATATAGGAAGATATATCCAAAATTCAAGACTTTTGCTGACTGGACAACAGATCTAAAAACATTGACAAATTTAGATATGATTTCTATCAGTTCAAAATATTGCTATGATTTAGAAATCCACAGAAAATATATGGAGCGTCTACTTTAGCACATGAACTCATTTTTAAAACCTGCTTCAATTAGGTTCCCCACTACTTAAAAATATTAACAATGCTGCAGAGACTCAAACAATATAACTTTATGCAGCAAAGATACATTTTCGGGCTTGAGCCCTTCATCAATTCACTTTGCTACAACCTGGAAATTGGAAGAGAATTTGAAAATACAACAATGGTATATAGAAATGAATAAATGTATTCCATTAGAAAAAATAACATATAGTTTAAGAAATAATATTGAAATATTCGAACAAGTATGGGAGCCTTACATTAAATACAATAGCGAAAACCTACCGGGGACAAACATTACCTAAGTTGATGGAAGGAGAAGAGAAGAAAAGAATGGACTCAGTAGAATTTCTGGTGTATTTTTGTTGAATGACAACATTGTCTGACTGGTTTAATGCAACCTAGATTGTATACCTAAAATGGACGGGAGGGGGGAGGTAGGGAGGGTGGGATGGGAGGAGGGAGGGGGGGGGGGGGGAGAAAAAGTCACTGTACATGTGTGAAAAGGAAAAAGTGTGTACCATGGTTAATGTGATTTATGGTGTGAAAAATAAAAAATTTAAAAAAAAAATTCACTTTGCTACAGAAAGTACACTGTTTGACCAGCTGAGTCTCTCCAGCATTGTGCTTTTACTTCATCCACGATGTCTGCAGACTTTTGTGTTTTGCTCTTTGCTTCTAAATAATCTCCAAATCAAGTGTCATCACAACATTGTTTGCCCAGCAGTTGTTAAAATCATATCTTTCATTTCATTCAATTGTTGGAATATCCCTTCCCAAAACCAGAAAACAGGATTGAAAAGACTATGCTCAAACTTATCTCAGTTCACCATTGCTATTATTACAACGGAGTCACAGAATGCACCTTAAGCAGCATCCTTAAAAACAAATTGACCTATATTGAACAATTGCATCAATTTGACCCAAGTCCATTTTTAGCTTGTATTTGTACAAAATCTGCACAGGACAGGATTCTCCAAAGCTCTTGGAAACCATTCTTTTACATAAAAAAAAATTTGATTTGTTTCTTGACTGACTGGACGGAGAAAATCTGATGAGACCACACTTGAATTTCTCATTCTGCCCGGGGTATCATGGTCCGTGAACTGAAGCCGATTTTGAAACAGAGCACATCTCATTCTATTCTGATATACTGGAGCAGAAAGGTTGGCATAGCTGCTAGTGGAACGCCTTTACAGTGTCAGCGATAGGGACCATGGTTTGAATCCTGCACTGTCTGTAAGGAGTTTGTGTGGGTTTTACCCCGGGGGCTCCAGTTTCCACCCACTCTTCAAAAAAATATACCAGGGATATAGGTTAATTGGGTGTAAATTTGGCGGCATGGACTCATGGGCCTAAATGGCCTGTTATCATGCTGTATGTCTAAATTTAAAACAAATTTAAACTTAAATAAAAATTTAAATTTGAAATTCTTTGGCCACCAGATACTATAATTATCTTATAAGGCAAGAAACCAGGATGTTTGACAATTTCCACAAATTAAGCTCCTGCTTTGCAAGTTTTGTACCAGTAATTTAAAGTCACTATTTTTTCCCCCAATTGCAGTGATAAGCTACAAAGTTCAGGCAGAGATAGCAGACCTTTTGATCCAACTTGTCCATGCCAACCAAGTTGCCTGCATTTGGTCTGTACCCCTCCAAATCTGTCCTATCCATGTACCTGTCTCAAGGTTAATAAAACATTGTTATTGTATCCAGCTCCTCTGGCAGCTTGTTCCACATACAATTTTTCCAAGCAGAAGGTGTTGAGTATCTTTGCCATCTTACCTTTAACCGTAGGGTGGCACGAGCTCATGGGCTGGAAGGGCCCATTAATGTCTAATTTAGAAATACATGTCATCTTGTTTTAGATTCTCCAACCCTGGGAAAAAGACTGTGACCATTCACTTCATCAATGACCCCTCATGATTTTGTATAACCTCGATCACTAGATCAACATGTCCATTCAACAAAGATTCTCAATATATGAAATTGGTTAATTTAAGAAAAGCTAAATGCATGACTGCTAGCAAAATAATTTTGAGACAAAGGAATCTTTATTTGTATCTCGTGACTTCAACATTTTGCATTCCTATGCAGGAAATGGAGTTAATCAATAGGATAAGCCAGAAATTGTTTACCCTTTGTCAGCTCTGCTCGATCATGAGATCTTTCTAACTTCATTACAAAGACAATTTGACTTACATGCACACTTGGAGCCACAGCTCCAAACGGTCACTGAAGCATTAGATGAGACCACCCCAATACTAAGCATCACAGAGTACATTTCTAAATGAGGTATCCGAACAAAGTGATCAGGTTAAAGTTCAGATTTATTGTCAAAGTACATACATGTCATCACTCTGATATTCTTCCTGTAGACTAGGAAAAATTTCTATTTATTGGTAATGTAAACTTCACTCAAGGAAAAAATCATAGGGTAGAATTGGGACACAGGGAGAGAGAAAGTGGTGAAAAATAAAGCAGATGGAATCTAGGGCTTTATAAATAATGACAAGCAAGTACAAACCACCAAATTCATGAACCTCCTTTTCTAAACACTGGTCCAACAACAATTGCAGCGAAATGCACAACTTCAAGCCTGCACTTTCTCCACTCTTTTTTTAAAAAAGAAACTTTTTCACTCAGCAAGGTTCGCATCTGGAATGAGCTGCCAGAGGAAACTGGAAAAGTGGGCACAATAACAACATTCAAAAGACATTGGGACAGATATGGACAAGAGGGATTTGGGGGAATAGAGATGGGATTAACTCAGAAGACCACACAGACTAGTTGGGCTGAATGGCCTGTTCAATGGCCTGACACTTTAGGAAAGATGATACCACTTTTGAGAGGGTGTAAAGAGAATTAACAAACTTTCAGGGTTGAGAAACTTGGATTATGTGAAGAAACCAGACTATTTTCTTTGGAACTAAAAAGGTTAGAGGAACTGACAAATGTATTTAAATTAGAAAGGGAGAGAGAAATATTCCCAGTAGTTGAAGGTAAACAAAAAGTCTGCCACTGATGGAAAATCGGAGCACATACAAAGGGCCAGGCAGCATCTATGAGAAATAATAGACATACGACGTTTCAGGCTGAAAACTTTCTTGGGAATATTTTCCTGATCTGCTGAATTCTTGTAGCACTTTGTGTGCTTCCCCATTAGTTGAAGAGTCAAGAATGTGATGACAGAATAAAGGCAAGAAGTAAAATAAAAGTGACACAATGAAAGACTTTTGTTCACACAGTGTGTGAAATATACTGGTAGTGGAGGCAGATTCAACGCCAGCAGGCAAGACTGGTAAGTGTCTGAAATGACAGAATGAAAGAGGTGTGAATGCAGCTCAGACCATCAGATAAAGCCCCCTTCCTTCAATCAACTCCACCTACACTTCCAGTTACCTCAGAAAAACAGATTCATCACCCTCTAGTCACATTCTCTTCGCTCCCCTCCAGTCAGGATGACGATTCAGGAGTACAAGATCACAGACTCAACGACAGATACTTTCCTCACTGTTACCAGACTCCTGAACAAACCTCACACTAGTGAAATAATGTTGGCTTTCTCTGCACTAACTGATCTCGCTAAAATGCTGCACTGGATTTTTAAAATTGCTGTACTATGTGTTGACCGGCTGGATTGCTCGCGAAACAAACTTTCTCACTGTACCTTGGTGCATTTGACAATAAACTTGAATTTGTCAAATCACAGAGCAAGCATACATAGAAGCTGTATGAACTTGGACAGCCAAATAATCTGCTTTCTAATTGCTAACATTGTGTGATTCTAGATGATTAAGTTTCTTCACAAATTGCCTCTGTGGTATACAGTTTTGTTGACCTCACCAAAGCCTTCGACACCGTGAGCAGGAAAGGGCTTTGGCAAATACTAGAGCGCATCGGATGTCCCCCAAAGTTCCTCAACATGATTATCCAACTGCACGAAAACCAGCAAGGTCGGGTCAGATACAGCAATGAGCTCTCTGAACCCTTCTCCATTAACAATGGCGTGAAGCAAGGCTGTGTTCTCGCACCAACCCTCTTTTCAATCTTCTTCAGCATGATGCTGAACCAAGCCATGAAAGACCCCAACAATGAAGACGCTGTTTACATCCGGTACCGCACGGATGGCAGTCTCTTCAATCTGAGGCGCCTGCAAGCTCACACCAAGACACAAGAGAAACTTGTCCGTGAACTACTCTTTGCAGATGATGCCGCTTTAGTTGCCCATTCAGAGCCAGCTCTTCAGCGCTTGACGTCCTGCTTTGCGGAAACTGCCAAAATGTTTGGCCTGGAAGTCAGCCTGAAGAAAACTGAGGTCCTCCATCAGCCAGCTCCCCACCATGACTACCAGCCCCCCCACATCTCCATCGGGCACACAAAACTCAAAACGGTCAACCAGTTTACCTATCTCGGCTGCACCATTTCATCAGATGCAAGGATCGACAATGAGATAGACAACAGACTCGCCAAGGCAAATAGCGCCTTTGGAAGACTACACAAAAGAGTCTGGAAAAACAACCAACTGAAAAACCTCACAAAGATAAGCGTATACAGAGCCGTTGTCATACCCACACTCCTGTTCGGCTCCGAATCATGGGTCCTCTACCGGCACCACCTACGGCTCCTAGAACGCTTCCACCAGCGTTGTCTCCGCTCCATCCTCAACATCCATTGGAGCGCTCACACCCCTAACGTCGAGGTACTCGAGATGGCAGAGGTCGACAGCATCGAGTCCACGCTGCTGAAGATCCAGCTGCGCTGGATGGGTCACGTCTCCAGAATGGAGGACCATCGCCTTCCCAAGATCGTATTATATGGCGAGCTCTCCACTGGCCACCGTGACAGAGGTGCACCAAAGAAAAGGTACAAGGACTGCCTAAAGAAATCTCTTGGTGCCTGCCACATTGACCACCGCCAATGGGCTGATAACGCCTCAAACCGTGCATCTTGGCGCCTCACAGTTTGGCGGGCAGCAGCCTCCTTTGAAGAAGACCGCAGAGCCCACCTCACTGACAAAAGGCAAAGGAGGAAAAACCCAACACCCAACCCCAACCAACCAATTTTCCCTTGCAACCGCTGCAATCGTGTCTGCCTGTCCCGCATCGGACTGGTCAGCCACAAACGAGCCTGCAGCTGACGTGGACTTTTTACCCCCTCCATAAATCTTCGTCCGCGAAGCCAAGCCAAAGAAAGAAATACAGTCTTCTGATGATTAAGATCCATGTCAACACTGATCACTCTTTAAAATCACAGGAGGCATCACTCAGTGAGGCCAGACAGTGGTGGCAAAATCCACCACCATTTCTTGTGCTTTGCAATAGAAATTGATTGACTTGGGACAAGATTTCAAACAGCAGCATCAAGGTTGACAATGGACTCCTAACAGTGCGATACATCAAGCATTTCCCAGGATAGTTGAATGAATGATTCAAGGATAACCTCTCAGCCCTATTACGAATCAAGAATCATCTCAATTGACTCTTGGAGATCTGTGGCCCAGTCTAGTGGTGAGGTATTCTATAGGTCCCCAGCACTTCAAGTCTCTCCTATGTTACTACATAAAGGCCAACAGCACAAAACAAAGGCAACTTATCCACTTCCAGACAGGAATTATTCATCCCAGAACGCACAGCACTTAAAGCAAGTTGACATCAAAGAACTGCCCAAAATGATGATGCTTGCTAATATCAGAGCAGAAATTGGATAGCTGCAATGAATTTGAGCTCTTCATCATGGAAGGTGGTGGGTGTAGTTTTCCATAAGGATCAATGCAGAGACATAAATGTTCATAATTTATAGGAATTGGGTGGTACAATGGCACAGCGAGTAAAGCTCCAGCGACCCAGGTTCAATCCTAGCCCTGTGACCTGTGTGAGTTCTCTCTGGGTGCTCCAGTTTCCTCCCACATACCCATGGCATGGGGGCAACAGATTAATTAGACACTGTAAATTGTCCCATGTGTGCCAGTGATAGAATCTGGGAAGCATTGTTGGGAATGCCTGAAGAATTAAATAAGATTTTGGCATGATTAGTCAAGGTCCAAGGGCCTGTTTTCTTGCATGAATCAATGACAAGGATATTGGATTTTCAAAAATTGCTAAATTTATGGGTCATATCAAAATGGAGGAGGATTTGAATGAGCTACAGATGGAGCTTCTTAACCTTGCATAATGGGTAAATAAATGTAAAACAAAGTTCATCAGAAAGACGAAGCAGACAATTGTTGACTTCAGGAGAGGCTTCAAGTAGATGCCAACTCACTGGCTCTATACAAAGCCCAGATACAACTGGACACCAAATACATGAAACTAGTTAAACTAGTTTAAACTAGTTTGGCAGGGGGGTGGGGAACACAGGGTGAGAGCAGTGTCCAGGGAGTACGGCCACCTAGCTAGGAATAAAAAAAGATAACAAAGGTAGGATGGAGATTAGGGTAGAAGGTAAAAAAAGAGAATATATGTGAGAGTCATTCTCTGAGATGCATATATTTTATTGCAAGAAGCATAGTGAACAAGGTAGATGAGCTGAGAGCATGGATAGATACTTGGGGTCACGATATTATGGCAATTAGTGAGACCTGGCTACAGGAGGGGCAGGACTGGCAACTTAATGTTCCGGGATACATTTGTTTTAGATGTGATAGATCAGGGGGTAAAAAAGGAGGAGGAGTTGCTCTGCTTGTTAGGGAGGACATTACTGCCGTGAGGTGGCAGGATGGTATGGAGGGATCGACCAGTGAGGCTAATGGGTGGAATTGAGGGGTGGAGGAGGCAAGAGAGTGCTAATAGGGGTGTATTACAGACCACCAAATGGGCCAAGGGAATTAGAGGAACAAATTTGTAGGGAGATAACGTATATGTGTGAAAATCATAGGGTAGTGATCATGGGAGATTTTAACTTCCCACACATTGATTGGGATACCCATACGGTTAGAGGGCTGGATGGGCTGGAGTTCGTTAAATGTGTTCAGGATTGTTTTCTAAATCAGTTAGTAGAAGAACCGACTCGGGATGGTGTAATACTGGATCTCCTGTTAGGGAATGAGCTAGGTCAGGTAGCGGACATTAATGTTGGAGAACCAATTGGGTCTAGTGACCATTATTCTGTTAGTTTTAGGGTAGTTTTAAGGAAGAGCAAGGAGAGGCCTAAAGTTGAGGTTCTGGATTGGAAAAGGGCAAATTTCGTAGGAATAAGAAGAGATTTGGGGAGTATTGAGTGGGACAGGATATTTTCAGGTAAGGATGTTAATGAAAAATGGAGGATATTCAAAAAAGAAATTTTGAGGGTACAGAGTAGTTATGTCCCAGTCTGGATCAAAGGAAAGGCTGGAAGTCATAGGGAGGCTTGGTTTTCGAGGAATATTGGGAATTTGGTTAGGAGAAAAAGAGAGGTGTACAAGAGGTATAAAGAGCAGGGAGCTGAGAAGTTGAAGGAGGACTACAAGGAGTGTAGAAGGAATCTTAAGAAAGAAATTAGAAAGGCCAAAAAAAGGCATGAAGAGGCTTTGGATGACAGAGTAGAAATAAATCCAAAGGGTTTCTATAAGTACATTAAAAGTAAAAGATTAGTGAGAGATAAAATTGGACCCCTTGTAGATAGCGAGGGTAGGCTGAGTGAGAAGTCTGAGGAAATGGGGGAAAATTTGAATGATTTCTTTGCCTCGGTATTCACTAGGGAAAAAAATGTTGAACCAGTTGAAGTAAAGAAAAATAGTGGGGAGGTAGTGATGGCTGTGTTAAAAAAGATAAAGGTGGATAAATCTCCCGGACCGGACAAAATATTCCCTAGGACACTCAGGGAGGCTAGTGGACAGTTAGTGGGGCCATTAACAGAGATATTTAGGATGTCACTGGCCACGGGGGTGGTACCAAAGGATTGGAGGGTGGCGCATGTGGTTCCTCTGTTTAAGAAAGGGTCCAAATGCAAACCTGGAAATTATAGGCTTGTAAGTCTGACATCTGTGGTGGGCAAGTTGATGGAAAGTATTCTGAGGGATGCTATTTACAAATTTTTGGAGGTACAAGGATTGATAGGGAGTAATCAGCATGGTTTTGTCAGGAGTAGATCATGCTTGACAAACCTGATTGAGTTCTTCGAGGGGGTTACAAAAAAGGTTGATGAAGGGAAAGCTGTGGATGTTGTCTATTTGGACTTTAGTAAAGCTTTTGACAAAGTTCCCCACAGGAAGTTAGGAAAAAAGGTGGAGGCATTAGGTATAAATAAGGAGGTAGTGAAATGGATTCAGCAGTGGTTGGATGGAAGGTGTCAGAGAGTAGAGGTAGACAATTGTTTGTCCAATTGGAGGCCGGTGACTAGTGGAGTTCCTCAGGGTTCGGTCCTGGGTCCACTATTATTTGTTATATATATTAACGATCTGGATGTAGGGGTGGAGAATTGCATAAGCAAGTTTGTGGATGACACAAAGATTGGTGGTGTTGTGGACAGTGAGGTAGATTACCGTAGATTAAAAGATGATTTAGGAAGGCTGGAGGTGTGGGCTGAGAAATGGCTGATGGAATTTAATATAGATAAATGTGAGGTGCTGCATTTTGGAAAGGCAAATTTAAATAGGTCATATACATTGAATGGTAGACAATTGAGGAGTGCAGAGCAACAAAGGGATTTAGGAGTTATGGTAAATAGTACCCTCAAGGCTGATACTCAGGTAGATGGTGTGGTGAAGAAGGCATTTGGAATGTTGGCCTTCATAAATCGGAGTATTGAATTCAAGAGTAGGGAGGTTATGATGAAATTGTACAAGGCATTGGTGAGGCCAAATTTGGAGTACTGTGTACAGTTTTGGTCACCAAATTATAGGAAAGATATAAACAAAATAGAGAGAGTGCAGAGAAGGTTCACGAGAATGTTGACAGGATTTCAGGGTCTGAGTTACAGGGAAAGGTTGTGCAGACTGGGGCTTTTTTCTCTGGAGCGTAGAAGATTGAGAGGGGACTTGATAGAGGTGTTTAAGATTTTGAAAGGGACAGACAGAGTAAATGTGGATAGGCTTTTTCAATTAAGAAAGAAGGAGATTCAAACTAGAGGACATGGTTTAAGATTGAAGGGGGAAAATTATAAGGGGAACATGAGGGGAAATTTCTTTACGCAGAGGGTGGTGGGGATGTGGAATGAGCTTCCGGCAGACGTGGTCGAGGCGGGATCATTGGTTACATTTAAGGAAAGACTGGATCGTTACATGGATAGGAGGGGACTAGAGGGGTATGGACCGGGTGCTGGTCAGTGGGACTTGGAGGGTGGGGATTTGCTACGGCATGGACTAGTAGGGCCGAACTGGCCTGTTCTGTGCTGTAAGTGGTTATATGGTTATCAGGATGCTCTTTATCAACTACACCAGCATTTAACACCATCATTCTCTTAAAACTAATAAGCAGACTCAAAGACCTGAGACTCAACACCCCACTCTGCAATTGGATTCTGGATTTCCTCACTTACAATCCAGTCAGTGAGGATTGGTAAGAACATCTCCTCCATAATCTCCATCAGTACTGGAGCACCACAGGGCTGCATTATTACCCCCTGCTTTACATCTATGACTGTGGGGCTCAGTACGACGACAACCCCACGGTAGTGGTTTGTATAAAAAGGAGCGATGAGTCAGCATGCATTCGGGAGATTGAAAACTTCGCCAAATGGTGCACCAACAACAACCTCGCACTCAATGTCACCAAAACCAAGAAGCTGATTGTTGACTTCAGGAAGGGAAAACCAAATGTGTAAGATCCAGTGATCATTTGGGAGGAGGTGGGAAATCAAAGGTGGAGAGAGTGACCAAAATTTAAGTTCTTGGGAGTCACTATCTCAGAGGATCTTTCCTGGTCCCAACGAACCAATGGCATCATGAAGAAAACACATCGGCTCCTTTAATTCCTCAGAAGTTTGGTATGACAACAGAAACCATGGCAAATTTCGCCAGATATGTGGTGGAAAGTGTGTTGACCGGCTGCATCATGGTCTGATAATGGGGATGCCTATACCTCCAAGCGTAAAGCCCTGTCAAAGGTCATGGACACAGCCCTGGACGTCATAGGCAAAACCCTTCCCACTGTAGAGAACATCTACAGGGAATGTTGTCATCATAGAGCACCAGCAATCATCAAGGATCCACCCACCCACCCACGACATGCTGTTCTTGCTGCTGCCATCGTATAGGTGGCACAAGCCTCACCCCACCAGGTTCAGGAACAGTTGCTCCCCCTCCACCACCAGACTCCTCAACAACCAACTCAATCAGGGACTCATTTAAGGACTCTTACTTGTGCACTTCACTTTTTTTCCTTTCCTCTCTGTGTTGCAGGTGCTTATATTTGTTTACATGTGTACATTATGAATTTTTTTTTGCACAACCAAAAAGTGGTAATTCTGTCTGGCCCTCATGTATGTAATCTTAAGTGTGTACTCTGACAATAAATTTGAAATCTGAACAGAGACCAGACCCCTGCCACATGAATGGTACTGAAGAGGAAAGAATAGATAACAATAGGTTCTTCAGAGTGAACATGTCTTAAAACTTGACATGGCCCAACCATACTGACACAAATAGTTAATAAAACACAAAATAAATGGTGGCATTGTGGGAGCTGCTGTACCAGTAGCACTGCCACTAGAACAGACCTGCAAGAACAGGGAGCAGAGACACCATGCTACTCTGCAAGGTCTAATTGCCCAGTCCTAATGCTGACAGCTCGATGTAGGCTTTAATCAGCCTATTAAAGGAGCTGATAATTTTTTCCCCCCCAAATTCTGCTACCATGGGGCCTGTGCCAAAGATGGTAACACCTATGCTGGGTAAGATACCACAGGGCATGCCGAATCTAGGAGAGCAGCACACAGGTGCAGGACACCAGAAGCAGTGAGAATATCCCCCCCACCCCCATTGAGAAGGAAAAGCATAGGAAATTACCCTACAAGATGATGACTGGGACAGCAGACCACTGAGAGGCTCAGCGACTGAAGGACTCACAAAGATTGTGGACTGCTGGAGACTGGCTCATGGAAATCGGGTATTGGAACCAGGATTCGAGGGGGTACAGAGGGCCTCGGGCAGAGGGATTCTGATTGTACTGGAGCTTGGGATCTGCAGCTCTGGTTGCCTCCAGTACTCCAAATCTTTTTGCATAGATATAGGAGCCCTAGAGTGCCCACGGACACTCAGCATCTTTGATGGGACCCTTTTGCTTCTCTTTCTCCAATTGCTCAGGGTAATTTATACTATATGACAATAAAAGGAACATTTGAAACTTTTCTCCCTTCTGTGACATGTGTACAAAAAGGTTTTTATTTCTATATTCACTGTTTACTGCATACACAAGTTTTAAATTATCTCTTTAAAAATTCTCAAAAAAGTATTCCTAATACTGACCCGTGGGGTCACTTCTGCCAGAAAATCATGTTCACTCCTTCCTTCTGTTTCTCAGGCAATTTTATTTCTACACTTCTGTTGTCCTTATAAATTTGTGTGCTGTAATTGTGCAAACAAATCTATTCACTGTAACTTTACCAGATGATTAAATTCCACAGATACGTCTATAGGATGAGCCATGCAATCCTCCAATATTTCCACAGCAACTAATATTGAACCATAGGTATAAAGTGAACTGTACAATAAATATAAATGCCAATGTGCCCATTTAAAAGAATTGCATCAAGCCCAGTATAGTTCATACTACTCTGGGAATTAAAATGTCACCACATGCTAAAACTCTGTCAAATGATTGCTTCTGTGCAGCACATCTTGTTTACGTAGATATAAAATCTCCCAGCATCTTAATGAAATTAGTTTCTTGGTGTTCCGTCAATCGCAGTACATTATTCCCCATAAGAACGCCAATCAAAACTTTCACTCCAAAATTCTTCATGATGCAGAGACCAGAGTCCATTTAAAGGTCTCTTTCTTTTGCAAGTGGCAAAGTAACTCAAAACCAATACTTCCTTTTACTGTGCGAAGAACTAGATTGACAAAGTTCAGATTAACAATGTTTTCCTGTTTTCAGAACTCTTAAATCATTTACTCCCATGCATTCCATAAATTCCAAAAGCTCAGTGATAACATACTGTTACCCAATCACAAAAGTCAATCAACATCTGACATTTAATTCACTCCAGAACAAATTCTTTTGACAAGTGAATGGACTGCAACATTAGGCTGGAATCCATGGTATGAAAGCACCTGAAACAAGGTTAGAAATATATTTATGTGTGAGACCCAGCATTCATATTTAAACAGAGCACATAAACTTTGGGAGTCATACAATTCCTTGGCCCCAACTCAGCAAGATCACCCATGATTTTATTGAATGGTGGAGCAGGCTCAACGGCCTATTCCTGCTCCTCCTCCTCACGTTCCTCCAAATGCAGACACCAGGAACAGGTAGATGGTGACTTTCTTTCTCATCAACTCTCAGGATGACTTCAACCTGGCACCTGCATGTCCAAATCCCTAGAAAATGCAAGCAGCTGAAACTCTTAAATGACCAGATCAAGGAGCTGGATTTGCATCTGGACATGCAGCCAGGGCCGGTTTTAAGCCTATTTGACCAATTTGATCAAATTGGGCGCCGCGCACGTGTTTGAGCCCAGGCGTTGATCAGAAAACACTGTGACGGACTTCGTTTAAACTGTAAGAAAATAATAATACTATAGGCCTTATAAACTGAGGGATTTGTTCGTGAACTTGTAATTGATCGCATTATCTCAGTGAAATATTTTTAGGAAATATGTCTGATTAAACTACTGGCTATAGGCTAATCTCCCTTGTCAAAAATGTCATGTTTCGTATTCATTTGATCCAGTAAGATAGATGTATTCCGAAGCTGATGAAGCATCTCTTATTATTATCAAGATCAAAACAGGCTATAGGCTAATCAATAAGAGAACTTGTACTTTAATATGAGATTGAGATAGCGTCATGCTAGCCTGGGGCCTAGCCTATGGCCTAGGCTTAAGCAGTTAGTCTGAACGTAAATAGCCTAGGCCTAAGCGTAGAATTTCTGACACTGTTAGCAATCGTAGATGGAATTGGTGAGGATATTCGGGTCTTGAATAACCCCGAATGAAGTTAGATTAGTTTAAGTTGATCGTTACTAGGCTAGGTCACTATGGGGGTTATAGCCTACATCTTTATGAGCTGGTTTACAAGGTTATTCAGCTATAGGGGCCTGTACTGTACATCTCGGGGTTATTCATCTTTACGAGATCCAGATATTCTTAGTAAGGCTGTCTCTGCCATTGTTTCATAATTTTGCAGTGGTTTGATTGAGTATCAAAATAATACTAGGCTACTGTTACTAACTATACTATTGCACTGCCAGGGCTTAATATAGCCTATTTCATGCTTTTGGTGATTTGGAACAGGTGCAGTTTAGCTTAACCATGTGGAAATTGTTTTCTTCGGGGGCGAATTTCATCCATTACATGCATCAGTTTTTCCGCCGATTCTCTAGCCAAATATCTAGCGACAAACTAGCGCTAAACAAAACGGAAAAATTAAAGTGTGTCTCCCCGTTCTGGAATGTAACCTTAACTAACATAACCATTACTAAAAAAAGGCAATTCTTATCTTATTCAAAGTTGTCGTCACTCAACAAATCCAGAATCGGTCGCTCGTTTTGCTGTTCTGTGGCGTTCACAAGTTGAGAGTTGGGTACGTTGTTCCAAGGTCAGCAGCTGACGTTGGAACAATGTAAAGCTAATGAGCACAATGACGTGGGATTGACGTTGGTTTCTTACGTTGAACCAACGACGATGACAACATTGTTCCACTGTTGGAACAATGTAGACATGTCATCAGGGATGTCAAGTCCAACTTTATAACAAATTGCTAACGTCAAGTTTTTTGTGTCATTTTAAGTCTAAACATTTTAAAATATACTTCTTTTACCTTTTTTAACTTAAAAATATAGCCCAGAGAATTAGCAGCTTAAAATTTGTATGTCATTTTGCATGGCAAGCACAAGCAGAGATAGAGACAAAGGGTGTAAGTATTTAAGTGGCAACCAGAAACGAGCACTGGCCAAGGCTAAGGTAGCTGAAAATGAAAAACAAAGGTGCTATCACAAAATTCCTTGTCACTCCATCTTTGAAGCGCCCATGTATTGAGGATGAAGAAAACAAAAACAATTCAGAAAATGACAATACAGCCTTGAGTCTAATTACAGTTGATGAATACAATGATGAAATTGATAAGTTAGAAAAGGATGACACAGCTGTGAATCAAATTGAAGATGATCTCAATACACCAATAGACGGTGGCAAAGCGTAAAGTCCATTTATAGCCGAAAAAGACCAAGCCCAAACATCACGCAATGATGGATCATCCATGAGTACAGTTGTAATTAACATTTATGATGACCCAGCCAACTGGCCACCATATATACATCAAAATGTAAGAGATTATTTAACAATGAAAGGTCCTCCTATTCAAGTGAACAACTTTCCAAGAAATGAAAAGGGATTGTGTTTTTCAAAGTTTCACTGTAAGAGGAAACTCTCAAATGAAGAGTGTGTTGAAAGACCTTGGATTATATATTCTCAGTCTGCTGATAGAATTTATTGCTTTTATTGTAAGCTTTTTAGTAAGAAAACAAACAGTGCATTATCAACAAGTGGATTCAACAACTGGTCTAAACTTCATATAAGGTTGTGTGAGCATGAAAATTCTAAAAACCATTTCGAAGCCACATGGAGTTTCTGGGACTTACACCAAAGACTTTGTAGTGGACAGACAATAGACAAAGAACTTGAAATAATCGTCAATGAACGTGCAAAGCACTGGCAGCAAGTATTCAAAAGGCTAGTAGCAATAGTGCAGTTTCTTGCTGAGAGAAAGCTAGCATTTAGAGGAACAGGAAAAAGTTGGTAATGAGAGTGTACACAATGGAAACTTTTTAGGTCTTGTTGAGCTGTTTGGAAAGTTCAGCCCTGTTGTTGAAGAACATTTGTAAAAAGGCAAATCCCACGAAATTCATAATCACTATTTAGGAAAAGATACTCAGAATGAACTACTAGACATTATGGCTACAGCTATTTTGAGTGAGATACTGAAACGCATAAAAGCAGCTAAGTACTACGCCATAATTTTAGGCTACACACCTGATATGAGTCACCAAGAGCAAATGTCCCTAACGATCAGGTGTGTGCCTGAATGTAACTTGGCTCCTTCAGGTGTTTATGGACATTTCATAAAGTTTATGCAGGTTGAAAATTGCACAGGAGAAGATTTATATAAAACATTATTAAACACAATGAAGGAATTAAATTTAGAGGTGAAAGACATTCGAGGCCAAGGCTATGATAACGGTAGCAACATGAAAGATCACACATCTGGAGTACAAACATGACTGTTGAAAGATAATTCAAGAGCTTTCTTTGTACTCTGTGCATGTCACAATTATAACCTTTTACTCGGAGATGTAGCCAAGTGTTGTCCAGATGCTATTACATTTTTTGGGATCTTGCAAAGGATCTACATATTATTCTCAGCATCAACTAAGAGGTGGGCAGATTTTAACAAACATGCACCCGGGTTATCAGTGAAACCATTGAGCAACAGAAGATGGGAGTGTCAGATTGATATTGTTAAAGCTATTCGTTATCAGGTTGGAGAAGTATATGATGCACTTGTGGAAATATCAGAGATTACAGATGAGCCCAAGGTAAAAGCAGAAGCTGAATCTTCAGCAAAAAGACTACAAATTTTTAGTTTCTTTGATATTTTGGCATGAAGTACTTTTTAAAGTTAACTATGTAAGCAAATCTTCGTCTGCGAAGCCAAGCCAAGAAAGAAGATGTAAGCAAGGAACTACAAGGTGAAATAAAGGACATTGATGAAGGCATGGAGTCATTTGAAAAACTATTATCATGGCTAAGAATTTATAGAGAGGGCGATTTTAATGATGTCCTAATAGGCGCAAATGAATTGGCCTGAAGCTGTTGAATTACCATTGGAGTTTAGACAATTTCCAGAAAAAAAAACTACGTAGAAGGAAGAGAATCTTTTCATGTGAGGCAAAAGATCAAGCTTTAGATGATCCAAAAGGATACAGAGTTCAGTGCTTCAGTTTAGTGCTAGACAAAGCTATTCAATCTTTAGAGTCTAGATTTAAGCAGCTTAAAATTATTTGGATTTTTAAATAACTTTCAGAGCTTACAAAAGGCGGAAATAAGGAAACACACAGCAGACCTTGAAGCAGCTTGAACTGACAGCATACTAAAACAGAGCACTGATGGAGGGTGAGTTACTGAAACAACTCAAGATGTGGATGGTTATCTGTTGGCCGAAGAACTTGAAGCTCTGAAAACTTTTCTTCCCTTCAGTGTCGTTAAGCCTCAAGCTCTGTTTGAATACCTGGTAGTAAACAATCGATTCACAGCATTTCCTAATGTTTTTATTGCTTTGAGGATTTACTTAACAATGCCCATAACAGTCACATTAGGCGAAAGAAGTTTTTCAAAACTAAAACTGATTAAAACAATTTCACAAGAGAGACTAAACAATTTGGCGATGCTATCTCTAGAAAATGACATTGCTAAAACCATCGACTTTGAAATTATTTTGAAAGATTTTGCAAATAAAAAGCCAGAAGAGTCTGTTTCTAAAAGACCTGTGCATAAACAGTATGTCTGTAATTGTCTTAAAAAATTAAAACTTTCATATTGTCTTTCAATATTTAGTATATCAAGCATTTAATGCTTTTTGGCTAAGACTGGCATACTACACGAAATATAAAACATCTATTTCAACTTTTGTAGAGTCCACACTATCAATTTTCTAATTGGACCCCGGAATTCCTAGCACCGGCCCTGCATGCAGCAGATCCTCGGGATGCTGAGGATATCATAGATAAGAGCTTCAGTGAGGTTGTCTCGCTGAAGGTACAGACAGATTAGCTGGGTGACCACCTGGCAAAGTAGAAGGTGTAGCCTGAGAGGGCAGCAATATCCCGTGGCTATCCCCTCAGTAAAACGTATGCCATCTTGGATGCTGTTGACATGCATCTGGCACCAAGCTCTGAAGCTCAGAAAAGAAGATGATAGGGAACTCTATAATCAGAGGGTTAAAGAAGTAAACGTTCAGATGCTGAGGTTGAGTGCAATGTACAAAAAAGCTGTAGAAACTCATGCCTTTCATCATCAAAAAGTAAAAGGGGGTCAATGCTCTGGTTCAGGAATCTGGAAAAACAGCTGGATGCCTGAATAAAAAGGTGGGAGGAGAGGAGAAAGGAAGGGTAGGGGGAGGAGCACAGGCTAACAGGTAGAGGTGGAACAGTAGAAGAGAAAGAAGCTGCGAAGTGATGGGGAGGGGGCTACAAGAGAGACAAACTGGAGGGGACCAATATTGGTCAGGGAGATTTGCTAGATTCACCAAAGAGGTTTTAACTCGTCTGTCAGAGGGTGGGATCCAAGATAGAGAGAGGGATTAAAAAGGTTAAGGATAGTGAGCAAGGCAAAGGCAGTGAGTGCATTGAATGGTGGTGGAAGACAAGCACGGAGGGAAGACTGGTACACTTTATTCTATTTCTTTTAGTCAAAGAAGCCTGATGGAGTAAGTGTCACCAGTCTGCACACTGCAAGCTCCATCAAATAGAAGTGCAAATATTGACTTGTCAATTTTTAGGATGTTCATTAAGGGTTAAATATTGGCAATTACACCAATAACAGTAATAAACTGGGTGTCAAGTTCACATAGCAAGAGCTTGACCCTTTTCTCATTTGATACATTGTTTGATTCGAGGCAAATTGGAACAAAATTTACAAAGCAACATCTGCTACAATTCTGTCACTGTGACACAGAAGTGACAAGCACACACTCCCATTTAGAAATTAAAAAAGCAAAAAATCTGAAGTGGATTACTGTGGAAGCCCAAGGGGGAAAAACATCAAGACATGATGCCAGGAGCAGAGGAGATGCAATTCACCTATGTTTCCAACCTACACATATTGGCCTTTCCAAGTGAAGGCTTCACAAGATATTGGAGCAGAAGTAGGCCGATCAGCCCATCAAGTCTGCTCTGCTATCTAATCATGAGCTGATCCATCCTCCTACTTAGCCCCACTATCTGGCCTTCTCCCCTTAACTCTTGATGCCCTAACTAATCAAATACCTTCCAACCTCTGCCTTAAAAACACCCAATGGCCTCACTTCCACAGACTCCCCACCACCCGGATAAAGAAATTTGACCACATCCCTGTTTTAAATTGACACCCTTTTAGCCTGATGTTGTGCCCTCCTGTCCTAGACTCCCCTACCATGGGAAAGAACCTTGCCAAATCTACTCTGTGCAGGCCTTTCAGTGTTCAAAAGGACTCTATGAGGTTCCCCTCATCCTTCTGTACGCCAACAAGTACAGTCCAATCGCTGACAAACATTCCTCATTTGTTAACCTTTCATTCTGGTATCTTTTGAGTAAATCTTCTCTGAAACACCAGCACATCCTTTTCTCACATAAGGCACCAAAAACTGTACAGTACTCGAAAGTTGGCTTGGTTTTCTTGCTCATGTCCTTCACGGTTGCTGAGATAGCAAATGATCTCAAAATGTACCCTTTCCTGGTGAACAGTCAGCTCATGTGTAAAAATATTAACTGTTGATACTCCCTTTTTTAAAAAAAAAAGGGATCATATGAAAGATAAAGTAAATCATATGAAAGATAAAGTAAAAAAAAGTCAGTCCTTAAAATAACATTCAGACTTGTATATGCTGAAATAATTTGAATTGTTACCATAAGGAAAACATTATCCAGCATCTTGACTGATGAAAAGGAGATGCTACAATATAAATTTCAGTCAATCTTGCTGCACAGTGGTAATGGGAACAAGGCCTGAACTGTGAACACATTTTCATGTTAAACATCATGATTTTCTGATGCACTCATCCTGGGAGAAAGAGTTTTTCTCCAAGTCAACAAAGATGTAAGTTATTAAATTTTGGTTCCTGCCTGGAATACATGACCCAAAAGCAAAGCACTGGTCACACAAAGCTGATAAACCCAACACCGTGTTCAGTCATTTCAGGTCACTAAAGGCCAGGCTTTAACTATAACCATTACAGCATGGAAACAGGCCATTTTGGCCCTTCTAGTCCGCACCCAACTAAATACTCTCCTCTAGTCTCATTTACTTACACCCTATCCATGACCCTCCATTCCTCTCCCATCCATGTACCTATCCAATTTTTCCTTAAATGACAAATTTGACCCTGTCACCACTACTTCTCCTGGAAGCTCATTCTACACACTCTGAGTAAAGAAGATTCACTTCATGTTACTTATAAACTTTTCCCCCTTAACTCTTAACCTCCTGTTTCAATCTCTCCTACTCTCAATGGAAAAATCCTATCCCCATCAACTCTATCTATCCCTCTCAATCTTCAATACCTCTATCAAATCCCCTCTCAATCTTCTATGTTCCAAAGAATAAAGACTTAATTTGCTCAATCTTTCATTGTAATCTAGATTCTGAAACCCAGGCAACATTTTCATAAATCTTCTCTGCCCTCTCGCTACCTTGTTGATAACATTCCTATAATTCGGTGACCAGAACTGCACACTATTCTAAATTTGGCCACACCAGTGCCTTGAACAGTCTCAATGTCTCTTCCAGCTACTAAAAAACCTTCTTCACCACCCTATCCTCATGAGATTTTACCTTTAGGAAATGATGCACCGTTATTCCTAGATCTTTCTGCTCCACTGCATTCCTCAATGCCCTCCCATTTCTACGTCCTGTTTTGATTATTCCTTCCAAAATGAAGCACTTCACACTTACCGATATTAATCTTCATCTGCCATCTGTCAGCCCACTCTTCCAAGCCGTCCAAATCCCTGTGCAATCTTTTAAAACCTTCTTCATTATCTACAATTCCATTCATTTTAGTATCATCTGCATAATTACTAATCCAATTTACCACCCCATCATCCAGATCATTAATGTATAGGACAAAAAGCAATGGACTCAATTCAGATTCCTGAGGCACATCGTTTGTCACCCTCCAGGATGACAGTTATTCACTATGACTCTCTGGCATCTCCCTTCCAGCCATTGTTGAATCTATTTGACTATCTCAAAATTAATACCAAATGACTGAACCTTCCTAACTAACCTTCCGTGCGAAACCTAAACACACCATTTCTAAGGACGCTTTCCATTAATTTACCTACCACAGATGTCAAACTTGCAAGCTGATAATTACTAGGCTTGCTCCTCGAACCCTTTTTGAACAAAGGAACCAAATGTGCAATACACCAATATACCCATCTCTACTGAATTTGAAAAATCACTGTCAGAGCCTCTATTATTTCATCACCAACTTCTCTCAAGGTCTGGGGAAAGTCCTGTTGGGACCTGGAGACTTATCCACCTTTATATGCTTCAAAAGCTCCAGTAACTTCCTCTTTCTTAATCACGATAGTCTCCATAATTACCCCCTTTGCTTCCTTTTCCCTGCACAGTTCAATATCCTTCTCCTTAGTGAATACCTAAAAAAATTAATTGTTCAAGATCTCCCCCATATCTTTTGGCTCTACACACAGTTGATTGCTCTGATTCTCTAAGGGATCAATTTTATTCCTCACTCTCCTTTTGCTATTTACATATTGGTAGAAAACTTTTGATTTGTTTTCACCCTGCTTCCTATCGTAGGGTTAACTTTTAACTTTTCTAATTTCTTTCTTAAGATTCTTTTTACATTCAATGTTTTCTCCGAACATCTTTTTTCCTTGTTTCTTAGAATTATTGTAGGTCTCTCTCTTTTTTCGAACCAAGTTTCCAATATCCCTTGAAATTCATGGCTCTCTCAAACTTTTGACCATGCCTTTTAACCTAACAGGAACATAAAGATTTTGTGAGGAGGTCACGTGATGAGGGGACAGTAAGAGGAGGTGGATTCCAAGAGCTCCCAGGATTTTTCATGTATTTTAAATATCCCCTGACCAGACTTTACTTTCCCATTATGCATTTGATCACAAACAAGGTCAAAACCTCAAATGACAGTCCAAAATTCCAAAAAAGGACGTGATAAGAATTTTTAAACACAACATGACAAAAAAAAAACACAAGTCTGCAAGCAAGAGTGCAAAAGAATCACCACCGAGGCGAGAGAGCAAGCCTGTGGCATATTCCTGGGCTTTTGCTGGATCTGTGAAAAAATTTCTTTGCTCCTTCTGGCAATGATATTTTCAGGGTGGCCGGGTACCTCAACACACATTCATATTTCTTCTGCTTGAGCAGTCTCTTAGCCGGTTCAAATGCCTTCCTGGCCTTCAGGAGTGCCGAGTTAATATCTGGGCAGAAAAAGATTTTGTTCCCCTCTAACTCTAGAGGGGATCCCCTTCTCTTTGCCCCAATCACTGCCGCTCCTAATATTTTCTCCCTGTCCTGGTACCGCAACAGTCTCACCAGAACAGAGCGCGGCCTTTGTTCAGGACCAGGTTTGGGGAAGAGGGGCCTGTGTGCTCTCTCCACCTCTATTCTTTCACCCAATATCTCTTTACCCAAGACCTCAGGGATCCAGGTTTGAAAGACGCGCACTGGGTTCTGGTCTTCCACCCCCTCCCTTAGCCCCACTATTTTAATATTGTTCCTCCTGCTATAATTCTCGAGGGCATCCAGCTTCTTCCAGATGCTCTCCCTTTCATTTATTAACTTTTCCATTTTATTGGACATAATATGGATATCATCTTCATTCTTATTTATTCTTTCTTCTGCCTTGGCCACCCTGCCCATTAACCCAGATAAGGTGCTCTGGACCCTGTCCAGTTTTTCCCCCATGTCCTGGGCACTTTTGTCCACAGCTAGGAAGAGCCTGCTCTCCATCTGCCCTAGCTTGTTAATTACATACTGTAGGGAGGGCTCTGAGCCTCCCTGCTTACTTTTCCTTAACAGTCCTTTTCCCCTGGGGCTCAGAGCTTGATAGGGTCTCCCCTGGCCATTGACCTCTTCCTCCTCCGGACTGCTGGACCCCTCTTCACTGCTGCTGGTGTTCCCTGCCTCCTCTGATCCAGCGCTGGACTCACAGGCTGCTCTGCTTCCTCTGAAGCCGCCTGCTGTTGGGACTCCCACTGAGACTTGCAGTTTCCCTCCTGGCCTGCTGTCAGGGCAGAGGTAAGTTTCACTCTCTCCCTTAGTGCCAGCAGCAATGCCAGTTTCTTGCAGCTTCCTCTTTTGTTGGGCAGGTCTGTTCCCCACAGGGGTTGCTGCCCCGCACCCGACACCAACATCCCCTCGGGGCTCGCACCCGCCGCAAGTGCGCCCAACTTTGTGATCCTGCTATAGGAGGGGGGACCCAGCCCTTTCCTTCTCTCCAGGGCCTTCCAGAGGGATTTCCCTCTGTACCTGCCAGGCATTGACGCTGGATTCATCCAGAACCTGTTCTCTCCGTCTGGTGAGTTCCTCCTTTGGAGCTGCGGTTCCCATTTCAAGCCCTGGGGTGGCCCTGCATTTTCCTCACCACGAGGCATTCCAGGCTTGCTCTCTCGCCTCGGTGGTGATTCTTTTGCACTCTTGCTTGCAGACTTGTGTTTTTTTTTTGTCATGTTGTGTTTAAAAAATTCTTATCACGTCCTTTGTTGGCGTTTTGGACTGTCAGTTGAGGTTTTGACCTCGTTTGTAATCAAATGCACGACGGGAAAGTAAAGTCTGGTCAGGGGACCGCCTGTGGTAACAATGAGTAACAAATTTGACCCGTAGGGGGATATAGACATACCTTGGACTAAAATAACATTTTTTTTTATGTTATCTAAATTGTAAAAATACAGAATTTGAGAAAGAGGTTAGACTGAACAAATGAAAAGTTGTAATAGTAGTTTTTCCTGGTGAGCTAAGGAGTTGGGGAAATGAGTTGATGGGTGCCGGTGGCAAAGCCTGTTGAACAAGGGCTTTGTTGGTAATTAATGAAGGTTTTCAACAAATAGAGGGGGGGGGGGGAGGGAGGGAGTATGAGATTAAGGAGGTATAACTGTGAATGTCTTCTGCATTTGGTTTCATGTTGTTTTGCTCAGTTATTTGAATTATTGTCTTTGTCTCCCCCTTGTTTTTTTTATTTCCTTACTCTCACATGGAACGGACCAAAGGTCGGACGGTAAGAGATTGAGGGTGCGTGGGGGGCGGGTTGTAATGAAGAAAGGGGTGCCTTGGGAAGAACCTGGGGATAATGTCCAAGAGCATAAAAGTAATCTCTTTTAATGTTAACAGCTTAAACAGTACAGTGAAACAGAAAAGGGTCTTGGCACACATTAAAAAAATGGGGGTGGATTTGGCCTTTCTTCAAGAGGCACATTTAACTGAGTGGGAACATCAAAAATTAAAGAGAGTGGATGGGCCAGGTTATATCCTCCTCGTTTGGCTCAAAAGCAAAGGAAGTAGCACTTTTAGTAAGGAAAAGTGTTCTAGTGCAGGTGCAGAGGGTGACTGCAGACAAAATGGGTAGATTTGTAATGGTGCCCTGTCAAATATACTCAGAGTCCTGGTCAATGTGTATGCCCCCAATTTTGATGATGAGAAATTTATACAGGACATTTTCCTACGTTTGGCAGAGGGAAGTGAAAATATTTTGATAGGGGGCGATTTTAATTTATGCCTGGATCCTGTATTGGACAAGTCCACAAAACGTGTAACTAGGACTAGAGTGGCGAAAGCCACCATTGACTGTATGAGGGAGTTGTATTTAATAGATGTATGGCGTAGAATGCAGCCAAGAGAGAGAGACTACTCATTCAACTTGAAACAACATGACTCCTACTCTAGGATCGATTTCTTTTTGGCTTAAGCCCATTTAGAGGGTAGGATCATGGAAGCAGAGTACAGAGCGAGACTTCTCTCAGACCACTCCCCCCTGGTCTTGACTATAGACAAGCCAGATATGTAGGACCCAGAATACAAGTGGCGTCTTAACACTTTGCTATTGAAAAAGCCGGAGTTTTGTAGCTTTATAAGATCTCAAATAACTCAGTTTTGTGAGGACAACTGCCCCTCTACTCCAGATAAATTTCTTATATGAGACACCCGCAAGACATACTTGAGGGGACAGATAATTGGGTATACAAAGGTGATCAAGAAAAATTATATGAGGGAAGTGGAGGAACTGGAAAAGGACATTACCCAGTTAGAGAAGGATTTTCAGGAATCAGGCCGAGAGGACCATTACAGAGCTCTCTTCAAACAAAAAATTGGAATATAATACACTTCAGACGTATAGAATGGAAAAGGCTATTATGAGGTCAAGACAAAAATATTATGAGTTGGGGGAGAGAGCACATAAGGTACTCGCTTGGCAGTTGAGGGCAGAACAAGCCTCTAGAACGATTAATGCAGTATGAATGGGGAATGACCAGGTCTCGTACAAATAAAAGGAAATTAATAAGACCTTCAGGGAATTTTATGAAGGATTATATAAATCTGAATTGTCTGGGGACCTCAATCAAGAGGACTAGTTCCTGGCCAGATTAGACCTCCCCTGCCTAAACCCAAAGGATCAGGTAGGATATGATCTTCCTTTTACTGAAGAAGAACTGGGTAAAGGATTGAGTGCACTGCAAACAGGCAAGTCTCTGGGGGAGGATGGGTTCCCAACTGAGTTCACTTGAGAATTTAAGGACTTATTAATGCTTCTGTATATGGAGGTGATAGACCAAGCTAGGGAAACAAGGTCCTTGATGGAATCTTTTACAGTGGCGATTGTTATGACGATTTTGAAGAAGGGTAAGGATCCACTTACGTCCTCTTCCTATAGGCAAATTTCTCTGCTGAATACCGATTACAAGATCCTAGCCAAAGCCTTGGCAAATAGATTGGCATTGCATTTGCCGAAATTGATAAACAAGGATCAGAGAGGCTTTGTGCAGGGAAGTTAGGGAGCAGATAATATTGGCAGATTGCTGAGCGTTATGCATCTGGCACAATCTAGAAATGAGAAGGGTCTGGCCATCTCCTTGGATGCAGAAAAGGCCTTCGATAAACTGGAGTGGGAATTTTTATTCAAGGTGCTGGAGAAGGTGCTTTGAGAAGGGAAGGCAGGCAGCAGATAATATTGGCAGATTGCTGAGTGTTATGCATCTGGCACAATCTAGAAATGAGAAGGGTCTGGCCATCTCCTTGGATGCAGAAAAGGCCTTTGATAGACTGGAATGGGAATTTTTATTCAAGATGCTGGAGAAGGCAGGGTTGGGACCAATTTTTCAAAATTGGATTAGGGTGCTATATCACGCGCCCAAGGCGAAAGTTGTAAGGCTGGTCTCTCCAGCCTTCGCATTTACCAGATCTAGTAGGTAAGGGTGCCCACTCTCACCAGCTCTCTTTGTGCTGGCTATGGAGCTGTTGGCAGAAGCCATTCGGCAGGATCCAGACATCAAAGGTTATAGAGAGGGCCAGGAGGAACACAAAATTAACTTGTTCACTGATGATGTACTGATATATTTGACAGATCCTGCGACTTCCTTGCCTAGGCTGCACAAGGAACTGGAGGATTATGGGGAACTTTCTGGGTGTAAGATCAATTGGGATAAGAGCAAGGTGATGCCATTCACTGAGGGTAATTATAATCAATTTAAAGGAATTAGTAGTTTAAAGTGGCCACAGAAGGGGATCAAATACCTAAAAGTTAATATTGATAGTGATTTGAATAATTTATACAAGTTAAATTACGTCCCCTTGCTGGGGAGAGTCGAGGAGGACTTAAAGAGGTGGATGCTCCTGCCTATCACTCTGGTAGGCAGGGTCAACTGCATCAAAATGAATGTGTTGCCAAGGTTCCAATATCTTTTCCAAACATTGCCTGTGTCGTTACCCCAGGGTTTCTTCAAACAGTTATGACATATGGCTAGGAGGTTTCTTTGAAATGGTAAGGTACCAAGGATCACTATGGAAAAATTAACATGGGACTACAGTCTAGGTGGATTGAGATTGGGCGGTTCAGTCGAGATACATCGCCTCCCTTTTTCAGGGAGGAGATGCATCATCCTGGGCACAAATTGATCTGCACCTGATGGACGAGAAGATAGCAGAGGATTTTATTTATAAATAGGACATTAAATTGTTGACAGGGAAGAAGTGCAGCCCCATATTAAAACAACTGGCCAAAATCAACCAGTATTTGGATATTAAGATGGGGCTGTCACCAAAAACTCCCTTGACTCCAAATAAATTAATACCACTGACAATGGGTAACAAGATTCTGGACATCTGGCTCCATAATGGAGTCAGATATATAGTGGACTGTTACAAGCAAGGGCAATTAATGTAGTTTGAACAGCTTAAAAATAAATATGATTTACCGAATAAAACATTCCACTGCTATCTTCAAATAAGGTCTTTTCTACAGGAAAAATTAAGTCCAGGTATGGTCCTACCTCGTTGCAGTAGCATAGAGGCTCTGATTCGAAGGTGGATCAGCAAGAAATTTATTTCAGCAATGTATTACCTATTCCAATCAGGGGGACCCAAACCGGGTCTTCATAGGTCGAGAGAAAGATGGGAGTCGAACTTGGGTATTACAATTGATGAGAGGTGTTGGTCCGACCTGTGCCAGGAAAGTATGACCATGGTTGTTAATGCAAAGGTACAGGCTGGTCCAGTATAACTTTTTGCATCAGCTATACATAACACCACAGAAAATCCATAGATCAAAGCCAGAACTCCCGAACAAATGCTTCAGGTGTGGTGTTGCAGCCGGGATGTTGGTACATGCAACCTGGTTGTGTACCAAGGTGAGGGCCTTTTGGGTGGATCTAGGCCAAGTCCTGGAAAAAATTATAGGTAAACAGATCCCTCAGGACCCAGAGATGCTCCTGCTGGGGAATATAATGGACACAAGGCTTTCAATGAACCCGTCCAAATTTCAAATCCAATTTGTGTTAATCGGATTGGCAGTGGCCAGGAAGTGCATTGCGGTGACCTGGAAGTATCAAACAATGGAACAAGGAAATGCAAAGTTGAGTTCCCCTGGAGAAAATAACTTACAATCTGAGAAACAAGTACAGCACCTTTCGGAAGATTTGGCAGCCATACATGCACTACATAGGTGCATGGAAGTGATTGTTCAACCGTTCCCTGCTGCAGCTCCCTCTCTCCCACACTGATCCTGATCAAGGAAAGTCAAGAATGAGCACTGACCCAGAAGCCGTCCATTGAGCCGTGATAGTCCTTGTTTCTTTTTATTATCTGTATTCTTATTCATTTCCTTAATGTTAGTGTTCGTTAATATTATCGACATTGTAATATAAATGAATGTTTTAGTTTTATAAGGGGGGAGGGAGGTGGGCAATGACGTGGACTTATTATTATATATATAGTCATAGAGAAAAGAAATATATGTACATGTATAGGAGATTGTGAACTGGCATCGTTGGCAGGTCGCCGTATATGATTACAAGCCTGCATGAAAAATTATAAATAAAATATTTAAAAAAACAGATTTTGTACCCTCAAAATCTCACCTTTAAAAGACCTCAATTTCTCTATTTTTTCATTTTGCCCATAAAACAAATCGTCCCAATCGACTCCTCGTAAATCTTTTCATATCTCCTCAAATCTAGCTTTCCCCCCCCCACAATGAAAACCTCAACCCTAGACCCTGACCTATCCCTTTCCATAATTACATTAAAGCCAATGGTACTATGAACACTGGACCTGAAGTGCTTCCCCACACATATCTCTGTCACCTGTCCTATCTCATTCCCCAACAGTAGATACAACACTGCCCCTTCTCTAGTCGGTACCTCTATGTATTGCTGTAAAAACTATCCTGCACACATTTTATAAATTTCAACCCATCCAGCCCATTCACAGAATGGGTTTCCCAATCTATATTTGGTAAATTAAAATCTCCCACAATCACAACCCTGTGTTTATTACAAATATCTGCTATATCCCTACAAATTTTCTCCTCTCGTTCTCGTTCCCCATTAGAGGTGGTCTATAATATACCCCTATAAATGTAGCTATCCCTTTCCCATTCCTCAATTCCACCCAAATAGCCTCCCTGGACGAGCCCTCTAATCTATCCTGCATAACGACCACTGTAACATTTTCTCTGACAAGCAATGCTACACCACGTCCTCTTGCCCCTTCAATTCTATCACACCTAAAGCAACATAATCCAGAAATAGTTAGCCGCCAATCACATTCCTCACGCAACCATGTTTCACTAGTCACTATTGTCAAGTGCCAATCCATACTCTCAGCTCATCACCTTCCTTACAATGCTCCTAGCATTAAAATATATGCATTTCAGAGATTTCCCACTACTTATTCTCTGTTTGACCCTATCTTTACAAACAACTCAATGCTCTTTTTCTATCATCTACCCTCCATCTTCGTACAGAGCATCTCTCTTCTCTATCACCACCCTTTCCACCCTCAAACATTGTCTACAAGCTTTCTCTGTTTACAATCTAACCTTCTCCTTGGTGTTTTCTTCTATTTGGTTCCCTCCCCCCAATCATTCTAGTTTAAAGCCTCCTGAATAGCCTTAGCAAATGTCCCCCCCCCACCCCACCCCCATTCCTGGTCCCCCTGGAATTCAAGTGCAACCCGTCTGTTCTGTACAGGTCCCACCTCCCCCAAAAAAGGTCCCAGTGATCCAGAAACTTGAATCCCTGCTCCTTGCTCCATCCCTTCAGTCACGCATTTATCCTCCACCTCATTCTATTTCTGCTCTCACTGTCTCCAACATCCCGAGATTTCTTCCTTTGCAGTCCTTCTTTTCAACTCTCCACCTAACTCCCTGTACTCACTTTTCAGGACCTCTTCTCTCTTTCACCCTACGTCATTGGTACCTTCTTGTACCATGACCTCTGACTCATCACCCTCCCACTTTAGGATATCTTGGACATGAGCAGCAATATCCCGGTCCCTGGCACCAGGGACACAAATCACTATCCGGTTCTCCTTACTGCATCCACAGAATTCCCTATCTGACCTCCTAACTATTGAGCCCCCTAATAACTACTGCCCTCCTCTTCCTTTCCCTACCCTTCTGAGCCAACAGCTGGGCTGTCACCCCCAACAGTACTTAAAGAGGAGTACCTATTATTGAGGGTTACAGCCACAGGGGTCCTCTCTAGCACCTTACTCTTTCCCCTTCCCTCTCCTAACTGTGACCCACTTGTCCTTCTCCCATGGCCCTGGTGTGACTACCTGGCTGCAACTCCTGTCTATGATGTCCTCACTTTCCCACAACCAGTTCTTTATCAAATCTAAGAGAGTTGAAAGACTTGGGCTAAGGCAACATGCGATTCACTTATCACTGTCATGTGTACTGAGACAAAGTGAAAAAAAAATTGTGCAATTTTAAAGGTTAGCAAAGAGTCAACACGA
The DNA here is from genome assembly GCF_036971445.1 of Narcine bancroftii. Taxonomy (NCBI): domain Eukaryota; kingdom Metazoa; phylum Chordata; class Chondrichthyes; order Torpediniformes; family Narcinidae; genus Narcine; species Narcine bancroftii. Next base: position 225,380,153 of record NC_091472.1, read on the forward strand.
TCCAACATGATCTTGCAAGATCAGATAAAAAGGAAATAAAAGTAAGTTCCTTCAGATTCCACAAGTGGTCGAGGATTGCACCACCTAGTCATTTTCACATTGTTCCTGCACGTGGACCAGTGGCAGGAGGCCACAAAGCTCAAACTCCCCACTTGCCATTGCACCTTACTGATTCCTTGTTCTGGTTCCTGGAAGCCATCATGGTTTAGCTCAAGCCTAAGGAGGAGCCAGCTTTCGCTCTGCCAAATTCAGACCTCTCAGCCTTGTTTCCAAGTGCTGCTCAATGTTTCCCTGTGGTTTTACACCAGGTGACAGCTCTGCCTCTATCCTGCCAAATCCACTGTTCTCTGACTGACAACTTCCTCTTTCAGGTCAAGGTCCATCACGCTTCCACTCGCTCACTGTGGCCGGCACTCATTACCTGCTGGCCTCTAAATCACAGGTAGTGAATCACAGGTTGACCTAATTTGGTCAGACCTTTATCAATAGATTTTAGTGTGACATGGCAAACTCAGTATCAAGCAAAATGCTGTCACATTACATGTGAGGCACTCAAGATCTACAGTTACTGTGCCACAATAATAAAATCATAGGAAGATATAATCTCTATCTCATTAATTAGTAAATCCAGATATAACAGTCAGCAGCATCTGGCTTATATTCTCAGCTATTGCTGAGAAAATGTTAAATGCTCCAAATATATATTTACTCAAAGTATTTGGAATGTTGAGTGGTGAGTGCATGACTTTTCTGAAGTGTCAGAGAGAGGAGTAAAGCAGGTCTAAGCAAAATGGAGCAAATTAGGTTCTTGAGGAGCATTAAAAAATGTGAGAAAAACCTCAAGAAAGAAATGAAGGTTAAAAGACATGAGGTTGCTTTGCAGACAATGTGAAGGAAAATCCTAAAGGTTTCTACAGGTATATTAAGAGCAAAAGGATAACAATGGACAAAATTTGTCCCCTTTAAGATCAGAGTGGCTGGCTTTGAATGGAGCCAAGAGATGGGGGAGATCTTATTTCATTTTCCTCCGTATTCACTCAGGAAACTGGCAGAGCCATGGGAAGTAAGGAAAATAAGCAGTGAGGTCATGGAACCTATACAAATTAAAGAGGTGGAAGTGCTTGCTGTCATAAAGCAAATAAATTTGTATAAATCCCCAGGGCCCGACAGATTTTCCCTCAGACCTTAAGGGAAGCTAGAGTAGAAATTGCAGGGCCTCTGGCAGAAATATTTACACTGTCCTTAGCCATGGGTGTGGTGCCAAAGGATTAGAGGGTAGCTCATGTTGTCTCATTGTTTACAAATGGCTCCAAAAGTAACCCATGAAATTATAGGCCAGTGAGCCTGATGTCAGTAGTAGGTAAATTACTAGAAGATATCCCAAGAGATGGGATATACAATTATTTGGATAGCCAAGGACCAATTAGGTAGTCAACCTGGCATGTTTAACCAAACTTTTTTAAAATTTTTTTATTTTTCACACTATGAACCATATTGACCAAAATACATACAGACATTTTTCTCTTGAATTTTCTCCCCTTTCCCCCCCTCCCTTCTTCCCTCCCTCACCCCCCTTCCCATTTATTCAAAGTTCAATCTATATGATACATTAAACTCGTTAAACAATGTCGTCACTTAATAAAAATAAACAAGAAATTTTTATCTTTTACTTTTACATACTCAGTCAGTTCATTTCCTTCTGTCATTTTAGGTGGTGGAGGTCCATGGTAGGATTTCTCTATTGTGTTTCATGTATGGTTCCAATATTTGTTTGAATATTGTGATGTTATTTTTTTCTAATGTAATACATTTATTTATTTCTATGTACCATTGTTGTATACTCAAGTTGTCTTCTAATTTCCAGGTTGACATAATACATTTTTTTGCTACAGCTAGGGCTATCATAATAAATCTTTTTTGTGCTCCATCCAAATCGAGTCCAAATTCTTTATTTCTTATATTACTTAGAAGGAAGATATCTGGGTTTTTTAGTATATTGCTTTTTGTGATTTTATTTAATATCTGGTTTAGATCTTCCCAACATTTTTTCACTTTCTCACATGCCCAAATTGCATGTACTGTTGTTCCCGTTTCCTTTTTACAGCGAAAACATCTGTCTGATATTGTTGGGTCCCATTTATTTAACTTTTGGGGTGTGATGTATAGCCTGTGTAACCAATTATATTGTATCATGCGTAACCTCGTGTTTATTGTATTTCTCATAGTTCCAGAGCATAGCTTTTCCCATGTTTCATTCTTTATCTTTATGTTTAGATCTTGTTCCCATTTTTGTTTAGGTTTACAGTTTGTTTTGTCATTCTCCTTTTCTTGCAGTTTGATATACATGTTTGTTATAAATTTTTTAATTATCATTGTGTCTGTAATCACAGATTCAAAATTGCTTCCTTGTGGTAACCTCAGACTGTTTCCCAATTTGTCCTTCAAGTAGGTTTTCAGTTGGTGGTATGCAAACATTGCATCGTGAGTTATATTATATTTGTCCTTCATTTGTTCAAAAGATAATAATTTATTTCCCGAAAAACAATGTTCTATTCTTTTGATCCCTTTTCTCTCCCATTCTCTGAAGGAAAGGTTATCAATTGTGAAAGGGATTAGTTGATTTTGTGTCAATATTAATTTTGGGAGGAGTCACGTGATGGAGTAGTGGCCGGTCAGGGAATTCCAGCCCTCTCCCGAAAAGTTTAAAAAAAACACACAAAACACAAAGGTACAAGATTAAAATTTACAACCAAGTAAAAATAAAGGTGAGAAGAAAATGGCAGCGAAGAGAGAAAAGTCGAAAACAACGGGAAGAAAAGAGGAAGAAAGAACGTCGGAAGAAGAAGGTGAAGGCCTTACCTGTCCGAAGAGGCCCGCTGCGGAGAGAGAAGCCCGCTTCCTCAGGTCAGTGGAAGTCCCGGGCTCGGGACTACAAAAATGGCTCACAGAGCCGAGTAAAAGTGCGCAATCGCGCATGCGGGACGAGTCGCGCATGTGCGATGCGCATCACACTGACGGGAGGGGGGAACAGCTGCGGAGTCGATCTCCACAGCTGAGAGAGACACCTGCAACACAGCAGCAGGTGCAGAACACAGACAATAACGACAACAAGAAAGAAGAGGGTAAAAAGAAAACAAGGAAACAACAGATGGTCAACCCAAAGAAGAAGAACAACAAAAAGTAATGGAAGAAGAAGAGAAAGGCAAGACAATGGATGTATCTTTTTTTAAAGAATATATGGAATCAGTGAAACAATGGCAATTACAAGAATTTAATGAGATAAAAAGAAGAATTAAGAATGCAGAAGAAAAAATGAATAAAATAGAAATGGTCATGTCAGAGATAGGAAAAAGTGTGGAAAATATGGAAGAACGAGAAATAATTGTAGAAATGGAAGTAGAGGACTTACAAGAGAAATTAGAAGAATCTAATAAAAAAGTTAAAGAGGCACATGAGCTGTTAGCTCAGAAGATAGATATAATAGAAAACTATAATAGTAGAAATAATATAAAGATAGTGGGCCTTAAGGAAGATGAAGAAGGCAAGAATATGAGAGAATTTATAAAAGATTGGATCCCCAGGGTCCGAGGAAGACCAGAATTACAAGAAGAAATGGAAATAGAGAGGGCACATAGAACTTTAGCCCCGAAACCACAACCGCAGCAAAAACCAAGATCCATTTTAGTAAAATTCTTAAGATATACAACAAGAGAAAATATATTGGAGAAAGCAATGAAGAAAGTAAGAGAAGACAAAAAGCCACTGGAATATAAAGGTCAAAAAATTTTTTTCTATCCAGACATAAGTTTTGAACTCCTGAAGAAGAGGAAGGAGTTCAATACAGCAAAAACAATCTTATGGAAAAAAGGATATAAATTTATGTTAAAGTACCCAGCAGTACTTAAAATAGTTATTCCAGGGCAACAAAGCAGACTATTCTCAGATCCAGAGGAAGCAAGAAAATTTGCAGAACAACTACAAAACAAGCAGAGAGATGAAGACATGTAATGAGAGTAAAAATGACCACGAACTATATGCATGTGTGTATAGGGGTATATGTTTGTATATATATATATATATATATATATATATATAGTGTGTATACATGAATGTATCCGTATTTAGAGGAAAATATATAGAGTATAGACAAGAATTAATAAGGGAGGGAAAGGGAATAGAAGGAATAAGGAGGGAATTAAAAGAGTGACCTTTGTTACATATGAAAATTGAAATCTTTTCCGGCGGGGGGCTGGGTGGGGAGGAGTTAGGGTCACTGCAAAATCAGTTGACGTTTGCAAGTGAATTCGCAAATCCAAATGGAGAGGGGAGATGTGGTTGCCCGACAAGGGATAAAGGGCAACTCAGGAGGGGGAGGGGAGAATGGGGTTAAAGAAGTTTTAAATAGGAGAATAAGGAAAATGTTTGATGTTTTAGAAATGTTGTCTTATAAAGTGTTCAAAACAAGAAAGCAGAAATGGATAAGAAGGAAAGGTGATGATGGAGAAACGGAAAGGGAAGATAAACAAAGTATGAAATGGCTACGCTGAACTATATGACTTTAAATATTAACGGAATACATAACCAAATCAAAAGGAAGAAACTGCTAAATTTACTGAAAAAAGAAAAAATTGATATAGCATTTGTGCAAGAAACACATTTAACTGAATTGGAGCACAAAAAATTAAAGAGAGATTGGGTAGGACATGTAACAGCAGTGTCGTATAATTCAAAAGCAAAAGGAGTAGCTATATTAATTAGTAAAAATGTGCCAATTAAAATAGAAGAGGAAATAATAGATCCAGCAGGGAGATTCTTTTTTTTTCTTTGGCTTGGCTTCGCGGACGAAGATTTATGGAGGGGGTAAAAAGTCCACGTCAGCTGCAGGCTCGTTTGTGGCTGACAAGTCCGATGCGGGACAGGCAGACACGGTTGCAGGGGAAAATTGGTTGGTTGGGGTTGGGTGTTGGGTTTTTCCTCCTTTGCCTTTTGTCAGTGAGGTGGGCTCTGCGGTCTTCTTCAAAGGAGGTTGCAGCCCGCCAAACTGTGAGGCGCCAAGATGCACGGTTTGAGGCGTTATCAGCCCACTGGCGGTGGTCAATGTGGCAGGCACCAAGAGATTTCTTTAGGCAGTCCTTGTACCTTTTCTTTGGTGCACCTCTGTCACGGTGGCCAGTGGAGAGCTCGCCATATAACACGATCTTGGGAAGGCGATGGTCCTCCATTCTGGAGACGTGACCCATCCAGCGCAGCTGGATCTTCAGCAGCGTGGAAATGTCAGATATATTCGGAGTTTTGGAATCTACTCAATGTATATTCACCTAACGAAGAAGATCAAAAGTTTATGCAAGATATTTTTTTGAAGATAACAGTCACGCAAGGGAACATATTAATAGGAGGGGATTTCAACCTTAATTTGGATTCAAATATGGATAAAACTGGGGAAAAAATTAACAGAAAGAACAAAGTAACCAAATTTATAATTAAATCGATGCAAGAAATGCAACTTTTGGATATATGGAGGAAACAACACCCAAAGGAAAAGGAATATCAGCTCGTATGCAAGACAGAGTAAGAAAAACAGACTATAAAGCTAGAATACTATCGGACCATTCACCCTTGATATTGACAACAGAGTTAGAGGACATCCCTCCAAGAATGTATAGATGGAGATTAAACTCCATGCTACTTAAAAGGCAGGATTTTAGAGAATTCATTGAAAGACAAATTAAAATGTACTTTGAAATAAATACGGAATCAGTGAAAGTTAAGTTTATACTATGGGATGCAATGAAAGCGTTCATTAGAGGGCAAATAATAAGTTATGTAACCAAGATGAAGGAGGAAACAGAGCAGTTGGAAAGGGAAATAGTAAATATGGAAAAAGAATTAGCAATGAAGGAAGATACAACTAAAAGAAGAGAATTGGCAGATAAAAAAATAAAATATGAAACACTACAAACATATAAGGTGGAGAAGAACATAATGAAGACAAAACAGAAATATTATGAACTAGGGGAAAAAACGCACAAAATTTTAGCATGGCAGCTTAAGACAGAACAAGCTAAGAAAATGGTATTGGCATCAAGGAAAAAAGACAAACAAATCACATATAATCCAAGGGAGATCAAGGAAAACTTTAGAGAATTCTATGAACAATTATACCAAACTGAAAACTAAGGGAAAGAAGGCAAAATAGATGAATTTTTAACTAAAATTGAACTACCAAAATTATAAATAGAGGAACAAAATAAATTAATAGAACCATTTGAAATAGTAGAAATACAAGAGATAATAAAAAAAATTACCAAATAATAAAACACCAGGAGAGGATGGATTCCCAATAGAATTCTATAAAACATTTAAAGATTTATCAATTCCTCCCCTCCTGGAAGTAATCAACCAGATTGATAAAACACTAAGCTTACCAGATTCATGTAAAACAGCAATAATTACAGTAATACTAAAGCAAGGGAAAGATCCACTCACTCCAGCGTCATATAGACCAATATCATTACTTAACACAGATTATAAGATAATAGCTAAGCTATTAGCAAACAGATTAGCAGATTATGTACCGAAAATAGTAAATCTAGACCAAACTGGATTTATTAAAAAAAGACGCACAACAGACAATATTTGTAAATTTATTAACTTAATTCATGCAGTAGAAGGGAGTAAAGCGCCAACAGTAGCAGTTGCTTTAGACGCAGAGAAGGCCTTTGACAGAGTAGAATGGAATTATTTATTCAAAGTATTCCAAAAATTCAGTTTACCAGAGAAGTATATTAATTGGATTAAAGCATTATATAAGGGGCCATTGGCGAAAGTGACAGTAAATCGATATATATCAAAGCAATTTAACTTAAGCAGGTCAACACGGCAGGGATGCCTACTATCACCCTTATTGTTCGCGTTAGCTATAGAACCAGAATTGATAAGAACAGAAAATAATATAAAAAGGATAAAAGTAAAAGACAAGGAATACAAAATCAGTTTATTTGCGGATGATGTTATAGTATACTTAACAGAACCAGAATTATCAATAAAAGAATTATATAAGAAATTGAAGGAATATGGAGAAGTGTTGGGTTACAAGATAAACGTAAATAAAAGTGAAGCAATGCCAGTGAATAATGCGGATTTCTCAAAATTTAAGAAGGAATCACCATTCAGATGGCAAATGCAAGCAATAAGATACCTAGGTATACAAATAAATAAAAATCTCGGCCATCTATATAAACTCAATTATTATCCACTAATGAAAAAAATTACAGGACGATTTAGAGCATTGGAAAGATTTACCATTAACACTAATAGGTAGGATAAACTGTATTAAAATGAACATTTTCCCCAGGATATTATACCTATTTCAGGCATTGCCAATACACCTGACAGAGAAATTCTTCAAGGAGTTAAAGAAAATAATAAGGACATTTTTATGGAAAGGGGGGAAACCGAGGATAGCACTAGATAAATTAACAGAATGGTATAAACACGGAGGCTTACAACTGCCAAACTTTAAAAATTATTATAGAGCCGCACAATTAAGATACCTATCAGATTTTTATCAAACAAGGGAAAAGCCAGATTAGACTAGATTAAAACTAGATAAAATAGGGGAGAAGATACCCGAACATATATTATATAAATGGGGTGAAAAATTGGTACAACGTAGGAATTCTCCAGTATTACATCATCTCCTCAATATTTGGAAGAAGATTCATGTAGAAAGAAATAAAACAAATTATCAATTACCAAAACTAATGACGCAAAACAAGTTACTCCCTTTTACAATAGATAACCTTTCCTTTAGAGAATGGGAGAAAAAAGGGATCAAAAGAATAGAAAATTGTTTTTCAGGAAATAGATTATTATCCTTTGAACAAATGAAGGATAAATATAATATAACTCAAGATACAGTGTTGGCATATTACCAACTGAGATCCTACTTGAAGGACAAATTAGGAAGCAGTCTGAGGTTACCAGAGGGAAGTAACTTTGAATATGTGATTACAGATACAATGATAATCAAAAGATTTATAACAAATATGTATATTAAACTGCAAGAAAAGGAGAATGAGGAAACAAATGGTAAAACTAAACAAAAATGGGAACAAGATTTAAATATAAAGATAAAAAAGGAAACATGGAAGAAGTTATGTTCTGGAACGATGAGAAATACAATAAATACGAGGTTACGTATGATACAATATAACTGGATACACAAGCTATACTTTACACCTCAAAAGTTAAATAAATGGGACCCAACAGTATCTGATAGATGTTTTCGATGTAAAAAAGAAATGGGAACAACAATTCATGCAATCTGGACATGTGAGAAAATAGAAAAATTTTGGGAAGATCTAAACCAGATATTAAATAAAATTACAGAAAACAATATACCAAAAAATCCAGAGATCTTCCTCCTAAGTTACATAAAAAAACAAAGAATTTGGAATTGATTTGGAGGATGCACAAAAAAGATTTGTTAAGATAGCTCAAGCCGTAGCAAAAAAATGTATTATGTCAACCTGGAAATTGGAAGATAATTTGAAAATAAAACAATAGTATATAGAAATGAATAAATGTATTCCATTAGAAAAAATAACATATAGTTTAAGAAATAATATTGAAATATTTGAACAAATATGGGAGCCTTACATGAAACACAATAGAGAAAACCCACCGGGGACATTCACTACCTAAATTAACGAAAGGAGAAGGAAATGAAAAGAATTGACTCAGTGGAATTTCTTGTTTATTTTTATTGAATGACAACATTGTTTGACTGGTTTAATGTATCTTAGATTTTGTACTTTAAATGGATGGGGGGGGAGAAAATGTCACTGTATATATTTGAAAAGGAAAATGTATGTATCATGGTCAATGTGGTTTATGGTTTATGGTTAAAAAAATTTAAAAATATATTAATTTTGGTAGTTGATAATTTATTTTATTCCTTTCTACGTGAATCTTCTTCCAAATGTTGAGCAGATGGTGCAATAATGATGAATTCCTATGTTGCACCAATTTTTCATCCCATTTATAATAATATATGTTCGGGTATCTTCTCCCCTATTTTATCTAGTTTTAATCTAGTCCAATCTGGCTTTTCCCTTGTTTGATAAAAATCTGATAGGTATCTTAATTGTGCGGCTCTATAATAATTTTTAAAGTTTGGCAGTTGTAAGCCTCCTTGTTTATACCATTCTGTTAATTTATCTAGTGCTATCCTCGGTTTCCCCCTTTCCATAAGAATTTCCTTATTATTTTCTTTAGCTCCTTGAAGAATTTCTTTGTTAGGTGAATTGGTAATGATTGAAATAGGTATTGTATCCTTGGGAAGATGTTCATTTTAATACAGTTTATCCTTCCTATCAGTGTTAGTGATGTCTTTCCAGTGCTCTAAGTCGTCTTGTAATTTTTTTCATTAATGGCTGATAATTTAGTTTATATAGATGGCTGAGATTGTTACTTAGTTGTATACCTAGGTATCGAATTGCTTGTGTTTGCCATCTAAATGGTGATTATTTTTTAAACTTTGTGAAATCCGCATTATTCACTGGCATTGCTTCACTTTTATTTGTGTTGATCTTGTACCCCGATACTTCTCCATATTCCTTCAATTTCTTATGTAATTCTTTTATTGATATTTCTGGTTCTGTTAAGTATATTATAACGTCATCTGCATATATATAATAGACCAATGCCAGTGGGCTGATATCGCCTCAAACCGTGCATCTTGGCGCCTCACAGTTCGGCAGGCAGCAACCTCCTTTGTAGAAGACCGCAGAGCCCACCTCACTGACAAAAGACAAAGGAGGAAAAACCCAACACCAACCAACCAATTTTCCCCTGCAACCGCGTCTGCCTGTCCCGCATCGGAGTTGTCAGCCACAAACGAGCCTGCAGTTGACGTGGACATTTACCCCCTCCATAAATCTTCGTCCGCGAAGCCAAGCCAAAGAAAATATTCCTTCTCTTTTATTTTTATCCCTCTTATTTTATTTTCTGTTCTTATCAGTTCTTCTAGTGGTTCTATAGCTAACGCGAACAGTGAGGGAGATAGTGGACATCCCTGCCTTGTTGATGTTTAACCAATCTTATGGAGTTTTGAGGGGGTTACCAGAAAAATTAATGAAGGAAAGGCTGTAGATGTTGTCTACACGGACTTTAGTAAGGCCTTTGACAAGTTCCCAAATTAGAGGTTAGTCAGGAAGGTTCAGACACTCGGTATTCATGAAGTAGTGAAATGGATTCAACAATGGCTGGATGGGAGAAGCCAGAGAGTAGTGGTGGATGATTGCTTCTCAGACTGGAGGTCTGTGACTAGTGGTGTGCCTCAGGGATTGGTGCTGGGACCATTGTTGTTTGTCATCTGTATCAATGATCTGGATGATAATCTGGTAAATTGAATCAGAAAGTTTGCAGATAAGATGAAGCATTTTTAAAATTTAATTTATACATGCTGCACAGTAACAGGCCCTTTCAGCCCAAGAGCCTGTCCTGTCCAATTGACCTACAACCACCGTACATTTTGAAGGGTGGGAGGAAACTAAAACATGGGGATAACGTACAAACTCCTGACAGACAGCACGGGATCCAAACTCAGATTGCTGGCACTGTAACAGCATTGTGTTAACTGCTACACTAACTATAGTGGTGAACAGCAAAGATGATCTGGGAATACAGATACTTAATTGCCTGAAAGTGGTGTCACAGGCGGAAAGGGTTGTAAAGAGAGCTTCTGGCACATTGGCTTTCATGGGATATTATGGTAAAGTTCTACAAGACATTGTGTGCAGTTTTGGTCACTAACTACAGGAAAGTTATAAGATAGAAAGAGTGCAAAGAAGATTTACTAGAATGTTGCCTGGACTTCAGGAACGAAGTTACAGGGAAAGGTTAAACATTCAGGACTTTATTCCCTGGAGTGTAGAAGAATGAGGGGAGATTTGATAAAGATATTAAAATTATGAGGAGGATAGACAGAGTAAATGTAGGTAGGCTTTTTCCACTGATAGATGAGATACAAACCAGTGGACATGGGTTAAGGGTGAAAGGGGAAAGGTTTAGGGGGAACATGAAGGAAAACATCTTCACACAGAGAGTGGTGGGAGTGTGGAACGAGCTGCCAGCTGAAGTGGTGAATGTGGGTTCAATTTTAACATTGAAAAAGAATTTGAACAGATACATGGATGGGAGAGATATGGACAGCTAAGGACTGGGTGGAGGTCAGTGGGACTTGGCAGAAAAATTGTTCACAGAACCTAGAAGGGCCAAGGGGCCTGTTTCTGTGCTGTAATGGTCTATGGTTTGATGGTTTAGCTCTACAATCATGATAGAAATAGTGTAGCTATAACTGTTTAGAGCACTTGCATGCAAATTAATGCGTAACACCACAATTTTAATTTAGGCAATTTAGAAAAAGTACATCACCTTAAATGAAGACATTTAGACAGTTGTAAGGGGTATCAACATTACATCAAACTGTTTGCAGTGATACAGTGGCACTACACATTGCCCAGATGCCTCACAGCTTGAGTGACCCAGGCTTAATTCTGACCTCTGGTGATGCCTGTGCAGAGTTGAAGCATTTGTCTTTCCTTCCACACTGTTAATGCATGAAGATTGTCGGTTAATGGGCTACTGTAAATTATCCCTGGAGTACGAGGCTAGCAAGAGAATCGGGGTTGGTAATGGACAAGTCAGAGTTGTAATGCACACCAAAAAGACCCTGTCGCTCACTACTTCCATGCTAACCTTTATGTCCATCTAAACAAATCCTATTTGCCCACAACAATCCAACCAAGACAGTATCTCTTTCCATAGATGCTGCCCCACATGCTGAGCACTTTCGACATTTTCCATTTCAAACTTGTAATCAGACTCTCGAACAAACCTCACACCAGTGAAATAATGCTTCACTTACTCCATTCTAATTGTTCTCTCTAAGCTTGCAGTCTGTACTGTTTTTATTCGCCATACTTGTCCATGGGATGACTTGCTGGATAGCACGTAGAGCAAACATTTTCATTAAACACATTTCATGAATTTAAAATAACATTTGATATGTACTTCATTTCAACATGGATTATATTTTTGTTTTAAAATAACTAATAATTTCACCTGAGGTCCATCTCTATTCTGCATGCTTCACTTATTTATGTTCAGGTTCAGCAGAATAGGGGCCTGAAATCTGCTGCATGAAATGATGATACATAGTAGAGATGATTGGTCAATTTCCATCATCAAGCTATATTGACAAATTGATGTCTTTTGCACATTAATCACAATACATGTTTTTTGGTGTTAAATCAAAAGGCAAAGGAGGAAAAACCCAACACCCAACCCCAACCAACCAATTTTCCCCTGCAACCGCTGCAACCGTGTCTGCCTGTCCCGCATCGGACTTGTCAGCCACAAACGAGCCTGCAGCTGACATGGACATTTACCCCCTCCATAAATCTTCGTCCGTGAAGCCAAGCCAAAGATTCCATTGGTAAGATTCTATAGCCTTTGGTTCATTTGTCTTTGAAATAGACCAATTTCTGAATTTGCAGCATGGCACATTAGATGTGTGAATAAAATTAATTACCTTGTAATTAATTAATTACCACTAATTTATTTATTAATCCTGTTATGCTCAGCAAGATGGAATCAATTTGAAAACTGTGCTGTGAATACTTTCCTATTCCGTTACACCTAAAATTTGCAGCTTGTTACTGAGAAAGAAGCAGGAAATGCTTAAAACTTTCACAATGCCTATTTTTAGATAAAAATTGGAGTTTGCTTGTAAAATATTCCATAGAGAGGGTGAAACTTCGACCATTTCAACACATGGATGCTTCCTGACCCACTGAAATCCTCCAGCTTTACATCATTTGATGAAGATTCCAGCATTGGCAGCTTTTTTTTCCACCTGCAGATGTGTCTTGTATGACAGAAGTGGCACTTCAGAACATTTAAATTCCAACTTCCGAGATAAATTTAAAAATAGGAAAAAAAAATCTATTTCACTGCCAATTGTCTCCCGTCCATCCCCAATTTGAAAAGAACTTGAAAATGCATTTATATTACATGAGTAGTTTAAAGAGCATAAAAGAACAGTGAACAATTCTCAAAGCCATCTTGGAGTGCAAAGTCTATTTCTACCCAGACTGCAGACAGTGGAGACTTCCACTGGGAAAATACAAGGAAATGGCAAAAGGAGGGTTATTTTAAGCTATCGTGCAACCATGAGTGACGTGTAGATTATGAATGGGTGTTCTGGCACAGTCCCACTGCATCGAAGCTCAGGGTAAGCACAGATGGAGGGAAGTGAATCAAAAGAAACTCAAAGATAGTCACCGTGCTATTTTTTTCTTTAATACTATTGGAAAACACATTTAACCCGACAGCAAAAAGCACATGATAAAACCACATTCAAGTATCACAGTTTGATGTGCACATTTTTAATTACAGTATTCTCAGCTTGAATTGCAAGTACCAGAAATTCTGTTGATAAAGGCAGCAACACTGCAAATTTTCAGGCAGATCTTTAGATACAGAAGACAGGAAAAATACTGCTGATACTCTAAATACTTAGCAGGCTGGACAATATCTGTGACTACAGAAACAAAAGTTAACATTTCACGTCAACAAATTTCATCAGAATAGTTTCTATTTACGCTTCTTTTCATTGCTCTCTGTAGATGCTGCCTGCCTTGCAAAGTTTCCAATGGTTATTTTAGACTTCAGACATCAAAGCAAGATTGAACCTTCATTACATAAAATCACTGCAAATCTCTTAAGTTCTGGATACTAACCTGGCAAATTTCTGATTCCCCAAAATGCAAATCAAATATAGCCCAAGAGCTGCTTCTAACCTAAATATTTCAATAAAATTTAAAAGGATGACCAAAACAGTAAGTTCTTCAGCATTAAATTACCCATCAGCCCAAAATCCAAAAATTCCTCATTAAAATAAACTGAATATTTCAGCTAATGGGCTGAAGGGATATCTCAAGTTGCCCAATTTGCTCATTTGGCTTGCAGTAAAATCATTCTCCCAATTCTGCATGAAGATCCTCATGGAGTAATCTCTGCTAAAGAAATACAGTCTTACTCCCATGTGAAATAGAGAGCTTTTCATAATAAAGTCACCTTAATAAATGAGAATGCAACTTCTGACCCTCAGAAATTCTCTCATGAATCACTGCCTCCCTGGGGCAATTCTACCCTTCCACAACTTAACACTACTAAAATCAATACACTCTACCATCTCATTCCAGTTGACATCCTGACATTGGCTGCTCTAAATTTTAGGAAAGTTGAAGCAAGTGCACACTTAATTCTTTCTTCACAGTCATTTCAAGCCATGTTCATTCTCACATTTGAATATTATTATTAAACAAGTGCTTCGACTGTGAAAATGAGGTCAGCCATGAACCATTTTGAAGCTTGCAATCCTTTTATTCTCCACAATCTGTTTCCCTAAATGACTGAAATGGATTCGTTTTCAGCTTCACAGCTTTCACAAGATTGTTTTGAAATTAAGATGCCCAGCTCTCGAGGAAATGTTTTGCACAAAAGTACATATTAAATACCTAATTTAATTAAATTGCAACAATAGTTCCAAAAAATGTGCAGATAATTATTTTCTATTCACTATCAAAGCCCACTTTTTGTTGCAAAATAAAATGTAGAACAGAGTTTTCTTTTAAAATATAAAGTACAAGGAGAGTACCGCTTTCTCACCACTTGGCAACAGGTTTAACCAGCAAAGTTCGAAATTCAGATTTATTGTCAGAGTACATAAGTGACATAATGTACAACTTAGATTCTTTTACTGTGGGCCAGGAAGAATTTCTACTTATCAGTGGTGCAGAAAACCATACTAAAATAAAGGAATGTAAACAAAAAGAAATGTAAACAGAATGTGCAATACAGAAATTAAATATTCAATATTAAATAATGTGCAATGTAAGAGTCCTTAAACAAGTCCATTATGCTTTTGACACAACCACTTAATATTTGAGGCTTTTTAAAAAAAACACTACATCTGCTGTGTAAAAAGCACCAACACAGAATGGGGGGTAATTCCAGTCCTGGCTTTGTTCACCAGCAGAGGTAGTAGAAGCCCTTGAACACCACCTGTGTAAGAGGGCAATTTGGCATTCTGGGACCAACTCGGGTAAGAATGTGCCTTTTTTCCCCCCAGTGTATTTACAAACAAAACATTGAAGTATACTTGGTGCAAGGGATCACTGAGAGTTTGCTCTTAAGGTTTATATTTTTATACTTGGCGTATATGACGACCCCTGGTTTTGGGGTATAATTTTTAATATTCAAGGACCATCTTGTATGCTGGCATAAATGGTATGTTTGTAATTATTTAGGTGTAATTTTAAAAAATATTTTTAACTTTAACTTTCACGTCCTTTGAATGTCAGCACATTCAATAACTTTGATTATTAGTGTCAGCTTTCACACCAGACACAGCTCTTCCCCAAGTATTCCACCAAGAGCATACTGGAGGGTGTCAATTACTTGAAATTGAGGACATCAGCAACCCAGGCTGCTTGGACTATGTGCAGCAAGGACAGTTGAGCAGGATGTAATCCATTGATAAGAGGCTTTAGATCAGTGGTTTTCAACCTTTTTCTTTCCACTCACTTACCATCTTCAGTAATCCCTATGCCATAGATGGTCTGTAAAAGTAAGGGATTACTGAAGGTGGTATGTGAGTGAAAAGAATAAAGGTTGAAAAACACTGTTTTAATTTTACCTAATTGACTCATTCAGGCCGACTTCCAGGCCAAACATTTTGGCAGTTTCTGCAAAGCAGGACGTCAAGCGCTGAAGAGCTGGCTCTGAATGGGCAACTAAAGCGGCATCGTCTGCAAAGAGTAGTTCACGGACAAGTTTCTCTTGTGTCTTGGTGTGAGCTTGTAGGCGCCTCAGATTGAAGAGACTGCCATCCGTGCGGTACCGGATGTAAACAGCGTCTTCACTGTTGAGGTCTTTCATGGCTTGGTTCAGCATCATGCTGAAGAAGATTGAAAAGAGGGTTGGTGCGAGAACACAGCCTTGCTTCACGCCATTGTTAATGGAGAAGGGTTCAGAGAGCTCATTGCTGTATCTGACCCGACCTTGTTGGTTTTCGTGCAGTTGGATAATCATGTTGAGGAACTTTGGGGGACATCCGATGCGCTCTAGTATTTGCCAAAGCCCTTTCCTGCTCACGGTGTCGAAGGCTTTGGTGAGGTCAACAAAGGTGATGTAGAGTCCTTTGTTTTGTTCTCTGCACTTTTCTTGGAGCTGTCTGAGGGCAAAGACCATGTCAGTAGTTCCTCTGTTTGCGCGAAAGCCGCACTGTGATTCTGGGAGAATATTCTCGGCGACACTAGGTATTATTCTATTTAGTAGAATCCTAGCGAAGATTTTGCCTGCAATGGAGAGCAGCGTGATTCCCCTGTAGTTTGAGCAGTCTGATTTCTCGCCTTTGTTTTGGTACAGGGTGATGATGGTGGCATCACGAAGGTCCTGAGGCAGTTTTCCTTGGTCCCAACAAAGCTTGAAAAACTCATGCAGTTCGGCATGCAGAGTTTTGCCGCCAGCCTTCCAGACCTCTGGGGGGATTCCATCCATACCTGCTGCTTTGC
Source organism: Narcine bancroftii (assembly GCF_036971445.1). Classification (NCBI taxonomy): domain Eukaryota; kingdom Metazoa; phylum Chordata; class Chondrichthyes; order Torpediniformes; family Narcinidae; genus Narcine; species Narcine bancroftii. Next base: position 225,396,799 of record NC_091472.1, read on the forward strand.
CACTTTTCAGTTGTTCGATTGCCTTATATGTCAGCCTGGAAGTCTGAAGAAAACGGAGGTTCTCCATCAGCCAGCTCCCCACCATGACTACCAGCCCCCCCACATCTCCATCGGGCACACAAAACTCAAAAGGTCAACCAGTTTACCTATCTTGGCTGCACCATTTCATCAGATGCAAGGATCGACAATGAGATAGACAACAGACTCGCCAAGGCAAATAGCGCCTTTGGAAGACTACACAAAAGAGTCTGGAAAAACAACCAACTGAAAAACCTCACAAAGATAAGCGTATACAGAGCCGTTGTCATACACACACTCCTGTTCGGCTCCGAATCATGGGTCCTCTACCGGCATCACCTACGGCTCCTAGAACGCTTCCACCAGTGTTGTCTCCGCTCCATCCTCAACATCCGCTTTCATCCCTAACGTCGAAGTACTCGAGATGGCAGAGGTCGACAGCATCGAGTCCACGCTGCTGAAGATCCAGCTGCGCTGGGTGGGTCACGTCTCCAGAATGGAGGACCATCGCCTTCCCAAGATCGTGTTATATGGCGAGCTCTCCACTGGCCACCGTGACAGAGGTACACCAAAGAAAAGGTACAAGGACTGCCTAATGAAATCTCTTGGTGCCTGCCACATTGACCACCGCCAGTGAGCTGATATCGCCTCAAACCGTGCATCTTGGCGCCTCACAGTTTGGTGGGCAGCAACCTCCTTTGAAGAAGACCGTAGAGCCCACCTCACTGACAAAAGGCAAAGGAGGAAAAACCCAACACCCAACCCCAACCAACCAATTTTCCCCTGCAGCCGCTGCAACCGTGTCTGCCTGTCCCGCATCGGACTTGTCAGCCACAAACGAGCCTGCAGCTGACGTGGACTTTTACCCCCTCCATAAATCTTCGTCCGCGAAACCAAGCCAAAGAATTGACTCATTATATGCACGGTTTCATAACTCCAAAGGAAATGTGCCAATGACAATTTTTCTCAGGCAAAACTTTTCATTAACAATTAGGTTGAGAGTAGTGATTCTCAACCTTCCCTTCCCACTCACATACCACCTTAAGCAATTTCTTACTAATCACAGAGCACTTATGGTATGCGAGTGGGAAGAAAAAGGTTTAAATCTACTGCTATAAATCAATACTTGCAGAAAATTTTCTCATGATCTTTTATAAATTGTGTGCTTATGTTTTATTAAATTGTGCACGCATTTTTCCATGCTCTTTTATAAATTGGGTCTGTTTTATTCCTGCTAAAATTTTCCCCATGCTCTTCTATTAATTGTTGTGTTAATAAAAGTAACATTTGATAGCAAGCCTTTGTGTCCAGACTCATTGCTCTTGAACCTGACACTTTCAACATAATGACCAGTGCGGGGGACTGACAGCGAGCTATTTTGCTTCTAGAATGCCAGGTTGCTGTGTAAAAAGACACTGACCCGGCATTATGCTGGCTTTGCTTGGTTCAAGTGTAAACTACCATGCCAGGTCTTCCTTGCAGCAATATCATGGGATTTCTGTCCAAAAAACGTATCTGACTGAGTTTGTTGTTCATTAATCTGCAAGGTGGAGGGGGAGCAGCTGTTCTTGAACCTGCTGGTGTGAGTCTTGTGGCACCTATACCTCTTTCCTGATGGCAGCAGCGAGAACAGAGTGTATGCTGGGTGGTGAAGATCCTTGATCTTCCTGATGGCAGCAGCGAGAACAGAGTGTATGCTGGGTGGTGAAGATCCTTGATGACTGTTGTTGCTCTCCGACTGCAGCGCCCCATGTAGATTTTCTCGATGATGGGGAGAATTTTTCCTGTGATGTACTTCACAATGTTGGAAGGTTAACAAATACAAGGATGCGGGATTCTGAATGTTATCACAAAGTAGACCACAGTGAAATTAATTAATTTTCCAGTGAAATCACTTAGGATGAAATAGTGTAGGCCTTTCAAAGTTACTGCCAGCCAGTTACAGATGAAAATGATTTGCTGCAATTGTTTGAAAACTTACGAGCAACTAAATTACTGAAAACTTATTAACAGTTGTACAATATAATTATAAGCACCTGGGTTTACATAGCAAGTAACTAAGTTACAACTCAGAACCACAGAACACCCATAAATCACAACACATGCTAAACTGCTTGTGAACAGTACAACTGAGAAATAAAAAAGAACAGAAATGAAAAGCTGACTTTATTACATCTCTCAGGGTTCGCCTAATAATCATAAATTGAAATAATACTAAAGCATGCTGTCTATTTCACGAATGAATGCATGTCCCAAATTTTGAGGAGTTAAATTCCTGAAAGTTGCCAAAAGTTTATTTTAACATTCTCTAGAATCTCTTCTATAAGAAGCCCTCCTCTGAAATCTTCTACTTAGTCACAGCAAAGACTGAATAAATTCATTATGTGCTATAAAGATCCTATTCCAGGCCCCTGCAACTATTTTTAACTGCTTTTTTTATATATATTAAAAAAAGTGGTTCCAGATTTGGCAGAAAATGGAAACTACCAGGTTCCCTGCAGACACTTATTTTATACAAACTGATTTATGAAAATGTTCATGCAAAATCTACAGCAAATTCAAAGCAGCTCAGCCCTTCCGTGAGGGAATGAAGTGCTTCTTCTAATGTATGAGTCAACAGTGCATGATTGTCCATTATTTTACAGATTGTCCATTTATTTTACAGTTTACTAGATCATCTGAAATTGTTCTCTTTACAGTAGAGGTGGTTAAGGGGACATTTATGAGTGATCAAGTAGGTTAGTATGTTACGAGCCCAGAGGACCCATAAACCAAGACAAATGGTTACTTAAACAAAAGTTGCTTTCAGTTATCGTCAAACACAAAAACAGAATCACACTTTAACTTAACTATTGACTTACTTAACCCCCTTCTAATTCTAAGCACACGTGTATGTAATGTGTGTTCAAGTTCAGAAAAGTTCTTTGGTTCACAGTCCAATCTCACTTCTCATTCCTCCAAGTTCACTGGTTGCAGGCAATTCTTAGAGTGTGCACAGAATTTAACATTTATAAAGTTCACCAGGCACAGAATTTAACATTTATAAAGTTCACCAGGCTTTGGTGCTTGAAAGGTAAAGGGTTACCACTCAGGAAGGTTCTTGTCGGCTTTCAGAGAGAGATCCGTTGTATATTTACTTCCATCAGCCACTTCAGTGTCTTGCTGAAGAAACATGCCCCGTCAGGGTTTTCCAGATGATAACCTCTTTCTTTCAGGTCACAACAGAGTTCCTTCTTGATTCACTGATTCCAAGCGAAACATTAGACAGCCAGTCCTCTCCTCTTGCATGAACCACAAGGGCTTTAACCAGGCCATCTTCCAAATGGCTTTCCACAAGCTTCCAGCTCATCCTGTTCTAGTCCCAGCTACTTCTGCTGGCTATAACACTGTGGAAGTGAACTCTGTGTGTGCTTTTCTCTCTCTCTCTAAGAGAAAACCTGTTTGACTCTCTCTGCTTGCAATCACAACCCATCTTCCAAATGGGGTTTTCCACAAGCTTTCCAGCTTATCCTGTTCCAGTCCCAGCTGCTGCTGCTGACTATAAAACTGTAGAACTCTCTCCCCCCCCCCCTCTGAGAAAAAGCCTGCTTGACTCTCTGCTTGCAAAACCACATGACCCTTTAAGAACAATAAGTTCTCTTCCAGACAATCTGTGGCTCCAACAAGATCTTTCATCTGTTGCTTTTTGTAAATAACAATCCACTGGTGAAATCTCTTGAGCACTCTTCAAAGCTCTTGAAAAGCTCTGGAGCCGATATGTCTAGCATGGGGCAGATCTCCAATATTTTAAATAAGATCTGTTTTAAAGTGTTTGTACGTAAACTACTCTAAGAAACCTTTCTCAATTTATCTCCTAAAAGGATTTCTATATACTGTCACAAGAAATGAAAAGACACAGATTGAATGGAAAAAAAAACAAAATGGGATGGGACAGGATAACATGAAGTTGAAACAGCTAGGCAACAAGTTTAATTTTGAAACAAAATTTTTGATGGTGAAATGACAAAGTCTGGATGATGAAATTGGGACTTTAAAAACTGGGATGATAGGATGTTGATCTGAAACATTAATTCAATTTCACACACCACGTAATCTCAAATGTATATATAGATATACAATTTAAAATAAATACACGTGTTAGAATTATTTACTCGGTTAAGGATACTGTTCATCAATCTCACAGCCTGCGGAAGAAGCTATTTCCTTTTCTTTTTCAATATTTTTATTGGATTTTACAGAAATAGTATACAAGGAAAAGTCATTAATCAAAGGTAGTATATAAAAAGGAATATACAGAAAAAAGACTAATAATAAAAATAAAACCATTACATACAAATTCAACAATATAACAGTCATACAGAAAGGAAAGTGGGAAACACTTAAACAGTTACTACATACGGCCATTGAAAATGATTTAAAAATGATACTATACTACAAATTCTACTCCCTTCCCTTCCGAACTTATCTGGCAAGTACATATAATCTCACTACCTTAAAAAGAATTCCACAACCTCACAAAGCAAGATCTAAGTGATCTTATAAACTTGGAAAATAATTAATAAAAGGACCCCATAAACTTAGAAAATTTAAATTCATACAGTAGAAACAATCTGGCAGTCCTTATTTTGATGCTCCTGTACCTCCTTCCTAATGGTAGTGGGTTAAAGATGATGTGTGCTGGATGGAAATGGTCCTCAGTAATTCTTTTGAGTTCAGTCTGACCAACACTCTCAGTTAATTTCATCAACAGTGATCTTTTCAGCAGTTTTAATGATCCCTGTATTGACTTCCATTCCAATGCTTTGCAGTGACCATACCACACAATAGTGCAACCAGGGAGAACACTCTCAATTGTGCTCTCCATCTCCACAGATCTTGTTTAACATTTCTAAAAAGGTTGCATTGGTATGAACAGGCACCCCAAGTGCTGAATACTGAAGCATATTCATGGGATAAAAATCATTTACAGTGGGACAAGGCAAAAAAATAAATGGTTCGGCACAAACTAGAAGGGCCGAAGGGGCCGGTTTCTGAGCCGTAGTGTCTATGGTAGGTGGCCAGATTCCAAACACTTGTAAAGTGCAACAGTAAGAAAGTCTGGGAGGAGGGGCAAGGTCAGAGAAAGGAACACAAAAGCAGGGGCGGGAGTATTGCAGTCCTTGTTTATTAACTCTTGCTCTGACCAGGACAAGTGCAATTAACCCACTAGAGCACAATTCAAAAATAAAATTGGGCAATTGCACCGGGCTGCTATCAGTTTGTTTTCGGAACTAAAATGGCCGGAAACAAAAAATGTTAAGTATCTACCAATGACAAAAGCATGCAGCAATTTTTCAACTCAAATTCTGCTGCTTAATAACTAACCAAATGAAATTTTCATACTATAAACAAACACCCATGAATGCTCACCTTCCAGATCACTGGTTTAAATTTCTGTCAGTCCTAAAATGCAAAGATTGTGAATGAAAAGCAGCAAAACTAAATACAGTCATGGGCTATGCAAATTGTTCTTTAAATCGAGTCAGTTTTTTTTTTAAGCTGGATATTTCCAACCTAGTTTTCATGCAAGCAATTCTATTCAAGCCAATTGGCACAAGGCAGCTATGCCAACCAAAGAAGACATATTGCTGCAATATGGCAAAGCAGTAGCTTCAAAATAAAAACCAAATTAAATGAAGGAAAGATGCAAAAAAAAAACACTGCAGAGTTTAAATACTGGCAGGTATTCACAGCAATCAAAAACAGAAGGAAGCAGAGATACACAACTGATCAGAGAGAGGATTGTAAGTCTGGAAATTCCAGAGATTGAGTGCGAAATGACATGGAACAATCTGAACACAATTAATTCCCCACAGCCTATTTCATCATTGTAATAAAAGCTGATCTGCACCATAATTCAATATTAGGTGTTCAAGACCAATGGAAAGTCTATCAAGAGGGTCAAAATTCAAATATTTCAATTTTAAGATGTTAACACAAACAAATTTACTCTATCAAAAATTATAAACTGGACAACAAGCTCTGGTCCATTCAGAAACTGTCCGCTGAGGCTCATTAATATTTTAACAATTACACCAAAATAATTTTGAACAGAAACCCACATGAAAGTCAATAAATTGGGTACCCCTTGTCCAATGCAGTTTCTTTAAATATTTCCAGAACAATCAACTTACCAGGTATTTACTCCAACAGTTTCACTGTCTTGATACATGTACATCCATGGCATTGACTTGGTCTATGCCATTAAAGAGCAATTGGGTCATTTCAATTTCAATCGTTGTAAATGTGTTTTAAATTCCCATTCAGATACAAAGTAGGTGCATGAGCAGTTGAGATTTCTAGTACGTTTTCATATAATGGCAAGAATGTTATCTGTAATAACGGTGCTTCCATGCTTCCCTGATCCTGGGGATTTGGGGAGTGAGAGGGAGCAGAACTTGCAGAAACCAAGTACCTGTAAATCTTTACTCCAGTGGCCTCCTCTTCCCCCCTCCCCCACCCCGCCCATCACAGTGGTATATGGAGTTAATAAATCTCAGAAAACTACCACTGCATGGATCCATCAGGCGGATGTAGCATGGATTCAGCAAAGGCAAGTCCTGTTCAACAAATTTGGAGTGCTTTGAGGATATGAGTGTGATATATAGAGGGGAGCAGGTGGATATTGTTTATTTAGATTTCCAGAAGGCATTTGATAAGGAGCCACCTAAAAGACATAAGACAAGGATGCACAGAGTTGGGGGTGATGTATTAGCATGGATAGATAATTGGTTAACCAATACAAAGCAGAGAGTTGGGGATGCAGGAGTGTTTCTCTGGTTGGCAATCAGTGGTGAGCAGGGCGCCGCAGGGGGTCGGTGCTGGGCCCGCAATTTTTCACGATATACATCTGAAAGAGGGGGACAGAGTGTCGTGTATCGAAGTCTGGTGATGACATTAAATTGAGTGGAAAAGCAAATCATGCAGAGGACATGGAGAGTCTGGAGAGACGGAGTGGGCAAGGGTCTGGCAGATGGAGTACAATATTAGCAAATGTGAGGTTATCCATTTTGGAAGGAAGCATGGAAGATCAGATTATTATTTAAATGGCAAGCGATAGCAGCATGCTGCTGTGCCAAAAGACTTGGGGGTCCTTGTGCACGAATCACAAAAGGTTGAATGTGCAGCAGACTAAGAAGGTAAATGGAATGTTGGCTTTCAAGCTCGAGGGATTGAATTTAGGAGTTCGTAAATGTACAAAGTACTGGTGAGGCCACATCAGGAGTACTAGAATTATTGAACATTACAGCACAGAAACAGGCCCTTAAGCCTGTGCCAAACTATTGTTCTGCCTACCCAATGTTTTTCACCCCGTCCATAGCCCTTGTACCCCACCTAAACATGTACCTGCCCAAATTCTTAAATGTTAAAATTGAGCTGACATTTACCATTTCAGCTGGAAACATGTTCCACACCCCCACCACTCTCTGTGTGGAGAAGTTCCCCCTAATGCTTCCCCTTTTATCCTTAACCCATATTCTCGTATCTCACCTACCCTCAGTACAAAAGGCTATCTATATTTACTCTGTCCATCCCCCTCATAATACCTCTATCAAATCTCCCCTTATTCTTCTAGGCTCCAGGGAATAAAGCCCTAACCTGTTTAACCTTTCCCTGTAACTTAGTTCATGAAGTCCCTGCAACATCCTAGTCCATCTTCTCTGCACTCTATCTTACTGATACCTTTCCTGTAGTTAGATGACCAAAACTGCACACAATACTCCAAATTTGGCCTCACATCTTGTACAACTTTACAATAACATCTCAACTTCGATGCTCAATACTTTGATATAGGAAAAAGTCAATATGCCAAAAACTCTCTTTACAGCCCTATCTACCTGTGATGCCACTTACAAGGAATTATATATCCAGATCCCTTTGTTCTTCCACGTGCCTCAGTGCCTTATCATTGACCATGTTTGACCTTACTTCGAATCAGAATTTATTGTCATGAAGAAGTCACAAAATTCATTGTTTTGTGGCAGCATCACAGTCCAAACATTCATACAAACCACCTTACAAAAATAAATAAAAATAAGAGCATGAAAAGTCAAAGTAAGGCAGTGCTTTTGGTTAAATGATCATTCAGGAATCTGATGCCAGAGGGGAAGAAGCTGTCCTTGTGCCACTGAGTGCTCATCTTCAGGCTGCTGTACCTTTTCCCCATGGTAGCAGACTGAAGAGGGCATGGCCTGGGCGGTGGAGGTCCTTGTGGATGGAGGCTGCTTTCTTAAAATAAAACTTGTACATGTCCTCGATGTAGTGAAGTTTGGTAGCCATGATAATCACAGGCCCAGTTAACAATCCTCTGGAGATTTTTTTTCTTGTCTTGAGCATTGGCACCTTCATATGAGACAGTGATGCAACCCAGCCAGAATATTCTCCATGGTACACCTGTGGAAGTTATTCAGTCTTCGGTGACATACTGAATCTCCTCAAACACCTCATAAAGCATAACCACTGATGAGCCTTCTTCGTGATTGATTCGACATGGAGGCTCCAGGACAGATCCTCTGACTGCAACAATGAGAGGCTGAAAATGTCCGTGAATACTCAGCCTAGTTGGTTGGCAGATTTTCAGAACCCGGACAGGTTCTCCATCGGGGCCTGAAGCCTTGCGAGGGTCACCCTCTTCAATGAAGTTCTGAGGTCGGCCTCAGAGACAGATACCACAGGGTCTTCAGCATTTGCAGTGATTCTTCTAGGCACTGTTGGGTTCGGTTTCTCAAACTGGGCATAGAAGGTGTTCAGCTCATCAGATAGTGAAGCATCACAGCCATCTAAGGAGTTCACTAATTTTTTTTTTAATTTAGACATCCAGCACAGTTACAGGGCATTTTGGCCCACGTGTCCATGCCACCCAATTAACATACATTTCAAAAGGTAGGAAACTGAAGACCCGGGGAAAACCCACACAGACACGGGAGAACGTACAAACTCCTTACAGACAAGATGGGATTCAAACTCTGGTCCCGATCGCTAGCACTTTAAAGGAATTGCACTAAAACCGCTACACCACTGTGCCACCCAGCTCTGTAGGCTGTAATAACTTGCACTCGCTACCATACATCTGTCTCTATTTTCTTCAGAATTGCTATTTTGTTGCAGAGATAGCCTTCTGCAGGTCATACCTGGACTTCTTGTTGAGAGCTGGATTCCTGGCCTTAGGCACCCTTGATCTCACTCTCAGCAGGATGCAAATCCTCTGATTCATCCAAGGCTTCAAGTTGCGGGAACACCAGTATATGCGCGTGGGCACACACTTGTCCACGCAGGTCTTGATTAAGTTGGTGACACAAATTGCAAGTTCTTAAATATGGTCCAGTCTACCAATTCAAGGCAGTCCTCCAGGTACTCCTCTGCCTCCCTCAACCATACTTCTGCCATCTTCACTGTAGTCCTCAGTCTCTGCTTGTACGCTGGGAGTAGAAGTATAGTCAGATGATCAGACTTGTCGAAGTGCGCTCATGGTATGACTCAGTAGGCATTCTTCATGGTGGTGTAGCAATGGTCAAGTGTATTGGCTCCCTTGGTCTCGCAGGTGACGCGTTGGTCGATTGTTCGAGTCTCCTTCAGGTTGACCTGATTGAAGTCCCCGACAGTGATCGTGAAGGCATCTGGATGTCCTGTCTCGTGGCTGCTAAATCACAGGGCTCAGTCCCTCCAGTGCCCGTCTGATGTTAGCCTGGGGCGGAATGTACACTGTGACCAGGATAATGGTGGTGAACTCCCCCGGCAGGTAGAATGGGTGGCACTTGATCGCCAGATGTTCCAGGTCAGAGAGCAGGGCTGGGACATTACTGTTATATATGTGCACCACAATGAATTGATGACAACACAAATGTCACCTCCTCTGGTGTTTTTCCTGCAACCTCCCCTGGTTTTTTTTCCTGACACCAATGCTCAGTCAGCATGGTAGAGGGTGTAGCCCTTGGGTTCTAGGGCCATGTCCAGAATGTTCTCGTGAAACACATAACATCGCAGTCCCTGATGTAATCTGGCTCTAAATTCATAGAGTTTGTTTTCAAAGGATTGTACGTTGGCCAGGAGGATGGCACAGAGCAGAAGCCTCAGGACCCAGCATCTTAGCTTAATCTGTAGCCCATCCAACCCCCAATACCACCGCATCTGCTTTAAACGGCCAGAGTTGTTGAAATGGTCCATGCGATCTCTCTTTAAATTTCAAGCAGTATTTAAATGGCCTATTTGCTGGTTGTTTGAAACTCGCATGGTGTTCAATTTGGCAAAATGTCGGCTTTTTAATTTATTCAGTGAATAAGTAGAACATTTATGGCTGATGGGGAATAGCAGTAACAGAAAAGTTGTTGGTTGTGTCAGGATTTAATGCAAATATCAATGTTGAAGTCTCAAAAGTCCAATGCCAAGATATAAAACTATTAGTTTTTAATCTTAATAAACTCTTGGTCTACAGTTGGCAAACAATTGCTACTGCATCCCATTGTATATTTGAGGGAAAGACTACTCTTTTGGTCATGTGATTATCACCAGCTAATGTAATTTTTATCAAGCATAAGCACCTTGCTAATCTGTAAACAAGTTGATTGAAGTGGAAGTTAAATGATAAGTTGTGTTTATTTAGGTAAAGGAGGTAAAAACATCTCATACTTGAACCATTCTAGACCTTCACTGAGAAGATGAACATTCCCAGAGCACGTTCTAAATCAGGGGTGTCAAACTCAAAATTAAAAACTTGGACTAAGTCGTGGGCCAAACTAAATATTTATTGAAAATTTTCAACAACATCTGCATGTTTTCTCTTCTTTCAACATATGTAATGTTAAACTTTTTCTTATTAAAATAAATGTTTAATAATAGTTTTGGTTAAACTCTTTCCAGAAGAAGCATTAACAAATGAGAAATAAAATATTCAATAAATACTATTTCTCTATACCCTTTAAGCTCCTTTTAAATGTATTTTTTTTCACAAACCAACAAGTCAAAAAAATAACAACTTGCTTCAATGAAAATCCAAACTTTCAACTATGAACAGTCCAAAGTTAACCAAAGAAAATATTAATCTAAGCTTAGCTTGCTACACTGTGATTTACTCTGATGCACTTGGGTCTAAACTAGATACTTGGCATTTCTTCTTAGATGCAAGTTCATTAAACTCTGGGGTCAGAGTTCGCCTCCCACCGGTCTTGAAAGGTCCTGTTTTCTGTCTTTCGTTTGGCCATTTTCGTAAGGGGTTTATTACATGTGAGTTGGGCGACAGGTCGCAGATGCTAATGAAAGTAAAGAGAGGAGGTGGGGGGCGATTAGCGGGCTGACAGGCCGGCACCAATGCATTTGCAAAGTATTCTGGGATTTGTAGTATTGGCTGTGCATGTGCTATACTGGCCCGGCGGCCAGCAGGCCAGCTCTAATACATATTTGATATGATCTTGCGGGCCAAATATAATTATATCATGGGCCAAATTTGGCCCGCGGGCCTGAGTTTGACATGTGTGTTCTAAATAATAACATAAATCTTCAATACACTATTCATGCCACATGGGCTGGTGTTAAAATGGAGGGGAAAAAAAAATCACCAAATTAAATTGTCGATTTGGAGGTAGGGATGACCAATGGGCTCCAAGTGTACTTGGATTGCAAAAGCTTTTTTTAAAAAAAAAAATCACAAATTAGACCTTTATGGCAAGTGAGAGAAGAAAACTTTTATTATAACAATATTATAAAGTTAATACCAAACAAGTGAAAAATAATTTTCCAGAGTGTTCATCAAATGTCCAATAGTTACATACACCAAATATTATATTTTATGTTTTAGAAAAATGCTACAATAAATGAGGTACTTTGAGAATAAAGTAGTGTTCTAATGTAATTATCAAAATTATTACCTATTGTATATTCTGAAAATTCCTCTTTCACCAAAATATGCAACACTTCTCGTTACACTGGCCTCTCTATAAACTTGCTTCTTTCTCAATTTGGAATGAATGTACATCAACTTTTTTTGTTACTCTCTTCCTATCAAGTATTTACAAAAATCGAAACAAAGTAGCCTATCAGATATCATAGGATTGGATATTTTCCATGAGTATCATTCATGTCTCCACAAGTTGGCCTTTTTCCACAAGATATAGGAGCAGAAGTAGACATTGAGACCATTCCATCATTAGCTGATCCATTCTCCCACAGCCCCATGCACCTGCCTTTTCCCCATGACCTTTCATCGCAAACTAAGCATTCACTTGCCGAGCCTTTAAGCTCTAGAATTCCCCTCTCTCACATCTCCATTTCTCTATCATTATTTAAGATAATTATTTTTAAAACTCTTTCATTATGGCTTGAATTTTGTTTCACACCCTCCCTTGACGTTTCAAGATACTTTGCATTGAAGAAATTATAGGTGGCTGTTACTGTGACAAAAAAAATAAAACTAATGGAATAAGAGGGCCTGTGGCAGCACGTTGAAAGTTGGTTGACGTTTAAAAAGTAAAGCTGAAAGATTCAGGCCATACTTATGTGTGTGTGCATTTAAATGATCTTGAGTGCACAGTTCAAAGTTTAGAAATGGTAGAAAAGGTAAGACATTGGAGTAAATAAGAATGAAAATAGTAGACTTCAGGATAACAGACATAAAATGTGACTGCATATGGGAGATCATAGTTTTCTGAAAAATATCAGTATTTCGGAAGGAATGAATGGACTGAATCAATAATTTTAGACAAGCAAGATATACAGCAAAATCCCTGTTATCTGAAATTCAAGCAACCAGCAAAAAAAAAATTAGAAATAGTTAAAAAATACAAGTTTAAAATTGATTTCCCCCCCCCCTCCCCCCAGCGGTTAGTTCGCCAATCATGAAGCACACAATCTCAAGCAACCGGAAAATTCACATATCCAGCATCTACCAACGGTGCCAGATACCAGGTGCTTTAAAGCAGAATAAGTTGAGAAGCTGTTCAAAGGCACAAGATGTGCTTATCTTTATTGCAATGTGTATTAAAGCAAGTCAATCTTAATTAAAAAACAACTGATTAAGCCTCAGTCAGTGGATTGGGTATTGCATCAAAGGACATGTAGGCATTGGAGAATGAGAAAAGTGATCGAGCAGAGATGAAAGTTATGTAGACATATGGTTATTTTAATTACAACAGAAAATATTAAGAGGCTTAACAGACATGTTTAAAATCATGGTTTAATAGTGCAACAAATTGTTTCCAGTGGCTGATGTATTGATACCCAGAGGGCACAAATTTGAGTTAAAAAAAACTAAGAGGTACCAGGGATTTTTTTTTAAATGAGACAAGAACGAAACAGATGCAGCACAAGCTTAAGAGAATTACTTGAATGAAAAGGAAATCACATGGCTTCAAGAACAGGATACCCTGTACTGAGTTTAATTGTCAAAGAGCTGGCACATGCACAAATGGTAACATCATTGTTAGTTTTTGTTCAGATTCAATACATTCATCATCAGGAAAGATTTTCATCACAAAAGTGCAAGCAAAAGGCAATTCTAACTCAAAACAGCAGCTAGCTATAGGGGATTACAAGCAGCTGAAACATGAAAAGCAAATGTCACCAAGAAGAACACATTTCTTGTTTTTTTGAATCCTACTGGAGCTTTACAGCATGGAAACACACCCCTCTTGACCGATTTGCCTGTGTTGAGCCAACATCCTACTAAATCTTTCCAATCTGCTTACCTGTTTTGATTGTTAAAATTGCTCACTTTCTTTGGCAACGCATTCCGTAAATCCACCACCATCTGTGAAGAAGATTCCCGAGGTCCCTTTTAAATCCTTTCCCTCACCTTAAATCTACACACTCTAGTTAGATTTATCCATGCTAGGAAGAAGGCTATGACTACCAAATCCAAGCTCCTCATGTTTTTACTAACATCTACAAGGTCCTCCCCAAACATCACCACCCCTCCCCAACCACCCCCCATGACCTCTGACATTCCAGTGAGAAAAGTCCCAGCCTATCCAGCCTCTCCTTGGAATTGAAGCCAACCAGTCCAAATAACATTCCTGTTTTTGTTCCCTTTCCAGCCTAATGTATTTCCTATTACGATCTCAACATTTTGTACAGATGTAATGTAATACCTCTGCTCTTGTACTCCCTGACTGCTGAGAGAAGGTGGGGGGGGGGGGGGGGTGGTGGGAGGAAGTCTCTTAAACAGAGGGGAGAAGTGATAAGGTACTACAGAGGTGATAAATGTGTATTTAGAGAATAAATTTAGCAATACAAAGTCATGAGAACATATAAATATGATTAACACTGTGGATGTGAAAGACTTTGAATGGTTTTCTCTTCTGTAATTTAATAATTTATTGCGAATAAAGTCTATTTTTAGGGGGAAAAAATGGAATTTCATGGAACAATGTACCTGCACCCACCAAGCCCCACTGTACATCATGCAAGTCCTGCTCTGGTTGATTTACCAAATTGCAACACCTCATATTTGTCCGAGTTAGGGTCCATCTAACATTCTCAGGCCCATTTTCTCAGCTCATCTTGATCAAGCAGCAATCTTAGATAACCTTTTTTGCTCTCCAAATGTGTTCTGAACCTTCAACAGTTTGTAACATTGTTTTTGTTGCAGAGCTGGGTCAGTGGCTTAAACAATGAACCAGGAACAAAATTTTGCAACAAGTGACAACATTACCTAGGCAGTGCGTGTTACCAACCACAGGCTTCAGCTGAGTAGGGAAGGGGGGTCCCGTGCCATCTGACTGGGGCGGTGATTCGGCCAGTCAAACTGCACGATCGCTCAGCCCGCTACAACTTGTCCAATAATATCTTTTGTTACCTTCAGCCATGATCCTTCCTTATGGCTAACTGGGGCCCTGAAATGACTTGACTGGGACTCATTGAAAAGGAGAAACTACTCCATGAAGGAAATGTATACAAGTTTATTTCTAGAATATATTTTTAAATTGATGAGTGAGAGCCCAAAGCCTGGTTTGCATAAGTCTTGGTCGAGATGGAAATCGGAATTTAACACAATAATTGACAAACAACTCTAGTCAGATATGTGTCAGGGACATTTGATGGCTACTATCAATGCCAGGTCCATTATAATTTTCTCCATCAACTGTATCTCACAGAGGAGTCACGTGATGGAGTAGTGGCCAGACGGTGAACTCCAGCCCTCTCCAGAAAAGTCGGAAAAAACAAAGGAAAACACAAAGGCACAGAAATAAAAGTTAAAGAAAAGTAAGTATAAAGGTGGAAAGAAGATGGCGACAAAAAAAGAAAAATCGAAAACAACGGTAAGAAGAGAGGAAGAGAAGACAACGGAGGAAGAAGGAGAAGGCCTTACCTGTTCGAAGAGGCCCGTGGTGGAGAGAGAAACCCGCTCCCTCAGGTCGGTAGAAATTGGACTACAAAAATGGCTCGCTGAGCCGAGTAAAAGTGCGCAACCGCGCATGAAAAAAAACACACCGACGGGAGGGGTGACCAGCTGGGGAGTCGATCTCCACAGCCGGCAACGACAGCTGCAGAACACCTGCAGCAAGAAGAGAGCACAGAAGACAATGGAAACAAGAAAGAAGAGAAGAAAAGGGCAACAAAGAAACAACAGATGGCTAACCCAAGAAGAAGAGGAAGAGTACAGTGAAATAGAAGAAGAAGGGAAAGGCAAGATAAAGGATATACTTTCTCTTGTTAGAGGATACATGGAGTCATTTAAAGAATGGCAGACACAGGAATTTAATGATTTAAGAAGAAGAATAAACAACACAGAAGAGAAAATGAACAAAATAGATATGACCTTAACAGAAATGGGAAAGAAAATGGACAAGATGGAAGAGCGGGCAGTAGCAGTAGAAATGGAGGTAGAGGACTTAAAAAAGAAATTGGAGGAATCTAATAAAAAAGTTATAGAGACACAAGAACTGTTAACTCAGAAAATAGATATAATGGAAAACTATAACAGAAGAAATAACATAAAGATAGTGGGCCTTAAGGAAGATGAAGAAGGCAAGAATATGAGAGAGTTTATAAAAGATTGGATCCCTAGGATCCTAGGATGTCCAGAACTACAGCAAGAAATGGAAATAGAAAGGGCACATAGAGCATTGGCTTTTAAACCACAACCACAACAAAAACCAAGATCTATTTTAGTAAAATTCCTAAGATATACTACAAGAGAAAAGGTACTGGAGAAGACAATGGAAAAAGTAAGAGAGGGCAACAAGCCACTGGAGTACAAAGGGCAAAAAATCTTCATTTATCCAGATATAAGTTTTGAACTCCTAAAGAAGAGAAAGGAGTTCAATACAGCAAAGGCGATTTTATGGAAGAAAGGGTATAAATTTATACTAAAGCATCCAGCGGTATTGAAAATATTTATCCCAAGACAACAAAACAGACTATTCTCGGATCCAGAAGAAGCACGAAAATTTGCAGAACAATTACAAAATAGACTGAGGGATGAAGACGTGTAATGAGAGTAAAAATGATCACGATTGATATGGATGTGGGTAAAGAGGTATAAGAGTGTATATGTATAATGTGCATAAGTGAATGTATCTGTATTTAGAGGAAAATATAGATAGTATAGACAAGAATTAATAAGGGAAGGTAATGGAATAGAGGGAATAAGGAGGGAACTAAAAGAGTGACCTTTGTTACATGTGAAAAGTGAAATCTTTTCTGGGGGGTGCTGGGTGGGGGGGAGTTGTGGTCACTGCAAAATCAGTTGACGCTTGCGAGTGAGTTCGCAAACCCAAATGGAGAGGGGAGATGTGGTTGTCTGACAAGGGATAAAGGACAACTCAGGAGGGGAAGGGGAGATTGGGGCTAAAGAAGTTTTAAATAGGAGAATAAGGAAAATGTTTGATGTTTTAGGAATGTTGTCTTATAAAGGGTTTAAAATAAGAAAACAGAAATGGAAAAGGAGGAAAAGTAATGATGGAAAAACAGAAAGGGAAGATAAACAAAGTATAAAATGGCTACGTTGAACTATATGACTTTAAATATTAATGGAATACATAACCAAATTAAAAGGAAGAAACTGCTAAATTTACTGAAAAAATAAAAAATTGATATAGCATTTGTCCAAGAAACACACTTAACTGAATTGGAGCACAAGAAATTAAAGAGAGATTGGGTAGGACATGTAACAGCAGCATCATATAATTCAAAAGCAAGAGGAGTGGCTATATTAATTAGTAAAAATGTGCCATTTAAAATAGAAGAGGAAATAATAGATCCAGCAGGGAGATATGTAATGATAAAATGTCAGATATATTCGGAGTTTTGGAATCTACTCAATGTATATTCACCTAACGAAGAAGATCAAAAGTTTATGCAAGATATTTTTTTGAAGGTAGCTAATACGCAAGGGAACATACTAATAGGAGGGGATTTCAACTTGAATTTGGATTCAAATATGGATAAAACTGGGAAAAAAATTAACAGAAAGAACAAAGTAACCAAATTTATAATTAAATCAATGCAAGAAATGCAACTTTTGGATATATGGAGGAAACAAAACCCAAAAGAAAAGGAATACTCATACTACTCGACTAGACATAAAACATACTCAAGAATAGACCTATTTTTGTTATCAGCTAGTATGCAACATAGAGTAAGAAAAACAGAATATAAAGCTAGAATACTATCGGACCATTCACCCTTAATATTGACAGTAAAGCTAGAGGACATCCCTCCAAGAATGTATAGATGGAGATTAAACCCCATGTTACTTAAAAGGCAGGATTTTAGAGAATTTATTGAAAAACAATTAAAAATGTATTTTGAAATAAATACGGAATCAGTGGAAGATAAGTTTATATTATGGGATGCAATGAAAGCATTCATTAGAGGGCAAATAATAAGTTATGTAACCAAGATGAAGAAGGACTATAATCAGGAAACAGAGCAGTTGGAAAGGGAAATAGTAAATATAGAAAAAAAATTAGCAATGAAGGAAGATACAATTAAAGAAGAGAATTGGCGGATAAAAAAATAAAATATGAAACACTACAAACATATAAGGTAGAGAAGAATATAATGAAGACAAAACAGAAATATTATGAACTGGGTGAAAAAACGCACAAAATCCTAGCATGGCAGCTTAAGACAGAACAAGCTAAGAAAATGGTATTGGCATCAAGAAAAAAAGACAAACAAATTACATATAATCCAAAAGAAATTAAGGAAAACTTTAGAGAATTCTATGAACAATTATACCAAACTGAAAACGAAGGGAAAGAAGGGAAAATAGATGAATTTTTGACTAAAATTGAACTACCAAAACTACAAATAGAGGAACAAAATAAATTAATAGAACCATTTGGAACAGTAGAAATACAAGAGATAATAAAAAAATTACCAAATAATAAGACACCAGGAGAGGATGGATTTCCAATAGAATTCTACAAAACATTTAAAGACTTATTAATTCCGCCCCTCCTGGATGTAATCAACCAGATTGATGAAACACAAAGCTTACCAGATTCATGTAAAACAGCAATAATTACAGTAATATTAAAACAAAGGAAAAATCCACTCTCACCAGCGTCATATAGGCCAATATCTTTACTAAACACAGATTATAAGATAATAGCTAAACTATTAGCAAACAGATTAGCAGAGCAGGTACCGAAAATGGTAAATTTAGACCAAACTGGATTTATCAAAAAAAGACGCACAACAGACAATATTTGTAAATTTATTAACTTAATTCATGCAGTAGAAGGAAATAAAGCACCTGCAGTAGCAGTTGCTTTAGACGTAGAGAAGGCCTTCGACAGAGTAGAATGGAATTATTTGTTCAAAGTATTGCAAAAATTCAGTTTACCGGAGAAGTATATTAATTGGATTAAAGCATTATATAAGGGACCGTTAGCGAAAGTGACAGTAAATGGACATGTATGAAAGCAATTTAACTTAAGCAGGTCAACGCGACAGGGATGCCCACTATCACCTTTATTGTTTGCGTTAGCTATAGAACCACTAGCAGAATTGATAAGAACAGAAAATAATATAAAAGGAATAAAAATAAAAGACAAGGAATATAAAATCAGTCTATTTGCGGATGATGTTATAGTGTACTTAACAGAACCAGAACTATCAATAAAAGAATTATATAAGAAATTGAAGGAATATGGAGAAGTGTCGGGTTACAAGATAAACGTAAATAAAAGTGAAGCAATGCCTATGAATAATGCGGATTTCTCAAAATTTAAGAAGGAATCTCCATTTAGATGGCAAATACAGGCAATAAGATACCTAGGTGTACAAATAAACAAAAATCTCGGCCAATTATATAAACTCAATTATTATCCACTAATGAAAAAATTACAGGACGATTTAGAGCATTGGAAAGATTTACCACTAACACTAATAGGAAGGATAAACTGTATTAAAATGAACATTTTTCCAAGGATATCATACTTATTTCAGGCATTACCAATACAACTGACAGAAAAATTCTTCAAAGAGTTAAACAAAATAATAAGGAAATTTTTATGGAGAGGGGGGAAACCGAGGATAGCACTAGATAAATTAACAGAATGGTATAAACAAGGAGGCTTACAATTGCCAAACTTTAAAAATTATTATAGAGCCGCACAATTAAGATACCTATCAGATTTTTATCAAACAAGGGAAAAACCAGACTGGACGAGATTAGAATTAGATAAAATAGGGGAAAAGATACCTGAACACATATTATATAAATGGGATGAAAAATTGGTACAACATAGAACTTCTCCAGTATTACATCATCTCCTCAATATTTGGAAGAAGATTCATGTAGAAAGAAATAAAACAAATTATCAATTACCAAAACTAATATTGACGCAAAATAAGTTACTCCCTTTTACAATAGATAACCTTTCCTTTAGAGAATGGGAAAAAAAAGGGATTAAAAGAATAGAAAATTGTTTTTCAGGAAGTAGATTCTTATCCTTTGAACAAATGAAAGATAAGTACAATATAACTCAAGATACAGCGCTGGCATATTACCAATTGAGATCCTACTTGAAGGATAAATTAGGAAGCAGTTTGAGTTTGCCAGAGGGAAGTAACCTTGAATATGTGATTACAGATACAATGTTAATCAAAAGATTTATAACAAATATGTATATTAAACTGCAAGAAAAGGAGAATGAGAAAACAAATGGTAAAACTAAACAAAAATGGGAACAAGATTTAAATATAAAGATAAAAAAGGAAACATGGGAGAAATTATGTTCTGGAACGATGAGAAATACAATAAATACGAGGCTACGTATGATACAATATAACTGGTTACACAGACTATACATTACACCTCAAAAGTTAAATAAATGGGACCCAACAGTATCTGATAGATGTTTTCGATGTAAAAAAGAAATGGGAACAACAATTCATGCAATCTGGACATGTGAGAAAGTAGAAAAATTTTGGGAAGATCTCAATCAGATATTAAATAAAATAACAGAAAACAATATACCAAAGAATCCAGAGATCTTTCTCCTAAGTAACATAAAAAACAAAGAATTTGGAATTGATTTGGAGGATGCACAAAAAAGATTTGTTAAGATAGCTCTAGCCGTAGCAAAAAAATGTATTATGTCAACCTGGAAATTGGAAGATGATCTGAAAATACAACAATGGTATATGGAAATGAATAAATGTATTCCATTAGAAAAAATAACATATAGTTTAAGAAATAATATTGAAATATTCGAACAAATATGGGAGCCTTACATTAAATACAATAGCGAAAACCTACCGGGGACAATCATTACCTAAGTTGATGGAAGGAGAAGGAAAGAAAAGAATGGACTCAGTAGAATTTCTGGTGTATTTTTGTTGAATGACAACATTGTCTGACGGGTTTAATATAACCTAGATTGTATACCTTAAATGGATGGGAGGGGGGGGGTGGGGGGGTGGCTTGGGAGGAGGGAGGGGGGGGGAGAAAATGTCACTGTATATGTGTGAAAAGGAGAAAGTGTGTATCATGGCTAATGTGATTTATGGTGTGAAAAATAAAAAATTAAAAAAAAAACTGTATCTCACCCCACAGAAATTACACCAATATAAACTGAAATTATTAGTTGTGTTTTAGGAGTGGTGTAAAGGTTGGTATGACCTCTGTGATACCCTAACCAAGATCATGGGTGTCACCTTCCCTGAAGACCCAGAGCTTTGTCTTCTGGGGAACTTTACCACGGTTGGTAGATTACTAAATCATTCTCAAAATTAAATTCGGAAGAGCATAGTAGCAACATGGGAGTCAAACTCCCAGCTGCTTGTGGATTGGTGGTCTTCAGAGATGAATAGCTGAATCCCAATCACAGGAAGGGATATAACATCTTCCTAAAAAATCTGGCAGCCTTATTTAGGTACCTCACTAGCACCAATATTGGGTTACAATCGCTAACTAGTAGACCTCTGTAAAGATTTTAACTTTGGTATTTTTGTGTCTCCATATGTTCTATTGTAGGCACTGACCAAGGAAGACTTTTTTGTGTTTCTTTTTCTTTGTTCTTTCTCTGTTTAATAGGACTTGTATAGAGGGGAGGGGTGGAAGGAGGGGGGTTCTCTTGATATTTTGTATTTGTTATGATTTTAAAATATATTTA
Source organism: Narcine bancroftii (assembly GCF_036971445.1). Lineage (NCBI taxonomy): Eukaryota > Metazoa > Chordata > Chondrichthyes > Torpediniformes > Narcinidae > Narcine > Narcine bancroftii. The sequence continues at coordinate 225,418,416 of NC_091472.1, forward strand.
AAATGATAAAATACAAAAAATACACAAAGCATAGCAGAACTATTTGGGCACACAAGAGTCTGACTCAAGTAAAGAATTAAATAGAATTAATAGTAAGGGGAGAGGCGGAGGACTTAGTGAAACTAAGAGCAAAGCAACAGCAGTAGCCATCCAAATGTCAAGACTGGTCCCAATAGAGAGGCAAGTAGTAATAAGATGGGAGAAGAGGGATAACAGAAAACTCCAGATCAATCAGCTTAATATTAGTCATTGGGAAAATGCTGGAATCCATAATTAATTGCTAGTAGGTCATTTAAATCAAAACATAATTAAAATAATATTGACAAGTTTTTATTTTGAGCATGAAACCTGTGGGCGAAAGAAAGGTGAACCCTCAGATGTAAAACATCCTAAATTTTAAAAATACATTTGATAAGGTGTCCAAGAATGATTTCAACACAAAATAAGGGCACATGGACATCATATCAGTATGATTAGACTATTAATTAAAAGTGTAGGAATAAATGGGTTGACAGATGGTTAATGATAGGGTGCCTTGAAGATGAATCATCAACTGAATACAATCTATATCAATGACTCAAATGGATGGAAAGAATGAAATGCATCCATTTTTGCTCATGATCTAAAATGACATGGAAATGAGCGCTTGCCCATTCAGAGCCAGCTCTTCAGCGCTTGATGTCCTGTTTTGCAGAAACTGCCAAAATGTTTGGCCTGGAAGTCAGCCTAAAGAAAACTGAGGTCCTCCATCAGCCAGCTCCCCACCATGGCTACCAGCCCCCCCACATCTCCATCGGGCACACAAAACTCAAAACGGTCAACCAGTTTACCTATCTTGGCTGCACCATTTCATCGGATGCAAGGATCGACAATGAGATAGACAACAGACTCGCCAAGGCAAATAGCGCCTTTGGAAGACTACACAAAAGAGTCTGGAAAAACAACCAACTGAAAAACCTCACAAAGATTAGCGTATACAGAGCCGTTGTCATACCCACACTCCTGTTCAGCTCCGAATCATGGGTCCTCTACCGGCATCACCTACGGCTCCTAGAACGCTTCCACCAACGTTGTCTCCGCTCCATCCTCAACATTCATTGGAGCAACTTCATCCCTAACATCGAAGTACTCGAGATGGCAGAGGCCGACAGCATCGAATCCATGCTGCTGAAGATCAAACTGCGCTGGGTAGGTCACATCTCCAGAATGGAGGACCATCGCCTTCCCAAGATCGTGTTATATGGCGAGCTCTCCACTGGCCACCGAGACAGAGGTGCACCAAAGAAGAGGTACAAGGACTGCCTAAAGAAATCTCTTGGTACCTGCCACATTGACCACTGCCAGTTGGCTGATATCGCCTCAAACCGTGCATCTTGGCGCCTCACAGTTTGGCGGGCAGCAACCTCCTTTGAAGAAGACCGCAGAGCCCACCTCACTGACAAAAGACAAAGGAGGAAAAACCCAACACCCAACCCCAACCAACCAATTTTCCATTGCAACCGCTGCAACCGTGTCTGCCTGTCCCGCATCGGACTTGTCAGCCACAAACGAGCCTGCAGCTGACGTGGACATTACCCCTCCATAAATCTTCGTCCACGAAGCCAAGCCAAAGAAAGAAAAAGAACTATCCTCCACTTTGCAGTTTTCTGCAGAACTAAGATGTGACTTCCAAATATTGCTGATGAAATAACCTCTTATTGGGAAATATTATCATAGCTTGGCTATGAATCTGTTTCAAAGGTCAACTGATAGTCCAACAAATTCCACATCATAGAGAGAGAGAGAGAGAGCATGGAAACTAGCCTGTCCACCATGCCACAACCATGAACCACTCATTTACACTAACCCTGCACTAATTGTGTGTGTTGTTTTTTTTTTAATTCTTCCCTTATTCTCTAATTCTTCCCTTATTCTCTACTACTTCCTCTCTTCCTCACCCCACCACCTATCCCCCTCCCCCAGACTCTTCCACTCACTGCAACACGAGGGGTTATTTAAAGCACCCAATTAAACAACCAGCCTGAACATCTTTGAGATCTGGGAGAAAATTGAAGCTGCCAGAGGATACCCAGGCTGTCACAGGGAGAAGGTGCAAACTCCATGCAGATAGCACCCGAGGTCAGGATTGAACTCTCTGGCTCTGTGAGGCAGCAGCTCCTCCAGCTTCACCACAGTTCTGCCCTATAGATCTTTTCTGTTGATCTGAAGAAGCTTTTTCACTCTGGTTTTTCAGGTTTGGACGACTTATCCAGTTTCTTGTATCAAAGAATTTAAGGCATCTACAGTTGTTAAGCATTTTTGAGAGCTTGGTAATCTGTGAAGTGTGTTGGACTCCAAACAGAGAAATGAAGTATAAACCATTGAATGCCAACCATTGAGAAACACAGTGCAGCTATTAGATAAATAGTGAACCACAATATTTTTTCTTGAGTTTGTACTTTCAGCTTTTTTAAAAAATATAAAAAAAAGATTCTTTGTATCCTGAGTAATTTTCATCCCCAAAATAACTCTACACTTTTCTTAAAAAGATATTTGAAATTGGGGCTTTGAACAAAATTATTAATGATCTGAATATAGTCATTGTTATTTTGGATTCCATTCCCACAGTCTTCACATGCAATTTTAATTTGGTGTAACCGGAATGTGTTGGAAGATACGATTGTGCTGGAAGATACGATTGTGCCAATTGCTGCCTGTCATTGTAGACTGCCAGCATCCCAAACCAAATCCTGAACTTTGTTTTGTAATGGAGCTAGTCACAAATGTGCTCATGTTAAACGTAGTTTGGAACAAATTGATTCATTGACTGTAGAGTTGAAAGCAGAACTAAGAGGAGTAAAAAACAGAGAACCAAAACTAAGTAATTTGCAAGAAAGTTGTTGAAAGTGGGAAAGGAGCACTGTGTTTCATAGGACATTTTACTAAATCCATAAGAGGCTAAAGGATTTCCTTATTTTTAAAAAAGTTTATTGGAATGGTCCGAAGGACTTTACTGCTAACAAGGGTGGCACAGTTAGTATCGTGTGATCAGAGCGTCAATGACCCATGTTCAAATCTGGCACTGCCTATAAGAAGTTTGTATGTCCTCCCTGTGTCCGCATGGGTTTCCTCATGTTCCAAAGACATGCAGAGTTGGTAGGTTAATTGGTCACATGGGTATATTTGGGCAGCATGGGGTCATGGACCGGTCGGGCCTTTAACTATGCTTCTCCCCAAATCAAAGTTCAAATTTATTGTTGGAGTACATACACCAACCCTCTTTTCAATCTTCTTCAGCATGATGCTGAAACAAGCCATGAAAGACCTCAACAATGAAGACGCTATTTACATCCGGTACCGCACGGATGGCAGTCTCTTCAATCTGAGGCGCCTGCAAGCTCACACCAAGACACAAAAGCAACTTGTCCGTGAACTACTCTTTGCAGACGATGCCGCTTTAGTTGCCCATTCAGAGCCAGCTCTTCAGCGCTTGACATCCTGCTTTGCGGAAACTGCCAAAATGTTTGGCCTGGAAGTCAGCCTGAAGAAAACTGAAGTCCTCCATCAGCCAGCTCCCCCACATCTCCATCGGGCACACAAAACTCAAAACGGTCAACCAGTTTACCTATCTTGGCTGCACCATTTCATCGGATGCAAGGATCGACAACGAGATAGACAACAGACTCGCCAAGGCAAATAGCACCTTTGGAAGACTACATAAAAGAGTCTGGAAAAACAACCAACTGAAAAACCTCACAAAGATTAGCGTATACAGAGCTGTTGTCATACCCACACTCCTGTTCAGCTCCGAATCATGGGTCCTCTACCGGCATCACCTACGGCTCCTAGAACGCTTCCACCAGCGTTGTCTCCGCTCCATCCTCAACATTCATTGGAGCAACTTCATCCCTAACATCGAAGTACTCGAGATGGCAGAGGCCGACAGCATCGAATCCACGCTGCTGAAGATCAAACTGCGCTGGGTAGGTCACGTCTCCAGAATGGAGGACCATCGTCTTCCCAAGATCATGTTATATGGCGAGCTCTCCACTGGCCACCGTGACAGAGGTGCACCAAAGAAGAGGTTCAAGAAATCTTGAAATCTCTTGGTGCCTGCCACATTGACCACCACCAGTGGGCTGATATCGCCCCAAACCGTGCATCTTGGCGCCTCACAGTTCGGCGGGCAGCAACCTCCTTTGAAGACTGCAGAGCCCACCTCACTGACAAATGACAAAGGAGGAAAAACCCAACACCCAACCCCAACCAACCAATTTTCTCTTGCAACCGCTGCAACCGTGTCTGCCTGTCCTGCATCGGACTTGTCAGCCACAAACGAGCCTGCAGCTGACGTGGACATTACTCCTCCATAAATCTTCATCCGCGAAGCCAAGCCAAAGAAAGAAGAAATGTGTACACACACACACATCCACCACTGTAGCTATAAACAAGCAATACATTTCCACTTGTTTGATGGGAGGTACCAGCCAGAACATAGAGGATAACTCCATTATACTTTAACAGAAAAGGGCAGAACATTCCACACACCAACATGTCAATCCATCGTCTCAAGCACTGCCAAACCAAGGATACCCACAAATTAGAGGAACAAAATCTAATATTCTGTTTGGGCACTCAACATCAGACAGCAATATCAACTTCTCCAATTTCGTTAAAACCCTCCCCTAATGTATCTTAGATTCTGAACTTTAAATGAATGGGAGGGGAGGTAGGGAGGGTGGGAGGGGAGGAGGGGAGGAGGGGGGGGGAGAAAACGACACTGTATATATTTGAAAAGGAAAATGTATACATCTTGATCAATGTGGTTTATAGTGTGAAAAATAAAAAAAATTTAAAAACCCTCCCCAGAGTCTCTTTCCCTATCCCATCCATCTCCTTTCCTCCAGTTCCTATCCCCTTCCCTCTCAATTCAGAGAAATACATCCTCTTCCTATCACCAGCTTTTTTGCTCTTCTACCCTCCCAACCATGACCTCCTACCCATTAGCTTTGATTCCTCCTCCTACCTCTCCACACTTTTTAAAAAAAAAATAAAGGGCTCAAGCCTGAAACATTGGTTGCACTTTACTTCCTGTAGATGCTGTGACCTAATGAGTTTCTCCAGCACTTTTGTGTATTGCACTGCAATCACAGTAATGTTTTTTAGACTGCAATGTCAGGGGGAAAAAAAACACTGAAAAAAATTAACATAATTACTGCCCGTGTAGTCATTCACACTGGGCACCTTTTTAGGCTGCAAGTTCCTGAGTGCAACAGTCCTGGTGGTTGGACGTGCAATAGAGTGGAAGACTCGCTGAATTTTTCTGGAACGATTTACACTGCAGGCTTCCTCCAAAAAGCTGTTGGGGTCCTGCAGGATAAATCGCGGTGCAGGAATGGACTCATAATTCCTGCACATTCCTTTTTAGACTGCCCAGGTAGTGACAAAATTCCTTGATTGTGCAATTACATGCCTGCGTCTAAAACAACCCCCTGGTGTCTGCAGATTTCCTTGTTTAACTACATTTTTCCATTTCATGCTCTGGGCCTGAAAATACCCTTTGAGCATTTTTTTTGTCATCACATTTCTAAATCTGCTTCAAAATATTACTTTATGACCTTAACCATTTGGAGGCTTAAATCTCACTCCTCCTGCTGACTAGCGTTGAAAGAGCTTAAGCACTTAATAGGAGCAAAGCTTAAAAAGCCAGGCTCTGGGAACCCATAATTTAGTACTAATCTTGAATTTGTTTAATGAAAATGCTGACTTATACAATTAAGCCCTCGAAGCAGTCACAAGAGTCCTAAAATGTAATAACTTAAAAATAAAGTTTTTTTTAAAGTCCCAGGAAAGCCTATTGAAATACTGAAATGAATTGTATCGACAATTTAACAATTGGTACCTTAATCCATTCTAAATTGTTATCAGCTCCTAGATTGTAAAAGGTCAAGCCAAATATTTAAAGACTGACCACAATGACTTTCTACATTCCTTTATCCCAGTGAAGTTAAATATAAAATCAGGAATGCAGCCCTGAAACTTTAGATGAGACCAATGTGAATCGCCACAACACAAATCTAATCTCCATTTGAGTTCTGCTAAATTCAGAAATCTTATTATTTTCACTTTCTACATGATTAAACTCATTTGCTATATCTTTTATTTCAATGATTAAATGTTGCAACTGTAGTATCTGCTAAGGCAGCACTACGGAGTCGAGACGTCCACACAGTGCAAGGGTGAACTTTATAGAAACTGACTTTATTGTTTGAATTCCTCAAGCTGCAAGAAGGCTTCCGGAGGTGACATCTGCGCATTGCGGCATCATCAGTGGTGCGCCCCCCAGAAGCGGTGATGTCCCCTGGGTTTGGCAGGCTTCAGGAGTTAAGGTGGACCCGCGCCATTCTGAGTCGGACGACTGGAGCGGCAATTCAGTCTGTCTGACTGCGCGATCACTCTGCCACTGCACCACACCCCCCCCCCCACACCCCCAAATCACTGGCAGTAGGTTAGTAGGTTATCATACAGTCTTTGGGCAGGTGGCCTCTGCATCTGACCTGGGGATCTGGGACAGGCTGGCCTAAGTCCAGATGCGCTGCCTTGAAACGGTCGATCATGAACCTGCCCTGTTGGCCGCCAATGTCTAGTGTAAAAATTACACCGTCCCGCTGCCACTCCTTGAATGGGCCTTCGTAGGGGCACTGGAGGGGTGTTCCTTGCTGTCCTCTACGGATGAAAACATAGTCTGTGGACTAAAGGTCCGTGGGGATGTGGCAGAGTGGAGAGCCGTGTCGGGAAGGTGGCATGGGTTTGTTTACCCGCTTGAACCCTCAATCGCTGGAGGACGTCTATGACATTAAGCTGTGGGTCGGGAGTTTGAAGATAATATCCCCGGGGATGGTAAGTGGGAAGCCATACACCATCTCAGCAGACGATGCTGGTAGGTTTTCCTTCAGTGCTGTGCAGATGCGTAAGAGCACCCATGGGAGTTCATCCATCCAATTTGGGCCTCGTAGTCAAGCTTTTAGGGCTGCCTTCAGGTGGTGGTGGAAACACTCGACCAGGCCGTTTGCCTGAGGATGGTAGGCCGTGGTGTGGTGCAACTCGCTGCTGCAGACCTTGGTTAGGTCAGCCCAGAGTGAGGAAGTGAACTGGGCCCCTCGATCAGAGGTGATGTGGGTTGGGACTCCGAAACATGTGTCCCAAGTGGACAAGGCAGCTCTGGCGCAAGTCTCTGTGTTGCATGTGGGTAGGGGTAAGGCTTCTGGCAGCCTCTATCCTCAAGGACCCCCACCACCCAGGCCATGACTTCTTTACTCTGCATCCATCAAGAAAAAAGTACATGAGCCTGAAAACCAGCACCCAACAGATTCCTGAATGATCAATGAACCGAAGATACTACCTTTGACTTAGCATGCACTATCTTTATTTATTGCTGTAAAGTGGTTTATATGCATTGTAATGCTGCCACAAAATAACAAATTTCATGACATTAAATTCTAATTCTACTTTCACAATCATGGCTTAATATCCCACAATAAAAAATAGCAACAATTAAGGGAATTTAACAAAAGTTCACAAGATTCTCCTTAGAGCCAAGAAGGTAAAGAGGTGAAGAATAAAACACAAGAGTCTGCAGACAGCATGATTGAAATAAAAACAAAATGCTGGAGAAACTCAACAGGTTAAGAGACTAATTTAGCAGAGATGTTTAAAATTTTACAGGATTTTGATGGGGAGAATTCAATGGGAAAGGAATTGTTTCTTCCAGCTCTATGGACAAGAACCAGAGAGCACAAACTGTAGGCAAGTCAACCAAAAATAGATTATTTTTAAAAAATACATTTGGCTATTTCATCTAAGGAGGAACATTCTGCCTGAAGAATTGTGATAGCAGACCAACAATAACTTTCAAAAGGTGAACTGGATAGACTGGAAAAAGACTGTCAGGAAGGAGAATTGATCTAAGTAAATGGATGCTTCAGAGAGCTAACACCTGTGTAATAGGCCACACATTCTCCTTCAACAACGTAACTCAAAGATTAATGCCAAAGACAAGAAATGGAGTGAATGCCCAAATGAAGGTTTAAAAAAAAAGCCTCATCTCCAATAGATGTTCTCATCTATGGGAATGATGGTTTGATGGGAACAATTGGGCAAATATTAAGCGCATTGTTGGGTTCAACCACCAGCTGTCAATTTCCACATTAAATTAAAAGTGACATCCAGCATTCAAGATGCTTCCTTTGTGTTCCAGTTTTAAAACAGGGAAGAAAATAAATGATCAGAATCTTCAACTTGTTATGCACGTTGGAGAAAATGACAACTTGCCATTTTAAGATCCCAGCTGCTGCAGGCACTGAAAGGATAGAAGGCACTGTCAAACCAATACAACTTTATTATGCTGAAGGACTACCATGACTCTGGCAAAACTATCAAGAGAAGCTGTTTAAAGTGAAGACCCATGTTCCTTAGGCACTACTGAACAAAATGATGACTCCACCAAGAATATGGCACGTTTTTTGTTTCACACATTAAAACTGCTGAAACAAAACATTTGCAAAGTTAAAACTTTGCACTGCTGCGCCAACTCACCATACCAGCAAATCCCAAGTGCCCAGGAGTTTGGTCAGCTCAAAATTACCAGCTGCATTAAAATTTCTCCATCATAATCCTCTGCTGACCCACAAGTTCAAGCTGTTTTTAATTATAGTTTTGATGTAATTACAATCCATACAATTGGAGATTTCAAGGCACAAGTCTAATTATATCTTTGCATATTTTCTTATGACACAGAAGAAACCTATTCAGCCCTCTAAGCCTCCAGAAGCTCTCGGAGTCTCATCAGTCCCACTCCCCTTCATTTTGTACTTTACTCGCTTCTAGCTAATGGTATAAACAGCTTTTTCTCACAATGTTTCATTCAAGAACAGTGCACTTTTGAATGAATGGAATGCCAAAGCTTTGTTCAGTGAAATTAAGTAGTCTAGCCACCTTTTGGGTGCCTCTCCAATATGGTGACAGGTAAAATTGCAAACAAGTTCTATCACTAGGAAATCAGAGTGCAAAGAAACTAAAGACTACTGTATTTGACGACATACAAGATCCACCTCCCCCCCGGGTCTTGTAGGAGAAGTTGAAATTAGGGTGAATATGGAATAATGCCGACAGTGACCATCGCCGCTGCGTAGTTCACTCGCATCACGTTGGGGGCCAGAGATGGGCTGTCAGAGGGAATGGAGCAGTGCGATCCGTGTGGGGGCTGCTGGCGGGAGACTCTCCCAGCAGCCCACTAATCAATCCCCGCACTAGTCCCACTTCCTTCTTGGAATGGGGCAGTGGGACTAGCACAGGGACCGACCAACAACAAGCTGCCAGGAAAGAGCAGGCAATGGGACCAGTGTGGGGACTAACAGTCGCAGTTTACTTTTATAAAATCTTTTCTGCTATAGCTAAGCTGCTTTTATTCTCTTGTAAATTACAGTAGTATTATCATTAAAAAGATTTTTCCTGTGGTTCTTGTTGCTCGTTTTGTCCTTTTTTTTCTCCTATACTGTAGCTACATATTTAAATAACATTAAATGCTTACCCGTAAATACACTCAAAAATATTCCCCATTGAAATGGGGGTCTTATAAGCTGTAAAATACAGTCATTGTAAATTATATTCAACATTACTTGACCACGTCTTGAAAAATAAGCATGATGTAAAAGTATTGAAACAGCAAATTGAAAGGAGTTGCAAATAAAACACATACTATTTGACAAAACATCCAAGTTCAAAAATAAAATGTCAAAGATGTACATTCATCGTGCTGACAAGTAAAAAGATTCTAAAGTGTGAAGCAACAATGACACTCCTGGCCCCTTAGCCAAAAGTTTGCAAAAGTGTTACTTGGGACCCTACTCCCAAGTGTGGAGATATGAGAGTGCACCAATAAATCACTAAATATCAGAACCTTCGAAGCAGCAGCTTTGTCACGCCTGCAACATGGGAAACATAGCTGTATACACAGTAACATAAAATGTGATGTGAAGTGAAATGCTGTCTAGAGAACCCTCTAAAAGTCCAAACCTACTTGCAATGTTAAAATAATAGTGTATAATAATATCCCTCAATGCAAACTGTAATACTTGTGAATAGCTTTTTAGCAACTAATCAAAAAGAACTAGCAGCCCCCTCATTTTAGCAGATAAAAGGTTTCAGAAGCACCAGCAGTTTATCACCACCAAAGCCATCTGCTACAGCTAATTGTACACCCAAACCAAGAAATGAAATCCATTTCCCAGCTCTCTGCAAATCAAAAAGTAAATTTGCTTATAAATCCTCACCTCTCAATCTGAAATGTCACCTTTCACGGGATTATCATTCTACCCAAGATTAATGTTCAAAGCTCATTATAACAGTGAGAATATGTTGTCAATGACAACACATCAGGAAAATTTTAGTCTGCTCACCAATATTATTTACAACAACAGCAGAATGCAGGAAACACTCAGCAGGTCAGGCAGCATGTGTAGAAAGAGAATCGTGGTTAGCATCTCAGGTCAAGAAGCCTCAAGGTGAAACAAAGCATTTCTCTTCGTAGATACTGCCTGACCATTTTCTGTTTTTCCTCAACATTCCAGCATCTGCAGTTTTCTTTCAACATATTTTATAAAAATAACCCTACCTTATTACAGAATAGATTGCATTAATGGGATGGTGATTTCTTATACAGGTTAAATTTGGAGGGGTTCAGGCAGAATAATAGCTCTGCAAAGACTAAATGAGCTGAAGGACCTGTTTCTGTGTTATCATTTGCTATGGTTCTAAATTAGACAATAGATCATAAATTAATATGGAAGAATAACTGTGGGTTGGGACATCAAACCATAGATATTCTTCCACATTAAGTGATGCAACTCATTTCAGTTTACTTCTTTCAATATACATTCCGTAGCTCCATCCATCCATTTGAGAAATTCCACATCATTATAACTGGTCACCAGGATTCTTTGGCAACACGATCTGCTGGAGAAACTCAGCACGTCAACAAGTATCTGTGGAAGAAATAAGAATCACCACTGATATGGGCCAGAACCCTTCATCAGGACAGACAATCCAGCAGGTTGCGTGTGCTCCAGAATCTGCTATTACTCCATTTACACCGGGATCTCTTTGTTGCATTAAATCTCAAAACCAGGAGATTTCTGGCCATAAAGTTAATATAACTTTAACAAAAAGCTACAGATGCAAATTCAACAGCAGCTTTTTAAAGGGAAAATTGAAAATATGTGAAAAGAGAAAACATGCAAGAACAATGGAAAGTGACTATCAGAATGTCTCTCTCAGCAAGCCTCCATGTCTACTATATACATCCAATCCGGAATGTTCTATTCCAAGGACCTTATCATTTCTCAATCAATTCTCAGGTTAAAAATTGAAATTTGCAGAAGAGTGAATTATTCCCTTTGGGATCTTCCTGCTCTTTTGATTCCTCATTCCCTTTTAAAATTGATGAAAGCAAATTTAATTATTTAGGTATTACTAGAAAGATCACCAACTTTTCTTACTTTATTGAATCATATTAAGAAATCCTTATCTCAATGGTCTCCTCTTTTGAGGACGTTAATAGGGAGGGTTAATGTTATTAAGATGAATATCCTTATAGGTTTCCCCAGTACTTGCTCCCAAATCATTTTTTGATTCATTAGACTCCATTATTTCCTCTTTTATTTGGAAAAATAAGCATCCCCATTTGAAAAATAATCTTCCTTCAAAATACCAAAAGAAATGGGGACTTAGTATTACCTAACCCTAACTGGACAGCCAACACAAGATATATCATTATTTGGATACAACAATGAATATTGAGGGGCCTCAAGATGGATTAGATATTAAATCCATTAAAAGATATTCTTTTAAATCTCAATTTGCCTTTTTTTTCTCTCCAAATTAACTGCAAATTTGGTAGTTAGACATACTTTGTGCATTTGGTTCCAATTTAGAGAGCATTTTGGTTATCATAGATTTTTATTAATTAGTCTAATTTTGCATTCCTCTTTTTAAATAACCTCAGTTCAAGACATTGAATAACAAACCTAGACCATTGAAAATATCCAATCTTTCTTGGACTTGTATACAGACCAAAACTTTGAATCTTTTGAGCAATTTTCTGCCAAATTTAAATTACCTAATCAACATTTTTTTCACTATTTACAGATTAGGAGCTTCTTAAACTCCTTACGTCGAGGCTTTCCCAGGACTTAGATTTTAATCTTATCTGGGAAGTATATAATTTTAGACCTAATCAGAAAGAACAACTTTCGCCCCTCCTAAGATTTAGCAATAGTTCTTTATCCAACATTTAATTGGGGAACATGACTTAACAAATGTTTGCTGAAGGTACATGGGAGTCTATTTTGAAAACTGTACATTCACCCACTCTCTGTGATAGACATTCCTTATTCCAATTTAAAGTCCATAGGGCCCACTATTCAATTAGCTGAATTTTACCCCAAAAATATCCTCTAAATGTGATAAGTGTACAACTCAGGAAGGGACTTTATATAAGTTTTGGATAGGTCCCACCCTTTGTAATACTGGAAAGATGCATTTAGTACATTATCTTTAATTCTTGATATAAATTTGTCTCAGAGCCCTTTTATTGCTAATTTTGGAATGAGTGGACCAATGGACTCAATTTTGACTCCATCTCAATCCCATGTTGTGACTTTTGGTTCCCTGATTTCTAGAAGGCTTATTTTGCTGCAGTGGAAGATGTTGTCCCTCCCATGGCATCCCTCTCACTAGAGAAAATTAGGTGCTCAACTACTAAAATGAGTTTAAAAAAATTCTGAGGTTCCTTTTTCAATTATGTTCAAATTTTATAGTTCAATTATTTTTTCTTTTTATAATTACTTTTTCTCTTTTATATTTCTTGAACAATTAGTATTGAAATTAGTAGTTGACTCCTAGCCTTGTTATTAGATTTGTTTTATAGATTTTTTTCCTTTATTTTTAAATATCAATAACATGGATCATATGCATCTTGTTTACTGTTGCTTACTATCTGTAATTTTAGTTTATTTCTATTTGAACTTTATATCAAATGAAGTACATTTGATATAAGGTTCAAATATCAGATCTAAAAAAACAATTAAAAATTTGAAAAGAAAGAAGATTTCAGTGTATGGTGATGTGCCATTCTCATGGATTACCTCCTGTGCTTTGTCGGACAAGGTATCTAGAAACATGCAAGGAGAGACGAGTCTTCCAGCATCTCTCTGCAGGGTCCTATTGCCTGGTAGTTAGGCTGCGAGCCCTGTACAGGCTTAAACCACCTGTAGAACAGACCCAGAGGGATTTCCCCCGACCCACCCCCACCCCCACCCCAAGATAGTGGAGAACTCACGATGTCGGCGCCCATGTTTGATAGGCCAGACCATAAGGGTTGGCTCTGGGAGATGAGCAGATTAACACAAGGCACCAGAGCAAGAGATCCCTTCCCCCCCCCCCCCCCTCCGCTCCCTCTGCCAAGCAGGAGAAGCCTGGGAGAAGTATCGTCAGGATAAGAGACCACAGCAGCTGAATAACAAGGAGCTTGAAAGCTGGAGGCCTATTAGAGAGTGGCTCGTGGGAACCAAGTATCAGAAGCAGGGTTCATGAGATTACTGATGGTGAGCAGGGTCCCAAGTCCTCCTATTTAGAACAGGAGCCAAGGAGGGTGATGTGAATGCTTGCATCTCGAGTTTAGTTATGTGGCTAGTGGGCATGGGAGCGCAGAAGGCAGTAGCACCAGAGGAGGTAGCTGGATCCGTGTCTCTGAAGGGACTTTTTGCCTCTTTCTCTTCTTGGGTGGGGCATTGGACTAGTGGTACTTCATTATGTACCTTTATGGGCAAACAAAAATAAATAAATTGTGCATTAATGTACATGACAAATAAAAGAATCAATTAGTCCAGGTTTTGACCTATCATCTTAAAATTGCTCTTTCGTCTATGAAAATTTTCCTAAAGCCTGGATTGCTCCTTTCATAAAAAAACAAGGACCCTCTTGCCAAATTCTTCATGTATTTGGAACATACAGCAGAAAAAAAAATGCCTCATTTAAAATGTTCTTTCTGGCTTCTCTGGACTTTTACTTAGATCTGAACAAACTTCTTCCATTTACATCAAAGCACTATTATATATACAATGCAAATATTTCACTTCTATGTAAACCAGCCTAAACAAATTATGAATTTTTATTGAAGTTTAAAATCCAAGTTTACTTAAGGCACTTTCTCCCTGAAGGATTTCAGACTGGCCTGGCTACATCACTTTTGAATGTTGGTAAGTGGTTCATCATGAAAAGTATCTCAATCATACTCATCCCAATCTGGCTCACAGATTCACATGCAAACAACTAATAAAAGGTCATCAAAGAACAGAGAATTCAAGTTCATAGCCGTGAAACAAGAGTGCAAAGGCCAATTATAACATCCATGATCCTCAACTGACCTAGGAACAGACCATGATCAATCTGACCATGAAAATGTTAAGGTTCCTTTTAATGTCACGTATCAGTAATAACACAAGAACAGATGAAATAGAGCCATCCCATTGAGCCTGCTCCGCCATTAAGAGATAAAGGTTGATCTGATGATATGCTCGTTTCCACCTACCTGCCCTTTTTCCATATCCTTCAATTCTCCGGCTACATAAAAATCTATCCAACCTTACTTTAAATATATTCACTGAGATAGCCTTCACAGTGAATTCCATGTATTAACCACTCTTTTAAAAAGCAGCTCCTCCTGATCTCCATTCTAAATCTACCACCCAGGTTCTTGAGGCTAATAATACATTAAAAATCTTTTTTTTAAAAACTTTATTTAAAGATTTTATCACATGAATAAAACAAAAAAATTACATTTAAAGAAAAATAAAAATAAAGCAATTATTACAACACAGCATCAATGACCTAACTTAAATCAGTCTAACCCCCCCCATATATATGGCCACTAAAAAAAAATCTATATATATAAAAAAACCCACCCTTCCCCCCAAAATAAAGAGTGAAGAATTAATAAAGTTATTATATATTTAAAAAAAACTCACAAACAAAAAAAATAACAAGTAAAAATACTAATTAAAAAAGTTATCAAATCTAAAATATCACACATAAAACATATTTAAATCAAACTTAATTGCATGTACTTAACAAATGGAGTCCACTTCATCTTATAAAAAGGCATCTTATCTTGAATTGAAAAAGATATCTTTTCCATAATTAAACTTCATCTCTAAATACCACCTATCTAAGGTTAGTATATTTCTGTCTTTCCAAGTAAGCGCTATACATTTCTTGGCCACCGCTAAGGCTAAATAGATAAAAGAAATCTGATAATCATTTAAGCCTAAGTCAATTAATGATTGCATATTCCCTAATAAAAATATATCAGGATCTAATACAACATAGATATTATATAAACTATTAAATATAGATTGAATACCTTCCCAAAACTGTTGCAATCGATCACAAAACCAAACTGTATGTAAAAAAGTATTGGCCGTCTGATCACAACGAAAACAACAATCTGACTTACTAAGACCAAATTTTTCTAATTTCTCTGGTGTTAAATATAATTGATGTATAAAATTATAATTAATCATCGCTAATCTAGCATTAATCAATTTCCGAATACATTAAAAATCTAATATAACATGATATACTTCATCTTTTGTCTTACCCAAATCAAAAAAATCATCATGAACATTGCACAACACCCCAAACATTAGGAGAAATAAAAGCAGAGGAGAGTACCTTCAGAGACATTGAGTGTCTGTGGATTCACTTCTAGTGCTCTCTCAGCCTCTCCAGGAACACAGATCCAGTTCAAACCATCTCCATCCCAAGCTCCAGATGCAAACTTCCATTATGATCAGGAAGAATTCAGTGCCCAAGGCCTTTCGGGAGCCATTCTTTCCCTCAGCATCCTCTTGAATATTGGTACTAATGCCTGGTTTGCAGCCTGTGTGAGCCCTTCAACCACTGTTGCCAACAGCCTGTATCCTCTGTGGGTCCTCCAGTGACTAGACCCCCTCTCTAGTCTGCTGCTGTGGTCACCATCATGTAGGATCGTTCCAATGCTTCTCTCAGGGGATATTCCCCGTTTCTGGTGCCCTGTGCCAGTCTGCTAACTCTCCCCCCACCACCCCCCAAGAATTTGCACCCCTTGTGGTATGCAGCCCAGCACAGGTGCTACCATCTTGGTTCCAGGATTTAAAAAAAAATCTTTAGCTTCTTTAACAGACCATTCAAGTCTGTTCTGGAAAATCAGCATTTGGACCGCGGGCAGTAGGATCCTGGGGTGTGGCGCTGTGTTGCCACTCCCAGGTCCACACTACCACGGCCGTTACAGTAGCGCCCCCTTTTTTGTGAAAATTATCACAAATAGCAATGTGGAGAGACTTAGGGGATAGTGAAGAACCTTAAAAGACTAAAATCTGTGGAATCTGCTCAGGATTAATGCTTTAAATAACCTATAATATTTTACTTCTTAAGTATATTAAAGAAATGCACTTGCTTTAATCTATTTTAATCTGCTTTTAAGAACAAATGTAATTGAATTTTGAATTACTTTCCCTTTCTAATGTTAAAACAGAATACACACAACTGTGTTAAAAGTTCACTGCAACCATATTTCATTCAGCTTTAAATTGCAGGGGAGACTGTGATCATTCAAGGCTGTGTCATTGCTCCAACCTTCTCAATATTTCTCTCTGCAATTTTACACCTCATCAAGAACAGGTTTCACACTGGAATGCAGCAAACCTGCTCAATCAAAATTATTTAAATTCCGGAATAAAAGCGCTGCCAGGTTAAAACCTCTATAATTAGTGAACAATGCTAGGCCAGTGAAAATGTTCCTAAAGTGTCCAATGTTCAATGAGTGTTTATCATCATATACATAGTACAATGTACAGATGCACAAAAATTCTTACTTGCTGCTTTATTCATACATGACAAAAGTGGTTTCATTTAGGCTGTGAAAGACATTTCATAAATGAGCCTTTTATTTTCTGTTTTCAAATTGATTTGTCCATTTCCCGCCCCCCCCCCCCACCCACCCCATAGAATGGACAACCTCAAATTCAGTGCTAATCCTCTAATTTGGACTCAATTATGGTTTTTAGTCTGCGGCGTGGGGGGGGGGGAAACACAGAAAAAAATTAACAGAATGTGCTCACTCACATTGGGCTCCTTTTTTTTTAAGGCTGTAAGTACCTGAGTGCACGTCTCGGTGGTTGGACGTGCAATAGAATGGATAACTGCCAACTAATTTTTCTGGTACCATTTACACTGCAGGCTTCCTCCAAAAGGTTAGGTGCAGGAATGGACTCAAAATTCCTGCACCTTCCTTTTTAGACAGCCCGTGTATTGGCAAAATTCCTCGATTGTGCCGCTACATGCCTGCAGTCTGAAAACCATAAATGAAGCAAAGACAAGCAGGTATTTCACTTCTCCAGGATGAACACAGTTCAATAGCAATTCAAGGATGAGCACATCTCCACAGCTCATCCACTTCAAAGGCACCATTCAATAGATGATTATACAGATTATTTCAAGTACTATCTGATTATGGATCTATTCATTCCAACCACACAGACCCCAGCAAGTACCAAGGTCTGTGATTAAATAATATTCAACATATTGTCAACTGATTTAAGGTCATCATATATTTTCAAAATAATTTATGGAATTAAAAAGATGAGAAGTATCTACAAACAACTAAAGCTACTAGAATCAAAAACTGAGAATTTAGACAAAACCAATGGGGTAACAAAATGCATCCACTTTTACACCTATTGCTTGTGAAGACAAAATGAGCAATAATTTTGCTCCAAATACACGTGTTTGTTTTAAGATTTTGTCCATCCACCCAGAGTTAGCGTTACCAAATGTAAACCAGCCTCAGCAATGTTGAAGCTTAACTGTGGATGTGCCCATTCTTCTGTTCAAAGACAGGCTGAGTATATTTCCGCAAACCCTCGCAGTTCCTTTCACCTTGTATCCTTTCTTCATTGGTTCATCGAATGATTTGATGGCTGGTTCAGATTGTGGGAAGGCATCATACCTGAGCCTCAATCAACACCAACACAAATACAGAACTAATGCATCAGGATCAGAAGCAGAAAAGTGAAAATTAGCTGCTGCTGTCAGAGCTCATCTGTCAACTCACAACAGAAAATGTAAATTTAGATATCAGAAAAGTGTACAATCACATGGTTGCAATTCTTTCAATTTCTGCATTCAATGTCTTTCTTCCTGGACATTGTTTGTCCCCTTGTAACACGTGAACAGAAGGCAGCACCACCGTGACTGAAACTCAGATACGATGGGGGTTAATTACGGAGTGGATTGGTTAATAATGAAGAGTGACCAATTCACACAAGGGCATGAATGGGGTGCAAGGCTTGGTCAAGGCTCAGATGGATTAACCTGCTTTTGCTGTATTTCTGCTAATTTTGTTGACTCACAACTGGAAAATACAATATCTATTCCACATTCTTGGGCTTTGCAAATCTAATCAATTCTACTCCTTGGCCTTCTCATCGAATATTTGTGACATTCTTGGGGGCATCAGTGTTGGAACTATTGCTTTTCTGATTTATATTAACGTTTTGGTCACGAGGCACAAATGCAAGTTTTCTAAGTGATATAAAAGTTTGAAATCTTGCTATTGAAAAGTGAAATGACAGGATATAAACAGACTGGTGACGTGGATGGAAGAAATCTTTCATGTCATGAAGTACAAACTGATTCTAAGGAAAAGAGGCAAAATAATCTAAATGATGCTATTTTAAAGAGGTGCAGGGATGAGGAGAAAAGGATATACGACACATGCTTACATCTTTCAAGTCAAGTTCAAAGAGCTGTTAAAATTCTGATGAGAGCCTTGGCATTATAAATCAAGGCAGATTTGAAAATTAGTCTGAACTTTTATAAAATTAGTTCAAATGCCAACTGGAACAAGAGCGAAAGATTTTCAAAAACAGTACAAAAGGGATTTTACTTCCACAAGTTAAAAAAATTTTTATTAGGAATTTAAAATTTTTTAAAATGACAAATGCACAGCATCATGCACTAGTTAAGAAGAGAGGTGTATAGCAGACATCAGCGGCAAAAAGGAGCAATGAGGGGCTTGAGGAGTATAAAAATAAAAGAAAAAATGTAAGAAATCAGGAGGGCCAAAAGATGAGGTTGCTTTGGTCAACAAGGTGACAGATACTCCTAAGGGAATCTACAAGTATATATAGACCAAAAAAAAATATTAAGGGACAAAATTGGTCCTTTTGAAGATCAGAGTGGTTGGCTTTGTATGGAGCCAAAAGTGATGGAGATCTTGAATTTTTTTTTCCCACTCAGGAAACTGGCAGAAAGTCTATGAAAGCGAGCCAAACAAGCAGTGAGGTCATGGAACCAATGCATATTGGAGGAGGAAGTGCAATAATGGGGAATAAATCCTCAGGGCCTGACAAGGCATTCTCTTGGACCTTAAGGGAGGCCAGTGTAGAAACTGCAGCGGCCCTGGCAGATACATTTAGTACATCCTTAGCCATGGGTGAGATGCTATAGGATTGGAGGGTGGCTCAGTTGTTCAAAAACAGCTCTGAAAATAATCCAAGAAATTATGGGCCAGTGAGCCTGACATTAGTAAGCTATTGGAGGGTGTTCTCAAAGATCAGATATACAAGAATTTGGATAGACAGAGACTGATTAGAGATAGTCAACATGGCTTTGTGCCTGGTAGGTCATGTGTAACTGATCTTACAGAAGTTTTCAAGGAGGTTACTTACTGGGAAAGGCCATGACTACATGAACTTTAATAAGGTTCAGTGGCACCTGGTTTCATAAGCAGTCCAATCTCGGAATCGAAACAGGCTCAGGACTGGTCAGTACTTGTAGGGGAGACCACCTGGGAACACCACGTGCTGTGGGTTTCTATGAGAGGCGCTGAACAAAGTGGCAACTTTCTGTCTGCCTTACGGTAGGCAAAAGTTGAAGAATTTTATGTTACATTCTAAATGTAGTATTACGTGACAATAATGGAGCCACACAGAAAACAGGGAATTGAGGAGTGCAGTAGAACAGAGGAATCTGGTAATACAGATACACAATTCCCTGAAAGAGGTGTCACGGGTAGATAAAGAGTGTTTTTGTCACGTTGGTCTTCATAAATCAAAGTACTGAGTATAGGTGTTGGGATGTTATGGTGAGTTATACAAGACATTGATGAGATTGAAAAAGTGCAGAAGAGATTTACAAGGATTTTGCCAGAACATAAAGAACTGTTACAGGGAAAGGTTAAAAAGATTATTCCCTGAAGCGTAGAAGAATGAGGGGAGATTTGATAGAGGTATACAAAATTATGATGGGTAGAGATCAATAAAATGAAAGCATACATTTCCACTGAGATTAAAACTAGAGGAGATGTGGGGGGGCTGGTAGTCATGGTGGGGAGCTGGCTGATGGAGGACCTCAGTTTTCTTCAGGCTGACTTCCAGGCCAAACATTTTGGCAGTTTCCGCAAAGCAGGACGTCAAGCGCTGAAGAGCTGGCTCTGAATGGGCAACTAAAGCGGCATCATCTGCAAAGAGTAGTTCACGGACAAGTTTCTCTTGTGTCTTGGTGTGAGCTTGCAGGCGCCTCAGATTGAAGAGACTGCCATCCGTGCGGTACCGGATGTAAACAGCGTCTTCATTGTTGGGGTCTTTCATGGCTTGGTTCAGCATCATGCTGAAGAAGATTGAAAAGAGGGTTGGTGCCAGAACACAGCCTTGCTTCACGCCATTGTTAATGGAGAAGGGTTCAGAGAGCTCATTGCTGTATCTGACCCGACCTTGTTGGTTTTCGTGCAGTTGGATAATCATGTTGAGGAACTTTGGGGGACATCCGATGCGCTCTAGTATTTGCCAAAGCCCTTTCCTGCTCACGGTGTCGAAGGCTTTGGTGAGGTCAACAAAGGTGATGTAGAGTCCTTTGTTTTGTTCTCTGCACATCCCACATCTCCATCGGGCACACAAAACTCAAAACGGTCAACCAGTTTACCTATCTCGGCTGCACCATTTCATCAGATGCAAGGATCGACAATGAGATAGACAACAGACTCGCCAAGGCAAATAGCGCCTTTGGAAGACTACACAAAAGAGTCTGGAAAAACAACCAACTGAAAAACCTCACAAAGATAAGCGTATACAGAGCCGTTGTCATACCCACACTCCTGTTCGGCTCCGAATCATGGGTCCTCTACCGGCACCACCTACGGCTCCTAGAACGCTTCCACCAGCGTTGTCTCCGCTCCATCCTCAACATCCATTGGAGCGCTCACACCCCTAACGTCGAGGTACTCGAGATGGCAGAGGTCGACAGCATCGAGTCCACGCTGCTGAAGATCCAGCTGCGCTGGATGGGTCACGTCTCCAGAATGGAGGACCATCGCCTTCCCAAGATCGTATTATATGGCGAGCTCTCCACTGGCCACCGTGACAGAGGTGCACCAAAGAAAAGGTACAAGGACTGCCTAAAGAAATCTCTTGGTGCCTGCCACATTGACCACCGCCAGTGGGCTGATAACGCCTCAAACCGTGCATCTTGGCGCCTCACAGTTTGGCGGGCAGCAGCCTCCTTTGAAGAAGACCGCAGAGCCCACCTCACTGACAAAAGGCAAAGGAGGAAAAACCCAACACCCAACCCCAACCAACCAATTTTCCCTTGCAACCGCTGCAATCGTGTCTGCCTGTCCCGCATCGGACTGGTCAGACACAAACGAGCCTGCAGCTGACGTGGACTTTTTTACCCCCTCCATAAATCTTCGTCCGCGAAGCCAAGCCAAAGAAGGAAAACTAGAGGACATGAGTGAGGGTGTAGGGGAAAGGTTTAAAGGGAAAATTAGTGGGAACTTCTTCACACAGAGTGGTGGGAGCATGGAATGAGCTGCCAACTGAATTGGTGAATGCAAGCTTAACTTTGAGATTTAAGAATAATTTGGATGGGTACATGGGAGGGGTATGGTTCAGGTAGTTGCACTGGACAGAATAATAGTTCAGCAATGACTAGAAGAGCCGAACAGCCTGTTTCTGTGCTGTAATGAACCTAGAGTTCTATCACCTGATACAGTATCTGTCAAAACAAAAACAGCATTTCGTTTCATGTCAAGAGACTTCTCTTGTTACAAATGTTGACCAACCTGTTGAGTATTTCTAGACTTTTTTTCCCCATTTTAGTTACACTGGAATCACTGATGCATTCTTAAAACAGAGGGTTGAGAAATCTGATGGACATGTTCAAAACATTCATTTGTTTTGACAGTATATAAAAAAGAAACTCTTGCCAGTGGCAGCATTCCTCATCAAACATTGCAGGTTTAAAATAACTGTGAAAAGAATCCACACATGTTGTACAGCAAGTTACAACAACCTTTCTGGATTCTTCAATAATGTGGAAGACAAAATTCTGTAATAATTTACTGCGGGAAATTTGGTCATGGTGAAACAACAGGGAACTGAGACCAATTGGGGAGTTATTTCAAGTCAGGAATTATGACCTCTCTTAGTGTTCATTATTCTATACTGATTCAGGTTCCAACTCAAAATATAAGCAGAACAATAAATGGACACAAACACAAGAACAGACTGCTTACTCGCTTGACATTCAGAAAGTAAACAGCATCCAACCAAGGTGATGCGTCGAGATAAACACACTGTTGCCCTGGCCAGTAGCCGAGCCCCAATGACCCACTGCCCTGGTGTCGTTGTCCCGCCCCATTCCCACTCCTCCTCCTCCTCCTCCCGGGCCTGAGATGCGGGCCTCGGGCGTCATTCCCGGAACCTCCACCCCCCGCCGACTCGGATCCCCAACCGCCCCGCTTTGCTCACCTTGGCGCAGTACAGCATCCAAAGCTCGTATAACCGCTCGGCGGTAGCCATTCCTCCCGCAACGGCGGGACTCGGACCCGGCCCGGCCCACCACACCCCCTCAAGCCGGTGCCGCGATCACGTCAGAGGACAAGTTCTCCATGAGCCGGGCTGAAGCAGGCGACGCCAGGTTCCGGGTGGACAGCAGCAGCTCCGTCACTCCCTCTGCCTCCCGCTGAACTGCGACCGCTCGACACCAGCCCAACTCCCCACGCCTCTTTCCCGGCGACTGGACCGCGCATGCGCACCATCCGCCAATCGGTCGCGGCGAGCAACGGGAGGTTCAGCTGGCCGTGGATGACAGGTGTGCAGGGGCCCAGGTAGGTCAACAGTTCCTTGGCGGAGGTGAGCGTTCATTACTACTGATGCAATGACTACTGGAGCTGGGACAGTACCCTTCAGCTGTACAGGACGCTGGTGAGACGTGGCTGCAGGGTTTGGGCAGGAAAGATGTCATCAAGTAGGAAAAGGTAGAAAGGATTCATGAGAACGTTACACCACCAACTTAAAAAGAGACGATGGATAAAAGATACTTTTCACCCAGGAGGCCAGGAAGGAACTGAAAGAGGTTTGTAAAATCATGGGTATAGATAAAGTGAATGGTCACAGTCTTTTTACAAGATAAAGAACTATAGAAATGAAACAAGAAAGTCTGCAGATGCTTTGATTTTAGTAAATATACAAAAATGCTGGAGAAACTCAGCAGGTCATGCAGCATCCACAGGAGGATGCTTGCTTTGAAGAAGAGCTGAGGCCTGAAACATATAGTTACGTCTTTGCCTCATATGGATGCTGCGTGACCTGCTGAGTTCCTCCAACATTATTGAGGATTTACTAGAACTAGAGGACATAGATTGAAAGTGAGTGGGGAAGTATTTAAAAGTTGCAACTTTTTCCACACAGCGGATGGAATGAATTCCAGACAAAGTGGCAGAGGTGCGTACAATTACAATATTACAGGTGATGAGCCATCCGGTCATTGTGTACCCTGGTGTTGAACCCTTTGTAAAAGTCTCTTGGAAGGAGCTGCCAACGGAAGTGATAGAGGTGGGTATAATTATGACATTTAGAGTGGAATAGTGATTGAACACCAGCAAATGGGACAGGGCTGAAGTGAACAACTTAATCTGCAAGTTCTGCCGAGGGGCCTGTCCCCATGCTGTAAAACTCTGACTCCCTAATGAGTTTTATGAGATCAGAGGTTCAGGTAAAATGAGAAATGGCCTGTGAACAGGATTTTTTTTTCAGAGATAGACACATAAAATGTTGGGGGGGGAAACTCAAAAGGTCGGGCAGCAACCATGGAAAGAAACAGACAGAACTTTTCAGGATCAGAATCATTCAACAGAACCGGAAATTGAGAAAAATGGGTCAGTCCAAGTGGCAGACAAGGTGGGGAGAGGGCAATGAGTGGAAGAAAGGAAATGAAATGCTGGGTACTATGCCCGTCAGGCCAGAATATACAAAGAGAGGGGGAGAGAGAGAGATTTCAGATATATTGTCAGAGTACATACTTAACATCACATACAAACATCAGATTCTTTTTCCTGCAGGCGAGGCAGATTTACCACTTGGTAATTCTTATAGTGCAAAAATACTATATTCAATGTATACATGCAAACAAATAAATGTAAACAAACAAATCAATAAAGTGCACAAGTAAGACTCCTTAAACGAGTCCCTGATTGAGTTTGTTGTTGAGGAGTCTGATGGTGGAGGGGGAGCAGCTGTTCCTGAACATGGTGGTGCGACTCTTGTGGCATCTATACCTCTTTCCTGATGATGGGAGAGAGAGGGAGAAGGGAATGACCTGCTCTATGATTTTTTTAAATTTCATAAATAAAACCAGGATTTTCATGCTTTCCTTCTACCCTCAGTGAATTACAGTAACTCTTAATCATTTCACTGGACCAGCTCTGTTTGCATCATCTTTGCTATCACTAACTCTCTTTTCTTTTGCTTCCTTATTAGTTTTGTCACTGAACTTCTCCAAGGGTCTCTTCTGAGGCACACCTTCTCTTCAGTTTATCCCATCCATTATCTTGCTTTAATCCTAAATTTGTTCAAAAGTGGTTAGTTTAGAGGGTGTGCAGCTCATACCCAAGTAAAAATCTGGACTCACAGCAATTCGCCGACCACCACAATCGCTCCACAGCAGATGCAATCTCACTAGCTCTGCTCTCAGCCTTGACTCACCTAGACATCAGGCTACTTTTCATCGACTGCATCTCAGCTTTCAACACCTCATACCCTCAAACCCGGGCTTCTGCATATCCCTCTGCAATTGGATCCTTGATTTTTTTCATCAGTTGGTATAAATTGGAATCAACGTCTCCTCCTCACCACCAAACAACAGAGGTGCACTTCAAGGATGTGTGCTTATCCCACTACTTTACTCACTTTACACCCATGACTGTGTGGTTAGGAGTTATCCGGAGGATGATCCAACAGGGTGGACGGGAAACTGGTCCAAATATGTGCTTCCTCTAAGGCAGATTGAAGTAATTTCCCCATGCTATTCAAGATTAGATCCACCCACAGGTGAGGCTGCCATGGAATTTGTTATCCTTGGTCACGTGGGTGCAGTAGGCCAGTTTCTCTCGCCAGCTGCAGCATAAAGCCCATCAAGTGGAGCAAATCACGCTCTTTGTTCCCTTGAGACATCACTGAGCTCTTCTTCAGGTTGCGGGCCACAGGGAATGCCGGAAGACCGACTGTGAGCTGTGGGCGATGCTAGAGATGTATGCTATTTGTGGCATGCACCCAGGGAGACTGTAGTGTCTCATCCATTGTAGATTGTAACCAGATTTGTAACTTTCAGATACTCGGTGTGCTGTGACTGCTAGTGAGAGAAGGGTGGTGGGTACTGTTTTCACACTTGGACGCTGCGATTATCAGCAATTTATCAATGATTAACCAGCATCCAATGTGTATGATTTGTGTGCAGTTGCTTAGTCCGTGTGTGTGTGAGTGTTCCCTGTTGCAAAGTCCCCCACGTGTAAATAAAGATCACTGTTTTCTACTAACACATGCCCAGGACTT
Organism: Narcine bancroftii; assembly: GCF_036971445.1. Taxonomy (NCBI): domain Eukaryota; kingdom Metazoa; phylum Chordata; class Chondrichthyes; order Torpediniformes; family Narcinidae; genus Narcine; species Narcine bancroftii. Next base: position 225,444,380 of record NC_091472.1, read on the forward strand.
CTTACCATTTGAACCCATCAAACCTATTCCCCCTACAAGGACAGCTTCTTCCCCGCTGCCATCAGATTCCTGAATAGACAATGAACCAAAGACACTGCCTTACTTTTCATGCATTATTATTGTTTTTTTAAATAGTAAGGTCATAAGACAGTTATAATATTTTTGTTTGCTCTGTGATGTTGCTGCAAACCACCAAATTTCATGACTTGTTCATGACAACAAATCCTGATTCTGAATTCTGACACTAGGTACAATTTAAATGCCATCTACAAATTTGCCGATAACACCACAATCGTCTGTTGAATCACAGATTGCAATGAGGAAGCGTACAGGAATGAGATAGATCAGCTGGTTGAGTGATGTCACAGCAACAACCAGATTTATTGTCAGAATACATACATGACATCGCATACAATCCTGAGATTCTTTTTCCTGCGGGCGGGCAGAATTATCACTTACTGGCAGTGTGTAAACTGACTCAACGTACACATATAAACAAATAAATAAATGTAAACAAATTGTGCAATACAGAGAGAAAAAAATAAAGTGCAAAAGTAAGAGTCCTTAACTGAGTCCCTGATTGAGTTTGTCGTTGAGAAATCTGATGGTGGAGGGGTAGCAGCTGTTCCTGAACTTGGTGGTGTGAGTCTTGTGCACCTGTACCTCTTTCCTGATGGAACCTTGCATTCAACATTAGCAAAATTAAAGAACTCATTGTGGACTTCAGGAGGGGGAAATAGGAGAACATGAACCAGTCCTCATCGAGGGGTCAACAGTGAAAAGGGTTAAGAACTTCAAATTCCTGGGTGACATAATCTCTGATGTTTATCCTGGGGCCTCCATGTTCATGCAATCTTGAATAAGTTTTGCCAGTGGCTATACTTTGTGAGGAGTTTGAGGAGATTTGGTATGTCACCAAAACCTCTTTCACATATCTACAGGTATACTGTAGAGAGTATTCTGAGTAGTTGCATCACTGTTTGGTATAGAGGTGCCAATACACAGAACAGGAAAAGACTACAAAGAGTCATGAACTTGGCCAGTGCCATCATGGACATCAGCCTTCACTCCATGGAGGACATCTACAGGAGGCAGAGTCAAGAAAGCAGCCTCTATCCTCACCACCCAGGCCGTTGCCAATTAATTATTTTTTTCATTTGCATCAATTCATATATATAGTCTTTGGCTTGGCTTCGCGGACGATGATTTATGGAGGGGTAATGTCCATGTCAGCTGCAGGCTCATTTGTCGCTGACAAGTCCGCTGTGGGACAGGCAGACACGGTTGCAGCGGTTGCAAGGGAAAATTGGTTGGTTGGGGTTGGGTGTTGGGTTTTTTCTCCTTTGTTTTTTGTCAGTGAGGTGGGCTCTGCGGTCTTCTTCAAAGGAAGTTGCTGCCCACCGAACTGTGAGGCGCCAAGATCCACGGTTTGAGGCGATATCAGCCCACTGGCGGTGGTCAATGTGGCAGTCACCAAGAGATTTCTTTAGGCAGTCCTTATACCTCTTCTTTGGTGGACCTCTGTCTCGGTGGCCAGTGGAGAGCTCGCCATTTAACACGATCTTGGGAATGCGATGGTCCTCCATTCTGGAGACGTGACCTACCCAGCGCAGTTTGATCTTCAGCAGCGTGGATTCGATGCTGTCGGCCTCGACCATCTCGAGTACTTCGATGTTGGAGATGTAGTCGCTCCAATGAATGTTGAGGATAGAGCGGAGACAACGCTGGTGGAAGCGTTCTAGGTGATGCCGGTAGAGGACCCATGATTTGGAGCCGAACAGGAGTGTGGGCATGACAACAGCTCTGTATACGCTAACCTTTGTGAGGTTTTTCAGTTGGTTGTTTTTCCAGACTCTTTTGTGTAGTCTTCCAAAGGCGCTATTTGCCTTGGCGAATCTGTTGTCTTTCTCGTTGTCGATCCTTGCATCCGATGAAATGGTGCAGTTGAGATAGGTAAACTGGTTGACCGTTTTGAGTTTTGTGTGCCCGATGGAGGTGTGGGGGGGCTGGTAGCCGTGGTGGGGAGCTGGCTGATGGAGGACCTCAGTTTTCTTCAGGCTGACTTCCAGGCCAAATATTTTGGCAGTTTCCGCAAAACAGGACGTCAAGCGCTGAAGAGCTGGCTCTGAATGGGCAACTAAAGTGGCATCGTCTGCAAAGAGTAGGTCACGGACAAGTTGCTCTTGTGTTTTGGTGTGAGCTTGCAGGCGCCTCAGATTGAAGAGACTGCCATCCGTGAGGTACCGGATGTAAACAGCGTCTTCATTGTTGAGGTCTTTTATGGCTTGTTTCAGCATCATGCTGAAGAAGATTGAAAAGAGGGTTGGTGCAAGAACGCAGCCTTGCTTCACGCCATTGTTAATGGAGAAGGGTTCAGAGAGCTCATTGCTGTATCTGACCCAACCTTGTTGGTTTTCGTGCAGTTGGATAACCATGTTGAGGAACTTTGGGGGGCATCCGAGGCGCTCTAGTATTTGCCAAAGCCCTTTCCTACTCACGGTGTCGAAGGCTTTGGTGAGGTCAACAAAGGTGATGTAGAGTCCTTTTTTTTGTTCTCTGCACTTTTCTTGGAGCTGTCTGAGGACAAAGACCATGTCAGTAGTTCCTCTGTTTGCACGAAAGCCGCACTGTGATTCTGGGAGAACATTTTCGGCGACACTAGGTATTATTCTATTTAGGAGAATCCTAGCGAAGATTTTTGCTTGCAGTGGAGAGCAGCGTGATTCCCCTGTAGTTTGAGCAGTCTGATTTCTCGCCTTTGTTTTTGTACAGAGTGATGATGATGGCATCACGAAGGTCCTGAGGCAGCTTTCCTTGGTCCCAGCAGAGCTTGAAAAACTCATGCAGTTTGACATGCAGAGTTTTGCCGCCAGCCTTCCAGACCTCTGGGGGGATTCCATCCATACCTGCTGCTTTGCCACTTTTCAGTTGTTCAATTGCCTTATATGTCTCTTCCCAGGTGAGGACCTCATCCAGCTCTAGCCTTAAGGGCTGTTGAGGGAGCTGGAGCAGGGCGGATTCTTGGACTGAGCGGTTGGCACTGAAAAGAGATTGGAAGTGTTCTGACCATTGATTGAGGATGGAGATCTTGTCGCTGAGGAGGACTTTGCTGTCTGAGCTGTGCAACGGGCTTCGGACTTGGGGTGAGGGGCCGTACATAGCCTTTAGAGCCTCATAAAAACCCCTGAAGTCTCCAATGTCCGCGCTGAGCTGGGTTCGTTTGGCGAGGCTAGTCCACCACTTCTTCATCATATAATCATAAAACAAAACAATTTAATAAAAATTATACAAAATTAAATATATATTTTTTTCTTTTATCCCCTCCCTCCTCTTCCCCAAAGTAAAAAGAGAGAAAAAAGAAAAATACCTGAATTTATTATCATTCACTGCTCACATATTCCTAACATATTATTCTATCCTGTACATATTAATTGGGAGGAGCAGGTGTTATGGACGACATGGATGGACTCTTATTGATGAAATCCATATATAGTTTCCAAATCATATAAAAATTTTCAGGTTGATTCCTTAAATTATAAGTAATCTTTTCCAATGGTATACATTTTTGAATTTCCATTTGCCCTCTTCTGACTGTTACCTTCAGGAAGGAGGTATAGGAGCTTGAAGATGAACACCCAGCTTCTTCCCCTCTGCCATTAGAAAGTACCTCATTTTCTCTTTGCACTAATTTTTTTTTAAAGTAATGTATGGCAATTTTGCACCTGTAAGTCTGCCACAAAACAATGAAATTCATGACATGTTCATATCAATAAATTCTGATTCACCCAACTGGTTCCTGGGATGGTAGGAGTGGTATGAGAAGAGAACAAGTGGAATGGACCTCTGTTCTCTGAAGTTCAAAAGAATGATTGAAACTTTGCAATATGTCTAGAATGGACAAGGAAGATATCAGATAAATTACTCCCATAGCAGAATAGTCATGACCTGAAAATTAGAGGTAGGACATTTAGGACCAAAGTAAAGAGAAATTTCTTTGCTCGAAGGATGGTGAATCTTTGGAATTCTCTCATCCAGAGAGCTGTGGAGGTGCAATCCTTGATTGTATTCAGAAAAGAGATCAATATGTGTCTGTTAAACAGGAAAGTCTGCAGACACTGTGAATGTAGTGTAATACACAAAAGTGCTGGATAAGCCCAACAGGTCACGATGCTGCGTGACCTGCTTAGTTTCAATAGATTTTCGAATACTAGATGAATCAAGATATAAGGGGATAGAACAGAAATGTCAAGGATCAATTAGCTTGAAACAGCTGGAATGTGAAGTCAGTGAGTCAAGCAGCCAGCGTCAGTGGGAGAAAAAGAAAGGGTTTAGAAAGGAAAAGAAACATTGACCATTTTCTTGTGAAAGATGTGAAGCTTGCAGTGTAGCCTCTATTTCTGTTCATGAATTCTTCTGCGGACAGTAATCATTGACGTATCCACACCTGCTTCCTAAAGAGAGTTTCTGATCTGTCAGACATAGGTTTGGGAACTTGTTTTCATTCTTCTGTTATCAGCAGTGGAGGTCTTCCTTGGAATACCTCTTCCTTTGTGATTACTGAGCTCATCAGTACGCTCCTTCTTCTTTCTGATGTTCCAAACTGTTGATTTTGATAATCCTAAGGTTTGGGTGATGTCTCTTACTGTTTTATTCTTGTTTTTCAGCCTCATAATGGCTTCTTTGACTTTCATTGGCTCAACTCTGGTCCTCATGTTGAAAATAGCAACTACAGACTCTCTTATATCTGCACCAATAAAGCAATTAAACATACCTGAGTAGTCACAAACACCTGTAAAGCCAAATGTCCCAAACATTCTGGTCCCTGAAATGAGGGGACAATGTATAAAAAGTGCTGTAATCTCTACATTGTCAAATCAAAATGTATGCAAATAACCTTGAATAAAATCGGGAATGTGCACTTTAATCACATGTGAATTGTCTGGTTTCAAATTAAAAACTGTGGAGCACAGGGCAAATAAAGGAAAAAAGTGTCTTTATCCCAAATATTTTGGAGAGTACTGTGTCCTCAATTTAAGACTGTGTTCCATTCTGACTGATCGGACATATTTCAAAATGAATGTAAATCGGAAATTCGCTGTATCCATTTTATCATTCATCAAATACATCATGTGGTAGTTAGGGGGGAGTTTAGGGTGGTTTTAGGTAAGGGGCATATAAAGGGGGAGGGTTTACTGAGTAAGGGGAAAATATGTCATGTATATTTTGTAATGGATGATAAATAATTAGGAGGATTTTTGTAAGATTAGTGGGTTACATACATACACACATTTTAAAAGAGATCTTATTTGAAAGACTGAAGAATTCATTTTCAATAACATTGCAGGATCTCTGGAGAATGTGATGCACATTTCACAAGTAGGTGCTAATTGAACTGATATCATAAAATGAAAGACCATTGTTTTGGAGGAGACAAACTGGCTACAAGTACCTTTCTGCAAAGTGCTCACAGAAAGGTCACTCCTGGGATTTGTTTACTTAAGACAACATCTTGAACAAGGAGAAGACATCCTGTGGTTTGTTGAAGAAGATGGGGGTTTTTGCAAGTGAGAGAGTCACATGGGCTTTCTGGCAGTTGGCAGTTGGAGAGAGAGAGGGAGAGAAGAGAAGCCCTCTCAGCTTGTGTGTGTGTGTGTGAGACACTGAAAACGGCTGAAACAAGCCAGGAAGAGCTGATTGGAAACAAAGTTTCAAAGCAGTGGATGGCTGGAAGTGCTATCTGTCTGAAGTTTCTCTTGGAATAAGCGGAACAGAAAGGAACTCTGTGGCAGCCTGAAAGAAAGAGGTTATCATCTGGAAAACCCTGATGGGGCAAATTTCATCAGCGAGACATTGAGGTGACTAATGGTGGTACCTCAGTTGTGGAAATCCTAGAACAACAAATCTCTCTCTGCAAACCCTACAAGAACCTTCTTGAATGGTAAACATTTACCTTTTGAGCACCAAAGCCGGTGAACTTTATACATGTTTAATTCTGTGCACAGTATAAGAATTGCCTGCAACCAGAGAACTTGGAAGAAGGAGAAGTGAGATTGAACTGTGAGCCAAAGAACTTTTCTTAAATTTGCACACACATTACATACAAGTGTGCTTAGAATTAGAAGGGGGTTAATTTGGGTTAGTTAAGTATGGAGATAAGTTAAAGTTTGATTCTGTTTTCATCTTTAAAGTTGTTTTAAAATAACTTTTGTTTTAAAAAACCACTTGTCTTTGTGAATGTCTATTGCTGCTGGGTTTTGGGGTCCTTTGGGCTTGTAACATTTTACAAATCTATATTTTGTATTTTTTTTTAACTTTATGTATCATGGTTTTTAAAATTTTAAATAAAGTATTCAAAGAAAAACATCATGGCAGTCACAGCCATCAAGGCCAGCTCTCGCGAGAGGTTGGCCACCCCAGCCATAGGCTCTATTTTGTATAGATAGCCCCTACTTTCACCCCAAAAGTGTAATTTTTATATTTATATATTTATTTACTTTTTTTTAAATGTGGTCATATGTACGGATGGCTGTAATTCACATAGGTTGTAAATGGGGGACTGTGTGTGTGTGCGTGTGTGTGTGTGTGTGTGTGTCTGCGTGTCTGCGCGCGTACGCCCGCATAAATGTACACGCACACATTGTTATGGGTATCAGTCTAACACAAAGTGGACAAGTATGAGCACTCTGAAGTGTAGTCAGAAACATTGCACCACCCCATTCACATCAAAACCATCACAGAATGCATGTGTAACCTACGAATTCCTCAACCTGCAGCTTATTGAATACCCTACATCCACTTCAACTGATGCTAGATGTTGAACAACTTGCACACAAGTGCACACAATAAACAGCACAAAAAAATCATACATATATGCACGCACGCACGCACGCACGCACGCACACAGAAACAAGAATATAATTTAAAAATAAATATATATAAATATTTTGGAATGATTTACAAGGTTATAGGATACTGTTCATCAATTTCACAGCTTGCAGGAAGAAGCTATTTCCCAGCCTGGAAATCCTGATTTTGATAGGAGGTTAAAGATAAAAGAGCAACTCATATTTGCAGCTGCTCTTCATCGAACACAGCCCAGCCTTCAACATCATTCTTCCCTCAGTGCTGGTCAAGAAGCTTCAAACTCTGAGCCTCTGCAACTGGATCCTTGACTTCCTCATTGGAAGTCCACAGTCAGTACAAATTGGAAACAATGTCTCTTCCTCACTGATTATCAACACAAGCGCATCTCAAGAATGTGTGCTTAGCCCACTGCTCTACTCAATATACACCCATGACTGTGTGGCCACGCACAATTTCAAAGCTATCTACAAATTTGCCGATGACACCACAGTTGTCGGCAGAATCACAAATGGAAATGAGGAAGCCTACAGGAGGGAGATAGATCAGCTCATTGAATGGTGCCACGCCAACAACCTTGTGCTCAACGTTAGTAAAACTAAGGAGATGATTGTGGATTCAGGAGGAAGTCTGGGGAACACAACCTAGTCCTCATTGAGGGTTCAGTAGTGAAAAGGTCAAGAATTTTAAATTCCTAGATGTCAGCATCTCTGGGATCTGTCCTGGAGCCTCCATGTCGATGCACTCACGAAGAAGGCTTGCCAGTGGCTATACTTTGAAGTGCTTGAGGAGATTCATTATATCACTGAAGACTCTCGAAAACCTCTACAGGTGTACCATGGAGAGCATTTTGGCTGGTTGCATCAATAGCTGGTATGGAGGCATCAATTCTCAGGACAAGAATAAACTCCAGAGAGTTGTTACTCAGCCTGTGTCATCACAGGTACCAGACTTCACTCAATTGAGCATATCTACAAGAGGCAGTGTCTTAATAAAGCAGCCTCTATCCTCAAAAGACCACAACCACCCAGGCCATGTCCTCTTCACTCTGCTACCATCAGGAGCCTAAAGACGAGCCACTCAGTGGCACAAGAGCAGCTTCTTCCCCGCTGCCATCAGATTCCTGAACAATCACTGAACCAAAGACACAGCCTTATTTTTCATGCACTATTTTTTTTAATTTATTATTGTAAAAGTGGTTTATATGAATGTTTACACTATATGGTGCTGCAAAACACCAAATTTCAGGACCTGTTCTTGACAATAAATTCTGATCCCGATTCAGAGATACTTTGCACTGGATGGAAATGATCCTCAATAATTCTTTGAGCCCTCTTTAGGCAATGTTCCCAGTTAATGTATCAATAGAGGAAAAGGTGACCTCAGTCATTTTGATCCTTTGTATTGACTTCTGGTCTGCTGCTTTACAGCTTCCATATGATGCAGACAGATAGGACACTCTCAATTGAGCTCATGTAAAATGTTGTCAAGATGGGGGCTGGCAGCCTTGCCCTCCTCAATTCCTTAGGCGCTGCTGTGCCTTCCTGACTAATGAGGTGCTGTGGGTTTAGATTAGGACATCCTTTACATGCACACCAACAAATTTTGTAATTTCCACTCTCTCCATCATGGAGCCATTGATGTCCCATGGACAGTGGTCGATCTTCATCCTCCTGAAGTCCACAATCATCTCCTTTGTCTTGAAACTCAGGTTGTTCTTCTCACCCCATTTTATGAGCATCCTAACTTCCATTCTTTGATCTCAGAGTGCTGGGTTTTAATGCAGCCTCTCAAAACCTCTATAGGGAAATGTTGAGTCACCATGTCACTATGCACCCCAAGGCTGAACCTTGTGTAAATATCTCTTGGAACGAGGTGCCAGAGGGAGCTATAAGTGTGACATTTAAGAGATATTTAGACATATACATGGATAGGGAAGGTTAAGAGAGATAAGGGCCAAAACCAAGGCAAACGGAACCAGCTGAGATGAACAATTACATCAGCATGGCCTGTTTCCAGCTCTGGGATTATTCATTACTCAGAATATGATATACATATAATATATGCACTGATAAAATATAAAACTTGGTAGTAAATATAAAATTATTTCTTGTTTGTGAATGGCAACAATTGCAATTTTTGCAGACATGGCACCACTGAACATTATCTCCTCTTTCGAATAAACAGTTAAGTTTTTACTTTGCAATGAGCATGGGGTGGTTATCTCAGTATTGTGGCCAATGTTTACACCACATCTAACAGCTGAAGGAGATTATTAGTCATTATAATGTTGCTGTTTGTGAGATCATGTTGTGAAGAAAACTGGCTGTCAGGTGAAATGGTGGCATGGCAAGCAAATTCCTTTCTTGTAATTCAGCTGCCTAAACAAATCATTCAGGGGCCATATTACAAATGGAGAATTTGAATTTGGTTAATTACCTAGAATTACAAAGCAATAGTTACTTGCAATGATGATTGAAAACCACTGCCATAAAAAAAAGTCAACTGTTCAATAATGTCCTTCAGGGGAATAAAATCTGCCATCCTTGTGTGGTCTGGCCCATGCATGAATCCAAACCCATCAATTTGGTCCACCTCTAATGGCCCAGGAAGCCATTCAGTTATATGATACCTAATGTTTAAACAGAGAAAGTATAAAACTGGATAGTATTGGTAAAGGTGAGAGTAGGAGGCTGAGAGAGGATCTGAGAGGGATTTTTTTTTCCACACAGAGTATGGCTGGTATCTGGACCATCCTGCATGAGAAAATGATAGAATAAATGCTCTCATAGTGTTTACGAAGCATCCAGATGAACATTTGAATTGCCAAGGCATAAAAGAGTATGGACCAAATGCAGGAATTAGTGATGGGTAGGTACAAAGATCAAACTGGACATGTTGGGGCAGGGATCCGTTTCTGAGTGAAACGTCCCTTGGGTTTCATCAACTTGGTATGAACCCAGACACCTTGTTTTGAATAACCTCTCATTGCTGAATTCAGAGGTTCCCATCTGCTTAAAAAGGACATCAATCATCTCAGTGCCCAAGAGCAGAGGGAGCTGCTATAACAACTATCGCCCAGTTGCACTAACATCTACTGTGATGAAATGCTTTGAAAAGTTGATCATGGCCAGAATTAAAGTGTACCTAAGCAGAGGACTAGACCCTGCAATTTGCCTATTGTCACAGCAGACACACTATCGCTGGCTCTCCAGTCAGCTCTGGATCACCTCAAAAACAGCAACTCATACATGTGGCTGCTCTTCATCAACTACAGCTCAGCCTTCAACACCATTATTCCCTCAATGCTAGTCAAGAAGCTCCAAACCCTGGATCTCTGCACCCTGCTCTGCAACTGGATCCTTGACTTTCTCATCAGAAGACTACAGTCAGCAGGAATTAGAAACACTGTCTCCTCCTCACTGACTATCACCACAGGTACACCTCAAGGATTCATGCTTAGCCCGTTATACTCACTATACACCCATGATTGTGTGGTCAGGGAATGCGATCTACTGTAATAGTGACTGGAACACCGAAAGTAGAAATCCAATGATCCACGAAAACCCTAGCGACTGTCTCCACAGAGATGTCAATGGTAGGAATGACCTCCTGCCACCAGGTTGTCTGGACTTCACATGAGAGCGGATAAGTATATCCTCGAGATGGCAGAAGCAAGCCTACCAAGTCAAGGTGCATGTGCTAGAAACAGGAATTGGGAACAACAAAATCCGCCAGCTTGGATTTTGTGTGTCTGGAGACTTTAGAGCATTGACACAGCAAGCAGGTCCTTGCCCATAATCCAACATCCCGTTTATCATGAGGCCAGGTAAAATTTTCCATAACTAATTTGATTGATGCTCTTTTCCCAGGATTCAATAGATTGTGAAGACCTAGAACATCCTATGGAAAAATCACAAACTAACTTTTTACCCGATTCATCCAGGGTCACATCTTGAATATGGAGACCAGAGTTGATCTGGCGATACTGGATGAGATCGGGATCAATGTGCTGTGCCATGGCGGTGAAATAGATGGCAGTAGTTGTATGTAAGGTGCAATGTCGCACCTGGACAGGGTGTCGACCACAGCATTAATTTTTCCTTGAATCTGCTTTATGTCCAATGAAAATTGTAAGATGAAGTTCAAGTGCTGAATCTCTCTGGGAAAGTCGAGATGTGTGCTTGTACTCTCAGTATGCATAATTGGTCTGTCTAAATGGTGAAAAGACGACCTTCCAATAAAAAGCGGAAATATTCCACTGTGACATAGATGGTCAAGAGTTATCAACCAAATGTACTATACTTTGCCCGAGCCAGCTACAGCTTGGCTGAAAAAAAAAGCCAGAGGTTCCAATTGCCCATGGACTCGTTGTTCTAACACTGCTCCCACAGCACTGACAGATGCATTTGTAGCAAGAGAGAGCAATGTGTTGGGCTTTTGATGTACAAGCATCAGAATAATCAAACAATAATCAACCAATCCCACAAAATAATCAAACAACAATCTGATACAACGAAAGTCATTGAATCAAACCTCACAACAAAATGCAGAATTCATCCATCACTAGGCATAGGTACGTCCTGTCCTGCAAGCAAGACAGAGGAAGTGGATAGTGAGGGAGGAAGTGGGTTAGGAGATGAAGCAGGAACAGGTAGCTCCTCTAGTTGTCAATATTAGCTCCAGATATCCAGTAGTCCTCCCTCAGCTGATGAATCAGTGTTTCTCCACATTGAACAAAACTTGAAAGGAGCAGCAAATAAAGCAAAGGCACAGAATGTAGTTTGAGGAGACGACCTAATTATCTGTCATGAAGAGCAACTTGACAACTGACATGCTGGTCAATCCGTGAAGGGTTGGCGAAGCTCCAAAATTGGTTTGCAGCAGGTACTGAGTGAACTGACATGAAATGAGCTTACTTAACTTCATTCTCACCAAACCCAGCATGAGAGTACTAAAGTCAAAGCTGAAACATGTGGAACCATTTTCTGCAGAAATGCCAAGTGTCAGGACCAATCTTCAATTACTCTGGAGATTCCCATCCAAATACTGGTTTTCAGATAATTCAATGCACTCCACATGGAATCAAGAGATAGCAAATAAGATTGGATATAACAAAGGTTGTGGGAGCAACAGATCCAAGTTCTCGTTCTGAAGACCAATATGCTGGAAGTAGTCAGACCTCTCGGAGCAGGTTAAATTACAACAGCTCACTTATATTGTGGAAACTTGCCTAGGTATGTCCTGTCCATTAAAAAAGGGACTAATCCAAGCTGGCTAGATGCCATTCAATTCCCAATTATCACAAGAGTAATGGAAGCTATCATGAATGGTGCACTTACTCACCACTAATGTACAATAATGCCCAGCTTGAGATTTGCCAGATCCAATCCTGATTCAAACATGGATAAAAGAACTCAATTCCAGAGCTGAGATGAGAGTGACTTCCCTTGACAGCAAGGCTGAATTTGACTGAATGTTGCATTCAGGAGCTCAGGAAAATTTTTTAATGGTTAGACTCATTCTATGCACAAAGCAAGACTTGTTTTTGTAGGTTAATCTTTTAGTGCCAGGACATCACTGCTGGAGTTTCAGCCCCAATCATCTTCATCTGCTTTGTCCATGACTGAATTCTGTCATGAGGTCAAGAAATGCTGCCTAATGATTGTGTTATGTTCAATTCCCTTTACGAGGGAAAATCAAACTACCTATACTTGATATTCAATGGTGTTACTGAATGCCCCATTATCAATACCCTGCAGGCTATCATTCATCAGGAAATACCGCAGCTGCAAGAGCAGGTCAGATACTGAGTAACTCACCTTCTGGTACCATCATCTAAGGAACATCAGGAGTGTGACAGAAATCAGGCCACTTGCCCAGATGAGTACATCTCCAATAGAACTCAAGAAACTCAACGCCATTTAGGACAAAGCAATGAGAGTGAATCACACCCACATTCACCAACTTACACACTTATACCCTTCACAGCCAGTTTACCATTTGTAAAATGCACTGAAATTACTCACCTTGGCAACTCAACTGCAAATTCCAAACCTTTAACTTCTATTACTGAGAAGGACAAGGACTTCAGGTTTCACTCCAAGTTCCATAACACAACACAGGATTGGAACATGGCTCAATCCATCTCACACACACACATCCCTCCCCTCTATCAGCTCCATCTCCCCCCCATTCCCCTCCCCCACTCACCCTACCACTGCCTTGGAAAAGCAGCCAACATATTAAAAGACTGATCCCACCTCAGCCAAGCTCTCTTCACATCCCCCCTCCTCCACTCCCATTGGGAAGAAGATTAATGAGTGTGAGATCTGGTGGTATTTCCAATCCAGCAGCAGTCACATTTAACAAAAGTACTCTGTTGGCCATAAAGCATCTTAGGATGTGACGAGGTTACATAGGATGATATATAAATGCATCTATTTTTTTTCCCACCCCTCTGTCTCAATGTGACTGCATCCACGTTGACTATTCCTCTGTTTACTTGGCTGGTCTCCTTTTACCCTCGGACCTAAAAAAAAATCTGGGAACTCTCAGTCAACAAGTGCTTCAAAGTTTTGTTTTTTTTTTTAAACATCCCTCCACGGTGCTTCCTGACCCGATGAGTTCCTTCAGCAGTGTAATTTTTGCTCCAGGCTCCAGCATTTGCAGTTATTTGTGTCTCCATCAGCTCAATGATGTTTGAATACACGGTGTGATTTCTCCCCTTATCATCTCTGTTATCTCCTCTTGGCTCATTAAACCCAGAAATCTTACATATATACACATACACATATATACACATACACATACAGTGTAGATCTGTAATAACATGATAGTTGGGGTCCATAAAGTGGAGTCGCGCTAAATCAGGCCTAACATCCTAAAACAAGCCTATTTTTGCCCTATTTGACCTGTTTTTGTGCATGTTTACCTTCTGACAAGTAAATGACCTTTGAATTAAAGAATTCTGCAAACATATCATCGTTGTTACAGTAGAAATTAAAACACAAATTAATTTTTAGTGAAGTTTTTTAATAAACAAAACAACAAATAAAACATTTAAGATATTAACAATCATCATTTTCAGTTCAACTCTTAAACAAGCAATCTAACTCACCAAAAAAAAACTTTTCAGTTCCAAAAAGAACAAATAAAAAGGTCCAATGCGTTGTTTGGATTTCCACTGGCTCTCTGTGTCCAGGTTTTAATTGCCCTTGGTTACAATTTCCACATCTCCTCCCTCATCACAGTCTGGGGCCTCAACAGGCCTTTCAAGTGAAGCAACACTTCACTTGTGTAGCCTCAGGACTGAATTACTCCATCTGGTGCTCCCTTTGTGGCCTTCTCTACATCAGAGAGACTGGGCGTAGACTGGGAGATTGCTTCACTGAGTACCTTCGCTCTGTCCGCACCAATGACAGGGATCACCCAGAGGCCAACTATTTCAATTCTGCATCCCACTCTCACACTCACATGTCTACCATGGCCTCGTACTCTCCCACCAAGACCACCAGTAAATTGGAGGAACAACACCTGTTTTTCCCTCTACGCACTCTCCAACCAGATGGCATTGACTTTTCCGGTTTCTGCTAACCTGCTCTCCTTTCCCCCTTCCTTCCCTTCCCCCATCTTCTTCCTCTCAGCTCTCCATGCCCCTTTCCTCTCTATTCACCCAGCCATCCCTCCTCCCTCTGCTTTCTGCTGTGCCCTCCCTCCCTTCTCTACCTATTACCTCCTGCCTTGGCAACCTCACCCCTAACCTTTTCATTCAGATGCTGGCAACATTTTTGCATGACTTGATGAAGGGCTCAAGCCTGAAACATTGGTTATGCATTTTTATCTTTGCTGTATAAAGGGCACTGTTTGGCCTGCTGAGTTTCTCCAGCTTTGTGTTTTTTACTTCAACCACGGTGTCTGCAGACTTTCATGTTTTACATCATTTACACATTCCCCGAAATGTTTCTTGATATTCTTTAATAAACAAACTCTATTAGGTTATACAATTCCCCACCAGAGGATCAATATCTCACACACTATCTGATCAATAACTTTAATCATCTCAATTTCTTCCACTCGAGGATACAAACCTATTCTGTACAACTTGTTCTCCATAGGCACTTATGTTACTGATTGTAAAGCAATTGAAACAGACAAGGAATACTTCATGAACTTTCATGTCATTTGGAAAAAAAATTACCAATACTCTCTGTAAAATCTCCAAATTCACTTGAAGTACAAGCAAACCAATGTTCATGACATCTCCCAGATCAACATCTTCAGCATTGAGAGTCTAGTTACACTCTATCAACTCCTTAGGCAACACATATTTTGTGCATGCCCCATACCAGAATCCTGAGACAGACATCTTGAGTAAATGTAACATCCTCATTGACTTCTGGGAATCTCGGTCCCAGTATTTAGGAAGGGGCATTTATGAACCTAGTGGACATGGATCAGAAGCACATCGGAGACCTGCATAAACAGTGGAAGAAATGAACCACCTCAGGAACTACCTTTCCATCTGCCCAGTCAGGGATCTCCTGCCTGAAATTGATATACAGTTCCCACATTGGCTTCATCAGAACTCACAGAACTAAGTCATCCTTAATTTGAAGGGACAGACAAAGGAAAGAAGGAGAGACATTGTTACTTTGCTTGGTTCATTGAGGAATGAATTGAGAATAATTGATAGAGTCAAATGGAAACCTTGTCTGCAATTCTTTCCCTCTCCCTCTCTTCTTCTCCCTTCAGGGCAAAGAAGACTTCCTTCCATTCTATGTTCTCATGTGGCTGATGAGGTAAATGTGTAATCGACAGAATCTGCCACGGACGGAACAGGTCAGGGCAGTGCTGGTGAGCAGTTTGAAAGCAGATGCCTTCCTTTAACCATTTGCATTAGATTTTTGTTGTTCCTGATGAATGGACCTACCACCATCTCAATTCCATGACAAGCAGTCGTGAGCCAAGGTGTTAAACGTTTTCAAGAATACTTTGAAAACAACCTTGAATCATTTTTGGGATTCACTTAATAATCACTTGCTATGGAGAATGTCCACTTTGAGAATTGGGGGTCACTCAGGTGAAGGAACCTGCCAGATGAGTGCAACTTAGAGCCTCAATGATGGGGCTGGAAGCAAACATCGACATTGATTCACTTCTCCTTTCAGTAATTTGGAGGATTTTGCAGAGGCAGTGTTGTTGGCATCTCACCAGTGCTTTGGAGAAGTAGTCCATGTAGTCCAGGGATCACTGCTCTCTGGTGCAGACTATGAACTTTGCACTGGGTTTGCAGTTTTATTCTGCAAGGTACTGGAGAGATATAGACAACACTGTAGGAAGACAGAGGATTAGAAAAGACATTGGAAAATCCTTGAGAGGACCAGAAAATGTAATGCAGACAGAAGTTAGAGGACTTGGATAGGTTAGCTTTCTAGGTATGTCAGTGAAAAAGTCTAGGCCTTGAGTCCAGAGTGTCAAGCAAAAAACTTTTCTTTGGTTAACCAGAACTGTTAGCTATTTCTCTTGTGCAAATACAGGAATGAAGTGCGACAAGATTGTAACTGTCGACCAAATTTCTATTCTGTGCATCAAATCATAAGAAACATCAGTAATAACTCAGTTTCAGAAAAACTGCAAGAAATGAGGGAGGAGGATTTTTAAATGTTTTATTATTGCTCCCTCTTCTGACAGTGCATTATTTAACAAGCTGAAAATAAACCTCAAGCAAACTCAGGAAGGAGAGTGCTGAACACAAACTTCTTTGGTCGTCTACTTTGGTCTTATCAGTTATTGCACGAGAACACATCTTAGCATGTGTAATTGCTCTAGTTTAATTGGAAACGAGTCCAGGGCTTCCATGCACATGTGATCAGTTCTGGAAATCCCAAGCCTACTGAGAGGCAGGGAACATTGAATTTCCATCTGTTTTTTTTTACTGGCTCTAACACAGGGGAATCAGCTCTCAGATCTTACACCAGGTTAGACCAAATCTCACGATCTTGACTGTTAATTTACACACCAGTTGTATGGATAATAAAACAAAGGGAAAGGCACTAACCTTTTCCTGATTGTAGTAGTCATACTTTGGTCCAGCAAGTCTATACAGTAAAGCAGTCTGGTAACAAGAGCCTTGCTTTGTAGAATGCTAAAAGAGGTAAAGAATGAAGCTATCCATCTTTAAATCTCTCTCTTTTCATGGAGCCACATCAATTCTCACCTTTCCTCCTCATATCCAATGTAATGCACGTCGAAAGAGACAAAGACTTGTTGATCCAAACCAAGGCTTTTATTAACCAAAAGACTGGAGCATATCACAAGTCAGTCGACCAGTCCAGAATGACCTGGTCTGGCTAGGAGCAATCCTTTAAGACCTGCCAGTAGGTGTGGCTACACTCTCAGCCAATCACAGTCATCCTACACTACCATCTGCACATATGTACATATACACATTGGTGATAGAATCTGTACTATCACATCCAAATAACACCTTTTGCTTTTTGGTCTGGACTCCTCCCCCTCTCATTCTTCCACCTTTCTCTCTTGGTCCTTATTGGGATGCCTGCCTGCTTTTTGCTTGTACTTTAAAGAAGGGCTCATACGTGGATAATATATCTTTACCTGCTAAGGACGTTGCATGACTGGCCGAGTTTCTCCAGCATTTAATGTATGTTTTTACTCCAATCACAGCAGACTTACATGTATCACTTGAAGGACAATTATCCAAGTTTCTAAACTGTCCAGATTAATGTCTCACTCCTAGTTCCCTACTGGTGAATTTCCTCGGCTTTATACCAGGAGGATGCTCTCCCTTCCAAATAAGTGACTCCAGGACAATGTTTAGCCAGTGATTGAAAAACATCTTCCCTTGACTTTTTTGCTTTGGTACCATGTCATTGTTTATAAAACCAAAAATTATGCACAATTTTATTCATGCGTGAAATGGGCATTGCTGGCAAGGTCATCTCTAACTGCCCTTGTCCAACTTGGTTGTCAAGGGTATAGCTTTGATAGGGCAGAAGCTTTGGTAACTGTAGTACTGTTTGCAGATTTTATTTAACACAGCTGCAGGAGAGGAGGCAAATATTCAGGGTGAGAAAACTAAATATTGATCGTGTGCACTTAAGATTCATAAACAGGGATCCTCCCACCACACAATAACCTAGTTTTTGATCTGTTCTTATAATTATTTTTCTGAATGTTAATGGTGGGAGATTTAGCAATGGTATTGGTGTCAAATGTCAGGGTTACATGGTTAGTCATTCCTGTGAACACAAATATCATTGCTTGCCACTTCAGTCGGGGAAAAATTATTTTCATTTTGTTGTCCCCTGTACTGAAGGAACATGATATACTTCCAGACCAGGGCTATTGAATGACTTGGCAGGTACCTGCAGTTGAAGGTTTTCTCATGTATCTGCTTCCTGGCCGGCTGGCATAATTTGTAACTGAGAATCGGGATGTGGGGCATGACCCCTCTATTCCCATTGTTGTTTCTCAGTGCCAGAGGTGTCCCTGGACAGTAAGAAGACAGCTTTTAATTTTCTTCACTGTCCCAGTTATCCAGAAACTTGCTGTCTGCCTGTTTACTTGGGTATCTTGTCTCTTGGTGATTTGCTTCATTTCAATGGAATGGAAATATTTAGACATTCCTTGTTATTTTTCAATTTAACCATTTATTGATTGAATTTCTTTTCACGGTTTGCAGGAACATTAGGTTAATTTAGGTTTGAGTTTAAAGTGTCCTCAGCTTAAATAAAATTGGAGTGTTTTTAGCAAAAACAAGGGTGGTCTGAAAGTGAATATTGTAAATTAAAGAAAAGGGAGCAGTAAAAATGTATACCGCAGTAATCATTTTGAAACGCTATTTTCTCAACAAATGTTATGTCACACAAGTATGGCTCAATCCAAACTCCCTTTTTAATGTCCTTATTTAGGGTCTAATTTGCCTTAAGGTATTTCTTGCAAGGCTTTTGAACAATCAAGTGCTACAGCATGTAGTTAAATCTGAAATGAATAAAAGGACCAAGTTTAAGTTGTCCTCAATGGTGGCCAGTCGGAAGATGGGGTGTTGTTCCTCTATTTACAGGTGTCCTTTTTCAGCTTTTAATAATCATTTAAAATGATTATTATTTACTCCATGCTGGTATTTGTAGTCCATTAGGGCAGCCTCCAACCATACTTGTTTTCACATTACACATCCCTCTATAATTCTCTTTCTTGCTGCTTAGCTCACTCCTTCTTAAAAGTATTCATGAGTGTTTTTAGACAGCAATGTTGGAAAAATCTGTGAAAAATTTAACATAAATTAACATAATTACTCACCTTGTGGTCGTTTACATTGCACGCCTTAAGTTCTTGTGTGTGTTAGTCCCCGGTGCTTTTATGTGGCCTGTGTCTGTAACTGACATCCAATGCACGACATCATTGTGTTGGTGGCATTGCTAATGTCACTATGTTGCGTCCAAAAAGGCATCCATGGCTGTCGATCCACAGTCCATGCTGAAGGTAGCAACGAGTACGTGCGGCATTATTCGCAGGACCCGTGAATACACACATTTAATAAATGCCTTTGTGATGTGGAGAGGGAAGAGTTTGAAGAGAGAAATGGCGCAGGCTGGTTGCCGCATGCTGAGTGCATCATAGCACGTCATCATCTGGACGTTGAATTCATGAGATGAATTCTGTGGTGCGATTTAGACTGCCAGCTTTCCCTGAAAAGTAGTAGGGGTCCTGCAGGATAAATCATAGTGCAGGATTTGATTAAAATTTCCTGCACTTTCCTTTCTAGACTGACCCTGTAACGGCAAATTTCACTGATTGTGCCGTTAGATGCCTGCAGTCTAAAACCCCTAATAGAATAGCACAGCACAGGAAGAGTCTTTTCAACTCCACATGTCCGTGCCAGTCCCAATGTGCAAATCAAACTCAAGCTCTGTTGTTTAAAAATCCCTCCATCCTCTTCATACTCATTTGGCTATCTAGAAGCCTCTTAAATGCTGTTATTGTACCTGTTTAGACCATTGCTGCTCATAGACTGTTCCAGCCATTCACTACTCTCCCCATAAAAATTATTTGTCCTTCACATCCACTTTAAACTTTTTCTCCTGCATATTCTCTTACTGTGAGCCTGACAACTCATCTCAACTTCTTTATATTTTAAAACCATGTAGTCAACTGGCATTCACTAGACATGTGCTGTACTAATGACTGGTCTCGCCTCCCGGCTCCTCCCCGAGGGTCCGATTATAACCCTGGCTTCCCGCCTAAACCCAGAACCACTCGGAAGCCTGTTCATGAGCTGATAAAAGCGTTAGTTCTCCCTCCAGTCGAGTGTGAGCTTTTTATCTAGCTAATATTGCCGCGCTGTACCTCCTCTTCTTGGTGGCGATGGGCTTACAGTCGATGTTTGGGAACAGAGGCGGGGGAGGGGGGTTGATGTTCAGTGTGGAGGGGCTGCAAGTGGGTTTTGGTTTTGAGGGCCCTCTGTTCCAAACCGTTGCCAGGGGAAGGGGATCAGAAAACCCCAAGGTTATGCTTTTAAGGTGACACAGGAAGTCCAGACCCAACAATAGTGAAGCACACAATTCATCTAAAATGTGCATGTGAAATTTACAAAAATCCCCTTCTTCAAATGACATATGTTTCTTTACACGTGCCAAATGGAACTGGGACGCTAGGAAGATTGGGTAATTAGAGGAGTACATTTTTAAGTTATATTTTTGCCCAGTCCATGAGTCTATGAAACTTTCTGTGGAGCCTGTGTCAATCAGGCACTTGGTTCAAAGTCTGTTTACCTTCACCGTCACCATCGAGCTGCTGAGCTGGTGAGGTCTATTCTGGTCGAGAACCAGTGATGCCAGGTTGCTGGAGACATCATGCTCTTCCCTAAAGTGGTCCCCTCTGTCCTGAGTCGACTTGTGCAGGAAAGATGACCGCCCTCCTTTCTCCTCTGACGATGATGATGGAGCTGAATTCAAAATCGGGCCATTGCAAGATGGCCGCCGAGCCTTTACAAGCTGTTTCCGTAGGCAGCGGGTTGCACAGCAGGCGATCCCGGGCGAGTCCAGGGCAGACGGCTTGGGGCTGGAATCGGATCCAGGAGCAGTACAGGCTGTGGACTTCCCTGGACCTCCCTTCATGTGGCAGATCCTCGGCCAATGCCCCTTCTTCCCACAGCTGAAGCAAACTGAGTCTTCGGCTGGGCAGCAGGCACAGGGGTGCTGTCTCTTGCTGCAGAAAAAGCGCTCTCAGGCTTGGGCAGCAGCAGCCATTAGAGCGGGGACTGCCGGTCCTTGGAGGTGCTCACCCGAGAGCGCGAGTTTGCTGGCCTCCAGGTCGACATTCTTGAGACTGGCCTGTTCCAGTGATTTGGCCAGTTCGATGTGGCTAGTGAGGTCCTTCCTTCCCGACTCAAGCAGTCGCTGCCTCACATACCTCGAGCGGACCCTTGCAACCAGTGTCCTAGATCTGTTCATCTTCCCGGATGCAGCCCAAAGTAGCCTCTTACCCGCAATTCCTAGCCAGCATCCGCAGATCCAGCAGATAGTCATCAATCGACTCTCCAGGCTGTTGGCTGCGTAGGACGAGCTGGTGCCTTGCTAGGACCTCATTCGGGGCTTTCAGCGCCTCGTACATCGGGCAGTCTCAGACAACTGCATACCCCTTCATCCCTACCCTTGAAATGAGTGCTGACCTCTAGAGCTCATCTGTGTGGAAGACATCCCTGGTCATGTTCAGATAGGCCTGGAAGCAATCTAGCCAATATACAAACTCCTCAGCCATGTCAGGGGAGGGGGACTCAAGAGCAGTAATGCTGTTAATAAACACCTTTATCCTTGTTTGTTAGCTAATAAAATTGAAGCGTAGATAAAAGCTCACACTCGACTAGAGAGAGAACTAATGCTTTTATTAGCTTATAACACGGGTAAGGTTCATGAACAGGCATCAGAGGGGTTCTGGGTTTAGGCGGGAAATCAGGGTTATATTTGGTCCCCTGGGGGAGGAGCCAGGAGGCAGGATAAGTCATTAGTACAGCACACATCTAGTGAATCCCATTCACTACAATCCAAAAAATTGTTCTGATAAATTTCTTACTCAATTGATTTGTGATCATTTGTTTCTTTTGTCTACTTTAAATTATCTTCAATTTTGCTTGTTTTTCCATACACCATCCTGACTTTATTGACCACTGACAAGAACCTACTCAGTTAATCACCTAAGGTTTAAATAAAAGCCCCATCTAGCCTGACAAAATGTTAAGCAGCAAATTTGCAGATTATTAGCCAGGATCCTTTGCACCTATTCAAGAAGGGGTCCATTTGAAAAGGAGTTCAAAGGTTGTTAATCTTCTGAAAGCAATAAATGGCTTATTTAAATGGTAAAAAAAAATGATCAGGCAATGGAGCTTCCTTTCTAACATGATGAAGTAATGTATGAAAAATGTGCACTTGTAGCGGTCTGTGTGCGAAGATATGAACCAACCCGCAAAATGGCCGACGAATGCAGTGACTGTGCGGACCTGGAGGTGACACCGACCGTCATCCAAGGTGACCTCCACACAGCAGGAAGATGGGGAACTCTGGCGGGAACGCCGGCCAACCCAAGGTTGGCGCTCCAATGACACAGGCCCCTGATGTGTCTATGACTTCCTTCTACACTCGTCGTAATGCATAAGCTACATTGGTGACCCCAACAGGTCCAGCCGGCAGTTGAACCCGAAGATGATGGATCAAGCAGAGCCAGCGACCATCTATGCAGTCTCTGTCAGGCTCCCAATGTTCTGGGTGTTGTGGCCACACATGTGGTACAAGGAGGCCAAGGCTCAGATACAGCTTCGCCACATCACCACCGATGACACCCACTACTTCTACGTTCTGAGCATCTTCAATCAAGGCACAGCAGCAAGGGTCATAGATTTCCTATGGCAGCTTCTGGAGTGAGGCAAATACACGGCCCTCACAAAGCTACTAAGCCGCACTTTTAGGCTTTCCCGGCGTGAGCTAATTCTCCATATGGACAGACTGGGAACAGGCCCCATCTGCCCTAATGAGTGAGCTGCTCTTGTTAACCAAAGGCCACAAACCTTACCTGCTATTCGAGCAGATCTTCTTGCTCAAAGACTTCTGCAACCCTTGAGGTTCACCGGACGGACATACTTTGGAGACCAAAGAAGGATGCCAGCACCATCGGAGACCACATCAGCAAGTCCCATGAGCCCCTGACGAGATCAAGGCCAGTGGAGAGGCAGGTGAACACCCCGGGACAGCTATGCTACAACCACTAGCAATGGGGTGCGGAGGCCCGTCAATGCCGCCAACACTGCGGGTTTTCGGGAAAACGTCCTGGCTAATCATCATTGATAGCTACAGCGGTTGGCCCACGTGATAGCCTCATTCACATCACTGCTGGGCAGGCATTTCCTGGTTGACACAGGTGCCAAGATAAGCATTCTTCCCTTCTGCAGGCCTGAACACCTGTGGCAAGCAGGGCCCAGCACTGGGGGCAGCCAACAGCTCCTCCATTCAGACATTTGTGACCTGCACCATTTTCCTTCATTTTGGCAACAGCCGCATTACATGTACCTTCACCCTTGCGGCAGTGGCGCAACTGCTCCTGGGAGCCAGCTTCCTTTGGGCCCACTGCTTGCTTGTCGACCTCAAGGGATGGCGCTTGGCCAGAACATTTCAAACTCTCCCTTTTGGGGAAACCAAACTACCTGCCCCCCACCTGGACTCTCAGACAATTAATTCGCCTACATGCTGACGGAGTTTCCCTCAATAATGGCGCCACAGTTCTCCGCGGCTGAGCCAAACCATGGGATAAGGCACCACATTTTGACCAAGGGGCCCACGCTCCATGCCAGGGCACATTGAGTCCCACCAAAGAAAGTCAGCCTGGCGAAGGAGACACTCCAACAGTCACTGAGCCTCTCCCCTCCTCATGATGCCCATATCAGCAGGGAGTTGGAGACCATGCGGTTGCTACCACCACCTCAATGAGGCCAACACGCCCGACAGATATCCCATGCCCCACATCAATGACTTTGCCGCCAACCTGCATGGGGCATGTGTATTCTCCAAGGTGGACCTCATCTGGGGGTACCGCCAAATCCCAGTTCACCCCAGGATGTCCCCAAGACTGCAATCATAACCTCCGAGGCTTGTTTGAATTTCTCCACATGCCCTTCAGTCTAAAGACCACGGCACAAACTTTTCAGTGGCTGATGGACACAGTGGGCCAGGACCTCCCATTTGCGTTCATCTTTTTGGATGATATACTTAACACTAGCCACAGCTGCAAGAACTAGGCTGGCTGCCTGAAACAACTGTGCACCCACCTGAGTGAGTCAGGCTATCAACCCTGCAAAATGTCAGTTCGGTCTGGACACTATCGATTACCTGGGGCACAGCATTAACACACATGGGGCTACACCCCTCCCCAAGATGGTTGAGGCAGTCTGGCATTTCACTAAGCCACACATTGTGAAAGGGCTACAGGAATTCACCAGTATGATAAACTTTTCCCACTGGTTCACACTGGCAGCAGTATGCATCATGTGCCCCCAGAATGCCAAAGATGCACTGGCCAATGTCACCTTCCTGGTTCACCCCAGAACAGAGGCACTGACTGCCCTGTCAATGCCTCCAGCACAGCTGTAGGGGTCATGCTAGAACAACTCATCGAGGGGCAGTGGCAACCCCTGGCCTTTTTCAGCAGGCACCTCCGCCCTCCCACAGAACTCAAATTCAGTGCTTTCAACCAAGAGCTGTTAACGCTGCACCTGGCAGTAAGACATTTCCATTACTCTTTTAAAGGCTGGCAATTCAGTGTGTTCACTGACCACAAGCCATTGACCTTCACCTTCCATAAGGTATCAGACCTGTGGTCGGCCTGACAACAGAGACACTTGTCCTATGAGTTCGAATTTACCACGGACATTCAACATATCGCAGGGAAAAAAGTGGTAGCCGATGCTCTGTCACAGCCCACAATTGAATCGATACATGCCCTGTCCCAAGGGGTCAATTATGTGGCCCTCACCAAAGCACAGCAGCAGGACCCTGAGAGGACATCAATTTCCGGACTCTGGGTGATAACACTGCTGTGTGATATTTCTACTGGCAGCCATCGCACCATCGTTCTGGTCACATGGAGGCGCCAGGTTTCCGAGGCCATCCACAACCTGGCTCATCCCACCATCGCACCAAGGTCAAAATGGTGGGCAACAGGTTTGTCTGGTATAACCTCCATAAACAGGTCAGCCTATGGGATAAGACCTGGATGAACTGTCAGTCTTCCAAAGTGCGGATTCACACAAGAGCACCCACACAGACTTTTGAACTGGCACAGCGCAGGTTCAGCCATGTACACATTGACATAGTGGGGCCGTTGCTGGTTTCCCATGTGGGCGTGATACCTTTTGACCATGGTTGACCACTCCATGAGGTGGCTGGAGGTGGTCCCACTGGCTGATACCATCACAGAAACCTACGCCAGGGCACTCATTGATGATCCAATTCAGGGTCCCAGAGCACCTCACCTTGGACAGGGGGGCACAATTCACCTCCAAGCTCTGGGCAGCACTAGCTAATTTTTTGGGGCTGCAGCTCCACCACACCACGGCGTATCACCCTCAGGCCAACAGGTTGGTGAAGCACTTCCACAGGCACCTCAAAGCAGACCAGATGGCCCAGCTTGAGGGTCCCAATTGGGTGGATGAACTGCCTTGGGTCCTGTTGGGAATTTGTACCACATCGAAGAAGGACTCAATGCCTCAGCGGCATAGATGGTCTATTGTGCATCTTTAATTATCCCCCGGGGAGTTCTTGGTTCCTAATAAATGCCTGGAAGACCCCCACAGTGACCCTCAAGAGTCTGCGATAGAAACTGGTGTCCTTGGTCCCATGACAACCCACACCGCGCAGCCAGCCTGAGTGACCTAAGGTCTTGCCGGTACATGTTTGTGAGCAGTGGTGCACACAGACCACCATTACAACAACTCTATGAGGGGCCTACAAGGTTATTAGAGACAATGGTCCTCGACATCAACAGTAAGGAGGAAACCTTTACTGTTGACCACCTAAAACCAGCAAATCTGGATGGTAATGAGTCGGTCTGCATTCTGCCACAACACTGGGGTAGGCCACCTAAGGCTATGGACAATGACCCAGTTTCCAGTTCTGGGGGGAATCGTAGCAGCCTGCGCTTGGAGACACAAGCCAATCCGTAAAATGGCCGACGAATGCATAGACCGCGTGGACCTGGGTGTGATACCAGCTGTTGTCCCAGATGACCTCCGCACAGTGGGAAGATGGGGAACTCTGGCGGAAATGCCGGCCAACCTGAAGTTGGCTTTCCTATGATGCAGGCTGTGACAGATTACATTATATAGATATGTTTTTGGAAGATAGATTGTGGGGTTTTTAATTAGGTCACACACAGATACAAACACTTCAAAACAGATCTCATTTAAAATGCAAGAGGTTTGCTGAAGCCAGACAGTCCAGGCTCCCAGTGCCTTTGTAAAGACAATGGAAACTGCTTTGCTGAAGGACTTCACAAGTCGATATTAATTGGACATGCTGTGGAGTAATGGATTATTGTTTTGAAAAGCAACAGGTGAACGGACTCAGGAGATTGGGTCCAGTGCCGCAGTCTGTCTGAGTGCAGTTTGCTGTTCTAAGATGGTCATGTGATCTTCTCCGAGAGAGAGAGAGAAGAAGAGAAAGGGAGAAGGAGAGAGAAAGAGAGAAAATGACAATTTAGTTCTAAAGTTCAGCAGCAGTAGCTGGGACTGGAACAAGCTGGCAAGCTGGTGGAAAAACCCCATTTTGAAGACAGATTGTGAGTTCTTAGTTCAGCCTGTTTAGAGCCCTTGTGGTCCATACAAGAGGAGTTGGCTGGCTGTAATAATAATTCACCTGAGATAAGGGAAACAGAAAAGGAATTCAGTGGTAACAATTTAAATAAGAAAGAGGTTGTGATCTGGAAAACCCTAATGGGGCAAGTTCTTCATCAAGACACTGAAGTGACTGATCAGAAGGAATCAGTTTGTGTCCAACGAGCAACAAATCTCTCTCTGAAAACTGACAAGAACTTTCCTGAATGGTGACCATTTACCTTTCAAGCACCAAAGGCTTGTGAAGATTCATAAATATTAAATTCTGTGCACAGTATAAGAATTGCCTGATACCAGAGAACTTGGAGGAATGAGAAGTGAGATTGGACTGTGAATCAACAAACTTTTCTAATTACAGACACATTATATACATGTGTTTAGAATTAGAGGGGGTTAAGCTAGGTTAAGTGAATAGCAATAAGTTAAAGTTTGATTCTATTTTCATGTTTAAAGATAAGTTAAAACAACTTTTCGTTAAGTAACCTTTTGTCTTGGTGAATTTCTATTGCTGCTGGGATTTAGGGTCCTCTAGGCCTGTTACTGGGCCCCTGATGTCAGTCCCAGGGGCCCATATAAGTAGAGCTTCCAGTACAATAAAGCAGTGTTCAATTTCAACTCCTTGTGTCTCAGTCTTCCTTCCACACTCGTTGTAGTGTGTATGCTACACACTGATAAATGACATTTATAGTGTGTTGTGCGTGAGCGCAGTGAAAGAACTGAGGCAGCAGGCTGTGAGCTCATTAAACACAACTGATTTAAGCCTTTAAACCAGCCTGGAGCCCACGCCTCACATCCTGGAACTTAAGTCACACTGAAGAGTGTACATGTACTTACGGTGTACACCGGAAGAGAAGGACCCATGATGCCATCTTTGCCGCAGCTGCCCCAGTGACTGAGTGTGACAAGCGGGGCCGGTTTGCTGCTGCAATTATGTGCGCCACCACATTTTTTTAAATGCCTAGATTTTTTTCATGTATTCTAAGAACTACTAATTACTAGCCTGCTTTTGTCAATAACAAGTCTTATCTTCAAATAGTGTCAGTAGAAAATTTAACATGGTCTCAGTGGGAATAAAACAGCACTTAAAATGCTCTTCGTATGCACATACAGAATAGCAGAACAACAAAGGAGTAAGTAAGTTCCAAGGGGATAGCAAAAAGTCTCTCTCTCTCCCTCTCTCTCTCAAAGGTGGAGGTGAACGATGTAGATTTTCACCCTGTTATGATCTGCTCCTGTTTTGTTTTTTTTACAAATCCTACGTGTCTGTATTTTCCCACGCGATAAATTGTGTGTTTGTTTTTTCTAATGCTTGCTAATGTTTTAATAGTAACTACCAGGTTTTTAATCTGAAATACATTCTGTATTTGGTGCTGGTCTGTTCCTCATTTAAGTTTTAACTATTTGTGGTCTTTAACTATCCCATTTAATGTAATGCCTTCTACAGGGCTTCTGTTTTGACCCTTGGAAACCCCTTCTTAGCACCTTTTAGCTTGATATTCAGCTCTTTCAAATGGTTAGTTTCTCTAACTCCTGGAGAAACGTTTAATGTGTGTCTTTTTGGACGAGCTTTTACCGTTTCTGCTGTTGCTCCATACCCTCTTTTACTTCATCTGAGTCGGAACGTATTGGAGCTGTGGGAGTTAGGTTCTGTCTTTGAATTGGGTGCCTTGGGGTAAGGGGTTGAGGTGATGGATGTGGTGGGGTGGGGGGGGGGTTACCCACTGAGAATCAAATAATTCCTTTTCCTCATCGTCATGAATAAATAGGTTCGTTATGTCTGGCATAGTGTTATCTAATATGTCATTTTGTTTTCTTTGTTACTTTATTAATCATGAGGCACTTTTGTCTCTTTTATTTATCTCCTTTCTGTTGTTGTTTATAATGTCAGTCACACTCTGATTGTAATATCTGCCGTTTTTTCGCAGTCCATTTTGAGTGTTGATGGCTAATGCCTTTGCTGCTAGCCTGATCCCTCCAATTTTAATATTTTTCCTCATTCCATTTCAGTGAGCCTCCTTTTTCCAATCTTTAAATCTATTTTTCTATTTTTTTTTTCATTTCTTAGAAGCACCTTTTTCCCATGTAATTTGTTTTGCCTTGGCAATAGTACCAGTATTCTACGTCCCTCCTGTTGGCCATGCTTCGTTTCCTAGTTAAATTCGCTGACAGGACGTGGTGTTGTTTACCATGGTTAGGACTGATGTAATGCATTGTTTGCATTGGGGCCCCATCTATGCTTTTATCAATAGTCTGTCCCATTTCCCAGCCTAATTTCTGTATGATCCCGGGCAGTATTTCTTTGTCACAAGGCATACCAAATCTGATGTCGTCTGCCAACTGACTTGGGCACTCAGCAGGAAATTTTTTTACTAGGCTACTGAAGTATCCTGAATCCGAGTAGTTAATGTCGTAATATAACGTAGTGGAAGACCTTTTGTCCGAATAGTTTCAATAGACCACGTTGAAGCCACAACCAACTGCTCAATACGATATTCAAATGTCAGAACGTACCCTCCCACTACGAGCCTCTGAGATATTTGTGTGAGCCAAACCTTCCCCAGTGGTATTCCTTGTGAAGGCATATCTTTGTCATCTGCGTACAGACTCGGTGCAGTTAGCAGGACAGACTTATAATCTGCGTACTGACTTAACATTTGTGTACTGATGTCGTCTAAGAACAGACGGGTGGCTGATGGATGTCAGCACACTGACTTTGTTCAGCCTTTTAGGACGGGTTTACTGAAGTACCCTGTGGCCAATGGTTAGGTATCATAATTTTGTACGGCCAAATTGTTTTTAAATTGACTTGGTTGACACTGCAATCCGCTGTCCAATTGATACTCAAGTATAAGTAACATCCTTCCCATACCCGCAACTGGCAGAACAGTCTCCTCAATTTGCAGGCTACAGACTATGCAATACAAAGCACGTATATGATTTTGAGTCTCTCAAAACTCAACCATAAGCATCATAATTCTTCTTACCTTAGCAGACTGTGTGGTTCTTGTCTCTCAGCAAGGAACCAGATCAACCTTGTATGAGGGACCACAATGCTCCCCTAGATCAGTGAAGGAGTTCTGGATCAAGGGTCCCGAACGTGCACTTCAACTCCGTCTGATGCTCCAGTGTCCTTGTGGCCACATACGGCATACGTGGTGATCTTCCCAGTGAGAAATTGCCAACTATGCCAATGTTAAAGCCGCGCTTCCTGTCAAGGAAAAGATTTTATTGAGTCACACCAGCGTGAATGAGCAATATTAGACAAGGTTATTCAAAGAATCCAGCCAAGGGGTACAATATTTAAGTACCATTCTTGCATACAAATTAGAGAGTTATCATTTTAAAAGTGTTAAGGCATTACAGTCAGTATTTGTACATTTCTAAAGACAGGAAAATGGTTCATGTCAATTGGCTTTTTATATGTACTTGTTATAATTAAAATATATGAATCAGCCAGAACAGTAATGAGGGGAAAAGCTGTAAAAACAACACTATCATTTATGAAGGATTTAAATTTGTTTGATATATGGAGGGAGCTTAACCTCATAAAAAGAGACTATTCATTCTACTCAAGGGTACATAATTCACATGTAATGAATGGTAAAAATGGAATACTTGGCAAGATTTTTTTTTTAATCAGACCATTCGCCTTTAACCATTGTGATAATGGAAAAACAATACAGTGTGTCTAGTTGCCATCTCAATGCCACACTGTTGAAAAGAAAGGACTTTTGTGAGTTTATTAAGAGACAGATAGAACTATTTTGTGAAACTAATCTTTCTTCTACTGATAATAGCATTTTAATATGGGATATGCTTAAAGCTTACATAAGAGGACTGTTACGAGCCCAGAATACCCCAAAACCCAGCAGCAATAGATATTCACCAAGACAAATGGTTACTTAAACAAAAGTTAGTTTTAATTATCTTTAAATATGAAAACAGGATCAAACTTTAACTTATTACTATTAACATACTTAACCTAACTTAACCCCCTTCTAATTCTAAGCACACGTGTATGTTATGTGTATGCAAGTTTAGAAAAGTTCTTTGATTCTCAGTCCACTCTCACTTCTCATTCCTTCCAGTTCACTGGTTGCAGGAAATTCTTATACTGTGCACAGAATTTAACATTTAATGAATTTCTCCAGGCTTTGGTGCTTGAAAGGTAAATGGTTACCACTCAGGAAGGTTCTTGTGGGTTTTCAGAGAGTGATTTGTTGTTCGCTGGACATAAACTAATTCTTTCTAATCAGCCACATCAGTGTCTTGCCAAAGAAACCTGCCCCATCAGGGTTTTCTAGATGATAACCTCTTTTTTTCAGGTCACCACAGAATCCTTTTTGTTTGTCTTTTTTCAACTGAAGCTTTACACAGTCAGTCCTCTCCTCTTGTTTTGACCACAAGGGCTTTGACCAGACTGAACCAAGCACTCACAACCCGTCTTCAAAATAGGGGTTTTCTCAAGCTTTCCAGCTTGTCCTGTTCCAGTCTTTGCTGCTGACAGTAAAACTGCAGAACTGAATTCTCTCTCTCTCTCTCCCTCAGAGAAAAGCCTGTTTTTCTCTCTCTCTCTACTTGCAAAACCACATGGTCCTTTTAGAAAAGAAACCTCCACTCAGACAGACTGCAACTCCAAACTAATCCTGTGAGTTCTTTTATCTGTTGCTTTTCAAAACAACAATCCATTAGTGAATTGGCACTCCCCAAAGCTTTTGCAAAGGCACTTGGAGCCAGCCTGTCTAGCTTGAGCAGAACTCCAGTATTTTAAATGAGATCTATTTTGAAGTGTTTGTATGTGATCTACACTGAAAAAACCTGCCACATTTTATCTCCAAAAATCATCTAAATACAATATAAAACACAACATATTCTGTAACACTTTCCCTTACAAAGGAATTTTAATTAAACTGACTTCAAAATCACTGAAGTGATAATACACAATATATATGTTATTATGTTTTAACAATTTAACCCAATGTTGAGAGTATATATTTCTATACATGATCAATTTTAGCATCTTGACAAACAATCTGCTATCACATTATTTGTACCTCTGATATGATTAATTTGCAGATTATATTCTTCCAATATTAAACTCCAGTTTAACAATCTTCTCTTTTTATTCTTTATTTTATTCAAAAATTCCAGAGGATTGTGGTCAGTAAATATCATAATTGGTTCATGAGAGGTACCGAGATATACATCAAAATTCTGTAGAGCAAATGTTACAGATAACAGTTCTTTCTCAATAGTGGAATAGTTCCTTTGATGAACATTGAATTTTTTTGAAAAGTAGGCAACTGGATGGTCAATTTCATTATGTTTTTACAATAAAACTGCACCTGCTGCTCCCTCATTGGCATCCACTGCTAAAGAAAATGGTCTGTCAGAATCAGGGGATTTTAAACAGGTTATGGCATAGCATCTCCCTTAAATTTCCCAAAGCTCTCTGACAAACTTTAGTCCACACAAATTTCTCCCCTTTCTTCAAAAGGTTGGATAAAGGAAGAGCAACCTCAGCAAGATTTATATAATATCCTGCCATTCCTAAAAACCTTCTCACTGCTTTCTTGCCATTGGGAATAGGAAACTCAGAAATTGCATTTACCCTAGCTTGAATAGATGCAATTTTGTCATGACCAACTACAGCACCCAAGTATGTTATAGTGGCATTTGCAAATTGACTTTTTGCTAAATTTACAGTTAAGTTTGCTTTGGATAATCTTGCAAACAATTTGTCTAATTCCTTCAAATGTTCTTCCCATGTGTCATCTTTTGTATGTGTTTACCCTTGGATAATCATCTTTTGGAATGTTGCAGGGGTATTTCTCATGCCAAAAGGTAACATTATACTCATATAAACTGGATGGAGTTATAAAAGCCAAAATATTCTTTCCTCTCTCAGTTAAAGGCACACACCAGTAACCCACCAACAAATACAACAGTAAGAAATTTAGCTTTCCAAATTTTATCAATACAGTCATCTATTCTCAGAATAGGATAAGAATCAGTTTTAGTTACTGAATTAACCTTCCTATAATCTGTACAGAACCTAACAGTTCCTTCTGGTTTTGCAATGAGAACACAAGGAGATCTTCAATCTGAGTTTGAAGATCTAATAATATCATTTCTCAACATATATTCCACCTCCTGATCCATTATTTTACTCTTCTGAATGTTTATTCTGTATGGGTGTTGTTTTATGGAACTTGCTTCTCCCACATCTACATCATGATAAATTACTAATGCTCTTTTTGGCATATCAGGAAACAAATTGTATATTTCAAAATCAACTGCATCTGTTCTTGTGACTCAAGGTGGCCTAACAGGTGCACAGGAACCATGGCTTCTTTAAGGTTACCCTCACAAGATTCCGTTTCTATAATCTTATGATCTATAACTTCCCCAACCCTGTCAACAACTAACACCTCTGATACAGATTGTTCTCCACTACCCTTATCCTCATAATAAGGTTTCATTAACAATTTACCCTTCAAGTCATATTCACAAGCCATTTCTTTAATCTCCTGGTCACTTACTGCTTTGTCCCTTACATCAATAAGATCTGTATCTGTCCTCTGATGCTGGATTAACTCTTTCCTTGACAAAGAGAAATCCTTATTCTCACAATTAACCTGCTCTTTCAAGACTATTTCAGAAGCACTGAGCAAGTCTCTAACAACTGGATCTTCCTCTGCTCTCATCATTTTCTTAGACAAAGACCTTATTACAGCACATGCAGGATATATCTCACATTCCTCCTTAATATCATCCTTACTTGGCTGATTTATTAATCTCAAAACTGACCCAACTTTATCCTCTGCCAAATCATTCCCTAATGAAAATGAGACTCCCCGCATGGATAAATTTGAAATTATTCCTACTACAACAGGCCCTTTAACTAATTCTGAATTCAGCACAATGCTGTGAGGAGATATTGACTCTACCTCACCTCTAACATCTTTAATCAAAGTCATCTCCCCTGTGTCAGTCTTTTGATCAAGAGTTAAAACTTTCCAACAACAGTGACTGAGCAGCTCCAGTATCTCTTAAGAATTTTAACTGGAACCTGTGATTCTCCCTCCTTTACTGAAACCAAGCCCTATGACACAAAAGGTTTGAAAACATCCATTACACCCTTACCATGTTTAGAACATCTGCTCTCCTTAAATTCAACTGTCTGAATACATGCTTCTGGTAAAACCTCCTTTTCTCATCTCTTTTTCAACACTAAACAATTTGCAATAATGTGACTAGGTTTTTTACAAAAATGACATACAAATCTAGAAGTTCTGTCCATTCCCACCTTACCTTCATCTTTTTTTTCTCACCAGTCTTAATTTCAGGTTTACTAGTCTGCTCTACATTAATCTCTGAACAGGTTTACTAATCTGTTCCACATTTACCCCTCTGAAAAGACTCACTATTCTGAAATTTGTTTTTGTGAATCAGGGCATATTCATCCGCTAATCTAGCCGTTTGCTGCAATGTCGCCACGTCTCTCAAATCCAGGTATAATTTAATCTCATTTGGAACACACCTTTTAATTTCCTATATTAATATCAATTCTCTCAATCTGTCAAAATTCCCTTTGAGGTGTGCCAACAGTCAAAACATACAGATTTTCCCAGAGCAAAATCCATATAAGATTGGTTCCATGTTTTCACCAAACTTCTAAATTTTTGTCTATATTCTACTGAAACCAGCTCATAAGCTTTCAATACTGCTTGTTTAACAGTATCATAATTTGCTACTTGCTCTGTAGTCAAACTGATGTATGCAATTTGTGCTTTTCCCTTCAATACACTTTGGAGCATAGAGGCCATTTTTCTTTTGGCCATCTTGAGCTCTCAGCAACCTTTTCAAAAAGCTGAAAATATGTATTGATATCTGCATCATCAAAAGGAGGAACTAGATTTACCTCTCTACTGGCCAAAAACCTCTCCTGAGGAGTTACAGCCTCAATTCTTTTATTTCCCTCCATCTCAATTTTAAAATTCTCTTAATTGAAACTCTCTGTCCATTTCAAACTTATCCAAGTCATATTTTCTTTGTTTTTCAACTTCCTCTGCCTCATATATCCTCTGATTATTAGCTTGGTCTGCCTCAAATTGTCTCTGTTTCTCAGCCTCCAACACCTTCCATTTCTCTCTTTTTTCTTCCACCCTCAATTTCTCCAATTCCAATTGCAACTCAAAAGATTTATCCTCCAAAAAATAATCTAAGTCTTTCTCAACAGATTTTCCCTCACCTATATATTTCACTATAATCCTCTGCATTTGTATTTTCATCATCCAATGCTTGAGTTAGGTCAGTTTTAACGCCTAAGAAATAACCATCAATTCCTTTTTTCTTTTGTTCTGCAGCTCTGCAGGTGATGGTTGTAACAAAAATGTATCAACATCCATTGCTGCAGTTTTTCCACACACACAAGGTTTAAATTAGCTTGGAAATACTAATTAACTAATAGATAACAAAAACTCCAAAAGGCTAAGATCCAAAAACTCCAATCTGCAATCCATAAGGATGATCCCAAAATATGTTACGAGCCCAGAGGACCCAAAAACTCAACAGCACTAGATCTTCGCTAAGACAAATAAAAGCTGCTTTAAACATGAAAACAGAATCACACTTTAACTTTTCACCATTGACTTAACCTAACTTAACCCCCTTCTAATTCTAAGCGCACGTGTATGTAA
This sequence comes from Narcine bancroftii, assembly GCF_036971445.1. Classification (NCBI taxonomy): domain Eukaryota; kingdom Metazoa; phylum Chordata; class Chondrichthyes; order Torpediniformes; family Narcinidae; genus Narcine; species Narcine bancroftii. The sequence goes on from NC_091472.1 coordinate 225,479,843, forward strand.
TGTGTGTCTAAGTTCAGAAAAGTTCTTTGATTCACAGTCCAATTTCACTTCTCATTCCTCCAAGTTTACTGGTTGCAGGCAATTCTTATACTGTGCACAGAATTTTACATTCATGAAGTGCACCCAGCTTTGGTGCTTGAAAGGTAAACAGTTACCGCTCAGGAAAGTTCTTGACAGTTTTCAGAGAGAGATTTGTTGTTCTAGGACACCCACAACTGATTCCTTCTAACCAGCTACTTCAGTGTCTTGCCGAAGAAACTTGCCCCATCAGAGTTTTCCAGATGAAAACCTCTTTCTTTCAGGTTACCACAGAGTTCCTTTCTGTTTCTCTTATTTCAAGAAACATTATGCAGCTAGTCCTCTCCTCTTGTATGAACAACAAAGGCTTTGACCAGGCTGAACTAAGCACTCACAACCTGTCTTCCAAATGGTATTTTTCCACAAGTTTACCAGCTTGTCCTGTTCCAATCCCAGCTTCTGCTGCTGAACTGTGAAACTACAGAACTGAATTCTCCCCCTCTCTGTCTCTCTCTCTGAGAAAAATCCTGTTTTACCCTCTCTGCTTGCAAAACCACATGTCCCTCTTTGAACAGCAACTTCTCACTGCAGACAGCCTGAGGCTCCAATGAGTTCTTTCATCTGTTGCCTTTTTGTAAGCACCAACCTATTAGTGAAGTTTCTTGGGCACTCTCCAAAACTTTTGCAAAGGCTCTGGGGCCCCGACATGTCTTGCATGTGCCAAACTCCAGTATTTTAAATAAGATCTGTTTTAAAGCGTTTGTATGTGACCTATACTAAACCTTCCCCAATTTATCTCCCAAAAACATATCTCTAATCCATCACAGCACCAAAGAAGAAACTGCTTTCAGTGATTCACTTTTCTTAGGCATTGTGGTGCAGGAATTGAACAGTGTCAAGCAGGATAAATGGATTGTATCATTGCATACAAATGGAACAAAAATATTCCTTTCAAGCTGGACATCAGGGCCATGAAGATAAAGCCATACATGCATGCAAATCCTGTACTGCTTAAAGTATACAATGGACAGAGCATCGACACGAAAGGTACATGTAAACTTAAGGTTAAAGTGAAAGATAAAGAGAACCACCTCAGGTTCACAGTAGTTCCAGATGGACATTATTCACTACTTGGTGACAAAGCATATGAAGACTTAAACCTAGTCAAGAGGGTATGTTAGGAGCCCAGAAGACCCATAAACCCAGCAGCAATAGATAGTCACCAAGACAAATGGTTACTTAAATAAAAGTTGATTTTAATTATCTTTAAACATGAAAATAGAAACAAACTTTAACTAATCACTATTAACCTACTTAACCCCCCTTCTAATTCTAAGTGCACATGTATGTAATGTGTGTTGGTTCACAGTCCAATCTCACTTCTCATTCCTCCAATTTCACTGGTTGTAAGCAATTCTTATACTGTGCAAAGAATTTAACATGTATAAAGTTCACCAGGCTTTGGTGCTTGAAGGGTAAATGGTTACTGCTCAGGAAGGTTCTTGTTGATTTTCAGAAAGAGATTTGTTGTTCCAGGACATCCACAACCGATGTACTTCCATCAGCCACTCCAGTGTCTTGCTGACTAAACTTGCCCTTTCAGGATTCTCCAGATAATAACTTCTTTCTTTCAGATCAGCACAGTTTCTTTTTGTTTCTTATTCCAAGTGAAACATTAGACAACCAGTCCTTTCCTCTTGCATGAACCACAAGGGACTTGCCCAGGCCGTCTTACAGCTTGTGTTGTTTCAGTCCCAGCTGCTTCTGCTGGCTGTAACAATGGACAAGTGACCTGTGTGTATGTGTGTGTCTCTCTCTCTGAGAGAAAGCCTGTTTGACTCCCTCTGCTTGCAAAACCACATGACCCTCTCAGAACAAGTTCTCTTCCAGACATAACGGCTCTGACATGCTCTTTCATCGGTTGCCTTTTGTAAACAATCCATTAGTGAAGTCTCTTGAGCACTCTTCAAAAACTCTTGCAAATGCTCTGGAGTCAATATGTCTCTAATGGGGCAGAGCTCCAGTATTTTTAATAAGATCTGTTTTAAAGTGTTTGCATGTGACCTACTCTAACAAACCTTTCCCAATTTATCTCCAAAAAATATATCTATATCTATATGTAGATATAGATATAGATGGATATATAGAAGATGCTGTTTACATCCGGTACCGCACGGATGGCAGTCTCTTCAATCTGAGGCGCCTGCAAGCTCACACCAAGACACAAGAGCAACTTATCCGTGAACTACTCTTTGCAGACGATGCCGCTTTAGTTGCCCATTCAGAGCCAGCTCTTCAGCGCTTGACGTCCTGTTTTGCGGAAACTGCCAAAATGTTTGCCCTGGAAGTCAGCCTGAAGAAAACTGAGGTCCTCCATCAGCCAGCTCCCCACCATGACTACCAGTCCCCCCCCCCACATCTCCATCGGGCACACAAAACTCAAAACGGTCAACCAGTTTACCTATCTCGGCTGCACCATTTCATCGGATGCAAGGATCAACAACGAGATAGACAACAGACTCGCCAAGGCAAATAGCGCCTTTGGAAGACTACACAAAAGAGTCTGGAAAAACAACCAACTGAAAAACCTCACAAAGATTAGCGTATACAGAGCTGTTGTCATACCCACACTCCTGTTCGGCTCTGAATCATGGGTCCTCTACCGGCATCACCTACAGCTCCTAGAACGCTTCCACCAGCGTTGTCTCCGCTCTATCCTCAACATTCATTGGAGCGACTTCATCTCCAACATCGAAGTGCTCAAGATGGCAGAGGCCGACAGCATCGAATCCATGCTGCTGAAGATCAAACTGAGCTGGGTAGGTCACGTCTCCAGAATGGAAGACCATCGCCTTCCCAAGATCATGTTATATGGCGAGCTCTCCACTGGCCACCAAGACAGAGGTGCACCAAAGAAGAGGTACAAGGACTGCCTAAAGAAATCTCTTGGTGCCTGCCACATTGGCCACCGCCAGTGGGCTGATATCGCCTCAAACCGTGCATCTTGGCGCCTCACAGTTCGGTGGGCAGCATCCTCCTTTAAAGTAGACCGCAGAGCCCACCTCACTGACACAAGAGGAAAAATCCAACACCCAACCCCAACCAACCAATTTTCCCTTGCAACCGCTGCAACCGTGTCTGCCTGTCCCGCATCGGACTTGTCAGCCACAAACGAGCCTGCAGCTGACGTGGACATTACCCCTACATAAATCTTCGTCCACGAAGCCAAGCCAAAGAAAGAAAGAAGAGATAAAATACACTGTCACAGGAATATCACATTAATAGTGACCATTCACAGAACATAGAGGAAATACTGGATCAATTTCCCAACATCTTCAAGGGGTTTGGAGTTCTACCATTCACCTATAAGATAAAGTTAAAAGAGGATGCACAGTGGGCTCTAACACCACTAAAAGCTCAAGCAGGAACTCAATCAAATGACAGCACTAGGGGTCACAAAGAAAGTGGAGGAGCCCATAGAATGGGGGAATTCAATGGTGTGTGTCAAAAAGAATAGTGACCAACGTGTGTGCAAGGACCCAAAAGATTTCAATGTCAATATAAAGAGGGAACATTATCAGATTCCAAGCAGGGATAAAATTACAAGTGAGATGGCTGGTGCTAAGTATTTCACTAAATTGGATGCATCCCAGGGCTCCTGGCAAATAAAAATGCATGATACCATATAATTCTGTACATTTAATGCATAATTTGGCCAATACTCCTGTCTGAGGATGCCTTTTGGAATTTCCTCAGCTCTGGAAGTGTTCCACAAGACAATGGAGAACATCATAGAAGGCTTAGATGGGGTACATGTGTACATGGATGACATGATCCTATGGGGATCCAGACAAAAACAACACAACGAAAGGAGCATCAAAGTGCTATAATGCATCCAGAAGTATGGATTAGTTAAACAGAGAAAAATGTCAGTTTGGTGTGAAGGAAATCACCTTTCTGGGAGATAAATGGTCAAAGGCAGGAGTAGAGCCAGACAAGAGCAAGGTGAAAGCAATTTTAGAGATATCCAGATCCACTGACAAAGTAGGCATATTGAGAATGCTGGGAATGATCAATTTCATTGGTAAATTCATACCAAAACCTGTCTTCCAAAATAATGTACCTAAGGAAGTTATTACAGGACAAACATAAATTCAACTGGACAACCACGAGGAAAAATGGGGAAAACTGAAGATCATTTTAACTATGGAACCAGTACTTTTGACGTTCTTTGAAACATCCAGAAAAATGAAAATATCCATGGACGCTTCAAAAGATGGAATAGGTGCCATCTGAATATCAATATGCACAGATTGAGAAAGAGTGTCTAAGTCTGGTCTATGGACTTGAAAAATTCCATAGTCATGTGCATGGTCTACCAATATCCATAGCAGAAGCAGACTACAAGCCATTAATACCAATAATCAAGAAAAATCTCAGTGAAATGTCACTGAGAATCTAACGACTGATGATGCTACAACATTATGAATTCAAACAGCTGTACACACCAGGGAAACTTGTTGTGTTAGCTGATGCATTATCCAGGACAATGACACTGAATGAAGCACACAATGAGAGTTCCACAGAGACAGATGTGAATCTCCACATGAACCTGATTACTGAATCTTTAAAAGATATTATTTAAAAATACTGGAGCTCTGCTCATGCTGGACATGTTGGGGCCAACAGCTTTTGCAAAAACTTTGGAGAGTGGCCAAGAGACTTTACTAATGGATTGTTGTTTACAAAAAGGCAACAGATGGAAGAACTTGTCAGAGCCACAGATTGTCTGGAGGGGAACTCCAGAGGGGACCCCAAGAGGTCACGTGGTTTTGCAAGCAGACAGAGAGAAAGCAGTTCTACAGCTTTACAGTCAGCAGTAGCAGCTGGGACTGGAACAAGACAAGCTGACAAGCTTGTAGAAAACCCCATTTGGAAGATGGGTTGTGAGTGCTTAGTTCAGCCTGGTCAAACCCCTTGCAAGAGGAGAGGACTGGATGTCTAATATTTCTCTTGAAATGAGAGAAACAAGAAGGAACTCTGTGCTGACCTGAAGAAAGAGGTTAAGATCTGGAAAACCCTGAGGGGCTAAGTTTCTTCTACAAGAGACTGAAGTGGCTGATTAAAATGGATCAGTTGTGTGTGTCCAGCGTACAACAAATCTTTCTCTAAAAGCCGACAAGAACCTTCCTGAACAGTAACCATTTACCTTTCAAGCACCAAAACCTGGTTAACTTTATAAATGTTAAATTCTGTGCACAGTATAAGAATGGCCTGCAACCAGTAATCTTGGAGGAATGAGAATTGAGATTGGACTGTGAATTAAAGAAATTTTCTGAACTTACACACACACATTACATACATGTGCACTTAGAGTTCAAAGGGGGTTAAGTTAATAGTGATAAGTTAAAGTGTGATTCTGTTTTCATGTTTAAAGGTAATTAAAAGCAACTTTTATTTAAGTAACCATTTGTCTTGGTGAATATCTATTGCTGCTGGGTTTATGGGTCCTCTGGGCTCGTAACATCGTCAATGGGCTTCTTCTCAGACAAAGCAGAATTGTCATTCCTCAATCACTGAGAGATGCTGAAAAGGGTGCATGAGGGACACCTTGGAATTGAAAAATGCAAGAGGAGGGCAAGAACTGCTGTTTCTTGGCCAGGGATAAATCCTGATATTGACAGGATGGTTTGAAGCTGTTTCCGTTTGAAACATCACGCAAAGCAGACAAAGAAATCTATGATAATAACTGAACCATGGCAGAAAGTTGGGACTGATCTGTTCCACATGGATGGAAACAATTACTTGCTGATTATTGATTAAGCATTTCAAGGAAAGGGGATGTAGTGATAGAGTGCTACCACCAGGAGTTAGAAATGGAGTGTATGACATCTGGGGAATGGTGCATCTTGGGTACATTCAAGATGAATGTCTATACTTGGGGACCTGCCTGTGTGTATGTGTTGTCTTAGTACTGTTTGCTTTAGTTAATAAATCTTGAAGTTTAAAAAAAAACCAAGTTTCTTTATTGTAATAAAAGAAAATTCATGGTGAGGGGGTAAACCAGAGAGGATGGGGGGGGGGTGGATGAGGTCTGAGGGTGAGAGGGTTGGGGAGGAGGAGGGCAGATGGGGTGGAGTAGGGAGAGGTGTAGGGGATAGATAATGGTAAGTGGTACTGAGTGGGATCCAGCAGTGAGATCAGGAATACAGTAGGAGTCCATATCAGGAGCCATGTGGTTGGAGTCTAATTACACAGTGTGGTATTGATGATCAGTCTTGGAGTATGCTGATCAATTCTGAGGGGACGATGGTGTTAAATAGTCAATTGTAGTCAATAAAGAGCAACCTGATGTATACATCTTTGCTGCCTGGGTGTTCTAGAGTTTAGTGTAGAACCAGTGTAATAGCATCTGCCTTTGACCTGTTGCTGCAGGATGCAAATTGGAAGGGATCCATGTTGCCTCTCAGACTGGAACTGATGTGCTTCAACACCAGCCTCTCAAAACACTTCATCCCTGTGGCAGATGTGAGTACCACTGGTCAGTAGTCATTTAGGCAGGTTACCACACTTTTTTTGATCATCGATACAATTTAAGCCTGTTTGAAACAGGTGGGTACCATATCCTGTTGAAGTTGAAAATATGCATGAATACACTGGCTAGTTGGTCAGCTCAGGTTTTCAGTACTTGGCTGGGTAGTGCGGATGGTTCCCTGGATTCACTATCCTAAGGTCAGCCTGCATGTCATCCTATGATACTGCCAATTCCCGAATATTGTTAAGTTTTATTGCACAAACTGTATATAGGACTCACCTTCATCTCATCTCTGGTAATCAGGATTTTGGTCCTCGGCTGCAATGAGTTCTGGAGCTGAGCAAGTCCAAACAGGGCGTTGGTGAGCTAATTATAAGCAAAAGCTTTTCGTCCTTATCCCTGCTGATGAGAGGGAAATGATTGGACAGTAATTAGCTGGATTGGAACTGTCCATCTTGTTCCGAACAGGTCATTCTTGGGCAGTTTTCCACTTTATCAGATGCCAGTATTGTGATTTATACCAGCACACTTTGCCTGGAGGAGGAGCAAGATCTGGAGAGCAACTCTTCAGTACACAACTGGGAGATTACTCCCAATTCAATGCAGTGCTCCCAGCCATTTTCTGATTCATATGAAATGAATTGATCACAAACTGGCTTCAGTAACAGTGGGGTATGGATATTCTTTCTGAAGATGGATGTCTTTGGCACTTATGTGCTGGCTATGCCATCCGTAAGGCAAAGGATGTCCTTAGAGCCTCCTCCTGTGAGCTGTTTGCCCTCCACCTCTCAGAACCAAATGAATCACATCTGTATAGCTTTGATCTGATTGGCTGGTTGAGTTGTCTCTGAGCGGTGTGTGACCTCTTGCTTTTGCTGTTCAAGCACACATATCATGCTGAGTTGCAATTATATCAAGTTGTCAGGAATTTTTTGGGGGACATTTTATTTGCAGCTGATTTTGCTCAGTTTATGGGTGTGTAATATCGAGAGACTTTTACTTTCCAAGGATTTTGAAATAAGGGATTTGAGATATGAAGGGATATAACAAAGTACACAATGCAGGATGTGGGGGATTTCAGGAACTAAGGGTCATAATTTATAAATAAATCAAGTCAGACTCTTCAACAGAACTTGATGGAAAATGAATTCATTATACAAGTAGATTTCGAGTGAGTTACCAATGTTAGCAAGGGAGAATTGACGTGTGATGGGATGCAAGCTAGGAGACACGTGGAAAATATGACGCAAACCTTTTGGGCCAAGTAACCTATATCTGCATATTCTATATAATCATTAGTGATTACATTTCTACTACCCAAAAATCATAATTAGTGGCTACTGTTAATTGGTCTCATCATGGTTTGTCACTACAAAACTTATGTCCTGGTTCTTAAAAGCAGCACTCTTTATGTACTTCAGATAAGAAACAATACCTTTTAGAAGTTGGAGTAAGAGATTTTTTAAACCACTTTTTAATTGAATAAAACCAATCCACAGTTATCCATTCAAACATTTTGTTTCCACCACTAATGTGAAATACATAAAAATCCAGAAAGAGAACCAATGTTTCCACAAGTTTTATTTGTACCCATTTTGCTTTTACTTTTATGAAGTATTTCAAGCACTTGTTTTGGAATGAATTTGTTCACTCTTCCAATTCTGGATTGTCTGATGAGTATTTTTGGACCACGTGCTTGCCACCCTCAAAGGGATCCCAGGAAGTGAGCTCCTCAGACACTGAACCTCCTGTGAACCGAGAAGCTCACTTCCCAGCCTCACTTCGAAGGTGGGAAGCACTTGGTCCAAATGCATTTTATTGTAACAGGACTCGCAACGCTACTTTTGCAACAATGCAGCATGAGAATAAAGTTGCACATGCACACTAGTGCCTGCACAAAACACAGATTACATTTGCAAAATAAATGTTAATTAAGCTATTGCCTAGATACTTGACAAGAGGTCCTTTCTTCCTTCTCCAGTTCATATTCATGCCATCATTTAGCCATGATGTTAAATTATAATGATCCACCTGAATGGTGGGTATCACACACAGGGGGCAGAGATGGTCAGGGACTGCAATATTTCTTGGTTGCCATTGAAGAGTTGTAAATGCAGTGTTTTCAGAATGCTGGTGCCAGAGTAAGGGAAGAAAGGAGATAAAGACAGGAACTAGCCTGACCACTGACTGAGATCACGGGCAGAAAAGATTCTGACCAGTTGGCAGGCTCACGTACTGCAGGACCAGCTGCAGGATTGCAATGAACCCTGTATTAACTGAGTTCTCAAGATTTGCAAAACAAATAAAATGTTTCTTTTAACATAGTTGTGAAATTTGTTCTAAGGTTTGAAAGGCACAAAAACTTTAATATTTTACCCTGCTGCATATTGCTAATCACAGCCCTTTGGTGAACGATTGCTCCCTGACGATGTCCCTGAATAGTCAATGTCAATGAATAGTCAATGTTATAAAGCTTGGTCTCTTCTACATCTCCACCTATTAAATAATTAAATATATTTTATTACTTTCAATTTCTTTAGTCATCCCAAACACCTGAACAAAAGTATCATTTAATTGTCCGTGCCTCAAGGAAATACAAAAGAATCTAACCTGTCTTCATAACTTTAGTGGTTTACTATCATTCCATTAGTGCAGACTACAAGGCTAATGCATTCTTCCTGACCAAAAATGAGAAAAAGAGAAAAAATATTCTAGATAAAACATATTCTAGTAACCACCCAATCTATGCAACTTCTGCAGTTTAGTTCAAAAGACAAGCACTCTAACACTTTAAAAAAGAGACAAAATTACTGTAAATTAAATACAGTGATATCTAGCTTAATGGTAACTTCAAACCCAGCCAATGGCTTCAATGTTGGTCATAAGCCATGAATTTTAGCCAAGTGCAACTGTGTTTTTATTTTTTAAAAAAACCAACACACTGACAGGACAAAGGTGTATCTATGTGAGGGGAGCAGGAATTGGGTGGGGAGAAGAGGGAAGGGAATTAAAAGAGAAATATATTTAGAGTGAGGTTCCCAACAATTTTAAATCAAATGAGCCCCAGATTCTGCCCACTCTTTGCAGGCAATTCAACAAGCTACGAAATGGTGGAATTACCACAATGTGAACCACCAGAGAAACTTTGATATAAGTGGATTTAATGTAAATGCTAGTAATCTACTCTACCGGTTCCATCCCTGACACTCATCATGAAGAGTTACTTGAATATGGTAAATTGTCCACCCAGTCTTAGCACTGCAGCTCTGCCCTTTATCGTGACTAAGATGATATATACATGACATCTTTGCAAGTTTCAGCACTTCCGTGACACCTATTGAGCTGGTGCAGTTGTGAACATGCCTCTATTTTGCTTAACATTTATATGTTATAAGATACTCAGGATAGATCTGGTGTTTCTCAAATATGACGAACATAGAAGGGTTGGAGACATTGTCCACACAACTGTCGTAGAAGCAGGTTTTGGTGCCATCTTTTAAGGGTGGCCGGAGGTATGACGATTTTCCTGCTACAAACTCCCCCACCAAAACACGAGCAACAAACATGGTCATGGTAGTTTGCCCAGTTCGACAGTAGTTGTGGGAGTAGGACGAATCTCTGGCAAAATAACTTCCTAAAGAGAAAAAAGGACCTTGCATTTAATGCACCAAAGCACTATCAAACCAGAAGAAGTACACGTTACATATGATATCACTGTTACAATGTAGAAAATGCAACAACCAATGGTCCAACACAGCATGGTCCTACAAACAATGAGATAAAAAGGAATAAAATCACAATGCCGGAGAAACTCAGCAGGTCAAACAGTATGCTTTATAGAGCAAAGATAAAGATACATAACCAACATTTCACGCTTGAGCCCTTCATCAAGGGATGGAAAAATGTCGACAGGCACCAAATAAAATAGTTAGGGGGAGGTGTGGTCCCAAAGGCAGGAGGTAATAGGTAGAGAAGGGAGGGAGGACACAGCAGCAAGAAGGGGGAGGAGGGATTGGTTGGTGAATAGAGAGGGAAAAAGGTGGAGAGCTGAGGGAAAGAAGGCAGGGGAAGGGAAGGGAGGAGGAAAGGAGAGCAGGTTAGCAGAAACAAGAAAAGTCAGTGTTGATGCCATCCAGCTGGAGGGTGCCCAGATGGAAATCAGATGTTGTTCCTCAAATTTACAGGTGAACTTGGTGGGATAGTACATGAGGCCATGGACAGACATGTAAGTGTGGGAGTGGAACGCAGAACTGAAATTGTTGGCCACTGGGAGGTCCCTGTCACTGGTGCGGACAGAGCGAACGTGCTCAGCGAAGCGATCTCCCAGTCTGTGCTCAGTATCTTCAACTTAGAGAAGGCCACAAAGGGAGCATCAGATGCAGTAAATCAATCCTGTGGATGCACAAGTGAAGTGTTGCTTCACTTGGAAGGCCTGTTTGGGGCCCAGGCTGTGGTGAGGGAGGAGGTGTGGGCCTCAAGTGTGGCATCTCCTGCAGCCACAGGGGAAGGTGCTGGGGGGACGGGAGGTGGGGGGCAGGGGGTGGTGGTGGAATTAGTGGGGAGGAGGTGGAATTGGTGGGGAGGTATGAGTGCATGAGGGAGTCAAAGGGGATGGTCCCTATGGAAGGCAGAGAGGGAAGGAGAGGAGAAGATGTGTCTGGTAACAGGATCCTGTTGTAAGTGCTGGAAATTCTGGAGGATAACGTATTGGATGCAGAGGTTGTAGGTAAGGGCAAGGGGAATCCTGTGTTTGTTGCATCTGGGGGCAGATGAGTAGGAGATGGAGTAGATGTGCATAAGGACTGAGTTGATGGTGGTGCTGGAGGGGAAGCCATGTTTGTGGAAGAAGGCAGACGCTTCAGATCATCGGACTGGAAGATCTCATCTTGGGAACAGATCCCATCTTGGGAACAGATCCAATGGAGACAGAAAAATTGCAAGGAGGAAATAGAATCCTTGCAGGGGACAGGGTGTGAGGACGTCTAGTCGAGGTAGCTGTGGGATTTGGTAGGTTTGTAATACATGTTGGTGGAAAGCTGGTCTCCTGATATGGAGACAGAGATCCAACAGGGGAGAGTGTTGGAGGAGATAACTTGTTTTAGTGCCTTGCCTGATGATTATTAGTCAGATACCAGGAAGAATAACCCTTCTCTCTTTTGATCTATTCCTTTCAAGATTAGTGGTGGGATTATTTATGTTGCACTCCCTCAGTACTTATTTGGATGAAGAGTCAGATTTTTGTAAACCATAAGAAATAGGAGCAGGAGCCAGCCATTCAGCTAATCGAGCCTGGTCCACCTTCAAGCCTGGTCCAGCATTCAATAAGATCATGGCTGATCTGATCATTGACTCAACTCCACCTTCCGGCCTTTTCCGCATATCCCTCAATTCCTTTTTTTTAAATATATAAATCTATCTAACTGAACCTTAAATATATTTAATGAAGTAGCCTCAACTGCTTCCCTTGGCAGAAAATTCCACAGATTCACTCTTTTCTTTGGCTTGGCTTCGCGGACGAAGATTCACTACTCTCTGGGAAAAACAGTTTTTCCTCATCTCCATCTTAAAATCTACTCCCCTGAATCTTGAGGCTGTGTCCACGAGTTCTGGTCTCACCTACCAGTGAAAACTATTTTCCTGCCTCTATCTCTTTCATAATTTTATATGTTTCTAGAAGATCTCTCATTCTTCTGAATTTGAGTGTGTATACCCCAGGTGATTTAGTCTCTCCTTGTAGGTCAACCCCCTCATCTCCATGATCAACCTGGTGAGAACCTCCTCTGGACTGCCTCCAAGTCCAGTATATCCTTCCTTAAGTACAGAGACCAGAACTGCACACAGTACTCCAGGTGTGGCCTCACCTGTACCTTGTACAGTTGCAGCATGACCTCCCTGCTCTTGAATTCAATTCCTCTAGCAATGAAGGCGAACATTCCATTTGCCTTTTTAATAATTTGTTGTACCTGCAACCCAGCATTTTGTGATTCATGCACAAGCACTCCCAAGTCCTTCTGCATTACAGCATGCTGCAGTCTTTCACTATTTGAATAATAATCTGCTCTACTATTTTTCCTATCAAAGTGGCTGACCTCACATTGACTAACATAGTACTCCATCTGCCAGACCTTTTCCCAATCAACTAACTATATCCTTCTACAGCCTCTCCACACCCTCTGTACTATTTGCTTTTCCATTCAATTTAGTATCATCCGCAAACTTGGCTACACTAAACTCTCTCTCCACTTCCAAACATCCATGGAAATGGTGAACAGCTGTGGCACCCCACTTATCACTGTCTGCCAATCTGAAAAACACCCATTTATCGCAACTGTCTGCCTTCTGTCAGTTAATTAACCCTCAGTCCATGCCAATATACTTCCCCCGACTCCATTCATCTGTATCTTATTGATGTCTCTTGTGCGGCAGCTTATCAAATGTCTTCTGGAAATCCAAATATACATCAACCTGTTCCCCTCTATCTACCGCAAAGAACTCAAGCAAATTCATCAAACAAGACCTGCCATTTTTGAATCCATGTCTGATGGAACCCCTTCTTTCTAAATGTCTCGCTATTTCATCCTTATTAATAGTTTCAACCATTTTCCCAACTACAGGCATTAAGCTAACTGGCCAATAGTTGCACGTCTGCTGCCTACATCCCTTTTTAAAAAGTGGCATGACATTTGCCATCTTCCAGTCTGCTAGGACCTGCCCAGAATCCAGAGAATTTTGGTAAATGACTACCAACACATTGACTATAACTCCCACCGTTTCCTTCAGTACCCTGGGATGCATCCCATCAGGACCAGGGGATTTGTCCACTTTCAGTCCCATTAGTTTGCTCATCACTATCTCTTTTGTAACAATTATTTTATCGAGGCCCTCACCTCCCTATCACCACTCTTTGGCATGCTGGACGTGTCTTCCACTGGGAAGACTGACACAAAATATCTGTTCAATGCTTTGGCCATTTCCTCATTACTCAAAATTAATCTCCCTTTCTCATCTTCCAAGGGATCCATGTTGACTCTGGCCACCCTTTCCGTTTTATATATTTATAAAATTTTTTGCTATCTGTTTTTAGATTTTGTACTAATTTCCCTTCATAATCCTTCTTCCCTTTCCTTATTTCCCATTTACTTGTCCTTTGTTGCCTTCTAAAGTTTTCCCAATCTTTCAGTTTCCCACTACTCTTGGCAATCTTGTACATGAGCTTTTAATTTTATACTTTCCTTTATTTCCTTAGTTAACCAAGGCTGACTCTTCCCTCTCTTACTGTCCTTATTTTTAAACAGGAATATATTTTTGTTGAGCACTGTAAAAAATCTCTTTGAAAGTCTTCCAGTGTTCCTCAACTGTTCTGTCAACTACCCTTTTTCCCAGTCCACGCTGACCAATTCCTTCCTCATCCTCTTGTCTCCCCTGTTCAAGCATAATACACCAGTTTTAGCTCTATTTCAGCCTCCATCTGTATGAGAAATTCAATCATACTATGATCACATTTTCCAAGAGGGTTCCTAACTACTCGATCGTTAATTTTACTTGTCTCATTCCACAATACTAGAATAACATTCTCCCTTGTTGGTATCTTAATATGCTGCTCAAGAAAGCTATCGTGGATACATTCTATGAAGTCATTCTCAACCAATTCGATTTTCCCAATCTACGTGGAAGTTAAAGTCCCCCTCGACAACTGCCATTCTGTTCTTGCGTGCCTCAGCTATCTCTCGGTACCACTGTGCTATTGTTATTTGGTGGGCAATAGACAACTCCCACCTTAGATCTTATATCATTTCTCACTATTGCCCTGATCTCATCCTTAATTAAAACCCCCACCCACCACCTTTCCCTCCTGTGCATCTTTTCATAATACGCTTGAATATTTAATTCCCAATCATGCCCACCTTGCAACCATGTTTCTGTGATGGCCACTAAATCATATGCCTGGGTACTGATTTGGGCCTCAAGTTCACTAACCTTGTGCTAATACTGTGGGTATTCAGATGAAGTGCCTTTATGCTTATTGTCCTTTTTAGAATCTAGTGGCCTCTGCATCCTTTGTTTTTACCTTTATTTTTATTTTTCTTTTCCCTAACTCTATCTTTGGTCTCTGTACCACCTTCCTCATTCTTTCTTTGAAGGTTCCCATCCCCCTGTCCCATTAGTTTAAACTTTCCTCAATAGCTCTAGCAAACAATCTCCCAAGGACATTGATCCCAGCCCTGCCTATATGTTGTACTGGTCCCATCTGCCCCAGAACCGGTTCCAATACCCCAAGAAACTAAAACCCTCCCTCCTGCACCACATTCAAGTAACATCTTCATTCTAACTGTCATGCTATTTCTACTCGTGACACCAGTAATAATCCTGAGATTATTACTTTTGAGGTCCTACTCCTTAATTTATCTCCTAACTCCCTAGATTCAGCTTGTAGATCTCATCCAGTTTTATTCCTATATCATTGGTTCCAATATGAACCACAACAACTGGCTGTTCACCCTCCCCTTTCAGAATGTCCTGCAGCGGCTCTGAGACATCCCTGACTCTTGCACCCGAAAAACACAACAAAACTCTGGAGAAACTCAACCAGTCTTTTCAGCGTCCCTAAAAAGCAAAGATATATTGTCAACATTTTGGGCCTGAGCCCTTCAAGGAGTAAGCAAAATGAGCCAGAAGCAGGAAATCTCAGAAAAGTCGCAGAATTCAGACAATGCTGGCTGGGGGAGGAATCCAGACCAATAAAAGGTGATAATTGGATTAAGTAAGGGACAAGAAAGAATTTATCATGTTTGCGTGAAAGGATGCAGGGAAGGGAGAGAGACCGAGTTCAGAGGAAGGTGAGAGGGGAAGAAGTGAGGGGGGGTTTCAACGAAACTCAGAGAGGTCAATATTAATGTCATCCAGTTGGAGGGTGCCCACTTGAAAGATGAGGTGTTGTTCCTCCAGCCCCAGTCAAAATCTGCCCTGCTCAGATTTTTGTGGTCAGTTTCTTGAGCAGAACTTGAATGTCACAATTTTCTGTGATGAAGATGTAAATAGTTTCTACTGAGCTGCACCATCCAATGCAACTTGTTCAAAATCGGGCTGCCTAAAGAGGTAAAACATTCAAGCAGTATATACGCACCTTTTCCATAAGAGGTTCCATGTGTTCCACAGATCCTCCAATCAAAGTTCTGCTGGCAGATCGCATCAATAATTGATGAGTCTGTTCCATGGAAAAGCTGCTTCTCAACCACATCCTGGCCATTCTTCTTCTTCATCTGTTCCTTTTGCCTGACTCAGAAATAAAAACACAACAGATGTGGCTTTGCTGCACTGACCAGATCATGCAGCCACAGAAACATTTTTACTCCATGTTGCAGTTGACCTGTTCATAAAGGATTCATTAAATCCTTTTGGAAAAAAATAGGAAAATGCTGGAAACACTCAGCAGGCCAGGCAGCAGGTGGGGAAAGGAAATTAGAATTGATGCTTTAGGTCAGGGACACTTTGTCAAAAGTGGGAAAGAGGGAAGAAAAGGTGTAATGATCCAGTTAAAAGATCAATGAGAGCAGATATTGAAAATCCACCAGCTTCAGGGAACTTGCTTTCTTTCTTTGTCAGAGAAGTCCAGTTCTGCTGCAGACCATCCATCTGTCGGTTCAGTTTGTTTCTCTCCACATGAATTTCTACAGCTCTGTATACTCCCTTTGTCCTCTCCATCCTTTTCCCCCACCTCTCACCTCCTCAACTTCATCTTTCCAGATCTGACATTAATACTGTTTCCCTTTC
Source organism: Narcine bancroftii (assembly GCF_036971445.1). Taxonomy (NCBI): domain Eukaryota; kingdom Metazoa; phylum Chordata; class Chondrichthyes; order Torpediniformes; family Narcinidae; genus Narcine; species Narcine bancroftii. The sequence goes on from NC_091472.1 coordinate 225,496,167, forward strand.
CCAAGTTATTCCTGCATCTTCACTTTTGTTTCAGATTTACATCATCTGGAGAGGAGTCACGTGATGGAGTAGTGGCCGGACGGTGAACTCCAGCCCTCTCCAGAAAAGTCGGGAAAAACAAGAGAAAATACAAAGGCACAGAAATAAAAGTTAAAGAAAAGTGAGTATAAAGGTGGAAAGAAGATGGCGACAAAAAAAGAAAAATCAAAATCAACGGTAAGAAGAGAGGAAGAGAAGACAACGGAGGAAGAAAGAGAAGGCCTTACCTGTCCGAAGAGGCCCGATGTGGAGAAAGAAGCCCGCTTCCTCAGGTCAGTAGAAATAGGACTACAAAAATGGCTCGCAGAGCCGAGTAAAAGTGCGCAACCGCGCATGAAAAAAAACACACCGACGGGAGGGGGGACCAGCTGGGGAGTCGATCTCCACAGCCGGCAACGACAGCTGCAGAACACCTGCAGCAAGAAGAGACCACAGAAAACAATGAAAACAAGAAAGAAGAGAAGAAAAGGGCAACAAAGAAACAACAGATGGCCAACCCAGAGGAAGAAGAAGAGGAAGAGTACAGTGAAATAGAAGAAGGGAAAGGCAAGGTAAAGGATATACTTTCTCTTGTTAGAGGATACATGGAGTCATTTAAAGAATGGCAAACACAGGAATTTAATGATTTAAGAAGAAGAATAAACAACACAGAAGAGAAAGTGAATAAAATAGATATGACCTTAACAGAAATGGGAAAGAAAATGGACAAGATGGAAGAGCGGGCAGTAGCAGCAGAAATGGAGGTAGAAGACTTAAAAAAGAAATTGGAGGAATCTAATAAAAAAACTAAAGAGACAAGAATTACTAGCTCAAAAAATAGATATAATGGAAAATTATAACAGAAGAAATAACATAAAGATAGTGGGCCTTAAGGAAGATGAAGAAGGCAAGAATATGAGGGAGTTTATAAAAGAGTGGATCCCTAAGACCCTAGGATGTCCAGAACTACAGCAAGAAATGGAAATAGAAAGGGCACATAGAGCATTGGCCTCTAAACCACAACCACAACAAAAACCAAGATCTATTTTAGTAAAATTCCTAAGATATACTACAAGCGAAAAGGTACTGGAGAAGACAATGGAAAAAGTAAGAGAGGGCAACAAACCACTGGAGTATAAAGGGCAAAAAATCTTCATTTATCCAGATATAAGTTTTGAACTCCTAAAGAAGAGAAAAGAGTTCAATACAGCAAAGGCGATTTTATGGAAGAAAGGGTATAAATTTATACTAAAGCATCCAGCGGTATTGAAAATTTTTATTCCAGGACAACAAAACAGACTATTCTCGGATCCAGAAGAAGCACGAAAATTTGCAGAACAATTACAAAAATAGACTGAGGGATGAAGACGGGTAATGAGAGTAAAAATGATCACGATTGATATGTATGTGGGTAAAGACAAAAATAGACTGAGGGATGAAGACGGGTAATGAGAGTAAAAATGATCACGATTGATATGTATGCGGGTAAAGAGGTATAAGAGTGAATAGAGACAATGTGCATACGTGAAAGTATCTGTACTTAGAGGAAAATATAGATAGTATAGACAAGAATTAATAAGGGAAGGTAATGGAATAGAGAGAATAAGGAGGGAATTAAAAGAGTGACCTTTGTGACATATGAGAAGTGAAATCTTTTCTGGGGGTGGGGCGGGGTGGGGGGAAATAGCGGTCACTGCAAAATCAGTTGACGCTTGCGAGTAGATTCGCAAATCCAAATGGAGAGGGGAGATGTGGTTGTCCGACAAGGGATAAAGGACAACTCAGGAGGGGAAGGGGAGATTGGGGATAAAGAAGATATAAATAGGAGAATAAGGAAAATGTTTGATGTTGTAGGAATGCTGTCTTATAAAGAGTTGAAAATAAGAAAACAGAAATGGAAAAGGAGGAAAGGTAATGATGGAAAAACGGAAAGAGAAGATAAACAAAATATAAAATGGCTACGCTGAACTATATGACTTTAAATACTAATGGAATACATAACCAAATTAAAAGGAAGAAACTACTAAATTTACTGAAAAAGGAAAAAATTGATATAGCATTTGTCCAAGAAACACACTTAACAGAATTGGAGCACAAGAAATTAAAGAGAGATTGGGTAGGTCATGTAACAGCAGCATCGTATAATTCAAAAGCAAGAGGAGTGGCTATATTAATTAGCAAAAATGTGCCATTTAAAATTGAAGAGGAAATAATAGATCCAGCAGGGAGATATGTTATGATAAAATGTCAGATATATTCGGAGTTTTGGAATCTACTTAATATATATTCACCTAACGAAGAAGATCAAAAGTTTATGCAAGATATCTTTTTGAAGGTAGCTAATACGCAAGGGAACATACTAATAGGAGGGGATTTCAACCTGAATTTGGATCCAAATATGGATAAAACGGGAGAAAAAAATTAACAGGAAGAACAAAGTAACCAAATTTATAATTAAATCAATGCAAGAAATGAAACTTTTGGATATATGGAGGAAACAAAACCCAAAAGAAAAGGAATACCCATACTACTCGACTAGACATACAACATACTCAAGAATAGACCTATTTTTGTTATCAGCTAGTATGCAGAATAGAGTAAGAAAAACAGAATATAAAGCGAGAATGCTATCGGACCATTCACCCTTAATATTGACAGTAAAGCTAGAGGACATCCCTCCAAGAATGTATAGATGGAGATTAAACCCCATGCTACTTAAAAGACAGGATTTTAGAGAATTTATTGAAAAACAATTAAAAATGTATTTTGAAGTAAATACGGAATCAGTGGAAGATAAGTTTATACTATGGGACGCAATGAAAGCATTCATTAGAGGGCAAATAATAAGTTATGTAACCAAGATGAAGAAGGACTATAATCAGGAAACAGAGCAGTTGGAAAGGGAAATAGTAAACATAGAAAAAAAATTAGCAATGAAGGAAGATACAACTAAAAGAGAATTGGCGGATAAAAAAATAAAATATGAAACATTACAAACATATAAGGTAGAGAAGAATATAATGAAGACAAAACAGAAATATTATGAACTAGGTGAAAAAACACACAAAATCCTAGCATGGCAGCTTAAGACAGAGCAAGCTAAGAAAATGGTATTGGCATCAAGGAAAAAAGACAAACAAATTACATATAATCCAAAAGAAATTAAGGAAAACTTTAGAGAATTCTATGAACAATTATACCAAACTGAAAACGAAGGGAAAGAAGGGAAAACAGATGAATTTTTGACTAAAATTGAACTACCAAAACTACAAATAGAGGAACAAAATAAATTAACAGAACCATTTGGAACAGTAGAAATACAAGAGATAATAAAAAAAATTACCAAATAATAAGACACCAGGAGAGGATGGATTTCCAATAGAGTTCTACAAAACATTTAAAGACTTATTAATACCGCCCCTCCAGGATGTAATCAACCAGATTGATGAGACACAAAACTTACCAGATTCATGTAAAACAGCAATAATTACAGTAATACTAAAACAAGGGAAAGATCCACTCTCACCAGCGTCATATAAACCAATATCTTTGCTAAACACAGATTATAAGATAATAGCTAAACTATTAGCAAACAGATTAGCAGAACAGGTACCGAAAATGGTAAATTTAGACCAAACTGGATTTATCAAAAAAAGACGCACAACAGACAATATTTGTAAATTTATTAACTTAATTCATGCAGTAGAAGGAAATAAAGCACCTACAGTAGCAGTTGCTTTAGACGCAGAGAAGGCCTTCGACAGAGTAGAATGGAATTATTTGTTCAAAGTATTGCAAAAATTCAGTTTACCGGAGAAGTATATTAATTGGATTAAAGCATTATATAAGGGACCGTTAGCGAAAGTGACAGTAAATGGACATGTATCAAAGCAATTTAACTTAAGCAGGTCAACACCTTTATTGTTTGCGCTATCAGAATTGATAAGAATAGATAATATAAAAGGAATAAAAATAAAAGACAGGGAATATAAAATCAGTCTATTTGCGGATGATGTTATAGTGTACTTAACAGAACCAGAACTATCAATAAAAGAATTATATAAGAAATTGAAGGAATATGGAGAAGTGTCGGGTTACAAGATAAACGTAAATAAAAGTGAAGCAATGCCTATGAATAATGCGGATTTCTCAAAATTTAAGAAGGAATCTCCATTCAGATGGCAAATGCAGGCAATAAGATACCTAGGTGTACAAATAAACAAAAATCTAGGCCAATTATATAAACTCAATTACAATCCACTAATGAAAAAATTACAGGACGATTTAGAGCATTGGAAAGATCTACCACTAACACTGATAGGAAGGATAAACTGTATTAAAATGAAAATTTTTCCAAGGATACTATACTTATTTCAGGCATTGCCAATACAACTGACAGAAAAATTCTTCAAAGAGTTAAAGAAAATAATAAGGAAATTTTTATGGAGAGGGGGGAAACCGAGGATAGCACTAGATAAATTAACAGAATGGTATAAACAAGGAGGCTTACAATTGCCAAACTTCAAAAATTATTATAGAGCCGCACAATTAAGATACCTATCAGATTTTTATCAAACAAGGGAAAAACCAGACTGGTCGAGATTAGAATTACATAAAATAGGGGAAAAGATACCTGAACACATATTATATAAATGGGACGAAAAATTGGTACAACATAGAAGTTCTCCAGTATTACATCATCTCCTCAATATTTGGAAGAAGATTCATGTAGAAAGAAATAAAACAAATTATCAATTACCAAAACTAATATTGACGCAAAATAAGCTACTCCCTTTTACAATAGACAACCTTTCCTTTAGAAAATGGGAAAAAAAAGGGATTAAAAGAATAGAAAATTGTTTTTCAGGAAGTAGATTCTTATCCTTTGAACAAATGAGAGATAAGTACAATATAACTGGAGATACAGCGCTGGCATATTACCAACTGAGATCCTACTTGAAAGATAAATTAGGAAGCAATTTGAGTTTACCAGAGGGAAGTAACCTTGAATATGTGATTACAGATACAATGTTAATCAAAAGATTTATAACAAATATGTATATTAAACTGCAAGAAAAGGAGAATGAGGAAACAAATGGTAAAACTAAACAAAAATGGGAACAAGATTTAAATATAAAGATAAAAAAGGAAACATGGGAGAAATTATGTTCTGGAACGATGAGAAATACAATAAATACGAGGCTACGTATGATACAATATAATTGGTTACACAGACTATACATTACACCGCAAAAGTTAAATAAATGGGACCCAACAGTATCTGATAGATGTTTTCGATGTAAAAAAGAAATGGGAACAACAATTCATGCAATCTGGACATGTGAGAGAGTAGAAAAATTTTGGGATGATCTCAATCAGATATTAAATAAAATAACAGAAAACAATATACCAAAGAATCCAGAGATCTTCCTCCTAAGTAACATAAAAAACAAAGAATTTGGAATTGATTTGGAGGATGCACAAAAAAGATTTGTTAAGATAGCCCTAGCCGTAGCAAAAAAATGTATTATGTCAACCTGGAAATTGGAAGATAATTTGAAAATACAACTATGGTATATAGAAATGAATAAATGTATTCCATCAGAAAAAATAACATATAGTTTAAGAAATAATATTGAAATATTCAAACAAGTATGGGAGCCTTACATTAAATACAATAACGAAAACCTACCGGGGACAAACATTACCTAAGTTGATGGAAGGAGAAGGAAAGAAAAGAATGGACTCAGTAGAATTTCTGGTGTATTTTTGTTGAATGACAACATTGTCTGACTGGCTTAATGCAACCTAGATTGTATACCTAAAATGGATGAGGGGGGGGGTGGGGGGGTGGCTTTGGAGGAGGGAGTGGGGGGGAGAAAAAGTCACTGTATATGTGTGAAAAAGAAAAAGTGTATATCATGGCTAATGTGATTTATGGTGTGAAAAATAAAAAATTTAAAAACAAAAAAAAAGATTTACATCATCTGTAGTTTTGTGAGTTTTTTAAAAAAATTGAATACATAAAATTTGGCAGCATGGGTTGCAAGTTCAAGGAACAAAATGGCAGCGTTGCTGGGTGCCGACCCACGGAGAGCGAGGAGCAGAGATACAGCCCTCCCATGGTGTCCGCCCGCCCAGTCAACTGCTGTCAGCTTTACACAAGCTTTGAACAGCCCATTAAAGGAGTTGATGGTAATTTTATTTAAAATCCCACGACCACGGGGTCTGCGCCCAAGATGGCAGCTTCTCTGACCGTCACCAGCCACGAGGGTTTGCAAACTTCAGGGAGGCAGAGGACTGATGCATGGCACCAGAAAATGGGGAGAAGCAGAGGAGACGACCCGTGGGGATGATGACCATGGCGGCGGAGCAGTGAGGGGGGCTCTGTGGCTGAAAGACCAAAGCATGTGGTGGGCTACTAATGACTCAAGCGAAGAACCCACAGAGGCTGTGGACTGTTGGAGACGGCTGTCAGGGGGGCTCATGCTGGGCTGCGGACTGCTGGAGCTGGCTGGAAACTGGCTGAAGGGGTCCCAGATATTGGAACCTGATGCGAGGGTGCTGAAGGGTTCCTGATTGTGTCAGAGGTTCGGGTCTGGAGCTCAGGCTACTAATGATTTGGACTGGATTCTGTATGGCTCCGGAGACTGCAGGAGTGCTGGGGGCAAATCCATGGACACTCAATGACTCTAGGGGGAAACCTCTTTTGTTTCTCTTTCTCTGTAAGAGGCACTTCAGGAAATTTCTGGTCATGGCAGGTCAGTCTGACTTACAGCAGACAAATGCAATCATGTAATTATGACAATGTTTTATTATATGACAATAAATTGAATCTTCTGTTGCAGAGGAAACATAGGGAGGACACAGTTCGTGCTGCTGTTGATACCAGGCAGCTTTCTCAAAGGAAAAAGGAAAGTAGAGGGGGAGATACTGAGCTGTGTCTCATTCCCATCACAGTCAAATCCACAATGTCGGGATTGACAAGGATAATGGGCTCACAAGAGATTGCAGATTCTGCAATCTGGAGCAAATAAAGGACAATCTGCCAGAGGAACTTAGCATGTCAGTCTACATCTGTGGAGGAAAATGGACAGAAGATGTTTCAGGTCTGGACTGAAAGGTGGAGGGGAGAGAGCCAGTATCACCACGAGGGAGAAATGAGAGGGACTCTCAGAACTCTCATGGAAGAGGGGAGATGGCAAACCTGGAAGAGGCTACACAGTGGAGCAGTAATGGGCTGATCTGCCAAATGTCAGGAAGGAACTTTCATTCCAGAAATCATCCCCCCACGCTAGCAGCCGACCCCCGAATGAATAATACTTTCAATGTCACTAGGTAGAAAAGAGAACTGAAAAACAATGTTCAGGATACAAACCATTGATAGACTTCCCAGAGGGTGAGGTTTTGAATTCGTTCAATTTTCTGAATCACATTTTTCCTCATGGTCCGCTGAAAGAGGGTCTGTACCTGTTTATACTCATCCGAAGATTCAGCTAGGCTTACCAGCTATATAAAGAGAGAGTCACCAGTCAGTCACAATTTTCTGTATCTCCAACGAGAAGCAGCCTATTCATTCAAATCAATTATTGTGTATGTCAGCAAATTATTCTGAATACACATTCTCATAAACCTCATTTCATTCAATCAACCTAATCTTACACATTAAAATGTGAAAAGTGTAAAATCTTTGAAGCCTCATTGATTCATCTGTTTTGGGAGCCTTCCTCATATTAACCTACATCTTTATTGAATACAGACTATAAAATTGTATTAAAATTGTTAGCTAATAGGTTAGTTGAATTTTTGCCAAAATTAATAAATTTAGATCAAACTGGTTTTATTAAAAATAGAAAAACAGCAGATAACAGTTAAATTTTTTAATTTTTAAATATAGCACAAAATAGGAAGATTTCCACGGTAGCGGTAGCATTAGATGCAGAGAAAGCATTTGATCGATTGGAATGGGATTTTAAAATTTGAGACACTTAATGCTTTTAGGATTCCAAATACTTTTATAAACTAGATAAAAGCATTGTATGATCAACCAAAAGCAAGTGTGATTACGAATTAACAAATCTCACAACCCTTTTTGCTTGAAAGGTCTTCTCGACAAGATTGTCCATTATCACCTTTTTTGTTTGCATTAGCAATTGAACCATTGGCTGAAGTAATCAGAACTGATAATGAAATTAAAGGATTTGAAGTAGGTAATAAAGGACATAAAATTAGTCTCATTTGCTGATGATATAGTATATTTAATGAGACCATAAATATATTTAAATAAGTTGAATGAGAGATTAAAAGAATATGGGCTAATATCGGGTTACAAAGTTAATGTTGATAAAAGTGAAGTAATGCCTACAGTGGATATGGATTACTCTCAATGTAAAAGATTGACAAAAGTTAAATGGCAAAATGAAGCAATTAAATACTTAGGAATTAAAATTAGTTGAAATAAGTAATTTGTTTAAGCTAAATTTTTGCCATTGTTAAAAAAAATTAGAAGAAGAGTTGAAAAGATGGCAAGATTTACCAATAGCGTTAATAGGACAAGTAAATTGTATTAAAATGAATATTTCCCAAGAATACAATATTTGTTTCAAATCATTGCCCAGTCAAGTACCAAAATTTTTCTTTTGAAACTTGAATAAAATAATACGTGAGTTTATTGGGAAAGATAAGACATCAAGAGTTGGTTTAGAAAAATTAATGTGGAAATTTGATCAGGGTGAACTAAGACTACCAAATTTTTAAGAATTATTTTAAAGCAGCTCAATTGAGATTTTTGTCTTCCTGTTATCAAAGGGGTGAAAAACCAGTTTGGATTCAGATAGAAATGAATAAAATTGGTGAAACTATTCTGGAGTTAATTTTGTATAATTGGAATAGTGAATTGTTTAAAGGAACTAAAGATTTTTCTGTATTGAAACATGTATTAAAAATATGGAATAAAATTCATATTGAGAAAGGAATTAAAAATTAGCAATTACCAAAAATGTTGTGAAAACAAAATCAACTTCCTTTTTCTTTCAATAATTCTTAATTTGACAATTTGCACAGTATAAAGGATAAAGGATTTTAAAGGAGAGTAAAGGATTTTTTTTAGGAATTTTTTTCTTAACCTTCGATCAATTAAAAGAAATATAATATACATAATCGTTCAATTTTTGCATATTATCAATTAAAATGTATTTGAAAAAGAGACTGGGAGCAGATGAGACTCCATAAACAAAGTCAATTTGAAGATATGACATGTACATTTGTTGTTAAGAAATTTATTACAATATGTATATAAAATTACAAGAGACTACAAAGAAAAAAGATTTATATAAATCAAAAATGCGATGAAAGAAAGATTTAAATATACAAATTCAGGAGATTTGTTGGTCAAAATTATGTTATGAATGTGTTACGAATATAGTAAATGTTAGATATCAAATAGTTCCATATATAATTTTCTTCGTCAATTGTATTATACTCCAAATAAGATAAATGGATTTAATCGTAATTATTCAAATAAATGTTTTCGATGTGCGAAAGAAATGGGACTTTTTTGCATTCAGTGTGGTCTTGTGAAAAAGTGGAAAGGTTTTGGAATGAACTGAGTTTATTATTAGGACAAATTATGAAGATAAAGATACCAAAGGATCCAAGAATATTTTTTACGGAGATATTTATGAAAAGGATATAAAACTGAAATTGGACAAATATCAAGAAAATTTTTAAGTCTTGCAATAGCAACTGCAAAGAAATCATGGAAAGATGTTAGAAAAGTGTTATTAAGTAGATAGTACAATGAAATGCAAAATTGTATACCTTTGGAAAAAATTGCATATTGTTTAAGGATTCGAGTTGAAATTTTTTTTTATAGTATTTGGAAACCATACATGGATTTTATGGATAATTTTCCATCCACCTCTTCTATCTTATCCACTCCTTTTAATCAGTAATTTTTAATAACAATCAATGATTGTCTATGCTAGTATTGTTGTATATTAAATGGTTGGTGTTTCTTTTCCTTTTGGGTGGAGGGATAGGGAGAAAAATATATATGTATTTGTATCATTGGATATGGATATTTGATTAATGTTTTATTATTTTTTCTGTAATAATGCAAACAATTAAATAAATTATTCAAAAAACAAACATTTTAAAAATAATAAACTGATTTGATGAAAGGAGCCTTTGTATTTAAAAAGTATAATTTCAGCAAATCAGGATTTCATAAAGTACAGATCAGCCTGTTTAAGGAATGGATGACTAACGTTTAAGGAGTTAACCAGTAGAATTTAAGACCAATTATAAATTAAGAGGTCAAGTAATAGAATTTGAAGGACTGAGTTTAATTTAAGGCAGAAAGGATTGAATTCAATTAAATAGCATTTGAGTGAAGGACAATTACAGTTGACTTATAGGAGTGAATGCATAATTGATGGTTCAAACAGATGAAAGTTAAGGATTTTTGAATAAATTGAATTTGAGGAGTGAATAGATCAGGCCAAAGTAACAAATTAATTGCTTTTTTTGAATGCCCAAGAAACAGATTTCTCCTCTCTTTGTAAAATCATCTGAATTTTCAGCAATTCCTGCACAGCAAAAATGCAGGTGTTAAACTAAGTACCTCAATTAAAATAGATCCCTGAAGTATTTGATAAAAGCACATTTAGAGTGCTACCTTTGCCTGGAGATAATCCTCTTAAGACATCATTGTCAGCTGAATGATTCTACCTTATAGCCCACATCTGACAGAGCAGATTTATCCCAGTGCTCTGGAAGAGATTTTCCTTGCATGATGCCAGAAGTTTCCTGTCCAACTTTTCTTTGGCTGTCAAAGGAACAGAGTCATTAAGTACCCACATCACAACCAGTAATAACGCTTCACATGAAGTTGAATTTCGTCCCATCCCCATACCACTGTCACTCCTAAGCCTCCATCCAATTTTCAAGTGATATTTATTTGGTCCTCCAATGTACTTTTCTTTCTGACTCAGTTGATGTTGTGGATGTCCACCCTGATGCAACCAAGTTGTCAAAGCCCAATCCTGACATAAGTCTGTCCAATATAGTGTGAACCAAGGAAGTCTGAAGAACTGGAGGATCTCAGCAGGTCCCGCAGCATCCATAAGAGGCAAAGATTGATAACCATTGTTCTGGGCCTGAGCCCTTCGTCATGAGTAAAAAGCAAACAGATACCTGAATAAAATGTTGAAGAGAGAAGAAAGGGCAGGGAGAGGAGCACAGGCCAACAAGCAAGAGGCCATACGTTGACTTAGATAGGAGGGCAGGAGAGAAAAGCTGAGAACTGATCAGAGTGTCGGTGATGATGGGGTAGCTCTGTGAATGCAGAGCTGGAGGAAAGAAAGTAGACAGAGGGATTGGGAAGACTGTCTCTCTGATGTAGAGGAGATCACAATGGGAGCACTGGATGCAGTAGATGACTCCTGCAGTGTTGATTCACTTGGAAGGTCTGTTTGGGGCTTTGAATGGTGGACCATTTCATGCACATCTGCCCTGGGTCCCTCTGCCCCAAGACGCTACAAGGATAGGATTCTCCTTGTCCTCACCTACTACCTCACTAGCCTACACACCCAACATACCATTCTCCATAATTTTTGTTATGTACAATAAGAAAGCAGAAAGAAGGGTGCAGGAACAAGGGTTCCCTCCCTCTCCCCTATAGTATTCTTACACTTTCAATTTCCCTAATTTTTATAAATCACATGGCTGCAGAGCAAAATGACATTTGAACATTTATCTTGACAGATGGCATAAACTCTCTCTAGCAAGGTCACAAGAACTGATTACACCCCATGAACGCAGCCTTCGAATCTTACAGTTAAAACAATGTTGGGAGAGGACAGATAGTCAGGCCTGTGAAGAACAGCTTCAGGAACTACTTCAGGTCAGAACCAAGGGGAGTATAGATATTTGAACTGTACTTAATTTGCAGGAGTCTTTCTGAAAACAACCTGATGAAGACTGTGGGATAGAATGTCTGACCAGACATAATCTATCTTGTTCCCCCTTTCTTGAAAAACAACTTCAGGTAAGGACTGTGGGAAAGAATAACCAACTACACATAAATTGTTTTGCTCCTGCTTTTGAAAAATTGTGTAACTGCCAGTTAATTTTTTTTTAAAGTAAGTGTAGGAGTGTAACAAGATCATCCTGTAAAAATATCCATGTTTCAGAGCACCAGGGAGCCTTCCTTACAGTAAAGCCTCGTTGTTACTTACAACATCTTTACTTGTAAAGACCCATTGCTCTGCAATCAAATAAAATTACGTTGAACAGTGTTATGGGGTCTGTTGTTTTATTGTGTCCTCGACATAGAATCTACTTTTAATAGGCATACTTGTAAAATTATGCTGTATTTCTACTCCAGATCGCACTGAAAACATTAATTTGGTGAAACAGATACAAGACTTACGATGAATTGGTACAGACATGCGTAACTAATGGTGCAGTCTAAAGTGAACTGCAGGCATTCAGTGAACAACAGGCTAATGAATAGGACGTCGCTGTAGTGGCATGGCAAGTTCCACCTCTTTACTTACCACACTTCTGGTACGCAGTCTAAGCTCACGAAAGGAAACAGAGATTTTATGTTTTAGTTATTCATGTGTGACCGACCAATGCCAAGATGTTGGACATTCTTCAGACCGGTAAAATCACACAAAGTCTATCTCAAAAGCATATCTGTCTCCTTTCTCCAGCTCTGCATTCACAGAGCTAGTCCCTTCCCCCTATCAATTCTCAGCTTTTATCCTATCCACCTGGCTTCTTGGCTGTTGGCCGCTGCTCTTCCAACTGGCCTTTCTTCCCTCTTTTCCCCCACTCTTTTTATTCAGGTGCCTCATACCTGGACGAGGACCTCAGGCCCAAATCATTGGTTATATATCTTTGCTTCCTATGGTTGCTGCGGGACCTGCTCCCACATTTTTGTGACTGAAAGCTGCAAGATTGGAGATGATACACCAAGGACATAATGTCCTATGGCACTTGCCACCAGCTCTCCCTTTGGTCCCTTTTAAACTTTTCCCCTCTCATCTTAAACCTGTACCCCCTCATTATGGACTCCTCTGCACTGATCTCACCTGCAACTCCTCAGCAATTCACATTATCTGTGGACTTCAGTTTGGCCAAGGTTAGGAGAATGCGGAGGAAAGACTTATTCTATTGTACACAAATCCACAAATCTCAAAAACCAATGGATGGTCCAATCCAAGAGTTACTGTGGCCCAAACTTTGCCATCTCTTCACTGGTTACATAGAACTGTGCCTGTTCCAGTCTATTTGCCACTCATCACTTCCTTGACTCTGTTGATGCTGTGTGTACTAATGCTGAACTCAAAATGTCATTATCTTTGCTGCTAATTTCCTCCCTTCTCACAATCACATGGTCCATCTCTGAATTACCTTTCCCCTTCTTGACTTTCAAGGAATAGCTTGGCCTAACAACATGTATTAAAAGTCCAGCAGCTTCCACAGCAATGCCACCTTTTCCAATCTTACTTCCTGTGAGGACTTCATTCTTTCAGATTTTCTGTTTCTGTTCTATTGTTTCTGATGACAAGACTTCCCATATGAGTGCGTTGTCTTCCTTTTCCCTAAACTGCAGCTTCCCCTCTACTCTAGTTGACAACAGTCTCCATAATTTCCTGCACTCTCCTCCCTGCCACCATCTTCCACATTCAATGGGTCATCTTCCATGACTTGTCTCCTCCAACAGAATTGCACCACTAGGATCTCTTCTTCCCCTCCCCTACTTCAACACTCTGAAAAGACATTCTCTCTATAACTCCCTGCTTCCTAATTCCATCCTAACAACAACTCACTGCACCTCCCCAAACAACCATGGAAGATACAACCCCTGCCCTTTGATCATTTCCCTTTCCACATCTGGAGACATAAATAGTGATTCCTCTATGGGCCGACAGCTTGAGTTATACAAGGAGCAGTTGGACGGCAGAGTCTTCATTCCCTGGAGTGTAGGGGGCTGACAGTTTATGGATGATAAAAACGCTCAGTCTTTTTGTCAGGATAGTTGATTCCAGAACTTGAGCACATAGATTTAAAGTGAGTGGGGAGAGATTTAAGATGGTCAACTGCTTCACTCAGAGGGTGGTCTGTATCTCCAACGAGGTGCCAGAGGAAGCTCTAGAAGCAAGTACTATTACAACGTGCAAAAGACATTTTGGACAGATATGTGGTCAGCAGAGGTTTAAAAGGATAAGAACCAAATGCAGACAGATGGGTCTAGACCAGAATTCTAACATGGTCTGCACAGACAAGTGGACTGAAGGGCATGTTCTGTATGACTATTTGACAGATTGCACTCAGTGGTCACTATGCACAGACAAAGTTTACAACATCTCCAACTAGTCAGCAGGGACAACTCTGAGCTTCCAGTCTTGTTACTATAATTCTCTCATTCTCTCTCTCTCTCTCTTATATGTGTGTGTGTGTGTGTGTGTGTGTGTGTGTGTGTGTGTGTGTGTGTGTGTGTGTGTGTGTGTGTGTATATATATATAATACATGAAACCAAGACAAATGGAGGGTTAAGCAGTAGGGAAATTCTGGGTAGTTGTTAGAGCAGGTTATTAGGTCAGCACACCACTATGGGCTGAAGGGCTGGAGATTTCGATGTTTGAAATAGGGCCAATCCAATTTTTAAATAAATTTTGTTATTTTCTGTTGCCAGTTTTGAAAGTAATTGTTATCATGACAACTTGGGTCTGTGCCCTATCGCCAATGTTCCCTCTGCTGTATTCACCCCTTCCTCTCACTGCAATTTAACAAGTTTGCTTTTTTCTTTCCACTGATGCTCCTTGACCTGCTGAGTGCTTGATATGCCCATCATCTGCAACTTTTTGCTCCAGTCAGGGAGAAGGCTCCCACTCTACCTCAAATTATTGATGGACCTTTATCCTTCAATTAAAAGATAGTTGGGGCCCCAGTTAATTGTCTCTCTTGAAAGATGAATGCAGAGTAGGTTGCCTACTCAGCAGGACTTGAACTCATCACTCCTAACTTGTTTTGTAAGTTATGGGCATTAATTGATTAAAGTGAACTTTACATAATTAAAGACTACAATACTGATTTTTTTTTTCAAATTACTTTACATGGACATCACTCACAGAACCCAGCTAATCCATCTTAATTTAATGGGTTTAAAAATCAAGAAATGGCAGATGCAGGAAATCTGACACAAAAGCAGAAACATGTTGGAAACACTCAGAGGGGTCAGTCAGCATCTGTGGAGAGAAAAACGGATAATAATTCAGGTCATCGATTCTTTTGGTGCTTCCTGTTAACTAAGAAACTCAACATAATGATGGTGTTTGCTACTCAGAATCACAGCTGCCCTCAATGCAGTAAAATCTCCATTATCTGGCACCTATGGGAATCGCAGATACCAAAAATGCAAGTTTTCCAGTTGCCTGAGACACACTCTTACAATGCCTAACTAATACACCTGCATTAAGAATAAACAGTTTAATAGATAAAAGTCAGTGAAAAATGTAAAGTAATTTGAAAAAAAAATCAGTATTGTAGTCTTTAATTATGTAAAGTTCACTTTAATCAATTAATTCCCATAACTTACAAAACAAAACTTGGTCGCTGGTGCTGCAATAACGTTGCGATAATCATTACACTAACTGTGCCACCATTACAACCCTTCCCCCAAGTTTACAGATAAAGCCTTACTAATACACTAAATACAAACAAGAAGTCTTACTTGATAGGAATAGAGAGACACTTTGGGAGAGTCGCCACAGAGGTGAGCTGGCTCTTCATCCTGGGCGACGCCATTTTATTCAAACACAACTTTATTTAAACAGCTGCTGCAGGTGGGGCACGACCAGGTGTTCCACTGGCTGAATGTTTGCTCCCGTCTTCACCAAGGCAACATGACTCACTCCACGCAAGTGTCCCGGTCAGGCCCTCGGTGCCCCTTCCTCGCACTGACAACCCGACTCACTGCCACACAGCAACAGTGAAAAGAATGTGTTCGCATTGAGGGACATTGCTAGTTCAGCAGAGCAAACCTGTGCTTGTCCAACAAAGTCTTAGCATTACCCCACAGGGTCCATCCACCTGGTTTTATTTATTTAAATTTATTTATTTCCTGGATTTTTTTTGCCAGTTGTTTGAGTTTCCGGTTGATTGGATTCTGGATAATGGAGATTTTACTGTATTATTATGGTAATTGACAAGGGGAATGTGTTTGTGCTTTTCATCTCCTGTTTACACAAAATCTAAACTGCCTTCCAGCTTCAGCCACACAAAACATTCAAACTCCAACAACAATGGCAGCAAGCAAAAACAGGCAACTCTCAGCAAACCCAGAGGGAAGAAATAAGGTAATCAATTCAACTATTCAATTTCCCGCCCCATTCCCATGCTGACATGTCTGTCTATGGTCTCATGCACTGCTAGATTGGGTAATATTCAATAAAGAACTAAAGCATTCCATTCAATGATTCCCATTCTCATGCTGACATGTCTGTTGTGACAGAGTATTTAGAGGTGGTTTGGGAGGAATTGTCCGAGCAGTTTGCACACACACATTTCAAACCACAGATTTTTTTGCAGGACTTTTGCAGAGTGCTTTTGGCAAATGAGCAACGAAGTATCAGCATACAGCTTGCCTGGGAGAGCATGTGATTTTTGTAGGCAGGGACAGAACAGTTTTGCTCTCAGAGAGGGAGGGTGTGAAACAGAGAGAGGGAGACAGAAATCAGTTCCAGAAGGACAAAGCTGGCAAACTTTTGGAAGACAAAGGAGAAGGCTGACTGTCTGAAAGGTCACCTGAAAGAAGGAGGATCATCTGGAGAACTCTGAAGGGGGCAAGTTTCATCAGCTAGACGGATTGAGAAAGAATAAGGTGCAGATGTCCTGGAACTAAAGGAATCTCTCTCTGAAGACCAACAAGAACCCTCCTGAGTGGTAATCATTGCCTGTAAAGCACCAAACACTGGTGAACTTTGTTAATGCTAAATTCTGTGCACAGTACAAGAATTGCCTGCAACCAGTGAGATTGGACTGTGAACCAAATAACTTTTCTAATCTTAAATACATATTACACACACCTGCGCTTAGTATTAGAGGGGGGGGGGGAATTAAGCAGGTTAGGTAGGGTAAGTAATAAGTTAAAGTTTAATTCTGTTTTCTTGTTCAATTATAATTAAAAACTACTTTTGTTTAATTAACCGTGTGTTGTGGAGTATATCTATTGCTGCTAGTTTTTGGGGTCCTTTGGACTCCGTAAAACTGCAGACTGAGACCACCTGCAATTTGGAGGAACAACACCTCATATTCCATCTGGGCACCCTCCAACTGGATGGCATTAACATCGACCTCCAGTTTCCGTTTGCCTCCCCCCCTCCACTATTCCTATGTCTCTTTTCCCCAAACAACCTCCAGTTTCTGTTATTCCCCCTCCCCTTCCACTATTCCTATGTCTCTTTTCCCCAAACAACCTCCAGTTTCCGTTATTCCCCCTCCCCTTCCACTATTCCTATGTCTCTTTTCCCCAAACGACCTCCAGTTTCTGTTATCCCCCTCCCCTTCCACTATTCCTGTCTCTTTTCCCCAAACGACCTCCAGTTTCCGTTAGCCTCCCCCTCCCCTTCCACTATTCCTATGTCTCTTTTCCCCCAAAATCTTGTCTCTCTCCCCCTCTCTTTCCCCTTCCTCCATCTTAGTGTTCACCTACCCCCGATCAATTCTCAACTTTCCTCTCCTGTCCTTCTATCCATGCCTAAACATGGCCCTCAACCTTTTTATTCAGTCACCTGCCTGCATTTTGCTCATGCCTTGAAGTTGGGTAGATATCTTTACCCTCCTATTGACACTGCAGGACCTGCTGAGCTCAAGCATTTTTTGTGTTTTTACACCATTCAGGTTCAGGTCAGCCACTAATCAGTGAAGAAAATACCCGAGCTTGTGTTGTGTCCCAACATGATGTTGAACCAATGAAAAACATCTGTAGAAACTGCTAAACTCTTGCCACACAAAAAGAGGATTCACAATATTCAGATCAGCAAACAACCTTGTGTTATTTTCCAACTTTATCGAGCTCCCTGCCTGCCTTTCTCTACCACACCCCCTTACTGCCCGATTCACTCCTTCCCCACATGTGACCGCAACGCCTTCCTTGCTCCTGCGTGTGTGTGTTTGCATGAGCTTTCCTCAGGTGAGTGATGCCTGGCTCTACGCATGTGGCCACGACACATTAAGAACTAATTCCCATGAATTGATTATGTTGTCTAATCAATAATTGGAATTAATTCTCATTTCCATCAATGAAAAGAGTATCTTGGAATCAGTCAGAGACAGAATGCTTTACTGGTTTGGTGCTGGTCACCTTTTTCAGATGTGGTTCAAGATATTCTTCATTTTAAAAAAAAAGCCTCCCAAAGGAAGATCATAAAATGATGTTACATACTTTTGTACTTGGCTCTTCATGTCCTGTTCAGAGATGAACCTTGGCCTCCTCCGGACTTCCCTACGAGTCCTAATACGCAAATTTGTTTGCAGCATATCTGAATGGAAGATAGGAGAATGGAGGAGAGAGAGAGAGAGACAGGATTCAGATCACGGAGATGCAGAGAGAGCGGATGCTGGAAACTAGAACAAAAATTTTTTAAATTTGAATTTAATTTTGAGATCCAGCACGATAACAGGCCCTTCCAGCCCACAATCCACGCTGCCCAAATACACTTATGTGACCAATTAATCTACCAGTCCCGTGCATCTTTGGAACGTGGGAGTAAACTAGAGCACCCGGAGGAAACACATGCAGACATAGGGAGAATGTACAAACTCCTTAGAGCAATGGATTAATAACTAGGTTATTGGCCTCTGTAATTGTGTTGAGCTAACTGCCTGCATCTGTGGCAGGAACTAGTGAGTCAAAACTCTCAATTAAGACCTGATGAGGTATCTCACCCTCTAGCATTGGCTCTCAGTTCCTTCCACAGATCCTGCCTGACCCGCCAAGTTGCTCCGCCAACTCAGTTTCCCTTCTCCAAGATTCAGATCATCAACATTGACTTAGAGAAGAAAATATGATGATAGATTTCATATTTGTTTTAAGAGACATTTCCCATGCACTTTCTGAAAGTGACTTCACCTTCGAAATTAAGCTTGTACTGGCGTTTCCCTGCTGTGAATTCCAACGTGGCCTTGCTATCTGCCAAAAATGCCTTCTCCAGCTCTGTCGATGTAATGCTGGCGACAGCATGCAGCTCTCCCTGTAACAGAGAAACAACCCAAGAGAAATTAAATGGTGTTTCTTTTTATTCATTTGAAAGTTACTGGGGAATTTAAATTCAGTTGATTTTATTTATTGTGAATATATTAAACTGAATATATTAATTTCCCACTTTAGTCTCGATAAAGGGTCCCGACCTGAATCGTTGACTGATCATTGTACCTCTGGGTGCTGCCAGACCAACTGCTTTCCTCCAGGTTCTCACTGTTCGCTCATAGATTCCAGAATCTGCAGTAGCTTGTGTTTCTCTGCATTATCTGAGTGGCTGATTCAGAAGAACACATCCGTCGAGCCTGCTCCATGACTCAATAAGATCACGGTTGATCTGTCCATGGACTCAGCTCTTCCAACCTGCCTTTTCCCCATTGCCCCTAATTCCCCCACAAACTAATATCAAATTGTGTCTGAATGCATTCAATGAGGCAGCCTCCACTGCTTCCTTGGGAAGGGAGTTCCACACATCTTCAATTCAAGGGGTAGTTTCAAGTCAACCCCTTTACTTTGGAATCGCACACTGGGTAGGCCAGCAGGTTTCTGGAAGATGGGTTAAATTTCCTGGTCACCAGTATAAATGCTAACCTTCCTCAATAATTCCAGCTGAATTTATCCGCTGTTGGGAATTCAGACTCACTCTCTGGATTATCAATCCAAGTCTTGTCAAATAACTTGAATTGCAAAGGCTGTGGCGCCAAGATGAGCCTCACTATATGGAGGGGCTGTACAGGGACTGGAGTTCCAACCCCAATCATCACTGCCTTCAAATAATCAGATCCCCTTGATATTACAGCCGAATCCCACTCTGAGCAGTCATTCCCTCACCTAGGCTCAGGAATTCAGCATCTTTAGTCGTATTTTAGATTCAGGATACTTGCTCCTCACAGACCCAAATAAATGTCATTCAACAAGTTAAAAATACAATGCTGGAGAAACTCTGCAGGTCAACAGTGTACTTAACATCGCAAAGATAAAGGGACATAACCAACGTTTCAGGCTCGAGCCCTTCAAGGTATGAGCCAAATGTGGACAGGCACCCTAACAAAATGGTTGGGGGTGGGGGGAGGGGGAGGAAGGTGCGTGGAAGCTCAGTCCCACAGGCAGGATGTAATAGATGGGAAAGGGAGGGAGGGCACACCAACAAACAAGGAGAGGGAAGGGGCTGGAGACAGAGGGATGGGGAAGAAAGGGAGAACAGGTCCAGCAGAAACTGAAGAACTCTATGTTAATGCCATCCCAGATGGAAAATTAGGTGTTGCTCCTTCGATTTACAGGTGGTCTTGGGAAAGGAATATGTGGGTTGGCACTACATCGAGGGCTGAAGGGCCTGCACTGTGCTGTAGTGTTCTATGTTCTATGAATGAACCAGAGGGAGTGAAGGGCCTTTTTTAAAAGGGATCTAAGATGGGGGAGTTTCAGCTATCAGGTTCAAATGGAGAAGCTGGGGTTTTTCTCCATCCAGCAAAGAAGGCTGAGTGAAGGTTCGATGACAACCGTGACTGGTTTAGATGGGGTTAAAAGAGGAAAAGCTGTCCTATTAACAGATGGCTCATGGACCTGGGGAACCAAATTTGAAGTGAAGGGCAGATGAGAAAGCAGGAAGTGTGGAGAAATTTTATTTCAGTGAAGAGTATTCATGAATTGGAACAGATTGCCAGACAAACTGCTGGAAACTGATTTCCAATAGGATAGGCAATTGATGCGACCACAGTGTGCAGGGATTGGGAATGATGGGATCGATCTACAAGAAGCCAGTATTGACTCTAAGGGCAGAATGGTCTCCACCTGGGCCATAATGAACCAATGGAAAGCACCTCTGAGGTCCTGATTTCCCTGAACAATCCAGCTCTTTTTAAGGTTATGATCCTTATTCCAAAATCTCCTTCCAAAAGAAACAGTTTCTCGTCAGCCTTCTCACATCTTTTAATTACATTAAATATATTAATTTTTTCATCTCTTAATCTTCTATATTCAAAGGCATAAAAAGCCCAACTGCCACTTGTCCTCATTAAATTTTGGGAGAGGTTTTTTTTTAAAGACATGCAGCACAGTATCAGGCCCTTCAGGCTCACAATTACACCCAATAGACTTAAAACTCCTGCAAGTTTTGAAGGGTGGGAGGAAACCCGTGCAGACACGGGGAGGATGCACAGCCAGTGCTGGATTCGAACTCAAGTCGCTGATGCTGTAATAACATTGTGCCAACCACTCTATGCTAACCAGGCTGCCCACATATCACTCTGGTGTATTCCTCCTTCATTCTCTCCTTGTTGCGTTGATAAAATTGGTTACCATGGATAAGCTGGGTCAAAGGGTCTGTTCCATATGCAATATTTTCCTTTGACAATCTTCAGAATCAGAATTTATTGTCACGAACAAGTCACAAATCACAGCGCAAACGTTCATATTATAACAATCTTTCAAAAATAAATAAATAATAGTGCATGAAAAATTAAAGTAAGGAAGTATCTTTGGTTCATTGATCATTCAGGAATCTGATGGCAGTGAGGAAGAAACTGTCCTTGTGCCGCTGAGTGCTCACCTTGAGGCTCCTGGTCTTTTTCCTAATGGTAGCAGAGTGAAGAGGGCATGGCCTGGGGGTGAGGGTCCTTAAGGATAAAGGTTGCTTTCTTAAGACACTACTGACGTGCTATCAATGACTTAAAACACTAGAGTTACGGAACTATAGGGTTTTATTTCCAATAAACTTGAAGGTTATCCTGTGATGTGAGGAGTCACGCGATGGAGTAGTGGCCGGACGGTGAACTCCAGCCCTCTCCAGAAAAGTCGGGAAAAACAAGGGAAAACACAAAGGCACAGAAATAAAAGTTACAGAAAAGTGAGTATAAAGGTGGAAAGAAGATGGCGACAAAAAAAGAAAAGTCGAAAGCAACGGTAAGAAGAGAGGAAGAGAAGACAAAGGAGGAAAAAGGTGAAGGCCTTACATGTCCGAAGAGGCCCGCTGCGGAGAGAGAAACCCGCTCCCTCAGGTCGGTAAATAATGGACTACAAAAATGGCTCGCAGAGCCGAGTAAAAGTGCGCAACCGCGCATGCGCGAAACTTCGCGCATGCGCGATGCGAATGAAAAAAAACACACCGACGGGAGGGGGGACCAGCTGGGGAGTCGATCTCCACAGCCGGCAACGACAGCTGCAGAACACCTGCAGCAAGAAGAGACCACAGAAGACAACAGAAACAAGAAAGAAGAGGAGGAAAGGGCAACAAAGAAACAACAGATGGCCAACCCAGAGGAAGAAGAAGAGGAAGAGTATGGTGAAATAGAAGAAGAAAAGAGAGGCAAGGTAAAGGATATACTTGCTCTTATTAGAGGATACATGGAATCATTTAAAGAATGGCAAACACAGGAATTTAAGGATTTAAGAAAAAGAATAAACAACACAGAAGAGAAAATAAATAAAATGGAGATGACCTTAACAGAAATGGGAAAGAAAATGGACAAGATGGAAGAGCGGGCAGTAGCAGCAGAAATGGAGGTAGAAGACTTAAAAAAGAAATTGGAGAAATCTAATAAAAAAACTAAAGAGACACAAGAACTACTAGCTCAAAAAATAGATACAATGGAAAACCATAACAGAAGAAATAACATAAAGATAGTGGGCCTTAAGGAAGATGAAGAAGGCAAGAATATGAGGGAGTTTATAAAAGAGTGGATCCCTAAGACCCTAGGATGTCCAGAACTACAGCAAGAATTGGAAATAGAAAGGGCACATAGAGTATTGGCCTCTAAACCACAACCACAACAAAAACCAAGATCTATTGTAGTAAAATTCCTAAGATATACTACAAGAGAAAAGGTACTGGAGAAGACAATGGAAAAAGTAAGAGAGGGCAACAAACCACTGGAGTATAAAGGGCAAAAAATCTTCATTTATCCAGATATAAGTTTTGAACTCCTAAAGAAGAGAAAAGAGTTCAATACAGCAAAGGCGATTTTATGGAAGAAAGGGTATAAATTTATACTAAAGCATCCAGCGGTATTGAAAATATTTATTCCAGGACAACAAAACAGACTATTCTCGGATCCAGAAGAAGCACGAAAATTTGCAGAACAATTACAAAAATAGACTGAGGGAGGAAGACGGGTAATGAGAGTTAAGATGATCACAATTGATATGTATGTGGGTAAAGACAAAAATAGACTGAGGGATGAAGACGGGTAATGAGAGTAAAAATGATCACGATTGATATGTATGCGGGTAAAGAGGTATAAGAGTGAATAGAGACAAGGAGCATACGTGAATGTATCTGTACTTAGAGGAAAATATAGATAGTATAGACAAGAATTAATAAGGGAAGGTAATGGAATAGAGAGAATAAGGAGGGAATTAAAAGAGTGACCTTTGTGACATATGAAAAGTGAAATCTTTTCTGGGGGAGGCGGGGTGGGGGGAAATAGCGGTCACTGCAAAATCAGTTGACGCTTGCGAGTGGATTCGCAAATCCAAATGGAGAGGGGAGATGTGGTTGTCCGACAAGGGATAAAGGACAACTCAGGAGGTGAATGGGAGATTGGGAATAAATAAGATAGAAATAGGAGAATAAGGAAAATGTTGGATGTTGTAGGAATGTTGTCTTATAAAGAGTTGAAAATAAGAAAACAGAAATGGAAAAGGAGGAAAGGTAATGATGGAAAAACGGAAAGAGAAGATAAACAAAATATAAAAGGGCTACGCTGAACTATATGTCTTTAAATATTAATGGAATACATAACCAAATTAAAAGGAAGAAACTACCAAATTTAAATGAATAAATGTATTCCATTAGAAAAAATAACATATTGGTTAAGAAATAATATTGAAATATTCGAACAAGTATAGGAGCCTTACATTAAATACAATAGCGAAAACCTACCGGGGACAAACATTACCTAAGTTGATGGAAGGAGAAGGAAAGAAAAGAATGGACTCAGTAGAATTTCTGGTGTAATTTTGTTGAATGACAACATTGTCTGACTGGATTAATGCAACCTAGATTGTATACCTAAAATGGATGAGAGGGGGGGTGGGGGGGTGGTTTGGGAGGAAAGGGGGGGGGAGAAAAAGTCACTGTATATGTGTGAAAAAGAAATTGTGTATATCATGGCTAATGTGATTTATGGTGTGAAAAATAAAAAAAATTAAAAAAAAAAAAAAAAGTTATCCTGTGATGTGACCCAGGCTTCTGGGGAGGGGTTAGGGTGTTGGAGCATTTACACAGGGTCAAGAGGGAGGAGCCACAGGTACAGTCACAGGATGGGGGGGAGCCAGATTAATGAGTGTACAGCAGTTCACCACTACTATCTCTCGTACACGTCTTGCAGAAGACATGGCTGGGGTGGGTAGTGGAGCCGCAACAGAATTTTACACAACTGCAGCATAACCTTCAGCCTTTTCTGACCCTCTGGTTGAAAAATAATAAAGAATACAAAGAAGACACTCACGTCCTTCCCATATTCAATCCACTTTCCAAATTCATCCTTCCAGTACCATAGCCATTCAGTGGTGAGGATGTAGTATGGGGGCTTTGTAACAGAGGAGACTGTGGAGAGACGCCGGACCTGGCTTAAGCCGCTTGTCATGGATTTAAAGTCCACCTTTTCTGACCTGCGATAAGGAGATATCAAAGACAGGAGTATATTTAGGGTTGGAAGGTAGAATCTTTTATGTTGTGGATAGACAGGTTAAACCACCAACCAGTACCCCACCCCAACCATTCTCCTTGCCCAATGATTATCTTTATGGATACCCCCATGGTGGATTGCTCCACCTCACAAGAGTATGGGGACCAGGGAAACTAGGTGAAAACCAGAGGCATGATGGAGAGATCACAACCAGTTACCTGAGAGGTCAGTGAGCACCCTTCCATGGAGTGCCATGTTCTCCCACGTGTTTTGCAGAACAAGACCATGCTGAGACACCACCTTCACTATGTTTTAGTTTCATGTACCCATTCTCAGTACTTTGCCCATGTGCTCACTTCCTGAGTTTCTGGTGGCCAAGACCATGGGCTTGGGAGGTGTTGGCAGAGCAGCAATGCAGTTGGGTGAGGGTGCAGTTACTTTGCACCAGTGGTGGAAGGAATGAATGCTTAGAGTGGTGGATAGAGAATCATCAAGTAGCCTGTTTTACTTGGATGATGTTGAGTTCTCGAGAGTTGTTGGCTGTGCATTCATTCACACAAGGAGAGAGTAGTCCATCTCCCTTCTGATGGGTGCCCAGTAGGTGATGGGCAAGTTTCAGGGTGTCAGGATCACTGTCAGATCCTCAACCTGTTATTGTCCTGATCACAAAGCTGGTTCAGTGGTGAACCCAGGATATTGGTAACAGCATCTGGACAATGGCAATGCTGCTGAAAGATGAAGGTGGGTGATCAGATTCTCCCGCGTTGGAGATGGTCATTGCCTGGGACTCTTGTCACTTCACAGCCACCCCTGGATGTTGTCTAGATCTTGCTATAGGCAGGTATGGGATGCTTCATTCGCTATGGAGTTGGGAGTAAACTTGAATATCAACCAAATGAACAGAAAGCACCTGATTGAAGGATAGTTTTTGATAAAACAGCTTCAGATGGTTGTGACAAGGACAATGTTATCAAGTAGCAGTTAACAAGGAAGTCCTTCACATTTTCCTGGATCTCAGCATCCCAACTTGAAGGGGCTCCTCTGGCAGTGCAGCATTCCCTCAGCAATATAATGGAATGGCAGTCTCAGTTTTGAAGTGACATTCTGACTTGAAGCCTCGGCTTTTGGACTCAGAGCTGAAAATGCAACTCTCTATTCTGCAGTGTGCGGTAAGAGGCTTTCACCAGGATTGTTAGTCCACTCTGTTTGCAGGAATTTCAACATGCAAGCAAAACTTGTCCCATCACGCCAAAGAATGAAGAAATTTCCACAACTCACGAGCAGCAAGGAGAGCAGGTCATTTGTCTCTTCAGCTTGTTTCAATGTTTAATCTGACCATGTCTAATCTGCATCTTTGCTCTATCTACTCATCTTGATTCCATTTTAGGTATTATAACACTAATATTTGACCCAATCAATACCAAACCCACAGTACCTACAGAACAGCAGAAAAAGACTTGCCACACTGCACATATGTTGTTATCAATCAAATACTGGTGCAGGTCATCCTGACCTGGGTAGGGTATTGATGTGGTTCAACTCTTGAATGGCCCACAGTACAAGGGCCAACTTAATCCCACCCTGATGTTCTATCATAAGGGCCACACAGCCTGCCCCAACCATGGATAATTCAGATTAGGGAGACAGTCACATCTCCTGAGTTCCTTGGCAATGTAAAGGTTTGGTTAAATATCTTGACTTGC
The DNA here is from genome assembly GCF_036971445.1 of Narcine bancroftii. Lineage (NCBI taxonomy): Eukaryota > Metazoa > Chordata > Chondrichthyes > Torpediniformes > Narcinidae > Narcine > Narcine bancroftii. The sequence continues at coordinate 225,522,788 of NC_091472.1, forward strand.
ATCAAAGGCACAACAGGACTTTTATTCAACGTTGCTAACATTAAACTTCCCTGTGTAAAGCAAGCTGTACCTGGTCTTACTGGGATCACAGAAGTCCTTTTCAATCTTTTCCATCTCTGGGAGATCGATCCACGATGCTTGGCAAACCTGCCATCGATAAGGGAGCCTGAAGTGAACTCTGATGCACTTATCTGTGTGAGACAGAATAGTGTAAAAAGATGTGTTTAGATCAGGCGGCATGTTTCAAATCCAGTGCTCTCTGTAAGGAGTTTGTACATTTTGCCCGCATCTGCGTGGGTTTCCTCCAGATCCTCCAGTTTCCTCCCACCCTTCACAATGTATGGAGTGTATAGGTTAATTGGTGCCTTTGGGTAGAACAGGCTCGCCCAGAAGAGCCTGTTAGCATGCTGCATCTCCAAATTTAAAAAACAATGTCATATTTAATATTCAGTCTAAATAACTTTGTTTAGAATATATAGCATAACAGTGAACACAGTATAGGCCCTTCAGCCTAAAATGTCATGGCAACAGATAAAAACCTACTCCACATCAATCTAATCCTAATCAATCTCACAGCCCAAAACCTTTCTATCCATGTGCCAATCCAAGAGACTTTTAAATATCCCTATAGAACCAGCTTCCACCACCAATGAATTCCAGGCACACATCACCTTCTACCTTCACCCCCAGATCCAACATCTTTCAGAAAGAATGATTCCTCAGGGCATACAGGGATTCCAACTGGTCTGAGTACAACCCAAATCAACATTGTGTTCTGACTGTGCCCAGAGCTTTAGAGTTATTTTAGCTTCAGCTTTAAGTAAACCTAAAGGAAATTCCAGATTGCCCAACAAGGGGTCTCAGCAAAGTTGTGAACAATTTCTTTGGAAGCAAAGTGAACTAATGCACTTTCACAACGACACGGGATGAAGGCTAAAGTTGTCTGATACAGGAAAACCAAAATATTGGAAAACTGTTTTTGCATCAGCAAGGGGAGAGAAAAACCACTGAAACATATAAGAAACTGCAGATGCTGGAACTCGGAGCAACATGCAGGTAAAAGGTTTTAAAAATCTACCACTGCTCTTGCCCAAATATTTTTTCTGTGAGAGTAAGGGGTTGGGAAAGTTTCATCGACACCATGCAAAGTTTAGGTTCTATTGGGAAACATGCTGTGGTCATCAATTATATTTCCCCCTCCGGAGAATCGAATTGTGCTGGGATTTCAGTACCTTTAAAACTACAGTTCTTCCAAACGAAATAGAGACAAATCTCCTCAATGCCCATGTCCCCAATGGAGCTTCTGGAAGGTAGTCGTGCCTGAGGTCTATTTTCTGTGGGTGGCAAATGAACAGTCAGTCTCACATATTCTCCTGAGCCGCCACCCACCCCCCCCCCCCCAACCCTCCCACCCCCCCCCAGTGACAATCAGCAATTCTAAAAAAGCATAGGAATCCTTGAAGCCCATTCACCACCATGAATGACAATCAGGAAAACCATAGAAGTCAGAGGTATTGTATATAAGCACAAAACCAGGCCCTTCAGCCCAACCTGACCATGCCAGCCAAGGTCCATACCTGAGCTCCTCCCATTTTTCTGTGCTCTACCCATATCCCTCTGTCCTTTTCCTATTTCACAAACCTATCTAAATGTCATTGAAAAGTCTTCATTGTACCCATCCTCTGGCAGCTCATTCCACATAGCCACCATCCTCTGTGAGACAAGGCTGCCCTTCAGGTTTCTTCTAAATCTTTCCTCCTTACCTTAAACCTATGTGCTCTCGTTTTACATTCCTCTACTCCTGGAAACAGACTGTGTGACCTTATCTATGCCCCTTATGACTTTGTAAACTTCTTCTCGGTCAGCCCTCAGCTTCCTATATCCCAAGGAAAAAAGTCCCACCCTGCCAGTCCTGGTAACAACCTGGTGAATATTTTTTGCACCTTCTCCAGTTTTATGCCATCCTGCATACAGTACAGGAGGAAGCCATTGATCCACAGCTCATTCAATCAGTCTCAGTATTCCACACTTTCCCAATGTCCTGCAAATTTAGCACTTAACCAATTACTTCAGGGAAGTTATTATTGATAATGCTCCTGCCAGTCCTGTAGCCAGTGCATTCCAAATCAGAACTATGAATATAATTTTCCTCATCTCGCCCTTATTTTTCTCTTTTGCCAAATACCTTCAATCTGTGGGAAACAACACTTCTCTTGTGGCAACCTTCATCAGGTAAACCTTCAGGTTCTTTGCCTTGGTACAAAATATAAGCCCAGCCTCTCCAGTCTCCCCAGAGGACTTATCCCACATCACTTGGCAATCTACTCTGCACTCTCACCAAACCACCCTCTTCTCCCTCTTGAGAAGGCTCAAGAATGTGAAAGCACGTGTGAACAGATTGCAAGGCTCTTTCTTCCCCGCAGCCATCAGGCTCTTAAATGTACCCCACAAAAGTATAATTATGCTGCCCTTGCTTGGTGCCTATTTTTTTTTTTAAATTTTTTATTTTTCACACCATAAATCACATTAACCATGGTACACACTTTTTCCTTTTCACACATATACAGTGCCATTTTCTCCACCCTCCCTACCTCCCCCCTCCCATCCATTTAAGGTATAAAATCTAGGATACATTAAACCAGTCAGACAATGTTGTCATTCAATAAAAATACACCAGAAATTCTACTGAGTCCATTCTTTTCATTTCCTTTTCCTTCCGTTAACTTAGGTAATGATTGTCCCCGGTAGGTTTTCGCTATTGTATTTAATGTAAGGCTCCCATATTTGTTCGAATATTTCAATATTATTTCTTAACCTATATGTTATTTTTTCTAATGGAATACATTTATTCATTTCTATATACCATTGTTGTATTTTCAAATTATCTTCCAATTTCCAGGTTGACATAATACATTTTTTTGCTACGGCTAGAGCTATCTTAACAAATCTTTTTTGTGCATCCTCCAAATCAATTCCAAATTCTTTGTTTTTTATGTTACTTAGGAGGAAGATCTCTGGATTCTTTGGTATATTGTTTTCTGTTATTTTATTTAATATCTGATTTAGATCTTCCCAAAATTTTTCTACTTTCTCACATGTCCAGATTGCATGAATTGTTGTTCCCATTTCTTTTTTACATCGAAAACATCTATCAGATACTGTTGGGTCCCATTTATTTAACTTTAGAGGTGTAATGTATAGCCTGTGTATCCAGTTATATTGTATCATACGTAACCTCGTATTTATTGTATTTCTCATCGTTCCGGAGCATAACTTCTCCCATGTTTCCTTTTTTATCTTTATATTTAAATCTTGTTCCCATTTTTGTTTAGTTTTACCATTTGTTTCCTCATTCTCCTTTTCTTGCAGTTTAATATACATATTTGTTATAAATCTTTTGATTAACATTGTATCTGTAATCACATATTCAAGGTTACTTCCCTCTGGCAAACTCAAACTGCTTCCTAATTTATCCTTCAAGTAGGATCTCAATTGGTAATATGCCAGCGCTGTATCTTGAGTTATATTGTACTTATCTTTCATTTGTTCAAAGGATAAGAATCTATTTCCTGAAAAACAATTTTCTATTCTTTTAATCCCTTTTTTTTCCCCATTCTCTAAAGGAAAGGTTATCTATTGTAAAAGGGAGTAACTTGTTTTGCGTCATTAGTTTTGGTAATTGATAATTTGTTTTATTTCTTTCTACATGAATCTTCTTCCAAATATTGAGGAGATGATGTAATACTGGAGAACTTCTATGTTGTACCAATTTTTCATCCCATTTATATAATATGTGTTCAGGTATCTTTTCCCCTATTTTATCTAATTCTAATCTCATCCAATCTGGCTTTTCCCTTGTTTGATAAAAATCTGATAGGTATCTTAATTGTGCGGCTCTATAATAATTTTTAAAGTTTGGCAGTTGTAAGCCTCCTTGTTTATACCATTCTGTTAATTTATCTAGTGCTATCCTCGGTTTCCCCCCTCTCCATAAAAATTTCCTTATTATTTTCTTCAACTCCTTGAAGAATTTCTCTGTCAGTTGTATTGGGGATGCCTGAAATAAGTATAATATCCTTGGAAAAATGTTCATTTTAATACAGTTTATCCTTCCTATTAGTGTTAGTGGTAAATCTTTCCAATGCTCTAAATCGTCCTGTAATTTTTTCATTAGTGGATAATAATTGAGTTTATATAGTTGGCCGAGATTTTTGTTTATTTGTACACCTAGGTATCTTATTGCTTGCATTTGCCATCTAAATGGTGATTCCTTCTTAAATTTTGAGAAATCCCCATTATTCATAGGCATTGTTTCATTTTTATTTACGTTTATCTTGTAACCCAACACTTCTTCATATTCCTTCAATTTCTTATATAATTCTTTTATTGATAGTTCTGGTTCTGTTAAGTACACTATAACATCATCCGCAAATAAACTGATTTTATATTCCTTGTCTTTTATTTTTATTCCTTTTATATTATTTTCTGTTCTTATCAATTCTGCTAGTGGTTCTATAGCTAACGCAAACAATAAAGGTGATAGTGGGCATCCCTGCCGCATTGACCTGCTTAAGTTAAATTGCTTTGATACATGTCCATTTACTGTCACTTTCGCTAACGGTCCCTTATATAATGCTTTTAATCCAATTAATATACTTCTCCGGTAAACTGAATTTTTACAATACTTTGAACAAATAATTCCATTCTACTCAGTCAAAGGCCTTCTCTGCGTCTAAAGCAACTGCTACTGTAGGTGCTTTATTCGCTTGGTGCCTATTGATAAAAGTGGCACCTACAGAGGAAAACTTCCAAATTATACCAAACTGCTCATTGAGATCACCCCTTAATCTTCCAAGAAATGCAAGCCAAACTCCGACAATCTTCCCTTGAATTTGACAGCTTTGAAATCTTGCTGATTCCAAGGCCACTATCTCCTGTGCCCAAAACAGAACATCTCAACAGGTGCATGGACTTTTGTATAATTTCTGTCCCTGATGGATCAAAGTCATCAATAATAATGAGCCAACACAATTATCTGTTGCTTCCTTCCACCATTCTTTCGCGACTCGCTTTGTTTGCACAGACCTGACACAGCAGCAGTGTGGGAGTGACCGTTATTCCCACTTGCTTCACCGCTGCCAGCTCCGTGTTTTCTGATGGCGTACATGTTCTGGTATGTATGATGCAGGTGTTTGAAATGCTCTGCACCCAGATTCTCCAGGACAGAGATGACACTGCTGTCTTGGAAATTATGACAGCGTTTACATTTTGCCCCAAACCTGCAGGTGTCCTGGACAAAGTGGAGGCAGATATGGAGTTTGGTGCAAGAATGCTTGAACGTGCAGCTTCCAAACGGCCCAAGGCCCTTGTTGTAGAATACACAAATCTGCAAGAGATAATTGACAACTGTGTGAGTCTCAAATATGCACACGTCTAACCACTCCACTACATGATCGCAGCACCCTGGATATGTGGCAGCAACTCCTCCACTGAAACTGCAGAGAAGGGGAGGCCGTGTGTTATAAGGAGAGATTGGATCAGCTCAGACTTTTTCCCTTGAGCAGAGGAGGCTGACTGAACAGAGGAAGCAGCGGGAACCTCCAGCTCCCAGGCAGGAGCAGGACCCTTGGGCTCCAGGCATGAGCAGGGCCTCGGTGGGGAAGTGTCAGTGATTGGTGATGGCCAGCATTTTACTTTGGTGAGAATTAAACATTATTTTAATGCTTAAAATGCCTTCCCTTGTTTAAACACTGTTACAAGTGATTTGCTGTTGCTCCTGGAGTGTTTTTTTTTTAAATGACTGTTTCGCCAAAAATATCATTTATCCAAAATAGATTTAGGATAATCTGAGTTGTATCGTATAAGGTAAATACAAGTAAAACCCCTGATATCCAGAATTCAAATAACCAGCAACCTCAAGGACCCAGCACAGAAATTTGTGGAAAATAAATGGGTAAAAAATACAGTCTAAAACTGGTGTGCCTCACTATTAGTTTTCCCGTCACATAGCACACAGTCTCAAGCGACCAGAAAATTCACTTAACCGGCATCTACCAATCCCTGTAGGTGCCAGACACCAGGAACTTTACTGTAGACAACCTCTTTTCCCCCACATTAGGATCTAAAACAAGAAGGCATCAACTGAAGATGAGAATGGGTAAGATTTAAAGGAGACTTTTTCTCCCACAGAGGGTGGTACATGTCCTGAACGAACTGCCCCAGGAACTGCTCTTCTTGAGACCACAAGAAACTCCAGTGGGCAATTAAAGCAGCTCAAACCATCATGGAAACCAACCTCTCCTCTACCTTCTCCATCTAAAGATCTTGCTGCCTTAGTGTCCGGTAGGAGAATACCAACCCTCTCCAGAAAAGAAGAAAAAAAGTGAAGGGAAAGCAAAGTCCCAGATACACAAAACACAACAAATAAAAGATAAAGGTGTGGAGAAAAGAAAGAAAATGGGACCCAAGAAAAAAACAAAAAACAACAGGAAAAAAAGGAGGAAAGACGCCAGGAGAAAATCTGCAAGAAAAAGCAGGGACCTGCCGTGGAAAGAGGAGCCCACTCCCCGAGGTTAGTGGAGACTAACCTCCCAACCGCAGGACTGCAAAAATGGCTCACTGAGCCAAATAGAGGTGGGCGATGCACGCACCAAGGAAAAGAAGAACACCAACGAGAGGGGGGACCAGCTGTGGAGTGAAACTACACAGCATGAATAGCTGAGAGATGCCCGACAGCAGGGCTCCCAGCTGGAAGAAAAGGAAAGCAACGAGAAAGGGAGGGATGAGAAAGAAAAACAGAAGCAGGAGGCCCAACAGACAACCAGCCCAGAAGAAGAGGACCAATATCAAGAAGCCATGAAAAATAAACCCAACACACTGAGGCAAGCAGCTCAACAAGAAAGTCAGAAGAGACACAGATACAAGGAAGAGAAGTAGAAGACACAAACCCAAGAGCAGACACAAAAGAAGAACACCAAGCTCTGCACAGAGGAATAGAAGGTAAAATGAATGGACAGTACATACATTAAAAAAATTTTTCAAGAACAAATGAAAGCATTAAAAGAATGGTTGACACTAGAATTTAGTGAAAAGTACAGAAGAAAAAGTGAGTAGAATAGAGCTGGCCATAACAGATGTAGGGAAAGGATTAGAAAATGTGGAAGAATGTGTAATGGCAGTAGAAATGGAAGTGAACGACCTAAAAAGAAAATTGGAAGACAATGACAAAAAAGTTAAAGAAACACAAGAGTTGTTAGCTCAGAAGATGGATATAATGGAAAACTGTTGTAGGCGAAACAATATAAAAATAGTGGGCCTAAAGGAAGATGAAGAAGGCAAAGATATGAAAGAATTTATAAAAGAATGGATCCCAAAAGTCCTGGGAATGCCAGAAATGCAGGAAGGAATGGAAATAGAAAGGGCACACAGAACATTAGCCCCGAAACCATAGTCACAACAAAAACCAAGATCTGTTTTAGTAAAATTTCTGAGATACACGAGAAGAGAAAATATATTGGAGATGGCAATGAATAAAATGAGAGAAGACAAAAAACCACTGGAGAACAAAGGTCAAAAAAAAATTTTCTACCCAGACATAACTTTTGAGCTCCTAAAGAGGAAAAAGTTTAACAAAGCAAAATCGATCCTATGGAAAAAAGGCTATAAATTTATGTTAAGATATCCAGCGGTGCTTAAAATAGTTATCCCGGGGCAGCAAAACAGACTGTTCTTGGATCCGGAGAAAGCACGAGAATTTTCAGGAAGCCTGCAGGACAAAAAGAGAGATGGAGAGATGTAACAAGAATGAAGACAAACTACATATAAAGATGTAAAAATAATGTACAAGTAAGAACTAAAGGAGGGAAAAAAGGGAGAAGGGGGAAAAAAGAGGAGGGGGTAAAAAAAAGAAAAGAGGGGGAGCTATGTTGTAATGTGAAGATAAAAAGTCTTTTCTGGAGGGGGTTGGGTGGGAGAGAATAACAATCACTGCAAAATCAGTTGACACTTACGAACAGGTTCACAGTCCGAATGGAGAGGGGAGTTGTGGTTGCCCGGCAAGGGACAAGGGGTTACTGAGAAGGGGGGGGGGGAAATGGGACACTTGGGGTTAAGGGAAGTTTAGATGTGGGAGTGGTTGAAGTATTTTATGTCTTAGAAGTGCTGTCATACAGTGAGTTCAAAAAAGGAAAAGGGGAAAGGTGGTGATGTAAACAGAGTACGAGATGACCATGTTGAACTATACGGCTATAAATATTAATGGAATACATAACCAAATCAAAAGGAAGAGGCTATTAAATTTACTGAAAAAAAGAAAAGATATAGCATTCGTGCAGGAAACGCATCTAACTGAAGTGGAACACAATAAATTAAGGAGAGACTGGGTAGAGCACGTAACGGCAACATCATATAATTCAAAAGCCAGAGGTATAGCTATATCAATCAATAAAAATGTACCAATCAAAATAGAGGAGGAAATAATAGATCCAGCAGGGAGATGTAATGTTAAAATCTCAGATATATTCAGAATTCTGGAATTTGATCAATATATACGAAGAGGATCAAAAGTTTATGCAAGATATTTTTTTGAAGATTGTAGATACGCAGGGGAATATATTGATAGGAGGGGATTTTAACCTTAATTTGGACCCAGAATTGGATAAAACTGGACAAAAGACTAGCTAAAAGAATAAAGTGGCCAAATTTATGATTAAATCAATGCAGGAAATGCAACTTTTGGATATATGGAGGAGGCAACAACCAAAGGAGAAGGAATACTTATATTATTCGAGTAGACATAAAACATACTCAAGGATTGACCTGTTCCTGTTGTCAGCCCATATTCAAGGGAGAGTTAGGAAAACGGAATTTAAAGCTAGATTGTTATATGATCACTCACCCCTGTTATTAGCAATAGAACTGGAGGACATCCCACCAAGAACATATAGATGGAGATTAAACTCCATGCTACTTAAAAGACAGGAATTTAGAGAATTTATTGAATGCCAAATTAAAATGTACTTTGAAATAAATAAGGAATCAGTGAAAGACAAATTTGTATTATGGGATGCAATGAAAGCCTTCATTAGAGGGCAGATAATAAGTTATGTAACTAAGATGAAAAAGGACTACAACCGGGAAATAGAACAGCTGGAAAGGGAAATAGCAAGTACAGAAAAGGAACTAGCAACAAGGGAAGATACAACAAAACAAAGAGAAATGGCAGACAAAAAATAAAATACGAAACACTACAAACATATAAGGTGGAGAAGAACATAATGAAAATAAAGCAGAAGTATTATGAGCTAGGATAAAAAAAAACGCACAAAATACTAGCCTGGTAGCTTAAAACAGAACAAGCTAAAAGAACGGTATTGGCATCAAGGAAAAAGGACAAACAAATTACATATAACCCAACAGAGATCAATGAAAACTTCAAGGAATTCTACGAGCAGTTATACCGAACTGAAAACGAAGGGAAAGAAGACAAAATTATGAGTTTTTAGCTAAAATTGAACTACTGAAATTGCAAGAAGAGGAGCAAAACAAATTGATAAAACCATTTGAAATAGAGGAAATACAGGATATATTAAAAAAACTGCCAAACAATAAAACGTCTGGAGAGGACGGATTCCTAATAGAATTCTATAAAACATTTAAAGAGTTATTAATTCCTCCTCTCCTGGAAGTAATGAACCAGATAGAAGAAACACAAAACTTGCCAGATTCATGTAAAACAGCAATAATTACAGTAATACCAAAGACGGGGAAAGATCCACTAACACCAGCATCGTATAGTCCAATATCTCTACTTAACTCAGATTATAAGATAATAGCAAAACTATCAGCAAACAGATTGGCTGACTGGGTACCAAAAATAGTAAAACTAGATCAAACTGGATTTATTAAGAAAAGACAAACAACGGACGATGTCTGTAAATTCATTAACTTAATCCATGCAGTACAAGGAAATAAGACACCAACAGTGGCTGTTGCTTTAGCCGCAGAGAAAGCCTTTGACAGGATAGAATGGAATTATTTATTCAAAGTATTACAGAGCTTCAACCTACCAGAGAAATATATTAATTGGACTAAAGCATTATATAAGGGACCAATGGCAAAGGTGACAGTAAATGGATATATATCGAACCAATTTAAATTAAGCAGGTCAACTTGGCAGGGATGTCCACTATCTCCCTCACTGTTCGCTTTACCAATAGAATCATTGGCAGAACTGATAAGAACATAAAATAAAAGGGATAAAAATAAAAGTGAAGGAATATAAAATCAGTTTATTTGCAGATGACATCATTGTATACTTAACAGAACCAAAATTATCAATAAAAGAATTACATAAGAAATTGAAGGAATATGGAGAAATATCGGGGTACAAGATCAACGCAAATAAAATGAAGCGATGCCAATGAATAATGCGGATTACAGAGCAATCCGATACCTAGGTATTAGACTAGATAATAATCTAGGCCATCTATACAAATTAAATTATCAGCCATTAATGAAGAAATTACAAGATGACTGAGAACATTGGAAAGATTTACCACTAACACTGATTGGAAGGATAAATTGCATTAAAATGAATATCTTCCCAAGGATAGAATACCTATTTTAATCGTTACCAATTCCCTTAACAGAGAAATTCTTCAATGAACTAAAGAGAATAATAAGGAAATTCTTATGGAAAGGGGGGAAACAGAGGATAGCACTAGATAAATTAGCAGAATGGTACAAACAAGCTGGTTTGCAGCTACCAAACTTTAAAAATTATTATAGAGCAGCACAATTAAGATATCTATCAGATTTTTATCAAATAAGGGAAAAACCAGATTGGACCAAGATGGAGGTAGATAAAATAGGGGAGAAGGTACCAGAAAATATACTTTACAAGTGGGATGAAAAACTGGTGCAATATAAAAGTTCACCAGTACTGCACCACCTACTCAACATTTGGAAGAAGATTTATATAGAAAGGAAAAAAACAAATTACCAACTACCAAAATTATTATTGTCGCAAAATCAACTAATCCCTTTCACAATAGATAACCTTTCCTTTAGAGAATGGGAGAGAAAAGGAATTATAAGAATAGAAAATTGTTTTTTGGGAAATAATTTATTATCATTTGAACAAATGAAGTACAAATATGGAATAACTCACAGTACAATGTTTGCATACCACCAACTGAAAACCTACTTAAAGGAAAAATTGGGAAGCAGACTGAGATTACCAGAAGGAAGCAGCTTTGAATATGTGATTACAGACACAATGATAATTAAAAGATTTATAACAAACATGTACATCAAGCTGCAAGAGAAAGAAAATGATGAAATAAGCTATAAACCCAAAAGTGGGAAATAGATCTGAACATAAAGATAAAAAATGAAATATGGGAAAAGTTATGCTCCGGAACTATGAGAAATATAGTAAATATGAGGTTAATCATGATACAAAATAATTAGTTACACAGATTATATATCATGCCCCAAAAGTTAAATAAATGGGATCCAACATTATCAGATAGATGTTTTCGCTGTAAGAAGGAAACAGGAACAACAGTACATGCAATTTGGGCAAGTGAGAAAGTGAAAAAATTTTGGTAAGATCTAAATTAGATATTAAATAAAATCACAAACAACAACATACCAATAAAATCAAGAGATCTTTCTTCTAAGTAATATAAGAAGTAAAGAATTATGCCTTAAATTGGATGAAGCGCAAAAAATATTTATTATGATAGCCTTATCTGTAGCAAAAAAATGTATAATGTCAACTTGGAAATCAGAAGAGAGCCTGAGAGTATAGGAATGGTACATGGAAATGAATAAATGTATTCCACTGGAAAAAATAACATACAATTTAAAAAATAAAGTCACATTATTTGAACAAATTTGGGAACCGTACATGGAACACAACAGAAAGAGCCTACTGCGGACCTCCACCCTCTAAAATGATAGAATGAGAAGAAGACTAAATGAACTGACCCAGTGTTTAAAAGTAGATAATACAATTTTCTTGTTTATTTTCATTGTGTGATGACATTGTTTAATGGGTTTATTGTATTGTATATGTTGAACGTTTAATGGGTTTGGAGGGGGGGGTGGGAAGGAGGGAGGGAAGGGAAGGGGAAAAAAAGGGGAGAAAATAACACTGTATATTCAAGAGGGAAATGTTTGTGTGTATTTTGATTAATATGGTTCATAGTTTGAAAAATAAAAAAATTTAAAAAGAGCTGCTACCATATCAGAAGGCCCATCTCTTCTCTCCACCCTCCCCCCCAATCAGGTAGAAGACACCTGCTTGCGAACACAAACCTCCAGATTAAAGGAGTTTCTTTCATGCTGTTTTCAGTCAAATGATCTTACACTTGCAAAAGATGATGCCCCATCACCTTTAAGCCCCTCCCCAGCTTCTTTCCCTTTTATATGCATAATTTCACTTCCTTCCCTCCAGTCTTGATAAAGGGTCCCAACCTGAAATGTTGACTGACTGTTTCTTCCCACAGACCCTGACTGACCTACTGAATGCCTCCAGAAATTCTTTGTCTGCTCAAGTGTCCATTGTCTGCAGCTTTTGTGTGTTTTTTGGGTCCACTGCCTTCAGTGGGCAAAAACACAGACCAACCCAACTTCTTCTGTCAGCTGCTTCAAATGTGGGTTTAAGGAAAGCGCAGCACAGATGACATAACTAGGCTTTGTCATGGAGAAGTGGCAGTGAATGTCTCCCACTTTGGTCAAAGCACATGTTCCTGAAGGGGTGGAACTCCCTTAGCACTCCCATGCTTCAAGCCTCTGGTCAGGAATTATGATTCAAGGGACTGGAGTGGTTCCACTGAATCACAGTTATTACCCATGATTCAAGCCCAAACCACAATTTTACAGACCGTAGAGAGCCCAGCTCATCAAGGCCACTTGCCCCTTCGACTGTCTCAGCATGGACTTCAAGGGGCCACTCCGGTCCATGAATCAGAACATCTACTTCCTGAGCATCATGGATAAGTACGCACATTTCCCATTCGCCATTCCCCAACATGACATTAAACCACTCCGCACAGTATTCACTCTATTTGGATACCCCAGTTACGTTCATAGTGACTGGGGATCTGTCTTCATGAGTGAAGAGTTGCGGCAATACTTCCTTTCCAGGGGCATAGATACAAGCAGAACCACCAGCTACAGCCCCTGCAGGAATGGGCAGGCGAAAAGGGAGAATGGTATGATCTGGAAGGCAGTCCTTTTGGCCCTCAAGTCAAAAGGAATGCCCATATTCCAGTGGTAAGAGGTCCTCCCTGAAGCGCTGCATGCCACCAGGTCCCTACTTTGCACAACAACAACTCCTTCCCTAGAAGGGTGCTGGTGGGAACTGCACTGCTGGTCTGGCTGATGAACCCAGGGCCAGGAAGCATGTTAGAATGCACAAAGCGGACCCACTGGTCGAGGAAGTGCACCTCCTGCATGCGAACCCCCAATATGCGCTGGTAAGGTACCCGGACAGACAATAGATAATAGACAATAGGAGCTGGAGTAGGCCCTTCGGCCCGTCGAGCCAGCACCGCCATTTTACAGATCATGGCTGATCACTACTATCAGTACCCCTTTCCAGCCTTATCCCCATAACCCTTAACTCCTTTGCCCACTAGAGTCTTATCTAACTCTCTTTTGAACATAATCAGCGAATCTGCCTCTACCACCCTCTGTGGCAGAGCATTCCACAGATTCACACTTCTCTGGGTAAAAAAATGTTTTCTCATCTCCGTCCTAAAGGGCCTACCCTGTATTCTTAAACTATGCCCTCTAGTCCTCGTCTCCCCCATCATTGGGAACAAGTAATCCGACTTCACCCTGTCTATCCACCTGATAATTTTGTATACCTCAATCATGTCCCCCCCCTCATCCTTCTAAACTCCATCGGATACAAGTCCAGTTTTTCTAGCCTTTCAGCATATGTCAACCCCGCCATCTCTGGAACTAACCTTGTAAATCTGCGCTGCATACCCTCTATAACTAGTATGTCCTTCCTCAAAATTGGAGACCAAAACTGGACGCAATACTCCAGCTGGGGTCTCACCAGGGCCCTGTACAACTGCAGAAGGGCGTCTCTGTTCCTATACTCCAATCCCCTCTTTATGAAAGCCAACATGCCATTTGCCTTCTTCACAGCTTTCTGAACCTGCATGTTAGCCTTCAGTGACCGGTGAACAAGTACACCCAGATCCATTTGCACCTCCCCACTCCCTAGCTTGTCTCCATTTAAATAATACTCAGCTTTCCTATTATTGCCCCCAAAATGGATAACCTCACATTTGCTCACAAATGACGGAACGGGACCTGGCGCGAGCAGGGGCCCTGCCACAGGAGGTGATCCCGATACCCCTGGGCAGCGAGCAGTTGGCATCAGGGATCAACCTGACAGATGAAGTAGTGATCCCACCTCCAACATGCCCCCCCCCCAAGTGTTCTCTCCCCCCAAATGGAGTGTCCCCCCCCACTGCTACAAATTCACCACCCTCTACGGGGAACACACAGACACTGTTCAGCTCTCCAATATCCAGCTGAACGAACAACCCACCGTTCTGCTGGAACCAACGATACAGCCAGCAGTACTTCAGAGATCTCAGGCCGAATAAAACCGCTGGAGCGGCTGAACCTTTCAACTGTATGGACTACAAGACCTGTGCCAATGGACATCATTGCCCTGCATCATCACCCGTGCCCTGCATCATCCCGCTTGACTTCATTAAAAAAAGGAGGGGTAAATGTGGTGGAACACAGTAATGCAGGCATGTTCTCACTGGCTGGGCCACTTTCTGTACCTGCATCCCCTCCCCATAAGATCCCCTAATAAAGGCTGAGAGCCTTAATCTCCTCCCTCATACCCGCCTTAGAAGTGAGCCAGCAGCATGTAGAGCAAGTCTGGGTCTTCTGATCAATAAAGCTTTTGACTCTTGCTTCGTGTCTGCAAATGGTTATAGATCGCGCCACAGTGGGACACAGACAGAAAAGGATCGACAGACGAGCTCAATCATATGGAAAATTTCAGCAGACGTAACCATGCAACAATCATTGGACTGAGAGAAGGAATTGAGAGGAAAGACCTGGTGAACTTCTTTGAAACATGGATCCTACAAATGCTCGGGCAAAACAAGTTAAATGCAAAGATACAAATAGAAAGAGCTCACTGGACACTCAAACCCAGAAGAAATGGCGAACAGCGACCACGGCCAGTCCTGGTAAGACTTTTAAGTTACCAGGAGAGGGATGCAATCTTGGGAGCAGCATATGATTATTCAAAAAAATAACGGTGGCTCATTAATGGTGGACAATTTTTTTTTTCATGACTCTAGCCCTGCCTTAGTCAAACAAATGGAATTTGACATGGTAAAGATAACTGCGATCTAAAAGCTTTAAATATTAAATTACTAACCCAGCAACGTTGAAGGTGGATGCCGCAGAGGGTAATCGACAAATTTTCAAGAACAAAGAAGACTTTTGAAGAAAGTTATGAAATTTGTAACACCAAACTGTCTTGTAATGAAATTTGTAACACCGAACTGTCTTGTAATGAAATTTGTAACACCGAACTGTCTTGTAATGAAATTTGTAACACCAAACTGTCTTGTAATGAAATTTGTAACACCAAACTGTCTTGTAATGAAATTTGTAACACCAAACTGTCTTGTAATGAAATTTGTAACACCAAACTGTCTTGTAATGAAATTTGTAACACCAAACTGTCTTGTAATGAAATTTGTAACACCAAACTGTCTTGTAATGAAATTTGTAACACCAAACTGTCTTGTAATGAAATTTGTAACACCAAACTGTCTTGTAATGAAATTTGTAACACCGAACTGTCTTGTAATGAAATTTGTAACACCGAACTGTCTTGTAATGAAATTTGTAACACCGAACTGTCTTGTAATGAAATTTGTAACACCGAACTGTCTTGTAATGAAATTTGTAACACCAAACTGTCTTGTAATGAAATTTGTAACACCAAACTGTCTTGTAATGAAATTTGTAACACCAAACTGTCTTGTAATGAAATTTGTAACACCAAACTGTCTTGTAATGAAATTTGTAACACCAAACTGTCTTGTAATGAAATTTGTAACACCAAACTGTCTTGTAATGAAATTTGTAACACCAAACTGTCTTGTAATGAAATTTGTAACACCAAACTGTCTTGTAATGAAATTTGTAACACCAAACTGTCTTGTAATGAAATTTGTAACACCAAACTGTCTTGTAATGAAATTTGTAACACCAAACTGTCTTGTAATGAAATTTGTAACACCAAACTGTCTTGTAATGAAATTTGTAACACCAAACTGTCTTGTAATGAAATTTGTAACACCAAACTGTCTTGTAATGAAATTTGTAACACCGAACTGTCTTGTAATGAAATTTGTAACACCGAACTGTCTTGTAATGAAATTTGTAACACCAAACTGTCTTGTAATGAAATGAAATTTGTAACACCAAACTGTCTTGTAATGAAATTTGTAACACCAAACTGTCTTGTAATGAAATTTGTAACACCAAACTGTCTTGTAATGAAATTTGTAACACCAAACTGTCTTGTAATGAAATTTGTAACACCAAACTGTCTTGTAATGAAATTTGTAACACCAAACTGTCTTGTAATGAAATTTGTAACACCAAACTGTCTTGTAATGAAATTTGTAACACCAAACTGTCTTGTAATGAAATTTGTAACACCAAACTGTCTTGTAATGAAATTTGTAACACCAAACTGTCTTGTAATGAAATTTGTAACACCAAACTGTCTTGTAATGAAATTTGTAACACCAAACTGTCTTGTAATGAAATTTGTAACACCAAACTGTCTTGTAATGAAATTTGTAACACCAAACTGTCTTATTTTTACTGCTAAAAGAAAATTCATGTTAATTTTCTGGAAAGAAAGGAACGTGGTGAAGAAAGTAGCAGGGTGGGAACTCCAATTTAAGGGGGAAAACGGCACTGGGAGAGGAGCGGTTTTAAAAGATGGCACTAAAAGGAGAGGTTCTTCTTCGGGAGATTCCACGGGCTTTTTGTTCTATTGTTAACATCACTGTCAAAGCTAGGAATGGATGTGTGTTTCTTAAAAGGGAAATGTCCCTTAAATTAAATTAAAAAGAGGATGGGTGGGACAAATAATATGGTCTTCCATTGGTTCAAAGGCAAGAAGGGTAGTGATTCTAATCAATAAAAATACACCAGTGTTAATAGAAGACACTTCAAATGATCAAGCCAGAAGGTATGTAATGGCACACTGCAAAATTTATGAAGAAGCATGAACATTTCTGCTCCAAATTATGATGATGAAGCCTTTATGAAGGAAATCTTCTTAAAAACAGCAGTAGGAAGACAAAATATATTGGTCAGAGGAAATTTTAATTTTTCTTGGACCCAATACTAGACAAATCTGCAAGAACAGCAATGAGGGCAAAAGCAGCAAAAAACACAATTTCATATATGAAGGATCTCAGTTTTATTGCTATATGGAGGCAATTAAATCCCAAAGGGAGAGACTATTCCTTTTACTCAAGGGCACACAATTCACATACAAAGATTGACCTATTTTTAATGTTTGCCTAGTTAAAAAGTAGAGTGATAAAAACAGAATAACCAACAAGACTTCTATCAGATCACCCACCACTAACATTAACTATTGCAATCATGAAAAAGCAAGAAAATGTATACAAATGGTGTTTAAATACCTCACTACTTAAAAGAACAGACTTCTGCAAATTTATAAAGAGACAGATAGAAATATTTTGTGAAACAAATCAACCACCTACTAACAATTGTTCTTTTTATATGAGACATATATAAAGCAAATTTGAGGGGATAAATTATATCCTATACAAAGAATCTTAGGAGGGAACATATGACAGAAGTAAATAGTTTGGAGATAGAGATTATAGAATTAGAGGAAAAAATACAGGACTAGAAGAATACAGATTACTGGAGAATAAAAAGCTAAAATATAATACAATACAAACATATCTTAAAAACTAAACAACAATACTACGAGTTGGGTGAACAGGCGCACAAAGTTTTATCTTGGCAGATTAAAGAAGAGGATTCATCAAGAATGATCAAAAGCAGAAATATCAGAGATGTGTTTCAGATGTGGGACTGAGACAGGAAATTATCTACATGCTGGGATCTACGTCTGCAAAGGTTGATAGTGAGTTATGAAAGTGTATGGTATGATGGCCTTGATTAACTGTGGCACCAAGTTTAAGAGCCATGATGTAATGTTGCAGATAGATCCCACTTGGAATATTGTGTTCAGTTCTGGTCACCTCACTACAGGAAGGATGTGGATGCTATAGAGAGGGTGCAGAGGAGATTTGCAAGGATGTTGCCTGGATTGAAAAGCATGTATTATGTGGATAGTTTGAGTGAGCTTGATCTTTTTTTCCTTGGAGCGACAGTGGATGAGGGGTGAGCTGATAGAGGGGAAGATGATGAGGGATGTTGCTCGTGTGGATGGCCAGGGGTTTTCCTCTAGGGCTGAACTGGCTATTGTGAGACACAGATTTCAGATGCTTGGAAGTAAGTACAGGGAAGACGCAAAAGGTAAGATTTTCCACACAGAAAGTGGTGGAAGGTACAATAAGATCTTTTAAGTGACTATTAGGTACATGGAGCTGAGAAAAATGTAGTGTTATGCAGTAGGAAAATCCTAGGCAGTTGTTAGAGTGGGTTATTAGGTCAGTACAACACTATAGGCTGAAGGGCCTGTACTGTGCTACATTCTAAACCACGGTGAAACTTCAACTGTGTTATCAAACAATATTTAACATTGAATCAGATGAGGACAAAAGTCATGCAGTCAGAGAGCTGTACAGTATGGAAACAGGCCATTCAGTCCAACTGACCAAGTCTGCCTGCATTCATCCCATATCCCTCTGAGCCTTTCCTGTGCATTTACCTGTCTAAACATCCTGTAAATCTTCAAACGCTACCTGCCTCCACAGCTTTTGCTTCCTAGACCCACCATCCTCTGTGTGAAATTATTATTTTCTTCCCAGGAATTCTGAAGTTAACATGAAAGGTAGCGAGAATGAGTGAAGATATTCCTGCCCCTCTGGCCTGGATAGCTGAAGCTAAGGGGCAGAAATTAAATTTAAAAAAAATAAACAGAAGATATAACTGGAGAGGTGCAGGGTCATTCAGTAGTCTTCCAGCATGAAAAAGGCCTTTTGCCCATCTCACCCAGACCAACCAAGTTGGCATTCTAGGCCAGTCCCATTTGCCTGCATTTGCTCCATGTCCTTCTAGCCCTTCTTAGCTGCATATTCTTTTTTAAAAAACTTTATTTTTAATTTACAGTCTCGTGCTTTACGAACAATACAGATCAGTCATCCCCTTTTACAGAACACTTTATATCAAGTCTTTTTTCCCCCACTCTGTTCCCTCCCCCATACTCTCTCCCACCCCAAATTAACAAAAATAAACATACATTAACTACTGAAAAAAATAACATAAATACATTAGAACAACAAAACAAAAAAAAGGCAACAAAAGAAAATATTATTTGGGAGGGGTTGCTGACCAGGTCTCAAAGTTATTTCCTGAATCTTTGCATTCTGGGACTGGTGTGATCCGACTATCCACTGAACCTTTTAAAGAAAGTCATTGGGAAATTTAATCAGACCCGCGTTCTAATGTACCGCAGGTACGGTTGCCACACCTCAACAAATGTGTGGTACTTCCCCCTCAGATTATAGGTGATTTTCTCCAGGGGAATACAGCTCTGCATTTCCGTGTTCCGTCATGCGGTGCTCAGCCAGGAGTCAGAATTCCAGGTAACTGCTACACATTTCCAGGCCACTGCCAAGGCAACCTTTACAAATTGAATTTGGTATTTGGACAGTCTCAGACTCACGTCCATAATATCACCCAACAGGAACAACACTGAATCCTGTGGATATTCCACCCTGTCATTTTTTTTCCCAAAATGTCCCCTAGTTCTATCCAAAAGGGTCTCACCTTGGTGCATAACCAGGTTGAATGTACAAAGTTCCTGTCTCCACATCACATCTAAAGCACAGTTCTGAAATCCCTGATTTTTGTGACGCGAGGGAAAGCTGGTGCAGGACATTAAATTGCACCGGCCTATATCTAGTATTAATGACTGCCGTCATGCTGCCTCAACACAAGTCGGATGACACATCTTTGCCTTGATTTATGGACGCCCAGTTTTGGGCCTTCGTTTTGGAACAGGAGATACATGGCAGAAATTAATTGACAGGTGATTGCCACATCAACAGGATCATAAACGGGCCTGAACTGCCCCTTCAAAACAAGATCTTAATTGAAGGTAGCAAAAGAAGGTCCTTTATGACAGATCAAATTTATTTTTTTTAATTGTTAGAATGACATGAGCTGACCCTTTCATAACAATCCTTGATACACCTGATCTCTTTCTGGCACCAGGATCTTGTTACCCATGGTCATAGGTATCAATTTATTCTGGGTGAGGGGTATTTATTGGGACAACCCAATAATCCAGTTTATTTTTTGGCATGTTTGAATTACATGTTTCAATACAGTTTGTTGTTTTTGCCATTATTAATTTAGTATCCGGTTTATAAATATCTCCTGCTATTTCTCCCCTACTGTGTGTAGACCAATTTGTGCCCAAGAGGATATCTACCCTCCTCAAAGAGTGAAGCGATAAACCTCGATTGGGCCGCCCAGTAATATTTTTTGAAGTCTGGGAGTCTCATTCCTCCCAGACTATAATCCCATCAATTTCTCCATGGAGACCCTAGCCACCTATTCCTTCAAAGAAACTGCATAACACGTCTGTTGAGTATCTTAAAGAAGCTCTGGGGCAATGGCATGAGCAAAGATTGAAAAGGATATTGTAGCCTTGGCATCACTTCATTTTAATGCAGTTAACCCTGCCCAGCAATGTTATGGGCAGATTTATCCATCTGTGCAGGTCCTCCTTGATCTTTCCACTTCAATTTATATACATTTTGTAGGTTATTGTCCACCTTTATCCCCTGATACAAAATCCCCTTTCCGTCCAAATTCTTCTGATCTATTAGGCTCGAAGAGAATGACAGAGAAAGGGATTGAATACACAGGCAAGAAACCTGCAACTGTATTAGGAGCAAGCCAAGCCTTTCAACATTCATTATACTACTCGTCATTATTCCTTTCCCTGGCCCTCACACCAGGAGTTGACAGCTCTTGGTGGTAGCAATCAGTACACATCTGTGGAACCAGAGGAGTAACAAAGCTCGTACCTCAGGCAGTAGGAACGAATCATTTTGCAGCAGAATCTGGCGTAACTGCATCTCATTCAGATGTTGAAGTTTGTTGGCATATAGGATTGCAGCATTATGGGGTGAATGGATGTCATGTGAGAAAATGCAAGTGACTCTAAAGAGAAAAGCATATAATCAGACGTGAAATTATTTTCATTGTCCACACCAGCCATTCTCGACCTTTTTTTTGGCTGTGGCCCCCTCAGGACTCTGCTCAAAGTTTATGGACCCCCTTCCATATTTTTCTCCTACCAACTATATATATAAAAAAAATATTTTATGATTTCAGTTCGTGACCTCCCTTAAATGTGGTGTGGCCTCCAAAGAGGCTGTGTGCCCCCCCCTCCCCCCCAATCCCCAGTTGAGAAAGTTTGGTTTGCAGGCCTTTCAATTTAAGAGATACCATGTGCCTGGCATAAGAACACAAGGAGAAAGGAACAGGAGGAGGCTAATGGGCCTTCCACACCTTGCCCTCATTTAGTAAGATCATGGCTGTTCACTGCATCGGTGCCTTTCAACTCCCTTGTAGTTTAAGCATCTATCAGTCCTGGCCTTGAACACATTCAATGATTCCATCTGCACAGCTCGCTCCAATAAAAAATGTTTTCGGAGACATGATCACCAGAAAGAAATTTCTCCTCATCTGAAACAGGAGACCCTTTATTCTAAAACTCTGCCTTGTACACATTTACCAGAACAAACATCTGCTCTTCAATAAAATCGCCTCTCATAGAGCACTACACTCATAGGTCAACCCTCTCAAACTCTTTTCCTACATCAGCCCTTCCTCCCAGAAATAATAAGCCTTCTTTGCACTGCATCCGATAAAGCCTGAATCCCTCTTTACAGGTGACTCTCTGAATGGCTCTTTGACATTGCTCTTGTATCTACTTTCACTATCTCCCCTTGTCAATGTGCTCCAAACACCCTCTGTGGAAAGAAGAATCTCCTTCAAACCTTTCCCCCCTCGTCTTAACCCTATGGCCTTTTTTAATTGACGGTCACACCCTCGGGAAAATAAACTATTGACACCTTTCATATTTCTATATAGCTCAATCAGGTTGCACCTTAGCCTCCAACGATTCCGAGAAAACCACTGTTATATCAGACCTGGCTGAGAATTAATATTCTGATTGTTTGCTCAATGACTAGTTTGGCCACCTTCTGATAAAGTCTGTGGGCTTACACCCCACTTCAGAGATGAGACACAAAATCCTGGCTGATTCAAATGCAGCACCCAGAGATGCCTTCTCAGAGGCACCATATTTTGGATGAGAGTTTAAACCGTTCTATCTCTTCTTGTTTGCACAATTTCAAACCCCCCACCACCACCAACAAATATATTCATCCTCAAACCAACACCATGACAGAAAGTTTTCTGTAATCACAACTTTGCTTGTGGGATTATGCTGAGTAAAAAGCAAGCAGCCACATTTTCTGAAGTCAGAAAATAAAGTTATTTTTTATATCAACTATGTCCAGTTTCAATATTACATTCTGCAAAATCTCTTCACGCCTACCTGCCATTGCCGAAGTGTTCTGCATCTGAGATCTGGTATTGAAAGGACAAAGAGCTACACATGAAGACATTTTCTTCAACTGACTCATGATTAACGAAATAGGTCACCCCTCTCCCTTGCATCCCTGGCCCAAATTTCCATTGATAGAACTTTAAATTGGTTCCAGCCAGGGATAAGTAAAAAGGCCTTTTCAAGCGGGGATTATCCTCTTCTACCTCACTCCACTTACCTCCATGAATGACGTGCGACCACTTTCGATACAACTCGAGTAATCTTCCCTGACCCTAGTGACAGGGCCAAGGCAAAGGCCCTAATAGGGATCTATGAACAGGGAACTAAAGGGACGGGCTGATTATATCATCAGCTCAAGACCCAGGAGCTACTGCCTAACTGCTCCTGGGCACAGGTGCGCCTGGTGGCAGTGGTGTCCCACTCAGCGCCCCTCCAACTGCTCAGCCCTCCCCACCACCACTGCTCAGCACACACCCCTCCCCCACCCCGGCCAAACACTGGCAGCCAGAGCCAGACCAAACACCAGAGCTGTCATGCACTGCCTCTCACAGCCTGTTTCAAAGAGCAGACCCATGTGAAAATTGAAGTTTCTTGTTGCTGGTGCCAACACATCTTGCATATAGAACAACCTTGGCATTTTGGGACTGTCTGACACTTTGCCGAGTGATGGCCAACTCCGTTACCCATAATACCCCACGCAGCGGGAACCGTTGGTTGACAGAGTGGTTCCCGCTGCGTGGGGGATTATGGGTATAGATTGGCCATTACTCGGTGCGCATGTATGGCATCATGGCACCAGTAGCCATGCCTCCTAGACGCCACCTCAACCCCCAGCCACATCCAGGCTGAAAGAGGACATTGGAGCAGACTTCCCTGGGCCTGCATGAAGTGGTAAGAAATACCTTTTCATTCGGCTTTTAGCCAGCCTCCATGCAGAGGGTAACGATGAAAAGGCCTAAAAGCTTCAATCCTCAGCACAAACCAAGGAAAGACATGCGAATTATCATGAATGACTACCAGCCCTGGTATTAACTCAGCAAGCTCATGCTGCACCTCCTCCTTGGCCACTGCATCATTCCTGAGGTCAGTTGTCCAAAGAAAAAGAATGCAATATTTCAATTTGTATGTGTACTTATTCCCATTTTTCCCTCGCAACCTTGAGGTCAAGGCAAATATTTGTTCTATGACCTTTGTCCCTGCCCAAAACATTCAAATTCCTTTGCTCCTCCCCAATCTTTCACTTGCCCACAACAATTTCCACCTCTCCCAGTTTTGTCTGCTCCCTTCACCTGCATCCCTTTGTTGTTTCCTACTTCCGTGCTTGAAAACTTAAAACTCACCTTTCAGACAACAACCCTAAAATTCTGCTCCAGCGTCGCATTCATTTCCAGGGGCACCTCGTAGCGTCCTTTAGATCTGATGGAGGCGGGGAGACTGGTGCCGTAGCGCCACCCGTCATAAATACGTGGCAGAACAATGTCCGTTTTCCTTAACCATAATCCCCCACGCAACTGAAACCGCTCTGTAGCTCCCAGAACAGTTCCAGCTGCGTGGGGGATTACGGTCATAACTCTGCCAGGTTTTGAGCCGCAGAGAGCAGCCCCGAAGGCTGAAGCGACCTTCTCAGTCTGCACTGGCCACCCCCTGACGGCCCCCACTGCCCCAACAGTCCCTACTGACAGCTCCCACTGCCCCTGTCTTGGAGGGAGAGGAGTGGGGAAATGGGTTACGGGCTGACAGCATCATCAGCCCGCCCCTAACCAGTCGCTGCAAGCAGCTGTACATTCAGGTCAGGCGGCGGAGTGCAGCGGCCCACCGATTATCCTTCCCCGAGAAGGGTTGAATTGGCGCCTCGGAGCCGGCCATGGCGCATTCAGGAAGGGACGTCTTTAGGCATAAGGGCGAAGACCTCTGCCTTTACAGACGGGAATTTTTCCTGTTTGAAAGTGCCTTTAGAGACACAACTGTCTCCTCCTTCATCCAAGTGAAGTGGTTTAAAGAGCCCTTGTTATGATATTAATCGTATCCTGCCAATCAGAGTGTGCTTCCTTTACCTCTGTTTTCATTCAGCTTATTCCTTGAAGAAGGGCTCAGGCCCGATAGGTCTGCAATATAGCTTTGATTTTTATGAATGCTGAAAGACTGGCTGAGATCCTCCAGCATTTCAGTGTGTTTTTATTACAATCACAGCATCTGCAGACTTCAATCCATCAACTGGATTTTGTTTATAACGTACCCTTGGCAACCCTGGTCTCACCCTTTCATAGATGTTCTCTTTGTTCTGTCATTCCTTCCCAGATTTCTACACAAGGCAACTTGTTACTTCCCTCCCCACCACTTCTAATGAATGGTCTTTGACCGGAAACTTCCACTCTGCTGCTTTCTCCACCGATGCTGGTTGACCAACCAGAATTTCCAGCAATCTTTGGATTTCCATTTCAGGGTTTGCCTGACATCATACCCAGTGAACACCACTACCGGGGCCATGACAGAAATAGATGTGGGATACCTGGAATAAGGGATAGAATGACTTTGAGTAGTGGCAGAAACGCTGTGTTACCCGGAGTAAGTAAATCACAGAATTCTGTGGACACTGTGGATGAAGTAAAAACACAAGATGCTGGAGAAGCTCAGCAGGTCAAACTGTGTCCTTCATGCAGCAAAAGCAAAGACACAGAACTGACATTTCGGGCTTGAGCCCTATCACTTTGCTCCTGCAGGAGCAACGCTCAGCTTTAAAGTTTTATTCCCTCTGCAGCAGTTCTTGCTTCCGATTTCCTTCGGTAAAGGTGATCGTGTAGCTGGTCCTGATTTAGCAATCTCTTCCCCAAAACTCTCTTGCAATTTACCTCCTCTCGATGTGTGCTCATCTGCTCTGCTCCGACACAGCTCCCAGTTAATGAACCCTGCCTCACACACACACACACTCGCTCGACCTCTCACGCGGCCGAGTCCTTTCTACCTTCCTTTGACGAACTTGCAGCTGTCGAGGAGGAAGAATTTGCAGAGGTGCAGTTGGCCGCAGGCAGCGTCGCTGCAGTTCCTCTTGACGAAGTCTTTGCACAGCCTGACCGGGGTGGTGGCGATGAGCAGGGTGCTGTCGATGAGACGCTCGCCCTGGCTGCCCGGCGGTCCCCACAGGTCGGTGGTGAACAAGTGCCTGTCGGCCAGCAGTTCGCTCAGCTGCCCGTCGGAGACCTTGAAATGCGCGGACACATCCCTGCGCAAGTTGGCGTAGTCCAGCGAGCCGCGGCACGAGCACAGGGTCTGGAGGCAGTGATCGCGGACACGGTCCAGAGACATGGCGCGCCCCTTCTCCTCTCCTCCCGCAAACCACCAAGCGGGGAAAGGGAAACCGAAACTGTGCGGTGGCCCTGCCTCTCTCCGTGCTGATAGGCTGCTCCTCCGCAATGCCCTCTCCCTCCATCCCAGCGTTGGGGGCGAGGAGCGCCAAAGGAACCGAACTGGTCACGGCTGCGGGAGACCCGCCTCGGACGGGAAAAAGGCCAGGAGGAAACCGGCCAGGTAAATGTTTGGCCAACCGGTCGGGGAAATCTGCTCAGGGGTTCTTCACCCCCCACGTCGCAGCCTTTGCTCCTCTCACCTGTTGACCCCTCTGCAACTTTTCCCCTCGCTGCCTTCCCTTTGGAAGGGTTCGGATTCATGCAGCGCATCACGTACTGCCCTGCGATCCCTTTCTCCCGCCGCCGCCGCTCTGGGCTCCCGGGCGCAGTCCGCAGTGAGTGGAACCGACGGACTTTAATAGAACTCGCGCGTGTGTTGAAACCCCTCCGAACCCGACCGCGCTGGCGCCTCGCGGGATCTTTGAGGTCAGCCGCTAAGCTGTGGGCTTTACCCGGAGCCCTCCCAGTCAGATCTGGCGCCGGCTTGCCCGCGACTCCGCTGTACACAGTGGACCTACCTTCAAATCAGTCCAGGGTGTAGGTGAGTTGGGCGGCGGATTATGGGCCGAAATGGCCTGTTACTGTGCTCTATGTCTAAAAAGCTAAATGTAAACAAACTGTACAATACTGAGAGAAAAAAGTAATGAAGTGCAAAAGTCTATAGTGCTGGATACAGCCAAGGAAAGACTGGGCCACCACACTGCAAGCGCCCGCCCTTTTAAGGGCAGCACGAACTCAGTCTCCTCCTGCATTGTGACATCATAATCGCTTCCCCAGGTGTGCGCTGGGCAGGAGACCTGAGGCAGGGAGAAAACCCTGACAGAGCCATCTTCCCATGGCTGCCCTGCCACGTGGTGTTACACACGGGGCTGGTTCACCATGAGAGAGTGCGCTGCCACACAACCCACCCCCCCCCCCTCCAGAACCGGCTACGCGTCCCACCGGTTGGGCGGGCGGCCTCGGCATTTGGACATGGCCATCTGCACTGGCCGTCTACGTGCGCCGCCTTCAAATGGTTCACAGTGAAAAGTTCATCTTTACCCCCATGTCCAAAGTGGAAGTCCTGCCTGACCGCTGGAGGACCTTGTATGGACTTTCGTACGGGCGTTGTAAAGGTGCCGTATGTGGGTCACGCCAAACAAATACGAATTCCACTGAGTCCAGCTCTTTGGGACGATGTGTCAGCCGGACGCTATGATGCAAGGGAGGTAGGGAGGTGGTGGGGGGGGGGGGGGGGGGTGCTAGCGAGGATAGTTTCTTACGGAGATCTGCCAAAAGGTTCGCGTGCTCGGATATGACATTGGACTCCAGGCCAAAGAACTCACCGGGCAGCAAGAGCGGCGCTCCGTAGACCGGTTCCACAGAAGACGCCTGTAGATCCTCCTTGGGTGCTGTTCTGATGCCAAGGAGGGCCCAGGGCAGTATGTCTGCACAGCCTGGGCCAGTGAAGCGAGCCATGAGGGTGGATTTCATATTACAATGAAACCTCTCCACCAAACCATTTGCTTGCGGGTGGTAGGCTGTGGTGTGGTGGAGTTTAACCCCCAGGAGGTTTGCCAGCTGAGCCCAGAGCACGGAGGTGAACAGGGTGCCCTTGTCATGACTCCGAATGACTGACTAGGTTCCTGGCGCACATCTCTGCAGAAGCCTCTTTGATGGGAACGGCCTCCAGCCTCCGGCCATTTCGTGGTCCGATCGACTATTGTGAGAAGGTAGTGCACTTCTCTGGACACCGGCAGGGGGCCTACGACATCAACATGGATGTGCTGAAATCTCCGCATGGCCGGGTCAAATTGCTGGATTGGGGCCTACGTGTGCCGGTGGACCTTGGAGGCCTGACACCTGGTGTAGTTCCTCACCATCTCAGCCACCTCTTTTTTGAGCCGTGCCACACAAACCGCTCTGCCACCATTTGCACTGAAGTCTTCATCAAGGGGTGGGCTAGGTTGAGGACTAAGATGAAAGCCCTCAAGTTGCGGTTGGACTACTGGGCACGGCGAGCCAGTGGATATGTCGCGGAGGAGCAGTGTATCTGGGCTTTTGGGCAACTGAATGTCTTGGAGCTTCAGGCCAGAGATGGCAGTCTGGACGTCCCTTTCTCCAGCTTCTGGGCCTGTGCCAACTGTGTGAGGTCAAGGCCAGGGGCGAGATCATTGATCGCTGGATGAGAGAGCGCATCTGCCACGACGTTGTCTTTGCCTGCCCTGTGCTGGATGTCGGTGGTGAACTCTGACACGTAGTAGAGGTGTTTGTTCAAGAAGGCCAGCGGGTGCCACTGTCCGTTGAGCCACTACTCGAGTACGCCCCCTACTGCCTTGGCTGAGGCATCCACCGAGAGCACTGTGTGTGTGTCCAGGCGTGGGTGCACCAATAGAGTCGCATTGGCGAGGGCCTCCTTTGTTGCAGTAAAAGCGGTCTCTTCCTCCTCCGACCAAGTTTGGACTTTCTCCTAGTCGCAATCAATGCGAACAGCGGTGGTGTGGTGCGGGCGGTGCCAGGGATGAACCGATGATAAAAATTCACCATTCCTACAAACTCCTGCAGGCCCTTGAGGGTGATTGGTTTGGGGAACCGCTGGATGGCCGCGACCTTTTCTGGCGCTGGGGCAGTACCTGCTGCCGAGATGGTGTGCCCCAGGAACTGCAGCGTCTGCTTGCCAAACTGCTTACCGTGAGGCCAAACTCTGCCAGTCGGGCAAACAGGGTACGGAAGTGGGCCTTGTGTTCTTCGGGGTTGCGGCTGGTGATAAGGATATTGGTTCCTACCCACTGCGTCCATGAGGCGCTGAAAATTCTGGGTCGCGTTCTTGAGGCCGAAGGGCGTACACAGGAATTCAAAGGGGGTGATGATCGCCGTCTTGCCGATGTCCTTGGGGTGGTCCGGGATCTGATGATACCCCGCACCAGAGCGACCTTGGAGAAGACTTGCGCGCCGTGGAGATTGGCTGAGAAGTCTTGAATGTGTGGAACTGGGTACCTGTCTGGTGTGGTCGCGTCGTTCAAATTCCAGTAATCACCATAGGATTTCCAGCCCCAGAGGATTTAGGGACCATGTGGAGAGGGGATGCCCAGGTGCTGTCCGAGTGACGGACGATCTCCAACTCCTGCAGCCGGGAAAACTTCTCCTTTGCCAGCTGCCAGCGGAAGTCATCTGGGCTTGGTGTGCAGCGGGGGGCCCTGCATGGAGATATGATGGTATACCCCATGCTGGGGTAAGGTGGCGCTAAATCATGATTGAAGGATGGTGGGGAACTCATGGAGTATGTTCAAATACTTATCCCTGGAAGTGACGATGGTGGCGATCTTGGGCCTGCAGGCGTTCGTGGCATCCAGGCACACCAAATGGAAGGTGCGAGCATTGACCAGCTTCTTGCCTTTCATGTCGATCAACAATCCGTGTGCCCTCAGGAAGTTGGCCCCTAACAATGCAGTACCCACTGAGGCTAACACGAATTTCTAGCGGAATTTCTCTTTCCTGATCTGGATCTGCGCCCTGCGGGTACTGAAGGTCTTGATGACAGAACCGTTGGCTGCCTGCAGGGTGGGACCATGAGATCAGGTGCATGTCTCGAGGATGGTGGGGGGCAGGACGCTCAGCTCCGCTCTTGTGCCCACCGGGAAACGTCAGCCGGTGGAGTTGTTAGTAACGTGAAGGAGGCTGTCCACATAGCCAGCTGTCGCAGCCATCAATGGTGGCTGGCTGGGTCATTTCTCCTGGTAGTCACATGGTTGTCGGCACTTACGACCTTGCGCTCTCCAGCGCTGACGGTAAAAGGACCAGGTGGAATGATGCTCCTCCGGCTTGTGCTTGGGGGAGTGTTGCAGCCAGCTGGCACTTGGTCACGCAACCTAACTGAGGGCTGCTTCATCTCCCTCTTGGTGTGCCAGAGGATGTCCGCTCGGGCTGCGACTCGGCGTGGATCTGTGAAGTCCTCATCCGCCAGGAGTAGTTGGATGTCCCCGGGCATCTGCTCGAGGAAGATCTGACGGAATAGGAAACAAGGCTTGTGATCCTCCACCAGCGCCAGCATCTCATCCATTAGGGCCAATGGTGTGCGGTCCCCAAGCCCGTCGAAGTGCAGGAGCCTGGAGGCACGCTGCTGAGGGGAGAGCCTGAAAGTGCCAAAGAGCAGGTCCTTGAGAGCAGGATACAGCAGCGTTCCCTGTCGATATTCTCAATAGTTGGGAGGGTTTTGCCTGTGATGTCCTGGGTTGTGCCCACTACCATTTGGAGAGCTTTACACTTGGGGGTATTGGGTGCCCTCATAAGAGTCTGTGGTGCAGCCGGTCAGCACACTTTTGACGACACGTCAGTAGAAATTTGCCAGGGTTTCCAATGTCATACCAAATCTTCGCAAACTCCTAAGGAAGTTGAGGCACTGATGAGCTTTCTTCAAAATGCCTTTAGTGTGTTGGGTCTTGGAAAGATCCTCTGAGATGATGTCTCCCAAGAACTTGTATATTTGCTCACCCTCTCTACCTCTAATCCCACAATGGTCCCTGGATTGAAAACCTCTGGCTTTCCCTTCATGAAGTCAACAATCAGCTCCTTTGTTTTGGTGACACTGAGTGAAAGGTTGTTGTTCGTGCATCATTCAGCCAAGTTTTCAATCTCCCTCCTGTCTGCTGACACTTCCTTTATACAACCCACTACTGTGGCATCGTCAGTGAATTTGTAAATAGTGTGGTTGTTGTAAAGTGAGTAGAGCAAGGGGCTAAGAACACAGCCTGTGGGGCTTCGGTACTGATGAAGATTGTGGAGGAAACGTTCTTAAGAATCTTCACCGTTTCCATAATCAAGTTTGCAGATGACACCACGGTGGTTGGCCTGATCAGAGGGGATGATGAGACAGCCTGTAGGAATGAGGTCCAGCACCTGGCTGTGTGGTGTGCTGATAACAACTTGGCACATGACACTCAGAAGACCAAGGAAATCATTGTGGACTTCAGGTGTGCTGGAAGCCATGCTCATGCCTTTATTTACATCAATGGAATGTGCAGCAAGCTTTAAATTCCTTGGTGTCCATATTTCTGATGATCTCACCTGGTCCCTGAAG
Source organism: Narcine bancroftii (assembly GCF_036971445.1). Classification (NCBI taxonomy): domain Eukaryota; kingdom Metazoa; phylum Chordata; class Chondrichthyes; order Torpediniformes; family Narcinidae; genus Narcine; species Narcine bancroftii. Next base: position 225,554,088 of record NC_091472.1, read on the forward strand.
TCTTCCATTCTGATCAAAAAGTCACAACAGTGTCTTTATTTTCTGCGGAGTATCAAGAATGTACACCTTGGATCCAGGATATTGATGGATTTTTACCGCTGTACCATTGAGAGCATACTGAGCTATGGTATCTCAGTGTGGTACAGCAATTGTCTTGCATCAGATCGTAAAGCACTTCAGCAGGTGGTGAAAACTACCCAGTGGATTATCGGTATTCAATTGCCCACTATTGAGAACATCTATCAGGAACACTGTCTGGGTAAAGTGAAGAGCATCATCAAGGATGCCCCACACCTTGACTATGGATTTCTTACTCTTCTCCCATCCGGTAGGCGCTACAGGAACCTTTGCTCTCGAACCAGAAGGCTCAAGAAGAGCTTTTTTCCCCCCGAGGCTGTGACCCTGCTGAACCTTAAATCACAGTGCTGAGTGGTACTGAACTCATATTGTACTGTCAATACTTTTACCATTGTTTGCTTGCTGAATGCACTTGTTTTCATTTGCAAGTAGTTATACGTATATGGCACTATTTTTAAACTTCTGGTTGGATGCTAATTGTATTTCATTGGCTTTGTATTTTATTTGGCACAATGACAATAAAGTTGAATCTAATCTAATCAAAAATTGTGGTCTGGAGGTGAGAAAATCCAGGATACAATTACACTGTGGGGTGTTGAGATCCAGGTCTTGGAGTTTGCTGATCAGTTTTGAGGGGATGATGGTGTTAAATGTTGAACTATTGTAGATAAGGAGCATCCTCATGAATGCATTTTTGCTGTCCATGTGTTCCAGGGCTTTGTGTAGAGTCAGTGAGGTGGCATCCTCTGCAGACCTGTTACTACGAATAGGCGAACTGGAATGGATCCATGTCACTGCTCAGGAGCTGATAAGCATCACCACCAGCCTTTCAAAACACTTCATCATTGTTGATGTGAGAGTCACTGGTTGACAGTAATTTAGGTAGGTTACCACATTCTTCTTGGGCATCAGAACAATTGATGCCTGTTTGAAATAGGTGGGTACCACGCCCTGCCAGAGTGAGATGTTGAAGATATCCTTGAATGTGTTGGTAAATTGGTCAGCACAGATTTTTAATACTCAGCCAAGTACTCCTATTGAGTATTAAAAAGAAAGTTAAGCTTCAAATTAACTTTCCCAGTTCTAACAGTTCAACCCAGGACGTTAACTGTTTTCTTTCCTTTTATAAGAGCAGAAGATGTCAGAATCAGGTTGTAGAGCTCGTCGAAAGAACCAAAGACTTGTTGATCCAAACCAAGGCTTTTATTAGCAAAAGACAGGAACTCTTCACAGGTGGCTGACCAGTCCGGAATGATCCGACCTGGCTAGGGACACAACCCTTTAAGGCCCAGACAGTAGGCGTGGCTAAGCTCTCAGCCAATCGCTGTAAGCACAGTCATTACATACTCTAGATACTATCACACAGATTTATTGTCATGCACATGTTAATTTAAATTTTAAATACAAATTTAAATGTAGACATACAGCACAGTAACAGGTCATTTCGGTCCATGAGTCCGTGCCACTCAATTTACACTCAATTAACCTAAACTCCCCCCCCCCCCCCCCCAGTATATTATGAACAGTGGGAGGAACTGGAGCCCCCGGTGAAAACCCACATAGACACTTAGAGAATGTACAAACTCCTTACAGACAGCCCTGGTCCCAATTGCTGGCACTGTAAAGGCCTTGCGCTAGCCACTATACCAATTGTGCTGCCCATACTGTTATCTTGTAGCAGCAGTATTGCTCATTACACGTGCAAAATTGCAATAAATGAAGGTTCCATAAATACAATTTTCAAAATAAATAAATAATGCAAAAAAAAGTGAGGTAGGTTCATTGTCCATTCAGAAGTCTGACGGTGGAAGGGAAGAAGCAGTTTTTGTAACGTTGGGTGTTCGTCTTCAGGCTCCTGTACCTCCTTGCTGATGGTAGCAGTGAGAAGAGCGCATGGCCTGGGCAATGGCGCCCTTGAGCAGCTGCCTTCTTGAGACACTGCTTTTTAAAGATGTCTTTCAGGGAGTGAAGACTAATGCCCATGATGGCGCTGGCTGAGTTTACAACCCTCGCACCTCCATACCAAACAGTGGTATTTTATAAAGCCTCAACATCACATCCTTGCTCTATTGATGCTGTCCAGCCCATTGAGTATTTCCAGCATTTTATTTTTGTACCAGAGAAAAGAAACAATTGAGCATCAGTGTGTTATGGGGAGATCATAAGAGCACAAGACAGGACAGAATTAAACCGTTCCGCCTATTGAGCTGTTCCGCTATTCAAATCATAGTTGATGTATTATACTCTCAAGCCCCATTCTCCCCATAACCTCTGACACCTTTACTCATCAAGGAGCACTTAATCTCTGCTTTAAATATACCCAATGTCTTGCCCTCCACAGCAGCCTGTGCCAATAAGTGCCACAGATCTGGCTGAAGAAACATTTCCTCATCTCTGTTCTAAAGGAGCATCCTTTTATTCTGAGGCCATATCCTCCAATCCCAGACTCTCCCAAAACTCTCCACATCCACCCTTTCCACCAGTTTTTTTTAAACATTTAGTATGTTTAGATGAGATCCCTGTCATCCTAAACTTCAGTGAGTACAGGTCCAGATCCATCAAACCCTCCTCATAGTTTATCCTTCTCATTACTGGGATGATTGTCATAAACCTCAGCCTGACCCTCTCCAATGCCAGCACATCCTTCCTTAGATATGGGGCCCCAAAACTGCTCACAATACTCCAAATGTGGTCTGACCAATGCCTCCGCATTACATCTTCATCTTTAAATTCTTGTCTGAGAATAGTGGCATTGCATTTGATTTCCTTACTGATTCAAACTGCAAATTAACCATTGGAAACTCCTACGGACACTCCCAAGACCCTTTGGACCTTCATTTTCTGAATTCTCTGGCAATTTAAAAAAGTCTACGTCTCTTCCTGCCACCAAAGTGCACGACCAGACATTTCCCTATGCTGTATTCTGTTTGCTCCTTACTTGCCCATTCTCCCAACCTATCTAGGTCCCTCTGCAGACTTCCTACTTTCTCAACACTACCCAACCCTCCACATATCCTCTTATCATCCCCAAATGGCAACAAAGCCATCAAGTCTGTCATCTATATTATTTAAATACAACAGGAAAAGTAGCAGGACCCAACACCAATCCATGAAGAACATCACTGGTCACTGGCAACCAGCCAAAAATGGCCCACTTGATTCCCACTCTTTGCCTTCTGTCAGTCAGCTAACCTTCTGTGAGAAGCAGAGGTCCCTTCACAGATTTCACTCGAGACAAAAATTGAGAACAAAGAACATTTATTCTACTATTACAACAATGCAAAGTTGGGTGCTTCCCCTTACCCTGGGAATATACACAGATACTGAGGCTGACCCAACTTTTATACATTTCATTTCAGTACAGAGATACCTTCCCCCTAACATTCTTCTGCCTCCTGGATTTGTTTAGCATTAGGTAATTCTGCCCACGTGGATTCTAACTTCTTATCAGTTTATGTGCCTTCCTACAAACTTGTTAGCCAGGAAATATCATGTCTTTGTTCTTTACTCATTAATCAATCCCCAAGACTTGCTAAAGCTATCTACTTGCTATCTTGTTTTGAAGATCCTTATTTTATTATACTTTTATAACCCTTCCTCCCATTCCAGCATCCCTTCACCCTGATTTAACCCATAATACTTCATTCTTAATTAGCACTTGCTTGACTCCTCACATTCCAGCATCCCTTCATCTTAAGTTAACCCATAATACTTCATTTCTAATGAGCACTTGCTTGACTCCTCATATTCCAGTATCCCTTACAATCCACCCTTTTTCTTTAGCTACGCTTAATAAATCCCCATTCGGTAGTGCTCTGCCAAGCTTGGTCCCTTTCCCAGCGAGCGAGCAAACGAACTGCGGCCTCAGCATCATCAGACAGAGTTTGGGAAGCATACATCATTTGGGCTGTAGTGACCTGCCGAAGGGCCCGCCGAATCAAACACTGCACACAAGTCTTTAGGCAGGGGAGCACCATAATGGCCAGAATAGCGAGTCCAGCTGCTATAAGGGCTATGGGTATCAGACTCCAGTTACCAATAAAAAGTCTAGTTCATCCCACACCGGACCAAGGTTGCCCCGTCTGAACCTGGGCATGGGAAGATTTTCGAACTCCTGAAGAAGTGTCTTTAACCGCCTGACCGTTGTGAGCATTGTCCTTAACCAGTCTTTCACAAACACTGCCTTCAGCAGCCAACGAGTAATTGAGAGACAGGCGGTTTTGTTGAACTGTGGCTCATATCTGTCGTTTTTCTTCAGCCCCTAAATTCAGGGCCATTGCTATCTGTTCGGTGATGATCTCCAAGGCTGCCTGGAGTCTGATTAAACGATTTAAATGCCAAGCAGCTTTAGTATTCTGGAGCAGCTTACTTCGTTTACAGCTGGAACTCCCCTTACAGTGGTGGTTTTTTTTAACATTCCGAATGTCTGTGTGACCCAAAGGATGCTTTACAGGAGACCAAGTTGGGGAGGGGTGTTTCTTGTCACTTAACCTGTGAGTTGCAGCTTGTCTGCGAACATTAGCATATGTATTAACTCTGTCTCTGCCACATGTACAATCCTGACTACCATTCTGTCTGTCTTTGTCCCACCATCTCTTTTGTGCTATCCCTTTAAAACTCCTCTCTTTAATACCTGTAGAGGCCAAAATACAAATCAAATCTACTCCTCTAGAGCCGTTCTGTTCCCCTGGTCCATGTTGGGATCCTATATTAACCCACACCCCACTATGACTATACTTTATATTTATGCCCTGTCTACATTCTAAAGGTAAATAATTGTCACCTCTGCTGCCCCTATTCCAGGAGGACTTAATACATTGTGAGTAATTTAGGGATGTCCCAAAAACAGGGAACCAACAAGTAAACAATACAGTAAATGGTAAAAACAACATTACAGCACTTTTTCCCGGCGTAGTGTAACTTTCGGATCAGAAGGATGAAGGACAGCATGCCCGGTGGAGGGTAGATTATCAATGTCTTTAGTCCGTGGATCAGCAGCTTGTTTAATTCGTTGTATTTGAGTCCACCCCTTTTCTTTTGTTTGCACTGCAGTGTCTGTAATCAAAAGTACACAATAGGGGCCATCCCAGACAGGTTTTAGTTGGTGATCTTGCCATGCTTTTACATATACCCAATCACCAGGTTTAATAGAATGAATAGGATACTTCAGGGGTGGGCAGTAACAGTTGCATGTCTATTTTCTCCGTGAGCGCAGCCTGTTTGGCAGCTGCATCTGCCTGTCTGTTCCCCTGTGCTTCAGGACTGTCACCACTTTGATGGCTCCGTACATGAACTACAGCTATTTCCTCAGGTAATGTAAAAACATCTAGAGATTGGACAATTAAGTTTTCATGGATCAACTTTTGTCCTTTTCCAGTTATCATTCCCCGCTCTTTCCAGATCTCCCCAAAGGTGTGCACTACACCAAAAGTCTGTGTAGATCGTGCTGCCCACCTTATTCTCTAGACCCTGGAGAGTACAGAGGGCATACAATTCACAAGATTGTGCTGACCAATGACCGGGAAGGTGACCGGCTTCAATCACCATTCCTTCTTTCCCATCCACTACCCTATACCCGCTGTAGCGAGTGCCATCAATGCAATGAGAAGATCCATCAATAAACCACATTTCCTGTAAAGGCTCATCACTTAAATCCTCTCTAATTTTGGTCTGTAAATCTATTACCTCTAAACATACATGCTCTAACTCATTTATGGTATTGTCAGAATTTGGAGAAACCAAGAAAGCTGCTGGATTGTGTTCTTTATTCGTAATCAGGGTCAAATCATCCCTATCCATTAGGATCGCTTCATATTTTAAAATTCTAGAGTCTGTGAGCCACCTTCCAGCATGTTGTAAGAGAATATTGCGGACTGTGTGAGGGGTGTGAACTATCATCGGGGCACCAAACATAAACTTTCGTCCTTCCTCATCTAAAATAGCAGTGGCTGCGATGGCTTGCACACACTCTGGCCAACCATGACAAACAGGGTCTAAAACTTTTGACAGAAAAGCAACTGGCTGTCTACAGCCTGCCCTCTCTTGTGTTAGTACTCCGGTAGCTACACCTCCTTTCACATTGGTATAGGTCAAATGGCTTATTTAGGTTGGGTAAAGCCAACACTTGGGCACTAATAAGGCACTGTTTCACCAAGTTAAAATCTTTAATCTCTTCCTCTGTCCAGACAACAGCTTCGCCCCCTAGAATCGTGAGTTTATCATAGAGAAATCTGACCAGGCTAGAATAATTTTCAATCCAGATTCTACAGTATCCCACTAAACCAAGGAATTTCCCAAGTTCTTGGGCATTCTTGGGAGGGGGAATCTGTAGAATACCATGTATCCTCTCTGGACTTATTTTCCTACTTCCCTGACTTACCAGATGACCTAAGTATTTAACTTCTGATTGAACAAATTGTAATTTGGATTTGCTCACCCTGAGACCCTTATTCTCCAGAAAATTCAAAGGTTCTACAGTATACTGTTTAACTAATTCGTATGTTTTTCCCGTAATTAACAAATCATCAACATATTGTATCAACTGACAATTCTCTCTCCGAGGAGCCTCATCTAGTATTTGTTCTAAGACCTGGCCGAATAAATTTGGTGATTCTGTAAAGCCCTGGGGAAGGACCGTTCACCGGTATTGATTCTTGTGTCCAGTAAAAGGATTTTCCCATTCAAAGGCAAACATTTCTCTGCTCTCTGTTGCTAACGGACACTTCTCTATTGCCTCTTTCTGCCCATATTCCAGGATTTATTAGTTCTCGATCTTCCTCGCTTAATACATACAATTGAACCCTGATACTTGATTCCTGTGGTCTGGTGCCGATAGCCAATTGGTCCTGTAAATGTCGTCCTAACAAACAAACTCCAGCTTGGGGAACTAGTAAAATATCCTCTGTTATTACCTTTTCTCCCATTTGTATTCTTACATCTCTTAATACAGGGACTGTAAAGTCTCTTCCTCCTACTCCCGAAATCATCACTGTCCCCTCTATCTTAACACCCTCGGGTGGTTGTAAAATACTAGACCGGGCTGCCCCAGAATCTACTCAAAAGGTCATCTTGTCACTGTGGGGTCCTATGCTTAAATTTACCAATGGTTCTCCGTGCAGCCCCACGGTGTGTATTGACTGAGAACCGTGACCCCCCCTATTCATAATCTGCTTCCATCTGTCTGACTCTGGCTTTACCCTACCCTTAATTTAGTCTATGTGTCATCTGAGTCCAGCGTGTTCGTTAAATGAAGTGATAGGAGAATCAGTTTATTACACAGCATAAGAATAAAGCTTAACAGAGCTCTGGTTCAGTCATTAGTTCATAGGTCACCTGCACAGTGAGCTATTCCCCAAGACTGGCCTCTACTGTCCAGTCTCTACAGTTTATATAGCTCAACCTTATCATACAGAACAAAAGTTGGCTTCGTTTGCTAGATTTCTTGTATAAGATTTATCGCAAGTAATTTCCTGCTCTGCAGTTATCTGGGGTGTAGAGCTCCCATCTTTTTGAATCCTCAAGGTTAGAATATCCTGTTGTTTTGATCAGAAATCAATTCATACCCCAGATATTTCTAATTATTTCTTTGTTCTCATCTGGCCATATTCTTCTGTTCTACTAAACACCTCCTTCTGTCTTAGCTTCTTACTGATTCCATTCTCTTTGTTTCTGACAGTCTCTGTCAGGATTCTTTTTGTTTGTGCTAATCAACACCTCCTTTTGCCTTAACATTCCTACTAAATTGTTTCATACATATCCTCTCTTTTGTATTTGGGAGCAGACGATTCTAAACCTACTGTAATCAGCCAACTTTGCTACATACTGTGGCTGCCCCTTACTTACATTACTCTTTCCCTTCACCATGAGGTAAACATTAAATTGTTACATAGTACTGAGGTCAGTGGCTGTCAGCCTTGTCTAGCATGGTTCTGATGTTCCAGCATGCTAGCTTGAGTTTGTGAGCATCTTTTGAGGGGGAGGACGTGGAGGGGGAGGACGTGGAGGGGGAGGACGTGGAGGGGGAGGACGTGGAGGGGGAGGACGTGGAGGGGGAGGACGTGGAGGGGGAGGACGTGGAGGGGGAGGACGTGGAGGGGGAGGACGTGGAGGGGGAGGACGTGGAGGGGGAGGACGTGGAGGGGGAGGACGTGGAGGGGGAGGACGTGGAGGGGGAGGACGTGGAGGGGGAGGACGTGGAGGGGGAGGACGTGGAGGGGGAGGACGTGGAGGGGGAGGACGTGGAGGGGGAGGACGTGGAGGGGGAGGACGTGGAGGGGAGGACGTGGAGGGGGAGGACGTGGAGGGGGAGGACGTGGAGGGGGAGGACGTGGAGGGGGAGGACGTGGAGGGGGAGGACGTGGAGGGGGAGGACGTGGAGGGGGAGGACGTGGAGGGGGAGGACGTGGAGGGGGAGGACGTGGACCTGTCCTCGGGCCTGCGCAAAGGAGCTTTTAGGTGGAGTGCAGTGTGCGCAGTACTGGCCTCACCCTTTACACCCATGGTTCATGTGCCGTGGCCAAGCAAGCTGGGACGTGGCAGCGAGGACCTTGGGTCGTAGGTTTTATATCGGAGTTGCCTTCTCCTATGCAGTTTTCTTACCCGGGCTGGAGGGGCCTGCCTCCCCTCCTAGGTTGGCCCATACTGCCTGGACTGGGGCCGCCGCCTCCAACTCTCTGCCCGGACCGTGGCCTCCGTCTGCCTCACTCGACCGAGGCCGGGGCCTCCCCTTGCTCCTGCCCAGATTGGGGCTGCCGCCGCCTACCCTCTGCCCAGACCGGGGCCGCCGCTGCATGTCCTGTGCCCGGACCGGGGCCGCCGCCTCCAACTTTCTGCCCGGACCGGGGCCTCCGCCTGCCTCACTCGACCGAGGCCGGGGCCGCTGCCTCCCCCTTGCTCCTGCCCGGATCGGGGCCGCTGCCGCCCACTGTCTGCCCGGACTCTACATCACCTTTGTTGACCTCACCAAAGCCTTCGACACCGTGAGCAGGAAAGGGCTTTGGCAAATACTTGAGCGCATCGGATGCCCCCCAAATTTCCTCAACATGATTATCCAACTGCACGAAAACCAACAAGGTCGGGTCAGATACAGCAATGAGCTCTCTGAACCCTTCTCCATTAACAATGGCATGAAGCAAGGCTGTGTTCTCGCACCAACCCTCTTTTCAATCTTCTTCAGCATGATGCTGAACCAAGCCATGAAAGACCTCAACAATGAAGACACTGTTTACATCCGGTACCGCACGGATGGCAGTCTCTTCAATCTGAGGCGCCTGCAAGCTCACACCAAGACACAAGAGAAACTTGTCCGTGAACTACTCTTTGCAGACGATGCCGCTTTAGTTGCCCATTCAGAGCCAGCTCTTCAGCGCTTGACGTCCTGTTTTGCGGAAACTGCCAAAATGTTTGGCCTGGAAGTCAGCCTGAAGAAAACGGAGGTCCTCCATCAGCCAGCTCCCCACCATGACTACCAGCCCCTCCACATCTCCATCGGGCACACAAAACTCAAAACGGTCAACCAGTTTACCTATCTCGGCTGCATCATTTCATCAGATGCAAGGATTGACAACGAGATAGACAACAGACTCTCCAAGGCAAATAGCGCCTTTGGAAGACCTCACAAAAGAGTCTGGAAAAACATCCAACTGAAAAACCTCACAAAGATTAGCGTATACAGAGCCGTTGTCATACCCACACTCCTGTTTGGCTCCGAATCATGGGTCCTCTACCGGCATCTCCTACGGCTCCTAGAACACTTCCACCAGCGTTGTCTCCGCTCCATCCTCAAAATTCATTGGAGCGACTTCATCCCTAACATCGAAGTACTCGAGATGGCAGAGGCCGACAGGATCGAGTCCACGCTGCTGAAGATCCAGCTGCGCTGGGTGGGTCACGTCTCCAGAATGGAGGACCATCGCCTTCCCAAGATCGTGTTATATGGCGAGCTCTCCACTGGCCACCGTGACGGAGGTGCACCAAAGAAGAGGTACAAGGACTGCCTAAAGAAATCTCTTGGTGCCTGCCACATTGACCACCGTCAGTGGGCTGATATCGCCTCAAACCGTGCATCTTGGCGCCTCACAGTTTGGCGGGCAGCAACCTCCTTTGAAGAAGACCGCAGAGCCCACCTCACTGACAAAAGACAAAGGAGGAAAAACCCAACACCCAACCCCAACCAACCAATTTTCCCCTGCAACCGCTGCAACCATGTCTGCCTGTCCCGCATCGGATTTGTCAGCCACAATCGAGCCTGCAGCTGACGTGGACTTTTATCCCCTCCATAAATCTTCGTCCGTGAAGCCAAGCCAAAGAAGACATAGTACTGAATTCATGTATACAAACTGAATAGTACATAAGCATATATTCTACATATTTTCTATGATTAATTAACCCCTATATTCCAACACATCAGTGCGTAAGGCCCCGTCTCCCTGGCTTGCATTGGGCATTCTCTCTTAAAATTACGCACCTCTGGACTAGTCAGGGGCACATTTACAAAACTGAGACCCCCTCCCATGAGAACTTCCCGTAAAGGTCTCATCCAGTTAGTTTCTGGCTTATTATGTCTAGGTTCCTGCTCTCTGGGAAATGAATCAAAGGGTTCTGCCCTTTCTTCCCGGAGGGTCTCACACTGCTCTGAATTAAAGTCGCCTCTCTCTCTTGTCAATAGAGGTGGTAATCGAGTACTTTATGAAGGGTCATCATACCACCCCTACTTTCTTCTCCTTTCTTTAGCTGTGGGGGAGGAGGGGAAGGTGCAGAAGGGAAGAGCATAGGGGGGGGGGGGGGAAGATAGGAGCCGGCATAGGAGGAGCATAAGGTGGAGGAAGGGAATGTAACACATCCCATCCTTGTGTTTCAGGGACAAAAAGTTCCTTATCTTTCTTGTCCTTGCATTCCTTTTCATTCAAAACCAGTTGATCAAACGATCCCCTGAGCCAGCAGGCTTGGCTGCATATTCTCTGCTCTCAATATTATCTCTTTGATTTTGATAGAGCCAAATGTTCAATGCCTGACACATCCAGTCCTCATCGGATCCGAACTTTGGCCAATATACTGAATTCCCTTTTATCGGGTTTTTTTTTAACCCATTCCAGACAGCAATACCTGACCATGGTCTGTTTGTCTTTCCCACGGGTTCTCCCCGCACCCCAATCAGATAGCATTAATCCTAACAGACTTTGCTTAGTTATCTGATTGTCCCGTCCTTCCTTAGGACTATTTCCCTTGCTTCTCACACCTCCCATACTAACAGGTAAATAAAATTCCTCTTACCGGGATCCAGTAGCTATTCCTAGCGCGCTTCCTTAACGTCCTCCTGTCGTTTGTTCTCAATGCCTCTTCTCGGATATCACTCGCTTCATCCACTGACCAGTCACCCGCCGTCCGTGAGTCCAGCTGAATCAGCCGGGGTGCACCTACCCTCGTCGTCGGGCACTCTGTCAGTGGAGGGAGTGGGATCCCGGACGAGCCCTCATTTGTGAGAAGCAGAGATGCCTTCACAGATTTCACACGAGACAAAAACTGAGAACAAAGAACTTTTATTATACTATTACAACAATGCAAAGTTGGGTCCTTCCCCTTACCCTGGGAATACATACAGATACTGAGGCTGACCCAACTTTTATACATTTCATTTCAGTACAGAGATACCTTCCCCCTAACATTCTTCTGCCTCCTGGATTTGTTTAGCATTAGGTAATTCTGCCCACGTGGATTCTAACTTCTTATCAGTTTATGTGCCTTCCTGCAAACTTGTTAGCCAGGAAATATCATGTCTTTGTTCTTTACTCATTAATCAATCCCCAAGACTTGCTAAAGCTATCTTACTTGCTATCCTGTTTTGAAGATCCTTATTTTATTATACTTTTATAACCCTTCCTCCCATTCCAGCATCCCTTCACCCTGATTTAACCCATAATACTTCATTTCTAATGAGCACTTGCTTGACTCCTCACATTCCAGTATCCCTTACACTTCTGTCCATGCCAGTACGTTTTCTGTAATACCATGGGTTCTATCTTGTTTAGCAGCTTCATGTATGCACCTTGTCAAAGACCTGAAAATCCAAGTAAATTACAACCATTGACTGCCCTTTGCCTGTTTTATTTATTATTTACTTCCTCAATGAACTCCAACAGATTTGTCAGGCACACGCTCACCTGAAGGAAACCATGCTGACTTCAGTCTATTTTACCTTGTGTTGTAATTTTTTTTAAATTTAGAGGTACAACATGACCCTTCCTGCCCAAATAATCTTAATGTTCAAATATTCTGAAACCTCAACCTTAATAATTTTTAAATTTAGACACACAGCACGGTAACAGGCCATTTCAGTGCACGAGTTCATGCCACCCACTTTACACCCCCGGCATGTTTCTAATGGAGGGAGTAAACTGGAGCTCCCAGGGAAAACCCACACAGACACGGGGAGAACGTACAAACTCCTTACAGACAGTGCCGGATTTGAACCCAAGTCGTGATCACTGGTCCTGTAAAGGCATTGTGCTAACCACTAAGTCAATTGTGCTGCCCCAAAACAGAAAATCAATTTTTTTTAATGGGCTTGAGAAGTTTGACAACCACTGAAATTATGCTGACCAAAAATTTCCTGTCTTTTGCCTCTCTCCCTTCTTTAAAAGTCCAGTGATATTTGCAATTTTACACTACCCTGGAACCATTCCCGACTCTCTGCGATTCCTATCAGATCACTACTAATATGCTCACAATTTATTCAACGGCCTCTTTCAGAACCCTGGAGTGTAGTCCATCTGGTCCATGTGGCTTATCCACCTTCAGCCCCCTTCAGTTTCCCAAGCACCTTCTTCATAACAACAGCTACACTCACTTCTGCCCCTTGACCGTTTTGGATTTCTAGCAAATCACTGGTATTTTCCAGTCAAGATTGATGCAAAATACCTATTCTATTCATCTGCAATCTCTTTATTCCCTGTGACCACTTCTCCATCATTTTCCAGCAGTCCAACACCCATTTCTGCATCTTTTACTTCATATATCTGATTTATGTTATTGGATAGTTTACTTTCATATTTTTTCATCTTTTCTCCCCTTTTTGCTTTGTTTGTTGCCAACTTCCCACTAATTATTGCAATACTGTTTGCCTTCTATTTTGCTTTGATGCTGTCTCTCTCTTCCCTTGTCAGCCACAGTTGTCTCACTTTCTTTTTAAAATCCTGCTGTTTCTTTGGGATGAAATGATCCTGCGTCTTGTGAATTATTCCAAGATACTCATGCCATTGCTGCTCCACTGCCTTCCCTGCAAGGGTCTCCTTCTAATCAACGTTGCCAGCTTCTCTCCTATACAACCTTTGTTACCTTCACTCAACTGATTTTAGCTTCTCCCTCTCAAACTACTCCAAATTCTACCATGTAATGATCGCTACCTCCTCAAGCTTTTTTTTAATCTTAAACTCCACAATCAAATCCAGAATTGCCTTTTCCCTGAGTAGGCTTGAACCTCCCTCCACGATATCTCCATCATACCCACAATGTCATACATGCTCATTTCTAACCACACTTTTACCTCATCTACTTGGTTTTTTTAAACTTTCAGGCTTGTGTTCAGGACCCTTATCACATTTGTTTCAATGTTCCCCAAAATTAAACTTTTACCTTTTTCTAAACATTCTGCCTATCTTCATTCTGGAGACTTCAATAACCTCTCCTGCATTCCTCCTTTTAACTTTATCCATATGTTCCAATCTATTTTACCCCCCCCCCCCCCCCACACACACACACACACACTATTTGATTTAAATCCCTATCCACCGCCCTAGCTATGCAATTTGCCAGGACTCTGATCCCATTTTGATTCAGATGAAGCCCTTCGCATTCATTGGATTCATTGGAAGAGCTCCCTTCTTCCCCAATACTGGTGGTAATGTTGCACGAATTCAACCCCACTTCTCCCACACTAGTCTCTAAGCCACCCATTTAATTCCCTCATCTAATCAATCCAGAGCCAATTTCCAGGTGACTCAGGTAGCTATCCTATTAGAGACCTACCCTTCTTCGTCCTCTGCCCCATCACTTCTCAGATTTTCTCTTCCACACTCCCTCTTGCATCTACAACCTTTTTATCCAGTTGCCTGTCTGGTTTTTGACATTTGTTTGCCTGCTGTGTGACCTGCTGAGATTCTTCAGCACTTTTGTGTAATGGATGATCTGAAGGGCTGAGGTCCTCCAGCATTACCTTGGGGTAATGCCTCACTAGCAGTCACACTCTCTTGTCACTGACCAGAGATCGAATTTGAAGCAGTTAATCAAATGGGTATGAGTGCCTCCTGAAACACAATATCTCAAACACAAGTGTAATTCTCCCACTCCCTGATGCCCCAAAGTGATAGTTGTTCAGTTTCCAGATCATCAACTTTGAGCTTGAATTCCTCCGGGAACCAACACTTGCTGTGGACGTTGTCAATTGGAACCACAGCGGGTCCACCTGTTCATACATCTTGCAGCTACAACACATCACCTCACCCTACATCCTCATTTAATTAATTTGATATCTTATTTAATTTCAATATTGCCAATTACTTTGAGTATCTAATACCAGGCCTTTAAACAATTAGTGTGTTTGAGTGGTTTAAAAAGGTTGAAGGGTTACCTGGTTGTGTGAAGCCTCTGCTCGTTGAAACCTATTGAGCCAAAGGCTCTCATCCCATTCCTATACTTCCCACTCCCATCATGGATGCAACATTTCTTTCCTTTCATTGGCTTTAATTAATTAGGCACTTGTTACTGGCATTTTTTAAAGTGTGACTCTCACTTTCACACCAACTCCAGTTGCTGGAAAAGGCAGCGTGGGGATGGGTCCTGGTGTGTAGTGCAGACATGAGGACTGGGTCCCAGTGAACAAAATGCTGAACTATCAGGAATTCCACAATTTGATTGGATTTTTGCAGATTTTCCCTGATGAGCTTCACAATAAAACAATTACATAATTACTTTCATTATTTCAAAGGTGTTTTTCCACCTAATGAAACCAAATTTACTAAATAAGCTCTGAAAAGGAACAAGAATGAACAGCAAACTTTTAGTAATGTTATATGAAACATTATTTGGAGTGGCAAACTGTCCCTGCTCGTTTTCAAATTACTTGTGAGATTATTTACATCCATTTGCCTGCAGAACGCTGTTCTATTTGTGATCAACAATATTGAAATTTAAAAATTCTGACTTGGGGACAATAAGCCATGCTGACACCAAGAAAATATGAGTAAAACTTAACTTTTATCAGCATTGAAGAGTCCACAAATCCAAGAACTCCTACATAAAGTACTGAACCAAACAGAAAATGCCATGTTGTGTCAGCACGAACAGATTTGGACAAAATGGATCAAAAAGCAACATCAGGATGGATACACAAGTATCTCCCACAAAACACTCTTTGTGGTGGAACGTGGTACTGCAGACATGATCTCACTGGGCTGGGCAGGCTGGCCCATCTTCCATTCTTGTAGCTCCTCCCCATAAGATCCCTAATAAAGACTGATAGGGAGTCTCCTCCCTCCATACCTGCCGTGGATGTGAGCCAGCACCATGTAGAGGCATGCTGGGGTTTTCTGATGAATAAAGCCTTTGACTACTTCGTGTCTGCAAGTGGTCAATGATCATGCCACAATCTATTAATCAGAAATTTTAATTGCCTTGGACAAGGCAATTAGATTGGAGAAGCTGGAAAACTATCCCAAGGAACCAGAGACCTCCATCAGGTTGGACATGTGGCTACATTGCTTGAAGGCCTACATGAGGCACCATGAGATCACAGCCGACAATGATAGGACACCAAGCATACCAGATAATCCGTGACTATAATAGGTAAGACGAGGCAATGCCTTACTGCAACAGCAATATGGACCTCCAATGAATGCTATGAATGCATGGTACCAATTGGACACACGATGTCAGGGCCCTGGTGAGTCAGTCGATGATTTTGTAAGGGCCATGCGGGAACTGGAGTGAGCTTGCAGGTGCCAGGATGTGACTACAGTGACATACCAGGAGAAGCTCATTTGCGACGGGCTAGTCGCTGGCTTCTGCTCCCATCACATAAGGGAGTGACTCCTGGAGAAGAGGAACCAGACCCTTCAGGAAGTAGTGCAGATGACCTGATCGCTGAAGACTACCCAAAACACAGAGGCCTATGCAACAGGCCATTCAGCCAACAGGTGGGGAGAATGGGTGACATCATCTTTGGCCTTGGGGTCTATGACTGCCGCTGCCACCACTAGCACATGAGATGCAACTACTGTGGCCAACGTGGAGGTACTGTCTGGCCCGTAGCGCTACCTGCTCAGAGGAAAGGGCATTATGCCAGGGTATGCCACTCAAAACCCCACTCTAGCAGTGCTGCGTGACCACGACCCATGTCGCCATCTTGGGCCAATCCACTTTGGCAGAATTTTCAGTGGCCAAGAACCAAACATTCGGAACAGGTGCGCGACGACACAAGGCGACGTCACATCCAGCTTCTGTTCCAAGACTCTATCACGTGCGATCCATGAGGGTGGCCATCTTCGCGATCTCCAGGGTGGCCATCTTGGTGACAGCCGTCCCAACGATATAGCAGCAGTGACTTGGACAGTGAGCTGATGTTAGCCTCCATCGTGCTGGACCAGAGTAGACCACATCAGCTGGGTCAATCAATGATGGACATCAAGGTAAACGGCCACATGATAGACTGCCTGTTTGACACGGGAAGCACAGAGAGTTTTATACACCAAGGCACGGCCAAACGTTATTCCCTCACTGAGTCCCCGGCCAAGCGCAAGGTAGCGTTAGCCTCCATATCCCTCTCTTCAGAAATCCGCGAGTATTGCACCATGACCCTAATGAGGGGCTAATAACACCCCACCTCTACCCACTTGTCATACTGGGATTGGATTTCCAGTGCCAGCTTAAGGGTGTGCTGATGCAGTTTGATGGACAACACCCCCTCCCTTCACGGTCAGTAATAACCAATTACTGGAGGCCACGGCCGTCTTCCTGAATAGGCCCAAACATACACCAGAAATCTGAGCAAGGCATCTGACCTGTAGCTTGTCCACCCTCTGCCCCCTCTGTTCCAAAACGTTACCCTGGACTGCAAACCAGTTGCCACTAACAGCAGGCGATACAGCCCCAGGGACAAGGAATTCATAAAAATGGAAATGGGGAGAACAGTAACAGCCCCTGGAGGCCGCAAGTGGTAGTGGTGAAGTGGGGAGAAGTACCGGATGGTCATCGATTACCTAACAGGTTCACCTTATTAGACGCCTACCCTCTCCCCATAGATCTCAAAATGACTGAAACACACCACAGGTCAGTAGAGGTTTCAGTTGAACTGCTTTATTTGAATCTTGGCGCGTTCCCTTTAAGGGCCGGCGTGAGCTCCGCCCCATGCTGGCGGTGACATCACCACACTGCCTCGAGGCGCTGTTGAACCCCCAACGGTGCCATCTTCACGTGGCTGCTCTGCTCGCGTGGCATTACACGCAGAGTCGGTTCGCCAGTGATCGATTTGCGCTGCCACACAAACCACCCCCCCCACCAGATCTCACCGCTTAGGTGGCCGACCCCGTCATTTGGATTGGGCCGCCATTACCAGCTGACTGAGGTCTAAGTGGGCTGCTTTAAGCCTGTCCACCATAAACAGTTCTTCCCTGCCCCCAATGTTCAGTGTAAATGTTTTGCACCAGTTCCGTAGAGGATGCCTGTAGGTCTTCCTTGGGGGTTGTCCTGATGCCGAGTAGGACCAGGATAGTTCATCCACCCAGTTGGGGCCGGTTAGCTGCACCATGAGTGCCGATTTGAGGTGGTGGTGGAATTGTTCCACGAATCCGTTGGCCTGGGGATGGTGGGTGGCAGTGTGGTGTAGCTTAATCCCCAGGTTTGCCAGCTGTGACCAGAGGGCGGATGTAAACTGGGCACCTCTATCGCTCGTCATGTGTGCTGGAGCCCCGAACCTGGCGATCCAGTGGGTGAGCAGAGCTCTGGCACAGGACTCAGCGAAAGTGTCCTTAAATGGAATGGCTTCTGGCCACCTTGTCATCCAGTCGACTATGGTCAACAAGTAGCAGA
Organism: Narcine bancroftii; assembly: GCF_036971445.1. Classification (NCBI taxonomy): domain Eukaryota; kingdom Metazoa; phylum Chordata; class Chondrichthyes; order Torpediniformes; family Narcinidae; genus Narcine; species Narcine bancroftii. Next base: position 225,572,244 of record NC_091472.1, read on the forward strand.
CATCCCTTGACACCGGTAGCGAGCCCACGATGTCTATGTGGATGTGCTAGAACCTCTTTGCATGGGAATCAAACTGCTGCACTGCGGTCTTTTCGTGGTGATGGACTTTGGAGGTTTGGGACTGAGTGCAGTTACGTGCCACCTGGGTGACTTGTTTTTTGAGGCCATGCCACACAAATCGCTCCTCCACCATGCGCACTGTGGCTTTGATCGACGGGTGCGCGAGGTCATGGACCATTTTGAAGGATTGCGGTCTCCATTGTTGTGGTACTATCAGATGTGGTGTGTCGGAGGAGACGTTGCAAAGTAGCTTTAGGTCTTCGAGGCGGAGGCCCATGACAGCAGTTTGGAATGCCTGAATCTCATCACCCCCCTTTTGTGCTTACGCTAGTTGGGGGTCTTCATTGTTGAGGTCTTTCATGGCTTGTTTCAGCATCATGCTGAAGAAGATTGAAAAGGGGGCTGGTGCGAGAACGCAGCCTTGCTTCACGCCATTGTTAATGGAGAAGGGTTCAGAGAGCTCATTGCTGTATCTGACCCGACCTTGTTGGTTTTCGTGCAGTTGGATATCCATGTTGAGGAACTTTGGGGGGCATCCAAGGTGCTCTAGTATTTGCCAAAGCCCTTTTCTGCTCACGGTGTCGAAGGCTTTGGTGAGGTCAACAAAGGTGATGTAGAGTCCTTTGTTTTGTTCTCTGCACTTTTCTTGGAGCTGTCTGAGGGCAAAGACCATGTCATTAGTTCCTCTGTTTGTGCAAAAGCCGCACTGTGATTCTGGGAGAACATTCTCGGTGACACTAGGTATTATTCTGTTTAGGAGAATCCTAGCGAAGATTTTGCCTGCAATGGAGAGCAGCGTGATTCCCCTGTAGATTGAGCAGTCTGATTTCTCACCTTTGTTTTTGTACAGGGTGATGATAATGGCATCATGAAGGTCCTGAGGCAGCTTTCCTTGGTCCCAGCAGAGCTTGAAAAACTCATGCAGTTTGGCATGCAGAGTTTTGCCGCCAGCCTTCCAGACCTCTGGGGGGATTCCATCCATACCTGCTGCTTTGCCACTTTTCAGTTGTTCAATTGCCTTATATGTCTCTTCCCGGGTGAGGACTTGATCCAGCTCTAGCCTTAGGGGCTCTTGAGGGAGCTGGAGCAGGGCGGATTCTTAGACTGAGCGGTTGGCACTGAAAAGAGATTGGAAGTGTTCTGACCATCGGTTGAGGTTGGAGATCTTGTCGCTGAGGACTTTGCCGTATGAGCTGCGCAGCAGTCTTTGGATTTGCAGAGATGGGCCGTACACAGCCTTTAGAGCCTCGTAAAAACCCCTGAAGTAGCCAATGTCCGCGCTGAGCTGGGTTCGTTTGGGGAGGCTAGTCCACCACTCATTTTGGATCTCTCTCCCGCACGGATGGCAGTCTCTTCAATCTGAGGCGCCTGCAAGCTCACACCAAGACACAAGAGCAACTTGTCCATGAACTACTCTTTGCAGACGATGCCGCTTTAGTTGCCCATTCAGAGCCAGCTCTTCAGCGCTTGACGTCCTGTTTTGCGGGAACTGCCAAAATGTTTGACCTGGAAGTCAGCCTGAAGAAAACTGAGGTCCTCCATCAGCCAGCCCCCCCACATCTCCATTGGGCACACAAAGCTCAAAACGGTCAACCAGTTTACTTATCTCAGCTGCACCATTTCATCGGATGCAAGGATCGACAACGAGATAGACAACAGACTCGCCAAGGCAAATAGCGCCTTTGGAAGACTACACAAGAGTCTGGAAAAACAACCAACTGAAAAACCTCACAAAGATTAGCGTGTACAGAGCCGTCGTCATACCCACACTTCTGTTCAGCTCCGAATCATGGGTCCTCTACTGGCATCACCTACGGCTCCTAGAATGCTTCCACCGGCGTTGTCTCTGCTCCATCCTCAACATTCATTGGAGCGACTTCATCTCCAACATCGAAGTACTCGAGATGGCAGAGGCCGACAGCATCGAATCCACGCTGCTGAAGATCCAACTGTGCTGGATAGGTCAAGTCTCCAGAATGGAGGACAATCGCCTTCCCAAGATCGTGTTATATGGCGAGCTCTCCACTGGCCACCGTGACAGAGGTGCACCAAAGAGGTACAAGGACTGCCTAAAGAAATCTCTTGGTGCCTGCTACATTGACCACTGCCTCAAACCGTGCATCCGTGATATCGCCTCAAACCGTGCATCTTGGCTCCTCAAATTTCGGCGGGCAGCAACCTCCTTTGAAGAAAATCGCAGAGCCCACCTCACTGACAAAAGACAAAGGAGGAAAAACCCAACACCCAACCCCAACCCACCAAATTTCCCTTGCAACCGTGTCTGCCTGTCCCGCATCAGACTTGTCAGCCACAAACGAGCCTGCAGCTGACGTGGACATTTACCCCTCCATAAATCTTCGTCCGCGAAGCCAAGCCAAAGAAAGGAAGTTGGGTGTAGTTCAGGCCAGGGGCCAGGGGCCAGGTTGTGGATCGTGGGCTGCGAGAGTGGATCAGCAACAACATTGTCCTTTCCCACCAGGGAAACACTTGTTTTGTATATTAGCTCGACACCAGGTGGGAGCTTGCTGGAGGGGCAAGCTGTAGTACTGCGGAAAATATAATTGAGAGTTTCAGCAATAACACATTGATTTGAGGATTCTCCCTAACTCTCATTTAATGGACAACAGGGTAGTGATCAGTGTTGCTTTCTAGATTTCTCTTTGATTTACTGCTTATATTTTTTGTACTTACTGGTGCATAGAAACCAACCCCACAGCTCCAGAAGCTCTTCAGTTATTGGAAAGGATAGTTGGAGAGGACTCAGGCAATGACATTTTCTGTTGTAGGCAGCAAGATGCCCATGTTATCATCACAGTCAGACTCCTTTCATTAATGGCTTGAGATCATGGGAGCTGAGATCCCTCACCCAGCATCTTCCCTTGACCAAAAGTAATTTGTTGCAATGTTTTAGAACAGCAGCTGGGATTCCCTCAGATCCCACAGTACCGATACCAAGATTGTAGCAAGTATACACAATTTACCTGCCATATTTCCAAACTGTGATCTTGCCTCAATTCATATACCATGGAGCCCATTTCCCCAGCTTTATTAATACTAGGTCCTCAATTCATATACCATGGAGCCCATTTCCCCAGCTTTATTATTACTTGGGCTTGTTATTTGTAGCACAGATTATATTCTCAATAACTTGATCGAAAAACCATGAAAGCTTCTAATTCTGCACCTCTGATTCTTTGTGACACTACATGCTCAGTTTTTGAAAGCTCCCTCAGCTCCAGAGATTAAATGGCTCCTCTTAAAGTCCCCTTTTTCTCAGCTTTCTAATACATAGTTCTTTGACTGCCTTGGTAATCACCTGAATGTGGCACAGTTTCAAATTTTATCCAGTCATAATTGTGAAGCAAATTGTGATATATTGTTAGCTTAGAAGGTGTCACAGTAAAACTCTTGATATTCTCAGGATTTGGGGTGCTTTAGAATTTCCTGTTGAATATAGTCTCTTAATTCCCCAATATGTGTGAGTCACTTGGTATAATTTTTCCAGTGAACTGGGCGATTTGATAGGGAATATGAGAAAGACTATCCAGGTGAATTTAAAAGCAATGCTGAAAAAAAGGGTGTGTGGTTAGAGGGATTGTGGTGACTCCGATTATAGAACAATTGTGACATCTAAACAATCAGATGCAGCTTATATCAGTTTTACTGAACACAAAAAGAAATTTGTGTCACCTGACAATACATGAATCATAAATTATGCATTCCATTACACCTTCAGGGATATTTAGTGAAACAAAACAGGCGTGCTGCACAAAAAAAATTATGTACGTTTGAACAGCAGCTGACAGAAGACGCAATAGGTGATGAGCACGTAACAAGTTTGAATTTCATCACATGTCCAGTCATGTACCTTCCTTTATTACTTTAGAATTGAACTTCAAATAATTGGATTACATCAAGGTTTATTTTTTTTATAAAAAAGTTGCAATCATGTTACCAGTAATTACTAAACTAAAAAGTATACAGAAAATAATCTGCAAATACATTTTTGCAAGCAATTATTAATTTCTTAATGTTGAAACAAAAAACATACATTAAAACATGAAGCAATGGGAAGTTGGGTTTAGTTTGGAGGACTGGATTTGGAAAAGATCTTCAGAATAATTCCTTAAAATTTAAAGTTTTAACTATCTTCTATGAGGCAGAACTGTAATATACAAATTGTACAAACAGAGTGGAAGCAGGTTGCTTGTTTTCGCAGGTGGGCAACATGACATGGATAGCTGAGGGAGCTGCACGAACAATTAAAGAGGGCCCATTCCAGAAACTTCAGATGTTAGCCTGAAAGAGAGAATTTAAAAAAAGTTCTAAGCAGACTTAAAATAAATGGACACAGGTCATACAACCTGACCTATTTATCCTTGGTCATAATGCTCAAGCTTCCTCACATTCTGCATCAATAGTTTAATACGTTCTTCTAATCACTTTCTTCCTTTTCTTTCCTACACACACTAATGCTATCCTTGTAAATACCAATCAAAGCAGGTAAAAGAATGTTGTGATTAAAATCATAACATTTTATTTCCAAACATTCATCTGGTGATATGCATGAACAAAAACATTACTGACTGATTTGGGAATGGCAATGGATCCCCCATCTTTTAGAAAATTTACTTTACTTTTGCTTAATAAATATCCACTCAAGCGCTCTTCAGAATGCATCTCACACCAACCTGGTGCAAAGTGAATTCAGGAAATTCTTGTCAAATCGTTAATTGTATGAAGGCTCTGAAGTTAATTGCTTGGTGCTTTCCTCAGTTTGGAAGAAAAAATAACAAGTGAACCAATGAACAAGAGTATCAAGTTTAACAAGTAAATGAACCTGACACTAAAGAACAGAGAACAGCTGGCTCATCAATTACTCCACTCACTCAAATTATTGTTACACTAAACATTTGAAAGAGTATCCTTCTCCAGTTACCTTTCTGCTTGAGTGGGGAAAATTGGATTGCATTCCACTAAAGGTGCCTACAAAGAAGTTGGATTGCTGGCACACAAGGATAATTTTGTGTTCTGCAACAATTAATGCACCTCCTGACACCTCAAAGACTTTCCATCATCTATAAGGCACAAGTCAGGATTTTTCTCAATTTGTCTGGATGAGTGCAACTCCAACAACAGTAAGGAACTGGACAAAGCAGCCTGTGTGATTGGGACACCATTCAAACTATCATTCATTCCTTCAACCAGTGGTTGTGGCAAGAGTTCGGACTATCTACAAAACAAACTGCTGTTACTCGCCAAGGTTACTCTGATAGCCTGTCCCAAATCTGTGACCTTTACCTTCAAGACACAGGTAGCAAATAATAGAGAACACATCATTGTACCAAATCACTGTTCTTTCATTGTCTTTAAATGTAAATCCTAGATCTCCCTATCCAGGAACACTAAGAGACTACCATCAATCTCATTTTAAGGGGGTCTCACCATGACCTCTTTTTAAATTTTTTTAAAATTTTTCACACTATGAACCATATCAATCAAAATATGTACAAACATTTCCCTCTTTGATATAAACAGTGGCATTTTCTCCCCTTTTTCGCCCCTACCTTCCCTCCCCCTTCAAACTCATTAAACATTCAATGTATACAATACAATAAAACAATTAAACAATATCATCACACAATGAAAATAAACAAGAAAAATGTGTCATCTACTTTTACACACTGGATCAGGTCATTTTGTCTTCTCATTTTATCATTTTAGGGGGTGGAGGTCTGCGGTAGGCCCTCTCTGTTCCATGTACGGTTCAAATAATGTGACTGTTTTTTAAATTATATGTTATTTTTTCCAATGGAATACATTTATTCATTTCTATGTACCATTGCTGTATTCTCAGGCTCTCTTCTGATTTCCAAGTTGACATTATACATTTTTTTGCTACAGCTAAGGCTATCATAATAAATCTTTTTTGCGCTTCATCCAGTTTAAGGCCTAATTCTTTACTTCTTATATTACAGAGAAGAAAGATCTCTGGATTTTTTGGTATGTTGCTTTTCTTCCCAAAACTTTTCCACCTTCTCACATGCCCAAATTGCATGTACTGTTGTTCCCGTTTCCTTCTTACAGTGAAAACATCTATCTGATAATGATGGATCCCATTTATTTAACTTTTGGGGCATGATATATAGCCTGTGTAACCAATTATGCTGTATCATGCGTAACCTTGTTTATTATAGTTCCAGAGCATAACTTCTCCCATATTTCATTTTTTATCTTTATGTTTAAATTTTTTCCCACTTTTGTTTGGGTTTATAGCTTATTTCATTATTTTCCTTCTCTTGCAGCTGGATGTTTGTTATAAATCTTTTTATTATCGTTGTTTCTGTAATCACATATTCAAAGCTGCTTCCTTCTGGTAATCTCAGTCTGCTTCCCAATTTGTCCTTTAAGTAGGCTTTCAGTTGATGGTATGCAAACATTGTACCATGAGTTATTCCATATTTCTACTCATTTGTTCAAATGATAATAAATTATTTCCCAAAAAACAATTTTCTATTCTTTTAATTCCTTTTCTCTCCCATTCTCTAAAGGAAAGGTTATCTATTATGAAAGGGATTAGTTGATTTTGAGTCAATAATAATTTTGGTAATTGGTAATTTGTTTTTTCCTTTCTTCTTCCATATGTTGAGTAAATGATGCAGTACTGGTGAACTTTTATATTGCACCAGTTTTTCATCCCACTTATAAAGTATATGTTCTGGTACCTTCTCCCCTAATTTATCTAGCTCTATCTTGGTCCAATCTGGTTTTCCCCTTTGATAAAAATCTGATAAAATACCTTAATTGTGCTGTTTTATAATAATTTTTTAAGTTTGGTAGCTGCAAACCACCTTGTTTGTACCACTCTGTTAATTTATCTAGTGCTATCCTCAGTTTACCTCCCCCCCCCCCCTTTCCATAAGAATTTCCTTATTATTCTCTTTAGTTCATTGAAGAATTTCTCTGTTAAGGGAATTGGTAATGATTGAAATAGGGAAGACATTCATTTTAATGCAATTTACCCTCCCTATCAATGTTCGTGGCAATTCTTTCCAATGTTCTAAGTCATCCTGTAATTTCTTCATTAATTTGTATAGGTGGCCTAAATTATTATCTAATCTAATACCTAGGTATCGGATTGCTTGTGTTTGCCATTTAAACGATAATTCTTTTTTAATATCGGTGTAATCCGCATTATTCATTGACATCACTTCACTTTTATTTGTGCTGATCTTGTACCCCACTATTTCTCCATATTCTTTCAATTTCTTATGTAGTTTTTTAATTGATATTTCTGGTTCTGTTACGTATACTATGACGTCATCTGCAAATAAACTGATTTTATACCTCCTCCTTTATTTTTATCCCTTTTATCTTATTTTCTGTTCTTATCAGTTCTGCCAATGGTTCTATTGCTAAAGTGAACAGTGAGGGAGATAGTGGATAATTTAAATTGGTTCGATACATATTCATTTACTGTCACCTTTGCCAATGGTCCCTTATATAATGCTTTAATCCAATTAACATATTTTTCTGGTAGGTTGAAACTCTGTAATACTTTGAATAAATAATTCCATTCTACCCTGTCAAAGGCTTTTCTGTGTCTAAAGCAACAGCCACTGTTGGCTTCTGATTTCCTTGTACTGCATGGATTAAATTAATGAACTTACAGACATTGTCTGCTGTTCGTCTTTTCTTAATAAATCCAGTTTCATCTTGTTTTACTATTTTTGGTACACATTCGGTCAATCTGCTTGCTAATAGTTTTGCTATTATCTTATAATCTGAATTAAGTAGAGATATTGGTCTATACGCTGCTGGTGTTAGTGGATCTTTCCCCGTCTTTGGTATAACTGTAATTATTGCTGTCTTACATGAATCTGGCAAGTTTTGTGTTTCTTCTATCTGGTTCATTACTTCCAGAAGAGGAGGAATTAATAACTCTTTAAATGTTTTATAGAATTCTATTGGGAGTCCATCCTCTCCCAGCGTTTTATTGTTTGGCAGCTTTTTTAATATATCCTGTATTTCCTCTATTTCAAATGGTTTTATCAATTTGTTTTGCTCCTCTTCTTGCAATTTCGGTAGTTCAATTTTAGCTAAAAACTCATCTATTTTGTCTTCTTTCCCTTAGTTCTCAGTTCGGTATAATTGTTCATAGAATTCCTTAAAGTTTTCATTAATCTCTGTTGGGTTGTATGTAATTTGTTTGTCCTTTTTCCTTGATGCCAATTCTTTTAGCTTGTTCTGTTTTAAGTTGCCAGGCTAATATTTTGTGCGTTTTTTCCTCCTAGCTTGTAATACTTCTGCTTTATTTTCATTATGTTCTTCTCCACCGTATACATTAATAATGTTTTGTATTTTATTTTTTTTCCGTCAATTCTTTTCTTTTTGTTATATGTAGTTGCTAGTTCCTTTTCTGTACTTACTATCTCCCTTTCCAACTGTTCTATTTCCCGATTGTAGTCCTTTTTCATTTTAGTTGCATAACTTATTATCTGCCCTCTAATGAAGGCTTTCATTGCATCCCATAATATAAATTTGTCTTTCACTTGATTCCTTATTGATTTCAAAGTACATTTTAATTTGGCGTTCAATAAATTCTCTAAATTCCTGTCTTTTAAGTAGCATGGAGTTTAATCTCCATCTATATGTTCTTGGTGGGATGTCCTCCAGTTCTATTGCTAATAACAGGGGTGAATGATCAGACAGCAATCTAGCTTTATATTCCGTTTTCCTAACTTTCCCTTGAATATGGGCTGACAACAGGAACATGTCAATCATTGAGTATGTTTTAGGTCTACTCGAATAATAGGAGTATTCTTCTCCCTTGGGTGCTGCCTCCTCCATATATCCAAAAGTTACATTTCCTGCATTGATTTAACCATAAATTTGGCTACTTTGTTCTTTTTGCTGGTCTTTTGTCCAGTTTTATCCATCTTTGAATCCAAATTAAGGTTATAGTCCCCTCCTATCAATATATTCCCCTGCGTATCTACAATCTTCAAAAAAAATCTTGCATAAACTTTTGATCCTCTTCATTAGGTGCCTATATATTGATCAAATTCCAGAATTCTGAATATATCTGACATTTTATCATTACATACCTCCCTGCTGGATCTATTACTTCCTCCTCTATTTTGATTGGTACATTTTTATTAATATAGCTACACCTCTGGCTTTTGAATTATATGATGCTGCCGTTACGTGCCCTACCCAGTCTCTCCTTAATTTATTGTGTTCCACTGCGGTTAGATGCGTTTCCTGCACAAATGCTATATCTATTTCTTTTTTCAGTAATTTAATAGCCTCTTCCTTTTAATTTGGTTATGCATTCCATTAATATTTATAGTCATATAGTTCAACATACCATGACCTTCTCAATGTAAACTATCAGTTACAAACACAAAAATTGAAAACATAAATAAAAATCAATTTTAATGATCTATGTAAAGGCACCAAGTTAATTACATCTAAGTTTTCTGATAGCACAATTGTTAGTTGTGAGGATACAAGGAACTTTTAAAGGTATAGTCACAAGATGTGAATGGGCCAACAGATGGTAGATGGGCTATATGAATTCAGAAGAAAGATTAGAAAATTAGAGTATTACTTAAATTATACAATACAAGAATATTAACTTTTGGATAGACCTGGGTGCCTTTGTTTAAAAAGTACAAGAGCTACAATTTTGGTACAGGAAATAATTAAAGTGGTAAATGGAATCTTGATCTTCTGGAGATGAAAACATGGAGATTTGATGACCTTGAAGGGATTCTCTTTTTCTTGTTGTTGTGAGCACCAGGCAATGCTCGTGGCACCCCTGTGTGCCTTTGCAGCAAGCGAAAGTTGACGAATTTTGTGTATTATGGCACCTTGTATATTAGTGCATGACAATAAAGAGTCTTATTGTTAGAGGAATGGGATAGAGGTATTGAAGTTTTGAAGGATAGGGTTTGGTGAGGCCACAACTGAGATACTGCAGATGCTCTCCTGATTTAGAGGAAGAGGTACTTACTTGGAGGTGGTGCAGAGAAAGTTCACTACTGACCATGGGCCTGAAGAGGCTTGGCTGAGGAAATCTTGCGCAGAATATGTACATATTCTTGAGGTTATCTTAATTTAGTGTTATTTAATTTAACAAGGTTTTAGGGAGAATTGACAGGGCGAATACTGTAAAATTGTTTCCTCGTGGCTTTTTTTGGAAGAGTGCTATAACTACAGGGCAGCATCTCAAGATTTTGGATCAGATGCCTACGATTGCCCAAGATGCAAATTAGATTTTATTTTACGTTGTAAGGTTGCAGATACTCACTTGTTGCATGCATTCAAGAACAAGATCACCATGGCATTGAATAGTAAGATAATCTCCCCCACTTAATTTGTGGAGCAAGAACTGGACTAATTTGACATGTGTTGTAAGTGAAACAAACCAACAGAAATTCCAGCATAAGAAAGGAGTGGCATTTAACAGCCTTGCCGTAATTGTCACAGCAGTTAAATATATATTCAGAATATCAACAAATATAAAAAGCAGCTTTAAAAAAACAGTTGTTAGAGTGAGTTTAACAAAGAGATGGCACAAAGATGTTCTTAGAACAAGCAAATCTATGGAATATAAACACAAAACCTTCTATGAAAGATTACTGCAAGCCACTCACAAATTAAGTAACATTAGAGATGAAAGACAAGGCATGTGACAGGACCGCAACATGTGAATAATGAGACTATGCCAGATACCAGCATCTGGAGGAAACACCTTTGTCTGGAACCACTCTGGCTCAAGATTGAGATGAAATGCAAAGTATTGATGAATAACACAAGGGGGTATTTTTTGATGGGACACGACTGCTATGACTGTTTAGAAGCTAGTTTAGGTGAAGTGCAGAGATTGTGCGAGGTGGAGAAGCTGGTTCAGCTCTGCTGAAATGCACGATGCATTGGTTGTGAGTGCAACTGCAAGGAAAGCTTGCAGACTGATATATGTTTTACTGAAAGGTTACTGGTGGCAATAGATAATTCTATAATTATAATAAAAGACAAATATCTCGTAACCATGAACAAGAATCATGCCTGATGAGTGGAGAAGAATTCTGAAAGGCAATTAATGTGACCAGCATTGGAACCATCTCTATAAGTTAGAGTAGGAGGCCTTGCTCTGACAGCACCAAGAATAAGGAAACAGTGAATTGAGAGTAATAATCATCATTTGAATTACATACATGGAGTTTCTTTTTAAGGCCACTTGGCCCCAGAGCTGGGACTAAAAAGAGTTAAATAGAGCCTGCCTGTTATTAGAGTTTAGTGGGACCAGTTCCCCAGGAGAAAAGATCAACATGGAGATGGCAAAGCTTTTAAAAGTGTTTTGTTTCAGGGAAAGGCTTGGAATAAAATAAAGACAAGTGGTAAGGGAATTAAACTACAGAAAAGTTAAAAATCCAAAATTAAAACAATGTGTTAAAAATACTCTATGGGCCAGGTATCATCTGTGGAGAGAGAAACAGTTAACATTTTTCGTCAATTTCCCCTTTAGCAGAACTGGAAAAAGTTAGAGATCAGCAGGTTTAAAAGGTGCAGAGAAATCAGGTAAGGGAGGAAATTAAAAAGAGGAATGCCTGTGAAGGTTAAACAAAAAACAAAATGATAGTACAGGATGAAAAACAATTACAGAATGTTAAAAATTAAATGAGAATCTGCTATTGAAATGAATTAAGATTTTTGCAGCATTGCAAGAGGAGGAACGAAAGAGAAATGACTGAGAAATAGCTGTTGTAATGGGAGCTTTAAGATTGGAAAGTACAACATATTTAAAAAGAGTTAAGAGTGGGAAAATGATTCCAGATGCACTCATTAGGCATAATAATGCTAACCAGAGATGTGGAATTCGAAATTGTATTAAAAAAGACTTCACAGAGGAACCAATAGAGGGTGAGGAAACGGGGAAAAAAAACCCATTAAAAATAGAGGAATTCAACTCCAGCCCCTGCACTCCTCTCCAAATTAACCAATGAGGGTAAGGGAATGGGATTTTTACAGCATCAACAACAAATATAAAATATGTAAAAAGCCAAAGAAGGCAGCAATGGTGTTTCTGAACCTGGAAAAAAAGAATAAACTAGGAGGTTATAAAACAGGGCAATACCTGAATAATTGCAGCATGATGTCGGATAATGATAGAATAAGAAAGGGATATTAAAAATGAAAAACAGAGTGGATTTAATTTAGGGAAATAAAATGGACTATATTGGTAGAGGATAGCAATGGGGAAAATGTTTAAAAGTCTAGGACTCTAGAAAATAAATATTCCACTGGAATTCAAGGACAAATTAAACACCATGGATGAATGAGGATATGGGAGATAATTGGTCACTAGTAAAGAAATTAATTCTCAACAGATGGAAAGCACAGGAAAACATGACAAAAGACTGCAGAACTATTAGACCATAGTCAAAAACAGGAAAATAAGCAATAACTGAATGCTCTGTTAACAATTAAGAGACAACGGAAAAAAACCAAATAATTGTAGGCCATACATATCTAGGGCATAGAAACAGACCTTTCAGCCCCACCAATCTATGCCAAACTATTCTTCTGCCTAGCCCCAATGACCTGCACCCAGGCCATACATCCCCTACACCCCTCCCATCATGTACCTGTTCAAATTTTCCTTAAATGTCAAAATTGATCCTGTATGTAGGTCTAAATTTAATTTTAAAAATTTAAAACTGATCCTGCATTCACTAATTCAATTTTGACAGAAGTAGCAACAGAACAAAATACAGTAAATCTTTGTTAGAATGTGGTAGTTGGGGTCCAAGATTTCATACCGCGTTACCGCCAAGTCGTGGAACAGAAGTCCTGAGGCGGCAGCCCCTGCCCCGAAGCCCCGCGTGGAGGGGGAGGGCAGGGACAGCGGAGAGGGGGCTATCAGGCGTGGGGAGTTGGGTTGCCGACTGATTGCCATCATCCCACCCCTTAGCAGTTTGGGATCCAAAGACACCCGCGCTATAAGCAATTCCGCGGATTAACGAATCGCGTCCTAACGAGGTTTCACTAACTATTTTACTGTTTATCAAAAGGAAAATTGGGTTAATTTTGGATTGGCAGACAAGAAATGATTCAATTAAAGAAACTAATTTCTGATTGAACCCCTTTTATTGCACAGATCTAACATTTCTTTAGAAAACGATGTAGTGGCGGAGGACGAGCAGCTACTTCACCTTTTACCTGGAACTAAAAAAGTGAGATAGCACGAGGGAAGAACAGACCAATCAAGCAATAGCATGAATAACAAAATCCTCACCAAATTAGAAAAAGATTTTAGGACCAAAAACAAAACCAACTTGACAAGATAAATTTCAGAACCTTATTGAATTCTTTGAAGCAACCAAGAGTAGATGGGAATAATCAAGTAGATGTAATACATCAGCATTTAGAAAAGGCCTTCAATTAGGTACCATGGCATACACGAATGAAGGTCATAACATGCAGGATGACTAGGTACGCAGTTACAAGGGTGAAGGTAGGGCCAAAGTAGTTATTCCAAGTATCTAAATAAGGAAGTCACATCTTATTATGAAAGTACTCCATGGATCAGAAAACTATTGGTTATTTTGGAAAACAAATTTACAAGGTGGGTCAATAAGACTAAATAGAAGTCAACCAAGCTCTGGGGTCAGAATTAAACTAAATCTCTCCTGAACCTTGGCTGGGTCACACTTACAGTTCTGGTCTCATGTTATAAGGATGTAAAGACACCAGAGGATTAAAAATTAAAATGATATGATAATATCAAAATTGCAAGTTTATCTTTGTCAGGAAAGAAAAGAAAGCTGCAGGCTGATTCAAGATTTTGAAGGCTTTGATAGGAGCAGAAATTGGCCCTGCCCCCATGAAGAAAAGAGAAAGGTTGGAATTTATGATTTCACCAGAAAAAGAAAACCAAGAATTTCTTCCACCAGATTATGATAATGTGGAACTTGTAATCACTTGGAATACTCGTAATTAAGGTGAAATTAGACAATGATACAAAAAGGCTGAGTAAGTATGGAATGCTAAGGTGGGACATATTAGCTGGCATGGATTGAATGAGTCAACGGTTTGCTTCAGTGCAACTATTTTCTGTGCATTCACCTCAATTAGGATTTGTAAATTGCCATAGGCTTTGATCTCCTGATTCTAACAAATTGTTATCCTCAAAATCTGTAATTATTCACCAGTAAAAACTGTGCCAAATTTCTACTTTGACCTGTTTATCAGCCAGAAACAAACCCAGTTATTTTCTTGCAGCCGATGCTGCCCAATGTCAGTAATTCTTGTAGTTAGTTTTTCTTTTGTGATACACATATTGTGACCGAGCAATTTGTATTAGTTAAAAGATATTCTGCACCTCAGCTTTATTTCTACATATCCCTTCAAGAAAGACTTTACATGAATGACTGGTCTAAAAGCCCCTCTGCCTCATTCAGCCAGGGGTGGGGGGGGGGTTGTGTAGCCATCATTAAATTATTTGCATTGTCTATTCAAAAATCAAAAGGCAACCATTATCAAGGCTGTTTAAAAAAAAACTAAATTGTGTACACAGGTAATTATAATTTGCAATCTCCCCTCCACCCCTCACTTCCCTTAATATCGATCAAATTAGAAAAAGTATTGTTTGTATTTGAAATGATCCATATGTCAATAGGCAACATACAATTGTGAATTCTAAAACAGCTATGAAACAAACTGAAAAATATATATTTGACCAGGCATTTTTAAACACAACAGGTCCTTTGATCAGCTATCATTTGACACATCATTGGTAGAATAGTATGGAAAGCTGAATGGATTCAAAAATCAAGGATACTCAAACTCATCTGAAAATCAAAGAAAACATTAAGAATGAAAGGATTCTTAGAGCTCTACACAAGCAAACAGCTGACACTAGGTATTGGCTAGGTTTAGAAGCCAGTTTTGATGTCAACATTTTGAGTCGTGAGGGGGCTTATTTTCAACCTAATTTCTCTGCAAGAATCAACCAAATATTGTCAAGTTACACTGATTTGTACTAGAATACAGTTTTGCTGGGAAGTAGATGCTCTTCAATTAGCTTTGATAAAAATGCCTTTGGTAATGTGTAGCCTGAGATGGAATGACTAGACCCTTAAACCAGTGCAGTTGCAACAAAGGGTCACAGATGAACTTCAGGCATGACCTGGATGAACTCAGACCTATTATTATAGTTACTTTGAGAGGAGACATTTGCCTATTTAAGGATGGAAAATCTAATTAATCAAGTAATGTCCTTGGGAAAAATTGCTTAGTCTCAAATCATAATGCAAACAGAACAATCAACCATTAAATAAAGTTTAAAAAGGGTCAACCCAAACAAAGTATTTCTAAACAGACAGCAAGGTACTAAGACAAAGTGAAAAAAATGTTTTTAAAGGATGACAATAATTAAATCAGAGAACCGATCGGAGCACAAGGACAAGAAAATATGATTCTGGAGAGAAAGGTCATGCAAAAGTACTAAAAGATGCTCCAGGAAGAATACAAAACAAAAACAAACAGCCAACGTGATCACCATTTGTACAGTTATAACCTGAAACATTAACTGTTTCTCTCCTAGATACCTACGCGAGTATTCCTAGTATTTTCTGTAACCTGGTTGGTGCATGGCGTAAGCTTCTTGCTGTGTGGAATTTCTAGGTTGATGGTAACCTCTTCTCATTAATGCTGAACCCTTTATTTTCTATTGGGATAGGAAATGCTCAGAGTACAGTTCAAGGTCGTGCTAATCCAACACGTGAAATCTAGCATGACACTGCCATAATCTTGGGAAATTCAAGTTTAAAAAAGGCTCTGTATGTGAGTGGTTCTTTGCATTAACATGATGTTGTCAATGCTCCTGAGAAATGTACAATGCTACAGTACTGTAAATCTGCACTGCACTAACTCGTATCATAAAATGAAATATCCATGTACAGAAAATCACTTTCCACATACCTTTGTGATAGTGTTCAGATTAAACAGTGTTTGTTATTTTTCACTCTTGCAAAATGACAGCGTTTCTTTAGTTTTACTGAATAAAATAATCTCCAACTCCTTTTGCACTGCATGCTGAGCATTAATGCTAGAAACATTTGCACTTCTGGAACCTTGTGAATTCAATAACAACACATCTACTTTGCTCTGATGTATTCTCCCTCACCTACACAATCCCCTTATCCTCCATGAGAAATAAAAAAGATGCAACTAATTTAACTGGAGCACATCAGAAATAGAAGGAAATTGGAAGCATACTGGGCACAAGAAAAGGTTGGCAAATTGAGAATTATGCCAAATATTTTCTGTGCAAAATTCAAATTAAAGAGTTTTTGATCACTTAATGGATTAATAAATTCCTTCACGATTTTCTTTTCATGGTGTTAATAAGACTAACAAAAAACAGAACAATTGCCTCCCCATAAGAATATGAGGCTAAATTTTCTTACCTTGCATTAATGAGGTACTGTGCAAGGCTTATGTTGGCGGGGGATCCAGTAATAGTTATCTGACGTTCTGTTGAGCCTTCGGCTGCATTAGCTATTTTAATTTGCGCCCCAGACATCTGTCTGATCTCATTGATTTTGCTGCCTTGTCGGCCGATTATACACCCAATCAGCTGTAAAAAAAAATTGGGGGGAAAAAATACCCAATTGGATGAAATCAGACTGTTGAAGTTTTTAGTATGTGAACACACAGAAGTAAATACATTCCCATAGAAAACATATGTCCAAAGTTAGATTATTTTTATCCTGATGTTGATCCACTATGTGACAAATGTAAAATTTTTTGAGGCCTCCTTGATTCATGTTTTGGGAATGTCCAGATCTACAAGAATATTGGGAACAATTCTTTAAAACTTTATCACAGATTCTTAAGATTAAATTAGAACCATGCCCTTTGTTTGGTTATTCTCTAGAACAGAATATTTCCTTGAATTCAATTCAAAAAAAAATAGTAGCTTTTACTTCATTAATGGCCAGACGAGCAATTTTGATAAGATGGAAAGACAGCAGAGCACCAACTCATATCCAGTGGTTACAGAACACAGTGGTGATTGAGAGTTGGTGATCCTCCTGAGCACTAGAGGGAGTTGGAGAAGAAAATGGATGTCCTACGCAGTCGTGAGTTAATAAAATATAATTAATACTAAAGAACCCATTCCTTTATTACAATAAAAGAAACACCACTACTCCACTTCCAAATGTTGACCCATCTCCCTTGCAACTGAGGGCCTCCATTGGCTTTCAGTGTGGCCCCCCCCCATTCAATCAAAACCTTTCCCACTCAACGGTCGGAGAAGGAGAAGCACGGGAGAGTCCCCGAGTGTACGTGGATTTGCCTCCGGCGCTGCCGCAGCGCGCGGAGTACAGTCCAGGCCTTCGGCAGCCTGAGCCCCGGGTCTGAACCTCCGACATGATCGGGAACCCTTTGGTGCCCTTGGCGCCCTCTGGTGTCCTGGTTCCAATACCTGGTGCCCCTTTCGGCCGGTCTTGAGTCATTGTCCAGCAGTCCGCCTCCTGGTGGATCTCTCTGACACCCACTCCATGACCTTCTCCTCATAACCTTTGATGCCCAGGCTAATCAAGAACCTATCAATCTCTGCCTTTAATATACCCAATGATCTGGCCTGTGGCAACAAATTCCACGGATTCACAATCCTTTAACTAAAGAAATTTTGAACACATCGCTGGTCTAAGTGGCTACCCTTCAATCCTGAAGTTGTATAAATACAAATGATTTGGGTGCATATGTAGTTGGGCCGATTAGAAGTATGCAGACAACACAAAATATTGGCAGAGTTGAGATGGTAAGCAAGGTTGTCATGGGACCATGTGTCAGCATCCTATGAAGTAAGTAATGTCTCATTAACCTTTCTCTCACTCACTGGAATGTGAAACCAGCACACAATGGCTATTGTCACATTTGCCTAACCTTAGGAAGCTGTAGATAAGGCCAAGGGAAAAATTTATTCTGACTCTGAAGAAAGCCACAATCTAATGGAAGGCAAATTGATTCTCCTAGGAGATTTAATGTCAGGATCAGAAAGGATGCAAAACCCTGGGTGGGAGTATGGAAAGTTAATCTGATTGGAGACTAAGTGCTTGGAGTGCAGTTTTGTTAAAGCAAACATTCTGTTTCATCAGAGAAACATGCAGAAGACCTCAAGGCTCATGGCAGAATCAATGAGGTCTTCTGCTATTTACAAAGTAGGGACTTAAGGGATATGGGGAAAAGGTCGGTCGGAGGAGATTAACCTATCAGAACTTTTCCTTAATGACTTGATTGTTTTATTGTCATCAATAGAGGATGAGCAAATGTAGGTTCTTGGGAGTCACTATCTTGAAAGATCTTTCCTGGAACCAACACACCAATGGCATCATGAAGAAAGCCTCTACTTCCTCGGGAGTTTGCGGAGGAGCTAGTGGAGTTGTTCAAGTGAACCGGTACGGACTTGAAGGGCCGACATGGCCTGTTTCCGTGCTGTAAACGGTTATATGGTAAGGTTGAATTTGATGATATGGGGCCCAATCGTGAACTATTATCATAATTTGATTACTAGGCAGGGTGCTCTGGGGATTTTATATCCAATATCTGAGAGCCGACACTCGATTCTTTACAATTTATTTGCTGGTGAATGTGTTTAATGGGAGGGGTTGGATTAGAATGGAGCTTTTTTTTCTTCCTTTTGGTCTTGTTTTTTCCAACAACTAGAAGAGATTGGTCTATTTAGATAATCACAATGTATATCTCAAAATTAGAATGAGGTGAAATTCTCATAAGGATTTTTCACTTTTTTTGAGAATTATAAGATAATGTGTAATTTATATAATGACTCATTCTGTATTGCATTATATAAAAGCTATAAAATTAATGTCTAATCAACATATACATGTTAGTTCTATCAAATTAATAAAAATATATAAAAAACAAGTAAATAGATTGCAAAATATCTACTTGATAATGAATCCTATTTTTCTGTTGTTGTATGTTTACTTTTTCCTAGTGCATTTCAACTAAGATGGTAGCTAAAGTCAATTTTCATCTGGTAAATAATCCTAAAATTCATTAGGAAGTTTAAACTTTTATTTGGAAAGGCAATGATGAAAACCCATACTGCTAAAGTGAAGAAAGTTGGGTAAGGAACCCCCCAAGTTTGTTTTGCCAATCAAAAGGCCCATTTTTTTCCCTCAAATCTATTGACTTCTTTTGTTAACAAAAATACCAATGTGCTGAAGATCATTCCTGAAAAACCTTTTATTCACAGACCATGCTCCACAGGCCACATACTCCCAACGTACTGAAATGTGTGTTGTTCATCTCAGTTCCATTAACACCACAATTTTGATCAAATCATACAGTCACCCATTTTCAAGACAAACATCCTTAAAATAAAAAAAAAGTACTGGAAGCATTCTGGGTCCTTAAGCTTAAACATTAATTGTTTTTCTTCCCATAGATCCAACCTATTCTGTCAAGTATTTGCAGCATTTTCTTTAAACTTTAGCTTTCCAAGATTTGCAGGTTTAAACTACTCAATTTTCACATATTTATGAAAGTGTTGTTCATCATTTAACCCTTATTCAGGTATCATTTTGGTAAATGTATACCATATTCCCTCCAAGGACCTTAGGACAGTGATCTACATTCCAATAACCTTATTTACTCTAAATGCCTACAGCATTATTAATCCATGCAAATCCCTTTGGGTTTCCATTAGTTCTAGGATTTGTCATCTTATGAAATATTCTATCTTGTAACTCTGACTCCATTGTGGAAAACCTTAAATCCATTTGCCACACATTAGTCCATTCATGTAATCTACTAACATCTCTGCAATATGAACTATTCAGTTGTACAACTTACAATGGTACCCATTTTAAAATCACTGACAAACTTAATTTGTCCACCAATACTGGCCCATCATCTATATATTCAATCACATCCACTTTTTTGTCAAGTTAATCATTTGCTTTCATTTTCACAGGTAGCAACCAAAGGCTCCAATTCTCAGATGACAAAACACTTGCTAATCATAAAAGTAAAATGGGATAGGTGACTTCTTGAATGGTAAAGTCAGACTTGGTAGAAACTGAAACAGATATAGTTGCCCTGCATTGAGTAATTTGGTTTTCAACAGTAGAAACAGTGATAAGCTATTCAATATGAGAACTGTTTTGAAGCATCTAAACATCTGTAAAGTAACCAAAATGCAATTAATAGCTTTTGATACTATATAACCCTAAGAACTAGGTATATGAAAACTTCAGCTCAGAATTTGAAACAGAATTTTAACAAATGTAAAATGTTGCTGTGCAGAAATCATGTAATAACTTGCACATATTCAAAAGCTTTAAACCCAACTTTAAAATTAATCATATTCCATCCAAATTAATTGGTTCTTTACAATAGTGTAGAATTCTTATGGAAGTGCATTTAAGTGATTTCTATCTTAAATATAATTCAGAAATTTATGGCTGAGAAAAGCTTATCAAAGAACAGAAGCATTGGGACATCAAAGAAAGTACAGGTACACAAACTTTTATCCGGACATATAAAATCAGGAAAGCTAAAAAAAAAAACCAGCAAGTGGGGACAGAACGACAGCCCGAGCCGGGGGGTGAGGGAGAGTCCGACAGTGCGAGTCAGGCGGGCGAGGGGGGGGAGGGGAGACCACCAGCGTGAGTCGGGAAGGTGGGGGGGAGGAGACCAGCTGCGTGATTGGAAGGGGGTGGGGGTGGATACGGCAGCACAATTCAGGTGGGTTTAAATCTGGCTTTCCGAAATCCAGAAAAATCCGAAATTCAGAACGCACTGTCCCTCAAGGGATCCGGATAAAGGATTGTCTACCTGTACATGATGTTAAATTAAACCAGGTGGAATGCAACTGTGATGCAAAGGACACTCTTGTACATTCAATGCACATATAGAAAAAATACTTCACAGATCAGATTCCTATTAATGTAGTAAATACACTGAATCTTGTCAGTGATTATAAATAACAATTTAATGCAAATAAATGCAGCATGGCACCATTGAGAAAATCAGCAAATAAATGTGGCCTGTTTGTACATGTGTGAACTGAATTACAGTACTATTTTTTTTTGGGGGGGGCAGCATTTTAACAGTCATGTTCTAATAGGTTTATTATATTGAATGCCCCCTTATTTAAGTAGGGCTGTTATGAAATGCTGGTGAGTATTCACAAGAAGCTGAAGAAATGAAAAGCCAGAACTGGTTTAAACAGAAAATACTAGCAATATTTGGCAGATCAATAAGCATTTGTGGAGAGAGGCAGAGAGTCAAATGTTTCAGATTGTTAACTTTCTGCAGGCCCATCCCACATTATGAACATTCAACTTATGGACCACCTGTTATGGGAGACTAGCAGGGTGACTGGGGGTTGAAGGCATCTTCTGCTGGGTGGGAACAGGACATTTCCAAGTGCCTTCATCTTCTACTGCACACCCCAACCCAAAGCCACAACAACTGGAGGCTGGGCAGAGCCAAGCAGACCTGGGAGTGCTGAGCAGACACACTTGCTCACTCACTGCTTGCTCTTCGTTCATTTCCAACTTTGGAACAGTTTGGGTTATAAATAGTTCTTCAAAATAGAATGTTGACATAGAAACCTGAGGGCTTCTTTGTATCAGAACTAGGGGGAAAAAAATGGAGAAATAGAAAGTATTTACCAATTAGAAAGAATGGAGTGGAGAATGGGATTGAGAGAAATATTCTTCACAGGGCAGAAGGTGGGAAAAATTGACAAGAGAAATGGTGCAAGGCAAAAGGACTGTAATAGAATATGCAGTGAAGGATGGATCTACAGAGAGTGGCAAGGCAAAAAAAACAAACATAACATTGAGTATAGAAGAAATAAATGCCTCATTAAAATACAAAGTACAAGGAAACCACACTACGAACAAGTGGATATCAAATTAAAAGCAGTATATTGTTGGTTCATCTATTTTGCAGACTGAACCCAAAAAAGGTGGGTGAAAATAAACCAAGGCAAAAGAGCAGGTACTTATCATTTGTGCTTGTTCTTTGTATAGTAAGGGGCCAAACAAGTGAACAAGGGTATCATGGAATAAGCTGTTCCTTCGTAATGATAAATAGAGGTTGAGCAGGGCAGACGTGTTTGCTGGTGACACGTCTGTCAAGCTGTTGGAAATGGTGAGTGTTGATACAAGAGGCTACTTAAGTGGTAAATGGCAGGGGAACAAGCAGAGCGCTCTGGAATTCTGGGATGGAGAGAAATGTTGAGGCAAAATGAAAGGAACACTGTCAAAGGGCCTCTCAACAACAGTGAAAGGAAATTCTCTCTGCTGAGGAAAATATGTGATTGTTCAGCAAGGAAGACATATCTGAAATGAATGCATGGATGTTGGCAGTATCAGAGCTGATAGTTTTAGAGAAAGCACAGATGGAATGGTGTTCTTACAAGAAGCAAGGTAGTTCTGAAAATCATTGGGCTTAAAGTGGACGTTGATAAGTGACATATCCCCACGAACAGGAGGGAAGACTGCAGAAATGGACAACAGGAAGTGATGGAATCTGGAAACAAAATTGATAACCCTTTCAAGCTTAGAGTCAGACCGACACTGCTGTCAATGTAGGATAGATGGAGGTCACCAAATTGGTAAGAAAACATGTTCTGTACATTCCATAAGGGTAGGCTTAGGAAGCACGGTTGGCGTAGCGGTTAGCAGAACCTCTTTACAGTGCCAGCAATTGGGAACGGGGTTTGAAGTCTGCGTTGTCTGTAGAGTTTGTTCATTCTCCCCGTGTCTGCATAGGTTTTCCCTGGGGGCTCCGGTTTCCTCCCACCATTCGAAATGTACCGGTGTGAAGGTAATTGGGTGTAAATTTGGCCACACAAACACCTGAGCTGAAATGGCCTGTTACCTGCTGCATTTCTAAATTTAAATTTTATAGATTCCAATTTAGTTTACAGTAAGTGGAATGAAAGGACATTATTCAATCTGTAAAGAAATTTGACCTTCTGAAATGTGATAATGGAAGATGTAGACCGGTTTAGTTACTATTTAAGACAAAACCCCCACACCATTTTGCTAGTGAACAAATGCAGTGAGATAGCCCATTCACATTGTAAAGAGATATGGTGAGGCAGGGGGAAAGAATTCAGGCTATTACAGCAGTGGAAAATAGTGACAGAATACTAGGAACACACATCTACATATACATAGATAAAATAAATGAATAAATATTAATTTGGCATATTTAGCAGCTAATTTTGGCAGGAAATACAATTTCTACTTTGTAAAGACGCTAAACTCAGTAAGTACCAAGAACTAAGTACAGAGAAGTAAGGCATCTTTATGTACATGTTCAGCAATCCCAAAAGGTTATACACAGGATACATAAAATACAAGTAGAAAGGTCATGCTAGGCCTCCGTAAGCTGGCTAGGCCATAGTTTTGAGTACTGTGTGCATGTCTGGTCATCATATTGTAAGAAGAATTTTATAGAGAGGGTGCAGAGGAAATTTAATCATTTAACCAGGATTGGAGAATTATAGACATGATGAAAGGCCAACTATGTTAGGAATGTTTTCTTTACAAGTGGAGAGAGAGAAACAATTTGATGAACTTGTTCAAAATTTTGAGGCTTAAAATGTATGAGAAGATTACTTTCATCACCAGCAAGCTCAATAATCTTAATAATTAAGAGCTAAGGATTTAATTAATGGAAAAAATGAGAGGCAAGGACAAAAAATAAATCACCCAGAGAGATGCCAGGGCCTGAAATCATGATTAAAAATGGACACAGAAACATTCAAATTTAAAATGTACTAGGATACTGGAAAAGTTGCAATCTGCAGTTAAATCTCAAATGTTATGAAGAGGAAGTAACACCCAATAAGATAAAATTTTTAGCTGGAATGACTAAAATGAGCCAAATGACCTACTGTATGCAACCTGTAAATTTCTGAACTTTATGGGGATGCCAAGGTGGTTAAATTACTCAAATGCAGATAAAGTGAAAGATTTTTCAATGTTTAATGAAAAGCTGAGACTCAACTCTAATTTGCTCTTTAATGTACATTAACTGAAATAACACTGATAATTTTGGTATGCAACAAACCTGACAAAAATTATGTATCTGCATAATACAAAGAGGAAAACTAAAACAAAATTAGTTATGAAAAAGGAGTGAGGAATAGTAGCCAGGATTTAAAAGGATCCCTTAAGTTTTTCCAACATACCACAGATCTTTATGAATATCTTGTTCAATGCAGCTGTGTACTCTTAATAGGCAAGTAACAAAGCCAAACAGGATAAAATCATAAACACTACTTGGGCCATCCTGTCTCATCAGAAGACAACCTCTGAGCTGCACTTTAAAAGCCTTTAATTTGAGACAGGAAAAGAATGAACCCAAACACTCCTAGAGAAGTCATTATAGCTGACATCAACACAAAGATACTTAAGGAATTTCAATCCAATGCCTTTCCCAATGGAAGCCACTTACATCATTGGGAATGGCGAGTTCATGAGTACTGGCTGGGTTATTGGCATCCAAACCTATGAAAATACAAGTGATTAGCAATGCACTACTGACACAAGATAGCAACAATGCAATCATTTCACCTTGCACATGAACTAAAGGGCTAGTTCTATACAGCCAAATTTGTTCTTTAACAGTCACTGACAGTTGATCGGTTTCTCACTGTGCAAATCAAATTCACATTTCATGATTTTCACAGAAGTATTTCAGAACCCAATTTATACATTTAACCAATTTCTAACACTTACGCGGTTCTCAATTATGTATGCAGAGAGGCATAGTTTGGGCATCATAGATTTCTTTTAATCTCAGTGCTGTTAAGACTATCCCATGTACCATGCAAAGAAACTAATTAAAACACATTTCACATCAGTTGCAGAATTTCAAAAAGCTAAGAATTTTATCAACAATGCTATGTTTGAAGTTGAAATAGACATTAACTTTGTCTATTTAAATGCTTGTATTATTTTTAAATATCTTTTATTTTAGATGGGCATGAGTGGCACTTCCATTTTTAGAAAGATATCATAGAGGAAGAAAAGGTAGAGCAAAATGGCTTGAGAATTTCACAGCCCTCTACAATGCACAAAGGCAAAATTGGTCATCTTCCCTTCTTTAAAGCTATAGCCTTCTACTACCTTCTACTACCTTGAAACATTTCACCCAATTGCCTTATTCAGAATTTGAACAAAGTCAAAAGTAAAAGTGCTTCAATTCCATCAAAGATGTAGATTTAAATGCACTGCATTGAAAACCTACCTAGACATTTAAAGCAATTAAAAATATATCAACTTGCAATTTGTAAAAGACAAACAAATCCATCAATTAAAACTGCATTGAAGCTAATATTGTGAATCTTTACTATCCAATACCAGCCAACCAAAAACACTCAAGTCATGGCTACAGTAGCAATTAATTTAAAAAAAAAAATTCTGCCTATAAGAGAAAAAGCTCATTACAAATGGAAACCTGCAATTTGCAAAACAGTTCATTGATTTTAAACATCAACTGTTTCTCTTGCAATAGATGCTGCCTGGCTCATTGGATAATTTCAGCAATTTCTATTTTCAATTATATCTTTAGAATATAAATTACCTTGCAAGAGGGAGGCTCAGATTTGTTACATTACTTCTGGAGTGTTTCACACAGAACCACTATAAAAATGATCAACTACAATGCCTGTCTCAGTAGGAAGGACACTGCATCAAAATTTAAGATAACTGAGGCAAGAGGTCGTTTTCTGTCTGTAAAACTGGTACAATTAATTTGTTTGTATTACTTTGTCAATCATGTGCAAAGACAGAATTCCATGTTCCTTCTAACTATCCAAGTTAAATTTATGGACATGTTTGAGGAGATAGACTTCCAGGATATCAAAAATATAATTTCAACAGAAAGGTAATGCAATATTTTACTTTCTCATTTGTTTCCAAGGGTTCATCTTGATAAATGATTGCTAATTAGCTGATGCATCAATTCTAAATTTCAATTTTGAATGATGCAGGATTCCACATAATTATTCCGCAGATGAGCAGTTATTCAGCAACAGAAAAGATTTTAATGTAAACTATGATATATTATTTCATTGACTTTAAATTGTCATATTTGCATTATTGTTTATTTTGTAAATTATACATCCATTATAGTCTCTACTGAAAATTCGAGAATAGTTTCTACCTATAAAACCTATACGTGTTCTTCCATTCAAATTAATCTTTGTGCTAAATGGGCTAAATACAAATTAATAAATTATACAGTATTTTCCATATTCAACACATGCCATTGCCCTTTGCAGACAGACCAATCCAGAACAAGTAAAAATGAAAAGGTGTTTTATGTTGATCACAAATGCAGTTATTATTTTACTGAATTTTGCAGTAATGGCAAAAATTGTTAGCTATACCTCAGTGAAATTTGCTGTCACTGATAGAGCTCTACTGTATTGTTTTGCTATCTTCTCTGCTATGTCCAAGAGAAATGAGTTGGACGGACAAAAAATTATATTTATCGTCTGAATTCCATGCTAAATATCCTGCAGCTTTGATACTTGGCCATAATTACTTCTGAGCAAACAGGATTATTTGAGACTAATCCAGAATAAATTATTTTACATAAATATTTAAAACTTTTAAATGTAAAATGGTATATTAACCTTCACACCATTGTATGCATTTTCTAACCTATATGTAGCATTCTTGGTTTGATCACAGTGGTGTTATTTTGACTTAAGCTGGTTTGATGACCAGGAATCTCTTCAGTCTGCAACTCACACTGAAAAAAGTCCCTACAGCTTTCTTGGAAGTTGACTGCATCTTACTTGCCAATGAGACAAAAACATACATGAATTGGAATCTCATTATGGGGAACTGTCAAAGATCAATCAAGTTAGCCATACCTTACAATGATACTATACTGTAAAACCGTTCAAACACTGTTCCTACTTTGGCATTGCCCCACTGAACGACTCTGACTCAGTCTGTTGTCCTTGTATCTAGTTTTCTTACTTTTAAGACAGCAAAGATGCATCAAGCAATCAGAGTGCAAAAGACCTTTGTGAAAATCACTGGAATGAACTGTAGTTGATTCAAATTAAATTTAACACCAGATCTCACAATGGCCACCCAATTTTTATTTATAAATTTAAAAATTAAACTCTTTGGTTTACCTGTTCAAACAAGAACAGTCTTTAAATTTTCTGCTGTTTGCAGCGGTATGATATATTTTTAAAGATCATTTACTGTCCAGATGTGTAAGAGAAGTTGCTTTTGAATTAATAACAAAACACGAGAAACTGATCCACGTCCAAACTACTCATTCACCTCCAACTAGTCAAGCAGATTAAAAACAGAAGAATGCTAAAAATTAATTTTGCTTGCAAATTTATTAATTATGTTTAGATTAAACCCTGAAGCAATGAGCATATATCCATTCCATTTTTAAAAAGAAACAATAGAGAAAAAACAGAGGTGCCAAGAAAAGGAGCTGAATAGGGCACTGTGGGTACGTACCAGGGAAACCAGGGGTGGTCTGCCCAAGGGGAGTAAAGGGGGTATGCTGCATAGCCAACTGATGAAGCTTGGTCAACTGCTGAGGGTAGGAGGGGAAATTAGAACTAACTGATTACTTTACAATAACACAAACACTACTCTTAAACAAAAAAAAATAAAGTCAGTCAACAATCAACCATGCGGTAACATGGCAAACACTTAATTTGATGGAAAATAAGATTTTTTTTCTTCAAAATTATATTTTCTCTGCATGGCCTCCCACCTTTCCTCAACATCTCCCAGCATTAAAAAGGATCAGAAAAATTGCTGTAAGCCACTGGGAATTTCTCCAAACTAACAAAAGGAAGTGATGGTTCAGCCTCAACTTAGACAGCGGAGCTCCCTCTGGAAGTAGACGTTGGCAAGCCAGGCTTCATCTGGTGCCACATCTGAGACGTGATATCATTTACGTGATAAGAGACAGGAGAATCAGCCTCTTTCAGGACTCAAACATACCCCAGGTTCCTGAATCTTCATTACAGTTTTTTAATTCCATTTTTTCTCTCAAGGACTCTGGTGTCCATGCAGATTCCTTCAGCTGGGAGGATGGGTGAGCAAGGTGCGGACTTCTCCACAACGTTGATGCCAACGCCACTTTATAGTCAGCCGACAAGAGGCTCGCATCCTGTGGAGCAAGATGGCCAGTGTCAGAGTTGAGATGCTCCAATAGTATGAGACACCCTGCCTTGCTGTTTGACCAAGAAACTGAACAAACTCATTGCAAGTGCAGGTGAAAGATTAGAGCTTCTGACATTGTTGGCATCAAACAAGCTCTTTGCATAAAGTGTCATGATGTGCTTTATCAAGCAGTGCAACTCAAACCCATAATGCATGGATCAATCTTTAAACATTAATTAAGGGCAGGTTGATTTTTACCAAGCAGTTAAAATCTAATTGGATGACTAGGTTTGTTGATAGGTGCCTCAGCCACTCAACAAACAAAACTGTGCTGGTAGACTAGTAACATATTGTTACCAACAGAAAACCAGAAGAGAAACAAATTGATTCACAATGAAATCTATCAACTGACACTGAATGTCCAGGTTTTGTAGCTTCTGTCATTTTCTGAATCAACCATTGGTAAAGTTCAAAGTGTTACTGGATCTTTCAATATCAATTGCCTCCATGGTTTGATAACCAACTTAAATAAAACAACATTAGCAGCGAAAATTCCAATTAGTTAGTATTATCTAAAGGAGATCTGATGTTTGCTGGCATTTTTACTCATTTGATTTTCATTGCAATAAATCAATTTCACCATTTTGGAATTTACCATATGTTTCAGAGAAAAATTAAAACACTCTACAGTGAAATTAAGTACAAATGGTAACATTCTTACCCTTACAAGGGATGGCTGCAAAATTGTTAATGGGCCTGTGGAAATTTGGAGGACATGTACATTCAGTTTGCTTTCCTTTCTTTAAATGGATGCTTCTCTGATACGATGGCACAATATGAAAAATCCAATGATAGGAAGAATGAGAGATGATCTCATTCAAAGTGGATACATGACTGACATCCCCCTGGTAGGGATGTCCAGAATGAGGCTGTTAGAGCCACAAGATAACAGGCAAATCATTCTGAATGGCTATGATAAGAAATTTCCTCTCTCATGTGTGGTGAATCTTTGGTGTTCTTTACTTAAGAAAGGTGTGAAGGTTTAATTATAGATTCATAACAGACTGATTTTTAGATTTTATGTTAATGAAGCAATACAAGGTTAATAGAGGAAAGTGGTATTGATATTCAAAAATGTCAATTAAGATATTATCAAATGGCAGAACACCACAAAGCCCAAATTTCCTATTTCTACTCCTTTTATTATTTTATGTTAAGATCATGGACTGAGATACATCTAATAGAAAATGGAGAAATGTTATGAACATTAAAGTTACAAAAAAATGGCTGGAATTATGCATTTTACATGTTCTATTTAACACTAGTGAATACGATCTTACAATTCTAAGAATTTTTGTTTGAGATTACAGCAGATTTTCACTCAGCAGGAAGGACAGAGGACCCAACACCAATCTCTGTGCCATAAATATCAAGAACTGCACATGGAAGCCAAGGCAACAATTCAACCCAGAAAGACATGAAAAAGTTATTTTCAACAAGGTGCAAATACAGATGCAGTGCACTTGGCTGCTTGCAATGCATATTTTTAATGTGCAGGTTCAGTTGGCAGAATGCTAGTATTCAGTAGTTCTAGGAAAATGCCAATTAATAATCCCACTTTCCAACAAAATGTCAAAAACTGGCAGTGCTGCTGTAACTGGAGTGCTGCCGCTGGTGTGGACCCGCAAAGGAGACACTACACTCTTCTGCAGGGTTCTAGGCCCAGTCCAACTGCTGACAGCTCCCTGCAGGCTTTAAATGGCCTGTTAAAGAAGCCGACAAAGGCTTATTTTTAAATGTTGTGACTGTGCGGTCTGGGCCCAAGATAGCAGTGCCTATGTTCAGCAATAGCCTTGAGGGGTTGCAGTCTCTGGGGAAGCAGACCCTCATTTGAGAGGATGAAGCAGGAGGCGAACCTACAGGAATGGTTACTAAGGCAATGGACCAGCAAGGGGCTCTACGGCTAAAGAACATACAAGTGACAGGCTGTTGGTGAATTGACGTGAGGAACCCACGTAGGCTATGGGAAGCTGGCAACTACGGCCAAATGACTCTCAACTGGCAGCAGACTGCTGGAGATTGGCTCAAAACTGACTGAAATGTTACCAGGTATTGGATCTGAGAAAGGAGAAGGTGACAATCGAAGAATATTGAAATCTTTAAATATTTGCAGTGCAATTTCAAATAATGCCTTTTAATGCATTCCCAATCTTGTAAAAGTCATAATTTGAATTATTTTTTGTGAAAATAACTTGAATGGAATTGGGGAGTGCCCATTAATGGATTCCACAATCTGAGGTTGGCCTGCAAAATTTCACTCAAATTTGTTAAATGAAATTTCATATTAAAGGCAAGTAAAGGACAAGGTTAGAAGATAAACGAGACAATGTGAGGTCATCCATTTTGAATCAAATAGTGATAAATACAAATAATACTGTAAAGCTAAGAACAGTGAGAGTCCAAGAGATTTAAGGGTATGTTTGGGAAAACTTCTGAAAGAGACAGAAAAACCCAAAAAGTTAACATTTCATTACAACTAAAGGGCTAGAATATACAGGGGAGGATTTTTTTGTTAAATCTATCAAGTTCTGACCAGGCAAGATATAGTAATCATGCATTTATTTCTGGACAGCACATCATAGAAGAAATTGAGGTTGAAGAGGCTGAACAGTGTCGGAATACTAAGCAGGTTCAAGGTGCTCTATTCTATTATAAGGAGTAATTACAAAGTCCAATTTCCAATCCCAAAATATAAATGGGCGGTGATTTGAATCAGATTCATTAAAAATGTGAATAGAATTGAGAGAGAAATTTCTTCCAAAGGTGGGGAAAATCTAAAATAAGAGAAATTATACCAAGACATCTCAGAGAGCATTGAGGGAGCATTTTGAAAATTACATATGGTGGAAAGTGAAACCTTCCATGATGAAATGCAGATGCAGTTCAATGAACAATTTGAATTGGGAGCCATAAGATTTTGCCCTCCAGAAGGAAATGGATGCGAAGCAGGTACAGTTAGGAATAAAAATTGTAAAAAATTCACGTTTGTTTAACCAATGGAAAATGGTAACACAACTGTTCAGAAACATTCTTTATTCTTAAGTGTATGGAACACTAAACATCAAGAATCAAGCGTGACTTCATTAATCTGATCCAGCAATGAAGACTAAGAGAATGAAGCACTTATTTTCCATCAAATGCATTTGTAAACATTACAATATAACAAAGTGGTCAGTTAAAAATAATTGCCAGATATCACAAATACATTGGTAACTGTACAAGTGAAATCATAATTGAACATTTTATTAATATTCATTCATAATAATATACATAATCATGCATTTTATTTTCCATTGGAGCTCAAAATTAGGGTAAGAAAGGGGTAAAAACTCACATCTGGATGTGGAATGGCATACTGTCCCTGAATTGTATAGGCCTGAAAAAGTAAAAGAAAAAAAAACACAATCCTCTTTTGAAGCTCTTCATCCAAAAAAAAAAATTCACAATCAACACCACTGCAAGCACCTGACCTGCATCTAGTTTCTGTAGACGGGAATGTACGTTGACTCAGCAAAGATGTCGTCTAATAATACAATGATTATGATACAAAAACCATGGGAATTTTATTAAGTGGGATTTAGAACCGCAAAAAGACAGAGCAGGATGAAATGAGTGCAGGTACAATTAACTAACATTTGGTTTAATTTAGAAAACAACATTTTCAGCAGTCACTTTAGTTGCACAATAAAGCATTAAACTATTATTAACCAATCTGACATCGGTATTTGTGATCAGGATTTATTGGTCAAGTTCCAATATATTGACGGAAGTAACTGAACATGTCTTGCAAATATCTATTCACGCCAAAGGCATATTAGTTTTTAAATCCCATCTTTTCCGACTTTGTCATGCAATGAATAAACTTTAATACACACACAAAAATCACAACTAACATTAAGAGACTGATCTTATCACAGATTTAGTTGCGCCACATGAATGAAAAGCACATTTTCCTTCTAGAATAAAATGAGATGAGATTACAAAGGTTTTTGGATTTTCTGGAAATTTGATCAGGTCTGTTCTGTTATCAATCACATCTTGTCAACTCAGTAGTTTCTTGCATTGGCTGCACACATTCTAGCTTTCTTTCAACAATGCTTCAGGAGAAATCAGTTCAAGTGTAGGAGTGGAAGTAAGAGGCTTTGGCAAACAGAAGCTGAGGACAGGCTTGATTCCAGAAGATGAGGTCTTTGATTTTAAAGTAGGAAGAGTTAATGGAGATGCCAGCAAGGGCAGTGGAATGCTCCAAGTGCAGGATGTGGGAAATCTAGCAAGGACAGCATAATTGTACCAGATCACTACACCTGCATGAGGTGCATCCAGCTTCAGCTCCTGTGTTGGAAAGCTGGAGATGGATGAACTCCGGATCATTTAGGAGGGAGAGATAGTTATAGAGAGGGGCTGCAGGGAGACAGTCATCCCTAAAAGGCAGGAGGCAGGTAACTGACTGACTGTTAGGAGAGGGAAGGGGGAAGAGACAGACAGTAAAAAGCACCCCTGTAGCTGTTCACCTCAATAAGCATATTGTTTTGGATACTGTTTGTTTCCGGGGGTGGGGGGAAGAGGAAAAACAATCAGGGACAAGTTGAGGTCGTCACATCTCCGGCACAGAGGCTGGCCCTCGGATCCGAAGAGAATGGGGGAGAAGAGCTATGGTAATTGGAAACTCATTGGTGAGGAGAGCAGTTAAGAGGTTTGGTGAATGAGATCGAGGCTCCCAGATGGTATGTTGCCTCCCAAGCTCAGGGATGTCTGATCAAGTTCATAGCATTCTGGAGGGGGACTGCGAGCAGCCAGATGTTGTGTTCCACGTAGGGACCAATGACATTGATAGGATTAGGGATGAGATACTGAAGAGGGAATATAAGTTAAAAAGCAGGACCTTAAGGTGGTAATCTAGGAACAGGAAGTTGCGGCAGATAAATGTATGTCTGAAGAGTTAGTTCAGGAGGCAGGGGTTCAGATTTCTGGATCATTGGGATCTCTTCTAGGAAGGTCTGACCTATACAAAAAGGACAGGTTGCTCCTAAACTGGAGAGGGACCAATATCCTGGTGGGCAGGTTTGTTGGAGCAGATGGGGAGAGTTTAAACTAGTTTGGCAAAGGGGTGGGAATCAGAATGTGTGTGCAGAGACTAGGGTAGAAGGACAAAAGCATGATGCTATGTGTTCAAAGTTGGTAAGGAAGGACAGGCAGGGAAAAAAACAAAGGTAGCCAGTTAGAGGGGTTGAAATGTATATATTCTAATGCTAAGAGTATTAGGAATAAAAGGGATGAACTTAAGAGCATGGATCAGTTTGTGGAACTATGATGTTGTGGCCATTATTGAAACTTGGCTGGAGGAAAGACAAGATTGGCTGACGCAGATACTGGGGTTTAGGTGTTTTAAAAATAGCTTGGGAAGTAGAAACGGAGGCGGGGGGAGAAAAAGAGTAGCCTTACTGGTCAGTCTATAAAAAGTGAGTACGCTGCATAGTGAGTGTCCACTGAGTCAGTGTGGGAGGAAGTCAGACATATCTATTACTGCACTGGGTGTGGTCTATAGGCCCTCGGATACTGATGAGGAGATAAGTTGGCAGATTTTGGAATGGTGCGGAAATGCAGGGTTGTAGTTATGGGTGATTTCAACTGCCCTAATATTGACTGTCACCTCCTGACAACAAGAGGGACAGATGGGTCTGAATTTATCAGATGTGTTCAAGGAGTCCTGACATAGTATGTGGACAGGCCAAACTTGATCTGGTTCTGGGGAATGAACCTGGTCACGTGGCAGACTTCTGGTGGGGAAGCACTTTGGTGACAGTGACCACAACTCCCTTAGCTTCAACAGATCTATGGAAAAGGATCCAACAGTCAAAAATGGGAAAGTGCTTAACTGAGGGAGGGCTAACTATGAAGGGATGAGGCAGAAACTAACAAGAGTAAATTGGATATAGGTGTTTAAGGGTGAAAGCACAGAAGTAATGTGGAGAAAGATTAGGGACCACTCATCCAGGGTTCAGGATAGGTTTGTCCCACTGGGTCAAGGAAAAGAAGGGAACTGTGGCTGACAAAACCGGTCAGGCAACTAGTCAAGAGGAAGAAGGGAGGATACATATAGGAAGCAGTAAACATCATAAGAAGTATATGGTAGCCAGGAAGGAGCTTAAGAAAGGACTTAGGAGAGCTTGAAGGGAGAATGAGAATGCCTTTGAATGTAGGACAAGGAGAACCCCAAGGCATTCTAGTGTATGTGAAGAACAGAAGGATGGAGAGAATGAAGGTGGGGTCTCTAAAGGATAAAGGAAGCAACATGTGCCTGGAGGAAGGAGGTTGGAGAGGTCCTGAATGTATTCTTTGTGTCAGTATTCACAAGAGAAAATGACTTTGATCTCAGTGAGGTCAAAATTGAACAGGCCTGTGTGCTGGACAATATGGAGATTAAGGAAGAGGAAGGGTTGGGTCTTCTTAAAAACATCAAAATTGATAAATCCTCAGGGCCAGATGTGATATACCCCAGACTGCTAAGGGAAGTGAGAGAAGAGATAGCTGGGGGCAGTAGCTATGATCTTTGAATCCTCTTTGGTCGCAGGGGAGGTGCTGGAGGATTGCAGAATGGCAAATGTAGTCTTTTTGTCTAAAAAAAAGTAATAGGGAGAATCCTGGGAATTATAGACCAGTGAGTCTTAAGACAGTGGTGTGCAAACTAATGGAGAGGGTTCTTAAGGTTAAGATCTATGAGCATTTGGAGAACAGTCTACTTACTCATAGCTTTGTGAAGGGAAGGTCATGCCTCAAGAGTCTAATTGAGTTTCTTGAAATAACAAGAGAAGTTTATGAGGGTAGGGCAGTAGATGTGGTCTACATGAATTTCAGCAAGGCATTTGATAAGGTCTCCCATGAGAGACTCATCCAGAAAGTCTTGAGGCATGGGATCAGTTTAACTTTGGCTGTGTAGATAAGAAATGACTTATAGGAAGAAAGTAGTAGTGAAAGGAAAGTGTTCTGCCTGGAGGTCAGTGACTAGTGGAATGCTGCAAGGATCTCTTCTTGGACCCCTACTCTTTGAGTTTTTTTATAAATGACCTGGGTGAAGAGGCGGAAGGATGTTTGCAGATGACACGAGGTTGAAGGAGTGGTGGATGGAGCTAAAGGTTGTCAAAGGTTACAAGAGGACTTAGGATGGAGAGTTGGGCAGAAAAGAACCAGATGGAATTCAATCCAAATAAGAGAGAGGTGATGCATTTTGGAAGGACAAACCTGAAGGCTGAGTACAGGGTTAATAGTTGGTTACTCAAGTGTGTGGATGAACAGAGGGACCTTGGAGTTCAAATCCAGATGTCCCTCAAGGTCGCCGCATAGCCTGATAGGATTGTTAAGAAGGCCTATGGGTTGCTGAGCTTCATTAATAGGGGGAATTGAGTTCAGAAGTAGAGATTTGCAACTCTGGTGAGACCTCAGAGTATTGTGTTCAGTTTTGGTCACCTCATTATAGGAAGGATGTGGAAGCTGTGGAGAGGGTACAGACGAAATTTACCAAGATGTTGCCTGGATTGAGAAACAAGTCATCAGGCAAGGTTAGCAGAGCTGGGCCTTTTCTCCGTGGGGCTAGAAGGACGAGAGAAGACTAGATAGAGGACTACAAGGTCATGAGAGGCACAGATAGGGTGGACAGCCAGCACCTGTTTCCCAGGGCAGGAACAGCAAACACCAGAGGAAATGTGTGCAAAGTAAAGGGAGGGAAGTTTAGGGGAATCAATTTTTAAAATTTTTTTTTAAGCAGAGTTGGGGGTGCCTGGAATGCCTTGCCGGGGATGGTGGTGGAGGCTGAAAGAAAAATAGAGGGTTACAGGATAGGGAGGGTTTAGTACTTGTTTTGGAAGGAATATATGCCAACATCAAGGGCCTGTACTGTGCTGTATTGTTCTCTGTTCTATGACGACCAAAATTTTAAGCAGTGGGCCCATGAGAAAGGTAAATGGAGGGCTGGGTGCAACCTTTAATACTTCTGTGCTGATGAAATGCCTGACCTATAATTTTACAAAACTTCAGGGATAGGCTGTTGCAGCGAAGATTTCTAACAATATTGCTGTTGGAATTATCAGATTATGAATGTACTGATTACCATTATTACTGCTTTGCTCAAATAAACATAAATGTGAAAATTCATGCATTACAAGCATCAATACTGCACAAAATTAAACTGGATTTTACTGCCAATAAGCTACAATAACAATTTCAAAAAAAGGCTACTGAGAACAAGTCACGCATACTCATAAATTAATGCCAACAGTCTGTATAACATCTTCAAACAAATGGCATATAGTCTGGACAAAACTGATGTGTTTAAAGGTCTAATAACAAGCCACAGGAAGAGACATCGATAAACTTGAAGAATATTTTAACAGAGAGAGGTTATCAAAAATTCAAGAACTTTGCACCTTGGTGCCTGAAAGCATGACAACCAGAGAATTTTTTTTTTTTAAAATGATGGCGCGCTGGAGCTGTGTAATGGCAACATTGCCACTGGTGTGAACCTGGGGAGAGTGTGGAGCACAACGCTCCCCTGAAGGGTCCTACCTCCCAGTCCTACTGTCGACAGATCTGGGCTTTAAATGGCCGATATTTTAAGGAACAAACTGTGTGTTTTACTTAGAATCCCGTGACCATGGGCTCTGGGGTTGCATTCAGAAGAGAACCAGTGAGGGGCTCTGTGGCTGAAAAGCACACAGGCAGCAACTTGCAGGTGAGGAACCCACAGAGGCTGTGCCTGCTAGCGATTTGAGGCAAAGGACTCACACCAGGCTGCGGGCTGCTGGAGACTGGCTCAAGAGAACCAAGTACCGGAACTGGGATTTGAGAGGGTGCCAAAGGCAAGAAGGGTTCCTGAAGGGCCCTGGCCACTGAAGGCTTCCTCATCGTGGTGGAGGTTTGATGGAACTGAACCGGAGTCTTGTGGAGCTGCGAGAGTGCTGGAGGTGAATCCACTGAACTAAGTGACTCTGAAGGAATTCTCTTTTGCTTCTCTTTCTCTGACTGCAAGAGGCACTGGGTGACGTTAATGGCATCTTTGTCTGCCTTATGGCAGACAAAAGGCAATTTCATGTAATTTTGCATTTGTTTTATTACATTACAATAAATAGTTTCTGATCTGATTTGTGAGATGAGTGAG
This sequence comes from Narcine bancroftii, assembly GCF_036971445.1. Taxonomy (NCBI): domain Eukaryota; kingdom Metazoa; phylum Chordata; class Chondrichthyes; order Torpediniformes; family Narcinidae; genus Narcine; species Narcine bancroftii. The sequence goes on from NC_091472.1 coordinate 225,609,741, forward strand.
AATCTATAAGGGAATGCAGATCACAAGTTTTGAGAGTAAATTTAAGGTACAAAATATTTATACTGAATTGCTGACTTAGAGTTCTGGTGACCTTGGTTCAATCCTTGTCAAGAAAGGTGTCATTACTCCAGTTTGTATTGGGCATTGTTGAAGTCACAGGGTGCATCAGATATTCACATACCATTAGATTTAATTGGAACATTCAAATAACAATCTTGAGAACAGCAGCCAAACCAAAACTTCACCACTTGGTGGCAAACAATCCAAAGGCCACAAAATGCTTCAGTAAGCACCACCAAGTTTTTCTCAAGTATCTCTGAAACCCCTTCACTCATCTATTGTAGACAAACCGTTAATGCTACACATGACTTAACTTTATCATTATTTTCCTCAATTACCTATTACTTGGAAGGCAAAATATTGCAGTAATTGGAGAAAGGTTCTATTGTGTTTCAGCTCTAATATTGAGTATCTCAATAATTGCTTATTACTCTTGAATTGCTGTAAGTTCTCAAGATTGCACACAATTATGTAGTAACAAATCATGAAGTTGCTAGACCTTATCCTGAATTAATGGTTTAAAACAATAATAAATCAATTTAAACAATTCAGGATCTTGAAATGTTTCAAATTTCATACACATGGAATTTACTTAGATAGTAGATAAAATCTTTGCTGAGACAAGGTGCATGTTTAGGATGATGTGGAGATACTCAATATTGTCAAAGTATGCACGAACATGGTCACACACACAGACAAGCACGCAGACACACGCACGCAGACACACACACTTCTAAGCAATATCTGACACATCTCAGTGATCATTAGGAAACAACATGCAAGTGAAGATGAGAAACCTGAATGCACTAACAGGCAGTGGCTGGTGCTGCAGTAAGAGGCTGAGGTTGGCTGCGGAGGCCGAGAGGGGATCTGCTCTTACCTGGCCACCTGCAAAAATGACGGGGGCAGAGGCGGGCTTTGGGCGGTAGGGAATGGTGGCACCTTTCGGTGGGGACTAGGAGGGACAGGGAAAGCATGTTAGAAACAGCATTAGAATAGGTTCAACTCTGGAAAAAATAAAGGCAAAATCAATCAATCATAAAACAGCAACATCAAACATTTTTACAACTGCTACATCCCATATTAACTTAGATTAATCCATCAAGATAAATGCATCAGAAAAATTACACTTAATGAAATGTTAAGAATCAACAATTATTATTTGTTACTATTTGATTTCCTGCTGTTGGATATACTTGGAAACAAAAAAGTCATTTGGAACAATTTCTTGCACACCACCTCCTCAGTTTTGACTCAATTATAAATAACTAATATTATCAAGTTATGACAATATAGCTAACAGAATTAATTTGGGGAACTTTATGGCTCTGAGCCAATACCAGAATCAAACAGGTCAAGCTTACTATGGAAATGGAAGCTCATTATTTCAATTCTTGTCTGAAAAGTTATCTTGTAACTAAAAAGTTATCAGATATAAAGTTCCTATATGATACAGTATGTGGCAAGTACTGTCAATCTGATCTTAATGGTCTTTCAAAGACCAGCAGTCATTTGACATGAACATGTATGCTTAGAGAGGATGCTGAGATGGGTGGTGTGTTAACAAGAAGAAATTAAATTGAAAGAGTAATAGAGATTCTGTTCCAACAGTGAAGCATTACTCTGGTTCAAATCCATTTTTAATAAATATCACACATTTTCTTGATCTCACAGTTGTAAATGAGTTGCCTTTGCTAGTGTGGGCACCTCATCTTTTATGATATCAAGAGTTTAAAAAAATACTTAGATAATGCATTATGACAAAAATACAAGCAATGGAAGACATGGCTGACTTTGTAAACACATCCACTAGGAATCAAGTTGAGATTGAGTCCATCTCACTTTCTGTCAGAACTTTGCTTTAAGAAGACAGGAATATCCCTCCACTTCTGAAATAGGGAAATTTAACACTTACCTACTTTGATCCATGTGACATCATGTGATTCGGTTATAGCAATGATTTAAGCATTAGAGCTCTCAAATATTAATATTAGCATTATCTTGTCATTTATTTTCAAAACTCTCAATCAAGAATCAGATCATTTCTTTGACAAATACAAGATAAATGACATCCTTCTATGACTGTGACAATTAAAAGGTTGACAAAATTGAGTATTTCAAAAATAAACTCCTTTAGTGTCATGAGACAGAATACGTAATTGAAAATTCCCAATAAAAAATGTCAGATGGTTAAAAATTCCAAAATAATGAATTTGAAGCACTCTAGATTTTAATCTTCAAAACCTTACCTCTGTAGCCACCTCAAGTAAGTTCATTTCATGTTTGCTGTTCTTTACTCCAATTAGTGAAATAATGGCAGAGGTATTTCTAATTCGTTTTAATTTTTAAAAGAAAGCGCCATCACACACTACTCCAGTTCCATACCAAAAAGCAACTCAGGCAACATATCCATGATCCCTGCTCTTCAAAATTAACTGGTGGGAGACAGCTAGAAATGTGATGGACCATTCATATCATGTAAACATAGCTAATTTTAGCTTGATCTTCAAGTTGCACTTGGATTAGAAGGTCCTTCAGTTAGGACACTTGGAATGGAAAGGTAAACAAATCCAATTATCCTACCTTTCTAACTATAATCTTTTTATTGAGAAAGATTCTTAACTTTTTGTTCATCTTAGAAGCAGGATGAGCTCATTTAATGCAGCATATGATGGAATGAGTCAAATTTATTTCATTTTTACAGGCCGTAGGTCCGTACAATGGACCTACGGGTTCCAGGATGATAATGAAATAGGTAACCAATTCTCCCTTAAACCTAACCCCTGATATAATCTCACTGGTGAGGTTTTATCTTATGACGACTCTGGTGAGGTGAGGCCCAAGATCGTTGTGTTTGCTATCAGCTTCAGAAAGAGCACAGGATGGAGAACCCCACTGTGAAATATTAATACACTGAGGCACAGAGTCATTCTTCCATTTCCTTTCAGTGTAACAACACATTGCACAGAGGGAAGTGTTAAAATGTTCTCCTTCTCCAATTAAAATTAAATATTGCAGATTTCTCAAATCTGACATAAAAAGAGTACACACTAGAAAGGAACTGAGTTAACGTTTGCATCACCAAATAATCAGCAAGAAATATTGGGCTAGATTGCACCAGTGATTAGACGGTGATTCTGTTGCACTGCATGTGCATGGTGTTCTCAACTTCTGCCTTGATGGCAACATGATCTTGAAGTTACAGGGAGATGAATGACTGCAAAAGTGAAGATCAAAGGGCTGAGGACAAAACAATATAGTTTTATATATGGCTGCTGAGAATTTCCAGCAGTTTTTCTTCTTATAAAACTATCGCGTTTGTTACCAAAATGCTGTAAACATTTCTAGAGCTTACATGTTTGCTCATTTCTTGATAGATGGAGTTTTGTTTACTAACACTTTACACCAGTCTGACATTCACAATAGTTTCATCTCAGCATAAAAGAGAATGACACAAGTACACTGGAACCACTCTCCAAGTTGTGAGCTGACCACCTATGTTTAAAATAATACTGGGTTTGCCTTCACTGAAAATTCACAGTTCATTTTCTACTAGGAGGGAAAATATTCTGGAACATTTTGGTGACTCTGCTTTTACATTGATATGTCAAGCTACTTATTCAAAAATTATTATACTGAGGATCTAAATAAGAACACAGCAAGAGGATTCAAATTTAATGAATGCACTCACGTGCATCTATTCAATTTTATAGATTTTGAAAATGATCAATGTCAATTTATGTCTTTCTTTGCATGGGAGAGCAAGAAACTATTAACACTATTATCTGGAATCTGGTGTTTCTTTCATTCATGTCCATAAAGTCCCCCTGAAAAACATGAGCACATTTCCATGCCAATAATTTCACTGAAAAAATATCTAATTCGGGGTCTTGCTTACAACTGAACCTGCAACTTCTGGCTAAATCAAATGGGAATTTGCATGATGAATAATGTCAAATAAAAGGATGGCACAGTTAGCGTAGCAGTTAGCGCAATACTATTGCGGAGCCAGCAACCCCAGTTCAAATCTGGCATTGTCTGTAAGGAGATTGTATGTTCTCTTCATGTCTGCATGGTTTCCTCTGAGTGCTCTAGTTTCCTCCCACTCTTCAGAACATTGGAGGTCATTGGTTAATTTGGGCAGCATGGGCCGGAAGGGAACACTAACATCTATATCAGTGTTTCATTACATTAATTGTATTATCAATAGAAAATTGTCTCCTGTTTGCATGAATAACCATTACAAATAGTCATTTGTGCTTTTTGCTATTTAGAAATCAAGTCCCCTTTAGATTAAGTTTCAAATTTAAACATACAGCACAGTAACAGGCTCTTGAGAGTTTATTGTGGATTTTTAATTTGTCTAACTACAGGTACACAATCCTTTATTCTGAACCCTTGGGGGACAGCATGTTTGGATTTTTCCAGATTTCAGAAACCCCAGCCGAATTGTGCTGCCGTATCCACCCCCACCCGGTCCCCACTTGCCAGATTTTGGAGCTTTCCGGATTTTAACGTCCGGATAAAGGATCATGTACCTGTATTCAAATATTTAGAGGTGAAATTTAAATGGGAAAATGATGATAATATACAGGTATATCCCGCTTTACAAATACTCAAATTGACTTTGAATGGGTTTTCGCTTTACACCATTTCAGCTTACAAAAAGTTTCATAGTTTCGTAAAGCGGGGTATATCTGTACCTGTTCGTTCCAAAATATTTCCAGTTAAACAAAGGACATCAAAAGGAGAATGAATCTAACGCACAATTGATACTGTCTCTTCAAAACTGAATTTTACGTACTTGTATTACCGAGTTAATTAAATGATCTTGTAAGATGTAATCATTCCTTTAGCTAATTCCCAGTGAAGTTAAATAAGAGAAAGTTGCCATTGCTTCCTCTTTAAAATTCTCTTGATGCTCGCCTTATACTCTACCTCCAGCATCACCACACATATTTGCTTCACACACTGGATGATTGCATCTGGCATCCCGGAGATTGTCACAGCTCGTTCAGTGGAATTAGGCAACATGTCCCCTGCCACTTGGACTTGAGCTCCTGTTGACTGGAAAACAAAAGAAGCATCTGTGCACATGTATCAACATTGGCTGCTATAGGTTAAAAACAGTAGGTCTGTTTCTAGACTCTAGAAAATGGTCTTGTGGTACAATAAATGAGTGGATCCCATGACTATTCAATGAAACTTGGTTGCATTATAAATAAATATATTTTAATAAATATGCATCTCTGAATACGTTAGGTAAAGAGAAAGTGCTGGTAGGTGGACAAGTTATCAAAGCACAGACTTATTTCTTTAAGGTAACAAGCGGTGATTATCTGGAATGCACTTTCTGAAAGATATTAAAAATAGATTTAATATTAACTAGAATTTGGTAAATGTATCCATAGAAAAACTTTTTCCCCCCAAACATTTCCATTAATCTATTATTTTGAAGAACTAACTCAATGCCTTCCCTTCATGATCAACACATTGCACTGGGGGAAGTGTTAGAATGATTCTCCTAATTGGAAAGCACTTCCCAATTAAAAATTAAATATTGCAGATTTCTTAAACCTGAAATAAAAATAGTAAACACTAGAAATGCTCAGAAAGGAACTGAGTTAACATTTTGAATTACATCTTGTTATAATAGCAAATGAATTGAATAGAGCGTGTGTGCTATACAAAGTGTGGATTAAGAACAACACAGTCAAGTCGAGGTTGAAGACTGATTTATTTCATTGCCAACTCTGCTGATGTTCACTACCTGCCTCTGATGAAAGGAGTGACATCATCGCAGCAACGACTTCCGAATGGCCGGTGTTCCTGCCATTGCCCGCTGTTTCCCACCATGTGTGTGGTTACGTAGGACAATTGCTGTTGGTCCCTGTGGGGACCTAGTGATCTCCGCATTCGCTGGCCACTTTGTCAGCTGGTTTGCGATTCAGTTCGCGACTCCCTGCCAGAACTGGCAGTTTTGGGTATATCCTTGGGGTGCACTGGAATTTGATGATTAAATCAATCTTTCGAAAACACCAGTGTTCCTTGTAAGGTGGCAGTTAAGCTTGGTTATAGGGCACCGGGTATCTGTGTGGTGGCCTCGTTGAGGCATCAGTATTCACCACATGGCCTCCACCCTCCTGCTGCTTTCGGGACCATGTGCAGAGGGGAGGTCCAGGAGCTTTCCGACTGCCACATTATCCCCAACTCCCCCATTTTCTTAGGCGTGGAGCAGGGGGCCCTCAGTGAGGATGTGGTGCCTTACCATGTGCTTTGGTTAAGCGGAGGAGAATGGTTGTGCCACAATTGCAAGGAACTCTGCCAGGATGTGTGCGTAGGCATCGTCGGACAGCGTGACGGAGTTGAGGTTGGAGGACTGGTAGTTTGGCTTCCCCCCAGGAGCATCATCTGGAAAGTTCTGGCGTGCACTAAATACCACCCTTTTAAGTCTACCAGCAGGCAGAGGGCATGAAGGAAATTGGCTATCAGGAGCGGTTGCACCACTGCTGCGACAGTGAAAGTCAACTTAAGTTGGTGGCCAGCAAATCTTAGGGGCACGGTGCAGGTGCTGTAAGTTCGTATTGAGGTGCTGTTCGCTGCCCTCAATGGCGGGCCCAGCTGGGCATTCGCATGTCTAGACTGTCGGGGAAAGGACACTTATTTTGGCAGCGATGTTGATGAGGATCCGCTTTCCTGACAGAGTCCCACACATGGAAGAGGCTGTCACATTGGCCAACTTCCCCAGCCATTAATGACAGTTGGCCATGATGTTTCCCGGAAATGCACAGGGTTAGTAGCATCAACATTATGCATCCCATCATTGTTGATAATAACAATATGGGTGAGTAGGGGGGTCCACGCCTCTCCGTCTGCTGTGGCCTTGTTGCTGGGATTTGGTGATCAGTTCCACTGAAGCACTGATTTCTTTTTTCGCTCTCCAGAGCACGTCCACCCAGGCTGCGACTTTCCTCGGGTCACTGAAGTCCACATAGACAAGAAAGAATCAGATATCCTCTGGCATCTGTTCCAAGAAAATCTGCTTAAAGAGCAGGCAGAAGGCCTGTGCCCCTCAGCGAGTGCAAGCATCTTGCTCATGAGGGCGGATGGACCCCTGTTCCCCCAAACTGTCCATGTGCAGCAAATGGGCAGCACACTCATGCTATGATAGCTCGAAAGTTCAGGTTAGTAGCTCTTTGAGGGCACCATATTTGCCTTGCTCTGGAGGCTGCCATAGGAAATTGACAACCCTCACTGCTATGAGGTAATAGCAGGTGTCGACGGCGGCAATCTATCGGAAGTGGAACTGGGCCTTGGTCAGTTTGAACCAAGTGTGGTTGCGACACCCAGAACATTGGCAGTTTTAGCGAGACCATGTGGAGAGCTGCTTGGTCTGTCAACTTCAGGCCCAACTGCTGGTTGAACCTGTTGGAGTCACCAATGTAGCGTGTGAACTACATGAATTGTGGAGTAAGAATGAATCACACATTTGTATTGTGTGATAGATTACCAATGTCTTCTCGATTGTCAGGTGGCTGGTGACGTGCATCCGCTGTCAGGCTATGCTGCATGTGGCCCAGGGAATGTAGCGGATAGGTGAGGGGACGAGCAGCCTGTCGGAGGGGAGGGAGGGAGAAGAGGCAGCAGCGCGTTCCATCATAATGCCACTGTCAGGTCTCACCGCATGCGGCCTGAGCAAAACAGTGGATGGGCGAGAGGACGAGCAGCCTGGCAGTGGGGAAGGTGGGGGGCCCCACAAAATGACAGCCCAGACTTAAAGTGCGATTGTGCCACTGAGGAGGGAAGGAGTGGGAGGGTGCAAGGAGTGAGCGAAGGAGCCGGGCGCAGATTGGAAGGCGCGAAGATGTGGGAGGGCCATGGGGTACCTGTACTGTAGCCATCTCTCCATCATCATCTCACGTTTACTTTTAATCATGATCTTATGATCATATGTAGTTACTTTTTGTGTACAGTACTATATTATCTGTATTATTATTAATACGTACTCTAATATTACATTTAGGATGTTTTCATGTATTGGGAAGTGTTTTATATGCATATAAAGTTAAAAGATATGCTAATATACTATATTTTAAGATAAACATTTGACTAACTGACACTAAATAAGGATCATATGCACCTATTCCAACTGACACACAAATTCAAATTAAAGACAGACCAAGGTAACAGAATTAGTTTTTTACCTGGGGATTGCATGTACTCTTAAAGTGCCAGCATAAAACTGACATTAAGGGCATCACCAGGTGTCAGGTCAAACACAAGGACTACTCATATGTCCAACAAATCTAGTTGTTATAAAAATTGGTACACCATTGTCAGTTTTGCACATTAGCGAGCAACTCATTATTTTGGAATGGAGTTTCACATTAAATTAAGCATTCCAACAAGATAAACTACTGTCAAGATTACTACTGAATGATGGGAAAAACTAACCTCACGAATTTCTTTGATTTTGGAGCCTCCTTTTCCAATCAGAGAGCCGCACTGGCTGGCTGGTACAACGAGTCGCAAGGTGACGGGAGGTTTACTGGTGGCTGTACTGTTGGTCATTGAATTGTCAATGTCCTGAAATTAGAAGTAAATTCTGAATGAAACCAAACATTAATTTCTGCATAATTTTTTGAAAAAAATCTCCATATGATGTGGCAAGATCGACCATACTTTGATAAATTGTTGGTTTACTGGCATCATAAACCATAGCAGATAGAGGACAGTTTTCAGATTTTAATGACTAGGTACTTTATTTTCAGGACAGGGTGGTGTAAATCTTGGAGGGATATTGGAGGAAATGACAGTGTCATGCTGTTTCCCATCCCTTTTTGACAATATATTTTGCATATTTAAAATCTCTTGTCACAGAAGCCTTCACAGACCGTACACGGACAATGCTTTTTGCAAATATACACAATGGAGTCAAGGTGCATTGGTGATGGACCAGCTAAATTGTCTTTCAAATGAGTGATTTTGCCTTCACCGCCATGCTGTGCTCACTGACTGCTCCAGGAGCTGTATTCATTGAGGAAATTAGGGTGTACCCATCACATTTGTGCCTTGCAAATAGTATATTTGTGGATAAAGAGGGTGACTCACACCATAAAATATTCAGTTATGTTTTGTTCTTGTAGCTATGGTAAATAAACATCAAAATAAGTTAAGTTTCTTGTCAACGATGACTCTCAGGGCATCACAAATGTAATTGATATAGTAGAATGGCAAAGGGTTGTGACTGGACTCTCCAGTTGCTTGGCACTTTAGTGGCACATTGTATTCATGCCACACATGATCCCAAGCTTGAATACTGTGTATATCCCGATGCACGCAGGCAAGAACATTGAAAAGGGAGCAGATTACTGCGCTCACAAATATATCATGGTTAGAATGGTATTGGTAAACAGCTGCAATTGGTTGGTCACAGGTCACTGCTATCGTGGAAATCTTGCAGCAGGAATGGTGGAGGACATTTAAGTTTGCCATCTGGAATACATTGTGTCTTTGCTACCTTCAGTATTTCTCACAATTTCTATTCAACAATGATAATTACTAATTTTTTTAGCTGGAAGATAGTGGTCAATGGAAATAAAGAAGGTATTTCCTTGCAAGCATTAGAGCTGATGGAATAGCAGAAAAGCTGTAAATACTCACTGGGTCAAACAGATTTGGAGAAAGATAAACAACTAAGACTTCAAATCGATGACCTTTTAGTGAAGCAAAGTTACAAATCAAATACATTTTAAGTTGCAGAGAAGGGGAAGAATGGAAAGAACAAAAGGACTGAATGACATAAAAGATGGTGGTGAGGGAAGACATGGTGCTGAAGGCTTGTTAATTGCAGGCATTTGATGAGATATATATCCACAAGATGAATCAGAACAGAGAAGGAAAAATGGTTGGTGTAGCAGTTATTGCAACTCCTTTACACTGCCAGTGATCAGGACCAGACCGGTCTTCAAGTTCTGCACTATTTGTAAGGGGTTTGTACGTTCTCCCCATGTCTGTAGGGGTTTCCTCCCACTGTTCAAAATGTATCAGGGGGTGTAAAGTGGGCAGCATGGATTTGTAGGCTGAAATGGCCTGTTACCATGCTGTATGTCTAAACTAAAAAAAATTGAAAATCTGCTGGATCAGTAGACTGCAAAATAATGCAGAACAGGAAACAAGAGAATCTTGTCAATATCCAGTATCTATGAAGAGAAAAAAATCACTTAGATTACAGATTATTGACTTTCAATCAGTCCAAACTCAAAGGTTAGTTATTTATCTGAGATTGTTGATTTAAATGAGAGTCCTCAGTGCAGTCACGTCTTGTCAGAAGATGAGTTACAGTCCCTCAAGCTAATACTAGCCTTCTTTGTAATAGTGCAAGATGTGGAAAAACAGAGTGAAATACAGAATTCCAGGTTATTCTGGTGGATTGTTTTCTGCTGAGCAGCTATCCAGCCAGCTCCTTTGATTGCTGTTAGTCAACCAGTCTATAGGACACCTTGTTCTTGAATCAGAACATTTCAGGTAACAGCTTCACCCCCATCCAGAAATTTCAGTATAAAAATCTCACTGATACTGTTGAAAATGTATTTTTTGGAAGAATTAAATTGAGACATCATCTTTTCTCCTTGGTAGACATCTTGTGGAACCATTTTCTTGGGGGAAAAGACAATTTTCTGGAATGTCTTGGCCAAAATTTATCTACCATCTGTTATTAGTTATTACCTCATTTGTTGAAACCTAACATGTACAAATGGCCCCCTGGAACAATTACAATGAATACACTTCAGAAGTGTTAAAGTAGTTTGGAACATTCTGTAAAAGATATGTAAAAGGTGTTATATTATTGGTAGTCTCTCGCAAAATTTGTGGTCCACCTTTTATTTTAATGGTTTACTTTAACAGTTTGATACAAATGAATGTCACTTTGAGATATTGATGAAGCATCATCAACATGAGATGTTAGCTTTGTTTCTTTTCCCACAAATGCTGCTTGACCTGTTGGTTTTGACATTTCAATGTCAAATGGATATGAAGTTACTTTAGGCCAGATTTGTCTCCCAAAAGATAGTGGGAACCCAATTTTAAAAAAAAACAACACGATTCAATACTTTCACGGACATCACTGACATTCGATTCAACATCATTTCATTTATTGAATTTAAATTCCCAGGCAGTCACATTGAGTTTTGAATTTTCTTTGCTTAAATCACAGTCTGAACCAATAGTACCACCATGTTATTATTTATTTATGACTGGGGATGGTACAGATATTCAATTTAGAATTTCAGGTGAAGGCCTCTTCACATCCTTAATATCTAGTCTCAACTTTAAGGGTTGACAGGGATATAGTAGCTTGATCTCAATAAGGTACAAATCGTTTAAATTACCCATCAGAAATGCACACGTTCTCATTCTTTTGGCTATGTACAGCAGGACTGCCTCAGTTTTGAGCATTTTTGGGGGGAAAAGGTACCCCATTAATAAATTACAAAACAAGACAAGTAGAAACCAACACAAATGTTATCAATTCTTCTGCAGGACAGATCTCGTCTAAATCACATGATTTAAAATTCATGGGGAGAGAAACAATCTCTTACCTCCTCAAACTTGAATGCAATCATTGCAAATGCCTTGAATATTGCATCAGTTGGGCCTGTAATGGTTACAATTCTCTCTGGACAATTTCCTTCAGAGATATTAATACGTGCACCACTCTGAAATAGTGCAAGAATGCCAAAGTTACTCCAGAAAATACATATGTCATTCAGTGCATAAACAGAAATTCAAGCTCAATGTAAGGCATCAGTCAACAACATTTTACCTACCTCTTCACGCATCTTTTTCACAGTTTCACCTTTCTGGAAAAAAAATGGAAACATAAAGCAGATATTGTAACTGCAAATTTTTCCAGAGATAAACTAGCAGGATGCCACAGACATCCCTTCTCTGATGTCCTTAGCCTCCACATGGGAATTGCACATTTATGATCTGTACAGACCTTGGTAGAAGATTCACCCTTAAATTTAAGTGACAGTAATACATTAGTCTGTAATGAATCACACAAAAAGTTACAAATTATTTCTTGGGCCAAATATTAAAGACATGCCTTACTGAGGGCAAGACAAAAAAAACCTAAGATTTCACAATATATCATGAACATGTAGTTCATGCTCGATAAAGTGCTATTCTATAATCTATGACAGGATAAAAATGGGTAGTAGAGTGTACAATCAACATTCTGACAGCATAAGCAGGCTCTGGATTAGAAAATTTTAAATTGACAGCATCAGTGGGGAGTATTAAGAAGTAAAAAGTTTTTAGTGGACATGTTTTAGTGTATTTATGGGTAAGCCAAATCTCGTGAGACCTGGCCTTGGTGGCTACCATGTTTTATTTGGTGTTGTTTCATTGTGGGCGAATGCTAGGACAAAGGACAAACTTGGGGCGGGGGGGGTCAGGGAAAAGAGAGGGGTGGAATCGTTCCCTCCCTGATATCGGGGCCTGACAGCAATATTGGGCAGACAGCAGTGGATCCCTCCCTCCCTGATACCGTGGCCGGTGGCAATACCATGCTCTCCAAAATGTCACCTTTGTATACAAGACCCAGGCCGGTTTTTTTGGAGGAAAAAAAAGGTTGGGGTGGGGGGGGGGGTCCAGTATGCCTTCATATACAGTAATGTGCACAGATCGATGTCAATATAAATCACAATTTGTTTTCTATGCTTTTGACAGGTGTTAGGTCTGCTTTGTTCATGAATGAGTGAGACAAACACCAGGCTGAGTCGAAATCAGGGTTCTTTGTTCTTTATTACCGGATTGTAACACTTGCGACTAACAAGTTAGTCGGAGAATGCATTCTGCCGTTATCAGCAAAATGGTGATTTTTTATACCCTTGGATACATGCTTAGAAAATCATCATATCATTACTTGTCCAATGACTAAAACTGTTGCTATCCTTTCCCTGCTAGCTTCCTGCCTCTCAATCCATCAATGTCTCTCTTAAACTGTTGCTATCCTTTCCCTGCTAGCTTCCTGCCTCTCAATCCATCAATGTCTCTCTTATCTTGTAAGTACAAGGATGCATTCTGTTACTCCTTAGTACTGGGTGACTCCTTCTCCGGTCCCATCTCATGATGTTTTACCTAACAAGAGTACAAGGACACCTCCCCTTCTTGTTACTGCCCTGTACAGGGTAACTCCCTACACATTCCCATCTCATGATGTTTTACCTTACACAGGGCAGAGACTACACTGCCGAGATCCTTGGCCACCTGCACTCAAAATTGTACTGCTTCTTCCAGCATGTTCCACAGCACACTGTAAGACCAGTTCCCAGCAAGTTTTTTTTTTAATTTTTTGTAAATTTTTGACACAATAAACCACATTGATCAAGATACATACATTTTCCTTTTCAAATATATAGTGTCGTTTTCTCCACCCCTTCCCTCTTCCCATCCCACCCTCCCTACCTCCCCTCCCATTCATTTAAAGTTCAGAATCTAAGATACATTAAACCCGTCAAACAATGTTGTCACTCAATAAAAATAAACAAGAAATTCCACTGAGTCAGCTCTTTTCATTCTCTTCTTCTTCTGTCATTTTAGGTGGTAGATGTCCCCGGTAGGTTTTCTCTATTATGTTTCATGTATGGCTCCCATATTTGTTCAAATACTGTAATATTATTTCTTAAATTATATGTTATTTTTTCTAATGGAATACATTTATTCATTTCTATATACCATTGTTGTATTCTCAAGTTATCTTCTAATTTCCAGGCTGACATAATGCATTTTTTTGCTACAGCTAGGGCTATCATAACAAATCTTTTTGGTGCACCATCCAAATCAAGTCCAAATTCTTTGTTTTTTATGTTACTTAGGAGGCAGATCTCTGGGTTTTTTGGTATATTGCTTTTTGTGATTTTATTTAATATCTGGTTTAGATCTTCCCAAAATTTGTTCACTTTCTCACATGTCCAGATTGCATGAATTGTTGTTCCCATTTCCTTTTTACAGCGAAAACATCTGTCAGATACTGTTGGGTCCCATTTATTTAACTTTTGAGGTGTAATGTATAGCCTGTGTAGCCAGTTATATTGTATCATACGTAACCTCGTATTTATTGTATTTCTCATAGTTCCTGAGCATAACTTCTCCCATGTTTCCTTCGTTATCTTTATGTTTAGATCTTGTTCCCATTTTTGTTTAGTTTTACCATTTGTTTCCTCATTCTCCTTTTCTTGTAGTTTAATATACATGTTTGTTATAAATTTTTTGATTATCATTGTGTCTGTAATCACATATTCAAAATTACTTCCCTCTGGTAACCTCAGACTGCTTCCCAATTTGTCCTTCAAGTAGGATTTCAGTTGGTAGTATGCCAACACTGTATCGTGAGATATATTATATTTATCCTTCATTTGTTCAAAGGATAATAATTTATTTCCCGAAAAGCAATTTTCTATTCTTTTGATCCCTTTATTCTCCCATTCTCTAAAGGAAAGGTTACCTATTGTAAAAGGGATTAGCTGATTTTGCGTCAGTATTAGTTTTGGTAGTTGGTAATTTGTTTTATTCCTTTCTACATGAATCTTCTTCCAAATATTGAGCAGATTATGTAATACTGGAGAATTCCTACGTTGTACCAATTTTTCATCCCATTTATATATGTTCGGGTATCTTCTCCCCTATTTTATCTAGTTCTAATCTGCAACCGAGTCTGCCTGTCCCGCATCGGACTTGTCAGCCACAAACGAGCCTGCAGCTGACGTGGACTTTTTACCCCCTCCATAAATCTTCGTCCGCGAAGCCAAGCCAAAGAAAGAAGAATCTAGTCCAATCTGGCTTTTCCCTTGTTTGATAAAAATCTGATAGGTATCTTAATTGTGCGGCTCTATAATCATTTTTAAAGTTTGGCAGTTGTAAGCCTCCTTGTTTATACCATTCTGTTAATTTATCTAGTGCTATCCTCGGTTTCCCCCCTTTCCATAAAAATTTCCTTATTATTTTCTTTAACTCCTTGAAGAATTTCTCTGTCAAGTGTATTGGCAATGCCTGAAATAGATATAATATCCTTGGGAAAATGCTCATTTTAATACAGTTTATCCTTCCTATTAGTGTTAATGGTAAATCTTTCCAATGCTCTAAATCGTCCTGTAATTTTTTCATTAGTGGATAATAATTGAGTTTATATAGATGGCCGAGGTTTTTATTTATTTGTATACCTAGGTATCTTATTGCTTGCATTTGCCATCTGAATGGTGATTCCTTCTTAAATTTTGAGAAATCCGCATTATTCATAGGCATTGCTTCACTTTTATTTGCGTTAATCTTGTAACCTGACACTTCTCCAGATTCCTTCAATTTCTTATGTAATTCTTTTATTGATAATTCTGGTTCTGTTAAGTATACTATAACATCATCTGCAAATAAACTGATTTTATATTACTTGTCTTTTATTTTTATCCTTTTTATTTTATTTTCTGTTATCAATTCTGCTAGTGGTTCTATAGCTAACGCGAACAATAAGGGTAATAGTGGGCATCCCTGCCTTGTTGATCTGCTTAAATTAAATTGCTTTAATATATATCCATTTACTGACACTTTCGCCAATGGCCCCTTATATAATGCTTTAATCCAATTAATATACTTCTCTGGTAAAGTGAATTTTTGCAATACTTTGAATAAATAATTCCATTCTACTCTGTCAAAGGCCTTCTCAGCGTCTAAAGCAACTGCTACTGTTGGCGCTTTACTCCCTTCTACTGCATGAATTAAGTTTATAAATTTACAAATATTGTCTGTTGTTCGTCTTTTTTTAATAAATTCAGTTTGGTCTAGATTTACTATTTTAGGTACATAGTCGGCTAATCTGTTTGCTAATAGTTTAGCTATTATCTTATAATCTGTGTTAAGATATTGGTCTTTATGACACTGGTGCGAGTGAATCTTTCCGTCTTTGGTACTACTGTAATTATTGCTGTTTTGCATGAATCTGGTAAGCTTTGTGTTTTATCAATCTGGTTGATTACTTCCAGGAGGGGAGGAATTAATAAATCTTTAAATGTTTTGTAGAATTCCATTGGAAATCCATCCTCTCCTGGTGTTTTATTATTCGGTAGTTTTTTTTAAATTATCTCTTGTATTTCTACTATTTCAAATGGTTCTGTTAATTTATTTTGTTCCTCTGTTTATAATTTCGGTAGTTCAATTTTAGTTAAAAATTCATCTATTTTGTCTTCTTTCCCTTCGTTTTCAGTTTGGTATAATTGTTCGTAGAATTCTCTGCAGTTTTCATTAATCTCCGTTGGATTATATGTGATTTGTTTGTCTTTTTTCCTCGATGCCAATACCATTCTCTTAGTTTGTTCTGACTTAAGCTGCCACGCTAGAATTTTGTGCGTTTTTTCTCCTAGTTCATAATATTTCTGTTTTGTCTTCATTATGTTCTTCTCCACCTTATATGTTTGTAGTGTTTCATATTTTATTTTTTTATCTGCCAATTCTCTTCTTTTAGTTGTGTCTTCCTTCATTGCTAATTCTTTTTCTATATTTGCTATTTCCCTTTCCAACTGCTCTGTTTCCTGATTGTAGTCCTTCTTCATCTTGGTTACATAACTTATTATTTGCACTCTGATGAACGCTTTCATTGCGTCCCATAGTATAAACTTATCTTTCACTGATTCCGTATTTATTTCAAAGTACATTTTAATTTGTCTTTCAATTAATTCTCTAAAATCCTGCCTTTTAAGTATCATGGAGTTTAATCTCCATCTATACATTCTTGGAGGGATGTCCTCTAACTCTATTGTCAATATCAGGGGTGAGTGGTCCGATAATATTCTAGCTTTATATTCTGTTTTCCTAACTCTGTCTTGCATACGAGCTGATAACAGGAATAGGTCTATTCTTGAGTATGTTTTATGTCTACCTGAATAATATGATTATTCCTTTTCCTTTGGGTGTTGTTTCCTCCATATATCCAAAAGTTGCATTTCTTGCATCGATTTAATTATAAATTTGGTTACTTTGTTCTTTCTGTTAATTTTTTTCCCAGTTTTATCCATGTTTGAATCCAAATTAAGGTTGAAATCCCCTCCTATTAGTATGTTCCCTTGCGTGTCTGCTATCGTCAAAAAAATATCTTGTATAAATTTTTGATCTTCTTCGTTAGGTGAATATACATTGAGTAAATTCCAAAACTCCGAATATATCTGACATTTTATCATTACGTATCTCCCTGCTGGATCTATTATTTCCTCTTCTATTTTAATTGGTACATTTTTACTGATTAATATAGCCCCTCCTCTAGCTTTTGAATTATATGACACTGCTGTTACATGTCCTATCCAATCTCTCTTTAATTACTTGTGCTCCACTTCAGTTAAGTGTGTTTCTTCCACGAATGCTATATCATTTTTTTCTTTTTTCAGTAAATTTAGCAGTTTCTTCCTTTTGATTTGGTTATGTATTCCATTAATATTTAAAGTCATATAGTTCAACATAGCCATTTCATACTTTGTTTATCTTCCCTTTCCGTTTCTCCATCATTACCTTTCCTTCTTATCCATTTCTGCTTTCTTTTTTTGAACACTTTATAAGACAACATTTCTAAAACACCAAACATTTCCCTTATTCTCCTATCTAAAATTTCTTTAACCCCACTTTCCCCTCCCCTTCCTGAGTTGCCCTTTATCCCTTGTCGGGCAACCACATCTCCCCTCTCCATTTGGATTTGCGAATTCACCCGCAAGCGTCAACTGATTTCGTAGTGACCGTAACTCCTCCCCACCCAGCCCCCCCAGAAAAGATTTTAATTTTCATATACAAAGATCACTCTCTTAATTCCCTCCTTACTTCCTCTTCCCTTTCTTTCCCTTATTAATTCTTATCTATACTCCATATATTTTCTTTTAAATACACATACACACATGTATACACACACACACACACACATATATATATATATACACACATATCTTTGGCTTGGCTTCGCGGACGAAGATTTATGGAGGGGGTAAAAGTCCACGTCAGCTGCAGGCTCGTTTGTGGCTGACAAGTCCGATGCGGGACAGGCAGACACGGTTGCAGCGGCTGCAGGGGAAAATTGGTTGGTTGGGGTTGGGTGTTGGGTTTTTCCTCCTTTGCCTTTTGTCAGTGAGGTGGGCTCTGCGGTCTTCTTCAAAGGAGGTTGCTGCCCGCCAAACTGTGAAGCGCCAAGATGCACGGTTTGAGGCGGTATCAGCACATTGGCGGTGGTCAATGTGGCAGGCACCAAGAGATTTCTTTAGGCAGTCCTTGTACCTTTTCTTTGGTGCACCTCTGTCACGGTGGCCAGTGGAGAGCTCGCCATATAACACGATCTTGGGAAGGCGATGGTCCTCCATTCTGGAGACGTGACCCATCCAGCGCAGCTGGATCTTCAGCAGCGTGGACTCGATGCTGTCGACCTCTGCCATCTCGAGTACTTCGACGTTAGGGATGAAAGCGCTCCAATGGATGTTGAGGATGGAGCGGAGACAACGCTGGTGGAAGCGTTCTAGGAGCCGTAGGTGATGCCGGTAGAGGACCCATGATTCGGAGCCGAACAGGAGTGTGGGTATGACAACGGCCAGCTCACCACCATGACTACCAGCCCCCCCACATCTCCATCGGGCACACAAAACTCAAAACGGTCAACCAGTTTACCTATCTCAGCTGCACCATTTCATCAGATGCAAGGATCGACAATGAGATAGACAACAGACTCGCCAAGGCAAATAGCGCCTTTGGAAGACTACACAAAAGAGTCTGGAAAAACAACCAACTGAAAAACCTCACAAAGATAAGCGTATACAGAGCCGTTGTCATATATACACACATATATATATATATATAATATATATTCTATTATATACATACACACACACATACCCATATACACACATACATATAGTTCGTGGTCATTTTTGCTCTCGTTACATGTCTTCATCTCTCTGTCTGTTTTGTAGTTGTTCTGCAAATTTTCGTGCTTCCTCCGGATCCGAGAATAGTCTGTTTTGCTGCCCTGGACTAACTATTTTAAGTACCGCTGGGTAGTTTAGCATAAATTTATATCCTTTTTTCCATCGGATCGCTTTTGCTGTATTAAACTCCTTCCTCTTCTTCAGGAGTTCAAAACTTATATCTGGATAGAAAACATTTTTTTGACCTTTTTATTCCAGTGGTTTTTTGTCTTCTCTTATTTTCTTCAAGGCTTTCTCCAATATATTTTCTCTTGTTGTATATCTTAGGAATTTTACTAAAATGGATCTTGGTTTTTGTTGTGGTTGTGGTTTAGGGGCTAATGTTCTATGTGCCCTTTCTATTTCCATTTCTTCCTGTAATTCTGGTCTTCCGAGGACCCTGGGGATCCAATCTTTTATAAATTCTCTCATATTCTTGCCTTCTTCATCTTCCTTAAGGCCCACTATCTTTATATTATTTTTTCTGTTATAATTTTCCATTATATCTATCTTCTGAGCTAACAGCTCTTGTGTCTCTAACTTTTTTATTAGATTCTTCTAATTTCTTTTTTAAGTCCTCTACTTCCATTTCTACGGCTGTTTCTCGTTCTTCCACCTTGTCCACTCTTTTTTCCTATATCTGACATGACCATCTCTAATCTATTCATTTTTTCTTCTGTACTTTTTATTCTTCTTTTTATCTCACTAAATTATTGTGATTGCCATTCTTTTACTGATTCCATATATTCTTAAAAAAAAAATATATCCATTGTCTTGCCTTTCCCTTCTTCCATTTCTCTGTGTTCTTCCTCTTCTTCTTCCTCTGGGTTGGTCATGTTGTTTCTTTGATTTCTTTTTACTCTCTTCTTTCTTGTTCTCGTTATTTTCTATGTTCTCCTCTTGTTGTTGTGTTGTGGCTGTCATTCTCAGCTGTGGAGATCGACTCCGCGAGCCATTTTTGTAGTCCCGAGCTCGGGACTTCGACTGACCTGAGGGAGCGGGCTTCTCTCTCCACAGCGGGCCTCCTTGGACAGGTAAGGCCTTCACCTTCTTCTTCCGATGTCTTTTATTCTTCTCTTCTTCCTGTTGCTTTAGACTTTTCTTTCTTCGTTGCCATTTTCTTCCCACCTTTACTTTCACTTTATTTTAATTTTCGTGTTTGTGCCTTTGCGTTTTCTCTGTTTTTTTTAAAACTTTTCCGGAGAGAGCTGGAGTTCCCCGACCGGCCACTACTCCATCACGTGACTCCACCTTGTTCCCAGCAAGTTGATGAGACTTGGGCAGGGCTTCACACAATGGATATGGTTAACTAGGGAAGTTCCATTTGTAGACTTACTGGCCCCCAAATCTGCCACATAATCTGAACATTTAAGAATGTTTTTGACATTCAAAATCATTTGGGTTAGTGTCTAATTTAAAAATTTTAAATATTTAAGTAAAAAGCAGACATGAAAATAATGAAAATATTTAAATTAGCTTCAACAAATCACTTCACATTTGTTTCCCCAATTCACTTCATTGAACCCAATGTACTTGCATTACATTAATCTGACAAAGTATCAGCAAGCAGATTTCCCAGTTTAAGAGCCAGAAAATCCTTGGGTGTTCACAGTTCCTTTTTGGATTCCATAGAGACTAACAGGATCCCACAGACATCCCTTCTCTGATGACCTTAGCCTCCATAAGGGAATTGCCCATTTATGATCTGTACAGACCTTGGTAGAAGATTCACCCTTAAATTTAAGTGACAGTAATACATTGATCTGTAATGAATCACACAAAAAGTTACAAATTATTTCTTGGGCGATATATTAAAAATATGGCTTACTGAGGACAAGACAAAAAAAATTCACAATATAGCATGAACATTTCTATTTATGGAAGATAGAAGACCTTAACATTATTAGACCAACATATTAAACAGTTTCACTATGCTTACAATATAAAGACTTAAGTGGGGTCTGAATTACCAAGAAGCACAAAGTAAAATCTTAGTGCTGACCTTTCCAATGATACTTCCAACTTCCTGCAAGAATCAAAGAGAAATATGTATAAATATTTGGTGTATAGTCAGCACTTACAAATGTATTACAATATACTTCTTAGCTCATTCACTTAAAATGTTCTTTATATCCGAAGTCCTTAATTTGCTTTGGACAAATACATTAACAATTGGGTTATGATAAAACATATTATGTATAATTAATAACCATGCAACAACCAGGGATATGGAACCTCTAATGGTTCATGGTCATGCATAGATTAACATCTCCAAGGATCTGTCTGGTGCCTCCATGTTGATGCAATAACAAAGGCCTGCCAGCAGCTATACTTTTGTGAGGTGATTGAGGAGATTCGGTATGTCAGCAAAGGCTCTCAAAAACTTCTATAAGTGTACCGTGGAGAGTACACAGGCTGGTTTCATCACTGTGGGGTATGGAAGTACCAAATCTCAAGACAAAGAAAAACTCCAGAGGATTGTTAACTCGGCCTGTGATATCATAGGCACCAGACTCCACTCCATCGAGGACATCCACATGAGGCAGTGTCTTAAAAAAGCAGCTTCTATCCTCAAAGACCCCCACCACCCTGGCTATGCCTTGTTCACTCTGCTACCATCTAGAAAAAGGTACAGGAGCCTAAAGACAAGCACTCAGCGGCACAAGGTCATTTTTTTCCCTGCTGCCATCAGATTCTTGAATAATCAATGAACAAAAGACACTGCCTTACTTTTCGCACACTATTATTATTTTTTAATATAGTAATGTCATGATAGTTATAATAAGAATATTTACACTATGATGTTACCACAAAACACCAAATTTCATGACTCGTTCATGACAATAAATTCTGATTCTAAGAGTTCAGCAGGTTCAAATAACTGTCTAAACAAATATTTACACTCAAGAAATAACATCAAATCCAAAGCAATTTCCTTACTTGAAAAGATTAACTGTGAACTCTAAAGTGTACAGCAATGAAAGAGGTGGGTGGGAAGGGATGTAGTGTGAGAGAGGACAAACAGCATCAGAAAATGAATGGTGGGGAGTTGTAAAAGTGATGAGACCACACTTAGAATATTGCATTCAGTTCTGGTCACCTCATTACAGGAAAGATGTGGAAGCTATGGAGCGGGTGCAGAGGAGATTTACCAGAATGTTGCCTGGATTGGAAAATATGACTTATGAGGCAAGGTTAGCAGAGCTGGGACTTTTCTCTTTGAAATGAAGGATGAGAGGCGACAATAGAGGTCTAAAAGATTGAGAGGCATAGATAAGGTAGACAGTCAGGGTGGGAGTAGCATATGTACAAAGTGAAGGAAGGAAAGTTTAGAGAAGACATTAGGGGCAAGTTTTTAAAACAGAGAGAGTTGTGGGTGCCTGGAATGCACTGCCAGAGGTAGTAGAGGCTGGAACAATAGGGTCATTTAAGAGAATATTCAGCACATGAATGAAAGAAAAATACAGGATTATGAGGTGGGGAAAGTTTAGTTTTTTTGGTAGGTATATATCAGTTGGCACAACATTGTGGGCCAAAGGTCCTGCATCGTGCTGTATTGTTCTATGTACACTCCACTGGGGTGAGGGCACCAATATCTCTGAGCAGAAATTCCTGCAAAAGGTGCCAGGCACAGCCCAGTGGATCACAGAGTCAAAACTCTCTCACCATTGAGAAAATCTAAATGGAATGATGCCGTTGGTGAGCATCAGCAATCATCAATGATCCACACAACTCTGTTCTCGCTGCTGCCATCAGGAAAGAGGTATAGGTGCCGCAAGATTCATACCACCAGGTTCAGGAGCAGTTGCAACCCCTCCACCATCAGACTCCTACAACAACAAACTCATCAGAGACTCAATGAAGAACTCTTAATTTGCACATCATTTATTTTTGAATATTTATTTTCTGCATTGCACAGTTTGTTTGCACTTCCTGGTTTAGATTTCTCTTGCCCACTGATTAGTAGAAATTATGCCTGACCCACAGAAAAAAATCTCAGGGTTTATATATAATGTATGTACTCTGACAATAAATCTGAACTTTGACAACAGGATACATTAATACAAGAGACAAGAGGATTTACCCAGACCACAGTTCTGTCTAGATTGCTAAGCCAAGATGAGCAGCAGCACAAGCAATGTAGGAATATTTTTGCTTACACTCCGAATTGGGTTTAAATAATTCTGTAGAAATCTAAAATGGGGCATTTATTTTAAATAATCTTTCAATAAATAGTAACCAAATGCTGTAAGCAACTGACCAGACACCACTGAACGTGATGACGAGCAAAACTGTGACAGAGCATGACAGTTACACCTCCTCATTTGGAAATTTCAGATGAAATCATCCTCAAAATTGACAGACAGGAAAACTGCCCTATTCCACAAGATGCCTGAAGTTACAAATTCTGACATCCCCTGCAGTGATGTCAAAGATCCTCACTGAAGCAGAGTTGCAGCTGCTTCATTAACACTACTCGGAACTAAAAGCAGTGTTGAAATGGAAAATATCACATAGTCCCTGTTGACCAAGGAAAGATATTAAAAAATCAAGATTTTGTTCATGGCTTTAAGCAAATTCTTTAAGAAATGAGAAAAAACATGTGTTATTAGCCCTCAGCAAATTACCACAGGTGAAAAAGATGAAACAAAAATCACTTTCATTTTATTCTCTTCAAATGTTCCATTTTGATTTTCCCCTTCACGTCAACATTTGCCATTACGTATATTGTACCTGTGGGATCAGAGTTATGCCAATATCAGCAAGAGAGAATGCAATTAAAAGGTCATTTGAGGAAGGATATACACCAATGCCTTTCACCACACTCAAATGTGAAATTCTATTATCATCTTCTGAAGTTTCATCCAACACAGTTTTGCCTAAGAACAAAAAGCATTTGTGATGACCAAAGTCTAAAATTTTATATGTCCATAACTGTAGCTAAGTTTAAACTACTGTAATATTAATTTCATTCTTTTATAAAGCTGTGCAAGAAAGTTTAGCTGGATAATCCATCAGAACAAATTAATCATAGAAATGATCTCTCAGCAAAATAAAGTACAAATTAGAATACAGTAAAACCCTACAGAGATTGATAGATACTAGATATGCAAATTTTCCAGTTGCTGGAGACAAATTAATACACCAGCATTAAAAATAAAGAGTTTAGAAGACAAAAATACTATACTGTACTTAAACTGAACAAACTTAATTTGTATGAATATATAAACCTAAAAAGAATTTTATTTTCAGTCATTCTTTGACAACATTTAACCGTCATTGCATCTCCACAGAGCTGCCCGAAAAACAAAAAACATTATAGATAATTAAACCCCCTCCCCCAAGTTTACACATAAGTTTACACATAAGAAAATTTAATAATATACAAATAAAGACTCTTACTATCCAGGCAGCCAACCGTAAGCTGCATCAACCAGTTCTTCATCCTGGGTGACGCCGTTTTATTCAAACACACCTTTATTCAAACAGCTGGTAGGAGCAATGCACGACCAAAGCACTCTGATGGCTGAATATTTGCTTCCAACTTCACCAAAGTTTTATGTGTTTCCTCATAGAACATTTACTTTATAATTTTAAACTTTTATTTTAGTTTTTATTTATTTCAATGTATATTTATTTATTTCTTTTTTTGCCGGTGGTTTGAATTCTGGATATCGAGGATTTTACTGTATAAAGTTCCAGTAATCTAGAGCTACAAATTATCAATTCATTATTAAGACCATGACATACCCATGATAAATTTCAGAGAGTCATAGACAGTCAGTCAGAGGACAGAAACAGACTATTCAGCCCGCCAAGACTGTGTCAAACATTGGGCTACAGTACACGCATCCTCCCACATTCCAATCAGGAAGCCCATGCGGTCACATGGAAATTGTACCAACTCTGAACTGATAGCACCAGAGGTCTGGATTGAACAAGTCACCACCACGTGCACAGAAAATATTTGTTCCACTCAACAATGAAATCAAATATCCTGCTAGGTAGGTCCAGTAGGCAGGGCTGCTCACTATCTCCAGCGTTGTTTATACTAGATAATAGACAATAGGTGCTTGAGTAGGCCAATTGGTCCTTCGAGCCAGCACTGCCATTTATCGGATCATGGCTGATCTTTCCCTTTCAATAACCAATCCCAGCCTTATCCCCATAACTCTCAACTCCCCCGCCCACAGAGCCTTATCCAACTCTCTCTTAAATCTATCCAACAAATCCACCCCCACTACCCTCCGTGGAAATGCATTCCACAGACCCACAACTCTCTGGCTAAAAAAATTTCTCCTCATTTCTGTATTAAATGGCCTTCCCTGCATTCTTAAACTATGCCCTCTAGTCCTAGTCTCTCCCATCATTGGGAACATGTGCTTGATTTCACACTGTCAAGCCCTTTGATAATCCTAAATACCTCAATCATGTCACCCTCATCCTTCTAAAATAATCCAATTCTTTCTAACCTATCCGCACATGACAATCCTGCCATCCTGGGAACTAACCTTGTGAACCAGCACTGCACTCCCTCTATAGCAAGTATGAATATGGGGACCAGAACTGGCAGAAGCCATCCCACAGGATCCAGACATAAAGGGGTTCAAAGTGGGCAAGGAGGAGCATAAAATCAATTTATTCGTGGATGATGTGTTAGTATATTTGACTGATCTTGGTGGGGGTGGGGGTGGGGGTGGGGGGGAGAGGAGGGGCCGGCCAGGCCAAGGACCATACTGGAATATTATGGTAAGATCTCAGGGTATAAGATAAATCTGGATAAGAGTGAAATCATGCCCTTGACAAATGGGGATTACAGACAATATCAACAAGGGAGTCATTTTAAATGGCAACAAGAGGGCATTAAATATCTGGGGATAAAAGTAGATAAAGGATTTAAGCAATTTATATAAACTCAATTATCTCTATTTGTTCCGGAAGATTGATGAGGACCATGGTAGATGGAGAACCCTGCCCATAACTTTGGTGGGCAGAGTTAATTGCATTAAAATGTAGGTAATGCCAAGACTACAATATCTATTTCAGTCCTTGACCATTCCATTGCCCCAGAGCTTCTTTAAAATGTTCAACGATGTGTCAGAAAGTTCTTGTGGAGTGGTAAAATGGCCAGAATTTTCATGGAAAAGTTGACTTGGGACTACAAATTAGGGGGTTTGAAATAACCTTGTTTTAAAAAATATTACTGGGTGGTCCAGTCAGGGTTTATTGCCTCACTCTTTAAGGGAGATATTATCCCCTCCTGGGCACAAATTGGACTACACACAGTAGGAGAAAGATAGCAGGAGAGTTCATATATAAATGGGACATTAAAATTATATGAAAGAAAATTGATAACCCCATATTAAAATATTTCATTCAAATGTGGTAAAAAAAAAATCAATGTATCGGAATAAAGGTAGGGATAGCCCTTGACCCAGAACATATTAATACTCAATTGGTCTGGACAATAGGATCCTGGACAAACTTAATTTGTATGAATATATAAACCTAAAAAGAATTTTATTTTCAGTCACCTGGTGCCAGAAGGGGATAAGAGGATTGTTATGAAGGACAGCTTATGTCATTCGAATAGCTAAGGAATAAATGATTCATCAAATAAAAAAACTTTTTTCCGGTATTTTCAGCTAAGATCTTTTTTAAGGGATAATTTGGGACGATCAATAGCCCTTCCCACGTGTAGTGTCATGGAGATTCTAATTTGAATGGTGAATATGTGCAAGTTTACCCCCATGATGTAGCTCCTATTCCAAAGTGAGGGCCCAAAGCCAAGCTTACACAAGTCAAGGGAAAACTGAGAGACGGACTTGGGTACAACAATCTACAAGTGGTGCTGGTCAGACTTGTGGCTGGACAGCAAGACAGTCACTCTTTATGCCAGGTACAGATTGGTGCAATGCAATTTCCTGCATCAACTATATCTCACATCACAAAAATTAAATAAATCTAAATCAGAAATATGCTTTCGGTGTGGTGTGCAGATTAGAACCTTTATCCATTCAACCTGGCTGTGTACAAAGGTGAGATCCTTCTGGGAGGACCAGGGGGACATTCTGAAAAAATATTACAAAAGTGGATTTTCCACAGGATCTGGAATTGTACCTTCTGGGAAACATTATGGACATAAGTTTTAAACTGTCCAGATACCAAATTCAGTTTGTGATGGTTGCCTTGTCAGAAGCCAGGAAGTGTATAATGGTCATGTGGAAGTCCGACTCCCAACTAAATATTACACGATACAATACAGAAATGTAGAGTTGTATTCCTCTGGAGAAAATTTAAGAGGAAATATGGCACATTTGTTAGGGTGTGTCAACCCTATCTACAACACGTTGGTACACAGATACAATTGTACACCTTTCGAATAAAGGAAATGCAACAATCTGTGCCAGAAGTGAAATGATTGAAATAAATGAAGCGGGTCATGGTGCAGATGACTTGCTCTTGACTTTTGTTCCTTATCATTTTTACTTTTGGTTTCTTTGGGTTTTCTCAAGTTCCCTTTAGGGTTTGTAACTTTATCAGTATTTGATTCTTTGCATCTCTTTAATTTATATAATCTTTTCTTTGTTGTTTTAAGGGTATGGGGAGAAGGGTAGGGGGGGGGGAAAAAGCTTTTATATAGTATTGTTGAAAGAGATTCTGTTGTTTTGTTTTGGATTTGTACGAGTCTTTGAAATTCAAAAGTATAAAAAACAATGAAATCAAATGCACATTCTATGCCATCATACACAAAATCTTTGAACCAAGCTTTATCATCATGAGACCAAACACTAGAAATCACAGCATACTTCAAATGCCATTTATTGTTGTATTCTAACCAGACAATTACCTTTCCATGCATGAGCAATCGGATGGTAAGGGTAACATTCAGTCCACTCTCAGTCATCTTTCGGTCCACTGTAGTGCAGTTTTGCAGTTTCTGGATTCCTTGGGTATAATTCAATCAGGTGATGATACAGCTGTATGAGACACAGAAAAAGTGTTATAAAAATTGAATATATGACAGATTTCACCAATGAGTGTTTTCCAATAAAAGCTAGCTGAAAGATTCAACTTGAATATCCTAAACCAGTGGTTCTAAACCTATTTCCACCCAGAGAATGTTGAGTATTCATTTGCAATATACAAATAAATTTCTCCTCCACTATCACCTTGAACACTGGAATTCCCAAGGGTTCAAGCTGAGCCCCCTTTTGTATTCCATCTTTACCTACAACTACGTTCCAATGTTCAACTCAAATAAAGTTCGCAGATGACACCAACGTGGTAGGCCTGATCACAGCAGATGATGTAACGGCCTAAAGGGGTGAGATTCAGCACATAGCCTTGTGGTGTGCTGAGAACAATTTGTTACTCAATACCCAGAAGACAAGAGTTCATTGTGGATTTTAGATAGGCTGGAAGCCACGCACACAACCCCAATTTCCATCAACGGAGCAGTGGAGGAGCTTAAAACTCCTGGGGGGTGGGGATGGGGGTGGGGTAGTTCATCTCACTTGGTCTTTGAATTCATCAATGCTGATCGAAAAGGCACAACATCGTCTTTATTTTTTGAGAGGTATAAGGAACTTGCACCTCAGCCCCAGAATGCTGTTGGATTTCTATAGATATACTATTGAGAGCATACTGACATACAGTATTTCAGTGTGGTATGGGATTTGTTCTACACAAGAAGGCACTTCAGCAGGTAGTGAAAACTGACAAACAGATCATTAGAATGCAATTGCCTACCATCAAATCTATATATAGGGGATGTTTGGGCAGGACAAGGAATATTAAAGATGCAACACATCCTAACCATGAACTATTTACTCTCCTACCTTTGGGCAGATGTTATAGAAGCCTTCGCTTGAGAACTACCACACTTAGAGATTTTAACATGATGCCATGATAATGTTAAATACCAATCCACAGCATTGAGTGGTGCTGCACATATTTTAGAATCACTCATCTTTTTTAACATTTTAGAATATTGTGGTTTTATTGTTTATGGTTTATTGTGGTTTTTGTTTTATAATTGCATATGTTTATTGTATTGTATTTTACTTTATATTCCAGTTGATGCTAATCATGTTTCATTGGCTGGTACATCAGCATAATGACAATAAAATGTATCACATAGCAAAAAGTGCTGGAGAAACTCAGCAGTTCACACAGTATCCATACAAGGTAAAAGACACTCAATGTTTTGAATCTGAGCCCTTCGTCGGCATCAGAATGAAAAGGTGGGGGGAAGGGGAGGAGCACAGATTAACAGGTAAAAAGATAGTAAGTGGATGCATGTGAGAGGGTAAACTCTCCCATCTGTCTCCAATACTTATTACATTACCTCTTACCTGTTAATAGATCCCTGCACCTGCAGATATTCTTGTTTAACTGAAGTATTCCATTATTCAGCACAGACTACCTATATGAAACCCATGGACCATCAGGAGACCTTTGACTACGTTGAGAAATACTGTCTCATTTCTATGTCCCTGTAACTCTATGTCTCTTTCCTTTTGACTTTCTTTATTTCGATCTGTAAGTTTCTAAAGGAATCTCAGTCCTCTGATTTCTCATTAGTTTTAGCTTCCTTGTATGCCCTCTCCTTAGCTTTTATCTTGGCCTTAACTTCTTTTGTTAGCAACATTGGCACCATCTTTCCTTTGCTTTGGAATATATCTATCCTGCATGCCTTCTATTATTTGTAAAAATATCTTTCAATCCTGCTGTTCATTCGACTCGTTTGCTTTTCCAGTCGATCTGAGCCAGTTTCTTTCTCATACCACCATAGTTTCCTTTTTTCCACTGAAAAATTGATACATCTGATGACATTTTTTCCTTTTCAAATTTGGAATTGAGTTCAACCATGTTATGGTCATTGCTTCCTTGAGGTTCTAAGACCTTTAACTCTCTAATGACTTCAGGTTCATTGCTCATGGCCCAATCGAGAACTGCAGATCCCCTGGTGGGCTTCTCAACAAGTTGTTCAAAAAATCCATCTCTTACGTTCTCTACAAACTTATTCTTCTGTGATCCAGCAAATTACTGTTTTTCCCAATACCCTGCCATGTTAAAATCTCCCACAATTATTTTGATATTATCTTTGTGACATGCCCGTTGTGTTTCCATCTGTATCTCATAGTCCACCTCCTGGCTGGTGTTTGGGGGCCTGTATACAACTGCCAATATAATCTTTTTGCCCTTGGCATTTATTAATTCAATCCACACTGACTGTACAGCCTTAGACCCCATGTCCTTCTTCCTAATGATTTAATGTCATTACTGATCATCAGAGCCTCCCTTCCATCTCTACCCCCCTGCCTATCTTTCCTATAGACTGTGTATTCTCAGATATTAAGCTCCCAATCACACATTTCATTGAGCTATGTTTCAGTAATGGCCACAATGTCATACCTTTTTAGTTGAATCAGAGCGACAAGGTCATCTACTTTGTTTTTGATGCTACGCGAATTGAAGTATAGTGCCCATAAGCCCATTATCAATGTTGTTTGTGCTGTATTCGTGTTGAACATCTCTTTCTGCCGTCTGTTCATCTGTCTTTCTTTTATGTCGTTTTCTTTACGATTAATTTCTACCTCCGTTGTAACTCCTTGTTTTCTTTGCTCTCGTTTCGATTTCCCTCCCCATGAAAAGCTAGTTTAAAACCTCCCTAATGGCTCTAGCAAACCCTCCTGCCAGGATATTGGTCCCTTACCATCCCTTTATAGAGATTAGACCTTCCCCAGAAGCAATCCCAATAATCCAGGAATCAAAATCCCTGCCTCCTAAACCAACATTTTAGCCATGCATTCATCTGCCATAACTTCCTATTTGTACCCTGTCTAGAGCGTGGCACAGGCAGCAATCAGGAATAGGTACCACAAGATTTGCACCACAGGTTCAGGAACAACTGC
Organism: Narcine bancroftii; assembly: GCF_036971445.1. Classification (NCBI taxonomy): domain Eukaryota; kingdom Metazoa; phylum Chordata; class Chondrichthyes; order Torpediniformes; family Narcinidae; genus Narcine; species Narcine bancroftii. Next base: position 225,640,711 of record NC_091472.1, read on the forward strand.
TACCTCTCTACCATCAAACTCAACAACAAACTCAATCAGGGACTTAATTAAGGTCTCTAACTTTTTTTGTACATTTTTTTTCCCTTCTTTGCATTGCAGCTTGTTTACATTTCTTTAAATGTTTACATGTTATGCTGAGTCAGTTTTTTTGCACGACTCTGTCTTGCCCGCAGGAAAAAGAATCTCAGAGTTATATGTGATGTCATCTATGTACTCTATCAATAAATCTGAAATCTCGACAATCATTGGGTTTGCATTTTGGATATTTGTTCTTAAGTGTGCACGCCCCTCAGTAGCATTAGAAAACATACTGTTAGTGTATATCCAGCTCATTTGCACAAAGCTAGGATTGTCAAACAATACAGATCACATGGACACAGCATTAGCTGCAGCTATTCAGGCCAAGAAACAACCATTTACTCCTATTTTGTGCTTTCTATCTATGCCCACTATGTTAGTGACCTCTATCTTGATAGGACTTTAATCTTTATTCTAATTTTCTGTGGTACATTAAGAAGGTTTGAAACTCCAATTTTTATTGTTTTTAATGTGAAGATACAGCACAGTAACAGGCTCATTCCTACCCATGAGCCTGTGCCGGCCAAATATACCAATTCACGTTCAAACCCAGAATGTTTTTGAATGGTGGGAGGAAACTGGAATATCCAGAGGAAACCCGTGCAGACACAAGGGGAACGTACAATCTCATTGCAGACAGTGCCTGATCTGGACCTGCATCATTGACGTTGTGCTAACTGCTACACTCACCGTGCTGCCGGACATTCAGTGCAAATTGCGTGACTAACTGTTAATGAATATGCACTTTCTGCCCTTTACAAAGCCTTGACTGCAATGCCAGCTAGCACAAACCCAAATGTAAATCGTTTTTCTTTTTCTTCATTCTTTCTGCCGAAAAATAAAATTGGGGACAGTTAAAAGCCACTGAGTAGCTACTGTACATTTTCACCCAAGTTCTATCTTGTCACTTCTAATAAAACTGTATGAAAATGCTGTTTTTTTTCCAGTTAAAGGCAAGCTCAATGAGAATTATTATTTCACATCAATGCCCCATTGTCATAACAAGTTAACCACAAATACAAATCACCTGATATTGGAAGGGAAATGGAGAAAAATTTGCGAAATTAGGGAAAGAGATAAGAACAGAATCTCTGAGGGGGCTTCCACCATCTAATATTTGTTGTGCAGTTGAGGTACGTAAAGCCAGCTGCAAAAATCTCCAAATCATGTCCATGCTTCCTCTGGACAACATTGCACAGAAACACAACAGAGCTGTTGCCTATCTTATGATACTGAACTTGTGTACTGACATTGTGTGTTTCCCTGGTTTCCCCAGGGAAATGGAATAGAGGAAATCACAATGAACTTTTAAAACATTGGTTTGGCTGTAACTGGAACAAACTATTCTTCAAGATATTAGATTTTAGAAGAATGCAGAAGAGATTACCAGACGGTTCTAGGGAGGAGAGGCTTTATGGAGAAGCTTGAGCCTTTTTACTTGTAACAGAGATATGAATGCATGAAGATTGCGAGAGGTAGTTACAACCATTAAGGGTGTAGTGAGTACAGAGTAAAACTATTCCATTAGCAGAAGGGTCGATACAATGGCCATAGAATAGATGTGATAAGCAAAAGAACCAAAAGGTGACTCTGACAAAAGCAGAAGACATTGCCAGGACAGGAATGGAGGCAGATTCAGTCTCCGTATTTGAAAAAAAAACTAATTAAAACACATCTATAAAAAGAATTTCATGGTGATGGAGAATGCAGGTCCGTGGAACATTTCCAGGTTTGCTCCAACATGGAACATCAATGTACTTGGTGGGTTGAATGATCTCCTGTGCTGCAATTATTCTGCAAGCACAGAAACTTCAACCTACATATACCATATATACTGTACTTGTGTAATCATCAAAATTTTTGGACTACTTTTTCAAGCCCATAAGCAGTGGGGGGGGGGGGGGGGGGTGGGCTGGGGGGTGGTTGACTTTCGCAAGTCGTACCCGCGTCTTCAAGGCGGCAGGAGCTTAATGGCCAGGACTGGGTGGTTCAGACGGCAGTGGAAGGAAGGTCAGAAGTGTGGGCCACTGGGGTAAGAATCCACAGTCAGGATGGGCAGGCATCTGGGGCAAGGATCTGAGGTTGGGTGCTTGGATGGGTGGGCAGCCAGGGCAAGGGTTCACTCTCTGGGTGTCAGGAGCTCCAGTTGGCAGGTGGTCAGGGCAAGGGTTTGCTTTCTGGATGTTGGAGCTCCATCAGGTAGGCAGGCGGCTGGGACATCTGCACCTCTGGCGGGTGGTAGAGGCAAGAGTCCGCTGTCAGGAGCTCGGATGGGCAGGCGGTGGGGGCCAAAAATAGTTGGGGGAGGGGTCAACTTTCACACTGGACATTAAAAAAAAATTTAGGCCCAAAAAAAAAGGAAGGGGGTCGACTATTACATTGGCATTGACAATACACAAGTATATTTATTGCTGATCTTCATAACAGAGTACAAGTGCTTTAGCTAGGTGATTTTAATTACTGGAGAAGGCATTTCTGGACCAAGAATACAAAGCACACAATCGAAGATGGCATGGAAATTACTGCAAAAGTGACATTGTAGTAACCAGTCATTTGTGAAAAGATTAAAGATATACCAAGTCTCAACATATTTTTTAGATATTTTTATTGCACATTCAAACTAAACAACTCTATTCACCATCCACACAATTGTCATTGTTCAGCCTTTATACCCAGTGAAATATCAAAGTTTGTAGATATGGTGATTGTAGTTAAACCACAGAAATGTTGGAGCAACTCAGCAGGACTCGCAGCATCCAAAGGAGAAAGATGCATTACCGACATTTCGGGCCTAAGCTCTTCTTCAAGGTATGGAGAAAAAGCAAATTGTGCTTGATTAAAAGAAACTGCAGGGGGAAGAGTGCAGACAAAAGGTGTTAATTAGATATGAAGGAGAGGCCACTGGGGAGAGAAAAGATGCATAGTGATAGTGGGGAGGGGGAAGAGAGAGAAATTGGCTACGAATGCAGAGCTACGGTTAAGGAGACAGAGGGAAAAGGGAAGAGAGACAAACAGAGCTACAGGAAAGGGGCAGGGGGGTGGTTAACATTTTTAATGCCAACAGGTTGGAGGGTGCCCAGATGGAATATAAAGTGTAGCTCCTCCAATTTACAAGTGGATTCAGTCTGGCAGTTCATGAAACCATGGACAGACATGTTGCAAAGGGAATGGGATGGGGAATTTGAAATGGGTGGCCACTGGAAGATCCTTGCCATGGGTGTCTGGCAGAGCCAAGGTGCTCAATGAAGCAATCTCTCAGTCTGTGTCCAGTCTCTCCAATATAGAGAAACAAAAGGGAGTATGAGCCCTACAGATTCACGTCAAGTGCTGCTTTACTCAGAAGTACTGTTTTGGCCCTTATTCATGGTGTAGGTGTAAGTGGAGCATTCCCTGCAATTGCAGGGGTAGGTGCCAAAGGGGTGGTTGGTGGGAAGGGAGTAGACAAAGGAGTCATTGAGGAGGTGGAAGGTGAAGAGGGGAGGAGCAGGGAAGATGTGCCTGGTGGTGGTGGTGGTATCACATAGTAGAAAAGGCGGAGGATGACAGGTTAGATGCAGAGGCTGGTGGGGTGGTAGGTGAGAACAAGGGGAATCTTGTCCTTGTTATGTGTGGGGGTGCAGGAGGTCATGGCAGATGTGTGGGCTAAGCATAGGAGCAGAAGGGCTATGCCTGGTTTTTTGTTGTTCAAAGAGGTATTTATGTACACCTGCATAGGCCCCAGCTTTTTCTGGGCTAAGCCTGCACAAGAAAGACCCTATAATTCTTCCTCTGCTACATTGACGACTACTTTGTTACTGCCTTATATACCCATGATGAGCTGGTTGACTTTATCCACTTTGCTGCTGACTTCTACCCTGAGCTCGTATTCTCTTGGTCCATCTACCAACACTCTCCTTTTTCTCAATCTATCTCCATCTCGGGAGACAAACTCTCGACAGACATCTTCCACAAACTCCCGCAGCTACCTTGAGTACAGCTCTTCATATCCTGTTCCCTATGATTCCATTCCTTTCTCAATTCCTCCATCTCTGACACACCTGCTTCTGGGACGTGGTCTTCCATGCCAGAGGTCATCTTCCTTCAAACAACATGGCTTCCCCTCTATCACCATTAACCTGGCCCTCACCTGCATATCCACCATTATCTGCACATTGGCCTTGGCCCACTCACCCTCATATGTAACAAGGACAGGATTCCCCTTGTCCTCAATTACCACCCAACCAGCCTCTCCATCAAACACATCATCCTGCTCAACTTCTGCCACCTACTGTGTGATCCCAAAACTAGATACGCATTGCCTGCTCCTCTCCTCTATGCTTTCTGCAGGGACCACTTAATCCAAGACTCCCTCATCCACCCCTCCCTCCCCACCAACCACACCTTTGACATCAACTCCTGCGTCCGCAGGAGATGCTCCACTTGTGCTTAAACCTCCTCCTTTACAATCAGGGCCCCAAACAGTCCTTCCAAGTGAAGCAACACTTCATTTGTGAATCTGCAGTGGTCACCTACTGCACAAGATGCTCCCATTGTTGTCTCCTCGACACTGAAGAGACAGGACACAGACTGGGAGATCGCTTCATTGAGCATATTGGCTCTGTCCACCATAATAGTGGAGATTTCCCAGTGGCCACCCATTTCAATTCCCCGTCCCATTCCCTTGCTGACAACTCTGTCTATGGGCTTATGCACTGCAAGACTGAGACCACCACATATTGGAGGAACACCTAATATTCCATCTGGGCATCCTCCAAATGGGTGGCATTAACATTGATTTCAATTAGCTATCCACCACTGTATCCCTTCATGTCTCCTTTCCTATAGCTCTGTCTCCTTTACCTCAGCTCCTCACTCTATCAATTCTCATCTTTCCTAACCTCTTCTCAATATCCAAATATTGCCTCTTGGTCAATACTTCTCCCCCTGCTGTTTCATTTATTCAGACACTGTGTTTTTTCCCCATACCTTGAAGAGCGGCTCAGGCCCAAAACATTAATAATATATCTTTACCTTCTATGGATGCTGTGAAACCTGCTGTGTTCCTTTCTGAGCTTTTATGCCCAGATGCGATGTCATGTATGTACTCCGACAATAAATCTGAAATTTTCAGTTTCCTTTACCGTAAACAGGGTGCGTTACTGGATCAGGGGTGATTTAGTATAAAGCAGAGACACCTAAATAGGAGGAGGAGGAGGAGGAAGAGGAAGAGATGCAATACATATTATAAAATGCTTCCTCATCTCAAATATAAGAATAAAGCCACAATAGACAATTCCTCATTTTAACAAAGCAAGCAGTGCTGTGTTAAGGCAAATCTTCATGGTTCCATGAGCTTTGCTATTGGATTAAATACGCTTCATGCTCTGCTGATTCTTATTGCTGTCATAAAGGTTTTTGCCCAAAAAATTATTTCAGATCATTTTTATTAATACCACAAGACATTAATCAATTTGAGCATTTCCAATTGGCATCAAGGTGCAGCACAAATAGCTCAAAAGAATTCTTTAGGCAGAGACTATCACAATAAAAGTGAAAGATCATGACATATCACATTAGGGATCCAAAATATTAAGCCAACATTATGATCACTGATATTTAAATTATTTGAAATATAATGTAGTTCATTTCATTGGATATAGTGCAATGATTAATTGGGTATTAAAAGTACATCTTCATAATTTTTCATAATACCTCAAATATTGCACATTAACAATGACTGGGTTAGGGCTTTTAAAATCTGAAAAGGATTAAGGTCATTTTATTTTCTAGTGATTTTAATAATTTACCATAATAAATTGAACAGAATCAAGTATTTGATAGCCAGAAAGGATTCTGAACCCTCACACATCTGACTGGATCTGGCATTTTGATAAGGCTGCAATGCCAGATCCAGCTCCAACAGTCATCAAGTTTGAATATGATACCACAGTAATTGGCCTCATCAGTAACGATGAGTCACATTGCAAAGAGATGGATGTGGTGCGAGAATAACAACCCAAGTCTCAACATGGACAAGACAAAGGAGATGATTACGGACTTCAGGAGGACCCCAAAATGACCACCCTCCACATATTAGTAGCTCAGTAGTAGAGAGTAGAAAGCACCAAGTTCCTTGGAGTCCACTTAAGAAATTACCTATCCTGTTTCTGTGGTTAAATAGTAGTTTGCATCTTGCTGTGTAGCCTCTGTATTTCTGAAAATGATGTCTTCTGCAGACAGTAGTCATTGATACATCCACAACTGCCTCCTGAAGAGGGTTTCTGATTGTTGGACAGGCATTTGGGGATTTTTCTTCATTCTGATAAGAATTATTCTGTCATCAGCAGTGGAGTCTCCCTTGGAATACCAGTCCCTTTGCAATTACTGAGCTCACCAGTATACTCTTTCTTCTTAAGGATGTTTCAAACAGTTAATTTTGGTAATCCTAAGGTTTGGGTGATGTCTCTTATGGTTTATTCTCATTTTTCAGCTTCATAACGGCTTCTTTGAATTTCATTGCCACAACTCTAGTCCTCATGTAGAAAAATGACAACGACAGACTCCAAAGGTGATCAAAAGTTTAGAAGCAAGTGCACCAATGAAGCAATTAAACATACCCAAAGATCACAAATACCTATGAAGCTAAATGTCCCTAACATTATGATGCCCTGAAATGGGGGACTATGTTTAAAAAAAATGCTGCAATTTCTATATGGTCACAAATGTACCAAATAACCTTTCATAAAATTTGGAATGCACACTTTAATCACGTGAAGTTTTGATTACAAATTTAAAACTGTGGAATACATGGGGAAAATGAAGGAAAAAAGTGTCTTTGCCCAAACTTTATGGAGGGCACTGTAGACACATTCAAAGATGTCAGTGTAACTTAGTCAACATTGTCTCAATGCATCAAGTTAAAGGCATATATATGGGTTTATTCAGTGCTGGAACTGAAACTCTGAGTCTAATGATAAATATTAAAACAAATACAGTACATACGTCCCTTCTTCAGTTTTGTTTTATTAATGATATTAAATTATATTTGGAATATGTACATTCCTGCAATAGTCAATTACTGGAACATTTCTCATTCATGGTAGTCAATAAATATTTGAGATTAGTCTGGTTTCAGTGCTTTCTCTAGGATTGTAAAGTTCTACATCATCTGTAAAGCACAAAAATCAAGAGGCAATGGTTGGTGATCACACAGCAAAAATTAATGTTGCAAAGGGAAGGAGAAAGGCATAGAGAAGATAATCACACTATCAGTCCATATAAAGGTGAATGGGTGATCAGTTTACACAAAAATAACAAATCTACATTAGCACATACTGCAGTAAATTGAATATGCTCAGAAAATTAAAGGATAATTTCTGTCTAGGTGTTGCATTGCAGTAGTACCAGCTTCTGATTACCTTACTGTAAAATATTTTGCTTGTGTTGCCTTAGAATAGATAATGAATTTCGCCAACTGTTTTTCCTTATAAAAATCAATGACCTGGATTCCTCTGGCCAACATCTTACACCAAATCAGCAAGGCAGATCAAATTATTTGCAGCCACAGTATTAAACCACCCAGTTTATGCAAAAGCTTTGTGTATAATCCCAGTTAAAACACTTTAATCTAACAGAATCCCACTGCCCTTCTCAAATCCTCTCATTTTGACCACATACCTGACCACTCTTTAATATCGGAAGTACTTCACTGATCTGCCATGACAGTTTAAGGAAAAAATGGTAGAATTTGATCAAAGGTACAATTTTTTTTTTTTTAAGATGTCAAATTTAACCAAAATTCATGAATAATTTGGAACACTCAGTATTTCTACATTTAGCAAATCTGAGAATTTGAATCCCACCAAAAGTGAATAAAAGAAAATTTTGAAAACCACATTTATGCTTGTTTACATGCAGCTCTAGATAAAATCTGCAGTAAGCAACATTTTAGAACAGAACATTTCAGCTTTCACAACAATGACAAATTGAAAATAATGTCCATTCAAAAATAGTAATAAAGACAGGAGGGGAGATAACTCATGCAGTTTGTTCTGTGGTCAGATTAGGGACAGTCAACATTGCTTAAAGCAGTCATGTCATCATACAAATTTGATCTAATTTTTATGACAGTTAAATTTGACATTTTCTGAGAAAGGGAGAACATCTCAAGCTTGTTGGAAAATTCATGAAATGCAAGTGAAGGGGATATACAGCACCTCGTGAGTACATTGTAATTATAAGTGACACTAAATTGGTATTTGTTGGTTTTTAAACAAAAACTGCTTTTCAAATATTTGAAAATTTAGAATCAAAATAATCTCTTTTTTTTATATACTGTAGGTCAGAAACATGTAATCTTTGGGTCCTAAAGATTTTATAAGGGCATGCCAAAGTCAGGAATTAGATAAGATGACATGGCACAATTAAATCTTTAAATCGCTGATCTCTAATTTACAACCATCTTAAACTGCTGATTTGAACTGATTTTGAGGATTAATTTAGAAATACCATAAATATGGTCGCAATACAACCTTTAAAATCACAAACTCTCCAGTCAAGCCAATAAACAAACAATGGCAAATGGAACCTAGAGCTAAGCATGTCAGATGGTTTGTGGGCATACATGGAATCTTCCCAGTGTTTTTATTCTTGCAGCTGATAATTAATCCTCAAATTCACGGAAGCACATATAGAATAGTGACAAGGGATAGGATTTACCTGCATTTGGAAAGGCATGGTCAGATTAGGGACAGTCAATATTGCTCTGTGCGGCCAAGTTGTCCAAATTTTTTGAAGAGGCAACAAAGGTAATGGATGTTGTCAGAGTGGACTTTTAATATGAAAAGGTCCCTCATGGTAAGCGGATCCAAAAGGCAATGATTTCAGGGATTTAAGAGGAATTGATAGTTTGGATTCAGAATGGACTTGCTCATAGAAAGCATAAGGTAGTGATGGAAGGTGTTGTTCTAGCTGGAAAGTGGTGATACAAGTAGATGTGGTGGTAAAGAAGACATAAGGCATGTTTGCCTTCACTAGTCAGGGCAGTTGAGTACAAAACCTTGATTAGGCCACATTTGGAGCATCCTGTGCAACTCTGATCACTCCATTGCAAAAGATATGAAGGCTTTGGAAAGGGTACAGAAGAGATTTACCAGAATGCTGCCCAGATTAGAGGGTGTGATCGACGGGGAGTGGTTATAGAAACTTGAATTGTTTCCTTTGGAGACTGAGGGGAGACCTGATAGAGATGTGTAAAATTATGAGAGGCACAGTTAGGGTAAACAATCAGAATATTTTTCCCAGGGTTAAAGCACAATACACTGAGGACTTGCATTTACGATGGGGTTAGTGAGTTTAAAGCAGATGTATGAGGTCAGTTTTCTTTTACATGGAGTGGTAGGTGTCTGGAATGGGCTACCAGGGGCAGTGGTGGAAGCAGATACAATAGTAGGATTTAAGAAGCTTCTAGATTGACACATGAATATTCAGAGAAGAGGAGATATCATATGCAAGCAGCAGAGTTTTAGTTTAATGTGGCAACATGTTTGGCACAGACATCATGGATCGAAGGGCCTGTTCCTGAGCTGTACTGTTCTATCATAATGCTGGAATTGTTAAATGAACACCACAGTTTGAAATACTACCTTTCCATTCACTAAGAGGAGATACCACAAAGTTTGCTCTTAGATAAGCAGTATATGAAGCAAAAAGGAATTAAATTGGTAGAAGATTGTTATGAGGTGGGTGATTTTATTTCTTTTCAAAAGAATGAAAGAGAAATACGAAATACCTTCAAGTACTCTTTTTTCCTATTATCAAGTTAAAGCATTATTGCTAGATAATTTTGGTCATTCTTTGAGGCTTCCTAAAAGGTTTAAATTTGAAATTGGTGGGGGATTAAAATGGGATAAAATATTATGCATTGGATTGTATTTTAATTGTATGATTCACTATTGTGGTAAGAAAGGATTTATATCTGATATGTATGCTTTATTGCAGAATAAAATGCCTAAACTAGATATTGATAAAACTAGAGTGAAATGGAAAAAAGATTTGGAAATATCTATTTCTCAAGATGATTGGTGTCTAAATGTGAGGACAGTATGACTAAAATTGTAAATGCAAGGTTGGGATTGGTCCATTATAATTTTATTCATCAATTATATTTGTCTCTGGAGAAATTAAAGAAATATAAATATGTTTGTTCTGATTTATGTTTTAGATAATCATAAGGGTTGGTTATGTGATATGGTTAAACCTTTTTGGAATAAAATTAAGGAATTTTTGGAAGTTATATTTAAATTTTATATTAAAACACAGTTTGGAATTAAAATTAGATAAATTTCAAATTGCTTTTTTAAGACTAGCTTTAGCAGTGGCTAATAAATGTCTTGGAGTTACATGGAAAAAAATGAGACTAAATTGAGAATACAATGATGGCATGTGGAGAAGAGATCATGTATTCCTTTGGAGAAAATAATAATTTATGAAATAATTATTCCTTTTTTTATTAAAACGTAGAGCCCATATATGGAATATGTGGGACTAAATTATTAATATTTTCTTTCCCATACATTGGTGGTGCAGTCCCAATCCATGGTAGATGATTGAATGGCATTATTCTAGATTTCCTTCTCTTTTTCTGGGATAGTTTAGAGGGGAGTTGGGTGGGATGGGGGGCAGGGGATAGAGTTGGGGGTGGGGGATTAAAATGGGATAAAATATTATGCATTGGATTGTATTTTAATTGTATGATTCACTATTGTCTATAAATAAAAATTTTTTTAAAAAGCAGTATGTTTGAAGTTAATCTATTTCAATGCTTTTAGCAGTTTATAGTTCTTTGAAAGGGAAAGAAAAAAAGAGGTCGCAGCTGTTATATTCACTGGCAGGTTCCAATCAGCTAATTCAAGAAATTCTCCAAACATTTATCAGTAGCATTTCCAGTTTTTAAAAAAAATCCCATAACCAATGGGGATGGCATATTTTTGTTCTTTAGATAGCCAAAATAAAAGGGATGGCAGGATTTTGGCATTTGAAAACCCAATTAGGGTTTGAACTAAAAGCCTGCTTCTAATTTCCTCAATCTGATCTTGTAGTACTCTTTTCCATTTCATCTTTATTCTTGAGGAATGTCTGTACGTAATCCAGATTATAAATTCACTGACACCCAGAAGTCCCTTGACTGCAAATTTGTCCTACCAAGCCCTCTGAATTATGCCAAATTTCTCAGTCATGCCTGTTCCAATATGCTGCCTTCCATGGTTGTTTTAGTTACAATTTATTTTCCTTCATTGCAAATTCCACCCACCACCCCTCCATTTAGTGTTCTGATGGAACTGATTCTCCGTGATATCCCTTTCAGACCCAAACAATATCACGTCTCTCTTCAATTTAGGTGTTGACGGATCCTTACCTCTTAGTCATTCCTTAAATTACCATGGAGCCAAATGTGCTCCAGATAAAACTGCAATTTACCGTATTACTGTTACACAGGGGTAGACCAAATATAAATTATAAATTTGTGGTCTACCATCTTTTAAACTGAAATCTTATCCTGTACTTTTGGTTGTGAAGTTAATTCTCTGATGACTTACTCTCAATTCTGATCTCAGTCCTTGGATACCATTCTTAAGGAACTCAAAGCTTTAGGAGGCCAGTTTTTGATAAGACATAATGCAATTTTCCAGAACTAATTCAACATTTCCTGGAGTCAGCACATTAAAGCAACTATGAAGGAGGCTCTACTTCCTAAGGAGTCTGAGGGGATTTGGCACGTTATCAACTATCCCATCAATCTTCTACAGATGGCACTATGTGTACTGGCTGGTTGCATTAAAGCCAGGTTTGGAAATTCAAGTGTCAGAATCACAGAAGTTGGAAGAAAGTAGTAAACAGTCAGGTCCATTACAAGCTCTGATCTCCCATCCATTGAAGATATCTATGTGAGGCCCCACCTTAAGCCAACATCATAAAGGACCTCCATCACCCTGGTCACAACCTCTTCGTACTGCTAGCTTTGGGCAGCACCTCTAGGATCAAGAACAGTTTTTTACCAACAGCTATCAGGCTTTGACCTCCCCTTGGTACACTAATCATATGGACTGCTCAGACATAGCAAAAGAATTGTTTGCACTATTACAAATCACATTTTTGGACTATGTTTATTGCAAATATAGTATTTATATCTTATGTATTTATTGCCTCTTTAATCCAATTAGTTTACTAAAATAGTTTTTCTTTACAGTATCTGTTTGCCTACAGCAACAATCTTAATGCACATGTACATCGTGCAATGTGTGGACCAAAAAAATCTCATTCCAGACAAGTCCTTTCCCATGATCTTTCTCCAGTCCTATTTCCTTGCATATTAAAAATTTATTCCAATTCCAGTATGTCGCTTACTTGAAATGCCATTTTTTCTTTCTTGACATTTTTAGAAACTTGATAAACATTCATCTTATTCTTTTTTCTTTTCTTTTTCTTTGGCTTGGCTTCGCGGACGAAGATTTATGGAGGGGGTAAAAGTCCACGTCAGCTGCAGGCTCGTTTGTGGCTGACAAGTCCGATGCGGGACAGGCAGACACGGTTGCAGCGGCTGCAGGGGAAAATTGGTTGGTTGGGGTTGGGTGTTGGGTTTTTCCTCCTTTGCCTTTTGTCAGTGAGGTGGGCTCTGCGTGCGGTCTTCTTCAAAGGAGGTTGCTGCCCGCCAAACTGTGAGGCGCCAAGATGCACGGTTTGAGGCGATATCAGCCCACTGGCGGTGGTCAATGTGGCAGGCACCAAGAGATTTCTTTAGGCAGTCCTTGTACCTTTTCTTTGGTGCACCTCTGTCACGGTGGCCAGTGGAGAGCTCGCCATATAACACGATCTTGGGAAGGCGATGGTCCTCCATTCTGGAGACGTGACCCACCCAGCGCAGCTGGATCTTCAGCAGCGTGGACTCGATGCTGTCGACCTCTGCCATCTCGAGTACTTCGACGTTAGGGATGAAAGCGCTCCAATGGATGTTGAGGATGGAGCGGAGACAACGCTGGTGGAAGCGTTCTAGGAGCCGTAGGTGATGCCGGTAGAGGACCCATGATTCGGAGCCGAACAGGAGTGTGGGTATGACAACGGCTCTGTATATGCTTATCTTTGTGAGGTTTTTCCAGTTGGTTGTTTTTCCAGACTCTTTTGTGTAGTCTTCCAAAGGCACTATTTGCCTTGGCGAGTCTGTTGTCTATCTCATTGTCGATCCTCGCATCTGATGAAATGGTGCAGCCGAGATAGGTAAACTGGTTGACCGTTTTGAGTTTTGTGTGCCCGATGGAGATGTGGGGGGTCTGGTAGTCATGGTGGGGAGCTGGCTGATGGAGGACCTCAGTTTTCTTCAGGCTGACTTCCAGGCCAAACATTTTGGCAGTTTCCGCAAAGCAGGACGTCAAGCGCTGAAGAGCTGGCTCTGAATGGGCAACTAAAGCGGCATCGTCTGCAAAGAGTAGTTCACGGACAAGTTTCTCTTGTGTCTTGGTGTGAGCTTGCAGGTGCCTCAGATTGAAGAGACTGCCATCCGTGCGGTACCGGATATAAACAGCGTCTTCATTGTTGGGGTCTTTCATGGCTTGGTTCAGCATCATGCTGAAGAAGATTGAAAAGAGGGTTGGTGCCAGAACACAGCCTTGCTTCACGCCATTGTTAATGGAGAAGGGTTCAGAGAGCTCATTGCTGTATCTGACCCGACCTTGTTGGTTTTCGTGCAGTTGGATAATCATGTTGAGGAACTTTGGGGGACATCCGATGCGCTCTAGTATTTGCCAAAGCCCTTTGTATAATTCCCTGTTCTGTTTCCACTATGCATCTGTCATCATGAAAACACTTTCCATTTAAGGAAGTAAAACAAGAAAGTCTGTAGAAAATACACAAAAGTGGTGGAGAAACTTAGCTTGTCCCAGGCAAAGATTACATTACCAAAGTTTCAGACCTGAGCCCTTCATGAAGGTATTGATGCTGTGGGACCTGCCGAGTTTCTCTAGCATTTTTGTGTGAAATTTACATGATGACCTTTTCTCATCTTTGCTTGTATTAAACCCCAGATATCAGCACAACTTCTAGTTAGTCACCATGTTTGCAGCTAAAGATTGGACTTTCCACTACATTCTCTAATTTTGAATAAAAGATTTCAGAAACACTGATCTTTGTGAAAAAGAATTCAAATGAGAATAAATCTGGGCCCTCTAAAATACAGTATACCATTGATCCACTTTGAGCAACTATTCCAGAGGTAAATTCAGAGGAGGATGAGAACTGACCAGTCCTTACTGGCCTTAACTTTAAGGTGCGTGGGGGTGGGGGGTGGAAAGAGAACAAATCTTAAAGTAGATGACAATTAATGTCATAATTTGTTTTTTGGGGGGCTGAATGAGGAATAGCTTGTTAAATGACAGAAATAGCTTCTTGACTGATGAATGGAAGGCACCTCTCAATATTGAATGATTTCATGGCAATACTTGAATGGTCGTTCACATCACTTTCAATGTGTGGGTTCAATGAAATCTAAAAATCATGAGACATATCAAATTTTGTGTGGACAATCAAATCCTAATTCATTTTAATCTGGAAATCAGCTTAATTATAGTCAGTTGGTGCACCAAATCCTTGAGGGCTGCAAGGACCAAATGATGTGGCATTGAGACAAAAGTTACAGACCTGTACTACCTCATTTGAAATTACCAAGTGTAGTTAAAAAAGCCTAATGAAAAGAAGAAATAAAAACATGGCAGAATTACAAAATGGATACTTTATTTTTGTATATAGTTTTCTCACAACAAAAGATCTAACATGCAGAAAAGGCTTGCGATCAGGAAATAGAGATATTTTGGGTACACATAATTTAAAAGAATCAAGGCGACTTGATTCAAGGGAAGAAACTAGATTACACCAAATGCATTTTTGCAGTTAGTTACCTTTAAGATTAGATTTAAATATTAGAGATAAAGGTTCAAATTAAGGCAAATAGATGAGGAAAATGCCCGAAGGACATGCAAATTTCCAAGCAAAATAAAATTATTCAAATAATCCAAACAAAGGGTTTATGGTGACTTTTCCACAAGTGTAGCACATTTTGAATAAACAGAAGGAATTTGTGCAAACCCTTGGCCTGAAATACATGCATTTCTGGAACCAGTTTTGTTTAGCAATGATCGAAAGCTGCCATTTCAAAATGGTTACCTTAAGCATCTTGGAGGGAAAACTACACAAAGATAGCATTACCTACGCCTTCAAATCCCTCTCCCCACAAATTAAAATACAAATCATGGGGCATTTTCTTTCCCCCCCAATCTTGCAGGATATTTTCAAGCAACCAACCTTTGAAACAATACCATAAGTGATATATACTACCACTGCTGATTATTAACATTGTCATAGAAATAGTTCAGAAAATTCTAAAATACAAAGCAAATGAATTTTCTATTTAATTTAATAAAACAACTTGAAGTAACTTCAAATTTTAAATAAATTATCCTCTCCACAAAGGTACATTATCCTTTCTAATGTGCTTTAAATACACAAATGCACCTCTTTTATCTGCTGATATTTCACCATCTCCCATTGCCACTTTTTCCAATCCCTAAAATTAATTTACTTCAACTGTGATGCCTTGAAGCAAATTTTCAAAAATGAAAGATCTGGGGCACAATTAGTAAGTCCTACACTTACGCAAAAAGACCATTTATAATATACTTACAATGATACAACTATTTGCAAATGGACTTGTTTATTCCAAATAAAATTCTCTTGAAAGTCGAGGCAAAAAACCTTGAAAGCAGACAATCCACTTTTCATATTTAAGATTAAAAGCAACAGGACACACATTTTGAATTTGAGAGAATTAAATTATTTCTAATTTGCTCACAACAAAAAAGCAAGGCATTAATTTTACAAGGGACTTCAAATTAAAATTTGATAGTATTATGAAACATCAGGACAAGTAACTTAAAATTTAGTCAAAGGCGCAAGTTTTAGGAAAACAGCTTAAAAGTAAGAGATGGGTTGGAGCTAAATTCCTGGGAGTCTGTATTTCAGAGTAACTTTCCTGGACCCAACACACAAATGTCATCAAGAAGAAAGCACATCAGTTTCTCTACTTTTTCATGAGTTTGTGGAAGTTTGGCAATAACATGTATAGTGGAAAATGTGCTGACCGGCTGCATCACAACCTGGTATGGGAGCACCAATATCTCCAAGTGGCAAGCCCTGCAGAAGGTAGTAGACATAGCCCACCACATCACAGGCAAAACTTTCCCCACCATCAAGAAAATCAACAAGGACAGGAAAGAAGTACAAGATTCGTACCACCAGGTTCAGGAAAACTTGCACCTCTCCACCATCAGACTCCTAAACAACAAACTCATTTAAGAACTTTTACTTTCCACATGTTTATTGAGTTTTATTTTCGGTATTGTACAGTTGGTTTGCGCTTCCTTCTTGTTTACATTTCTCCCTTTTGCATACATATTTTTTCTGAGTACAGTTTTATTGCATTACTCATAAGAAATTCAGCCTGGCCGGCAAGAAAAAGAACCTCAAGGTTGTATGTGATGTCACGCATGTCTGACAATAAATCTGAACTTTAAACTTTGAAGGGAATTCTATCAATTAGATTTTTTTTAAAAAAAAGCTTAATGATGGTGAGATAAGTATATCAGTGAAGATTAAAAAGACAAACTGAAGATCAAGAGTTGAAAGTCTACAAAAATCAAGGAGAATTTTGGGAAGAACAGAAAGTTTAAATTCAAGCTGTTTTAGCTTTGAGCTAATGTAGCTTAATGAACAATTAAGTCAATGGTGAATGGACAGTTCAATGTCAAATTATCCATTAGAGCAAAAGTATTTTATGAAATAAATCAGAAAATCAAACATTTATATAATTTTCACAAAATCAAGGATGAAATACCATTCTTAATGAAGGCCAACCTACTTGCTTCTTATGAGCAAAAACAGAACATTTCAGTATGAATACTAAGTAAACCAAATTACCAAATCTGAAGGTGGATACCAGTTGAGGAAAAGGTTGAGCATGATGGTCAAACAGCCAGCTCTCATAAAAGATTCACAAATAATGGATGTTTGGATGTGACACAAAGAGTAATTGGACCCTTCTGAAATGTACTCCAACAAAAGTTCAAAGAAATGAAACAACATTGGCAGTATCTTAAGTGAAAACAACAGAAGAAAATAACCATCACCTATCTAAGTGACAATGTGAAGGCAGACGACATTTTGTAAAAACACTGAAAATGAACTGCAAGCACACTGAACAGCATTTGCTGCTGTTCATGTCGGAATCACCATTTTGTTAAAAGGATGCAGGAACATGAAGAACAATCATATGAAATTCTCTCATTGAGATTTGATTTAATCAGAAACGAACTTTATATTTTTGAAATAGCATTATAATCTTCATAAGATGTCTTTTTACTTTGCTTTTTCTTTAAAAAAACATTAAGCATTGCCGATTTGATGTTAAAAATTTTTCACAAGTGAAAATAAATACAACACAATTGATGGTTGGACAAATGTATACAAATACTACAATTTGTTCATAGCCATCAAATCCAATACTTTTTTTGTGTGGTTAATATTCCACTGCAAAAGTTTGGAAAATTGGATCAATTTAAAAGCAATAAATGGAGACAAAAGTTAACAGGATTAAGTTTATATTTATTAAGAATTTTTCAATTAATTTTACAGATAAAAGTAAGCCATACTTAAAAATGCAGCATTTTCACTCAGATTGTGGATTAGTATTAAAACTGCAAAAAGAAACATATTTATATTGCTTTTCACAGGTTGGAATGACCCAAAATGCTTCACAATATTTAAGTATTTCATTATTCTGACTAGAATGGTAAAATGGGTCAACTAAAACATGGTCCCACAAAATGAAAAGACATGGTCATCTGTTTTGGTGTTGCCTGAAGCACAAAATGTTCACTAGAAAATGTCAGAATCATGAGACAGCAGACCATCTCACCCTAACAGTGGCATCCCTGAAAGTATGCACCTCACTCACTAATCTTGCACCTAAATTTTATGCTCAAATTCTCGAGTCCAGAACAGTTCAATTCAAAGTCTTATGCGCATATACATTACGCCCTGAATAAATAGTACAAAGCCAAGCTATTATTTTCTTCACACAAAAAAAAACAAAATTTAGCTGAGCACAAACAGCTGAATACCCTCCACTTAATCTGTATTACATTACAATTCACAGTGGATTGTTACAATAACATGTGTACATGCATAAAAAAAAACCAACTCACCAATTATTGTTTTATACAAAATTTATTAAGAAATTCACAAATATTCAATTTGATACCAATATATTGTTGAGTGTCCAAATGGAGCAAGAGTTATATAGTAAGAAAATTTTACTTCATGAAATTGTTCCATTATTCAATTTTAATAATCTGACAGAGTACTGATCTTTACAATTCAATGTATATATTGAAAACTCTTTTTAATGAAAAGGACAAATTCTATTTAAAAGGATCAAAAGGTGGGAAGGAATAAATTCAAAATTTGTCTATTGATTGATTTTATTCTTTCACCTCATTGGTTTCACTCAGATACTCAAGATATGGATTTGAATTAAGAGAAATGTAATGCAACCCCAAAGAACAATTAATTTCTCAACCAATCTAGTACACCAATGTTTGTCTTAATAGATACAAGCATCCAAGTTCTGAAAACTAACCATGGCTTTTATAAATTTCTCTAAGGCAAACATCTACAGGAATGGTATTCTTTTAATCAAGAATTTGTTTCCATTTATAGAAAAACAAACTGTGTTCAATTGCTGCATTCCCCAAATTTAGCAACAAACAATTGGAAAATATGAATAAACACAAAATCCTGGAAAAACTAGGAAGTGCACATTTATGCCTTTTTGCAAAATATTTTGAACATTTTTTATGAATATCCATGCTCTCATTCAATTTTTTTTTAAAAACAAATGTCAACTAAAATCAGAAGCAGATTAATACAGATTAATCCCATGTAATTCCAACACTATCTCCCAAATCTATCACTCTCACCAAGAAAAACAAAAAAAAAGATTTTTACATGTTTATACCACAATTTTTACTTGTTCACTTGAATAATATGAATAAATTCACAGACACTAATAAATTACATTATCAATTTGAAAATTAACTGGTAATCTTCAGAGCAAACAAGCGTCAGACTAACAGACACTAAAACCCAATATATTTCTACAGATAGAATGGATAAAATTAATGTTAAGCGTAATTTAATCAAAAATTAATATCTAATAACAGCATTTAAACAACCTTACAAAAGTTGAGACTTTTCCTGAAAACCTAAATATAAAAAGAATGGGGGTTGGGGGAAGGGGGTAGTAGTGGTGGGGAGGAATATGAGCTGTAATGGAATTCTTACAAATACTAGATTCCCAGTGACAAAAGATTACAGACATTTCTTCTCCATCTAACAATTTTCAAATTGAAAATAAAACAGGCCATTGTTAGCAAAAGACAAGAACAGTAGCCGACCCCACAGACAAATACGGATAATAGTTAAAAAGGTACATTTTAATTTTATGCATTAATGAAACAGACAAATCCTTTAAAATCTTACCCCCAAAGCAGCTGTTTTTGCCCCACTTTTTGTATGATGTTGTTCTGAACAGATGGTCAGACAGTGCTCAAGGTTGGAAGGAAAAATA
Source organism: Narcine bancroftii (assembly GCF_036971445.1). Classification (NCBI taxonomy): domain Eukaryota; kingdom Metazoa; phylum Chordata; class Chondrichthyes; order Torpediniformes; family Narcinidae; genus Narcine; species Narcine bancroftii. Next base: position 225,660,497 of record NC_091472.1, read on the forward strand.
ATGCGGAGACAAATAGCGATTTTGTTTGTCCCATCCAGTATGAGCAAAATCCCGTGATTGGACTAAACCAAATCATATAGGACAAGGTCCCAGACATGTGACACAAATTTTTTCCCCAAATCCTCCCCTTTTAGTTGTTGATTATTACACATTGAGTGTCTCGTCATTCCAATGCCACTGACAAAAGGGATACTTCTCAAGAGTGTTGCAGACCACCACACTCTGCCTGTATCACCATGTTATGTTGATGTTTCTGAAAGACCAAGTCAGCTTACCAGTTTCTAATTAATCTTCCAGTCGAGTAAATCTTCTGCACAAGGTGCCAGTAGCCTTCCGGTAGGCAAAACTTCATATACGGTATTACGAGCATTTTTTTTCTATTGATGCAGGATTTGGGGGGGTGGAGGGGGAGAGGAATAAGGCTGAATGATCAAAATGCTCAGTGACCTCATATTTGCAGACCAACATGTCCCTTCAAGCCAAAAGATTCCCACAGCACGATTAGCATCTAAATTTTGAGAGCCAAGAAATGCTTCATTGCTATATTGTATCTTCATTTTAGCATAAATGGTAAGCATACACACACCACAAAAATGGTAAGACTGCAAATAACTTTTGATGTTAATTAAATGACAAATGAAATTTACTCTGTTTTTGATCTTCTAAATTTGCACTATTTGAAATAAAACTATTGTAATACCACTTTCCACAATGTTGTCCTTTTTTATTTTTTTTCAACTGAAGATTTTATATCACTGGACTTGCTGAATAAGATTAATTACCTGAACAGGATGCAAGACAAAACTTTTTCTTAAAAAACTATTTCGGTATACTTGACAATAAAATAATACAATTTCTATTCCTATTTATTTAATCTAAATGAGAACTTTTTAAATGACTTGCTTCATTTCATCATTATGAACACATCAGAACAGTTCAAATAAATTACTGCATTTAAGTTAGCACCTCCACTTCATGGTAAAGAATTTATTTGATGCGATTTGCAACATAACCTGCTATTGCTAAAAAGGAACAAGGTGGAGTCTCATTCTGTACATTTCAACTTGTACATTTAAATATTAATAATTGTCATTTTTATCCCCACAAAAATTAGGCTGCAATAGTTATATCTTGCTTCCTTTTCCATTGTTCTTGGTTTTTCTAAATTAATCTCCAATCTCATCAATAAAGATGCCCAGTAGTTTGTAGTTCAAATAGCCCTGAATGATTATATATAAGCATGGTAGAAGGCCCTTCTGGCCCATGCTGTCCAAATTCTCCAATTAACCTACAATCCCTGTACATTTTAAAGGGTAGAAGGACACTAGAGTGCCCAGATGAAATCTACACACAGGGAGAATGTACAAACACCTTAATGACAGCACCAGATTGGAATTTGGGTTGTTCGTGCTGTTATAGCATTGTGTTAACTGCTACGCTAACCGTGCCACCCATTGTTCTAGTGAAATAAAGGTTGAATATGAAGTAGTTTTGATGAAATGCAAATTTTCAAAATATAAAGTTTAAAAGTGAGGCTCATCATACATAACATTGCAAAAATCTCTAATTTGATGAGAGCCAACGTTACATACTACACTGCATATGGAACTATGCAGCACTCAACATGCATAAAAAAAACTTAAAATTTAATTTGTCAAAAATCTGAGTTGTTGCGCAGGTCCCTTAAAAATAACATAGGATAATTAAATGTTAACCTATGCTTTATTAATTTGGGTTTCAGTGCATGAGTGAGACAGTATATTCATTGATATTCTATTGTAAAATATGTTCTGCTGCCAATGAACTTATTCTTTCTTGTACCTTATTATTTAAACTTTAAATTTATTATTTTTGGAGAAATTCAATAGGTAGAAATTCAATTTCCTAAATGCATTAAAGGCTAAAGTTTTCCAATAATTTTTCTACCTTCCCAAAAAACTTTACAAATACCCAAAACATTGGATGAATGGCAAACCTCAGTTTTAGAAATAACATACAGCAACTTATTGTCATTCAACACTGCTTGTGGTTAAAAAAAGATTAGTGAATCTGCTCATTCATTATAATACATATTCCTTAAGATGTTTCTGTTGATGCATGAAGTTTGAGCCTGACTTCTTCACTTTTTGCCCTATTCTTATAAAAAATAAAGATGTTCAAGAGTAGAAGTCAACTATTCAATTAGAAATGACATCTGAGCTACATGTTTTAGCTTTTATTTCTCTTATGGCTAGGTGGGTGGTCTTGCTCAGATCAAGAGACATCACCCAGGCTAATCATGCTCAATGGCTACATCGCGTCATGTCATGTTTACATTTAGAGAAGATTAGATGCTCAATTTCTGATTTGAATTTAAATTTTCAAACACTGTTGGGACCCTTTTTGAATTGCTTTCATAATCTTTGATTTGTTACAAAGGTAGAAATGTTGACTAATGAGGTCATTTATAGCCCTTTTTTACACTTGCATCCCACTAAATCAGCGTTCAGTATCCCAGGATGGCACTTTTGCTGCTCACACTTGAGCACTCTTAACTGGGACACTGCATGCATTCACACTTGCAAGGAGCCATCCCTGGGGCTAGGACTGTTCTACCTTCTACCAGTGACATCAGGACGCATTGAGCGATGGTGGACCTGCCCTAAATTTTGATCAAAAAATGAAACATCATTTTATCCAAGGTACTCCACATTTTAATCCAACAGATTATATTGTGTTAATATTATATTTTATTTTAAAAAAAAAAGGAATATCTAAACCCACTATCAAGAAAGAACTTGTTTGGCCAAAAAGACAGAATTCTTATGAGTGATCTGCCCCTTTCGCATTTGCAAGTGATTCCAGAAATTAACCACCAATCAGCCTTTAAAGTGTCTAGTGTGAAAGCAAGATCAGATCAATGCTAGCCAGCATCATCTCTCCTTGACAGCCTTGACCCCAGTAAAATCCCCACTGTCTGCAGATGCTGGTGTTGCAATCAGGCAAATGTATAACTGGCAATTGCATTCTGGGATAGAAATTACCCAAGTTTTTGCACGAGTCCAGGAACGTGAAGGAAGATTAAATAAAACGAAGGTATAAACTGCCATGGGTAAGTGTCGCAGCGGGGGGGGGGGGGGGGGGAGGGGGGTAAAATTTGCAATAGCGGACAGTTTTAAAACAGCGAGGAAAAGTTGGTACCGTTAGGGCTCACAATTTATAAACACCATGGAAAAGCAATGGTGGACCTGACTTCCCAGAATGCCGTGCAGCAGAGAAACACCTCCATGCAGCCATGCATACAACCTTTCTCTGCCACATGGCATTCTGGTAGGGCAGGTCCACCATTGCTTTTTCCCCCACCATATTTATATGGTGTGCGCACTCGTGCTACCAACTTTCCCACACTGTTTACATTGTACATGATAACACTACCAACTTTCCCACGCTGTATATTATGCACGATAGAGTTACCAACTTTCCCATGCTATTTAAAAATTGTCTGCTATGGCTATTTAGTGCCAGCACTTTCCCACAGTCCCTCAAAGGTTTATATAAATCGGCACATCAGCAACAGGGGCTGAAGGACTCATGCTGAACATAAAGCTTAATTAAGTTATAATTAGGAATGATTAATTTTGTTCAAGATCATGATACATTGATCAGGATCTTAGTTACTGTTGTTAGCTTGAAACCTCAAATCAGATGGAAGCAAGATCCCAGTGCGATGCAATATTTGGGAATGTTTTTGGGAGATAAATTGGTAAAATTAGAGTAAGTAGGTTACATACACACTTTTAAACTGATCTTATTTGAAATATTGGACAATTCATATCCACAGTACTTTGAAGAGGAACTGTGAGGAATGCTATCCACATTTCACAAATAGGTGCTAATTGAAATGAATGGACTATTGTCTTAGAAGAACAGACAGAGCCAAGTTGAACATGTTTTGGACATTTTTGCAAGGCTTTTGACCTCTCTGTAAAGTGCTCACTCAGAGGTTCTTGTTTACCTAAAAACAACAGATTGAACAAGAAAAAGAACTTTTGTTTGCTGGAGAAGGTCGGAGCCGGGCGGGGAGGGGGAGGGAGCCGGGCGGGGAGGGGGAGGGAGCCGGGCGGGGAGGGGGAGGGAGCCGGGCGGGGAGGGGGAGGGAGCCGGGCGGGGAGGGGGAGGGAGCCGGGCGGGGAGGGGGAGGGAGCCGGGCGGGGAGGGGGAGGGAGCCGGGCGGGGAGGGGGAGGGAGCCGGGCGGGGAGGGGGAGGGAGCCGGGCGGGGAGGGGGAGGGAGCCGGGCGGGGAGGGGGAGGGAGCCGGGCGGGGAGGGGGAGGGAGCCGGGCGGGGAGGGGGAGGGAGCCGGGCGGGGAGGGGGAGGGAGCCGGGCGGGGAGGGGGAGGGAGCCGGGCGGGGAGGGGGAGGGAGCCGGGCGGGGAGGGGGAGGGAGCCGGGCGGGGAGGGGGAGGGAGCCGGGCGGGGAGGGGGAGGGAGCCGGGCGGGGAGGGGGAGGGAGCCGGGCGGGGAGGGGGAGGGAGCCGGGCGGGGAGGGGGAGGGAGCCGGGCGGGGAGGGGGAGGGAGCCGGGCGGGGAGGGGGAGGGAGCCGGGCGGGGAGGGGGAGGGAGCCGGGCGGGGAGGGGGAGGGAGCCGGGCGGGGAGGGGGAGGGAGCCGGGCGGGGAGGGGGAGGGAGCCGGGCGGGGAGGGGGAGGGAGCCGGGCGGGGAGGGGGAGGGAGCCGGGCGGGGAGGGGGAGGGAGCCGGGCGGGGAGGGGGAGGGAGCCGGGCGGGGAGGGGGAGGGAGCCGGGCGGGGAGGGGGAGGGAGCCGGGCGGGGAGGGGGAGGGAGCCGGGCGGGGAGGGGGAGGGAGCCGGGCGGGGAGGGGGAGGGAGCCGGGCGGGGAGGGGGAGGGAGCCGGGCGGGGAGGGGGAGGGAGCCGGGCGGGGAGGGGGAGGGAGCCGGGCGGGGAGGGGGAGGGAGCCGGGCGGGGAGGGGGAGGGAGCCGGGCGGGGAGGGGGAGGGAGCCGGGCGGGGAGGGGGAGGGAGCCGGGCGGGGAGGGGGAGGGAGCCGGGCGGGGAGGGGGAGGGAGCCGGGCGGGGAGGGGGAGGGAGCCGGGCGGGGAGGGGGAGGGAGCCGGGCGGGGAGGGGGAGGGAGCCGGGCGGGGAGGGGGAGGGAGCCGGGCGGGGAGGGGGAGGGAGCCGGGCGGGGAGGGGGAGGGAGCCGGGCGGGGAGGGGGAGGGAGCCGGGCGGGGAGGGGGAGGGAGCCGGGCGGGGAGGGGGAGGGAGCCGGGCGGGGAGGGGGAGGGAGCCGGGCGGGGAGGGGGAGGGAGCCGGGCGGGGAGGGGGAGGGAGCCGGGCGGGGAGGGGGAGGGAGCCGGGCGGGGAGGGGGAGGGAGCCGGGCGGGGAGGGGGAGGGAGCCGGGCGGGGAGGGGGAGGGAGCCGGGCGGGGAGGGGGAGGGAGCCGGGCGGGGAGGGGGAGGGAGCCGGGCGGGGAGGGGGAGGGAGCCGGGCGGGGAGGGGGAGGGAGCCGGGCGGGGAGGGGGAGGGAGCCGGGCGGGGAGGGGGAGGGAGCCGGGCGGGGAGGGGGAGGGAGCCGGGCGGGGAGGGGGAGGGAGCCGGGCGGGGAGGGGGAGGGAGCCGGGCGGGGAGGGGGAGGGAGCCGGGCGGGGAGGGGGAGGGAGCCGGGCGGGGAGGGGGAGGGAGCCGGGCGGGGAGGGGGAGGGAGCCGGGCGGGGAGGGGGAGGGAGCCGGACTGAGAAAGGGAGGGAGAGGGAGAGGGAGAGAGCGCGCGCCGGACAGAGAGAGAGAGAGAGAGAGAGCCGGACAGAGAGAGAGCCGGACAGAGAGAGAGCCGGACAGAGAGAGAGCCGGACAGAGAGAGAGCCGGACAGAGAGAGAGCCGGACAGAGAGAGAGCCGGACAGAGAGAGAGCCGGACAGAGAGAGAGCCGGACAGAGAGAGAGCCGGACAGAGAGAGAGCCGGACAGAGAGAGAGCCGGACAGAGAGAGAGCCGGACAGAGAGAGAGCCGGACAGAGAGAGAGCCGGACAGAGAGAGAGCCGGACAGAGAGAGAGCCGGACAGAGAGAGAGCCGGACAGAGAGAGAGCCGGACAGAGAGAGAGCCGGACAGAGAGAGAGCCGGACAGAGAGAGAGCCGGACAGAGAGAGAGCCGGACAGAGAGAGAGCCGGACAGAGAGAGAGCCGGACAGAGAGAGAGCCGGACAGAGAGAGAGCCGGACAGAGAGAGAGCCGGACAGAGAGAGAGCCGGACAGAGAGAGAGCCGGACAGAGAGAGAGCCGGACAGAGAGAGAGCCGGACAGAGAGAGAGCCGGACAGAGAGAGAGCCGGACAGAGAGAGAGCCGGACAGAGAGAGAGCCGGACAGAGAGAGAGCCGGACAGAGAGAGAGCCGGACAGAGAGAGAGCCGGACAGAGAGAGAGCCGGACAGAGAGAGAGCCGGACAGAGAGAGAGCCGGACAGAGAGAGAGCCGGACAGAGAGAGAGCCGGACAGAGAGAGAGCCGGACAGAGAGAGAGCCGGACAGAGAGAGAGCCGGACAGAGAGAGAGCCGGACAGAGAGAGAGCCGGACAGAGAGAGAGCCGGACAGAGAGAGAGCCGGACAGAGAGAGAGCCGGACAGAGAGAGAGCCGGACAGAGAGAGAGCCGGACAGAGAGAGAGCCGGACAGAGAGAGAGCCGGACAGAGAGAGAGCCGGACAGAGAGAGAGCCGGACAGAGAGAGAGCCGGACAGAGAGAGAGCCGGACAGAGAGAGAGAGGAGAAAATGAGCGAGAGAGAAGGGAGTCTTTGAGTGTGTGTGACATAGAAAGCTGTTACGAGCAGGAGAAGCTTGTTGGAACTGAAACAAAAGCTCCAGAGGGGCGGATGGCTGGAAGTGCTATCTTCTGATGTTTCTCTTTGAATAAGTGAAACAGAAAGGAACTCTGTAGTAGCCTGAAAGAAAAAGGTTATCCTCTGGAGAACCCTGATGAGGCAAATTTCTTCAGCAAGACAATGAGGTAACTAATGGTGGTACCTCAGCTGTGGAAATCCTGGAACAACAAATATCTCTCTGCAAATCTCCAAAGAATCTTCCTGAGCAGTAAACATTTACCTTTCAAGCACCAAAGCCTGGTGAACTTTATACATGTTAAATTCTGTGCACAGTATAAGAATTGCCTGCAACCAGAGAACTTGGAAGAAGTGGAAATGAGATCAACTATGAACCAAAAAACTTTTCTTAAATTTACACATACATTACATACACGTGCGCTTAGAATTAGAAGGGGGCTAATTTTGGTTGGCTAAGTTAATAGTGATAAATTAAAGTTTGATCCTGTTTTCATGTTTAAAGATGAATAAAAACAACTTTTGTTTAAGTAACCATTTGTCGTGGTGAATATCTTTTGCTGCTGGGTTTTGAGGTCCTTTGGGCTTGTAACAACAGCAAAAAGTCTGAGACCTTGAAACACATCAACTCTCAAACCATCCAAGAAAGATAAAAATATTGCATGTCGATCCATTTCTGCTTGTGTACAATGCGCAAAAAATACATTTAAGACCATATGACAAACATGCAGAAATAGGCTATTCAGCTCATCAAATCTGCCTGCCATTTAATCATGAGCTGAGAAATTTTCCCACTCAGCCCCATTGGCCTTCTCCCCAAAACCTTTTATCCCTTGGTGAATGAAGAACCTCTCATTCTCTGCCTAAATACACTCAATGACCCATCTTCCACAACCTCCTGTGGCAACAAATTCCAGATTTACCACCCCCGGTCAAAGAAATTCCTCCACATTTCTGTTCTAAGCGGACATCCTTCAATCCTGAAGTTGTGCCCTCTTGTCCAAGATTCTCCTATCATGGCAAACAACCTTTCAACATCTTCTCTGTTTATGCCTTTCAACATTTGAAACATTTCAATAAGATTCCCCCCTTATTCTCCTAAATACCAATGAGTACAATCCAAGAGCTGTCAAATGCTCCTCATATGACAACCATTTCATTCCCAGAATCATCCTTGTGAACCTCCTCTGAACCTTTGCCAACATCAGAACTTCCTTTTTGAAATAAGGAGCCCAAAATTGCTCACAATACTCCAGGTGAGATCTCACCAGTGCCTTGTAAAGCCTCATCATCACATCCCTCCTCTTATAATCGATTCCTCTTGAAATGAATGCCAGCAGTATATTTGTCTTCTTTACTATAGATTCAACATGCAAGCTTACCTTTAAGCTGTGTTCCACAAGGACTCCCAGGTCCCTTTGCATCTGAATATTTTCAATTTTCTCCTCAGTTAGAAATAGTCTGTCTGGTTTTTTAAACCAAAGTCTTCATTATCCAATGTTGTATTTCACTTCTCTGGCCATTCTACTAATCTAAGTTCTTCTGCAGCCTCCCCATTTCTTCAACAATATCTGCTCCTCCACATAGATTTGTATCATCTTCAAACTTTGCCATAAAGCCATTTTTCCATCTAAATTGTTAATATACAACATGAAAAGAAGCAGCCCCTGTGGAATACCACTTGCAACTGGCAGCCAAAGTCAAAATGATCCTTATATTCCAACATTCTGCTTGCTGCCAATCAACCAATGCTCCAACCATGCTATTATGCTTCCTGTTATACATAGGCTTGTATCTTAAGTAACATCATGTGCAGCACCTGTCAAAGGCCTTCTGAAAATCCAAATGTACAACATCCACTGCATCTCCTTTATCTAGCCTGCTTGCCACTTAATCAAAGCATTCCAATAGGTTTGTCAAGAAAGATTTTTCCTAAAGGAAACCATGCTGGCTTTGGCCTATCTTGTCATGTGCCTGCCACCTCAGCCTTGACAATCAACTCGAACATCTTCCCAACCACTGAAATCATACTAACTGGTCTATAATTTCCCTTCTGCTGCCTCTCTTCCTTCTTGAATAGTGGAGTGACATTTGCAATTTTCCAGTCCTCTGGGACCATACCAGAATAATTTGATTCCTGGAAGATCATTACCAATGCCTCCAAAATTTCCACTGCTACTTCTTTCAGAACCCAAGGGTGCAATCCATCTGGTCCCGAAACAACACTTTTATTTTATGGTCAGGCAATAGAGATGGCCATGCTAAAACCATCTGAATTTACTCACAAAAGTTTATCAGAAATATAGAGAATTGGATGGTGGAGTGGGGAGGGATGGAGGGAGGGATTACGTTATTTATGTCTACATACCACATTTTAATTTTTTTAATATTTTCAATGCATTAACTAATAATAATTGTAGATGTGGTTTTAAAATTCTTGAATAATATTTAAAAACATTAGAAAGCTATTAACCTAAATAATAGGAAGTGGCAATGCTAAATGCATTGTTTTTTGTGAAAGCTTGTAATCCTGTGCTGTAAGCAGCCTGTATGTTCTCCCCAGTCTGCATGGGTTTTTCCCAGGGATTCAGTTTCCTCCATCATTCAAAATTTACCGGGGGTTATAAGTCGATTGGATGCAAACGGACGGCACGGGCTTGTGGGGTGAAAGGGCCTGTTACCATGCTGATGTCTAAAAATCATCCTTATTTCACATTCTTTATTGCTCTCATTTTCCTATAGTTTGTTTCAAATCTTATTTTTAAATTATTATTTATGAGACATTGTTGAAAGTACGCCCAATGCATATACTCAGGTCCAGGTCATTGACGTATTCTAAAAGCAGTGGTAGCAAAATTTGCTCCAAGAGAAAATCATTAGATAAACCACTGAAAAGTAATCAGGTCTTCGAAGAGACAGAATTTGTGAAACCAAAAACACTGCACATAACAAAAGATTGAAGGAGAAAAGATCTAAAAAAGTTGCTCAATACAATGTCAGATAAGAGAATAAACACTACTTTGTAATCTTATTACTTCATGAATTTAAAGTTCTAATCCCTAACTGAAGATGAATTTACTGTTACATCTAAGTAACAGATAAAGCTTCCTCTTTTAATGTTTCCCTAATGTTCAAGTGATGAAGTCTTTTGAAAGGCAGGTGTTGAGGCATATCACCTCCTGTCTGAGCAATGATATGGATCTGTTCTAATTCGCCCTTCGTAGCAATGGATCTATGGCAGATGCCATCTTACTGGCTCTACATAAAGTCCTGGAACATCTGGACAGCAAAGATGCATTCATCAGGATGCTCTTTATCAACTACAGTTCAACATTTAACACCATCATCCCCTCAAAACTGATCAGCAAACTCCCAAGACCTGGGATTCAACATCTCTGTAATTAGATCCTGGATTTCCTCCCCTCCAGATCATAATCAGATCATTGAAGATGCACAAGAACATCTCCTCCACAATCTCCATCGGTACTGGAGAACCACAGGGCTGTGTTCTACGCACTATGCACCAATGTCTGTGTGGCTCAGTACAACAATAATACCACCCATAAATTTGCTGATGTAATGGGTTGTTTAAAATTAACAATGAGTCAGCACACAGGAGGGAGATTGAAAACTTGGTGAATAGTGCACCAACAACAATCTTGCACTCAATGGGTGTTTTTATGGAGGGGCCCTGCTTTGAGGCCAGCTCCATCGGCAGAGAAAAATGTGCACTTCCCTGACAATGACGGCATACATTCATGGCAAGCAGACCCGTTCCAGTGGTGTGGGGGATTATAGGTAATGAAGGCTGTTATTAATCCTTCTTCTGCCCAGTGCTGCCCCTCCGGCACGCGGAGGGACTCCAATCTCCAGCACTTACGCTATGTTACTGCTACCATCGCGACGTCATCAGTGAGGACGAGCACTGTGCGGCCAGCCTGAGGAAGGATTGGATTCAGTGTCTTGGAGCCGCAAGTGGAAGATTACGGAGGTAGGTTCAGCAGTGTGAGGGAAGAGAATATCCGCCTTTACAGTCGCAATTCTTTTCCTTATAAAAGGGCCTAATGTCACCAAAACCAAGGTGCTGATTGTTGACTTCAGGAAGGGAAAACCAGAGGTATACGATCAAGGCGGAGAGGTGAGCAAATTTAATTCTTGAGAGTGATATTATGCCATAATGAAATGGATTATTCTTGTTGTAGGCATATTGCGAAATTCAAATGATCGAATCAAATTAAGTATTTAGATGTTAAGGTAGATTGTAATTATAGTCATTTATATGAATTCAATTATTTGCCATTATTGTCTAAAATTAAACATGATTTGAATCAATGGAAAGATTTACCAATTTCATTAATAGGAAGAGTTAATTATATTAAAATGAATATTTTTCCTCAAATTCAGTATAGATTCTAGTAAGATTCCTCAAAAAAAATTTAAGGATTTAAATGCTTTAGTGAGGAAATTTTTATGGAAGGATAAAATGGTACGGTATCTTTACAAAAATTAACTTGGAAATATGAATTAGGTTTGCTAATTTTCAAAATTATTATGCAGTACAATTGAAATTTATTAACAGGATGTTTGAAATAGATATGGGCTAATATTGAATTACCTCAAATTGGTGAGAAGAAGATGGATCAGTTTATTTATAGATAGAATATGGGAGAAAGATTTAGATATACTTAATTCTCAGAATGATTGGATGAATTTATGTAGGGAGAGCATGACTAAAATTGTAAATGTAAGATATCAATTAGCTCATTATAATTTTTTTCATCAATACATTTAATTATGGAAAAATTAAGGAGATATAATTTTAATTTTTCAGATTTATGTTTTAGATGTCATAAGGATGAAAGTTCTTTTTTTACATTCTATTTGGTCATGTGAAACAGTAAAAACCTTTCTGGAATAGACTTAAGGAATTTTTTTTTAAGTTATTTGGAAAGTTAAATTTTCATTAGATCCTCTTGTATTTTTGTTGGGTAATATTAACAGGTTGAGTTTAAAATTATAATTTAATAGATTCCAAATTGCATTTTTTGAGATTGGCATTAGCTGTAGCTAGAAAATGTCTGGCAATTACTTCGAAAAATTAGACTGATTTGAATATTCAGAGATGGCATATGGAGTTGAGGTCTTGTATTCCATTGGAAAGGATAACATAATTTGTGTGATCATTGTTTTTTTAAATCTTAAAACATGGAGCCCATATTTGGATTATATGGGGTTGAATTTTTAAATCCCCTCACTACACAGTGGTGGTGTTACTCCAAACCATAATTAACTGTTGAATTTTGTTATGGGTGATCTCTTTCTTTTTTTCTCTTCCTTTTGGGGTAGGTTCATAGGGGGTTAGTTTTAAAATATCATGTATTTTTTTAATTGTTTCTTTATTCATTAATTGTATGTTTCAATATATGCATGATTTAATAAATTTTTTTTTTTTTTTTAAAATGAAATAAAAGACAAGAAGCTTTCATTAAAAAATAGGATCCAGCAGCGAGGTCTGGACTGCAGTAAGCTCAAAATGGTGGTATGTATCTTTATCTTTGGGGTGACACAGTTGGCATAGCAGTTATCACAACACCATTACAGCACCAGTTCAGGCAGGACTGGGGTTCGAATTCAGTGTTATCTGTAAGGAGTTTGTATATTCTCCCCATGTCTCTGTGGGGTTTCCTCTGAGGCTCTTGTTTCCTCACCATTTGAAATATACCAGGGTGTAGGTTAATTGGGCACCATCAATTAATGGGACAAAAGGGCCTGTAACTGTGCTTTATGTCTAAATTTTAAAATGTTTTTATTTATTTTTAAAATCTATATAAAATATACTATTTGATCTGTTGAATTTCTCCAGCATTGTATTTTTACATTAGTACTGAACCTTCAATAATATTTAGTTTTAGGTTCAGAGCATTAACTAGTACTGAAAGTCTCCATCAACTCCAAACTCAAAATGCTATATTCTCTTCAACTTATCCTAAACAAAGAGGAGGAGTCACGTGATGGAGTAGTGGCCGGACGGTGAACTCCAGCCCTCTCCATAAAAGTCGGGAAAAACAAAGGAAAACACAAAGGCACAGAAATAAAAGTTACAGAAAAGTGAGTATAAAGGTGGAAAGAAGATGGCGACAAAAAAAGAAAAATTGAAAGCAACGGTAAGAAGAGAGGAAGAGAAGACAAAGGAGGAAAAAGGTGAAGGCCTTACCTGTCCGAAGAGGCCCACTGCGGAGAGAGAAACCCGCTCCCTCAGGTCGGTAAATAATGGACTACAAAAATGGCTCGCTGAGCCGAGTAAAAGTGCACAACCGCGCATGAAAAAAAACACACCGACGGGAGGGGGGACCAGCTGGGGAGTCGATCTCCACAGCCGGCAACGACAGCTGCAGAACACCTGCAGCAAGAAGAGACCACAGAAGACAATAGAAACAAGAAAGAAGAGAAGGAAAGGGCAACAAAGAAACAACAGATGGCCAACCCAGAGGAAGAAGAAGAGGAAGAGGAAGAGTACAGTGAAATAGAAGAAGAAAAGAAAGGCAAGATAAAGAAGGTACTTTCTCTTATTAAAGAATACATGGAGTCATTTAAAGAATGGCAAACACAGGAATTTAATGATTTAAGAAAAAGAATAAACAACACAGAAGAGAAAATGAATAAAATAGAGATGACCTTAACAGAAATGGGAAAGAAAATGGACAAGATGGAAGAGCGGGCAGTAGCAGCAGAAATGGAGGTAGAAGACTTAAAAAAGAAATTGGAGGAATCTAATAAAAAAACTAAAGAGACAAGAATTACTAGCTCAAAAAATAGATATAATGGAAAATTATAACAGAAGAAATAACATAAAGATAGTGGGCCTTAAGGAAGATGAAGAAGGCAAGAATATGAGGGAGTTTATAAAAGAGTGGATCCCTAAGACCCTAGGATGTCCAGAACTACAGCAAGAAATGGAAATAGAAAGGGCACATAGAGCATTGGCCTCTAAACCACAACCACAACAAAAACCAAGATCTATTATAGTAAAATTCCTAAGATATACTACAAGAGAAAAGGTACTGGAGAAGACAATGGAAAAAGTAAGAGAGGGCAACAAACCACTGGAGTATAAAGGGCAAAAAATCTTCATTTATCCAGATATAAGTTTTGAACTCCTAAAGAAGAGAAAAGAGTTCAATACAGCAAAGGCAATTTTATGGAAGAAAGGGTATAAATTTATACTAAAGCATCCAGCGGTATTGAAAATATTTATTCCAGGACAACAAAACAGACTATTCTCGGATCCAGAAGAAGCACGAAAATTTGCAGAACAATTACAAAAATAGACTGAGGGATGAAGACGGGTAATGAGAGTAAAAATGATCACGATTGATATGTATGTGGGTAAAGACAAAAATAGACTGAGGGATGAAGACGGGTAATGAGAGTAAAAATGATCACGATTGATATGTATGCGGGTAAAGAGGTATAAGAGTGAATAGAGACAATGTGCATACGTGAATGTATCTGTACTTAGAGGAAAATATAGATAGTATAGACAAGAATTAATAAGGGAAGGTAATGGAATAGAGAGAATAAGGAGGGAATTAAAAGAGTGACCTTTGTGACATATGAAAAGTGAAATCTTTTCTGGGGGGGCGGGGTGGGGGGAAATAGCGGTCACTGCAAAATCAGTTGACGCTTGCGAGTGGATTCGCAAGATTGGGGATAAATAAGATAGAAATAGGAGAATAAGGAAAATGTTGGATGTTGTAGGAATGTTGTCTTATAAAGAGTTGAAAATAAGAAAACAGAAATGGAAAAGGAGGAAAGGTAATGATGGAAAAACGGAAAGAGAAGATAAACAAAATATAAAAGGGCTACGCTGAACTATATGACTTTAAATATTAATGGAATACATAACCAAATTAAAAGGAAGAAACTACTAAATTTAAATGAATAAATGTATTCCATTAGAAAAAATAACATATAGGTTAAGAAATAATATTGAAATATTCGAACAAGTATAGGAGCCTTACATTAAATACAATAGCGAAAACCTACCGGGGACAAACATTACCTAAGTTGATGGAAGGAGAAGGAAAGAAAAGAATGGACTCAGTAGAATTTCTGGTGTATTTTTGTTGAATGACAACATTGTCTGACTGGCTTAATGCAACCTAGATTGTATACCTAAAATTGATGAGAGGGGGGGGGTGGGGGGGTGGCTTGGGAGGAGGGAGGGGTGGGAGAAAAAGTCACTGTATATGTGTGAAAAAGAAATAGTTTATATCATGGCTAATGTGATTTATGGTGTGAAAAATAAAAAATTTTAAAAAAACAAAAAAACTTATCCTAAACAAAGCAGCCAATGCAGAGACTATATACCGTTTAAGTGTCTTTGAATTTCTTGGTTTTAAGAAAAATTAAACATGAAAATTTAAATGGCATCTCAATGCCTGTGAATTTGAGCAATTTTTCTCAGCGAGATTACAAAACCCACATATGGTGCTTTATGAAGGCCAACAATTTTTAAGTAAGAGACTAATCTTGAGGTAACTTTATTTACTAATATCAGTCCCATTTCAATTAGAGATTGTCCAACCAATAAAATTGGGAAAAGAAGCCAATTCCAAATTTGGGTCTTTGATCATATCTATGTCTCTTTCACAGTTGCTGCCTGAATGTTGTGTTTTCAGCATTGTTTTAATTTCAGCATCTGCAGTTATTTTGATTTTCAATTGCTCTTGCTACCACCCATAAACATTTAGATGTGCATATTGCTATTAGCAAGGACACAGCATTCACCTTGAGGCTTGTCAGTGCATTACGTGCCTTATGACTAATTGTAGCAGAAGGGCATGAAGTTGTACTGCATCCACACCAGAGTGAGAAAATGTACAAATGGGTATGGCTTGCATGCCTCAGGGTATTGAGCACATCCTGTTAATCAATGGCATTAACTTTGTTAATTCACCTTCAAAAACTGTTGAAGCATAGTACAGGACATTGGGTCTCTGGGCATTATTCATGTATGACCGTACAACAAAAATTGCAATAGGATTTTCTTCTTCCACAATGAAGATTTTAGACCAAAAGTAAACATTTTTGTGAATTAGAGCAATAGGAGTATTTCCCTCCTGTAGTGAGAAGATCAATGGAAATTTCTGTTTTAAACTACTTTATGCACTAGATCCATTTTTATCAATTCTACTTTGGTCTTCTGGTAAGAACCAATACTCAAAAGATAAAATACAAAATATCAACAATGCTCATTTTTCTTCCAAAGCCATCTATCTCTAATTTTAACTTGCAAAACCATCTGCTGTTACTATTGAGTAAAAGTTGTGGATATTTAAAAGAGACTGCTAAAATTAAGCAAACAAAAAAAATTACAGAGAAATAATGGGCTCAGCACTTTTTGAATATAAACTGTTAACAATCTCCAGAACTACCTCAATAACAACCATTTTATTTCTAAAAGTACATAATGTTAAACCAAGTTTAACATTCTTTAACATTTGAAGAAATGTCACAGATTGTTTTAATTACTTTTCCCGTAAATGGGCTAGCTACCCATCAAATCTTTGCTATCAAGATATTACCCAAATTGTACAACTGCGGATAAAAAAAGTTACTGTTCACCACCAACACAATCAAAAACTAGCATACAGTAGAAGGTAACAATGTTAAAAGTATATTTTACTTTCATTTCTGATTACTCAGAAAATGTAAATATTCAGGGCACGTAGCATTTATGAATGAAACAGTCAATCATCTTTCTTTCTAAATAGGGAAAACTTGGAAATGGAAAATTTCATGTTGGTCGGGTAACGGATGGAATGAATAAAGATAGGAAAGATTGAGTGACCAAGTGGTGATGATCCTGCTTGAAAGTGACACAAGTGAACAACAGGTATGCCAAGGAGAAAACAAACCAAAATCTGAAATACCAGATGAAATAAATAAATCTGAAAAAAATCACATTCAATACCAGAAAATTTAACATTTTGCATTTAAGAGTCTTGTCAGTAATAGTGTGGTTTAGTTAAGATTATGTCAACTGTTCTCTGGGAATTCATTCACTCTGAATTGAAATGTGAATTCGCTGTTCAAGTTGGGGGGGGCGGTGGGTGTGTGTGTGTTTTCTCTCTCTCCCCCCCCCACCGATTATCTCGTTGGTATACTCCGTATTTTCTCCAACTGAATGGTTGGTTATTGTATTATTCTTTGAGAGCTTGTTAAGTGGATGAGAATTGTGAAATTCACTACCCTGATTGAACTTTATAAATTACTTAATTTGCTGCAAAGCAATTGAAATGTCTCAAGGCCTTGACAGTCACAATAAAAACTTCTGTATTCTTTTCTGTTCTATACACAGTCTTCATTAAGTCACCATTTTACTTACCTCTACTCAATGCTAAAGGCTAAATTTTTCTCAGAAATTGATCAAGCATCAGATTTCAACCATTCTTATCAGTGTTCAGATGCTTTTATGTTGTGATGCAAGTTGCAGTATACATTCATGATTTATGTGTCCTCAGAATAAAGACTGAGGACCTGCTTTGAAAAATGTTCAATCAAATAATGTCAAATTATACAGACCAATCTCATTCAAATCTTATCCCATCACAACATGTGTGGGTTTCTTAAAGGGGAAATGTTAAGGTATTATTTTTAAAATTGGAAAGATTTTATTGTTATACAATATTTATTTGAAAAATGGTATGGATAAAACACTAAAGTTTATTAGTCTTAATATTAATGATAAATGGGCCAGTGAAAAGAAAAAGGATCTTGGCATATCTAAAGAAATTAAAAGCGGGTATAATCTTTCTGCAGGAAATGCATCTTACTAAATTAGAACATGATAAGTTACAAAGAGGATGGGTGGGACAAATAATATTGTCTTCTTTTGGCTCAAAGGCAAGAGGAGTAGTGATTCTAATTAATAAAAATACACAAGTATTAATAGAAAATACATCGATTGGCAAAGCCAGAATCTATGTTATGGTGCATTGAAAAATTTATGAAGCATGGATATTTATGAAAATTTATATCACAAATGATGATGATGATGAAGCCTTTATGAAGGATATCTTCTTAAAAACAGCAGAGGGAAGACAAAATATATTGGTCAGAGGGGATTTTAATTTTTGCTTGGACCCAATACTAGATAAATCTGCAAGAATAGTAATGAGGGCGAAAGCAGCAAAAACCACAATTTTGTATATGAAGGATCTAAATCTTATCGCTATAGGAAGGCAATTAAATCCCACAGAGACTACTCCTTTCACTCAAGGGTGCACGATTCACATACAAGAAATTACTTATTTTTAACGTCTGCCCAGTCAAAAAGTAGAGAAAAACAGAATATCTAGCAAGGCTCCCATCAGATCACTCACTACTAACATTAACTATTGCAATAATGGCAAAGCAAGAAAATGTACATAGATGGCATCTCAATACCATGCTACTTAAAATAACAGATTTCTGCTCATTTACAGAGACAGATAGAAATATTTTGTGAAAATCAGCCGTATACTATTAAGTTTTTTTTATATATGAGACACACTCAAAGCATATTTGAGGGGACAAATTATATACTATGCAAAAAATATTGAGAGAATATATGGCAGAAATAAACAGTTTGGAGAAAGATATGGAATTAGAAAAAAAAATCAAAGAACAGGACTGCAAGAAAAATATAGACCACTGGAGAATAAAAAGCTAAGATATAATACAATACAAATATATAGAACAGAAAAACCTATCTTAAAAACTAAACAACCATATTATGAATTGGCACATAAATCTTGGAAAATTAAAGCAGAGGAGTCAACAAGAATAATAAATGATATAAAAACAGAGATAGATAGTCTAGCATGTAAACAAAAGGAAATCAATGACATCTTTCGACAATATTACAAGAAATTATACAAATCAGAATTACTAGGAGACGAGAACAAGGTGGAAGAATTTTTGTCAAATGTTAAACCTCCAAAAGTAGAAGAGAAAAGAATTATTAATGCCCTGTTTAATGGATGTTCTGGACCAAGCAGTAGAAAATGCGATGGGGATGCGCTGTTTTGTTTACATTATTTGTAAGAAAATGTTTTAAAATAGTGATATTGAAGATTTTATTATGTATATTTTTGAAAAAAAATCAAAATTAAATATTAAAAAATGTCTTATTCCACACATCATCACCCTCACCAACTGAAATACAAAGTCAATAAGACAATACAGGAAATGAAGTGATAGTTTCAAAATCTTCATTTTTTTTGAACATACATTTTACCTAAGCAAGATTGCCCAGGTGTAAAATATTTATTAATTGTTAATTACAGGTAAATATTACTTCATACATAAAGGTTGTGAGATGTATGAAGATTAATATAAAGCAATGGCTTACTCAATTATAAATTTTCTGTGGATTCTGTGTGTTGTAAACAGATAATGCTACACTTCTAGGTAAAAAAAATAATTACTTTAAGGTATCAAGACTGAAAAATATGAATTTCATGATCATCAACACCCAAAGCAGAAAATGTACCAAGGGAGAGGGAGAAATTAGAACATAATTGATCTGGACAGACTAAGTCTGGTATGACTGAAATCTTCATTTATGCTGTTTTGGTTCTTGTAGAAACTACAAGAACATATTCTTAAACTTTTAATTTAATCATCCATTGATCCAATAATAAACACCTGTGAAAGATCAAAGCTTGAGCATGTTACAACTCGACATTTCCGGTCAAAAATCTCCAAAAGTGATCCAATTTAGGTCCAATTAAAATACCTGGTAATTTCCTTACAGTTTGTTTTCACCAACATTATTTTCTTCCTTCCTTGTTTAATCAGACTACCACACCTAAATTACATTTTCCCTTGGAAAATTCCATCCATGGCATCCAAGTGCATGACTTTAAACTTGAAATCACACCACATCAAGGCCACTTGCTTGCTTTTCTTTTTGCAGTAAAGTCTGCAGACATAGGGCTATAGATGCTGCGTAACCTGCTGAGTTTCTCCATCATTTTGTGCAATAAAGGAGGTACATTTGATTTTAACTGATTCTTACCTTATTGTTATTGAGGTGATGATCAACAATTTCTGGCAGTATTGAAGAATCAACTAAACTTGGGGAGGTGGGAAAAAGGAAATAATATTTTAAATACAGTATCAACTCAACTACTATCAATTGATTGCTAACTTTATACATTCACTCTAGACTGAGTGAACAAGATTGTAGTCATTATCCACCTTTATGAATAAATTAGATTAGTTTTTACTTTGTGAAAGCAAAATAAATTCCAAGGTGGTGAAATTATGCGGCACCATTGCCTTATGGGAACTTTGATCACCATTTGCTCATTAAAATCTAACTTTTACATTTCAATTTTTAAATAAAATTTAGACACACAACACAGTAAACAGGCCCTTCCAGCCCACAATGTCTGTGTAGCCCAAATACCCGTATGTTTTAAAGGGTGGGGTAAATCCAGAGTACCTGGAAGAAACCCATGCAGAGAAGGTACAACTCCTTTCAGACAGTGCTGGGTTGGTTAAAAGATTTTAAAACATGGTTCAAATTTATATCCACATTTCTAATAACAAAAATCAGGTCACACTATTCCCTCAGAAGCTGTTTAAACAAGGTATTACGTGAAAAATTGAGCTTTGTTTCTGACCCATTTAAGAGTGGTGAGAATAGCAGCACATCACCTCCACAGCTGTTGAATACTAAAAAGCTACTTATGCAGTAAATACAATGTCAAAAAAACAATTGATGACGGATACAAAGAACTAAAGATCTGTGATACCTTTCAAGTTCCTAGTAATTGCAGAATGACAAGGTTATAACATAAACTAGAAATATTACTGTCATATTAATTTATTGTTTTCATGTAAAAATAGCTTGCAAGGAACTTAAACAAGATTATAAGTTTTTTTAATGCTTGATGGTCAGCATGGACAGGGTAGGCCAAAGGGCCTGTTTGAATCCAAAACCTTAAAACTCCTACATGGGCCTTGCATTCCAAACAGGAAAATTACTTTTTTCTAATGTTGCCTCAAAACTCAAAAGTTTTCAAATGCCAACAATTTTCAAAAATGGCTCCAAATACAGCACAATTAATTTCCAACACAAGTGAACATGGGAAATTTTGAATTAACAGGTAAATTTTGAAATCCCTCACCCAGAACACCCTACACTCAATCATGTCAACACTTTGTCCTGATGGGTGCTCAACATACATTCATCATTCTAGGGATAGGAAATAGATGACATAACACTGCCTGAGCTTCGACCTGCAGCCAGAGATTTCGTGGAATTCAGAGTGAATGTTGAGAAGTCCCAGGGTCACTTCCATCCATCCATCCATAATACCCACAATTCTGATAGGTTTCTCCTTCTAATGCAAATTTCCAAAATAAAATTCCAATGTTTACCACTTTCCAGTCTGGAAAAAACAAATAACTCTTCTCAAACTTCCTTTAAGCCAACATCCTACCATGTCTAGTCAAGTCACCTTTATTTGGCGTTAATACCATGCATTGTTCAGTAAAGATGAGATAGCGTTTCTCCAAGACCACAGAGCAGATTTACATAAATACAAGTTAAAATATTAAGACATATGCAATAAAAGTCCACGGTATATTATCCACACATGTTCTGGGAATTCATGAGCCTGATGCTTGGTGGGGGAGGGGGGGCGGCGAAAACTGTTATTCAATCTGGACACAAGGGCCTGAGTGCTAAGGTACCTACTACCAAATGGCCGATGGGAGTAAAGTTTACAAGAGGGGTGTGTGCAATTCTTCACAATGTTTATTGCTTTCCGCTTGCATTGTGTGTGGTAGATGTCCATCATGGTAGGAAAAGCCCCTGATGATTTTTTTTTTACATTAACTTCACTATCCTCTGAGGTGTTACTGCTTCCAAACCAGGCGGTGATGCAGTTGTACAGGATGCTCTAAATAAATCCTCTTTAGAATGTAGTAAGGATGGAGGGTGGGGAATGAACTTTTGCAGGAAGAGGAGGTGTGGAGGACATCATGTGATGACACAAGGCCAGGATGAGAAATCTGGTTCCTCCATGAAAAAAATGATGAGATGAGCTTGAAAACTCATCTTAAGTAAAGGTGAATTACTGGAGACTACATAAAAATGCCACCCAAGCAGGTCAAAGCAGTGGAAGAAAAGGTTGAGCAATTAGAAAAACAGAGTGAAGATAAAGAAGGGCCTACCTTTATGATGAAGTTGGGACCTGGAATAATGATTGCTCTCCGTTCGAAGAGAGCCTCTCAACTCGCCTCGCAGTGAGCAGTGGCATCCCTGCAACAACAGGGATCCCTGGACGATTCAGGGAAGGGAGTGATGCAACCACGCAAGCACGATTGGGAGCAATGAAGGGCCTTAGCAGAATGGCCCATAAAAGCTGTAGGCCAGGATCCCAGAGAGCCGTGGAAGATACAAGAAAAAGAATAGTCTGCTGAAATTGAAGAGAGAATGGAAGAAGAGCAATGGGAGGAGGGAGAAGAAGGGAGCTATGAGAGAGGAAGAGGAAGAAGAAATTTTAAGCCTGGAGGAATTGCTGGAAGAGAAGGAGAGAGTAAGTCAGAAAATTAAAGCTGCTACTTCTACTAAAGACCCCTTAACTATTATTATGGATGAATTAAAGCTAGTTAGAAGTGATATCAGAAGATCTGAAAGTAAAATGGATGCTAAAGTTAATAAAGTATATGACAATTGTAATGGGTAAATATTGGGAGGATTTGTAAGATTAGTGGGTTACATTTTAAAGCAGATCTTATTTGAAATACTAAGAATTCATATTTAGGAAGTTTGCAGAAACTTTGGAGAATGTTAAGCACATTTCACAGGGGGTCCAATGACGGGGGCAGCAGGAGCTTGATGTGCCTCATGATGATAGAAGCAAGTGCGACAGGACGGTAGTCATTGAGACAGGACACAGACTACTTCTTCAGCACGGAGACAATAGTGGCAGCTTTGAAGCATCTTGGGACCACAGCACTTCTCAAGGAGATGTTAAAGATGTCGCTACTGACCAAGAAAATATAGGCCTTTCCAAACACCTTCCTTACCAAATTTCAGCCCATTAATTAACACTTATCGGCCTATTATTTACACTTACAAAAATCTAAGAATTTCAGATTGTGTTCAATCTCAACTCATATTACCTTCCAGGTAATATGGCCCTATCCATCCTTTCACTAGAAGTTTATTATTTGTATACCTCTGGAAAATGTTTCTATTCCATGCTGACTAGCATTTTATTTCTATATTTTCTCCTTGCCTTCAATTTTCAAATTCACTGGCTGAATTATCTGACTATATTTTGCCTGCTTCTCATTTAGATCATTCCCCATCACACTTCACAATGTTATTTCATATTCTCCATTTACTGTGTCAATGAGGGAGCAATAAATTTGTTCCCCAAACTTGTGACAAAATGCTCAATGATGGTTGTTCTCACATCATATTATAAAGGATGAATGCCCCTGCCTGAACAAGATTTTCCTCCTCCAGAATATAATTGAATGAAAATGCAATTATTAAAAATGGCTGTTTTTTTGCATTAGGTCTCAATATTCCTTCTACCCAATTTCTTTCATTTAATAGCATCTGAATTTCTAACACAAAGTGCAAAATCAGTGAAGGGAATTCAAAACATGTTGAGAGGGTCTTCCCATTGATCATTTCCCCAAATGAAATGTCTGCTGCTGCGAAAAGGCACTGCTGCACATTAATTGCCAAGAACAGTTATAATTTATGGTAAATAACAATGTTCAAGATTTCATTAATTAATACTTCACACATGTACCAATGTGTTTTCTCATAATTTCCTGTAGACTCATTAGCATCAATTCTTTTCCAATGTGTTTGTTTAGTATCGTTCAGACAGCAGAACAGCGAGTCTTACGCGTAAATAAATGGTGAACGCACAATGATCCAATCAATGCAAATTTTTAATGCTGCCCTCAAGGCTGATTGTTCAGAAGGTTTAAAGATTCTCAACAAACACACGAGGAAGAGTAAATCTGACTTTTGTTATCTATGGCCCCATTAAACAGACCGAGGTTTATTTTTGAACCTATATTTTTACTCTGGCTGATGTTTTATACATCGTCCATAGCCCACAGGCAGAGTAACTGCACACTTCTCTCTAGATCCCAAGAACAAAGAAACAAAAAAAACTTGAGGAGAAAGCCTTTGAAAAAGCACTTCATAAAATTGAGAATTTTCTCTTTTATTTCTTAATCACATTGGCTTGAAAATATAAAGCTAGTCACTTGGAATTCTCTTATTTATGGGCACAAATATACATGGAGATTTTTTTTTTAAAGGAGATACTGTGGAAGTAAGGGTCTGCCTAGTGTATATTAATGTAATGTCAATTTTAAATAATATTCACATGTGCCTTGCTGCTTTATGAAAGAATTCAGAAAGGGTCATGGGTACTGTAAGAGAAGTGAGAGGTCACATCATGTGTGTTTTCAGGCAAACCTCAGTCTGCTCATCCTTAGCTGCGAATTCCTCAAATTAGGTGACTCCAGGAACAAAGAGGTGAAATATACAAACTGAATGTAATAAGTTTCATGAAAACAGGATCTTCTGCCTTCTTGTCTCTTACAAATTATCTCTTCAGTAAATCTCCATGAGCCTCAACTCAAGTTTCTGAGATTATGTGACTCACAAGAACAAAACTCAATGAAATATACAAGCTAAATGTTTAGAGTAATGCATCTCTCTCATATTAGTTATCTCTTGGGTATGAATGAAACAGTGTGAAAACAAAGTGTGACTAATTTCGAGATGCTAGTTCCCCATGTTAGGTTAGTAAAAGATTTCAGTTTTGGGGACTGTGCTATCTCTTGGGCTCTGGCAGAGAATTGGAAATGCCTGATCAAAGCCTGATTGATGTCAGTTAGAGTTTAAAAAAGAGATAAAGACAGGAACCTTCTTGACTACTGACTGAGATCAAGGACAAGAGAAGTTGCATCACTCACTGTCTGGTATGGACATGCCAACGTTCAGGACAAGAAAAAACTCCAGAGGGTGGTTAACTCGGCCTGAGGCCTCACTGGTACCAGTCTTCACTCCATCGAGGAAATCTACAAGAGGTGATTGATTGATGCCAGACTCAGAAAAAAGATAAAGACAGAAACCAGCTTGATCACTGACTGAGATTAAGGACAAGAGAAGTCACATCACTGTCTAGTACGGAGGTGCCAATAATACTCAGGAGAAAAAATAAGCTCCAGAGGCTTGTTAACTGGGCCTGCAACACCATGGGTATGTCTTCACTCCAACAAGGACATCTACAAGAGACAGACTTAAGAAAGCAGCCTCCATCCTCAAGGTTCCCCATCACCTAGGCCATGGCCTCTTCACTCTACCACCATTGGGGAAAAGGTATAGGAGCCTGAAAATGAGCACTCAACGACACAAGGACAGCTTCTTTCTCACTGCCATCAGATTCCTGAATGAACAATGAACCATTACTTCACTAAATTTTTCTTGCATTTTTTTCCATTTTGCAAGGTGTTTTATCTAAATGTTTGCACTGTGATGCTGTCACTAAACAACAATTTTGTCATGTTCATGACAATAAATTCTGGTTCTGATTCTGTAAAAAAAAAACTATTATAAGCAAGCATTTGACCATTGGGCAGACTCACTTACTGCAGGACCAGATGCTCAGTAACAGCGCACCATCTATTAAGAGTTCTCAAGTTTTGCAAAATAAATAGTGCTGCTTTTAACAAGATTGGGGTCCTGAAATTTATTCCAAGGTTTGAAGGGCACAGAGCTCTTATCAATACAGTACAATAATGGGCTCATCCAGCTCACAAGCCCACACCATCCAATTACACCCACATGACCAATCAACCTCAAATGTCTTTTGAAGTGGAAGGAAATCGGAACACCTGGAGGAAACTCATGTGGCAATAAGGAGAATATACAAATTCCTTGCAGACAACACCTGGGTTCAAATCCAGTGCTGTCTGCAAGGAGTTTGTACGCTCTCTCCATCTGCGTAGGTTTTCACTAGGTGTTCTGTTTTCTCCCACCCTTCAAAACATACGGGGGTTGTAGGTCAAATTATGCTATTGACTGGCACGGGCTCATAGGCCAGAAGGGCCTGTTACCAGGCTGTATGAGTGTCTAAATCAATTTTTGTACAAAGGATACAAATAGAATGAGCCAAGGTAGAAAAACCTCATAACCCAAGATTTACCTTCCAGTTATCTTTGCAAATAGATTTTCTTTACTAACTTTAAATTTAATTTTGCAAGAATGTGCTGGTAGCCCTTGATGTATGAATCAGATACTCAGTTTATTTTGTACTGCACAGGCAAGTACATGCAGGAAAATCAATTTGAACACATCAAGTTTGACATTCAATTGGAAAATAAGGTTCCAGGGCAGTCAAATGATCACATATCCGTCACTTAGCATCATAAAAGGCTAAACTAATGCCAATCTCAGGTTCAGGCTGGACTCAGGGAGCTCAGTGGACTCCATATTCTGGAAACATCTCCTGAAATGAACTTCAATCAAACAGAAACAAATGTTGTGAAACAAGTTCCAGTGTTTCCACATCAGCTTTTCCAGATATAAAAACTTTGTACAACTGGGGAGACAATCGACATTACTGACTCAAGCAGGCCCAAAACATCTGTAATATGTATTTTCCTCCTATGGACCGGCTGATTTCATCCAGCTTCTCTGTGCTTTAAGGCAATCTACATGATCCATTAAGATGAGCATTTACAAGAAAAGCTCTCACAATATGGTTGATTATTCCACTTTACAGAACTAAATGACAGGTTACCTGTTGAATTTAGATCTTTGCAGCTACTGGTTGATGGTTTCAGGTTCTTTAATAAGGAACCTTAGAACCAAGAAATTGTTCACCTTCAGAGCCCTCATGTACACCTTCAAAACCACAAGAAGTAGATCATTGCCACAGGTGATGGCAGAGCATTTCCACAATAAAGGGCATTATTTCTTTTATAAAACTCTAAAAAATTGGAAAAGGTTAGCATCTGTGCAAACTGCAGAGGCCAGGATTGAACCTGGGTCACTGCAGCTTTGAGGAAGTTAGTCTACATGCTGTGCTACTGGGCTCAATCATCTCTTTCTTCAGGTCAATGTGTGGGTTGGAAAGTAGTAATTGGTATTGTGGGAAAGTAAAATAATTGCAGTAAATTTTTATAAACAAGATACTGGCTGAAAAAAGAATACAATTTGGCTACCAATTTTTTTTTAATAGGATAAAATTACTCTTGAATAACTTATTTTGACCATTTAGGCTTATTTTAAATTACTTACAGTTTAAACAATTTTTAAATATTTGTGAATTTCATAAATATTCAAATGTTTGAAATCTAACAAGGTCAGTAAATATGCCTGAACTACTTGCATTTAAAACCAGTTTTGTAGCTGGGCTAGATTGCAATCTAGATTGCTCTCCATTCCACCAGAAAAGATCCTGCCACTGTTGTGATTCAAAAGGCCAGCAACTTTGAGGTTCTCAATAATTGGGAACCATGCAAAGCAAGTGTGATGGATTTTCACTGGTCAATAGATGCTTACTCATCTCACCAATAAGTGCAAATTGTGATTCATAACAGTAACCTGCATCCCTTAAAACTACTATCCTCAAACCAACATTTTCTATTGAGACGAGAGATGACGGAAAACATGACTCAGATGATGCAAGGCAGAGTTAGAGTGAGAGTGAGAGTGCCAATGTTATAAACATGAGCATCACAATGCACTCAGTTCAGCAATGCATTTGAGATGACAGAAATTGCTTCTTGTTCTATTTAGTGTGTATCTATATCTAGAATTCAAAGTGCATCACTTGAGTTTTTTTGCAATTGCATAACATTTACCTTTGTATTCAATGTTCCAATATCAAAATTATTATTACATTTGATCTGATCAGGATCATCTTCCCTTCTGCATGATGCCAATGGCAATATTTATCAATAAGGCATCTTCCATAAAACCTATCAGGGTTCAATATCATACTGTACTGTACGTCCAAGAAGAGTTAGCAAAATCAACAAACATCCTTTTAATAGGTTAATCTCGGTCAATTATATACTTCACTTATTCTTGAGTAATTTTCCACAATTACCTTTAAACTGTCTAATTTTCACTTTTCCTTTCATTCTTCATAAAACTCCACAAACTTTAGAAAACATCTCTACATTTCAATTCATTTGATGCAAAGAACTATTGTGATTGGTCATTGTGATCGGTTACATTCCCTGCTTGCTTCATTCTTTTCCAATTCTAATTATACATAAAAGTATAATCATAAAGATTACAACCAACAATTGCACAATCTAAACGAAATGGAATATCTATCCACTGCATATCATTACTCTTTTTAATATTTAAACATACAGCACGGTAACAGGGCCATTTCAGCCCACAAGCCCGTGCCGCCCAAGTACTACACATGATGGAATCCTTTGTCTTACTTTAATAATTTGAATTTTTACACACATACATTCATACATATATATATATCTATATCTATATCTATATATAGATATAAATATAGATATAGATATACACACACACACACATACATATACACACATATATACATACATACAAACAATCACACACACACTGTTATGGGTTATATTAAATTTTATATTGTGGCGGTGCACAGAGATGCAGGCGAACCAGCTCCGCACTGTAACCACGGCTGCTCAGCAACCGTGTCAAGATAGCACTGCCAAGTGCATCTTCTCCCTTGCGTGGGAGGGACTTATGGGCCGTCTTGTAGGGAGCAGCGCAGGCTTTTCAAAATAAAAGCTATGGAAGTGCACTTCCCTTAGTAGCTACCACTACAATTGGTGACCCTGTCGAGCCCAGACAATCCTGGACTCTGTACCATGGACGCTGCAGCAGTCAACGCAGTGGCTATCAAATTACCAACCTTCTGAACGCTTCGCCCTTGCACTTGGTTCAGGCAAGCGGAGGCACAATTTCACCTCCAGCAGATTACGTCCTACTCGACAATGTTTTCTCATATCATCAGCTCCCTCGATCAAGAGACTGCAGCCAGAGTGGAAGACCTGATACATGACCTCCGGAGGAACGTAAATACCCAGCCTTCAAGAAACTCCTAAGTACTTTCAGCTTGTCCAGATCACAGCGCGCTGCCAGGCTCACGCACCTAGATAGCTTAAGTGATAGAGTACCATCTGCCCTTATGGACGAAATGCTTGTACTTGCAGAGGGCTACAAGTATGTCTCATGTTTAAGCAGGCTTTCCTGGAACAGATGCCAGGCGACATACAACTGCAGACGAAGATTTCTCAGACCCATGCAAGGTTGCGGCCAGAGCAGACGTTCTGTGGCGCATGAAACGCGAAAACAAGTATGCCATGCACCAATTGACTCGTCCCCACCCAGGTCAGCAGACTGAATCTCATCTGAACCAAGCACAACCGCACCCCAAAAAACCAGCAGAGGCACTAAACACTAAATGATGTTTTTAAATCACCAATGATAGGGGGCACAAGCACGAAGATGCAGACAGCCCTGGCCAAACCAATAGCCTATTGCACGTCAACAACAAGGCTAGTGGCTGGCAGTTCCTGGCTGACACAGATGCCGAATTCAGTGCCATCCCACCAACCACCCTGAAGACACTAACGGGCCAAAGAGATCCCACTCTCTGGCTGGCAAACAGCACTGCCATCCAGCACCTCTCCAGTAAGGACAGCGTTGTGGCTGATAGCCTCTCTCGACCCACCATCCAAACCTGTCCCCCAGACTGGACTACTCCTAACTGGTGCAGGCCCAAAAAGAGGACATGGAAATACAGACTTTCTGCACACCCATCACCAGCCTCTACTTTGAAGACTTCAACCTGGCAGGCAGCTCTGACACACTGCTGTACAATGTTTCCACTGGCTCATCATGCCCGGTTAGACCACAGCAATGGAGGTGCCAGGTTTTCCAGACTGTCCGTGACCTTGCCCACCCATCCATAAAGACCACAACCCACATGGTGGCAGAGAGGTTTGTGTGGTACGCCCTGAGAAAACAAGTTGCCCATTGACCCGCAATCGCACCCAGTGTCAGACCTCCAAGGTCCACAGACATGGCAAGACCCCCATCCATCAGTTCAACCTTCCAAAGAGGTGATTTGAGCATATACACGTCAACATCATGGGCCCACTACCTGTCTCTCAGGACAACCAGTACCTGCTAATGGTGGTAGACCACACCAAAAGATGACCAGAAGCCATCCCGTTAAAAGACACTTCAACTGATTCCTGCGCCAGGGCACTGCTCATGCACTGATTGCAAGGTTTGGGATACCAGCTCATATTACCACCAACAGAGGAGCACAATTTACATCTGCACCATGGACACAGCTAGCAACTCTCCTGGGCATTAAGCTGCACCCACAATCCAAAGGCATCAAACACTTCCACTGCCAGCTGAAGTAAGATCTCATGGCCTGTTTAACCAGCCCTAGCTGGTGGATGAGCTCCCCTGGGTCCTACTGGGCATCCGAACTGAACCCAAAGAGGACCTGCAGGCCTCCTCTGCAGAATTGGTGTATGGTGTCCCATTAATCCTGCCGGGTGAATTCTTCCCACTGTCCCAAAACCCAGGTGCTGAGGGGAGAGCAGTGATGCAAAAACTATGAGATAGGTTAGCCTCCCTCACACCTCCCCCCCACCCTCACACCACGGGCATTGGCCCACATCCATTCTTCAGGACTTATTAACCACACTTTGTTTTTGTCCGCCATGGACCGCATTCCATCACCCTCCAACAACCCTATGAGGGCCCATACAAAGTCCTACGCAGCATGGGCAAAACTTTCACGCTGGGCATTGGGGGTAGGGAGGAACTGTTCAAAGTTGACTGGCTGAAGCCCGCACATCTCTACCTCAGCCAGCCAGTCATGCCAGCACAACCCAAGTGCTGGGGACGACCTCCCAAAGGTCTGGCCCCACTATGCTCAGGGGCAATGGAATGCTAGAGCCGGTTCGGGGGAGGTTGTGTGGCAGCACACAGATGCAGGCAAACAGGCTCGGCACTGCTACAGCTGCGGCAGTGGAGCTGCGCCAGCGAGTGCATCTTCTCCTGTGCTCAAACGGGGCGCACACTCGGCTGCATCGTGACATCATCGCCCAGGCGCAGGTGGGACTTAAGGGCTGGGCCACCTTGTAAAGCGCAGCGCTGGCTTTTCAAAATAAAACCATCGGTAGTGCAAGTGACTTACAGTGTGCAAATTATCACTACAATATTATATATAAATGTTTTTAATGCCCCTTTCACACATGCAAGTGATCCCAGGAATCAAAAGTCAAATTGGCCTTTAAAGTAGCAAGTGTGAAAGCAAAATCAGCTCATGCTAGCATCTGATGATGTCATCACACGCCAGGGATTGACAGCCTTGACCCCGAGCACAATCCCTGGCATTGCAATCAGGCAAGTGCGAAAGGGGTATTGTATTGTGGGATTGAAATGACCCAATTTTTTGCGCGAATTCAGGAAAAGATTAAAATGAAGGTATAAACTTTGCCATTGGAAAGTCGCAGTGTGAGGGAGAGGGAGAGAATGAATACCAATAGTGGACAATTTTTAAACAGCGTGGGAAAATTGGTAGCACTATAGCGTACAATTTATAAAGACCGTGGAGAAAAAAGAAGCAATGGTGGACCAGACTTCCCAGATGCTGTGTGGCAGAGAAACCCCCTCAATGAATGCTCCGTGTATGCAGCCAGGCATACAACCCTTTCTCTGCCGCATGGAATTCTGGGTGTGCAGGTCCGCCATCGCATTCCCCCCACAGTATTTATAAATTGTACGTGATGACACTACCAACTTCCCCATGCTGTTTAAACTGTACGTGATAACGCTACCGACTTTCCCATTCTGTTTAAAAATTGTCCGCTCTTACTATTTATTGCTCGCACTTTCCCACATGTCTTATAAAGGTTTATATAGGTCGGCACAACAACAGGAGCTGAAGGACTCATTCTGTGCCGTACATAAAAAGCTTAATTATGTTATAATTATGCATGATTAATTTTGTTCAAATATGAGATTATAATACATTGATCAGGTTTTAGGGCAGGTTCACCATCACTCGATGTGTCATGATATCACTAGAAGGGAGAACAGTCCTAACCCCAGGGATGACTCTTTGCAAGTGTGAAAGCATTCAGTGTCCCAGTTAGGAGTGGTCAAGTATGAAAAGCCGAACCCCCATTCCTACCCCAAGACATTGAACAGCCAATTTAGTGAGATGGAAGTGTGAAAGAGACTTAAAAGAGATAGATTGGGGGGTTTAGTGTAGGACACTTCACAAACAGTTACTTACATTTCCATCTCATTTAAAATGCAAGAGCTTTGTTTAAGCTCGAAGTACTCGAGATGGCAGAGGTCGACAGCATCGAGTCCACGCTGCTGAAGATCCAGCTGCGCTGGATGGGTCACGTCTCCAGAATGGAGGACCATCGCCTTCCCAAGATCGTGTTATATGGCGAGCTCTCCACTGGCCACCGTGACAGAGGTGCACCAAAGAAAAGGTACAAGGACTGCCTAAAGAAATCTTTTGGTGCCTGCCACATTGACCACTGCCAGTGGGCTGATAACGCCTCAAACCGTGCATCTTGGCGCCTCACAGTTTGGCGGGCAGCAACCTCCTTTGAAGAAGACCGCAGAGCCCACCTCACTGACAAAAGGCAAAGGAGGAAAAACCCAACACCCAACCCCAACCAACCAATTTTCCCTTGCAACCGCTGCAATCGTGTCTGCCTGTCCCGCATCGGACTTGTCAGCCACAAACGAGCCTGCAGCTGACGTGGACTTTTTACCCCCTCCATAAATCTTCGTCCGCGAAGCCAAGCCAAAGAGAGAAGAAGACATGCAGACATCAGTGGCTTTGCAAAAGACAATGGAACTGCTTTGGAAGGAATTTCAAAAGCAGGTACAAATAAAAAGTCCAGGATCAAAGTGCTGATAAGATCTTTCAAGGATTGTGTTTTGGATCCTTGGGGAGGTGTTCTGGTTTTTCCAACCAATGAGAGGAAAGAATAAACAACAGAGGAAAGAATAAACAACAATAAACCCCTTTCACACTTGCCAGTGATCACTTGCCAGTGATCCCAGGAATCGAATGCCAATCGGCCTTTAAAGTAACGTGTAAAATAGCGCCTTTGGAAGACTACACAAAAGAGTCTGGAAAAACAACCAACTGAAAAACCTCACAAAGATAAGCGAATACAGAGCCGTTGTCATACCCACACTCCTGTTCGGCTCCGAATCATGGGTCCTCTGCCGGCATCACCTACGGCTCCTAGAACGCTTCCACCAGCGTTGTCTCCGCTCCATCCTCAACATTCATTGGAGCGACTTCATCCCTAACACGAAGTACTCGAGATGGCAGAGGCCGACAGCATCGAGTCCACGGTGCTGAAGATCCAGCTGCGCTGGGTGAGTCACGTCTCCAGAATGGAGGACCATCGCCTTCCCAAGATCGTGTTATATGGCGAGCTCTCCACTGGCCACCGAGACAGAGGTGCACCAAAGGAGAGGTACAAGGACTGCCTAAAGAAATCTCTTGGTGCCTGCCACATTGACCACCGCCAGTGGGCTGATATCGCCTCAAACCGTGCATCTTGGCGCCTCACAGTTCGGCGGGCAGCAACCTCCTTTGAAGAAGACCGCAGAGCCCACCTCACTGACAAAAGGCAAAGGAGGAAAAACCCAACACCCAACCCCAACCAACCAATTTTCCCCTGCAACCGCTGCAACCGTGTCTGCCTGTCCTGCATCAGACTTGTCAGCCACAATCGAGCCTGCAGCTGATGTGGACTTTTACCCCCTCCATAAATCTTCGTCCGCGAAGCCAAGCCAAAGGAGAAAGCAAAATCTGCTCAATGGCAGTGTCAGATTATGTCATCTCACGATGGGGATTGCCAGCCTCAACCCCTAGTACAATCCCTGGCATCTGCAGACACCGGCATTGAGATCAGGCGAATGTGAAACGGGCAAGTACACTGCATGCACTTCCCATTAAAAGTAGAACAGGCCAAACACCACTTCTATACCACTTGTATACCTTGCAAGTATACAAGTGTTCCAGTTAGGAGTGGTCTTGTGTGAAAGGCCAAACCCCCATTCCTATCCCGGGCCAGTGAACAGCCGATTTATTGGGTTGCAAGTGTGAAAGGGGCTTTAGAGAGAGAGAACAGAGTTCTGCAGTAGTTTTTGGAGGCTGCAACATGGGAAGCTGGCAGGCTTATTGAAGACAAGTTGTGAGTTCGGAGTTCAGTCTGTTGAAAACCCTTGAATTTCACTCAAGAAGAAATGGCTGGCTTGAATGTTTCTCCTTAAATAAGGGAAACAAGAGGAACTCTGTGGTGACCTGGAAGAAGTTATCATTTGGAAAACCCATGATGGGGCACGTTTATTCAGCAAGACACTGAAGTAACTGATCAGAGGGAATCAGTTTATGTGTCCAACGAACAACAAGTAACTCTCTGAAACCAACAGCAACCTTCCTGAAACCAACAAGAACCATTTACCTTTAAACACCAGAGTCTGGTGAAAATTCATAAATGTTAAATTGTGCGCACAGAATAAGAATTGCCTGATACCACTGAACTTGGAGGAGTGAGAAGTTGGATTGGACTGTGAATCAAATAACTTTCTTGAACATATAACATTACGCACACGTGCACTTTGAATTAGAAGAGAGTTATTTAAGTTAATAGCAATAAATTAAAGTTTGATCGTGTTTTTATGTTTAAAGAAAATTAGAAGAAACTTTTGCTTAAATAACCATTTGTCTTGGTGAATTTCTATTGCTGCTGAGCTTTGGGGTCCTCTGGGCTTGTAACAACTGACAACCCCCAAATTGCAAGAAGAAAAATATACTGTAGAGGTACAAAATAATTACTATGTATCCTAGAATAAAGATGAACATCGCAAATAATGATAAACTAACAAACAGAATTCACTATTGTATCTCTTGCTCCCGCAGAAAAAAAACACCAGTAACTAACTTATCCTAAATCTATAACCCCTGAACTAAAAAGTAAAAGCCGCTGGGACACCTTAAAACACTAAAAGGGTAACACTAATGGTAAGTTGGTGAATTGCCTTATATGTAAATAAATTCAGGAAGAGATTATAAATGTTTCATATGTTATATACAAAATTGTAAACTGTTGATTCATTAAATATTAAAATATTCTTTAAAAGTGTGCCACTTTTTATCAAACAACTTCAGTTTTCAAAACATTACATCTAAACTTTGTGGTTAGATGTGGGTCATCCATTGTGCATAACTGGGAGGGAAGTCCTTTCATCTTAGCAAAATAGATCTTATAGCCACTGAAGTAGCAAAAGCTATCACATGGTAATCCAGCACCGATAATCACCTGTTCTCTATCACCACACCAAATAAAGCTGTAATGGGAGGATATTGAATAGTAATGGAGAAAATATGGGAAAATGCATTAAAATTTCCTTCCAATAGTGATATAATGCTGAACAGAAAAA
Source organism: Narcine bancroftii (assembly GCF_036971445.1). Lineage (NCBI taxonomy): Eukaryota > Metazoa > Chordata > Chondrichthyes > Torpediniformes > Narcinidae > Narcine > Narcine bancroftii. The sequence continues at coordinate 225,695,904 of NC_091472.1, forward strand.
AAGGATATGAAATAAAGAATCAACCCCATTACAACATCTGTCACAAAGGGTTGATAGCATGAAAAATCTTGGTTAACTTATTTTTAGAAAAATGTGCTCTACAAGTGAATGATGTGAACAAATGGAAGAGTAATGGACCAATTTTAAACACTTGGTGTATTTATCCTTAGAAAGAATTTTTTTTTTTAAAGTTCTCTTCCAACATGATGGAAACTTGAGCAAGCATTGAGAAGCTGGAAGGAGTCAACAGGTATTGTCCATGAAGAGAAAATGACAATCAACATTTAGGGTTAGGACCCTTTTTCAAAATTTAATTGATAATATATTCTGCAATGTTTTAAATTTTACTAAACTCAGGGAAAAGAACAAGCATTATTGTGGCCATCTTCCTTTATAATTGCTTGGATAGAGCAGAGTTCCATTGTTTATGACTCGTTCAAAGAAAGGTCCATTCTAAAGTGTATTGACTTTTTCAGTTTATTAAAACCTTACATCTCAGTAACTACATTACTTTCTTATATGATTAAAACTATGTTAAACAATTAAAACAATACTTAAATGATGGCCATAATGATCAATAAAATTATTCGGACCATCTCCATTCTTACAGAACAAATGAAAATTCAAAACTGATCATCTTAAAAAAAAAAGCTAGCCATAACCTTGAACCTAGGAGGCACTCTTGGAATGCGTAAACAATATCTACCTGCTTATTACAGAATAAGCTTGCAAGTCATTTTAACCCTTACAAACATGCTCAAGTTAAAAATCAAATTCTACCAAGCATGATTTTATTCAACTATTGAGTTATTGTCCTCACCCAATATCCTTTTAATTCTCTTGAAGATGTATACCTTTTTATTTAAAGACAGTAATTTCACTTGTTGTGAATTTCATAACTATCTAGACATACTATGTACACATGCCTCAAAGACTTTGTGCTGAGAAATGATAGTCAAACTGAGAATTATTCTAAATATTTAATTCCTCTAAGAATAGAACTGTTCAAAGTTTTCAGATGCAACAAGTTTTTAAAAATATTGCCTTTCCATCTACCTTGTTTGATGGTGTATTCAGACATGGTACATGTTGAACAGACTTTCAAATGGTACATCAGAAAACTTGACTGCAAGAGATGTATATTTTTCTCTTTTCCAAAGTGTCCAATATTCTACTTAAATCTGTCAGTAAGGCCAACTACAAATCTGGAGAAATTTGAGCTCCTGTTTGATTTAGTTTCTATCTCAAAATAAAATGTGACTTCATTGTGGATAGTATTGTCCTAATCATTAATGTACAATAGATTACTTGAAAATAAATATTTTTAAATTTGCGTGAAATCCAGTTTTGGGGGAAAAAATTGTATTTAATTGTTAATAAAATGATGAGCAGAGAAAAAATATAAAGGGCACCTTGCCTGCTACTTGCTAGTTAAAGTTTTTATCTCAAAAGATTTTGCTTCAAACTTGTTGACTATATTTTAAACATCAACTTGAATACTCTCATAACGTATATGCCGCCTTGTTTGAATGTTCCTTGAATGTTGTAAATTGTTATCCCAATGTAATTTAAGTGTAAACAATAAGGTGTGATAACTTAGGGTGATCCTCAAGTGTTAGCTGACTAGCATTTTCCACTTGACAGTCAATGACCACTGCTTAATTGTTAATCAAGGTTAGGCAGCTTTGAGGGTGGAATGTACTGAGGTTAATCTGAACCCTGTGTAGCTTTCTGAGAACATCAAGATGTGGAGGATAATCGCCTTTAATTGGTAGCTAAACTGCTGAGTACGAGAGTAAACTATACTGCAATAATTCAGGCCATCTGTTCAAATCTGTATATAAAAAAATTAAAAATGTATTGAATACAACTTTCTTCCATAAACACCTAAAGAATTATGGTGTTTAGATGCTTTGGTGCTGTGCTGTCTGGTTCCAGGTTGGTGTCACTTAATTCCCATGCATTTTTTTTTAAAACTTTGCTAAGTGATAGAGGTTTTTAATTTATTTGAGGGGGGGGGGGGAGGAATGAAAGGGGAGGAATAGCATTGCTCATCAGGGAAGATATTAGAGCTGTGCTCAAGCAGGATAGACCAGAGGGCTCATCTACTAAGGCTATATGGGAGGAGCTGAAGAATGGGAATGTCCACCCTCATGGGGTTGTATTATAGATTGCCCAATAGTCAGTGGGAATTTGAGGAGCGAATCTATAAAGAGATAGCAGACAAATGCAGGAAACGTAAGGTTGTGATAGTAGGAGATTTTAGCTTTCCACATATTGACTTGGACTCCCAGACTGCAAGAGGGCTAGATGGCTTGTCAAATGTGTTCAGGAAAGTTTTCTAAATCAATATATAGAGGTACCAACTAGAGAGAGTGCAATACTGGATCTCCTATTAGGGAATGAGACAGAACAGGTGACAGAAGTATGTGCAGGGGAACATTTTGGGTCCAGTGATCATAATGCCGTTAGTTTCAAATTTAATAATGAAGGATAGGTCTGGGCCTTGGGTTGCGATTCTAAATTGGAGAAAAGCCAATTTTGAGGAAATGAGAAAGGATCTAGAATGCATGGATTGGATTAAGTTGTTTTCAGGGAAGGATGTGCAAGGTAAATGGAAGACTTTCCAAGGTGAATTTTGAGAGTAAAGTTTGTATGCTCATCAGGATTAAAAAAAAAGGGATCTGCTTGAGATGTACAGCAGGTATAGGCAACATGGAGCAAATGAGGTACTTGAATATTAAAAATGCAAGTAAAACCTCAAAGAAATCAGGAAGGCTAAAAGACATGAGGTTGCTTTGGCAGACAAAGTAAAATTCTATGGGTATATTAAGAGCAAAAGGAGAGTAAGGGTCAAAATTGATCCCCAAGAAAATCAAAGTGGTTGGCTTTGTATAGAGCCAAAAGAGATGGGAGAGGTGTGATTTTTTTTTCATCAGTATTCATTTTGTAAACTGGCTGATCCATGGGAAGTAAGGAAAACAAGCAGAGGCCATGGAACCTATACAGATTAAAGAGGAGGAAATGCTTGCTGTCTTAAAGCACATAAGGGTGGATAACGAGATATTCTCTCAGACCTTGAGGGAGGTTCGTGTAGAAAATGCAGGGGCTTTGGCAGAAACGTTTAAAATATCCTTAGCCATGGGTGTGGTGCCAGGGGATTGGAGGGTAACTCACATTGTTCTGATATTTGAAAGAGGCTCCAAAGGTAGTAAGCCTATAATTATTGGACGGTGTTCTAAGAGATCAGACCTACATGTATTTGGATGGTCAGGGACTAATTAGGAGTAGTCAACATTGCTTTGTGCATGGTAGGCCATGTTTAACCAACCTTATTGAATTTTTCAAGGAAGTTGCCAGGAAAGTTGACTAAGGAAAGGCTATAGATGTTGTCTATTTGGACTTTAGTAAGGCCTTTGATAAAGTCCCACATGTTAGCTATTCAGGAAGGTTCAGAGGCTTGGTATTCATAGTGAAGTAATAAATTGGATTCGACAACAGCTAGAAGGGAGAAGCAAGAGAGCAGTGCTGGATGATGCTTCTCAGATTGGAGGCCTGTGGCTAGTGGTGTGCCTCAGGGATCGGTGCTGGGACCATTGTTGTTTGTCATCTATATCAATGATCTGGATGATAATGTAGTAAATTGGATCAGCAAGTTTCAGATGACTCCAAGGTTGGAGGCACTGTGGACAGCAAAGGTTTTCAAAGCTTGCAAAGGGATCTGGATCAGCTGGAAAAATGGCAAATGGAAAATTAATGTAGACAAGTGTGAGGTGCTGCATTTTGGAAGGACAAACCTTGAAAGGACATACACAGTAAATGGTAGGGTACTGAGTAATGTGGTTGAACAGAGGGATCTTGGAATACAGATACACAATTCACTGAAAGTGACATCACAGGTAGTTATGGTTGTAAAGAGAGTTTTTGCCATATTGGCTTTCATAAATCAAAGTATTGAGTACAGGAGCTGGGATGTTATGTTAAAGATGTACATTCTCAAGTTCAGTATTGTCATTAAATTTGCCTACAAGAGCAGCACTGTGCTTCTGTAAAGAGATAAGTGGCATGGAATCAAAATGAAACTCAAGTTGACCAGGAAAAAACTAGCCAACTTGATCCTTCCCATTGTCTGCAGTTCTCTCCAGAGTATTCAAACCCACAGGACCCATTATTTCAGCCTTTTGTTCCTTTTCACATTCAAAATTATCCTAATTGCAGCCATTAGCCTCTCTCTTTCCATAATTTTAAAGATACAAGCATACAGCAGCACTCATCTTTTCTAGATCTTTTCATTGTACTCCTATACTCTATACTTGTTTTGCTGGAGATGTTGGTCTGTTTGCAGAAGAACCTGTTCTGTTCTAGGGATGACATAAACTAAACATTCAATCCAGCTGACCTGAAACTTGTCCAAAAGAAATTGTAGGTGTTTTGCTCCTTCCTTTCATCGAAGACAAACTAGTGTTACACATAATGAGCACCAACCTTCACTTAACTTGACCCTAGCTTTAAAATGCCTTCATCTTTGTCATTTCTCAGTCCCTCCAAAATAAATATCCCCAAAATTCTATTGGGCCCTAAACTTGCATGCCTTTTCTCAGGCTACAACTAAAACACTTTGTTCCAGTTCCATTCAGGTCACTTTCTTCACTGCTGCGATTGTTGAAGTGAATGTACCATTTTTTTTGTCAAGAAAAGTGCATCGATTTTAGTTCACTCAATCATCCCTGTTTATGGGTATATGAATTTACATAGTGACCAATACAAGTTCATACTCCCACATTTACCTTCATTACACTTTTACCCATTCCTTTTTCTGGAAGAACTTATTTTCTCAGCTTTTATTGCATTTTTCCTGACAATGCACCCTTTCATATCATCATGTACATCACGTTTTCCGTTACTCTCAACCAATATTTTGTTCCTCTCCTCTCCATAGTGTTGAGCAGAACTCATCTATTCTATCACTCATGGTCGACTCTAACCCCATTTATTCCATTTTGGAACCACAATAGACTTTCCCTTTTGAGCATCCACTCAATTATCCTTCACACTCCATAAATTATTGCTTGCTTTGCTATTACACAATGGCTTCTTTCAACAGCTCAAAAGGGTCATCTCCTCTCCAATATCAATGCCCACCTTTTCACAACTATGGGCACGATCCTGACCATTTTGAATAATTGGAGTTGCACTGTAACTGAATGACCTCCCTAAGTTTGCATCCATTTCCCCAACTAATAAACCAAAACATTATTTGTTTTCTTGTATTGCTTGCTGCTTCTAAAGAAAATATGATCAAGGCCATCTGAGAAACCAAGAGACCAAGCTCCCGTACCCAAAGAACATCATGGATACTTCGACAGGACATGTCATCTTCAAATACAAAATAAAATAGAGCAGCATGGAATGCAGTAGTGCAGCATGCACAAATTAAATTCTATGGTTGCTTCGATCTGGGAGCCAACAGGGAGGTCACATTCATATCATCTACTATAAGCAATATCATACCCATGGTTATTGCTGCTGAAATCAGGGAAGCCATCCAGGGAATGCAACAGGCTCAGATGGAGGCCCAGGATATGTCCTGACAGCCCGAGCAGATCAAATGGTGGATAAATTCCCAGACATCTTTAATCTCTCCCTACAACAGGCCATTTCACACTTGATTCATGAAGGCTACTGTAATACCAGTACCAAAGAAAAACATAATAGGCCTAAATTGCTTTGACATACATCATTATGAAATATTTCAAGAGGCGAGCCTTATCCCACTTCAATTTGCCCACTGGTCAAACAAATCTATGGCATGCTACATCGTTTTTGCTCTCCACTCAGCCCTGGAATACCTGGACACCCATTTTAGACAATTATTCACAGACCACATCTCTGCCTTCAATATCATAGTCTCCAGCAAACTCATTCCCAAACTTCAGGATCGATGCCTTATTGCCCCCTTCTGCAACTGGTTGCTTGACTTCCAAACAGGTATAATCAGTGAAGATGGAAACCAACATCTCCTTCACAACACTCAACACTTCACCAAAATGCTGGAGGCACTGAGCGTCCATAGGAGATAAAGATATATTGCCAACATTTCAGGCCTGAGCCCTTCTTTAAGGAATAAGCAGAATGAGCAAAAAAGGGAAATTTCAGAATACAGACAATGCTGGCTGGGGGTGGAATCCAGACCAACAAAAGGTGTTAATTGGATACAAGGGGAGAGGTGAGAATAGATTATGTTTGTGCAAAAGGAGACAGGGAAAACAAAGTCACACAGAGCAGGAGGAAGACAACAGGCGAAGAAGTTGAAGGAGGAGGGGGTGGGTTAAACAAAAGTCAGAGAAGTCTATATTAATGCCATCAGTTGGAGGGTACCCAGTTGGAAGATTAGTTGTTCCTCTAATATGCAGCTAGTGTCAGTCTGACAGTATTCTGAGATTTCCTGGGGGTTTTTTTTGCTCATTCCTTGAAGGACTCAAGCCCAAACATCAACAATTTTTCTTTGTCTCCTTTGGATGCTGAAAAATCAGCTGAGTTCCTCCAGCAATTCAGTGTATTTTTACAAAATATTGAGACCCTCCCCACCCCCCCCCAGACTCATCCTTCTCCATCCTCATTTCAGGGAGGTGGCTTTAAGAGTGTGGAACCATGCAATAACAGGCTTAAGACAGTTTCTGGCTGCACAGCCTTCCAGCACCTGAATGCACCCACAACATGTTATCATGCTGCCCTAGCTTTGTGGCATTTGATCTTTCTTTTCATTGTAACCATATACTCTGGAAATTGGGCTGTTTATTTTTTATAATATTGAATGCAATCTAAGCCATGTACAGATTGGCAGAGGATTAATAAACATATGGTTCAAAGATCTGTGTGAGAGAAGAGATTAGAATTTGTGGGACATTGGCACCAACATTGGGGAAGGAGGGAGGGAGCTCTTCCGATGGGTCAGGCACCACCTGAACTGTGCTTGGGAAAATTGCATAACCACGGCTTTAAACTAATAAAGTGGTGGGTGCAAATGACTGGAAAAGTATGGATAAAGAGAAAGAGTAAGGGAGCACAGGACAGGTTACAGAAATCTCCAGAATTCAAAAAAAAAAGGCAAAGTTTAGAAAAGGATAAAAATTTAAACTTGGACAGTGTTTTATTTGAATGCACAGTGTTTGAAACAAGGTAGATAAGCTTAAAATCAGTTAGGAATTGGCAATTATGATGTTGTGGTCATAACAGAGACTTGAAGAATGACAGCAAGGAGCTAAACATCCAAAGATACACAGCCTATCAAAAAGACAGGCAGGTGGGCAGAGGAGGTGGGGTGGTACTGTTGGGAAAAATTAAATCAAATCCTTAACAAGTTGGGGAACTCAGAGAATATAAAATCCTTATAGGTAGAGTTGAGGAACTGCAAGGGTAAAAAGACTGATGGGAGTTATGTTAATTACTTGTAAGTAATCCTAGGAATTAACCACCAATCAGCCTTTAAAGTGTCTAGTGTGACAGCAAAGTCATCTCATGCTTGGGGATCGACTGCCTCGATCCCTAGTACAATCCCTAATGTCTGTAGCCAGCAGTGTTGGAATTAGGCAAGTGTGAAATGGATAACTGCCCTGTGGGATTGAAATGACCCAAGTTTTTGCATGAGTGCAGGAACATGAAGGAAGATTAAAATGAAGGTATAAACTTTGTCATGGGAAAGTCGCAGCAGGGGAGGGGGAGAGAGGAAATAAATAGAAATAGTGGACAATTTTTAAACAGTGGGAAAATTGGTAGCACTTTCGGGTACAATTTATAAAGACCTTGGGGGAAAAAGCAATAGCAGACCTGACTTCCCAGAAGGCCATGCAGCAGAGAAACTCCTCCATGAATGCTCTGTGCATGCAGCCAGGCATACAGCCCTTTCTCTGCTGCATGGAATTCTGGGAGGGCAGGTCCACCCAAGGCTCTCAAAGAGGTAGCTAAAGAATTTGGGAACGCTTTAGTGATCTTTCAAGAATCACTAGAGTCAGGAATACGGAGGACTGGAAAATTGAAAACTTCAATTGTCATTCCACTCTAAGAAGGGAAAGAAGCAAAAGACAGGAAGCTATAGGTCTGTTAAGCCTGACTTCAGTGGTAGGATGAGATTTCAGACACTTGAAAGCAGGATAAAAGAGGGCAAAATTAACATTGTTTCCTTCAGGGGAGATCTTGCTTAACAAATCTGTTGGAATTTTTGAGGAAGTAACAAGACAGACAAAGGAGGGACAATGGATGTTTTTTTAATTGGATTTTCAGAAGGCTTTTGACAAGGTGCCACACACAAGACTAGTAAATAAAGAAAGGAGTGTCCGATATTACGAGAAAGGTACTTACATGGATAAAAGATTGGCTTATTGGCAGAAAGCAGTGGGAATAAAGGGGGCCTTTAATGGATGGCTGCTGATGACTGGTAGTGTGTCGCAGAGATCAGTGCAGGGTCCACTACATTTAGATGATGGAAATGATGGTTTTGTAACCAAATTTGCAGATAATACAAATAGGCAGAGGGGTAGGTAGTGTTGAAGAAGCAGATGGTTTCGTTTTTTTATTTATAGTGTGGCAGGGTACTCTCGCGTGGCGAACCGGCCCTGCTTATACCGCCAATGTGGCAGGGCAGCCATGAGAAGATGGTCTCCCTGCCTCGTGTTTCCAACCCAGTGTGCGCCTTGGGCAGCCATTATGACTTCACCATGCACGCGGTGGCCAAACTCACGCTGCCCTTAAAGGGGTGCACGCAGGATTTGAATAAAACAGTCATTAAGGACATCCAACATGGTGGCTGTGAGTTTCTTTGCTGTAGCTTACGCTACATTGGTGACCCCGAAGAGCCCAGACGTCTTTCTGGTCTCGCAACATGGATCCAGCCGAGATCAACGCCATTGCTATCAAACTGCCCGCCTTCTGGACCTATCACCCGCATACATGGTTCAGGCAGGCGGACGCGCTCTCCCAACCGTCAATCAACTCCCACATCCCCGGCCTAGACTACACCCAACTGGCGCAAGCACAGAGGGAGAACATGGAGACGCAGGCCCACCAGACCGCCATTTCGGGGCTCTACCTCCAGGACATTCAGTTGCCAAACAGCCCAGACACGATGCTCTGCGACGTATCCACCGGTTCACCACGCCCGGTGGTCCTGCCGCAGTGGAGATTACAGGCTTTCAGCTTAGTCCACGACCTGGCCCACCCCTTGGTGAAGACATCAGTGCGTATGGTAGCGGAGCAGTTCATATAGCATGGGCTCAAGAAGGTGGCAAGGAGCTTGACCAGGTGCCAGCCCTCCAAGTTCCACCGGCATATGGAGGTCCCGATTCAGCAGTTCAACCCGGCAGTTAGGAGATTCCAACACATTCATGCCGATATCGTGGGCCCCCTGCCAGTGTCCAGGGAGGCACGCTACCTGCTCACAGTGGTCGACCGGACCACGAGATGGCCAAAAGCCATTCCCATCAAGGAGGCTTCCGCTGAGACGTGCGCCAGGAATTTAGTCAGCCACTGATCGCCAGGTTTGGAATTCCGGAGCACATCACCAGCGACAGAGGCATCCAGTTCACTTCCGCCTTTGGTCTCAACTGGCGAACCTTCTGGGGGGTTAAACTCCACCACACCACAGCCTACCACCCGCAAGCAAATGGTTTGGGAAATGTTCCTTCGCCACCTGAAGTCAGCCCTCATGGCTCGCCTCACAGGCCCTGGTTGGGCAGACGAACTACCCTGGATCCTCCTGGGCATCAGAACAGCACCCAAGGAGGACCTACAGGTGTCACCTGCAGAGGTGGTATACGACGCACCACTCTCGTTGCCCAGCAAGTTCTTCGGCCCATAACCCAGCTCAACGTCCGAGCACATGAACCTGCTAGCGGATCTCCGTAGTAAGCTCTCCTCACTAGCCTCCCGACCGCCCATGCATCATGGTGCACGACCGGCCCATCTTCCCAAAGAGCTGGACTCGGCGGAATTAGTTTTTGTTCGGCGTGGACCAGACACTGCACCTTTGCAGCACCCGTACGAGGGCCCGTACAAGATCCTCCAGTGGTCCAGCAAGACTTTTGATTTGGACATGGGGGGGGGATAAATGAACTGTTCACTGTAGACCGCTTGAAGACAGCACACTCTCTCTTAGCGAACCAGCCCCCGCTTGTACCATCACATGGCAGGGTAGCCATGAGATGGAGCCGTCAGGGGTTCTCTCTGCCTCATGCTTCCAGCCCAGTGTGCATCTTGGGCAGCCATTATGGCATCCCCACGCACGCGATGGCTAAGCTCACACTGCCCTTAAAGGGACACACGCGGGATTTAAATAAAACAGTCGTTAAGGACATCGACAGTGGTGGCTGTGAGTTTCTTTGCTGTAGCTTGCACTACAATAGCACATTTAAAACAACTCACATTGACCATAGTGCTGTAAATTACATCTCAACTGAAGCAGCTATTTAAAATACAGTATAAAATGAATACCTGAGGTTCAGAATTGTACATATAACATGGAAACAATCAACAATCACTTGCACAGATTGGTAAAATGGCCAAAGAAGTGACTGATGGAATATCATGTAGGGAAGTATATGGTCATTCCCTTTGGTAGAAAGAATAAAACCATTGGCTATTTTCTAAATGAGGAGAACATTCAGAAAGCAGAGGTTCAAAAGGACTTGGGAGTCCGAGTGCAGGATTCCCTAAAGATTAACTTGCAAGATGAGTCAGAAGTAAGGAAAGCAAATGCAATGTTTGCATTCATTTATGAGTATATGAATGCAAAGATGACATGTCAGTAGTTATGGGCCCCATATCCAAGGAAGGATATGCTGGCATAAGAGATAGTCCAGGAGGTTTGCAAGAAAGATCCAATGGATGAGAGAATGACAAGCACTTGGTATGTCTGGGTCTGTGCTCACTGAAGTTTATAGGGATGATCTCATTGAAACATATCGAATATTGAAAGGGCCAGATAGAGTGCACATAGAGAAGATGTTTCCACTCGTGAGAGTCTGGGACCAGAGTACAAAGCCTCAGGACATAAAGAGCATCTCTTTAGAACAGAGATGAGGAGTATTCTTCAATCACACCATGGTGAATCTGTGGAGACCACTGCCATAGATGGCTATGGAGGCCAAGACATTGGGTAGATTTACAGCAGAGGTCAATATTATGGGAGAAGGCAGATAAATGGAGTTGAAAGGAAGAATATATCAACCATGATTCGACTGGCAGAGAAGACTATGGGCCAAATGGCCAAATTCTGCTTCTCTCTCTTACAGTCTCATGATCTATACATATCTATACTTTATGCTCAAGATAACCTGTTTGTCTATTCACAACACTGTATCTTCTCTCTGTACCAGATATTTTGTGACAAAAACTAAAATTTGCTTACGAATCTTCTGCAAATTGTGCATCAGCACACCCAGACTCGATAGATTGAAATGTCATTAGGCCGTTTCATGCAAAGCCTCCACCTGGAGGCCAGCTATAAGTATGGAGAGAAAAATATAAACTTACCTTTCATTGTACAGCCCTAAAAGGTTGCTCTTGCTTCACATTCATGTTGAGTGGCACCTCGTAGCCGATGGAGGCAGAGTGACTGGTGCCATGGTGCCACCAGTCATAAATACGTGGCAGAGCAATGGCTGTCTTGCCTATCCATAATCCTCTATACAGCTGGAAATGCTGTTTCCCAGAGCGGTTCCTGCTGCTTGAGGGATTATGGATAGTGAAGACGGCCATTGCTCTGCCGCATTTTGAGCCGCTGAAGGCTGGAACGGCCAGCAAGGCTGTCACAGCCTGTGCCGTCCTCCCCCCCCCTTTGGCCTGAGGGGGACGGAGGGAGAGGGGAGATGGGTGGCAGTTTGACAGCATCTTCACAACATCACCCTGCCCCTAGCCAGCCGCTTGCAGCAGCGCTACATTCATGCAGGGTGGTAGAACACAGCACTCCGCTGATGATCCTTCCCCAAGAGGGAATGTAGTCAGTTCCTTGGAGCTAGACACAGTGCATTCATAGAGGTAAGTTTCCCAATGCCAGGGCGGAGAATCTCTGCCTTTACAGTAGGGTTTTTTGACTGCATGAAAGGGCCTAAAGTCTCTGTCAGAGCTTTATACAAGTATACAACTACTTTCAGCCTGATGTCTTCAGTGCACATCTTCCTATAAATAATTATCATCAGCAGATTTAACAATACCTTAACTCATTTTATCCAAGTCACCTTAAAACTGGTGACATTGCAACCCCCACAGAATTTGATGGCACACCATTCTTGCATTTCATTTTTGCCTATATTCTGTTTTATTGCTCAATCTTCAATTCATGCTACTATATTACTTTCTATACATGAACATTTATTATCAATTCGATCACTCTGGACAAGATGGTCAAGAAAGTTTTTTTTTTAAAACTTGTGAATTACTGCACGAGGATGTATCGACATAGTTCCCACGAGCCTTTCAGTGATTACAGTGGTAAACATCAGGATTATATACAATAAAGACGAGACTGCAGAAAAAAATCTGAATGCTAAACCATCAAGTCTTGTCAGGTTCTTAGAAATCAAAAGGGAAAAGGAAAGAAGCCATAATTCTGGAAGAATAAAGAGGCTTAAAGGTAAATTAATGCAAAATGTTCTGGTACAGTAGTGAAAAACACTAATGAAAAACAAAGCATAACCAAAAGGAAGTTACGATCACTATTCTGTAAATGAAAGTAGTCCGGTTATATGGTGGCATTTAACTGCTGTTCACTCTGTGTCCAAAAGAAAATATTTGCCAACTGCAAATAGAATCAAGTTTGGATCGTTTCAATCCAGTTTTTCTAATGGGCCATCAAAATTGTCTTCTCTCAAAAACCAATGGGTTTCTGTGAGAAAATAATTATTCAAAAGTTCACTGCTCCAAATCATGAGCAACCTCTGTGTCCTGATATTTTTCCCTTCAGCTGTAATTATTACTGACATAGATACACTTCAGGAATCTAAACATGTGAGGGAAAATGAAAAAGAAAGATATGCTGATTATGTTAGATGAAACGACAGTGGCTTTTGTAGACATAAACACGAGCATACACCAAGGCTGAAGTGGCCTTTTTCTGTGCTTAAATTAATTTACTATCATAAATCTTTTGTGTAATTCTAGAATTATGGGAATTAGTACTGCACCAGCACCTCTACAAGTATGAATAACTCAACAAAAATGGATAGAGGCAGAAGAAAAGCATCAATTATACAACTCTAAACCCATCTGAAAATGCACAAAGTATCCCATCACATTCCATCCTGTGAAAGATAGGAGCAAAGACAAAATATTTTCAATTGAACAGACTTTCACTACAATTGGTTATGAAATTACTAAGATTATACTCAAAATATATATTACAGTTTTGAATTTATTTGCAGAAATTATTATTCAATCAGCTGAAAGCAATCTTTTAGCTGTTTTCACAGGCTTCTTAACAGTAACAAATTGAGAATAATTCCTATATAGCCATAAACATTGTTCTGAAAACAGGCAAGAAATGTAATAAAAATAGTCCCTGCAATCTTGGAGATCATTCTCAATACAATGTTAATTTACAATGATCTCACTGGAGAGGGTGAGGTAGGGATTTACAAAGATATTAAGAGTGAAAATTTGCAGTTAAAAATACATTTTTAAAACTGAAAAGACCAAGAGAAAACAATGAAGATGCTTAAAATCATGAGGGGTTGAGCCAAAGTATTAAGAAGGACTTCCTTTAGCAAAAGTGTTAAAAAATAATCAGGAGCTATAAAATGTAAAATAATTGGTTGAAGAATTACAGGATAAATGATGAACCCTCACTTAAAATCAAACATCTCTTTGAGCACTTGAAGAGTTGTGACCTGCAAAGCTGTGAACCGAATGTGGGAAGTGGGATTAGTTTGGATAGGTTTGTTAAAATTTAGACAGCATGAACATACTGGACCAAATTGTGTGATTAAATTATTTTGCCATAGTAACCACTTCTCCTTCAAAGATATTGTTATATCATCACACCAATAAGGTAGTGCTTCTTGTTAACAGATAATGATAGAATTATATACATTGTTCAATGTACCAAAATTCTTACTCACTGCAGCTGAACAGGTACTTTGTTAAAAAAAATACAAAAAAACTACAATTAAAAAGGGACAATACAAAAAACAGATAGATAATTTTGACAGTTATCCTTGTGCAAAATAAAAAACAGCTTTGCAATAGGCTGAACAGTTTTAAAAAGATCCAGGAATGTACAAATCGAAGGTGAAGTTATTCAGCAATGTTGTAGCTTACTCAGTCTACTGTGTAAATATATCAACTATAGTCATACATAAATACATTTGAGCTTGCACTATAATTATTTAGTAGAAAATGTCAACTGCTATTGGCCTCAACATTCCAAGATTATGCAAAGTAATAATCTTCATGCAAAATAAAATCATTAGATAACCTAGCTCAATAGTAATGGTCTTCTTTTTTCGATCAAATATGCACAAGACAGAATCAAACAAAAATTACTGATTTGACAAAAAGCAAACAACCTCTTCATACCCATGAAATCAATCAGAAAGCATCAACATGTGCAATGTTCTAGCTTTTATAGCAATTTCACTGCTTTCATGAAATTAATGATAAAGTAAATGGAATAAATGGTTACAATGAAGGGATTATTCTGCTCATAAATCTAAATTATTCCATGGCAGGATATGCCAGGTTATATTATATTTTATATTGTATATGTCTTTAAAAGAGATAGATTGTGGGGGTTCAGTGTAGGTCACTTCACAAACAGGGTAACAAAACACATCTCATTTAAAATGCAAGAGCTTTGCTGAAGCTAAACATTCAGGCACCAATGATTTTTGCAAAGAGAATGGAACAGCTTTGGAAAGAATTTCAAAAGCAGGTGCAAATTAAAAGTCCAGGCTCAAATGTTGATACAGATCTATCAAGGATTGGGTTTGAAACCTTGGAAGGTTTGGTTTTTACAAGGTGTGAGAGAGAGAGAGAGAGAGAGAGAGAGAGAGAGAGAGAGAGTCAGTTCTGCAGTAGCTTTTGAGGCTGCAACATGGCAAGCTGGCAGCCTTGTTGAAAACCACATTTTGAAGATGGGTTGTGAGTTCAGCTTGTTGAAAACCCTTCTAGTCCTTACAAGAGGAAATGGTTGGCAAGAGTGTTTCTCCTAAAATAAGGGAAACAAGAGGAACTCTGGGGTGACCTGGAAGAAGAGAGTATAATTTGGAAAACCCATAATTGGGTAAATTTCTTTGGCAAGACAATAAAGGGACTGATTAGAGCAAGAATCTCTCTCTTAAACCAGTAAGAACCTTCTTGAGCAGTAACCATTTATCTTTAAGCACCTGGTGAAAATTCATAAATGTTTAACAGTATAAAAATTGCCTGATACCAGTGAACTGGGAGAAGTGAATGACTGGACTATCAAACCAAGGAACTTTCCTGAACATATACACATTACATTCAGGTGAACTTAGAATTAGAAGGGGGGTTAAGTTAATAGTAATAAGTTGAAGTCTGATCAGTGTCTCACTATACTTCTCACCTGCAAAGTGATGTGTTGTTTTTTTCCACTGAGATTAAACTGATATATTTTTTAATATGAGAGGGTATTTGTTTGCATCATCTGAAGGCTTCTTTCTCTTTCCTCCCAACTTCATGAACAAACCATTCTACTTTCAAAAATTAAGGTTCTTTTAAAATTATTTACATTTTTATTTCATGAATACTTTATCAGGGTGGCAGGGTTGGGGCAGGAGAAAGTTTCTTCAAAAAGCTACAAACATGAGATCTGAATTAACTATGGAAATACACGTACCATTGTTAAAGTCCCATTATTAACAATTGCATCACTGAATTTTTTTCAACAATTTATTCTACCCAAGTACAAGTTTTAACATAATTATTTTTTACGTTAAGCAAACAGTCCTGCATTAAATTTAAGGATTCAATATTATTGAGATTTTAAAATATAGCTGAAGCCAAGCAAACCTTAGGAAAGCAGAAGCCTTAGAAAGTGGCAAATCTATCTATTGTGAGCCTCAAGAAAGCTCCAATATCATAAAAGACCCCCAGCATCCTGGTCATAATCTCTTTTCACTACTACCTTCAAGCAAAAGGTACAGAAGCCTGTAAGTTGAAGGCTTCTTTGTTTAGGAATAGTCTTATGAACAAGCACACTCAAGTGCAATCACATTTAAATTATTCAAAAAGGCAGAAATGGTCGATCTGTTAAACTGGTGGGAGATACCTTTCATTTTAACCCCGGTGTTGTAATGAAAAATGATCCAAATGATAACTATTTCCAGCACTGTGCCTTTATTTTAGATTTCCAGCAGTTGCAAGTCTGCTTCTGAGATACTCAAGCTTTTTAACTAATCATGTGTAGGCAATCCTCACATTTTAGGGAAGTCACATTATTTCAAATTCACTGTCACATGTATTTTGGTACAGTGAGAAAGTTGCAAATAGCCCAATGAGTGAACCCAAACATGGTGAAGCAGTTAAACACAGTAAAGGGTGCAGTTAGAACCTATAGTAAAAGTCCTAAAATCTGGACTGCTCGGGGATTGGGTGGGCCCGGATTCTCAGGCAGTACTTTTAAAATTCAAATTTAAAGGAAAATAAAGAGATGAACAGGTAAATTTTGATACTTTAGTAACATAAACAGTACAAAAAAATTATTTGTTTGTTTCCACGACTTCCATGCATCCGTGGCACTTGTGCACACACAAAAGCCCACTAAATTTAAAAAGTTTGAGATTTTTCGATAAGTCCGGATTCTCAGGTGATCCAGATTTCTGGCATCTGGATTTTTGAACTTTCACTGTATCTTGAATCAAAAACATGCATCATGAAATGCAAGTTGAAAAATAAATTGGCTTATTTATTTACTTTACACATAATTTCCTGAGATTGAATTTTACCCCATACCTCAATATTTTTAAGTTGTGATTTGTGAATTCCATAATGGAAATTTTGTTACCTGTTGCTGAACCTTTTCCCAGTGATTAGAAATTTAAAATTTTTAACTATATTTTACAGATGTGGTTAAATAAATGTGGCATATCCAGAATGCACAGAAATACCAAAAATGTTATCTGGATTGACTATATTCAGTATTGGGAGTATAATTATGGTATGACCAAGACAAGTCAGAATCCCACCAAAGCAGTTCAAGCAGCAATTAGGGATTGGCAATAAATGCTACCTTTGTCAGCACCATCACAACCTATAAAGGACGACTTTAACTGGCATTAAACATAAATCTCTTGCTGGAACTGAATACACAAGTAAAAAATAAACAGCGAATACATTACATTTTGCAAGAGCATTGTGATTAGCCAATTAGACTTTAATTGGGCAAAGGAAGTCTGAATGGTCGCAAGTGAACTTGCATTCTAATAATTAAATCAAATTGGAATTAAAAAGGTAATATTAACATTGGTGACCTTAAAACTACCAGATATCATAAAAACACACCAAGATTGTCAGGAAGAGAAGCTTTTTGCCACATATGTGGCTAGAGGTCCACTACAATTTGAGTGACTTAACTGCATGCCACAAGGATCTAACAAAATCAGTCACTTGAGGTATAGATAGAAAAATTCTGGTCTGGCAGCAACAAAAACCAGAAATATAATAAATGTGACACAACCACAGCATAACAAAGAGTGAAGGGTCATTGCATATTGACTTTCCCACCATTCTAAACATACTGGGGATGTAGGTTAATGGGGTGTAAAATGGGAGGCACACACACGTGAGCCGAAATGGCCTGTTACCATGCTGTATGGCTAAATTTATTTTTTAAATTTAAAAATACTCTTTTTCCCTCCCATACACCAAACACCAGCCCACCCTCCTCTGGGTACACTGAACATTGACCCTCCTCTCACAAGGTGCACCCCAAATATCAACATTCACCTCCCCCCCCACCAAAACATCACATCTGCCCCCATACCAGGTGCAAACCCAAACATCACATCTGCCCCCTCACACCAGGCACAACCCCAAACATCAACATCTTCCCCCACACAAGGCACACATCATTTGTCCCCTTCATCATGCCCACCAAAACAAACATCTGCCCACATAATGACCACCCCATCTCAAACATCAGCCCCCCCCCACATAATGCCCTACCCAAACATCAACATCTCCCCTTCCTCTCCTCCTCCCCCCAAACATCAACATCTCTCCTTTCCTCTCCTCCTCCCCCCAAACATCAACATCTCTCCTTTCCTCCCCCAAACATCAACATCTCTCCTTTCCTCCCCCAAACATTAACATCTCTCCTTTCCTCCCCCCCTCCCTCCCAAACATCAACATCTCTCCTTTCCTCCCCCCCCAAACATCAACATCTCTCCTTTCCTCCCCCCAAACATCAACATCTCTCCTTTCCTCCCCCCCAAACATCAACATCTCTCCTTTCCTCCCCCCCAAACATCAACATCTCTCCTTTCCTCCCCCCCAAACATCAACATCTCTCCTTTCCTCCCCCCCAAACATCAACATCTCTCCTTTCCTCCCCCCTCCCCCCCCCCAAACATCAACATCTCTCCTTTCCTCCCCCCCCCCCCAACACACTCAACAACTGCCCCACCCCTCGCAGCTCCGGAAGGCACACTTATGGGCACGTGGGCGATAGGCTGGGTTAGGCCTGGCCCTCACACAAACCACCTGTAGGATCATTAAACACACACATTAAGCGCTCGCCCACAACTCACCAGTTCCGGGAGTGCAAGGCACGAGGCCCGAAGGAACGAGGAAGGAAAGTGGGGTGCCTGTAAGCCTGGTGGCCTTCCCCAAGGAGTCGGCGGAAAGGAGGGGGGAGGAGCAGATCGGTGGGAACAATAGTCCGCGTCCCTTCGGCAACGAAGGCGGGGGGGGGGAAGGGAAAGAGGAAGGTTAAATCGAGGGAGGCCTAAGGAGAGGTAAAAGGGAAGGAAGGGGTGAGAGGAGGGGGGAAAAGGGGTTTTAGGGGGGTGAATAGGAGAGGTGTTGCCCGGGATAGCCGCCGGCACCACCTGCCTACAATCTTCTCCCACGCACACTGGACACTCGACGCAGAAACTGCCGCACGGGACACAGCGCGAGACCAACCACCGCAGCGCCTCCCCCCTCTCCAGCCTTCAGCCAATCGAAACGGCAGCAAGCCGTTCCGCCGCGCGCGCTGAGCGTCAACGTCACCATCCCTCCACCAGCCGCGGCCGGTCCGCCCCAATGGCTGGCTGCGCAGCTCCAGCTGGCCAATCAAAAGGCACGGCCGCCCGATGGGCTGGGAAAGCTGCCGCACGGGTTTACATGGATGGGTCGGCGTTCGGTAGCGGGTTGAAGGTTGCTGTCGTCGTTTTGAGCAGTGCTACTGTCGCCGGCAAGGCAAGTGATTGGTGGGGGTGGGCGAACATATTGCAGGAGAAACTCAGCGCTTGTCTCAGGGCGAGTGTTTAAAGGGGGTGGGGGAAGTCCCAAGGGGACGGCGGCCAAATTCAGGGAACGGCGCCTCTCCACCGGGTTGATGAGGGAAATGGTGTTTTAATTTGACGTGTAATGGAGAGTTGATCGTAATTACTGCTTCCATTATATAGAGGTAAAAAAGGGAGCTGGGGCCGGCAAATGATTGGGGGAGGCGAGGGGGGAAGGGGTACATACTACAGGAGAAACTCAGTGCGTCAGGCAGTGTCCGTTGAGGGAAAGGGATCGCGGGTCGGTACTCAGCATCAGGGCCGAGTGTTTAAAGGGGGAAAGTCGTCCATTATAGAGGGGTAAAGAAGGGAGCTGGACCGGCAAGTGGTGATTGATTAGCGGACTGAGTTTGAGATATGGTCACCAGATTTGGGGGGGGGGGGGTGCAAGATGAGCACATTTGGGGGTCCATTAGAAGGCTTGTTTGTCTGTGAGGGCAAAGTAACAGAGGTAGAGGATCTTAGTGGATCAGAAGGAGAAGGATCGAAAGAAAAGAGCACAGGGGATGTGGGTTACCTGAAGTTAGAGAGTTTAGTGTCATGGCTATGCTTTGTGGACTATCCATGTTACTGACCCACAACTGCAATGCCAGATCCAGCTGCAAGTTTGCAGCAGTTGGCCATATCAGCAACAACAATGAGTTGTTTCTCTGCAGAGAAAAGGAGGACAATCTCGTGTTATGGTGCAAAAGTAACAACCTGAGTCTCAAATAAAACATGAAAGTCTGCATACACTGTGGTTAAAGTTTAAAAACACCATACATAATCAATATTTCATGTTTGAGCCCTTCATCAAGGGCTGAGCAAAATGTTGGCAGGTGCACAAACAAAAAGGTGGGGGGAGGAGAGGAGAATGGTCCTAAAGGCAGGAGGTAATAGGTGGGAGGCCACACCAGCAAGCAGGGGAGGAGGGATGGATCTGTGAAGGGAGAGGGAAGGGGTGGAGAGCTGGAGGAAAGAAGGGAAGAGATAATGGAGAGTAGGCTAGCAGAACCTGGAGAAGTTGATGTTAACATAATCTGGTTGGAGAGTGCCCAGATAGAAAATGTTTAACTACCAAAGGAACTGCTCATACTAACCATCCGAGACTCTCATATTTACAAAACAATATTTATTTGCATAAATGAATACCTGTCCTGCACATGTATTGTTATCTGTGTGTGTGTTATGAATGGTTGTATCTCTGCTTGTTTGTACCTAGGATCAGAAAACGCTGTTTCATCAGGTTGTACTTGTGCAATCAAATGAGAATATCTTGATATAAGGTGCTTATCCTCTTGCTTGCATTTGTTTTGCCCAGTCTTTGGAAGAGCCTGAAGAAAGATGGGAATGTAGAGGGGAATTAAAATGACTTGCAACTGGGGAAAGTGGTCATTGCAATAAAGTTGAGGTGTTTGGCATTGCAGTCACCTAATCTGTGCTCTGTGCTTGTTTTTGCTGATGCAAAAGTTCAAATTCCTCTTCCACAGCATGTTCAGAAACTCAGCTCTAATTAGTCCAAAAGAAAATCCATCCTAAGATGTACTATCAGACCAAATGACCCAAGGCTTGTCCAATCAAAGGCCAGTGTGGGGGAATACATCTTGAGATATGAACTTGAGGACCAATGAGGGGTAAGAAGTAAAAAGGCAGGTACTTTGACCTCTCCATCCAGGGACTCAAAACACTCTTTTTAGGTAAAGTGCTTATATTCTTATATTTCTCCAGTGTGGTGTTTTGGGTTCTAATAATAAGGATTTTCTCTACATTGGAGAAACCAGACAGATTAGTGAACAGCTCCAATCACTCTACAAGAGTGAGCCAGAAATTATAGTTGCCTAATACTTTGATTCTCCATTCCATCTCTATTTTTGGACTCTATTGCACTTTTCCAATGAAGCATGATGTGAACTTGAGAAACAGAATTTTGTTTCCCAACTGAGCACATTGCAGCCTCAGAACTTAATACTGATGATGACATTTTCAAATAATCACCTTTTGCCACTTTATATCAGCATCTTCCTGCATCCTATTTTCAGAATTTTCCACTTTATTTAAAACTTTTGACAACTGCATTATTTAGCATATAATTTCCAGCCTCTGCATTTATTCATCTCTTAGTTTCATTTCCAGATAGATGTCTCAGCCAGAACCACCAGCACTTTTTACTCAGTCCCTTGTAATCTCCAATCAATGCTCCATCCCCTGATCCACATTTCTCTGGAACTTGATTTTGAAATCAAATTTATTTTTTCTTGTTCTATTGAAAACATTTTATATAAAATGCTTTTTTTCTCAACACAGACTTGATGAATATATCCAACATTTTATGTTTTATTGCATAGAAGCAGAAAAATAGGAGCAGAAGAGGGACACTTGGCTCTTTAATCACCCTTTGCCATTCCACACAATCATTCTCAAAACTACATTCCTGCTTTTTCCACATGACTCTTGATGCGTATTCTCTCCAGATAGGTCTATGTTCTTTTAAAATACAATCAATGACTGGACTCCATGGCCTTCTGAGGTCAAGAATCCCACAGGTTTACCATCCTTTGAGTGGGGGAAAAAAATCTCCTTCTCCATTCTAAACATGCCTCATTTCATGTAACTTCTTATTTAAATCCACCCAGCCAGGAGCAACATCCATCCTGTTCAACCCAATCAAAATGTTGTCTGTTTCATTGAGATCTTCTCACATTGTTGTAAATTCCAGTGAGTAAAGGTACAGTCAACACAATCCCACTTCCTACAACAGTTCTTCCATTCAAGGAAACAAAAAAACTGAAGACCATGGAAGTCTGAAAGGAAAACAGAAATTGCTGGAAACACTCAGCAGGTCAGGAGGCTTCCATGGAGAGAGAAGCAAAGTTAATATTTCACATTGAAAATTATTTCTCTTTCACATTCTTGTATATGGTCTTAAATGAAGAATTAATTTTGTTTCTCTTTCCACAGATTCTGCCTGAATTGTTTCCAAGAATCAGCAATGGTGAACCTTCAATGAAGTCCTTCTATGACAAGTGCATCTGCTTGTATAAGGAGATAAAGGCTACACACATTACTCCAGGTGTGATTGCACAGTGACCCAAAATAAATGACTTCTATACTTAGTTTCTTGCAATGAAAACAAATACCTTCTTAACTGTTTGTTACACCTTCCAACTTGCTTATCGTGATTCAAATAAAAGCTCACTCATATCAAAATTTCCTATTCCATCATCATTTCTGCCATTTGATTTTTCCCAACCCAAATAAATAACGTCACATTTATCTGTTATCCTGCATCTTCCATTTGGTAATCTTTCTAAATTCATTTTGAATTCTCAGCAAGTTTGGAAATATTTCAAATGGTTTCTTCATCCAAATCATGTTGCATGTCTCTGTCCTTTATCTTTTCAATCCATGCCAATATATTACCCCAATCCCTTGAGCTTTGATTTTTCATACCAATCTCTTCTGTTGGACTTTATCAAAGGCTTTTGAAAATTCAAATGCGCCATATCCACTGGTTTTTACCTTATCTATTTTACCATTTACATCCTCAAAAGATTTGTCAAATGTAATTTACTTTTCATTATCCATTTTGACTTTATTAAATTCCATTGATATTTTTAAGAGATCTGTTATCACCTCCTTCATACTACATAAAATGCAGAACAATACAGTAAGAACAGGCAGTTCTTCAGTGATATCTGCACTGAACAAGATGCAAAAAAATAAACTAAATCTCTTTTGCCAGAATATGATCCATGTCCCTCCATTACCTACATTTCAAGTATCCGTCTAACAGCTTCTAAAAAACTTCAGTCAATACCTCTGGCATCCCTTTCTATATTTAAAAAAAAACACTTGCACTTTTTTCCATTTTTACACTTGACATTTTTACCCTGGGATAAAGATTCTGAATATCTACCCTAACTGCCTCTCATAATTTTATAAACCTCTATCAGGTCTTCTCTCAGCTTCCAGTGTTCCAGAGAAACAACTCGTTTATTTTTTTTTAAATCTTATTTACAGTATAGTAGAAGCTGATTCCAGCCATTTAACCCCATGCCACCCAATTACACCCAAATTAACTGACAACCCCATGCAGTTTGGATGGTGGGAGGAAATTGAAGCACCTGGAGGAAACCCACGTAGATTCCCACAGTGCCAGGTCACTGGTGCTGTAATAGCATTGAGCTAACTGCATCCTGGTAAATCTCTTCTGCACCCTTTCCCATCCTTCCTGTAATGGGAAACCAGAATTGCACACAGTACTCCAACTGTGATCAAACCAACATTTTACAGAGTTGTGGCATGACTTCCTTACTCTTCTATTCCTGATCAGTGAAAGCCACCCTACGTGTTTAGATCGCCACTTTCAGAGACTCACCGATCCTTCTGCACATCACTTGACCAACGAAGTGAAACACCTGATATATGCCTGGATTAAACTCCATCTGCCATTTCTTCACACATCTGTACCTGATCTATATTCTGCTATCTTCTTTGACAGTCCTTTTCAGTTTCCACAACTCCACCAATCATTGTATCATCTGCTATCTTACTAATCCACCCATCTACTTTTTCTTCCTAGTTATTTACGGTGTATATATATATGTGTGTGTGTGTGTGTATATATATGTGTGTGTATATATATATATATATATATATAGTGTGTATATATACACACACACACACACTATATATATAAATATATATATAAATATATATATATATATATAAATATATATATAATCACAAACCAGTACTGACCCCTGCAAAGCATCACTGGTTGCAGATCTCCAGCCAGAATAACACCCATCCACTATTACCCTCTATCTTCTAGATTGCCTACTACTGATGTTAGGCCATCAACATCAATCTGCAGGTCTTCGTTATCCCTCCGCCCTTTTGTATATAATGGGTTACATGTTCCGCACATAAATTGCAGGAGCATTCCATAATGTCTAAAATTTTGAAAGATGACAATCAATGTATTGGCTATTTTCATGATCATCTCGTTTAGTACTTTTAGATGCAGATGATCAGCCTCTGGGGTTTCATTGGATTTCAGTTGCATTAATTTCTCCAGCGCTTTTTTTTGCTAACACTAATTTCTTTTAATTTCTCCTTTTCATTTGATTCTTCCTCATGTTTTTGAAAGTTATTTGCATTCTTCACAACAGAAGCAAAGAATTTGGTTTTTTTGTCATTTATTTATTCTTCATTATAAATTCTCAATTTTCTAACTGTAGGAGATCTACATGGGCCTTTTCTAATTTTTTTTAATATTAATCTAAATATTGAAGTACTCCCCATCTACCGACTTTGAAGGGGGGCTTCCAAAGAATCACCACGTCAGAGGTATTTTCTTATTTTCTTTTTTGCATCATACCTGCTTTAAATTAGTGGCGTTATTTTAAACAGTGAGCCCCTGTTCTAGATCCCTAACAAGTGGGAACAATCTCTTTATATTCAGGGTGTGAAGACCTCCCATGACTTCCCCTCTCCATGTTTTTAAACTCCATCTGATGGAAGCTGAATTGGTCCAACCTTCCCTCACAAAAAGGTTACTTTTCAACTTCAACTTTTCACCATCACTATATTTCAAAATATATGCACATGTAGAAGGGACTTCTTTTGTCATATTGAAAGGATTTTATATGTTCCCCAGATCTTGTAATATGAATAAAAATGGTCTGCTGGGGAACATTTATTCCTCTCCATCAACATCACTGAAAATAATTGGCTGGTCATTATCACTTTACTGCAAAGTAAGTTGACTGGAGGTTTACAGGAAGTTGTGAACAAATATATGAACAAATTGAAAAGTAAGACTTTCATAGGTGGATTTGAAATGCCATTTTTTTCACACAATACAACTGTGAACACATCTTTAAAAGCACCCATTTGCTTAGGAAGTGATTGCCCTGGGAAAATGAAATATGTTCTAAAAAATAAGCTCATTCTTTAAATACAAAGGGTTCCTATCCAGTTTTAAACAAAAATATCGTCCTTTCAATGCTAAGCCTCTCATATTGTCAGCGATTCAGTTTATTTATTTATTTATTTATTCCACCCCCCCCCCCCCCGGGCTTTTTTTGTGCATGTTCCTTATTTTTTATTTGTCCATATCATAAAACATATTTTGAATTTGTATATCCTTCTCAGATCTAAAATGTATGATCACAAACTTTGTCGCAAATGAGGTCCATATAACTCTTCTCATGCAGTCCACTGGAGAATACGACTTGTATCCACTTTAGTTCTTTTGGTTCCAAGGAAGTCTCTGAGTGTGCCGTGGATGGGAGAGTTGGGTACATGGAGTGGAAGTTTGGGTGGTATGCTCCTTCCATTGATTACACTTAGTGTATGGACGCTCCCAATGAATGGATGAGATTATGAAATTTTTTTTTTTTGAATGGTGATGAGTGAAGGATTCACTAAACATTGGGATGTTTGCATATTTACAGAGGAACATATTGATTTTTTTTTCCCTTCTGGTCATCTGGCAATCTCTTGCAATGACTCGGAGTGGATGTTCTGTTTCACGATCTTCAGTGGTGGGGATGTTGGCCTGGGAGAGGACATTGATGAGGGCTCAAACACAATCTGCTCGAGGAACTCAATGGGTCAAGCAGCATCAGTTGAAGAGAATTGTTGACATTATGAGCTGAACCTCTTCATCATGTCTAAGGATGTAAGTACAGGAGCAGTGTAAAGGAGACAGGGTACCATCTGGTCTCTCTTTATATCATCATTCTTTCCTTCTCTATTTATCAGATTCCAGCACTGGAAGTCTTTCTTATCACCACTCCACCTTTTATGATTCATCATTTTCAACCTTTGTTTTACATGTCTCTCCCTCTCTTTCTCTCTCTTTCCCCCCCCCCCCCCACCAATTTGTTTGGTTTCTGCCTCTACCTAGTTGTCCAATTCTGTGTGGAGTTTCTGCTTCACCTCTCCTACCCTGTCCTCTTTACTGTACTAACTGATGAAGCATTTTACAGAGTTGAAACATCAACTATTCTTTTTCTCTCACTGATTCTGTTCAACTCCGAGTTCCTCCTGCAGGTTGAATATGTGATTTCATATTCCAGCAAGTGCAGTATCCTGTATGTCACCTGATGAGGGTTCAGTGGACTCACCATTGGATATGAAAAATGTTGTGGGGGTGATGGTGCTGATTTTTTTCTAGTGCCGAGAAGTGCAGCCCACACAAAATGTCTCAGAAGTCGACAGATGGGTAGGCACCACTTCTTCACAGCAGACCATGAGCATGATTGCAGGTTTCTGCTCTTGATCATTCTAAGGCAACTTTAGACTGGAAGCAGTCATGAATTTCATCTTTGTTGAACTCCAGCTCTGGTTTTGCCCATAATTTTTTTTCTCTGTGTGAATAAGAGCTACAAATATATCTATGACTTCACCAAGTAAGCACTATTGCAGTTATTCAGTTCACATGAAATTGATGTGATTATATTGTTTCAGTGCAATTCTGGATTTGAGTGTAAGCCATCCGCAAAGTGCTCTCCTAAAGTTTAAAGTAATTCTACCTCCCCAAATCAATGTAATTAAAAACACTTACAATTCCGTTGGCTTTAATTTTTGTCGATCTATTTTATGGAACTAGGAATAAAACATGAAAGTCTACAGCCACTGTGATTGAAATCAAAGCAGAATGCTGGAGAAACCTAACAGGTCAAACAGTAAAGATAAAGTCACAAAACCAACAATTTGGGTTGTATGAAACTAAATTGCTACTGTAGTTTAGTACACAAATACAACTAATTTTCACAGCAATTAAATAAATTGTTAATTAATTAACTATTTTGGATGTAAAGAGGAAATTTAAAGTCATTTGATTTTGGCTGAAGAGGTTGCTTTGCACATTTCATGCCTTGATTAAAGAAGTATAAAAATGGACATGTATAACATTACAATATCTGAAAGCAGTTAATACCTTACATTTTGAACTCTGAAATAAGAGCAGAAAAAAATGGAATTATAAAGCAGATCAGGCCACATTTATAGAGAAAGAATCTTTTTTTAAAAAAAACTTTATTTAAAAGAAAACAAACATAACATACAGTATAAATAGTAAAAGAAAATTTTTCATTAATACCCATTTCCCCTCCCACCCTTACAGCCAGCTCCCTTAAGGGGAGCAAAAAAAGGAAAATATAAATTATATATATCTCCATCGGGCACACAAAACTCAAAACGGTCAACCAGTTTACCTATCTCGGCTGCACCATTTCATCAGATGCAAGGATCGACAATGAGATAGACAACAGACTCGCCAAGGCAAATAGCGCCTTTGGAAGACTACACAAAAGAGTCTGGAAAAACAACCAACTGAAAAACCTCACAAAGATAAGCGTATACAGAGCCGTTGTCATACCCACACTCCTGTTCGGCTCCGAATCATGGGTCCTCTACCGGCACCACCTACGGCTCCTAGAACGCTTCCACCAGCGTTGTCTCCGCTCCATCCTCAACATCCATTGGAGCGCTCACACCCCTAACGTCGAGGTACTCGAGATGGCAGAGGTCGACAGCATCGAGTCCACGCTGCTGAAGATCCAGCTGCGCTGGATGGGTCACGTCTCCAGAATGGAGGACCATCGCCTTCCCAAGATCGTATTATATGGCGAGCTCTCCACTGGCCACCGTGACAGAGGTGCACCAAAGAAAAGGTACAAGGACTGCCTAAAGAAATCTCTTGGTGCCTGCCACATTGACCACCGCCAGTGGGCTGATAACGCCTCAAACCGTGCATCTTGGCGCCTCACAGTTTGGCGGGCAGCAGCCTCCTTTGAAGAAGACCGCAGAGCCCACCTCACTGACAAAAGGCAAAGGAGGAAAAACCCAACACCCAACCCCAACCAACCAATTTTCCCTTGCAACCGCTGCAATCGTGTCTGCCTGTCCCGCATCGGACTGGTCAGCCACAAACGAGCCTGCAGCTGACGTGGACTTTTTACCCCCTCCATAAATCTTCGTCCGCGAAGCCAAGCCAAAGAAGACAACTAATTTTCACAGCAATTAAATAAATTGTTAATTAATTAACTATTTTGGATGTAAAGAGGAAATTTAAAGTCATTTGATTTTGGCTGAAGAGGTTGCTTTGCACATTTCATGCCTTGATTAAAGAAGTATAAAAATGGACATGTATAACATTACAATATCTGAAAGCAGTTAATACCTTACATTTTGAACTCTGAAATAAGAGCAGAAAAAAATGGAATTATAAAGCAGATCAGGCCACATTTATAGAGAAAGAATCTTTTTTTAAAAAAAACTTTATTTAAAAGAAAACAAACATAACATACAGTATAAATAGTAAAAGAAAATTTTTCATTAATACCCATTTCCCCTCCCACCCTTACAGCCAGCTCCCTTAAGGGGAGCAAAAAAAGGAAAATATAAATTATATATATATATATATATATATATATTAAAAAAAGATTTTTAAATGTTAACAACATTTCAAAGTATATCTAAATGCATATATTTCAAATACGGAGACCACTTACTAACAAAAGAAGAATAATTATCATGTAAAGTATAAGTAATTTTTTCCATAACAACACATACTTACAATTCATTATGCCAACGAGCTATATTAATCTCAGTATCATCTTTCCAGGTACTTGCAACACATTTACGCGCTACTGATAATTTCTTCTTTGGCTTGGCTTCGCGGACGAAGATTTATGGAGGGGGTAAAAAGCTACTGATAATACCAAATGTACAAAAGCAATTTGAATTTTATCCAATCCCATTCCTCTTAACGAATATAAATTTCCCAACAAGAAAATCGTTGGATCTAATGGTAGTATAAAATTATATAATTTCTCCAAAACTACTTTAATACCTTGCCAAAATGATTGAACTTTAACATAATTCCATACAGCATGTAAAAAAAAAAGTTCCAATACATGAACTGCATCTAAAACAAGAATCCAAATTACTAAATCCATATTTTTTTAACTTTTCCCAGGGTCAAATACAATTGATGTAAAAAAAAAATTACAATTAACCATTCCATAGTACACATTGGTCAATTTAATTTTACATTGTCTTGACACATACTTGCCCAATCTTCTTCAGGAAAAGTAAATACTAAAACACCCTCCCATTTAAGTTTGGATAAGCCAGATTGGGAGAAATCTATACTATCTTGTAACAAATTATACGTAACTGAAATATAACCCTTTTTCGGTATAGAGGAAATCAAAGATTCAAATCTCGACGTAGGTAAAATCATCTCTTTACCATAATTATCTTTTATCAAAGCTCTAAGTTGATAATACACAAACAAACAATTAACAGGTATATCAAATCTTTCTCTCAATTGATTAAAAGAAAGAAATTGCCCCTCTACAAAACAATCTTGTAGGTCTTTATACCTTTAGAATCCCAAGTCTTTAAATTATTGTTAAACATTGAAAAAGGAATAAGCTGAGTTAAAATAGTGGAGTTAAAATAGATAATTTATCTTTTGACCCTAACACCCTGTTTTTTTTAGCTAAATCTTTAAATGTTTCAATATCGGCGTATCATATTGCTGTAACAAATTCAAATTCCAACAAAATATAAATTCATGTATTTCAACCCAAGGAATACATGCCATACTTTGTTTCAGGTCAATAACTTCAGGTCAGATCACTTGGTTGTGACAATTATAACACTATAAAATCTCTGTCCAACATATCTGTCATTGACATTATTTTTAAAAAGCTCACAAAAGAATCTTTCAAGCATGAATTAATTATGGCAGCTTTCAGTTTTCAGGGCTTTTGACCTGAAGCTTTATCTCTTTCCTCTCTCTTCTGATGCTGCCTGACCAGTGATTTTTTTTTTTTAAGTCTTGTTCATTCTTGGATTGTAAATTCACAGAGGTGCACAGCTGTAACATACAAACAAGAAAATAATTGGTCAGGATGCTGGGAGAAGACAAGGGAGGCAGCAAGGTCAAAGGCCTTCCTAATTTGCTATAAATTACTATGATTTTATGAAGACTCAATATGACATATTGCTAGCAAACAACCACACTGAAACCTTTACTGAATCATTCTTGTGGTGTTCTAACGTGTTCTAACAATTCTCACCAAACTGTTAACTTTCATGAGTGGTTCCACATGCTGGAAACAGGAGAAATGCACAAAATGCTGGAAGAACCTGGTGGGTCAGGCAGCATCCATGAATTGCAAAAGATACCTATTGCCTTCTATGGGTGCTGCCTTACCTACTGAGTTCCTCCAGCCTTTTGTGGCTTGCTTACTTTCAATATCAAAATACAATAAAAGTATAACATAATTTTGATGAAAACTTAATCTACATTTCATTAAATTATTGTCTGTTAAGAAAAAACCTTCACTTGTATTACGAGCCCAGAGGACCCCAAAACCCAGCAGCAATAGATATTCATCAAGACAAGTACCTATTTAAACAAAAGTTGCTTTTAATTATCTTTAAACATGAAAATAGAATCACACTTTAACTTATCACTATTGACTTAACTCTCCTAACTTAACCCCCTTCTAATTCGAAGTGCATGTGTATGTAATGTGTGTGTAAGTTCAGAAAAATTCTTTGATTCACAGTCCAATCTCACTTCTCATTCCTCCAAGTTCACTGGTTGCAGGCAATTCTTATACTGTGCACAGAATTTAACATTCATGAAATTCATCAGGCTTTGGTGCTTGAAAGGTACATGGTTATCGGTCAGGAAGGTTCTTGTTGGTTTTCGGAGAGAGATTTGTTGTCTGCTGGAAACCCACAACTGATTCCTTTTTAACCAACCACTTCAGTGTCTTGCTGATGAAAAGCTCCCTCAGAGTCCTCCAGATGATGGCATCTTTCTTTCAGGTCATAATAAAGTTTTTGTTTCTCTTGTTCCAAGAGAAACACCCTAGCCAGCCAGACCTCTTCTCTTGTATGAACCACAAGGGCTTTAACCAGGCTGAACTAAGCACTCACAACCCATTTTCTAAATGGGTTTTTTCACAAGCTTGCCAGCTTGTCCTTTTCCAGTCCCAGCTGTTGCTGCTGACTATAAAACATGCAGAACAGATTTTTCTCTCTCTCTCTCTCTCAGAGAAAACCTATTTTACTCTCTCTGCTTGCAAAACCACATGACCCTCTGTTCTGCAAGTTCCATTTCAGACAATCTGAGGCTCCAGCAAGTTATTTTATCTGTTGCCTTTTTGTAAACAACAATCCATTAGTGAAGTCTCTTGGGCACTCTCCAAATCTTTTGCAAAGGCTCTGGGGCCAACATATTTAGCACGAGCAGAGCTCCAGTATTTTAAATAAAATCTGTTTTAAAGTGTTTGTATGTGACTATGCTAAAAAAAAATGCTCCAATTCATCTCCCAAAATCATATCTATATTCTGTTTTAAGATTCTCTTTCAAGATATATATTGGTGCTCATGAATATTTATTCTGGTCATCAATTATGTATAGACAGAAGAAAGTGCTTCTGAATATTCACTTCACAGCTGAGAAATGAACTACTACTGGTGTGTTATTAAGGGGTAGGGTTGCCAATGAAGAACTGTTTCATAGGAATTTTCCATTCTGCATAAAAGGCCTGTGGTGTCTTGGATGTCCTGCCACAGAATGCCACAGAAATCGGTGCATAGGATAATTACAGTGATCACAAAATACATTAGCCATGGGAAAAAGGAGAGAACAAGTGAGGATATTATTCAGAAGGTCCTGGATAGTCAACTTGGCATTGGATGCACATCGTTCGTACAAGGTGATCACTGAAACCGAGAAGGGGTGTAGCCTTTGCAGGAGGTTGCCAGGGAGGGCTCTAAGATTGTGAGTGAAATCCATGAATTTTTGTATGTTGATGAAGGTAAATGCCCTTCTTTGCCCAGCCGGTGATTGTGAGCAGAGTTGTTTAGTCATTCTGTCTTTGAGTTTAAAATTTCTGTGACTTTCCTGCAAACTTCAAGATGCCACAAAAATCAACAGCAACGGCCTGAGGCAGGAAGGTAAGTGACTTATGACGTTGATCCCCCACCACCCCCTCCCCCCCCCCACCAAGTAAAGCAGGAAGGTGCGGTCACCCAGAAGTAGCGTTAAATAGCTCTACTGAAGGAGTCTTGATTTGTTTACACATCCTCTTACTTACCAGACTTTCCACACTCTTATGCACAAGTGTGTCTGGCAAATTTTGAGACTCCAGTGATATGAACAATTATCAAAATAGTTTAACTTTGTTTTGATCACCTTGGCTTGGAGAAAGAAACAATTTCTGGACCTTTTCTGCAAGAAAGAATTTTACATTTTTTTAAACTATATTCCACATTATTATTAGTTTCCTCTCCATTTCCTACTTGATTAATTTACTCATTATGTTTGAAATTGCACCATATTTCAATGCCGCACTCAATTGGCAATGACATAGAGGGTCCAAATCAAATGTATCATTTTGGGAAGCAAGCACTCAAGGTGCTGCTTTAATACATACATTTTGAAATATGGACAGTGCGTTACATTATACTGCTGCAAAAGAACAGAATGTAATTGGAGCTATTGCAGGGGGCATTCTGGATAGAGGTTTGATTGTAATTAATCTGTGTTAAATGTGGCTTGGGGATTCTTGTTGGTGGCACTTTGCAAAGTGTAATGTATTCTCCAGCATGATTCTTTGGCTTGGCTTCGCGGACGAAGATTTATGGAGAGGTATGTCCACGTCTGCTGCAGGCTCGTTGGTGACTGACAAGTCCGATGCGGGACAGGCAGGCACGGTTGCAGCGGTTGCAAGGGAAAATTGGTTGGTTGGAGTTGGGTGTTGGGTTTTTCCTCCTTTGTCTTTTGTCAGTGACGTGGGCTCTGCGGTCTTCTTCAAAGGAGGTCTTGGTGGCCAGTGGAGAGCTCGCCATATAACACGATCTGGGGAAGGCGATAGTACTCCATTCTGGAGACGTGACCCACCCAGCGCAGTTGGGTCTTCAGCAGCGTGGATTCGATGCTTGCGGACTCTGCCAGCTCGAGTACTTCAATGTTGGTGATGAAATCATTCCAATGAATGTTGAGGATGGAGCGGAGACAGCGCTGATGGAAGCGTTCTAGGAGCCGTAGGTGATGCTGGTAGAGGACCCAAGATTCGGAGCCGAACAGGAGCGTGGGTATGACAACGGCTCTGTACACGGTGATATTTAATTTGCCTTGGCGAGTCTGTTGTCTATCTCGTTGTCGATCCTTGCATCAGATGAAATGGTGCAGCCGAGGTAGGTAAACTGGTTGACCGTTTTGAGTTCTGTGTGCCCGATGGAGATGTGGGTGAGCTGGAAGTCATGGTGGGGAGCTGGCTGATGGAGGACCTCAGTTTTCTTCAGGCTGACTTCCAGGCCAAACATTTTGGCAGTTTCCGCAAAACAGGACGTCATGCGCTGGAGAGCTGGCTCTGAATGGGCAACTAAAGCGGCATCGTCTGCAAAGAGTAGTTCACGGACAAGTTGCTCTTGTGTCTTGGTGTGAGCTTGCAGGCGCCTCAGATTGAAGAGACTGCCATCCGTGCGATACCGGATGTAAACAGCGTCTTCATTGTTGAGGTCTTTCATGGCTTGTTTCAGCATCATGCTGAAGAAGATTGAAAAGCGGGTTGGTGCGAGAACGCAGCCTTGCTTCACGCCATTGTTAATGGAGAAGGGTTCAGAGAGCTCATTGCTGTATCTGACCCGACCTTGTTGGTTTTCGTGCAGTTGGATAACCATGTTGATTATCTCCCATTCAAATAACAATAGCTTTAGCCTCTGAAATTTTCTGGAGATCCTTTATTTTATATCATTTAATTCTTCCTCTTGCATATATAATTTACCTAGCCCAGATTTTCTGCCTCTTCTTCACGACTGTTAGATATTGTGCATCATTATAAATTTATTAAATGAGTCTCTCTGGAATCATTATCTTTCCCACTCAAAGTCAGTGCTTCTGTCATGTTGGAGAGGGTTACTTTCTCCATTCTGTACTCTTACGATTCACAGATTTTTTTGAAATTTACCATACTTTCCTCTGGCACTGTCATTGAGCAAAGTACGCACTCTCTGAAAATGCCTGTTGTGAAATTCTTGATCTCAGCTGTGTCAAGATTAATTGGTAGCTATGTATAAACTCACCTGATTTACCCTTGCTTCAGAAGATTGTGGTTTCCTTTCACTCTCCTGTCTGATGTCCCTGCTGTTGTACTAAGGGAGCCCTTCTCTGTTAGAAGTATTGTCTTTCAGTTCAGATGTGAAATTGATATTCCAATTGTCCTCTCAGGTAGATTCAAAATATGATGCAATGAATATGTTTGTCCAGACCAATGTTTATCCTCTCATCACTGCTGCTAAAGCAGACCTGATGATCATATTTACTTACGACAACATGGAAAGCAGCCATCCAGCCCATCAGGTTCACATTTATTTCCCAGTAGAGCAATTCCATTTTTTTCTTGCTTCCTTGTTGATTTGTAAGGTATTCTTTCTCGCATACCCACCAACTTCCCTTTTGGTTGTTTTGTCTCTTAATCACATTAATGTCACATATAATGTGGCATCACCTCATCTTTCTTGGCTGTCATCTTGACACCAGGATGTGTTCTCTTTAAACAGGCGCTACATATGGTTCCCTGTAATGGTAGCCAGGAGTCAGGACTGAAAGTTGGCCAAATTAGTAACTTTTAAATGAAAGCTCCTGAAGCACCCACCCCATGAGAAAATAGTTTCTATTATGGGGAGACTGGAGGGACGTTGTCATTATATGTAGTATTTCCTGCTTGTGGATGATCTGCAACATTGTAATTAAAAGTTGAAACTACAATTTCAAAACAGTTCAGGGTTCAATTAAAAAGCTCCATCTCAAAGTCTGTAATTGAAATGTACATGACAAAGGTTATGGATGTTGTTAAGCTGGAATTTCCTGATATGTCTTATGCTAAAAGTTTTCTGCGTGGTATGATAAATGTTTTCTGCGTAATTCATGACAACGAGCTAATGCTATTGGCTGGAAGACTCTGAAAACCTGTTTGATACTTCATGGTGAGGAGAGCCAAATAGCATGCCAGGTACAGGCATTCAAAGGGAATTTAGCGGAGGTGAGCTTGGGCAGGGTCTTTGTCCAGAGGAAATTTGCACCCATTAATTTTATGCCAGAGGCTCCACTCGGCTGTTGTGGTGGCTGATGTGCTGATGTCAGGAGGCTAGCAGCAGTGCCTGTTCCATGGCTTGTTTTGCTGTCTCGAATGCTAGCTGCTGCTCAGGGCCCCAGTGAAACATGGTCTTCATCCTGGAGATGGCATACAGCAGGTGCAGCAGCATGGTGAGATGGGGAATGAACTGCCGCCAGTAGCTTAAAAGGCTGATGAAACTGTGTTTCAGCCTTGTTGATGGGCACTGCTGTGTTTTAAAATTTTATTTTAGCCAGCCTCCAGGATATCCCTGAGCCTGAGTGCTGCTGGATTCCCAGGAAGAAGACCATCTT
This sequence comes from Narcine bancroftii, assembly GCF_036971445.1. Classification (NCBI taxonomy): domain Eukaryota; kingdom Metazoa; phylum Chordata; class Chondrichthyes; order Torpediniformes; family Narcinidae; genus Narcine; species Narcine bancroftii. Next base: position 225,731,856 of record NC_091472.1, read on the forward strand.
GCTGGGACCTTGTATTTTCTCCTGGTCATCCAGCTACGAGCACAGAGATGAGAAAGTCCAGTGCCTGTACTACTGTCTCTTCCATGGGGCTCTGGATCAGAATGTCATTGATGTAATGACTTACATCGATGGCAAGGGCAATATTTTTTAGGCCTTGGGCTATTAACCTGTGCCAGAGGATGGGACAATGGAGATAGGGGAGATGACAAAAAGTGTATTGCATGTGTGACAGATTATAGATGTGTTTTTGGGAGATAAGATGGGGCAGGCTTTTTAGTGTAGGTCACATACAAACATTTTAAAACAGATTTAAATTACTGAAGCTCTACTCATGTTAGACAGGCCAGCACCAAAAGCGTTTGCAAAATATTTGGAGAGTGCCCAAGAGACTTCACTAATGGATTGTTGTTTACAAAAAGGCAACAGATAAAAGAACTCATCGGAGCTGCAAGCTGGAGTGGAACTTGCTGTTCTAAGAGGGTCATATGGCTTTTCAAGCAGAGAGAGTAAAACAGGCTTTTTCTCAGAGAGAGAGAGAGAGAGGGGGGAGAGAGTTCTACAGTTTTATAGTCAGCAGCAGCAGCAGCTGGGACTGGAACAGGACAAGCTGACAAGCTTGTGGAAAAACCCCATTTGGAAGATGGGTTGTAATTGCTTAGTTCAGCCTGGTCAAAGCCCTTCTGGCTCATACAAGAGGAGAGGACTGGCTGCATATGTTTCACTTGAAATAAGAGAAACAAAAAGGATCTCTGTGGTGACCTGAAAGAAAGAGGTTATCATCTGGAAAACCCTGATGGGGCTATTTTCTTTTGCAAGACACTGATGTGGCTGATTAGAAGGGATCAATTTGTGTCCAGCAAATAACACATCTCTCTCTGAAAACCTACAAGAACTTTCCTGATCGGTAACCTTTTACCTTTCGAGCACCAAAGCCTGGTGAACTTAAATGTTAAATTCTGTGCACAGTATAAGAATTGCCTGCAACCAGTGAACTTGGAGGAATGAGAAGTGAGATTGGACTGTGAATCAAAGAATTTTTCTGAACTTACATACACATCACATATGTGCGCTTAGAATTAGAAGGGGGTTAAGTTAGGTTAGTTAAGCCAATAGTAATAAGTTAAAGTGTGATCCTGTTTTCATGTTTAAAGATAATTAAAAGTAACTTTTGACCACTTGTCTTGGTGACTATTGATGCTGGATTTGTGGGTCCTTTGGTCTCGTAACACATGCCACACCATTTGAAGGCAAACTGATCCTGGGAGTCAGGGCTTAAGGAGCTAGAGAAGAATGCATTGGCGAGGTCCACCATGGCATACCAGAGTTTGTTATCCTTACACGTGAGATTCTCCACCAAAGTGATCACATAGAGAAGCTAGAGAAGAATGCATTGGCGAGGTCCACCATGGCATACCAGAGTTTGTTATCCTTACACGTGAGATTCTCCACCAAAGTGATCACATCGAGAACAGCCGCAGCAAGGGTGGGGGGGGGGGGCATTAATTTAATTTGCGGTAATCTATTGTCATATACCTCGTGCCATTTTTCTTGCAGACAGGCCAGACTGGGCTATTGTAGGGGGACACGGCAGGTCTGATCACCCTCTCATTGAGGAGGGCATCAATTGCTTCTGCAATCTCCTCAATCCCTCCTGGAACCCAGTAGTGTTGGGTGCAGACTACCTAGGGAGGGTGGCGGGGGGGGATGACAAGGCCATCCTGATGACAATGGTTGCCCGAGTAACCCCAAATTTAAATTTTCCCTTGTTGGTTCGCAGTGACTGCCCCTTGAGCACATTCATTCCAAGAATGCACCTGGGGGAGGCTGCCACCATGACTGGGATGGGGAGACTCTCCAGTGATGGGGAGGTAGATCTGGCAGAGAGGATGGAGCCCCCTAGTCCCTCTATAATTGTGTGTTTTGCCCCAGTGTTGACCAGCACTATTCAGTGCCAGGTGTTTCCCTTTTCCCAGGGGATGACCACTGGGGTAAGTGGCCTCAGGTCACCCGGGCAGGACAAGACAGCTGAATAGATCTGTCAGGGTCCCTGACCTTCATCCCATGGGGCAGGAACAGAATTAGTATTGTGTGCTTTTGTTGGCTATTTCCTGTCGCACCAGTGAGATAATCTGTTCTGAGGGCAGCAGGGACCATCACAGGGAGTAGCAGAGGGCAGCACAGTGGGAGGCATGGTGGGCAATGCGGTGGGTGGTATGTTTTTGCAGCTTTTTCCTGCAGTACTCCTGCCACAATACAAACATGGCAAAGGTTGAGATGCCATTATGTGGGCATGGTCTACACCAACACATGTGAGGGCATAGTACGCAGGTCAAGGGAATGCACTCTCACCATCCCTGCCATCATCATGCCTTGTTCCCATGTGGCAAATCTGTGCAGGTACCTCCTGAGTGTGTGCTCCCAGTTCCAAATATTGTAGCCGCTCTAGAAGGGCAAAGGGTTCTTGGACAGTTTTGTCGGTCGCCAGTCCCATCAAGGGCAAGACTACCTCTCTGAGGTCAGGGTGGACGACGGTAACTAAGTGCCCTGCCAAATCAGAGGTTATCCTGGTGTCCTCAGGAAGGACCACCATAGAGGCGAGTAATGAGGTCCCATTCCTTAATGACCCTTGTTCCCTTGATGATGGTGTGCCACTGTGGTTGGCATATCAGGTGCCACTGTAAAAGGGAACTGGCCCACACCACAGTCACCACCCGATCCCACAAAGTGGTCCCATCATCGATCTCTTCAGGCAGCACCTGCAGGCTGTGGAGATAGGCTGCCCAGAGTGCTGGCCTCGAGGTGTGAGAGGTGAATATGGGGGGGGGGGGAACACCCTTGTCCCACAGCTGGAGTAGCCATGCAGCTAAATGCTCACCTAACTGCTGGTGATCTCTGCCAGCCGAGCCAACTCCTTGATGGAGTATTCCCAAGTCTCTTTGATCTTGTACTGACCCCTCAGCCATCTGCTTGAACCCTCTCCATTCTCAGCAATTTCCCCATTGTGGAAGGCCGCCAGGGGGTCCTTGTGGCAGGTCTGGAACTGCATGGTTACCGGCCGGGCTTGCAAGATCTCCAAGACACTGGGTTGAGGGCTGGGAGGTTGGAATGTGCATCATTGGACTCAGCCTCCTCAAAGTCATCATTGTCCAGCCACACATTCCCATCTCCCGACCAAGTATCACTCTCTTTCACGTGCATGATGTGAGTTCTGTTTTGTGCTACGCTTTGATTAGCTGGCATGCAGCTTCAGTGTACCTATCCTCCAGTCCCTCCTGCAGGAACCTGAGATGGAGCTTTAGTGATTCAATCTGCTCATCTTTCTGCGTGCCCTGATTACTTAAATCGGACATGATACCCCACTGGCATCTAAGTTGGGATATCAGTAACCATGGGGCTCCCTCACGACTCCCCCTGGTCTCGTGAAACCTTGATTCCTCAAGGAGGGAGACCACGTGGTGCCCTATCTTCTCTCCACTGGAGAGAAGCCTGTTGATCCAGTGAACTGGCATGGCTTGGCTTGCCTTGCCAGCCACACTGCCAAACTGACAGGCATCAGTCCACCTGGGTATTTTATATTCCAATCCTGTGGTTCCTTTACTAACTGTGGGTCACTTCCTGCTGTCCCCATTGATGAGCTGGTACATAATAATGCATGCACCTGACAGAACACTCACAAACTCTTGCTATCATAATTGCCTACATGGTCAGTACTCCGCTTGTGTCTACCCACCAATTGTTATGTTTGGAAAGTATCAGGTTCGGTAAGTTCACGAAGAGAAGAATCTGCCCACAAGAGTTACAAAATCAAAGATAACTTTACTGAGCACATGGGAGACAAACCGAGGAAGACGTCAAATGATATTTAATTACTACTAACCTGGGGGACATTCTGAAATAAAATTACAACAGTGGATTTTCCACAGGATCTGGGAAACATTATGGACATGAATTTTAAATTGTCCAGATACCAAATTCAGTTTGTGAAGGTCAATTGTTGGTAGCCGGGAAGTGAATAGGAGTCATGTGGAAGTCCAACCCCCCAATTAAACATTGTGTGATGGAATATGGAGATAGAGTTGTATTTATCTGGAGAAAATCAAATACAATTGAAGGAGAAAATAGATATTTGTTAGGTATGGCAGCCTTATCTACAACATATAGGTACGTAGATTCTAAATAGAAGAGAGGTAAAAATCTATACTGATAGTGGAACGATTGAGATAAATGAAGTGGGTCGTGGTGCAGATGATATGATTTTGTTTTGTATCTTTTTCATTTTACTTTGAGTTTGTTGAATTTACTTTGTTGAATTTACATAATCCTTTCCTTGTGATATTAGGGTATGGGAGGGAAGGGAGAGGGGTGGGCTGGGGGAAATTGGATTCTAAGTGTAATACATCATTGTTGAGAAAAATTGTATTGTTTTGGATTTGTGTGAGTCTTGGAAAATCAAAAATAAAATATTCCAAAAAAAATTACTCAACTACTAAATATCTATAGAAATTCACATCGTACCAAGGTTGGCTCCAATGCCAGTAGCTGCCTATCTTGTACACACTTCTGCACATGTACACACTTCACAGATAGGGACTTTTAAACACACTCTAGATTCCCTGTACCCACGAGGGTATAGCTCAGCTCTTTGCAAGCACTGATCTATCACAGTACTATGGCTCAAATTTAGTGTAGTGCACTCCTTAACCAGGACTTCTCCAGGGATGTCCACAGTAGCACCCTGGTGTGGAGCGATATCCGGGACTGGGTCAAGGTGCAGAGAGAAAGAAATGTGTGTATCGATGTTGTGAGGTGGGTGTCTGCCTAATGATGACACTGAGTCACTTAAATGAGCCAATGGTAAGGTGTGCACTAATGAATGGTTAGATTGGCAGGTGATGCAACTTCCAAATAAGTTTCAGACAGGGAGGTCACATGACAATCCACAATGTTCCAGACAGGGAGCAAAGAGGCAATGCTGGGGCAAATTGTTTTCAAAATGGGCACATGTGCTTACATTAATGTTGCATCTAAAATCAATGGAAGGCAGTTATAACAGTTCCAGTTCCAGTTCAAGTTTATTATCCAAACTTTTTGGATTATTGACCCTTTCTTGAAATCCTTAATACCTCATCAACCCCCCCACCCCCCCCCCACCATGGGATAATTGGGGTGGTGATGGCATTGGAAGTTGGGGGGGGTGTATGGTGACGGTGCCAGACGGGGGGTGGTGGCGCCAGATGGGTGGGGTTTTGTGGGGGATGGGGGTGGTGGTAATGTCGGACAAGAGGCTTTGTGGTGGTGCCAGTCAGGAGGTGGGGTGGTGGCGCCAGACCAGGATTGGGGGGTGGTGGTGGCACTGGATGAGAGGGGGCAGTATTGGACACATATATCCTCCGCTCCATAAGTCCTTCGCTTTCTATTCTTAATGCAGATATATTAGGCATTGAAAGAGTAAGTCTCAAGCAACCAGAAAATATACTTATTTGACATCTACCAATCCCCATAGGTGCCAGATACCCGGGGTTTTACTGTATATAAAAAAAAATGTTCCTACAAACCACATAAATAATTTATTTTTTTCTTTCCACTTCTAGTTATTGTTCTTTCTTGGCAATCTTTAATTTAAAAAAAAATGTATATAGCACAGAAACAGGCCTTTCCAGCCCATGAGCCCACGCTGCCCAATTACACCCAACTGAGCAATGACCCCAGTACGTTTTGAAGGGTGGGACAAAACCAGATCACCCAGAGGAAACCCACACAGACATGGGGAGAACATACTAACTCCTTACATACAGAATTCAAACCCTGGATTCTGGCACTGTAACGCGTTAAACTAACAGTTTTACCCTTATGTGCTTTTAATGTCATTCATTGAAATCCTGTGGAGGAATAGTTACCATATCATATAAATTTTGTATATTTTCAAACGAGCACAAAATTGACTTTTGGAATCTTTTGATTCTCCATATACTGCCTGTGGATCATTAAAATAACTGACTGGGATTTGAATGATAGACTGGAATATCATTCTTTATAAAACATGCTGGGTAATTCATTGCTGAGATTATGTCATACTTCCAGTTAGTGTACAAGGCAAGAACATATTTTCAGCATTCAATTAAGCCAACTTCAAAAGATTTAATTCCTCATAAAGTTAGCAGGTAATTTGACAACCTCTGCTTCACAAGTACACCATAAACATTTGGGGCTAACTGAGATAAGATTGTGACATCTCATGGACATAAAAAGCCCAGGTGTTCAGAGGTGGCATACACTCTGGTGTATCATCAATAGCCAAGGAATAGCATTCTTGCTATTTTGGCTCCAAACCAGTCTCTCTGAAACCTACAACAATTTTGATAGGGTTGATGTAGAGTTTATGTTTCCCCTGGCTGAGTATCTCAAACCACTGGTCACAGTCTGACAAAAGAGTGAACCATCCAAAAGAGAGCTAGTGAATCTTCAGAAATCACAAGTCAAAAGGGCATTGGAAGATATTCAAGACATCGATTGAAAATCAATGGATGCATGGTTAATGTAGGAAAGAGATACTTGAGGTGGAAAAAAAACAGTCATCATCTTATTGATTTGCTCATATTTCTTAAGTACTATATTGGTGGGAGAGTCTGCCCAATCTTTATACACAGGTCATTGTGCCATGTGGCATTATCACTGTGCCAGATAGGATATATTCAGGACTGATCTGGCAGCCCCAATCTGAATATCCTTTAGGCAACAGAATTATATTGCACCCCAACCTATAACTTCATTCCTGTCAAATCCCTCACTCTGTCATCCACATCTGCAGGAAAATGTAGAAAACATTCTGATTCCAGCTGATGAATGAAAAATACAACACATTTCGTTCAAGTGCCAGGCTGTGACCATCTCCAACAATAGAGGAGCTCACCATCTTTTCTTGGCATTCTACAGTATTACCATGAGAAAATCCTCCACTGTCAACAGCCTGAGATCATCACTGACTGGAAACAAAAACAGGCATTTGAATGACACTCCCATCCATCTTCAAACATTTGCTAAATTGTAGTGCTTCCTATTGATTAAATGTACTGCAACAACTCATCCACATTTCCTTGACAGCACTTTCTAAATCTGCAGCCCCAAGATGGACAAAGGTAGCATTGACCAAGCCCTTCCTCTTTGTTCTGTAATCAGCATCCTCATACAAGCTCCCCTTTGAGTCATATAATTGGCTTACCTTTATATAGCCATGCCAAATCCTGTAACTCTTGAGCTAGAGGACTGTGAGTGTATCTTTATCAAAAGGGCTATAGCAATTAAGGATGCCACCTGACTTCTTCAGGAGTAATTGGGGTTGGCTATTAAATGTTGGCTGTCTCAGTTATGCCCATGTTACAGGAATGAATAAAAATAAATATCCCACAGTTGTATTTTGTGTTTGAATTGATTATACTGTACATATGATTTAGCACGATTAAAAACAACAATTTTCATTTACCAGTGATCACCCAAAGGCTATCAATATACCAGAATTGGAGGAGTGCAATGGTTCACAGAGTTTATAGACAAGTGCCAGTCTCCTGATCTGAGTAAGTTAAAATTGCATTTCCAGATTTTATTGAAAATAACAAAGTTAAAACAGAAATAAAAATATTCTTAATAATTGTAATCTTGTGAGCTGGAGTGCACAATGATGGAGGTTGTGCCATAGCTGTATAAAGCACCGTTAGATGGCATCTGGAATGTAGTGCTCCATTCTGGGCATTAAGCCTCAGGAAAGAATGCAAAGCAGATTTATCATTCTTTTCTTTGGCTTGGCTTCGCGGACGAAGATTTATGGAGGGGGTAAAAAGTCCACGTCAGCTGCAGGCTCGTTTGTGGCTGACCAGTCCGATGCGGGACAGGCAGACACGATTGCAGCGGTTGCAAGGGAAAATTGGTGGGTTGGGGTTGGGTGTTGGGTTTTTCCTCCTTTGCCTTTTGTCAGTGAGGTGGGCTCTGCGGTCTTCTTCAAAGGAGGCTGCTGCCCGCCAAACTGTGAGGCGCCAAGATGCACGGTTTGAGGCGTTATCAGCCCACTGGCGGTGGTCAATGTGGCAGGCACCAAGAGATTTCTTTAGGCAGTCCTTGTACCTTTTCTTTGGTGCACCTCTGTCACGGTGGCCAGTGGAGAGCTCGCCATATAATACGATCTTGGGAAGGCGATGGTCCTCCATTCTGGAGACGTGACCCATCCAGCGCAGAGATAGATTTATCATTAAAGCACATACAAAAGGATTAAGTTCTGAGAATACATTGTATAGATAAGGCTTGTGTTCCCTCAGTTGAAGAAAATCAAGGATAATTTTAATTAAGGTGTTTAAGACAGGATTGAAGGAGTTTGTTAACCTCAACAATGAAGACGCTGTTTACATCCGGTACCGCACGGATGGCAGTCTCTTCAATCTGAGGCGCCTGCAAGCTCACACCAAGACACAAGAGCAACTTGTCCGTGAACTACTCTTTGCAGACGATGCCGCTTTAGTTGCCCATTCAGAGCCAGCTCTTCAGCACTTGACGTCCTGTTTTGCGGAAACTGCCAAAATGTTTGGCCTGGAAGTCAGCCTGAAGAAAACTGAGGTCCTCCATCAGCCAGCTCCCCACCATGACTACCAGTCCCCCCACATCTCCATTAGGCACACAAAACTCAAAACGGTCAACCAGTTTACCTATCTCGGCTGCACCATTTCATTGGATGCAAGGATCGACAACGAGATAGACAACAGACTTGCCAAGGCAAATAGCACTTTTGGAAGACTACACAAAAGAGTCTGGAAAAACAACCAACTGAAAAACCTCACAAAGATTAGCGTATACAGAGCGGTTGTCATACCCACACTCCTGTTCGGCTCCGAATCATGCGTCCTCTACCGGCATCACCTACGGCTCCTAGAACTCTTCCACCAGCATTGTCTCCGCTCCATCCTCAACATTCATTGGAGCAACTTCATCACCAACATCGAAGTACTCGAGATGGCAGAGGTCGACAGCATCGAATCCACGCTGCTGAAGATCCAACTGCGCTGGGTAAGTCATGTCTCCAGAATGGAGGACCATCGCCTTCCCAAGATCATGTTATATGGTGAGCTCTCCACTGGCCACCGGGACAGAGGTGCACCAAAGAAGAGGTACAAGGACTGCCTAAAGAAATCTCTTGGTGCCTGCCACATTGACCACCACCAGTGGGCTGATATCGCCTCAAACCGTGCATCTTGGCGCCTCACAGTTCGGCGGGCAGCAACCTCCTTTGAAGAAGACTGCAGAGCCCACCTCACTGGCAAAAGACAAAGGAGGAAAAACCCAACACCCAACCCTAACCAACTAATTTTCCCTTGCAACCACTGCAACCGTGTCTCCCTGTCCCGCATCGGACTTGTCAGCCACAAACGAGCCTGCAGCTGATGTGGACATTACCCCTCCATAAATCTTCGTCCGTGAAGCCAAGCCAAAGAAGAAAGAAGGAGTTTGTGGGGTAGCTATGGAAAAACAATTTTCTCTGGTCGGGGATCTGTAACAAGCAGTGCACTCAGTCATTCAGAGATGATGTTATAACAGCAGAGTGGTGAAGCAGTTCGAGCTGCTGCCTCATTGATCCAGGGATCGGGGTTCAACTCTGACCTCCAGTCCCATTTGTGTGCATTTTGGACATTCTCCCCATGGCCTCCAAGTGCTCCAATTCCCTCCCACATCCAAAAATGTGTTGGGAGGTTAATGGTTATTGTAAATAACCCCGTGTAACTAAGTGGCGAGAGAATTGCAGGGTAGTTGATGGATAGGCGCATTGTTACAGGGAAGTAAGAGGGAAAATGGGGCTGATGGGATGGGAGCTAACATAAGAAATAGGAACTGGAGTGGGCCATTTGATCCTTCAAGTTTGCTCTACCATTCATCAAGATCATGACTAACCTTGCACTATAGCACTATTTTCCAGCACTTCCACTGTACTTGAATCCCGTAATAGTCAGAAGTCTGTCACTCCCTAGATAAACACTTCCAAACATTCTCCCCCTTCTAGGTGTAGAATATTTCTGCATTTTATCCTACTCATTTTATCCTACTCTTGGTTACCTCAGTAGGCAGTAGGCAGATTAACCATTAGACTGAGTAGGCTGAAGCCTAGGGGCCCAGTGGGTAAAGGGGGCCATCACAACCACTGGTACACTAATGTAACCACTTGTCAATATGGGCTCGTGTTTGACCTGGGTCCACCCATCATTCAAGGCTCGCAGAAGTACCGCGTTCACCTGTCAATAAGTAACGAGGTCTCGGACCCATCTATCAATTCGGGCTCCATCGGTCTCAATGCTACCTGTCAATCAATGATTATGTTTTTACGCATGTGCCTCCTGCAGCAGAGCTCACTTCATGCAGCATTGCTCATGGGAGGCTTATTTGTTTTTAAATTCTCCCTTCTCCTGTGCTATTTTGTATCGAGACTGCTTTTTTTAGAACTGATTTTATTTATCCTTTTGTAACTAACAAATTTTTCAAATTATTCGAGGTTAGCAGACGGCTTCTGTAAGGTAAAGGTTTGTTCGATTTTAATGAAGTTTTTCCTCCCCTCCTGCAACTGGTGTATTCCCAGCACATACCTGGTGGAAACATTTCGAATATATGAGAGCATCACACCCACAAGCTAATAAATGAAACAATTTCACTTTATTCTGTTCAATGATGGATGGGGGCAAGGTCCGGGAGAACCTCAGTCTAGGGCCCAGGTGATAGTTAATCTGACACTTCAGTCAGGGAAAGCATCATCCTATCAAGCCTTTTACACTTTCCATGGAACTGATGGGTCAAATGGCAATAAGTAAATGAGTAAGCTGCAGATCATCCATGATCAAAATTAATGTCTGGAAGAGGGACTGAATGATCTCCTCCTGCATAACACAAGGAAAGGCAAGTCAAGCACGATTCACCATTTAATACCTTGCACCACTGAGCCATCATTCCAATGCTTGCATTTATTGAGCAGAACAAGCAAAGATATATCACTGGTAAGAGAATTTCTATTTGAAATATAATCCAAGCTGTCAGATAGTGTCTAAACTGTGAGAACAATAGTCAAACAGGTGTTTGTTGTGGAAATCAAGTTCTCTCCGTTTCCTATCTCTCTTTCTCCCTTAGAAAAAGAAGAGGGGTCAATTGCTTAAAAGCTCTGTGAATGCCAGGAACTGAGGTGAATCACAGTACATAAATAGATCAAAGACACAAAGGATTCAAATGGCAAATTCAGCTTTCAGACTTGCCTGATTAGATGTCTCGTACTCACAATGGCCAAATTAATGATAAAGTAAAACTATGCATAGAGTTTACTCCTGGAATGGTTCAGCTAAATAATGACAACTTTAAAGTGAATAAATTCTGCTTTTCAACCAACAATATTCTTTATCTCAGTAAAGAGCCAAATGCCCTTTCATTCATTAATCATTTAAGGACGATCTGTGTTCTCTTCTGGAAGGAAGAACAAAACAAAACAGCAATCTTCTGCATTTTGCAAATGGCAATTTCGTAATGCCCCTTAAATCGCACTAAGCAATTTCTCCGATAATCCTGTGAAAAGAGCAGATGTCAGTTGCAGATTCAATTTCCTTTGTGAACACACAAAAGGGCAGCTCTATAGTAGGTTGCTTAGCAGTGAAAGCAAAGCTTTGTTTTCAGCTAACACCAATGGCTGTGGATTTTGTTTCGCCCTGACTCGTCAGCAAAGGCTTCACAGTTATCAATAACCCAGTTTCAGATTGTCCCAAATGGCAAATTGCTAAAGTACAAACTAAGAGCCAGAAGTTATTTTTAATGTTGTTAGCATTCTCGCCTCTGCATCAGAAGTTTGCAGTTTGAAGTACCACTCCAGAGTTTTGAGAGCTTAATCCAGGCTGACAGTCTGTGACACACTGTGATGTGATGCTCAGCTGCCACTCTTCAGATGAAATTTTAAACTAAGCTGTTTGTTTTGTCAGATGGGTGCAGGGAACTCCACCACATTTTAAAGATCAGCTGGTGGAGATGAAATGTCGTAAAGGGTTAAAAAATGATCTTGACTTTATAGTAATCCAAAGTGTAATGATCACTGATTTTAACTGCATTAATGCTTTTACTTCAAGAGAAAGTTGAAGTAATATGTCTAACAAAGTGATGATCTCAAGCAACAGATCCGTCGGAAATGGGAACTCTGAATGAGTGTTATTCTGGGAATTCTTCAAAACCCATGATTGACAAGAACCAGTATTCGTCAATGAGTGTGTGCCAAGCCCTATCTGCCAAGAAAGTGGCTCATACATATTGAAGTCACAATGTGATGCAAAATATTCCTCTGTAAGCCATTGTTAAACTTGTTCCTCATGACTTGCAAACTTCCTCGACAGGCAAGGACCTGGAGATTTTGAAAACAACATACTGTCTGGGAAAGAAAGAAAATAGGCATATTGGAGTCTATCATAAAAGGAGTAATAGCAGAACACTTAGGCAGAAATAATAGTATAAGGGCTAGTCAGCATGGATTCCTTAAGGGTAAGTCATGCTTGACTAACCTTCTGGAATTTTTCGAGGATGTGACAAAGAGGGTGGACTTGGGAGAGCCAGTGGATGTGGTGTATTTGGACTTCCAGAAGGCCTTTGATAAGGTACCGCACGGGAGACTAGTGGGGAAGATCAGGGAGCATGGTATTGGAGGTAAGGTGCTGACATGGATAGGAAATTGGTTAAGAAATTGGAAACAAAGGGTTGGAGTAAGCGGGTCTTTTTCAGGATGGCAGGATGTGACGAGTGGAGTGCCGCAGGGATCAGTATTGGGTCCTCAGTTGTTTGTAATTTATGTAAATGATTTGGATGAGGGGATTATTAATAACATGAGCAAATTTGCAGATGACACTAAACTGGGTGGCGGTGTGGGGTGTGAGGAGGATGTCAGGAAAATGCAGAGGGACTTGGACAGGTTGGGGGAGTGGGCTGCTGAATGGAAGATGACGTTCAATGTGAGCAAATGTGAGGTTATCCATTTTGGGGGCAATAATAGGAAAGCTGAGTATTATTTAAATGGAGACAAGCTAGGGAGTGGGGAGGTGCAAATGGATCTGGGTGTACTTGTTCACCGGTCACTGAAGGTTAACATGCAGGTTCAGAAAGCTGTGAAGAAGGCAAATGGCATGTTGGCTTTCATAAAGACGGGATTGGAGTATAGGAACAGAGACGCCCTTCTGCAGTTGTACAGAGCCCTGGTGAGACCCCACCTGGAGTATTGCGTCCAGTTCTGGTCTCCAATTTTGAGGAAGGACATACTAGCTATAGAGGGTGTGCAGCGCAGATTTACAAGGTTAGTTCCAGGGATGGCGGGGTTGACATATGCTGAAAGGCTAGAAAAACTGGACTTGTATCCGATGGAGTTTAGAAGGATGAGGGGGGACATGATTGAGGTATACAATATTATCAGGGGGATAGACAGGGTGAAGTCGGATTACTTGTTCCCAATGATGGGGGAGACGAGGACTAGAGGGCATAGTTTAAGAATACTGGGTAGGCCCTTTAGGACGGAGATGAGAGAACATTTTTTTACCCAGAGAAGTGTGAATCTGTGGAATGCTCTGCCACAGAGGGTGGTAGAGGCAGATTCGCTGATTATGTTCAAAAGAGAGTTAGATAAGATTCTAGTGGGCAAAGGAATTAAGGGTTATGGGGATAAGGCTGGAAAGGGGTACTGATAGTAATGATCAGCCATGATCTGTAAAATGGCGGTGCTGGCTCGATGGGCCGAAGGGCCTACTCCAGCTCCTATTGTCTATTGTCTATTGTCAGAGGGGACATTATGGCATCTCTGGGAAGGCCAGCTATTATTGATCATCCCTACCCTGAAGAAAATGCTGGACTATGATCTAAAGCTGCAATCCTCTGGTGTAGTGGATGCCACAGTGCCACAGGTAGTAAAGCTGTTACCTCACAACACCAGAGAATTGATTCATTTCTGATCTCCAATACTATCTGTTATCCAGAGGATTATCTAACAGATTGGACAGGAAACTGCTCCAAACAAAGGATAATCCATGTGCTGGCTACTGGAGAGTCACCTGACCAGGCAAATTGAAAGTCATATCCCTAAGTTAATCAAAGTTAGCCCACTGACAGATGAAGGCACACCTTATGATTGGCTCTCTTGAACACTTTGCCTCATTTGAGCATACCTGAGTTGGCCCCCCAGCTGCAGAATAGAGCCCACAACTTAAAGCAGCTTGCTCTCATTTTCCCCTGAGAACAAACCCTAGCTCCACTCGAAGTTACAAGCTGTGGGCGACCCTGGAGAGCCAATTGTGAGGTGTGTACCAATTCAGGATGGGTGGCTATTGTGCATACCTAGAAAGTACTGTTGTGCAGAAGTAAAACACGAAAGTCCGCAGACAACATGATTGAAGTTAAAAACACAATGCTGGAGGAACTCAGCACGTCCTTTATATGTGTTCAGGCTTGAGCCTTTCATCAGAATTTCCTGTGATCCAGGTATTGCTGAGTGAAGGCATGACTGGAGTTAAAAATGGAATGATACGATCATCAGTGAAAGCACCCAGTTCTGACCTTGTGGTTACAAGAGCTGAATATGGTTGGGCCTGGGATACTATACTACCTTAAGGAGCCAGGGTGTCCAGAGCTAGGGTGATTAACCTCCAACAACTCCTTCGAGTGGTAAGATTCCAACCATTAGAATGCTTTCCCCTTGATAGTGTCTAAACTGTGAGAACAATAGTCAAACAGGTGTTTGTTGTAGAAATCAAGATTTACCAAAGCTCTTTGGTGTCACACTCATTCAAATTCTTCCTTAATTCAAGATTAGTCATTCACACTACACCTCTGCAATTCAGTTCTTTGAATCATGCTGAGACCAGGCTTGATGAAGTCTGAGACCAAGTGGCTCTGGCAAAAAATTCAAACTGGGCATCAATTATGATGTTGTGGCAATTATAGAGACCTGGCTGATGCAAGGTTAGGATTGGCTGGTACAGGTGTCGGGGTTTGGAATTTTTAATAGGGATAAGATGGAAGGTCAAAGAGGGGGATAGCATATTGGTTATGGATAGTATTACAGCTGCAGAAAGGGAAGATGCTGTGGGGGGATTGTCTATTGACTGGGTGCTTGTGGAAGTCCCAAATAGGAAGGAAGCAATCACTGTATTGGGAGTTGTTGATAGGCCCCCAAATACCCCTCAGGTCACTGAGGAACAGGTAAGTAGGTAGATTTTGGAATGGTGCAGAAATAACAGGGTTGTTGCTATGAGAGACTTCAACATTCCAAATATGACTGGCACCTCCTTATTGCTAGAAGGGTAGTTGAGGCAGGATTTGTCAGATGTGTCCAAGAAGGATTCCTGATGCAGTATGTGGACTAGCTGACTAGAATAGAGGCCATACTGGATAATGAACCTGGTCAGGTGATGCACTTCTCAGTGGGGGAGCATTTTGGTAAGAGTTACCACAACTCTCTGAGCTTCAGCATAGCTATGGTTAAGGATAAAAGCAGACAAAATGGTAAAGTGTTTAAGTGGGGAAGGCTAATTACAATGGGATAAGGCAGGAACTAATGAGGGTAAATTGAGAACTGATGTTCTCGGAAGAAAGCACAGAACTACTGGTAATGTGGAGGATGTTTAGGGACCACTTCCGTGGGGTTCTGGATAGGTTTGTCCCACTGAGACAGGGAAAAGATGGTAGGAAAAAGGAACTGTGGTTGACAAAACAGGTGAGGCAGTTAGTTAAGAGGAAGAAGGAAGCATACATTAAATTTACGAAGCAGTATAGAACAAGCTTAAGTGCTGGATCACGTTGAGATTAAAAAAGAGGAAGTGCTGGATCTTTGTAAAAAAATCAGGATTGAGAAATCCTCGGGATCGAGAAATCCTCGGGATCAAATGAGATATAACCTAGGTGGCTATAGGAAGGGAGGGAAGAGATTGCTGGGGCATTGACAATGATCTTTTCATCCTCCTTGGCCATAGGGGAGGTGGCGGAGGAATGGAGAATGGGAAATGTCCCCTTGTTTAAAAAACTTAATAGGCAGAATCCTGGGAATTATAGAACAGTAACCCTTACGTCAGTGATGGGCAAACTATTGGAGAGAATTCTTAAGGACAGGATTTTCGAGTATTTAGAGAAGTGCAGTCTTCTCAGGGATAGTCAACATAGCTTTGTGAGGGGATGGCTGTGCCTCAGGAGCCTAATTGAAGTTTTTGAGCAGGTAACAAAAGAAATTGATGAAGTTAGGGCAGTGGATGTGGTGTACATGGATTTGAGTAAGGCATATGACAAGGTCACCCATGGGAGACTCATTCAGAATGTCATCAGGCATGGGATTCATGGAACCTTGGCTGAGTGGATTCAGAATGAGCTTGCCTGTAGAAAAGCAGAGAGTAGTAGTGGATGGAAAGTCTTCTGCTTGGATGTCAGTGACTAATGGTGTTCCACAGGGATCTGTTCTGGGACCCCTGATCTTTGTGATTTTTATAAATGACTTGGATGGAGAAGTAGAGGGATGATACAGTAAGTTTGTGGATAATACCAAGGTTGGAGGTATTGTGGATAGTGTTGAAAATTGTTATAGGTAACAACAGGACTTAGACAGGATGCAGAGTTGTGTGGAACATTGCAGATGGATTTCAATCCAGATAAGTGTGAGCGATGCATTTTGGAAGGTCAAACTTGAAGGCAGAGTACATGGTTAATGGTAGGATACTTAATGTGGGACTGTTTGGGTGGTAAGTTTGGCGTAGCAGTTAGTGTAATGCCTTTACAGTGCCAGCGATCGGAATCAGGGTTTGAACCCCACACTGTCTGTAAGGAGTTTATACTTCTTCCTATGTCAGCGTGGGTTTTCCCCAGGGGCTCTGGTATCATCCCACAAATCAAAATGTACTGAGGGGGGGGGGGGTGTAGGTTAATTTGGTGTAAATTAGGTGGCACAGACTTGTGGGCCAAAATGGTCTGTTTCCATGGTGTATGTTTAAATTTTTTAAATTTAAAGAACAGAGGGACTTTAGGGTCCAAATCTATTGTTCTCGCAAGGTTGCCACACAGGTTAAAGGGTAGTTAAGAAAGCCTATGGTATGCTGGACTTCATTAGTCGGAGGATTGAGTTCAGGAGTTATGAGATAATGCTGCAACTCTATAAATCTCTGAGACCACATTTAGAATATTGTGTTCAGTTTTGGCTACCTCATTACAGGAATGATGTGGAAGATATGGAGAGGGTGCAGAGGAGATTTACTGTGATGTTGCCTGGATTAGAAAAATGTCTTATGAGGCAAGGTTAGCAGAGCTGGGACTTTTCTCTTTGGAGAGAGGATGGATGAGAGGTGACTTAACAGAGGACTACAAGATTATTGGAGGCATAGATAAGCACCTTTGTTTTCCCAGGGTGAGAGTAGTAAACACCAGAGGACATCTGCACAAAGTGAAGGGAGGAAAGTTTAGGGGAGGTACCAGAGGTAATTTTTACACAGAGAGTTGTGGGTGCCTGGAATGTACTGCCAGGGATGATGGTGGAGGCTGGAACATTAGGGGCATTTAAGCAACTCTTAGGCATATGGATGAAAGAAAAATAAAGGGTTACAAGATAGGAAGAGTTTGTTTTGTTTTGGTAGATATATTGTGGACTGAAGGGCCTGTACTGTGCTGTAATGTTCTCAGTTCTATGTTCTAATTAGTAGGTGCCACATGATACCACTGTCAATGACATTTTGGTGATGATTGAATGTAGGCCTGTGTAGTAAATGCTGCTAAGAATGAGGGATAGCTAATCAATGTTAGCATTACCAACAACATCCACAAACTGTAAATGAATTAACTGAGAAAAAACACAACCACCATTGTGGGATTCAAATCTGGATCTCTGCTATCTTTAGTTCAGGATCCTGGATTACCTTTCAAGTAAAATAACTACATGATCATTATACCTAACCAATGAAAAGGGCACATTCAGTGCAGGAAGCTATGCACTTCCTTTTCCCTCTGCTCAGTGTCCTTATTAGGGCATGGTTCCTAGTAGAATATTTCAAGAAGAGAATTCTTCACAAACTTAAGGGAAAAGTTGTGAACATAACCACCAAAACATCTATATATAGATACATATAACACAGACATATAGACTATTTATAGTAAGAAAATAGTGAGACTTGGACCTTGCTGGTAGACAATGTTCCAACTAGTTCTGGTTCAATTTATTACATTAGCTTCTTGCTGAAGATTTGTATATTATCAGGTGTGATTGTATTAAAAGTAAAAAGTAAAACTAAGGAACAGTTACTATAGAAACACCCAAATACTTAGAGAATAGAAAACCTACAGCACATTAAAGACCCTTTGGCTCACAAAGTTGTGCTGAACATGTCCCTACTGTAGAAATTTCTAGGCTTTCCCATAGTCCTCTATTTTTCTAACCTTCATGTACCTATCCAAAAGTCTCTTAAAGGACCCCAATGTATCCGTTTCCACCACCTTTGCCAGCAGCCCATTATATGCACCCACCACTCTCTGAGTAAAAAATTTACCTCTGACATCTCCTCTGGAGCTATTCCCCAGCACCTTAAATCCATGTACTCTTGTAGAAACCCTGGGAAAGGCCTATGACTATTTCCACGATCAATGCCTCTCATCATCTTAAACACCTCTATAAGGTTACATCTCATACTCTGGTTTTCTAAGGAGAAAAGGCCAAGTTCACTCAACCTGTTTTTATAAGTTATATTCCCTAAACAAAGCAACATCCTTGTAAATCTCCTCTGCACCCTTTATTTAACATAAAATCACTTAGCAAATATATCACAGTATTTCAAATTTAATCCAAATACATGTAGTATTTTATAAAAAAGAAAGTAAAGAAATACAAAATAAAAAAAAGCTCCTATAAATCCCCTCCACCCCCTACAAACTAAAAAAAGAAGTGGGTAGTGAGGTGACCAGAACTGCATACAGTACTCCAAGTGGGGTCTGACCAGGGTCCTATATAGCTGCAACATTAATTCTCGGCTCTTAAATTCAATTACATGATTAATGAAGGCCAATGCACCTTCTTAACCACAGAATCAACCTGCATGGCTGCTTTAAGTGTCCTATGGATTCAGACCCCCAGATCCCTCTGATCCTCCACACTGCCAAGAGTCTTACTATATTCTGCCATCATATTTGACTCACCAAAATTAATCATTTCACATTTATCCAGGTTGAACTCCATCTGCCTCATCTCAGCCCAGTTTTGTATCCTATCAATGTCCCTCTGTAACCTCTGACAGCCCTCCACACTATCCACAACATCCTCAACCTTTGTGTCTTCAGCAAACTTACTAACCCATCCCTCCACTTCCTCATCCAGGTCATTTATAAAAATCACAAAGAGTAAGGGTCCCAGAACAGATCCCTGAGGAACACCACTGGTCACCGACCTCCATGCAGATTATGACCACTCTTTGCCTTCTGTGGGCAAGACAGTTCTGGATCCACAAAGTAATGTCACCTTGATCCCATGCCTCCTTACTTTCTCAATAAGCCTGGCATGGGTACCTTATCAAATGCCGTGCTGAAATCCATATACACTACATCAGGGGTGTCAAACTCAAATTCACGGAGGGCAAAAATTAAAAACTTGGACTAAGTCGAGGGCCGAACTAAATATTTATTGAAAATTTTCAACAACATCTGCATGTTTTCTCTTCTTTCAACATAAGTAATGTTAAATTTTTCTTATTAAAATAAATGTTTAATAATAGTTTTGGATAAACTCTTTCCAGAAGCATTAACAAATGAGAAATAAAATATTCAATAAATAATATTTCTCTATAGAGGATTTGTCAAATGTTGCTAGTGTGCTGTCGAATAGTAAAATCTGAGGGCTATTGAGAATGTGGGAGAATAACATGATTCCTGAAATAATCAAATGGGTGACTGATTGTGGGCATGAACTCTAGCAGGGTTATTTGCCATGCCCTTTTTCCATTGGTACAGATATCCTTTGATTTACACACTTTTCAAGTTTTATGCCTAATGAGCTTGGATCCAGGTGCAGGACCATTTTTAACCAGGAATATATTTATCACTGTGACATGAAACTATTGGAAGATCGTTTTATCCTGAGATTAAAGTTCATAATACTTACTCAGGCCTGTGTGCGGGAGGACGGGGTTTGTGGGCGATCGGGTTGGACAACGACAGTGCGGGGGCATCGGCTCTCGCTGTAGGGCGGCATCTCGGCGGATCAGCGGCCCCGTCACCGTGAGTCGCGGGTCGGCCTGCGGCAGGGAGGGGGAGTGGGCAACGGTCCTGGCGAGGTCAGGCCCCCCTTGAGTTTCTGCCGGACCCCACTTGACCTGCTGAGTTTCTGCCAGACCCCCCTTGACCTGCTGAGTTTCTCCCGGAACCCCCTTGACCTGCTGAGTTTCTCCCGGAACCCCCTTGACCTGCTGAGTTTCTCCCGGACCTCCCTTGACCTGCTGAGTTTCTCCCGGATCCCCCTTTGACCTGCTGAGTTTCTCCCGGATCCCCCTTGACCTGCTGATTTTCTCCCGGACCTCCCTTGACCTGCTGAGTTTCTCCCAGACCCCCTTTTCTTTTCGTGCCAGTGTCCCAGGACCTTTCCAGGGCAGTCTCCGCGCTCAGGACCACGCTGGGATCCCGGTCAGCGGTGGAGGAGCAGGTGAGCGCGGCTAATCCCAATCCAGCCCACACCACTCCCGAGATTGGCGGGGGGTTCCACCCTACTTGCCCGACCGGCCTCGCTCTCCACGTGTACTCCGGGCACCCGCCGCTGGTCCGGTGGGAAGGCGCAGGGCAGCCGGCGGCTGGCGACCCCATCGCCCGGCGGGGAGCCCCAATCTTCCCTCCGGCGTCCTGACTCCATCTGCAGCTCCAAGAAATGCTGTGCCACTGGGGTTCCGGGCGCTGGGAAGCGGCCTTGGCTTCCCCTGACACTGGCCAGGCCACGCTGCGGTGGGGGTTGGATGGGGGGACATGACAGCGTGTTTATAAAACCACCCACCACTACTTTTCAAGGACCAGGATTTTTCTCTCTCTCTCTCACCCTGGGACACAGCGGTTACTGTGCATGCGCTATACTGGCGCGGCGGCCAGCGGGCCACCTCTAATACATTTTTGATATGATCTTGCGGGCCAAATATAATTATATCACGGGCCAAATTTGGCCCGCGGGCCAGAGTTTGACATGTGTGCACTACATCTACTGCTCTTCCTTCATCAATGTGTTTAGTCACATCCTCAAAAAATTCAATCGGGTTTGTAAGGCATGACCTGCCCTTGACAAAGCCATGTTGACTATTCCTAATCATATTATTACCTCTCCAAATGTTTATTAATCCTGCCTCTCAGGATCTTCTCTATGAATTTACCAACCACTGAAGTAAGACTCACTGGTCTATAATTTCCTGGGCTATCTCTACTCCCTTTCGTGAATAAAGGAACTATAGCCACAACCCTCCAATCCTCCAGTACCTCTTCCATCCCCATTGATGATTCAAAGATCATCGCCAGAGGTTCAGCAATCTTCTCCATCGCCTCCCATTGTAGCCTGGGGAACATCTCACCCAGTCCCAGCAACCTATCCAATTTGATGCTTTCCAAAAGCCCCAGCACATCCTTTCTCTTAATATCTACATGCTCAAGTTTTTCAGTCTTCTGCAGGTTATCACTGCAATCACCAAGATCCTTGTGTTTTTTTTAAAGAGCATTAATCCACTATTTACATACTCAGCATAGTATCGATCATCAAAGATCATCAAAGCATTAGAGACTCAGCTTCAATTTTGGCATCTTCTCTCTTAAAATAGAAATAAAAATGCATAAAATATCAAAAGAGCTAACCCGGGTGAAATAATTAAAGGTTATGATAAATGTACTTTATTTGCTTTTTCATTGCAGCATGATTAGCATAGCGGTTAGCACAATGCTGTTGCAGTACCACTGACCTGGGTTTGAATTCAGAGCAGTCTGTAAGGAGTTTGTACGTTCCCCCATATCTGCATGGGTTTCCCCTGGGTGTACTGGTTTCCTTTCACCCTTCAGAAACATACGAGTTTTTAGGTTAATTTTAGGTGTACACTATTTGGGTAGTATAGGCTCTTGGGCCGTAAAGGCCAGCTACCATGCTATATTTCTAAAAAAATGTAACAGAGGACTCATTTGCATCAGCTATAATATTGTTTATTAAAAAGAAATAGAATAACTAAATTTATTCAATCTATTTCACAACATCCCAAACAATCCTCCATTTTCAATGCAACGCTGTTGTAAGAAAAGTAAAAGCCCATTTACACATACCTAGGATCAGATAATTGATTTTATTTATTGATGTTAATCAAGGACAAACTATTGGGAAGACTACAGAGGATAAATCTCCTGATGTCCTCCTGAGTTCCCTAAATTGTGTGGGGTATTTTACAACCACTTGAGAGGTTAATCCACCTCCAACAATTCAGCAGCTCCTCAGTAGTGCAGTGGAGGTGCCATTCTAAGTTTAAGTCTCTGGAATGGAACTCAAAACCACACCTTTCCATTTCTGTGGTAACAGTGCTGCAAGTGAGCAGAATTTCCACATGCTTTCGTCAATTGCCTTTTTGCAATGTTGTACTTATTTTATTTAGAATCCAAGCTCAAAGTAAGGGTGGAACCAACCAAGGTAGATTACCATTGATTGATAAGGTTACATCTTCATGCCTTTTTACTTTTGATTTGTAATGCTATCAGAGTGCAGAGTTGACCAAAACCATGAATGTAGAATCTCTAGGAACCAATGTTTTTTACTGACTAAAACAAATCATCGCCTTCTGTTTAACTGCCTGTTTTATCTTTGACACAGAGATTTGCATCTCAATACCATATTGTTGAAATAACAGTAAAATATCAGTTTGCAAGGTCAAAGGCACCTTAGCAAATCAGACTTCTGCTTAATCATCAAACACGCTCAGTTTACAATGCTGCACTGCAGGAAAAAGGTATAGCGATTGAGGTTGTCTGACAATGGTGGACTCAAAATTTATTTTGCATTTGAGTTACCAAGGCATTGTAGGCTACAGATCAAATGCTAGTAAATGAGATGAGTATAGATAAGTACTTGATGTTTGGCAAAGAATGACCCATTTTGGTGCTGTGTAACTATGATATTAGTGTAACAAGGGACATTCTTATCTGATGTTTAGCATCGGGAAAACTTGTGGATAGAAAAGAAAGTGTGATCTAATTGAGGGGATTTAACATGATTAAATATTTGAGGAGTTTTGAAATAAATATTATTTCTAGAATAAGGGCCATAAATCATAAAATTTGGGAAAACTTTTACAGAGATGATATCAAGAAGCATGTCTTTGCACAGAGGGCAGTGGATACCTCTAACTTGCTCCCCAAACAGCTGTTCCCTGGGGTCAATTGAAAATGTCAAATCCATGATGGATGGATTTTTGTTGCATGAAGGTATTAAGAGATATGGAACTCAGGCAGGTCAATTTCCATTCGTCGCTGTGCTGATGAATCATTGGGCTGCTGGTACATTCCCTTCACGCGAGATTGATCTCAACTATAGAGTGAGCTTTCAAATATACTTTGAATAGAAGGGATAACATGTCACTGATACATGGAATTTAATATCACAATATAAATACACAATACAGAGCGGAGGTATGCCAGCCTTCTTAATCTCAGGGCATCCAAAAGTGCTTTACAAGCAATGGAATTCTTGTGAAGTGCAGTCAAGCTGTAATATAGGAAACATAACAGCCATTTTGCGCACTCCTCACGAACAGCAATATGACAATGATCAGATATTCTGTTTTAGTAATGCTGGTTGAGGGTTGAGGCCAGGACACTCAACCAAAAGACAGAAGCTCTGACAGGGCAGCCTGGGCTCCATGCCAACATCCTCTCTCACATGCCCATGCCTGACAACAGAATACATGTGAACAAAAAGGAGCTGAAGGAACTCCACGGGTCAAGCAGCATCCTGATCCACTGAGTCCTTCTCACTTCTACTTGTTCACACAAGATTTCAGCATCTGCAGTTCTTGTGTTTTTTTTTCCCACTGAATGTGTGTATCTATGTCTCATTTGCTACCTTAATGGTTAAGACACAAGTCCTCGAGTAGGGTGAACTGGGTGTTAATTATGTCTATAAATTTAGGATTGTCTGATGACTGGATCCATAATGACTTTAACTAAGCATCCTCTCTTCAGATCTTAATTGAAATTTCAAATAACAGGGCTCCATTGTTTGGAAGTGCCCCAATTGTAATGTAAGGGGGCAGAGGGTTGGGAACCATCCAAGCAATTCATTCACGGCTCTGCAAACTCCGGAGAACAAGTCTGAAATGTTCCAATTGTCACTGCCCGACAGAGCAAGGACGTAATTGTATATTTATTTGTGAGAGATTGCACAATGGTGTCCTTTCAATGTATAGGACCCCAAACAGGCGCGGAAACAGCAGTAAGTGTCTACGTCCATAAATTGCACACTGGTCAATATATGAGCTGTGCCTTGAACATCACATGTCAACTTGGAGTGGAAAAAACATTGGGCTGTATTTTAGTGAAAGGTTTACTTGATGCTCTGTGCTCATAAACAAAACCAGCAGACTGCAATCTCTTGGCAAACAGCATGCTTTGCAGTGCAACCTTCCCAGAAAAGCCTGACTCATTGGTTTTTACAGCCTCTCATTTTTATGCTGTCTGTATCACAATATTACAGGCTGAGGCTCCAGTAACTGAAGATGACCTTTGCAATTAAACCCTGCCTTAATCAATCCTCACCACTAACTGATCAATGCTCTAAAAGCAGTCACTGACATTAATAGTTACTCTTCATGTGGGTGCTTCTGTTTACAACCAAGATTCTTTCCTCCTAATCTCTACCATAATCCCAGATTTTCTTGGTATCAAAATGTGTCCACATTTTGTTTCTCACTCTGAATCTAAGACTTTTGTCCCTCTCTTTTTACATCACCTTTATTCTGTCCCTCTCTAAGATCCTTACAGAGCTAGAACACGAATTGTGGCCAAGTCACATGAGACTTTATTGTCATCTGCAAAATGCTATGTACAGATGCACAGAAATTCATGTCTGCTTCACAGGTATGTAAAACACACTAACAGTCAGTATAGATTAAGTTACTTCATGAGAGAAAAATTACTAAATATAAAATGAAAGATAAATATTCGCAGTTGCAGTAAAGTGCAAAAAAATTAATGTTACAATGGTGTAGATAAAACATCAGTGGTTCTGGAGTAATATCATAGTTAAAATAGTCCATCATGCTTAACTGGCTCATTCAAATATTTACTTTGCCTAATTTTATTTTTTTCTCAATACCATGTAATGTTTTTGTTAACTCTGAATTAAATAATGAAAATTATTATTGAATCTAACTTTCGGGAAAGTTTTTCAAGTACTGAGGAGTAGATTTTATCCCCTCCTCCTTTGTGTCCTCTCAGAGGTGGGCAAACTTTTTCTTTCACTCACATACCACCTAAAGTAATCCCTTTGCCATAGGTGCTCTGTGATAAAAGTAAGGGATTACTTAAGGTGGTATGTGAGTGGAAAGAAAAAGTTTGAAAACCACTGTTTTAATCATACCTAATTGACTCGTTAGGTGCACGGTTTCATAACTCTAAAGGAAATGGGCCAATGACAATTTTTTTCAAGCAAAATATATCAATAACAGTTGGGTCAAGAGCAGTGATTCTCAACCTTTTGCACTCACATACCACCTTAAGCAATCACAGAGCACTATGGCATAGGGATTGCTTAAGATGGAATGTGAGTTTTTAAAAAAAGATTTCCCACTCTGCGTCACCAACTTCACTGTGTGTGGGAAATATTTCTCTTTATTTATTTAACAAACCCAGAAATTTCAAAACACTACTTTAAATCTCTTTCACCTGCTTTGCTGTAAACTTACCAGCCTCCATACTCGTGTAGTCATCAAATGCTGTACTATTTTATCAATTCTCTTCTACATCTTTCCCCAAA
Organism: Narcine bancroftii; assembly: GCF_036971445.1. Lineage (NCBI taxonomy): Eukaryota > Metazoa > Chordata > Chondrichthyes > Torpediniformes > Narcinidae > Narcine > Narcine bancroftii. Next base: position 225,757,873 of record NC_091472.1, read on the forward strand.
GCCTTTCGTATTTTTGTGTTGTCAAAACTAGACAAAATATTTTACCAAAGACCCTATCAGTGATTTATAATAGAAGAATGAAGCATGAAAACAGGCCCTTCAGTCCATTAAGTCTGCATTGACCATTGACCACCCATTTGCATTCATGCTACATTAATGGCCTTTTATTCTCCCCACACGCTCATCAACTCACCCCAACATTCTACCAGTCACTTACAGACTAAGGGAAATTCACAGCGACCAATTAAACTATCAATGTGCACGTCTTTGGGATGTGGGTGGATACCAGAGTGCCCAAGGCAAACCAATGTAGTCAGAGAGAGAGCGCATGAAAATTCAACACAAAGAGCACTGGAGGTCAGGATCAAAACTGGGTTTCTGATGCTGTGCCTTCTATTGGTTCCACCACTTTGTAGAGGGTTGGTGCTACTTATTTTTCTCCTCTCTCCTCGACTCTCTGTGGCCTTTCTTGCCACTTCATCACCTCTTGAATCAAATTCTGAAAACTTCATTAACATTAGGTTGTGTTTGTCTATTTTCGGAGGTTAAATTTGTTTTTTTTCTTCAGTGAAACATGATAATGACCATGCTATGTACAGTCTACCAGGTGTTGTCTCACCAACACTAACAAATCCTGCCTATTCTTAAATGTCAACCCCTTTGAAAAGGTCATCATTTGATTGAGCATCCCTTGTACTGCTGTTGTATTTTCCATACCAGTCTCCTGTTAGATATTATTATTCACATTGACATAGAGATTCCTTCCCCACAGTCTCAGTCCTGACATCCCAACCTCCAAATGTTCTGGCACCATTCCTTTACTTTTTGCTTCCTGAACTCCTGAGGCCCCTTTGATGTCCTAGATTTCCCCCCAGCCCCCACCACCTAGCTAGCAATCTCCTGAATCCCCACTACCTCAAAAGGTCCTGATCCCTAAATCCTCACCCTTAACTATGTAAATATTCACATAAGAACACAAGAAATAAAAGCCATTCAGGTCTTCATGCCTGCTCTGTAGTTCAGTAAGCTTGCCTTCACCAATCATCAGTACTAATCCTTTGATCCTTATGAATCCCCCTCCCCCCCACCCCACCCTCTCCTGCCATCACTTCTCCTCCATCCAGTTCTCACCCTGTTTTCTCAGCCACTTATCTCATCCTGCAAATCCTTCAATTCATGATTCTTAGGCAAAATCCTCCCACCATTAAGAACATCTACAGGAAATGCTGCTGTCAGAGAACAGTAACAATTATCAAGAATCCATACCACCCAGCACATGCACTGTTCTCGCTGCTACCATCAGGAAAGAGGCATAGGGGCCACAAGATTTGCGTCACCAGGTTCAGAAGCAGCTGCTCCCCCTCCACGATCAGACTCCTCAACAACAAACTCAATCAGGGACTAATTTAAGGACTTATTTTTGCACTTTATTGATTTTTTTTCTATTGCACAGTCAGTTTGTTTATATTTATTTATTTGTTTATGTGTACGCTTAGTACAGTTTTTTTTTGCACTACTAATTAGTGTAATTCTGCCTTGTCCACAGGAAAAATAATCTCAAGGTTGTATATGATGTCATGTATGTACTCTGAGAATAAATCTGAAATCTGAATAAATCTTCCACTAGACTTCTACCATGCCCTGGTCCCAACTCCTTAGTCCTTGCCCTTGATAAAGATTCTCCACTCCCTCCTTCTGGCCACTTAATTTCTCTAACACTGGATGGCACATTTTTTTGTAGGAAAGTGCATGTCACTGAGTCATTGATGCCCAAGGCCCTGAAATTTGGGTTGAATGCCAGGCACCAAAAATTTCACCAAGACTCCAATGTAACATCAAAAATCCCCTGTTGGATAGCCTAGAATTACTCCCCCTCTTGTCATTAATCCTCAGTTCTTCTACTGTCGTGGCATTCAAGGTTTGAATTGTCTTAGATATGCTATGGTTACCATCCATGATCCTTTCATTATTCTCCAAATGGCATTTAATTGAAGCAACATCATTACTGCTTTATGTCCCTTCCTCCAGATTTACTTGTCTTCAGGAATTACTTCATCTTCTGAAAATCACTGTGAGAAACTTAGGTAGAAAAGCACGTTATTCATTCTCAAAAATCATTGGATTCCAGTATGATACCAGAAGATTGGAAAACATCCAATGTGACTCTTATTCAAAAAAGGATGGAAAGAGAAGGCAAGGAACTATTGGTCAGTTAGTTTAACATCTACTGTTGGCACGATACGGGACTGAATAATCAAAGAGGAAATAACTAATCATTTTGGAAAGTTGAATATAATTGAGCTTGACAAATATGTTTAAATTCTTTCAGGATGTGTCACAGAGAGTTAATAAGAGAAACTTACAAATGCTCTGCATTTAAATTTCCAAAAGGCATTTGACAAAGTGCACATATGAGGTTGGTTCATACATTAAGAATCCAACATAATGATTTCAAATTTATTGCAGAGTACATACATAAATGTATCTTAGATTTTGTACTTTAAATGGATGGGGGGGGACATAGGGAGGGTGGGATGGGAGGAGGGAGGGGGGGAGAAAATGACACTGTATATATTTGAAAAGGAAAATGTATGTATCATGGTCAATGTGGTTTATGGTGTGAAAAATAAAATAAAAAAATGGATAAAGTGTGTTAGCATGGATTGAAAACTGGCTGTCACATAGAAAGCAGAGGATTGGAATAAAATGGTTCTTTTCATCCCGGAGGAATATAACTAGTGCAGTACCCCAGGGATGGCTCCTTCTCCTTTCATTATATGCTATTTCAATGTTCTGGGGGAGGGAATGAAATACAAATTTGCCAATGATATGAAAGTTGGTACTTGAGCCTGTTGTGATGGACATTGTGATTCTGCAATGAGATATTGATGGATCAAATGATTGAGTGTAAATCTAGCTAATAGAGTGTAGTGTGGGCAAATGTGAGGTCATGTACTTCAGCAGAAGGAATGAAAAGACCAGATTATTATCTAATGAAGAGACTGCAAATGAGTGAATTTCAGAAGGATCCAAGTGTGTTCTGGTGGATGAATCGTTAAAAGTTGGCAGGCAGGTTGAACAAGTAGTTGAGAAGGAAAATAATACCTTGGCCTTTGTTGTGAACAGGTTGGAATTTAAAAAGTTATGTTTTGATCCAGTTTTACAGGGTATTGCTGAGATTCAAGCTTATGTTATTGTCATGTAATAAAACAGATGTAATGTTACACAAAATTGCATTTAGTCTGCCGTCAAGCAGACTATGATACGCCACAAGCAGAAATTTCCCGACGTCCTTTACAGCCAGAGAAAGAGAAGCAAAAGAGAACGAATGTAACAATGTTCAGTGATGGATATGTATGGAAATGACACCGAGGAAGTGGAAAAGACCTTAATGGTTTTCCTCTATCAATAATTTATTGTGAATAAAATTTATTTTTGAAAATAAAATGGAAGGGGACTGAGACCAGTGGGAAATTCCCTCAAACAACAGAAGGGTGGGTCAGAGGGCCACATTTGTGGCAATGGTGCCATGCAGCAGAATTCATTGATTACACTGCATGAAACCTTCTTGGCCATATGATACTAAGAATGTCAAAACACTATACTGTTTTCCTTTGCATATCTATATCCATGTACATAGATATATTTTGTGAACTGTTTATTTCTGAAAAAAAGTAAGGAAATCAAGGAGGTGCAAGGAGACAGAATTAGAGAAAGTTGGGGATTCACTGTATTCACTGCATACAACTTGCCAATGTATTCATGGATAGTTTCAATATCTCACTTTGGCAGGGCGTGGTACGCACCTGTTTCAAGCAGGCGTTAACTGTACCAGTGCCCAAGAAGAGTGTGGAATCTGCCGAAATAACTATCGACCAGTGGCACTCACATCAACAGTGATGAAGTGTTTTGAAAGGCTGGTGTTGAAGCCTGTCTGAATGATGACGTGGATCCTTTCCAATTTGTCTATCGTAGCAACAAATCTATGGCAGATACCATCTCACTGGCTCTACACAAAGCCCTGGAACACTTGGACAGCAAAGATGCACACATCAGGATGCTCTTTATTGACTATAGTTCAGCATTTAACACCATCTTCCCCTCAAAACTAATCAACAAACTCCAAGATCTGGGACTGATCACCCTACTGTGTAATTGGATTCTGAATTTCCTCATCTCCAGACCACAATCAGTGAGGATTGGTGCCCCAACAACAACCTCACATTCAATGTCACTGTGGTAAACCACTGTCATGTATAATTGTCTGGTCAGGCACACCTATTGGCTGATTGTACCTGTGGTCCCACCCCACAGGTTCCTGTATAAAGGTGACTGTTCCACCGCCCCCTCCTCAGTGCAGGACAGTCGAACAGTATGGATGTCCCTTTGTTCTTAATTGAATAAAAGCCTATTGGTTTCTCAACCACAATCTTTCAAGTAATTGATGGTGCATCAGTCACCAAAACCAAGAACTGATTGTTGACCATGACAGGAAAACCAGAGTCCATTGATCATTGGGGAATCACAGGTGGAGAGGATGACAAAATTTAAGTTATTGTGAGTCACTACCTCAGAGGACTCAACACATTAATGGCATAGAGAAAAAAACACCCCTTCTTCCTCAGGAGTTTGTGGAGCTTTAGAATGACATCAGAAATCCTGGCAAATTTCTACAGAGGTGTACTGGAGAGTGTGCTGGCTGGTTGCATCATAGCCTGGTATGGTGGGGGGGTCACAATACCTTTAATTGTAAAGCTACGCAAAAGGTAGTGGACCCAGCCTAGGACATCACAGGAAAGCCCCTTCCCACCATCAAGAACATCTAGAGGAGAATGTATAGATGGAGATTAAACCCCATGTTACTTAAAAGGCAGGATTTTAGAGAATTTATTGAAAAACAAATTAAAATGTATTTTGAAATAAATACGGAATCAGTGGAAGATAAGTTTATACTATGGGATGCAATGAAAGCATTCATTAGAGGGCAAATAATAAGTTATGTAACCAAGATGAAGAAGGACTATAATCAGGAAACAGAGCAGTTGGAAAGGGAAATAGTAAATATAGAAAAAGAATTAGTAATGAAGGAAGATATTACTAAAAGAAGAGAATTGGCGGATAAAAAAATAAAATATGAAACACTACAAACATATAAGGTGAAGAAAAATATAATGAAGACAAAACAGAAATATTATGAACTAGGTGAAAAAATGCACAAAATCCTAGCATGGCAGCTTAAGACAGAACAAGCTAAGAAAATGGTATTGGCATCAAGGAAAAAAGACAAACAAATTACATATAATCCAAAAGAAATTAAGGAAAACTTTAGAGAATTCTATGAACAATTATACCGAACTGAAAACGAAGGGAAAGAAGGGAAAATAGATGAATTTCTGACTAAAATTGAACTACCAAAACTACAAATAGAGGAACAAAATAAATTAACAGAGCCATTTGGAATAGTAGAAATACAAGAGATAATAAAAAAATTACCAAATAATAAGACACCAGGAGAGGATGGATTCCCAATAGAATTCTACAAACCATTTAAAGACTTATTAATTCCGCCCCTCCTGGAAGTAATCAACCAGATTGATGAAACACAAAGCTTACCAGATTCATGTAAAACAGCAATAATTACAGTAATACTAAAGCAAGGGAAAGATCAGCTCTCACCAGCGTCATATAGACCAATATCTTTACTTAACACAGATTATAAGATAATAGCTAAACTATTAGCAAACAGATTAGCAGAGCATGTACCGAAAATGGTAAATTTAGACCAAACTGGATTTATCAAAAAAAGACGCACAACAGACAATATTTGTAAATTTATTAACTTAATTCATGCAGTAGAAGGAAATAAAGCACCTACAGTAGCAGTTGCTTTAGACGCAGAGAAGGCCTTTGACAGTGTAGAATGGAATTATTTGTTCAAAGTATTGCAAAAATTCAGTTTACCGGAGAAATATATTAATTGGATTAAAGCATTATATAAGGGACCGTTAGCGAAAGTGACAGTAAATGGACATGTATCAAAGCAATTTAACTTAAGCAGGTCAACACGGCAGGGATGCCCACTATCACCTTTATTGTTTGCGTTAGCTATAGAACCACTAGCAGAATTGATAAGAATAGATAATAATATAAAAGGAATAAAAATAAAAGAGAAGGAATATAAAATCAGTTTATTTGCGGATGATGTTATAGTGTACTTAACGGAACCAGAACTATCAATAAAAGAATTATATAAGAAATTGAAGGAATATGGAGAAGTGTCGGGTTACAAGATAAACGTAAATAAAAGTGAAGCAATGCCTATGAATAATGCGGATTTCTCAAATTTAAGAAGGAATCTCCATTTAGATGGCAAATGCAAGCAATAAGATACCTAGGTGTACAAATAAACAAAAATCTCGGCCAACTATATAAACTCAATTATTATCTACTAATGAAAAACTTACAGGACGATTTAGAGCATTGGAAAGATTTACCACTAACACTAATAGGAAGGATAAACTGTATTAAAATGAACATTTTTCCAAGGATATTATACTTATTTCAGGCATTGCCAATACAACTGACAGAGAAATTCTTCAAGGAATTAAAGAAAATAATAAGGAAATTTTTATGGAGAAGGGGGAAACCGAGGATAGTACTAGATAAATTAACAGAATGGTATAAACAAGGAGGCTTACAACTGCCAAACTTTAAAAATTATTATAGAGCCGCACAATTAAGATACCTATCAGATTTTTATCAAACAAGGGAAAAGCCAGATTGGATGAGATTAGAATTAGATAAAATAGGGGAAAAGATACCTGAACACATATTATATAAATGGGATGAAAAATTGGTACAACATAGAAGTTCTCCAGTATTACATCATCTCCTCAATATTTGGAAGAAGATTCATGTAGAAAGAAATAAAACAAATTATCAATTACCAAAACTAATATTGACGCAAAATAAGTTACTCCCTTTTACAATAGATAACCTTTCCTTTAGAGAATGGGAAAAAAAGGGATTAAAAGAATAGAAAATTGTTTTTCAGGAAATAGATTCTTATCCTTTGAACAAATGAAAGATAAGTACAATATAACTCAAGATACAGCGCTGGCATATTACCAATTGAGATCCTACTTGAAGGATAAATAAGGAAGCAGTTTGAGTTTGCCAGAGGCAAATAACCTTGAATATGTGATTACAGATACAATGATAATCAAAAGATTTATAACAAATATGTATATTAAACTGCAAGAAAAGGAGAATGAGGAAACAGATGGTAAAACTAAACAAAAATGGGAACAAGATTTAAATATAAAGATAAAAAAGGAAACATGGGAGAAGTTATGCTCCGGAACGATGAGAAATACAATAAATACGAGGTTACGTATGATACAATATAACTGGATACACAGGCTATACATTACACCTCAAAAGTTAAATAAATGGGACCCAACAGTATCTGATAGATGTTTTCGATGTAAAAAAGAAATGGGAACAACAATTCATGCAATCTGGACATGTGAGAAAGTAAAAAATTTTTGGGAAGATCTAAATCAGATATTAAATAAAATAACAGAAAACAATATACCAAAGAATCCAGAGATCTTCCTCCTAAGTAACATAAAAAACAAAGAATTTGGAATTGATTTGGAGGATGCATAAAAAAGATTTGTTAAGATAGCTCTAGCCGTAGCAAAAAAATGTATTATGTCAACCTGGAAATTGGAAGATAATTTGAAAATACAACAATGGTATATAGAAATGAATAAATGTATTCCATTAGAAAAAATAACATATAGTTTAAGAAATAATATTGAAATATTCGAACAAATATGGGAGCCTTACATTAAATACAATAGCGAAAACCTACCGGGGGACAATCATTACCTAAGTTGATGGAAGGAGAAGGAAATGAAAAGAATGGACTCAGTAGAATTTCTGGTGTATTTTTGTTGAGTGACAACATTGTCTGACTGGTTTAATGTATCCTAGATTGTATACCTTAAATGGACGGGATGGGGGGGGGGGTGGGGGGGGTGGGTTGGGAGGAGGGAGGGGGGGAGAAAATGGCACTGTATATGTGTGAAAAGGAAAAAGTGTGTACCATGGTTAATGTGATTTATGGTGTGAAAAATAAAAAAATTAAAAAAAAAGAACATCTAGAGGGAACACTGCAGTTGGACAACAGCAGCAATCATCAAGGATCCACACCACCCAGCACCCACTCTGTTCTTGTTGCCACCATCAGGAAAGAGGTACAGTGCCATAAGTCTCACACCACCAGGTTCAGGAACAGCTGCTACCCCTCCACCAACAGACTCCTCAACAACAAACTCAATCAGGGACTCGTTTTTGGTTTTGGTGACTGATGCAATATTTAATAACATAACATAACAATTTACAGCACGGAAACAGGCCATTAGGCCCTTCTAGTCCGCACCGAACCAAACACCCCTCTCTAGTCCCACCTCCCTCCACAATGCCCATAACCCTCCATCTTCTTCTCATCCATATACCTGTCCAACCTTTTCTTAAATAATACAATTGACTCCGCCGCCACTATTTCTCCCGGAAGCTCATTCCACACATCTACCACTCTCTGAGTAAAGAAGTTCCCCCTCATGTTACCTCTAAACCTCTGCCCCTTAATTCTTAACTCATGTCCTCTTGTTTTAATCTTTCCTCCTCTTAACGGAAATAGTCTATCCACATCCACTCTGTCTAACCCTTTCATAATCTTAAATACTTCTATCAAATCCCCTCTCAACCTTCTACGCTCCAAAGAATAAAGACCTAATCTGTCCAATCTCTCCCTATACTCTAGATGCTTAAACCCAGGTAACATTCTGGTAAACCTTCTCTGCACTCTCTCCACTCTATTTATATCCTTCCTATAATTAGGTGACCAGAACTGCACACAGAACTCCAAATTAGGCCACACCAACGTCTTATACAGTCTCAACATCACCTCCCAACTCCTATATTCCATGCAATGATTGATAAAGGCCAGCATACTAAAAGCCTTCTTCACCACCCTATTCACGTGAGTTTCTACCTTCAGGGAACGATGTACCGTTACTCCTAAATCTTTCTGCTCTTCTGTATTCATCAATGCTCTCCCATTTACCACGTATGTCCTGTTCTGATTCTTCTTACCAAAATGAAGCACCTCACACTTATCAGCATTAAATTCCATCTGCCATTTTTCAGCCCACTTTTCTAAGCAGCCCAAATCCCTCTGCAATCCTTGAAAACCTTCTTCATTATCCACTATTCCACCTATCTTAGTATCGTCTGCATATTTACTAATCCAATTTACCACCCCATCATCTAGATCATTAATGTATATAACGAACAACAATGGGCCCAATACAGATCCTTGAGGCACACCACTGGTCACCGGCCTCCAACCTGACAGACAATTATCCACTACCACTCTCTGGCCTCTCCCTTTCAGCCAATGTTTAATCCATTTGACTATCTCAAAATTTATACCTAAAGACTGCACCTTCTTAACTAACCTTCCATGTGGTACCTTATTGAAGGCCTTACTGAAGTCCATATAGACAACATCCACTGTGCTACCCTCATCCACATTCCTAGTCACCTCTTCAAAAAATTCAATCAGATTGGTCAAACATGACCTTCCTCCCACAAATCCATGTTGAGTGCTCCTGATCAGACCCTGTCTATCCAGATGTTTATAAGTACTATCTCTAAGAATTTTCTCCATTAATTTACCTACCACAGACGTCAAACTTACAGGCCGATAGTTGCCAGGCTTCCTCCTTGAACCCTTTTTAAATAACGGAACCACATGCGCAATGCGCCAATCCTCCGGCACTATCCCCATGTCTAATGACATTTGGAAAATTACCGCCAGAGCCTCTGCTATTTCCTCCTTCACTTCTCTCAATGTCCTGGGGAAGATCCCGTCTGGTCCCGGAGACTTATCCACCTTTATATTCTTCAAAAGCCCTAAAACTACATCTTTTGTAATCTCTATATTCCCCATATTTACCCAATTTGCTTTTTTTATCTCACATCTCCCAATATCCTTCTCCTTAGTGAATAACGAAGAAAAGAAACTGTTCAATGTCTCCCCCATTTCTCTAGGCTCCACACACAGTTTTCCGCTCTGATTCTCTAAGGGACCAATTTTGTCTCTAGCTTTCCTTTTACCATTAACATATTTGTAGAATTCTTTTGGATTAGTTTTCACCCTGCTTGCCATAGTTTCCTCATACCTTCTTTTAGCTTTCCTAATTCCTCTCTTAAGATTCCGGCCCCGGTCCGGGCGAAGGGTAGACGGCGGCGGCCCCGATACGGGCAGGAGCAAGGGGGAGACGGCGGCCCCGGCCTCGGTCGAGTGTGACAGGCGGAGGCCCCGGTCCGGACAGGGAGTGGGAGGCGGCGGCCCCAGTCCAGGCACAGGGAGAGCAGCAGCGGCCCCGGTCCGGGCGAAGGGTAGACGGCGGCGGCCTCGATCCGGGCAGGAGCAAGGGGGAGACGGCGGCCCCGGCCTCGGTCGAGTGGGGCAGGGGGAGGCCCCGATCCGGGCAGAGAGTGGGAGGCGGCGGCCCCAGTCCAGGCACAGGGTGAGCTGCGGCGGCCTCGGCCCCGGTCCGGGCAGTATGGACCGACCTAGGAGGGGAGGCAGGCCCCTCCAGCCCGGGTAAGAAACCTGCATAGGAGAAGGCCACTCCGATATAAAACCTACGACCCAAGGACCTCGCTGCCACGTCCCAGCTTGCTTGGCCACGGCACACGAACCATGGGTGTAAAGGGTGGGGCCAGTACTGCGCGCACTGCACTCCACCTAAAAGCTCCTTTGCGCAGGCCCGAGGACAGGTCCACGTCCTCCCCCTCCACGTCCTCCCCCTCCACATCCTCCCCCTCCACGTCCTCCCCCTCCACGTCCTCTCCCTCCACGCCTTCCCCCTCAAAAGATGCTCACAAACTCAAGCTAGCATGCTGGAACATCAGAACCATGCTAGACAAGGCTGACAGCCACCGACCTGAACGTCGGTCTGCCCTCATTGCACATGAACTCCTCAGACTTGACATCGACATAGCCGCTCTCAGTGAAGTCCGCCTGGCAGATGTAGGCAGCCTCCAAGAACGCGGCGTGGGCTACACACTCTACTGGTCTGGCAAGCCTTCGGATGAACGACACCTATCTGGTGTAGGCTTCATGGTCAAGAGCTTCATTGCCTCCAAACTCGAAAACCTTCCGACAGGCCTCTCGGACCGAATCATGTCCATGCGACTCCCCCTTCAGAACAAGCGTCACATCACCCTCATCAGTGTCTATGCTCCAACCCTCCAGGCGGAACCAGCAGAAAAGGACAAGTTCTACACCGACCTGCGCAACCTCATCCAACGCACCCCTACAGCCGACAAGGTTGTCATCCTGGGCGACTTCAACGCTCGTGTCGGCAAAGACTCAGAAACCTGGCCAGGAATCCTGGGCAAGCATGGCGTCGGCAAGTGCAACGACAATGGGCACCTCCTGTTGGAGCTCTGCGCAGAACAGCGGCTTGTCATTACAAACACCCTTTTTCAGCAGAGGGACAGCCTTAAGACCACCTGGATGCATCCCCGATCCAAGCACTGGCACCTCCTGGACTACATCCTGGTGCGAGAAAGTGACAAACGAGATGTGCTCCACACCAGGGTCATGCCTAGCGCGGAATGCCACACTGACCACCGGCTGGTTCGCTGCAAGCTCAACCTTCACTTCAAACCAAAGCCCAGGAACAATAAAGCCCCCAGAAAGAGGTTCAATGTTGGAAACCTGCAGTCAGACGAAGCGAGAGGAAACTTCCAGGCAAACCTCAAAGCAAAGCTCGACGATGCAACCCGCCTCACGGACCCGTCCCCTGAAACCCTCTGGGATCAGTTGAAGACTACCATACTGCAATCCACTGAAGAGGTACTGGGCTTCTCCTCCAGGAAAAACAAGGACTGGTTTGACGAAAACAGCCAGGAAATCCAGGAGCTGCTGGCAAAGAAACGAGCTGCCCACCAGGCTCACCTTACAAAGCCGTCCTGTCCAGAGAAGAAACAAGCCTTCCGTTGCGCATGCAGCCATCTTCAGCGCAAACTCCGGGAGATCCAAAATGAGTGGTGGACTGGCCTCGCCAAACGAACCCAGCTCAGCGCAGACATTGGCGACTTCAGGGGTTTCTACGAGGCTCTAAAGGCTGTGTACGGCCCCTCACCCCAAGTCCAAAGCCCGCTGCGCAGCTCAGACGGCAAAGTCCTCCTCAGCGACAAGATCTCCATCCTCAACCGATGGTCAGAACACTTCCAATCTCTTTTCAGTGCCAACCGCTCAGTCCAAGATTCCGCCCTGCTCCAGCTCCCTCAACAGCCCCTAAGGCTAGAGCTGGATGAGGTTCCCACCCTGGATGAGACATATAAGGCAATCGAACAACTGAAAAGTGGCAAAGCAGCAGGTATGGATGGAATCCCCCCAGAAGTCTGGAAGGCTGGCGGCAAAACTCTGCATGCCAAACTGCATGAGTTTTTCAAGCTTTGTTGGGACCAAGGTAAACTGCCTCAGGATCTTCGTGATGCCACCATCATCACCCTGTACAAAAACAAAGGTGAGAAATCAGACTGCTCAAACTACAGGGGAATCATGTTGCTCTCCATTGCAGGCAAAATCTTCGCTAGGATTCTACTAAATAGAATAATACCTAGTGTCGCCGAGAATATTCTCCCAGAATCACAGTGCGGCTTTCGCGCAAACAGAGGAACTACTGACATGGTCTTTGCCCTCAGACAGCTCCAAGAAAAATGCAGAGAACAAAACAAAGGACTCTACATCACCTTTGTTGACCTCACCAAAGCCTTCGACACCGTGAGCAGGAAAGGGCTTTGGCAAATACTAGAGCGCATCGGATGTCCCCCAAAGTTCCTCAACATGATTATCCAACTGCACGAAAACCAACAAGGTCGGGTCAGATACAGCAATGAGCTCTCTGAACCCTTCTCCATTAACAATGGCGTGAAGCAAGGCTGTGTTCTGGCACCAACCCTCTTTTCAATCTTCTTCAGCATGATGCTGAACCAAGCCATGAAAGACCCCAACAATGAAGACGCTGTTTACATCCGGTACCGCACGGATGGCAGTCTCTTCAATCTGAGGCGCCTGCAAGCTCACACCAAGACACAAGAGAAACTTGTCCGTGAACTACTCTTTGCAGACGATGCCGCTTTAGTTGCCCATTCAGAGCCAGCTCTTCAGCGCTTGACGTCCTGCTTTGCGGAAACTGCCAAAATGTTTGGCCTGGAAGTCAGCCTGAAGAAAACTGAGGTCCTCCATCAGCCAGCTCCCCACCATGATTACCAGCCCCCCCACATCTCCATCGGGCACACAAAACTCAAAACGGTCAACCAGTTTACCTATCTCGGCTGCACCATTTCATCAGATGCAAGGATCGACAATGAGATAGACAACAGACTCACCAAGGCAAATAGCGCCTTTGGAAGACTACACAAAAGAGTCTGGAAAAACAACCAACTGAAAAACCTCACAAAGATAAGCGTATACAGAGCCGTTGTCATACCCACACTCCTGTTCGGCTCTGAATCATGGGTCCTCTACCGGCACCACCTACGGCTCCTAGAACGCTTCCACCAGCGTTGTCTCCGCTCCATCCTCAACATCCATTGGAGCGCTTACATCCCTAACGTCGAAGTACTCGAGATGGCAGAGGTCGACAGCATCGAGTCCACGCTGCTGAAGATCCAGCTGCGCTGGGTGGGTCACATCTCCAGAATGGAGGACCATCGCCTTCCCAAGATCGTGTTATATGGCGAGCTCTCCACTGGCCACCGTGACAGAGGTGCACCAAAGAAAAGGTACAAGGACTGCCTAAAGAAATCTCTTGGTGCCTGCCACATTGACCACCGCCAGTGGGCTGATATCGCCTCAAACTGTGCATCTTGGCGCCTCACAGTTTGGCGAGCAGCAACCTCCTTTGAAGAAGACCGCAGGGCCTACCTCACTGTCAAAAGGCAAAGGAGGAAAAACCCAACACCCATCCCCAACCAACCAATTTTCCCCTGCAACCGCTGCAATCGTGTCTGCCTGTCCCGCATCGGACTTGTCAGCCACAAACGAGTCTGCAGCTGACGTGGACTTTTTACCCCCTCCATAAATCTTCGTCCGCGAAGCCAAGCCAAAGAAAATTTGTAGAACTCTTTTGGATTAGTTTTCACCCTGCTTGCCATAGTTTCCTCATACCTTCTTTTAGCTTTCCTAATTCCTCTCTTAAGATTCCTCTTACATTCAATGTATCTTTCAAACATCCCCTTAACTCCATGCTTCTTATATCTAATGTATGCCTCCCTTTTTCTTCGAACCAAGTTTCCAATATTCCTTGAAAACCACGGCTCTCTCAAACCTTTTGCCCCTCCTTTTAACCTAACAGGAACATAAAGGTTTTGCACTCTCAAAATCTGATCTTTAAAAGACTTCCATCTCTCTACTACATCCTGCCCATAAAACAAATTGTCCCAATCCACACCCTGCAAGTCCTTTCGCATCTCCTCAAATCTAGCTTTTCCCCAATCAAAAACCTCAACCCTTGGCCCTGACTTCTCTCTTTCCATAATGACATTGAAGCTGATGGCATTATGATCACTGGAGCCGAAGTGCTCGCCAACACTAACCTCCGTCACTTGACCCATCCCATTTGCCAACAGTAGATCTAACACTGCTCCTTCACTGGTTGGCACCTTTACATATTGTTGTAAAAAACTATCTTGCACACATTTCACAAACTCTAACCCATCCAGTCCTTTCACAGAATGTGTTTCCCAATCTATATGTGGAAAATTAAAATCTCCCATAATTACAACCCTGTGCTTATCACAAATATCTACTATCTCCCTACAGATTTGCTCCTCTAGGTCTCGGTCCCCTCCGGGTGGTCTATAATACACCCCTACAAGTGTAACCTCTCCTTTCCTACTCCTCAGTTCCACCCAAATAGCCTCCGTGGATGTGCCCTCTAATCTATCCTTCCTAGGCACCGCTGTAATATTTTCCCTGACAAGCAATGCAACCCCATTGCATCAATTACTTGAAAAACTGTTGTTGAGAAACCAATAGGCTTTTATTCAATTAAGAACAAAGGGACATCCATACTGATCGACTGTCCTGCACTGAGGAGGAGGTGGTGGAACAGTCACCTTTATACAGGAGCCTGTGGGGAGGGACCACAGATACTTACTTTTGTATGTTATTGGTTGTTATTTCTCTCTGCATTGCACAGTCAAGTTTGTTTATATTCCTTTATTTGTTTACGTGGGTACATTGAGTCAGTTTTTTTTGCACTACCAATAAGTGGTAATTCCGTCTCGCCCGCAGGAAAAAGAATCTCAGGGTTGTATGTGATGTCATGTATGCACTCTGACAATAAATCTGAAATCTAATTAAGAGACTGGAGAAGGATATGCATACACTTATTAAACCAAAATTCAGTGCAGAAATCAAAGCTGAAAGGGCTCATCATATCTTCTGAACCTTCATTTTAAATTTCTGATTATTTTCATATGATTTATTTCAATTCCTTAAATTTGAATTCATTAATCGCCTGTAAGTGTATAGCCTGTGGTTACCATCCATTTTGATGCACCAGTAAGTTTAAAAAAATATTATTGATACAAAATTGTAATTTTTGTTCAGTAGTGTGGAATACGTTTCAAAATATCATTAACAATCACTACTAATTGTGTGTTGTACATGGACTCTTTACATAACAAAAGTACATTCTCCAGACACAAATTCAGGAAATAGATACCCAGACATTAAAGCTCTTAGCACTACACAATTCTTAAAAGAAAGTGAAAGCATTTTGCACACCCATAAGATCATTTAAAGTGAAATTACATTATCCTTAATGGATGGCTTGAAATAGTAACTTCATTTAGAGATAAAAAGGAGCAGTCATGATTAATTATTTATTTTCCAAGCCAAATATATGTAAATGGATATTTTTTTATAATAAAATTAATTAATCCCAAAACCAAATGCTCTGTATTAACCAAATATCTTGAATGGTAACAGTAGGATGTTTCATATCCATATGAGGACATTTGGGGCTACATTTTAATTTACCATTTGAAACATTTGTCCATTGAGCACTGATGGTCACAATTAAGCACCAAAGCATCAGGTACTGTTAAACCAGGTCAGGCCTCTTCTTTTTGTGCTGCACCTGTGCAGACAATAGGATAGTCCAGGAGCAACACTGGGTGTAGGATTTTGCAGGCGAGGTTGGGGATCTGTAGGGGAAGTGCCAAGGTGTTTCTGCTGTTGATAAGTGGGTCCTCCAGTTCTTAATTATAGAAGTGGGATGGGGCAAGCCTGGAGTCCGATGAGTTGGGTGAAGATTGGTGAGCAGGGATCTGGTAAGGGGAATGGAGCCTTGAAATTCCTGGCATTGGTGGGTGGGAGTGGGCATAAAAGCCTCATGAGCTTGAGTGGGGGTGACTAACCCCCCCCCCCCCCCCCCCCACTCTAAAGTCAGCCTGCTGCAGGGAATGCAGTCCTGTTGAAAGCTGGAACCAACAAATTCCACCAGTAAGCTCTAAACAAACATTGCACAGTGAATAACATTGTTACATGCATGTCCAAAGTTGAAAATGAGTCTAGTGCAATCACACCCTCTCTGGAACTTCTGCAATGGTGCAGGTGGACCTGGAGTCCATTGTCGTACATCCCACTGTAAGAAAATTTGTTTTTTGTGAACATGATACCAAATGGTAGACTACCATGCAATCAAATGTCTAGGTTAGCACTTACAAAATGCAGCCCCCCCTCCCCCCCCCTGGCCATCTACAGTAATCCCATTTGGCCTATGTTAGAACCTATCCTTCTATATTAGTGTCTGTTTAATGCATCTTAAACACAGTGATTATGTTTGATTCCACTACCTCATCTAGCAGCACGTTTCAGATATTAACCACTCTCTGGATTAAAAAAAACTTAGGTCTCAGATCCCTTTTAAAGCTCCTTCCCCTCACCTTAAACCTATACCCTCTTATTTTTGGTATTGCCCTCATGGGAATATGTTTTTGACTATCTGCCTAATCATCTTATATATTTTTAGTTTATCATAAGATAAATTGCAAGCAGTTTAATAGTTGAACAAGAAAGTCTGCAGATGCTATGATTGGACTTTACACAAAACTACGGGTGTCACGGTGAGGGTAGTGGTAGCATAGTTAGCATAGGGGTGGCACAGTTAGCGCAAGGGCAGCACAGTTAGTGTAGGGAGGCACAGTTAGTCCAGCGGTTAGTGCAACATTATTACAGTGCCAGCGACCTGGGTTTGAGTCTGGCGCTGTAAGGTTTCTGTAAAGTTTGTACGTACTCCCCATGTCTTCGTGGGTTTCCTCCCACCCTTCAAAACATACTGGGGCTATAGGTCAATTGGGTGTACTTTGGCGACATGGGCTCGTGGGCCGGAAGGGCCTGTTACCATGCTGCATGTCTAAATTAAAATTAAAATTTAAAAATGATGGAGACACTCAACAAGTCAAGCAGCGTTTTTTATGTAGCAAAGGTAAAGATACATAACCAATGTTTGACGCTTGAGCCCTTCATCAAGAGATGAGCAAAAAATAGGCAGGTGCCTAAATAAAATCATGGGGCAGGGTGAGGAGCACAGGCCCACTGACAAAAAGTCATGCATGGATATGGGTGTGAGCGCACAAGAGAGAAACACTGGCAAATGATAGGGGGAGGGGTAGCTTTCTGAATGGAGAAGGAAGGGAGTGGAGACCTAGAGGAAAAGAGAGAGGGATGAGAAAAGAGGGAGAGTAAACAGGGAGGAACTTCATGGAAACTGGGGAAGTCGATATTAATGCCATCTGGTTGGAAAGTCTATTAGTTGTTGCTCCTCCAATTAGTGAGTCATGAAATAGCATTCCACAAAGACATTCTCAATCTTGACTATTAAGTGGCATGGAGATGCATTGGCTTCTTCTCGACAGGTCAAAGAATACAACCAACAAACAAATGTAGATGTGTGGGGAGAATCACTATTTTTTCTATTTCTATCTTTCCATTGGTGCAGATCATGACACTGACGGAAAATAATATAGGAGCCTTTGCAGCCAATTTGTACACAGCAAGCTCCCAAAATCAGCAAAGGGAAAATGAAGATGATTGTGGGTTATATATAAGCCAGATCTTTAGTGACATTTCCACTTCTTCAAAATATTTCCTTCTCTTTGATCACCCGAGAGGGCAGAAATAATTTCAGTTTAAAATCTCATTTGAAAGTCAACAACATTTCTGCAATGCATCACATTATCAATACTCCACTAGGATTGCACTGGTTTGCAGGCTTGAATCATTGAGAGACGAAGCTTGGAAACAGATCCTTTGAGCCACAGAGTGTGCAATGGTCTCTCATTTTCTTTTATACTAATCCTTGCCCATTTTATTCTCCTCACATTCCCATCAACTGCCCACAGATTCTGTGGCAGGCCGCACCAAAGGAAAACACAGGCACAATGCTGTTTGGGCAACACAGCTTTATTCCATTCACATAAAGATCTAGTTGGCTGCTAGCTGCTTGCAGCAGTGATCCTGGGGAGAGAGAGAGAGAGAGAGAGAGAGCGCACATGGTCAAGACATCGGCTTTATACCATGGGCCCTCTGGGCCCACCTGGTGGTCAGATGTCATTAGGCCAGGTGCTGTGTCTCTAGGTCACCTTTTGGCCGAGTGATGTACCGCAGCGTATCATCACAGATTTTACCACTCATTTTGCACACCAGGGACGACTTGAAGCAGCTAGTTAACCAAATGACCCATGCCATTTTGGGATGTGGGAGAATACCAGATCAGGAAACCCATAAGGTCCCAGAGTGGAAATTCCACACAGATCGCCTGACAGCTCTACTTGGTGTGCAACTATGTCACTGCGCTACTCATGTCAGGGAATGGGGCATTCCACAGCCTTTATTGGTCAAATAGATGAATAACTGAAGATGTGAATTGTCTGTTATTTTTGATATATCTATGCGCTCTAACTGATAGGTGGGAATGCTTCCTCTGAGCCTTGGCTGACCCAGCTATCCTTACTACACACTGTATCTTTCAAGTGTGTCTTTAGTTTGACATATCTGAGTGCTTTCTTCTACAGGCAGAACCATAGTCTTGTGCAACAAATAGCTTGTCAGGCGATGGTGGTTAAGTACAAGAGAGGGAAGGATTGTAAGGATTTTTAGGCTTTGAGAAGGTACAAGGATGAAGGGGATGTGGAGCATTAATTCGTGTTGGACCCCATGACTTATTTCCAGGCTGCATCTTTGCATAATTTTATGTTTGGAATGAAACATGAAAGTGTGTCGCAAAAATTGTTTAAAAACACACAGTAAATGCTGGAAGAACTCAGCCAGCCTCGCAGCATCCATTGGAAGTAAAGCTATATTACAGGTACACAATCCTTTATTGAGAACTCTTGGGGGACAGTGTGCTCCAAATTTCGGATTCTTCCAGATTTCGGAAAGCCAGATTTAAGCCCACTCAAATTGTGCTGCCGTATCCACCTCCACCTACTTCCAGTCGCACTGCCATCTCCCCCCCCCTTGCCCGCACGACTGCCGCTGCTGGTCTCGCCCCCTCGCCTGCCCGACTTGCGCTGCTGGTCTCCCCCCCCATCGCCCACCCAACTCGCGCTGCTGGTCTCCTCCCCTCGCCTTCTCGACTCGCTCTGCCAATCCCCCCCCCCGCCCGCCCGACTTACATTGCCGGTCTCCCTCCCACCCACCCGACTCGCGTTGCCGATCTCCCCCCCCCCTCACCCGCCCGACTCATGCTGCCGTTCTTCCACTCTCGCCCACCCGACTCGCACTGCTGGTCTCCCGCCCGCCCAATGCGCGCTGCTAGTCTCTCACCCGCCTAATTCGTGTTGCTGACTCTCTCCCCACTTGCCGGTTTTTGGACTTTTCCGTACTGATGTTTCTGACCTGAGCTCTTCTTCAAGGTATAAGCAAAAAACAGAAAGGTGTCTGGATAAAGACTGGAGAGAAAAAGGGGAAAGAATGGGGAGTGGGGGGGAGAGAGTCCAGACCAAAAGCCAAAAGGTGTTAATTGGATGTGATAAGAGGAAAGTTGAAAATTGATTTTGGCTCTGTGGAAGGAAACAGAGGGAAAAAGGAAGAGAGAGAAAGAAATAAAGAGAGATTGGGGAAAGGCAACGGGGGAAGAAGGGGTGGGGGGGGGGTTAACGGAAACCAGAAAAGACAATATTAATGCCATCCTGTTGAATTGTTCCCAGATGATAGATGAGATGTTGGTGTTGTTCCTCCAATTTGTGGGTGGTCTCAGTATGGCAGTGCATGAGACTATGACAGACATGTCAGCAACGGAATGGGATGGGGAATTGAAATGGGTGGCCACTGGGAGATCCACACTATTGCAACTGACAGAGCTGAGGTGCTCAACCAAGTGATCTCCAGTCTGCACCCAGTCAGTCTATATTTAACTGGTTGTAATAAAATCCCATTAAACCTGAAATGACTTCTGTTTCTCACACCATAGATGCAGTTTGATCTGGTGAGTATCACCAGCATTTTCTGCTTTCACTCCCCTTTTCCCCCTATCACTACATTTTATTCAGTATCTCATACAGACTCAGAATCTCGGTGTTGGATGGGAACTGGAGGAGAGGAATGGAGACAGCATACAAACCCAAACCTCCTGTCCACAAAATAAAACTGCAGTGCATGCATAAATGCACCAGGCTGCACTCCTGCAGTTTCCATGCATTAATGTGAATTTATTGTCATATAAGCATAGGTACAATGTACAGATGCATGCAAATTTGCACTTGCTGCAGTTGAACAGGTATGTATGAGAAACCAACTACAATAGTTAAAATGTAAATTAACACAAATGCTCAGACAGAAAGAGATAATAAATATCAGATGTACAAATATTCACAGCTGCTGTTCGTGTGAGAAAATAAAATTAAAATAAAGACATATATTGGTGGTCCTGAAGTAGTTTATGGTTAGGGTTTGGTTAAGCCAAATCAAAATTAAATGAAGTAAAATAAGCCTTACATTTGAGGCTGACATAAGTCTAGCTTGGCAATTTCAAAATGATGAGTGGCCTTGGTGAGAATGGCAGCACAAGCATGTTTCAATGTGTGTGGGGTGTCTCCACTGAAGAGCAGTGATATTTAAAGGCATTCAATGCCTCATTCTGTCTATCCACCCCGGTATTACACACGGTAGGAGAGGAACTGCAGCAAGCAAAGTGTGTTATTAAAGTATACGCCAAAGGCATGACTGTTTGCACAGGCTACTTAACTCAGCAAGCACTTCCCGCTGCTCCTCCTGCTGCAGGGTATCAGTGTGCATGATAATAGAGCGATTGGTGGGGGAAAGACTGCATGTAGCAGATGTCCCATGGGGCTGCTCTCACTTAAACTGGCGCCTTCTGCATTAGATTCCATCTTCCACTTAGCCAAAGTGTAATCAGATCTTTCAATTGAAAACTCCTCCTGGTTTTGTCTTGTCATTGCTAGCCTTACAACAGAGGATTTGAGACTTCAGTAATATGGGGAAGCTGGGATTGTTCTCCCCAGTGTGTGGGGAAGGTTGTCAGGGAGATCAGCGGCAGGGTGTGAACGCAGATACGAAGTAACTATATCTGTGAGCAAGAGTATTGTTAATCGAAGAGACCAGAACTTCAAGTGATTGGGAAATGAAGCAGACAGGAGCTGAGGGGAACATTATCTCACACAGTAAGCTAATGCATCCTGGAACCCACACTAAAAAGCTTGTGGAATGATACTCTGTGCTCACCTTCAAAATGAAACTGGACAATGCTTGCACTGTTAAATATCGCAGGGTTATGGGTGTAGAATGTGGAAGTGTGCCAAACTGACCAAAGAATTGGTCTTGGTGTTATTATGTTTGCTGCTGTTGTTCATGTATGTAGTGGCATATCTAAGTAAAACAGTGCCTATGGCAAGCAATGAAATTGTGCCCCCGTTAAAAAAAAATGCACATAAAGTTGACAGTTGGGCAATTTTCACATACAATTGGGCTGGTGGTAACTGCTACACCAACCGTGCCACCCAACATATCCTTACAAATTTCACATGTTGCATTGTAATTTATTAGAAGTGAACCTGTGGATTAACTTCCAACCGGGCCCCTAGACTGAGCTTTAGTAAGGGAAAGCCCCCCTCCTCTCGCTCCCCTCCTCCTCTCACACACCTCCAGCTCCCCCCCCCACCCCCACTAACACAACCCTTGATTGCGAACCATGCCACATCACGTTGAGGTTTATTATTCCCTGTCACCAAGACATGCGACACTCTAGGCTCTAGCCCACGTTGAAGCGACCTGAGTCTTGTATTTATTACGTGCCATTCCCGGCTGGAAGCTGCAGCCACGAACAGCCTGGTGAGGTGCCGAAGGAGCACTCCAGTGAGCTCTGACAGCATTGCATTCCTGTCTGGGATGAAATACATGCGTGCATACACACACCAAACTGGGTACCTGGTACATTCAACAATCAAGGAAAACCAATACGATACCCATAATGCCACCCCTTGACTCAGGCACATGGGTCAAGGAACTAAAGATACTAATTAAATCCTCTCAGCCCTTTCGTACCAACAACTTACCAACAATTTTTCCAGTGGCGAAAAAAGTTCCACAGTTCTAGGCCTGGAGTGAAGCAGGGTGGTCCCAATGGCAAAGAGGCCGACTTGAGCATACATCACACCCTTTAGAGTGCTGGAGGGCTTGGCGAGGGTGGGGGGGGGGGGGCGATCCAGTCCAGATTATTTGCAGGAAATCAATAACTTAGTGCCATCAAGGTAAAATCAATTACAACAGCCAATGCCCCAATGCCAAGTATAGGTGGGCTGGGGAACCCAGCCCAGGTAATTTACAGGGAGCTAATGGCTCAGTGGCATCAAAATTAAGCCAAAGTACTTAATGGGTGGGGTGGGTTGGGGTCAAACCTTGATTGGCAGTGCTGGTCAGTGCTATCACGACCCTTCACTTCTTCCAAATACATAACAGTGGTGAAATGGTCATTCAATTCTTCAGATTATAATTACCCTTTTAGTCATACACCAACACACTTTTAATTCAGGTTTTAAAGATGATGCACAGTACTCTGACAGTGTCAGAAAGATAATACTCTGCATTTCCTTGGTGCTGACACTGACAGAGTGGTTCCAGCTGCATGGAGGATTATGGTTAAGGAAGACCGTCATTTTTCCCATTGAGCCACCGCCACCTCCAGGTGCTGGTACGGCCCTAAATTGACCCAATGAGATGCTGGCCTGGAGTGGTCCGTAAGGTGCTAGAGCAGTGTTCCGGGGTGCTCAAATGGGATGGAGAATCTCTGTTGGGATAGGGGCTCAGTTATTGGGTGGGTGAGGCAAAGACAGTGGTGCCTACCCCTGCATGTGGCACCCAGGGTATGTCCTTAGCTGCCATACCCTAGATACGTCTATGCATGTACGTGTTTTTAATAGGATGGGCTCCTTCTGTGTTGGAGGAACTCAGCTGGTCTTTCAGCATCCATAAAAGACCATATATTGCCAACATTTTGGGCCTCAGCCCTGAGCTCTTCTGAAGCTCTTACCACCAGCCCAATTGTATGTGAAAATTGCCCAAAAGACCAGCTGAGTTCCTGCATCATTTCAGTGTGTTTTTACCACAAGTAAAACGTCTGCAGACTCTTGTGTTTCACGCCTCTTTATCCCTGCCTAGTAAGAGTTTTGATCTTTATTAGTACACTATAAAGTGTTTTAGTAAGGCATTATCTGTAAATGGGGGGGAGGGGGGGTTAATGATGGCAGTGGCACAGTTAGTGTAGCAGCTAGTACAACGGTGTTTCAGTACCAGTGACCAGGGTTTGAATTTCAATTTTGTAAGTTACGGGAATTACCTGATTAAAGTGAACTTTACATAATTAAGGGCTACAATGTTGATTTTTTTTTTCAAATTATATAACATTTTGCACTGTCTTTTGTCTTTTAAACTTTTTACTCTTAATGCAGGAGTATTAGTTAGACATTGTAAGTTTGTGTCTCTGGCAATTGGAAAATCCACATATCCAGCATCTGCAATGCCCGTAGGTGCCAGATACTGGGGATTTTACTGTACATAAGAACAACTTACAGATGCATTCAAATTCTTATTGTTGTAACTACACAGGTATGTGCAATATACCATCTACAATAGTATAAATTAAGATACCACATATGCCAAGACAGAAAAAGTGATAATATGTACAGGTATATGAAAGGATAGATAAATCAACACTCACAGTTGCAGCTAGTGCAAGAAAAGGAGTAACAGTTCAATAGTGCAGACAGATCTTTTGATGATCCCAGAGTAGTTTATGATTAGAGTTTGGGTCATACGGGGAGGTTCAAGAGCTTGATAGCGGTTGGGAAAAAAACTGTCCCACCTTATAAAATTGAGTGTGTCTGCTAAACCTCTCCTTTGTCTTAGAGTGAGAATCATCGAGTGATACAAATTAGAAATCGGCCATTCAGTTCTGCAAGTCTGCACCAGCCATCAAGCACCTGTTTACAGTGATGTAACTGCTCACACTAACCATCCGAGACCCTCATTTGGACAAAACAATATTTTTTGTAGTGATAAAATACTTGTCCTGCTTATGTATTATTTGTCAGTATGTGTGTTATGTCTGGTTGTGAATCTGTATATTTTGCACCAAGGACCGATGAACACTGTTTCGTTGGGTTGTACTTGTATAGTCAGGTGACAAAAAACTTGACTTGACTTGATCTTACACTCTTCCCTTTTAATTCTCCCTGACACCCATCAATTCCCACAAAATCTGACCACTCACTCAATTTGCAGTGGAAATAGCTTGCTATTACACACACCCCTGGGAAGTGTAAAAATGGACAACCTGCAGGAAAATCACATGGTCACAGGGAGATTGTGCATTCTCTACATCAACAGCATCCAATGTCCATCAGCTCTGACCTAAAAGAAGCATCTACATTTCTATAGTTCTGACACAGTCAGAAATGTCTTGTTTACTTTAAAGCCACTTAGAACAGCACCTCTTCCTTCTCCAGAGAATGCTGTCCATCTTCTTCTTCTTCTGGTTTCTTCTTCTTCTGGTCTC
This sequence comes from Narcine bancroftii, assembly GCF_036971445.1. Classification (NCBI taxonomy): domain Eukaryota; kingdom Metazoa; phylum Chordata; class Chondrichthyes; order Torpediniformes; family Narcinidae; genus Narcine; species Narcine bancroftii. Next base: position 225,783,054 of record NC_091472.1, read on the forward strand.
TTCTTCTTTTGGTTTCAAGATGCCTCTGCCTTCGGATATACAGGTTATCTCCAAGTTATGACCATATTGGGGATTGAAGGATTGGTTGTAACTTGGGTTGGTCATAAGTCTGATTCGCTCCACCATGCATGCCTGAGGTCATGCATCATTCAACAAATGAACCTTAAATGGGGACCTTGGGCTGCCGCAGGGAATGAGGACCTCAGGCTGCCAATGGGGAATGGGGACCTCGAGCTGCCGATGGAGAACAGAGACTTTGGGCTGCCATGGGGAACGGGGAGTGGAGACATCAGGCTGCCACCAAGAGCGGGGACCATTGTATACAGTACTTTTAATACAAAATATGTACTTGTACAGTAGTTTTAATAAAGATTTTTTTTAAAACAGTTTGGTCATGTGTACAGGTGGATGTAACTCACGTAGGTCGGAAGTCGAGGACTACCTGTATATACCCTTAAAATCATATGAAATTACATCACCAATGAGGTCAGTCTTAATTCCTGGAAAACATGTGATCAGTTATTGGAATTTTAAACAGTTTCCAACCTCAGTTTCTTGTAAACCATGTGATCTTCTAACTCTGGCTTGCAGACATCATGACTCCGAAAGTTTACCTCACTTCTGCTTCAAGAGGCCTAAGTATGGCTCTGAGGCCTTCAAAAGGCTCTGAGTTTCATTTCTCTTGTTCAAGAAGCTTTAAGTGGTTATAATTAAAAATACTTCAGTTCCATTATGGTATTATTCTTCTAGACACTGCAACTCCAAACTGACACTTTGCTCTGAGTGCAGTGATGTCTTTGCCCTCTTTGCTGTGACCTGTGTCTAACCCTGCCACCAACCCCACTACATTACTTAAAACGTATTTATAAGAAATATAGCTTAACCGTAACCTAAATATTACTATTAACACAGATCCATTTCACATACCTACTCTCTCTAACAAACACCTCACAAAATATTGCTGTTGGTGAACCTTCTTCATGATTTCATTGACATGAATGCTCCAGGACAGATCTATGGAGATGTTGACACCCTGGAATTTGAAGTTCTTGACCCCCTCCACTACCAAGCGCTTGATGAGGATTGGGAGGATTTCAGGGTCTGAGTTACAGGGAAAGGTTGTGCAGACTGGGGCTTTTTTCTCTGGAGCATAGAAGATTGAGAGGGGACTTGATAGAGGTGTTTAAGATTTTAAAAGGGACAGACAGAGTAAATGTGGATAGGCTTTTTCAATTAAGAAAGGGGGAGATTCAAACTAGAGGACATGGTTTAAGATTGAAGGGGGAAAATTATAAGGGGAACATGAGGGGAAATTTCTTTACGCAGAGGGTGGTGGGGATGTGGAATGAGCTTCCGGCAGACGTGGTCGAGGCGGGATCATTGGTTACATTTAAGGAAAGACTGGATCGTTACATGGATAGGAGGGGACTAGAGGGGTAAAAGTGCTGGTCAGTGGGACTAGGAGGGTGGAGATTTGCTACGGCATGGACTAGTAGGGCCGAACTGGCCTGTTCTGTGCTGTAAGTGGTTATATGGTTATATGGTTATATGGGTTGTGTTCTTTTGACTTCATCCTGAAGTCCACAACCATATCCTTGGTTTTGCTAATGTTGAGCACAAGATTTTTGGTAATGACATGATTCAATGAGCTGATCTATCTCCCTCCTGTTCTCTTCCTCATTGCAGTTTGTGATTCTGCCGGCCTCTGTGGAATTGTGCCTGGCTATACAGTCATGGGTGTATAATGAATAGAGCAGTGGGATAAGCACTTATGCTTGAGCTGCACCTGTGTTGATAGTTGGAAAGGAGGAGACATTGTTTCTAATTCGTACTGACTTTGGTCTTCAGATGAGGAAATCAAGGATCCAATTGCAGAGGGTGGTGCAGACGCCCAGGGTTTGGAGCTTGTTGACCAATACTGAGGGTATAATGGTATTGATGGCCGAGCTGTAGTCTATGAGTTGGTGTTTTCAAGCTGACCCAGAGCTGAGTGGAGATCCAGTAATATTGCATCTGCTGTGGAGGGATTATGATGATAGGCGAATTGCCACGGGGACTGGGACCTTGGGTTGTCGACGGGGAATGGGGACTTTGGGCTGCCAAGGGGAACAGAGAGTTGTCCAGACCTCTGCTTAGGTAGGTGTTAATTCTGGCCATGACCAACCACTCAAATCATTTCATCACAGTAGTAGTTGGTGCTACTGGGTGGGAGTCATTGGGGCAACTCAGTCTGCTCTTCTTGAACATCGGGATGATTGATGCCCTTTTGAAGCAGGTAGGAACCTCTGACTTCAGCAATGAGAGGTTAAAAATGTCCATGCACACTCCAGCTAGTTGTTTGGCACAGATTTTCAGTACCCTGCCAGATATGCCATCAGGGCCTGATGCCTTGCAAAGTTTCACCCTCATGAATAAGGCTCTGACGTTGGCCTCAGAAACAGATATCACAGGGACCTCAGCCTTTGTATGGATTCTCATAGGCACTGTTGGATTTTCCTTCTCAAAGCGGGCATAGAAAGTGTTCCACTCATTGGGTAATGAAGTATCACAGCCATCTATGATGTTTGCCCTTGCTTTGTGGGCTATAATGGCCTGCACTCCCTGTCATAGCTGCTGTGTATCTGTCTCTGATTCTGTCTTCGGTCAATGCCAACAAACACTTATAATAAACAATAACATAAGGTTAAAGGGGATTTAGTGAAAGGACATTGAGACCTATGAGGAAGATTCCATAATGTCTGATGACTGCTTAAGAGTCTTGTTTGATTAATTTTATTAACCAACTGAACTGTAGAATGACAATCTCAAATATCAAATGCTGTTGCAACATTGTATAAACAGAAAGGGTTGGCTTCTATTCCTTTGTGAAATATTTATAGTTTCCTGTAATAGAATTTCAAACTACTTGAAGCTGGGGTCCACAGCGAGTCTATTTATAATAAATTTGGTTTTCAAAAACAGCTCACTGGAGGAACTCAGCGAGTCGAGCAACATCAATGGCAGAAAAAGAATAGTCGACGTTTTGGGCCAGAACCCTTCCTACTTCTCTCATGCTGTGCCTCACTGTCTAAAATCTCAGAGAGGATAGAGTGAGGAAAGATGAGAGGATGGAAAAAAGGAATATGTGATGCTGAGACTAACTCACACCATCAGTTGATAGATCAAGGAAGGAAACCAGCTCCTTTACCTCACAACTTTTGTACAAAACCAGCATTTTAACACTGATTTAGCATTGGTTGTAGTACAAATTATGTCCCTAAGACTGGACATGATACTCCACAGAAGATAAACCAGCAATAAAATACACAGAACTTAAAAGATAAAGAAGGCTGGTTTTAGTGATGTAAAACATCACTCCCTTCCTGATTTTATTGTTATGGTCTAAGTAAATCTCTGCATCACCCAGTTTGAGTTAGAACCTTCCTTTAAGTTAGAAAGGAAGTGGAGGTTTTGAAAAAGGTATCATTGGTACCAGAAGTAACTGATACTTCTGTCTCTTTTTGTTATTAGAGGGCAGCCTCATCATGGAAAGAAGCTCCAGAACTCTTAAAAAGCTAAGAAGTGAACAAAACCAGTGTGAGAATTTAAGATGAAATCTCTTCCTGGGAAAACAACTCAAAAAGATTTGTGAGTTTGAACAATGTAACGACTGAATCAGTGTTAACAAACACTTCATTATTGCTTTAAGCAACAATTTAAAAGAACTTAATGTTTTGTAATCACTTCAGAACTACAAATTAACAGACCTTCAAGTTCAACACAACTTTAAAATACTGGGCCTGAAAACTCTCTTTTCAGACTCAAGTTTAAACTGAAATAATTTGGACTTTAATTCACACACACATTTATACAGTTACATACGTGCATAGTGGGGTTTAAGCTTAGAGTGAAGTAAATTTAGAGTTAAATAAGTTTAGAGTAAAGTGAGAACTGTTACATGATTAATTGTTTAATTTTTAAAAAATTAATTTGAATTTACCACTATCTGGTGAATCTTCCATTTCTATTCCTGTGTTAGTACTAACAAGGGTCAGTTAGTTCATAACATGTCACCGAAGACTCTCGAAAACTTCTACAGGTGTACCATGAGAGCATTCTGGTTGCATTACTGTCTGGTATGGAGACGCCAACACTCAGGACAAGGAAAAAGCTCCAGAGGGTTGTTAACCCGGCCTGCAACATCACAGGCCCCAGTCTTCACTCCATCGAGGACATCTACATGAGGCAGTGACTTAAGAAAACAGCTTCTATCCTCAAGGACCATCACCACCCAGACCATGCCCTCTTCACTCTGCTACCATCGGGAAAAAGATACAGGAGCCTAAAGACGTGCACTCAGCAGCATAAGGACAGCTTCTTCCCCGCTGCCATCAGATTTCTAAATGATCAATGAACCAAAGGTACTGTGACTTTTTGTGCACTATTTTTAATTATTTTTTGTAAGTGGTTTATATGAATGTTTGCACTGTGATGCTGCCACAAAGCCTGTTTGACAAACTAATCATTTTCTATTATAATGAATAACAAGAAAACGCGGGAAACATTCAGTGGGTTGGGAAGCATCTATTGGATTAGAATATCAGGGCAATTTTTGTGTTTCCTGTCAGAAAAACAATTCAATTTTAATTCACATTTTGCAATAAATGACATTTGATGATATTCTTGCTTATGCAAACACATGCACACATCTGCACACATACTAGTTGGTACACACACAGATGTCTGTGCATCATCCCACAACAGCATGCAAGCAGATATCTGCACGTACTGTGTCTGTGCATATATGGTCTGCGGATTGAGGTGAATTTAGTCACCCTACTTCCCCTCCCTAACTCATGAGTACCTACTCTAGCTGTAGTTTCTGAATGTAAAGACAAGAGAGATGGGACTGCACATGCTGCCACAGGCTTCAGCTAGAAAGACTGGAAGCTAGCTGACTCAAATGAATAGCTGATGAAGTCACATTGTGTCTGGATTCATTCCATAAACAAATTCAAAATTAAATCAATGAGGTTGACCGTTCTGACTCCCTGAATATATTTTAGCAAATGATATAACACAAGCCTTCACTTCTTCATCTCTGGTTAAGCTGACAAAAAGCAGCAGCTCAATGTTGTTAGTACCCTCAGGAACAGTTTTTCAACAACTGCAAGAGTCACACATAAGGCTGAACCTGGAATCTGAAGCTAAAGAAAATCTGCTGGAGGAACTTAGCATCTGAGGGACAGAAAGGGCATCAGCTGCTGTTAATTTGCCTGTACATTGTAGCTACTTCTTGACTTTCCTTCTCTTGACTTCTTTGTAAAGAAAAATGCTACCCTTCTCAGTTTAATTTCCACTGTTGACGTTATGCACATGGGCACCATCTCAGGCAGTGATGACCTTCATGTTTCAGAAGCTAGTCTATAAAGCAGTAGAGTGGGACAGATGGTAGAGCTGTCACCTTACAGTGCCAGAGACCTGGGTTCAATTTTGATTGGGCACTGTCTGTGTGGAGTTTGCATGTTTTCCCCATGATAGCATAGGGTTTCCTTCAGCTGCTCCAGTTTCCTCATGGTCTCTAAAATTAGCAAATTCAGATTAGATTCAGATTTATTGTCAGACATGACATCACATAAAATCCTGAGATTCTTTTTCCTGCAGGTGAGGTAAAATTGCAACTTACTGGTAATGCAAAGAAAAATGTACTCAACGTACTCATGTAAACAAATAAAAAAATGTAAACAAACTGACTGTGCAGTTTACAGAGAGAAATTTAAAAAATCAATAAAGTGCAAAAATAAGAGTCCGTAAATGAGTCTCTGATTGAGTTTGTTGTTGAGGAGTCTGATGTGGAAGGGTAGTAGCTGTTCCTGAATCTAGTAGTATAAGTCTTGTGACACCTATACTTCAAGTGGTCATAGTGAGAACAGAGTGTGCGCTGGGTGGCGTAGATCCTTGATGATTGCTGCTGCTCTCCAATGGCAGCATTCCTGTAGATGTTTTAGATGGTAGGGAGTGTTTTGCCTGTGATGTCCTGGGCTGTGTCCACTACCTTTTCCAGGGTTGTATGCTCAGGGATATTGGTGTCCCCATAATAGACCATGATGTAGCCAGTCAATGCACTTTCCATCACACATCTGTAGAAATTTCCCAATGTTTCCGATGTCAGACCAAACCTCTGCAAACTCAGGAGGAAGCAGAGGCACTGACGTGCTTTCTTCACGATGCCATGAGTACGTTGGGTTCTCTGAGATGGTGACTCTCAAAAACTTGCATTTTCTCACCTTCTCTATTTCTGATCCCCCATGATCACTGGATCGTGCACCTCTAATTTTCCTTTCCTGCAGTGAACAATCAGCTCCTTGGTTTTAGAGACATTGAGCGCAGGGTCATTGATGGTGCACCATTCAATCAAGTTTTCATTCTCCCTCATCGCCCCTTTTTATACACCCCACTATCGTGGTATCATCTGCAAATTTGTAGATGGTGTTGTTGTCATACTGAGCCACACAGGTGTAGGTTAATTGGTCATTGTAAATGATCCCCATGGTTTTGGTGAATTGCAGTATTTAGAGGGAGTTGATGAGAATGTGGGGAAAATAACAAATGGGGATTAATGTAGGATAAGTATAGATGGGAAGGATAAATGTAGATGGGTAGTTGATGGTTTGTGTGGACATGATAAGCAAAGATACCATTGGTAATTCTCTGGAGGTGCAGTGGTGCAATAACTAGGGCAGGAAATAACTTTCTGAGAGAGAGAGTCCATAATCTAGTTCCAGAAAATAGTTTGCAGATGAAAACATTTGGGGCTCAATGCACCCAAAAGAATGGATTAAAGTCCACATGGACTTCCTAATTTTGGTGGTTTGCATAATGTCAGAAAGCAGGACCAGCCCCAGCTGCAACTTAGATGAGGTCTTTGCACACAACATTGAGAGCATGCATCCAACCTGAGAGAAGGTCGCGAGCTCCAACCAACACTGCAGGGTAACCCAATCACAATGGGAACTACCATGGCTCTGAGTTCAATCTTCCTCTGTTTTGGAAGGAAACATTGTATGGAGCTCCTGACACAACATTTCTGGTCCTTTAGAAACCCCCTCTGCAAAAAAGTAGTTCAAGGACAACAGATTACCCCAAAAGAAACCAACAATGTGCTTCAGTTGAGGGAGAGGGTTACTTGTGAAAGCCGGAAATGAATTCTCCCACTACAATTACTCGAAGGAAGAAGATTTCAAGTGCAAAACCGCCCAGTTCCAGTCACAATGATGTCATTTAATGGAGGTCTGTCTCTTTTTGATTTCATGTCTCAGGATTCCTGTCAAATCAATCATGTACTTTACTGGGGCACAGGAAACAACAGCCTTTTATCCTTGTGACTCCAGCCTTAAGTATTTTTAAAATTTAAATTATTACATTTTATTTGAAATTTTTGTAAGTATTTAAATTTAGACTTACAGCACAGTAACAGCCCTTCCAGCCTATGAGCCCATGCTGCCCAATTACACCAATTAACATACAACCCCTGTACATTTTGAAGGATGGGAAGAAACCCACACAAACACATAGAGAATGTGCAAACTCCTTACAACAGCTCTGGATTCGAACCCAGGTAACTGGCACTGTAATCACATTGCACTAACCGCTATGTAATGTACCCTTCCACCCTCTGATCACTTTACAGCCAATGAACTGCAGTTGTACAGTATCTCCAGAGGAGCATATAAAGGTTAAAACCTCGTGTTTTTGATTTTTATTAATTTTGTGACTATCCCTTTAAGGACAAATTGTTGTTTGTAGTGTTAACATAGTTACTATGAAGTCATGTGTTGTAATATCCGGGTGAATGGGGAGCTTGCGTTCAGTCTTTGAAGAACTATGGAGGAGGCGTAAGCATCAAAATACTTTTCTTTGAATTAGTCATCTCATCATCTTATTTTGTCTTAATTTCATCTTATTTTGTTTATTTCTTTTATATTTGTTTATTGTTTTATATCGTTATTATTCAGCATGCTTTATTTACTCAAGTTATGAAAATCTTGATGCAAAGTTATGCAAAATGGTTATATCAACTAATTAAAGGCTACATAAAGCTGAAAATACGAAGTTTTATTCATTAGAATAATAAGGTAGTAATTTGGAATATCGTTGCTTACGTTTCTTAGAAGATGACATGCTTTGAAATTGGGAAATACAAGAGATTGGAAAGTGTCATCTACATTATGTATTCAAAGAAAAGTAAAATTGTAAATTTTGTTTGGAAGAAAGGTTGAAAACTCAATTTGTTAAAATCAAAAAAACATTTAAGTTTGAACAAGAAAAGCAGCCTCAATTAGAAAATGTCTACCAGCTACATGTCTGATTGCACAGTTTAAATGGAACAGAGGCCTTACACAACACCTGTTGACCTTGGAGATAAGATAGAGCCAAAGCCATTGCTACAAGCTATTGGCAGGAAGCCCAGAAAAAATGTTTTGAGAAGTTGTATAAACAACCGATAAGAGAGCCAGTTTGTTTGTGTAATGGAGAGGCAGCGTCCACCACCTGGTGGAGCTGCTGCACTCCTGTTCGGAGGACATGCTACCTGCCGATCAAGGTCAAAGATTCACCCCAAGCCATCAAGGTGACCCTTGTGATTTGCCCACCTAAATCACCAGGTGCTGCAGTCCAGGCAGCCTGCCTTGACTCAGCCCTGACCTTCACCCAATTAGCCTAGGTGAATCACCTCGGCTGACCCCTGCTGAGCCCCTGCACTTGGCTTTGAATCACTGGCCACAGCAGCCAACAGGACTCAGCCTGCCCTGAGTGTTTGCCCCAACCCTCCAAATACTGCCTGCAGAACTATAAAGGGGCATATGCCCCATTGTTCTGCCTCTTTTAGACTCCTCATGGAACATAAGTAGCACTTTTCACACTGGTTTGGGGTAAGTCCCAAGGTTAGGTAGCAAGAGCCATGTCCATACCGGTCAAGGGGTGGGGCCACGTTGTATCACCTTGATCTTGACTGTTGAATGTGTGTATTCATGTAATTTCCCTCAGTCTTCTGTCGGTTTCTCCCTCGTTATTCGAAGAGTACATTTACCCCTTGTGTATTGTGTATGTGTGTATAGGTTTGCCTAGCATATTATCCCTGTTGTCCCATTTACATCCCCAAAATAAATGTGTGCTTTGTACTTCGACTTTGGTCTGGTTCTTAACCTGTGGGACCCACACGAACCCAAACAACAGTTAGCGGAACACAGAGACTTCGGCTAGAGAAATCCTCTTAAAGGGATCATGCAATATAGAAATTTGTTTACAGTTCCGAGGAACCAGATAAGTCAGGCATGAAGACAGGCTGAAGTGTGAAGAATCCAAGATGGATAAGAAGAAGTCTTGTTAGGCTAGAAACCTCAAGTGAACAGCTCCTCTCACAGAGCTGTCTGGTCATGAGTTGAGCCAGCAAGGCGGACTGAGAATGCTTGGTAGGAGATTGGAGCTAGCCACCATTGAACAAGCGGCTTCAACTGCCAAGCAAGAAGAGGACTACGATAAGGTACTGCAGACCTCACTCGCTGACTTAGAGCTTAGTGAAACTGGAACAGTTGAACATATGTTACAAAACCCCACTTGTGCTGTACTGTGCGAAATGCAGAAGATAGAGACTCAATCAGTGGTATCTGAAAGTTCAGATATAAATCCTGATGATAGTACTTTCAAGGTTATGAGAATAAGAAGATCTTCAAAATCTTCAAAGGCATCTAGAGAAAGTACAGCCTCGCGCACTTCAAGCATATCAGCTATGCATGCTAAGGCACAAGCAGACTTGGTTACTATCTGTGCACAACATGAGTGGTTGGAGAAAAGGCGTACTTTAGAAGATCAAGAAGCTGAAATGAAGATTCAGCAAGAAGAACAAGAAAGATTATTGAATAAACAAAAGAAAAAAATTAGAGCTTGAGGAACAATGTGCTATGAATATGGCCAGAGTAAAAGCATTAGCTCAAGCTTCTGCAAGATCTATCACTCAAAGTGAAATCACTCAAGGAGCCACCAGTTGGTCAGTGGTTACCACAGCCACAATAAACAAGTAAACTCGTGCAAGGAGCCACTAGTAGCACTGCTAGTGCTCGTATGTCAATGAATAACCCTGTAGAAAGGGCTAGAGACATTCTATCTTTTCCAAGCGCACAATTTATGAATCTTCCTGAAAGGCGAGTAGTTCAACTAGGTTCAACCATGCGAGTTGATCATACTCAACAATTGATGTCTCTTTGTGTTGATGAAGAACCAGTGACAAGTCAAGGATCCCCACCAATGCCAACAGTTACAGATCAAGGTCCTACACCGTTGGCATCAGTTCAAGTTCGGCCAGCTCCATTGACAATAAGACAACCAGGCACAAGCCATGGTGGACAAGACAATATATTATCATTCATAGCAAAACAAAATGAATTTTCTGCTATGTTAGCACAGCAACAAAATTCATATAGTTTACCTAAGAAGGAAATTCCACTTTTTAATGGTGATCCATTACAATATCTGACGTTCATAAATACCTTTGAACATCACATTGAAAGTAATACTAAAAACGGCAAAGAACATCTGTATTACCTGGAGCAGTATACTGGAGGACAGGTGAAGGAACTAGTCAAAAGTTCCCAATATATGGATCCAGGCCAAGATTTCAAAAGGTAAAAGAATTATTGGATCATCATTATGGCAATGAACATAAAATTGCAAGGGCCCATATAGACAAGATTTTTTCTTGGCCAATAATAAAATCAGAAGACACAAAGGCTTTACAAGCATATCCACTCATTCTGAGAGGATGTTGTAACTCAATGGGATGTAGTGTATATTTGCAAGAGTTGACTTTGCTTGCTAATTTGTCGATTATTGTCAACAAATTATCTTACAAGCTAAAGGACTTATGGAGAACAAAAGTTGCAGAGCTTAAAATGATTTCTGGAAGGGACGCTACCATTGAGGATGTTGTACAATTTTTGGAATGGCATGTGCATGTTAACACCAGCTCTTCAGCGCTTGACGTCCTGCTTTGCGGAAACTGCCAAAATGTTTGGCCTGGAAGTCAGCCTGAAGAAAACTGAGGTCCTCCTTCAGCCAGCTCCCCACCATGACTACCAGCCCCCCCACATGTCCATCGGGCACACAAAACTCAAAACAGTCAACCAGTTTACCTATCTCGGCTGCACCATTTCATTGGATGCAAGGATCGACAACGAGATAGACAACAGACTCGCCAAGGCAAATAGCGTCATTGGAAGACTACACAAAAGAGTCTGGAAAAACAACCAACTGAAAAACCTCACAAAGATTAGCATATACAGAGCCGTTGTCATACCCACACTCCTGCTCTACCGGCATCACCTACGGCTCCTAGAATGCTTCCACCAGCGTTGTCTCCGCTCCATCCTCATTCATTGGAACGACTTCATCTCCAACATCGAAGTACTCGAGATGGCAGAGGCCGACAGCATCGAATCCACGCTGCTGAGGATCAAACTGCACTGGATAGGTCACGTCTCCAGAATGGAGGACCATCGCCTTCCCAAGATCGTGTTATATGGCGAGCTCTCCACTGGCCACCGAGACAGAGGTGCACCAAAGAAGAGGTACAAGGACTGCCCAAAGAAATTGACCACCGCCAGTGGGCTGATATCGCCTCAAACTGTGCATCTTGGCACCTCACAATTCGACGGGCAGCAACCTCCTTTGAAGAAGACCGCAGAGCCCACCTCACTGACAAAAGACAAAGGAGGAAAAACCCAACACCCAACCCCAATCAACCAATTTTCCCTTGCAACCGCTGCAACCGTGTCTGCCTGTCCCGCATCGGACTTGTCAGCCACAAACGAGCCTGCAGCTGACATGGACATTACCCCTCCATAAATCTTCGTCCGCGAAGCCAAGCCAAAGAAGAAAGATGTAAAAAAGTCTAAGTCATTGTCTCAAAAGAAACCAAAGGGAAGTACCTTTGTTACTGCTGTGTCAGATACAAGCACAAGAAAGAACAAGGAAACAAAGATCAGACTGTTCAGGAAAGCTGTTTGTACTGCAAATATAAGCATGTTTTAGAAAAATGTTCACGATTGGAAAAAAGGTCGTACGATGAGAAATTAACCTTTTTAAAGCAGAATGGAATATATTTCAGTTGCTTGTGTAAAGAACACATCAGCAAAACTTGTAACAAGCGTCTCAGTTGTGAAATATGCAGTTTAAAACATCCCAAGTTACTGCATACTCAACAAAGTAAAGTTGAGAAGGATGTCAAACAATCTGAATCCAAGATTAAAGACACAGTCAAAGAGTATGCTTCAGCTTCATTTCAGACCAACAGTCTTACTGGGGCTGATAACAAAGTTCTCTCGATAGTGTAATGGATAAATATTGGGAGAATTTGGTAAGATTAGTGGATTACATATATACACACATTTTAAAACAGATCTTATTTGAAAGACTGAAGAATTCATATTCAGTAACATTGCAGGATCTTTGGAGACTTTTATGCACATTTCACAAGTAGGTGCTAATTGAAATGTCATCATAAAATGAATAGTCATTGTTTTGGAGGAGACAAACTGGCTGCAAGTACCTACAGTGCGCTCAGAGAAAGATCACTCCTGGGTTTTGTTTATCTAAGACATCAGCTTGACAAAGAGAGGAGAACTCCTGTGGTTTGCTGAGAAGGTAGGGGTTTTTGCAAGTGAGAGAGTCACATGGGCTTTCTGGCAGTTGGCAGTTGAAGAGAGAGAGAGAGAGAGAGAGAGAGAGAGAGGTGAGACCTAACTCAACAAGCTCTCTCAGCCAGTGTGTGTGTGATACTGAAAGAGACTGAACAGTCACGGCTGAAACAAGCCAGGAAAAGTTGGTGGGAAACAGAAAAGCTCCAGAGCAGTGGATGGCTGAAAGTGCTATTGGTCTGATGTTTCTCTTGGAATAAGGGGAACAGAAAGGAACTCTGTGGTGGCCTGAAAGAAAGATGTTACCATTTGGAAAACTCTGATGGGGCAAGTTTCATCAGCGAGACATTGAGGTGACTAATGGTGGTACCTCAGATGTGTAAATTCTGGAACAGCAAATCTCTCTCTGCAAATCCTACAAGAACCTTCCTGAGGGTAAATATTTACCTTTCGAGCACCAAAGCATGTTAAATTTATACATGTTAAATTCTGTGCACAGTATAAGAATTGCCTACAACCAGTGAACTTGGAAGAATGAGAAGTGAGATTGAACTGTGAACCAAAGAACTTTTCTTAAATTTACACACACATTACATACATGTGCACTTAGAATTAGAAGGGGATTAATTTGGGTTAGTTAAGTATAGAGATAAGTTAAAGTTTGATTCTGTTTTCATGTTTAAAGATCATTAAAAACAACTTTTGTTTAAGTAAATACTTATCTTGGTGAATGTCTATTGCTGCTGGGTTTTGGGGTCCTTTGGGTTCGTAACAATAGTTCCTGTACAGATTAAAGCTAAAAAAGGAAGCTTTATATTGAAGATTTATGCATTTCTTGATCCAGGAAGTAGCGCATCATTTTGTACTGTTGAATTGATGAATAAACTTTTAATCTTCATGATAAAAGATCACAAATCTTGTTGAAGACAATGAATGATGAAAGAAACATTGAAACTAATATAGTTTCAGGTTTACAGATTGCTGGATTAAATAGCAATGAATTTTGTGATCTTCCAAGTGATTATACTCAGAAAATTATGCCTATGAATAATGAGAATCTTCCATATCAGGATGATTTCAAATGGTGGGATCATCTAAAAGATGTTTGCTTACCCAAGATTGATGCTAAAATTGAGATGTTAATTGGATTAGATGTACCAAAAGCTCTCAAACCTCTTGAAGTCATAAGGAGTCAAAATGATGATCCTTCTGCCATGAGAACATTGCTCAGATAGACAATTAATGAACTATTATGAGGAAAAATGAATAATGATCAGGAGTTGTTGAGTGTAAATCTCAACAGAATTTCAGTTGTCAAATTTAATGATCTGTGGGAACAACAGTTTAAAATTTATTTCCTTCTATGTTGCAAAGATATTCAAGAACCTTAAAAGGAGGAGAAACAGTTTTTGGATTTAATTTCAAATTCTGTTAAGCATGTTGATGGTCATTACTGAAGAGCATTACCTTTGAAGAAAAGGGAAATTTGTACGCCAGACAATAACAGCGCAGAACAGCGTATGCTGAATTTCAAAAAAGAATTCAGGAAAAAGTCTTCCTTTCATTTGGGATATACCAAAGTCATGTTGGACATGATAACCAAGGGTTATATAGAAAAGGTATCAGAAGATATCTTGGAACATAAAGATGATATAAAATGATATTTACCTCATCATAGATTTGTACATCCACAAAAGGAGAAACTATGTAGTATTTGATTGTGGAGCATCATTTCAAGGAATTCCATTGAATTCTCAACTTTTACAAGGTCCAGACTTAACCAGTACTTTAATGGGTGTTCTGATAAGATTTTGTAATGAGCCTATTGTAATTGCAGCAGATATTGAAGTGATGTTTCATCAAGTGAAAGTACCATCAGAAGATCATGATTTTCTATGATTGTTATGGTGGCCTAATGGAGATTACAGTAAAGATATGATTGAATACAGAATGACAGTTCATTTATTTGGAGCAGCTTCGTCACTGAGTTGTGCAAATTTTGCTCTCAGGAAACGTGCTGAAGATAATGGAGCAATTTCGTTCTCAACCTATAAACATCATCAGAAATAATTTCTAATTTGATGATTGTCTGACTTCAGTGGTTTCAGAAAAAGAAGCAATAGATTTTTATCATGAGTTAAAAGAGATCTGTAATAAAGGAGGCTTCTTCCTTACAAAATGGATTAGCAACAGTCGAGACGTGTTGGCTGTTATTCTGGAGGCAAAAAGAGCAAAGGAGATAAAACATCTTGATTTATATTGTGGCATTTTCCCTGTCGAAAAAAGTTTGGAAGTGCAATGGTATGTTCAATCTGATGTTTTCAAATTCAAAATTGTATTGAAAGAATGGCCTTTAACAAGATGAATAGTATTAATTGCCAAGAAAATTCTGCAAGAATTGTGCAGAAAAAAATTTGGATGGGAAGAAGCTATAGCAGATTCCATCGCACAAGATTGGATGAATTGGATTGAGAGTCTTAAAATGTTAGAAATTTTGAATTCGACAAATGTTTTAAACCAACAAACTTTGGAATTGCCACATTTGCTCAGTTACACCATTTTTCTGATGCAAGTGAAGGTGGTTATGGTACTGTCAGTTATTTAGAACTGCAAAATAACCAGGAACAAATACATTGTGGATTTGTAATGGGAAAAGCCAGAGTGGCTCCATTAAAGCCAGTCACCATACCTTGAATGGAATTGACTGCTACTACTATGGTGAGCAAAATGGACACCATGTTAAGAAAAGAATTACAGATGGAGTTAGCAGATTCTATGTTTTGGTCTGATAGTACATCAGTGCTTAAAAAAGTGGAAAATCCAGCTGACAGAGCTTCATGAGGATCAAGGGTTCAAGCGTTTCTGAAAAGAGCTAATACTTGGGTGTTTGGTCCTCAATTTCTTTTGCAAACTCAAGAAGATTGGCCTCAAAATCCAGAGGAGTTAAAGGAAATTTCTATGGAGGATCCATAAATCCAAAACACTAAGGTGGATACTATTCAAATATCTAATGAGGAAGATCCGATTATTCAATTGATTTGCTACAATTCTTCATGGTTTAGTTTGAAAAGGGCTGTTGCATGGATTCTTAGATTAAAAACTATGTTTTTACATCATATCAAAAAAGAAAATCAGAAGTCTCAAAAGAACTGTTACCTGACTGTTGATGAATTGGCGAATGCTGAATTAGAGATAATTCGCTTTTGTCAGAGAAAGGTGTTTGATACTGAGATATCAAAATTGAAGAAGAATCTGAATGTTACAAAAGCAAGTCATATTTACAAGCTGACTCCTATTCTGGTAAGTGATGTATTGAGAGTAGGAGGAAGATTGGAAAAAGCAATAATGCCAGAAGAAGTGAAACATCCAATTATATTAGTGAAGGAATTCCCTATTTCTGAATTGATTGTGCAACATATACATGAAAAAACAGATCCAGGTGGTTGTAATCACGTATTATCAGAATTGCATTAGAAATATTGGATACTTGGTGCTTCAACATTGATCAAAAGAATTATATCTAAATGTGTTAGTTGTCAACATACAAATGCCAAACCTGGACAACAACAAATGGCAGATTTGCCACAAAACAGAGTTTCTTCTGATGAATCCAATTTACATACATGGGAGTTGCTTATTTTGCTCCTTTTCAAGTAAAACACAGAAGAACTGTTGAAAAACAATATGGAGCTATTTTTACTTGTTTGGCTACAAGAGCAATTCATATTGAAGCAGCGTCATCTCTTGATACAGACTCTTTTATCAATGTTCTTCAACGTTTTATCACCAGATGTGGTCAAGTAATAGAGTTACGTTCTGATAATGGATCTAACTTTGCAGGAGCTCAACTAGAATTATGAAAAACAATTCAAAATTGGAATCAACATCAAATTCATGATGCATTACTTCAAAAGGAAATTAGTTGGATATTTAACCCACCCACAGGATCACATTTAATCACATAATCATTTACAGCACGGAAACAAGCCATGTCGGCCCTTCGAGTCCACGCCGGTTCACTTGAACAACTCCACTAATTCCCCCTCCCACTCTCCGCCTATAACCCTCCAATCCCCTCACATCCTTATACACATCCAACCTTCTCTTGAATGACAGAAAGGACCCTGCCGCAACTATTTCTTCTGGAAGATCATTCCATTCTGCCACCACTCTCTGAGTGAAAAAGCATCCTCTAACATTTCTCCTAAAGTTTTGCCCCCTTACCCTTAATTTATGCCCTCTTGTTCCAACCTCCACTGCCCTCAGGGGAAAGAGTCTATTTACGTCTTGTCTATCTATTCCCTTCATAATTTTACATCTACTTTCCAATGAATAAAGTCCCAGTCTCCTTAATCTTTCTTTATCCATACTCTAGATGGTGTACAAGAAAGAATGATTAGATCAACCAAGAACATTCTTAATACCATTTTAAATAATCAAATACTGAATGATGACAATCTTCAGAAAGTATTGTTTGAGATTGAAACTATTTTAAATAGTCGTCCAATAATGAAAATTTCTATTGATTCAAATGACATCAAGGCACTTACACTGAATCATCTTTTACTTCTTAAATCTAAATTTTTAATGCATCCGGGTCAATTTCAGAAAGAAGGTAACTATGCAGATGGAGACAAGTGCAGTTTATTGGTGATTTATTTTGGAAAAGATGGGTGAAAGAATACATTCTATTATTAAAAGGCAGACAAAATGATCTAAAGCTAAAAGCAGTTTTGTATGTGGAGACATCGTAAATAATATGGACGATTCTGCATCAAGATATTCTTGGTTGCTGGGGAGAATCGTGGATACAGTTCCTGTCAAGGAAGGTTTTGTTTGGCAAGTGCGGATTAAAACCAAGATTGGTTACTTAAATTGACCTATTACTAAAATCTGTTTTTCAAGAAGCAGGAGGTTTTGATTTTTAATTTTATACTTACTGTATTTACTTTTGTATCTGTAATAGTAATTATTATGTATTAGTCATTAGTGTCTATTATAATAATTAGGGGCTGGAATGTAAAGGTTAAAATCTTGTGTTTTTGATTTTTGTTAATTTTATGACTATCCCTTTAAGGATAAATTGTTATTTGTAGTGTTACCATAGTTACTATGATATCATATGTTGTAATATCCGGCTAAATGGGGAACTTGCGTTAACTCTTTGAAGAACCATGGAGCATCAAATTACTTTTATTTGAATTAGTCTTATCTCATTATCTTATTTCATCTTAATTTCATCTTATTTTGTTTATTTCTTTTACATTTGTTTATCTTTTTATATCATTATTCAGCATGCTTTATTTACTCAAGTTATGAAAATCTTGATGTGAAGGTATGTAAAATGGTTATATCAACTCATGAAAGGCTACATAAAGCTGAAAATACGAAGTTTGGTTTATTGAAGTGATAAATTACTAATTCAGAATATTGTCACTTATGTTTCTGAGAAGATGACATGTTTTGAAATTGGGAAATACGAGAGATTGGAAAGCGTCATCTACAGAACATTCTCTTGAAAGATCCCACAATTCATAACAAGAGGTGACACATCACGTAACAGTCATTCGCACAAAGGGTAGTCAATAAAAGGAATGAGCTGTCAGAGGAAGTAGTAAAGACAGGTCCAGTTATAATGTTTTAAAAAAGAATCAGGCAGCATCATAGACTGGGAAGTTTTAGAGAGATAGGGGTTGAACACACACAAATGGGACTACCTTGGGTAGACAACTTGGCCGAAATTAACAAATTGTGTCGAAGGGCCTGTTTCTGTTCTGTAAAACTCAATGACTCTTATTGTCAGCAAAGCCCACAATTGGTTTTATTTGTTCTAACACTGGTAGTTGGGAAGTCCTTAATTTCTGGATTTCCCTGCATAAACTTGGGACTTGCTTTTATTTTTTTAATTTAAAATTTAGACATACAGCCCACGAGTCTAGCTGCCTAATTTACACCCAATTAACCTACACCCTGGTATGTTTTGAAAAGTGGGAGGAAACTGGAGCCCCCAGGGAAAACGCACACAGACATGGGGAGAATGTACAACTCCTACTGACAGTGCGGGAATCGAACCTTTCCTTTGTTACAGTACCTCCTTAGTTTGCCTAACGTTGCATTTTTTGTCAGTGATCACATGAGGACAGTCTGGGGATCGCTGGTTATGGTTGGTTGAAAGTGATCTGCAATGTCAGGTGTCTCAGGAGGTGGGCAGGACCTCTGCAGATTTGGCTACCAGTCAAAATTGTCAAAAGATATATTCCCAGCAAAACTTAAGAAAAATATTGTTGTTGTTCTTGAAAGGGGATCAATCTCGACAGGTCCTCCCTCATATACCCCATATGGGGTGGCATGGTTAGTGCAATGCTCTTTCAGCACCAACAGTTGGGGTTTGAATCCAGTGCTGTCTGTAAGGAGTTTGCACATTTTCTCCATGCCTGTATAGGTTTCCTCTGGGCGTTCTGGTTTACTCCCACTGTTCAAAACGTACCAGGGCTGTAGGTCAGTTGGGTGTAATTGGGCAGCACGGGCTTAAGGGGTGAAAGAGTCTGTTAATGTGCTGTAATTTAGTTTTTTTAAAAATTAATCCTCCCTCACAGTGGACATTAGGTTTGTTATAGGTGGTCTGTAAATTAATACTTGTGGTCATTTATGGGTGAAAAAAGGTTGCTAACCACTTCGCCAGGATGTTTCATTGTATTAAGCCCACTTTAAAAATGCAAGTTCTTGATGTCAAGTGAATAGAACAGATATTGAAGACACGAGCCTTTGTTTCAGTCATGAGAATACTGGCTCTGAGGCATGACTGATGTAAGTGTGCCACAGGGTGTGATTGGAGACTTTTGAGTATTAATGTGCAGATAAAATGCTGGATCTGTCCTTTGCCTGATCAGAAGTTGGTTGCCTTTTACAGTGCTGCTTCAGTTAATGGATGCTTTTTCAATAAAAGAGAGCTGAGGGATGGTCTTTAGGCAAAGGTTGTGTTTCACTGTATCCATTAAGCTAGGCAAAGTAAACAGAGTGTCTGGGGAGTCACTGCAGGCTATTCTCTACTCTCCTTGATTATCTGAGAATAGACCAGAATCATTTTCAAGTTCCCCAAACAAATCCATGGTAAAACTGGGTTGGTAGGTCAGACTTTTTTATTTGCTGGAGATGTTGTGAATCCATCTCTTATCTCTCTCACCCTTGGTTTGTGAGCTGTCCATCAATGCTGGAAGGTTCTGGATCCCAGACCTGCTCCAGGAACTTGAGTAAAAAATCTTGGCTAACTCCTCAGTGTAGAATTGAGGGAGAATTGCATTGCTGGAAGGACCATCTTATAGAGGAGACATAGAACCAAGAGCCTCTTTACTTCCTCAAATGGAAATTAAAGGTCAGAGCTGGTGCATTGAATAAAAGCACCACTAATATTTGTACCTTAACAGTTATCACCAAGACATAATTTCCAGTCAAAATATTAGATAAATGGGGTCTGTACCTTTCTCGACAGTACCACACCAGAATAATTTGGAACCATCTGTGGCTCTACTTGCTTGTAGTGACATGGAGATTCTAATTTGAAGGGGGAATATACGTAAGTTTATTTCTATGATATAGCTTCTATTCCAAAGTGAGAGCCCAAGATAGGCAAGAGAAAGGTGGGAGACACACTTGGGCACAACAATGCATGAAGCGGTGCTGGTCAGACCTGTGCGGGACAGTATTCTGGTGGTACACCACCGGCCTACTGAAGGGGCAACCTCTGTACTTGAAGGAGTGTAAGGGGACAGGACAACACTTGGCTGGCCATCAATCAGTCAGCCTGAATGGATCAAGCCCCACCCAGTCAGGTGTCAATCACCATCCAGGATATAAGCCTGCGCCAGCCTCCCAAGGCCTCACTCAGAGTTGCTGCAGCCACAGGCAACCTGGCTCTGTGGAAGTCTTTGTGGATTAAAGCCTGTTGTACAGTCTTTATCTTTGTGTGTGTCTGATTCTGGCTAACAGTGCACCACAATTTAATCCACAAAATTTTCCTACGGCGGCAATGGAAAAACTCCTGTGCGCAGGGAGCCTCGAGGTTGACCCAGGCCACCCGGAAGCCCAGACACGCTCCGAGATCTGGCAACACACGGTCGAGGCAATCATCGAGGCACACGAGGGCGACATCCTGGACTCCGATCGGAAGAGGTTGGTCCTATTCCAGTCAAAGCTGGGTCCCCACTCCTTCCAGGTAACCAAAGGCTGCTCCACGTACAAAAGCGCAATGGACATTCTCAAGAACTTGTACAAGCCCCCATGAATGTGGTCTGTGCA
This sequence comes from Narcine bancroftii, assembly GCF_036971445.1. Taxonomy (NCBI): domain Eukaryota; kingdom Metazoa; phylum Chordata; class Chondrichthyes; order Torpediniformes; family Narcinidae; genus Narcine; species Narcine bancroftii. The sequence continues at coordinate 225,804,017 of NC_091472.1, forward strand.
AGGTACCTCCTAACACCCGAGCCCAGCAACCTGGGGGAACGGCTGAGTCTTACCTGGGACACTTGTAAGAGTTGGCCTGACTGTGTCTGGCTGAACCCCAGGGTAGATGTAGAGGAGGCTGATCCAGAACGCCTTAGTCCGAGGGCTACGCTCAAGGGCCGTCCAGCAGAAGCTGCTGGAAGACAACATCTATGCCCTAACTAGGACTGTGGAAGTAGTCCAAACCCTGGAAGCAGTAGCCCTGCATGTCAAAGCCTTCGATTCCAGGTTCCCCCAGGCTCCCTCATGGCCCTCTCACCCTGCAGCTGCAGCCCCAGGCCAAGCTGGGGAGAAGGACGTCGCTGCAGCAGGCGCCCAGTGCCCCTGTAAGTATTGTGGGTCCTGGTGTGGGTCAGATCGACGATCGCGCCAAAACTGTCCAGCTAGGAACCAGTATTATTACTGATGTGGCAAGAAAGGCCACTTTGCAAAAGTGTGCCTCTCTAAACCTGCCGGCAGTTCAGCAGCCCTCTATTACCTCCCCACCTCCCCCACAGACCCCCCCCCCACCATATGCGCGTGTCGGGCGGCACCATTGTCCCTACGACGACTTCCCCCCTCCCCGACTTCGACCGCGCAACATCCGGCCCCACCAGGGACTGTCCCAGTGTGTGTCCTGAGCATCTACACCAGCCCCCACCCTCGCTGGCGCCGCTCTCTGAGAACAACAGCAATGTCACTTCCGGCTCACAGCGTGATGTCACTTCCGGATGACATAACGACATCATTGCCGCCGGCCATGGTGACGTCACTTCCCCTGGCGCAGCGGACATGACTGGGGAAGAAGGCCAGCCACACAATGGCCCCCCACGTGCCGCCGCCATCTTGAGAACAACGTGGTCAACACAGGCGACGACCAGGCTGCCCTACTGACGCTCCCCATGCCTCCGGATGCCATCAGCTGCCGCACATCGTACCCAGCGACCGACGGCAATAGGGTCAACATGGGCAATGACCAGGCTTAACTACCGACACTCCCCACGCCACTGGAGGCCATCGGCTACTGCACACCGTACCTCATGACCGATGTCAACGTGGTCAACATGGGCGATGACCAGGCCGCTCTATCAACATTGCTCATCCCTCTGGATAGCAATGACTCCGTCTCCGAGGCGATCCTGGCCGCCACCACGCTGACCAGGGACATCCCCCACGATCTCGGGCACTCGATAATGGATGTGCGAGTCAATGGGCAGATAACAAAGTGCCTGTTGGAGAGTGGCAGCACAGAGAGCTTCATTCACCCGAGTGTGGCCCACTCCTTAAGGTTAAAGGTCCACCACACCACCTGCTCAATCGCCCTCACCACCAAGGATAAGACTGTTGGTACCCTCGGGTGCTGCTTGGTCAATATAATGATGGGAGGGGAGACTTACACAGGATTCAGGCTCCTGGTCATCCCCAAACTCTGTGCACCACTCCTCCTGGGCCTGGATTTCCAGCGCCACCTGCAGAGTGTCACCCTTGCCTTCGGGGAACCCCAACCTCCACTCACATTGCACAGCACGCCAACCTACCAGCCCCGGCCAACCTGCGGCCTCTCCACACTGCGCATCACCCCACTGGCGTTCTTCCCACATCTTGCACTAGGCTGCAAGCCGATCACCACCAGAAGTAGGCACTATTGCGCCACAGACAGGGACTTCATCAAGGCAGAGGTGCGGCGACTCTGGTGGAAGGTGATATAGAGCCCAGTAACAGCTCTTGGAGAGCCCAAGTGCTGGTGGTCAAAGGGGGAAGTAAGCCGAGGATGGTCGTGGATTACAGCCAGACCATTAATCGGTACACCCAGCTGGATGCCTACCTCCTGCCGAGGATCGCCGACATGGTCAATGAGATAGCCCACTACCAGGTTTTCTCTACGATTGACCTGAAGTCGGCGAGTCACCAAATCCCTATCCACCTGAAGGACAAGCCCTACACTGCCTTTGAGGCGGACAGGTGCCTGTACCAGTTCCGCCGGGTTCCTTTTGGGGTTACGAATGGAGTCTCCGTCTTCCAGCGGGAGATGGATCGCATGGTAGACCGGCACAAGCTGAAGGCGACGTTCCCATATCTGGATAACATCACTATCTGCGGCCGTGACCAGCAAGACCACGATGCTAACCTGGAAAAATTCCTCCAGATGGCCGCAGAGCTGAACCTCACTTAAAACAATGAAAAGTGTGTGTTCAGCACCATCCGCCTCGCCATCCTGGGGTATATCGTGGCCCATGGAGTCATCGGCCCAGATCTGGAAAGGATGCGCCCATTAATGGAGTTACCCCTCCCCACCATGGTAAAGGACCTCCGCAGGTGCCTATGCCTGTTCTCTTATTACTCGCAGTGGGTCCCTCACTTCTCAGACAAGGTCTGCCCTCTGGCCCAAGCCACAACTTTTCCCCTCCCACCAGAGGCTCAGACAGCCTTCACCCGCATCAGGCAAGACATCATGGATGCCACGATTCAGGCTGTGGATGAGGACTCCCCCTTCCAGGCAGAGAGCGATGCCTCTGAGGTGGCCCTCAACCAAGGGGGGCGCCCCGTCACCTTCTTCTCCAGGACCCTCCACGGCTCTGAGCTAGGGCACTCCGCCATTGAAAAGGAGGCCCAGGAAATTGAGGAAGCGGTCTGCCACTGGCGCCACTACCTGGCCAGCAGGAGATTCACGCTCCTCACAGACTAGCAGGCCGTGGCGTTCATGTTTAACACTACCCACAAGAGCAAGATCAAGAACGACAAGATCCTGCACTGGAGAGTCAAGCTGGCAACCTGCAGCTATGACATCCAGTATCGCCCGGGAAGTTTAACGACTCCCCTGATGCCCTCTCTCGCACCTGTGCGTCTATGCATGACGATAGGTTGCAGGCATTGCATGAGTCCCTCCGCCATCCGGGCATCACCCGGTTGTACCATTTCGTTATGTCCCGAAATCTGCCATACACCATCAGGGACGTCAGGGACATGACCGAGGCCTGTCGGGTCTGTGCGGAGTGTAAACTCCGCTTCTTCCGCCCCCCCCCACCCTCCCCCCAGGCCCTCGTTGTAAAGGCTACTTGGCCTTTCGAGCGTCTCGGCATGGTCTTCAAAGGGCCCCTGCCTTCCACAAACCAAAATGTCTACTTTCTCATGGTAGTGGACGAGTACTCACGCTTCCCTTTCACCATCCCTTGTCCGGACTCCTCCATGGCCACTGTCATCAGGGCCTTGGGGCAGATTTTCACTATGTTTGGCTACCCCGCCTTCATCCACAGTGACCGGGGGTCTAGTTTCATGAGCGACGAGCTGCGCCAGTACCTCACGGCGGGGAGGCATCGCGACTAGTCACATGACAAGCTATTACCTGAGAGGCAACGGGCAAGTGGAATGCGATAATGGGGTGGTCTGGAAGGCAGTCCTCCTGGCTCTCAGGTCAAAAGGGAGGGCTGTTGAGTACTGGCAGGATGCCCAGCCCGAGGCGCTCTGTGCCATTCGGTCACTGCTGTGCACAGCTACCAACGAGACCCCTCACGAATGCCTGTTTTCATTCCCCAAGAGGTCAGCAACTGGAATGTCACTCCCAGCATGGCTCACGTCCCTGGGACCGGTGCTTCTGCATAAGCATGTACAAACACACAAGGCTGAAGCCCTGGTAGAGCAGGTTTTCCTCCTTCATGCAAACCATAACTACTCTTATGTTAGGTTCGGCAATGGCAGGGAGGACACCGTCTCAACCAGGGACCTGGCACCAGCAGGAGCACCCACCACACCACGCCACCCTCCAACCCAGGACGATGCTGACCGGCATACATCCCCGTCCCTAGGCAGCTATGGGGCACGAAGGGCCTCCTTGACCACCAGGGTCCCGCTTCAGCCTTAGGAGACAAACCCGCCCCTGCACCCATTCAATACGGCCCGCATACGTTGATCCCAGCCACCCCACCACACCACGCCAGCCACACTTACCCCTGCCGCCAGCCCCCCCAGTTCCCCTCTGACCAGTGACCAGTAGACAGTCCTATGACGGTCACTGAGACCCTGGCGGCCGCTGAATCATCTCAACCTGTAAATATTGTATGTACATATTGGGTGCAATTCCTTGTTACTGCCCCCCCCCCCCCGGGACAATTTTAAAGAAGGGGGTGAATGTGGTGGTACACCACCGGCCTACTGCAGGGGGCAACCTTTGTACCTGCAAGAGTGTAAGGGGACAGGACAACACCTGGCTGGCTATCAATCAGTCGGTCTGAATGGATCAAGCCCCACCCGGTCAGGTGTCAATCACCCTCCGGGATATAAGCCTGCACCAGCCTCCCGAGGCCTCACTCAGAGTTGCTGCAGCCACAGGCAGCCTGGCTCTGTGTAAGTCTTTGTGGATTAAAGCCTGTTGTACAGTCTTTACATTTGTGTGTGTGTGTGCGTGTGTGTGTGCGCGTGTGTGTGCGCGTGTGTGTGTGCGTGTGTGTGTGCGTGTGTGTGTGCGTGTGTGTGTGCGTGTGAGTGATTTTGGCTAAGAGTGCACCACAAGCATGACAGCAGTCATTAATGCCGGGTACAGGTTGGAACAATATAATTTCTTGCATCAACTATACTTCACACCACAAAAATTACATACATCAAAACGAGAAGTTTCAAAAATTTGCTTTAAGTGTTGTGTGGTGATTGGAACCTGTATCCATTCAACCTGGCTGTGTACAAAGGTGAGATCCTTCTGGGTCGACCTGGGGGGACATTCTGATAAAATGACAAAAGTGGATTTTCCACAAGATCTGGAATTGTACCTTTTTGGAAATATTATGGACGTGTGTTTTAAACTCCAGATACCAAATTCTGTTTGTGAAGGTCGCCTTGGTGGTAACCAGGAAGTGTATATCAATCACGTGGAAGTCCGACTCCCAACTAAATATTACAGAACGGAATACGGAAATGCAGAGTTGTATTCCCCTGGAGAAAATCACGTACAACTTGAGGAAATATGACACATTCTTTGGGGTATGGCGACCTTATCTGCAACATATAGGTCACAGATGTAGCTACACCCCTTCCAAATAGAAGAATGGTAAAAATTTATAATAATAGTGGAACGACTGAGATAAATGAAGTGGGTTGTTGTGCAAATGATATGCTCTTGCTTCATATCTATTTCATTATACTCTGGGTTTATATTTGATTCCTTTAAGGGTCTGTGACAAGAGATTTTTGGTTCTTTATGTTTGTTTAATTTGCATATTCTTTTCCTTGTGAAGGGAAGGGAAAGGGGTGGGCGGGTGAAAAATGGACTCTGAATGTAATGTAATATATCATTGTTGAGAAAGTTGTACTGTTGTTTTGGATTTATGTGAGTCTTGGAAAATCAAAAATAAAATATTCAAAAAAAAACAGTGCTCCATCTGATTTGATCACCATCTGACACTTTACTGTGCAGCAAGTAGAAGATGGGGATGGAAGGGGGAACCATTCTTAAAGACGCATTCCTTTGTATAACATTGAGAACAGAGAGACTACAATGGAAAAGGAGAATTTTTACCAAGTGAGCAACATTAATTCCAGGAGGAGTTCAGTGGCCTGGGTGAGACGAGGTTGTGGGGACATTTACGTGCAAAATTTGCTTCTGGCATTGACCTTCCTGCATCAGGTGGCAAGGTTAGCGTAACAACGCTATAACAGCATCATTAACCCAAGTTCAAATTCACCCCTGCCAATAAGGAGTGTGTCCATTCTCCCCATGCCCTGCATAGGTTTCCTCCAGGTATCTGGTTTCCTCCCATGTTGACAGAGTAAAAATAAATCCAAAGGGTTTCTATAAGTACATTAAAAGTAAAAGATTAGTGAGGGATAAAATTGGATCCCTTGTAAATAGTGAGTGAGAAGTCAGAGGAAATGGGGGAAATTTTGAATGATTTCTTTGCCTCGGTATTCACTAGGGAAAAAAATATTGAACCAGTTGAGGTAAAGAAAAATAGTGGGGAGGTAATGAAGCATATAAGGATAACCGAGGAGATAGTGATGGCTGTGTTGAAAAAGATAAAGGTGGATAAATCTCCGGGACTGGACAAAATATTCCCAAGGACACTCAGGGAGGCTAGTGGACAGATAGTGGGGCCATTAACAGAGATATTTAGGATGTCACTGGCCACCGGGGTAGGGCCAAAGGATTGGAGGGTGGCGCATGTGGTTCTGCTGTTTAAGAAAGGGTCTAAATGTAAACCTGGAAATTATAGGCCCGTGAGTTTGACGTCTGTGGTGGGCAAGTTGATGGAAAGTGTTCTGAGGGATGGTATTTACAAATATTTGGAGGTACAGAGATTGCTAGGGAGTAATCAGCATGGTTTTGTCAGGGGTAGATCATGTTTGACAAACCTGATTGAGTTTTCGAGGGGGTTACAAAAAAGGTTGATGAAGGGAAAGCTGTGGATGTTGTCTATTTAGACTTCAGTAAAGCTTTTGACAAAGTTCCCCACAGGAGGTTAGGAAAAAAGGTGGAGGCATTAGGTTTAAATGAGGAGGTAGTGAAATGGATTCAGCAGTGGTTGGATGGAAGGTGTCAGAGAGTAGTGGTAGAAAATTGTTTGTCCAATTGGAGGCCAGTGATTAGTGGAGTTCCTCAGGGATCGGTCCTCGGTCCACTATTAGTTGTTATATATATTAACGATCTGGAAGTAGGGGTGGAGAATTGGATAAGGAAGTTTGTGGATGATACAAAGATTGGTGGTGTTGTGGACAGTGAGGAAGATTACCGTAGATTAAAAGGTGATTTAGGAAGGCTGGAGGTGTGGGCTGAGAAATGGCTGATGGAATTTAATACAGATAAGTGTGAGGTGTTACATTTTGGAAAGGCAAATCTAAATAGATCATATGCATTAAATGGTAGGCTATTGAGATGTGCAGAACAACAAAGAGATTTAGGAGTTGTGGTAAATAGTACCCTCAAGGCTGATACTCAGGTAGATGGTGAGGTGAAGAAGGCATTTGGAATGTTGGCCTTCATAAATCGGAGTATTGAATTCAAGAGTAGGGAGGTTATGATGAAATTGTACAAGCCATTGGTGAGGCCAAGTTTGGAATACTGTGTACAGTTTTGGTCACCAAATTATAGGAAAGATATAAACAAAATAGAGAGAGCGCAGAGAAGGTTCACGAGAATGTTGACAGATTTCAAGGTTTGAGTTACAGGGAAAGGTTGTGCAGACTGGGGCTTTTTTCTCTGGAGCGTAGAAGATTGAGAGGGGACTTGATAGAGGTGTTTAAGATTTTAAAAGGGACAGACAGAGTAAACGTGGATAGGCTTTTTCAATTAAGAGTAGGGGAGATTCAAACTAGAGGGCATGGTTTAAGATTGAAGAGGGAAAATTATACGGGGAACATGAGGGGAAATTTCTTTATGCAAAGGGTGGTAGGAATGTGGAATGAGCTTCTGACAGACGTGGTCGAGGCGGGATCATTGGTTACATTTAAGGAAAGACTGGATAGTTACATGGATAGGAGAGGACTGGAGGGGTATGGACTGGGTGCTGGTCAGTGGGACTAGGAGGGTGGAGATTTGTTACGGCATGGACTAGTAGGGCTGAACTGGCCTGTTCTGTGCTGTAAGTGGTTATATGGTTATATGTTCCAGTGGGTGTATTTGGTGGCGCAGGTTCATGGGCTTTAACGACCTGTTACTGTGATGTATAGCATCCTGAAGTTAAATTAGTAACCAAACTTTGCAGGTATAATTAGCTGTAAAATGCATGAAATGTCTGAAGAAATGTTTCAATGTATTAAATTATTTCTCCTTCCACCTTATCCAGTTGATACTGCCTTGGAGTTTTGTTTCTCCAGAGTTCAAGAGGGAGTGGTGCTGATGGAGAGAGGGTGGACTGAGGGAGAAGGGTAGTTAAGAAAGGGATGAGTGAAGAGAGCAAAGTAGGAGAGCAGAGGAGGAGGATAACGTGTGTGTGTGTGTGAGTGTGTGTGTGTGTGTGTGTGTGTGTGTGTGTGTGTGTGTGTGTGTGTGTGTGTGTGTGTGTGCATGTGTGTGCTCATGCATCAGCTAAATCCATATATTCAGAGCTTGTTCTCCAATTGCTTTGGGTCTCCTTATCACTGGGCTGACATCTCACTTTCAAATATATGTGTTAGGCTGTTTACATGCATGCTCCCCCCCCTCGTTTCACAGTGGTGGAAGCAAGTTATCCCAAACCCAAAAGAGCTACCTAAGATGGATGTCATTTGGAGCTGAATGTCCAAGGATACACAGTGTATCGAAAGGATAGGCAGATAAACAGAGGGGTGAGTGGCTCTGATGGTAAGGAATAACATTAATTCATTAGAAAGTTTGATTTCATGTTAGTTATATATGATTACATTTTCTTATATTTGACATCACTAATACATCTCCCTCCTTCAATAAAGTATTAATGCAATTAGAATGAACATTTTACATAAATTTTTGTATAGTTTTAATCTTTCCCAATTTTTATTGCCAAAACTTAATTTATTAGATTCAATTATTTCTTTGTATATATGGCAAGGTAAAAAGCATTGTATAAATAAGGCGCATCGGATGTCCCCCAAAGTTCCTCAACATGATTATCCAACTGCACGAAAACCAACAAGGTCGGGTCAGATACAGCAATGAGCTCTCTGAACCCTTCTCCATTAACAATGGCGTGAAGCAAGGCTGTGTTCTGGCACCAACCCTCTTTTCAATCTTCTTCAGCATGATGCTGAACCAAGCCATGAAAGACCCCAACAATGAAGACGCTGTTTACATCCGGTACCGCACGGATGGCAGTCTCTTCAATCTGAGGCGCCTGCAAGCTCACACCAAGACACAAGAGAAACTTGTCCGTGAACTACTCTTTGCAGACGATGCCGCTTTAGTTGCCCATTCAGAGCCAGCTCTTCAGCGCTTGACGTCCTGCTTTGCGGAAACTGCCAAAATGTTTGGCCTGGAAGTCAGCCTGAAGAAAACTGAGGTCCTCCATCAGCCAGCTCCCCACCATGATTACCAGCCCCCCCACATCTCCATCAGGCACACAAAACTCAAAACGGTCAACCAGTTTACCTATCTCGGCTGCACCATTTCATCAGATGCAAGGATCGACAATGAGATAGACAACAGACTCGCCAAGGCAAATAGCGCCTTTGGAAGACTACACAAAAGAGTCTGGAAAAACAACCAACTGAAAAACCTCACAAAGATAAGCGTATACAGAGCCGTTGTCATACCCACACTCCTGTTCGGCTCCGAATCATGGGTCCTCTACCGGCACCACCTACGGCTCCTAGAACGCTTCCACCAGCGTTGTCTCCGCTCCATCCTCAACATCCATTGGAGCGCTTACATCCCTAACGTCGAAGTACTCGAGATGGCAGAGGTCGACAGCATCGAGTCCACGCTGCTGAAGATCCAGCTGAGCTGGATGGGTCACGTCTCCAGAATGGAGGACCATCGCCTTCCCAAGATCGTGTTATATGGCGAGCTCTCCACTGGCCACCGTGACAGAGGTGCACCAAAGAAAAGGTACAAGGACTGCCTAAAGAAATCTCTTGGTGCCTGCCACATTGACCACCGCCAGTGGGCTGATATCGCCTCAAACCGTGCATCTTGGCGCCTCACAGTTTGGCGGGCAGCAACCTCCTTTGAAGAAGACCGCAGAGCCTACCTCACTGACAAAAGGCAAAGGAGGAAAAACCCAACACCCATCCCCAACCAACCAATTTTCCCCTGCAACCGTTGCAATCGTGTCTGCCTGTCCCGCATCGGACTTGTCAGCCACAAACGAGTCTGCAGCTGACGTGGACTTTTTACCCCCTCCATAAATCTTCGTCCGCGAAGCCAAGCCAAAGAAAAAAAAAATGTACTTCAACAGGGATTTTATCTGAAGGTTGCACCTGGAGTCAGGTGACTCAGCAGTTGGATTTGAAAAGCTCAAATCAGAAGGAAGCTGATTGGACAATAGAGGTCAAGTGATCTCGGGAACTTGTGACACAGGGTGTATTAATTCACTTCAATTGTACCATCGGGAGATGGTACAATTAATTGGAGTTTCACATAGTACATGCAGCAGTGAGTAGAAAATTTACAACTAACTTGTTTTTTTCTACATTTGTGACCCCGACATGATCTGCTGTTTCATGTACATTTACTGTTCTACTTCACTCTACCGTCTATATGGGAGATGTCTATTTTCATCCATGGATAACATAGAGACAGAGGAGGAGAGTCAGTCAACCACCACCGCAGCTGTACCGCTCATTGCAGTGGTCAGTTTGAAGCTACCACCGTTTTGGCAAACTGAACTGGTGTTATGGTTTGCGCAAATGGAGGAGGAATTTTCTACCTTGAAAATAACATCACAGGAGACATGTTTTACATATGTTATTGCCTCTTTGCAACTGGAGGCAGCACACGAAGTACATGACTTCTTAATTTCTCCACCAGTCGAAGACCGTTATAAACAGCTGAAGTCTGAGTTGATCAGATTCACTAGCGCTTCAGAACAACAATGTTTACACTGCTTTCTTATCTCGGAAGATCTAGGGGATAGGATGCCATCACAGTTTCTTTGGCAAATGTATCAGCTGTTAGGAGACAGCAAGCTGGAGGACAACATCTTGAAACAATTATTTTTACAGTGCCTGCCTGATAATGTTTGACTGTTCCTGATGTTAATATCGGAGGCTGTAGACATCGACAAATTTGCTAAGATTGCTGACAAGATCTTAGAGATGGCTATGTCAGGCAGGTCGGTGTAAACAGTCAGTGCTCCTGAGCCTCCTTTCATACGGCAATCGGAAAAGATGGAACTGCAGTGTACTGTTGATCAATGTTCACGAAGTTCAGGAGCTCACCTGCCACATCACTGTGGATCAAGGCCGCAGTAACAGCCTGAAAGGGCAGCATTGTTCACGTCGAGGGCAGATCCATTGCACGCCGTCACCAAATGCTGGTATCACTGGAGATTCGGCGACAAGACGCAACATTGTATGCCACCCTGCTCTCTCGAGCTAAATGGCAGGGAAATGCCCAAAACAAGGACAAGGCGGGGGCAACGAGTCTTCCTGGTGTGGAGCTGCGTTCATCCACTATTTCACACTCCAGACAAACAACAGAACATTCATTTTCTAGTTGACATCGGAGCAGAAATTAATGTTCTCCCTCCATCAACATCTGATATCTGTGGTACTTCCACTACTGTTCAACGACGAGCTGTCAATAAATCACGCATTTCTACATGTGGAGAAAGATCACTCTCACTTAATCTTGGCCTGTGGCGTGTTTTTAGGTGGGTTTTTATCATTGCCGATGTACTCACGCCCATCATTGGAGCTGATTTCTTATGCGAGTGTGGACGACTGGTGGATGTCAAACACCACAAACTTATTGACTTCACTACCAGCCTCATAGTTCAGGCAATCATTAGAGATACATAACATGTAAGTCCGTCTGTTATGATCACAACTTTTGATGCCCTTCTTTGAGAGTATACAGAAATTACTTGCCCAATTTACAAGCAAGGCCAGGTCAAACACTCTGTCACCCATCATGTGCAAATATGTGGACCGTCCTCAGCAACTCAGCACCCGATCGTCAGCAGATTGCTCAGGCTGAATTTGATCATATGCTAGAACTGGGAATCATTAGACAGTCCGAAAGCATCTTTTCATCTCCCCTCCACATGGTTCCCAAGAAGACACTGGAAGATTGGCACCCATCTGGAGACAACCGTGTCCTGAATGCATATACAGTCCCTGATTGGAACCCCCATCCCGCATCTCCAGGATGTTTCGACATCTCGAAGTGGTTGTCTGATTTTCTTCAAGATGGATTTGTTTTGGGCATACCATAAAATCCCAGAGGAGCCTGCTGACATACACAAGACACCCATCATGATTCCTTTTGGACTTTGAGTGGTGATGCTTATGTGTGGTACTTACGCCATTTAGTTCACAAAATGTGAAACAGACATTTCAGAGGCTGATGGATGATGTGGTTTGTGTTTTTCCTTTTGTCTATGTTTATATAGATGACCTGCTCATAGCCAGTTCTACAGACAATGAACACGAGATTCACGTCCGTCAACTTTTTGAGTGTTTGTGTGAGTTGTCGAGTTGTGAAACCATGCACATAACAAGTCAATTAGGTACAATTTAAACAGTGGTTTTCAAACTTTTTCTTTCTATCCACATACCTCCTTAAGCAATTCCTTACTAGTCACAGAGCACCTACGGCATAGGGAATGTGAGTTGAAAGAAAAAGTTTGAAAACCACTGTTTTCATCATACCTAATTGAATCATTATGTGCACGGTTTCATAACTCCAAAGGAAATGGGCCAATGATAATTTTTCTCAAGCAAAATATTTCAGTAACAATTGGGTCTAGAGCAGTGATTCTTAACCTTCCCTTCCCACTCACATACCACCTTAAGCATTCTCTTACTAATCACAGAGCACCTATGGCATAAGGAATACTTAAAGTGGTAAAATGGTTGAGAACCACTGGCCTAACATGAATAAGGATGTTAAGCAGTGAGCTAGGAGCTGTATCACCTGTCATAAAGCCAAAGTTCACCATCATACCAGAGCTACCTTAGACACCAGAGTTCAACATATACATATGGAACTGGTAGGTCCTCTACCTCCATCGAATTGGTACAGTTATCTTCTCATCTGTATAGACCATTTTAGCAGGTGGGCTGATGCAATACCTATTCATGATATGACGGCCGAGACAGTACCCGGAGGTTTAGTGGTAACACATTAGGGCACACTAACTAGGATCATAACAGATGGGGGACAACAGTTTGAATCCTAACTCTTTCAAGAACTGTCCAATCTACTTGGTAGTACATGCTGTTACAAGCCCAAAGGACCCCAAAACCCAGCAGCAATAGACATTCACCAAGACAAGTAGCTACTCAAACAAAAATTGTCTTTAATTATCTTTCAACATGAAAACAGAATCAAACTTTAAGTTATCTCTATTAACTTAACTAAACCAAATTAACCCCTTCTAATTCTAAGTGCATGTGTATGTAATGTGTGTGTAAATTTAAGAAAAGTTCTTTGGTTCACAGTTCAATCTCACTTCTCATTCTTCCAAGTTCACTGGTTGCAGGCAATTCTTATACTGTGCACAGAATTTAACATATATAAAGTTCACCAGGCTTTGGTGCTCAAAAGGTAAATGTTTACTGCTCAGGAAGGTTCTTTGGAGATTTGCAGAGAGATATTTGTTGTTCCAGGATTTCCACAACTGAGGTACCACCATTAGTCACCACAATGTCTTGCTGAAGAAACGCCCCATCAGGGTTCTCCAGATGATAACCTCTTTCTTTCAGGCTATCACAGAGTTTATTTCTGTTCCACTCATTCCAAGAGAACCACCAGATAGATAGCATTTCCACCCATCCGCTGCTCTGGAGCTTTCTGTTTCAATTCCAACAAGCTTCCTGCTTGCTTCAGCTGTGACTGTTCAGTCTCTTTCTCTCTCTCTCTTTCTCTCTCTCTCTCTTTCTCTTCATCTTCCAACTGCCAGAAAGCCCATGTGATTCTCTCACTTGCAAAACCCCTGACCTTCTCCAGTAAACAATAGGAGTTAGTCTTCTTGGTCAAGCTGTTGTCTTTAGGTAAACAAAACCCAGGAGTGACTTTTCTGTGCACTCTGTCAAAACCCTTACAAAGAGCTTTTAACAGCCAGAGTGTCGCCTGCTTGTGGCTTTACTGACGTCATTTCAATTAACACCTACTTGTGAAATGTGCACAGCATTCTCCATAGTTTATGTAAATTCACTGAATATGAATTATTCAATATTTCAAATAAGATCTGTTTTAAAATGTGTGTATGTATGTAACCTACTCTAATTTTCCCAATTTTTCCCAAATACATTTACAAATATTCCATTACAATGCACCCATCAACAGTCTATCATCCGGCAGCTAATGGCATCGTCGAATGCTTTAATCATCTACAAGGCAGCATTGAAAGCCCTGAAGAACCCAAACCAGTGGTATGGATACTTGCTAATCATACTACTGGGCATCCATTTGATGGTAAAAAAAGACCTAGGTTGCATACTGGCTGAACTAGAGTATGGGACTACACTAACATTACCTGGTACTATTGACTGGAGTTCCACACAGTACATGCAGCAGTGAGTAGGAAATTCGCAACTAACTAGTTTTTTTTTTCTACACCTATCTTCAAAGGACAAAAAGGAATAGGGGCTTATATTTTCCAAATTTTGGATGGTTGCACTGATCGACCTACATCGATACCTGACACAACCAATTATGTTCATTGACTAAGGCAGTACATGACAATTATCACTCCTGCCAAGACACTTACACAAAGTGTTGTATCACATGTACCAGCTGAGCTCAGTTTGTTTTCCTATGTATTCATCAGACGTTACGCATCAACCCCTCCAGACACCATACGCTGGACCATATAAGGTAATATGCAGGTTCCCAAGTATCTCACTCTCGACATACAAGGCAGGAGGAAGTCTGTTAGCATCAACCATCTTAAAGTTGCTCACTTAGAGGATGAGTTTTTAGCTACATTGATGACCAGGAACAAACCAGTTGTGCCAGTAAGCAGAAACACTACTACCTCTGACAGGGATAACACATCTTCTCCTGCAACACCTCCACCTGTAAAAACAGCAAGGTCTGGAAGAAAGGTACACTGGTCAACTTGTTATGAACAATATTTCAACACTGAATATTATACATCTGTAATGCTACCTTTTATCTCGTTATCAATCACTTTCACCCACACTTAGTGCTCTTTCAATCTTAGAGGGACATCAACAGGGATTCTATCTGAAGGCTGCACCTGGCAAATGGAGTCAGGTGACTCAGGCAGTTGGATTTGAAAAGCTCAGATCAACAGGAAGCTGATTGGACAACAGAGATCATGTGATCCAGGGAACTTGTGACACAGGGCCTATTAATTCATTTCAACTCAGCAGTCTAGGGAGATGGTACTATTGACTGGAGTTCCTCACAGTACATGCAGCAGTGAGTAGGAAATTCACAACTAACTAGTTTTTTTCTCTACACCTATCTTCAAAGGACAAAAAAGAATAGGGGCTTATATTTTCCAAATTTTGGATGTTACTATTGGACAGTCAAAATGCAAAATGTACTATTGCTATTACATTTTGATACTTTAGATCAGGGGTATCAAACTCAAATTCACGGAGGGCCAAAATTAAAAACTTGGACTAAGTCGAGGGCTGAACTAAATATTTATTGAAAATTTTCAACAACATCTGCATGTTTTCTCTTCTTTCAACATATGTAATGTTAAACTTTTTCTTATTAAAATAAATGTTTAATAATAGTTTTGGATAAACTCTTTCCAGAAGCATTAACAAATGAGAAATAAAATATTCAATAAATAATATTTCTCTATAGAGGATTTGTCAAATGTTGCTAGTGTGCTGTCGAATAGTAAAATCTGAGGGCTATTGAGAATGTGGGAGAATAACATGATTCCTGAAATAATCAAATGGGTGACTGATTTTGGGCATGAACTCTAGCAGGGTTATTTGCCATGTCCTTTTTCCATTGGTACAGATATCCTTTGATTTACACACTTTTCAAGTTTTATGCCTAATGAGCTTGTATCCAGGTGCAGGACCATTTTTAACCAGGAATATATTTATCACTGTGACATGAAACTATTGGAAGATCGTTTTATCCTGAGATTAAAGTTCATAATACTTACTCAGGCCTGTGTGCGGGAGGGCGGGGTTTGCGGGCGATCGGGTTGGACAATGACAGTGCGGGGGCATCGGCTCTCGCTGTAGGGCGGCATCTCGGCGGATCAGCGGCCCCGTCACCGTGAGTTGCGGGTCGGCCTGCGGCAGGGAGGGGGAGTGGGCAACGGTCCTGGCGAGGTCAGGCCCCCCCTGAGATTCTGCCGGACCCCCCTTGACCTGCTCAGTTTCTCCCGGACCCCCTCCCCTTGACCTTCTGAGTTTCTCCCAGACCCCTCCCCCCCTTGACCTGCTGAGTTTCTCTCGGACCCCCCTTTGACCTGCTGAGTTTCTCCCTTCTGGTGTTTTTACGAGAACCACAGATTTTCGCTCATACATTGATGAGGGGGATCAAGGGCCAAACATTGTCAGGTACCTCTCTGCTGGATAAAGGATACGGTTTAACCCGCTGAGTTTCTCCAGTTTTGGGTTTTCACGAGGTAGTCAAAGGGCCAAAGGGCTTGTTTCTGATCAGTAATGTTCTACTGACCCTGCTCTTCTTTCCATCCTGGTGTCCCAGGACCTTTCCAGGGCAGTCTCCGCGCTCAGGACCGCGCTGGGATCCCGGTCAGCGGTGGAGGAGCAGGTGAGCGTGGCTAATCCTAATCCAGCCCACGCCACTCCCGAGATTGGCGGGGGGTTCCACCCTACCTGCCCGACCAGCCTCGCTCTCCACGTGTACTCCGGGCACCCGCTGCTGGTCCAGTGGGAAGGCGCAGGGCGGCCGGCAGCCGGCACCCCCATCGCCCGGCGGGGAGCCCCAATCTTCCCTCCGGCATCCCGACTCCATCTGCAGCTCCAAGAAATGCTGTGCCACTGGGGTTCCGGGCGCTGGGAAGCGGCCTTGGCTTCCCCTGACACCGGCCAGGCCGCGCTGCGGTGGGGGGATGGACGGGGTGACACGACAGCGTGTTTATAAAACCACCCACCACTACTTTACAAGGACCAGGATTTTTCTCTCTCTCTCTCTCACCCTGGGACACAGCGGTTACTGTGCATGCGCTATACTGGCGCGGCGGCCAGCGGGCCACCTCTAATACATTTTTGATATGATCTTGCGGGCCAAATATAATTATATCGCGGGCCATAGTTTGACATGTGTGCTTTAGATGATCATCTTCTTGGGTAGAAATGGAATTGAGTTTTTTAAAAAATTTAACAACGATGGCAGTTTTAGATTCTCTACCCTTTTAATTTTTGAAACTGACAGATAATCCAATAATGAGATATCGGTTAAGAATATGGGTACAATTTTAAAAATGTTTTGGCTTTCTCAATGTTTCTCTTGCTAGCCCTATTATTAAAAATCTTTTTCAACCCTCTATTTGGATTTAGGTTTCAAAGAGTGGGTCAGACTGGCCCTAAAAAGTTTTAGGTATTTTTACATTTGTGGTATGTTCACTTCATTTGAACAATTAATAGTTACATTTAATCTTCCTAATAGGCATTTTTTTAAGATACCTATAAATTAGGCATTTTGCTCAGTCCAAACTTCTCAATTTTCTTGAAACCAATATCCTTGATTTACTTTTTGATATAAAGTTTTATCATGGTGAATTGATAGCAACCACTTGTAATCACCTGATGGATCTAAAAATAGGTTCAGGGAGGGGAATCAGGAAAGAATGGCAATGAGATTTGAATATATCAATTTCAGATGAAAAGTAGGACCTGATTAATAATACCTCATTTTGTGCATGACATTGTTTACTACCATTTAAAGTTGTACATATTTTAGCTTTGGACATATGTATTCTATCTCAATTTTATCCTGATATTGATCCACTATGTGATAAATGTAAAATCTTTGAGGCCTCTCAGGTTCATATGTTTTGGGATTGTCCAAAATTGAAAGATTTTTGAGAACAATTTTTCCAAACTCTATCAGAGATTCTTAGATCAGAGTGGAACCTTGCCCTGTATTGCTTTGTTTGGTTATTCTCAACAGGAAAATATTTCCTTGAACTTAATTCAAAAAAGAATTGATAGCTAGATGAACAATTTTGATGAAGTGGAAAGATAGTTTACCACCAACTCATATCCAATGAGTCCAGGATATTATGTCTTGCTTAATCTCAGAGAACATTAGATATAACATTAAAGAGATTATGATTGAATTTGACAATATATGGGGCCCATTTATGGACTATTATCATAATTTGAATATATAGGCGTGGGTGCTCTGGGGATTTCCTGTCTGTTGTTTAGGAGCCGAAACTTGATTCCTTACAAATTATTTGCTGGTAACTGTGCTTAGTGGGAGGGGTAGGGTTAGAATGAGGTTTTTTTTTGCTCTTCTTTCCTTCTTTTTCTATTTATAAGTAGAAGAGATTACTCTAATTAGATAATTTACCATGAATACTTTGTAATAATAGAATATGAGGTGAAGTTTTCCTAAGGGAATTTCCATTGTATCCGAGCATGGTATACAAGACCATATTCTACAGTATTTAATTCTTCTCTTCCAAATCAATAAAAATATTTTAAAAAGAAAATTAAAAGGTAACATGGTAAGAAATAAAATGATTGAAGGTGGAGATAAGAAATGGTAAAAGTAAAAAGACAGTGTTGGATGTTATATACCGATCTCCAAACAGTAGCTGGGATGTGGACCACAAATTACAACAACAGATAGAAAAGGTCAACAGTGCAATGTTAGGGTAGTCATGGGGAATTTTAACATGCAAGTAGATTGGGAAAACCATTTTGGGACTGGATCTCAAGGGAGAGATTTTGTAGAAAGCCTACAAGATGGGTTTTTAGAATAGCCTGATGATGAGCCCATGAGGGGATTGGCTGTAAAGAATTGGGTAGAGCTTGGAGTAAAGGAACCATCAGGGGAAAGTGATCACAATATGACTGAGGTCAATTTGAGATTTAACAATGAGAAACTAAAGTCAGATGTGTCAGTATTTTGGTGGAGTGAAAGGAATTACAATGGCATGGGAGAGGAACTGCCCAAAGTGGATTGGAAGGGCCACTAGTAGGGAATACGGCAGAGCAGCAATGGGTGGAGTTTCAGAAAGAAATAGGGAAGGTGCAAGATGAATATATACCAAATAAGAAGAAATATTCAAATGGAAAAAGGTCACTCCTGTGGCTGATTAGGGAAGTCAAAGTCAATGTAAAAGGAAAAGGAAAGGTATACAAGGAAGCAAAAATTAGAGGGAAGGTAGAGGATTGAGGTTTTTAAAAACTTACAGAAGGTAAGTTTAAAAAAAACACAAGGAAGGAAGAGATGAAGTATGAAAGTAGGTTAGCAAATAATATCAAAGAGGAGACTTAAAACTTTGTTAATAAAGAATAAAAGAGAGGTGAGAGTAGGACCCCTAGAAAATTGCATTGGAGAATAATAATGGGAAACAAGGAGATGACAGAGGAATTAAATCAGTACTTTGCATCAGTCTTCACTATGGAAGACATCAGCAGTGTACCAGATGTTGAAGGGTACTGGGGAAGGAAACCAGAAAGGTCTAAAGGTGGATAAGTCTCCTGGACCAAATGGATTGCACCCTTCGGCCCTGAAAGAAATACCAGTAGAGATTGTGGAGGTGTTGGTAATGATCTTTAAGGAATCAATATATTCTGGCATGGTCCTGGAGGATGGAAAATCACAAATGTCACCCCATTATTCAAGAAGGAAGTGAGGTGGCAGAAAGGAAATTATAGGCCGGTTAGCCTGACATCAGTGATTGTGAAGAGGTTAGAGTCAATTGTAAATGATGAGGTTACAGAATACTTGGAGGCACATAACAGGGTAGGCCAAAGTCAGCGTGGTTTTCTGAAAATAAAATCTTGCTTGACAAACCTTTTAAAATTCTTGGAGAAAGTGACAAGTAGGATGGATAAAAGAGCTTCAGTGGACATTGTGTATTTGGATTTTCAGAAAGCCTTTGACAAGGTGCTGCACATGAGGCTACTTAAGATAACTGCCCATAGTATAACAGGAAGCATACTTGCATGGGCAGAGTATTGAGTGATTGGAAGAAAGCAGAATGTTAGAATACAGGATCATATTCTGATTGGCTTCCAGTTGCCAGTGTTATTCCACAGGGGTTGGTGTTGGGGCTGCTTCTTTTTATGTTGTATGTTGATGATTTGGATTATGGAATGAATGGTCAAGTTTGCAGATAATGCAATAGTAGGTGGAGGAGCAGCTAGTATGGAGGAAACAGGGAGGCTGCAGAAGGACTTCGACAGATTAGGTGAATGGGCAGAGAAGTAGCAAATGAAATATAATTTCAGAAGGTGTATGGTCATGAACTTTGATTTTTTTAAAAAAACGAATGGACTTTTTATTAATGGGAGACACTGGGAGACATTAAGGAGGTTCACTGGGATGATTCCACAAATGAAAGGGCTTTCATAGGAGGAGCCGTTGACAGCTCTTGGCCTGTATTTGTTGGAATTTAGAAGAATGAGAGGTGATCTCATTCAAACATTTTGAATGTTGAAAGCTGTGGACAGAGTAGAAAGGCTGTTGCTTATGGTTGGAGAGTCTCGGACAAGAGGGTACAATTTCAGGATTGAAGATCATGCACTTTAAATAGAGATGCTTAGGAATTTCTTCAGCCAGAGGGTGGTAAATCTGTGGAATTTGTTCCCACAGGCAGTTGTAGAGGCCAGGTCATTAGGTGTATTTAAGACAGATTGATATGTTCTTGATTAGACAGGGCATCAAAGGTTATGGGGAGAAAGCTGGGCAGTGGGTCTGAGTTGAAAAATGGATCAGCTCATGATTAAATGGTGGAGCAGTCTCGATGGGCTGAATAGCCTATTTCTGCTCCTATGTCTGATGGTCTTATGACACATTTCCACTTACTTATTCAAGCCATGTAGATGTCAGTTGAATTCAAGCACTTTTGAGAGTCATATTTGCACAGCCATCTTATCAGTGTGGCTGGAAACTTAGTGTCTGCAATAGTAGTAGCATCCACCCCCAACTATATAACTAAATGACATTAATAAACAGGGTCGAAGAAATATTGTGTTTGATGGCGATCAGGGCCCACGGGCATATGCCATTAAGTAAGGTACTTAAAGAAGTAAAACACAGAATTCTGTAGACACCGTGGTTGAAGTAAAAACACAAAATGCTGGAGAAGCTCAGCAGGTAAAACAGTGTCCTTTATGTAGCAAAAGCAGAAATACATAACTGACATTTCGGGCTTCAGCCCTTCGTCAAAGTATGAAAAAAATCTGGAGAGCGTCAGAATAAAAGAGTGGGAGGGAGAAGTGGGGCAGGGCAGGAGAGCAAGGCTAAGGGGAGGGGGAAAGGCAGGGCTGTGTAGGTGAAAGAACTGGAAAGGCAGGAAATGGGGAAGGGGAAGAGGAAGACAAGGCAAGCAGGTTTAATGGAAAGCAGTGGTCAATGTTCAGGCCATGTGGCTGGAGAGTGTCCAGGCAGAAAAGAAGGTGGTCAGGGTGGGACAGGACATATGGCCATTGACAGACATGTGAGTGCAGGAGTGTGACCTGGAATTGAAATGGTTGGCCACTGGGAAGTCACTGTGGTTGCGAACGAAGAGGAGATGCTGAGCGAAGCGACCTCCCATTTTGCAACTAGTCCCTCCTGTCATGATAATGAATATGCATGATATGTATTAACCTGACCGGAAGTCAGATGGTATGCACTGGAGGTAAAAGGTGCAGGATGATGAAATAAGAAAAGCAGGAAAATAAAGACACGGAGATGTTCAACTGGTAAAGTGTGTGGTGATAGTGTTATTAATTTCACATTTCGGGCCACAAATGTAACATTGGCGATGAGGATAAACATTTTGGATTTTGAATCGGTGGCTTTGAGCTGGAAAGTTTTCTTCATGGCAGTCACAGGAGCTGAATTTCTAACACTTCGAGGTGTTCCTCATTTTGACCCGACGGGTGATGCAAGCACTGAGTGTGAAGTGGAAGGCATGGCTGGAAGAATTTGAAGCCTACGCCGACAGTCGTGGCCTATTTCTCGATAGCAGTACGGCGGAACAGAAAGCGCAGTGGAGGGCGTTACTTCTCTTCACTGCAGGACCCGCAGTTCGGGAAACTTTTAAGACGCTTTCAAATACTGGAAGGAAGGAGGAATACTAGTAAGCCGTAGATGCATTGAATGCACACTATGTGGTGACACCGAATGCTACATTTCAACGCCATTTGTTTCGCAAAACAAAACAAGAAGATGGAGAAACGGTTGCCCAGTACGTGACAAGATTGCGACAACTGGCTATGGGATGCAATTACAAGGTAGCTGATTTGGACAACCAGTTATTGGATCAAGTGATGCAGCACTGCAGATCAGACAAACTCAAAAGGCGATTGCTGGAAAAAGGGGGTGAGTTGAAACTTACCAATGCGTTAGCAATTGCTGCTGCATTAGAGGCTGTTGAGGGGCAATTTCATACCATGAAACTGAAAGACAACTCAAGCCAGCCCAGTAAAGACAAAGTTGGTCAACAAGTAAATAGGCTCTCGCATAGCCAAAGCCAGCCAAGAAATAAGCCGACACGACTTGGAGTGTTACAGATGTGGAAACAGAGGTCATTTTGGAAAAGACCCATGCTGCCCAGCAAAAGGCAAAGTTTGTAGAAAGTGTGGAGGTAAGGACCACTTTGCAAAGAAGTGCAAAAGCAAGTCAAATGCAAACCAGTATAGGAAGAGTACAGTTTCTAAGGGCAAAGCTTGGGGGAAAGGAAAGTATCCTGGAAAGAAAGGCACTATTCGCCATATAGAAGGTGACCCAGAAAGTGACGATGATGATGACAACCAGGATGGGCAGAAATACTATCAGTTTACATTGAATGATGTACATCATGAGAAGGTCCAAGTGATAATTGGTGGTGTGACAGTTCCGGTCATTGTAGACTCAGGTAGTGACAGTAATGTAATTGACCGATACTTATGGGAGAAATTGAAAAGAAAAAAGATAATTTGTACATCAAAGAAGTGTTCAAAGAAACTGTATCCATACACAGCAACATTGGATGTTTCACTGCGACTGTTGAAGCTGATGACAAGTACACCGAAGCAGAGTTTGTTGTCATAGATGAGAGGGGAGAACCATTGCTGAGTAGACGCACGGCGCAAGACCTGGCAATACTTTATATTGGAGCTCGTGTCAATTCAGTTCAGTCATACAAGGATATGAAGCAAGAATTTCCCGCAGTTTTCCAGGGAGTGGGAAAGCTGAAAGGTCGACAACTAAAGCTAACAGTGGACAAAACAGTCAAACCCAAGGCGCAACCAGTGCGCAGAACTCCATTTGAACTTCGTGGGAAAGTCGAGGCCAAAATGAAAGAGTTGTCGAGCAAGACATTATTGAACCTGTAGAACATTCAACACAATGGGTCAGCCCAGTAGTGATCGTGCCCAAACCAAATGGTGACATAAGACTGTGTGTTGATATGAGGATGGCCAATGAAGCTATAATTCGAGAATGACACCCCATACCAACAGTGGAGGAAGTACTTCAGGAGTTAACTACCAGTCAGGTGTTCTCAAAAAATTGATTTAAAATGGGGCTATCATCAATTAGAGCTGGACCCAGAATCCAGGGGTGTGACAATATTTGTGACTCATTGTGGATTGTATGAGACTATCGTTCGGCATCAATGCAGCTCCTGAGATCTACCAGTATGAAATCCATCGAGTGATTCAAGGCATTCCTGGAGTTGCCAACATTTCTGATTACATCATAGTCCATGCGGCTACAAAGGAAGAGCATGACAGACGGTTGAGGTGTGTGCTATCCAGACTACAGGGGCCAGGCCTTACCGTGAATGGAGACAAGCGCCAGTTTGGTGTCTCAGAGATGGACTTCATGGGACACAGGCTTACACAGGAAGGAATGAACCCAGCTGACGCCAAGGTGAAAGCTGTTGCAGATGCACGTGAACTCCAGAATGCAACGGAGATGAGGAGCTTCTTGGGATTGGTTAATTATTGTGCAAAGTTCATCCCTAACTTTGCTACACTGGCAGAACCACTGAGGAAACTAACCAGGAAAAGTGTACCATTCCATTTTGGCTCTAAGCAGAAGGAAGCATTCACAGCTCTGAAACAAAGTCTGACGAATGCCGATACTCTTGGGTAGAGAGTGCCACAAAGGGTGCACTAGATGCAATAAATAAGTCCTCTGATGAAGTGTTGCTTAACATGGAAGGCCTGTGTTGGGCCCCGGACCATGGTGAGGGAGGTGATACGGGCGCAAGTGTTGTACTTCCTGTGGGCACAGGGGAAGGTGTTGGAGATGTGATGGGTGAAGAGGGATGAGTGCATGAGGGAATTACAGAGGGAGCGGTCCCTGCAGAAGGCCGAGAGAGGAGCAACAGAAAATATGTGTTTTGTGGTGGGATCCTGTAGTAAGTGCCGGAAATTCCAACGGATGATGTGTTGGATGTGGAAGCAGGTGGAGTGGTAGGTTTGGATGAGGGGGATTCTATGTTGGTTGCATCTGGGGACAGAGGGGCCCAGGGTAGAAGAGCGGGAAATGGAGAAGATGCGGGTGAGGATGAGTCGATAGTGGTGGAGGGGAATCCACGTTTGTGGAAGAAGGGAGACACTTCTGAAGCTCTGGACTGGAAGACTTCATGTTGGGAACAAATGTGGTGGAGACAGAGAAATTGAGAGAAGGGGATGGAGTCCTTGCAGGGGACAGGGTGTTAGGGAGTGTAATCCAGATAGTTGTGGGAGTTGGAGGGTTTGTAGTATATGTCAGAAACCAATTGGTCTCCCAAAATAGAAACAGAGATCCAGAAAGGGGAGAGTGTTATCGGAGCTGCAACAGGTGAGTTTGAGGTCTGAGTGGTAGTTGGACATGAAGTGGATGAAGTTGACCTTTCATGTGAGCAACACTTCACCTGTACATGCAGAAGACTTATTTACTGCATTCGGTGCACCTTTGTGGCATTCTCTACATCAGAGAAACCGGTCACAGACTGTGAGATCACGTCGCTCAACACCTCCTCTGTTCACAACCACAGTGACCTCCCAATGGCCAACCATTTCAATTCTGGGTCACACTCCTAGGCTCACATGTCTGTCAATGGCCATATGTACTGTCCTACCCCGACCACCCGCAGTTTCGAAGAACTAACGCCTTATTTTCTGTCTGGGAAAACTCCAGCCAGATGGCCTGAACATTGACTTTACTGCTTTCCATTTAACCTGCTTGCCTTATCTTTCTCTCCCCCATTTCCTGCCTTTTCAGTTCTTTCACCTACACAGCCCTGCCTTCACCCCCCACCTCCCCCCTTAATGCTGCTGTCACCTCCCTCCCTTCTTGCAGTGAACTGGGATTCACTGGTAGTGTATTGTGCTGATGGCTGGCTCTGCCTCCCGGGTCTGCCTCCATCTGCTCACATATAATCTTGGTTTCCCACCTAAACCCAGAACCCTTCTGAAGACTATTGTGAAACCCTACCCATAGTTATAAGCTAATAAAAGCATTTGTTCTCCCTCCAGTCGTGAGAGCTTTTATTCGCGTTACAATTTTATTAGCTTATTCCTTAAATGATGGAAGCGCTACTCAAGTCAGGTATGCGGCTGATAGACCCTCTGTCCCCCGACATGGCTGAGGAGTTCACATACTGGCTAGACTGCTTCCAAACCTACCTGAATGCGACCAGAGGCAACATCCATACCGATGAATTCAGAAGGTCCACACTCGTTTTGAGGGTAGTAATGAAAGGGTATGCAGTCATCAGGGACTGCACTAATATGATGCTGCCATCGAGGCTTTGAAGGCTTGGTACCTGAAGTTGCAAAATAAGGTCTGAGCAAGGCACCGACTTGCTCTATGTCACCAACAGCCAGGAGAGATCATCGATGATTATCTGCTGGATCTGTGGACACTTGCCAAAAAGTGCAGGTACGAAGTGGCTACAGGCTGCGTTCGTGAAGAAGAACAGATCTGGGACACTCTAGTCAAGGGGGTCTGCTCGAGGTACATGAGGCAGCAACTACTTGAGTTGGGTAAGAAGGACCTGGCTAACAGTTGAACTGGCCAAATCATTTGAAAAGGCCAAGCTCGAGAATGATGACCTCAAAGCCAGCGAGCTTACTCACCCAGGTGACCCCTTCCAAGGACCGGCTGCTCCTGCTACCCCAGCCCTAATGGCTACTGCTTCCCGTGCTAGGAAGTGCTTTTTGTGCAGCAAGAGCCAGCATCTCCAATCTCGTTGCCCGGCTAAAGACTCTGTGTTCCAACTGTGGCAAAAAAGGGCATTGGGCAAGGGTTTGCCGTGCAAGGAGAAGCTCGGGGAAGTCCATGGCCTGCACTGCTCCCAGATCCAATTCCAGGCCCAAGCCGTCTGCCCCAAATGCATCCGAACCCACTTGCTGTGCTATACATTGACGGAAGGTGGCAGTGGCTGAGGAAACAGTGTGAAAAGGCTTGGCGGTCATTTTGCCACGACCCAAAATTCAAACTCGCCGCCATCATTGTCAAGGGAGGAAGAAGGCGATCATTTTGCCGCGCCATGAGGTCTATACCATCTTACCCACACAGGGCAACCCAGGACAGTGGGGGTCACTCGAGGTGAAGAGTATGGAGTCTTCGGGGTCCTAGCCTCGATGGTCCTCAATCAGGACAGACCTCACCAGTTCAGCAACTCCATAGTTACTGTGAAGGTAAATGGACTAAATGCCTAATCAACATGGGCTCTACTGAAAGCTTCATAGACTCATGGACTGTACAAGACTACAACCAAAAGGTGTATCCTTCTAATTATCACATATTCCTTGCATCTCATTCGTATTCTATGTTATTCAACAACATTGTATAGTACATCTGTCATTTGAAGGGGAGGATTTCTGTAACTTACGCCTGTATATACTGATGAATTGTGTGCTCTGGTGTTGTTGGGTCTGGACTTCCTGTGTCACCTTAAAAGTGTAACTTTGGAGTATTCTGGTCCACACACTCCACAGCGGTTTTGAACGGAAGGCCCCTAAAATCAGAACCCACTTGCAGCTTCTCACACTGAATATCAACTCCTCCACTTCTCTTCCCAAATCTGTCCTCGGACTGCAAACCTAATGTTACCAAGGGCAGGAGGTACAGCACAGCAGACCAAGATTTCATAAAGTCTGAGACACAACATCTGCTCGATGGAGTTATCGTTGAACTTAGCACCAGCCCGTGGAAAGTGCAAAGGGTAGTGTTAAAAGGGGAAAACAAATCCAGGCTAGAATTTGACTATAGCCAAACCATTAATCAGTACACATCTCTGGATACATAACCCCTCCCTCTAATTTCAGACATGGTGAATGATATTGCACAGTATCAGGTCTATTCAACCATCGACCTGAAAGCTGCTTATCACCAGCTGCCATTCCGTTCCGAGGACCATCCCTACAATGCTTCGAGGCTAATGGTCTTCTCTATCAATTCCGGAGGGTCCCTTTTGGTATCACTAACAGGGTTTCTATCATCCAGAGACAAGTGGACACAATGGTGGATGAGCATGGGTTGAAGGCTACCTTCCTCTACATCAATAAGGTCACCATCTATGGCCACACCTTGGAAGATCATGACGCCAATCTTCAGAGTTTTCTCCACGTGACGAAAGCCCTGAACCTCACTTATAACTCTAGCAAGTGTGTGTTCAGGACTAAAAGTCTGGCTATCCTTGGCTACATGGTGGAGAATAGCATCATTGGCCCTGATCCCAATAGGTTACGCCCCCAGTTAGAGCTCCCTGTTCCCAGGACCACAAAGGCTTTGAGGAGATGCCTGGGGTTTTTCTCATATTACGCCCAGTGGATCCCTCAATATGCTGATAAAATTTGCCATTTCTTAAAAGCTACTAATTTCCCCCTCTCGGCTGAGCCCAAATGGCTTTTAACTACCTCTGGATTCACACTGCGAAAGCCATCATGCACACCGTGGACGAGAATGTACCTTTCTAAGTGGAAAGTGATGCTTTGGATGTAGCCCTGGCTGCTACCCTCAACCAGACGGGCAGGCCGGTTGCATTTTTTTTCTCTAACATTACAAGGCCATGAGCTCCAGAAACCATCTGTGGAAAAGGAGGCTCAAGCCATTGTAGAAGCTATGAGGCACTGGAGACACTACCTGGTTGGTAGCAAATTTATGCTCCTCACTGACCAGCGCTCTGTCGTATTCATGTTTAATAATGTCAAGAGGGGAAAAATCAAAAATGACAAGATTGCTAGCTGGAGGATCGAGTTCTCCACCTACAATTATTTGTCTATCAGCCAGGAGCTCTTAATGACCCTCCAGATGCCTTATCCAGAGGAAGTTGTGCCTCTGCACACACCACCAACTGCAGTCTCTGCATAATGAGCTGTGTCATCGCATGGCTCATTTTGTCAAGACACAATCTGCCCTACTCCATGGAAGACATTGCGGAAATGACCAGGCCTTGCCAAGTCTGCACGGAGTGCAGGCCATGCTTCTACTGCTCAGCAAAGGCGTGCCTGATCAAGTCATCCAGGTCCTTTGAACGGCTCAATGTCAATTTTAAGGGACCTCTCCCCTCCACGAATGGGAACACTTTCTTCCTCTCTATCATTGATGAGCACTCCCGCTTCCCGTTTACCATTCCATTCCCAGACACGTCCACTTCATCAGTCAGAAAGGGCCTAGACTCCATTTTTGCCCTTTTTGGGTATCCCAGCTTTATTCATAGCGATTGGGTCTCATCCTTTATGAGTGACGAGCTACGTCAGTGCCTGCTGGCGAGAGGCATCGCATTCAGCAAGACTATTAACTACAACCCCCAAAGGAATGGGCAGGTCTGGAAAGCTATCAAACTAGCCCTGAGGTCAAAAGGCCTTCCATACTCACGCTGGCAGTTAGTCCTCCCTATGGCTCTCCATTCCATCTAGTCACTACTATGTACTGTAACCAACACTACTCCTCTTGAGCTCCTATTTAATTTTGAAAGAAGGTCATCATCAGGAATCATACTCTTAACCTGGCTCACCACTCCTGGTCCAGTCCTTCTCAGGAAGCAAGACCAACCCTCTGGTGGAGAGGGTGAAAATGTTCCACGCTAATCCCAAGTATGCCTATGTGGAGTAGCTGGATGGCAGGGAGAACATAGTCTCCATCAGAGACCTGGGGCCCACCAGAACAAAGTGTTCATTGCCTCAAGTGCTCTGCGAGCCACAGAGCTCATTCTCGCCACCTTCAGTCAGGGCCTCAGGGGATCCAGTTCAGGAGGAAAGAGCATCCCCCTCCACCACTGAGCTGGAGACCCAGTCTGGCTTTTCTCCCTCACAAGGGGACCAGGAGACCCAAGGAGTCCAAGGCCGCCTGGTGCTAAGGTGCTCCGCCAGAATCTCCAGATCCCCAGACCGCTTAAATCTGTAAATTTGTAAATAACTGTATATTTTTCAACTTTTTTTTCTGAACCCATGTTCTCTGTCTTCATTCACAGACCCTAAATTCTGCAGGAAGAGGTGAATACAGTGAACTGGGACTCACTGGTAGTGTGTTGTGCTGATGGCTGGCTCCACCCCCATCTGCTCACATATAACCCAGAACCCTTCCGAAGACTACTGTGAGACTCTACCCTTAGTTAAAAGGTAATAAAAGCATTTGTTCTCCCTCCAGTTGTGAGAGCTTTTATTCGTGCGACACTTCTCCACCTATCATCTCCTGCCCTGCCCCCCCCAACTCTTTTATTCTGACACTCATTGGCGTTTTCTCATACTTTGATGAAAGGATCAAGCCTGAAATGTCAGTTATGTATCTCTGCCTTTGCTACATAAAGGACACCTAGTTTGACTTGCTATGTTTCTCCTGTGATGGATTATATTTTATATTGTATGTTTTAAAAGGAGTTCAGTTGTGGCAGGTTTTTAATGTAGGTCACATACAAACACTTCAAAACAAATCTCATTTAAAATGCCAGAGCTCTACTCAAGCTAGACAGTCTAGGCTCCGAATGCCTTTGAAAAAACTTCAAAGAATGTCTATAAGGACTTCACCAGTAGATGTTAATTAGACATGATGTAGAATAATGGATTATTGTTTTGAAAAGCAACAGATGAATGAACTCAGAAGATTGGGTTCAGAGCTGCAGTCTGTCTGAGGGTCATGTGGTCTTCTCTGAGAGAGAGAATTCAGTTCTACAGTTCAGCAGCAGCTGCTGGGACTGGAACATGACAAGCTGGCAAACTTGTGGAAAAACCCCATTTTGAAAACTGAACTGTTCTTAGTTCAGCCTGGTCAAAGCCTTGTGGTTCATACTGGCTGCATAATGTTTCACTTGAAATAAGAGAAACAAAAAGGAACTCTGTGGTGACCTAAAAAAAAAGAGGTGATCATTTGAAAACCCATGATGGGGCAAGTTTCTTCAGCAAGACACTGAAGTAGCTGTTCAGAAGGAATCAGTTGTTGGTGACCAACTAGCAACAAATCTCTTTCTGAAAACTGATAAGAACCTTCCTGAGCGGTAACCATTTACCTTTCAAGCATCAAAGCCTGGTGAAATTCATAAATGTTAAATTCTGTGCACACTATAAAAATTACCTGATACCAGTGAACTTGGAGGAGTGAGAAGCAAGATTGGACTGTGAATCAAACAACTTTTCTGAACTTATGCACACGTTACATACACGTGCACTTAGAATTAGAAGGGGGTTAAGTTAGGTTAGTTAAGTTAATAGTAATAAGTTAAAGTTTGATCCTGTTTTCATGTTTAAAGATAATTAAAGGCTAATTCACCACTAAAATTCAGTATATAATGTCCAAATTGATAACAACACAAGCCGTCTTCTTCTCAATATTTATTTCATAATGCAGACTGTCCAGTGAGAGACAGGTCTTGGTTTGAGTAGTTTTAGAGAAGCTTTCTTCCTCTTTCCCTCTCTGAACTATGAGGTTATGCATTCCTGCTCCGTAAATAGTCACTGCTATTTGGATAGGGAAAGGGAATTACCCAACAACAGCCAGAATTGTTTGAGCTTGCCCGACATTGTCAATGCACTGGCATTCAGTGGCTCAGTGTTGTGGTTACTAGACTAGATATGCGCCAGTTGGCAACCCTCATGTCCCTGAATCAGAGGTTTGTGGATTTGAGTTGCATGCTTTTAGCTGGGTTTCATATTTACAGCCAGCACCCACACTGTGAGAGAGAGAGAGAGAGAGAGAGAGAGAGAGAGAGAGATGGATGTACTGTGAATGCCACAGATTTTGTGGTGCCATTAAAGGAAAGAGATGTCCCCAGTGTCCTGGATGATATTGAACCAACTTCACTGAGTGGACATTACCACACTGATAGTTACAGGAGATGGCTTATATGTTCATTGGGTTCTGTGCTTTTTCTATTAGGACAGCAATCACTTCATTGGATTTGATGGGTGCTTGTCAATCAGCATCAACTTGAAGGGACTTTTTAAATCGTATTAACTTGCGGATGATGCCAGATGGCGAGGGGGAGCCAAAGAACAGAGATGGACAGCAGAAACTAGTGAAGCCTCTGCCTCATAGCTCTCAGCTCCAGAGACTGGGTTTGATCCTGGTGTCTATGTGGTGCTTGTGTGGGCTCATGGGTTTCCCCTGGGTGCTCTGGTTTACTCCCACAAGCCAGTTGGTTAATGATCGACTGTAAATAATCCCCGGTGTGCTGGTGAGAGACGAAATCTGACGGGAGCTGCTGGGAATGTGGGGAGTATAGACTAGAGTTAGTAGATGTAAACACTGATCTATCCTGAGGCCTCCATGTTAATTCAATCATGAAGACAGCTCGCTAGTGACAATACTTCATGAGGGATTTGAGATTTGGCATATCACCAAAGACTCTTGCAAATTTCTGCAGGTATATATTTTTCTTTGGCTTGGCTTCGCGGACGAAGATTTATGGAGGGGGTAAAAAGGTATATATAGTGGTGAGAATTCTGACTGGTTGCATCACTGCCTGGGACCTATTTAAGGACTGTTACTTTTATTAATTTTTTTTCTCTCTGTATTGCACAGTTGATGCACCAACAATATCTCCAAAAGACTGGAAGTTGTGTAAAACTGATAGACCTTTATTCACAATAGAATGGAGCCACATCCATGCTGGTTGACTGTCCTGAACTGGGGAGGGGGTTGTGGAACAGTCATCTTTATTTAGGAGTCTGTGGGAGGGGTCACAGGTACATTTAGGCAATGGGCGTATCCAGACCGTTAAATATATAAACAGTGATATACCACATTCACCCCTAGTTTTTAAAAAGAGTTTGGCAGGGTGAAGTGCATCCAATGTTATCATAAATTAAGTCTTTCAGACAATCTGATCTTCCACTGTGTCCAACATAATGCCGCTGTGTCGCAGCAATGGGGTCCTGGACAATCTGGGGCGCCAGTATGTAGTCAACAGTGTTGATTGGGTGGATGTGTAGCAATGAGTCTGGTGTGCCATCCGTTGGGGCTGGGGTATCATGCACTGGTGCGTCATGGATGACGATAGGTGAGGAGGGTGCGGGGTGATCGGTAATGGTCTCTGGAACCCCGGAGGGCAACAGGCCCCTACAGAGACTGTGTCCTCATGCCCATCAGGATATGCCATGTAGGTATATTGGTGGTTGGCGTGGAGGAGATGGACCCTTTTGACCAGAGGGTCGGACTTATGGCTCCTCACATGCTTCCAGATTAGGACCGGCCCTGGAGATGTCAGTGTGGTCAGTAGCATGGTCCCTGTTGCAGACTTCCTGAAGAAGGAAAACATTCTTTCATGTGGAATGGCATTGGTGGTGGTACCTAGGAGTGATCTGATGGAGTGGAGTGCCTCAGGGAGCACATCTTGCCAGTGGGAGACTGGAAGGCCTCTAGACCACAGAGCTAGGAGGCTGGGCTTCTAGGTGGTGGCGCACTCTCTTTCCACCTGCCCATTCCCTCGTGGCTTGCAATTGGTGGTTCTGCTTGTGGCGATGCCGTTGACCAGCAGGTACTGGCGCAGCTCATCACCCATAAAGGATGGCCTCCGATCGCTATGGATATAGCAGGGAAACCCAAACAGAGTGAAGAGGCTGCATAGGGCCTTGATGACTGTGGCAGCTGTCGTGTCTGTGCAGGGAATGGCGAACGGAAAACGTAAGTACTTGTCAATGATGTTGAGAAAGTTAGCATTGTGGTCAGAGGAGGGGGGGGATCCTTTGAAATCGATACTCAGATGTTCAAAGGGGCATGTGACCTTTATCAACTGCACTTTGTCTGGTTGACAGAAGTGCGGTTGGCATTCTGCGCAGACCTAGTAGTTTCTGGTCATTGTTCTGATCTCCTCAATAGAGTAAGGCAGATTGCGGGCTTTGATAAAGTGGAAGAACCTGGTGACTCCAGGGTGGTAGTGATCGTTGTGGAGGGTTTGCAATTGTTCTATTTGTGCGCTGGCACATGTTCTGCGGGATAGAACATCTGGGTGCTCATTGAATTTCTCAGTCCAGTACAAGATATGATTGTAGGTTTAAAGTTCAATTCCCCACCTCTTAATATCTTGTTGTTTTTGGTTTTACCTCACTGCTGGTATTGAACATGAAAGCCACCTCCTGTTGGTCAGTCAGCAAGGTAGTGTCTCCAGTGCCTCGACAATGGCTTGAGCCTCTTTCTCGACAGAGGAGTGTCGATCTTTGGGGCCCTGGAGGGTGTGGGAAAAGAAAGCTATGGGTCTGCCCGCCTGGTTAAGTATGCCAGCCAGAGCAAAGTCAGATGAATCGCTCTCCACCTGGAACGAGGTAGATTCATCCAAGTTTACTTTTGTATTTGTTTACATGTGTACATTAAGTACAACTTTTTTTTGCACACAACCAATAGTTGGAAATTCTGCCTCTTGCAGGAAAATCTCAGGTTTGTAAGTGATGTCATGTATGTATTCTGACAATAAATCTGAAATCTGAAGCTATTTTCCTCAGGTTCTCCCTCTTTCGCCTTTAATGTCAGGCACTCCATCAAATGTTCTTGGGTTTGGGATACCCGGAATCTGAAGGGTGATGAAGGTTAAAATTTTCATGCTATTTTGCTTGAACATCAGGAGGGACAGAAATTCTTCCTTCTAATACCTTGCATTCCATAAAGGGAACCAGTAGCGGGAGGGGCATTTGCTTCTGGTTCCCCCATCCCTAAAGTTATTTTAGCCCCTTGTAATTTCCTGAGTTTGCAGTGTGCTGATTTGCATCAGGCTAGAGGATCCATCGTTTAACAGCCATGGATATTTAGAAATTTTTATTTACAAAACAGTAGAAGCTGATTCCAGCCATTGAGGCTGTGCCGCACAATTACATCCAATTAACCTGCAATCCCATTTTTTTTTTGGAAGGTAGGAGGAAGCCAGAGCACCCGGTGAAAACCCACGGAGAGAATGTACAAGCTCCTTAAAGATAGTGCCGGATTCAAACCCGGGTCACTGGCACTGTAATAGCGTTGCCCTAAATGCTACACTAACTGTGCCACCCATGCGTTAACTGTGAACCTCAAGTAAAAACTTCCAAGCAACACAAGAAGCTTTTGTTCCACTTCCCTCAAAATAGACCCAAGCCCAGGATCAAACCACTATTGCCCCACCCCAGTTACTGACACCTTTGTGATCACTAACCTGCATCTCACATTTCTCACCACCCCACCTTGGTTCTCCAAATCAGTCCCCTTGAAGGATTTGTGATAATTAAACCTTTTAGTTCGTTTAGGTGGAGAGAAACAATTTCGGGGGTTTGGGGGATAGTAGAACATAGGCATCAGGGAGAAAAATGCACAAAGTTCTTTTACACACCAAGAATGGGGAAAATTTGGAGATCAAACAGAATTTCTTTCTAACATCTGTTGTCCCTGAAAATATCTGCATTAACAGATTTTCTTTTGGAACAATATTAGGTGTAGAAAGCAAAGCTGGGAAAATAGTTGATATATAACTCTAGACAACAAGATTTTAAGGTGATTTTTGTGATCAGTAGCCCAAAATCCATAAAATACACCCTAAAGCACACATGTCAAACTCTGGCCCGCGGGCCAAATTTGGCCCGTGATATAATTATATTTGGCCTGCAAGATCATATCAAAAATGTATTAGAGGTGGCCCGCTGGCCGCCGCGCCAGTATAGCGCATGCACAGTAACCGCTGTGTCCCAGAGTGAGAGAGAGAGAAAAATCCTGGTCCTTGAAAAGTAGTGATGGGTGGTTTTATAAACACGCTGTCGTGTCCCCCCGCCCACCCACCCCACCGCAGCGCGGCCTGGCCGGTGTCAGGGGAAGCCAAGGCCGCTTCCCAGCGCCCGGAACCCCAGTGGCACAGCATTTCTTGGAGCTGCAGATGAAGTCGGGACGCCAGAGGGAAGATTGGGGCTCCCCGCCGGGCGATGGGGGCGCCGGCCGCCCTGCGCCTTCCCACTGGACCAGCAGCGGGTGCCCAGAGTACACGTGGAGAGCGAGGCTGGTCGGGCAGGTAGGGTGGAACTCCCCGCCAATCTCGAGAGTGGCGTGGGCTGGATCGGGATTAGCCGCGCTCACCTGCTCCTCCACCGCTGACCGGGATCCCAGCGCGGTCCTGAAGCGGAGACTGCCCTGGAAAGGTCCTGGGACACCGGCTCGGAAAGAAGAGCAGGGTCCGTAGAACATTACAGATCAGAAACAGGCCCTTCGGCCCTTTGACTCCACCTCGTGAAAACCCAACACTGCAGAAAATCAGCGGGTTAAACCTTATCCTTTATCCAGCAGAGAGATACCTGACAATGTCTGTGGTTCTCGTAAAAACACCAGAAGGGAGAAACTCAGCAGGTCAAAGGGGGTCCGGGAGAAACTCAGCAGGTCAAAGGGGGATCCGGGAGAAACTCAGCAGGTCAAAGGGGGGTCCGAGAGAAACTCAGCAGGTCAAGGGGGAGGGGTCTGGGAGAAACTCAGAAGGTCAAGGGGAGGGGGTCTGGGAGAAACTCAGCAGGTCAAGGGGGGTCCAGGAGAAACTCAGCAGGTCAAGGGAGGTCCGGGAGAAACTCAGCAGGTCAAGGGGGGTCCGGGAGAAACTCAGCAGGTCAAGGGGGGTTCGGGAGAAACTCAGCAGGTCAAGGGGGGTCTGGGAGAAACTCAGCAGGTCAAGGGGGGTCCGGGAGAAACTCAGCAGGTCAAGGGGGGTCCTGGAGAAACTCAGCAGGTCAAGGGGGGTCCTGGAGAAACTCAGCAGGTCAAGGGGGGTCCGGCAAAAACTCAGGGGGGGCCTGACCTCGCCAGGACCGTTGCCCACTCCCCCTCCCTGCCGCAGGCCGACCCGCGACTCACGGTGACGGGGCCGCTGAACCGCTGAGATGCCGCCCTGCAGCGAGAGCCGATGCCCCCGCAGTGTCGTTGTCCAACCCGATCGCCCGCAAACCCCGCCCTCCCGCACACAGGCCTGAGTAAGTATTATGAACTTTAATCTCAGGATAAAACGATCTTCCAATAGTTTCATGTCACAGTGATAAATATATTCCTGGTTAAAAATGGTCCTGCACCTGGATACAAGCTCATTAGGCATAAAACTTGAAAAGTGTGTAAATCAAAGGATATCTGTACCAATGGAAAAAGGGCATGGCAAATAACCCTGCTAGAGTTCATGCCCACAATCAGTCACCCATTTGATTGTTTCAGGAATCATGTTATTCTCCCACATTCTCAATAGCCCTCAGATTTTACTATTCGACAGCACACTAGCAACATTTGACAAATCCTCTATATTTAGTTGTTCAAAGGGCTGAGTGCACCAGTCTTACTCTGACAAGATACCCTTGTATCCATCAGTGTAGAAAACAGTCTCAAAATGGACTCTGAGGATTAAGTTCTGAAGGCCTTGAACTGCAGGAAAGTTAATGATTGACAGATTCACTGCGCAGCTGCTAGATTTTAACCCAGGCATTAATAACAATGCAAAGATAGGCTTCTTATTAAAGATATTGATCTTGCTTGAGCAAGTTAGTCATGTGACCAGCCATCCCCTGGCAACACACATGCATTTTTACAGGAATAAATCAAATTGTGATAGTTCACCCTGGACAACTGCACACCAGAGATGTTTTATTGTTCCACTTAGATGATTACTGCTATCTGGAGCTTTTTTCCCTCTTAATTTAATTCAATGTGCATTATTAATATCGAGGTGGAATTCTGGTTTGAAACTACAGGATAAAGGAAACTGTGGGGCTGCTGTGCAGATTAAAGGATGATGTAATTCCTACATTGAAGGGGAAATCCAATTGAAAATTTTAACCTTCAGCTGGGATGTGCAGGAAGCAGAAACAGTCATATCCACTGCTTCCAGACTTGACTGAGAAAGAAGACTCAGGCTTGAGTTTGTGATGCTTTCTCTCCCTTCTCAACCAAGTCAAATTGTGCAAGGCCACATTTCAAGAGGCAAGAGTATGGAAGGATCAGGCACTTAACATTTCAGCATGTGGGTCAAGCTTAGCTATGATGAGAGTGTGAACTGTTATACAAAGTTGAGGGTGGATGGGAGAGGAAAAAGCTGGTCAGGGACCTTACTAAGGCTGAATGGGGAAAGGTTGTTGGGAGACTGATTTTTGAAGTGCATTAGAACGAAATGTAAATACAGTAAAACCCCTGTTATCTGGAATTCAAGCAACTGGCAGCCTCAAGAACCAGCAGAAAAATAGTGGAAAATATATGAGTAAAAAACATGAAGTTTAAAATTGGTGCACCTTGCTATTCACTAATCATGCAACATGCAATCTCAAGTAACTGGAAAATTCACTTAGCTTGCATCCACCAATCCCCATAGGTTCTGGATACCAAAGGTTTTATTCTATGTTCAGTGACACACTGACCCAGTGGTAGAGCTGTTGCCTCACAGCTCCAGTGACCCTGGTTTAATCCTGAGCTCAGGTGCTTTCTGTGTGGAGTTTGCATGTCCTTCCTGCAACTCTGTAGATTTCCTCCAGCTGCTCTAATTTTTTCCCCCCCATATCCCAAAAAGACGTGTGCTTTGGTAGGTTAGTTGGCCACTGCAAATTGCCTTTAGTGTAGAGGTTAATAGGGGAGGAGCAGATGGGAATAGATGATAGGGAAAATTAGCAGGGCAATGAGTGTCCTACTTCTATGTTATGAGGAAAAATGAATAGGATGTAAAATATGAGCTGTTCCAGAGGGTTTTGATTTGAAAAAGCAAAGTGGAAAGGAGGAAAATTTTTAATTCCTAGGATAGATGGACTTGGTCAGCTTGAATATTGAAATACAAAATAACTCGTGCCTAACCCTGGACCTGAAACCATAAAGACACAGGAACAGAATTAGGCCATTTCACCCATCAAGTTTGTTCTGCTATTCAAATTATGCCATACGTATTTTTCCTTTCAAACTCTTTCTCACACCTTTTCCCCATAAACATTGATAATCAAGAATTTATTAACCTCTGTGCAGTGAACTGAGATTCACTGGTGGTGTGTTATACAGAAGGCTGGCTCCACCCCCATCTACCCATATATAACCCTGGTTTCCCACCTAAACCCTGAACCCCTCTGAAGACTACTGTAAGACCCTACCCTCAGTTATAAGCTAATAAAGGTGTATGTTCTCCCTCCAATCGTGAGAGCTTTTATTCACACTACACTCTGCTTTAAATACATCCAATGACTTGGCCTCCACAGCTGTTTGTGGTAATGAATTCCATAGATTCATAAGGAATCTGACTGAAGAACCTTCCACTTGGCTTGAATTTCTGGTACATCACTGACATCTTCCACAGAAGACTGATGCAAAATCTGCCATTTCTTTATTCCCCATTTCCACTTCTCCAGCATCATATTCCAGTGGTCTGATGTCCATTTTTTCTTTTATTCTTTATATATCTGAAAAAAAAACTTTTGGTTTCCTGTCTTATGTTAATGGTCATCTTATGGTACTTTCATATTTCATCTTTTCTCCCCTTATTGCTTTTTTTTTGTTGTTGCCTTCAATCCTCCAAATTCTCTCTTTTTGCAGTACCGTATGACATCTATTTTTGTTTTTATGCTGTTTCTGACATGGAGTCCTTACCCTCTCTTGAGAATGCTTCTTCTTTGGGCTGAAATGGTCCTGCGTCATTAGAATTAATTGCCAGAAGCTACTGCAATTGCTAGTCCACCATCTTCCCTGCAGAGTGAATTCAATCATATGGTGATCACTAGCTCCCAATAATTATTTTACCTTAAACTCTAACTCTCTCATCAAATCCAGTTCATTACCCTGCACCAAATCCAGAATTGCCTTTTCCCTGGTGGGCACGACCGCAACCTGCTCTAAAAAGCCATCTCGTAGGCATTCCACAAATTCCTTCTCTTGGAATCTAGTGCCAACCTGATTTTCTCATTCTACTTGTTTATTGAAGTTCCCCTATAACCATTGTAACATTGGGTTTTATACGTGCTTTCTTTAACTCCTGTTGTAATTTGCATCCTACATTCCAGCTGCTGTTAGGCCCATATGTAACTCCCATCGGGGTCTTTTTACACTTGTAGTTACTGAACTCTAACCACAAAGATTCTACAACTTCTGACCTTTCTCACTAAGGATTTAATTTTTTAATTAACACAGCCACCCCACACCCTCTGCCCACCTGGCTGTCCTTTTGATAGAAGGAAGCTTTGCTCCCAACTGTAATCCTCCTTTGGCCATGTCTCCATTGTTTGTAATTGGATCCTGGATTTCCTCACCTGTAGATGGCAATCAGTGAAGATTGGTAAGAACATCTCCTCCACAATCTCTATCAGTACTGGAGCACCACAGGGCTGCGTTCTTAGCCCCCTGCTCTATTCACTATGCACCTATCACTGTGTAGCTCAGTGTGACAACAACGCCATCTATAAATTTGCTAATGATACCATGGTAGTGGGTTGTATAAAAAAGGGCAATAACTCAGCAAACCCGAGGGAGATTGTAAACTTGGCTGAATGGTGCATCAACAACAACCTCACATACAATGTCACCAAAATCAATAAGCTGATTATTGACTTTAGGAAGGGAAAACCAGATGTGTACAATTCATTGTTCATTGGGGGATGAGAGATGGAGAGGGTGAGAAAATTTTAAGATCTTGGGAGTCACTATCTCGGAGCATCTTTCCTGGACCCAACACACTAATGGTACCATGAAGAAAGCACATCAGGAGTTTGCAGACATCCTCAGGTGTTTGGTATAACACCTGGCAAATTTCTACAGATGTGTGTTGGCACAGCCCAGGTCATCACAGGCAAAACCTTTCCTAGCATCGAGAAAATCTACAGGGAATGCTGCCGTCAGAGAGCAGCAGCAATCATCAAGGATCCACACCACACAGCACATGCTCTGTTCTCACTGCTACCATCAGCAATGAGGTACAGATGCCACAAGACTCGCACCACCAGTTCAGGAACAGGTGCTACCCTATCACCAATAAACTCAATCAGGGACTCCTTTAAGGACTCTTATTTTTGCATGTTATTGATTGTTATTTCTCTCTGCATTGCACAGTCAAGTTTGTTTACATTCCTTTATTTCTTTACGTGGGTACATTGAGTCAGGTTTTTTTTGCACTACTGATAAGTGGTAATTCCGTCTTGCCCACAAGAAAAAGAATCTTAGGGTTGTATGTGATGTCATGTATGTCCTCTGACAATAAATCTGAACTTTGAAAATTGTAGCTGCCTATTTCTAAATGGCTTTAAGCTCATCTACATTGTATCATACACTGCATGCATTCAAATGCAACACCTTCAATCCTGTGTCCTCCACACTTCTCACATTTGTCTCTGTTGCCCAAGTTTAAACTTTTATCCTTTTTTAAGCTTTATATCCTATCTTTTATTCTGCAGACTTCAATAACCTCTCCTGCACTCTCCTTGCTTTTAACTTTATCCATACTTTTCCAATCTGTTGAAACCCACCCCCTTTGAGTTTAGAGTCCTATCTACTACCCTAGTTGTGTGATTTGCCAGAGCCAGTTCCCTGCATAGTTCACCTTCAGAAGAGGTCCCTTCTTCCCCGATACTGGAGCCAATGTCCCATGAATTTAAACCCATGTCTCTCACACCAATCATTAAACAATAAATGTAACTTCCTAAACTTATCAATCCTGCACCAATTTGCATGTGGCTTAGGTAATAATCCAGACCATAGACCGCTTCAGCACAGAAAACAGGCCATTTGGCCCCTCTAGTGTGTGCCGACCATCATCTCCCTTGTCCCACTGACCTGCTCCATACCATAACCCTCCAGTCCTCTCACATCCATGTGCCTATCCAATTTAATATTAAAACACGCAATTAAGCCCACATTCACCACATCAGATGGCAGCTCATTCCACCCTCCCACCACACTCTGAGTAAAAAACACCCCCCCAATGTTCCCCCTAAACCTCTCCCCTTTCAGCTTAAAACTATGACCTCTTGTATTTATCTCCTCCAATCTAAGTGGAACAAGCCTATTTGCATTCACTCTGTCTATATCTCTCATAATCTTGTAAACCTTGATCAAATCTCCCCTCATTCTTCTTGACCCCAAGGAATAAAATCCTAACTTGTTTAATCTTTCCCTGTAACTCATCCCCTGAAGATCCAGCAACATTCCAGTAAATCTTCTCTGCACTCTTTCAATCTTATTGATATCCTTCTTGTAATTAGGCACCCTGAACTGCACACAATATTCCAAATTGGGCTTTACCAATGTCTTAAACAACTTCAACATAGCATCCTGAATCCTATACACAATATCTTGATTTATAAAAGCTAAGATACCAAAAGCTTTCTTTACAACCCTGTCCCCATCTGATGGAATAATGTATCTGCACTCCTAGATCCCTCTGCTCCTCCACACTCCTCAGTGGCTTATCATTTACTGCAGAACCTCTTTCCGAATTCTATGTGTGTCATTGGCACCATCATGGACCATGATAAACACATACCCTCTCACTCCAAACTCTGCATGTCAGATGAGATGTCCTGAACCTGGGCACCAGGCAGACAAGGCAGCCTCCAGGTATCTCGATTCAAGCTACAGATAAAAGAATCTTCTGATTCTTTCCCCTATTATCACAACATTTCTTTTCTCTCCCCCCCCTCTTGAATGGTTCCATGAACCACAGTGGCGCTTATCCCTCCTACAGCCCCAACTCTCACTGGCATGGCAAGTCAGAATTTTTACAATACTTTTACTGGAATTTACATTTTGTCAAAATATATTCACCCATAAGAAGCAGAAACAATAGTAGCATGTGAGAGGCTTCTAGAGAGGCACATTCTAATGAAGGAGATGGAGGGATATCTGAGTTGCAAGCAGTAAAGTTTTAGCTTGATTTAGACATCATGTTCAGCTCAGACATATGGTCCTAATGGCATGTTCTGTATTCCTAAGTGGTCCTGATCTGACAAGGCAGTTAAGAATTAATTCCATCAGTCTTGAATCAGATGGTGAGAAATTATAATGATGTAATATGTCATTAAACAGAAAAA
Source organism: Narcine bancroftii (assembly GCF_036971445.1). NCBI lineage: Eukaryota > Metazoa > Chordata > Chondrichthyes > Torpediniformes > Narcinidae > Narcine > Narcine bancroftii. The sequence continues at coordinate 225,846,149 of NC_091472.1, forward strand.
TCTGCAGATGCTGTGATTGTCATGCAATACACAGAAGTGCTGGAGAAACTCAGCAGGTCACGCCGCATCTAGAGGAAGTAAATGGTAACCAACATTTTGGGTCTAAGCCCCTCATCAATGAGCAAAAATCAGGCAGGCGGCTGACTAAAAAGGTGGGGAAGGGAGAGGAGAGGATGGAAGAAGGGGTAGGGGTACAGGCTAACTGGTAGGAAGTCATTGGTGGATATGGATGAGAGGGTAGAAGAGAAAATAGCTGAGCTGATAGGGGGAAGTTGTAGCTCTGAATTGAGAGGGAAGGGAAGGGGTGGGAAGCTGGAGGAAAAGAGACAGAAGGAGAGGAAGAGAGACTCGGGGATGGATTTTAATGGAAACTGTATTCTAAGGGAAAAAGAAACCTATTTATTTTTATAACAAAATACTTGTCCTGCATATGTATTATTTGTCTGTCTGTGGGTGTTATGTCTGGTTGTGTGTCTGCATGTTTTGTACCAAGGATCGGAGAATGCTGTTTTGTCGGGTGGTACTTGTACAATCAGATGACAATAAACATTTTTTAAAAACTTTATTTAAAAGATAAGTAAAAAGTATAACATGCAATCTAAATATTCAAACAAAGTAATTTTACAAAGATTTATATATAAAGAAAAACAAAACACAACAAACATAAAAAAAATAAAACAAATTAAAAAAAAGGAGGAAAAAAAATCCTTCCCCCCTGTAGAGCTCGTCGAAAGAACCAAAGACGTTGATCCAAACCAAGGCTTTTATTAGCAAAAGACAGGAGCTCTTCACAGGTGGCTGACCAGTCCAGAATGATCCGACCTGGCTAGGGACACAACCCTTTAAGGCCCAGACAGTAGGCGTGGCTAAGCTCTCAGCCAATCGCTGTAAGCACAATCATTACACTCTAGATACTGTAACTATATACATTGGTGATAGGTCTGTACTATCACACCCCCCCCCACCCACCCCTTCAGCTAGCTCCCTTAAGGGGAGCCAAAAATATAAATCATATATATAAAAAATATATATAAATGTTTATAACAGTTCAAAATACATCTAATTGCATATATTTCAAATATGGAGACCATTTATCAACAAAAAAAGAATAATTGTCATGTAAATTATAAGTAAATTTTTCCATAACGTTACAAGCTTTCAATTCATTATGGCAGCATATCATATTTATTTCTACATCATCTTTCCAAGTAATAACAACACATTTACGCGCTATCGACAACACCAAACGTACAAAAGCAATTTGAACTTTATCCAAACCCATTCCCCTTAATGAATACAAATCTCCCAATAAAAAAAGTATTGGATCCAAAGGTAGTTTAAAATTATACAATTTTTCCAAAACTATTTTAACTTCTTGCCGAAATGGTTGGACTTTCACATAGATCCAAACAGCATGTAAAAAAGTACCAATACATAAACCACATCTAAAGCAAGAATCTGAATTACTAAACCCATATTTTTTTTTAACTTTTCTGGGGTCAAATACAATTGATGTAAAAAATTATAATTGACCATACCATATCTTACATTAGTCAATTTAATTATATTGTCCTGACACATGTTCACCCAATCATCTTCAGGAAAAGTAAACACTAAATCAGTCTCCCATTTAAGTTTAGATTTTTCCCAATCTGATTTATCCATATTGTCCTGTAATAAATTATACATGACTGAAACATAACCCTTCTTGGTAAAGTAGAAGTCAAAGATTCAAATTTCAACAAAGTAGGTAAATACATCTCTCGACTGTAATTATCTTTTACCAAAGCCCTAATCTGATAATACACAAATAAAGAATTTAAAGGTATTTCAAATCGTTCTCTCAAATGGATAAAAGAAAGAAATTGTCCCTCTACAAAACAGTCCTGTATTGTCTTTATACCTTTAGAATTCCAAATCTTTAAATAACTATTAAACATTGAAAAAGGAATAAGCCGATTATTGTATAATGGAGTTAAAATTGGTAATTTATCTTTCAACCCTAAAATTTTATTTTTTTAATCCAAATCTTTAATAAATGTTTCAGTATTGGAATATCATATTCCTGTAATAAAATCAAATTCCAACAGAATATAAATTCATGTATCTCCGTTCTAGGTAGACATGATACCTCCACCTTAGCCCAACTAGGTGGTTGATCCAAATCCATCAATCTACTATTAAACTTCAACTGAGCTGCCTCATAATAATTTTGAAAATGTGGCAGTTGTAAGCCACCCAATGCATATTTGCAAGTAAGTTTGTGCAACGCTACTCAAGCTAATTTACCTTTCCACAAAAACTCTCGTACTGCTTTATTCAAATCCTGAAAAAACTCTTTGAAAGCAAACAAGGTATTGATTGAAATTAATATTGAATTTGAGGAAAGATATTCATCTTAATACAATTAACACGTCCAATTAGAGTTAATGGAAGATCTTTCCATTTAGTTAAGTCTGCTTTAATCCGCCTCAATAGAGGTACATAATTTAATTGATATAACGATTGACAGTCCATAAACACACCTAAGTATTTGATTTTATTCATCCATCTTAATTTTGTAATATTTTTAAATTCAGAATAATCTTCTACTCCAATTGGCAAAATTTCACTTTTATCCCAGTTAACTTTATACCCGACAATTGTCCAAATTTTGATAAACACTCCTGTAACTGTTTCAACGATCTCTCAGGCTCTGTCAAATATATCAACACATCATCTGTAAATAGATTCATTTTATATTCTTCATCCTTAATTCTCATCCCTCTAATATCCTCATTTTGTCTAATAGCCTGTGCTAACAGTTCTATAGTCAATGCAAATAGGGCTGGTGACAATGGGCAGCCCTGACGAGTTGATCGAGTCAATTTAAAAGGTAAAGATGTCTGTCCATTTGTCACCAGCCCTATTTGCATTGGCTATAGATTCATATATAAGGCCTTAACCCAACCAATAAAGAAAGGGCCAAATTTAAATTTCTCTAATACCTTAAATAACAAGTCCCATTCAACCCTATCAAAAGCTTTTTTGGCATCTAATGCAACTACCATAGGATGATTAGATTGCTGCCGATAAGCATTGATCAAAGTAAGCAATTGAAGTATATTATCTGAGGCATTGCTATTCTTAATAAAACCTGTTTGATCAAGATGTACTAATTTAGGTAAATATTTAGCAAGTCTGTTAGCTAATACTTTCGCCATAATTTTATAGTCTACATTCAATAAAAAAATAGGTCTCTATGAAGATAACTGTAAAGGATCTCTGTCTTTCTTTGGGATAACAGTTATTAAAGCACTCGAACACGTTTCTGGTAACTTCTGATCTTCACTAACTTGATTTAACACTTCCCCAAATATATTAGAAAATTCATCATAAAAATGTTTATAGAATTCCACAGGAAACCCATAATCTCCAGGGGTATTACCATTAGGCATTACCTGAATATTTAATTTCAAAATCCGTAAATGGAGATTCCAACTCCTGAATATCTTTCTCATCTAGTACCGGTAACGTTAATTTAGATAAGTAACAATCAATAGAACCATTATCTTGTTTCCCCTCAGAAGTATATAATTTTTGATAAAATGAATAAAACTGGTCATTAATTTCCTGAGGCTTATAGATTATTATTGAATTTTTCTCAACATCATTAATAGTCCGAGACTCCTGTTCAGCTTTCAATTGCCAGGCAAGTACCTTGTGAGCCTTTCCCCCAACTCATAATAACATTGTTTAGATCTATTAATTAAGCGCTCAAACTGGTAAGATTGTAGAGTATTATAGCTTAACCTTACCTTTGTTAAAAGTGCTTTTTTAAAATCTTCTGTTATATCTTTCTGAAAGTCTTTCTCGAGTTCAGCAATCTGATTCTCCAACTGTAAACTTTCTGCCATATATTGTTTCTTAAATTTCATACAATAGCTAATGATCTGTCCCCTCAAATAAGCTTTTAAAGCATCCCATACTACAAAATAACTCTTTACAGAATTAACATTTTCGGATTTCTATCTAATAAAGGATCCAAAACACAAATGAAATCACCACCCACTAGAATATTCTCATTAGCCTGATTTAATAAGAAAAAGGCTTCTGAAATAAACTGCTCATCATCTGTATTGGGTGCATATAAATTAAGCAGTGTCCAAAATTCCACAAAAATTTTACAATTAACTCTTAAAACTCTACCAGCATTCCCTTCAGTAGATTCCAATTCAAATGATGAGTTCTTATGAATTAAAATTGCTACTCCTTTTGCTTTAGAATTAAAAGAAGAATAAAAAACTTGACCAACCCAGTCTCTTTTCAATTTCAAATGTTCTTTCTCAGTCAAATGTGTTTCTTGTAAAAAAAGCAATATCAATTTTCATCTTTTTTATATACGCCAACAGTCTTTTTCCATATAACCATATAACCATATAACCATTTACAGCACAGAAACAGGACAGTTTGGCCCTACTAGTCTGTGCTGAACATCATCTCCCGCCTAGTCCCACTGACCTGCATTTGGCCCATAACCCTCCACACTTCTCCCATCCATAAGCATATCCAACCTATCAATTTTTAAACTTTATTCATAAATTTAAGATACATACACAGCCCCCTCCACCCAACCCCAACTAACAAGAGGAGCAAAAAAAAACATATCATTTAATTACATACACTGTGTGATGTGTCAAACTTATAATACAAAAGAAAATTAGGATATTTCCAGGCCCATAAATTTCAAATAAGGCAACCATATCTGGACAAAAAAGGGTAAGTATTATACACATTATACATTATCTTCGCCATATAAATACAGGATCTTCTCTTTCTCTTTATTGGATTATTTAACCCCTGAACATTAAAAGTTGCACAGTTCAATCTGGACATAATTTTAACTATTAATAAATACACACACTAAAAAAAAACTCTATAAAGTAATGCTCCCCTTTGTTATCCTTCAAAGATTAAAAAAGAGGAGAAAAACCCCCTCTTAAAAAAAAATCAAAACAAAAATTTAAAAAAAACGACACACGCAAAAGAAAAACCACCCAAAGGCAGTATTACCCTAAAAAACTGCGTGTGGGAAACCCACTGGTTGCAGATGACTAACAAAGTTTTCAGTGTCATCCATTTCCCCCCCCCCCCACCCAGCCAGATACATATTTATTACATAGATAAACACATTCAAATATAGTCCATATCTTCAACCCAGTAACTCCACACCCAACGATTGCTCTGGATCTTCAATATCAAGAGGATTCTGTTTTTCTTCTTTCTTTCCATTTTTTCTATTCTTCCCATTCTTTCCATTTCCACTGCCATTTCCATTTCCATTTGATCTCCTTTTAGGAGACAAAGGCAGAGAACGACCATTTCTTCTCAATTCCGGCAGAGAGTTTGCAAAAATTAAGGCATCATGATCATTTTCAAAAAATTGAGATTGAAAGTTTACATAAAAAACCTTCAAAATTGCAGGGTAACGAAAAGCAAATTTATAACCTTTTCGCCACAGAACATCTTTAGCGTATTGAATTCTCGCCATCTACAAATAACTTCCTGACTCAAATCAGCATAAAAAAGCACTCTGTTGTTTTGACCATTAATGGAGATTGGTTTTGTCGTGCTTTTTGTACTGCCATACGTAAAATAATTTCTCTATCCTGGTATTTTAAACAATGAATTAAAACTGCTCTCGGCAGTTGTCCTGGAAGCGGTTTTCTTCTCAGAGCTCTATGAGCCCTATCTAACTCCAAACCTTCAGGAAAAAATTCTTTACCCAAAACTTTTGGGATCTGGCGTTTAAAAAAATTTATAGGATCAGATCCTTCACTATCTTCTGGAAGACCAACTATCTTCACATTATTTCTCCGACTCTGATTTTCCAAAGAATCAATCTTCTTCAATAAGTCTCTTTTTTGAATTCCCCAATCTCCGAAAAGTCCTTCCACTTTTTCTATTTTTTTCTCTATTACGCTCCACTTGACTTTGACACTCAGAAAAAGCTGTCTCAATTTTCTTAAAATTTTCTTGTACAGTATCAACAGATTTTATACATCTATTAATGTCACTTTTGACTACACTCATATCTTGCTTCATATTTGACATTTCTTCACATTAAATATGCATCTTCATTTTCACCTCCATAAATCCTTGATTCATTTGATCTGATATTTGTTTTGACATATTACCCATCTGATAGGCAATCCCTTCCAGAACTGTAAATACTGGATCCATTCCAGGTTCCGGTTCCACTTTTTGAGGTTCACCTTCATAGGTTGCTGGCTCCAGTATGGATGCCTTGACAGTGCGGCTGCGGGTCTGGACACCCGAAGCCGGCACCCCAACCTCTTCGGGGCACCGGCATTTGAGCTCCCCTGCAGCCCACACCTTATCAAGGAGCTCCCAGACCTGTGACGCTCCACGCAGGCTGGACAGAGCCACGTGTCCCCAGGCCACCTGGCAAAATTGCGGGGCCACAGGTCTCTGTCGACCGTGTCGTCCGCGCGCACGGCTTCACGTGGCACGGATCGGCAGCGGCCGAACTCACCAGGTGGCGCCATCTTGTGGGAACAAGGTCAGAACAGGTGTCAAGATTGGCCAAGCTGGGGTCCTCTGGGCCTTAGGAATTGCTGAAATCGACTCCGAGGATTCCACTGTAAAGGTAGGCCTCAATTCTTCCGTACTTTTAAATGGCAATTTCTTTTGGAGTTGAGCCTTAGATTTTTTTTTACATTAGTTGCCATAGTAATTTACTATTGTTTATAAAATTAAAAATATTATTTTTAACTAATTTTAAATAACTTAAAGTCGGGCGTTTAATGTTTCAGCTGGGAGAAGGTGGAATACACGTCTTGCCTTTACGCCATCTTGACATGCCCCAGATGACAATAAACTTGACTGTAGAAGTTGATGTTAATACCATCTGGCTGGATAGAGCTTAGATGGAATATTAGGTGTTGTTCTTCCAATTTGTGTGCAGCCTCAGTTTGGTAGTGTATGAGGGCATGGACAGACATAACGGTGTGGGAATGAGGTGTGGAATTAAAATAGTTGGTCACTGTTATTGCAATGATCAGAGCAAGGTTGGTCAACGAAACAATCTTTCAGTCTGTCCATTCACTCTGATGTAGAGAAGGTTATAAAGGGAGCACCAAAATGCAGTTTATGACCCCTGCAGATTCACAAGTGAAGTGTTGCTTCACTCTGAAGGGTTGCTTGGGGTCCCAAATGGTGGTGAGAGAGATGGTGTGGGCACAAGTGGAGCATTTCTATCACAGGGATAGGTACTGAGAAAGCGAATGAGTGGATGAGGAAGTCCCAGTGGGAGCGGTCCCTATGGAAACCAGAGAAGGGAGGAAATATGACAATGTGTCTGGTGGTGGGCTCACTTTGTAAGTGGCAGAGATTGCCGAGGATAATATGTTGGAAGCAAGGCTGCTGGTGGTAGATGAGGACAAGGGGAATCCTGTCCTTGTTGCTTTTCAGGGTGGAGAGGACCATGTTCAGGAAATAGAGGAGATTTGGGTAAGGGCTGAGTGGATTGCAGTAGAGGGGAGGTCATGCTTTTTAAAGAAGGAAGACATCTCAGAGGTTGTGGAATGGAAGGCCTCATCCCGGGAGCAGATGCGAAGGAGGCCCATGAATTAAAAGGAAAAGAATAGTCCTTACAGGAGACAGGGTGTGAAAAGGTGTTGTTGAGGTAACTATGTAATATGAACATTGAGTATCATATACATAAGTACAGTGTACAGATACACTGAAGCTCTTACTTGCTGCAGCCAAGGGTACATACCATTATGCCTCATTGTGGATATCCCTCGTAGTCGAGGATGATGGTCTTCATTCCATTGATCCACAGAGCGAAGATGCCTGTACATGTATTTGATTAAATTGTACTTGATGTTGCTCTCCAAGAAGCACACGACATTTCACAAATCAACTAACTAATTCCGATGGCATGGAATCCACGACAATTGGACCTGATGGTTTGTTGCAGCCTTCATCTGCCTTCATCAGTCATTGAGTTCAGAGTAACTTTGTCCGCCTGTTCCACCGTTGAGGTCTTGGTTGGATTGTTCTTTGTCAGGGACCTCCCCCTCGAACTTACCGCCATGGGTAATCCTACTAGGAGCAGAGGTCCAGACGGCATCGCTCTTGGGATCTCAGGAACCCAACAAAGTGACAATCCATGAAGAAGTGTTATGCATCATGAGACAGAAAAAGAGAAAATTAAATATAAAAGGACAGATGAATAAATATGACCTTTGTAAGATCATCAGAATTTCTTCCCTAAAGGATATTAAAGACCATTTAAAAAAAAAACAATCTGGTAGCTACAATTACCAAAGCAAACAATGGGAAGCTCAAGGCCACTCCTGTCCAATTGCACGTGTACTCCACAAGTGTTCATTTAACCTGCATTTGGTTTCTTCACTGTGGAGGAACCTAGGTTGGGAACATTGAATACAATAGCCTAAATTGGAGCAAATCGGTATCTTATCTACAAAAGCTGATCAAGTCCCTGGAAGGCAAGAAGTAAGGAGGTGAAATGACAAGTATGGCATGGAGAAGTGATGTGAGATGGGGAGAAGGAGGTGAGAATGGAAGCACACACCAGAGGGTTGGGAAGGGAGTGGGTCTTTTGAAAGATGGATGGAATGGGGAGGTGATTATGTGCCTGATGATCGAAGCTTGATGAAGCTGGTGGATGATCTATTGATTGCAGAGGCTGGTCGGGTGGAAAATTCCTCAGCTTCCAGGGAAGTCTGTTCTTGCTCTGTCCAGGAGAAGAATCTTGAATCAGAACTTATTGTCATGAACATGTCATGAAATTCATTGGAATGAGAGGAATGGGAAATGGATAACTTTGTCATTTCCATGTAAAAGAATTCTCCTCCACTCTGCACCAAATAATTGCCATTCAAGAGCCTTTGTTGCTTCAAAGTTTTATGGCCTGTAAATCCTTCATCACTGGGTAAGGAGTGTGAAAGCACAGTATGTGGCAGGGCAATGTATGGGGCCTGTCTCCACCATTAAAAAGTGGGCTGCTGGTGCAGGGTGATGGGGTGCAGAAAGTTTATTGAGCTGAACTGTACAGAGCAGAAGGAGAGACTGCTGAGGTGGAGGGTGGATGAGATCTGGTGGTAGGACAGTGAGATGGGTTCGAGTCAGTGGAAGAGCTGCAGTGAGAGTGAGTATTTTTATTATTTGAAAAATATATTGAAACTTTATGCAAAAAAAATGCAGGAAATACAATTAATGTATGCCTTTCTTTACATTCATTGAACCATCAATCAATGCATACTCTTACCCTGCATTAAAGCCATTAATGTCTCCTCAAACAATGCACTCATAAAGTGTTTGAGGCTGTTACATAGGGCCCACCCAGAGTGGATAGGGGAGGATCAGGATCCTAGATTAAAGTCGTTCCCCACAGAGCCTTTGTGGTGGTTGTGCCAAGCTTCAGTGTTTCCTTCAGCACACACTCCCATGCCCTGGAATATGGCAGTCAGCAGCATTTGATTGCAGAGGTCTTCTTACCCTGGGAGACCAACAAGATTTGCTGACGTAAATTAGGTTTTTAACCAATGTGATGATCTTCCAGCAGTAGTTGATGCTTATTTCCATTTGCTTCCCTGAGAACAAGAGCTGGACTTCATGGGTCAGGTTTGTTCAATGTGAAGGATTGGTATTGCAGGAGTGATATGGCATCCTTTGCAAGCCCAACTTAAATTTGCAGAAGCGCATTGTTTGCCACATCTGTCTGCAGTGCTGCATTAATCACACGCACACGCGCACACACACACACACACACACACACACACACACACGCACACACACGGCAATTCTCCAACTTTGGCAAAAAAACTGAAGAAGCAACTGTTTGTGACCATGATTTTTTGGGTGACACTGTTAGTATAGTTAGTGCAATGCTATTTCATTGCTAACGACACAGGTTCGTATCCTGCACAGTCTGTAAGGAGTTTTTACATTCTATCCATGGCCTGTGTGGGTTTCTTCTGAGTGCTATGGTTTCCTCCTGATTTTCAAAAATCTTATGGGCTTTGCAGGTTAATTGGTGTTTTTGAGCAGTATCGGCTTATGGACTAGAAGGGCCAGTCACTCTGCTGTATATCTAAATTTAAATTGATCAGTTTTCTAATTAAATTCTGCGACAGGATGAGAAAGGTTGTGAAGCGCAATCTCGGCTGCTTTCCCAACCTGCTCTGTCATGTCCCTCATAACAGTGAAGACAGAGGTGAAACTCATTGTTGTTGTCAAGGGGTCCCTAGTGGAGACTTGAAGTTCTGCAGCCTCAATAGACAGCCTATCATTTCTGTCCAGGCAGAAAGCAGTTATTGACATCGATAGTCATCTTGTGTCATCTCATGGATGATTTGTCGCTTTGCAGTCGCATTCTGTTTACAGCTGAAGCAAATCCCACTTGTCTAGGCATGGCCTATTTTTAATTCCTAATGGATTATCTCGAGTCAGGGAGAAAGAAAATTAAGTGGAATGTGCAAGAGAGGCCCATCACCCATGCCTATTTTATACACACAAGGACTGCAGATGCTGGAATCTGAAGCTAAAAACAATCTGCTGGGAGAACTCAGTCGGTTGAGCAGCATCAATGGGAAAAAGAAAATGGTCGACATTTTGAGTTTGATAAAGGAGTTCTTTTTCTCCTGCTGATGTTGTTTGACCCACTAATCCTGTAGTAGTGTGTTTAGCTGCTTATTTTATACTTGCAGTAGAAGATTAGTTCCCCTCCAGCCTCCAGAAGAACTTCCCTAGCATCAAATGATTTCCTATTGGTCTTCAAAACATTTTTGTCATTTGAACTAATGCAATGTGTCAGCATCATTGTGCAATTAAATATGTTAAATTCAATAAACATTAATTTAATGTTTCTCCATCTTCCTATGTGATACAGGAAATCTGAAATTATCTTTGTATTCAGCTTGAAGATGTTTATCATAATCCCCAATTTTCTTTCAGGAAGCAAACCTTTTGGGAAAAAAATTGTTGTCCAGTGTAATCAATCACTGAGAAATTGTCATCAGCTGCCTGCTACTGAAATATAGTTCTTTGCTCATCTTAGTTGTGTGGTTAACAGGTTAGAGTAGGAGGAACCATGTCAAATTAATTCCTCAACTTGCTCAACTATTAATATTTTATTTCATTGAAATTGGTACAGTCATTCAGCACAGAAATTTGCTTTTCAGTCCACATATCCACAATGACCATCAAGTACCAATTTTAGCCAATTCCACTTTATTCTCCCCACATTCCATCAATTCCCGACCACTCACTTTCTCTCTGGGAAGAATGTGCAGCAGGCCAATTATCTCAAACCCGCATGGCTTCGGGATGTGGGTGGGGATCAGAATGTGAGTGTTGAGATTAAGGTAGAAGGAAATCAGGGAGTTAAGGTCGAGAAAGAGGAAGTTTGGAAAAAGTCAAAAATAATGTGCATCAAAGAAGACAAAAAAGACAGGCAGGTGAAAAGACAAGATAATTTACTGTACAATAGAAAGACAGCCAAATCGGTAACAGATATTGGTACATGAATACATGGAGCATTAGGAATAAAGTCGGTGACCTTGTTGGACAGTTACACATTGAAAGATATGACATTGTGGCCATTACCGAGACATGGCTTAATGATGAATGGGATTGGGAGCTGAATGTCCAAGGGTACACGGTATACAAGAAAGATAGGCAGAGGGGGTAGCATGGCCCTGATGGTAAGTAATGATATTAAATCACTAGAAAGAAGGGACACAGGGTCAGATGGGGTAGAATCCATATGGGTTGAGTTAAGAAATGGCAAGGGTAAAAGGACCCTATTGGCAATTGTATACAGGCCCCCAAACAGCAGCTGGGAAATGGATTATGAGTTACAGCTGGAAATAGAAAAAGCGTGTTAGAAAGAAAATGTCAAAATAATTATGGGGGATTTTAACATGAAAGGGGATTGGGAAGTCAGGAAGGTACAAGATCTCAGGAGAGAGAATTTGTAAAATGCCTTAAGAAATGGCTTTTTGAAACAGCTTGTCGATAAGCCCATCAGGGGATTGGCGGATTTGGATTGGGTGACGTGTAATGAACCAGAGGTGATTAGGGAATTGAAGATAATGGAGCCCTTAGGAAGTAGTGATCATAACATGATTGAGTTCAGTTTCAAACTTGAAAAGGAAAAGCTGATATCAGATGTGTCAATATTTCATTGGAACAAAGGGAATTACAGTTGTATGAGAGAGGAACTGGGCAAGTTGACTGGAAAAGTAAGCTAGATGGGGGAACAGTAGAGCAGAATCAGAGGATATTTCAACAAAGAATAAAGAAAGTGCAGAATAGATATATTCCAAGAAAAAAAAATCATGAATGGAAAAATGGCACAGATGTGGGTGGCAAGAGAGGTTAAGGCTAAAAGTAAAAGGGAGAGCATACAAGGAAGAAAAATTAGTGGAAAAATAGAGGACTGGGAAACTTAAAAACTTACAGAAAATCATTAGGAAAGAAACGATGAATTATGAAAGGAAGTTGGCAAATACTAAGAGTTTTTTAAAATATATAAAAAGTAAAAGAGAAACACGGGTAGATATATGACCGATTGAATATAATGTTGATTAAATTAGAAAGGGTGACAGAGATGGCAGAGGAATTAAATGAGTATTTTGCGTCATTCTTCACTGAGGAAAACAATAACAATATACCTAATAGTCAGATGTCTCAGGGAATAGAATTAAGTACAGTCAGGATTACTGGAGAGAGAGTGCTTAGTAAACTGAATGGACTAAAGGTAGATGAGTCTCCTGGACTGGATGAGGTGCACCCATGGGCTCTGAAGGGGGTGGCTTTGGAGATTTAGGGGAAGGATTGGAAGTGATTTTCTAGAAATCAATAGACTCTGGCATGGTTCTGAAGGATTGGAAGGTCACAAATGCATATCTGCTGTTTAAGAAAGGAGGGAGGCAGAAAAAAGGAAATTATAGGCCTATTAGTCTGATGTCGGTTGTTGGTAAGTTATTAGAGTCGATCCTCAAAGATGAGGTTATGAAATACCTTGAGGTGCATGGCATGATCGGTCCAAGCCAGCATGGGTTCATGAAGGGAAGATCCTCCTGACCAACCTATTGGAATTCTTTGAGGAAATCTCAGGTAGGATGGACAAGGGAGAGGCTGCGGATATTGTGTATTTGGATTTTCAAAAGGCCTTTGACAGGGTGCCACATAAGAGGCTGCTTAATAAGATGAGAGCCCATGGAAGTACAGGAAATATATTACATTGGAGCCACTTCTTTTTACAATATATATTGATGATTTAGATAATGGACTCAATGGTTTTGTGGCCAAGTTTACAGATGACACGAGGACAGGTGGTGGAGTAGGAAGTGTTGAAGAAACCAAAAAGTTGCAGAGAGACTTGGACAGCTTGGCAGAGTGGGCAAAGAAATGGAAAATGAAATACAATGTTGATAACTGTTCTGTTGTACATTTTGGAAGAGGAAATAAACAGGCAGATTATTATTTGGATGGGGAGAAAATTCAAAATTCTAAAGTGCAAAGGGACTTGGGGGTCCTCATGCAGCATAACCTAAAAGTTAACCACCAGGTTGGATTGGCAGTAAAATAAAATCAAATGCTATGTTGGCATTCATTTCAAGAGGAATAAGGTAAAGATGTGTTGATGAGGCTCTATGGGGCTCTAGTGAGATCTAATTTGGAGTACTTTGTGCAGTTTTTGGCCCCTCATCTTAGAAGGGATCTAAAAATCTTGGAGAGAGTACAGAGATTTACCAAGATGGTTCCTGGAATGCAAACGCTAACAAATGAGGAATGTTTAGAGGCTCTTAGACTATATTCATTGGGATATAGAAGAATGATAGGAGATCGCATAGAAACATATTGAATGCTGAAAGGATTGGCCAGAGTAGATGTGAATAGGATGTTTCCCTTGACAAGAGGGCATGATCTTAGAATTAGAAGGTAAGCATTTAAAACTGAGATGAGGATAAATTTCTTTAGCCAAAGGGTCATCGATTTGTGGAATTTGTGGCCACATTCAGCTGTGGAGGCCTAATCATTGGGGGAGTTTGGGAGATTGACAGGTATCTAAATAGTCAAGGTATCAAGGGATATGGGGAATTGGAATTAGAAATGAGAACAGTTTTGCCCAGGATGGATTTGCGAAGCAGACTCAATGGACCAAATGGCTTACTTCTATTCCTTGATCTTGTGAAACTGGAGCAATCTCTCAATTACAGGGAGAAGGTGCAAACTCCACATAGACAGCGCTGTACGTCAGGAATGAACTGGGTTGTTGGAATTGTGAGGCAGCAGCTTCGCCAGCTGGTCTCACTGTGCGGTCTGTGCCTATTCATTGGAACGCACCAGAGTAAAACACTTAAGGCACTTTAGCCTTGTTTACAACACTTCATCGGCTCCTTTCAAAGCTCTCAGAAGCTCAGCCAACAGCTGCGGTGACTTAAGAAAGACAAAAAAGAGAGAGCTGCGTATATTGAGCGCCAGTGAGGTGTTTTTGAAGCAAAGGTACTGTAGGATACATGGACGTTTACTCACATCAAATCACTCAGTGTGAGAATGACCAGATCATTTATCTTGCTGCCGTGGTAAATATCGAGAGGTCTCCAGGACATCAAAGAGAATTCAACTGCGAGCTAAATTACTGACACAAGATCTTGCAGCCCATTTGCAGGGATTGTAGAACATGATTTAAGGGAGAGCTGTTGATTCCGGAATAAATTAAGACACCCTAATCAAGAAAGAGTGATTTTGTGGAAATGCAGGGTCTCCAGTGTATTAGCTCACTGACGTACATAAACCATGCTCAGGAGAATCAGCACATTGCTTTGTCAGAGTATCTCATTAATGAGGTCAGCAGCTGCCACTACTGAACATAGAAAGAGAAGGCGGCATAGAGTGCAAACTCGTGAGATCTTATTGGAAGTTCTGGTAGACTGATGGGAAGATGGTGTAGATTGATGTGTGATTTAATGAAAGATAATGATAGAGGAAAATTAACGAGTGTCTCTGCTAATTACAGCACCATGCATTGGTCAGGGACTTCGATACAAATTATTTTCTATTTTTGTCCATTGGCTTCTGTCAGCCGCTCAGAAAACCTCCAGTACTTATTAATGGTCAGACAGATGCGGCATTTACGCAGTGTTCTCTCCTCTTGGCTGCTGTCCACATTAAACATGCAGACAAACGCACATCAGACTGAATAACTTATTTTAATTCCTTCTGACAGCTTTGAAAAACTGGAAGTTAAATCAAGGAAATTATATAATACTGTTTCCCATGAGCAATTAAAGATACTTACAGCTTGCACAGCTCTCTATGACTGTGCTGCCCCTTTGAAAGATGCATTCAGTTTGTAACACTCCCCTCATCTCTCACTTATAACGGTAGAGAAATAGTTTATGTACAAATACAATTCATTTTTGAAAGTTGCTCCAAACCCTGCTTTTCGTTCCTGGTAAGTGGTGCATTCAAGAGCTCCGAGGTGAAAACATTCTCCTCAATTATTCCCTGGTTCTTCTATTAATCTCTGCCCAAACCATTTGCTTTGGCCTTTATGGCAAGGGGCTTGACATTCAGAAATAAGGAAGTACTGTTACAATTGTATAGGGTGCTGATGAGGACACACATAGACTACTCAGGGCAGTTTTGGTCCCCTTACTTCTGAAAGGATAATAATAAATAGTTGAGTGCCACACAAGAGAAGGTTGCAGACAAACACTGAAATTCTTACTTTCTGCAGTCAAACAGGTACTTGTAAAAAAGCAACTCCTAATAGTACGCATTAAAACACCATATGGAAAGAGATAATAAATATAAAAGATACACAATAAATATTCACAGTTACAGTGGTGGGAAAATTAAAAAAAACAAAATGGCATTTCAGTCATGCAGACGGGTCCTTTGGTGATGTACTGAAGAAATGCCATTAGAATTGAGGTATATAAGAACTTCTTATTGAGCTTATGAACCAATGCGGTTGCAGATATTCAATCACTGGAGATATTTTAAAGAGGATATATTTCTGAGAGATCAGCAAATCAAGAGCTATTTGGTACTGGTGCAGAGACGAGGCTTGGCCAGATCAGCCATTGAATGATGAGACAGGCTCAAAAGGCCAGGGGACTTACTTCTGCTTCATTTTTCTTGCATTACAACCCCACTTGCCAGCATAAACCCTTTCTCCTTATTTTAGAAAAGAACTTTTGTATCTTTGAAGACCTCTATTAAATTTTCCCTTAACCTTCTTTATTCCAAAGAGAACAATGACTCCAGCAATTCTACACAACTGGTCTCTTGTACTTGGCAAATTTCACCAGTCCCTCTCCGAGGGTTCATAACCTAAAATGAGTGGGGGAAGAAATGGAGAAAAGTTTAGCATTGTTTCTTTACTTATCTTGGACTATTCAGTAATCAGCTCTTTGTATATACTTTGCTTTTTGAACGCTCTGTCCAGTGAAGCAGTAGAGGCTGCCTCATTAACTGTATTCAAGACACAGACAGATATATTTTTGAATATTAGAGGAATTAAGGGTTATGGGGAATGGGTGGGTAAGTGGAGTTCACAGCCAGGTCATCTGTGATCTTGTTAAATGGCAGAGAAGGCTCAATGAGCCAGATGGCCTCCATTTGCTTCTATCTCTTATGTTCTCACTAGTTGGAAGCAGAGGTGAGTAGATCTCTCCAGAGTGATGGCTAACACTAATAACTCCGGTAAATTAAGATGAAGATTTCAAACTGACGAATTAATATTTAAGTTTCACTTACAATTGTTTAACCAGGTATTTCAGATTTCCAGATTTATTGTCAGAGTACATACATGACATCATGTACATCCCTGAGATACCAGGCAGAATTACCACTTATTGATAGTTTACATGTACATAAATAACTATAAATAACAGCATAAATAACTACAGGTATAAACAGATAACAAATCTAAACAAACCAACTGTGCAATACAGGTAGAATTTAAAAAATCAATAAAGTAACCACAGAATCAAAATAATTTTTATTTTATCATGAAACAAATGGAAGTCATTTGTCCAACTGGATCGATGCCAACTCCCAGTGGAACAATTCTGCACCCCTACAGCACTCTCCCAAGCAGACTGAAGACAGCCACTGGAAGGTGGTAGGTGGAAGCACAAGAAGAATAATAGGAAAGAAATATTTTAGGCAAATGAAGATGGATGACAGAAGTGAGGGGGAAGGGTGGAGACGGGCTGGTGGACGAGAGGTGGATCCAGATAGTGGAGGGATGATGGACAAAAGGAAAAAGTAAAAACACAATGCTGAAGAAACTCAAGGTATGATGAAGAGCTCAAGCCCAAAATGTCAGTTATGTGTCTTTGCTACATAAAGGACACTGTTTCTCCAGCATTGTGTTTTTACTTCAACCATGGTGTCTACAGACTTTCGTGTTTTACTTCTGATGGACAAAGGGAACTTATTAGGAGGGGACAAGAAGAGGAATAGAATATAAAAGCAGAGATGTGATGTTGAAACTCTATAAGGCACTGATGAGACTCAACTTGGAGTTTTGTGAGCAGTTTTGGGCTCCTCATTTCAGAAAAGATGTGCTGACTCTGGGAGGGTTCAAAGGTGGTTCACAAGGATGATTCTGCGAATAAAAGGGCTATCATATGAGGAGAGTTTGATACCTCTTGGCCTGTATTCCATAGAATTTAGAAAAATGAGGGGGTGATCACATTGAAACATTTCAAATGTTGAAAGGCAAGGACAGAGTAGATGTAGAAAGGTGGTTTCCCATGGCTGGATAGTCAAGGACAAGAGGGCATAACTTTAGGATTAAAGGGTGTCTGCTTAGAACAGAGATGCTTAGGGATTTATTCAGCCAGATGGAGGTAAATCTGTGGAATATGTTGCCACATGTTGCCACATGCGGTTATGGAGGCCAGGTCATTGGATATATTTATGGTAGAGATTGATAGGTTCTTGTTTAGCCAGCGCTTTGTTGGCAGTGGCTATCTCAATCTTCCAGCTGCACATCATTTCGAATTCCCTTCCCATTCCCACACCAACCTGCCTCTCCATAGCCCTATCTACTGTCCTAAACTGGAAGAACTGTGTGTTGCCTACATCCTAATGGCATGAACATTGCATTTTCCAATTTAAGACTATCCACATCTTTTCTGTTTCTTTTCCACTCCCGACCCTTCCCTTTTCCTTTGTTCACCTTTGTTTAGTTAAGTTTGTTTATTTGTCACATTATATCTAGTGCAGTGGAAAGGGTTCTTCAGTGAGCCATCTAACAGGTTAACTCGAACATTAAGTAGAAGAAAAGAGCACAATTGAAGTTACAATTAAATTCTCTCCTCCTCCCACCCTTTTATTCAGATTTCTGCTCATATTTTGATGAAGGGCTCAGGTCCAAATAGTTGGTTATGTACCTTTTCACCCTGACCTGCTGAGTTTTTCCAACACTTTTGTGTATTGTACTACAATGAAAGAGAGGTCAATTAGTACAAAACAAGGGCAGGATGCAAAAAGGCCCTTTTGCCCAACTCAACCATGCCAGCAGAATTGTCTACCCAAGCTAGTCCTATTTGCAAGTGCTCCTCCAAACCTTTGCTCTCCATGTGCCTGTCTAAGCTTTGCCCTCTTTGCAGAAAGTCATTTCCCCATAAGAAATGTAAGGCTAATGGATCCCTGGTTTTCTTCTCTCAACTATCTTAAATGGCAAGTGACCAAACATAGGAAATAGACACAGATATAGGCCATTTGACCCCTCATCCCTATTCTACCATTCACAGCTAAAATCACACAATTTACCCCACACTCCTGCCCACCCTTTGCTTATTTAGAATGTAACTTGCCTTAAGAAACTTGCCAAGAGTGCGTCTTGGACTCATTGCCCTCGTTGAGGAAAAAAATTGCCTCAGCTCAGATTTAAAAAGACAATCATTTATTTTTGAACAATGAGCCCTAGTTTTAGATTCTCATTTGGAAATGATCATTTTACATCTACCCTGATAAGCCCTCACCATATTTTCCAATACAAAGGAACACTTTATGAAGCAAAAGGTCATTAAAAATGATGAATAGGGTTAAAAACATGCAAAGGAAACTATGTGGTCCAGTGGATCTGTCTCTCTTGTGTTTTTTTCTTACATTATGTTGCTTTGTTTGACGAGCCATTCGAAGATTTTGTTGCTGGTCATGGGTTGATACTCACGTTCTATTTCTGAACTCATCGCGATCTTTTGCTTCCTTTGTTCCGCTGCTGAGATTTTGATGAACTCATGATAAGACCTACATTTATGCAGTAAAATGCCTGAGGTCATTGATTCAAAACCATTGGCAGAGGTGGGGGGAGGATAAGGAGAATTCATTTTGCTCAGAGACTTGAATGGTCTGTAAAAAAAAATCTGCAGAGGCTAACTTTGGGAAGAGGAGGCAAAGGGACCTTCCATTCACTAAAGACATCAATGTGAGATGCTGCCTCAAGATCCTCACCATAGCCATGATCTCTTCTGCTGCCACCTTCAGCATGAAGGTATCGAAGCCTGGACTCCAGCACCTCTAGGTTCAACAACAATTCTTTTTCCAGCAGCTATCAGACTCTTGAACCTCCCTGCACTACCCTAACCTTAACCATAAGATATTCTGGAAACATCTGTCTGCACTAACCGCAACTGTGAATATTTAATTTTCTATCATTTATACCGATTATCTATTTGTTTGTCTCATGATAATTTAATTTATGCTTATGTTGAGGGTGTATCTTGTATATTTTGGCACATTGTACTTGTGTATATGACAATAAACTTTCATTTTTCATATCATATCCCATAAATAATATTGAAAGTATTTAAATAGGAAAACATAGCATACTGACAAAAATTGAGCTTGGGATAAGTATGCTTGTTCTTTCAAAGAAGCAGTACAAATACCACAAGCTATATGGCTTTGTTCTGTACAATCTGGATAAAAGGCCATGATGGGTGTCCTGTGGTGCAGTCTGTGGTTCTACTTCAAGACATAGACATGCATTCTGTTTCTGAATTCATTGTGAGTTAGCTTTCCTGCACCCCATCATTGCTGAGATTTTAACCATCTCACAATAGGCTACATTTACAGTACAGTATATAGCAATCAGAACGTGGTGAAACATCCCACTTCACTGGAATGTCACCAAAGCTTGGCACCAGGGGTTATTCTGGAAATATTAAGACAGGTATACAGAAATTAGTCACAGAAACAAGCCCTTTAGTCCATCATCTAACTCAGTGGTTCTCAACCTTTTTCTTTCCACTTACATACCACTTTATATATTCCCTATGCCATTGGTGCTCTGTGATTAGTAAGGGATTGCTTAAGGTGGTATGTGAATGGGAAGGAAAAGGTTGAGAACCATTCATTTTCCCTGCATCAATTCCCTATTCAAGTACCTGTCAATATGCCCCTTGAAGATTGAAGGAGAGGAAGGCCTTTACATCCAAATCATTCACTGGATGGATGATTTGGAAGATGCTTTGCTCCAGGAACTTTACTTCCAAATCATTCATTAATAGAAGGTCATTATTTATGCCCTTTACAAAATTACCCCTTTAAAGTAAATGGCCCACTGGGATATTTTACAAGTCAGGTTGAAGCTGACTGTGGTTCTGGATTGTGTAAGAACAACAGATTTTCTTCCCTGAAGGACATTGGTGACCCTGGTCCAATCTGGTAATTTTGTGGTTTCCATTTTAAATCAGCTTTCTAATTCCAGATTTATTTAATTCCTCAAAAATAAATAGCCCAATTGCTATAGTATGATATGAACTAGTGTCCCAAGATTAGAAGATCTACCTTTGAATACTTGTTCAACAACTCTGGAAGTGTAAGTTCACCCTGATGGAAGAGGGTAAAAGAGGTTGAGAGGTTTAACAAGAGAAGTCCAGAGCTATGGGTAGAGCAAGGTGAAGGGTGTTGGAGATCAAAATTGTACAAGAGTCAAGTTCTGCAGTGAACAGTTGGACTGGAAGAAATGGGGATGAGGTAGACTGATCACTGCAAAATAGTTGCAAAAAAGAATAGCGTGGGCTGCCTCAACGACTACCACCCAGGAGCGATAACTTCTACTGTGATGAAATGTTTTGAGAGGCTGGTCATGGCCAGAATTAACACATAACCAAGCAAAGATCTAACACTAGCATCGTATAGACCAATATCTCTACTTAACACAGATTATAAGATAATAGCTAAACTATTAGCAAACAGATTGGCCGACTGTGTACCAAAAATAGTAAAACTAGACCAAACTGGATTTATTAAAAAAAGATGAACAATGGACAATATCTGTAAATTCATTAACTCATTAAATTCATTAAATTCATCCATGCAGTACAAGGAAACAAAACTCCAACAGTAGTGGTTGCTTTAGATGCAGAGAAAGCCTTTGACAGAGTAGAATGGAATTATTTATTCAAAGTACTACAAAAATTCAACCTACCAGATAAATATATTAATTGGATTAAAGCATTATATAAGGGACCATTGGCGAAAATGACAGTAAATGGATATATATCAAACCAATTTAAATTAAGCAGATCAACAAGGCAGGGATGTCCACTATCTCCCTCACTGTTTGCATTAGCTATAGAACCATTGACAGAACTGATAAGAACAGAAAATAAAATAGAAGGGATAAAAATAAAAGAGAAGGAATATAAAATCAGTCTATTTGCAGATGACGTTATAATATACTTAACGGAACCAGAAATATCAATAAAAGAATTACATAAGAAATTGAAGGAATATGGAGAAGTATCGGGGTACAAGATCAACGCAAATAAAAGTGAAGCAATGCCAATGAATAATGTGGATTTCACAAAGTTTAAGAAAGAATCACCATTTAGATGGCAAACACAAGCAATTCGATACCTAGGTATACAACTAAATAATAATCTCGGCCATCTATATAAACTAAATTATCAGCCATTAATGAAAAAATTACAAGACAACTTAGAGCACTGGAAAGTCTTACCACTAACACTGATAGGAAGGATAAACTGTATTAAAGTGAACATCTTTCCAAGGATACAATACCTACTTCAATCATTACCAATTCACCAAACAGAGAAATTCTTCAAGGAGCTAAAGAAAATAATAAGGAAATTCTTATGGAAAGGGGGGAAACCGAGGACAGCACTAATAAATTAACAGAATGGTACAAACAAGGGGACTTACAACTACCAAACTTTAAGAATTATTATTGAGCAGCACAATTAAGATTTTTATCAAACAAAGGAAAAACCAGATTGGACCAGATTAGTGCTAGGTAAAATAGGGGAGAAGATACCTGAACATATACTATATAAGTGGGATGAAAAATTGGTGCAACATAGGAATTCACCAGTATTGCACCATCTGCTCAATATTTGGAAGAAGATTCACGTAGAAAGGAATAAAATAAATTATAAACTACCAAAATTAATATTGACACAAAATCAACTAATCCCTTTCACAATAAATAACCTTTCCTTCAGAGAATGGGAGAGAAAAGGGATCAAAAGAATAGAAAATTGTTTTTCGGGAAATAAATTATTATCTTTTGAACAAATGAAGGACAAATATAACTCACGATACAATGTTTGCATACCACCAACTGAAAACCTATTTGAAGGACAAATTGGGAAACAATCTGAGGTTACCAGAAGGAAACAATTTTGAATATGTGATTACAGACACAATGATAATTAAAAAATTTATAACAAACATGTACATCAAACTGCAAGAAAAGGAGAATGACGAAACAAACTGTAAACCTAAACAAAAATGGGAACAAGATCTAAACATAAAGATAAAGAATGAAACATGGGAAAAGCTATGCTCCAGAATTATGAGAAATACAATAAACACGAGGTTACGCATGATACAATATAATTGGTTACACAGGCTATACATCACACCCCAAAAGTTAAATAAATGGGACCCAACAGTATCAGACAGATGTTTTCACTGTAAAAAGGAAACGGGAACAACAATACATGCAATTTGGGCATGTGAGAAAGTGAAAAAATTTTGGGAAGATCTAAACCAGATATTAAATAAAATCACAAAAAGCAATATACCAAAAAACCCAGAGATCTTCCTTCTAAGTAATATAAGAAATAAAGAATTTGGACTCGATTTGGATGGAGCACAAAAAAGATTTATTATGATAGCCCTAGCTGTAGCAAAAAAATGTATTATGTCAACCTGGAAATCAGAAGACAACTTGAGAATACAACAATGGTACATAGAAATAAATGAATGTATTCCATTAGAAAAAATAACATATAATTTAAGAAATAACATCACAATATTCGAACAAATATGGGAACCATACATGAAACACAATAGAGAAATCCTACCACGGACCTCCACCACCTAAAATGACAGATGGAGAAGACAACGAAATGAACTGACTCAGTATATAAAAGTAAAAGACAAAAATTTCTGGTTTATTTTTATTAAGTGATGACATTGTTTAACGGGTTTAATGTATCTTATAGATTGAACTTTGAATAAATGGGAATGGGGGTGAGGGAGGGAGGGAAGGGAGGGGGGAAAAAGGGGAGAAAATGACACTGTATATATTCAAGAGAAAAATGTCTATGTATTTTGGTCAGTATGGTTTATAGTGTGAAAAAAAAATAGCAGTTCATACATACAGCTGCTCTTCATCAACTGCAGCTCGGCCTTCAATAGCATTATTCCCTCAGTGCTGGTCAAGAAGGTACGATCTCTCGGCCTCTGTATGCCCCTCTGCAACTGGATTCTTGTTTCTCATCGGAAGACCACAGTCAGTATGAACTGGAAACATCATCTCCTCCTCACTGATCATTCACACAGGTGCACCCCAAGGATGCATGCTTAGCCCACCGCTCTACTCATTATAATCCATGACTATGTGGCCAGGCACAATTCCAATGCTGTCTACAAGTTTGCCAATGAAACCACATGTCAGTAGAATCACAAACGGTATTGAGGAAGCATACAGGAGGGAGATAGATCAGCTCCTTGAATGGTGTAATGACAACAACCTTGCGCTCAACATCAGCAAAGCCAAATAGATGACTGAAGACTTCAGGAGGAAATTGGAGAACATGGCCCAGTCCTCTTCAAGGGCTCAGTAGTGGAGAGAGTCAAGAACTTCAAATTCCTGGGTTTCAACATCTATGAGGATCTGTCTTGGAGCCTCCATGTTGATGCCATCACAAAGAAGACTCACCAGTGGCTATCCTTTGTGAGGTGTCTGAAGAGATTTGTTATGTCACTGAAGACTCTCGTAAACATCTGCAAGCGTACTGTGGAGAGCATTCTGGCTGGTTGCATCACTGCCTGGTATGGAGGCACTATATCTCAGGACAAGAATAAACTCTAGAGGGTTGTTAACTTGGCCTGCAACATCACAGGCACCAGATTTCACTCCATCAAGGACATCTTTATGAGGTGGTGTCTTAAACAAATCAGCCTCTATCCTCAAAGATCCCCACCACCCAGGCCATGCCCTCTTCACTCTGCTACTATCGGGGAAAAGGTACAGGAGCCTCAAGACGAGCACAAGGACAGCTTCTTCCCCACTGCCATTTGATTCCTGAATAATCAATGAATCAAAGACACTGCCTTACTTTTCATGCACTATTAATGTCATTATAATTTTATTTTATTTTTTATGGTAATGTTGTAAGATGGTTATAATATGAATGTTTGTACTACGATGTTGCCTCAAAACACCGAATTTCTGACTTGTTCCTGATCTTGATTCTGATACTTCTGTTCACTGCAGAGTACTCTGACTTGACCATTTTCTAATTCTAAAATCTTCAATATTGCAGGTCCAATTAGATGCACAGAGAAATGCATGATGGGAAGAATCTGTTTGGATCTCTAACACCATTCCTCTCTCCTCTGTTAAATACAGTGCATTTTCCCTTATCCGAAGTTCCGTTAACCGAAATGATCTATCAACCGTACGTTTTTGCGACGTCGACATGACATCTCAAGTTGAAAAAGATTTATCACCTGACTTGCCCATGTAGGGCTCTGTTTGATAACCATAGAGTGCCTGTGGTTCATGGTAAGCAGAAATCAAGTTGCTTTTTTGGTAAATATTATTTCATGCTTGAAAAGCCTGCGATTGTTTTTTGTTGTTGTTTAACCACTGATACAAGTATTCTGCTGATGCCACTGAGCTACTTATATCCATTGTTCCATTAACCGAAAAACCCCAATTAACCAAAAATCTGGTGGTCCCAAGCATTTTGGATATGGGGAAATATGCTTTACTACCAATCGTCCACAAAAGGGACAATTTACAGTGGCTGATTAACCTGCCAAGTTGCATGTCAGTGGAATGTGTTTCACACCAAGAACCACATCTTTGAAATGTGGCAGGAAACTGAACACCCCACTCCCCCTCCCACAGCCCCACAGTCACAGAGGGAATGTGCCAAAGGTCAGCAATGGGCCAGGGCCTCTGGCACTCTGAGGTGGTGATTCTGTGGCACACTTACTTTATTGTTTCTATCAAGAGGTTTGAACTGTTACCACATATGGGATTCACAGCTTCTACTCGATTAAATGAAGCATTCTACCTCACAGACCAATAAGCCAGGCAAAGGAAGAATCATTTAAAAACATCCCTCGAGATAAAGCTGTTGCTGGATAGACTGGTAATATTTGTCTTTGTTATTTGGCCTCGGGAGCCACATCTTTGAACTGTTGCAGAGGCTGTGGTGAAGAGATATTGCAGGATATAAAACTTCTGTTTTGATTTTGAGGTCTTAATCTTGGATTTTGATTGAGAGTGGGAGGAGTGATACCTTTAATGTTCAGAAGTTAGTTTAACCTTACAGGACAAATGGTAAAGAGACACTCTCGGACACAGTCCAGAGAGATCTTTGCTAACGTTGAATCTATTGACTCAGCTCTGCACCACAGTGCTGCTCTGCAACCTGTATCACTTTACAACCAGCTGGAAATTTGGCTGCAATGTGCAGAATGGCCGCATGTTCATTGGTGTGGAGAGGGGATGAGAAAGGAGACTAGACTCATAAAAACCAAAGATGCAGGAAATCTGAAATAAAAACAAAAAATGCTGGAAATGCACAGCACGTAATGAAAAGAGAGAGAGTTAAGATTTTAGAACTGGGGAAAAGGGGTTTTTGACCTGAAACATTATTTCTTTTTCCAATGTTGTGGCCCGAATGATTGGCTATTTCCAGCTTTTTATGTTTTTATTTAGATTTCCAGCATCTGCAGGATTTTATTTTCCAGTTTAACGAACTGAGGACGTTTACTGCTGGTGAAAGCAACTTCAAACTAAACCTCAGTTGAACTCATTGTTGATTTTAAAAATGTCCTTGGACAAATGCATTTTGTTTCAATCGATGCTGCAAATTAGTCATCAGATGTCCAACTGTATGGAGTTGTAGCCTTGACCTGGAACCAATTTTGGGATATACCTCACATATTACTTGCACTCTTTCTCTCCATTCCTTCCTCAGAGGAGTAGATGAGAGAGTGATGGAACTAGAATTAGAGATGAGAGCAGATTTGGTCCGAGGTCAAACACTACTGAATTATATTGGCATTCCTATTGTGATAATGTCAAAGATCATTCTGACACATGGAGTGTGGTTAACAGTTGCCAGTCAACTACCTAGAAATATATTTTATGGAAGTAACTAACCCAAAAACCTTATCAATGGAAAGTTATAGAATTAAGCAATTTACACTAAATGGGCAATAGTAAAATAACACCAGGTCAGGCCTCTGCCCATATATTCTTTCATTACAGTCATTCACTTATTATTGCCCTGTCTGTGGGTCTGAACTTCAACTTCCTGCAACCAACCATTCCCGACTTATATATCTGTTCTCGGCCTCATCCATTGTCAAGGTGATGCTAAATTGACTTTAGTGAGGCCTTTCACAAGTTCCATATGAGTGGTTGGTCAAGAAGGTTCAATTGCTCAATATTCTGGATAAGGTGGTAAAATGGATTAGCCAATGGCTTTGCAAGAGAAGCCAGAGAATGGTAGTAGATTTAGATTTAGATTTCAGATTTATTGTCAGAGTACATACATGACATCATATACAACCTTGATATTATTTTTTCTGCTGGCAAGGCAGAATTACCACTTATTGGTAATGCAAAAAAAACTGTACACAATGTACATCTGTAAACAAATAAAGTGTGGCGGCACACCACTAGACAGGCGAACCGGCCCCGCTTGTAATCCACGTGGTGGGGCAGCCGGGTAAAATGGCGGCATCGGGGGTTTTCCCCTTCTTCTCAACACAGGGCTCAGAAGCCCATGCTGGGGGACCACGTGACGCCCGGGTGACATTTGCGCCCCCCAGTGTGGTTCTCAGCCAGGTCCGGGCTGGGAATATGTCCAGCCCAGCAGCCTGCAATAAATCAGTTCTGCTCATTGAGCTCAACCCGTCTGATTGTGTGTTCTTTCAGTAGCAGTGTAGCTGCCGTTACAAAAGAACTGAAAACAGGTAACTAATTTTTTTAAAATGTGCAATACAGAGGGAATGAAAAAATTAATAAAGTGAAAAAGTAAGGGTCTTTAAATGAGTCTCTGATTGAGTTTGTTGTTGAGGAGTCTGATGGTGGAGGGTAGCAGCTGTTCCTGAACCTGGTGGTGCGAGTCTTGTGGTACCTATACCTCTTTCCTGATGGGAACAGTGAGAACAAAGTGTGTGCTGGTTGGTGTGGATCCTTGATGATTGCTGGTGCTCTCCGATGGCAGCCTTCCCTGTAAATGCTCTCAATAGTGGGGAGGGTTTTGCCTGTGATATCCTGGGCTGTATCCACTACATTTTGGAGGGCTTTACGCTCAGGGGTATTGGTGTTTCCATACCAAACCATGATGCAGCCGGCCACTTTCCACCACACATCTGTAGAAATTTGCCAGGGTTTCCAATGTGGTACCAAACATCCGCAAACTCCTGAGAAAGGAGAAGTGCTGACGTGCTTTCTCCACGATGCTACTAGTGTGTTGGATCCAGGAAAAATCCTCCGAGATAGTGACGCCTAAGAAATTAAATTTGCTCACCTTCTCCACCTCTGATCCCCCAAAGATCACTGGATCGTACACATCTGGTTTTCCCTTGCTGAAGTTCACAATCAGCTCCTTTGTTTTGGTGACATTAAGTGTGAGGTTGTTGCTGGTGCACCATTCAGCCAAGTTTTCAGTCTCTTTCCTGTATGCCGACTCATACAGGAGATGATTGACTCAGAGAGGTAATCACCTTCTGTATCGTAGATGATAGTCTCTCTGACTGGAGGCCTGTGACTAATGGCATGCCTCGGGGATTGATGCTGGGTCTATTAACTCAACTGATCTTTTTCATTTTCTTGCAAACTTTTTTATTTATTTTGAAATGTGTTTTATAGAAATGTTTGTACTGTGATACTGCTGTAAAACAATGAACTGCGTGACATGCTCATTACAATAAATTCTGATTCTGATCATCTATATCAATGATCTGGATGATGATGTAGTCAATTTTGCAGACAACATTAAGATTGGAGGTGTTGTGGAGCTTTCAAAGCTTGCAGAGGGATTGGGATCAGCTGGAAAAAAAATAGGCTACAAAATGGCAGATGGAAGTTAATGCTGACAAGTGTGAGGTTTTGCATTTTGGGAGGACAAACCAAAGTAAGATATGCATACCAGTGGAAGGGCACTGAGGAGAGCAGTAGAGCAGAAGGATCTGGGAATACAAATTCATAATTCTTTGAAAGTAGTGTCACAGGTAGGTAGGATTGTAAAGACATTATTTGGCATGTTGTCTTTATAAATGAAATATTGAGTATAGGAGTTGGGATGTTATAGTGAAGTTGTGTAAGACATTAGTGAGGCCAAATTTTATGTGCAGGTTTGGACACCTTACTACAGGAAATAAGATTGAAAGAGTGCAGGGAAAATTTACAAGGATGTTGTTGAGACTTGAGGAATTAGGTTATTGGGAAAAGTTAAACAGGTTAGGACTTTATTCCCTGGAGCACAGAAGAATGAGTGGAGATTTGATAGAGCTACCCAAAATTAGGAGGAGTAGAAATAGAATAAATGCCAGCAGGCCTTTTTCCAGAGGTTAGGTGAGTCAAGAACGAGAGGACATGGATTAAGAGTGAAAGGTGAAATGTTTAAAGGGTATATTATCAGGGGAACTTCTTCATGCAGAGTGGTAAGAGGGTGGAATGAGCTTCCAGCTGAAGTGAATGTGGGTTCAATTTTGACATTTAAGAAAAATTTGCGTAGGTATATGGATATGGAGTATGGACGGCTATGGCATACGTACAGGTCAATGGACAAGGCAAAATAACAGTTTGGCGCAGTCTAGATGGGTCAAAGAGCTTGTTTCTGTGCTGTAGTGTAAACTTGAGAAACATCACATTATATTCCTCCTGGACTGCCTTAAAATGAGCAGCATAAACATCAATTTCTCACATTTTCACATTATCTGGTTCCAACTTGATATGATTCCAGTTCCCAACTCTTCTTTACCAATTGCTTTTTGACTTTTCTCTATTCACTTTGGATCTCTCCCTCCACCTCACACTTTCTGTCCAATCTCCTATCACCTCTTGGTCCCTTCCCAGCTCCTTTTCCTCTTCATATACGTAATATCACCCCCTTTTCACTTTGGTCTCAATAAAGGGTCTCGACAGAGGTCGTCACATGATGCCATAGGGTTAGAACATAGGAACCTAACCCTCCTGGGGAACTTCCAAAAAAGTATCGAATAAGCAAATAAAAACTTCTGAAGTACATTTAAAAACTGCTACAACATTTCAAAAATGCTCCCAAGGAAAGAAAAAACCTGCAGCCTTACCAAGGGCCTGATGTGAAAAGAAAACCAGAAGAGATCTGAGGCCAACTACAAGCTTGAAGCAGGGAGAGTGAGCCTATCAAGAGAGCTTTTGCCATCATCCCTCTTCCATAGTGATGGAGAGATGGTATCAGGGAAGAACCTGGAACTGAATTGTGCTTGCCTGGGGCCTTCAGAGACACAGTCAGAAGAAGAGGAGTTAGACTCACAAACTACTAACAATGTCGAGGAAAACCAGCAACTAGAAAAGGAGGTACTGAAAATAGATAAAACTTTTAAAAGGAAAAGTAAATGCAAGGTAGAAGACAACCAATTTTGATTTATTAATAAGAGAATTTCATGAAATGAATGGAGAGATAAATACAGTCTTAGATGCTGTTAATAAAAGAAAGAGAAAATTTGATAAATTAGATGGGAAAATGAAGACAATGCAGGAAGAAGTACAGCATGTGGATAATATAGAGTGGAAGGTTCCACCATTGGTTTAACTATGGAAAATCAGAAACTTCAGCAGAAAGTGGATATATTGGAAAACTATAGTAGAAGAAATAATATTAAAATAGTGGGCCTGAAAGAAAGAATGGAAGAACAAGATCCAATTGGCTTTTTTTAAGAAATGGATTCCTGAAGTACTGGGAGATGGAAATTTTGATCATCCGATTGAAAGAGCACACAGAGCCCTTAGATCAAAATCACTTTCAAATCAGAACCTATTCTCTGTGCTAATTAAGAGACAGAGAGAAGGTTTTGACCCAAATGGCAGAAGGGGCAAGAACAAGAAAAGGCCCAATTGAGTATGAAGGGGGTGAAGTTTTATTTTACCCTGATAAAAGTGCAGATTTGTTCAAAGGAAAAAGAGAATTTAACCCAGTTTGTATTTCGCTATCCTGCAACTTTGAAAATTTTTCTGCCTGGAGGTTAAAATAAGTTCTTTTCGAGCTTTGTACAAACATAAGATTTTGTGCAAGGTCTTCCAAGAGCACAGATGGAATGAAGAATCATAAGATCAGTTGTTATTAATACATCTTAGATGGACTAAATTTATTTGGCACTTCATGCAGGATTGAATAATATAGAATACTGTCTATTTTTCTTGTTGGTTTTGGAAAATGTGTATATATGAATTAAATGATCAAAGATTAATGTACCACGGGCTTGGGGAGGGGATGAGGTTCTCACTCCTGTTGGATCATATGGGTAATTGTGACCATGGTCACAGCCCATAAAATAGGGGGAGGTAGTGTTGGGTATTATCTAATCAACACTTATTGTGGGAGGTGGGGAGGGTTATTTTGTTTACATGTAGATATAAGTGTGGAAATATGTATACTTTAAATGTAAATCAGTTTTTAAAAATCTGGATTGCTGGAGGAACTACGTTCCAACTCATTGATGGTTCACAGGCAGAGGCAAAGGAATCAGTAGGTTATTAAAATGTGTAATATAGTGAAATTTGTAAATTTTAATGTTAATAGGCTAAATGGGATGGTGAAGAGGAAGAGAGTATTAACACATATTAAGAAAATGGGAGCAGAATTTGTTTTTTTGCAAGAAGCTTGCTTAATTGAAAGAGAACATTTGAAGTTAAAGAGAGACTGGGTTGGGTATGTAGCAGCTTTTTTGTTTAATTCCAAAGCAAGAGGAGTGGCGATTTTGGTGAAGAAAAAAATCTTCCAATTAAAATACAAAATGTAGGAACTGATTCTGCAGGGAGATATGTGATGGTACATTTGTAAAGGTTAATTTTATGCCTGTCTCTTTAAGATAACTTACCATAGTGACTATGATGTAATATGTTGCAATATCCACCCAAACTAACAGCTTGCTCATTATTCTTCGAGATGTGAAGGAAGTGTGAGCATGAGAAATTTTTCTTTGAATCAAAATGTAGATGACATTTTACTTATTCTAATATATCCTAATTTCAAAGTATCATCTTCCAAGGCATGAGGTACAATATCCCAAATTTTGATCTCTTTAATCCAACAAATGAAACTCTGTGGCTGCTGCTTTAGGTAGTTTTAATTCATTGATAAAATGGATAAACATTTTGCATAACTTCGCATTAAGACTTTTGTAATGATGAATAACAAAGTATTTACTGTATAATGATACAAAAGATATGTAGAGCTACTAGCTTAAAGAAATACAAAAACTTTAAAGAGATTCACAATATATGAATCTTCCTGAAAGGAGGGTATTTCAAAAAAATTCCACCAAGTGTGTTGATCATACTCAACCTTTGATGACTCTTCATGTTGCTGGAAAACCAGCTACAAGTCAAGGATCTCCATCAATGTCATCACTTAACTCCAAGGATCCCCATTAATATCATCACTTACAAGTTAAGGTCCTACACCTGTGGCACCAAGATCTGTTTTCTCCATTCACCTCAAGACAACCAGTCGCAAGCCATGGTGGACAAGACAATATAATATCACTCAGAAAAACAAAATGAAATTTCTGCTATGTGAGCATAGCAACAAGGTTCATACGGTTTACCTAAAAAGGAAATTCCAGTTTTTAATGGAGATCCATTACAATATCTGACATTAATGAAATCTTTTGAACATCCCATTGAAATTAATACTAAAAACGCTAAAGATCGTCTTTATTACTTGGAACAGTATACTGGAGAACAGCTGAAGGAGTTAGTCAAAAGTTCCCAATATATGAATCCAGAACAAGATTTTAAAAAGGGAAAAGAATGATCACATCATCATTATGGCAATAAACATAAAATTGCAAAGGCCCACAGACAAGTTTCATTCTTGGTCAGCAATAAAATCAAAGTATACAAAAGTTTTACAAGCATATGCATTCTTTCTGAGAGGATGAAGTAATGCAATGGGAAGTAGTGTACATTTGCAAGAGCTGAGGTTGCTTGCTAATTTGTCAATTATTATAAACAAATTGCCTGATAAGCTGAAGGATTTATGGAAATCCAAAGTTGCAGAGCTTAAGATGCTTCCCGGAAAGGATGCCACTTTTGAGGATGTTGTACAATTTTTGGAATGGCATGTGCATGTTAACACTGTATCAGTATTTGGAAATATTAAGGATACTTCAATAGTTCCTAAAGATGTAAAGAAGTCCAAGACATTGTCTCAGCAGAAACCAAATGGAAGTACCTTTGTTACTGCTGTCAGATACAAGCACAAGAAAGAACAAGGAAACAAAGGAAAAAGAAGATCAGACTGTTCAGGAAAGCTGTTTGTATTGCAAAGATTGGAGAAAAAGTTGCAATGCCAGAAATTACCATTTTTAAAGAAGAATGAAATATGTTTTGGCTGCTTGTGTAAAGGACACATCAGTAAGACTTGTAATAAATTACTTAATTGTGATATATGCAGTAAGATATTAGAAGCAGAATATAATCCTGTCTGATCATTTGCCTTTATCAGTGATTATTGTAATGCCTGATAAAGAGAAATTGGTTGATAGATGTAGATTGAACTCATTATTAAAAATAACAGATTTTTATGATTTTATTAAAAGACAAATTTAGTTATTTTGTGGTACAAACTTGAACTCTGTGAATGATAACTTTCTAATATGGAATGCTTTGAAAGCATATTTGAGAAAGCAAATTAAGTTTTACTTCTAAAATTAAGGAGTATATGAAAGAGTCAGAACAATTAAAACTAAAAATAACGGTTTTGTAAAAAGTTATAAATCTCCAGGAGAAGATGGTTTTCTGGCTGAATTTTTAAAGAATTTGAAGATTTATTGATTCCTATTTTTATGGCAATGTGAGATCAAGCATAAACAACTCATACTCTCCCAGAACACTTTGAACTGCAATAATTACTGTGATACCAAGAAAATGACAGAGACCCTTTAAAACCTTCATCCTATAGACTTATTTCATTAATGAATGCAGATTATAAGATTTTTGCTAAAATATTGGTGAACAGAGTGAATAAATGATTACCTAAGCTAATAAATATGGACCAGACAAGCTTTGTAAAAAAGAGACAATTGACAGACAATGTGACTAGATTAATTAGCATTATACATTTAACACAAAAAAATATTTAAATGTTGCTGTGGCTTACAATGCAGAAAAGTGTTTTATAGATTGGAATATGAATTTTTGTTTAAGGTGTTGAATAAATTTGGGTTTGGTCAAATTTTAAAAAATTGGATTAAGGTATTATATAATGATTCCAAAGCTAAAGTAGTAACTATTGGACAAATATCTGCTCCATTCCAGCTGATGAGATAAGTTGACAGAGGTGTCCCTTATCTCCAGCATTATTTATACTAGCTATAGAGCCACTAGCAGAAGCAATTAGGAGTGATTTGGAAATTAAGAGATTTCAGGTTGGTCAAGAGGAGCATAAAATTAGTTTATTTGCAGATGATGTTTAATATATTTGACAGAACTTGAAACTTACTTGCTAAAATTACATTTTAATTTGGAAGAATATGGTGGTGGGGGGCGTGGCAAGATGGCGTAGAGTCTAGACATGTAATCTCGACCTCTCTGGCAGGACTTTTAAGTACCTGTTTTTTAACTCTTTGTTTTCAAGTTTAAATTTTTTAAAATTTAGTTTAAAGTATTAAGGAATTATTATGGCCACTAATGGTAAAAAGATTAAACCTCAAGTGCAGAAGAAGTTACATTTTCGAAGTGCTGAAGATTTGGGGCCTCGACGACTTGATACAGCCCCAGGCTCAATCTCTTCATTGTCTAAATATCAAAGACTGCCTGTGGGAGCTGAAAAAAAAATGTCTATTACTCACCAAGTGAAGGATGGCGCTGGAATTACCCGTTCTATGGAAGAAGGTGCGTGTTCCCAAGAAGTGGACCCCAATTTGGAAAGCCTTTCGATTTCAACGGAGGGAGCACGCAGGAAGACGACTCCATTGTTGGAAATGCATCATATAGCACTTCAATCTGAAAAAATTTCTTTTCTTCGTGATTTGATGAAAAAACAACGAGATGCGGTGGGAGACCAGCGGCGACCCCCTGAGGAAGTTGGGATGCCGTTGCTGGGAGTCCAGACCCGCAGTAAAACTTTTAAAATGCCTTCTGATGTGTTGCAGCAGGAGCTGCAGTTACCTTGTCCTGCCACTATGTCAGAGAGAGCAGAGTTGAGATTTATGGATTCATAATGTGTGCAATTAAATGCAGTTATTCAACCTATGTTGACATCTCTAATGAATGAGATGGTTCAAATGAATGCTGGTATTAATTCAGAATTAAATACGGTTAAGGCATGTGTGGATGCATCTTATGAAGAATTTAAAAAATTTCAGACTGCTTTTTTGGACTGTAAACAACAAGTGACTTCTAACACAGAAAAAGTGTTGAAGGTGGAAAAATCAGTCATAGAACTAGGAGAATATGAGAAGGAGCTAGAAAGAAAAATAGACTACTTGAAGAATCAAAGCAGAAGGAATAATGTGAAAATTGTTGGTTTGCCAGAAGGTATAGAAGGACAAGATCCTCTTCGTTTCTTTAAAGTCTGGATCCCGCAAATATTAAGGAAAGAATTTTTCTCTGGGGGATTGGTACTGGAAAGAGCCCATAGAGCTTTAAGAACACCCTCAGCTGGTCAACCACTGAGACCGGTAATAATTCAATGTTTGAGTTATTTGGACAGAGAAGCAATACTTCGACTTGCAGTGCAAAATGCGAGACAACGACAAACTCCGTTATTGATTCAGAATAGCAGAGTTTTTTTTAATCCTGATTTGAGTCAAGAGGTCATTCAACATCGACATCGATTTAATCCAGTTAAAGAAGTTTTGTGGCGTAAAGGTTATGTCTACTTTTCGCTACCCAGCAGTGTTGAAGGTGTTTTATGGAGACTATCAATTTTGGTTTTTTGAAAATGATCATGAAGCAATGATTTTTGCTGATTCATTGCCAGATAATAGAGGACAAAGACGTAGTCCACCATTATCTCCTAAAGAAAAATCTGGTTGTTCTGGAAACGGAAGAAATGGCAGAAATGGGAAAAACAGGAATGGAAAGAATCTACCTTCTTCTGAAATGGGATCTCAGAGATTGGAATCTTTTGGATGAAAAGAAGAATGTTCTTATTCTATTTATTTAGTTATGATATTTTGATGTTATTGATTGTTTGGCTGGGGAAGGAGAGATTTGCACTAAGTTCTTTACTAGTAATCAGCCACTGGTGGGTGACCCACACCCAATTTTTGTTTAGGGGATTACTACCTTTTGGTAGTTTTTTTTGGGGGGGGGATTTTTTTTCTTTATTTTTTTTATTTTCATTTTAGTTAGTTTTTAATTTGTGATTTTTTTTCTATTGGAGGGCTATATACGTTGATTTGAGATTTTATATGAAGATATTATTGGTGTTTAGTAATAATAGTAGGTATGTCAAAGTTGAGGTTTGCTACTTTTAATGTTCGAGGATTAAACAGTCCGATTAAGCATAAGCGAATTTTGGCGTATATTAAGAAAATGAAAATTGATATTGCATTTTTACAAGAAACACATTTGAATGTGAAGGAAAGCATGAAATTAAAAAGGGACTGGGTTGGGCATGTATATTCTTCTTCATTTAATTCTAGAGCTAAAGGTGTAGCAATTCTGATACATAAAAAATTATCTTTTGAATTGCAATCAATGGAGGAAAAGGAAGGATGTATTCTTAAATTGAATTGTAAGATTTTTAGTGAATCTTGGACTTTACTTAATATTTATGCCCCAAATGCAGATGATGAAATATTTATTTCAGATGCATTTTTATGTTTGGGTCAGGTGAATGATAATATTTTAGTTGGTGATGATTTTAATTGTGTTTTGGAACCTTTATTAGATTAATCTCAATAGAAAGTTAAGAAATCCAAGATGGCAATTCAGGTCCAAGCATTGATGAAAGATCTTAATTTAGTAGATATTTGGAGACGTCTTAATCCGACAGAGAAAGATTTTTCCTTTTATTCATCGAGACATGAATCGTTTTCAAGGATTGATTTCTTTTTAGTATTGGCACATTTACAAGGGAAAATACAACAAGTGGCATATAAAAGTAGAGTGATTTCAGATCACTCTTTGCTATATTTTAGATAGGCAACTTCTGAGAAAATTCAAATGGCTTATCGTTGGAGGTTTAATACAATGTTGTTAAAAATATGGAATTTATTGATTTTTTGAAAAAACAAATTAATTTTTTTTGAAAGAAAATTCTAATTCTGTTCAAAGTAAGTTTGTATTATGGGATGCTATGAAGGCCTATTTGAGAGGACAAATAATTAGTTATACTTCTAAAATAAAAAAAGAGTCGATTAAATAAGTCTTGAATTAGAGAAACAGATTGATGAGTTAGAAAAGGAATTTCAGAAAGATGATACAGAAGATCAGAAAATAGAATTATCTAGGGTGAAACTGGAATATAATACTTTGCAATCTTATCAATTTGAATGTGTGATTAATAGGACTAAACAACGGTATTACGAATGGGGAGAGAAAGCACATAAGGTATTGGCATGGCAATTAAAGAAAGAACAGATTTCGAGGTCTATTAATGCTGTCAGACGGAATTCTCTTATTACTTATAAACCTCATGAGATTAACGATGAACTTTATTCATTTTATAAAAAGTTATATACATCTGAAGGAAAACAAGAAACTGGATCGATTGATCTTTTTTTTATCACAGTTGAATTTACAGATATTAGAGAATGCAGATATACAGGCGTTAGAAGAACCATTTACTGATTCGGAAATTAAAATGGCTATGCTGGAAATGCCGAACGATAAATCGCCTGGTGATGATGGATTTTCGGTTGAATTTTATAAAATTTTTTATGATGATTTATCTACAGTGTTTGGGGATGTATTACGTCAAGTTGGAGAACATTATGAATTACCTGAGTCTTGTTCTAGTGCTTTAATTACAGTAATTTCTAAAAAAGATAGAGATCCTTTGAAAGTATCTTCATATAGACCAATTTCATTGTTAAATGTAGATTATAAGATAATAGCTAAAATATTAGCGAACAGATTGGCTAAATTTTTACCCAAGTTGATTCATATTGATCAAACAGGTTTTATAAAGAATAGATATGCTTCAGATAACATTTTGGATGTGATTAGTTTGATTAATAGATTTCGACAATCTTCCGATCACCTGATGGTGATATCCTTAGATGCAGAAAAAGCATTTGTTAGAGTTGAATGGAATGTTTTGTTTAAAGTTTTGCAGAAATTTAAATTTGGTCCTTCTTTTATTGGTTGGATTAGGGCTCTCTATAGTAAACCGGTAGCTAGAGTATTGACGAATGGTTTGATTTCGGAATCCTTTAAGTTAACTCGATCAACTCGTCAAGGTTGTCCTTTATCACCAGCTTTGTTGCGTTAGTGATTGAACCTTTAGCACAGCTGATAAGACAAAATACACAGATACAAGGTAAGAAAGTTTTAGATGAGGAATATAAGATTAATTTATTTGTTGATGATGTATTGGTGTATTTAATAAACCCAGCTCAGTCACTTTTGCACTTGAAGGAAAGTTTAATACAATATGGATGTCTTTCTAGATATAAAGTTAATTAAGAAAAAAGTGAAGGAGATTATTCAGTTTATAAGAATATTATTAATTTGAAGTAGACTGATCGAATTAAATATCTGGGTATAATTTTTAATGATAATTATCAATCTTTATATAAATTAAATTATGCTCTGTTAATGAAAAAAATTAAAACTGATTTGATTAAATGGAAAGATTTACCTATTAATTTAATGGGTAGGATAAATACAATTAAGATGAATATCTTTCCGCGTATACAATATTTGTTTCAATCTATCCCGTATTTACTTGATAAAATTTTTTTTGGAGATTTGAATAAAATGGTTAGGGAGTTTTTATGGAGGAGTAAATTTTCGAGAGTAGCTTTGAATAAATTAACTTGGAAATATGAGTTAGGTGGACTACAGTTACCACATTTTCAAAATTATTATGAAGCAGCCCAACTTAAATTTATTAGTTCAATGATGGATTTGGTACGGCCTCCGAGTTGGTCTAAAATTGAGATGGCAAGTATTTCTGAATTTGAAACATAATCAATTTTTGCTTAGATGGAATATAAATTTGTTACACCAATATAATGTGCCTATACTAAAACATTTAATGAAGTTATGGATAAAGAAAAATAAAATGACAGGCTCTAGGGGTAAATTATCGGCTTTGACTCGATTGTATAATAATCAACTTATTTATTTTTCAATACATAATCATAGTTTATTGCATTGGAGATTTAAAGGTATGAAAAATTTGGGAGATTGTTTTAAAGAGGGTAAGTTTTTTATCTTTTAATCAGATGAGGGAAGGTTTTGGTATTGATAAGAACTCTTTATTTCTTTATTATCAAATTCAATCTTAGGTAAAATGTATGTTTGGTAGAGATATGATTTTACCTAAAATGACTAAATTTGAGACTTTTCTTCTGAAGGTGCCAGAGAAGGGTTATATTTAATTTATGTATCAAATATTACAGGATGGTGTAGATAAAAAGGGTTGGGATAGATCTAAAATTAAATGGGAAGCAGATATTGGTTTTACTTTTTCTGGAGGATTGGTTAGATATCTGTTATGATAGTGTAACTAGATTGATAAATGCACGTTATGCAATGATTAATTACAATTTTTTACATCAATTATATTTAACACCTGAAAAATTAAAAAAATATGGTTTTCATGAATCAGATTTGTGTTTTAGATGTGGTGATACGGTTGGAACTTTTTTTCATGCTGTTTGGTTATGTATACATATACAATCTTTTTGGAAGAAAGTTCAATCTTTTTTAGAATACCCGTTTAAGATTAAAATAGTTTTAGATCCAACAGTACTTTTATTGAGTAGTTTGCAAACTCTGAAAGGTTTGGGATTAGATAAGTTTCAGCTTGCTTTTGTATATTTAGCTTTATCCGTAGCAAAAAAATGTATTGCTAGTACGTGGAAAGATACAAATATGATTGATATTAATAGATGGCATAATGAGATGAAATATTGTCTAATAATGGATAAAATTACATATGTTTCATGTGATAATTATAATTTTTTATTAATAAGTGTTTGTTATACTCAGAATATTTACATTTCAATTTATATTGATTAGATTTTAATATTTATATTTAACTTTTTCTTTAATATTTTTTTTCTTTCTTTATGGCTCTCCTTAGGAGAGTTGGCTGAAGGGAGGGGTTTCTTTGCTTTTTTTCTATATATATAAAAAAAGTTCATTTTTATGTTTAATTGTTGCATATGTCATATATTATTTGTTTGTTGAATGAATAAATAAAGTAAAAAAAAGAGGAAGAATATGGCGGGGATGTCATGTGATGCCATGAGGAATGACACACAACCTTACGATTCCCATGGGATTAGTTTAAAAAATACCTATTTAGAAAAGTTTTTTTTAATGACTTTAAAGATAATATAAAACCTAACGAAGTATTGAAGATGTCACCTAAGAAGGAAAAAAACACCTAAATTAACCCCTAGTAAAAAGTCTGAAGAGGAGAAGAAAAAGGAAATTGGGCCTACCTTAATGATGAAGCAGGCTGCTGAGGTATTCTCTGGATCCATAAGCGAAAACCCAGGAGAGGGACCTACTTACGGAGCCTTCTTCACGTTGACTCATAAAGATGGCACTGGAGGAAAAACTAAAACTGTATCTCACATGCCCAAGAATTCGAGCATGTGTGGTGCAGTAGCAAAGAAGGTTGGGAAAAAACTCAAAATCTCTTAAAGGGGCAGCCTGGCATTTAAACATCAGAACATGAAGGGGATACAAGCCAAGTGGAAGAGGCTTCAGAAGAATATGAAAGTGAAAAGAAATGTTAAGTTCAGAAGAGGAGAAGACTAGAGGAACAAAAAGACTTTTAAGAAGGAAATAAATAAGATTGAATCATAAATAGATGAACTTCAAATAAAAATTAATTTGTCTTTGGAAAATAATTTTAAATTGTTGTCTGAAGAATTGAAGCAAGTTAAAAGAGATTTGACAGTTAAAGTGGAGAATCCATTAAAGGTGATGAATCTTTGTTATATGTGAAGATAAAAGTCTTTTCTGGAGAGGGTTGGATGGGAGAGAATAACAGTCACTGTGAAATCAGTTGACGCTTGCGAGCGGGTTCACAATCCAAATGGAGAGGGGAGTTGTGGTTGCCCGGCAAGGGACAAGGGGCAACTCAAAGAGTGGGGGGACAGTTGGGGTAAAGGGAATTTTAGATGTGGGAATAGTGGAAATATTTTATGTTTTAGAAGTGTTGTCTTACATGCGTTCAAAAAAAGAAAACAGAAATGGATATGGGGGAAAGGTGGTGTGATAGTACAGATCTATCACCAATGTACATAGTGTATATAGTTACTGTATCTAGACTGTGCTTACAGCGATTGGCTGAGAGCTAAGCCACACCTATTGTCTGGGCCTTAA
This sequence comes from Narcine bancroftii, assembly GCF_036971445.1. NCBI lineage: Eukaryota > Metazoa > Chordata > Chondrichthyes > Torpediniformes > Narcinidae > Narcine > Narcine bancroftii. The sequence goes on from NC_091472.1 coordinate 225,887,451, forward strand.
AGGGTTGTGTCCCTAGCCAGGTCGGATCATTCCGGACTGGTCGGCCACCTGTGAAGAGCTCCTATCTTTTGCTAATAAAAGCCTTGGTTTGGATCAACAAGTCTGGTTCTTTCGACGAGCTCTACAATTTTATTAGCAAAAAGAATTTTTTTTGAAAGGGATGGAGCGTTTAACTCGGCCAGAAAAACTTGATATCGACCCACAGTCAGCTACAGCCTTCAAAGCCTTTAAGTTCTGGCTGCTGAACTTTGAAAACTTCCTGAGATTCATTGAGGTGGAGGAGGATAACCAGCGTCTAACAGCATTGCTGTCTATGGTGTCCTTGAGAGTCTACAAGAACATCCAGGATGAGACCACTTACACCGCAGCCATAAAGGTACTGAAAGAACTGTCTAATCAACCGGTGAACAGAGTTCATGCCCGGCTCCTGCTTGCTTCGAGGAAGCAACAGCTCGGCGAGTCCAGCAGGGCATATTTACAAGTATTAAAGGCATTGGGCAAGGACTGTAACTGTGTGGACAAAACTGCTGCTGAGATCACAAATGATCTCGTCCGGGATGCCTATGTGGCCGGGCTCCGATCGAACGAAGTGAGGCTGCGCTTGCTCGAGCAAGGGGTAGAAAAACTAGAGGACGTGGCCCGGAATGCAATCACAATGGAGGATGCAGCCTTAAAGTCCACCAAGTTCTCTAGGGACTGGACCCCACGTTCTGATGTGAGTAGAGTGCCCTTCTACCCTACCCCTGACAGCCTGTCGGCTGCTGCTACCCTGCCCCCTGCGAACCCAAAATGTTATTTCTGTGGGAGGGACAAACACAGCAGGTCCCAGTGCCCAGCAAGAAAAGCCAGGTGCCAGAAATGCCTTAAAAAGGGCCACTTTGCTGCAGTCTGTAGGTCTAAAATGGCCGCCAGCAAACACAGTGCCTCGTGTGAAGCCCAATCGCCACTATCCCATTCAAACTCTTCTTCCCCAGAGCTCTCGTCCAATGAGAGCGAGGGCTCCCCTGCTCGGCAACGCCTGACGTCACGGAGACGCCGAACCCGGAAGGGGCAGCCCACCCTCGCAACCATGGTGTTGGCCCGCCTCTCGCCCCCATGCGGAACACTCGATGCTACTGCCGGTGCTGCCGCCGCCACAGACACCCCCGGGGCCGATGCTACCGCCGCTGCTGCCGCCGCCACAGACACCACTGGGGCCGACGCTACCGCCGCTGCTGCCGCCGCCACAGACACCCCCGGGGCCGACGCTACCGCCGCTGCTGCCGCCGCCACAGGCACCCCTAGGGCCGACGCTACCGCTGCTGCTTCCGTCCGGATAACTCCCACGTTATGAAAGCCACCCGCCCCTTCGAGCGTCTTAGCATAGACTTTAAGGGGCCCCTACCGTCGACCAACCGTAATACCTACATCCTTACAGCCATCGACGAGTACTCCCGCTTCCCATTCGCTGTGGCCTTCCCAGAAACCACTGCCACCTCAGTGATACAGGCCCTTCACAGTATTTTCGCCATCTTCGGGTACCCCAATTCCATCCACAGTGATAGGGGGTCCTCATTCATGAGCGCAGAGCTGCGACAGTACCTTCTGGAGTGTGGTATTGCTTCAAGCAGGACCACGAGCTATAACCCACGCGGTAACGGCCAGGTCGAGAGGGAAAATGCCACCATATGGAGAGTGGTTACACTGGCTCTCCGGTCTAAAGGTCTCCCCACCTCTCACTGGCAGGAGGTTCTCACTAGTGCCTTACACTCCATCCACTCCCTCCTAGGTACTGCAACAAATGCCACCCTCCACGAAAGGATGTTCCTTTTCCCGAGGAAATCAGAATCAGGAACCACTGTACCGGCATGGGTCACCATCCCTGGCCCCGTCCTTTTGCGACGCCACATCCGGCACTCAAAGAATGACCCCTTGGTCGACTGAGTGACTCTACTCCACGCGAACCCACATTACGTCTACGATGAGTTCCCAGACGGGCGGGAGGACACTGTTTCGATGCGGGACCTAGCTCAGGATGCGGTAGACCCAGCAAACCCCCCAACCCAACCTTCCCCAACTCTTTATTCCCCAGGCCCCGTGCCGCAACAGAAGGACCAACAACACCCCAACGACCCGGGCCACCCTGCCGACAACACGGCTGGGGAATTGAGTGACGGAGCAGTCGCACCCGACCAGCCTGCTGGCGACACCACTCCAGCGACTCCAATCCTGGCACCACGGCGATCACACCAGTTGGTCAGACCCCCTGACCGCTACAGTCCTTGACCTACCCCTTCCTTTCATTCTCTCCCTCGTTTTTGTTTTTTTTCCAGGGTCAGTTCTCCAAGAAGGGGTGAATGTGATAGTACAGATCTATCACCAATGTACATAGTGTATATAGTTACTGTATCTAGACTGTGCTTACAGCGATTGGCTGAGAGCTAAGCCACACCTATTGTCAGGGCCTTAAAGGGTTGTGTCCCTAGCCAGGTCGGATCATTCCGGACTGGTCGGCCACCTGTGAAGAGCTCCTGTCTTTTGCTTATAAAAGCCTTGGTTTGGATCAACAAGTCTTTGGTTCTTTCGACGAGCTCTACAGGTGGTGATAAGGAAGTGGAAATGAGAGGTAAACAAAGTATGAGATGGCCATGTTGAACTATATGACTATAAATATGAACAGAATACATAACCAAATCAAAAGGAAGAGGCTGTTAAATTTACTGAAGAAAGAAAAAATTGATATAACATTCGAGCAGGAAACACATCTAACTGAAGAGGAACACAAGAAATTAAGGAGAGACTGGGTAGGGCACGTAATGGCAGCATCATATAATTCAAAAGCCAGAGGAGTAGCTATATTAATCAATAAAAATGTACCAATCAAAATGGAGGAGGAAATAATAGATCCAGCAGGGAGGTATGTAATGATAAAGTGTCAGATATATTCAGAATTTTGGAATTTGCTCAATGTACGCTGTTTACATCCGGTACCGCACGGATGGCAGTCTCTTCAATCTGAGGCGCCTGCAAGCTCACACCAAGACACAAGAGTAACTTGTCCGTGAACTACTCTTTGCAGACGATGCCGCTTTAGTTGCCCATTCAGAGCCAGCTCTTCAGCGCTTGACGTCCTGCTTTGCGGAAACTGCCAAAATGTTTGGCCTGGAAGTCAGCCTGAAGAAAACTGAGGTCCTCCATCAGCCAGCTCCCCACCATGACTACCAGCCCCCCCACATCTCCATTGGGCACACAAAACTCAAAACGGTCAACCAGTTTACCTATCTCGGCTGCACCATTTTATCAGATGCAAGGATCGACAATGAGATAGACAACAGACTCGCCAAGGCAAATAGCGCCTTTGGAAGACTACACAAAAGAGTCTGGAAAAACAACCAACTGAAAAACCTCACAAAGATAAGCGTATACAGAGCCGTTGTCATACCCACACTCCTGTTCGGCTCCGAATCATGGGTCCTCTACCGGCACCACCTACGGCTCCTAGAACGCTTCCACCAGCGTTGTCTCCGCTCCATCCTCAACATCCATTGGAGCGCTTTCATCCCTAACGTCGAAGTACTCGAGATGGCAGAGGTCGACAGCATTGAGTCCACGCTGCTGAAGATCCAGCTGCGCTGGATGGGTCACGTCTCCAGAATGGAGGACCATCGCCTTCCCAAGATCGTGTTATATGGCGAGCTCTCCACTGGCCACCGTGACAGAGGTGCACCAAAGAAAAGGTACAAGGACTGCCTAAAGAAATCTCTTGGTGCCTGCCACATTGACCACCGCCAGTGGGCTGATAACGCCTCAAACCGTGCATCTTGGCGCTTCACAGTTTGGCGGGCAGCAACCTCCTTTGAAGAAGACCGCAGAGCCCACCTCACTGACAAAAGGCAAAGGAGGAAAAACCCAACACCCAACCCCAACCAACCAATTGTCCCCTGCAACCGCTGCAACCGTGTCTGCCTGTCCCGCATCGGACTTGTCAGCCACAAACGAGCCTGCAGCTGACGTGGACTTTTTACCCCCTCCATAAATCTTCGTCCGCGAAGCCAAGCCAAAGTAAAGTAAGTATGCACCTAATGAAGAGGACCAAAAATTTATGCAAGATATCTTTTTGAAGATTGCAAATACGCAGGGGAATATACTGATAGGAGGTGACTTTAACCTTAATTTGGTCTCAAAGATGGATAAAACTGGAAAAAAGTCTAGCAGAAAGAACAAAGTAACCAAATTTATAATTAAATTGATGCAGGAAATGCAACTTTTGGATATATGGAGGAGACAATACCCAAAGGAGAAGGAATACTCATATTATTTGGGTGGACATAAAACATACTCAAGGATAGACCTGTTCCTGTTGTCAGCCCACATCCAAGGGAGAGTTAGAAAAACGGAATACAAAGCTAGATTGTTATCGGATCACTCACCCCTGTTATTAGCAATAGAGCTGGAGGACATCCCACCGAGAACGTATAGATGGAGATTAAACTCCATGCTACTTAAAAGAAAGGATTTTAGAGAATTCATTGAGTGACAAATTAAAATGTACTTTGAAATAAATACAGAATCAGTGAAAGATAAATTTGTACTATGGGATGCAATGAAAGCGTTTATCAGAGGGCAGATAATAAGTTATGTAACTAAGATGAAGAAGGACTACAATCAGGAAATAGAACAGCTGGAAAGAGAAATAGCAAGTACAGAAAAAGAATTAGCAACAAGGGAAGATACAACAAAAAGAACAGAATTGGCGGACAAAAAAAACAAATTACGAAACACTACAAACGTACAAGGTGGAGAAGAACATAATGAAGACAAAACAGAAATATTATGAGCTAGGAGAAAAAATGCACAAAATACTAGCTTGGCAGCTTAAAACAGAACAAACTAAAAGAATGGTATTGGCATCAAGGAAAAAGGACAAACAAATTACATATAACCCAATGGAGTTCAATGAAAACTTCAAGGAATTCTACGAGCAATTATATCGAACTGAGAACGAAGGGAAAGAAGACAAAATAGATGAGTTTCTAGCTAAAATTGAACTACTGAAATTGCAAGAAGAGGAGCAAAACAAATTAATAAAACCATTTGAAATAGAGGAAATACAGGATATAGTAAAAAACTATCGAATAATAAAACGCTGGGAGAGGACGGACTCCCAATAGCTTTAGTTGCCCATTCAGAGCCAGCTCTCCAGCGCATGATGTCCTGTTTTGCAGAAACTGGCAAAATGTTTGGCCTGGAAGTCAGCCTGAAGAAAACTGAGGTCCTCCATCAGTCAGCACCCCACCATGACTACCAGTCCCCCCACATCTCCATCAGGCACACAGAACTCAAAACAGTCAACCAGTTTACCTACCTCAGCTGCACCATTTCATCTGATGCAAGGATCGACAAAGAGATAGACAACAGACTTGCCCAGGCAAATAGCGCCTTTGGAAGACTACACAAAAGAGTCTGGAAAAACAACCACCTGAAGAAACACTCAAAGATCAGCGTGTACAGAGCCGTTGAATACCCACGCTCCTGTTCGGCTCTAAATTATGGGTCCTCTACCGGCATCACCTGCGGCTCCTAGAATGCTTCCATCTGCGCTGTCTCCGCTCCATCCTCAACATTTATTGGAATGACTTCATCACCAACATAGAAGTACTCGAGCTGGCAGAGTCCGCAAGCATCGAATCCACGCTGCTGAAGACACAACTGCGCTGGGTGGGTCACGTCTCCAGAATGGAGGACCATCGCCTTCCCAAGATCGTGTTATATGGTGAGCTCTCCACTGGCCACCGAGACAGAGGTGCACCAAAGAAGAGGTACAAGGACTGCTTAAATAAATCTCTTGGTGCCTGCCACATTGACCACCACCAGTGGGCTGATATCGCCTCCAACCGTGCATCTTGGCGCCTCACAGTTCGGCAGGCTGCAACCTCCTTTGAAGAAGACCACAGAGCCCACCTCACTGACAAAAGACAAAGGAGGAAAAACCCAACCCCCAACCCCAACCAACCAATTTTCCCTTGCAACCGCTGCAACCCTCCCTGTCTGTCCCGCATTGGACAAGCCTGCAGCAGACGTGGACATACTCCTCCATAAATCTTCATCCGCAAAGCCAAGCCAAAGAAGAAGAAAAATTCCTTCTCTCCTGAAAGTAATGAACCAGATTGAAGAAACGCAAAACATGCCAGATTCATGCAAAACAGCAATAATTACAGTAATACCAAAGACAGGGAAAGATCCACTAACACCAGCATCGTATAGACCAATATCTCTACTCAACACAGATTATAAGATAATAGCTAAACTATTAGCAAACAGATTGGCCGACTGTGTACCAAAAATAGTAAAACTAGATCAAACTGGATTTATTAAGAAAAGACGAACAAAAGACAATATCTGTAAGTTCATTAACTTAATCCACGCAGTACAAGGAAACAGGACTCCAACAGTGGCGGTTGCCTTTGTCGCAGAAAAAGCCTTTGACAGAGTAGAATGGAATTATTTATTCAAAGTACTACAGAAGTTCAACCTACCAGAGAAATATATTAATTGGATTAAACCATTATATAAGGGACCATTGGCGAAGGTGACAGTAAATGGATATATATCAAACCAATTTAAATTAAGTAGGTCAACTAGGCAGGGATGTCCACTATCTCCCTCACTGTTCGCGTTAGCTATAGAACCATTGACAGAACTGATAAGAACAGAAAATAAAAGAGGGATAAAAATAAAAGAGAAGGAATATAAAATCAGTCTATTTGCAAATGATGTCATAGTATATTTAACAGAACCAGAATTATCAATAAAAGAATTACATAAGAAATTGAAGGAATATGGAGAAGTATCGGGGTACAAGATCAACGCAAATAAAAGTGCAGCGATGGCAATGAATAATGCGGATTTCACAAAGTTTAAGAAAGAAACACAAGCAATCCGATACCTAGGTATTCAACTAGATAATAATCTAGGCCATCTATACAAATTAAATTATCAGCCATTAATGAAGAAATTACAAGATGACTTAGAACATTGGAAAGATTTACCACTGACACTGATAGGAAGGGTAAACTGCATTAAAATGAATATCTTCCCAAGGAAGATTTCAATCGTTACCAATTCACCTAACAGAGAAATTCTTCAAGGAGCTAAAGAAAATAATAAGGAAATTCTTATGGAAAGGGGGGAAACCGAGCATAGCAATAGATAAATTAACAGAATGGTACAAACAAGGGGGCTTACAGCTACCAAACTTAAGAATTATTATAGAGCAGCACAATTAAGATACCTATCAGATTCTTATCAAACAAGGGAAAAACCAGACTGGACCAGATTAGAGCTAGATAAAATAGGGGAGAAGGTAGCTGAACATATACTATATAAGTGGGATGAAAAGCTGGTGCAACAGGGGAATTCACCAGTCCTGCACTATCTGCTCAACATTTGGAAGAAGATTCATGTAGAAAGGAAAAAAAACAAATTATCAACTACCAAAATTAATATTGATGCAAAATCAACTAATCCCTTTCACAATAAATAACCTTTCCTTTAGAGAATGGGAGAGAAAAGGGATCAAAAGAATAGAAAATTGTTTCTCGGGAAATAAATTATTATCTTTTGAACAAATGAAGTGCAAATATGGTATAACTCACAGTACAATGTTTGCATACCATCAACTGAAAAACTACTTGAAGGACAAATTGGAAAGCAGGCTGGTTGCATGTCTTTTTGAAGGAAGCAGTTTTGAATATGTGATTACAGACACAATGATAATTAGAAGATTTATAACAAACATGTACATCAAACTGCAAGAGAAAGAGAATGATGAAATAAGCTGTAAACCCAAACAAAAGTGGGAACAAGATCTAAATATAAAGATAAAGAATGAAACATGGGAAAAACTATGCTCTGGAACTATGAGAAATACAATAAACACAAGGTTACGCATGATACAATATAATTGGTTACACAGGCTATACACCATGCCCCAAAAGTTAAATAAATGGGACCCAACAGTATCAGATGGATTTTTTCGCTGTAAGAAGGAAATGGGTACAACAGTACAGGCAATTTGGGCATGTGAGAAAGTGGAAAAGTATTGGGAAGATCTAAATCAGGTATTAAAAAAAAATCACGAAAAGCAACATACCAAAAAATCCAGAGATCTTTCTTCTAAGTAATATAAGAAGTCAAGAACTTGGCCTCGATTTGGATGGAGCCCAAAAAAGATTTATTATGATGGCTTTAGCTGTAGCAAAAAAATGTATTGTGTCTGAGAATACAGCAATGGTACATAGAAAAGAATAAATGTATTCCATTGGAAAAAATAACATAAAATTTAAGAAATAACATCACAGTATTCGAACAAATTTGGGAACCGTACATGGAACACAACAGAGAAGTCCTACCGCGGACCTCCACTACCTAAAAATGACAGAATGAGAAGAAGACGAAATGAACTGACACAGTGTGTAAAAGTAGATGACACAATTTTCTTGTTTATTTTCATTGTGTGATGATATTGTTTAATGGGTTTAATGTATTGTATATGTTGAACATTTAGTGGGTGGGGAGGGGGGTGGGAAGGAGGGGGGAAAAGGGGAGAAAATGACACTGTGTAGAATATACACAGGTTTATATGTATTTTGGTCAATATCGTTCATAGTGTGAAAAATAAAATAAAAAATAAAAAAAGGTGATGAATAACATTTCACAAAGAGTGGATAAATTGGAAAGAAAGATTCAAGATGTTCGAGAGGAAGTGCAGTGTATTGAAGATAAATCTAATATGCCTGAAGATACAATGACTAGTTTGATCTCGATTAATGAAAAACTGTTGGAGAAAGTTGATGTTCTGGAAAATTCTTCTTTGGCTTGGCTTCGCGGACGAAGATTTATGGAGGGGGTAAAAGTCCACGTCAGCTGCAGGCTCGTTTGTGGCTGACAAGTCCGATGCGGGACAAGCAGACACGGTTGTAGCGGTTGCAGGGGAAAATTGGTTGGTTGGGGTTGGGTGTTGGGTTTTTCCTCCTTTGCCTTTTGTCAGTGAGGTGGGCTCTGCGGTCTTCTTCAAAGGAGGTTGCTGCCCGCCAAACTGTGAGGCGCCAAGATGCACGGTTTGAGGCGATATCAGCCCACTGGCGGTGGTCAATGTGGCAGGCACCAAGAGATTTCTTTAGGCAGTCCTTGTACCTTTTCTTTGGTGCACCTCTGTCACGGTGGCCATTGGAGAGCTCACCATATAACATGATCTTGGGAAGGCGATGGTCCTCCATTCTGGAGACGTGACCCACCCAGAGCAGCTGGATCTTCAGCAGTGTGGACTCAATGCTGTCGACCTCTGCCATCTCGAGTACTTCGACGTTAGGGATGAAAGCGCTCCAATGAATGTTGAGGATGGAGCGGAGACGATGCTGGTGGAAGCGTTCTAGGAGCCGTAGGTGATGCCGGTAGAGGACCCATGATTCGGAGCCGAACAGGAGTGTGGGTATGACAACGGCTCTGTATACGCTTATCTTTGTGAGGTTTTTCAGTTGGTTGTTTTTCCACTCTTTTGTGTAGTCTTCCAAAGGCGCTATTTGCCTTGGCGAGTCTGTTGTCTATCTCGTTGTCGATCCTTGCATCTGATGAAATGGTGCAGCCGAGATAGGTAGTAAACTGGTTGACCGTTTTGCGTTTTGTGTGCCCGATGGAGATGTGGGGGGGCTGGGAGTCATGGTGGGGAGCTGGCTGATGGAGGACCTCAGTTTTCTTCAGGCTGACTTCCAGGCCAAACATTTTGGGAGTTTCCGCAAAACAGGGCATCAAGCGCTGAAGAGCTGGCTCTGAATGGGCAACTAAAGCGGCATCGTCTGCAAAGAGTAGTTCACGGACAAGTTACTCTTGTGTCTTGGTGTGAGCTTGCAGGCGCCTCAGATTGAAGAGACTGCCATCCGTGCGGTACCGGATGTAAACAGCGTCTTCATTGTTGAGGTCTTTCATGGCTTGGTTCAGCATCATGCTGAAGAAGATTGAAAAGAGGGTTGGTGTGAGAACACAGCCTTGCTTCACGCCATTGTTAATGGAGAAGGGTTCAGAGAGCTCATTGCTGTATCTGACCCGACCTTGTTGGTTTTCGTGCAGTTGGATAATCATGTTGAGGAATTTTGGGGGGCATCCGATGCGCTCTAGTATTTGCCAAAGCCCTTTCCTGCTCACGGTGTCGAAGGCTTTGGTGAGGTCAACAAAGGTGATGTTGAGTCCTTTGTTTTGTTCTCTGCACTTTTCTTGGAGTTGTCTGAGGGCAAAGACCATGTCAGTAGTTCCTCTGTTTGCGCGAAGCCGCACTGTGATTCTGGGAGAATATTCTCGGTGACACTAGGTATTATTCTATTTAGGAGAATCCTCGCGAAGATTTTGCCTGCAATGGAGAGCAGAAATAATGTTAAATTAGTGGGAATTGTCTAAAAGTAAAGAAGGTGAAGACATGATTTGTTTATTTCAAGAATGGATACTGAAGATATTTGGAGAGGAACATTTTGAAAACAAGATGATAATCAAAAGAGTCCATAGAGCTTTACTAACAAAGCCAGGACAGAGCCAAAGACCCCAATCTATCCTGCTTAGATTTAGATTTTTGAACTACCGGGATAGAGAGAGGCTTCTAGGTTTGGCGATGAAAAGGGCTAAGGAATATGGACCTTTGAATTATGAAGGGGATAAGATTTTCTTTTATCCAGATTTGAGCCAAACTTTATTAATGAAAAGGGAAGGATTTAACCTGGTTAAGAAAGTTTTGTATGATAAAAGTTACAGATTTGTGTTGCATTATTCTGCTACTTTGAACATTTTTGTACCAGGCCAAGAGAATTTTTTTTACAACTTTTATTCAAGCTGAGGAATATGCTCAAAATTTATCTAAGTAACAGAAGGCTGATTTGTAGCAATGATTTTAATATACAGGGAGGGGGTTTCCCCCCTTTTCTTTCTTTCTTCTTTTTGATGGATGAGGAATTTTTATGTTAGATGGAATTGTTGGTTAAATCAAGTTTTTTTTCCCGTGGGGAGTGGGGGATGTGTTGTTGATTTCTGGTGGTTGCATGTCTTTTTGTGGCTTAGCCATGACCCGTAAAATGGATGAAGGTGGTGCTGGCTCTTGCAGTACCTGTTGGGGAGAGATTTTTGGGTTTTTTTTCTTTAATAATCAAACATGGTGTACTTAATCTGAACTATTTTAATGTTTTTGGATTGCAGATGATGATGCTCAGGACCAAATTATTTTATGGGAATTCTTCCTGGATGGGAGTGATGAAAAAAGATTTTAAAAATAGGGAAAATTTAAAAAGTGATTAAGATTATGAGTTTTAATATTGATGGGATTAAGAGACAATAAAAAGAAAGAAAATTTTGTCTAATATTAAGAAATTGGGAGTAGATATTGCTTTTTTACAAGAGACTCATTTAACTGAAAAAGAACACATAAAACTAAAAAGAGATTGGTCGATCAAGTAGTTTTCTTCTTCATTCAGTTCAGAGGTGATTTTATTTAAGAAAAATTTACCAATTAAAGTTCAGAATGTGACTATGGATCCTGCAGGTAAATATATAATGATAAATTGTCAAATCTTTTCTGAGGGATGGACTTAATTAAATAAATTTAGATGATGAAAAATTTATGCGTTATTTTTTTAAATTGGAGGATGTTGATGAAAATATTTTAGTTTACCAGTATTAGCTGCGGCCAGAATTCAAAGATGGCCCATGCTACTAGCGGCGTAAAACATAAACCAGGAACAGTCTGCAGCCATGCAGATGCCTTATCACGCATGCTGCTACCTGAGACAGAACAACAAGAAGAAATTATTAAATGGACAGCAGAGACAGCAGCCATCAACCAAGAACAACTTCAACAACTGCCCATTACAGCCCAGTTGATCGGAAAGGAAACCCAAAAAGAGGCAACATTAAGCAAGATCCTTTACTTCGCCCTTAATGGATGGCCTGAATCTTAAGTAATCCCAGAAGATCTAAAACCTTACCACACATGCCACCATGAACCAGTCAAAGAAGGATATTTACTATGGGGTGTCCATACAAATATTCCAACCAAATGGCAAACTACCATGTTATCAGAACTGCACCACAACCATCCGGGAATGGTACAAATGAAGTCGCTGGCCCGGATGCAAGTCTGGTGTCCTTCCATTGACAGAGACATTGAAACAACAGTAAGAGAATGCAAAATATGTCAGTCAATGCAGCCAAAAATGCCGCAAGCCAAAGCTAACCCGTGGAAATGGCTATCAAAACCCTGGAATCAGATTCACGTAGATTTCGCTGGACCATTCATGGGTAAGAATTTCCTAATAGCTGTGGACACACACTCCAAATGGCCAGTAGTTTCACAGATGAAAAATACCAAAGCAGATCCCACGATTGACTGTCTACGAACTATCTTTGCCTCATTAATTATTTACGGACATTTTTAAAAATTTATGCACGACAACAATATCAGACATATTTTGTTTGCACCCTATGATCCAAGTACTAATGGGGAGGCAGAACATTTTGTACAAACATTCAAAAAAGCAATGAAAACCATGAAACTTCTAAATGCTTCCTGGACACACAAAGTCACAGATTTCCTATTGGGATACAGAAACACGCCACATTCTACCATAAAACGCACCCCAGCAGAACTAATGTTTGGCCACAACCTGTGCACCAGGCTGTCCACAGTTCATCCGAATCTGAGTCTCCGACTGCAAAAGACAGCATTGCCACAAACCTCACCTAGAACACTGGAAGTGGGCTAGAGAGTTCTGGTACAAGATTATAGACAATATAAAGACGTATGGTTGTAGGAGTAATCTTACAATAATTGAGCCCCTGCTCATACTCTGTTCAAGTGGGGGACAGATTGTGGAAGCAACAAATTGACCAATTACGAGCATTGACTGACACGAAGGTCCATGAACTGCCTCATGAGCTGGAATGGCCTGTCCCGACCATCCCACCCCTCAGGTTGAGTGAGGGGGGGGGGGTGCAGAGATGGTCGCGGAGTGAGGTGTCCAGTAACTGAGACACACAGCCAGGAGGCTGGCGAAGACGGGCAGTCACCACCAAATGGCAGCGAAGGTGAGCAGTCGCTGCCGACTCAACCATTGACCTGACTATCTATGGGTCCTGAGTAAGGACCAGCAGAGCAAACAATGCCGAGGCGATCCAAAAGAGAAAAAAGATCACCTGAATGCTTTAAGGACTATGTGCCCTGATTATTATTAAATACTTTCCATTTTATAATTATAGTCACTCATGAGATGTGTTCTAATTCTCACTTGTAGTCCTGGGCCCGATGTAATCTTATTAGTTTGAAGGGGCCCAGTCAGTATTTATCGCACGGGGTGGGTGGGGGGGGGGGGGGTGGAGGAAAGAGTATTGGGTATAAGCCTGCCCCCTGCTGGACATCATGATGCCCACATCATGATGTCACCCTTTTATATATATACATATATATATATATATATATATATATACACATATATATAATATATATAAAACCCTGTGTGTCAGTAGCCAGGTTAGTGTAATTGAGGTAAGGATGAGAAAGCATCACGTCTCTGAGTCTTAATTGTGTAAGTGCATACAGAATAGGGGAGAGATTAGCAGAGGAATTTATATATAAATGGGATTCAAAATCAATAACTGATGTTAAAGAAACACCATTGTTAAAACATTTGATTACTATTTGGAACAAGATAAATGATGAAATTAGAACAAAAAGAAGTACATCACCTGAGATGCCTTTCAATCAAAACTCTCTTATACCTTTTTCAAAGGACAATTGATTTTTAAATATTTAGTTTAGTAAAGGTAACAATTGAAGATTGTTATGAACATGACCAACTGATGTCATTTGACCAATTAAGGAATAAATACGGAATAACTAATAATATTTCTTTTCTGTTCTTTTCAATTGAGAGGATATTTGAGGGAAAAGTTAGATCCACCTCACTACTTGGGAAGATGGAATGCAGAAATATAAAGCTGTATCCTCTTGGAGAAAATTACATATAATTAGAGAGATAAAGATGGTATAGTTTTACAAATTTGGACCCTGTATATGAAAATTTTAGGTATAAATATGTTCTTCCAACTTCTTGAGATCTGTATTAATCTTCTTCCCCCAAATGATCATAAAAAACCTTGTTGGAGTCCTGTGTGTTGGATGTCGATCATCCAAGCAATCCATGAAGCTTTTTTCTTTTTCTTTACTTCATATTACTGTATATTTTTGTGGGGGTTTAGGGAGGGATAGTATGGGGGGGGGGTGGGGGGGATGCTAAAGATCATCATGTTATACTTTGTATGGAAAATTTTTAAATGAAATCGTTTAAAAAATAAAATAGATATAAAGTTAGATCAGTTGAACTAACACATCATTATTCAACTGACCCAAAATGTTGACTGACCATTTCTGCCCATGGATGCTGTCTGAACCGTTTTGATCAATTCTCCCAGACTGTTCAAGACAAGGGGAACAACCTGGGAGAATTGATCAAAGCATATCTTGAGATTACTGGGATGGTGTAACATATGAAAACAATGTTTAGTAACTCTTTCATACTGGCAGGAGCATTAATTTTGAGCATGGGGTGTGCATTTTTAAATTTGTTGCCCCCACTTTTATGCATTATTACATGTATATTTTCTGATAATCATTCTGAGGTTTTGTAGAACTGAAGGTGTGGCAATAAAGGAAATAGCTATTGTTTACATAATGTTCAATGTTTGAGTTAATCATAAGGGTAGCTCAGTTAGTGTAGTGGTTAGCACAATGCTATTAAAGTGCCAGTGACCCAGGTTTGAGTCCAGTGCTGTCTGAAAGGAGTTTGTACATTCTCCCTATGTCTACATGGGTTTCCTCCAGGTGCACTAGTTTCCTCATATTCTCCAAAGAAGTAGATGGTGAGTAGGTTAATTGGTCATGCGAGTATATTTGCAGGCGGGGGGAGGTTTGTAACCGTACTGTATCTCTTAAAAATGTAAGTGTAAAGATTGAAGATGTCAGAGTTGGCGATCTTATCTGAGGAGTAAGGAGGAGGATTATTTTCCCTCTCATTTATTTTGCTTCCCTAACAAACAGAAACCTGTCTGTTATAATTTGCGCAATCTCAAAGTGTTTTACAAACCATGGCATAAATTTTAAGTCGGTTTACCAGTAGAATGTACTCAACAGTTCTTCAATAGTGAACCCTGGGATGTTATGTAAATATCTGGAAGGGACAGGGCTGCAATTTGACATCTGAAAGACTGAGGGGTAGAAATTTGTCTTGAGTTGACTCTGCTGAATGTATGGCATGCTGATATCAGAGGGTTGAACTCTGCTTCAGAGATTTGTCTGCTAAAGTCTGCAGAATAAATTAAGAATAAATATAAACTATTGTCCCTTTTTCCACACACACAGATGGAGACAGAGAGACACACAAAGCCCTTTTATGCAAAGATAAAGCCCGACTGTAAAGACGGAGGTTCTCCACCCTTATGACAGGAGACTTACCTTCTTGAATGTGCCATAGCCGGCTCCAAGGTGCTGACTGCAATCCCTCTGGGAGAAGGATAATTGGCTGAGCGCTGAGCCCTGCTGCCCCACATGTACGTACAGCTACTGCAAGTGGCTGGTTAGGGGCTGGCTGATTACCCCGTCAGCCCACGACCCATCTCCCCACTTACCCCTCTCCCTCCATGACCCCCTCAAGGCAGGGGCGGTCATTAGGAGCCATCAGGGCAGGAGGGGCCATCAGGCAGGGGCAGCTGGTGGGGGCTGTCAGAGCAGCAGGAGCTATCAGGCGGGGGCTGTCAGGGCAGCAGGGGCGTCCAGCGAGGGCCGTCAGGGTACCGGTGGCCGTCGGGCAGGGGTGGCCGGCAAGGGCCGTCGAGGCAGAGGCCATCAGGGGGTGACCAGTTTGGGCTGCGATAGCGCCGCCAGCTGCTCCACCACATCACCGGGCTGCTTCAGACTTTGGGGCTGCTCTCTGTGACTCAAAATGCAGCAGAGCAATGGCCATCTTCCCTATCCATAATCCCCACAAGCAGCTGGAACTGTTCTGGGAACCACAGATCCATTGCTCTGCCACGTATTTATGATGGGTGGCGCTGCAGCACCACTCTCCCCGCCTCTATCGGCTCTGGAGGGCGCTATGAGGCACTACTCAACATGAATGCGACACAGGAGCAACCGAGTTAAGGGTTATGGGGATAAGGCTGGAAAGGGGTACTGATGGTAGTGATCAGCCATGATCTGTAAAATGGCGGTGCTGGCTCAACGGGCCGAAGGGCCTACTCCAGCTCCTATTGTCTATTGTCTATTGTTTAGGGCTACTCCGTGAAAGATAAGTTTTATGTTTTCCCTCTGCACCTGTAGTTGGCCTCCAGGTGGAAGCCTGGCATGAAAGGGCCTACAGACACACACAAAATCTCATTCCTCTTCCCCTAATGGTTCGACCTCTTATACCCTGTTGGTCTCCTGGACCACACCGTCCCCCTCACCCCCCCACACACCTCCTTCAATCCCATCTGGTCTGAGCTGTCCTTCACCACTTTCCTAATAACTCGTTATATCATCATTATTACCTTCTTTATTTATTAAATTCCAGTACTGGTAGCCCTTGTTTCCACATCCTCCTCCACTTGCTTCACCCTGCATGACTCATCTTTCTTCACCTGACCCCATTTTTTTCTCTTGCCTCTCACTTTATCTGGCACCTGCCAACTCCACTCCTCATCCTCCCCCTGGTTCACCAATCCCCTGCTAGCTCCTATCTAACCCCTCCCACCTTGCCTTCATTGCACAGGCTATCTCTGCTGTGCACTCACAGTCTTGATGAGAGTTTTGACCTAAAATGTCAATATCCCTTTTTCTCCCACCAATGCTGAATTCCTCCAGTAACAGTAAATATATTTGACTACGACTTTCCTTCCACAGGCTGGGTTAATCTCTGAACAACAAATTTTTTTCAAAAGGTTTGCTCCATGGTTAAAAAAAAAGGGGATTATGAAAGATAAACAAGATTAGCACAAATATAATTTCAGATTTGTTGAATCACATAGGAAGTTGAAAAAATATTAAATTAACTTTTGTTGAATTTATCATGCTTAATTGAATAATGATGTGTTAGTTCAACTGACCTAAAATGTTTTGATGCTGATTTTCGTTTGTACTCAGCATCTGATGCCCCTCATGTTTGTGTCCAACAATAGTCAGCCAGCATCGATGGATTCCTGTTGCCCTGATACAGCTTTTTCATGGTTGCAATGTACTGGTGAAACCTTTCACCATGTTGCTCATTGACTGCTCCAAGGTCAGCAGAGAAGTCCAAGTGCAAATGCAGAAAATGAATTTTCAATGACATGTTGCACCTCATGGTTTTGTATGCTTGAAGTAGATTTAAAATATGACAGGAAATCACATAAATGGGTTATATTTTTTAAAAATGGTATGTGATAGGAACATTTTAAGGTGATTTTCAAAATTCATAAAATACACCCAGAAGTATTAAAAAAGTATTCTTTGTTGTCCAGTGTAACAACTGCGTGAAGATCCCTAATTGAAAGAACTTCCTAACCAAAGCTTTCTTGTACCCTCAGTGGCAACTCAAGGCCCTGCAGATGCCACTCCAGCCATTTTAGCAAGCCTTGCTAAGAATACTTTTGGAAGGCAGCTAAACCACGAATCCAGCGTAACCAGCTGTCAAAGCTGTCAAAAACATTGTGAATTCAAAAACATTTAAAATTACCAAAAAATTAATGAAAGTATAACAATATTTTAAAAATAAAAGTAAATAAAACTAAAAATGATTTAACTAAACTATATTAATTAAAAATGTAAATGGTTGATGTTATTTTATTAATACTGCAATTAATGTAATTCTCTTTTAAAATCTCTTGATTAATCACAATTAATTAAACTGGCACCAGACTGGTCCAGCTTAAAACTAAACCACATGTGAAAAGGTTTCTCTGGGATTTCGCCAACCACGTCATAGATTCTGCCAGGGAATAAAATAGTCAACAACTTTCTCTGCATGAAATCAATAGCCACATTTTTTTCCCTTCTCTCTGTACTGATTTACAATGGTCATGTTTATCGAGCAGTTCTTCAAAATGACTTCCATTTTACCTCACACAATTATAAAAGACAGACTTACAATTTTTACCATGGTTTATTATGAAGTGTTTTATAGCAAAGAATGCCCATTGGAGTGGTCACTGCAATATTGCAGGCACAGCAACAGCTATTTTATGTGCATCAATATCCCTTCATCCAGTTAATCTAAATTGTGGTTGAAGGATAATAATCAATCAAGTTGCCAGAAAACTCTTCCTCTCATCAGTGTCCTTTGCAGTCTAAATCACAGTGAGAAGTTGGCACCTGGGGCAGTGCAGAAAGAGGCCCCTTTAGCCCACCATGATCAGTGCAGTGAAACTTTAGTACTGGTATGGAATCATACACTTTGATCATTTGGTCAAATCCTTTGAATCTATAACTCGTTGAGTTGATATCAACTGACCCTGGGAGAGGTAGGAGCTGCACTTCATCAACAGGGTGAAGCAATTTAAATTAAGTGTGGAAGAGACACTGAAAGAGCAGGAGATAGGTGAGATAATGAACCACTGGCTGTTGACATTCAATAGCATTACAGTCACCAAGTCCCCCATCATTAATGTGATGAAAGTCATAATGTTCAGATCAGGTCAAGGGTGGGTATCCAGAAGAGAGTGATTAACCACATCACTCCATCCACTGTCTATAAGGTAAAAGTGAGGAGTAATTAGTAATAACTCATTACTCAAAACACAGGAGAGCAATGAAACACTTTCCACCTGCCTGGTTGAGTACAATACCAACAACTCTTGAAATGCTCAGCCCCATTCAGGACTTGCCTGTCAGCCCACCTATCATCATAAATATTCATTCACTCTACCACAGAGTGCACAACCTACAAGACATACAGCAGTCAGTCACTCGAGCTACTTTGATTGCACCTTCCGAACTAGCAACCTCTACCATCAAAAAGATCAAGAGAAGCAGACAGTTTGGAACACCACCACAAACGGAATTGCCAAGTCACAATGGAAAATATATTGTGGACTCTTTATTACTGCTGGATCTTAGTTCAGGAACTCTGTCCCCAACAGCACTGTGAGGGAACATTTTCCAGAAGAGCTGGAGAGGTTCAAGGGCACCACCTCAAAGGTAATGAGGGATAGGCAATAGATGTTAACCTTGCTCGTGATGCACACATTCTATAATAACACACAAAATTTGCTATTGTCACCCTAGGGTGACAGTAGCAAATACCAGGGGACATCTGTTTATGTTAAGGGAAGAAAATGTCAAGGGTAAGTTTTTTGCACAGAGAGTAGGTTTGGAACTGAAATGATTTGTCACTGGGAGTGAGGAGTGGAACCGTCTGGTCTCTGGGAGTAAAGTGTGGAACTGTCTGGCTTCTGGGAGTAAAGTGTGGAACTGTCTGGTCTCTGGGAGTGAGGTGTGGAACTGAAGGGACTGTTCACTGGGAGTGAAGTGCAGAACTGACCTGACTAGTCTCTGGGAGTGAGGTGTGGAACAGCCTGGTCTCTGGGAGTAAAGTGTGGAACTGTCTGGTCTCTGGGAGTGAGGTGTGGAACTGAAGTGCAGAACTGACCTGACTAGTCACTGGGAGTGAGGTGTGGAACTGACTGGTCACTGGGAAGGAGATGTGGAACTGACTGGTCTCTGGGAGTGAAGTGTGGAACTCTGGTCACTGGGAGTGAGGTGTGGAACTGACTGGTCAGTGGAAGTTAGGTGTGGAATGACTGGTCTTTGGGAGTAAGGTGTGGAATTAACTGGTAACTGGGAAAGAGGTGTGGAACTGACTGGTCTCTGGGAGTGAGGTGTGGAACTGACTGGTCTCTGGGAGTGAGGTGTGGAACTAACTGGTCTCAGAGTGAGGTGTGGAACAAACTGGTCACTGGGAGTGAAGTGTGGAACTCTGGTCACTGGGAAGGAGGTGTGGAACTAACTGGTCACTGGGAAGGAGGTGTGGAACTGACTGGTCACTGGGAGTGAGGTATGGAAATAACTGGTATCTGTGAGTGAGGTGTGGAACTGAATGGTCACTGGGAGTGAAGTGTGGAATTCTGGTCACTGGGAGTTAGGTGTGGAACTGTCTGATCACTGGGAGTTAGGTGTGGAATGACTGGTCTCTGGGAGTAAGGTGTGGAACTAACTGGTCACTGGGAAGGAGATGTGGAACTGACTAGTCATTGGGAGTGAAGTGTGGAACTCTGGTCATTGAGACTGAGGTGTGGAACTGAAGGATCTTATCACTGGGAGTGAGCCACTTCTATCACACATCCCATTCTCACAGTCATTTCTGTCAATGGCCTCATGCCAGCCAGGTTGAGGCCACATAAATTGAAGGAATAACATCTTATGTTCCAACTTGGCAGTCTTCAACCGAACGGCATCAATATCAACTTCCCCAATGCCTGGTAACCCCCTCCCCTTTCTCTCTTTTTTCTTTCTTCCTCACTTTTCATCATCCCTCTGACTTGTTTCCTTTCTTTCTCTTGCCCCTGTTCATCATCCACAATTTCATTCTTCTTATCAGAGAGCATCGTTCTCAGCCTTCTGCCACTTACAACAATGTTGACAAACTGTAATGGATAAATACTGGAAGGATTTGTAAGATTAGTGGCTTACATTCATACACACATTTTAAAACAGATCTTATTTGAAATACTGAAGGATTCATATTCAATAACATTGCAGGATCTTTGGAGACTTTTATGCACATTTCACAAGTAGGTGCTAATTGAAATGATGTCATGAAATGAATGAACATTGTTTGGGGAAGACAATCTGGCTGTTAAAAAGTACTTACAGTGTGCTCACAGAAAGGTCACTTTGGGTTTTGTTTAACTAAGAGAACAGCTTGACCAAGGAGAAGAACTCCTGTTGTTTGCTGAAGAAGGTGGGGGTTTTGAAAGTGAGAGAGTCACATGGGCTTTCTGGCAGTTGGCAGTTGGAGAGAGAGAGAGACAAGTTAACAAGCTCTCCCAGCTAGTGTGTGTGACACTGAAAAGAGACTGAATAGTCACGACAGAAACAAGCCAGGAAGAGCTGGTTGGAAACAGAAAGTTCCAGAGCAGTGGATGGCTGGAAGTGCTATCTGTCTGATATTTTTCTTGGAATAAGGGGAACAGAAAGGAACTCTGTGGTGGTAGCCTGAAGAAAGAGGTTACCATCTGGAAAACCCTGATGGGGCAAGTTTCATCAGCGAGACCTTGAGGTGACTAATGGTAGCTCAGTTGTGGAAATCCTGGAACAACAAATCTCTCTCTGCAAACCTACAAGAACCTTCCTGAGCAGTAAACATTTACCTTTCGAGCACCAAAGCCTGGTGAACTTTATATATGTTAAATTCTGTGCACAATATGAGAATTGCCTGCAACCAGAGAACTTGGAAGAAGGAGAAGTGAGATTGAACTGTGGACCAAATAACTTTTCTTAAATTTACACACACATTACATACATGTGCGCTTAGAATTAGAAGGGTGTTAATTTGGGTTAGTTAAGTATAGAGATAATTTAAAGTTTGATTCTGTTTTCATGTTTAAAGATAATTAAAAACAACTTTTGTTTAAGTAAATACTTGTCTTGGTGTATGTCTATTGCTGCTGGGATTTGGGGTCCTTTGGGCTCATAACAAAACTTACTGGAGCTCTTTGAGTATATAACGAGCGTGATAGATAGAGGGGAATAGATGGATGTTGTTTACTTGGATTTTCAGAAGATGTTCGATAAGGTGCCTCATAAAAGAGCTGTGCAAATGATAAAGATGCATGGAGTTGGGTGTGATGTATTAGCATAGATAGAGGATTTGTTAATCAATAGAAACCAGAGAGTTGGGATGCAGGGGTGTTTTCTGGTTGACAATCAGTGGTGAGTGGTGTGTTGCTGTGGTTGTTACAGGGACAGCAAAAGTTCATGATATACATAAACGTTCTGGAAGAGGGGACAGAGTGTAATTGTGCAGAGGATATGGAGAAGTCTGCAGAGAAATGTAGATAGGTCAAGTGAATAGGCAAGGAGTATAATGTTGGTTAATATGAGGTTATCCATTTTGGAAGGAAAAATGAAAAATCAGATTATTATTTAAATGGCAATTTGATTGCAGCATGCTGCCATGCAGAAGTGCTTGGGAGTGCTTGTGCATGAATTGTAAAAGGTTGGTTTGTGGGTGCAGCAGGCTATTAAGAAGGCAAATGTAATGTTGGTCTTCATTGCTAGAGGAATTGAATTTAGGAGAAGGGAAGTTATGCTGAACTTTAGAAGGTATTGGTGAGGCTGCATCTGGAGTACTGTATGCATTTCTGGTCTCCTTACTTGAGGAAGGATGTACTGGCTTTGGAGGGGCTACAGAGGAGGTTCACCAGATTGCTTCCAGAGATGAGAGGGTTAACCTTTGAGGAGAGATTGAGTATCTGGGACTGAATGAAATGGGATCTTATAAAAAGTATAAAATTATTGAAAGCATAGATTTACCTACCTCTAAATTTTTCCCCATTGGTGGGGGCAACTAGAACTAGGGGACGTACAATACCTCAAGATCCAGGATAATAGATTTTGGATGGCGATGAGGAGGAACTTCTTTGGCCAGAATGCCTCATCACTGAAGCCAATGCATTGAAGAAAGGGAATCTGAGATCACTTTGTTTTGCAGATGTTAAGTGTAAGGCCCGCCCTCTTATACGTCTTCATGAATTAATTTTGATGTTTTGCAGCTTAACTTTCAACTGCACGTATGCAAGCCTCATCCGCAGTCTAACAATGCATGTGTGAACTTGGTTCTGAAGAGTAGTTGCCATAGATTGATTCATTTCTCTTCATTTTTTATGATTAGCTACAGACCCAAGGGAAGCTTATGAGAAGGGAAGCACAATACTGCAGCATGAAACACTGATAAAAAGGGTGGGGTGATGGCGCAGCCTTATTTGAACTGGTAATCACTGAAATTGGCTGTACCCATTGGGCAGCACCATGAATTGCTTGCTGTTGTGGAGTCAACACAAGATGAAGATACATTTCAGTTGAGCAGCAAAGCTGAGGAAGAATAACTCACAGTCCCTGCTGCTGGACAGATTCAAAAGCTTTGGTGAGTTTGGTGATGTGATAGTACAGATTCTATCACCAATGTGTATATGTACAGATTGTAGTGTAGGATGACTGTGATTGGCTGAGAGTGTAGCCACACCTACTGGCAGGTCTTAAAGGATTGCTCCTAGCCAGACCAGGTCATTCTGGACTGGTTGACCGACTTGTGATATGGTCCAGTCTTTTAGTTAATAAAAGCCTTGGTTTGGATCAACAAGTCTTTGGTTCTTTCAACGCGCTCTACAGGTGACTCATGCATCTTTCTGGTAGTTGTCACATTGTGAATGTTATGTTCTCTTGATGGACTCTATGATTGCAGACTGGGAAGGAGCGCTTCAATCACTAGGAGGAAGCAATTGAAGAGGACCCTAAAGATAACCGTCTCTAAAGCACACTGCACGGAGATGCCAGTGGTATCGGTACAGTTACACTTGTTCCTTTTTTGAAGATGGTCAAGATTAAGGCATCTCTGCGATTTCCGGTATATCATTCTTTACTCAATGATGTCTCAAAAGGTTGGTTTATGGGTCCAGCAGGCTATCAAGAATCCAAATGGAATGTTGGCCTTCATTGCCACAGGGACTGAATTTCAGAGCAGGGAGGTTATGCTGCAACTGTACTCTGTACTGCTGAGGCTGCATCTGGAGTACTGCAGCAGCTCTGGTGTCCTTAGTTGTGGAAGGATGTGCTGGCTTTGGGGGTGATGCAGAGGTGGTTCATCAGGTTGATTCCAGGGATGAAGGTGTTATTCTAAGAGGAGGGATTGAGTTGTCTGGGGATATACTTGCTTGAATTTACAAGAATGAGAGGGGATTTTATAGAAATGTATGAAATTATGAAAGGCATAGATAAGTTGTTCTCTAGAACTAGGAGACATAGCCTCAAGATTCAGGGTAGTAGATTCCAGATGGATGTAAAGAGGAACTGCTTTTCCCAGAGGATGGTAAATCTATGGAATTCACTGCCCATTGAAGCAGTGGAGGCGACCTCAGTATATATATTTAAGACAAGATTGGATAAATATTTTCCAAAGTAGAGGAATTAAGGGATTTAGGGATAAGGCAGGTAGTTGAAGATGAGTTTATTATCAGGTCAGCCACAATCTCATTGAATGGCAGAACAGGCTCAATGGGCTGGATGGCCTTTTGCTCCTATTTCTTATGTCCTTGCACTATCACCTCCTTTCTTCCCCCTCACACTGGCATTTATCTGTCACCTGTCAGCCTATCAGCCAGTGCTCCTCCCCTTTTACCTTCCTCTTCCCACCCCCTCCCCAACCTTTTAATTCAGGTGCTTGCTCAATCTTGGAATTCCTGAAGAAGGGCTCTGGCCCGAAAATACAACTGCCTATTACTTTCCATGGATGTTGCATGCCTCCTATGGATGCTGCTGGACCGGCTGAGTTCATCCAGCATTTCTTTGTTTTGGCTTGTTGAGTGCCTCCAGCTCCTTTGTGCATTGGTCCAGCTGTAATGACAATGTGTATCCATTAGAGGACAGTAACAGCTCATTCTTCAGTGAAAGTTCAATTGGCATGATGAGTCCACCTGTTGAAACAAAACCAAGATGTCTGGCTCTTGGACCCTGGGGGGAACTGGGATGAAACCAGTGCCAGATTAAGGTATTGTGGGGCCTGTAGCATAAACTTTAAAGGGGTCCCTAAATTGTGGCAGCTGGTGCATGAACGGTGAGGTAGGAAGCACTTACAATTACATCACACTTACACTGAAATTGTACTCCTCCCTCTCCTCCCCTCCCCGTTAAAAATTACTTTCACATTTGTTAAAACAAAACTTCCTTATGGCAGTGGGAGTGGCTGGTGGCTGGCTCAATGCAGGAGCAATGGCCGTCTTTGTTACCCATTGTAGAGCGTGTTGAAAGAACCAAAGACTTGTTGATCCAAACCAAGGCTTTTATTAACTAGAAGACTGGAGTGTATCAGACGTAGGTCGACCAGTCCAGAATGACCTGGTCTGACTTGGAGCAATCCTTTAAGACCTGCCAGTAGGCGTGGTTACGCTCTCAGCCAATCATAGTCATCCTACACTACAATCTGTACATATACACATTGGTGATAGAATCTGTACTATCACACCCATAATCCTTCACACAACTGGAACCACTCTGCGTTTCCCTGGCGCTGACACTGACAGAGTGGTTCCAGCTGCATGGGGGATCATGGGTAAAAAAGATGGCCGTTGCTCCCGCATTGAGCTGTCGCTGCGAGCTGCCAGGGTGGCCCCAAAGCGGTCCGATGAGATGCTGGAGCGGCACTCTGGTGAACTCCAGCAGCACTGCATTCCTCTGCTGCGCCAGGAATTAGATGGGGGGGGGGGTGTGCACATGATGGATGGCTGGGGCTAGGAGCATGGAAAGGACAGTGGCGCCCACCCCCCTTCAAGTGGCATGTTACATCTTTGTTGAAAAGTTATAATAATTTTTACTACCACCCCTTTAAGCTTTCATATTTTATTTCCCAATAATTGTGAAGCCTGAAGCAGCTATGAGATACAACAGACCCATAGTCTGTGTTAATAACCCCAATTAAAGGTGATAATAGGCTAAATTCGCTATCCTTACATATCAGTGTTGTATCTCATGGCCTGCTGCACAAAGATAAGAACAAAAAATGTTTAAGTTCATAATTCATAGTATTGTCATGAATGCGGTGGCCCTTTAAAATGTGGGTCCCTAGTATATGCAACTTTCACTACTATGTTAATCTACCCCTGATGAAAATGCAGTACAAAACACCATTTACACTGCACCCCAAAATGCTTTACATGCAAATAAGTCGTTCTGAGCTGCAGTTCCTCTCGAGAACTAACAAAAACATAAACCAGACCAAATCAAATCTATTAAAAATGCAGGAACTCAGCAGGTCTCACAGCGTCCATAAGAGGTAAAGATATATTACTGATGTTTCAGGCCTGAGCCCTTCTTCAAGGTATGAGTAAATCAAATCAAATCTAACACAGAAATAAAAGATACCTGTGAAAGACAAAGCAATTGGAACCAAATACATAACATGTGAAGCTAAACTTCCTTCATTTTTCTAACAGTAGGAGCCATTGGAAAAGGTATTTGAATGCAGAAATTTCTGCTGCCTGTTAAAATGTTGTTGCAATCTCTGGATGTCCTAAAGTGCTTTATAGCAATTGAAGATTTTTTTCTTGAAGAAACGTAGTAACCAATTTATGCAAAGCAGAATCCCATTAGAAACATAAACGGCATGACCTGTTTTAGTGATGTTGATTGTGGGATGACTGTTATCTGGGGAAAACTCACTCCACTCGAGGACACTTAAACTTTGCATCACTAGGCTGATTTAAAATAAGGAACATCACTGGCTTAACCCCACGTCTGTCTGACTTAAGTGAATGAAAAAAAGCTGGAGGGACTCAGTGCGTCATTGAGAGAAATGGTCAGTCAACGTTTCCGGTCGGGATCTATTATCAAAGCTCAAAAGAAGGTCCCAATCTGAGATGTAAAACACTTGTATGAAGTAAAAACACAATGCTGTGTTTATCTTTTGAACTTACCCACCCAAGGCAGATGAAGCAAGATTCTTCCTCAAATGGAAACCAAATCGTAGTGTAAGTGATTGTACAATTGTAGAGCAAATTGTAATGGGCTTGGTGATTGCTTTATGAGCTGATCAGCTACATAGCCTGGGCAACATCAGATGGCAGGCCAAGCTCACTCTGCCTCGAGCCCTAACTGTTGGACATCTTTAGAATCTCTCCACCTCTGTTAGTCATGTAAAGAAGATGTAAGAAGATTCCAATGTACGTTGAGATGCACATAAATATAAATTGGGGTCATTTGAGGGTATGAAACTCTCATCATGCATCTCCCACCCCATCTCTTGCTTACCAATACCCCAATATCTTAAGAATCAATAAGCAAAATCATTTGGAGAAAATGTCTGCAAATATTGTGGGATATTTTTGTTTGCAATTGGCAGACTCACTTTTTGCTTCACCTTTCAGAAAAAAGGAATGTACACGAGCTATTACAATAGCCCCCATAATTCTCTCCTGGGTATGGTTGCAAGAGTGCCCAGGGGCATTCATTTTTGTTCCTAGAAACTCCAAAACAATCTTAGAGAACTGGCAGAACTTGCTGTGCTAAAACCCACACGGCTCCCACGACGCGTGCCACTTTCTTGGCACGTGTCCTACTTTTCCTGCTGCAGCCACGTGACAGACTGCACGAATACTAATGGGTCTGACAGGAAATAACCACCAGCAAAGTGAGCTGAATGCTATGAGACTTTCCCACAGGTATATCTGGGACCAAATATTTCCCATGAATCAGCAATTAACAATAATAGAATCCAGGGACACCAACAGCTGATAATGGAAAGAAGAGCTACCAAATGTGCACCCAAAATGGCATAACGCTCAGGTAACCCACAGTTTAGTTGAGGGATAAATGTAGCAAGATACAAAGGGAACATCCCACCCCTTCTTCAAAAGAGTTTTTCAAGATTTTTTTAAATTCACCTTGGAATTTTTTGTCAGTTTTTGACAGGCATCTCGATTATGCAGCATCTCTCATCCAGGGGGATTATCAACCTGCATGCACTCTCTACGTCCTCATAGCCTGCAACTCAGTATTACCTCTGGGCATGTTACAGCCGTCACTTTTAAATCCAACTGTTGTGCTGATCTTTTAAGAAAAAGAGAAACAGCTGCATTTTATCTCTCTTGGTGCCTGCCACATTGACCACCGCCAGTGGGCTGATATCGCCTCAAACCGTGCATCTTGGCGCCTCACAGTTTGGCGGGCAGCAGCCTCCTTTGAAGAAGACCGCAGAGCCCACCTCACTGACAAAAGACAAAGGAGGAAAAACCCAACACCCAACCCCAACCCACCAATTTTCCCTTGCAACCGCTGCAATCGTGTCTGCCTGTCCCGCATCGGACTTGTCAGCCACAAACGAGCCTGCAGCTGACGTGGACTTTTTACCCCCTCCATAAATCTTCGTCCGCAAAGCCAAGCCAAAGAAGAAGACACAGTATAGATGATGATAGCCTCAGAATGACAGAGAGTCTTCAATGGGTCCTTGCCAGTTTTGCATAAGCTTGAGAAATATCAGAACATTGCAGCTTACAAAAATTCCTTGATTTACAAAAAGGATACCTTGCTGGAAAAAAAATCTTCAAAAGCGAAATTCCTTAAATCATTAAGGCTGGATGAAATGCGTTGTTGGGGATTTGAATCAATGTATTCCCTATCTCTTGCAGTGAAAACTGGCTTCATAATTAGAGGACATTCATCTGAAAGATTCAAGGATACCATGGTGATTATTTTTCAATAGAACGTTGGTGAATGGACGAATTTCTACGAGTGTTAAAATGAAACTCTGAATTTGTCCAGAGGATCAGGGAGTCAAGGCAATTTTTTGCCCTTCAAATATACTCTGCCAAATTAGTTTTTGCTTTTTTAAAAAAATGTGACTTGTAATTCTTGGCATATTGCCCACAGAGTTTTTCTGTGAACAAAATCATGTGTCAATTTTGGCTTCATCACAGGCCAGCCTCTTTTCAAAATAATTGGTTGTGGCTAAGGCCCTCTGAAAGTACAGTGTTTCGTTAAATATGGAATCCATGGATGAACTTGATTCTCACTCTCTTTATCAATGCAGAATAAATTAGGATACGTTACAAATTGGCCAAAATCCCACTGACAGGAACATGATCCTTGGAGCAACGATTAAATCGAATTTACAGTACTTTAACAGGATATTTGGTTTATAGGGTCATCAAAGCATTTTGGAACATCATCGTTCTCCTTTCTCCTCTTTCAGTTCAGAGCCTTTTGAAACACTTCAACGCTTTTCACCTCAACTGCTCTTTGTGAAAGTGCATTCCAGACCCATCCTTTCAAAAATATTTATAATTTTAAAAAATTTCAATCAGGATGCTCTGTATTGACTCTTCCAGAGGAAAGATCACAGACTGGTCAGTTTGTCACATTAGTTATGATGTGGATGTGATAAGTGATGACAAGGGGTCTCTGATGAACAACTATTTGAAAAGCACAGTGACGTAGCAGGTTGAGCCTGCTGCTGCACAATTCCGGGACCCATGCTTGAACCTGATCTCTAGAACTGTCTCTGTGGAGTTTGCATGCTCTTCCTGTGATCAGATTCCTGTATAAACCAAATGCACATAAAATAATGTTGCTCTTGCTCTGTTCTAAGTGATCTTTTTCTGTAACTCTGCACTGTTTTTCTTGACTATAGATCTCCCTCCCACCCACCCCACATTGATATGATCTACTGGGAGGGCTTGTAAAATCATTGAGGGCCTCTGCACACAGCATCTTTCACTTGCTCCTGGTGGGAAAGAGATAGAGGAATGTTAGAGCCAGCACCACCAGGCTGAGAAACACTTCCTCCCACGGGACGTGGGAATGCTGAATGACTGATGAACTGCTCATACTAACTGTCCGAACTCTTCATATTTGTCCTGCATATGCATTCTTGACTGTATGTGTGTTATGGTTGATTATATGTTTGCGTGTTTCGCCCTGAGGACCCGTGAACACCATTTCATTGGGTTGTATTTGTGCATTTGAATGATTAATAAATGTGAACTTGAACATGACTAGCTGGACTGCTTGTAAAATTAACTTTCTCACCTCAGTACATGCAACAGGATATTGAACTTGACCTCGTGGGCGTCCATGTGCATCCCAAAGAAATGCTGGTAGATTAGTGGGCTGCTGAAGATTACCCCTTAAATAGATGGTTGGCAGGACAAACAGGGAGATATGATGAGCTTGTGCAAGAGAATGGGTTTCAAGAGCGAGATCAAGCTTCAATTTATTGTCATAGTGATCAAATGGTGCCATATTACATGAAATTTCTCTTGCCTTGTGCAAGGCAGACAGATTCACCACTGGCAGGAATTGTCTAAGCGCCTCTTACAGTCACTGTGTGTCTGTAGATTCACCTCCAGTGCTTCCATAGCCCCTGCAGCCACACATCCAAACCATTGTCAACCCAAGCTCCAGATCCAAACATCCGACGCAGTCAGGAACACTTCAGCATCCCTCAGCACCTCCTCACATCCCAGTTCCAAAACCTGGGTCCCCTCCAGCCAGTTGGAGCCAGTCTCCAGCAGCCCGCAGCCCGACACAAGTCCCCTGACAGCAGTCTCCAGCCCCCCACAGCTCCCATTGGTTCCTCGCCTCGACTCATCAGCAGCCCGCCGCATGCACTGTTCCACCGCCTTGGTCAGCATCCCCACAGGTCATCTCCGGTTCTCCGTCTCAGACGGTGAGTGATCTTCCTGTCCTCTGATGCTCTGCTTCAGAATCCACTTTCCCGGAGTCTGCACTCCCTTGTGATTGCTGCTGATTAACAGGCGCCACCATCTTTGGCGCAGACCGCAGTTACAGGATTTCAACTAAAACTACCTTCAGCTCCCTCAACAGGCCGTTCAAAGCCCTTATGGAGCCAATGACAGTTGACTGGGTAGCTGGACCCTGCAAGAGCACTGAATCTCTGCTCTCTCACTCCCTACGGGTCCGCACTAGTGGCAGCACTGCCATTACAGTGGCTCCAGCAGCACCACCAACTCTCTTTGAGAAATGGGTGGGGAAGAAAATTAATGGAGTTTTCTCTGACAGTCTGTACAAAATTGATGGGCCAAATGACCTCCATCTAAGTCATAAGAAACTATTAAAAAGAAAGATAAGGATATTGAAAAATTTTACAAAAAAAGGTCTTTGCGACTTTAATTTCAACACAAAAAATGGAGAGTGGTAGCATTGCCGAGGGGGGAGGGGTTCCTTTCTATTTCTCTCTTTCTTTTCTTGAAGTATTCAATCAAGTACTGTCTTTTTTCTGGATTTAATGTTTTTTTTTGTATTTAAGAGGTTTGTGAAGAGCCAGGGAGGGGAGTTATGAAAAGAGGGAAAGTGTAAGAATTTTTAAATTTCTACAATGAGTAAAGGATTGCAATTTATGTTTTAATATAAATGGGCTTCAAAACCCTATAAAGAAAAAGAGAGTTTGACATATGTTAAAAAAATGAAAGTAGATATTGCTTTTTTACAAGAAACACATTTAGTTGAAAAGGAGCAACAAAAATTGAAAAGGGACTGGGTTGAAATGGTAGTAGCATCACATTTTAATACAAAAGCTAGAGGAGTAGCAAATTTTATAAATAAAAATCTTCCAATTAAAACACAAAATACAGTTTTGGTTAGTTTGTATTAATAAGTTGTCAATTTTTTTTCTAAACAATGGACATTAATGAATATTTATGCATCAAATGTGGATGATGGAAAATTTATACAAGAAACCTTTTTAAATATGGGGGAAGCTAATGAAAACATCTTAGTTGGTGGAGATTTAAATTTTTGTCTCAACCCTTTATTGAATAGATCTACAAAGGATGTGTTGAAATCTAAGGCAGCAAAAATAAATTTGTTACTAATGCAAGACCTGAATCTGGTTGATATTTAGAGAAGGATATATCCTAGAGAAAGGGACTATTCATTTTATTCTAATAGACATATTCGTATTCTAGAATTGATATGTTTTATTATCAGCAAGACTTCAAGGTAGGGTACAACAGGTTCAATGTAAGGCAAGGCTTATTTCAAATCATTATCCTTTGTTCTTAGCATTTTATTTAGAAGACAAGCAGGATATGTTTTAAATGGAGATTTAATAGTATGTTGTTGAAAAAAAGGTCTTGCTAAATTCCACTAGATGGAAATATGTAACATCCTTGGTCAGGTGAATTGGGTGGCTGTTGTAAGGTTTCTACTTGGATATTTATGAAAGAGACACTTGATTTAGAGGGACCTCAGTGTGACTTATTCCTTCAAGTATAAAAGCTTTTAGTTCCGTTCCAAATAAACCCAAGTGAAGATTACCTGATTTGCAGCAAAGCTGTTTTAAAATCAAAGTGTTTTTTTGTTTGTTAACAGGATCTGGATGTAATTCAAACCTGAAGCAAGGGGGAGTAGCAAAAAATCCAAGCCTCAGGAGAAACCAACAACTCACAGACAGCTGGCAAATAATTATTGGCAAATTTGTGCAAAATATTGAAAAAAGATTTGGGGTTCCAGAGTTCTTTTTAAGACACTCTGCATGTCTAGTCATGAAATGCTTTAGAAACACAATCACAATTGTAATTTGGGGATTGCAGCAGCCAGTCTATACACAGCAAGATCATGTTGAAAACTAAAACTGCCTTTGGGTGATCGCAGGTGGTAGAGGTGTCGCAGATACTGGAGTTAATCCTGACATCGGGTGCTGTCTGTGTCGACTTTGAATGTTCTCCCTGTTACTGTGGGATTACTTCCACATCCCAGTGGCCAGTTAGTCACTCTAAATTGTTCTCAGTGAGTAGGTGAATGGTAGAATATGAGGAGAGTTAGTGGACACAATAAAATAAAATGGGATAACATAGGTGGTGTGGACTCAGTGGGCTGAAGGGCCTGATTCCATGCTGTATGTCCCATTACTATTGGTTGTTACTGATCTTAGGACCTTTCCTCTCTGTTAATCCTAACCCCTTGATTGATAGCCTCCCTGTAGCACATCACACACGAGCAATCATCACAGGGAAATAAAGAGGGGAGGGTTTCTACAGACAGTGTAGTAGCATGGCCAAACTGGATGTTCAGAGGGGGCAGACAAAACAAGGGAAAGAATTGGGGTCTGTTTTCTGGGCAGCAGGAGAGGGAGCCCATAAGAACAAAGATGCTTATCTAGCTGAATGAATGAATGAATTAATGAGTTTATCATCATATTTGTAATTACAATATAGAAATGCAAAGAAAGAGTGACAGGGGTCTTTTGTGATGTTGTCTGTCTTCTTGAGGAAGCTTTTCTTCACCTAAACTCTTCAGAACAGTGGCTTTAACTGAGAGGTTACATCTATCAGCAAAATATTCTCTCCTGTGGTAAGCAGAAGGCTGAAAGCTGGCCTAATTGGAAGGGAAGGGAGATGGTCATTTCACAGGTGTTGAATAGGATGAACACAGGTATAACTTGCACAACATTAGATCCTATAAATTCATTATGGTCAGGAGAAACCTATGCGTTCAAGAGATGTGATCTTACCTAAAGAATTGCTCAACATGGAATGATAGCAACTAAGAATTTTGGTGTATCCGTACATTATATTTGTGTATATGACAATAATCATATCATATCATATGTTGTTCGTCCTTCATAGTCGAAGATAACCATGGCTTCAAATTCACATTGGGTTTGAAGTCATGACTTGCGCTTGACTTGGATTAAAGTGGGGGAGAGTTGCGCAGGTCGACAGCCTCACTCTCGCCCCGGCCTATCTAGACCCAGTGGCAAGACATAGTTGAGATGGCTGGAGACAGGTCAGGATGCAATGGATGGCCAGCAGTACTCTGTGTGTGTCTCACTGTGCCCTCTTAGCCCTCCTTGCATCATATATGATTCAGGTCGACAGCACAGCTGTAGTTAAGGGAAAACCATTCAAGAGTACAAAAGGAGAAAGGAATACAAGGCACATTGGTGAAATAAGGTGGAGAGGTTGGGCTGAATTGTCTGCATGTGCTTTATATTCTATGTAATATAACAGCTGTACCTCTTCTTTGGTGCACCTCTGTCTCGGTGGCCAGTGGAGAGCTCGCCATATAACACGATCTTGGGAAGGCGATGGTCCTCCATTCTGGAGACGTGACCTACCCAGCGCAGTTTGATCTTCAGCATTGTGGATTCGATGCTGTCGGCCTCTGCCATCTCGAGTACTTCGATGTTGTCTAAAGAGATCTCTTGTTGCCTGCCACATTGACCACCGCCAGTGGGCTGATATCACCTCAAACCGTGCATTTTGGCGCCTCACAGTTCGGCGGGCAGCAACCTCCTTTGAAGAAGACCGCAGAGCCCACCTCACTGACAAAAGACAAAGGAGGAAAAACCCAACACCCAACCCCAACCAACCAATTTTCCCTTGCAACCGCTGCAACCATGTCTGCCTGTCCCGCATCGGACTTGTCAGCCACAAACGAGCCTGCAGCTGACGTGGACATTACCCCTCCATAAATCTTCATCCGCGAAGCCAAGCCAAAGCAAAAAAAAGAGAACTAGGTAATAGAGAGATGGTCATGATTACTGCTTCTCGCAGATTTTTACCACATTAATGGTGATTTTTAGTTGTGGCTCAGTGTTTAGTGTCTTGTAATGTTGTAGTTTTAAATAAAGTTTGTATTGTTAAAAAGAAAATCTCAAACACCTTTGTCCACAAGGCCATCAGGCAGTGGTCAGCAGAGAATATTCCTGCAGTCGCTGAGAGATGAGGACGCGAAGGGTTCTGTAGGACGGTTCCCTGAGCAGACCATTCAGGTCATTTTGTGGAATGCCTCATTGGCAGTGCTCTCTAACAAGCACCAGGACTTGACTTGGCTGACAGAGAGGAGCCCTCTCTGTCAGATCCTTCATGTACAATAGGAATATCACCCACTATGCATCTTGTCCCTGAGATAACTGTGGTGAAGTGGAGATAGTTGCACACCTCTTTGCAGAATGCAGATTTGCTCAGACATTGCGGAGAAGGAGGCAAGGGTCATTGACATGGTTCATCCCCAGCAACAGCGTGACAGAGGACTCTGATTTATGGCTGTTCCTTGGGTCACGCACAGACATCCAGAACTGCAGAAAGACCATCAGCTTGGTGCAAGACCCCCTTTGGCCTGCCAGAAACTTGTTGGTCTTCCAGTGCACGGAAGTGTCGGCGAGGTAACACTGCCGACTGGCACATTCCAGGCTGCAGGAGAGTATGTGCTAAAGGATGCACTGAGGCTTTGTGCAGGTAATGCGAGGGCGCTATGGGGAAGGATCCCAGTCTAGATAGAGCCCTTTCATCACCAGGCATTAGGGGCTGAGACCAAGGGGAAGACCCTCACACAAAGGGGAGTGGGAAGTAATGAGAAGGTGGCAGTGGTGTAAAATGAGAGCATATGTAATGAGGTACAATGATGGGACTATATGGACGTGCACTAAGGACATGAAGTAACTTTGAACTTTTGTAAATTTATTGTGAATAAAGTCTATTTTTGAAAAACAAAATCTAATTTGAAAGGCCGATGGCCCAGTTCTCCATCAGTTTTGCATGGAAGTGCTGATGCGGATCGAAAGAAAGTTTAAACACAAGACATTACCCCTCCACGAAGCCAAGCCAAAGAAGAAGAAGAAGAATATAACAGCTACTGAAGGGAAAAATTGTACATTTTAAAACCACATCTGTCAAATAATCGGATATGCTGTGAATAAGAACACTTCCCTGAACTCCAGGCCAGGAAGTTTTTTTTTCCCTTCTGTCTGATGGAGCTAACATATCCTGATTGAGACACATGTCCAGGAACTGGGAATATATTTCACTTTGCAGAGCCCCACTAACCACACTAAAAAGATTAGCAATCTGTTTAAACCATTTTGGCAGCTTATTTTAACTCCACTTCCTTCAAATCTGATACAAATTGGTTTTGATTGTGAGGCCACATGTGCTATGACTATTTTCCAGTTTGATGCAGTGGAAACGAGAATTCTCTAGCCCTATAAATGAAGCTATTGTCACGATATTATGAAAGTGCCCACCATCCAAAGAATGTTGTGAGATCCTGCCTCCCATTCAGTCTGCAACCACATGCATTTCAATTATCCCATTCAACATCTCTAGTCAAAGTCCGAAAGTCTCAGCAAGGTCTCACAAGAGCAATGTGTTTGGAATTAGATAAAGTTCCAGAATCTGTGGTTGGTGGTGAGCCATCTGCTTTATGAGAAAATATTGCATTTTGTCTACATTCTTCCACGAAAAGCTGAACAACCAAGCCCCATGATAGGAGAGGTGATGAGGGGGGTGGGGATGGGGGGAGGTTGGTGGGGTTGGGGGAGGATGTGAGAGAGAGAGACGAAGCAGAACAAGCCCTCCTCATGGAACTGCCGACAAAGCTTGACAGCTGGTCAAGATACTGAATGTTTTCTTTCAGAATCAGAATGTCATGAAATTTGTTGTTTTGTAGCAGCATCAGAGTGAAAACGTTCATATTTTAACCATCTTATGACATTACTGTTAAAAAAAAATAAATTAATAGTGCACAAAATGTAAGGCCGTGTCTTTGGTTCATTGATTATTCAGGAATCTGATGGCAGCGGGGAAGAAGCTGTCCTTGAGCCATTGAGAGCTCATCTTTAGGCTCCTGTACCTTTATTCTGATGGTAACAGAGTGAAGAGGACATGGCCCAGGTTATGGGGTCTTTGAGGATAGAGGCTGTTTTTTTAAGATACCTCCTCAAGTAGATGTCCTCGATGGAGTGGACTCTGGTGCCTGTGATGTTGCAGGCCAAGTTAACAACCCTCTGGAGTTTATTCTTGTCCTGAGAGTTGGCACCTCCAAACCAGGCGGAATGCTCTCCATTGGTACCCCTATAGAAGTTTATGAGAGTTTTCAGTGACATATGTTAGGTCTGCTTTGTTCATGAATGAGTGAATGAAACACCAGACTGAGTCGAAATCAAGGTTCTTTGTTCTTTATTGCCGGTTTGTAACACCTGCAACTAACAGTGTTAGTTGGAGAAGGCGCATTCTGCCGTTATCAGCAAGTGGTGTTTTTTTTATACCTCAGGATACGTACTTAGTAAATTATCATACCATTACATTGTCCAATGAATAAACTGTTGCTATCCTTCTCTGCTAGCTTCCTGCACATCAATTTGTCATCCCCACTCTTATCTTGAGAGTACAAGGTCACAACTGCATCTTGTTACGGCCCAGCACTGGGTGACTCCTTCTACATTCCCAGCTCATGATGTTTTTACCTAACACATACCAAATCTCTTCAACACCTCACAAAGTCTAGCCGCTGGTAAGCCTTCTTTGTGATTGCTCCAGGACAATTCCTCGGAGATGTTGACAACCAGGCATTTGAAGTTCTTGACCCTCTCCACTACTGAGCCCTGACTTCCTCCTGAAATCTACAATCATCTCCTTGGTTTTGCTGACATTGAGAGGAAGGTTGATATCATTACACCATTCAACGAGCTGATCTATCTCCCTCCTGTACTCTGTCTCATTGCCGTTTGTGATTCTGATGACAATTGTGGTGTCATCGGCAGATTTGTAGATGGCATTGGATTTGTGCCCGGCCACACAGTCATGGGTGTATAATGAGTAGAGCAGTGGACTAAACGTGCATCCTTGGAGTGTGCCTGTGTTGATGGTCAGTGAGGAGGAGATGTTGTTTCCAATTGATACTGACTGTGGTCTTCCAATGAGAAAGTCAATGATCCAGTTGCAGAGGAGGGCTGCAGAAGCCTAGAGATTGTAACTTCTTGACCAGCACTGAGAGAATAATGGTATTGAAGGCCGAGCTGTAATCTATGAAGAGTATGAATTGCTGTTTTTGAGGTGATCCAGAGCTGAGTGGAGAGCCAGCGATATTGCATCTGCTGTGGAGAAGTTGTGACGATAGATGAATTGCAGTGGGTCTTGATCTTTGCTTAGGTATGTGTTAATTCTGGGCATGACTAGCCTCTTAAAGCATTTCATCACAGTAGAAGTTAGTGATACTGGATGGTAGGAGTTTTTGACATTCCTGACCCCTTCTCATGCATGTGAGAGAAAACGTATGATGGTGATTCTGTTGTGCTTCGGAAATTTGCCATGGTGGTCCCAAAATAAAGCAATCATTGCATCAAGAAGCCCCACTCTCATTGTACAAACAGTTTTAAGGCAATCTTACTACTTGTATAACTAAATCATCAAATTTGTGGATGATACAACAGTAATCGGCCCACTTAGCAACAATGATGAGTCATATTACAGCAAGGAGGTTGAAAGACTTGTAAAATCGTGCGAGAACAAAATCCTTAGTCTCATCATGAACAAGACAAGGGAGATGATTGAAGTCTTCAGGATGATGAAGGTCGACCCTTCTCCACTGCACATCAATGGTTCCATCGTGGAGAGAGAAGAGAGCATAAAGTTCCTTGGCGTGGATATAAGGGATGACCTATCCTTGCTCACAACATCTCCTCATTAGTCACGGCTGTGTCTACACTTCCTAAGGAGGCTGAGGAAGGCAAGGCTATCAGTTCCCATCTTCACCACCTTTTGCAGGAGCACAATGGAAAGTGTCCTGTCTGCCTGCATCACTGTGGTACTTTAGCTGCAAAGCATCAGACCAGAAGAGGATCATTATAAAGAGCCGAGAAAATCATTGGGGTCTTCTTTCCCTATATATGACATTTACTGGGATCCTTGTCTAAGTAGGGCTCAAGGAATTATAGAAGATCCCTTCCATGCAGTATCTTCTACCCACTACAATCAGGAAGAAGGTACAGGAGCATCAAAATCAGGGCCGCCAGGCTGGGGAATACCTTCTTCCCACCTGCTTTGAACTGATGAACAGTATCCTGTAACTGTAAAATCATCCCAAATATTTATTTATTTATTCAAAAGTGCAGATCCTGCAGTGTCCATAGGAGGTCAAGATATCTAACCAACATTTCAGGCCTGAGCCCTTCTTCAATTATTTATGTACAGTGCATTGTGTGCTTTGGTGCTTGCACCATGTTCTGGAGAGATGCTGTTTCATTGGGTTATATATGTACAATCAGAAGATAATAAACTTGAACTTGTTTGGAGTTTGCATAAATTGGCAACAAAAATTATATTCTAAAATATCTTCAGATATCTTGACATCAAACACATTTGATAAATGAAACTTTCTTTCACTGACATAACTACATTAACCTCACTCCACCAATCACGTTATTATCAACACGTTGATTCAGAGATCCTGTACTGTATTGCCAACAGGAAGCAAATATTGCATTGAAGACTGCCATTCATCCTGACTTTTGGAACTGCTTTGTCCTTGGCTGTTTTGAGATCGCAATCAATCAAACCTGTGAGTGTTTCCCTGTGTTTATTATTACAAGTTCAGAAAATTATCACAAATGCTGCTGCTAAGTGTCAAGAGTTTATTGTTCTATACATAAGTACAATGTACAGATGTGCCAAAATTCTTACCTGCTGCAGCCACACAGGTACGCATGATACTTCAACAGAAATAGTATAAATTAAATTACCACAATATGCCATGAGACAGGAAAAAGGATAATGCATTTAAAAAAAGGATAGATAAATAAATATTCACAGTTACAGTGGGAACCTCAACAGCAGCAGTGAGAGATTGAAAATGTCCATGAACACTCAAGATATTCTGTACCCTGCCAGGTATGTCACCATGGCCCAACACCTCTTGAAAGATATTCTGACATTGGCCTCTGAAACAGATATCACAAATTTACTGACAAAACTATAATTGTTGGCCGAATTATTAGAAATATTAAGTCATAATTACAGGATGGAGATCAAGAACCTTTTTGGGTGGTGCAAGAATCACAATCCTGCTTTCAATGCCTCCAGGACCAAGAAGCTAATTGCTGAATTTAGTTTCGGAGAGGCCAAAGGACCCCACATCTGTCTGGATTGATGGGAAGGAGGTGGAGACCTTCAACTTCCTGGGAGGCTTTTCCTCAAGCCAGTCTATTAAGGCAACCATGAAGAAGGTGCACCAATGTCTCTTCTTTCCAAGGCAAGACTCTGTCAGATGCTCTGTCAAACTTCCACAGGTGCACTGTGGAAAGAATACTTGCCGGTTGCGTCACAGCCTGGTTCGGCAATCCATGTGCACAGGAACGCAGAAGGCTGCAGAAGGTAACAAACACAGCCAGACCCATCACAGGCACCAACCTCCCATCTATTGCAGACTTCTTGAGGTGCTGCCTCAAGAAGGCAGCCAACATCATAAAGGATCTCCATCACCCTGGTCACAACCTCTTCTCACTGCTACCTTCGTACAGAAGGTACAGAAGCCTGAAGACCAGCTCCTCTCTGTTCAAGAACAGTGCCTTTCCAACAATTATCAGGCTCTTGAACCTTCTCTTGTCATACTGATCATCGATTGCCCCTACAGCCCTATTGTAAGGCAGTTTTTTTTGCACTGGGATTATTATGAATATTCATTCTTTTTTTGTAGTTAATTTAATTCAATTCATTTTCTTAACAAATACCTGTTCAGCTGCAGCAAGTAAGATGTTAGTATACATTGTACAACATTTATGACAATAAACACTTTAGCATCAGAACCTGCTCTTTGATTCCAACCTTTCATTTTGTTTTTTTATAAACGACATTGATGGCAGATTAGTTCTGGAGGCAAGAATGAGCCAAAGTGGTTTTTACAATAATCTGTTCTTTTCATGTCATCATTTCTAATGGTGAGATTAATTTTGTTAAAATTTCAGATTATGAACAAATTAAATGTCATCGTTGTCATGGTAGAATTTAAAGTAATGCCTTTAAATGGTTTGTTTTCTCATTATAAGTTGATGTTACCAAGGCTGATTGGCCATGTCTGGTTCCTTGAATCTCATTCCAATTCCCTATCTCCTGTACCTGCATTATAGTGCAAACATTTATATAAACCACCTTACAAAATAAATTAAAATAGTGCAAGTAAAAGAAAAATACAAAATAAGGCAGTGGCTTTGACTCATTGTTCATTCAGGAATCTGATGGCAGAGGGGAAAAAACTGACATTGTGTCGCTGGGTGCTCATCTTCAGGATCCTGTACCTTTACCCTGATGGTGGCAGAGTGAAGGAGGCTGAGGCCTGGGTGGTGGGTGTCCTTGAGGATAGAGGCTGCTTTTTTAAGACACCACCTCTTGTAGATGTCCTCGAAGGAATGAAGACTGGGACCCGTGACGTGACGTCACAGGGCGAGTTAATAACCTTATGGAGTTTTTTCTTGTCCTGAGTGCTAGCACCTCTGTTTCATACAGCGATACAACCAGCCAAAGTGCTCTCCTTGGTACACCTGTAGAAGTTTCCAAGTGACATACCGAATCTCCTCAAACTCCTTACAAAACCTCTGGGACAAACAGATAACTCTATAGATGATGGGAAACTGGACCACGCAGCAACTGCTGGAGGGACTCAAAAGGTCAGGCAGAATCCATGGAAGGCAATAGAAAATCAACACTTCATCAGGACTGGGACAAAGGAGGGCAGAAGCCGAAATAAAAGGGGGAGGAGAAGGGGAAGTGTATGGGCTGGGAGGTGATAGAAGGAAGAGTGTTGTATGTGAAGAAATAAGATTGATGAGTTCTAAGAGCAACAACTCTAAACACAGGCTGGTTGAACAGTTGTTTTTATTTACACATGTAGGGGAGTTGCAATAGAGATAACAAACAGGCACGTGTGCACGCGCACACACACACACACACACACACACACACACACACACACACACACACACACACACACACACACGTGCATGCGCATGCACGCTTGCTGAATTATACAACATACTCGCAACCACTTGGAGATAAAAAGCTTTATAATCAAGTTATAACCAGCAATACCTGCCATCTCTTGATATTGTGCAGGCATGCCTCTAAACTAGGGATAGCGATTTCTTGACACACATTACACAGCTCTCAACCCTTTGTTAATGCACAGCTCACCAATGAATTTCCAGTGTTGCCCACGGTTTACAACCTGGTCTGGATCTAGGGTTCACCCACAAGAGAAATAGATAGCTGGTCCACACATGGAGGGCTTTATATTGGCTGGAGAGCCTGGCCCAGGTATCAGAGGTAATTAAAGGGGCCGATGACCAGGTGTTCGCTGATCTGTAAGAGGGGCTTGAAGTTGATTGGCAGGTGAGGTGACTTCTGACTAGCTTCCAGCCGGACAGGGCACATAATCCTCCACAATCCACACTACAAAGAAGCAGAGAGCCAACAAGGATGCACTCTTATAGGAGGACAGTATTTCATGGAAAGAAGGGGGTGGGGAGATAGAGGAAGGAAGTGTGGGTGATGGGCAGGTAGATGGTGGTGGAGGAGGGGAAAGGAGGAATGGAGCCAGAAGGATCAGAGGAAGCAAGGAAGGGGGGGAGGAGGTTAAAGAAAGGGGGGAGGATGAAAATTGGAGAAGTTGATGTTGATGCAGTCTAGTTGGAGACTACCAAGATGGAATATAAGGTGTTATTCTTCTAACATTCATATGGCTGCAACTTGGAAGTACAGTAGGCCACGGATAGGAATGGGAATGGAATTGAAGTGACTGGCCAGTGGGATATCCTGGCTATTGCAGTGGTTAGAGTGAAGTGATCCCTGGAACATCAAACCATACATCAAAATGGAAGTATTTTGAA
This sequence comes from Narcine bancroftii, assembly GCF_036971445.1. Classification (NCBI taxonomy): domain Eukaryota; kingdom Metazoa; phylum Chordata; class Chondrichthyes; order Torpediniformes; family Narcinidae; genus Narcine; species Narcine bancroftii. Next base: position 225,929,855 of record NC_091472.1, read on the forward strand.
TTGGAATTGACCAAGTATTTGGAATGTTCCACATTGCCTATGGTGCTTTCGTCACCTCCCTAACCAAACAGTTCCAAAGCAAACTTTCAAACATGTAAAAGGACAGAAGAAAATATTCTGCATGTCTTTTGTTGCTGTGGGCGATTTGACTCACTCAACAGCTGAATCTGATTGAACTGACAGGCTTGTCCTGACAAGAAGCTGCATTAGTCTTTTCATCCTACTCCTTTCAAGTTCCGAAAAGTGCCTCAGAAATAGTGGCTGAAAGGTGATGTGACTTGTCCCATTTAGGAATGTACTCCATATGTACCTGTTGATTCAGTGAGAAGGTGAAGAAATCAGAATGCACTGATGCTGAACTTCAAAGAAGTCATTTCCTGACCAATACCAACCCTGCTGAAGGAATGATTATCTCCATTTCAATTCAAGTTTGTTATCATCTGATTGTACATGTACAGCCTGACAAACCAACATCTCTCTGGACCACAGTGCACAAACAAAAACACACAAAACCCAGGACACAACAATCTCTTAAATAATCCAAGCAAACATGTTGCTACCTGGATGGCCTGGAGCCACGTTCCTGTCATTAGCAGAGTGCAACAGCCCTTTTTTATCCTTTTGTTCAAATGCAGCCGCAGGTAATACAGTTTAATTTTCAGAGATCATACCTTTGCAAGTAAAATAAGCTGGAGCGCAGAGCAGGGTGGATTTGCTTTGAGTCTTACACGAGTCCCTGCACGCTTGGCGCGTTTCTGTGTCCTTGCCCACCGTTTTTGACAACTTCCTCTCCGAGTTTCAGAATCAGAATTTGAATTTATTGTCGTGAACATGTCATGTCTTGTGGCAACATCACAGTGCAAACATTTATATAAACCACCTTACAAAATAAATTTAAATAGTGCAAGAAAAAGAAAAATACCAAATAAGGCAGTGGCTTTGACTCATTGTTCATCCAGGAATCTGATGGCAGAGGGGAAGAAGCTGACATTGTGCCGCTGGGTGGTCATCTTCAGGATCCTGTACCTTTACCCTGATGGTGGCAGAGTGAAGGAGGCTGAGGCCTGGGTGGAGGATAGAGGCTGCTTTTTAAAGACACCACCTCTTGTAGATGTCCTCAATGGAATGAAAGCTGGCACCCGTGACGTCACAGGGCGAGTTAATAACCTTATGGAATTTTTTCTTGTCCTGAGTGCTAGCACCTCTGTTTCATACAGCGATGCAACTAGCCAAAGTTTCCAAGTGACATACCAAATCTCCTCAAACTCCTTACAAAATATAACCACTGGCGAGCCTTCTTCATGATTGCATCAACACGGAGGCTCCAGGGCAGATCCTTAGAGATGTTGACACCCAGGAATTTAACAATGAAGACTGGGTCGTGCTCTTCTGATTTCCTCCTGAAGTTCACAATTGTTACCTTGACAAGGTTGCTGTTGTGATACCACTCATTGAGTTGATTTATCTCCCTTCTGTATGCTTCCTCATTGTGGTCTATGATTCTGCCAACAATCGTGGTGTCATTGGGAAATCTGGAGATTGTAGCGACTGCTACACAGAATGAAACACACCACAACCATGTTGGAGGTTTCAAACGAACTGTTTATTCAAACTTTACATGCACCCCTTTAAGGGCGGTGTGAGCTCCGCCCCCGCATCGGCAGTGACATCACCACACTCACCCGAGGCACGCGCCCTGGCCTAAGCCACGAGGCACGGAGGTCCCCCAATGGCGCCATCTTCTCGTGGCTGCCCCACCGGGGCGGTGGTAAAGCGGGGCTGGTTCGCCACAAGGATGTGCACTGCCACACAACCCCCCACCCCCAAACGAGGTTACGCGTCGTTTCGGCTAGGCTGTTTCTACCGGCTGGCTAAGGTCCAGGTGTGCCGCCTTGAGTCTGTCGACTGTGAATAGCTCCCCCTTTGCCCCGATGTCCAGGGTGAATGTCTTGCCTGAGCTTTGCAAGACTTTGTAGGGGCCTTCGTAGGGGTGCTGCAGGGGCATGGTGTGTGGGCCTCGCTGGATGAAAACTAAATCAGCCGTGGCCAGCTCTTTGGGGACGCAGGACAGGTGGGTTCCGTGGTGGGTCAGTGGTGGGGGCGCTAGTGAGGCGAGCTTACCTCGCAAGTCTGCCAGTAAGGTCTGACTCTCGGTCGTGGAACCAATGCTCAAACCGAAGAACTCCCCAGGTAGCAACAGTGGTGCACCATAGACCAACTCCATGGACAATACCTGTAGGTCTTCTCTCGGAGCCATTCTGATGCCGAGCAGGACCCAGGGCAATTCATCCGTCTAGTTTGGGCCGGTGAGGCAAGTCATGAGGGCCGACCTTAGGTGCCGGTGTAAGCGCTCCATGAGGTCGTTGGCTTGGGGAAGGTATATGATGGAGTTTGATCTCCAAGAGGTTCACCAGCTGTGACCAGAGGGCGGATGTGAACTGGGCACCTCTGTCGCTCATCATGTGAGCCGGGACTCCAAACCTGGCAATCCATTGGGTGAGTAGGTTCCTGTCACAGGACTCAGCGGAAGTGTCTCTCTGTGGGATGGCTTCCAGCCACCTCGTCGTGTGGTTGACCACGGTCAAATATAGTGGGCATCTCTGGACACTGGCAGGGGTCCCACGATGTTGATGTGTATGTGTTCGAACCTCTTGGCCGTGGAATCAAACTGCTGTACCAGGGCCTTTACATGGCGCTGGACTTTGGAGCTCTGACACTGCGTGCAGTTTCTCACCATCTGGGCTACCTGTTTCTTGAGGCCGTGCCACATGAACCGTTCCACCACCATGCGAATTGAGGTCTTGACTGAGGGGTGAGCCAAGTCATGGACCATGCTGAAGGCCTGCGGTCTCCATTGCGGTGGAGATGTCGCAGAGCAGCACGTCGGGGCTGTCCGGAAGTTTGAGGTCCTGGAGCTGGAGACCCATGATGGCGACGCAGAAAGCTTGTGTGTCCGCATCCTCCTTCTGAGCCTGTGCTAGCTGGGCATAGTCCAGGCCATGGGCAAAGCTGTGGATGGCTCGCCAACCAGTGATCCTTTGACATTGCAAGGGCCTGTGTGAGTGGTTTGTGGTCGGTGAAAATGGTGAATGGCCTGCCCTCCAGTAAGTACCGGAATGTCTGATGGCCATGTACAGGGCCAGAAGTTCCCTGTTGAAGGCACTGTATTTCAGTTCTTGGGGGGGGCGGAGGTGCTTGGTGAAGAAGGCAAGCGGGCGCTACTGGCCATTGACTGATTGCTCCAGGACGCACCCGAAGGTCGTGGCTGAAGCATCACCAAGAATGCGGTGTGGGCGTCCAGCTGCGGGTGAGCTTGTAGGGTGGTGTTCGCCAGGGCGTCTTTCGTCGCAGTGAAAGCGCTCTCGGCCTCTTCCGTCCATTCCAGGGTTTTATTCTTGGTGGCGATCAGTGCGAACAACGGTCGCATGATGCGAACCGCCCCCGGGATGAAACGGTGCTAGAAGTTGACCACACCAGCGAATTACTGTAGACCTTTGAGGGTATCAGGCTTCGGGAATTGGCATACGGCTGCGACGTTCTTGGGTGCCAGGGCAGTCCCATCCGCACAGATGGTATGGCCAAGGAACTGTAGGGACTGCTTGCCGAACTGGCACTCGACCACGTTGACCGTGAGGCCAAACTCTGCCAGACGGGCGAATAGCGCACAGAGATGGACCTTGTGTTCTTTGTTGTCCTAGCAGGCGATGAGAATGTCATCGAGATAGATAAACACAAAGTCCAAGTCTCTGCCCACTGCATCCATCAGGCGCTGAAATGTCTGGGCCGCGTTTTTAAGACTGAAGGGCATCCACAGGAACTCGAATAGGCCGAATGGGGTGATGATCACGGTCTTGCTGATGTCGTCAGTGTGGACCTGGATCTGGTGGTAACCCTGTACCAGGTCGACCTTCGAGAAAACCCGAGTGCCGTGCAAGTTGGCCGTAAAGTCCTGTATATGTGGGATGGGATGTCGGACTGACGTAGTCGCATCGTTGAGACGACGGTAGTCCTGCATGGGCGCCAAACCCCAGAAGCCTTCAGGACCATGCAGACAATTTCCAGCTCCTGCAGTCAGGAGAACTCCTCCTTTGCCAGTTGCAGCTTCTTGGGGGGCACCCACCTGGCCTTGGCATGGAGGAGAGAGCCCTGTGTCAAAATGTGGTGGCCATGCCATGTTGGGGCATGCTGGGGCATGGCAGAAGTAAACTGCGGCTGCAGGATGGAGGGGAACTTGTCGAGCATGTGGGAATACTCGTACTTGGGGGTGCTGATGGAAGCTATTCCCAGGCCACAAGGACCTGTGGAGTTGAGGCGGCGGATTGGATGGTACAGGCATGTACCAATTGCTTGCCTTTGATGTCCACCAACAGGCTGTGCGCCCAGAGGAAATCGGCTCCCAGCAGCGCTGTGCCCACCGAGGCCAGTATGAATTTCCAGCGGAACTTGTCCTTGCCAATCTGGATCTGTTTGCTGAGTGTGTCGAAAGTCTTGATGGAGGATCCGTTGGCTGCCTGTAGGGTTGGGCCCCGTGCGCGGGTGTGGGTCTCGAGGGCAGTCAGGGGGAGCAGGCTCAGTTCTGCTCCGATGTCTACCAGGAAATGTCGGCCACTGGGCTTATCAATCACATGCCCGGCCAGCTGTCACAGCCATTAACGGCAGCTGCCTAGGTCATTTCCCTGGAACAAACAGGGCTGCCTGCACTTGTGGGCTTGGGCCCCCCAGCATTGATGGTAGAAACACCAGGTGGGGTGCTGTTCTTGCTGTGCTGTGCTTGCAGCTTATTGGGCCCTGGGTGGGCGACCTGGCTGAGGGCGGCCTCGTTTTCTTGCTTGGTCCACCAGAGGACATCTGTGCAGGCTGCGACTCGTCGTGGATCGGAGAAGTCCTCATCTGCCAGCAGGAGTTGGATGTCCTCAGGCATCTGGTCGAGGAAAGCCTGTTCGAACATCAAGCAGGGTCTGTGGCCCTCTGCTAGCAGCAGCATTTCATCCATGAAGGCAGATGAGGTTCTGTCGCCCATACCATCCAGGTGTCGGAGCCTGGTGGCGCGCTGCCGCCAGGAGAGGCCGAAGGTGCCGAGGAGGAGGCTTATGAGAGCGAGGTATTTACCTTCCTCTGGTGGGTTTATGGATGAGGTCGTCCACTATGGCTGTGGTTTCATCATCGAGCGCGTTCATGACATGGTGGAACATCATGGTGTCTGATGTGATGTGTCGGAGGTGAAACTGCACTTCCGCCTGCCCAAACCAAGTGCGTGGGTGAGGCGTCCAAAAGGGGGGGAGTTTTACCACGACTGCATTGATTGCTACGGAATCCATATTGGGAGGCCAGAAAACCATCTGGACTCACTGGGGTCACCAATGTAGCGATTGCTACACAGAATGAAACACACCACTACCACATTAGAGGTTTCAAACAAGCTGTTTATTCAAACTTTGCACGCGCCTCTTTAAGGACGGCATGAGCTCTGCCCCCGCATCAGGGGTGATGTCACTATGATCGCCTGAGGCGCGCATCCTGGCCTAAGCCACATGGCACGGAAGTCCCCCGATGGCGCCATTTTCTTGCGGCTGCCCTGCTGGTGGGGCCGATTCGCCATGCGGATGTCCGCTGCCACAGATAGCATGTTAATTGTGCGTAGCCACACAGTCATGGGTGTATAATGAGTAGAGCAGTGGGCTAAGCATGAACCCTTGAAGATGTTGATCATCAGTAAGGAAAAGACGTTATTCTAGTTCATACTGAAGTTCATACTCAAGTCTTCTGAAGAGGAAGTCCAGGAACCAGGGGTGGGCTGGGGTGGGGGGGGGAGTTGGTGCAGAGCTCCAGTGTTTGGAGCTTCTTGGCCAGCACTGAGGGAATAATGGTGTTGAAGGCTGAACTGTAGTCGATGATGAGCAGCCACATATATGAGTTGCTGTTTTCGAGGTGATCCAGAGCTGAGTGGAGAGCCATTGATAGTGCGTCTGCTGTGGAGCAGTTGTGATGATGGGTGAATTACTTTGGATCCAGTCCTTTGTTTGGTATATGTTATTTCAGGCCATGACCAACCTCTCAAAGCATTTCATCACAGTAGATGTTATTGCCATGGTGCGAATGTCATTGAGGCAGCTCCATCTGTTCTTCTTGGGCACCACGATGATTGATGCCCTTTTGAAACTGGTGGGTACCTCTGACTTCAGCATTGGGAGATTGAAAATGTCCATGAACGCTCTGGTTAGTTGGTTGGCACAGATTTTCAATATCCTGCCAGGTACACCATCAGGACCTGACACCTTGCAAGGGTTTGCCCTCTTTACGTCAGCCTCAGAGGCAGATATCACAGGGTCCTCAGCCTTTGCAGGGATTCTCGTAGGTACTGATTGGTTCTTCTTCTCAAAGTGGGCATAGAAGGTGTTCAGCTTATCGAGTAGTGAAGCTTCACAGCCATCTATGGTGTTCACCCTCATTTTGTGCGATGGCATGGCCTGTACTCTCTGCTGGCGAGTATCTGTCTTTGGTTGCATCTTCCTCTGTAATTGCTTCTTTGTGGCTGATAAAGCCTTCCACAGGTCGTACCTGGACTTCTTGTAGATATCTGGATCACCGGCCTTAAATGCCCTTGATCTCGCCCTCAGCAGGTTCATCCAAGGCTTCTGGTGGGGAACATCCTATATGTGTATGTGGGCACACACATCCAAGCAGTTCTTGAATGAGTCAGTAACATTGCATTTTTATTCAAGTCTAAGGATGAGTTCTTGAATATGGTCCAGTCCACCGATTCAAGGCAGTTCTACAGGCGCCCCTCCCTCAATCATACTTTCACCATCTTCTCCACTGGTGCTGTAGTCCTCAGTCTCTGCTTGTACACCGGGAGTAGAAGTACAGCCAGGTGATCAGACTTGTGAAGAGCAATTGTGGAATGGCTTGTAGGCATTTTTCATGGTGATATCGCAGTGGTCAAATGCATTGGCTCCTCTGGTCTTGCAGGTAGTTGGTCAGAGACTTTTTCAGGTGGGCCTGATTGAGGTCCCTGACAATGATTGGGAAGGCATCAGGGTGTGCTGCTCATGGTTGCTGATCACAGTGCTCAGTCCCTCCAGAGCAAGCCTGATGTTAGCCTGAGGTAGAATGTATGCTGTGACCAGGATGATGGTGGTGAACTCCCTTGGCAGGTAGAATTAGTGGTACTTGATCGCCAGATGTCCAAGTCAAGGGAACAAGATTGGGATATGACCGTCACATTTGTGCACCATAATGAATTGATGATGACACAAATGCCGCCTTCCCTGGTTTTTCCTGATGCCAATGTCTGGTCCACATGGTGGAGGGTGTACCCCATGGGCTGAAGCATCATGTCCAGAATGCCCTTGTTTCTGTGAAGCACATCACACAGCACTGCCTGATGTCCCTCTAATCTTATAATCTGGCTGTGAGTTCATTGAGTTTGTTTTCCAAGGATTGTACGTTGGCCAGTGGATGGTAGTGAGTGGAAGCCTTTGGGCCCAACGTCATAGATTAACCAGTAGCACTCCCTCTGCGTCTTCATGGTCTGGTCTTCTTTAAATAGTGTGTGGGTTGGCTGCTTGTAACTCCTACAGATTTTAAATGGCTGGTTTGCTGGCTGTTTGAATCTCCCACAGTGTTTAAATGGCCTGTGCCTTGGCTGCTCGTAACTCCTGTGGAGCTTAAATGGCCCATTCGCTGGCTGTTTGAAACCCCCGCAGTGTTTAACTTGCCTGTGCATCAGCTGTTTAAAGCTGCCGCGGTCCAATGGAGTCTGCCACTTCTGTCAATTGCAAGGTTTGCTAGCGTCCTGAGGACATCAATATTCACAGGTTGGTGTTGGGGCTCGCTACTTTCATTATGTCATACTTGCACAGTACCTTCAAAATCTGGTCCTTAGCTTGGCAGACCTACATGTTTTAGTGTTATGTGGCGCACTGTGCAGTAGAAGAAAGCACAGCCACCACGTTTGGGCACAGCCGTCTGTACTGGCCGCGACAAGTCCAAATGGGCCGTCTTCAAGCGGTCCACTGTAAAAAGTTCCTCCTTTCCCCCCACATCCAGAGAGAAAGTTCTACTGGATCGCCAGAGGACTTTATACGGACCTAAAATGGTGCCCTCTGCAGTCCTCTCCGGACGAACACAAACTGTGCCGAGTCCAGTTCCTTGGGGTGGTGGGATGGCCAGTTGCCATGGCGTGATGGGGGTGGAGGCCCCCCAGGGAGGCCAGTTTCCTGCGGAGATCCGCCAGCAGGTTCATGTCCCCAGGTGCTGGTCGGCTTCTGAGCTGAAGAATTCGCTGGGCAGGGAAAGTGGTGCGCCGAATACTAGTTCTGATGACAAGACTTGCAGGTCCTCCTTGGGTGCTGTCCTGATCCCAAGGAGGACCCAAGGCAGTTCGTCTGCCCCGTCCGGGCTGGTGAGTCGGGACATGAGGGCAGTCTTTAGGTGCTGGTGAAACCTCTCCACCAAACCGTTGGACTGTGGGTGGTAGGCCGTGGTGTGGTGGAGTTTAACCCCCAAGAGCCTCGCCAGCTGGGCCCATAGCGCGGAGGTAAACTGGGCGCCCCTGTTGCTGGTGATGTGCGGCGGCACGCCAAAACTGGCGATCCACTGACTGACTCATGATTCGGTCCACTACCGTAAAGAGGTTGCGCACTTCCCTGGACACTGGCAAGGGGCCGATGACATCAATGTGGATGTGCTGGAACCTCTGTGCTGACAAGTCGAAGGGTTGGATTGGGGCCTGCATGCGTCTGTGGATTTTGGAGGCCTGGCACCTAGTGCAGTTCCTAGCCAACTCCGCCACCTCCTTCTTGAGCCCGTGCCACACGAACCGTTCTGCCACCATCCGCACGGTCATCTTCACTGAGGGATGAGCGAGGTCGTGGATTAGGCTAAGGACTCTCGCCCTCCATTGTGTCAGTACTACCGGGTGCGGTGGGCCTGTGGAGACGTAGCAGAGCAGCGCATCCGGGCTGTTGGGCAGCTGGATGTCCTTGAGGTCAAGGCCCGAGATGGCAGTCCTGAGAGCTGTTGGGCCTGGGCTAGCTGTATATAGTTAAGCTCAGGGGCTAGCGTGTTGATGGATGGGTGCGAGAGTGCGTCCGCTACTACGTTGTCCTTGCCTGCTCTGTGCCGGATGTCAGAATTGAATTCCGACACGTAAGAGAGGTGGCGCTGTTGTCTGGCTGACCATGGGTCCTTGGCCATGGCGAGTGCCTGGGTGAGGTGCTTGTGGTCTCTGAAGACTGTGAAGGATCTGCCCTCCAGGAAATAGTGGAAATGGCGGTTGGCCAAGTACAGCGCCAGGAGCTCCCGATTGAATGCGCTGTACTTGAGCTCCAGCAGGTGCAGCTGTTTACTGAAAAAGGCTAGTGGGTGCCATTGTCCATTGAGCCGTTGCTCTAGAATTCCCCCGACCGCCTTAGTTGAGGTGTCCAACTAGAGTGTCATGTGTGTGCCTCCGGGCATGGGTGCACCAGCAACGTTGCACTGGCGAGAGCTTCTTTCGTTTTGCCATTAAAGCCTTATCCACCTCTTCCAACCAGGATAAGGTATTTTCCTTCACGGCGATAAGTGCGAACAGTGGACGCATGGTATGGGCGGCACTGGGGATGAACCGATGGCAAAAGTTCACCATCCCCACGAACTCTTGCAGGCTTTTGAGGGTGGAAGGTTTGGGGAAATGTTGGATGGCTGCCACCTTCTCCGGTGCTGGAGTGGCCCCAGACGCCGAGATCGTGTGCCCCAGGAATTGCAGCGACTACTTCCCAAACTGGCATTTGGCCGCGTTGACTGTGAGGCCGAACTCCGCCAGCCGGGCAAATAGGGTTTGGAGGTGGACCTTGTGTTCTTTGTGGTTGTGACTGTTGATGAGGATATCATCTAGGTAGATGAACACAAAGTCCAAGTCCCTACCCACTGCGTCCATGAGGCGCTGGAATGTCTGGGCTGCATTCTTTAACCCGAAAGGCATCCAAAGGAACTCGAAAAGGCCGAACAGGGTGATGATCGCAGTCTTTCCCACATAGTCGGGGTGCACTGGGATCTGGTAATATCCTTGCACAAGGTCAACCTTGGAAAAGAACTGAGCGTCGTGGAGGTTGGCCAAGAAATCTTGTTTGTGGGGGACTGGGTACCTCTCGGGGGTTGTGGCATCATTCAGCCATCGGTAGTCTCTGCAGGGTCTCCAGTCCCCAGACGACTTGGGGGCCATGTGGAGCAGTGATGCCCAGGCACTGTCTGAAAGCCGGACGATCCCCAATTTTTGGAGCCTTGAAAACTCCTTCTTCGCCTACTGCAGCTTTTCGGACGGCAGACATCTGGGCTTAGCGTGCAATGGGGGGCCTTGCGTGGCAATGTGGTGGAAAACTGTGTCGGGGGAAAGCGGCATTGATACGTGGCTCCAAGATGGCGGGGAATTCATGGAGTATATTGGCATACATCCCTGGCAGCAGCCACAGCGGTGATCTCGGGTCTGATGGCATCCACAGTGTCCAAAAGCACGGAGTGGAAAGTGCAGGCGTTGACCAACCTCTTGCTCTTCATGTCGACCAGTGAGCCCTCAGGAAGTCGGCCCCCAACAGCATGGTGCCCACTGAAGCCAACCCGAACCTCCAGTGGAATTTTTCTTTGCCGATTTGGATCTGCGCCCTACAGGTGTCATAGGTCTTGATGGTGGAATAATTGGCCACCCGCAGGGTTGTACCAGGAGATCGGGTGTGAGTCTCCAGCATTGTCGGGGGTAGGACGCTCAGCTCAGCCCCTATGTCCACCAGGAAACACCGGCAGGTGGATTTATCAGTGACATAAAGGAGACTGTTCACGTGGCAGCCATCACAGCCATCAACGGCGGCTGGCCTGGTCGTTTCCCTGGAAGCTGCAGGGTTGGCGGCACTTATGGGCTTGCACTCCCCAACGCTGATGATAAAAGTATCAGGACAAATGGTTCTCTTCTGGCTTGTGCTTGGGGGCGGCTTGCGGTCAACTGGTTCCTGGTCTTGAAACCTGGTTGAGTGCTGCCAGAGGGCGTCCGCTCGGGCTGTGACCTTACATGGGTCCGCAAAATCTTCATCTGCTAGGAGCAGCTGGATATCCTCCTGCATTTGTTCGAGGAAAATCTGGCAGAAGAGGAAACAAGGTTTATGATCTTCCGCCAGGGCCAGCATTTCGTCCATTAACGCTGATGGGCTGCTGTCCCCAAGATCCTGGAAGCCTGTTGCTTGGGGGGCGAGGCCAGAAGTCCTCAGGAGCAAGTTCTTGAGGGTGGTATATTTACCCTCAGCCGGAGGATGATGGATGAGGTTGTCCACCTTGGCTGCTGTGTCTTGATCCAGCACGCTCACAACGTGGTAAAACATCGTGGCATCCGCTGAGGTTTCTAAGGTGGAATTGCGCTTTCGCCTGCCCAAACCACGTCCGCAGGCGATGGGTTCAGAAGGGGGGAAGCTTGATTGCCACGGCATTAACCTCAGCTGAATCCATGTCTTTGAGTCCAGAAAGGCATCTGGGCTCATTGGGGTCACCACTGTGACGCACTGCACAGTTGAAGAAAGCACAGCCACCACATTGAGAGTCGTTAACGACTGTTTATTTGAATTTAATGTGCGCCCCTTTAACGGCAGTGCTGGCTCAATCACCACATGCGTGGTGATATCATAATCACTGCCTGAGGCGTGCGCTGAAAGGGAGGTTTGAGTCAGGAAGAACCCCTGACAGTGCCATTTTCCTTTGGCTGCCCCACCACATGGTGTTATACACGGGGCCAGTTCGCCGCCACAGTTCCTTACATTTAGCAGTGTTTTCCAATCATCACAAGATGAAGAGAACAAGAGATGGCACCTTGTTGGGCACTACCAGTTACCTCAATAATTACAGAGACAAAGACTGAGGGGAACGATAGGCTTTATTAAACAAGAGACTGCTGGCCTGCCCTCCTGGTGACTTCTGGTCCTTGATTCCTCCCTGATCCCCCCCATGTGACCCAGACCATAAAGGTCAAATCCCCTCTCCCTCTCCTCATTTTCTTAGCCTTGACCCGGGCCAGCAGTCTCGTGTGTAATAAAGCCTATCGTTCTCCTCAGTCTTTGTCTCGGTGATTATTGGGGCAACTGGTAGTGCCAGTAATTTATTATACAAGATTTTGAAGGTCTCTGGTAATGGAGAAGTTGCTGTGCCCCGAATGGCTAGAGGTAGCCCCCCAAGTCCCGGGTGTATCTGAACTCTTTGAACAACTTTAATAATTCCTCATTGCCGCCGCCGAAGTAGTCAACTCCGATGAGAAGAAGCTGAAGGTCCTACAGCTGTGAGTCGGCCAAAGGGCTTTCCAGGCCATCCAAAGCAGCATGACCTACGTCGAGGCGATGGCTGAACTGCGGACGCTGTACAAGCCAAAGGTGAACGAAATCTACTCCCGTTACCTGCTGGCATCCCGAAAACAACAGTCCGCTGAAGAGTTCATTCAATGGTTGGTCACACTGGGAAGAGACTGTTTGGAGAACCCCATGGCCACAATATCATTGACTAAGTGCATGGAAGATCTGGTCTGAGACACCTGTGTGTCGGGAATGAGGTCAGATTATATCCAACAACTTCTCCTCGAGGAGGATCAACTCCCGCTAAAAAGGGCGATTCGACTGATCAGAACTCTAGATTCGGCTCAGCGCCACACGGAGTTGATTGCGGGCAGAAGTGGGCCTACCATGAACGTTCTGCCACAATGGCCGCCATCCTGGGACTCAGCATTGGGGGTTACCGACCTGACCACTGCTGTGGTGACACTGGCATCGTCGAGATGCAATTTCTGTGAGCAGGCTAGGCACTCGAGGTGCTTCTGCCCCGCGAAAGCAGCCACCTACTCGGGTTGCGGGAAGAAGGGCCATCACCAGAAGGTCTGTAGGTCCAGAACCCTGTCCAGGAGCAGGCAGTGTATGTGCATGAGGAACTTCCGGTGCCGACCGTATGCGCGGTAAGGGGGGGGGGTGCATTCTTACCTGCTACCGCTCCCAATCTATACACCGGAGCCTACCACATGGATGACATCACTTCTGCCCGCAACGACTCAACTTCCCCCTTCTTCTCTGACGAGGGTAGCGAGGTCAACATGGAGGTTGCCATCTTGGGCGGGCTTCCCCACCGATGAGGAGGAGGAGGAGATGCCTGTCCTGGGATCAGTAACCCTGGACCAAGCCAGCCCTCACCTGATCACAAACTCCATGATGCAGATCTTTTCTTTTTAAACTTTATTTATTCGTTCAAAAAACAAATAATATATGACATATACAGCAATTAAACATGAACATGAACATTTTTTTATATATATGTAAAAAAAGAAAAGAAAAGATCGCCCGACCCCTTCAGCCAACTCTCCTAAGGAGAGCCATAAAAAAAGAAAAAAGAAAGAATATTTAAAAAAAAGTTAAATATAAATATTAAAATCTAATCAATATAAATGGAAATGTAAATATTCCGAGTATAACAACCACTTATTAATAAAAAAATATAATTATCATGCGAAACATATGTAATTTTTTCCTTTATTAAACAGTATTTCATCTCATTATGTCATCTATTAATATCAATCATATTTGTATCTTTCCACGTAGTAGCAATACATTTTTTTTGCTACAGATAAAGCTAAATATACAAAAACAAGCTGAAACTTATCTAATCCCAAGCTTTTCAGAGGTTGCAAACTACCCAATAAAAATACTGTTGGATCTAAAACTATTTTAATCTTATACAGATATTCTAAAAACGATTGAATTTTCTTCCAAAGAGATTGTATATATATACATGACCGAACAGCATGAAAAAAAGTTCCAACCGTATCACCACATGTTAAACACAAATCTGATTCATTAAAACCATATTTTAAAAAATTTTTTGGGTGTCAAATATAATTGATGTAAAAAATTGTAATAAATAATTGCATAACGTGCATTTATCAATCTAGTTACACTATCATAACAAATATCTAACCAATTCTCTTCAGAAAAAGTAAAACCAATATCCGCTTCCCATTTAATTTTAGATCTATCCCAACTCTTTTTATCCATACCATCCTGTAATATTTGACACATAAATGAAATATATCCCTTCTCTGGTACCTTCATAAGAGAAGTCTCAAATTTAGTCATTTTAGGTAAAATCATATCTCAACCAGACATACATTTTACCAAAGATCAAATTTGATAATAAAGAAATAAAGAATTCTTATCAATTCCAAAATCTTCACTCATCTGATTAAAAGATAAAAACTTACCCTCTTTAAAACAATCTCCCAAATTTTTCACACCTTTAAATCTTTGATTATGTATTGAAAAAGAAATGTTGATTATTATACAACGGAGTCAAAGCCAATAATTTACCCCTAGAACCTATCATTTTATTTTTCTTTATCCATAACTTCATTAAATGTTTTAGTATAGCCACATTATATTGTTGTAACAAATTCATATTCCACCTAAACAAAAATTGATGTATTTCAAACTCAGAAATACTTGCCTCCTCAATGTTAGACCAACTCGGAGGCCGTACCAAATCCATCAATGAACTAATAAATTTAAGTTGGGCTGCTTCATAATAATTTTGAAAATGTGGTAAACTTAATCCCCCTAACTCATATTTCCAAGTTAATTTATTCAAAGCTACTCTTGAAAATTTACCCCTCCATAAAAACTCCCTAATCATTTTATTCAAATCTCGAAAAAAAAATTTATCAAGTAAATACGGAATAGATTGAAACAAATATTGTATATGCGGAAAGATATTCATCTTAATTGTATTTATCCTTCCCATTAAATTAATAGGTAAATCTTTCCATTTAATCAAATCAGTTTTAATTTTTTTCATTAACAGAGTATAATTTAATTTATATAAAGATTGATAATTAACATTAAAAATTATACCCAGATATTTAATTCGATCAGTCCACTTCAAATTAATAATATTCTTATAAACTGAATAATCTCCTTCACTGACTGGTAATATTTCACTTTTTTCCCAATTAACTTTATATCCAGAAAGACATCCATATTGTATTAAACATTCCTTCAAATGCAAAAGTAACTGAGCTGGATTTGTTAAATACACCAATACATCATCAGCAAATAAATTAATTTTATATTCCTCATCTAAAACTTTCTTACCTTGTATCTGTGTATTTTGTCTTATCAACTGTGCTAAAGGTTGAATCACTAATGCAAACAAAACTGGTGATAAAGGACAACCTTGACGAGTTGATCGAGTTAAATTAAAAGTTTCCAAAATCAAACCATTCGTCAATACTCTAGCTACTGGTTTACTATATAGAGCCCTAATCCAACCAATAAAAGAAGGACCAAACTTAAATTTCTCCAAAACTTTAAACAAAAAATTCCATTCAACTCTATCAAATGCTTTTTCTGCATCTAAGGATATCACCATCGGATGATCTAAAAATTGTCAAAATCTATTAATCAAACTAATCACTCTCAAAATATTATCTGAAGCATATCTATACTTTATAAAACCTGTTTGATCAATATATATCAACTATGGTAAAAATTTAGCCAATCTATTCGCTAATACTTTAGCTATTATTTTATAATCTACATTTAACAATGAAATTGGTCTATATGAAGGTACCTTCAAAGGAACTCTATCTTTTTTCTAGGAATTACTGTAATTAAAGCACTAGAACAAGACTCAGGTAAATCATAATATTCTCCAACTTGATGTAATACATCCCCAAACACTAGATAAATCATCATTAAAAAATTTATAAAATTCAACCAAAAATCCATCATCACCAGGCAATTTACCATTTGGCATTTCCAGCATAGCCATTTTAATTTCCGAATCAGTAAATGGTTTTTCTAACTCCTGTATATCTTCATTCTCTAATATCGATAAATTCAACTGTGATATAGTCCTCGATATCTGTTCTTTCTTTAATTGCCACGTCAATACTTTGTATGCTTTCTCTCCCCATTCATAATACCATTGTTTAGTCCTATTAATCACACATTCAAATTGATAAGATTGCAAGGTATTATATTTCAATTTCAGCCTAGATAATTCTATTTTCTGATCTTCTATAGCATCTTTCTGAAATTCCTTTTCTAACTCATTGATCTGTTTCTCTAATTCAAAACTCTGATTTAATCGATTCTTTTTTATTTTAGAAGTATAACTAATTATTTGTCCTCTCAAATAGGCTTTCATAGCATCCCATAATATAAACTTACTTTGAACAGATTTAGAATTTTCTTTCAAATAAAAATTAATTTGTTTTTTCAAAAAAATCAATAAATTCCATATTTTTTAACAACATTGTATTAAATCTCCAACGATAAGCTATTTGAATTTTCTCAGAAGTTTCATATGTAAAATATAACAGAGAATGATCTGAAATCACCCTACTTTTATATGTCGTTTGTTGTATTTTCCCTTGTAAATGTGCCGATACTAAAAAGAAATCAATCCTTGAAAACGATTCATGTCTAGATGAATAAAACGAAAAATCTTTCTCTGTCAGATTAAGACGTCTCCAAATATCTACTAAATTAAGATCTATCATCAATGCTTGGACCTGGATTGCCATCTTGGATTTTTTAACTTTCTTTGGAGATTTACCTAATAAAGGTTCCAAAACACAATTAAAATCACCACCAACTAAAATATTATCATTAGCTTGACCCAAACATAAAAATACACCTGAAATAAATACTTCATCATCTGCATTTGGAGCATAAATATTAAGTAAAGTCCAAAATTCACTAAAAATCTTACAATTCAATTTAAGAATACATCCTGCCTTTTTCTCCATTGATTGTAATTCAAAAGATAAATTTTTATGTATAAAATTGCTACACCTTTAGCTCTAGAATGAAATGAAGAAAAATATACTTGCTCAACCCAATCCCTTTTTAATTTCACACTCTCCTTCCCATTCAAATGTGTTTCTTGTAAAAAGGCAATATCAATTTTCATTTTCTTAATATATGCCAAGACTTGCTCACGTTTAATCTAACTATTTAATCCTCGAACATTAAAAGTAGCAAACCTCAACTTTGACATTTCTACTATTATTACTAAATACCAATAATATCTTTATATAAAAGCTCAAATCAATGTATATCGGCCCTCCAATAAAAAAAATCACAAATTAAAAACTAAGAAAAAAGTAAAACAAATTAAAAACAAAACAATAAAAAAATCCCCCCCCCCAAAAAAAACTACCAAAAGGTAGTAATCCCCTAAACAAAAATTGGGTGTGGATCACCCACCAGTGGCTGATGACTAGTAAAGAACTTAATGCAAATCTCCCCCTCCCCAGCCAAACAATCAGTAACATGCAAGTATCATAATAACAAAAGAAAAAAAAATAAGAAAATTCTTCTTTTCATCCAAAAGACTCCAATCTCGAAGATCACATTTCGGAAGGAGGTGGACTCTTTCTATTCCCATTTTTCCCATTTCTTCCATTTCCAGAACTACCAAATTTTTCTTTAGGAGATAATGGTGGGCTACATCTTTGTCCTCTTATATCCAGCAATGAGTCAACAAAAATCATGGCTTCACAATCAGTTTCAAAAAACCGAAATTGATAGTCTCCGTAAAAGACCTTCAACACTGCAGGGTAACGAGAAATAGACTTATAACCTTTACGCCACAAAACTTCTGTAACTGGATTAAATCGAAGTCGACGTTGAATGACATCTTGACTCAGATCAGGATAAAAAAAAGACTCTACTATTCTGAATCAATAATGGGGTTTGTCATTGTCTCACATTTTGTACTGCAAGTCGAAGTATTACTTCTCTATCCAAATAACTCAAACATCAAATTATTACCGGTCTCAGGGGGTGACCAGCTGAGGGTATTCTTCTTAAAGCTCTATGGGCTCTTTCCAGCGCCAATCCCCCAGAGAAAAATTCTTGCCTTAATATTTGCGGAATCCAGTCTTTAAAGAAATGAAGAGGGTCTTGTCCTTCTATACCTTCTGGCAAACCACAATTTTCACATTATTTCTTCTGCTTTGATTTTCCAAATAATCTATTTTTCTTTTGAGCTCCTTCTCACAATCTCCTAATTCTATGACTGATTTTTCCATCTTCAACACTTTTTCTGTGTTAGAAGTCACTTGTTTGCTGTCCAAAAAAGCAGTCTGAAATTTTTTAAATTCTTCGTAAGATGCATCCACACGTGTCTTAATCATATTTAATTCTGAACTTATACCAGCATTCATTTGAACCATCGCATTCATTAGAGATGTCAACATAGGTTGAATAACTGCATTTAATTGCATACCTTGTGAATCCGTAAATCTCAGCTCTGCTCTCTCTGACATGGTGGCAGAACAAGGTAACTGCAGCTCCTGCTGCAATTCAACAAAAGGCATTTTAAAAGATTTACTGCAGATCTGGACTCCCAGCGATGGCATCTCGACTTCTTCAGGGAGTCGCCGCCCATCTCCCCCCGCATCTTGTTGTCTTCTCATCCATTCGCGAAGAAAAACGATTTCTTCAGATTGTAATGCTGCCTGATGCATTTCCTTTTCAGCCTCCACAGGTGATCCTTGGGATTTAGGCAATAAGGAAATTGAGCCTGGGGCTGTTTCAAGTCATCTAGGCCCCAGATCTTCAGCACTTCGAAAATGTATTTTCTTTTGAACTTGAGATTTAGTCTTTTTACCATTAGTGGTCATAATAATTCCTTAATACTTTAAACTAAAATTGAAAAAGTTTAAACTTGGAAACAAAGGATTAAAAAAATGGGTATTTAAAAGTCTGGCCAGAGAGGTTGAGATTGCACGTCTAGACTCTACGCCATCTTGCCACGCCCCCCTCCATAATGCAGATCGAGGTGAATGGGCATAAAACAAACTACCTTTTTGACAGCGGCAGTACCGAAAATTTTGTCCATCCCGCCGTGGTCAACAGACTCTCCCTACCTGTCAGGCCGATGACTGGATTGGTACAATTGCAGCGAAGGACCAACAAACTTGTATCCGGGAGTACTGTGTAGCATCTCTTACAGTGGTGGGGGGGGGAATGTTATAATGATTTTGTATTGTTGATCATGCCCCAGCTTGGTGCGCCGATTCTCCTGGGCCTCGACTTCCACAGTCAGTTCAGGAGTGTGATGATGGCATTTGGGGGCCCCCAACCACCGCTGACTGTTCACAATCCCCAGCTCTCGGACATCCCCCCCCCCAACCAAGCACCCAGTCTCCAGCACCGTCCTGTACCATGCACACAGCCATCATCCTCTTCCTTTATTTGGTAATATACATTGTACATATGTACCAAAATTCTTACTTGCTGCAGCCAAACAGGTACTTAACAAAAAACTCAACAGTAGTATTCATTCAATTAAATTGAAAAGAGATAATACAAAAGATAGGCAGATAATAAATATTCCCAGTTCTGTCATACAAAATGGAGTGGCATAGAGAGTGTAGCGGTTAGCACAACACTTTTACAGTGTCAGTGACCCAGGTCGAATCCTTCACTGTCTGTAAGGAGTTTGTACATCTTCCTGTGTCTGCGTGTGTTTTCTTTGGGTGCTCTGGTTTCCTCCCACCCTCCAAAACATACAGGGGTTGTAGATTAATTGGGGTATTTGGCCTGCATGGGCTCATGGGCCGAAGGGCCTGTTAACATGCTGTATGTCTAAATTGAAATTTTAAAAAGAAATATAGATAGTCACATATTTGTTGGGACACATAAAGATTTTTTTTTGTTCGCCAGTCTACTTCTGGACATCAGCATTGACAATCTTTCCTCCACTGATGCTGCTCGACCTGCTGAGTTCCTCCAGCAGATGGTGGGGCAGGTAATAGAGTAGCCGCTACACAACTCCAGCAACAAAGCTTCATTTGTGACTTGATTAATCAGTGTGCACCACACCCATTACTGCCACACACCTTGGTGTTGATTCTCCAGCCCCGGCTCTGGCTCATGAGCTGGCGCGGAGTTCAGGTTCATTCCTTTGGGAAAAGAGAGCCAACCGCTGCACGTGTCAGGTTTTATACCCCGCTGCTGGTCAGTGGGATCAGCCCAGGTGATTAGAGCCAGTGGCAATCTGTGTGATCTTTTGAAGAGGCCAATTACAAGGTGAGTACTCACGATGGGTGGTCTTGACCTTGATTGACAAATGTGGTGGCTTCTGACCAGGTTCCTGCCGGAGAGGTCACATGACCCTCTACACTATGTGGGTCTGGGGGAGAGTCCATGGGAACGTGAGGAGGATAAAATGGGTTTTAGGGTAGGATGAAAGTAAATGGATGGTTGATGGTCAGCATGGAATTGGTGGGTTGAGTGGACTGTGTCCATGTCTTATTTCTCTATATCCCGAATTCCAAAGATGTCCCACCCACTAGTTGAAAAGATTTCATCTTACCTTAGTGCAGTATGGCCAAACATTTATCCTGCGACTGTGACGTTCCCTCCTGGATAATGCCACCCCCGTGCAGAGACTCTCCTCTGTGGCGATACTCCCAGTCACTTGTTTCAGTCTTTTCATTGACCATTTATAGAAATAGAAACCAAAAGCATGCTTCATTGGCACATCCTACCTGCCCAATGTTAAATTAACCACAAAAGGGAGGCACTTTTGCCAATGGGAAGTTCAATTTATTTCTTGTGAGTCAACTGGCAGAAAAAGTATGGGAAAGAAAATTTTTTGTATTCTCATAGAGATGTATATTATTTATAGAAGTCTCGTGAAGTTGACATTATTAGTTTAGTTAAAAAAATCCAATAAAATATGTTGAAGCTAAACATATCCCAGAGCAAAAGCAGAATGATTGCAAACCTGCAAAATGCCTTTTTAAGAAAAAAAAGTTTTCTGAAAGATTCTCCTCACACAGATGCCACGACCCACACTTAAAACAAATCCTCTTTCACTGCAACCTGCTAAAAACTCTTTCTGATCTTTTTTTGCTCCTCACTTCTCACCTTTGGTGCCAGCAATTTCATCTCTCTAAGCCCTCCTCTCTGCCCAAAGCTGTCCTTCTCTCTCATGAACCAATTGACAAAGGTCTTCATGGACATCTTCAACACCTCACTGCAGCAGTCCATCATTCCTGCAGGGTTCAAGACAGCCTCCATCATCCCCGTATCCACACTGTGTAAACCCTCCCACTTCCTGAAGTCAATGAGAAGCTCCTTCATTTTGTTGACATGTAGGGAGAGATAGTTGGCCTGACACCATATCAAGACTCTAATCCCTTACCCCATCTCGTCTTCGTTTAAAATCTGTCCTTCAAGGGTGGTGTATTCTGCAATCATGCAGATTGGATTTGGAGCAGTATCCAGCCACACAATCATGGGTGTATAAGGAGTGTAGCAAGAGGCTGAGTACACAGCCTTGCAGGGCTCTGTCATTGTCACCAATCCTCGCTGACTGTGGTCTGCAGGTCAGGCAAATGAGGATACAGTTATAGAAGGGTTTGCTGAGACATGGGTTGAGAAGTTTGAAGATTTAAATTCATTTAGGACAATAACAAATCCTCTGATTAAAGGGGAAATCTTAGTAAATGAGAAAAGCTGAGAATTAACATCGACCTGGATTTCATTCATTCCACCCCCCCCCCCCACACCGTCTCTCTCTTTTCCTATCTCTATGTCTGCACTCAGAGAGCTAACCCCTTCCCCGATCAATTTTCAGCTTTTCTCTCCTGCCCTCTATTCATGTTCACCTCTGACCTCTTGTGCTCTTGTGCCTGTGCTCCTCCCCCTTCCCCTTCTTCCCTCCTCCCCCTACCTCTTTGTTTAGGTACCTGCCTGCATTTTGCTCATAACTTGATGAAGGGCTCAGACCCACACCATTGGTTTTATATCTTAGCCTCCTCTGGATGCTGTGGGGCCGGCTGAATTTCTCTACCACTTTTGGACATTTACTGTAATCACAGTATTTGCGGATTTTTTTTTTTGTTTTACTCAAAGCCTTTGTGTGTAGCTGCATCAGGGTGAATGTGGATCCTGGATAAGAAAACACCAAGTGTGGTGAATTGCGGAGTTGCCATTTGCTCTTGTGCAACAAAGGATGGGTTTACCCCATTCAGTTAGACTTTGACATACCACACAAGAGCCATTGATAGAGTAGATGATCTGAATCTTTCTCCCAGGGTGGAGGCATTGTATGCTGGAGGACTTGCTTTTTGGGGTTGGGGAGGGGAGAATTTGAGGGAGATGAGCAGGAGGAGTTGTTTTTACACAGAAAGTGGTGGGTGTCTGGAACAGGTGGAGGCAGATGCAATGGTAATGTTTGCAAGGCTTCTGGATAGAATGTAAAGGAAGTGGGCGGATATCTGTCATGTGCAAGTGGCAGAGTTATTGCTTGATTTGGACATCATGTTCAGTGTGGACATGTGGGCAGGAGGGGAGGGGGTGCTGTTCTGTGCTGTATTCTAAGTTCCATGCCAGAAGATAATCTACTCTGAGCAGTTAGGTCTGGCCAAATCATAATGGAATTCCATTGCAAAGAATTTTCCACAACAGAAAGTTGCACATATCCCAATTTGCAGGACTACATGCTGTGGACACACTGAAAATTAATCCAGCCACCCTCTGCAGGGATAGGCCACCATTTGGGACTCTCTCACCATGACTGCTGAAGGATCGGAGCACATTAAAAACTCACTGATTTATTACACATGGAATGTACGTGGAAGAAAAAAACAATTGTCATGTTGCTATAACTGGAACATTAGCTTGTACTATGAGATATTTGTAGATTTTATTTGTCAAGTATGCTTTTTGGGAAAATAGAAATTGCACTTATTTTGTACTTGGGGAAGAATCCCAACATTTAATTTCATTTGGATTGCAAACTGTTTAAGTTTGTGGATAGCAACAGAATAACTAAATATGAACAACAGTTCTGATTGAAGCCTCGTGATCTGGTCTCCTCTGCATTCAATTGAACCTCTGTAGCACATATAGTAAACTCTCTTATATCTGCTTCCTTCCATTCCTATTAACCTCCCTCCATATTCATGATAGTTATTGCACAATTTTATCAATGAGAAGTGAATCGAGTAAATGTGGGGATGAAATATTGGGGTGGTGAAAGTTCCACATGAACCTTGACACATAGTAGAGTGAAACACGAATGTCAGCAGATGCATTGATTGAAATAAAAACACAATGCCGAAGAAACTCAGCAGGTCAAACAGCGCAGGGGTTTCAAACAGCATATATATATATATATATATATATATATATGTGTGTGTGTGTGTGTGTGTATATATATATATATATATATATATGTGTGTGTGTGTGTGTGTGTATATATATATATATATATATATATATATGTGTGTGTATATATATATAAAGATGAAGATGCACCCCTTCATCAAGGTATGAGCAAAATATAGGCAGGCGACTGAATAAAATGGTGGAGGGGAAGGGGGAGGAGCAGACCCACAAGCAAGGGATGATAGGTTAATAAGGGAGGAAGAACACAACACCAAACAGGGGGAGGGGGATGGCTCTGTGAATGGAGAGGGAAGGGAATGGAGAGCTGGAGGAAAGAAGTCAGAGGGATGTGGAAGAGAGGGGGAACGGGATGTGGTCCAGCAGAAACCGGAGAAGTCGAGTTAATGCCATCTGGTTGGGGAGTGCCCAGATGGAATATTAGGTGCTGCTCCTCCAATTTACAGGTAGCCTTGGCTTGGCAGGATGGTACACATACTGTATGTCATTTGTTAAAAAAGACAAAGTTCATGATCAGTACCATTTGAGTGTATTATTTTAGTTTATTGATTTGATCCCTATTCAAAGAGATCAACATTCCTTTGAATACTTTATGTGTCTATTTGTTCTCTGTCTCTTTTGGCTGTGCACTGGCAGTGTAGATTAATCATGGGGTTTTGTCATTCTGCATCAATTTTCATCCAACTTAATAGAGATCCATTCTACTAGCTATTACTGATAACTGGCTGATTGTGGATAAAAGATTCATTTGATGTCATAGCCCATGTGAACAAAATCTGAATATTTTATACCTATTATTGGAACATCTAGATGCCACAGGCCCACATTTCTGATAGACTGCTTCCATATAACTGTTCAAGTTTGTGGTTAGCATGAAAAACCACCATGACAGAAGAGTACTGGCCAAGCTACCCACATTCCATCTGCTGTTATAGTATTGGGGCTATTGTGATGTCTCCATGCTTAGCGTAACTTCATGTCTGGACTAGCGTACAAATCATTTCACAAACAACTTATATTCTCCAAAGCCAATCATTTGGGAGAAGTACCTGAAGAGTATTGGTCCCATTCAATATCTCCCTATTGTAGCAGAGCTAGGATAAAATGTAGAAATTCTGATGGAGCTGGTACAAGCCTGAACTTAAATTCCCTGCTTACTCGCAGTAAAGTTATCATAAATGTAGCTGGGATAAGAAGGAGAGGAGGAAATCATTATGGAGAAAAAGAGAAATATTGTAGAATTAAAAACAGCGCTGATAACCTGAAGGACAATCACGTAACTGGATTTGTAAGGAACGGTCCAAGGAACCAAAACAAGATAGGAAATCATTCACTTCAAGAATCACAAATATCAGTAGCATGACCTGAGAACTCTACTAAATGAATGGAGCAAAGAAAACAAAACAAATCTAAATTCTTAGCAGCTTAGGTGGGGCTATAGAGAACCTCTTGCTTCAAAGATGGGTAGCGCTAGCATCCATAGATTGACTAGTTTGGAAAAAACAAACAAGGGCTACAATTTTGCGATTTTGTTTGCAATTCAATTCTACTTTATAGCTCTCTCTCAACCTTCCCAAATTGGCCAGAGGAAGTGGCGGAAGCAGGGACAATTAAAAAATTCAAAAGGCATTTAGACAGGTGCATGGATAAGAAAAGTTGAGAAGGATATGCTTAGTTGGCATGCATAATTTGGGCCGAAGGGCAGGTTTCCATGATATAAAAGCCTAATATCTAACGTTGAACCATAGTCAGATGGCATGGTTAATGAGTATGCGGATGATACTTAAATGGAGGCTATAGTAGACAAGGAAGGTTAACCAATTACAACAAAATTTTGATCAACTGAGTCAGTGGGATGATGAATGGCAGATGGATGTTATTTTTGAAAAATGTGTGGTATTGCATTTTTCACAGTAAATGGTAGGTCAAATTCATATTTCAGATTAAAATTCATTGTCAGAGTACACATATGATATCAAATACAACCCTGAAATTCTTTTTCCTATGGGCGAGGCAGAATTACCACGAATTGGTAATGCAAAAACAAACTGTACTCAACATACAGATAAACAAATAAAGAACCTTAAACAAATAATGAATGTAAACAAACTAACTGTGCAATACAGAGAGAATAAAAAAAATCAATAAAGTGCAAAAGTATAAGTCCTTAAATGAGTCCCTGACTGAGTTTGTTGTTGAGGAGTCTGATGTAGAGGGGTAGCAACTGTTCTTGAACCTAGTGGTTGCAGTCTTGCGGCCCCTGTACCTCCTTCCTGATGGAAACAGGAAGGAACAACGTCCCCAGGAAGTGTGGAAAATTAGAACACAGGTGCATAGTTGCCTGAAAGTGGTGACACCAGTAGGGAGGGTGCTGAATCAGGTTGCATTTCGGTCCCACACACTTGATCTTCCATCACCTGGTGAGGAGAGGGTTGGGTCTCTCAGAGGGTGTCCTGGTTGGTTTGTTTCTGGACCTTGCCAAGTGGACATTCATGGGTCCAGGCAGTGGGCAGTCAAGAGTTTGGCCTGGGCTGACTGCCTGCCCATCTTCCAGGTTTACATCCATGCTCATGTGTCTCTAGAGAAAGTCTGCAGGTATGATGAGGAATTTCTGTAACCAGTGGGCACCATAGGGGCTTGAATGTGTTCTGGATGGTGATGGCCATGTTATAATTTGAACTTATACATAAGGTGTAACTGAAGTTCTGTAATATTGCATTAATGCGATTTCTTATAATCACTGAATAAACCACCTTTATTAAAGGAAAAAAAGAGAGGGTAGTGAAAAATGTATTTGACCTGCTTGTCAGGGCATTGAGGACATGAGTTGCATAAGATGTTGGAGAGACTACATTTAGAATATTGTGTGCAGTTCTGGTTGCCCTGTTATAGGATGGATGGATTAGTTGGCACAGTTGGTGTAGTTGTCAGCACAACGCCTTTACAGCACCAGTGATCAGGATCGGGGTTCGATTCCCGCGCTGTCTTTAAGGAGTTTGTATCTATGTGGGTTTTCCCTGGGAGCTCTGGTTTCCTTTCACCATTCAGAACGTAATGGGGTGTAGGTTAATTGGGTGTAAATTGGGCAGCACGGATTCATGGGCCGAAATGGCCTGTTACCGTGCTGTATGATTACATTTTTTAAAATTTGAAAGGCTACAAAAATTATCACAAGGAAGTTGGTGGAACTGGAATGCTTGAGTTATAAGGAGAAGCTGAATAGATAAGAACTTTTTATTTTCATGAACTCTAGGAGACTGAGCAGAAATCTTCCAGAGCTTTACAAAATCATGAGGGCATAAATAAGCTTGATGGACAAATATTTTCCTCAGGGTAGGAGAGTCTAAAACTAGAGGTTTAAAATGACGGGGTGGCAAGGGAGGAATGTAAAAGCGACCTGAGAGGCAACTTTTTCACAGGTGGGTATAAAGGAAAAGGCTGCCAGAGGAAGTGGTAGAGGCAAGTACAAATGCAACATTTAAAATACATGGACAGGAATGGTTCAGAGGGCGCTGCAAATGCTTGGGTCTGAGGCCAAACACAACCTACTGGAGGAACTCAGTGGGTTGAATTCCATCAGGGGCCTGATGAAGAGTTTCAGCTAAAAACATCAACCATTCTTTATCTCCTACTGATGCCGTTTGACCTGCTGAGTTCCTCCAGCAGGGTGGGTTTGGCTTATTGGGATGTGGGCCAATTGGGAACCAGTTCAGATGGAGAACTTTGCCAGCATGGACAAATTGGGCCAAGGTGTCTATTTCTGTTCTGTACAGCTCCATGACCATGGTAGAATACCACCTCTCCATTAAAGGTGGGCACCTCTCTGATGATGAAACACCAGATCTGTCAACTCACCTGCAACCAACTAACTAAGGTCCTTGTGTCTCGGACTCAGAAATGATGGAGAATCTCTCCGTCCCCAGAAACACCCCTCAAACCCTCCATACTCTGTCACGAAAATCAAAACATATGAAATAGAAGAAAGAGTGGGTCATTTGGCCCTCATGTCTATTCCTCCATTCAATAAGATCCAAGCTGATCTTCTACCTCAGCAACACTTTCTTGCACTCAAGACCTCTGTTTCACTTCCCTCTCCCCCTTCTTCTTCCAAAGCGTGGAGTATTTGTGGAATTCTCTATCACAGAAAGCAGTTTAAGCTAAACCATGAATGAAATTCAAGAGAAAGTTTAGGTATTTTGCTTTGAGCAAGGGGGTATCAAGAGTTATGGGAGCAAGTCTGGGACAAGGGCACAGTGTCTCAGCTGGTACAATTGCTGCCTCACAGATCCAGAGAACCTGGGTTTAATCCTGATTTCAGGTGCTGTCTGTGTGGAATTTTCATGTTATCCCAGTGACTTTATGGGTTTCCTCTTGGTGTTCTGCCTACCTCTCACATCTACCTAGAAGTTGTTTCACCACTGCAAATTGCTTGTAGTATAGGTGAGAGGTCTGCCTGTCCCGCATCGGACTTGTCAGCCACAAACGAGCCTGCAGCTGACGTGGACTTTTTACCCCCTCCATAAATCTTCGTCCGCGAAGCCAAGCCAAAGAAAAAAAAAAGAAAAAAAAAGGAAAAAAAAGAGGTGAGAGGTAGAATGTGAGGGGATATGAAGGGAATGTGCACAAGAT
Organism: Narcine bancroftii; assembly: GCF_036971445.1. Classification (NCBI taxonomy): domain Eukaryota; kingdom Metazoa; phylum Chordata; class Chondrichthyes; order Torpediniformes; family Narcinidae; genus Narcine; species Narcine bancroftii. The sequence goes on from NC_091472.1 coordinate 225,957,682, forward strand.
GCAGAAATTAACTCAAAGATGGAGACTTTGAAATTAATTTTAATAGTTTATTAACATCAAGAGTCTTCAGCACCCTTCACCACCATCAGAACTCACAATTTCAGCCACCACAAAGTTCCTATTTATACAGGAAACAGAAAAACTACCATGACATGGGCAGCAAGGTTAGTGCAATGCTATTTCAGCGCCAGTGATTGGACTGGAGTTTGAATTGTGTGCTGTCTGTAATGAGTTTGTATGTTCTCCCTCTGTCTGCGTGGGTTTTCCCTGAGGGCTCTGGTTTCCTCCCACCGTTCAAAATGTACCAGGGATTGTAGGTTAATTGGGTATAATTGACGTGATCTACCAGAATCATTGCCTGAAGAGGGAGCGCAAAATCATTGAGGCCCCCTTCCACCCTGCATGCAGCATCTTTCAACTGCTCCTGTTGGAAAAGAGATACAGGAGTATCAGAGCCAGCACGATCAGGCTGAGGAACAGCTTCTTCCCAGGGGCAGTGAGGACGCTGAATGACCAAAGGATCTGTTCACCTTAATCGTCCGAGACTCTGAAATCTGCAAAAATGTATTTATTTGTATATATTGATACTTGTTCTGCATATGTATTGTTGTGTCTGTATATGCATTATGTCTGGTTTTGTGCCTGCATGTTTTGGACTGAGGACCCGAGAACGCTACTTCATTGAGTTGTGCTAATACAATCAGATGACAATAAACTTGACTTGATTATTCTGTATTATCAGGACCAGGAGTTAATCCAGACATTTCCTCCCCCAGGTTCCCAGAGACTCTTGGCACCAAGTTTATCACTCAAGGTTACTCTCGACTAGCATCAGCAATTTTAAATACAGCTTGCTTCTAAATGGTCAAGTATCCCGTCATACTCTAGTTTTAACCATTTCTATGACTGCACAGTATTCCAAGTTAACTTTCACCAGGACTCTATATAAATGAAGCTTTTAAGTCATCACCTCTGGAGATGTTCTTATTTGGCCAAAAGATATGAGGTGCTCTCTCAATGACCCCACAGAAGGATTTAAACTTATCCACTTTTAAACACACACACGATATTTGGGTGCAGGTAAATTTGATTTTGGAAGTCCAATCTAAAGTGCTTATCGTGGGCAATGGGGAACTGATGCAGAAGAGAGGACAGTAATGAATAACTAGGACAGGCATGAGGGCAGCGTGGTCTTTTCCTTCACCTAAAACAAAAATAATGGAAAACTCAATAAGTCAGGCAGCATCAGAGGTAAGAGAAACAGTCAATGTTTCACTGTGCTATCTGATCCCTTACAAAAACACACACACATACAAGCATACACACATGCACATGCACTCACACACATGTATGCACGCACTCACTTGCAAGCAGGCATGCACATGCACACACAAACACAAAGATGGACATGCGCACACATACACACATGCACAAGTGCACATAAGTGCTCACACACACACACACACACACACACACACACACACACACACACACACACACACACACACACACACACACACACACACACACACACACACACACACACACACACACCCCTACAACTCTCTGCCGTATTCTTTGATACTTAATTGGCTTGACAGATGGGGTGCTGCACATAAAACCCAGCTTCTCAGACTGCTAAGATTGCTGGCCTAGTATCCCTAGGGAGCTCACAAATGTTTTGACTGTGACTAGCCACATGGAGACTGTAGCTGGTAGATGCAAAAGATCATTATTCAACACAGACAAATCTGGAGAATCTATACCTTTTAAACACAAAGACAACAATAAACGATTAACTACAATTTCAGTAGCCATAATTACCTACTTAACTTTAACATTTTGAATGTGCACATGTAAACTTTGCAGAATTGCATATTTACAATAGAAGGATATCCCAACTGACAGATACACTTTGAATAAGGGTATTCAAGGGTACTGGTGTTTCCAAGGTGTTCTGAGCATAAAAACACCATACCCCAAAGCATTTATTACAATATTGAGAAATGACTGTAGAAACAACATGAATACTAAGTGACAAAACACACATATAATACCTTGAACTGTTTATTAAATGGCAGGGATATGTTTTTAACGAGAGATGTTCACTCAATGAGGGCTGAACATCATGAATGTTCATTTATTCTTTCCCTGTCGTAGAATCAGAACATCCTACAGTGATTAGTTTAAATGACCTTAAAACATCAGTGGACAGTGGAATTGTGACAGGGGTTTTGTTTTGAAGACTGGTTCTCATTGAAATTACCAAAATACTAGCTCCATTCCATAACTTTGTAAGATGTCCCACCTAATCCGTAACCCTCTTGGGATAGTCCTCGCAGGACACTGGAGCTAGGGAATCCCTCCTCTCTGCTGTGCTCCCCTTGCAACCAAGCCAAGCAGAAAGTGCTCCATCACCGCTATTAGGTATGCGGTAAAGCTCAGTGTCTGCCAGGTACACAACTGTGGTGGTGTCTTTTGGACAAGCTATTCATCTGAGGCTCTCTGCACCCTTTGCTGCTCACATCAACTGCTCAGAAAAAACATCTTTCCCCAGTTTCTTGAAATGAAAAGCTCCTATTTTCCATACTCAAAAATCAAATCATTTCCTGACAGCAAGTCCAGATCAATCCTATTTCCTTTCCTCCATCCCATTTCTTTTGCTGTCAAATCCATTTATAATTCTATTAAATCATCTCAATTGTCTCTTTGCGAAAAGTACCCAGCCCATTCAATTCTTCCTGTTATAATCTCTCAGTTCTGAAGTCACCAATCCCTTTCTGCAGCATCTCCATGCAGGGACTAGTTCTAGTCTCTGCGCTCTGTTTATCTTTTTTTAAGCCTTCTCGTTGCCTTCTTTCCTACACTTACTTATCAATAAAAAGAAAGGTTTTATTCACTTTAATTTTTTTAAATTTTAAATTTTATTTAACACACGGTAGAAGTTTATTTTGGCCATTGACTCCCAATTACATCCAGCTAACCTACAAACCCCCGTACGTTTTGGAGCGCAGGAGGAAACCGGAGCACCCAGGGAAAATCCACACAGATCACAGGGAGGACTCCTTGCAGACAGCACCAGATTTGAACCTGGGTTGCTGGCAGCTAACCGCTATGCAAACCAAGAAAGAGAAGTGTCAGTTGTTACTTTCTCGCAGTCACGTAAGAGAAATCAACCAGAAACAGGTCCACTGAGACCACACTGACCATCAATCCACTTATCTCACCCCACCCCAATTTGTTCTCCCTACATTCCCATCAACTCTCCCTGAGATTCTGCCACTCACTTACACACCAGAGGCAATATACAGCAGCAAATCAACCGACCAATCCCCATGGAGGAAAGCTGAGCACCCAGAGGAATCTACATGATCACAGGATATCGTGCAAATTCCACACAGACAGCACCAGTCGGGATTGAACCCAGGTCATTGAAGTTTTTTGGGCAGCAGTTCTACTCATTGCACCACTGTCAATTTTTAAAACCATGCAACAAATTTAATTAAAGGAGTGATTCAGAAAAGTTTACCCAGTAACAATTGTAGTCAAGGAAAGTAATGATGTTTGTTATTCAGTACCTTGGTACAGAAATTTATATTTACTGTACACAGAAAAAGAACAATTACTTGCGGGATTGCTCATAACTTACGGACATTCCTGAGTTCTTTACAGTTAATCAACATTGTAGTAAAATATGAGGTTAGCCACAGGAAAGTTTCACAATGCTGCTTCGTGACCATGGTAAACTAAGAATATTTCCCTGCCATTCCAAAACAATAGTGCCATGGGGTTTATTTTGCATTTTGATAAAGAGCAGAATGGCCAATAGTGTAAGAGACATGAGGAAGGAATTTGACCAAACGAAACACAAGGAAGAAAGATCATAATTATCTCAAACGTAGCTAACACAGCAGAAATTTGCATCTAAATAGAAGAATGGACAAGACCATTTACCCCAGCTGCCAACCTCAAAGCACCAAATAAATCTTATTATGTTTTCCCCAGTGAGAGAAAAGGGAGCACGGGAACTGGGGCCTTGGTGAGGTAAAGGGAGCATGGGAACTGGGGCCCAGGTGAGGGTAAAGGGAACCAGGACCCTGGTGAGTATAAAAGGAGAGTGGAAACCAAGGTCCCGGTGAGAGGAAGGAGAGCATGGTTGTTGTGTGTGGAGGAAACATGGCCTCCCTGCTTGTCTGGAATATTTGTATTACGGATGGTCATGTATCCTCCCTGTGAAACTTATTCAGAAGTCATATCACCTGTCAATCAAGGTTGGACTCCAACCACCCATTAGTGCACACTTTGCCATTGGCTAATTTAAATCATCTAGGGCCATTATTGGCTAGAAGCACTGATCAGCACTATATATAACACCAATGCACAGCATATTCTTCCTCTCTGCCTCGTGGTCCAAGCCCCAGACATTGCTTCATGCCAAGTCACTACTGTGGATATTCCTGGAAGTGCTGCGGGTAAGGTGTGCACCACACTGAAGCTGAGATATAGCATTGCGATAGATCAATACTTGCAGAGAGCCACACCCCTGTTGGGCAGTGAACTGGGGGTGTATGTAAGAGCCCCTGTATGTGGTTTGTGAGCAGGTCGAGTATAGGTTTACTGTTGTTGGAGCCCAACCTAAATCTGAGGTAAATGTCTATCGTTGCTTAAATGAAATAGTGATTAAGTACTGTTTAACATTCTCCTATTTGTTTCCCATGTGTTAATAAAAGTTATGTGTGATTGTAACACTTGTGCCCAGAATCATCTCTCTACCCACTGAACCTGATACTCTTCCCAACATGACAACGGTCGACATGGCCTGGTTTTCTGAATAGTTGGTCCGACTATGGGAGTTTTACTGTATGATAATGTGTTTATTGTACATAGGCACTGATATTTTTACTTGCTGCAGCCAAACAGTTATTTGTAAAAAATACCACTACAATAGCATAGACAATTGAAATGACAAAAATGGAATAGATAATAAATAGTCACAGTTATTTTACTGCAAAGAAGTGAATTGCAAAAGTGCAGATCGTCCATTTGTTTTGCAGAACCTTTAACAGCATAAGGCACTCCAGCAGCAAAATGTTATTCAAATGTTGATGCAAAAGGGAGTTGTGGGGGTGCAGAGGGAGTGTGCTCAAAGAGAGTTTGAAGTACAATGGTGAGAAAGCTGAGGTATAGAGAGGGAGTTCCTGAGTCCAGCAGCACGCCACACCTGCCAGAACTAGAGCAATGAGATATCAAGGTTACGGTTACAATCTGATTCAGCCTTGAACAGTAGCCAGAAGGAGGGGAGGAGGCTGGGGAGACGAGTGGCAGTGAGGTGGGGTTTGTGGCGGTGGTGAAAACGTGGCTTCATTAAGAAGTTTGGAAACTCATGACAGACATACGTACTGCTCCAACTGACAGAAGATGCTTCGATAAAGTAGGACCCACAGAGTTCATGTGATTTTATTTTTCAATTTTCAAAAGCTTTATTACATTATTACATTGCTGTATTATCCTCAATTCATACAGTTTACAAGCAATCAAGCTTCAAAGTAAAGCACTGTCATCCTAAGCCAGGATATATTCAAGCCCTTACAATGTCCATCAGTCCTGGGTGTGCTCTGAGATGCCCGTGGGTGCCACATGCTCCCACTCCAGGGGCACTCAGGCATAGGTGAGGAAGAGGAACAGTCAATTGGCTCAGGTGGAACTCTCGTCTGCCTGGTCCTGTGAGTAGCCTCCCTGGTCAGGCCCTGGAGCAGACTGACAAGAGGATCCCCCAAATGAACCAGCCACACTCTACACAGGGTGCTCAGCAATCAGGAGCATAGGGCTGAAGTGTATCCAGTGCCTGAGGAGTAGCTCCTTCTAAGCATGGGTGGGATTGTTAGTGTAGGGGTTAGCGCAATGCTGGTACCACGCCAGTGATTGGGAACGGGGTTCAACTCACTCGCTGTCTGTAAGGAGATTGTATTGTGTGGGTTTTCCCTGGGTGCTCCGGATTCCTCCCACGCTTCAAAATGAACTTGGGCTGTAGGTCATTTGGGTGTAATTTAGCAGCACAGGCTTGTGGACCGAAATGACCTATTACTGTGCTGTATGTGTAAAATTTAAAAAAAACTCCACAGGGACTGGGACCTCTCACACTTGGTAAACACAATGAGTCTGGGTTGCAGATGTGGCAGGTGGCTGAGGAGTCCATGGACCAGCTGAAAGACCTATTTACACCCCAGGTCACCAATGTAAAGGGGGAGGACCCTGCACAGAGGGACCTCACTGGGTACAGACCTGCATGGTGAGGGCAAAGAAGTGTAGAGTATGTAGGAGCATGGAAAGGCACAAAAAGGCATTTCTGAGAGACATCATGTCGGGTGGCATCAGCTCCCAAGAATGTGTTAGGACCCTGCATCTAATGAGAATATTCTGACCAAGCAGAGGCTAGCCTGGACGAAATCGCTCCACACACCAGCTCCCTTGGCATTGTGGCAGGATGGCTGCTGCCTTTGGCCATGAGAACAATGTCGCAGTCGCGTACTTACTTTCATCGGGAGAAGAGTGAGAGTGTCAGGAGCACCCATGTGGTAGTGAGCCAATGAGAAGGTCAGCGGAGTTTAGCTGGGTAATACTTGGGGAGTTGACGAATGCAATGTTGTTCTAGTGAATAATAAAGAAAGTCAACTTCATGGTGCGCTGAAAGAAATGAGTGAGCGTATTCTTTGTTTGCTTGTAAGCTGTGTCCTTACAACAAGAAGCAAACCGCTTGCTCCTCCACCTACCCATCTGTCTCTTGGTCTGGTCCCGCCAACTACCAATGGTCCTGCTAGTGTTCGCCACCTGGGAGTTTGATGTCATTCTGAATTTAATTCAATTTAGAGATACAGTACAGTAACAGGGCCTTCCAGTCCATGAGCCTGCACCAGCCAGATACACCTGTGTGACCAATTAACCTACTAACCCTATATGTCTTTGATACATGGTACAAGGAGAAAGTACAAACTCTTTACAGTCAACACCAAATTATAACCTGGGTCACTGGCACTAAAATAGCATAACACTAACTGCTATGCTAATAATGCTACGCCTGAAGGCAGTGACACTGGTGGGAAAAAATTGAGTTGCCCTTGCATCAGAGCTGGGAGGATGTGTCACGGTGTAGTTACCTGTGTGCTGTGGGAACAGTGTTAGAACAATGAGTCCATGGGCAACTGGAATCTCTGTCTTTTCTTTTCAGCCAAGCTGAACCTGGCTCGGGCAAAGTATAATACATTTAGTCAAGAACTCTTGGCCATCTATCTCGCAGTGAAACATTTCCTCTTTTTATTGGAAGGTCGTCCTTTCACCATTTATACAGACCACCAGCCTCTTACGCATATTGCAAATACAAGCACACATCTCGATTCACCCAGAGAGATTCAGCACTTGGACTTGATCTTACAATTTTCATCAGACATACGGCAGATTCGAGGAAAAATGAATGCTGTGGCCAATACCCTGTCCAGGCGTGACATTGGTGCCTTACATACAAACCACTACCACCAATTTCACCGCCATGGTTCATGCACAGCACACCAATCCCGATCCCATCTGGTATCACCAAATCAACTCTGGTCTCTTTCTTTAAGATGTGATCCTGGATGAATCAGGTGCAAAGTTAGTCTGTGATTTTTCCACAGGAAGGCCAAGGCCTTTTGTGTTGGTGGCTATGAGGTGAGAGATTTTTTGACTCTCTTCACAATCTATCACATCCTGGTAGAAGAGCATCAATCAAACTAGTTATAGAACATTTTACCCGGCCTCATGTTAAATGGGATATTGGATTATGGGCAAGGACCTGCTTGCTGTGTCAATGCTCTAAGGATTCCAGACACATGAAATCCAAGCCAGGAGTGCTCCAAGCAAAAAGTCTCATCCCCTCCAGCAGTGAGTCCACCTGCCATTCCCCTACATGAGTCCAGAATGTTTCTCCAATTGATCCTGGCAGAGGACTCAGCTCTGAAGGCCTGCTGACCATTGCGTATCTTCTATGGATCAGCGGGGTCTCTGTCCCTGGGGAGCACATCGCTAGTGTCAGGCAAGAGAACCATCTCTATGCTCAGTCTGCACATAGCCAGAGCCATCCAATCTCCACTCGAAGAAGCTGACACAGGCTCCAAACATCTGGTGGAACATGGGCTATGCTATCTGATTAACCTCTCCTGATGCGAAGGGCCGCCATCAAGGACCTGATCTGGCAATGGAGCTGGGGAGGGAGTTCATCGTTGTGGATCATTGAAACAATCTCAATCTTTCAAAGGGACTTGACCAAAAACATTGACTAACCATTTCTCACTCTGGATAACACGTGACTTATTGAATCCCTTCAGTTTATCCTTGTTCTCTCAAGATTCCAACATCTGCAGTTCTTTTCCTAAATCGCAGTCTTTGTTCACCTTAAATGTATAGTTCACCTTCACCAATGTCTACCTACTGTAATCTTCCCCGATACTGGTTTTATTCCTTAGCTGCAACCACAAACCTCACAAAAGCAGGAAATCCTCATCAGATAATTCTTAATTGCCTCTTTTCACCAGAAAAGTTCCTCCAATTTCTCCCAGCACAACCAGAGGGCTTCAGTCTGTGTCCAACATTACTTGGCAGTGTATGACAGGACAGTGCAGAAGGAGCTAGCCTGTTCCCTAAGGATGTGTAAGAGTGTGTAAGAGGACACTTCTGTATCAAACCAGTGATTGGGAGTGTGTGATGGGACACTGCAAAGAGAGCTTCACTCTGTGTTGAACCAGCGATTGGGAGTATGTGACAGGACAGCGCAGAAGGAGATTCAGTTGTGTCTAACCTGTTCCCTGAGAGTGCTTGACAAGACACACAGAGGGAGCTGCACCAATAATTGGGAGTGTGTGACGGAACAGTGCAGAAGGAGTTTCACACTGAATCTATCTCATTTTTTAACTTTATTTCCTTGTCATATGTGACATGGGCGTCTGGTATCCTGTGAACCATTGACATGGTTGTGTTTTAAATTTGGTGCGCAATTTGTAAATGTAAACTATCAAGATATCAGGACGTTGACAATTAATGGGAATTGGATATTTGACTGTAGAATGCTTCACAATTGAACTCAAGCCACCATTCACACACACGTGGTCTTGCACATACAAATGTCACTTGTAAAATATTTATTCTCAATGAGTTCCTCCCCTCTAACATAAAGTCTGCTACAGAATGTTCTAGATATCAAAACGTAGAGCTCAAAATACAGGAACTTGTGATTGACCTCCTCTCTGGAACCTTCCACTAAACAATGTAGTTAAGCCAGAGAAAACTTGGTCACATGACAGAATCCTTAAAGGGGTATCAGCTTTAAAGTAAGAATCACTGTTTACAACCAATGAACATACAACACAGCAACAGGCCTTTCAGCCCAACATGTCTCTGCAAGGCCATCATATCCTTCATGTAGTATGGCAGTCAATGTTGTAAATAATACGCTGCCAGACTTTGCTGAATACTGAACACGTATGAGACCATTTCTGGTTCAGGCATGGATGAGGCTCCCATGTCATACTGAAAGAGTACTGAACTATTGGAATTATCTTCCCAGTGAGGTAAGATAAGACCATTCGATATAGAAGCAGAAGTAGCCCATTTGGCCTGTCAAGTCTGCTCTGCTATCCTATCATGAGCTGATTCATTCTCACACTCAGCCCCACTCCCCTGCCTTAAACCAGGCCCCCTATGCCCTTGTTGGTAGATGTAAAGGACTACATTGTTATGTTCTTTCCAAGAAGATTAGGGAAGTTGGGATCATAGAATGGTCACAGCACAGAAATAGATCATTTGGCCCACAGTGTCTGCACCAGCTCTCTGCTAGAGCAACATTCCAGTTCCAAACTTTTTCCATAGCCCTGCAATTGTTCTCCACTGTACATGAATCTAATTCTCTACTGTGGGGGGGGGGGGGGGGGGCAGTCGTGATGGCAACTGCCCCCAGCACATCTGTAGGCAGTGCACTCAAGATTCCAACCACATGCTGCGTAACAAAAAAGCTCTTACTCATGTCACCTTTTATCCTCTTCCCTATAACTTGTGACTGCCAGTTCTTGCTCTCACCTTCAGTGAAACGAGTCTCCCTCTCTGTCCTGTGCACCCACACTCCTCATTGCTTCTCCACCTTCTCCCCACGAGGCAGGGTCAGCCTCTTCTGTTTCCCTAACCAATATTACCTCCTTTGCCAATGCCACTGAGACTAATTATTCTGTGATGCTTGTGAGATCTTACTGTGTGTATGTATCAGTTAAGAGGCTTTTAGACATGTGACCATGAAGGGAGAGTGGAGAGATACCTACCAGGTGCAAGTAGCAGTTTTAATTTGATTTGGACATCATGTTAAGGACAGACATGTGTGCCAAATCCTGTCCTGTCCTAAATCCATTCCCTATGCTGTATTGTTCTTTGGTCAATGGTGTTTTCTCACATTTTAAAGTTTGGCTGCAAATTTCTCTGGGAAATCCAAGACCCAAATCATGGTCTACAATAAATCCAAATCTTTCCCCCCACCCCCCCCCCCTCACCCCTTTCCCCTTCCTTTCCTTATGGAGAAGGAGCTATCACCAGAATTTGCATACGATAATGATTCCTCTACATTTTTAGTGCCCTTGTGAGTTCACCTTGCTGCACTGAATGTGAATGAGGTGACTGAACACTCACTCCTCACAGCAGGCAGGTCCTGTGAAGCTTTAACAGTGGCAGTGATTGAGTTCAGCAGTTTCAAGGCAACCTCCTGAAAAGGTCAGGGCATGAGGATCACTTCAAGCTATTAGTCAAGAGATGGAGCAAGTCTAAACTTGGGTGATTCTGACCTGGGCCCCACACAAAGCCTCGCACATTCCAAGGATTGTTGATCTGTGGCATTCTTTTGCCACAGTCCAGACACTCACTCTGATACGATTGATCAATCAGTGACGGGCAAATTTTCAAACTCCAGCATAGCTGAGAGATTAGCTCAGCATCACAATTACTTGGGAAGTGTTCACATAAGGATTGTGAAGCCAGAGAAAGGAACATTTCCGATCAACACTGAACCACAGACACAAAAACAGTGTACAAATATATGAGCCAATTTCCTCTGCCAAATGGATTTTCCAATTCACTTTAAAAATCTTACCATTCTGATGTCAAACACAACCCACGTAAGAAGAGCATTTGTGTGCCTTTCTTTCCTCATCTCAATAGGCCAAAGTACTTTAAACACAGTCAAGAACATTAGAATCAGAATTTATTGTCATATGTCACAAACTCTGTTGTTTTGGACCAGCATTTCAGATGTAAATGTTGCAATAAATTACATTTTTTAAATAATAAATTTGGGCAAAAGGAGAGAAAGTGAGGTAGTGTAATGGATTATGTTATATTTTATTTTGCATATAGATATGTTTTAAAAGGAGATTAATTGTGTTTTTTTTAGTGTCAGTCACAAACAAACACAAACACTTCACAACACAGATCTCATTTAAAATGCCAGAGCTCTGCTCAAGCCAGACAGTCCAGTCTGAGTGCCTTTGCAAAAACTTTGAAGAATGCTAGCGTAGGGAGAAGACATGGAAAAACACTTCCCCCTGGCAGAACTATTAAAAAGCTGTTTGTAAAGTTTTTTAATTTTTTCAGAAAATATTGAAGATATTGCTGATGTATTCTGGAAGCAATTATGAGGAAAACAAAAGCACAAGCAGCTAAAAAAAAATTGACTTTTAAACAATTATCAAGTACAGAAGAACTTGGGCCTAACTTCGAAGTGGAGCCTCCAGAGTCGATTCTCCAGTCCCTCGGTAAGATTCACTTGACTCCGGCACTGACTTCACGCAGCGTTGTGGAAGATGGCACCGGTACCTGACGACATCCTCCTCCGGATCAGAAGGACCAGCCACACATGCCCGGGCTGTGGCTGTGGGCGAACCCAACTTCTCTCGGACCAGTGATCCTGGACTGATGGGGGATGTCCTGAATCCACAGTTAGGCTGAAATGCCTTCAGCATTAACGGAGGAAGAAGCAGGTGACATTGGAGGGGGACTGGAAAAAGAAGAAATTTACCCAGGTGCAGAGGAGGAAGAGACTGTTATATGCAAGGGTGGGCCCATATCTAAACAGGCTTCAACAAAGTTTAAATCTGACCCTCATTATTCATATGAACCATCACGTTGATATATTTAAACAGATTGGCAACTCAGATGGGTCAAGGTTTTTCATCTATGAAGGAGTAAGTTGCTGATATGAAGGGGGAGATATCATCTATTAAGTTGGATGTGGCAAAGTGTGTGAAAATGGTGGATAAGGTACAAGATAAATTTAAGAAGATTGAGGAAGATTGTCATGACTGTAAGGATGATGTGGAACAATGGAAAGAAAAGGTGGGTCAGATGGAGGAGTCATTCACTGGTTGGGAAATTCAGTGAAATTACTTATTGAAGAAAATTGATGCGTTGGAGAATCAACATCGAAGGAATATGTTAAAATTGTTGGTCTTCTGGAAGATTTTGAAGGTCCGGATATGCTTCAATTTTTTTCAGGAGTGGATCCCTGAAGTTTTGGGGAAAGAATACTTTCCGAATGGTTTGGAACTGGATAGAGCTCATAGAGAGATAAGAAGAAAACCTCTTCCAGGTCAAGCTCCACATTCTATCAAGGTAGAGAAATGATCTTAAGAGTTGCAGTTCAAAATGTGAGAAGTAATCAAGACCTCTTGGTGGTTAAGAATAATAGAGTTTTATTTTATGCTGATTTGAGCCAAGCTGTTATTAAACAACGTAAAGAATTTAATTCTGCCAAAGCTGTTTTGTGGAAGAAAGTATTCAAATTTGCTTTTCGGTATCCTGTTGTCCTTAAAGTTTTTTATGGAGACTTTCAATCTCAGTTCTTTAGTGATAATGCTGAAACTCTCTCATTTGCTAATTCTCTACTGGATAATATGCAGATGAAAAGTCGAGAAAGTTTTTTCCAACAGTCTGTTGCTGTTCAGTAGTGGAAGAATGGAGGGTGAGAGAAGGAATCTCAGCAGTTGATTGATATTAATATCAATGATGATCAAATTAATAGAGATCTGGAGGAAGCATATCATACTTGAAATGACATGTTGATTATTATTTTTTGCTCTGTTCGGGGGGGGTGGTTTAACTATTGATCCTTCTGAAGTCATTGGCCACTTTGTGGCATTGGTCACTTCCTCATAATGGGGGGGGGGGGGGTTTAATACTGTAGTACAGTATTATTTTGGTTTTTTTATATATGGGGTTTCTTTCTTTTCCTTTTCTTTTGAGGAGATCATTTAGCCCTTTTTGTGTGGTTGCCATGGGGAGGAGTTTCACTATGTGTGGTAAGGTGGTTTTTGAAGTGAATTGTAATTATGGCTAATTTAAATTTTGCTACTTTTGATGTTAATGGGCTTAAAAATCTGATTAAGAGGAATATTGGTGAATTTTGTAATTTTGTAATGAATGAATCAATGATTATATATAAACCTCAGGAAATTAATGATGTGTTTTGAAAATTTTATGAAAAACTGTATACATCTGAAGTAGTAGAGGATAAGGTTAAAATTGATCATTTTAAAATCTGATTTGGATTTAGCCTTTTTGAGTGATAAGGATATTAAAGATTTGGATGTTTCTTTTACTACTAAAGAAGTAATAGATGCACTTCGATCTATACCAAATGGGAAGTCTCCAGGGGATGATGGTTTTACTTCTGAATTTTATACAGAATTTCAGGATTTATTCTTTGGCTTGGCTTCGCGGACGAAGATTTATGGAGGGGGTAAATATCCACGTCAGCTGCAGGCTTGTTTGTGGCTGACAAGTCTGATGCGGGACAGGCAGACACGGTTGCAGCGGTTGCAGGGGAAAATTGGTTGGTTGGGGTTGGGTGTTGGGTTTTTCCTCCTTTGTCTTTTGTCAGTGAGGTGGGCTCTGTGGTCTTCTTCAAAGGAGGTTGCTGCCCGCCGAACTGTGAGGCGCCAAGATGCACGGTTTGAGGCGATATCAGCCCACTGGTGGTGGTCAATGTGGCAGGCATCAAGAGATTTCTTTAGGCAGTCCTTGTACCTCTTCTTTGGTGCAACTCTGTCACGGTGGCCAGTGGAGAGCTCGCTATATAACACGCTCTTGGGAAGGCGATGGTCCTCCATTCTGGAGACGTGACCCACCCAGCGCAGCTGGATCTTCAGCAGCGTGGACTCGATGCTGTCGGCCTCTGCCATCTCGAGTACTTCGACGTTAGGGATGAAGGCGCTCCAATGAATATTGAGGATGGAGTGGAGACAATGCTGGTGGAAGCATTCTAGGAGCCGTAGGTGATGCCAGTAGAGGACCCATGATTCGGAGCCGAACAGGAGTGTGGGTATGACAATGGCTCTGTATACGCTTATCTTTCTGAGGTTTTTCAGTTGGTTGTTTTTCCAGACTCTTTTGTGTAGTCTTCCAAAGGCACTATTTGCCTTGGCGAGTCTGTTGTCTATCTCGTTGTCAATCCTTGCATCTGATGAAATGGTGCAGCCGAGATAGGTAAACTGGTTGACTGTTTTGAGTTTTGTGTGCCCGATGGAGATCTGGGGGGGCTGGTAGACATGGTGGGGAGCTGGCTGATGGAGGACCTCAGTTTTCTTCAGGCTGACTTCCAGGCCAAACATTTTGGCAGTTTCCGCAAAACAGGATGTCAAGCGCTGAAGATTTATTAATTCCTTTATTAATGGATGTATTGAAACAGGCAACAGAGATTCATTCTTTTCCAGATTTTTTTCTCAAGCAATTATTAGTTATTCTTAAGAAAGATATGGATTCATTGAAAACAGAGTCTTAAGACCAATTTCATTATTAAATGTTGATTATAAAATTGTGGAAAAAGTTCTAGCTAATAGGTTGGCTAAATATTTACCAGATCTAAATCATTTAGGTCAGGCGTGTTTTATTAAAAATCATTATTTGGCAAATAATATTGTGAAATTGATTTCTTTAATTAATGTTTCTCAGGAGGGATCCAACCTACCAATGGTTATTTTGTTGGATGCAGAAAAGGCCTTTGATAGAGTAGAGTAGAGTTTCTTATTTAAAGTTTTGGAGAAATTTAAATTTGGCCTCTTTTTTATTAGTTGGATTAAGGATTTATATAGAAGTCCCACTGCTAGAGTTGTGACAAATGGACAGTTATCTTTACCTTTTATGTTGACCGGATCAACTAGACAAGGTTGTCCTTTGTCATCAGCTCTATTTTCGTTAGTGTGATAGTACAGATTCTATCACCAATATGTATATGTACATATGTACAGATGGTAGTGTAATATGACTGTGATTAGCTGAGAGTGTAGCCACACCTACTGGCAGGTCTTAAAGGATTGCTCCTAGCCAGACCAGGTCATTCTGGACTGGTCGACCTACTTGTGATATGCTCCAGTCTTTTAGTTAATAAAATTGTAATGCGTGTCGAAAGAACCAAAGACTTGTTGATCCAAACTAGAAGTGGGGCTCGCAATTCTGGGTTGTGTGGTAGAGAACCCAGGATCATGCCGGACCCTGACCGCATGCGTCCCCACATGGACGCCCCCCCCCCCCGCCCCCCATACCCAGAAGGCACTCAAATGCTGCCTGGATTTTTTCTCTTACTATGCCCAAAGGGTTCCACACTATGTCAACAAGGCACGGCCACTCGTCAAGACCACCTCCTTCCCCCTATCAACTGAAACCAGAGCGGCTTTCGACTGCATCAAATCAGACATCACTGCTGCAACGCTGCACGCCATCGATGAGTCTATTCCTTTCCAAGTCAAAAGCGATGCGTCTGACTTTGCACTGGCAGCCACTTTAAACCAGGCCGGCCGGCCGGTAGCCTTCTTCTCCAGAACCCTCCAGGGTCCTGAGAGCCAACACTCCTCTGTCGAGAAAGAGGCCCAGGCCATAGTCGAGGCAGTATGTCGTTGGAGACACTACCTCACTGGCAGGCGCTTTACATTGCTGACTGACCAATGCATGGTCTCCTTCATGTTTAGCAATACCAGCAATGAAAGATCAAGAATGACAAAATCGCCAGGTGGAGAATCGAGCTCTCCACCTTTAATTATGACATACCGTATCGGTCAAGTAAACTCAACGACCTGCCAGATGTGCTCTCCAGGGGGACTTACGCCAACATTCAACTGGACAGACTCCAGAAACTCCACGAGGAGCTCTGTCATCCAGGGGTCACTAGGTTTGCGCACTTTGTCAAAGCTCGCAACCTGCCCTACACGGTCGAGGAGGTTCGCTCCATGACCCGAGACTGCCCAGTGTGCATTGAATGCAAGCCCCACTTCTTCCGTCCGGAGAACACCCACGTCATCAAAGCCACCCGCCCCTTTGAGCATCTCAGCATGGACTTCAAGGGGCCCCTACCGTCAACCAACCATAACACCTACATCCTTACGGCCATTGACGAGTACTTCCACTTCCCGTTCGCTGTGCCCTGCTCGGACATGACTGCCTCCTCAGTTATAGAGGCCCTGCACAGCATCTTCACCATCTTCGGGTACCCCAGTTACATCCACAGTGACAGGGAGTCCTCGTTTATGAGTGTGGAGCTGCGGCAGTACCTTCTGGAGCGTGGTATTGCTTCAAGCAGGTCCACCAGCTATAACCCACGTGGTAATGGGCAAGTCAAAAGAGAGAAAGCGGTTACGCTTGCCCTCCAGTCCAAAGGTCTCTCCACCTCTCGCTGGCAGGATGTGCTCATGAGTGCCCTACACTCCATCCTCTCCCTCCTATGCACCATGACCAATGCCACCCCCCATGAAAGGATGTTCTCTTTCCTGAGGAAATCTGAGTCGGGTACAACCATACCAGCATGGCTCACGGTTCCCGGTCCAGTCCTTTTACAACCCCTTGGTTGACCGAGTGACTCTGCTCCATGCGAACCCCCATTGTGCCTATGTTGAGTACCCAGACAGACGGGAGGTCACAGTCTCGGTAAGGGACCTAGCCCAAGCCGGATCAGGTGCAGCAGTGCCTTTAACCCAACCTCCCCTATTCCTTCTCCCTCAGGTCATGTAGTTGAACAGAGGGACCAGCACCACCCACCAGCTCAGGCCAGACTGTCGACAATGCCGTTGGGGAATTGAGCAAAGGAGTGGCTCCACCCTACAAGCCTGCCAGCGACACGACTCTGGCGATCCCAATCCCGGCACCATGTCGGTCACACCGGATGGTCAGGCCCCCTGACCGGTACAGCCCCTAACCTCCATCCACCTGGGGTTGGTTCTCAAAGAAGGGGTGAATGTGATAGTACAGATTCTATCACCAATGTGTACATGTACATATGTTCAGATAGTAGTGTAGGATGACTGTGATTGGCTGAGAGCGTAGCCAAACCTACTGGCAGGTCTTAAAGGATTTTTCCTAACCAGACCAGGTCATTCTGGACTGGTCGACCTACTTGTGATATTCTCCAGTCTTTTAGTTAATAAAAGCCTTGGTTTGGATCAACAAGTTTTTGGTTCTTTCAACGTGCACTACAATTAGTTATTGAACCTTTGGCTCAAGTGATTAGACATGATAGTAAAATTAAAGGTATTAAGGTGAAATCTGATGAATTTAAAATTAATTTGTTTGCAGATGATGTTTTGATATATTTAACAAAACTTCAGAATTCCCTGAGGAGTTTACATGACAGATTGGAACAATATGGTGAGATATCAAGTTATAAAGTTAATTGGGAAAAAAGTGAGATTATGCCTTTAGCCGAAATAGATTATTCTTCATGTAGGCATATTGTGAAATTTAAATGGTCAGGTCAGATTAATTGTTTATGAGTTAAGGTAGATTGTAATTATAGTAATTTATATGAATTAAATTATTTGCCTTTATTGTCAAAAATTAAACATGATTTGAATCGATGAAAAGATTTATCAATTACATTAATAGGATGAGTTAATCGTATTAAAATGAATATTTTTCCTCAAATTCAAATTTTTTCAGTCTATTCCTTCTAAGATTCCACAAAACTTTTTAAAGGATTTAAATGCCTTGGTGAGGAAATTTTTATGGAAGGATAAAATGGTAAAGGTGTCATTACAGAAATTGACTTGGAAATATGAATTAGGAGGTTTGCAGCTTCCTAATTTTCAAAATTATTATGATGCAGCAGAATTGAAATTTATTAATAGAATGTTTGAAATAGATAAACCTTTGATATGGGCTAATATTAAACTATCTTTAATTGATTATAAGAAGATGGATCAGTTTATTTATAGATGGAATCCTAAATTGTTGAGTAATTATAATTTACCAATTTTGAAACATTTAATGGATTTATTATATAAAAAAATGAAGCCATGGGTACTCAAGGTAAGATTTCAGGTAAAACTCCATTGTATCAAAATAAGCCTTTTACAATTAATAATCAACTTCTGAAGTTATGGGATCAAGAGGATATTAAATTGATGCAAGATTGTAATAAAGCATGATATTTTATTTATTTTCAAAGAATGAAAGAGAAATATGAAATATCTTCAAATACTCCTCTTTCTTATTATCAAATTAAAGCTTTATTGTTGAATAATTTTGGACGTACTTTATAGCTACCTAGACAGTTTAAGTTTGAAATTTTACTTACTGAGGGTGGTAAGAAGGGATTTATATCCGAGATGTATGCTTTACTACAGAATAAAATGCCTAAGTTGGATTTACATAAATCTAGACTGAAATGGGAGAAAGATTTAGATATACTTATTTCTTAGGATGATTGGATGAATTTATGTAGGGATAGTATGACTAAAATTGTAAATGTAAGATATCGATTAGTTCATTATAATTTTATTCATCAATTATATTTAACTCCAGGAAAATTAAGAAAATATAATTTTATTTCTTTGGATTTATGTTTTATATGTCATAAGGACATAGGTTCTTTTTTACACTCTACTTGGTCATGTGAGACAGTGAAACCTTTTTGGAATTTTTAGAAGTTATTTTGAATGTGAAATTTCATTAGATCCTTTAGTGTTTTTGTTGAGTAATATTAAGAGAATTCATTTAGAATTAATATTAAATAGATTTCAAATCGCTTTTTTGAGATTGGCATTAGCTGTGGCTAGAAAATGTTTGGCAATTACTTGGAAAAATTAGACTGATTTGAGTATTCAGAGATGGCATTTGGAGTTGAGGTCTTGTATTCTATTGGAAAAGATTACATATAATTTACATGATAATTATCTTTTTTATTGTAAAACCTGGAGCCCATATTTGGATTATATGGGGTTGAATTATTAAATCTTGCAACACAGTAGTGGTGTTGTTCCAAACTATGTAATTAACTGATGAATTTTTTTGGGGGTAGGTTGGGGGAGGGGTTCGATGGGGTAGGTGGGTTAGGGAAGGGGTGGGGGTTGTAGGGGATAAGTTTTAAAATATCATGTATGTACTTTCATTAA
Organism: Narcine bancroftii; assembly: GCF_036971445.1. Taxonomy (NCBI): domain Eukaryota; kingdom Metazoa; phylum Chordata; class Chondrichthyes; order Torpediniformes; family Narcinidae; genus Narcine; species Narcine bancroftii. Next base: position 225,977,118 of record NC_091472.1, read on the forward strand.
TTCCATGTTTTAACATATACATCATAATGCAATAAATAACATTTTTTCAAAAGAATGCCCATAAGGACTTCACAGGTAGGTGTTAATTGGAATGCTGTGGAGTAATGGATTATTGTTTTGAAAAGCAACAGATGAACAGACTCGCAAGATTAGGTCCAGTGCCACAGTCTGTCTGAATGCAGTTTGCTTTTCTAAGAGGGTCATGTGATTTTCTCTGTGAGAGAGAGAGAATTCAGTTCTACAGTTCAGTAGGAGCAGCTGGGACTGGAACAGGACAAGCTGGCAAGCTTGTTTGAAACCCCATTTTAAAGACAGTTTGTGAGTTCTTAGTTCAGCCTGTTCAAAGTCCTTGTGGTCCATGCAAGAGGAGATGGCTGGCTGTATAATGTTTCACTTGAAATAAGGGAAAAGAAAAGGAACTCTGTAGTGACCTGGAAGAAAGAGGTTATCATCAGGAAAACCCTGATGGGGCAATTGTCTTTGGCAAGACACCGAAATGACTGATCAGAAGGAATCAACGAGAAACAAATCTCTCTCTGAAAACTGACAAGAACCTTCCTGAGCGGTAACCTTTTACCTTTCAAGCACCAAAGCCTGGTGAAGATTCATAAATATTAAATTCTGTGGACAGTATAAAAACTGCCTGTTCCCTGTGAACTTAGAAGAGAGAGAAGTGAGATTGGACTGTGAATCAAAGAACTTTTAGGAAATTATATACATATTACAAACACGTGTGCTTAGAATTAGAAAGGGGTTAAGTTAATAGTCACAAGTTAAAGTTTGATCCTGTTTTTATGTTTAAGATAATTAAAAATAACTTTTGTTTCAGTAACCATTTGTCTTGGTGAATTTCTATTGCTGCTGGGTTTTGGGGTCCTCTGGGCTCATAACATTCGTGTCTGTAATTCATTGCCAATTCAGAAATCAAAAGGCAGAGAGGAAGAAACTGTTTTTGGACCACTGGGTGTTTGTCTTCAGGTTCCTGTATCTCCTTCCTGATGGTAGCAGTGAGAAGAGGGTGGGGGGGGGGGTTGGTGCAGGGGGGAGGTTCCTTGAGGATAAAGGCTGCCCTCTCAAGGCAACACCTCTTGTAGGTGTCGTTTAATGGCGAGTAGAATGATACCCATGATGGCTTTGGCCGAGTTCACAACTCTCTGTAGTCTTTTCCTGTCCTGTGCATTGATACCTCTATAAGTCAGAATATTCTCCACAGTACACCTATAGAAATTTATAAGAGTCTTTGGTGATATAGTAAATTTCCTGAAACTCCTCACAAAGTACAGGCACTGGTGAGACTTCTTCATGATTTCATCAACATGAAGGCCCCAGGATAGATCTTCAGAGATGTTGACACCCAGGAATTTAAATTTCTTAATTAACGAACAAACAAAGTCCAAAACATTACAATGACATAATGTGCAGGTATCTGTATCGGCTTTGATTGATGAGCATAAATATCAGCACCAGGAGAATTCCCTTCTTTGCTTTGATTTAGTTCCTTCAAGGATTTTTTTTTGCATCCTCCTTGGAGAGCAGGTGGGTCTTCAATTAAACATTAACACTACAGACATCACAGGAGACCTCTCATGCTACCCTTAAACTTCAGCCTGAATTTTGTTCTTGGGTCAATGGAGATGGGTCAATGTCGTTGTATCATCCTGAATATTGTACTCAAAATCTTGAGGCATAAAAACATTGTGGCTTACCAGGATCCTAAAGGACCATAGCTGAGCATGCAGTGTCGATGGGATGGGAGAGAGAGGGGATAATTAGGATTAATTGGCTTTGCCTGTCTTTATTCTTGCCTTTTTTTATACCCTTGACTCAATCTTCTTAAATATGGAAAAATAAACATCCTTGTCTAAATAAAGTCCATCTACAAACACTTAAAAAGAATAGAGATTTAGCCTTGCCAAGCTTTATGTTTTATTATTGCACAGTCAATATACTACACCTTACGTTTTGGTTATATTATAACCGTGAAGAATGTCCAATATGGATTTCTCTGGAATCTAATACTGTTACAAAATTTTCTCTCATCTCTCTTCTTGGATCTTCACTTCCTATATCTTTAAATAAATTAACTGATAATCCAGTGGTTAAACATACTTTGAGGATCTGGATACAATTTAGAAAACATTTTGGTTTAATGAGATTTTCTCTTTCTGGTCCTATTTTTGTCTAATTATTTCTTTAAGCCTTCCATGATTAATATAACTTTTAAAGAATGGTATAGATTTGGCATTAAATGTTTTAAAGAGTTATTTGTCAAGGGGAATCTGGCTTCCTTTGAACAACTTTCAGTTAAATACAGTCTACCAGACACTCATTTTTTTTCGTTATCTACAGATTAGAGATTTTTTTACGATCTCAATTACATATGTTTCCTAAAAGAATTAATAAGAATTTAATTGACGTAATTTTTAAATTTACAATCTTCCCATAATTGTTCAGCATCTAACACTTATGACATGTTGTTGGCAATAAGAGAGGCTTCCTCAGATAAAATTTAAAAAGCCTGGGAACAGGACCCACAGCCTTTAAAGAAAACTTCAAATTGGTTAATACCTCTTCTTTATGTGCGCACCACTCTTGACTACAATTTAAAGTAGTCCATTTGGCTCACATGTCCAAAATCAAGCTATCTTGTTTTTATGTGGATGTATCTCCTCATTGTGATCAATGCCACATAAGTCATATGTTCTGGACATGACAGAGTCTTGAAAAATATTGGAATGAAGTATTTCAAACTTTCTCTGCACTTTTTGAAGTTAATTTTAAACCTAATCCCTTAACTGCTTTATTTGCTTTTGTTGGAGGGAGCGACATAACTTTAATGGCATCTGAGCTGCTTGTATTAGCTTTTATTTCTCTTATGGCTAGGCTAGCAGATGGAGGGTCATTACCCTGCTTGATCATGCTCAATGGCTATGTGACGTCATGTCACGTTTAAATTTAGAGAAGATTAGATGCTCAATTTCCGATTTGAATTTAAATTTTCAAACACTATGGGGACCCTTTTTGAATTGCTTTCATAATCTTTGATTTGTTATGATTTGTCTCTTTGGCCAAACCGCTTCTTTCTTGGTAGTGGGTTTACATTTTCCCTTTTTATTATAAAATATTAACACAATATAATCTGTTTGATTAAAATGTGGGGTACCTTGGATGAAATTATATGATTTAAGTGTAATGTATCTTTTTGAATTTTAACATGTATCCTTATGTAATCTGTATTTTTGGATGTGAAACTTCAATGTTAATACAAATATTGAAAAAGAAAGAAAGGATTAATTGGTTAGTGATTTTGTCTATTTAACTTTACATTTTAAAGTCAGTTATGTGAGGCAATGGGTCAAGTGTTAGCTTGGAACTTGCAATCATATACTGTATGTATCATACACTTGGATCTTGTATAGCAAAGAAGAGAGTGAATCCAGGAGAACATCTGTTGTCCAAATTGAGTCTTAAGTGGCAACTTTTGGAACAGTAGAATTTCAATTCAGTGAGGGTTAAGGGGGGAGAAGGCAGGAGAATGGGGTTAAAAAGTGTGGTGATATGGCTGTATGTACTGGCTGGCCAACCCTCTGAGGGTCTCCCTACTTTAGCTCCTCCCTTGATCCTTCCCATGTGAACCCTGGTTGGCCATAAAGGTCGAATCCCCTCTCCTTCCCGCTCATTTTCCTAGCCTAGACCTGGACCAGCAGTCTCTTGCTTAATAAAGCCTATCGTTCCCGTCAATCTTCTGTCTGCATCATTATTGGGCTACCGATAGCGCCCAACAATTTATTAAGCAAGATTTTAGAACTCTCCAATTATGGAGAAATTGCCGCATCCCGAAAGGCTGGAAGTAGACCCCCAAATTCCGGGTGCATCAGTACTCTTCGAACAGTGGGTGAACTGTTTCAATAATTTCCTCGACGCCGCTGTGGAGGTGGTTGACTCGGATGAGAAGAAGCTCAAGATCCTTCAAGCCCGAGTCGGCCAGAAGGTCTACCTGACTAACTTAGGCTGTGCGACCTACACCAGCGCGATGGCTGAGTTGCGGCCGCTCTATAAACCCAAGGTGAACTCAGTTTACTCCCGTTACCTGCTGGCATCCTGGAAACAACAGCCTGGTGAGTCTGCCAAAGAGTTCATCCGGTCCTTGGTCACACTGGGAAAAAACTTTTGGGGGATCTCACGGGCCCGGGGACGATATCATTGAACCAGTGTGTGGAAGAGCTGATCAGAGACGCTGGTGTGTCAGGGTTGAAGTCAGACTACATCTTGCAAAGAATCCTCGAGGAGGACCCACTCCCTCTCAAAAGGCCATCGAACTGGTCAGAACTCTGGACTCGGCCCAGCACCAGGCGGTGTCGATCGTGGACAGAAGCGAGCCAACCATGTACGTTCCACCATGAGGGTCATCAGCCTGGGACTCAGCATTGGGCATCAGCGACCTGACCGCGGCTACAATCATACCGGCCGCATTGTCGAGGTGTAACTTCTGCGGGCAGGCTAGGCACGCGAGGCACTTCTGCCCCATGAAAGGAGTGACATGCTCGGGCTGTGGTAAGAGGGGCACTATCAAAGGGTCTGCTGGTCCCGATCGCAGCCAGTGAGCAGGGCAGCAGGCGTTCTTGAAGAGCTTCCGGCGCTGACCGTGTGCGCGGTGATGGGACCACCATCTTACCGGCTACCGCTCCCAGCCTTGGTACCTTGACCTACTGCGCTAGTGATGTCACTTCTGGCCGCCTCGACTCCACTTCAGGCTTCTTCTTCATCCGATGCTGCGTGGTCAACATGGGGGTTGCCATCTTGGGCGGGCCTCCCCACCGACGACAACGACGAATAAATGCCAGTCCTCGCTTCAGTGAAGCTAAATCAAGCCAGTCCTCACCTGATCTCGATCTCAATGATGCAGATCGAAGTGAACAGACATAAAATTAACGTCTTTTTGATAGCAGCAGTACGGAAAGCTTCATACACCCTGATGTGGTCCAGAGACTCTCCCTCCCAGTACGACCCGTGACCGGGATGGTTTCAATGGCAGCCAGGGACCAACAGACAAGTATTCAGGGGTTCTGTGTAGCGTCGCTGATGGTGGGGGGTGGGGGGAGAAATGTTATAATTACTTTGTTTTACTAGTCATGCCCTGCCTCTCCTAGCCCTTGATTTTCAGAATCAGTTTAGGAGCGTGAAGATGGCGTTCGAAAGCTTCCAACCATCATTGACCGTTTGCAGCCCTCGGTGTTTGGGTGACCATACCGACCAAATGGCCAGCCATTGTTACCATCCTGTGGCTCCAACACCCAATCCCCAGCACCATCTAGCGGTATGGGCACTTGGTCCTCGGCATTGTCCAGCGGTTCCGGCACTCAGTCCCTGGCTACAACCTGCTGCCTCACCACTTTAAGGGTGACCCCTCCGTCACGGATTGCAAACCTATCGCCACCAAGAGTCGGCGCTACAGTTCGGAGGATATGCAATTTATCCAGGCTGAGATTCAGCGATTCCTGGCGGAGGGGATCATAGCCCCTAGCACCAGTCCCTGGAGAGCACAGGTCCTCATGGTCAGAGGGGCAGACAAGCCCCGGTTGGTAATTGACTATAGTCAAACCATCGACCACTTCACTCAGCTGGATGCGTACCCGCTCCCACGTATAGCCGACTTGGTCAATAAGGTCGCCAAATATAGAATTTGTTTGACCATTGACCTCAAGTTGGCTCACCAACTTCCTCTCTGTCCGAGCAATCGAATCTATACTGGATTCTAAGCCGACGGGAAACTTTTCCACTTCCTGCGGGTACCCTTCGGCATTACTAACGGTGTTTCTGCTTTCCAGAGAGTAATGGACTGGATGGTGGAGGAACACGGGCTGACACCAATGTTCCCCTACCTCGACAATGTCATCATCTGAGGCTATGATCAGCAGGACCACGACACAAACCTCGCCAAGTTCTTGCGTATGGCCAAGTTACTTAACTTGATGTACAACAAGGACAAGTGCGTGTTCAACACAGAGCACCTGGCCCTTCTTGGATGCGTCATGGCACACGGTGTCATTGCTCCTGACCCTGACTGCATGCGACCACTTCTAGAACTCCCTGTCCCGAGCACACTGAAGGCACTGAAACGATGCCTAGGGCTGTTCTCATTCTATGCACAGAGGGTGCCCAACTACACTGATAATGCCCATCCTCTAATTCGGTTAACCACGTTTCTACTATTGGTGGAGGCCCAAGCTGCTTTTAATCAGATCCGTGGAGACATCGCTAAGGCCACAATGTATGCTGTGGATGAGTCTGTCCCCTTCCAGGTGGAAAGCGATGCCTCCGACTTCGCGCTGGCCACCATATTAAACCAGGCAGGCAGGCCAGTAGCATTTTTTTCCCGTACCCTTCACGGCCCCGAACTCCAGCACTCCTCCATCAAGAAGGAGGCGCAGGCGATCGTTGAGGCAGTGTGCCACTGGCAGCACTACCTAACTGGTAAGAGATTTACCCTGTTGACTGATCGGAGGGCAGTGGCCTTCATGTTCAGTGCCAAACAACAGGGTAAAATCAAGAACGACAAGATTCTGAGGTGGAGGATTGAGTTATCCACCTACAATATTATGACATCTTATACCGGCCAGGTAAGCTCAATGATCCCCTGGATGCCCTATCCCAAGTGAAGTGCGCCAGTGCACATCTCGACCATCTCCAGGTCCTGCACAACAGTCTGTGCCACCCCGGAGTCACAAGGGTCTATCATGTCATTAGGTCAAGGAACCTCCCCTACTCCGTCAAGGATGTCCGGTCCACAACCAGACGCTGCCAAATCTGCGCTGAGTGTAAGCCTCAGTTCTACCGGCCAGACAAGGCACACCTCATCAAAGCCACCCGCCCTTTCGAACGACTCAGTCAATTTCAAGGGCCCCCTCCATACCACAAATAGGAATGCCTACTTCCTGATGGTGGTGGACGAATTTTCCGGATTCCCCTTTGCAATTCCTTGCCCAGATATGACCTCAACCATGGTCATCAAGGCCCCGAGCAGTATCTTCACTCTGTTCAGGTACCCCGACTATATTCATAGTGACTGGGGGACCTCGTTCATGAGTGAGGAGCTGCGTCAGCACTTCCTGACCAGAGGCATAGCCACCAGCAGGACCACCAGCTATAACCCTAGAGGTAATGGCCAGGTGGAAAGGGAGAACGGCACCATCTGGAAGGCAGTGCTCCTGGCCTTCAGGTCCAAAAATTTACCAGTGTCCTGCTGGCAGGACATTTTGCCAGAAGCCCTCCAAGCTACCCGGTCATTACTCTGTACTGCAACTAACACCACCCTGCATGAATGCCTCTTTGCTTTCCCTAGGAGGCTGGCGAATGGTTCTTCCATCCCTCCCTGGCTGACATCCCTAGGGCTGGTTCTCCTTCGGAAGCACGTCAGAGGCCATAAGACGGATCCACCTCATTCATACCAGCCCCCAGTATGCATTTGTGAGGTATCCAGACGGCCATGAGGACACAGTGCCCTTACGAGACCTGTCAAGGGCCGAAGACCCCGAGACTGCCTTGCCGGCTTCTGTCCACGCCGCGGTCCCGATGGTGCCACACCCAAGCACAGCATGGGAGTCCTACCCCTCCTGCAGCTGCGGAGGACCCCTCCCAGCACTTAAGGAGTCCACCGCCAGCACCCCAACCCCCACAGTTCTGGCAGCGGACACTCCCCCGTCGGCCCCCTCTTTGGAGGAACGCCGTACTGCAATGCCGGTTCCCTGGCAATCCGGCAGACAGAGGAGGCCGCCTGTGTAACCACACAACTTCACACAAACAGCACATGATCATGTCCCATTCCAAATATCCTGCAAGGCCTCCAATCACTGGCAACTGAACCAAAAGGCCATATAGACATATGGTGAGAGGAGTAAGAGTGTGGTTAGGTTAGCACTGAGGGGAGATCTTCATTCACTCTGTCTGTAGAAGAGCAAGTCGCAGAGTATCATCACCCTTTTCAAAGCAACGCTGTCATCTGGAGTTCACATTAGTACAAAGCTGCTGTCATTTTACAGTCTCAGTAAGCCTGTTGTCTTTCGACCATGGCTACATAGAAGGAAGTGGGATGCGCATCCTCCACCAATTACACACAAGTCAGCATTAGGTTTGGCAAGAATATTTCTACTGAAGCAAGAGAAATTCATGTCTTTTACTTTTCAGTGTTACACATACTGTCTGCCATATGTGGGAGGTTCCCGGTGGGTGGGGGGGGGGGGAGAGATGGAAATGCAGAGCGAGAGCATGCAATCTTCATGTGTACTGCACTGGAGGTCAGAATTGAACCCAGGCCTCCAGAGCACCAAGGGAGCAGCTCCATGAGCTGCGGAATTTAAACTTAAATTTAGACGTACAGCATGATAACAGGCCCTTCCAGCCCACAAGCTCGTGCCCCCTAAATCCCCACATGTTTTTGAAGGATGTGAGGAAACCAGAGCACCCGGAGAAAACCCAAGCAGACACGAGGAAAGCATATAAACTCCTTACAGACAGCACAAGTTTCGAACCTGGATCACTGGCGACGTAATATCTTTGAGCTAACCGTGCCGCCCTTGTGATTGCAGTCACTCTATTGACAATGTAAGGTTCTAGGCCCATTTATGGTCATGTCCACAAGTACACAAAATTTGTTTATTTTTCTTTGTTCCAGGAGATTTTGATTATTTTCCAACACATTTAATAATTTTGAATTGTAAGTGTTTAATATGTAATAGGTTTTGAAGGTTTCTGAATATGCAACAACATCGACAAAACAAGAGCATGGATGGAGGCAAAAGCTGGGCCCTTGACTGACTCACCTTTGAGTCATGGAGCACTACAGCACAGAAACAGGCCCTTCAGCCTATCATGTTCATTCTGACTTTTTGTCCCAGTTCCATTCCTGTTGTTCCTCAATGTCCTTTCCCTGCTCTTTGGCTATTCTGCACTCTCATCAAAAGTCAGATGCAATGTTGCTCGAATTCTCTCCCTTGACAGTCTGCACCAGATGTGGGGTGGGGTAGGGGAGGAAGGCAGGGGTTGGGGGAGGGTGCAGCTAGTAGAGCCACTGTTTCCTAGTGGCAGAGAACCAGGTTCAATCTGACCTCCAGCTCTGTCTGTGTGGAGTTTGTATGACTATGTAGAATTTCCTTCCTCCCCCAAAGTGTGCCAGTTTCTTCCCTCAGCATAAAGGCATTTGGGCATGAGGCTAATTGGCCATTGTAAGTTTCCCCAAGTGTGTAGGCAAGTGGTGGAACCTGGGAGGAGTGGATGAGAATAAATAGTGAATTAATGTAGGATGTTGGTGGTCAGTGCATACTTGATGGGCTGAAAAGCCTATCTCTTTATACCTTCTGTTACAAGTTAAAAGATTGAACCTGTTATCCCATCCCTTTAACCTGATGTCTCTTCTGGTTCCCAACAAAATTTTTACAACAATCTGATAGCAGAAACCAAACATCATGTGTGATTCATGGCCCCAGTAAACTCACTAATATTTCTATGTGTCTGGTATGACCACCAGTCCTAACAACACCCTTGTCTTTTCATGGGCAGTCACGTTGCTGTGCTTCCGCATGATCCTGGACAATGGAGAAAGATGGGACTGGTCCACAACTTAATGTCCTAAACTGGGGCAAGGCTAATTTTGATGGCACTACACTGGAACCTGAACCTGCAAATGTGGACTGGAAGAGGCTGTTAGCAGAGAAGTGGAGGCATGGCGTGCGAGGTTTCTGAAATAGAGAGTACAGGGCCAAATAAGGGGGGCACGGTTGGCATATTGGTTAGCACAATGCCTTTCCAGCACCAGCGATCGGGATCGGCCTGGGGTTCTAATCCCGTGCTGTTTGTAAGGAGTTTGTACGTTCTCTCTGTTCACCCCATGTCTGCGTAGGTTTTCTCTGGGGGCTTAGATTTCCTCCCTCTGTTCAAAATATACTTGGGGGGGTGGGGTGGTGGTGGTGTAGGTTAATGGGTTGTAAAATTGGGTGACATGGACTCTTGGGCCAAAATAGCCTTTTTTCATGCTGTATGTCTAAATTGAAATTTTAAAATGTTAAATTTAAATTTAAAATTTAACATGTTCCTGTCAGAGTGAAGGGGAAAACAGACAGATTAGTGGACCCTCACTGACATTGAATTCGGGCATTCTGGTTAGGACAAAGTAGGATCCACTTTGTCAGATATAAGCAGGATTAAGCAGGTGAATCTCCTGAGGAGTTGAAAGGATATAGAAGCCACAGGAGGGCAAAAAGATGGAAAGCACAGAGTGCGAAAGGAGCTCAGCAGGTCAGGCAGCATCCATAGGAGGTAAAGATGTTTTTGGCCTGAGCCCTTAGTCAAGGTCTGAGTGAAAATCAGGCAGGTGCTTGAATAAAAAGGCTGGGGGAGGAGGGAAGAAAGGGCAGCGGGAGAAGCAACAGGCCAAAGGCGATAATTAGACATGGATAGGACATGAGGTAGCTTTGTTAGATAAGATAGAGGAGAATACTAAGAGATTCTCTGTATGTTGAGCAAAATGATAACATCGGAAAGAATAGGTAGTTACCTATGTGTGATGGGAGATGGGCACTCCTCATCTGCATTAGCTATGAGGAAGATTGGCTTATTTGTTTTTAATTTTTTTTAAATTTAGGCATACAGCACTTTAACAGTCCAATTTGGCCCTACAAGTCCGTGCCACCCAATTACACCCCATTAACCTACACGCCTGGTACAATTTGAAGGCTGGGAGGAAACTGGAGCCCCTAGAGAAAACCCACACAGACACGGGGAGAACGTACAAACTCCTTACAGACAGCATGGGATTTGAAAACAGGTCTGGTCCCAATTGCTGGCGCTATTCCAACCGTGCTGCCAAAAAATGATGCCATGTTGCAAAGTACCCAGTACAGTGAGGAGGGTTCTGTGTACAGACTGCAGGTTATCTCTGACATTCATGTGGTCGTATAAAGAACACAATTTACAGAGCATAGGATTGCAATGAAAAGGAAGATCAAGCTAGGACTTCATGATAGTGCTGTTGTGTGGCTCATTCAGGAGCCTGACAGTTACTGGGTAGAAACTGTCTTTAAGCCTGTTAGTGCTTGGTTTTACACTCTATAGCCTCTCTGCTGAAAGAAGGGAGAAGGGAGGGTGTTCAGGGCCAATCAGTATATTGGCTACCTTTCCTAGGCAGCAGGATATTGTTGATGGGAGTCCATTGGGAGAGGTGGGAAGTTGCTTTATATCTGAATTGCATTTACTACTATCTGTAGCTTCTGATCTTGAGCAGAGCAGCTCCTGAACCACACTGTAATGTATGCAGTGAGTAGGCTCTTGATTGTGTCGAAGTTGTTGAGGGACAAGGACGTTTCTTAACTGTTGTGTCAACTTGTTTGTTCTAGATCAGGTAATTGGAGATACTTATTCCTCAGAACTTGAAGCTATCTACTTTTCACAGAATGGTCATGGAAGCAATTCAGGTTAGAGAATAGCATTTGTCATGAAACATATCCACATAACAAAAGAGGAGATGCTGCCGGTGTTAAAGTAAAGATGGTTGAATCCCCTGCACCTGACCAAATGTATCTGAGGTCATAGTAGAAAGCAAGGAAAGCAATTTTGGAGCCTAGCAGGGATATTTCTACAATTGTTAGCCACAGATGAGGTATTATAAGACTTAGAACATATGAACATAAGAAATAGGAGCAGGAGTAGGCCATCCGGCCCATTAAGCCTGCTCTGCCATTCATGGCTAATCTGATCATTGACTCAACTCCACCAACCTGCCTTTTCCCCATACCCTTTAATTCCTTTTTTATGTAAAAATCTAACTGAACTTTAAATATGTTTAATAAAGTAGCCTTAACCTGGGCAGAGAATTCCACAGATTCACCACTCTCTGGGAAAAACAGTTTTTCCTCATCTCCATCTTAAATCTACTCCCTTGAGTCTTGAGGCTGTCTCCTTTAGTTCTGGTCTCACCTACCAGGGAAAACAATTTTCCTGCCTCTTTCTTATCTATCCCTTTCATAATTTTATGTTTCTATAAGATCGCCTCTCAATCTTCTGAATTTGAGTGAGTATAATCCCAGATGATTTAGTCTCTCCTCGTAGGACAACCCCCTCATCTCCAGGATCAACCTGATGAACCTCCTCTGGGCTGCCTCCAAGGGCAGAATATCCTTCCTCAAGTAAGGACACCAGAAATGCACACAGTATTTAAGACTGCAAGCTCAAGACAGACAATCACAAGCCAGTGAACCAAACATCAGTGGTGGGAATGTTACTGGAGGGGATCAGGAGACAGGATCTTTATGCACTTGGAAAAACAATGACTAATTATGGAAAGTCAGCATAGCATTGTGTATGGGAAATTGTCTCACAAACTCGGTAGAGTTTTTTGGAAGAGGTGATCAAAAGGATTGGAGAGCTCAGGTAGATGATGTCCAAATTGTCTTTAGTAAGTCCATTGACAAGGTTTCATAGGGTAGGCTGGTCCAGAAGGTTAGATCACATGGGACGCATGCTGACTAGCCAACTGGATACAAAATTGGCAAGGTGGCAGAAATCAGAGGGTGGTAATGGAGGGTTACTTATCAGATTGGAAATCTGTAACCAGTGGTGTACTGCAGGGATTTGAGCACAGCTGACAGATGTTTGTTTCATATATATATATATGATATTATCCAACTGCACAAAAACCAACAAGGTCGGGTTAGATACAGCAATGAGCTCTCTGAACCCTTCTCCATTAACAATGGCGTGAAGCAAGGCTGTGTTCTCGCACCAACCCTCTTTTCAATCTTCTTCAGCATGATGCTGAACCAAGCCATGAAAGACCCCAACAATGAAGACGCTGTTTACATCCGGTACCGCACGGATGGCAGTCTCTTCAATCTGAGGCGCCTGCAAGCTCACACCAAGACACAAGAGAAACTTGTCCGTGAACTACTCTTTGCAGATGATGCCGCTTTAGTTGCCCATTCAGAGCCAGCTCTTCAGCGCTTGACATCCTGCTTTGCGGAAACTGCCAAAATGTTTGGCCTGGAAGTCAGCCTGAAGAAAACTGAGGTCCTCCATCAGCCAGCTCCCCACCATGACTACCAGCCCCCCCACATCTCCATCGAGCACACAAAACTCAAAACGGTCAACCAGTTTACCTATCTCGGCTGCACCATTTCATCAGATGCAAGGATCGACAATGAGATAGACAACAGACTCGCCAAGGCAAATAGCGCCTTTGGAAGACTACACAAAAGAGTCTGGAAAAACAACCAACTGAAAAACCTCACAAAGATAAGCGTATACAGAGCCGTTGTCATACCCACACTCCTGTTCGGCTCCGAATCATGGGTCCTCTACCGGCACCACCTACGGCTCCTAGAACGCTTCCACCAGCGTTGTCTCCGCTCCATCCTCAACATCCATTGGAGCGCTCACACCCCTAACGTCGAGGTACTCGAGATGGCAGAGGTCGACAGCATCGAGTCCACGCTGCTGAAGATCCAGCTGCGCTGGATGGGTCACGTCTCCAGAATGGAGGACCATCGCCTTCCCAAGATCGTATTATATGGCGAGCTCTCCACTGGCCACCGTGACAGAGGTGCACCAAAGAAAAGGTACAAGGACTGCCTAAAGAAATCTCTTGGTGCCTGCCACATTGACCACCGCCAGTGGGCTGATAACGCCTCAAACCGTGCATCTTGGCGCTTCACAGTTTGGCGGGCAGCAACCTCCTTTGAAGAAGACCGCAGAGCCCACCTCACTGACAAAAGGCAAAGGAGGAAAAACCCAACACCCAACCCCAACCAACCAATTTTCCCTTGCAACCGCTGCAATCGTGTCTGCCTGTCCCGCATCGGACTGGTCAGCCACAAACGAGCCTGCAGCTGACGTGGACTTTTTTACCCCCTCCATAAATCTTCGTCCGCGAAGCCAAGCCAAAGAATATATATATATATATATATATATATATATATATAAACAGTTTGGATGATAATGTACATGGCATAATTTGTAAATGTACAGACAACATCATAATTGGTGAAGTAGTGAACAGTGGAGAAGATTGTCTAAGGCTATGAGAGGATCCAAATCAGATGGGAAGTGGGCCAAATAATAACAGATGGAATTTAACTCAGACACGTGCTACAGTGTTGTATTTTGTGTTCAAATTCAAGTTCAACTTTATTTATCATCTGATTGTATCAGTATAACCCAACGAACAGAGTTCTCCGATCCATGATGCAAGTTAGTGGAAACATACATACAGACATAACATACACCCATAACATACACCCGATTTTCCACCTGGGCGCTCTCTAGCCAGATGGCGTTAATATCAATTTTTCTGGTTTCTGCTAACCTGGTCTCCCTTTACCCCCACCCCCCTTCCCTTCTCCCTGTCTTCTTTTCCTCAGCACTCCACCCCCTTCCCTCTCTATTCAACCAGCTATCTCTCCTTCCCTTGCTTGCTGCTGGGCCCTCCCTCTCTTCTCCACCTGTTACCTCCTGCCTTTGCTACCGTGTTCCTCCCCCTCGCCTCTCACCCTAACCTTTTTATTCGGATGCCCATCGACAATTTTCCATACCTTGATGAAGGGCTCAAACCCAAAATGTTGGTTATGTATTTTTATCTTTGCTACATAAAGGACACTGTTTGACCTGCTGAGTTTCTCCAGCATTGTGTTTTTACTTCAAACACATTGTATACAGATTTTCGTGTTTTACTTATGACATACACACAGACAAATGGTACATATGCAGAGGACTTATTGATATTGTTACGAGTCCAAAGGACTCCAAAACCCAGCAGCAAAGACATTCACCAAGACAAGTGGTTTTTAAAACAAAAGTTATTTTTAATCAATTTTAAACATGAAAACAGAATCAAACTTTAACGTATCTCTATATTTAACTAACCAAAATTAACCCCCTTCTAATTCTAAGTGCACATGTATGTAATGTGTGTGTAAATTTAAGAAAAGTTTTTTGGTTCACAGTTCATCTCATTTCTTCTTCTTCCAAGTTCTCTGGTTACAGGCAATTCTTATACTGTGCACAGAATTTAACATGTATAAAGTTCACCAGTCTTTGGTGCTCGAAAGGTAAATGTTTACCGCTCAGGAAGGTTCTTGTAGGGTTTGCAGAGAGAGATTTGTTGTTCCAGGATTTCCACAACTGAGGTACAACATTAGTCACCTCAAGGACTCGCTGATGAAACTTGCCCCATCAGGGTTTTCCAGATGGTAGCTTCTTTCTTCAAGCTACCACAGAGTTCCTTTCTGTTTCTTTTATTCCAAGAGAAGCATCAGACAGATAGCATTTCTAGCCATCTGGAATTTTCTGTTTCCAACCAGCTCTTCTTGGCTTGTTTCAGCCGTGACTGTTCAGCTGCTTTTCAATATCACACATACTAGCTGAGAGAGGTTGTTAACTTGTCTCTCTCTCTCTCTCTCTCTCTCTCCAACTGAGACTGCCAGAAAGCCCATGTGACTTTCTCACTTGCAAAACCCCCACCTTCTTCAGCAAACAACAGGAGTTCTTCTCCTTGGTCAAGATATTGTCTTAGATAAACAAAACCCAGGATGACCTTTCTGTGAGCACTTTGCAGAAAGGTACTTGCAGCCAGTTTGTCTCCTCCAAAACAATGGTCTTTCATTTCATGACTTCAGTTCAATTAGCATCTACTTGTGAAATGTGCATCATATTCTCCAGAGATCCTGCAATGTTACTAAATATGAATTCTTCAGTCTTTCAAATAAGATCTATTTTAAAACGTGTGTATGTATGTAACCTACTCTAAATCTTACCAAAATCCCAAATATTCATAATCCATTACAATATATATTAAAATAAGTATTAGTATTGCCATAATAGTAAAGCTATGGGGAGTTGAATTGGAAATTAAATAGTTTTGATTTAAATTAAATTGAGCACATTAGAAAGTTAAATCAGGGCAGGAAATAAACAGTAAATGGAGAATGCCGTAGGGAAAAAAAGACTTCAGGGTACACAGGTAGATATGGTGCTGAAGAAGGCATTTGGCACAAGTGCCTTTACCAGACGTGGCACAGACATTGTTGCAGTGAATCAAGATGCACTCAGAGTATTGCATGCAGTTGTGGTTGCCTCCCTTTGGGAAGCTTGAAAGGGGACAGAAAAGGTTCACAAGTATGTGGCCGAGACTGGATGAGGTTAAAGGAAAAAGTGGATATGCGATATCTGTTCTCCCTGGGTGATCTAGAGGGATATAAAACCACGAGAGGCATAAATCAGGTGGCTGGTCACAGTCTATCCCCAGGGTATGGGATTCAGCAACTGGAGGGCATAGATTTGAAATGAAAAGGATGGAAAGATTTAAGGGGAGCCTGAGGGGCAGGTTTTTCCACACAGAAGGGGTGAGTATATAGAATGAGCTGCCTCAGGAAGTTGCTGATACAATCAGATTATTTAAAAGAAATTTGGATGGGTACAAGGATGAGAAACATTTGAAGGAATATGGACCAAATGCAGGTAAATAGGACTAGCTCAGGTAGGTACTTGATGAGGATGGACAAGTTGAGCCAAAGGTATATGCTGTACAGCCCCATGGCTGTAAATACCTCAGGAATATCTGCACCCATTCTAAGCACAGAGCAAAATACAATATCCTCTCACACTCGAAAATCCAAAAACCGCTGATGTGTTTGGTAAAGGATCTTCAATGCAAAATGTGAACTAACTCTCTCTTTACACAAAATCTGCCTGCCCTTGCCTTGTTTCCAGCATTTATTAGTTTAGCTCTCATTGTTTTCCAGTTCAGCAATGTGCCTGTCGAATCAAAAGGCACCAGGAAAAAGGTACAGGTGCCACAAGACTCACACCACCAGGTTCAGGAACAGTTGCTACCCCTCCACCATCAGACTCCTCAACAACACTCACTCAGAAACTCATCTAGGACTCTTGCGTTGCACATCATTTATTATTGAATATTTATTTTTAATTGCACAGAGATTTACATTTCTCTCTTCTGTATACATATCTTTTCTTGAGTGCAGTTTTTTACATGACTAATTAGTAATAATTCTGCTTAGCCCACAGGAAAAAGAATCTTAGGATTGTTTGTGTTGTCATGTATGTACTCTGACAGTAATTTAGAACTTTGAACTTAGAGATACGAAATAAAAACGGGATCACTGAAAGTACACAGCAGGCAGTTCAGCCTCTGCGGAGAGAGAAATAGAATTAACTCTGATTTGTGGCTTTCCAGTGGAATGGGAAAAAAATGAGCAAGTGAACATGTTTGAAGTTGAAGAAACAAGATGGGGCAGAGAGAACAAAGGGAATGTTTGTGGTCAGTGGGGAACCAAGAAAGACTGAATGATAAAGTGCTGTTGGTGCTGGGTGAGAGGGAATGAGGAAGGCTTGTTCATTGTGGCTGATCTTCCTGAAGGAGATGCCAATAGAAGGAGGTGATTGTCGACAGAGAGGAGAGAAAATATAAGTTACAGCTCTAAAGCCGTGACACACAGTTGCTGGAAATCTGAAATAAAAGAGATCTCTGAAAATAACCAGCAAGTCAGGTAGCATCTGTGGAGATTGAAAATAAAGTGTGAATTTTGCAGGTTTGGAAAGGCTGGTTATCTGAAAGTTAAATTCAATCTTAATTCCCATGGGCTGTCATGTGTCTGGTCAAAAGATAAAGATGAGATGTGGTTCTTGGGTTTTGTTAGAAAGTGTAAAGGGTCAAAGTTAGAGTGTTCACAGTGGGAGAGGGCTGGGGAATTAAAGTGACAACCTATTTCAGGGCTACCCTTGTGTGCTGAATGAAGGTGTTTGCAAAGTGGACACCCAACCTTTGCTTGGTTTCTCCAGTGCAGATGGGACTCGCTGTGAGCACCAAATTGTAAGTTGGAAGAAGTGCAAATGAATTGCTGTTTCACCTGAAAGGAGACTTTTTTTGAGTCCCTGGATGTTGTAAAATGTATCCATGCGTCACAGGAGCATAATGAACAGGGGATACCAATGAGCCACAACAGATGTTAGGATGGATGGCCAAAGGCTTTGACAAAGGTGGAGAGAGAGAGAGAGAGAGAGAGAGAGAGAGAGAGAGGGATTGAAAGAAAATCAGAGAATGAGAGACAGAGGGAGAGTGAAAGTGCAAAAGAAAGTATGTGTGAAAAAGAACGAGTGAGGGAGAGTATGTGAAAGGGCAGAAGAGAATGAGGGAGAGAAAGAGAGAGAGGAAGCAAAAAAGGGTGGGAGAGAATGTCACTTCAGAGTTTGGGGCCTTGGAAGTGAAGCAGCAAGTATTCCACTTTCTATATTTGTTTCGAGAAGTGCCAGCACCAGACCCATGATAACCTGCAGTGGAAAACGTATAACATGTTCACCAGACCCAGCCCGGCCAATGGACCGGCAGGAGTCTATTTTTGATAGCAGCCTTCAATCCTGAAAGCAGAGCAGTGCAGAGAACATGAACAGAGGCAGCCAGCTCTTGGCACAGTCCGTGACCCCCTCAAAGATCAAAGCCAATGAGCATTGTCGGCCTTGGGGAGCCCTTGTACATAACCTTTGTTCTTTGTCGGTCACTTGAGGGAGGTCAAATTGAGAGGCTGGTGTTTTGAAGCGATCAATAATCTTATGTACAGATTGCTGTCAAAATAAGATGGAGTATTGCAACAAGTCTCTGCAGAAGAAACAATCATGAGAGAAGTGATTAAGTGGTCTCTTGCTGATTCTCAAAGTCAAGAAGGCAGCTTTGCAAAGTGTCTGTTGTAGGAATTCATTTCAAGTGTGGTGTTTAATCCCCACAAGCAAGTGCAACTGCAATCCTTTGTTTTATTGATGAGTTGAAAGGAAAAGTGGCTTATGAGGAGTGTGAATCCCACCATAGAATGGTGGGGATGAATGGTCTCTTTTTCTGCCTTCCAATCTGTGATATGGGGCAGTCAGAGGGAGTGCTAGAGAGAATGAGATCAGAATGCTGCTTTTAAACAGCGATGAAGTCAAAAATCAGTTTGCTCCAGTCTGCAAAGTTGGAAGTGCCTTCTTTTGAATCTGGGGTTATATTGATGTCCATCTATTCTCAAAGAGGTCATAATAGGGGCAGAAAATTCATTGGGGTAGCACAAGCTCTCTGACATTCGTTTCCAATTACACATTATTTTACATGTGGACAAGGACAGTATTATGGGCCTATTGCCAAACTGCTGACCTGGTGCACAGTAAAATAAAGTGTGATCGGAAACAAATGCTCATTGTTGTTCGGCAACCACAGTACAGGCTCAAGGGGTAAATAAAAGCACCTCCCATTTCCATATTCCTATATCCCTCAATCAACAAATCATCCAGTCATCATTATATAGATAGTGTGGCACTGTTATGAACTCTGACTTTCCTTCATTTTAGCCAAACTGGGCACCAGGATGGTTCAGCGGGCACAGGGTTTAAGGTTCCTTTTTTAATCATATGCACATAATTTATTTTCCTCTATTTACCTGTAAAGGCACACAAAGAGGTGTCTCCAGACAATCATGAGAAAGGGAAGCAAAAAGAAATCCCTTTTCAGAGATGTGTGTCTGTGGGTCCTGCCACCTGTTTGAATGATGCCTTCTCCTACTCTCCTGTAATCTCTGTAGCCACATGGCCTCCTCTCTGTTCTAGGGATGAACCTGAGCTCAAGGCACCCAGTACCCTTAGCCCTTAGTTCCAAACCCCAATGCAATGAAGAGCCTGTCAGCACCCGAATCCCTTCGGGTTGAACAAACAGCTCTGTCATCCTTCCTGACAGAAATAGAAAATGCTGGAAATGTTCAGCAGAGCAGGCAACGTCTGTGGACATGGATGCAGCCTAACTAGTTAACTATTTCTAGCTTTTTATTTAAAAAAAAATTAGACATACAGCACAGTAACAGGCCACTTTGGCCCACGAATCCATGCCGCCCAATTTACACCCAATTAAACTACACCCCCAGTACGTTTTGAATAGTGGGAGGAAACCAGAGCTCCCAGGTAAAACCCAAGCAGACACGGGGAGAACATACAAACTTCTTACAGACAGCGTGGCATTCAAATTCCGATCCTGATCGCTGTGCTGTAAAGGTATTGCGCTAACCGCTACACCAACCGTGCTGCCCCTATTTTTATTTCAGTTTTCCAGCATCTGTAGCTGTTTGGTTTGCTTTTGATTTCACAACTCACTTAATTCTCATCATTGTCTTTTTTGATATTTTGCCAAAGAAAATATTAATTCCCCCATCAACAATTGATCCATCCTACTGTAATGTATCCTTTTCTTTAAATCTCTCTGTTTATCCAATATTTAAAGCTAAATGTATACTTCAGATTCTTCTCATCCATTTCCTTGTCTTACATCACTGCATTTTTCTGACATTCTCTCTTTTTTTTGCTTTATGTTTAACCCGAGCAGGGTCGGCAACATGGTGGGGCATTCGCGGGCCATGCCCCCCCAAATGAGTTATTGTGCCCCCCCCACCCAAACACGAACGGCAGTTCTAAACTCTGCTCAAGGCACGGTCACAGTTTGAACAAAATGTCACTCATACACCCAAAGTTAATATTTAATTCCAATTCCTTAAAAACTCAGCTCCAGGCCAAGGGGGATCAAAAGCAGGGAAGCTGATGTCAACATCAATGTGACATTATTGTCAAATAGAGAAGTACAATGTACTTACTTGCTGCAGCCACACAGAAATGTATCCCTTTTACTCTCATTATAAAGGAAGGTGCTGGAAATCAAGAATTAAAAACAGAAAGAAGAGTTGCTGACCTGAAAGGTGACTTCTGTTTTTTTCACATCACGGTTGCTGCCTGACCTCCTGAGTATCCCAGCATGTACTAATTTCACTCCTTCCCCCTCCCCCACCCTACTCTATTTTATCCAGAACCTCATGCAGACTCAGAGTCTGGTTGTCAGATGGGAACCAGCGGAGAGGAATGGAGGCAGCATACAAACCCCAAATCTCCTTCCCACAGCACTAAACCTCGGTGCAATGCATAATTGCACTGGGCTGCAATCTTGCAGTTTCCATGCATTAATGTGAATTTGTCATCATCTATGTAGGTATATTGGCAATGAACCTGGTCAGGTGACAGACCTCTTGGAGGGGGAGCACTTCGGTGATAGTGACCACAATACCCTGAGCTTTAGCATAGTTGTGGACAAGGATAAAAGCAGCCAGAATGAGAAAATGTTTAATTGTGGAAGGGCTAATTACGGTGGGATGAGGCAGGAACTAAGGAGAGTAAATTGGAACAGGTATTCTCTGGAGAAAGCGCATCTCCTGAGACATGGAAATTTGCACTTGCTGCAGCCAAGTAGGAATGTAATATACACCAACTCCAGTAGTAAAAATTACATTTACCACAAATGCCAAGTCAGAAAAATAGATAATAAATATCAAAGGATAAATAAATAAATATTCACAGTTGGAGTCAGTGCAAGAGAAAAGTGATGTTTCAGTGATTCAGGCAGACCTTTTGGTGGGCCTGGATTAGTTTAGGGTTAGGGTTCAAGAACCTGGCAGGTAATAGCTGATGGATTAAAACAGTCCTTGAACCTGGAAATTTTGCACTTCAGCTTCTGTCCCTGAATGGAGCAGCAAGAAGCAATTGTGACCAGGGTGATGGGGGTACCCTCTGATGTTGGCTACCCCCTTGAGGCAGAGCCTCACATAGATGCTGTCAATAGATGAGGGGTCGGTGCCCACAATGTACTTGGTTATGATTCCCTCCTTCTGCACGCCTGGACACGTGAATTACAAAACAGGCCACGAAGCAACCAGCCAGCATACTTTGTACTGTATACCTGTAGTGGAGCTGAGAAGCAGCAATGAATGGGAGGTCATAATTGGAGGAAAGCATATGCCACGATGGAAATATGGAAGTAGGAACCAGGCCTTGAATTTTTGATCTAGGAAATAGTTGTGAACCAGAGCCACTTCTGATCTGCAATGCAGGAGTGGGGATGAACTTAATGGTGTCAGGATACAGGCAACCAAACTTTAGATTAGCTTAAGCTTGCAGGAGAGCATTCCCAAAAAATGGTCCTATCACATACCATTTTTAGGTACATATTTTTGTGATTTCCTGCCATATTTTAAGTCTACTTCATGTCATTGAAAATTAATTTTCTTCATTTGCACTTGGACTTCGTCCCTGCTGATCTCGGTGCAGTCAGTGACGAACATGGTGAAAGGTTTCACCAGCACATTACGACCATGGAAAAGCGGTATCAGGGCAACTGGAATCCATCCATGCTGGCCAACTACTGTTGGACACTGACATGAGAGGCATCAGATGCTGAGTACAAACGAAAATCAGCAGCAAAACATCAGTTGAACTCTAACACAATATGTCGGCATCATTATGCGATTAAACATGCTCAATTCAATAAAAGTTAATTTAATGCTTCTCCAACTTCCAACGTGATAGAGCAAATTTGAAATTATCTTTGTGTTCAGCTTGAAGTTGTCTATCATAATCCCCAATATTTTTCAGGAAGCAAACATTTGGAAAAAAAATTGTTATCCAGTGAGAGGTAAATAAATAGTTAGATAGATAAATAAATAGTTGACAGCTGTGAAAGGGAGGGAAATGGAGAGATGCCAGCACTCAGGAACATAGCCCAATTTAAGTAACTTTCAGGCCCTGTACCATGAAGTTGGAGCAGAAGGCCTGACAAAGCTCATCCTTCCATGCTTTCATGCAGGCTCTTTCCAGTTTTGTATTGGCTTTCATGAGGGGTGTTTTATCAGAATCAGAATTTATTGTCGTGAACAAGTCACGAGATTTGGTGTTTTGCAGCAGCATTATCATGTTAACATTCATATAAACCACCTCAGAAAGTGATCACGTGATGGAGTAGTGGCTGGTTATGGAAAACCAGCCGTCCACAGAGAAAGTTGAAAAAAAAATGGTAGAAAAACAAAGCAAAGAAGTAAAACATAAAAAAAGTTGCAAAATAAAAAGTATAAGAAGATCCTGAGGATGGCTCCAAAGAAGGAAAAGACAACAATGGCAAGCAAAGAAGAGATGAAGAAATTGCCAGAAAAAAAAGAGGAAGGCCTTACCGGATTCCATGAGCAGGGAGCTCTCCCAAAGAGGATGGCCTGAGCGGTGAAGCCAGTAAGCGGGCAACTCTGGGGCAGCTTCCCCAGGGCAGTCTGGAGCATTGGCTTGAAGAGCCTGAAAAAGAAATGCCAACATGCATGCGCAGTACACATTTTATAGAGGACACCGAAGGGAATGGACGCAGGATGCTGACTCAGTAATTGGAGAAGCCACGGATAAGACAACGATAGAAGCAGGATCAATACGGGGCCAAGAAATGGAGCGAGAGAAAGAAGATCAAGAGGAAGATAAAGAAATACAAGAAAAAATACAAGGTGAAAAACAGATGCAGATGGTAGATAAGGAATACTTTAACAGTCAAATAAAGATTCTAATGGAAACAATAATGGCTGAGTTCAGAACTATTTAAAAAACCATGCAAGAGAAAGATATAAAAATATAAAGAATGGAGAATACTATGGAAGAAATTAGAAAAAGAAGTGAAGAAGTAGAAGACAGAATGATAGGTGTGGAGATGGAGGTGAATAAGTTAAGAGAAAAATTGGAAGATAGAATTAAGGAGATTAAGAAGACATATGACTTATTGGCCCAGAAAATTGAAATTTTAGAGAATTTTAACAGACATAATAATATAAAAATAGTGGGCCTGAAGGAAGGTGAAGAAGGGGCAGATATAAAAGGATTTATAAAAAGATGGATCCCACAGATCTTGGGAGTAGAAGAACTCCAAGAAGAAATAGAAATTGAAAGAGCCCACAGAGCACTGGTGCCAAAGCAGCAACCACAGAAGAAACCATGTTCCTGACGAATAAAACTACTGCGATACACAACAAGAGAGAAAATATTGGAACTGGCCATTAGAAGAGTGAAAGAAAACAAGGAACATTGGAGTACAATGGGAATTGTTTTTAAAATCCAGATATAAGCTTCAAACATTTAAAGAAGTGAAAGGAGTTTAACAAAAACTGTACTATGGAAAAAAGATTATAACTGTGTGTTGCGACATCCAGCAGTGTTGAAAATATTCATCCCTGGTGGGCAAAATGGACTCTTTTCAGATCCAGAAGAAGCCTGTCGCTTTGCAGCCCAATTACCAAATAAGCAACAAGAAGAGGAGTAAAGGAAAAAAATAACAGGACTGCTAAGATCATGTTTATTAATAAGTTGGAATGTTAATAGTTTGAATACAGACATTTAAGAAAAAGAGGTTAGAAAATGTTATAGTTTTAAGAATAATATATAGTGATTCTCTGGGGGGGCGGCTAGGGAGGGGGGAGGTTCTGTCCACTGTGAAATCTGTTGACATTTGCGGTATATACTGCAACCCACGTAGAAAAGAGAGTTGTGGTTGTCTTGCGAGGTGGCAAGGGCAACTTAGTAAAGGGGGATTTAATGCTGTTTTCTTTAATATTATTCTTTGGTTTTCTTATGGTTTTTATTATTTCCTACTAGTTGTGTCATCATGTATAGTAAAGAGTAAGAATAATCTAAAGAGTGATTTTGGAAGAAGGGAGATGGAGGGGTTGAAGAGGTAGAATAGAGGTGAAAATAGATGGGTAAGATGAATACATTGAATTATATGACTATTAATATTGTTACGAGCCCAGAGGACCCCAAAATCCAGCAGCAATAGATATTTACCAAATCAAATGGTTACTTAAACAAAAGTTGCTTTTAATTATCTTTAAACATGAAAACAGAATCACACTTTAACTTAATTAACCTAACTTAACCCCCTTCTAATTCTAAGTGCACGTGTATGTAATGTTTGTGAAAGTTCAGAAAAGTTCTTTAATTCACAGATCAATCTCACTTCCCACTCCTCCAAGGTTACTGGTTGCAGGCAATTCTTATACTGTGCAGAGAATTTACCATTTATAAAATTCACCAGGCTATGGTGCTTGAAAGATAAATGGTTACCGCTCAGGAAGGTTCTTGTTGGTTTTCAGAGAGAGATTTGTTGTCCCTTTTTAATCAGCCACTTCAGTGTCTTGCTGACCAAATTTGCCCCTTCAGGGTTCTCCAGAAGATAGCCTCTCCCTTTCAGGTCACCACAGAGTTCTTTTTTGTTTCTTTTATTCCAAGTGAAACATTAGACAGCCAGTCCTCTCCTCTTGCATGAATCACAAAGGCTTTGACCAGGCTGTCTTCCCAAATGGGCTTTCCACAAGCTTGCCAGCTTGTTCTGTTCCAGTCCCAGCTGCTTCTGCTGGCTGTAACATTGTACAAATGATCTCTGTCTTTCTGTCACTGCCTGTCTGCCTGTCTGTCTGTCTGTCTGTCTGTCTGTCTGTCTGTCTGTCTGTCCCCCCCCCTCTCTCTCTCTCTCTCTCTCTCTCTCTCTCTCTCTTTCACTCTCTCTCTCTCTCTGAAGGAAAGCTATTTTGACTCTCTCTGCTTGCAAAACCACATGACCCTCTTAGAACAACAATTTCTCTTCCAGACAATCTGGGCTCCTACAAGATCTTTCATCTGTTGCCTTTTGTAAACAACAATCCATTAGTGATGTCACTTGAGCACTCTTCAAAGCTCTTGCAAAAGCTGTGGAGCTAATATATCTAGCATGGGGTGAAGCTCCAGTATTTTAAATAAGATCTATTCTAAAGTGTTTGTATGTAACCTACTCTAACAAACCTTTCCCAATTTATCTCCCAAAAACATATCTATATACTGTCACAATATTAATGGAATTCACAATTAAATTAAGAAAAAAAAGTTACTGATACTACTTAAAAAGTAGAAAATAGGCATAGCATTTATACAATAAACACACTTAAATGAGTTAGAACACCGCAAGCTGAAGAGAGAGACTGGGTAGGTCATGTAGAGGCTTCATCATGCAACTCAAAAGCCATGGGAGTTGCTATATTAGTTAATAAGAATCCGCCAATTGAGATAAAGAAAGTAATAACAAACCCAGCAGGTAGATACGTAATGATGACGTGACAGATTTATTTAGAATCTTGGAACTTGTTGACATTTATGAACCTAATGAAGACGACCAGGAATTTATGCAGGACATTTTTTTAAAGATAGCAGATATACAGGGACACATTTTACTAGGGCAAGACTTTAATTTTAACCTTGACCCATCAATAGGTAAAACTGGGAAGACTATTATAAAAAATAAAACAGCCAAATTTACATTAAATTCAATGCATGATATGAAGATAATTGATATATTGAGAAAACAACATCCAAAAGAAAGAGATTATTCATATTATTCAAACAGACATAAAAGCTATTGTAGGATTGATATGTTCTTGTTGTCGGCACAGATTCCTTTTTTTTATATAATTTTAAATTTTTCACACTGTAAACTATATCAACCAAAATATATACAAACTTTTCTCATTAAATATACACAGTGGCATTTTCTCCCTTTTTTTTCCCCTTTCCCTCCCTTCCCTCTTCCCACCCCCCTCCAAAACCCGTAAATATTCAACATATACTATACAATAAAACCATAAAACAATATCTTCACACAAAGGAAAATAAACAAGAAAAATGCATCATCTATTTATTACACACTGTATCTAGTTATTTTGTCTTTTTATCATTTTCATTTTAGGGGATGGAAGTCCAAGGCAAGCTCTCTCTGTTATGTTCCATGTATGGTTCCCAAATTTGTTCAAACAATGTGACTTTATTTTTTTAATTGTATGTTTTTTTCCAATGGAATACATTTATTTATTTCCATGTACCATTGCTGTATTCTCATGCTCTCTTCCATTTTCCAAGTTGACATTATACATTTTTTTGCTACTGCTAAGGCTATCCTAATGAATCTTTTTTGCACTTTATCCAATTTGAGGCCTAATTCTTTATTTCTTATGTTACTTAAAAGAAAGATCTCTGGATTTTTTGGAATGTTATTTTTTGTGATTTTATTTAATATCTGATTTAGTTCTTCCCAAAACGTCTTCACTTTTGTACATGCCCAAATTGCATGTAATGTTGTTCCCATTTCCTTCTTACAGCAAAAACATCTATCTGATAATGTTGAATCCCATTCTTTTAATTTTGAGGAGTGATACATACCCTGTGTAACCAATTATACTGTATCATGCGTAACCTTGTGTTTATTGTATTCTTCATAGTTCCAGAACATAACTTTTCCCATGCTTCATTTTTTATCTTTATGTTATATCCCTTTCCCACTTTTGTTTAAGTTTATAGTTTATTTCATCATTTTCCTTATCTTGCAGCTTAATGTACATGTTCATTATAAATTTTTTAATTATCATTGTGTCAGTAAACACATATTCAAAGCTGCTTCCTTCAGGTAATCTCAATCTGTTTCCCAATTTATTCTTTAAATAAGCTTTCAATTGATGATATGCAAACATTGTACCATGAGTTATTCCATATTTGTACTTCAACTGTTCAAATGTTAATAAATTATTTCCCAAAAAACAATTTTCTATTCTTTTGATTCCTTTTCTCTCCCATTCTCTAAAGGAAAGGTTATCTATTGTAAAAGGGATTAGTGGATTTTGCGTCAATAATAATTTTGGTATTTGGTCATTCATTTTTTTTCTTTCTAAATTGATTTTTTTCATGTATCACGTAAATGATGCAATACTGGTGAGCTTTTATATTGCACCAACTTTTCATCTCACTTATAAAGTATGTGTTCCGGTACCTTCTCCCCTATTTTATCTAGTTCTATCTTAGTCCAATCTGGTTTTTCCCCTGTCTGGTAAAAATCTGATAAATACCTTAATTGTGTGGCTGTATTATAATTTCTAAAGTTTGGTAACTGCAAACCACCATGGTTATACCTCTCTGTTAATTTATCTAATGCTACCCTCAATTTCCTCCCTTTCCAAAAGAATTTCCTTATTATTCTCTTTAGTTCATTAAAAAATAATTTTGTTAAGGGAATTGGTAACGTTTGAAATAAGTATTGAAATAATTAGTTCTTCTTAATGCAGTTTACCCTCCCTATCAACGTTAACAGTAATTCTTTCCAATGTTCTAAGTCTTCCTGCAATTTCTTTATTAGTGGCTGATAATTTAGTTTGTACAAGTGGCTTAAGTTATTATCTAACCCGATCCCTAGGTATCGGATTGCTTATGCTTGCCATTTAAATGGTGATTCTTTTTTAAATTCTGTATAATCCACATTACTCATTGGCATCACTTCACTTTTATTTGCGTTGATCTTGTACCACTTCAATTTCTTATGTAATTCTTTTATTGATATCTCTGGTTCTATTAGGTATACTATGTTGTCATCTGCAAATAAACTGATTTTGTACTCCTCCTCCTTTATTTTTATCTCTTTTATTTTATTTTCTATTCTTATCAGTTCTGCCAAAGGTTCTATTGCTAAGGTGAACAATGAGGGGGATAATGGACATCCCTGTCTAGTTGACCTACTTAATTTAAATTGATTCGATGCATATCCTTTTACTGCTACCTTTGCCAACGGTCCATTATACAATGCTTTAATCCAATTTATATATTTTTCTGGTAGATTGAACTTCTGTAATACTTTAAATAAGTAGTTCCACTCTACTCTGTCAAAGGCTTTTTCTGCGTCTAAAGCAACAGCTACTGTTAGTTTCTTATTTCCTTGAACTGCATAAATTAGATTAATAAGTTTACAGACATTATCCACTGTTTGTCTTTCCTTAATAAATCCAATTTGATCTTGTTTTACTATTTTTGGTACACAATCGGCCAATCTGCTAATAATTTTGCTATTACCTTATAATCTGAGGTAAGTAGAGATATTGGTCTCTATGGTGCTGGGGCTAATGGATCCTTCCCAGTCTTTGGTATTACTGTAATTATTGCTGTCTTACATGAATCTGGCAAGTTTTGTGTTTCTTCTACCTGGTGTATTACTTCCAGGAGAGGAGGAATTAATAACTCTTTAAATGTTTTATAAAATTCTATTGGAAATCCATCCTCTCCTGGTGTTTTATTGTTTGGCAGCTTTTTTAATATATCCTGTACTTCCTCTATTTCAAATGGATTTATTAGTTTGTTTTGTTCCTCTTCTTGCAATTTCGGCAGTTCAATTTTAGCTAAAAACTCCTCTATTTTATTATCTTTTGGTATAATTGTTCATAAAATTCCTTAAAGTTTTCATTAATCTCTATTGGGTTATATGTAATTTGTTTGTCCTTTTTCCTTGATGCCAGTATTGTTCTTTTAGCTTGTTCTGTTTTAAGTTGCCAGGCTAATATTTTATGTGTTTTTTCTCCCAGTTCGTAATACTTTTGCTTTGTTTTCATTATGTTCTTCACCTTATACATTTGTAATATTTCATTTTTTATTTTTTTGTCTGCCAATTCTCTCTTTGTTATATCATCCCTTTTTACCATTTCCTTTTCTGTACTTACTATCTCCCTTTCCAACTGCTCTATTTCCCGATTGTAATCCTTTTTCATCTTAGTTACATAACTTATTATCTGTCCTCTAATGAAGGCTTACATCGCGTCCCATAATATAAATTTGTCTTTCACTGATTCTGTGTTTATTTCAAAATATGTTTTAATTTGACATTCAATAAACTCCCTAAATTTCTGCCTTTTAAGTAGCATGGAGTTCTATATGTTCTTGGTGGGATGTCCTCCAGTTCTATTGCCAATAACAGGGGTGAATGATCTGATAGTAGTCTAGCTTTATACACAGTTTCCTAACTCTCCCTTGAATATGGGGCGACAACAAAAACATCAATCCTTGAGTATGTTTTATGCCTACTCAAATAATATGAATATTCCTTCTCTCTTGGGTGTTTCCTCCTCCATATATCCATAAGTTTCATTTTCTGTATTGATTTAACCATAAATTTGGCTACTTTATTCTTTTTTCTTGTCTTTTGTCCAGTTTTATCCAACATTGGATCCAAATTAAAGTTAAAATCCCCTCCTATCAATATATTTCCTTGTGTGTCTACAATCTTCAAAAAAATATCCTGCATAAACTTTTGAACCTTCTGATTAGGTGCATATATATTGAGCAAATTCCAAAATTCTGAGTATATCTGACACTTTATCATTACATACCTCCCTGCTGGATCTATTATTTCCTCCTCTATTTTGATTGGTACATTTTTGTTAACTAATATGGCTACACCTCTAGCTTTTGAATTATATGATGCGTGTTGTACCCAGTCTCTCTTTAATTTGTTATGTTCCACTTCATTTAGATGCATTTCCCACACAAATGCTATATCTATTTTTTCCTTCTTCAATAAATTTATTAGCCTCTTCTTTTTAATTTGGTTATGTATTCCATTTATGTTTATAGTCATATAGTTCAGCGTGGCCATCTTATGTCTTGCTTACACCTCTTTTCCACCTCCTTGCCACCTCCATCCCCCTTTTTCCCATTTTCATCTCTTAGTTTTCCCTTATTAAACTCAATGTATGACAACACATTTAAAACACAAAATACCCCAACAATTCCCACACCCAATAATACCTTAACCCCAAATGTTGCCCCACTTTCTGAGTTGCCCCTTATCCTTTGTCGGGCAACCACAACTCCCTTTTCCATTTGGATTGCGATCTTGTTCGCAAGCGTCAACTGATTTTGCAGTGACGGTTCTTCCCTCTACCCCCAGCCCCCCCCCGAAAACACTTTTTTTTACACATATAACAAAGCTCTCTTTTTCCCCCTTACTTTCTTCCTTCCCTTCCCTTCTCTTTTCCCTCTTTAGTTCTTTACATATACATTGTTTTTACATCTTTATATATACTTTATCGCCATTCTTCATTCTTGATACATCTCTTCTTCTGTCCTGCAAACGTTCTGTGAATTCTTGTGCTTCCTCTGGATCCGAGAACAGTCTGTTTTGCTCCCTGGGTATAAATATTTTAAGCTCGGCTGGATGTCTTTTTTCCATAAAATCATTTTCACTGTATTAAACTCCTTTCTCCTCTTTAAGAGTTTAAAACTTATGCCTACTATCATTTTCCAACATATCAATTTTCTGAGATAACAGCTCTTGTGTCTCTTTAATTTTTTTGTCACTTTCTTCCAATTTTTCTCTTGTCATTTACTTCCAATTCTACACCCGTTTCCCATTCCTCCACATTTTCTACTCTTTTCCCTATTTCTGTCATGACCAGTTCTAAACTTTGCATTGTATTTTCTGCTCTTTACATTTTCCTTTTAATTGCACTAAATTCTAATGATAACCATTCTTTTAGTGATCTCATTTGTTCTTCAAAAAAGGCTTTATCTATATTCTGTCCATCAGTTTTACCTTCTATTTCTTTGTGAAGATCTTGGTATTCTTCTTCCTCTTCTTCTGTGTCTGTACCTGTGTTTGTGTCTTCTTCTTTTCTTCTTTGTGTCTGTGTCTCTTCTGTTTTTCCTGATGAGCTGCTTATATCTCTTTGTCGGGGCTCCTCTTGCTGGGCCTCTTGCTGTTGGTCCTCCCCTCCTGCGCTGCTCATCTGTTGGGCCTCCTGCCGTTGATCCTCTTGTCGGTCACCACTCCGTCTTTCTCCCTGGTCTGCTTCCTTGCTCCCTCCCTTGCTGCCTCCCTCATCCTCCAGCTGAGCGCCTTGGTATCGGGTGTCCCTCAGCTGTTCGCGCTGTGGCTGTCCGCTCCTCTGCTGAGCCCCCCTCCTGTTGGTGTCCTCTTTTTCCTTTGATTGCGCAGTTGTGCACTTTTGATTGGCTCTGAGAGCCATTTTTTAAGTCCACCGGTCAGGAGGTCGCGACTCCGCAGGGCAGGCACCAACCTTGGGGATCAGGCGCTCCTCACCACCACAGCTCCCTGTTCCTTCGTGCAGGTAAGGCCTTCTTCTTTCTTTTCTGGTGACTTTTCTTTTTTTTTGGTTGTTTTTACTTTCTCCTTCTTGGGTGCCATCTTCTTTCTCTTCTCTGTAACTTTATCTTCTATTTCTTATATTTTATTTTTGTTGTGCTTTGTCTTTTCCTAACTTTTTTCCTTTTTTTTCTGGAGAGGGCTGGTTTTCCCGACCAGCCACTACTCCATTACATGACTCCTCTTGTTGGCACAGATTCAAGGGAGAGTTTGAAAGACCGAATATAAGGCAAGACTTTTATCAGACCACTCACCCTTGTTATTGACAAATGCTTTATTCTACCAAAAACATATAGATGGAGGATACACCCCATGTTGTTAAAAAGGCAAGACTTTCTGAAATACATAGAACAACAAATTAAAATATATTTCGAAACAAATGCAAATTCTGTAACAGACAAATTTATATTATGGAACACTATGAAGGCCTTTATTAGGGGAACAAATAATTAGTTATACAACCAAGATTAAAAAAGAATATGATTGGGAAATAGAGCCATTGGAAAAAGAGATAGTAACTATAGAGAAAGATTTAATGAGAAGGGAAGATGTAGAGAAAAAGAGAGAATTGAAAGAGAAAAAATTAAAATATAAAACATTACAAGCACACAAAGTGGAGAAAAATATTATGAAAACAAAGCAAAGATATTATGAATTAGAAGTGAAACCCCACAAAATATTGGCTTGACAACTAAAAACAGAACAAGCAGCAAGAACTATCACAGCAACAAGGAAGTAGGATAAACAGGTCTCATATAAACCCATTAGACATTAATGGAAATTTTAAAAAAATTTATAAGCAATTGTATCAAACAGAAAACCCAAGGAAGAACAACAAAACAGATGAATTTTTGTGAAACACTGAATTACCTCAGTTACAAATGGAAGATCAAAATAAATGACTAAAGCCCCTGACAATTACAGAAATACAGGATACATTAATGACTTTACCAAATAATAAAGCGCCAGGCGAAGATGGATTCCCTATGGAATTTTATAAGATATTCAATAATTATTAATTCTATCCCTCTTAGAGGTAATGAAACAAGTGGAAGAGACCCAGAATTTTCCTGACTCATGTAAAACGGCAATAATCACAGTAATTCCAAAGATGGGAAAAGACCCATTGTCACTGGCATCACATAGACCCATATCTTTAATAAATATTGATTATAAATTAATAGCAAAATTACTAGCGAATAGATTAACAGGCTGTGTACCGAAATTAGTGACGCTAGATCAGACAGGATTTGTTAAAAATAGAAAAGCGGCAGATAATGTCTGTAAATTTATTAATTTAATCCAGATAGCACAAATGAATAAAGCACCAACTGTGGCAGTAACTCGATGCAGAGAAAACTTTTGATAGGGTGGAATGGAATTATCTGTTTAAAGCACTACAGAAATTAAAATTACCGGAAAAAAATTATTAATTGGATTAGAGCACTGTATAATGGTCCTTTGGCAAAAGTGATAACAAATGGATATGTTTCAGACCACTTTAAATTGAGCAGATCAACAAGACAGGGATGCCCATTATCACCATCCTTGTTTGCTTTGGCTATAAAACCATTGGCAGAGCTGATAAGAACCTAGGACAAAGGGAATAAAAGTAAAAGAGTAAGAATTTAAAATGAGCTTATTTGTGGATGATATTAAAGTATATTTAGTGGACCCAGATAAATCAATAAAAAGGTTATACACAAAATTGAAAGAATATGGGGCAATATCAGGATACAAGGTTAATATTGATAAAAGTGAGGTGATGCCAATGAGCAAAGTCAATTATACAAAATGTAAAAGGGAATCCCCTTTTAAATGGCAATCACAGACCATACATTACCCAGGTATCAGGATAGATAATAATTTAAATAATTTGTATAAATTAACTTACCAACCATTAATAAAGTAAATAAAGGAAGACTTAGAGAAATGGAAAGATTTACCATTAACTCAAGATTAATGTATTTCCACAGCTACAATATCTGTTCCAAACCCTACCGATTCCCTTGACAGGGGAATTTCTAATGACATTAAATAAATTAGTATGAAAGTTTTTATGGAATGGTAAAAAATCAAGAGTGGCTTTGGAAAAATTAGCATGGGTGTATAAACAAGGAGGATTGCAGCTACCAAATTTCAAAAACTATTACAGGGCAGTACAGTTAAGATATCTATCAGATTTTTAACAGATGGGAGAAAAACCAGATTGGCTCAAAATAGAATTATATAAATTAGGAGAAAAGGTCCCTGAACATTTACTCTATAAATAGGATGAGAGACTGGTGCAACACAACAATCTACCAATACTATATCATATTGCTTAAAATATGGAAGAGAATACATCTGGAGCAAAAGATGATAAATGATCAAATACCAAAAATGTTACTACATTTTCAACAGACAATTTATTTTTTTAAGGAATGGGCAAGAAAAGGAATTAAAAGTGTAAAAGATTGCTTTTTGGGAAATAATTTATTGTCATTTGAACAGTTCATACTGTACTATCAGTTGAAAACTTATTTAAAAGAAAAGTTGGGAACTAGTCTAAGATTACCTGAGAGTAGCTACTATGGATACTAAATTACAGACACTGTAAAAAAAATTATTACAAACATGTTCAGCAAATTGCAATACAATGAAAATGATGAAGCAATATATAAACCCAAAAAGGTTGGGAAAAAGATTTAAATATACGAATAAAGAATGAAACATGAAAGGAACTATGTGCAGGGACCATGATTAATACAATAAATATTCGGTTTCGTATGATATAATACAATTGGCTACATAGATTATATGTTACACCTCAAAATTTAAAAGAATGGAATCCAAAATTATCAGACAAATGCTTCTGTTGTAAACAAGAAATTGGAACAACAATACATGCAATATGGACATGTACAAAAGTGAAAGTTTTTTGGGAGGATTTAAACCTAATATTAAATAGAATTACAAAAAATAAGACACCAAAAGACCCAAAAATCTTCCTGTTAAACAACATAAAAGATAAAGAATTAGGCCTAAAATTAGACAGGGCTCAAAAAAGATTTATTATGATTGCGCTTGCCCCAGCAAAAAAGTACATCATGATAACTTGGAAAATGGAAGCAACCTTAAAAATACAACAATGGTATATAGATATGAACAAGTGTATTCCATTGGAAAAAAAACCTACATCTAAAAGACAAAAATGCTCTATTTGAACAAATTTGGGAACCATATATCGAGTTTATTAGAAACCCCCAATTTAAGACCTCCATTTCTTGACGTGATCAGATACAAATATGAAAATAATTAAAGATGAAGTATTGGATGACACGATTTTCTTTTCTTTTTTTTTGGTGTTCTTCTATTGTTTATTTATTTCTTCTTCCTTCTTTCTTTCATTTCTTGCTTTAAGTTATAGGGGGTGGGGAGGGTGGGGGAAGGGGAGAAGAATGAAAATGTCACTGTGTATATATTAATATTGAATATTTGTATATATTATTAATAACGTGGTTCACGGTGAAGTACAAAATAAAAAAAATTATATAAAAAACTCACCTGACAACAATATATATATTTTTTAAAGTGCATGAAAAGTAAGGCAGTATCTTTGGTTCATTGATTATTCAGGAATCTGATGGCAGTGGGGAAGAAACTGTCCTTGTGCCGTTGAGTGTTTCTGTACCTTTTTCCCAATAGTAGCAAATTGAAGACCACATGGCCTAAGTGGTGGGGGTCCTTGAGGATAGAGGCTGCTTTCTTAATACACTGCCTCTTGTAGATGTAGGAAGTGGAGATGACTACAGGGAGTTATTGGACAATTCACAGAGATCCCTGATGTCTGCTTGTTGTGGGTGGAGGGAGCACCCAAATAATGGATTCTTAATTGTAGCTTATTTACTCTAGGTAAGTAATTTCTGTCAAAGGGACATATAGTACAATGGACAAACAGGCCCTTCAGCTCACCATGTCTGAGCCAACTATCGTCCACCCTTTTGCACTGATAATCTCATTTTGTTTTCCTCACGTTCTCATATTCCCATCCACTCCCTTTAGATGCTTCCACTTGTCTGCACCCAGAGGAAACCCACACAGTGCAAACTCCACACAGACAGCACCAGAGGTTAGATCGAACCAATCTGTCCCCCTCCCATCAGTAACTTTATCTCTGACTTAACCGTAATTCACTTCCCAACAGTACACAAAAATGATGGAGAAAGTAAAAGGCAGTCAAACGTTCTGGACCCGAGCCTTTCTTCAGGAGTGCCGAACATCATGCAGACACCTGAAAAAAAATAGTGGTGGGGGAGTGGAAGGGGCAGAAGGATGAGCAAAAGGTGGAACCAGTAAGAGGTATTAGGTGAGAAAGAAGCTGAGAAGTGATGGGGCAGAGGGCTGAAAGATAGCTCTCTGAGGAGAGGGAAAGGAAGGGGAGGGGGAACTAGAGGAATGTAGACAAAAGGCTGAGGGAAAAAGAGATACCAGGGGAAGGGAGTTAATATAAATTGCAGGTTGATATTGATGCCGCCTGGTTGGAAAGTGCCAAGACAGAATGTAAGGGCAGCACGGTTGGCGTGGTGGTTAGCGCAATGCCAGCAATAAGGATTGGACTGGGGTCCAAATCCCATGCATTCTGAAAAGAGTTTGTATGTTCTCCCCATTTCTACGTGGGTTTTCTCCAGGGGCTCCGGTTTCCTCCCACCATTCAAAGACGTTCTGAGGGTGTAGGTTAATTAGGGGTAAAATTGTATGGCACGGACTTGTGGGCCGAAATGGCCTGTTAACATGCTGAATGCCTAAATAAATAAATAAGGTTTTCTTCCAAATTGCAGGTTGCCTCATTGTGGCAACATGGCCAGACATATCAGTGTGGCAATGGGGTGGGGAATGGATGAGGCAAAGATGTTCAACTATTTATTTAATTATTTAAAACACGCTTTCTCATTTGCCTTGGTTGGATTTGAACTTTTTTCTCCAGTACGTTGGGACCATAGGGACCATCAATATCACCATCCAGGGAGTCCTGGGGGATTGGCACTTTGTCATTGTGCATCGTGGGACATCCAGTAGAGTTGGTGCCTCTCAGTGCCAGAGATGCAGGCTCAATCCTGACAGCTGTCTGGCATTGTCTGTGTGCAGGCCAAGGGAAATTGTAAATTACCCCTGATCTGCAAGTAATGGGTAGAATCTGGGGTGGGGGTGGGGGGGATGGATGTGATTGTAAGGGGGTAGTTGATGATTGGTGTGGACTCATTGGGCCCATTTCAGTGCTTATGACTCTCTTCACCTTTGGTTAATGGACTAGTGAAAAAACCACCCTGCTCCATTATTCTATGCCCAAAGATCACCTATATGTTTATGGAAATAGGTAGTTTGTTTTCTTGTTGATCTAAATTCTTTCAATTTAAAGGTTATACCTGACTCATATCCCTAAATTTTAACTGGAGTCAGGTTCCTAACATTACCGTACTACCCAAACCCTCAATATAAACTACTCTGGGATCACCAGGACTCAAATTTCACTTTTTTTTCCAGGCACTAACTACAACTGTGACAATGTATCTGCCCCTCCATATTTATTTTCTGTTTTTCTGTCTTGCCATACTGAGCTAATTTAATTTATACTGTTGTTGTTGGTGCATCTCATGCACCTGTTCAGAGCATCTGTACATTATACTTGTGTGTATGACAGTACACTCTCACCATCACCAGTCCTCTCAGGCCCAAGAACTCATGGACCTGGAGATTAGGTCAGCAGTTTGTGATTGCAGTTCCCCATTCTGTGATGGTCTGGTCTTAGCCAGGTTGTAAGAATGCTTTGTGAATGCACTGAGAAGCCCCATAGTTAAAGGCAAAGCTCGAAACATCAATGACTGAGCCAATTTGGAACATCTCCAGCCAGCACTTTGCAAATATTTTTGAGATATTATGCCCAAGGGTTTACAGCGTTTAATGCATGTTTAGTAAAGAATATTTTATGGTTCTATTGCATATTATGCTTACCTTCATCCACAATTTGTAAAGCGAAGCTTCATTATATAATTAAGGTGGGTCTTTAGCAGTGCAATGCATAGAGAACATTTCACTGGTGAAGGTGCTGGCTTTAAGTTGAAATATAATCATTGAGAGATACAGTCCCTTCAGCCTCCAAGTCTATTCTCTCAACCACACTAATCTTACTTTAATCCCCATTAGGGCAGCACAGTAGCGGATAGTGCAACGCCTTTACTGTGCCAGTGATTGGGACTGGGGTTTGAATCCCGTGTTGTCTGTAAGGAGTTTGCATGTTCTCCCCGCGTCTGTGTGGGTTTTCATCGGTGGCTCCGGTTTCCTCCCACCATTCAAAACATGCAGGGGGTGTAGGTTAATTGGGTGTAAATTGGGCAGCACTGACTCATGGGCTGAAATGGGCTGTTATGTGATGTACGTCTACATTTAAAAAAAAAATTCAAAATTCTCTCCTTGCATTCCCATCAGCTCATCTGACATTCTACTTCTCACCTGCAGGAAGTAAGAATTTTGGGCATATGTACATTGTACATTGTGTATGACAATAAACTCATTCTCACTCTCATTTATAGCAGCCAATTAACCCACCGACCCCCACATTGACTGAGGCCCTTCCTGTTTGCCAGGGGACATGAGAAGAGTTTTCACCTGGCCAATGTTTACTCCTGAGCCAAGGCCTAACAAAACAAAATAGTGCTTGTGCAACTTTGTTGTCCCAAATTATTTTTTGCTGTTCAAACACAGCAACAGTGACTAACCTTCAAAGGCTCCTCATAGGCTGAAAATGTTTCAGGACTGAGCTCACAAAAGTCATTGTCATGTTGCAAGGATTAAACATCATGACTAGTTTGGCAATTAAAGGTAAGGCATGACATTTTATGCTAATCATTTTTGTCTGAAAGATAGTTCACATCTAATTTTTTATGATTCCTCCCCTAACCTGAAAGTGATAGTTTTGCTGCATTTATGATGAATTGCTGTGGTTTAGTGGTTTAGTGAAAAATCATGTCTGCCTGTCCCGCATCGGACTTGTCAGCCACAAACGAGCCTGCAGCTGACGTGGACTTTTTACCCCCTCCATAAATCTTCGTCCGCGAAGCCAAGCCAAAGAAAGAAGTGAAAAATATGCTATCCACAATATATGTCACCTTTAATTGTGCATGGAATGATTGAGAAGTTAGAATGCAAAAGAATTCAAATAAAACTGGATCAATCTAGGTTAGGATTAAATACTGTCTCAATGCATTCCATTCATTGTGAAGCCTGAGATCGGTGTTAAGATCCAAGACATGTTTCAGGTCACATTTCCCATCCTGAAACTGGAGTTCCAGGTAATTGGAGATCGAGTCCTTTCTTGTGGCCTAATAACAAGCTGCTGAGGATATGCACTCAGCTTTTAGCTTGTGAAAGTAAAAAATGAGGAACATTGTAAAATTTAAAGCCACTGTCATGAAAAGGTGTACAGTTGAGGTGGATCATATATCCCCCGGCAGCTAAACAGATGAAGGACGGGGATGGGGTGGGGGATTCGTTCCCTACAGTAAATCGATCAAGGAAGGACCACAGGTTAGGATCTTTTCTCATATCAGGCATTGAGGGCTGGAGACTGGGGAAGGGTGGGGGGGGGGGTGTGGAAATAAATTCTGGGGTCACAGTGGTGGTAAGGCTGCCATGTAATACAGTAAACAGTTATCACTACAATATACAGCAACACTATGGAAAACAAATATGACACTAAGAATGTGAAAAGACAAAAAAATGTCATCAAGATGATGGGACATCATTCCATTGTGAATTTGTCCCATGTCTGTTCTTTGAATTTTAGCTTGATTAGTTCTCTGTTTCAACAAGCACAATTTTTTATTTTGAAATAATATTGTGAAATTTCCACCCAGAGATTCAAAGTGCTGGTCCTTCCTTTTCAAGATTCTGCTGCGTGATATTCCAAAGACTTAAAGCCATGTGAGAGAGAGAGAAAAAAATTCTCATCTCAGTCTTGAAAGGATGATCCTGATTTGAGACAGTGACCCTTAATTTTAGGCTCTCCCTCCCATAGAAACAAAAACCCGGCTTCTCCCTGTCAAGCTCCACATGAACTGAACATTTCAATGACATTCCCTCAGTTTTAAACTCAAGAGTAAAAGCCCAGCGTTGGGTACTACCAGTTGCCCCAATAATTATAAAGACAAAGACTGAGGGGAACAATAGACTTTATTGTACATAAGACTTGAGCTGGCCTGGATCCAAGCTAGGGAAGTGCAGGGAAGGGAGAAGTGGCTCGACCTTTATGGCCAAGGCCACAGGGGAGGAGTCCAGGGGAGAGTGTCATCAGGGGGCGGGCCAGCCCTTGCCTTTACCGGCCAATGAGTACATGCAATCCTCACCATGACACCCAGTCTGATTAACATTTTTATCTCATACAACAGAGGAATCAATCTGATGATCATTTACTGCACTCTCTCAAACACATGTGTATCCTTCCTGAGGTAGGGAGATCAGAAACTGTTCATAATGTTCCAGATGCAGACTCACCAGGACCTTCTATAACAAGGATGGAACATTCCTTGACTGGGTACTCAAATCATATTGCACAAGATTGACAGACTATTGGCTTTCCTAATTGCTTTTTAACATTAATAAGGATAACTAAATCACTGTGAAACTCTTGCCATTTTTAAACATTTTGTCTTTCTATTTTTCCCGCCAAAGTAGATGACCTCATGTTTTACCCATCCACCATGGCCTTGCCAACTCAGTTAATCATTCTATATCCTCTTTCAGCCTTTTCACGGCCCAGATTTTAATTGACAGTAGCAAAATATGAATTTTTCCATGTTTAGTATTGTCAATAAAGTAATCTTGTTGAAATAAAAGCAGAACAGCCAGCATTGGCTGCAATTGTATGACCTAGCAGGGTCAGAGGTGAGTATGAAGGTAACCCACGGGAAAATTACTGCCCATTCATCCTGCGGAGGGATGGCTTCTTTGATGTTGGGACTGAATATGGAGGAGGACAAGCTTACACTTGTCATAATTCACTCAAGGCGTTACTTCAACCTGACTGAATGGAGGTCCCACTATTCAGCTTTAAAATTTGATAGATCACAAACCACACATTGGACCCCGCACCTCTCATCCACATGCCT
Organism: Narcine bancroftii; assembly: GCF_036971445.1. Lineage (NCBI taxonomy): Eukaryota > Metazoa > Chordata > Chondrichthyes > Torpediniformes > Narcinidae > Narcine > Narcine bancroftii. Next base: position 226,018,119 of record NC_091472.1, read on the forward strand.
TCATTTTCGGTCCCCTGGTCTCTGGGTTTAAAGCTGCCGCTCAGACACCAAACCAACCAGCACCAGAGCCTGACAAGAACGCAAACAGCTTCCCCTCCACCCTCCCAGCTCCGAAACCTGGCCCCACAGGAGGAAAGCTACCAACAATGGCTGAGCCTGGCACATGTGATGTGAGCTGTCAGGCCAGAACTGCCCTCGAGGTCAGACTTTTATTATCATGTAAATAAAGGTCCTTTTATCCATGCTCGCAGAATCAAAATCTCCGCAACCTTCTGCACTCCCTGAAAACATTTTGAAATCTTCCTTGGTTGAGGTGGGGGAAGGGCACAAGACAGGAATATTAGAGGAGCAGAGGTGAGTAACGTCTGGCTATAGCAGCCTCAGTACTAACATGGAGCAGACCAGCCCTTGAATGAGGAACATACGAAAGGTCCATCTGCTCACAGACTTCATCTTATTAGGTCCAGATGGAGGAAGATACTGGACCAACTCTCCAGGCTAGTTGAACTGGGTGTTGAGAGTGGGCGAGGAGGTATAATGTAATTGCAATGGAAGGATTTAATTTATTCTCATCATCGGCTGAATGGCAAACCAGGATGGGGATAATCGGGCAGGACCATAGCGACCTTCGTTTGGCTCACAACTGGACAAGTCCATTTCAGAGTAGTCACTATGGCCAGTCGAGCCGATATCTCATAGTACCCAAGACCCTGGTTTAATCCCGACTTTGGGCACTGTCAGTGTGGAGTTCGCATGCTCTCTGAGTGACTTTGTGGGTTTGTTCTGGGTATTCTAGTTTCCTTCCATGTCTTGAAGATGTGCCTGTCTCCAAGTTAACTGGTCCTCTGCACCAATATAACTCTTGCCATCAAACCTGCTGACAAAGATGGTACTGCTGTAGTCTCTCATACACTACCTTGATGAGCCAGACACATCCCATTCCCACACTGTTCATGGCCTCATCCCCTACCAGGTTGAAGCCATAGATAAATTGAAGGAACATCTTATATTCTGTCTTGGCAGTCTCCAACCAGATAACATTAATATCAACCTCCAATTTCCAGTAATGCCTTCCCCCTTTCTCTCTTTTCTCCCTCCCCTTGCTTTCCCTCATTCCTCTCACTCCTTCACTTTCCACTGCCCATCACCTTCCTTCCTCCAGCTTGCCATCCCCTTCCTTTCCTTCCTCCTATTAGGAAGAAAAACTTTCCCAGCTCACTCCCCCATCCTCTTAGCTCCTACATCAGCTCCTCCCACTGGCATTCACCTTTAACCTGTAAACATGTGTTCCTCCCCACTTCCCCTTCCCCTCTCCCCACTTCCTTATTCAGGTGTTTGCCTGATCTTTCACATCTCTGATGACGGGCATGGGCTTGAAACGTCGACTGCCTATTGCATTCTGTGGAAGCTTCGCGACCTGCTGAGTTCTTCCAACACATCTATAGTTTGTTCCAGTCCTCCAGCATCTGCAGACTTCTTGTTTAACCTATGGTAATTTCCCACTATAGATTCTCCCTGTAGGTGAATGTAGAATCTCAGAGGAGTGGTTGATGGGAATGTGGGGAGAATAAAATAGGATTTGTGTAAGTAGAGTTGTTGATGGCTGGTATGAGCTCAGTGGGCCGATCGGCCAGTTTCCATTCTGTATATGATACTATCTCTATTAGATTCCTTTGAAATGATGCATTTTCAGAGATGTTACCCTTCAGATGCAGTGTTAAACCAGATTTTCTCTCTCAATACCTCTAAACAGGATTAGCCAGAAAGCTTGGCACTAATTCAGATAAAACCAGAGAAATACTCCCTGCAACCTCACCTATATAATTTCTCAATGAAAACCAATAAAGAGAATCATTACCTTAATATTTTAATGGGTGCTTGCTGTGTTCAATGGCTAGTACTTTTTTTTCCGTGTTATAACAGTTCCTTGACTTAAAGAAATAGCTTGTTGGTTCTAAGGCCACATTGTGAATCCCCAAGGTCATAAAAGAAAGTCTTCTTTCATTTTTGATGTCATTATGTGAATACGTTCGTTCTTAAACAGAAGAAGAAATGTTCAAGCTTCCCTTAGCCCACTTTTAAACAGAAGAGTTTTAAATTTAAATTTAGATATATAGCACAGTAACAGGCCATTTCATCCCACGAGTCAGTGCCACCCAATTTATAGCCCATTAACCTACACCCCTGTACTTTTTTTGAAGGGTGGGAGGAAACCAGAGCCCCTGGAGAAAACCCATGCAGACACGGGGAGAACGTACAAACTCCTTACAGACAGTGCGGGATTTGAACCCAGGCCCAGTCCTGATTGCTGGCACTGTAAAGGTGTTGCGCTTACCGCTACACCAACCATACAACTCTTTTTTCTTGAAGTATTAAAAGAAATATAAGATTAACAGAAATAATCATTCACAACCCAATGTCTTAATTCCCCTCCAGCTTCATTTACTGGTTTCTTTAACTTTGGAGGAAAATTACCCTCTGCTATCTTATAAAGCTGGTTTTGATGCATGTGAATGAGTGGCAGAATATTAACAGCTCACTGGACCACAGAACCAACACACACCCTATCCCAGCATCACCTCCTTCAATGCAGTGGAGATGTCACACCAGAATTGCCATGGGTGCATTATTTCTGTCCACCCTTCCTTCCCTGCCCTGGACACTGAGCTAAAATGTTATTTCTCCTGATTCATTCGAGGAACTAAACTTGGAGCCTTCTTATTAGTATGTTACTCTGTACTGTTTGGGAGTGGAGGGCGGGGTATTGAACATTGGACCATTAAGGATGCTTGGCAAATAATTCATTGAGTACTTCCACACTCTGTTAATCAGCTGGTGTCTAATTAGTGTACCTTTAGGGGAACGGTATTTTAAATTTTGTTTAATGATCAACACCTTGACTTGCTCTTTGCATTACAATCATAATCCATCTGTACACTTTCTCCTCATGCTTATCATGTGCATGTCCTGAATAATCAATAATTTTATGAACCAAAGATACTGTATCATCATTATCATTAGATTTTTTTCCAGTGATGTAGTAAGAGGGAATAAAATGATGCTGCCACAAAACACCAAATTTCATGACTTGTTCATGACAATAAATCCTGATTCTGGTTTTGAAACCATTATGTCAGCTGCAGGATAATGAGTTAGTCCTGCTTCATATCTCAGCTCCGTGAAAAGCTTTGTGATATCCTGAGCCTGTGAAAGGCATGAAGCAACTGTAAGGTTTTCGGTACCATCACAGTCACAGGCTGCGAATGCCCAGGAGTTTCTTCAAGGGGGCCTGACCACATTCTTGAACAGTTTCCTCTGCCTGCCTATTCTCACAACAGAGCTAAGAAAAGAAGAGTTCATTTTGAGAGATTGGCGAAGGGAATGCAAATAACAAGGCCTGCCCAACATAGCTGACGGGCAGAGAAACACAGAAACTGCAGTCGCTGGAATCTTGAGCAAACAATGGTGGGACTCAGCGTGTTAAGCAGCACCTGTGGGTCAAAATGGTCAGTCAATGTTTCAGGTTGGGAGCCTTTATTGAGACTAAAGTGAAAAGGGCATGATATTACCTAGAGTATATGAAGGGAGAAGGAAGCTGGGGAGGGAGGATTGGACAGAAAATGTGAGATGTGGAGAGACAGGTCGAGGGAGAAGCTGTGTAGGGAGCAAAGGATGGTTAGAGAGAAAATTACGGAGCAAGTAGAAGGGATGGAAACAGTGGTACCAGATGGAGCTGGGGATTTATCTAAAATTGGGAAAAATCAATGTTCATGCCATTTGGGTTTAATGCTGTCCAGGAGGTTTATGATGGGTTTTCCTCCTGTTTATGTTTGGCCTCACCCTGACAATGGATGAGACTAAGGACAGACACATCTGCATTGGAATGGTTGGCTACAGGAAGCTGAAGCTCAAACCCAAAGGCATAGCGTGGGTGTTCAGCATAGTGGGCACCCGACTGGGTTGTGATTGCGGGCCCATTATATGATGGGCAGCCCTGATCCTTAGAGGCTGAATCAGCAGTAACATTGTTGCTGGCTTCCTCCTGAACCTCCCATACTTAGACTGGCTTCAGTGACTTTCAGCCAGACTGGAGCTCGAATCCATGTGATTGAACTATCTGCCTGATGAAATACAAATTAGATGCATTAAGTAGACAGAACGATTAAAATGTTAGAAGACGTATGCATCTGAGAAACAGGAGACTGCAGATCTAGGACTCTGAAGCAACAATCTGCTGGAGGAAGTCCATGGGTCAAGATTCAACCCATTATCATGCTAATAAAACTATATGAAATTTCTTTTTGCCTGCTGCAAGGCAGACAGATTCACCACTGGCAGGAATTGCCTAGGCACCTCTTACAGTCTTACAGTCAGACTTAGTCAGAGTGAGAGAAAAGCAAAAGAGAGCCCTCCCCCACCCCGAGTGTCTGTAGATTCACCTCCCACAGCCCCCACAGCCACATAGAGTCCAGTCCAAACCATTGGCAACCAAACCTCCAACATGCTCAGGGATTCTTCGGTGCCCTTGGCACCTCCTCACGTCCTGGTTCTGATACCTGGGTCCCCTCCAGCCAGTTTGAGCAAGTCTCCAGCAGTCCGCAGCCCAGCACGAGTCCCCTGACAGCAGTCTCCAGCAGCCCACAGCTTCCACTGGTTCCTTCCCTCGAGTCACCAGCAGCCCACCACATGCACTGGTCCTTCAGCCGCAGAGCTCCCTCACTGGTTTGCCGCCACGGTCACCGTCCCCATGGGTTGTCTCCTCCACTCCAGTCCTCTGCTTCTCCGGAGGCTGCAGCCCCTCGTGGCTGATGCCAGTTAATAGGCGCTGCCATCTTGGACGCATACCCGCGGTTGCAGGATCTCAACTAAAACCACCGTAGGTTCCCTCAATGGGCCGTTAAAAGCCCGTGAGGAACCAATGGCAGTCGACTGGGTGGCTGGACCCCACAGGAGCACTGCATCTGTGCTCCCCGCTGGTCCGCACCAGCAGCAGCACTGCCATCACAATAGCTCCAGTAGTGCCGCCATTACAGCCAAGGTTATACAGAATCAGTGGGAGAAACATTTCAGGCTGGTCTTCTTCATTCCTAATGGCCTGTTTACATAATGTAAAATCATTTTTCTTAATATTGCTTTGGTTCACAGACCAAAAAATGCTGAACAACCAAAGAAACTGCTCACACTAACTATCCGAGAATCTAATATTCATGAAAGAGTATTTATTTATTTATTTGCATAGATTAAATACTTGTCCTGCAAATGTATTGTTTGTCTGTATGTGTGTGTTATGTCTGTGTGTTTTGCACAGAGGACTGGAGAACACCGTTTCATTGGGTTGTACTTGTGCAAACAGATGACAATAAACGACTTGAATTGACTTGAAATTTGGAAGGAAAAGCAAACAAGCTCAGAGTCATGGAGCCACAGAAAGATAGTGCATGGAAAATGACCTTCAGCCCATCAAATCTAGGCCAACTCATTTGTACTATTCTTACTTCAATTCATTTTTCCCTTCCCCACCCTCCCATCAACTTTACAGAACATAGAATATAGAACATAGAACATAGAACACTACAGCACAGTACAGGCATTTTGGCCCTCTACATTGTGCCAAATTATATATTCCTACCAACATTTAAAAAACCTTTCCTACTGCATAACCCTCTTTCTTTCTTCCATCCATGTGCCTGCCTAAGAGTCTTAAACAGCTCTAATGTTTCAGCCTCCACCCCACTCCTGGCAAGGCCTCCCAGACACCCACAACTCTCTGTGTAAAAACTTACCCCTGATGTCTCCCCTAAACTTCCCTCCCTTCACTTTGTACACATGTCCTCTAGTGTTTGCTATTCCCACTCTAGGAAAATGATGCTGGCTGTCTACCTTATTTATGCCTCTCAGAATCTTGTAGACCTCTGTAAAGTCACCTCTCATCCCAAGAGAAAAGTCCCAGCTCTGCTAACCTTGCCTCATAAGGCTTGCTTTCTAATCCAGGTAATATCCTGGTAAATTTTCTCTGCACCCTCTCCACAGCTTCCTATAATGAGAACTGAACACATTACTCAAGTGTGGTCTCACCAGAGATTTGTAGAGTTGCAACATGTCTCAATTCTTGAACTTAATCCCTTGGGTAATAAAGCCCAGTTCAAAATCTATCACTCACCTATGCAGAAGGGACAGTTTAACATTAACCCACGTACGGGCTCCATGTCTCAGTACATATGCCCTTAAAAATGACCTAATGTTGTAAAAGCCCTTCAGATTAATTTGCACCCTTTAGGGGAGAAAATCTCTTGTCTTTACCCAGTCTGATCTCCATGCAACCCAAACCCACTCCATAGGATAAGAGAACATAGAGCAGGGACAAGGCCTTCAGCCTACAATGTTTGTGCTCAACATGGTGGCCAAAAGAAACTAAAACTCTACTGCTTGCACATAATTCAAATCCCTCTATTCCCAGCATATTTCATGTGTCATTCCAGAAACCTCTAAAACTCTACTATCGTCTGCTTCCACTACTACTCCCTGGTAGACCATTGTAAGCACCTACCACTCTCTGTGTCAAAAAACTTGCACTGCACATCTTTATACATTACCCCCGTCCCTAAAATGCATGTCCTCTTATCTACCTTGGGAGAAAGATTCTGAATGTATACCCTATTCATGCCTCCCATCAGGTTATAAACTTCTATCACATCTCCCCTTACTTCAGAGAAAAGGACCCAAATCTTTCCAACCTTTCCCCATAATCTCTACCTTCTGAAACAGGCAACATCTTAGTAAATGTTATCTGTACCCTTTCCAAATACTCCACACCCTTCTTGTAATGGTGCGACAGGAATTGAGTGTGGAGGGCTTTCCTGAAATATTCACCTCTAGTTCGCCTTGTTGTCTGTGACATGAGACGGACTGTGGCTGTTGCTGTGATCGAGCCATTTACTAAGAAAGAAGTTGATTTAAGAAGTTTTAAAGAAATGGACATCATCTCTGACCACCAATCATCATCAAACCCCAAGTCGGACACCACCAAAATGCTGATAACCAAAATTTTATGGAGCTGCCTTACTCTTATACTCAATGGCCACATTCTTTGCCACTTTATATAGTGCATCATTTTCAAGTCGCTAGGGACTTGGACCCCTCTGCACATCACTGCCATTAACTGTATACATTCCCCTTACTTCCAAAAGTGCAACACCTCATACTTGTCTAGATTAAACTCCACCTGCCTTTCCTTTGTCTATATCTGTAATTGATCCATATCTTGTTGTATTTTTTAATAGTCCACTACACTGTCTACCACTTTGCCAATCTTTCTGTCATCTGCAAACATACTAAACCATCCACCTACTATTTTGTCCAAGTAATTTCTACATATCACAAACAACAGGGATCCCAACACCAATCCTTGTGGAACACTGGCCACGGACCTCTAGCCAGAGTACCACCGTTCCACCACTACCCTCTGCCTTCTATGGGCAGGCCATTTCCGGATCTAAACCACTAGCTCACCATGGATTCCATGCATCTGTCCTTTCTGGATTGAGACTTGATTTTCTCCAGGATCCCAACGAGCCACTCTGTTCTATAGTTCCTGTTATTGATCTTGGTGACGTCAAATTGATTCATTATTTGCACACCTTGGAGGCATCAACAGAGCAGCCTGAGAGTTTTGCTTTAAATTTTTAATTTAAATTTAGACATACAGCATGGTAACAGGCCATTTTGGCCCACTGTTTTAATCATACCTACTTGACTCGTAATGTGCAGTTTCCTAACTCCAAAGGAAATGGGCCAATGACAATTTTTCTCAAGCAAAATATTTCAGTAACAATCGGGTCTAGAGCAGTGAGTCTCAACCTTCCCTTCCCACTCACATCCCACCTTAAGCAATCCCTTACTAATCACAGCACCTATGGCATAGGGATTACTTAAAGTGGTATGTGAGAGGAAAGAAAAAGGTTGAGAACCACTGCTTAAATGGTACATTAAAGAAATCGAAGGTGGTTTATTTTAATATATGCTAATAAAATTTAAACCTTTACTGGGTAATTTACTTTTAAAATATTGTGAATTTTTATATTGAATGTGCCTAGTAGCATGACTCCATTGGTCAGCGGTAAGTGCCAGACTTGGGACAGTCTTATACAGCGAGTATAGCTCAAAACCTACATTTTAGGAGGAAATTCAAGGTCATCTATATGGTAATCCATCTTATTCTCAACACCTCGCCATCAGCTTCCTCTATTCTTCCACCTACCTACACACTGGGAGTAAGTTACAGTAGACAATTAGCATTAGTAGGGCTACCAAACACAAGTGGCATAGGTTTAAGGTATTGCAAGGAATTTTAAAAGGGATTGAGGAGAATGTTATTTTGTACAGTGAGAACTAGAACTCACTGTCAGAAGAGGTGGTGGAATCATGTGCCAGTCACGATGTTTAGGAGATATTTAGACTGGCTTTTGAACAGGAAAGGCACAGAAGGATGCAGTGCAAATGGGATTGGATATAGGCAAAAAGGTTGGCATGATATGATGGGTTGAAGGGCCCATTTCTGTCCTGTAAAGTTCTATGGTTCATGTCTTTTGATGTGGGAGGAAACCCACACTGTCACAGGGAGAATGTGCAAACTCCACACGGACAGCACCCACAGTTAGAATTGATCCAGAGTCTCTGGTGCTGCTAGGCAGCAGCTCTAGCAGCTGTGCCACAGGTAGAAGGGACAGGAGTGCATGAGGGAGGAAGGGATGGGACAGCTGGAACAGCTCATTTCTTTAAAATAAAGATTGAAGCCTACAACTAAAATATTATTTTACCATTAATGTACTGTAGGTCGTATACCTTCACCAACAGAATCAGAGGACCGAGGGATGGAAGAGGTTCCAGAGGACGATAAATGTAGGCCATTGTTCAAATGGGCTCCAAAGTAAATCAGCAGGTGGAGAGAAGACAGGTAAATAGGACTTGAATCCCAGAGGGTGTGGACAGATGTGTTTGGGGAGAAGATTTACAAAGGGTGTAAGGAATCAGACATGCTTATTTTCCAGGGATTTTCCTGCAGGGAAAAGGTGGCATCATTGACCCAGATCAAGGCTGAGCACTGCCTCGCTGATCCCAACCGCAAGAATGGGAACTGTTTCAGTGTGGCGTGGTTCGAACTTACAGGAATGTGCTCAGAGAACTTGCAGGGAATGTGCTCTGATCAGCCCTTTCCCCTGGCTTCACTTTCAGCTTGAGATCAATGCCCTAGTGACATTGACATGAAACAGATGCAATTTAACGAAGCCTCTTCTTACCAGCCTCCTCCCACCTGAGCTTCTGCCCTGACTGGGTAATTAAAGGCCTCTTCACAGCCTGATCTGATTTCCCTTGCTCAATGTGTAGGGGCAGTCTGCATTGAGTGGTTAGCTTAACCTTAGATATAAATTTGATTTATTGTCATGTACACAAAACACACACATTTTATTTTCCTCTTGTTTGCCCTATAAAGACACACAAAGAGGCAGCAGTCCAGTGCTCCAATCAAGAGAAGCAAAAAAGGAGGTCCTTCAGAGACATCATGTCTATGGATCCCACTACCTCCTCCAATGGTGCTTCCTCCCACACCCCCATGACCTCCAAGGTCACACAGCCTCCTGTCTGGTCCAGCGGTGAACCTGAGCTCCAGGCAACCTGAGTCATGCCTCTTCAGCTCCTGGTTCTGAACTCCTGAAATAGGAGGTTGCTCTGAGGATTAAGATAGCTAATCCTCTCTTAGGTTGTCTGAAAGTGCTTTACAGTCTTTGCAAGCCAGTTTTCATAATGTTGTCACGGTTGTAAGTGCAACAAGAGTTGGAAGCAGGCCTTTCAAACCACCATATCCACAGCAGCCATAATGTACTAAGCCCTGTATGCTGGAGGATTTCAGTGGGTCAAGCGGATGGGAGAAAAGGAATGGTCAACGTTTTGAGCAGAGGCCCATTTTGAGATTGGAGAAAGGGCTTCAGCAAGAATTGTCAACCATTCTTCTTCTCTCACCAATGCCCTTTGACCCGGCGAGTTCCTCAGGCAGTGTGTGCTGAGCTTCAGATTCCCGCTTCTGCAATCTCCTGTGTGCTGCTATCCACCACGTCGCTGTCCATGTTGATCCCATTCTCCAGAACCCGGACAGTAAGTAGCCTTGTGTTGTCATCATGTTTGTCTCAATATGTTGTGAGGGTGACCTCCACTTCTACCCTCTCAGGCAGGGCATTCAGATTCAAGTTTATTGTTAAATATTCCAAGGTGCAGTGATAGAGGATGTTTTGCAAGCAGACCAGTAGACATCTCACATGCTGTACATGGAGCAAGCTAGTATAAAACTGCAGAATTGTCTCGAGAGATCAGTTGGTGCAGAGCAAAAGTGTACCAATGTATTCATAGATATCTTCAACATCTCACTCCAGAAGGACATGATACTCACCAGGTGTCAATCATACCAGTGCCCAAGTATAGGGTAGTAACCTGCCTAAATGACTATCAACCAGTGACATTCACATCAACAGTGATGAAGTCTTTTGAAAGAACTGATGTTGAAACACATCAGCTATTGTCTGAGTGGTGACAATGAATCTGTTCTAATCGCCTATTGTACTAACAGGTCTATGACGGATGTCATCTCATTGGCTCTTCACAAAACCCAGCAACACCTAGACAGCAAAGATGCATATATCAGGATGCTCTTTATCGACTACAGTTCTGCATTTAACACCATCATCCCCTCAAAACAGATCAGCCAACTTGCAAACTCCAAGGCCTGGGACTCAACACCCCACTGTGTAATTGGATCATGGATTTCCTCACCTTCAGACCACAATCAGTGAGGATTGGTAAGAACATCTCCTCCACAATCTCCAACATTGCTACATTCTTAGCCCCCATGCTCTACTCACTTTTCACCTATTTCTGTGTGGCTCCATATGACAACACCCCCTATAAATTCACTGATGATATCATGGTAGTGGGTTGTATAAAAAGAGGCGATGAATCAGCATACAGGAGGACGAATGAAAACTTGGCCGAATGGTGCACCAACATCAACCTTGTTGACTTCAGAAAAGGAAAACCAGAATCAGTTTGTTTACATTTCTTTCTTTGACTACATGTGTCCATTTTTTTTTGCACTACCAATAAGTGATAATTCTGCTGCACCTGCTGGAAAAAATATCTCAGGGTTGTATGTGATGTCATGTTTGTACTCTGACAATAAAGCGGAAATCTGAATCATTCTTTTCATTTTGTTTTAAGATTGATAATGGTATTGTCTTAAGTTCGACAGCTCATTTGCTGGCAGATTGAGTTGGAAGGAGGGAGAGGTGGCCTGAATAAATTCAAACACTACCTTGAGACACACACCCTGTCATGCACACAAACACCCAGCCACGCGCACACACTTATTCAGACACACCCTTATGCGTACATCCACCCACAAACCCACAGACAAAAACACACACCCATGGACACACGTGCACACACACACACACACACAGGCAAGCACGTACCCACACACAGGCAAAGACATGCAGACATACACACATATGAACACACAGGTACAATTCCTCTCCCCCCGACGCGTGCACACACACACACACACACACTGGAGAAATAAGAGCAATTTTAACCATATAACCATATAACCATTTACAGAGCGGAAACAGGCCATGTTGGCCTTTCGAGTCCACACCGGTTCACTGATTTTGTGCGCCCTCTTCAGGCATTGGTCCCGGTAGATCTTCATTCAATAACGATAGGCAAATTCAATGCAGGTGGAATCTTATTGAAATTGAAAGCAAGATTCTTGTCCTGGTACCACACAACCAGATTCTTGATCTCCATCCTGCTTTCTGACTCATGGTCATTAACTTGCTAAATGCAAAGAATAATAATCAGCAAATCAGGCAGCATCTGTGGAAAAAGAAATAGTTTTTCTCGTTTTGGTTTGAAGAAGCATTCATTTCTCACTGACCTGGTGAGCGTTTCCCCCCCCCCCCCCAAATAAAAATTTAATACGATTCAAAGTTTTTTAATCAGCAAATGTCTGAATTCCTGGGCAGAGGTTGAGAACAACCTCCAATCATCCAATCCAAATAGGTTTGAATGAAAGACATTTTAGAAAGAAGTTATTTATTCTTCAATGAGATGAAATTGATGTCGTTTGGCGATAGGATCCAGGGGAGTTCCACAGCCCGGGACAGAGAGAGTTAATACTTTGTGCCCGCCTCCCTGCCTCACCCCCTCCCTTCTTTCTCTCTCCTCACCCTTTCAACTACTTGCTGGTTTTGAGTCAGCTGTTCAAGCACGGTTGGGAAATACAAGTCCGTCGTTTCTGCAGCCTGGTTTGCTTTGTGCAAGATAGCAAGACCCAGCTGCTGAAATAGCTATGATTGGGAGGAGGTGAGTGTCTCATTGCATGTGACGCTTTCATCAGTTAGTGCAACTCATCTCGACACGAAAGCAAAAAGAACTTTGTTTTAAACTTTTTTTCCTCTTCCCGCTCTTCGCAGGTGCCTGTTGCATTGGAAGGCAGCGACCCTTCTCGTTCTGTTTCTTGGTGTTCCGACAGTGTCTCAGGATCAAGGTGATGTGTGTGTGTGTGTACTGATTTGGGGGTGGGGGAATATGTACGCCCTTCTTTGTAAAGAATCAACTCACCGAGCAACCACTAACTGTTGGTTCTGATGTATGTTTTGCCACAAGCTTTGGGCAGCAGAGTGTCGTTTAGCCGGCAGAGTGATGGGGTCTGTGTAGGCATGTGCTTGGGTGTGGCTGTGTGCTTGGGGGTGTGGGTACGGGCTTGGGGAGGGTGTGTGTGGGTACGGGCTTGGGTGTGTGTGTATGGGTACGGGCTTGGGGGGGGGTGTGTGGATACGGGCTTGGGTGTGCGTGTGTGGGTACGGGCTGGGGGGTGTGTGTGTGGGTACGGGCTGGGGGGTGTATGTGTGGGTACGGGCTGGGGGGTGTGTGTGTGGTTACGGGCTGGGGGAGGTGTGTGTGGGTACGGGCTGGGGGAGGTGTGTGTGGTTACGGGCTTGGGAAGGTGTGTGTGTGGGTACGGGCTTGGGGGGTGTGTGTGTGGGTACGGGCTTGGGGGGTGTGTGTGGGTACGGGCTTGGGGAGGTGTGTGTGGGTACGGGCTTGGGGAGGTGTGTGTGGGTACGGGCTTGGGGAGGTGTGTGTGGGTACGGGCTTGGGGAGGTGTGTGTGGGTACGGGCTTGGGGAGGTGTGTGTGGGTACGGGCTTGGGGGGGTGTGTGGGGGGGGGGTGGTGGTGGTCCGTCTGGGTGTGTTGGTCGGTTTGGGAATCTGAGTTTGTGTCGGTTTCAGGTAGTGAACAGAATCCAGGTGTCTCGGTTCCCTTAAACCGTTTCAGGCCTTCCTCACTGGAAGCAACTGACGGGGAAACTTTGCTTTCAGGAAGTTTGCGAGATAACGGGAATACGCGAATGAAACGGGGACACCCGTTTGTTGTCTGTGTTTGAAATTCCCATGTGTTGAAGCGTTGCTTCCCAATTGAATTGACTGACAAAGCGCGTACGACCCTTTCATATCAGACCAATTGATGCATCTCGGCTGCTTCGTTTTCCCCCCTGTCCTTACCTCCCCTTGAGTGCATCTCCTCCCTCAGAGCTCCCTGTGCAGCAAACTCCCGTGATCTCTCTTGAGGGAGAAGTCTCTGACTGGTTGCCACTTAGTGGCAAGGGTGGTGGGGGGGGGGTGGGTGGGTGCCGAGATCTCCAACCTTTCACGATGGGTGTAATCTCAGCTCTCTGGTCTTTGTCGTTCTCCAGGCCCCTGCCCAGGGGTGCCTCTGCAACACCAGGTAGATTTGTGACACTGGCTATTTAAAAAAAATTGACCTAGAGGTTTGTCTGGGGCAAAAAAAAACCACCACAGATCCCCAGTGAATTGGTGGAGGACTTGATGCCTTGACTGATCCCAGAAGGAAGAATAACCTTCCCTGATCTTGGAATGCATGAATCTGTGGAAGGGCCTGCGGAAGTGAGCCCTTAAGCTCACCTGAGCCATATACTGATCTGTCCTCATACTGCAGAGCTGCATTTGAGCTTCTGCCTTCACTGGCTGGGCCATTCCAGTGCTTGTTTAATTGCCTGCAAAATGTTGTGAGACTAAATGTGTTAGGTGGCTATCCTTTTAATTTAGACCTACAGCCTGGTAACAGGCCATTTTGGCCCATGAACTGGGGGGGGTGTAGGTTAATTAGGCAGCACGGATTCATAGGCCAAAATGGCCTGTCACCATGCTGTAGGTTGGCCACCCCTGTAAGTTGAAAAAAAGTGTCAAGTAAAGGGTACAGAAAAGATTTACCAGGATGATGGGTTGATTAAAAGACATGAGCTATGGGGAGAGGCTGGACAAATTTGGGGTGTTTTCTCTGGAGTGTTGGAGGCTATCGGAAGTTTCTAAAAGCATGGGATGCATTGAATCTTCTCCAAGTAAAAATATCACATGTTAGAGGACATGTGCTTGAGGTGAGGAGGGGAACGTTTAAAAGAGATGTTCAGGGCAAGATTTTTTTATGCGGAAAATGGTGGGGGTGGGGCATGCCAGGAGCAGGCTGCCAGGGATACAAGCTGGTACAATTGTAATGATGAAGAGGTTTCATGGCACTTGTATAAGTAGCAGAGTTTTAGTTTAAATTGGGCATTATGTTCGCCTCAGACCTGATGGGCTATAGGGCCTCATACTGTGCTGTTCTACATTCTCTGTTCTGGGATGGTTGACAGAACCTGACTCCACAAGCTGGAATGAGGTAGTGAGTAGGGAAACCTGGCTTCGCAGTGTTGGGTTTGAAAAATGATGATTAATTAGTGGGAGCCCACCTAACCTAACCCCTTGAACTCTGCCTCAGTAATGCTACAGGCCTCCTTTTGCAAATAACTAACCCCCCCTCCCCAACCCAGTCCTCTCTTCTCCTTTGGGGCAGATAGATTCTGGTCGCTGAGGGTGGGGGGAGGAAAGTAGTTTGAGATCCTGCTTTGTATGCGACATCTTTCTGCTCATTTCTCAGCCACAGTCCAGGATATGAGGTGAGCAGGCACCAAGGGAGGCATCGCATTCTCTCCAAGTTGAGAGGTTGTGGGGTCAAGCCACAGACACCTAGAAGCACAAAAAAAGACAGACATTGCAGGGAGTGTGCTGAGCTCTCATTGCAGGCTTTCCATTGAGATATTAAGTGCCTCTCAGGTTGACAAAGAAGATCTCCCACATTTGTTGCTTGTAGGTCACTGGAGTTTTTCCTGTGCCTTGGTCAATATTTTATTTTCACTCACCAGCAATCAACCAATTTAGTGACGTAGAGATATACAGTGTCAAAGCAGGCTTGTGGCCCATCAAATGGGTAAAGCCATTAATCGCCCATTTCCAACTAATCCCCTGTACTGTACCCACATTCTCATCAGCTTGACCCAGTCACCTACACACCAAGGGTTAATTTACACCAGCCAATTCACCTACCAACCTACACATCTTTGGGACTTGGGAGTGGGGGGTAAACCAGAGAAAACCCCTTGGGGACACTGCAAGAAGGAACCCAGATTCATTGGAAACTGTAAGGCAGTGGTCTACTCGCTGGAATGTCCTTATCTCTGGCTATTCATCTCATTGGGTGGTTGTGGGATCTTGTTGTTTGAAAATGTGCTTTCACTTTGCTTAAAAAAGCCACTTCATCACCTTTGTAGTGATTTTCACGGTGAGTGGCATTTCAGTCGCTGACAGGGGAATATCTTTTCTTCATCAATGCTGTCTGTTTGACTCAAGAGAGGCATTGTCTGCCCTGCCTGTGGTTGATCCTTAATAAAGGGGTCCTGGTCTGCATGCGATAGTTTCACCCTTCCCATCACCGCACTTTCAGGGGCTGGAAGGCACTTGCCTGACAGACCAGGATTAAAATCCCACACTGTCTGTAAGGAGTTTGTTCGTTCTCCCCACATCTGTGTGGGTTTTCCCCGGGGCCTCCAGTTTCCTCCCATCGTTCCAAGCATACTGGGGTTTGTAGGCCATTTGGGTATAATTGGGTAGCACGAGCTCGTGGGCCGAAATGGCCAGTTACTGTGCTGTATGGCTAAATTTAAAAAATATATAAAATTGAATTTAAACCATCTCTCTGTGTGGTGGGGCTTAAGAGATGTTGCAACAATTTTTCAGCAAGATGAAGGTTTGAGATGCTTGGAGCTGTTGGAATGTTTTATTTCAAAGGTTTGCTTTATTCATCATACATCCAGGAAATACAATTAGTTTGAGTCCTTCTCTGCACTGTACCATCAAATCAATGCATCCTATTACGATGCCTCAGGGTTCCTCCTCTGCAGTGTTTGAGAGGCGAGATGTATGGCAATGGTGAGGCCTGAGCTCAAATGAAGAGAAGCACAAAGCCTGCAGATGCTGGAATCTTGAGTGAATAAAGAGAAGCTGGAGGGACTGTGGGTCAGGAAGCCTCCATGGTGAGGTACGGTCCGTCAGCGTTTCAGGGAGCCTTTATTGAGACTAAAAGTAGGAAGAGGTGAAATCAAGTATATAATGGGGGTGAAACAGAGGAGAGTAGGTGTTGGGGACGTGCCAAGAGGTGATAGGGTAATGGAGAGAAGAAGGTGGAGAGACAGGTAGAAAGAGAGGAAAGAGATTATAGAGAGAAAAGTGAGAATGGAAGGAGGTAAAGGAGAGGTGCAAACAGTGGGACCGGAGAGAGGAGGGGAGTTATCTAAAATTGAGAAAATCAATGCAATAGATTTGGGCTGACCAGGAGGGATATCCAGAGTCTGCAGCAGAAGAGAGCTAATCGGGCGGGGTGGGGGGGCGGGTGGATTAGGGTAACCGCAGGGTGTGGGGGGGGGCACAAACTGCCATTCGAGAACTTGGGGAGGAGAGTGGGTGCCAAACCCGCCATGGACCTCCGTCCGCTACACTTCCCCTTCCCTCTGGTGTTTCAGACAAATGCAAAATCATGCATGGAGACAAAATCAGGTGGTTCATTTTGGTGACACCCCTTCTGATGGCGTCACCTAGTGCAGTCCGCAACCCCCTAGTGACGCTAGTGCTGTGGATGGGTGGGGGGGGCGCAATAGCTCATTTGGGGGGTGGGGACATGGGCCGCGAATGCCCCCCCCATGACGCTGAGCCTGGGAATACTGTCAGGGTGAGGCCAAATGTAAACTGGAGATGAGGTCAAAGAAAGATGTGTCTATGTGGGAACGGTGAGGGGAATTGAAATGGTTTCCGGGCATTCTAGGTTGGACCCACAGATACAGCTGGTATTGGTTTTGACGGGAAGGAATCGTTTATGGCCATTTGTTAGAATAGGGAGTGGTGAGATGGAGAATTCTGAAACCAGGGACACAGATGTGCACAACTTTGCTCCAAAATTGACTGAGCAATAGTTAGATTTGATGCCATGCCTTTAACAATCATGAGACTTTCCATGATACCTGACAAAGGGCCCAGGGAAGCCCTTTGCTTCCCATGGATACTGTGTGAATTGAAGGAGCAATACCTGATTTTCTGTCTGGGCACTCTCCAGCCAGCTGGCCTTAATATTGACTTTTCTGGTTTGTACTAAACCTGCTTGCCTTTTCATTCCCCTCCCCCTCTACTATCTTTCCAGTTCTCCCCTCCCTTCCCCCTCACTCACCCAGCCATCCCTCCTTCCTCCCCCTGATCACTCCTGTCCCCTCCCTCCTTTCTCCACCTATCATCTCCTGCCTTTGCCACCCCCTTCCTCACCCCACCCCCCACTCTTTTGTTCAGATGCCTGCCAGCGCTATCTCATACCTTCATGAAACATTGGCTGTGTAATTTTACTTCTGCTATTTTAAAGGACACTGTTTGACCTGTTGAGCTTCTCCAGTATTTTGTATTTTTACTATGCCTACTGTGTGTCCTGCTGAGTTACTCCAGCATGTTTGTGCATTATACCGTGCTCAGAGATCATTTAACACCAGGTTGCAGAAGGAAATCTTGGAACAAACTTCAAGATACATCTCTTGAAGGATGATAGAGAGGATATGTGGAGCTTGGAGCTAAAGGCACAGCCACTAATAATGAGACTAAGGAAAGCTGGGGTGCAGTAAAGATGAAAATAGACAACACAGTAGGTCTCAGGTGTTTGGAGAAGGAGAGTGGGACGACGACTTTGAAGATTTCACCAGGTGCCGATTGGCAAACATGGGAGATAAACAGGGGAAAGCGACCTGGTGCTGATTGGGATGGGTTGCCTGAAGCTACACTCCAAGTCGGCCCTGTGTGCAAGCGAAAACTTGCAGAGAGAGCAACCCTGAGTTTCTTAATGGAAATTTTATTTTTGAATTATGTTGCACCTGCCTTAATTTGGTCTGTCTTGAGGCGAGGTTATAGCTGCCATATAGACATGGATTCATGGGAGTGAAATTGGGTTGGAGCCTGGACTGTATAGGGAATATTGCCTTTCATGCTGCACTTTATTACAGGAGGCACCAGAAACTGATTGAATTTTCCAATGATTTAATGACTTAAACAGCATTTCCTTGTTTTTAATGGAGTGGTTGACTTTAGTAGAATTATTTTGCATCCGTTGCATAGTTGAGAAGTAAATCTGAACTCCTTCTGGGTTACTGCTCCTTCAAAGCCCACACAACTTTCCAAAGTTGTTATAATAGCCATGGGGCTTGATTGGTTTTTGAACCTTGAATGACTTGTGGGGTATTGTGACTCTCTACTTAGTGATTATGGAGGCACTATGTAAACACGGTTATTGTAGTCTGCGATTCTTTTAGCCAGTTGAAGAGTGGTTACAGGTAATTGACAGCTGATCCCTATTGTGAAATAAGACACAAACTTTGAAATTGAAAGCTGGAGTTGGCCATCTCATCCCTCCAGCCTGCCTTGCCATCCATTAAGATCATGGCTGACCTCCACCCTCTCTCCTTTTTTGCCCTGTCCACAAAACACCCTGTTCCCATGATATCAGAGAGCACAGGAGGTGGCACCAGAGGAGGTGGCTAGATCCATCGACACTCGACGTCTCTAAAAGAGACGTCCCTTTTGCTTCTTTTTCTCATCTTGGTAAGGGTGCTAGAATAGTGGTACCTTTTGTGTGCCTTTATGGGCAAACAATCATTAACATTTATATAATATATTTATGTGCAAGACACCTATTGATTTTTGATTTGTATAAATTAATGATTAAGCCTCGACAGCACTTGGGGGTAGAGAATTCCAAAGTAACGTTTTCTCATTTCAGTCCTGAAGGTCCAATTCTTCACACTGAGATTCTGTACTGTGGTTCTTGACACCTCCCACCCCCATCCATCCAGCCAGGGAAATATCTTCCCTGTTGAGTTCTGAAAGAGCATAACCTGTTTCAATATGATGACCTCTGTTCTGCTAAACC
This sequence comes from Narcine bancroftii, assembly GCF_036971445.1. Classification (NCBI taxonomy): domain Eukaryota; kingdom Metazoa; phylum Chordata; class Chondrichthyes; order Torpediniformes; family Narcinidae; genus Narcine; species Narcine bancroftii. Next base: position 226,037,518 of record NC_091472.1, read on the forward strand.
TTTGCAAATACAGATCTGGTCAACTCATTTTGTGCTCGTATGCAAAGGCTCTTGTGGAAATCAGTCTGGCAATTGTCATTGGGCTTTCTCCATGAAAAATGTGTTCTTTAAGTCCATCCTTTTGCAGGTGTGAAGATCAAAAACTATACATAATACCTCAGGTGCAATGTCACAAAGGTCCTACATAATTGTAGGAAGTTAGAACTCTTGCACTCAAATGATCTTGGAATTAAAAGCCAAGCACTTTAAATTATTGTGGTTTAATTTGGCCTGCCATCACTCCTTTCCTGTTTATTTAACAAATGCTTTACATTTAGGGCTCTTTCTGACCTCAGTTTATCCCAAAGTGCTTCCTAACCAATGAAGTTCTTGTTGTTATGGGTGGCGCACATTGCAGCAAGCTGCCTCAAGGGTTGAGGTGTAAAGGTCATGCAGGGCACCAGCGTGATGCAGAGGTTGGGGCTTGGGTTGCTGTAAGGGAAATAGACCCTTTGGTCCAACTTGTCCATGCTGACCAAGTTGCTTACCAAACTAATCCCATTTCCTTGCATTAGGTCCATATCCCTCCAATTGTTATTTATCCATATACCTGTCTCAATCTCTTTTAAATGATATTAATAGTACTAAGGGACCTTTTATGTCCCATCTGAGAGACTTCTGTCTAAAGTCTCATCCAAAATACACCACCTGTAACAGTGCAGTGTTCCTTCAGCATCCCACTGGAATGTCGGCCTGGGTTTTTGTGCCCTAATCTCTAGACTGGAACATACAACTGGCTTGTCCCGATAGAAAGCAGCATACCACTTGTCTTTAAAACTCTTTTGCAAGTTGGTTCCATTAATTAAACTGTGCTAGACTGAGATCAAAGTGACTGGGGTTAAAGGTAATGTGTGTGAACACTATGTCAATATACAACAGTGTAAAGTCTTCTGCGGTTTGGTGAGACTTGCATGCCAAGGTCTTATTTCTCGTCATCCCAGAATGCCAACATTGGTTTGCTGACCAGCAGAATGTTGAATTTTAAAATTCTCATCCTCCATGACCCTACTTCCCTATCTCCGTAAAGCCACCCAGCCCAAGAACAGGTCAATTGCCTCACACTGACCAGCTCCTGGTCAGCTGCCTCTGGTGCCTTGGAGATTCAGGTGTTAATTGCTTTGTAATTCTTCTGTTCTGGTTTCCTGCACATTGCTTATTTTAATCATTCCACTGTTGGCTGCTCTGTCTTGTGTTGCCAGTCTTTGACTGTAGAATTTGTTCCCTCAAGCTCTCTGCCTGTTACCCTCCATCTTTTTAAGAAGCTGAGTTTAACTTTAGCCATCTGCTCCAAAATTCCTTCTGCAAAGCATCTTGGGACTTTTTAAATTGTCAAAGGCAATCTACAAATGCACTTGGTATCATCTTTCTTCAGTTTTCCATCGACATCCTGTTGTGTTACTCATTTGTAGCCATGCCTGTGTCTTCCCTTGCTGAATTCGGCGCCACCTAAACCACTCTGTTTAGCTCCCACTGCTTTGTTCTCCAATTCCATACACTTGAGCTGACCCGAGTGCTAAAGGATGTTTAAGAGCAGAGAGGGTACTGGTGAGGCTACACCTGGAGCACTACGTGCAGTTTTGACCTCCTTACCTGTATTGGCTTTGGAGTTAGAGCAGAGGAGGTTCGCCCAGGTCGATTCTGGAGATGAGGGGGTTACCTTGTGAGGAAAGATAGAGTTGCCTGGAACTGTACACGTATGAGTTTGGGAAAAATGAGGGGATATCTTGAGACATAAGAAATTATGAAAAGAATAGATAGGTTTTTTTTGTAAAAAAGGGAGGTTGTTTCCATTGGCAGGTGAAACTAGAACTAGTATCAAAGTTAAGGGGAGCAGATTTAGGACAGATGAGATGGAACTGCTTCTCCTTGAAAGGAATGAATGTGGAACACTTTGCTCAATGAAGTGTAAAGACTTCTTCATTGACTGTATTTAAGATACAGACAAATGTTTGAATAGAAAGGCAATTCAAGGGTACAGGGGGTAGGTGGGTGGGTGGAGCAGGCTCGATGGGCCAGATGGCCGAATTTTGCTCTTATTTTATTTTTTATGTCCTGTGTCCTTGTGCCACATCTGCAGCCAGAGCTATGCTGTAAGTTATTTGTTAAACAGTGCCCAAATCACCTGCCTCCCACTACTACATTTTGCTTTGTCGCATGTTTGTATTACCCCTGGAGCAGCACTGTTTCTGCAAATCAGTCCTGCAGTGCATTTGAAGTGCTGCTGCCTGGCATTGTTTCCTTCACACCTATTACCCTCACATCTCAGAAACACCATTCAGTGCCCTTCAGCCCCTCATGTCCATGATAACCATAAATAATTCTTCTAATCCTATTTCTCCCCCAATGTCTCATTATTCCTTGGGGATTGGAATCCTAATTTATTTTCTGTCAATGACACAATCTTTAATTAGCATTGACTAACAGCTGTTTCTTTGTGGTTTGGTGTCTCTGGTCAACTGACACTCTCGGAACAATTTTTTTGAAATATTTTATTTATAAAAGAAACAACCATGGTTACAGACAATTAAATAAAACAATATATCAAAATTTAAACATGATTTATAGAAAAAATTGAAAATCTATTAAAGAAACCACCAACCCCTCTTCAAACCTAAAATACACCCTCCCTCTTATCTACATCAAAACCCCCCAACTACCCACAAAAAAAAGAGAAAAAGAGGAGAAATGCTAAACACAGTTCACTTAATATAGGATGAGGAGACTCGGCAGCACTCAAATCCCTATCTTTAAATTTTTAGATTAAAATAATCCAAATATGCGCTCCAAATCTTTTTAAATACATAACATAATTGAAGAGATAAATATTATATTCTCCAATGGAATACATGACCTTAATTCTAAATACCATCTTTGTAAATTAAGATCCATTTGATCTTTCCACGAAATAGCAATACATTTCCTCGCCACTGCTAAAGCTAATCTCAAAAAAGCCATTTACCCTCTAGGAACAATTGGCTGCATTTCTGAAGTGATGTAAATACATATTGTTGTAAATAAGGTGAGAGTGGGAATGACACAACCAGTCTACTTGATGAGCACAGTACTAAGACTTGAGAGCAATGATCTATCACATCTGGAGGAAACCTGCAGTGATGGGTAGAATGTGCAAACTCCACCCAGATCAACGCCCAAGGTCAGGATTGAACCCGGGTTTGCGACGCTGCAAGGTAGACAATCTATCAATTGTGCCTCTGTGGCAGTGCCCCCTGGCAGCGGTTGTAACAACTGAGAGAAAGGTGTTTTTTGCTGCAAAATCACCTCATCCAAGGTTTGGTAGGTTGATTACATGTTCCCAATGTTGGGAGAGACTAGGACTAGAGGGCATAGTTTAAGAATACAGGGAAGGACCTTTAGGACTGAGATGAGGAGAAATATTTTACCCAGAGAAGTGTGGATCTGTGGAATGCTTTGCTGCAGAGGGTGGTGGGGCAGATTTATTGGATATGTTCAAAAGGGAGTTAGATAAAGCTCTTGTGGGCAGAGGAATTAAGGGTTATGGGGATAAGGCAGGGAATGGATATTGACAGAGAATGATCAGCCATGATCTGAAAAATGGCAGTGCTGGCTCAACGGGCCAATTGGCCTACTCCAGCATCTATTGTCTATAATGCCCACATCAGCCAACCTATCCTTGTCTGATCAATCTATGTCACACTTTCTGCAATTTTAATGAGCTGGGTCCTAAATTGGAGAGAAGGATTGCGGTGTTCTTTCTCGAACATCATGTTTCAACTATCTCAGGAGGTTTTGGACTAAGCTGGAGTGAATGGTTCAAGAGTTGCTAAAAGGGAAGGAGTCACGTGATGGAGTAGTGGCCGGACGGTGAACTCCAGCCCTCTCCAGAAAAGTCGGGAAAAATAAAGGAAAACACAAAGGCACAGAAATAAAAGTTAAAGAAAAGTGAGTATAAAGGTGGAAAGAAGATGGTGACAAAAAAAGAAAAATCAAAATCAACGGTAAGAAGAGAGGAAGAGAAGACAACGGAGGAAGAAGGAGAAGGCCTTACCTGTTCGAAGAGGCCCACGGTGGAGAGAGAAACCCGCTCCCTCAGGTCGGTAGAAATTGGACTACAAAAATGGCTTGCTGAGCTGGGTGGGGGGAATAGCGGTCACTGCAAAATCAGTTGACGCTTGCGAGTGAATTCGCAAACCCAAATGGAGAGGGGAGATGTGGTTGTCCGACAAGGGATAAAGGACAACTCAGGAGGGGAAGGGGAGATTGGGGCTAAAGAAGGTATAAATAGGAGAATAAGGAAAATGTTTGATGTTTTAGGAATGTTGTCTTTATAAAGGGTTTAAAATAAGAAAACAGAAATGGAAAAGGAGGAAAGGTAATGATGGAAAAACGGAAAGGGAAGATAAACAAAGTATAAAATGGCTACGTTGAACTATATGACTTTAAATATTAATGGAATACATAACCAAATTAAAAGGAAGAAACTACTAAATTTACTGAAAAAAGAAAAAATTGATATAGCATTTGTGCAAGAAACACACTTAACTGAATTGGAGCACAAGAAATTAAAGAGAGATTGGGTAGGACATGTAACAGCAGCATCGTATAATTCAAAAGCAAGAGGAGTGGCTATATTAATTAGTAAAAATGTGCCATTTAAAATAGAAGAGGAAATAATAGATCCAGCAGGGAGATATGTAATGATAAAATGTCAGATATATTCGGAGTTTTGGAATCTACTTAATGTATATTCACCTAACGAAGAAGATCAAAAGTTTATGCAAGATATCTTTTTGAAGGTAGCTAATACACAAGGGAACATACTAATAGGAGGGAATTTCAACCTGAATTTGGATTCAAATATGGATAAAACTGGGGAAAAAAATTAACAGAAAGAACAAAGTAACTAAATTTATAATTAAATCAATGGAAGAAATGCAACTTTTGGATATATGGAGGAAACAAAACCCAAAAGAAAAGGAATATTCATATTACTCGGCTAGACATAAAACATACTCAAGAATAGACCTATTTTTGTTATCAGCTAATATGCAAGATAGAGTAAGAAAAACAGAATATAAAGCTAGAATACTATCGGACCATTCACCCTTAATATTGACAGTAAAGCTAGAGGACATCCCTCCAAGAATGTATAGATGGAGATTAAACCCCATGCTACTTAAAAGGCAGGATTTTAGAGAATTTATTGAAAAACAATTAAAAATGTATTTTGAAATTAATACAGAATCAGTGGAAGATAAGTTTATACTATGGGATGCAATGAAAGCATTCATTAGAGGGCAAATAATAAGTTATGTAACCAAGATGAAGAAGGACTATAATCAGGAAACAGAGCAGTTTGAAAGGGAAATAGTAAATATAGAAAAAAAATTAGCAATGAAGGAAGATACAACTAAAAGAAGAGAATTGGCGGATAAAAAAATAAAATATGAAACATTACAAACATATAAGGTAGAGAAGAATATAATGAAGACAAAACAGAAATATTATGAACTGGGTGAAAAAACTCACGAAAACCTAGCATGGCAGCTTAAGACAGAACAAGCTAAGAAAATGGTATTGGCATCAAGGAAAAAAGACAAACAAATTACATATAATCCAAAAGAAATTAAGGAAAACTTTAGAGAATTCTATGAACAATTATACCGAACTGAAAACTAAGGGAAAGAAGGGAAAATAGATGAATTTTTGACTAAAATTGAACTACCAAAACTACAAATAGAGGAACAAAATAAATTAACAGAACCATTTGGAACAGTAGAAATGCAAGAGATAATAAAAAAATTACCAAATAATAAGACACCAGGAGAGGATGGATTTCCAATAGAATTCTACAAAACATTTAAAGACTTATTAATTCCGCCCCTCCTGGATGTAATCAACCAGATTGATGAAACACAAAGCTTACCAGATTCATGTAAAACAGCAATAATTACAGTAATACTAAAACAAGGGAAAGATTCACTCTCACCAGCGTCATATAGACCAATATATTTGCTAAACACAGATTATAAGATGATAGCTAAACTATTAGCAAACAGATTAGCAGAGCAGGTACCGAAAATGGTAAATTTAGACCAAACTGGATTTATCAAAAAAAGACGCACAACAGACAATATTTGTAAATTTATTAACTTAATTCATGCAGTAGAAGGAAATAAAGCACCTGCAGTAGCAGTTGCTTTAGACGCAGAGAAGGCCTTCGACAGAGTAGAATGGAATTATTTGTTCAAAGAAAGTATTGCAAAAATTCAATTTACCGGAGAAGTATATTAATTGGATTAAAGCATTATATAAGGGACCGTTAGCGAAAGTGACAGTAAATGGACATGTATCAAAGCAATTTAACTTAAGCAGGTCAACGCGGCAGGGATGCCCACTATCACCTTTATTGTTTGCGTTAGCTATAGAACCACTAGCAGAATTGATAAGAATAGATAATAATATAAAAGGAATAAAAATAAAAGACAAGGAATATAAAATCAGTCTATTTGCGGATGATGTTATAGTGTACTTAACAGAACTAGAACTATCAATAAAAGAATTATATAAGAAATTGAAGGAATATGGAGAAGTGTCGGGTTACAAGATAAACGTAAATAAAAGTGAAGCAATGCCTATGAATAATGCGGATTTCTCAAAATTTAAGAAGGAATCTCCGTTTAGATGGCAAATGCAGGCAATAAGATACCTAGGTGTACAAATAAACAAAAATCTCTGCCAATTATATAAACTCAGTTATTATCCACTAATGAAAAAATTACAGGACGATTTAGAGCATTGGAAAGATTTACCACTAACACTAATAGGAAGGATAAACTGTATTAAAATGAACATTTTTCCAAGGATATTATACTTATTTCAGGCATTGCCAATACAACTGACAGAAAAATTCTTCAAAGAGTTAAAGAAAATAATAAGGAAATTTTTATGGAGGGGGGGGAAACCGAGGATAGAACTAGATAAATTAACAGAATGGTATAAACAAGGAGGCTTACAATTACCAAACTTTAAAAATTATTATAGAGCCACACAATTAAGATACCTATCAGATTTTTATCAAACAAGGGAAAAACCAGACTGGACGAGATTAGAATTAGATAAAATAGGGGAAAAGATACCTGAACACATATTATATAAATGGGATGAAAAATTGGTACAACATAGAACTTCTCCAGTATTACATCATCTCCTCAATATTTGGAAGAAGATACATGTAGAAAGAAATAAAACAAATTATCAATTACCAAAACTAATATTGACGCAAAATAAGTTACTCCCTTTTACAATAGATAACCTTTCCTTTAGAGAATGGGGAAAAAAAGGGATTAAAAGAATAGAAAATTGTTTTTGAGGAAGTAGATTCTTATCCTTTGAACAAATGAGAGATAAGTACAATATAACTGGAGATACAGTGCTGGCATATTACCAACTGAGATCCTACTTGAAGGATAAATTAGGAAGCAATTTGAGTTTGCCAGAGGGAAGTAACCTTGAATATGTGATTACAGACACAATGTTAATCAAAAGATTTATAACAAATATGTATATTAAACTGCAAGAAAAGGAGAATGAGGAAACAAATGGTAAAACTAAACAAAAATGGGAACAAGATTTAAATATAAAGATAAAAAAGGAAACATGGGAGAAATTATGTTCTGGAACGATGAGAAATACAATAAATACGAGGCTATGTATGATACAATATAACTGGTTACACAGACTATACATTACACCTCAAAAGTTAAATAAATGGGACCCAACAGTATCTGATAGATGTTTTCGATGTAAAAAAAAAAGAAATGGGAACAACAATTCATGCAATCTGGACATGTGAGAGAGTAGAAAAATTTTGGGAAGATCTCAATCAGATATTAAATAAAATAACAGAAAACAATATACCAAAGAATCCAGAGATCTTTCTCCTAAGTAACATAAAAAACAAAAAATTTGGAATTGATTTGGAGGATGCACAAAAAAGATTTGTTAAGATAGCTCTAGCCGTAGCAAAAAAATGTATTATGTCAACCTGGAAATTGGAAGATAATTTGAAAATACAACAATGGTATATAGAAATGAATAAATGTATTCCATTAGAAAAAATAACATATAGTTTAAGAAATAATATTGAAATATTCGAACAAATATGGGAGCCTTACATTAAATACAATAGCGAAAACCTACCGGGGACAAGCATTACCTAAGTTGATGGAAGGAGAAGGAAAGAAAAGAATGGACTCAATAGAATTTCTGGTGAATGACAACATTGTCTGACTGGTTTCATGTAACCTTGATTGTATACCTAAAATGGATGGGAGGGGGGGGGGGGGTGGGGGGGCTGGCTTGGGAGGAGGGAGGGTGGGGGGGAGAAAAAGTCACTGTATATGTGTGATAAAGAAAAAGTGTGTATCATGGCTAATGTGATTTATGGTGTGAAAAATAAAAAATTTAAAAAAAAAAGAGTTGCTAAAAGAAACTTGGTGAAGACATTCATAAATTGTACATTTGACGAGGTATATGGGGGGGGAATTTAAATGTTTTTATCATTTAGCTTCCTCACTTATGTGTTTCAAAGGCGATTGAATGTGTATCTTACGTTGTTCTTGTTAGGAACCCATGTACACCTTTCAACAATAGTCCATTGAATTGCAACTCAGTAGTTGAAATAAGCTGAGTCAGCGATCAGAGATTACTGCGCCATTTGTGCATCTGTTCAAGTCTGAGTGATCTGAATCTTTTATCACAGCTTCTTCAGCATGTTGTACTTTTTTCCAGATGTAGAAAAGGTAATTCAAAAATCTTTTGGTAGAATTATGAGCACAGCTCGAGCACTGGTCTTGAAGCTAATTCCACTGGGAATTCTCTCAGAATTCCCCACCCCCTGCCAGATTTTGGCAGCACGGTTGGCGCAGAGGGCAGCAGAGTCAGTGAAGCAGTTAGCGCAACACTCTCACAGCACCAGCGTCCCTGGTTCAAATCCAATGCTGTCTGTTGGGATTTTGTTCGCTCTCCCCTTTGTCTATCCGGTTTTCTTCCAGGTGCTCTGGTTTCCCCCCATGGTCCAAAGGCATTAGGGGGTTAATTAGTCACATGGGTGTATTTGAGCTGGAAAGGCCTGTTATCCTGTTGTATTTCAAAATTAAATTGAGTCATTAATGGGGTGGAGAGGCCAAACATCCACTAAAGCTTATGCCTCATTTGTCAATAATGCAGTTGAAGTGGCAGGGTCAAACAGGATGGAAATGGTGCACACCACTCAACCTCCACTAATGCCATTTTACTTTGGTGTCAGTATCTCGTCAATGCCTCTCTGGTTTCACGAAGTGTAATTTACAGTGGCCAAAATCTGAGGATCTTTGGGATGTGGAAAGAGATCAGGACACCCCGGGAAACCCACACAGTCTCTGGGAGAGCATGCACCAAGGCCAGGATGCAACCTGGGTCTCTAACACCACGGGACAACAGCTGTGCCACCCACCTTGTGCAGCATCACATTGTAGTCTGTTGGTGTCGAAGAGGCCGCACAATTAGTGGTAAAGTTGCTCAAGGTATTTTACATGAGACACCTGTAGGGATGTTGGGGGAGGTGAACAAACCTACTGTCATCTTGTGCTTGGAAGATAGAGGTTTCGGGAGTGAACGCACGACCTTGAGGCAGCAGAAGCCCCAGTAGAAGAAACCGAGGAGGATGGAACGAGAGGACAGCACAGTGGATGGGGTTGGTGGGAAAGCCTGGATGAGAATTAAAATGCTTAGGGTTGGTGACAATGTGGGCAGTTGATGTAGGAGGTGTAAGCAACAGACATTCTCAATCACAGAAGGGTTTGCTTTGTTACCCTTGTATTCCCACCAGCCCATTTATCACTCGAGATGAATAAAGCAGAATTTTCAATCTTATTACGAGATATGTCAGAGCCCTGTTTATGGGAGATTAACACTGCAGTTAAAAGCCTCTGCTCTGTTGACTGGGCTTCTGAAGGCTGCTGCCGAAAATTCCTGACTCCAGGGCCCATTGTGGTAACTAGGTGGCCAGAGTGGAGCCTCACTTGCATCATTCTGGGACCTCTCTCCATGTTCCACTGTGTACATCTGGACATTCATATCACAGCGCATTCTGTACTTGTGCATTTGTCAGCTTCCTTTTATAAATAGCAGTCTCAATGTATCACTGAAACACAAAAACTTCAGGGACTGAAATCTTCAGAGAGCAAAGTGAAGTTGGAGAGACTCAGTGGATCAGGCAGCATCCACAGAGAGAATGGTCAGTCAGACTTTCACATCATGGCCCTTGGTTGAGACTCCACAAATAATGACTGCTCTCTCCATGACTTCCTCATCCACTCCTCCCTCCCCATCAGTTGTCCCCTAGGGACCTACCCCTGTGACTGCAGGAGATGCTCCACCTGCATCATCACCTCCTCCCTCATCACCATTCAGGGCCCCAAACAGTCCTTCCAAGTGAAGCAGTATTTCACTTGTGAATCTGTAGGGGTCATTGACTGCATCTGGTGATCTCGTTGTGGTCTCCTCTACATTGGAGAGACTGGACGCAGACTGGGAAGAGCACCTCTGCTCTGCCCGGTGCAATAGTGTAGATCTCCCAGTGGCTACCCATTTCAGTTCTCCATCCCATTCCCTTGTCGACATGTCTGTCCATGGTCTCGTGATCTGCCAGGATGAGATCACCTGTAAATTGGGGGAACAGTTCCTCATCTTCTGACTAGGCATCCTCCAACTGGATGGCTTTAATATCGACTTCTCTGGCTTTTGTTGAAACCACCCCCCCACCCCTCACTTCTTCCCCTGTTGTCTCTCCATTACCTGCCTCCTTTTGCACAGACATGATAAATTCTACCTAGTCCCTTCTCCTAGCCAATTAAAACCTTTTGTTAGTCTGGATACCTCCCCCGGTGTTTCTAATCAATCCTGATTGTCTTTTCTGATTTTTCCTTGAAGAAGGGCTCAGGCCTGAAACATCGCCAATCCACCTTTGTCTCCTATAGATGCTGAAAAGACTGGTTGAGTTCCCCCAGCATTTCAGCGTGTTTACTACAATCACCGTGTCTGCAGCCGATCGTGTTTCACTCATTTCACTCCATGGAGGCTGCCTGACCCACTGAGTCCCTCCACCTTCTCTTTGTTCACTCAATGTTCCAGTGACCATGATGTTAAGAAGCTCATGTCCATACTGGCTTGATTGGATGGTGGCAGTTTAGGTGCCGGAACTTCGCCCCATTCTGGTCAGCTTTGTGCACTGCTAATGGAATTTGGTTGTTGCACAGGACCCAGGGGGTGTGTGGGAGCAGCAGTGAATTTCTAAGATGTGGCAGAGACCAACTTCACAATAGCAACGCAGATGAACTCTTATCAGTCAGGGATAAAGGCACTTCCAGGTATACGAGGAAAGGGTCGAGGAGGGAGAGGGGAGGATAATTTTCTCATTTTCAAGAAGGGAGATGAAATCCAAATGAAGTTACTACCAAGAGGTAACTTTAGGTTATTTTTTTATGTTCACATAGCAAAATATCCCAAAGGAGTAAAATGACTTCTTATCTGGGATGCACAGGACCTTGTGGCTGGACTGACTATTTTTTCAGACTATTCAATGTTAGATAAGATGAGGAGAAAAAATAATAAATATAAAAAGATGGATAAATCTTCAGTGATCTCCTTTGCTGCAAGAAAAAAAAGTGAGGTTTCAGTAGTAATACACACTCAGGACCCACCTCCTGGCTGCACCTGCTTTGCCCACGGCAAGCCTCATCTCCAGGCCGAGGCCTCCCCAATGGAATGACCCGTTGCAGAGGGAACAGTCCTCAGTGATGTGGGCACAGTGGTGCCAGCATGCACATGCTATGGCTGGGGCAAGCCGTCACGTGATGGGGTGGCAGCAGTCCGGGAGGAGGGGCAAGTGAGCCCCCAATAAGAGGAGCGGCAGCGGGCAGTCACTGCATACAGGGACTTCATAGAACTTGCACAGCTTCTCGTGGCACCATCCCAGTTTGAGGTAGGCCTTGGTGACGCGATTCGGGTCGCCCATCTGGTGGACCACCTCTGACTGGGCCACGGCGAAGTGAAGCATGTCCTTGTACTTGAATTGATGGCTTGTAAGCATTTAGTGTGGGGCCCTTGAACTTGTAAGGGCTGTAGCATATGCTACTTTTGCTACTTGGTTAATCTGGCACTGAGCCAAGGGCGTTCAAGGAGGAATGGGAACAGAGTTTTAAATTTGTCACAAGCTGTAGGTACAAAGGCCGTATGGGATCATAACTGCTCAAGGGTCATAGAGACATACAGCCCTTCAGCCCACTGAGTCCATACTGACTGTCTACCATTCCCAATCCCATTTTATTCTCCTCAAATTCTGATCAGCTCACCCAGATTTTAAAACTCACTTACAGTGGCCAGTTAATCTACCAGCTAGGATGTCTTGGGTGGGTGGCACAGTTGGCGTAGTGGTTAGTGCCAGCGAACGGACTGGACCTGGGTTCAAACTCCGTGCTGTCTGTAAAGAGTTTGAATGTTCTCCCTGTGTCTGCGTGGGTTTTCTCCAGGGGCTCCGGTTTCCTTTCACAGTTCGAAACATAGTGGGGGTGTAGGTTAATTGGGTGGCACAAACTCATGGGCTGAATGGCCTGTTACCATGCTGTATGATTAAATTAAAAAAAAAATCATGGTGTGAGAGGAAACCCGTGAGGTCATAAGGGGAATGTGCAAACTCCACACAGGTAGCGCCCAATTCTGGATCTCTGACACTGTGAAGCAACAGCTCTGCTGGCTGCGCCATGATGAGGAGGGACTCGTGTCGGTGCAAGTTACGCACCAGTCACTCTTCAAAAATTCCCTCATTGAAACTGGTAACCTCATCCTCTCTGAACTAGTTTGAACTTGATTCCGATCAGAAAGGAAATGCTTCCTACCCTTTGACTGTGACGTTGATGTTCACAAAATGTACTGCTGTGATTGACCACTGCTGTCCGAAGGATGACTCAATTTCTAAGCATTCTGTTGGGTCCCAGTGGAATTAGCTTCGAGGCCAGTGCTTGAACTGCACTCCTAATTCTATCAAGAGACAGGAACACCATAGTGTAGAGCTCGTCGAAAGAACCAAAGACTTGTTGATCCAAACCAAGGCTTTTATTAGCAAAAGACCGGAGCTCTTCACAGGTGGCCGACCAGTCCGGAATGATCCGACCTGGCTAGGGACACAGCCCTTTAAGGCCCAGGTAATGGGTGTGGCTTAGCTCTCAGCCAATCGCTATAAGCACAGTCTAGATACAGTAACTATATACACTACTATATACACTATGTACATTGGTGATAGATATGTACTATCACACATAGATCCTGCTGTCCTTGAATGGATCTCTGCCTCAGTAATATGTGGCCCAGTCCCACACATTGTCTTCATTGTTGGGCCCCTCTGTCAAATGGGGGCACTGATATCTCCCACAGAGATCAGAAGGTAAACTGATCACTCTTAAATTGTCTTGTATGTAAGGGGGTGAATGGGATCAGTGTAAATGGGTATATGATGGTAAATGTAGACCAGTGGTTCTCAACCTTTTTCTTTCCATTCGCATACCACTTTAAGTCATCCCTGTGCCATTGGTGCTCTGTGATTAGTAAAGGCTTGCTTAAGGTGGGATGTGAGTGGGAAGAGAAGGTTGCGAATCACTGCTCTAGACCCAATTGTTACTGAAATATTTTGCTTGAGAAAAATTGTCATTGGCCCATTTCCTTTGGAGTCATGAAACTGTGCACATAACGAGTCAATGAGGGACGATTAAAACAGTGGTTTTCAAACTTTTTCTTTCCACCCACATCCCACCTTAGGCAATCACAGAGCACTGATGGCATAAGGATCACTTATGGTGGTAAGTGAGTGGGAAGGGAAGGTTGAGAACCACTAATTGTAGACAAAAGTGCTGGGGAAGCCCGGCATGCCCTGCAGCGTCCAATAGGGGCAGACATAGCTTTGCCTCTGAAGGACCTGCTGACTTTTCCAGCGTCTGCAGATTTTTGGCTTCACATGATTGTCAACACTGTCTTGATTGGCTGAAGCCTCTGTCCCTGTGTTGTATGTCTTTCCCTATGACTTAAAAAATTTAGTAATTGGACATCTTTTATGATTTTTACATAGAACTTGTGTGATCTTTCTGTTCCACGGTGTCTCCCCATCTTCTGAGAGTGGCCATTCATACAGGGATGACCAAACTCCAAATATCCTTATCACACCGTGAGTTTAGACAGAATACCTGAAGTGCAGTATTTAAGGAGGCTGGATGTCCTATTCATTAGCCCGTTGTTTATGGATCGCCTGCAGTTCAGTTTAGATTGCAGGCGATCTATGAAAATAACTAGGAGTTGAGGAGGTAAAATGTCACAGCGGGAATGAGTCCTTATTCCCGTTCCAATCTTTTTACAGACTGCATTCCATGAGATTGGGAATAATTTCATGGAACACAGTGGCTGTGTTTTTAAAAAAATATATAAATGTTGCTATATGTATTCAGTAATTTGGTGAGAGTGCAGGTGTGGCATCAAGAGGAGAGACAATTGACAATGAACTAACTCAGGAGATTATCAAAGAGCCTGGTGGGTTTTAAAGAGATCACTAACACATGGAAGGGAGCTGGAGAGATTGAAAGGTTAAAGGGATTTCTAGACCAGAGACGGGCAGGTAGCCTTGTCCTTGAAGCCATCCATACCAGCTTCTGTATAAGCCTTTCCCTTAGGCACTTCTGTCCCAGAAATGACATTAGCAAAAGAGCTATTGAAGGAGGCAAGTTGTAAGGAAGAAAGAGGGAGAGACCTTCAGTAGAGTGGAATCTGATCCTAACCAAACAAAGATTAACAATTGGAGTGATTTAATCTCCAAAAAATTGCGTGCCTTTCACAGTTTTTCACACTTTAATCGGTGGATTCAAGAAATAGTAACCGTTGGGACTAGTATCTGTGTCTGGTGTTGTAGTTAAATTGTCCTTTATGTGATCACCTGGAGGAGATTTTATTCCTAATGGATACAATAAATGCAATCAGTGGAAAGAAAAGTGCAGACAAAAAATTGCTGGAGGAACTCTGAATCAGAATTTATTATGAACACAAGCATGGTAAGGCAGCATCCACAGGTTGTCAGTGCTTCGAGTCAAAACTCTTTATCAAGACTTAAGCTAGAAGTGGATTACATGTATAAAGGGGGAAAGAATCTGGGGGAGGTATGCAGAGGTTACAGGATACTGGACAGAAGGTCTGGGAGCTGGAGAAACGTAAAGGGAGAAATCATTGTGAAGGGAGTTGGGAAACAAAAAACGAGAGGGGGAGAGGAAGTGAGAAAGTACAGAAGGAGAGAAAGTACAGGAGAAGGTTTTTTTAAAAAAAAATGGATATGGTGGAATCAGATAGGGGTAGGGGTTGCCTAAAATTTAAAAAAAATCTGTGTTCATGTAATCAGCTTTAAGACTGTCAAGGAGGAATATGATCTGTCAGTCCTCAGGTTTTCATTTGGGCTAGACCTGACAATGGATGAGGCCAAGGTCAGATATGTCATTGTGGGTTTGGGAGTTCAGGAATCAGATGTTTAGACCCACAAACAGAGTGTAGGTTAGCTAATCAGTCTTTAGGCTCAAGGCTATTTCATGTCAGGCTTCCGCGTGGAGGCCGGCTACAAGAGTGGATCAAAAACTTAAAACTTACCTTTAGACAGCAGCCCTAAAAGGCTGCTGCAGCGTCGCATTCATATCCAGAGACGCCTCATAGTGCTCTCCAGAGCCGATGGAGGCGGGGCGACTGGTACCATAGTGCCACTCGTCATAGCAGTTCCAGCTGTGTGGGAGATTATGGGTAGGGAAGACAGTCATTGCTCTGCCGTGTTTTGAGCCAAAGAGAGCGGCCCAGTGAGGCTGTCACAGCCCATACCAATGGCCACTGCTGCCTGACAGCTTCTGCCTGCTGCCCCTTCCTTGAGGGGGTCATGGAGTGAGAGGAATTGATTAGAGAGATGGATCGCGGGCTGATGGCGTCATCAACCCACCCCTAACCAGTCACTTGTAGCGGCTGTACGTTCACGTGAGGCAGTGGATAACAGCACTCTGCCAATTATCCTTCCCTGAGAAGGGTTGGAGTCAGTGCCTCAGAGCTGGCCACGTCACATTCAGAAAGATACGTAAAGGTGAAGAACCTCCCCCTTTCCATTCGGGTGTTTTCCCTCCTTGAAAGTGCCTTTAGTGATGTAGGTCACACTGGATATTCGGAATGCAGTAGATTGGGTTGGTCAATGTGCATGTAAAGCTGTGCCTCATCTGCAAGGTCTGTTT
This sequence comes from Narcine bancroftii, assembly GCF_036971445.1. Lineage (NCBI taxonomy): Eukaryota > Metazoa > Chordata > Chondrichthyes > Torpediniformes > Narcinidae > Narcine > Narcine bancroftii. The sequence goes on from NC_091472.1 coordinate 226,053,870, forward strand.
GTAGCCCTGGATGGAGGTGAGGAGGGGGTTGGGGGGGGGGGGGGGAAGGGAGATGTAGGGATAAGTTTAACACTCCCTGCGGTTACAGTGGCAAGTGTCTAAGGGAGTACAAGGTTGGGTGAGAAGGGAAGAGCAAGTCTCGGAGAGACTTATCCTAGAATTAAGTGGATGAGGTGGAGAAAGGAAGTTGTGGCTGGCAGTGGGATTTTGTTGAAGCAAGTGTTGGAGGATAATGTGAAAATGACAGATACTGAGGGTGGTGGGGTGGTAGTAAGCTAGGCCAAGAGGGACTCTCCTTGCTTTGCCTGGTGGTAGGTGGGTAAGAGCAGAAGTACGAGAAATGGGCTACGGGCTTTATGAATTACAGGGTATCCATCTTTATAAAAGAAAGAGGACATTTCAGTGTCCTGAAATGGAAGGTCTCATCCTGGGTACGGGTGCTCAGCAAAATGGTCATCCAATCTACGTTGGTCTCTCCACAATAGAGGAGAGCACACCAGATGCAGTAGATTAGTTGGATGGTGCGCATCCATTAATTGTCATCCATTTAATGCACTCTCTTGCAATGCTTCAACACCGTTCCTCAAATACACAGATGAAGCTTTGAGAGGATGTTAGGCAGGGCCAAATACACTGACTGATGTCCTTCCCCACAGAGCTTTTACAGTGGCTGTTTAGATCTTCAGTCCCTACTCCTGCACCCAGGAATGTGCTCATTGGTAGCATTCGCTTGCAGCATAGCAGTCAATGCAATGCTGTGACAGTGCCAGCGACCAGGGTTCAAATCCACTGCTGTCTGTAAGGAGATTGTCTGTTCTCCTCGTGTCTGCGTGGGTCTCCTCTGGGTGTTCGAGTTTACCCTCACCTTTCAAAAATTTAGGTTAATTGGGTGTATTTGGGGGCTTGGGTTTGTGGGCTGGAAGGGGCTTTTACCATTAAAAATGTAAAAATGTATTCAAACTGGAAGACAGAAAAGTTTCAGGCACACCAAAATGCATCGACAATCTCCCAGCAGCAGCTGACGTTCACCTCAGGGTTTTGGGGACAGCCGCAAGATTGCAGTGTGCTCTGTTCTCCAGCTGCTAGATAAGAACAAGGACTCCTACATTCTTGTTTTTCATCTACATCCTTCCCTAGACCTTGGCAAACTCAAGGTCCACAAAGAGGTGGATAGCCATCTCATTAGTTGCTTAAAAGGATCAGGTAGGAATTTCAACAATGTTGTTCGCCTGGGGTGTTTAATCTGCATTAGTCTGAGTCGCCTCTCTCAGGAAATCAGATGGTGTCAGATAATGTAGATATACACTATTGTTGATGTGAGGTTGGTTAAGTAGTCTTTTTCTCTCCATTATTTGTCCAAAAGACTTCACTAAATATTTGTATCACAAGATGGATAGCACCAAAACCTTCAGGGGTTTCTCAAACAATATGATGAGATAATGTAGCCTTTGAACACTGTGGTCTTTTCATCACACTTCGTTGTCAGCTTATTAAAACAGATCCAAAATCTTCCTTGTGGTGCTTGATGAAAAGAGGACTTCAGGATAGTTTGCATCGAATTTCAGATTTATTTCAACTTTATTGTCAGAGAGCATAACATGACATCATATACAATCCTGAGGTTCTTTTTCCTGCAGGGGAGGCAGAATTCTAATTTTAATTAAATTTAGACATGCAGCACAGTAACAAGCCATTTTGGCCCACAAATCCATGCCGCCCAATTTACAATTTACAACCAATTAACCGACATCCCCGGTTCGTTTTGAACGGTGGGAGGACATCAGGAAAAACCCACACAGCACGGGGCTCGAACCCAGGTCCTGATCACTGGTGCTGAAAAGGCGTTGTGCTAACCACTACGCCAACTGTGCCGCTCAACGGACCCTTCAGCCCATCTTGGGCTTGCTGCCCACCAACCACACACTTGCACAAATTCTACTTTAATCCCATTTTATTCTCTCCACATTCTATTCAGCTCCCCCAGATTATTCCTCTGATTTCTGCACCAGAGGCAATTTACAGTGGCTAATTAACCTACCGACCTCTTTCTTTAGGATGCAGAAGGAAACGGGAGGGACCCCATCCAGTCACAGGGAGAATGTGCAAACTCCACACAGACATTACTGGATGTCAGGATGGAACCTGATTCTCTTTTACTGTGGGGCAGCAGCTCTCCCAGCTGCACCGTTGTGCCACCTTTTTTCTTCCCTGTATCAAATCTGCCCATACTTGTCCATTCTCAGGAAGACAAGCCCAGTTTGGCTCCACATTAAATTTTCCCAATTAGCACGAGTCTTGGAACGAATAGCAACCAAAAGTAAAATTTAAGGAGAAACTTGTAATGCTTCTGATTTGTGTTTTCTCCCCTGGTTGGTTGGAGGGGCCCAGAGATTGTCCCAAACTCAGGATGAGTGCTGTTGGATTTGTGATCTTCCAGTCCAAAAAACAGAGTCACCAACCTGAGCAGAAGCTGTTCAATATTTGACCAATATTGGGAGAAAATGTTTTGGCAGGATGGGTTTGAGGGGCACTCTCTGTGGCCTGAGTTGTAGGGGTACCTCTCTCTCAGGAACATGATGTCCTCTGGTTTTCACTCAGGGTTTAATTCATTTGCACAAAATACACAAAATTTGCTCCTTCCATTGGGAAGTGCTGAGAAATAAAGGTATCTGACCAGCCCAAAGTAATTTACAACCAATGTAGTGGAAATTCAGCATCCAACATTATCCATTGGCAAGCAACCGCAAGGAGCATGGTGATCATGACCTGGGAATCATTCCTTCAATTTTTTTAAATTGCAAAAATATACTTGTTGCATTTTCTATATATATTTTAATGAAAAAAAATTGGCACACACCTTTGCATTCAATGACCTATCAAAGCATTGCACTCCACTCATGCCTCCTTTTGGAACAACATACCATTAAAATAATTGACCTGAGGGAGAACTACCCTAGTACCCTGCTTTTGTTTGAAATAACATAATTTTTTTGGCTACATTAAATTACCTCCCTTGTACAGCAGCTGGTGCGAGAATTGGGCAGTTGGGATGTGTTAATGGGCACGTGGGAGAGAATTAGTTTGCAGAAAGTAGGTGAGTGAATGGGGTAACTGAGAGCCAGCATTGACTTAATGGGCTGAAGGGCTCATTTCTATGTCAGAAGGAAATTTGAATGTTACTGTATGAACTCTTCTTTGAAAACCACCAGCTCTGATTGTATTGAGCTTATCTGAAGTGCATTGATCTTTTAGTCTAGATCAGTTGTTATCAACCTTTTCTTTCTATTCACATACTGTTTTAATCATCCCTAATTGACTCGGTTCCTAACTCCAAAGGAAATGAACCAATGACCATTTTCCTCAAGCAAAATATTTCAGTAACAATTGGGTCTCGAGCAGTGATTCTCAACCTTCCCTTCCCACCCACACACCACCTTAAGCAATCCCTTACTAATCACAGAGCACTTATGGCATAGGGATTGCTTAAAGTGGTACGTGAGTGGAAAGAAAAAGGTTGAGAACCACAAGATTGCTTCATTGTCATGTAATAAAAATAGTACAATATTTGCTTTTGACAGATTTTTTGCCATCAGCAGAAATTGCCTGAAGCACCTCTTACAGTCAGAAAAGATACTGACTGGTTGTATCACAGCCTAGTTTAGGAATTTGATTGCCCAAAATGCAGATGGTAACAAGGATAGCCAGGTTCGTCACAGGTTCCAACCTGACATTGGCCACGTCCATGAGAGGCTCCTGCCTCAAGAAATAAGCCAATGTCGTCAACGTTCCTTGCAAACTCTCCTCATTGCCTGAAGACCAGCACATCTCGGGTCAAGACAGTTTCTTTCCAACAGCGATCAGTCTCCTGACGCTCCCCTTATTACACTAAGCAGGGACTCCTCTAATCCCTCAAAGGATTACCTGTGCTATTAAGTCACATTTTTTCACCATGAATATTTATTATCACTCTAATTTCAATTGTCTCTTTGTAATTCAATTAAGTGTCCCATTGTAGTTGTTTTTTAGTTTTATTTTACAAAGTACCTGTTTCACTGTAGAAAATAAGTATTTCAGTACCTATGTACATTGAACAATGTAAATGACAATAACTCATTATCATTACATAATCACCCTCAAAAGTACCACTTAGTTTTCTCAGAAAAAATAATCTAGAACAGAGGTTCTCAACTTGTTTTCCTTGCACTCACGTACCACTTTAAGTAATCCTTATGCCATAGGTGCTCTGTGATTAGTAAGGGATTGTTTAAGGTGGTCTATGGGTGGAAAGAAAAGGTTGAAAACCACTGTTTTAATCACCCCTCTTTGACTCGTTATGTGCAAGGTTTCCTAACTCCCAAGGAAAAGGGCCAATGACCATTTTTCTCAAGCAAAATATTTCAGTAATTATTGGATCTCAAACAGTGATTCTCAATCTTCCCTTCCCACTTCAGAGCACCAATGGCATAGTGATTACTTAAAGTGGTATGAGAACAGAAAGAAAAAAGTTGAGAACCACTGATCTATTTGTTTAATAAAGTATTGGATGACATGAGATATCTCCACAGACTCTGTAGAAAGTGGAGGTGTTGGTGTTCCTCAATATGCTGGCCTCAGGAGAGGTCTTCCAAAATATGGACTCAGAGACTCAGTGAAAAATCTTGCTTTTCACATTGTTTATTACTAAATACAGAATTTACATTTCTGTATTGGCACAATTTGTTTACCTTTTCTTTTGTATACATTTTCTTCTTGAGTTCAGTTTACAGTTATGGATAATTAGATATTCTGTCTGGCCCAGAGGAAAAAGAATCTCGGGGTTGTATGTGATGACATGCATGTACTCTGACAATAAATTTAAACTTTAGGAACTGAAGGTTCTCCACCTCTGTCTCATTGATATGAAGAAGTGTGTCATCTCTCCTTTCTGAAATTAACAATAAGCTCCTTGGTCATGGTGATTTTGAGAGCAAGATTGTTTGGCACCACCCGACCAGATTTTCTCAGGCGTCCACTTGATTTTCAGCACTCTTGATGAAGGGCTCAGACCTGAAATATTGACAGCCTGTGTGACCTACTGAGATTTCCCAGCACTTGTGTGCAGACAGCTAGATCCTTGATCTCCATCCTGTATGTGACTCATCATTTCAGTTATTCGGCCAATGACGGTGGTGTTGTCAGTGAATCTGTAGATTATAGCACTTTGGCTATGCAGTCATGGGTGCATAGAAAGTAGTGAACTAAGCACACTGTTACGAGCCCAAAGGACCCCAAAACCCAGTAGCAATAGATATTCACTATGACAAATGGTTACTTAAACAAAAGTGGTTTTTAAATTATCCTTAAACATGAAAACAGAATCAAACTTTAACATCTCTATTAACTTAACTAACCCAAATTAACCCCCTTCTAATTCTAAGTGCAGGTGTATGAAATGTGTCTGTAAATTTAAGAAAAGTTCTTTGGTTCACAGTTCAATCTTATTTCTCATTCTTCCAAGTTCACAGGTTGCAGGCAATTCTTATACTGTGCGCAGAATTTAACATGTATAAAGTTCACCAGGCTTTGGTGCTCAAAAGGTAAATGTTTACCGCTCAGGAAGGTTCTTGTTGGGTTTGCAGAGAGAGATTTGTTGTTCCAGGATTTCCACAACTGAGGTACCACCATTAGTCACCTTAGTGTCTCGCTGATGAAACTTGCCCCATCAGGATTTTCCAGATGGTAACCTTTCTTCAAGCTACCACAGAGTTCCTTTCTGTTCCTCTTTATTCCAAGAGAAACATCAGACAGATAGCACTTCCAGCCATCTGCCGCTCTGGAGCTTTCTGTTTCAATTCCAACAAGCTTCCTGCTTGCTTCAGCTGTCGCTCTCGCGCTCTGAGATACCAACTGTCTGAAAGCCCATGTGACCCTCTCACTTGCAAAACCCCTGACCTTCTCCAGCAAACAATAGGAGTTGGTCTTTTGCTCCCAATTGTTGTTTTGGGTAAACAAGAAACCAGAAGTGACCTTTCTGTGAGCACTTTGTAAATCCTAGCAACGGCCAAAGTGTTTCCAGTCCAAGACAATGGTCTATTCATTTTATGCCATCTTTTCAATTAGGACCTACTTGTGAAATGCACATAGCATTCTCCATAGTTTCTGTAAAGTACACTGAATATGAATTCTTCAGTATTTCAAATAAAATTTCTTTTAAAATGTATGCATGTATCCTACACTAGTTTTATCAAATTCTCCCAATATTTATCTACATTACAACACAGCCTTGAGATGCCCCTGAGTTGATGGTTAGTGAGTAGGAGGTGACTGGGGGTTGGCCGATGAGGAAGTCAGGATCTCGTGGCAGAGGGACTGACACAGTCTCAAGTCCTTTAGCTGGTATGTTGATGTCCATGAACAACAGCCTGACATAGGTGTTCCTGTGGTCTAGATGATCCAATGCCGAGTGGAGGGCTAGTGAGATGGCATCTGCTGTTGTCATGATGGTGGGCCCATGTTTTTCTGGAGTTGTTTCATTCTGTAACCAACCATTCAAAACACTTAATCACAGTGGACATTGGTGCCACCTGCTGATAGTCAAGTCAAGTACCACCCAATGAAACAGTGTTCTCTGGTCCTCAGTGCAAACATGCAGACAAACAACCAAACATAACACACACAGACAAACAATACATTTGCAGGACAAGTATTTCATCTATACAAATAAATAAATAAATAAATAGATAGATAGATAGATAGATAAATATTGTTTCATAAATATGAGTCTCGGATGGTTAGTGTGAGCAGTTCTTTGGTCATTCAGTATTCTCACTGCCCGTGGAAAGAAGCTGTTCCTCAGCCTGATGGTGCTGGCTCTGATACTCCTGTATCTCTTCCCTGACAGGAGCTGTGTGTGGGGTGGAAGGGGTCTTCAATAATTTTGCGCACCATCTTCAGACAATGATCCTGGCAGATCATGTTGATTGTGGGGTGGGGAAGGGGAAGAAGGAAACTTCAATGATCCTCTTTGCCACTCTTATGGTCCTGTGGATTGACCTCCGATCCACTTTTCTACAACAGCCGTACCACAGTGTGATGCAGCCGGCCAGGATGCTCTCGATAGAGCTCCTGTAGAAGGTTGACATGATGGTGGCTGGTGGAGGCAGGTCACCTTGCCCTTCTTGGGCACTGGAATAATGGAAGTCCTTTTGAACCCTAACCTCTGACTGTTGTAGTGAGAGGTTGATAATAGGGTAGGCCATTTCATGTCGGGCCTCCGCCTTGAGACTGGCTATGGAGCGGATGGAAAAATGGGAACACCTTTCAGACAGCAGCCCTAAAAGGTGGCTCCAGCATCCCATTCATATCCAGAGGCACCTTGTATTGCCCTACGGAGCCGATGGAGGTGGGCGACTGGTGCCATAGCACCACCCGCCATAAATATGCAGCAGTGCAATGGCCATCTTCCCTACCCATAATCCCCCAGGCAGCTGAAACCACTCTATGGTTCCCAGAACATTTCTGACTGCATGGGGGATTATGGGTAGGGAAGATGTCAATTGCTATGTCACGTTTTGAGCTGCAGAGAGCAGCCGTGAAGGCCGAAGCGGCCCGGTGTGGCGGTCCCTGCATGCACTGGCTGACTCCACTCCCCCTCCAGCCCCTGCTGATAGCCCCCGCTGCCCAGCCAGCCCACGCTGACGTCCCCAGGGCTCTGACGGTCTCCCCTGCCCCGCTGCACCTGGCTTGGAGGGAGATGGATGAGTGGTCCAGTTCACTCAGCTCCAGATTTGGGAAGCAGCTCTTCTGCCTCCCCAGTGCATCCAGTGCTATCTTCACTGCTGGTTCTATACTCTTCAGTTTCTGAAGGAGGAGCACAGTCAGATGGTCTGAGATGTGGACTTGGAGTGGAGTGCTGGGTAGTGTAGTAATGGTTGAGAGTGTTTGAACCTCTGATGCTGTAGGACACTTGCTGGTGGAAGTTTGGGGGTACCTTCCTGATGTTGCACCCTTCCCCTTCTTCCCCCATCTCCCCAACCCTTCCAGCCTTCCCCCTTAATCTCCAGTCTTTAATTAAGATTCCAGCCTGATTTTTTGCATATATATCTTGAAGGGCTCAGGCCCGAAATGTGGTAATACATCTTCACCTACAATAGATGCTGCGAGACGGCTGAGTTCCTCCAACGTTTCTATGCATTTTTACTACACTCTCAGCTTCTGCAGACTTTTGTTTCACTCCTTCTTGACCAAGTTGAAGTCTCTGTGATGACTGAGAAGGCATCTGGATATGAGGTACAGTATTTCCAGATCCTCCAACGCCAACCTAACATCTGCCTGCGGAGGGATGTAAACCGCAGTCGGGACAACGGAGGTGAATTCCCTCGGGAGGGAGAAGGGTCAGCACATCAGCCCCAGATGTTCTAGTTGAGGGACAAAATCGCCACACCTGAGCACCGCAAATGATTAATCAGGAAGCGGACACCTCCGCTTCTTCCTTCACCTGAGGACACTACGGTCCATGTGATAAAGGGAGAAACCATCAGGCTGATGGGCAGAGTGTGGAGAGTTGGGGGTGAGCCACATCCCTGTGCAGCAGAGTCTTCAGCAAGCCCTCGCTTGGCCCTCTGGTGCAAAATCTTGTGCTTGGGAACTCTATGTATTTTCTTATGCATAAGGCAATGTGCTGATCCATTGAAATTTTTCCTTGATGCAGTCAGACAGGTGCATAAGATACACTAACTGTAGTAGAATAAATGAAATTACCACAAAGTGCTAAGACAGAAAAAAAGATAATAAATATTAAAGGATAGATAAGTACAATTGCTATTAAGTGCAAAAAAAAGTGATGTTTCAGTGGTGCAGACAGATCTTTGAACCGGGACCAGAAGTAATTCCTCACATTGCTTTGATCACCCTTCATCTGTGAAAAGTAAGAAAGCTGACAAGATTTGTAAAGGTCTGAGGGAGAAAAACATTTTTAAAATTTGCCATAATTCCTTTTTTTAAAAAAAAAAGTTCTCAATGCAATCATGCAGCCAAAACCAACTCGTTATCACTGGGAGGAATTAATGGAAATTCTTCAAATTCTTGGGAGGGAAAGGGTGAAATGGAAATGGAATTTCCAGGGGCGACAGCAGCTTGAAGGTTAAATTTGAACTTTCATTCTTTACTGATGATTCTTTCTAGTGGGGTCTTTGGGGGCGCCTGAATGAATTCATTGTTCGTTTGCCAGCGAGTCGTGTGCAAGCATTACTGAGACAGGTGGATCTCTACTGCGAACAGGACAGCAGGATTGCAGAAGTTTCCAAACTCATGGCGACAACTGTACCTCCCTGTGCTTGTTCCACACTGTTGTGGTGGGGAGGGTGCAAGGGAGGGGGAACGGGAGTAAGGGTGACCTTACTGACAGTCATTCCCATGTCAGCTTTCAGATTTATTGTCAGAGTACATACATGACATCACATGCAACCCTGAGATTTCTTTATCCTGTGGGTGCAGCAGAATTACCACTAACTGGTAGTGCAAAAAATAAACTGTACACAGAGTAAACAAACAAAGAACTGTATATAGATAACAAATGTAAACAAATTAACTGTGAAATACAGAGAGAACAAAAAGAAAAGTGCACAAGAGTCCTTAAATGAGTCCCTGTTCCTGAACCTGGTAGTGCGAGTCTTTTGACACCTATTACCTCTTTCCTGATGGCAGTAATAAGGACAGAGCGTGTGCTGGGTGATGTGGGTCTTTGATGATTGCTGCTGCTCTCTGATGGCAGTGTTCCCTGTAGATGTACTCAATAGTGGGGAGGGTTTTGCATGTGATGTCCTAGGCTATGTCCACTACCTTTTGGAGAACCTTGCGCTCAGGGATATTGGTGGTTCCACACCAGACTGAAATGCACACTTTCCTCCACAAATCAGTAGAAATTTGCCAGGGTTTCTGGTGTCATTCCAAACCTCCACCAACACCTGAGGAAGTAGATTTGCTGACGTGCTTTCTTCATGGTGCCTTTTAGTGTGTTGGGTCCTGGAAAGACCCTCCGAGATTGTGACTCCCAAGAACATAAATTTGTTCACCCTCTCTACCTCTGATATTCCCTCAATGATCACTGGATTGCACGTGTATGGTTTTCTCTTCCTGAAGTCAACAATCAGCTCCTTGGTTTTGGTGACATTGAGTGCAAGGTTGTTGGTGCACTGTTCAGCTAAGTCCTTGTCACCAACGAGTGTCTTACAGACTGGTCGATGTTGGTGTGGGTTGAAGCTTCCATGCCTCTGAAGCAGGAGACACTTTTCAGCTGCATCTCATTGCATCTTGCTTGATTATTGTTCAGCAGTCTTTTTGCAAGTGGCTGATTTTTTAAAAACTGGCACTTTGTCATACTCATTGAATTCTCCAGTGACCATCTCATCTTTTTGTGTTGAGGACTGAAACCCATTACACAGCAACAGAAAGCCCATACATCATCTAGTCATTATGGAACCATGCAGCACTGAAGCAGCCTATTTGGCCCATTGGGTCTGCACCAACAATCAACCATACACTAATTCACTGTTAATCCCACTTTTATTTTCTCCACATTGTCCTCTCCATATACTGTGGGCATTAAATTCTATTTGAAGTGAAACTAGGAAGTCTGCAGACACAGTGATTGTAGTTGCCACAAAAGAGCTGGAGAAACTCAGCAGGTCCCGCAATGTTCATAGGAGTCAAAGATATATAGCCAAAGATTCGGGCCTGAGCCCTTCTTGAAGGTACCCGCTGAGTTTCCAGTTGCCAACTGAATGTTCTGGCAACCTGCCTGTGTCCAATCTACCACCTCAATGGCAATGCAAGACAGGACTCAGCAGGCGGGGAAGGCTGACTCACCACCCCATTGCGATGCGATGCGGTATAAGCTTCCAGTTAAGAGCTCTGCTTCACAAAGGTCTGGGGCTCCATGGGAGGAAGGTCAGTGCTGCCTGCAGGGAGAGCTGGCCAAATGAGTTCAAAATTGACTTGGTAGAAGAAGAGCAAGGGAGTGGCAGTTAAGCACTTTTGCTCTCTGCCATAATAGCAGGGCTCTCCCAGTGGCAATCCATTTCAGTTCCTCGCTCTGTTCCCATGCCGACATGTCTGTCCATGGTTTCATGCACTGCCAAACTGGGACCATTTGCAAAATGAAGAAACAATGCCTCTTTATTTGGCATTCTGCAGTCAACTTCTGCGGTTTCCATGATGCTCCCCTCCCTCTCTCCCTTCCCCCTCTCTCCCTTCCCCCTCTCTCCCTTCCCCCTCTCTCCCTTCCCCCTCTCTCCCTTCCCCCTCTCTCCCTTCCCCCTCTCTCCCTTCCCCCTCTCTCCCTTCCCCCTCTCTCCCTTCCCCCTCTCTCCCTTCCCCCTCTCTCCCTTCCCCCTCTCTCCCTTCCCCCTCTCCCCTTCCCCCCCTCTTAAAAAAGCTCTTAATTGAAAGTAACAGATAATTGTATCATTATGGATATTTATTTTTTAAATTTTTGAACAACATTAATTGCCCTTAGGAATTGTTCTTATGAACAAAAATGAACATGTTTGTCTTAGCTTCAGAATAACAAATTTTGGAAAGCCAGCAGCTATTTGATGTTTATTTATAATTCTAGTGCTCTACTTAGATCAGAGAAGAAGCTTTAAATAATGTTGCTGGCATGTGTCTTATAAAGCTTTTCAAAGCTATTGAGCAAACCATCCTGGGGATTGCTTGTCTGCTCGTTTGCAATCAAGTGGTTGAAGCCACTGATTGCCTTACCCTATCCCAATCATAAATGCTTGACAATGCAAAATTTAAAAGTATTGACGTTAAAACTGAAAGCCGCAAATTGCCAAACTAAACTTGTTATAGTGTTCACTCAGCTTGTTCAAGTCATTAAATTCTGATGCAGGGTCATGAGCCAAAACATCACCTCTCTCTTTCCCTCCACACCTGACTTGCTGAGTTCCAGCTTGCATTAATGTCGATGGCTGCAATTAATGGATAAACATTACTCTGATATTCCCACCTCATTGGAAGTACCCCTCTCCTTCAAGAACAGATGAATGAGTTCAAATCCACTTTAGCCATGTGGCCAAACCTCCGGCCACACTCCAGTGGGAAAGGGAGAAGCCACTTTTTTGGATGAGTCATTAAAGCCTGCCTTTTCACTTGCATGGAATAGAATTCCATGGCATTGTTTCAAAAAGTAGGGGTGTTCTCCATTTGTCCCGGATACCATGTGTCCATTGACTCGCATCATTCTAGATGCAAAAGTCTTGTCTCCATCTCAGTACTGTTTCTGGGAGTTTACTCTGTTCAAAGTTACTGCTGCAATTTAAAATTGTTACCCTAACGACACTGGTTTGTATCCTGCACTGTCTGTAAGGAGTTTTTTTACCTTCTCCTCATGCCTGCATAGGTTTCCTCTGGGTGCTCCGGTTTCCTCCTCCATTCCAAAGACCTACAGAGTGATTAGGTCAATTGGTCACATGGATGTATTTGGGCGGTGCAGAGGATTACGACAGACGACTTCAAACTGAACACAAAGATAATTTCAGATTTGCTGTATCACATAGGAATTTGGAGAAGCATTACATTAACTTTTATTGAATTTACCGTGTTTAATTGTATAATGATGCTGAAACGTTGCATTAGTTCAACTGACCTAAAGATGTTTTGCTGCTAATTTTCATTTGTACTCAGCATCTGATGCCTCTCATGTCAGTGTCCAAAAATTGTCAGCCAGCATTGATAGATTCCAGTTGTCCTGATACCGCTTTTCCACAGTCGCAATGTCCTGGTGAAATCTTTCACCATGTTCATCACTGACTGCACCAAGGTCAGCAGGGAAGAAGTCCAAGTGCAAATGCAAAAAATGAATTTTCAATGGTACGTTCCTCTCCATGGTTTTATATGCTTGAACACGTGTTCAATCTATAATCAATGTCATGCATAGAATCTGTATAGAGAACCTGCTTTTATAGTCGGTCTGCATCTATCCTGACTAAGCATGCCCAGGCCTAAGACAACATGTGGATAACATCTTCACTGAGTGCATGCCCAGACATGCTTGGACTGACCAAAACAACTTGCTTTGTGGGTAATATACTCATAGACTTAAAATATGACAGGAAATCACAAAAATAGTTGTATCTAAAAAGTGGTTCATGATCAGCAGCATAAAATGCATCCAAAAGTGTTCAGGAAGTAAAATCTTCATTGTCCAAAGTAATTAGTGTCAAGAGGTGAGAGGGAAGGAGGAGACAGGGGCTGATAGTTGATGGGTGGAACCAGGTGAGGTATAGGATGGTAGGGAGTTGGAGGCAGGGGTGTGTATTGAGACAGACTGCTGGGTGATAGGTGGGAACAGATAAAGAAAAGAAATGGGTAGATGAGCTATGTGGGGGAGAGGAGGGGGAAACTGGGAGGTGATAAGTGGACCAGCCATATAAGGGATGATGGACAGATTAAGCCAGACGGGCAAGGCACAAGAAACTAAGGATCCTTAGGGGCAATGTGCAGCCACTAAATTATTAAATCACACACCATTGGAATGTAAGAGGGAGCTCATATAGACATAGGAAGAAAGTGCAAACTCCACACAGACAGGAGCAGAGGTCAGGATTGAACCTGAATCTCTTGCGTGGTGAGGCAGCGGCTCTGCCATGCTGCCCTTTCTGACTGTTGTGTGGATGAGATGTGAAATGCCCTTCACTAACTGTGGGGCAGGGAGCAATAACAAAGGTATTTTGCAGAAAAACTCTTCAACATCCTCACCAGTGTTTGAGTGGAGATCCATCAAGTTGGTGACTGTTGTGTCCAATGTTGAGATGTGTGGCCAGTAATTTTTTGCAAAAATTAGCTTCTTTTCAAATCACAGTTTGCCTGGCTTAGAGGGTATGAGTTATGGGGAGAGATTGAAGAAATTGGAGTGGTTTCCACTGGGGAACGATGGAGGCTGAGGGGATACCTGAAAGAAGTTTATAAAATTATGAGAGGCATTAATAGGGTGGACAATCAGAATGTTTCTTCCCCCAGGGCCGAAGCATCATCACCAGAGGACATGCCATTTAAGGTGAGGGGGAAGAGGTGTAAGGGAGATGTGTAGGTAGGTATGTGTTTTACAGAGAATGGTGGGTGCCTGGAACAGGCTGTCAGGAGTAATGTTGGAAGCAGATGCAATGGTCGCATTTTAGATAGACTTGAATGTGAAGGCAAGGATACCAATCAAGTTCAAGCTGTAGCTTTTCAGCTTGATTTAGGCATTATGCTTGTGCTATGTTCCTGTGCTGGACCCATTATTGGGCAGGCTGTCTCGCCGGAATTCAGGTGGAAAATCAGGTTGCATAGATACATGTAATGTTCAAATAAATATAAAATAACAAATAATAAACAACAGTAAACAATATACAAATGATCCATGTTACTGATGGAAAAAAAAGAAAATAAACCAATCTATTGCTAATCTAATTTCTAACCCCAACCTGAGCAATTGCTGGCTAGGTTAGGCTTCAGCCACTAATTTCGATACTAATAGGTTCAAAAAAAGGAAAGAAAAAGAAAAAAAATCCAAAAATAATTGATCTATAAATTTTGAAAATGGTTTGAAAAGAACCCTACACATTGTAGTAGTTGAGTACCTAATTTTCGAGAGAGAGAGGGGGAGAGAGAGGGGGAGAGAGAGGGGGAGAGAGAGGGGGAGAGAGAGGGGGAGGGGGAGGGGGAGAGAGAGGGGGAGGGGGAGGGGGAGGGGGAGGGGGAGGGATGGCATCAAATCCAATAACCATTGTGTATGCCTGGGAGGGACAGTATCTTTCCACCACAGCAGAATGAGCCTTCTAGCCATGGTGGCTCAAATCTGCATTATATTCTCATTGTGGTTCATTTCAGCCACACCACCCGTACCAGAGGAATGTCACGGTCTCGCCACTTGGAGCCCAAGTTTTCCGCTCTTTAACCTTTTTAGAATTATTGGTAGTCTGCGGTTCACTGGCTGGCATTTTAGCCTGCGTTAAATGTTGAAGGTCAGGGTCTCATTGACGTGTGCAAAGTTGCTTGAATTCCTGGCTGTCACACTTGGACCTCCTGTGTTGATGCACGGCGGATCATTGGGCTGTTCTGAGACCTGTTGTTTGCCTACTACAGTGCCTCCTTCGTGGGTTCTGCAGCAAGTAAATGAGCATGGGATGAATTCAGGACTGGAGCCACTTCTTGGGAGGCTGGGAGATGTTGATGAGATGGGTGAATGGCTGAATCCGTGGTGTGGGTCAGCAGTGCCTGGTGATCGGAAATTGTTCGGGGAGCAATGAGTCTGTCTGGGAGTCAGGGTTGGGGAGGATGGAGGCTGGGACAGGTGTGCGAGATCTGAGGAGATGCAAGTGAAGTCGGAGGAATTGGCAAAGAGCAGCCAGAACTTGGTAAAGTAATAATAGCTCACAATAGACTCCTCACTCAAACAGGACTACTTTTGGGAGGCAACTTGTTTAGCATGGACAGACTGGGTCAACGGGCTTGCTTCAGTGCTGTATCTGACTCCATTTAGATGGTGAGTGACAACCTGATGACCTAACTATAACAAGTGATAATTTTGTAACTCACTGATATGGTGCACAATGGTTTCCGTCTGGTAGGATCGCTGCACTGTTTTGTACAGGTATGCACTGCTTAACATCCGTTCAGGCAACATCTGGCCACACATACATCTGTGGTTCCATAATCAGTTACCATGAGTAAGTCCGCAGGAATTTTAAAAAAAGTGATCACTGGCTATAGGAAATTGTATATTGTATAACCCACACTGATCCCACTGCCCCGGACTCTCCCCAGAGCCCTGTATCAGTGCCAAATAATCCACTGCCCCGCACTCTCCCCACAGCCCTGTATCAGTCCCAATTAATTACACTGCTCCGTGCTCTCCCCACAGCCCTGTAATCAGTCCCCACACTGATCTGACTGCCCTGCTCTCTCTCCAAAGCCCTATATCAGTCCCAACTAATTACACTGTCCTGCGCTCTCTCCACAGCCCTGTATCAGTACCCACATTAATTTCACTGCCCTGCTCTCTCCCTGCAGCTCCGTGTCAGACCCCATACTGATCCCACTGTCCTGCTCTCCCCACAACCCTGTATTGGTCCCCACACTGCCTCACTCTCCCCACAGCCCTGTGTCAGACCCCACACTGATCCCATTGCCCCACTCTCTCCCTACAGCCCCTTGTTGATCCCCACACTGACCCCTACTTACAAATAAGAAGTTTACAGGTACACGACAGTATACCATAGTATACTATGGTGTTTGCACAATGTCCACATCGTATAATGCCCAATTTCACAGAATGTATTGTGGATGTTAAGCGTGGATGGATATCTGTACTCTGGTTCAGCAACAGCCTCAGTCAAAATTGCCCTGTACTCGGACTTCACACATCAAAATCCCTGGCTCCCAGTCCGGTGAAGAGATCAGACAGGGAGCAGCCGGCACAGAACTTGCGGGCAGTTCGCTATCTGCCCACTTTCTTTGCTCCTCCTCAGTAACTGAAGGGTCAGATAGCAATGAGGGATCAGGAGGTGGTGTTCCTCTTCCCCTCACTAGATCTTTTTATATTCTTTCCTTTCAATCATGCATCTTGCTCTCCTCCAACCGAAGGCTTCTTCTACCGCAATCATTTATGGTCTCAAGTTCACGTTTACATTTATTGTACTGCGAAGAGGTTTGTTTTGTGTTCCATCCATCCATTTATCAGGCTAAATCGAACAGAGAGCTGGGTGAGGGTGAGAGATCATTTTGAACGTGGTTTGGTATTTCCCTGCCGCCTTTCCTCAGTGGTGAGACAGAAACATTATTTTACTCGACTTGTGGGAAAGAAACTCATTGAGTTTGGCAATTTCACATTCGAATGAAGAAGCAGGAGTAATAATGATAATGTTTCTTGTAATTTACACAAGTACTATATACCGGCGCACCAAAATCTTTCTGTGCTGCAGTACCATGCGTATGTTGTGAATTAAAAATTACTACAAGAGTAAACTAAATTGAATTTTAAAAAGGCAATACAAAAGATGGATAATAAATATGCGCAGTTACGGTTAATGCAAGGGATGAAGGTGTCATTTCAAATGGTCTTTGTAGTGCTGGGGTAGTAAGGGGTGGTTCAAGAGCTTGATCGTTGTTGGGGTGTATGTACTTGCCCTTTCATCTGGCCTACTGATGTGCAAAGGCCATTCTTTTCAAAAGCCAGCAATATTCTGAACCAAAGCCTTGCTGCTAACTTTGACATCCTAGTTCCCATTAAAACCAACACGCTATCTACATCTTTTCTGCTGCTCCCTCTCTGCCAATCTCCCACCCACCCCTTATGAACCTGCCCAAGGAGCCCTGTCCTCCATTGGCCAAGATGAAAATGTGGGGAGAATAACAAATGGGATTAATGAAGGATGAATGGGAAGGATTGGCATGTACCTGTTGGGCTGAAGGGCCTGCATGACTTTATAGCCTGTAGAATCTGGGGAAAGTGCCTCCTCTCTTCCCCCTCCAGTTACCATCGAGAACCTATTGACAACTCCTGGAGTTCTGGCTCACTTCTGTTTGCATCTCCCGCTCCTGAACTTTCTGATGACCCAGTACTCCTATGAGAGCTGAATTACATGGCGAGGAGTCTGCATATGAAACTGGTCACTGTTCTACAAAGGGAAGGGCTGGTCCTGCACTTCAATCCCCCACGATGAATGGCACACCCCCAGCCCCCACTGAAGTATTTCTTGCTGAATTTGAACCTCATTTGTCAGGGTTCTCCTGGGGGGGATGCGTGAAATGGAGACTGCATCTACAACAGGAGCTGTGTAAGGGGATCTCATTGTCAAGTGCTGTGTGAACAGTCTCTGATCCACCCAGTCTGTGGGAAGAGGGCAGGGAGATTGAGGGGCTCTGATCCTGTACTTAATTTCTGGTCTGTCTGCAGTGGCAGGTTTCAAACTGCAACTCACTGACCTGAGTTCACTGAACTGCTAACTTGTCTGTCTTTTGATCATCAAATCTGGGAGCTTGGACTTGGTATCCTTAAATTGAGGTGATGGGGTTAATGCTGCCTTGCACCATTTAATGCTTTTCTTGAACTATATTCCCTGAACTTTTATTTCATGTGACACTGTACCCTGTATTATTGCTTTATCATTAAATTCTTTTATTCTTGCACGAGTGCTGTACAATATAGAGGTTGATTTGCCTGGAGAAGCCACAAACCTGTATCTCAGTGCATAATGACATGAAACGTTTCAATTACTCTCCCCTTTCCCCCTCAAACCCATACCTGAGGTTACCTTGGGAAAGGATATTATTCCACTCAATTCCCAACTCCACTTAGGACAATCTCCGCCTCTGTGGACAGAGAGAGATCTGAGGTTACGTTTGTATATTATCATCTGATTGTAGATATGCAACCAGATGAAACAGTGCCTCTCAAGACCATGGTGCCTGCATGAATGCACAGCACATAATGCATAGTACAGAAAGATCACCTAAATAATCAATAGAAATATATTTGGGATGATTTTCACGTTATGCTTCTCAGTCTCACAGCCTGTGGGAAGAAGCTGTTCCCCAGTCTGGCAGTCCTAATTCTGATGCTCCTGTACAACCTCCTTGATGGTAATGGGTTGAAAATGCTGTGCCCTGGATGGAAGGGGTCTCTTATCATTCCTTGAATCCTCTTTAGACAGTGCTCCAGTAAATGTCATCTACTGAGGAAAGTGAGACCTTGGTGATTCTCTCAGCTGTTTTAATGATTCTCTGCATGGACACGGTCTGATGCTTTGCAGCTGCCATTCCATGTAATACTGCAGCTCAGAAAAGGCGCCAAGTCTGTGCTGACCATCAAGTAGCCTTACAATAATCCTACATTGATTCCTTTATTTATTCTCATCAACTCTCTTCAGATTCTACCACTTACCTTCTCACTAGGGGCCATTTACAACAGCTGATCACCCTCCTGACGTGCACGAGTTTGGAATGTGCAAACTTCACACAGACAGCGTCTGAGACCAGAATTGAACCTGGGTCTCTGGAGCAGTGAGGCAGTGTCTCCAGCCAACTGCTCTTTGAACATGGGCAACTAAAAAGCAATTCTTACGAACGCCAGCAATCTTTTGAATCGAAGACCTGCCATTACCTTCTTGACATGCAAATTTGTAGAAACATAAGGAACAGGGAGCAAGGTTTGGCCATTTGGCCCATCAAGCCTACTCCGCCATTCAACAAGTTCATGGCTGATTTGGCCATGGAGTCGGCTCCATGTCGGTTTCCCCATACCTTAATTTACTAAGTATGCAAAAATCATTCTATGCCTTAAATATATTGAATAAAGCAGCCTCTGCTGCTTCACTGGGCAGAGAATTCCAGAGTCTCTGCTACTCTTGGTGGCTTGCTCCAGAGTGTAGAGAGGATCACTGGGGTCTCCCTCCCCACCATCCACATGATATACCGGGATCATTGCCTAAAGAGGCCAGCATCTTCCAGCTGCTCCCATCGGGGAAGAGAGATACAAGAGTAACAGAGCCAGCATCACCAGGTTGGGGAACAGCTCCTTCCCACGGGCAGTGAGAACACTGAACGACCAAAGGAACTGCTCACACTAACCATTTGATACTCTTATTTGAACAGAGCAATATTTATTTATTTGTGTAGATGAATATTTGTCCTGCATATGTATTGTCTCTCTGAATGAGTATTTTGTCTGGTTGTGTGTCTTCAAATTTTGCACCAAGGACCGGAGACCACAGTTTTATCAGATTGTACTTGTATGCAATAAACTTGACTTGAAAAAAGTGGTTCTTTCTCAACCCTGTCCAAGATCTATTCCTCCAAATCTTGAGGGCCCTTTCATGCAGTGAAAAAGCCCGAATGTAAAGGCGGACATCTCAGCCCTTGCATCGGGAGACTTACCTCGATGAATGCGCCATTGCTGGCTTCAAGGTGCGGACTGCAATCGCTCTCAGGGAAGGCTAAGCACAGCGCTATGTCGCCTCACATGAATGTACAGTGGTTAGGGACAGGCTGATGATGTCACGATGACGCTGTCAGCCCACGACCCATCTCCCCACTGTCCTGCGCACTCACCCCTCTCCCTCCATGACTCCTTCAGGGCAGGGGAAGCTGGCGGGAGCCATCAGGCCAGCGGGGGCCATCAGGGGGTGGCCAGTGCGGGTCCTCGATGGGTTGCTCTCTGTGGCTCAAACGCAGCAAACCAATGGCTGTCATCCCTACCCATAATCCCCCATACAGCTGTAACCGTTCCGGAAATCAGAGTGGTTCCAGCTGCATGAGGGATTATGGGTAGGGAAGACTGCCATTGCTCTGCCATGTATTTATGATGGGCAGCACCATGGCACCAGTCTCCCCGCCTCCAACAACTTCAGATGGTGCTACGAGGCGCCGATCAACATGAATGGGACACAGGAGCAGCCTTTTGGGGCTGTTCTATGTAAGGTAAGTTGGAGGTGGAGGCCTGGCATGAAAAGGGCTCACTCCCATGAAAATCAATATGCACTTTCCCTCTCTTCTACTCCTTCCTCTATCCCGACTTCTCACCCACCCTTCATAAATATATCCAAGGATTTTCATTGATCCAAGTGTTATGGGAAGACCTTGAAATTCTAACATTTAGTGTAGTGGTCAGTGCAACACTGGTGACCAGTTTTCAAATCTGTAGGAGTTTGTACGTTCTCCCCGTGTCTGCATGCATTTCCTCTGGGTGCTCCAGTTTCCTCCCACCCTTCATAACGTTTAGGGTGTGTAGGCTAATCGGGGTATTTGGGCAGCATGAACTTGTTGGGCAGAAGGGTCTGTTAATGTGCTGTTTGTCAAAATAAATATTAAAAATTACCCCTGCCATCAGTCTGCTTCAGCCCTGCTTCTCATTTGCACCTTCCTTCTCCAAAAATGAGGAGTTGTGAATTCCTTCAAGGTCAGCTGCGTCCCCAAGGCAAACTTCCTCTGTTTCTTTCCTATCTACATTTCCCTTTCTTTCCCCTCTCTGTAAACTTGCAACTCCCCACAATCTCTGTGCCTCATTCTGGCCTCTTGAACCCTCCCAATTTTGATCTTTGCCTTTGGTATTCACAGCGTGGTTTGTGGCAAGATTAGGAAAGCTTTTTGCATGGTCTTGGGAGATAACTGTGTTTATCTGATTCTGAGATATTGCTCCATTTGCTTGGGAATTCAAAGTATTTTTGCCAGGTTAGTAATTTTTTGGAGTTTTATCCCTGTTCCATTTTTACAGATATCCTCATGTAGATTTTAGCCAGGCAGTCTTTAGAAATCCAGTCCTACAATTTGGCCTTTGCCAGGGGTCAGTCTCATCAAATACTCAAGTCCTTTGTCCCACCATCCTGCTGACCATCTACTACTCCTTTATTAAT
The DNA here is from genome assembly GCF_036971445.1 of Narcine bancroftii. Classification (NCBI taxonomy): domain Eukaryota; kingdom Metazoa; phylum Chordata; class Chondrichthyes; order Torpediniformes; family Narcinidae; genus Narcine; species Narcine bancroftii. The sequence goes on from NC_091472.1 coordinate 226,075,244, forward strand.
CTCACATTCCTTTGGAAGGATCTCTCCTTGACAAAGCCAGAATGATTACCCATAATCATTCCCTGTAGATGAATCCTGTCCCTCAAAATTTTATTCCCCACCATTTGACGTTAGACTAGGGGTGGGCACCTTTTACCATGCGTAGACTGGATGATGCATCAGTGGTTGAACGACTGGCCACACTGATGCTACCGTAAATGAAATAACTACCAAAACACAGACATTTTTGAGTTTTTGATCGTCTCTGCTTGAAGAACTTAATGTACAATATATGAACATAACTGACACTAATTTATCAAAAAACAATTCTCAATGAAAGTTCGAGCAACAAGAACAACCATATTCCTTCCAAAAAATGACAATGATGCATTTCAGTTCAGGGGAGTCATCATCAAATCTGGAAATGCACCAAAAATCATGCGATAGGCCCACTGGTTGCATTATTGCGCCCTTCTTTCTCTGGAAATTTGAAGTGGGAGTGTTTGTGGAATCCTAACTTTTTAGAAGAAACTCAAGCAAGATTTATCCCCTAACTCCTGGGTTTAAATAGACAATTTTTAGCACTGCTTTGAATACAGGGAAAAATCATCCCTTCGTAACCATGACTTGTCCTTTTTTTAAATGTCAGAGTCAAATTGATGATGACCCTTCAGAGTGCTTCATGACTTGTTATTTCAGTTTAAATCACAATTCTATCCAACTTGTGATGTTTTACTCTTTATTTTAAAAGCCTCCAGAGAACAATTCACTGTTTATCTTAGAACCATAGAACATTGCAGCATACAAAACAGGCCCCTCATCCCTTCTTGTCTGTGCCAAACTATTATTCTGCCTTGTCCCACTGACCTGCACCCAGTTCAAAGCCCTCCACTTCCCTCCCATCCATGTACCTGTCCATTTTTTTTCTTAACTGTGAAATGTGAGCCTGGATTCACCCCTTCACTCTCTGTGTGGAAAAGGTTTCCCCTAATGTTCCCCTTAAACTTTTCCCCTTTCACCCTTAACTCATGTCCTCTAGTTTGTATCTCATCTAACCTTGGTGGAAAAAGCCTACTTGCATTTACTCTATCTATGCCCCTCACAATTTTGTGTACCTCAAATCTTCCCTCATTCTTCTGTGCTCCAGGGAATAAAGTCCTAACCCATTTAACCATTCCCAGTAATGGTAATTCAGTTCCTGAAGTCTGAGCAACATCCTAGTAAATCTTCTCTACACTCTTTCAACCTTATTGATATCTTTCCTGTAGTTAGTTGACCAAAACTGCACATAATATTTCAAATTTGGCCCCACGAATTGTCTTGTAACATCCCTACTCCTATCGGCAATACTTTGATTTATGAAGGCTAATGTGCCAAAAGCTCTCTTTACAACCCTATCCTCCTGTGACACGACTTTCAGGAAATTATTTATCTGTATTCCCAGATCCTTCTGTTCTACCGCACCCCTCAGTGCCCTACCATTTACTGTGTATGGTCTACTTGCTTTGTCCTTCCAAAATGCAACACTCACACTTGTCTGCATTAAATTCCATCTGCCAATTTACAGCCTGCTTCTTGGATTAATCTGACCAGCAAAAATAGGGCCCTCGGATGGGAAGTGAAATGTGGCCCTGCTTGTAATAAGTGTGGGTTATATTGGTTAGAACCACGGAACATTAAGCACCTTCCAGGTGGTCCAGATCCCTCTGCAAACTTTGGAAGCCTTCCTTGCTGACCATGACACCTCCAATCTTCAGTTTGTGCAATAGTCAGAGTAACTGAGTGCTGAGAGGTCACAGTGTCAGTAAATAGAGTTGGATGGTTACACAACATGGAAACCGGCCCTTTGGTCTATCTTGTCCATGCTGACCAAATTGCCTACCTGAGCTAATCATGCCTGAGGGATGAGTAGATGATGAATTACAGGTAGTCCTCAACTTGCGGCAGACCAGTCATATCTCAAAATGGACATGTTGGAAATACAATATGGTGGCCATCAAGGCCCGCCTCATCCAGGCCGCCCGTGCATCCGAACTCCCGATGCCCCCAAAAGCAGACTTGCCACCTGGTCCCAGCCATCCCAGCTCCCAAAGCCTTGCAAGAAGCAGATATGTACCTTTACTTAAGTTTGACCCGGGGAAAAATGGACCCCTCCTCTTTTTTGGCCTAAAAAAAGTGATCCAAAAATTTGATAATTTCATGAGTATATATGGTATATTTTTTTCTAAGAAAAATGGTTTTTTTGGTCGTATGCACAGGCGGTCATAAGTCGCATTGTTGTAAGTTGGGGAAATACCAGTATATTCTTAATTTACTGAGGCTGCGGTTTTCCAATCTCTCCTACTCCCATCCCATGGTGTGTTCCAGCCTGTCCAACTCGCCAACCCCAAGTCCCAGAGACCCACTAATCCCCAAACAAATTTCCCATCACCAGGCACCACTGTTCCTTCCAACACCACTCCCCTCCCCCCCCCAAAAAAAAACTTCATCCACATTGCCAACAACCCCCAACCTCCTGAGAGGTGGCTCTGGTCCTGAATTCACCCCACGCTCATTTACCCGCTGCAGAACCCATGAAGGAGGCACTGCAGCAGGCAAACATCGGGTCCCAAATCAGCCCAGTGTTTCGCCGTGCACCAACACCAGGAGGTCCAAGTGACAGCCAGGAATTCCAGCAACTTTGCACACATCAATGAGACCCTGACCTTGAACATTTAACTCAGGCTAAAATGTCAGCCAGTGAACCGCAGACTATCAAAAATTCTAAAAAGGTTAAAGAGCAGAAAACTTGGGCTGCAAGCGCCAAGACTGTAACATTCCTCTGGTATGGGTGGTGTGGCTTAAATGAACCACAGTGAGATTGTAATGCAGATTTGAACCACCTGAATTCCAGTTAAACAGCCTGTCTGTAAACGGTTCCAGAAAAGGAACAGCCTTTGCATCTTAACACTGGACAAAACATAATCATCTCCACTCAGATACCGGGGGATGTTGAACAGTCTTTGTGCAAAATATCTTTGTTATTGGTCTCTGCCCCACAGTTAGTGAAGGGCATTTCACAACCCAAGCACATAACAGTGTCAGAGGACAGCATGGTGTGAGCCGCTCCCTCACAGTTTAATCCTGTCCTCTGGTACACTGTGTAAAGTGTTGGCACCTTCTCCCAGCATCCACATGGGTTTTCACCCATACCCCAATGATGTGCAATTTGGCGATTCAATTGTCACTGTGAATTGCCCCTAATGCCTTGATATGTACCCTTGGTTTCCTGTGCCTTCCCTACTTTGGTCTCAATACACACCCCCATTCCTCACCTGGCTTCCCCTACCCATCACTGTGTACCTCACCTGGCTCCCCCTACCCAACACCAACCTGCTCCTGTCTTCCCTTCCCCTCTCACCTCTTCACACTGGCCATCTTCTCTCTGCACTCTCAGACCTGATGTAGGGTCTCCACCTAAAATGTCAACCATTCCCTTGTCTGCACCAATGCTGTCTGACCTGCTGAGTTCCTCCAGCAGTTCGTTTTTTTGCTCCAGATTCTTCATCCACAGTCTCTTGTGGCTTCTTGAGGTAGAAGATGATTTGCTTGTGTGAATTTGAGGCCAATGTGGGAACACTGGAGATGCCCGGATAGAACAGGCAGCTGGGGAGTTTGGGGCCCCTACAAGTGCAGAGGGAGAAGCCAGTGAGCATAATTCTGTAACATACAGTGCCCTCCTTTTACAGCACAGAGACAATGAAGGCAAGGGAAACTGGACAGCAGGGTTCCAGAGAGTGCTACTAAATGAAACTAAAACAGAAAATGCTGGAAACGCTTAGATAAGAATGAGAAAACATTAGTGCAGTAGCTTAGAAGATAGAGCAAGACAGTGGGTGGAACAAAAGGGAATTTCACTGATAGGATAACATAACATGGCAGTTAAAATAAGGTTCAGCTTCTTTGTGTTTAACGTTAATGTTTGTGTCATGTTGTATATTTGAGCTATACAAAAAGTTAGTACTTGCAAGATTAAAGAAAGAGATTGAATTTAAGAGCAGGATTCTGGTGAGGCTGCACCTGGAGTATTGAGTGCAGTTCTAATCTACTTGTGAAAGAATCGACTAGCATTCAGAGGCAGTGCCGAGGAGGTTCACCAGAGTGATTAATGCAAAATCATGAAAATTTGAAATGATTTTGAGTAAAATTATTAAAAGAATAGATAATGTTACAGCCCCAGCGATCGGGTCCGGGGTTCCAGTTCCATGCTGACTGCAAGGAGATTATATGCTCTCCTTGTGCCTTTATGGGTTTTCCCTGGGGACTCCAGTTACCTCCCACCCTTCAAAACATTCTGGTGGTATAGGTCAGTTGGGTGCAATTAGGTGGCATGGGCTCGTGGGGCAAAGGGCCTGTTACTGTTCTGTATGTCTTAAATTTAAAGTAAGGTAGAAACAGGGATATTATTTCCACTGAGATTTACAGATTTCAGATTTAGTGGCAGAATTACCACTTATAGAAATTGCAAAATAAAAGCCGTGCAGAATGTACACGTAAACAAATAAAGAACTGTAAACTGTGCAATATAGAGGGGAAAAAAATTCAATAAAGTGCAAAAGTAAGAGTCCTCAAACAAATTCCCTGATTGAGTTTGTTGTTGTGGAGTCTGATGGTAGAGGGGTAGCAGCTGTTTCTGAACCTGGTGGTGCGAATCTTGTGGCATCTATACCTCTTTCCTAATGGTATGTGGTGTGGATCCTTGATGATTGTTGCTGCCCTCTGATGGTAGCATTCCCTGTATTATTTGCCTTGCTTTATAATATGTATATGGATGGTTATGTTAAACACAATAAAAATATTTGAAAAAGAAAAGAAAGATGTTCTTGATGGTGGGGAGGGTTTTTCCTGTGATATCCTGAGATGTGTCCATTATCTTTTACAAGGCTTTACCCTCAGGGTGTCCCCATTACTAGATGGTGATGCAACTGGTCAGCACTTATGTAGAACTTTGCCAGGGTTTCTAATGTCATGACAAACCTCTGCAAACTCCTGAGGAAGTAGAGGCACTGACATGCTTTCTTCATGATGCCATTAATGTGTCGGGTCCAGGAAAGATCCTCAGAGATAGTGACTCCCAAGAACTTAAATTTGCTCACCCTCTCCACCTTTGATCCCCCAGTGATCACTGGATTGAAAATCCTCTGACTTTCCCTTCCTGAAGTTGACAATCAGCTGCTTGGTTTTGGTGACAATGTGTGCGGGGCTGTAATTGGTGCACCATTCAACCAAGTTTTCAATCTTCCTCCTTTTTGCTGAGTTATTGCCCCTTTTTATACAACCCACTACCGTGGTTTCATCAATGAATTTGTAGATGGAGTTGTCGTACTGAGCCACACAGTTATAGGTGTAAAGTGAGTAGAGCAGGGGGATAAGAACGCTACCCTTTGGTACTCCAGTACAAATGGAGATTGTGGAGGAGATGTTCTTACCAATCCTCACTGATTGTGGTCTGGAGTTGAGGGAAATTCATGATCCAATTACACAGTGGGGTGTTGAGTCCCAGGTCTTGGAGTTTGCTGATCAGTTTAGAGGGGATGATGGTGTTAAATGCCGAACTGTAGTCGATAAAGAGCATCCTGATGGATGCATCTTTGATGTCAAAGCGTTCCAGGGCTTTGTGTAGAGCCAGTGAGATGACATCCTGTGGCTATGATAGGCAAATTGGAACTGATCCATGTTGCTGCTCAGACAAGAGCTGATACACTTCAACCTTCAACCAGCCTTTCAAAACACTTCATCACTGATGATGTCAGTGCTACTAGTCGATAGTCATTAAGGCAGGTTACGATGCTCTTCTTGGGCACCAGTACGATTGATGCCTGTTTGAAACAGGTGGGTACCACACCCTGCTGAGTGAGATGTTGAAGATATCTGTGAACACATTGGTAAGTTGGTCAGCACAAATTTTTAATACTCGGCCAGGTGCTCCATCCCAAACGGATGCTTTCACTGGATTTCTCATCCTTGGATACAGACAAGAGAGGATCATCAGGGGTTGTTGGGGGGGAGGGGGCGGGGGGTGAGCATTTGTGATTCTTCCTTGTTCTTGTGGTCGAATCAGGTAGAGAACGCACTGGCGGTGAGATTTGAATTGGGGTACATGCCCTCAAGATTCAGGGGAGTGAATTTAAGACAATGAGGTGGAACTGCTTCTCCCAGAGAGGAGTGCATCTGCAAACATCTCTGCCCATGGAAGCAACAGAGGAAACAGATGGATACATTTCTGAAGAATAGGGGAATTAAAGGTTGTAGGGGATAGTGGGGTAAGTGGAGTAGTCCATGGCCAGACCACCCATGATCTTATTGAATGGCGGAGCAGACTTAACGGGCCAGATGGCTACCTCGTGTTCCAATTCCTTATCTTGTACTCTGTGCAATGTTTTTCACAATCCTTTATAATTGCCCTTTGAAGTAAATGTTTAAGCAAAGGAACCTTTTAGTACTTTGTTGCCTGACCTGCTGTTCTTCTGTTGACCTGCTGAATTGTGAAGGATAATTTATCTAAGAGTGGATATGATTGTAATTGTATTCAGAGTTCTGTTTGTAGGGATTGCCCAGCTGCAGATCAATTAGTGCTGATCAAGGTAATTCTCATGGAAGCAGGGTTTAATGTTTTTAAGTTGTGAACAGTTTTGTAATTAGAACATCTGCGTAGATGTGCTCAAGAGAAAAAAGTCATATGGCACTGAGATGGGCCCTTTGGTCCAACAGCAACACACTGACAGACAATGACTCATTGGCACTAAGCTCCACATTCTAGCTCTCTCCTGCACACTAGGGGCAATTTATAGTAGCCAAGTAACCTATCAGCATACACGACTTTGGGATGTGGGAGGAAACCAGAGCATCTGGAAGAAACCCGCACGGTCACTGGGAGAACTCAACATAAAATATGTTAACGGTCTCACTGTGGCTGGCTGAAGAACTGGAAAGGGTGAGTCAGGATACAGGATGGAGGTCGAGAATCTGGTTGGGTGGTGCCAGAACAACAACCTTGCTCTCGTCATCAACAAAACTAAGGAGCTGTGGACTTTAGGCAGGGGAGGCCAATGGACCATACTGATGGGATGGTAGTGGAGAGGGTTCTAACTTAAAGTTCTTGTGAGTACACCTATTGGAGGAGTTCTCCTGAATCCTGAGACAACCATGTTGCCATAGAAGCCTGAGGGGACTTGGCATGTCATTGAATATTTTTATCAGAGATTGGCTGTGAAAAGTATACTGACTACTTACATCACAGTCTGGTTTGGAAACTCAAGTGCCCATGAACACAGAAGGCTACATTAAGTGGCAAATCTTGCCAAATCCATTACGGGCATAGACTGTTGAAGACATGAAGGCAGCCAACACCATAAAAGGTGCCCATCGTCTTAATCACAACCTCTTCTCACTGCTACCTTCACCAAGATGTTCAAAAACAGTTTTTATCCAACAGCTATTGGCTCTTGAAATTCCTGGAATTACCCTAATTATAAATCGGGGTCACAAAAAGATCTGTCTGCTGTGTTGAAACATGACTTTTTCTTGCACTGACTGTAACTAGAAATATATATTTATATTGCTTCTTTCTGTATTGGGTAATATACTGTTCTATTGCTTGACTCTAGCAGGTAAGAAGAATTTCTGTGCATCTGGAGGTTCACTGCAGGTTGTAGTTCAATCTGAACTGTAGAATTAAAATATTTATTTTAAATGTAAATTTACAATAAGACATGTATCGTAAAACCCCTGGTATCTGGCACCTATGGAGATTGGTAGATGTTGTATAAGTGTATTTTCTGGTTGCTTGCAATTGCGTGTTGTGTGATTGGTGAACTAACGGTGGGGCACGCTAATTTTAAATTACGTATTTTTTACCTATTTATTTTCTGCATATTTTGTTAGTTGCTTGAGGCTGCTGGTTCATTGATGCCTGGATAGCAGGGGTTTTTACTGTATATAGGTTCTGTGTTATGTATTGTTTGTCCGTATATGTGTTACATCTTTGTGCATTTGTACTGTTTTTGCTCCATGGGCCACTTTGCACTGTTACAATCGGATGGTAAATTAACTTTCTGTATGACAATAAATTGATTATTATCAACTCAACTCCGTCAGCAACAGAGCTCAGGAGTGAATACTGGTTACTGGAGCTGTGAGGCTGTGGCTCTACCTGCTGTGTTCGTCAGGCCAGAACAGCTCTGTCATTTCCTCTGTGTTTCTCCTGAGTCTGAGCTCTGCTTCTCTCATTGCCTTTGCTCAAAGTTGTGGGGTTTTGTCCCCAGACCTGGAATTTCCATCTTAAAACTCTGCACCTCTCACCCTTTTCTTAAAGACAAGATATGTGAGCTTGTTTCTGTTCCTATGCCCACCCATATGAACAGCAGAGCTAAAAAAAAAACTGCTCTCAAAAAAGAATTGGATACTGACTCAAGGTGGGAACATTGAGAGAGCAACAGAGAGAGAGTGGAAAACAAAGCTGATTTAGTTCAGGTTTATTGTCATGTGACTACATATACAATGCTCAGGACAAGAAGTTGTTAACTTGGCCTGCGACCTCCCAGGCGCCAGTCTTCACTCCTTCGAGGACATCGACAAGAGGCAGTGTCTTTAGAAAGCAGCTTCTGTCATCCAGGACCCTCACCAACCAGGCCAATTTCAGATTTATTGTCAGCGTACATACATGACGTCACATACCACCTGAGATTCCTTTTCCTGTGGGTGAGGCAGAATTACCACTAATTGGTAGTGCAAAAAAAAAACTACACAGCATACAAATGTAAGCGAATAAAGAACTGTAAACAAATAATGTATGTAAATAAACTACAATACAAAGAGAATAAAAAATCAATAAAATGCAATAGTCCTTAACTGAGTCCCTGATTGAATTTGTTGTTGAGGAATCTGGTGGTGGAGGGGGAGCAGCTGTTCCTGAACCTGGTGGTGGGAGTCTTGTGGCACCTACACCTCTTTCCTGATGGCAGCAGCGAGAACAGAGTGTGTGCTGGGTGGTGTGAGTGCACTTGATGATTGCTGTGGCTCTACGACAGCAGAATCCCTGTAGATGTTCTTGATGGTTTGGAGGCTTTTGCCTGTGATGACCTGGGCTGTGTCCACTACCTTTTTCAGGGTTTTACACTCAGGGTTATTGGTGTCCCCATACCAGACCATGATGCAGCTGGTCAGCACACTTTCCACCACACATTGTAGAAATTTGCCAGAGTTTCTGATGTCATACCAAACCTCCGCAAACCCCCGAGGAAGTAGAGGTGCTGACGTGCTTTCTTCTTGATGTCTCCAGTGCGTCAGATCCATGAAAGATCCTCTGAGATGGTGACTTTCAAGATCTGAAATTCGCTCACCCTCTCCACCTCTGATTCCTCCAATAATCAATGGATTGTAAACCTCTGGCTTTCCCTTCCTGAAGTCAACAATCAGCTCCATGGTTTTGATGACATTGAGTGTAAGGTGGTTGTTGGTGCACCATTCAGCCAGGTTTTCAATCTACCTCCTGTCTGCTGACTCATCCCCTTGCTTTATACAACCCACTATAATGGTTTCATAGGCAAATTTGCAGATGGTGTTGGTGTCATACCGAGCCTCACAGTCATAGGTGTGAAGTAAGTAGAGCAGGGGGCTAAGAACACTACTACCACTGGGGAAAAATTACAGGAGCCTGAAGACGAGCACTCAGTGGCACAAGGACAGCTTCTGCCCTGCTGCCATCAGATTCCTGGACGATTAATGCCGTAGGTGATGCTGGTAGAGGACCCATGATTTGGAGCCGAACAGGAGTGTGGGTATGACAATGGCTCTGTATACGCTTATCTTTGTGAGGTTTTTCAGTTGGTTGTTTTTCCAGACTCTTGTGTAGTCTTCCAAAGGCGCTATTTGCCTTGGCGAGTCTGTTGTCTATCTCGTTGTCGATCCTTGCATCCACCACCATTATTATACAACGGAGTCAAAGCCGATAATTTACCCCTAGAACCTATCATTTTATTTTTCTTTATCCATAACTTCATTAAATGTTTTAGGATAGGCACACTATATTGTTGTAACAAATTCATATTCCACCTAAACAAAAATTGATGTATTTCAAATTCAGAAATACTTGTCATCTCAATTTTAGACCAACTAGGAGGCAGTACCAATTCCATCAATTAATTAATAAATTTAAGTTTGGCTGCCACATAATAATTTTGAAAATATGGTAAATGTAATCCCCATAACTCATATTTCCAAGTTAATTTATTCAAAGCTACTCTCGAAAATTTACTCCTCCATAAAAATTCCCTAACCATTTTATTTAAATCTCGAAAAAAATTTTTATCAAGTAAATATGGAATAGATTGAAACAAATATTGTATACGCGGAAAGATATTCATCTTAATTGTATTTATCCTTCCCATTCAATTAATAGGTAAATCTTTCAATTTTTTTCATTAACAGAGCATAATTTAATTTATATAAAGATTGATAATTAACATTAAAAATTATACCCAGGTATTTAATACGATCAGTCCACTTCAAATTAATAATATTCTTATAAACTGAATAATATTCTTCACTTATCAGTAATATTTCACTTTTTTCACAATTAACTTTATATCCAGAAAGACATCCATATTGTATTAAACATTCCTTCAAATGTAAAAGTGACTGAGCTGGATTTGTTAAATACACCAATACATCATCAGTAAATAAATTAATTTTATACTCCTCATCTAAAACTTTCATACCTTGTATCTGTGTATTTTGTCTTATCAACTGTGCTAAAGGTTGAATCACTAATGCAAACAAAGCTGGTGATAAAGGATAACCTTGATGAGTTGATCGAGTTAACTTAAAGGATTCCGAAATCAAACCATTCGTCAATACTCTAGCTACCAGTTTACTATAGAGAGCCCTAATCCAACCAATAAAAGAAGGACCAAACTTGAATTTCTCCAAAACTTAAAACAAAAAATTCCATTCAACTCCATCAAATGCTTTTTCTGCATCTAAGGATATCACCATCGGATGATCTAAAGATTGTCGAAATCTATTAATCAAACTAATCACTCACAAAATATTATCCAAAGCATATCTATTCTTTATAAAACCTGTTTGATCAATATGAATCAACTTGGGTAAAAATTTAGCCAATCTTCGCTAATACTTTAGCTATTATTTTATAGTCTACATTTAACAACGAAATTCGTCTATATGAAGATACCTTCAAAGGAACTCTATCTTTTTTAGAAATTACTGTAATTAAAGCACTAGAACAAGACTCAGGTAAATCATAATGTTCTCCAACTTGATGTAATACATCCCCAAACACTAGATAAATCATCATAAAAATTTTATGAAATTCAACCGAAAATCCATCATCACCAGGCGATTTACCATTTGGCATTTTCAGCATAGCCATTTTAATTTCCGAATTCATCATTAATCTCACGAAGTTTATAAGTAATAAGAGAATTCCATCTAACAGCATTAATAGTCCTTGATATCTGTTCTTTCTTTAATTGCCTAGCCAATACCTTGTGTGCTTTCTCTCCCCATTTGTAATACCGTTGTTTAGTCCTATTAATCACACATTCAAATTGATAAGATTGCAAAGTATTATATTTCAATTTCAGCCTAGATAATTCTATTTTCTGATCTTCTGTAGCATCTTTCTGAAATCCCTTTTCTAACTCATCCCTCTGTTGCTCTAATTCAAGACTCTGATTTAATTGATTATTTTTTTATTTTAGAAGTATAACTAATTATTTGTCCTCTCAAATAGGCTTTCATAGCATCACATAATACAAACTTACTTTGAACAGATTTAGAATTTTCTTTCAAGAAAAATTAATTTGTTTTTTCAAAAAATCAATAAATTCTGTATTTTTTAACAACATTGTATTAAATCTCCAATGATAAGCTATTTGAATTTTCTCAGGAGTTTCAAATGTAAAATATAAGAGAATGATCTGAAATCACCCTACTTTTATATTCCGCTTGTTGTATTTTCCCTCGTAAATGTGCCGATACTAAAAAGATGTCAATCCTTGAAAATGATTCATGTCTAGATGAATAAAAGGAAAAATCTTTCTCTGTCGGATTAAGACGTCTCCAATCCAGATAAAACTTGATGTCTTTTTGTCTGTAGTGTAACAGAATTTAATGAACATGTTAATTGCTGTTTTTGGCAGCATTACAGGGGCAAAATTGCTATAAATTACATTTTGAAAAATTAGTACAAAAGAAGAGAAAGAGAGGCCGTGTCTGTGGTTCATTGTCCATTCAGAAACCTGATGGCGGAGGGGAAAAAGCTGTTTTTCTAACATTGGATGTTTGTCTTCAGGCTCCTGTACCTCCTTCCTGATGGTAGCAGTGAGAAGAGGGCATGGCCTGGGTTGTGTGGGTCCTTGAGGATAGAGGCTATGTTTTTTTAGACACTATCTCTTGTTGATGTCCTAATGGAGTGTTGAATGATGCCATGATGAGGTTGGCTAAGTTCACAACTCTCTGTTGTCTTTTCCTGTCTTGAGCATTGGCACCTCCATACCAGAGAGTGATGCAACCAGTCAGAATGCTCTCCACATTGCACCTGTAGTAATTTACAAGAGTCTTTGAGGAGATTGAGAGGATTTGGCATGTAACCAAAGTATATCAGCTGGCGAGCCTTCTTCGTGATGTTCGTAACATCTGAAAATAGGGGCAGGAATAGGCCACTTGACCATTAAACCAGCACCACCATTCGTAGCTGATCTACTCCAGGCCTCCTCCCTTCTGCACCAGTTCCCCCGTAGCCTTCAACCTTCATTTAAATCTATGTGTTCACCAGGTTCCTTGGTCCTTGTATGAAGCTTTTTCTCAGACAGCCTTTACGATGAGCACTGAAACTTCTTTGTAGGCTATCCTGCTGGAAAAGGAAGCCTGACAGGTTTCTGGTGAATCCTGCAAGCACAGGTGGAGTTCACCCTGGTTACCATTGTGGTGAGGTGCACTCTTCTAATCCTGGGAATGAGACTGTGTGGGCTTAGACTGGTTTGGAGAGCGATGATGGTTCCAATGGACCTGAAACCCTGCCAGCAGATCTTTTCCACTTGAACTGCATTGGCTGCAGGAGCTACAACCTCTTGTGGGTTTAGCAATTGTGGAGCCTGTCCATTTATCACAAGATCGAGGAGCAGAAGTAGGGCAATTGGCCCATCGATTCTGCTTTGCCATTTTATCATGAGCTGATCCATCCTCCCACTCAGCCCCATTCCCCAACCTTCTCCCGGTTACCCCTGGAGCCCTAACTAATCAAATACTTGTCAATCTCTGCCTTATCATACCCAATGACCTTGCTTCCACAGCCACCAGAGTGGAGGAAAGGCTCTAGGAGATGCAAATGGCAGCCCTGGCTAACTAAGGAAATCAAGTGCATTATCAAGTCCAAAGGGAGTAATTATAAGATAGCGAAGCGGAGTGGGAAATTAGAGGATTGAGAAACCTTCAAAGAACATCAGAGGGTAACTAAGAAAGCCATAAGAGACGGGAAAATGAAGTATGAGAGGAAATTAGCAGATAATATTGCGGGGGACAGCAAAAGCTTTTTTAAGTATGTGAAGAGGAAGAAATTGGTTCGGTCTAAAATTGGCCCTTTGAAAATGGGCAAGGGTGAAATTATTACTGGAAACAAGGAGATGGCAGAGGAATTTAACAAATACTTTGCAACTGTCTTCACCAAGGAGGATATAGGTTATAGTCAGTTAGGGGGTAGTGGTCATGCGGTACCAAGAGACTTGGGGAACTTTACTGGGGAGGTAGGGGATCTAATGGATATCCGGATCCAGAAGCAGGAGGTTATGAGTAAATTGTTGGGACTGAGGGCTGATAAATCCCCAGGGCCTGATGGGCTGCATCCTAGGGTGCTTAAAGAGGTGGCTATGGAAATTGTAGAGGCACTGGTCGACATTTTCCAAAGTTCCATAGATTCCGGGGAGGTCCCTGAGGATTGGAGAGTGGCTGATGTGGTGCCGCTTTTTAAGAAAGGAGGGAGGGAGAAAACGGGAAATTATAGACTGGTTAGCCTGACATCAGTGGTGGGGAAGATATTGGAGTCCATCATAAAAGGAGAAATAGCAGAACACTTAGTCAGTAATAATAGTATAAGGGCTAGTCAGCATGGATTCCTTAAGGGTAAGTCATGCTTGACTAACCTTCTGGAATTTTTTGAGGATGTGATAAAGAGGGTGGACTCGGGAGAGCCAGTGGATGTGGTGTATTTGGACTTCCAGAAGGCCTTTGATAAGGTACCGCACGGGAGTCTAGTGGGCAAGATCAGGGAGCATGGTATTGGAGGTAAGGTGCTGACATGGATAGGAAATTGGTTAAGAGATAGGAAACAAAGGGTTGGAGTAAATGGGTCTTTTTCAGAATGGCTGGATGTGACGAGTGGAGTGCCTCAGGGATCGGTGTTGGGTCCTCAGTTGTTTGTAATTTATGTTAATGATTTGGATGAGGGGATTATAAATAACATGAGCAAATTTGCAGATGACACTAAACTGGGTGGCGGTGTGGGGTGTGAGGAGGATGTAAGGAAAATGCAGAGGGACTTGGACAGGCTGGAGGAGTGGGCGGCTAAATGGAAGATGAATTTCAATGTGAACAAATGTGAGGTTATTCATTTTGGGGGAAGTAATAGGAAAGCTGAGTATTATTTAAATGGAGACAAGCTAGGGAGTGGGGAAGTGCAAATGGATCTGGGTGTACTTGTTCACCGGTCACTGAAGGCTAGCATGCAGGTTCAGAAAGCTGTGAAGAAGGCAAATGGAATGTTGGCTTTCATAAAGAGGGGATTGGAGTATAGGAACAGAGACGCCCTTCTGCAGTTATACAGGGCCCTGGTGAGACCCCACCTGGAGTATTGCGTCCAGTTCTGGTCTCCAAACATGAGGAAGGACATACTAGCTATAGAGGGTGTGCAGCGCAGATTTACAAGGTTAGTTCCAGGGATGGCAGGGTTGTCATATGCAGCAAGGCTAGAAAAACTGGACTTGTATCCATTGGAGTTTAGAAGGATGAGGGGGGACATGATTGAGGTATACAAAATCATCAGGGGGATAGACAAGGTGAAGTCTGATTACTTGTTCCCAATGATGGGGGAGACGAGGACTAGAGGGCATAGTTTAAGAATACAGGGTAGGCCCTTTAGGACGGAGATGAGAAAGCATTTTTTTACCCAGAGAAGTGTGAATCTGTGGAATGCTCTGCCACAGAGGGTGGTAGAGGCAGATTCGCTGACTATGTTCAAAAGAGAGTTAGATAAGACTCTTGTGGGTAATGGAGTTAAGGGTTATGGGGATAAGGCTGGAAAGGGGTACTGATGGTAATGATCAGCCATGATCTAAAATGGCGGTGCTGGCCCGACAGGCCAAATGGCCTACTCCAGTTCCTATTGTCTATTGTCTATTAACAAGTTCCATAGACTCATGACCTCTGGCTAAAGAAATGTTTTGCGTCTCTGTTTTAAATTGACACTCTTTTATCCTGAAGTTGTGCCCTCTTGTCCTAGACTCCTCTACCTTGGGGGAAACAACCATATCTACTCAATCCAAGCCTTTCAGCATTTGGAATGTCTCTATAAGGTCCCCACTCATCCTTTTGTCCTCCAACGAGTACAGTCCAAGAGCTGACAATCATTCTTCATATGGTATTTATGAATGGAAAACACCCAAGGATATAAATTTTAAAAGATACAATACAATAACACAGAGGTGGCCAAACTTGCTTAACATAAGAACCGCATACCGTGAACTTCAGATGTTTGAGAGCTGTAGCAATCATGCGATCACAAGCCGCACCCACTAACACTATCGTTTGCCACTTTCAGGTGGCCATAATACCCGAATGTAAATCCGCCCAAAATACCCAAATGCGGTTGTCGGGAGGCCACCTGAAAGCGGAGAACCCGTCCCCGAGGTGTACTTACTCAACCCACCTCAGGGAGGTATATGCTCTGCTTCCAAGCGTTCCCCCTAGGCTAGCAGCTTTCAGGTGCCTAGCAGCAGGCAGACTGTTGACAGTCAGCTGGCAACCCGCTCCCGACATCCACCCTCCCAGCTGCAGTCAGCTACCCTCTCTACGAGCCTCACATTACATGTCAAAGAGCTGCATGTGGTTTGCAAGCCATGGTTTGGCCACCCCAGCAATAACAGGTCCTTCCAGCCCATGAGCTCACACCATCCAAATATACCCATGTGACTAATTGACTGACTAATCTGTATGTCTTTGGAATGTGGGAGGAAACCCACACCTACAGAGTGAGAACATACAAACTCCTTACAGACAGTCCTGGATTTGAACCCGATAATGTTGCATTATCCTCTCCACCGTGGTTTTCAAACTGCCCCCCAAACTCACATTCTACCTTAAGCAATCCCTATGGCTTAGATTCTCTGTGATTAGTAAGGGATTGCTTAAGGTGTTATGTGGGAGAGAAGAAAAAGTTTGAAAATCACTGTTTTAATCATCCCTAATGGACTCCTTATGTGCACGGTTTCCAAGGGAAATGGGCCAATGACAATTTTTCTCAAACAAAATATTTCAGTAACAAATGGGTCTAGAGCAGTGATTCTCAGCCCTCTCTTCCCATTCACACACCACCTTAAGCGATCCCTTACTAATCACAGTGCACTGATGGCATAGGGATTACTGGTATGTAGTTTAGAGGAGAAGTTTGAAAACCACTGCTAACCATGCCAAAGGTCAAGGCTTTGAAATGTCGAAGGTTCAGAATTCTGTTGAATGTTTTTAAGAATTACCTGGTATTCCCTGGGTTTGGGTAAAGTGAATTGCATTTACATAGCATCTTTTTTATGGAATAGTGTTGGCAAAACACTTTCCATCCAGAGTGAATGTGTTAAATGAGAGTTTATTGTTATTATACCCAAGTTCAATGTACAGATGCACTGAAATCTTACTTGCTGCAGCCACACCAGGGATGTATGAGACACCAACTACAATAAAATATTAAATTGCCACAATATGCCACAGCAGAAAATGAGGTAATAAAACTAAAAGGAAACATAATAAATATTAATTTGAGGCAATAATACTGTACAGACAGATCTTTTGGTGGTCTTGGAGTGGTTTATGGTTAGGGTAAGAATGGAGATGTTCAAGAGCCTGATATCTGTTGGAAAGAAACTGGTCTTGATCATGGAGGTGCTGGTCTTCAGGCTCAAAGAGAACAGTGAGAAGAGGTTGTGACCAAGGTGATTGATGGGGGATCTTTATGATGTTCACTGCCTCCTCGAGACAGAATCTCGCAGCGGTGTCTTCAATGGACAGGAAGTCAGTGCCCAGGAAGGACTTTGCAAGGTTTGCCACTTTCTGTAGCCTTCTGTGTTCTTGGGCACTTGAGTTTCCAAACCAGACTTTCATGCAACCAGTTAGTGTACTTTTCACAGAAGTTGATAAAGCCAAATTTCCTCAGATGTTTTGGGAAGTAGAGGACCTGCATTAAATGTATGAGGGGAGAACATTTAAAGGAGTGGGAAGAGATGCAGGCAGAAACAGCCAAAGGGCATGTTCCTCGTTCACCTGATGATTTTAATTTATCGTGGTCACATAAAACATGAAGGACATCCAGGAGCTGATAGACCTGCTACCTCACAACTGCAACCACCTTGGTTCAATCCTGACCTGGTTGCTCTCTGCATGGAGTTGGCATGTTCTCCCTGTGACGGGTAGGCTTTCTGGTTTACTCCCACGTCCCAAAGACATGTGGGTCGGTCGGCGGGTAGGACGCTATAAGTAACCTTGAGTGACAGTGTAACTGAGTGGTATAATCTTGGTGGGGGTGGGGGGGGGGGTGGTTTAAATTTTTAATCAAAAAAATGCAGACATACAGTCCGGAACTGCCCAATTTGGCCCTACAAGTCCATGCCATTCAATTTGCACTCAATTAACCTACACCCCGGTACATTTTTGAAGGGTCAGAGGAAGCCCATGCAGGCACGGGGAAAACATGCAAACTCCTAACACCACAGGATTCGAACCCAGGTCCAGTCTTGATCCCGATTCCTGGCCCTGTAAAGGAAAGGCATTGCACTAACCGGTACACTAACTGTTCCGTCCATGAAGAGAATGTGAAGAAATATTTTTTAAAAATGAATGGGATTAATTGGTGACAGATAATTGGTGTGGACCAAAGGGCCTGCTACCTGCTGGGTGTCTCAAATGACGTAAAATGTGGCAGCCAATTTGTGCACAACAAGATCCTTCAAACAGTAATGTGAGAGGCTGGAATCTGGATCAAAAACAATCCCTGAGACGTGATAATCTGTTTTCATGATGTGTAATCTCGGCCAGGAAAGTCACTTTCATCCACCTCAGGAGGCAGTCTGACTTGAGGAGGTCCAGGCCCTCAGGATAGAAGCTTCCCTCTAGGGGTTTTTATGCACAAAAGCCACGTTATCGCTTGCTCATTTAAAAAAAAAGTTTATGCAGAGGATAGAAAGGGCGGATTGCAGAGTCTTTATGTAGGCCAGAGCAGCGTGCCAGCTTCCCAAGGTAAAAGAGGGTGGAATGTGCAGCACAGCAGTGGCTGCCCTGTGACAGCCCCACCGCCATGCTGCCTGAGCCCCGCTGCCTGACAGCCTCCCGCCTTGCTATGTTGTTCACAGAATCTGCAAGCCCTGAACACCCAGTGTTCAGTACAAGGGGAGGGATGAGGGAGTGAGCGGTGTGAGGGAGCGGGGCAGAGTGAACGAGCGCAGCCTGACAGCTCCCCCGGCCATTCTGTGACAGCACAATGGTGCGACAGGGCTGTCAATCAGCTTGCCTTGTTTTGAACCACTTTTAGCGGCAATCCTTTGATCCAGGAGGTGGAGTGACTTCGCTCCACCTCTGACAATGCCCTCCTAGGCAGAGGGATCGTGGAAGAAGTTGGACCAGCCAATCCTCTTTTGGACCTTTTATGGAGGTAAGTGGAGCGTCTTAAAGGCAGAGGAAACCTATCTTTACAAATGCAAATGTTCACTATAAAAGAGCCTTCTGTTAGGCATTGCTCAGCTTTCTGGTTCCGTGCATAGCTGGGGAGTTGCAGGCATGGCCTTAGTTCCTAGTGGCTTTTCTGTACAAACTCTGGAAAACACGGTTTTGGAGATACTTCTGTATTCAGCTCCGCTCTCTCACCTTTCGCCCCCCCCACCCCCACACCCTGCCCACGAATCCTCTATCATGTTAGTAAAATGCTGGAGGAACTCGGCTGGTGTTTCAGCGTCCATAGGAGACAAAGGTATGTATATTGCCGATGTTTCGGGCCTGAACCCTTCTTCAAGGAATAAAGCAAAAAAAAAACTACAATCAGAGCATCTACAGACTTTTGTGTTTCAGTCTATGGTATTAGAACCATGTCTATAGAACTTGCGCTGTCAATCCACTGCAAGGGATGCTTTTGCCAGGAAGCCTGAATCCACTTTGTCTCTCCTTTGGGATCTGTGACCTAATACCATAAACTTGCCTTTGTCTCCTATCCCTTTATACAACTGGTTGACAATAGTCTGTCTGAGATTTAAAATGAACAGTTGACTTAGCATTAATTCCGATTGGCAGAAAAGGATATCAGGTTTCCTGCCTTGTCTGGATGAAGTGTTTCCTGACTTAACACCTGGAAGATCTGAGACTGTTTCTTCCCAACCAACAGCAATCATTTCTCTTGCCAATCCAATCAGCGTCCCTTTTATCTTCAAATATTCAGCTGAATCACTTCTTGTGCTGCATTCCGAGGAACCACAATAGCTTGTGGTGACTTGCATGGTAATTTAACCCTTCAAGAGTTCGGCTACCATGCGAGTGAAACCCGCTGTAATTTCTCCAAGGGCACTATGCCCTTCTCAGAGGAAATGGGCCACTTCCTCTGGAGGGGAGGGGACCATTTTGAAAGTGGTTTTCCTGAATTTAAGGATCCTAGCTCCTGGGAAAATATTTTTTTGCTTCCTTTTTTTCATTTAAGCTAGCTTAATGATTCAGTAAAAAACATGCTTTGAGACCTTTTTGCATTTACAGTTGATCCTTTGTTCCTCCAATGGATTACTTTTTAACTTGTTAATTTAATTCTTCAATCCTTTCAGTTTCTGTGGATTAGCCATTGCAGAGGAATAATTGGGCACATCCGACTCCGGAGGTGGTAGTCTCTACCTTGCCTGCAGACTGTGCAGAGAGTAGCAAGACTCCTGCCGCCTCTGCTGTCAGTGAACCTGTTGCCTGAACTGGTGCTTGATCTGCATCCTGCTTGTGTTAAAGAAAGAGCTTGCCTTTATGTGGTGTCTTTCAGGAGAGCGTTAGTATGCTCTGCAGCTCCTCAAGGGTTTTTGAGCTGGAAAGATCCTACCTCAGACGTAGAGTCATCGAACTAGTATAGAAACAGGCCTTTCTGCCCAACTTGTCCATCCTAACCAAGATGACTACCTGAGCTGGTCCAGTTTGTCCAATGTCCTGCAAATCCTTCCCTATCCCCCTGCCACTGTCTAAATGTTTTTAAACTGTAATTATACCCACCTCTGGCAGCTCATTCCATATACCCACCACCCTCCGTATGGAAAAAAGCTGCCCCTCAATTCTCTTTTAAGCCTGTTCCACCCTCAGTTTTAAGTTTTGCCCTCCAGTTTTAGATTTACCCTACCCTGGGGAAAAGATGATGATTGTTCACCTCACTTGAACTTGGAGTATTTGATTGGCTGTCAAGGACTTTTAGGACGCGGACATACTTTTATGAATAGTGGCTGTAGATCAAGAATTTCCTGCAGCGGCTTCTTTCTCCAACCTCATCCGTTACCCATATTGTCTCAACCTCTCCTTGGCAGCATCCATCAACAGCACAGTTTCACGTCCCCAAGCTTGCTGTTAATGCTCGCTGTCGCCATATCACCCACCTGGCCTCATCCCTTTGGCACCACTGCCGACATTTTCTTTTTGAATGATATCACACTTGTTCATGCTTGGTCATATACCCTTTCCAGTAATTCCTTGGGATGTCACAGACCAGTCCTTCTCAGAAAATGAGGCTCCCCCAGAGATTTCCAGACATTGCTCCCAGACTTTCGCTGGGAAGGTTGGTGCATTTGAGGAACACCCCTCTCTCCGCTGACGTAGTGGTTAGCGCAACCCTGTTACAATACCAGCGATTGGGACTGGGTTCGAATCCCATGTTGAATGTAAGGAGTGTGCGTTCTCCCTGTGTTTGTGTGGGTTTTCCCTGGGGGGGGGGGGGTTCCAGTTTCCTACCACCATTCAAAACATACCAGGGATTGCAGGTTAATTGGGCAGCATGGGCTCATGGGCTGAAATGGCCTGTTACCGTGCTGTATGTCTAAATTAAATTTAAAAAAAAATGTCAACCACCTACTTGCACTAATTCAATCCTATCCTACATGTCACACTCCACATTCCCTCCTGCCTCCAATACTATTCCCACCCACACACACCTTTTCTTTCTTAAAAGTCTTTATTCACACAATTACTTCAACTCAATATCAAACCAAAATCAAATTATTCAAAACATTAATTACAGGAGAATTATATGAAAATATTACTTATCATGCTCCTTGCAGAGCATAGAACATTCCAGCACCGTACAGGCCCTTCAGCCCATGATGTAGTAAATTTAAATTTATAAATTAATAAATAATAAACTTAGAAATACAGCACTTTGGCCCAAGAGACCTTGCCATCCAATTTACACCCCATTAACTTAACCCCCCCACCCCCCCGGAATGTTTTGAATGGTAGGAGGAAACCGAAGCCCCTGGAGAAAACCCACACAGACCACAGGGAGAATGTACCATGGGATTTGAACCCTGGTCCCGATCGCTGGTACTGTAAAGGTGTTGCGCTAACCGTTACACCAACCATGCCACCCTAAATCGACCTATGTAAAACAACTCCACAGCAATCTAATTTTTCTCAATGTCACACCATAGCCCTCTATTGTTCTTGTGGCCAGGTGCCTATAAGAGTCTTTTGAATGTCCCTATTGTCCCTCTTCAATTCCTTTTGAAATATCTTGAATTGCTTTACAAAGAATGCTGGAGCTCTGGGATTCCTCTGTAAACATTTTGTGCCTCTCTCTCCTTTAACACCTTGCTCAAGCTTCTCTTCACCTGTGCCTCTGCTCCTTGTGTGAAGCACCTTAGGTTGGCCAGGCCAAGAGGCTGGGTCTACCTTTTTCCCTGCAGGCTCCCCTGTGATTTTGAGCAGACAATTGTGTTCCATTTCAGATTTATTGACATCACATACAACCCTGAGATTCCTTTATCTGCGGGCGAGGCAGAATTACCACTATTGTTAGTGCAAAAAGACTGTACACAGCATATACATGTAAACAAATAAAGAATTGTAAACAGATAATGAGTGTAAACAAACTGCAACACAGAGAGAATAAAAAATCAAAAGTGCACAAGTAAGAGTCCTTAAACGAGTCCCTGATTGAGTTTGTTGTTGAGGAGTCTGATGGTGGAGGGGGAGCAGCTGTTCCTGAACCTGGTGATGTGGCCCCTGTACCTCTTTCCTGATGGTAGCAGTGAGAAAGGAGGATGTGGTGGGTGGTGTGGATCCTTGATTGCTGCTCCTCTCCGATGGCAAAGTTCCATGTAGATGTTCTCAATAGAGGAAAGGGTTTTGCCTGTGATCTGCTGGGCTGTGTCCACTTTTTTTGCAGGGCTTAATGCTCAAGGTTATTGGTATTCCTGTACCAGTACTTTACCTCAGTACACATGACAATGAATACTCATTTTTTTTGCTTCTCTTTCCCAGTTGTTACTTCTGATGTACCATCAGTAATTCACAAAAGGCTGAGTAGTGAAACAATAGCTAAAGACTGGGACACTATCAAACAACCATCCACCTCTTTGACTGATCAGAGCAAAGAGTAAAAAGGGTGGTATGCAAGGGGCTATAGATCGGATCGGTTTCAGGAGGCGTGTCCAGTCAGTAGCAGCCAATCACGGTGTAACAATGTTTGGCCACAACTACAAAGTTCAAATTTATTGTCAGAGTACATACATGGCATTACATATAATCCTGCGATTCCTTTACTGCAGGCTAGGCTTAGTCATTTCTACACTGGGCACTAGAAACTGCACTTTTAAAAAAAGAAAGAAAGTGAACTGTAAACAAACTGTACAAATGTAGTTGTAGGTAAAAATATTCAGTAATAAATAATAAGCAATAATGAATCCTTAAATGAGTTTCTGAATGAGTCTATTTTCCAAAAGTTCAATAGTTGAGGGGGTAGCAATTATTCCTGAAACTGGTGGTGCAAGTCCTGAGGCATCAGTACCTCCTTCCTGACGGCAGCACCAAGAACTGAGCATGTCCTAGGTGGTGTGGATTCTTAATAGCCCTGAACACAAGGTTTGATTCCTGAAAAAAATGGGGATTATGATAGACAACTTCAAGCTGGAACGCAAAGATAATTTCAGATTCACTGTATCACGTAGGAAGATGGAGAAACACTGAATTAACTTTTATTTGCATATTTAATTGCAAAATGACTCTGACACATTAGGCCCTTTTCACACTGGTGAGCCAGTAGATTGGCCATTCAGTGAAGCAGTTAAAGAAGCCATTTTTGCCATTTATGCTGGACCACTGTTAACCAGTTCTCTGTGTCCTTTCACACTCACCTCAAGGGATCCCTGGGGATAGAAGAGTTTATCTTCCACTGGTGATGTCTGAGTGATGCATCGAGTGATGGTGGATATGCCCTAAATCCTGATCAATGTATTATGATCTTGTATTTAAATCAAATTAATCATGCCTAATTATAACATAATTAAGCATTATGTACAGCACATTATGAGCCCTTCAGCCCCTGTTGTTGTACCCAGCTATATAAACCATTATAAATTTATAAAAGACCATGGGATAGTATAGCCACACAATTTATAAACCCCATGGGACAGTCATAGCAGCAATAGTGCACAACTTATAAAAACCGTGGGGAAGAGTTCCGTGTGGCAGTGAAAAAGCAATATGCGTGGAGCACTCACAGTTGTTTCTCTGCCGCAAGGAATTCTGGAATGACAGATCTGGCATCACTCTTGCGTGTGCTCTCTCTCTTTCTCTCTATCCCGCTACAACTTTCCCAGGTCCTTTAGAAATTTATAAAGGTTGGCAAAGTTTATTCCTTTTTAATCTTTTGTTTCCTTCACATTCCTGTGCTCACGTAAAAATGTCATCAGCGCATCACCAATTTGTCCCAGGATAACTAATGTCCCTTTCACACTGGGCTAATCAGCACACATGTGTCATTAGATGCTGGGGATGATACTACCTTCCTAGGTGATCCATCCCCAGTGTAATATGCGACCTGCTTGCTGATTCAGGAATTTTCACATTGGACCCTTAACTGGTAGATTGTCGGTTAATTACTAGGTCTAGGTGCCGGTGTGAAAGGGGCTATTGTGTTAGTTCAACTGACCTAAAAGCGTTTTGCCACTGAATTTTGTTTGTACTCAGCATCTGATGCTCCGTGAAAGTGTCCAAAAATAGTTGGCCAGCATCGATGG
Organism: Narcine bancroftii; assembly: GCF_036971445.1. Lineage (NCBI taxonomy): Eukaryota > Metazoa > Chordata > Chondrichthyes > Torpediniformes > Narcinidae > Narcine > Narcine bancroftii. Next base: position 226,099,780 of record NC_091472.1, read on the forward strand.
ATTCCAGTTGCCCTGATAACCGCTTTTCTGTGGTCTTAATGTCCTGGTGAAACCTTTCACCATGTTCATTATTAACTACATTTATACCAGCAGGAAAGAAGTCCAAGTGCAAATGCAGAACATAAATTTTCAATGACATGTTACACTTCATGATCTTGTATGCTTGAAGTGTGATGTCAATCAGGTGGATGTAGTTTGGTGCTCTTAGTTGCCAAGAAAATTCTCAACAATGTCTCTAAATGCTTTCCAGGCCTAAGACAATATTTGCATAGCACCTACACTGAGTGCATTCCCAGGCATGCTTGGACTGACCGAAACAGCTTGCTTTGTGGGCAATATACCAGAAGATTTAAAATATGACAGAAAATCAGAAAAAATAGGGAACAATGAAGGTGATTTTTGTTATCCGCAGCCCAAAATCCATAAAATACATCCAAAAATGTCTAGGAAACAAAACCTTTGTTGACCAGTGCAATTGATGCTGCTCTCCGACACCAACGTTCCATTTAAATATGCTCAATGCTGAGGAGAGTTTTGCCTATGATGTACTGGGCTGAGTCTACTCCCTTTGTAGTACTTTTTGCTTGGAGGTATTGATGCCTTCATAGCAGGCCATGATGCAGCTGGTCAGCATGCTTTCCATAACATATCTGTAGCAGTTTGCCTTGGTTTACAATGACATACCGAACTTCCGTAAACTCCTGAGGAAGTCGAGGTGCTGGCGTGCTTTCTTCAGGAGCGGTCCTCTGAGATAGAGATCTCTGTAGCGGCAGCTACACTGCTACTGAAAGAACACAGAACCAGATGGGTTGAGCTCAGTGAGCAGAACTGATTTATTGCAGGCTGCTGGCTGAGAACCGCGCTGGGGGTGCTGACGTCACCTGGGCGTCACGTGGACCCCAGTGTGGGCTTCTGAGCCCTGTGCTGAGAAGAAGGGGAAAACCGTGATGGCGCCATTTTGGTCGGCTGACCCGCCGCGTGGATTACAAGAAGGGCTGGTTCACCTGCTTAGTGGTGTGCCACCACAGAGCCGCCCACAGAACCGGCACCAATGTCCTTATTAGCTGGGCAGCCTCGCTTCTTGGGCTTGGCCACAATCACTGGTTCAGTGGGGTCGAGGTATGCTGGCTTCAGCCTGTCCACAGTAAACAGTTCCCGCCTGCTGCCGATGTCCAGTGTGAACGTAGACGCTGAACGCTGGACAACCTTGTATGGCCCCTTGTCAGGTCTCTGCAGAGGTGCCGTGTAAAAACGTACTCTGCGGAAAGCAGCCCATTGGGGATGTGAGATGGTTGTGTGCCATGTCTGGGCAGCGGTGGGGGTATGAAGGAGTCCAAGCGGGCCCAGAGGTGGGGAAGCAGCTCATGCGGTGACCGCTGGGGGTTATGAGGTGTGTTGATGAACTCACCAGGAAGTGTCAGTGGTGCGCTGTAGACCAGCTCAACTGATGAAGCCAGTAGATCCTCCTTGGGCGTCGAGCGAATGCCCAGGAGCACCCAAGGTAGTTCGTCATAATTGCTGACTTAAGGTGGCAGTGCAGACACTCGATCAGCCCATTGGCCAGCGGGTGATAGGCCGTGGTGCAGTGTAGCTCGATCCCCAACCTGTTGGCGAGTTTGCCCAGAATGCAAAGGTGAATTGGGTGCCCTGATCACTGGTGAGGTGATTCAGAACGCCTAACCGGGCAACCCAACTGTGCAACAGCGCTCGGGATCATGAGTCCATGGAAGCATCTGGCATTGGAATCGTCTTGGGCCAACAAGTGGTGTGGTCCACCACCGTGAACAGGTAACAGTTGCCCCAGGAAGGGGGGGTAAGGGCCCGGCTATGTCCACGTGAATGTGTCTGAACCGTTCCCGGACGTGCTTGAACTCTTGCACGGGCGCCCTGGTGTGCCTGTGTATCTTGGTCATCTGGCAATGGGTCCATGTTCTGGCCCAGCCTGCAATCTGCTTCCGCAGCCCGTGCCAGACGAACCACTCTGCCACCATCTGGACCGTGGACCTGATGGATGGGTGCAAAAGGTTGTGGATGTGATGGAAGACTTGCCTGCGCCACTGCTGGGGAATCACTGGCCGTGGGGTGCCCATGGAGACATCGCACAGGACAGTGCTTCTGCCACTTGGAGTCGGGAGGTCTTGGAACGGCAGGCCCGTGATGGCAGTCCTGAAGGCTCGTGTCTCCTCGTCGGACTTCTGGTCCTGGCGAGGTGTTCGAAGTTGAGGCCGGGTGTCAGCGCGCAGATGGCCGGTTGTGAGAATGCATCGGCGACCACGTTGTCCTTCCCCACCTTGTGCCAAATGTCGGTGGTAAACTCCGACACGAAGGAGAGGTGACACTGCTGGTGGGCCGACCAGGGGTCCTTCACCATCGTGAGTGCCTGGGTGAGGGGTTTGTGGTCAGCGAAGATGGTAAAAGTCCTCCCCTCAAAGAAATAGTGGAAATGCCACACCGCCAGGTACATGCCCAGTAACTCTCAGTCAAAAGCGCTATACTTGCTCTCTGGTGGGTGGAGAAGCCGGTTGAAGAATGCCAGCAGCTTCCATTGTCCGTTCACCTGCTGCTCCAGGATGGCGCCGACGACTGTGGCAGAGGCATTGACGGAGAGCGCCATATGCAGGTCAGTGTGCAGGTGGGCGAGCATGGTAGCCTTCGCGAGGGCATCCTTGGTGGCGTTGAATGCACTGCAGGCCTCTGGGGCCCAGGTGAGCGTTTTGTGCTTGGCTGTGATGAGGGCGAATTGCGGCTACATTCTTGGTGGCCTCGAATGCACTGCAGGCCTCTGGGGTCCAGGTGAGCGTTTTGTGCTTGGCTGCGATGTGGGTGAATTGCGACGGCTGAGCCCTCCTGGAATCGCTCGAGCCTTAGCTCTTTGGCCTTCTGAGTGACCTTCCTCGGGTTGATAAAGCTCTCTTGGGCCTGTAACAGGCGGATGTCCTCGGGCAGATGGTCGAGGAAAATACGCTCAAAGAGTGGGCAGTTGGTGTGATCACCCATGACCGCGAGCATCTTGTCCATCAGCTCCATTGGGGACCTGTACCCCAAGGCGTCAAGGTGCAGCATCTGAGCAGCACACTGGTGCCTGGATAGTCCGAGGGATCCAGTGAGCACTCGCTTGATGGTCTCGTATTTGTCTTTGGTGGATGGGTGCTGAACAAGGTGCAGCGCACGTTTGGCAGTGGCCTGGTCCAGGGCGGTGACCACATGGTAGAATTTGGTTGTGTCGGATTAAATCTGGCGGAGGTGAAATTGAGCCTCCGCGTGGCTGAACCAATTCTCCGGCTCCTGAACCCAGAAGTCAGGCAGCTTGACGGCTATATCACTGATCCCAGGTTCGCTCATGATGGGTTCAAAGATGTTTGAACCAATCGGGGTCACCAATTGTAGTGGCAGCTATACTGCTACTGAAAGAACACACAACCAGACGGGTTGAGCTCAGTGAGCAGAACTGATTTATTCCAGGCTGCTGGGCTGGAACATGGGAGAAAGCCTGGACCTGATTGAGAACTGCGCAGGGGGGCACTGGCATCACGTGGCCCCCCAGCGTGGGCTTCTGAGCCCTGTACTGAGAAGAAGGGGAAACCCCCGATGGCGCCATTTTGGCTGGCTGCCCTGCTGCGTGGATTACAAGCGGGGCTGCTTCACCTGCCTAATGGTGTGTCTCCACACCTCCAGGCATTTAAATTTGCTCACCCTCTCCTCCTCTGAACCCCCAGTAATCACTGGATCATGTACCTCTGATTTTCCATTCGTAAAGTCCGCAATCGATTCCTTGGTCTTGGTGAGATTGGAGGTCATTGTTTATACCCCATTCGGCCAAGTTTTCAATTTCCCTCCTGTATGTTGATGAGTTGAACGTTGGTGAACCCTTTGCTAAAGATACATCTTTAAAAGGCCATCTGAATGGTCAAAGACAGCTTTAAGGATCCTTCAGGTTATGTAAAGCTCCCTGGAGCAATGTGGGCACCCACGGAAGAGACTGCCTTCTGGTTCCGAGCCACTGCCTCAGCCCATCAGCTCCTGTAGCATTTACTACCTGCTCTTGTTATTTCCAGTCATCTGAGCTTTGCTGGCTGCCCTTCACCCCCCCCCCCCCAACCTCACATCCAAATCTCTGCTGGATGTGTGCCTTGCTGCTTCTAGAAAGTTGCCAATATATTAATGGACCTATCCCACCCCAGTCACCCTCTTCTCTCGTCTTCCATCAGGCAGAAGACATTTTAAAATACAAACCCCTCAATTCAAAGACCTTTCTCCTGCTGTTATCAGACTCTTAAATGGATGCCCCTGCATAATTTAATTATACTCTTTACATTCTACACTTTTTGTCCTCTTTGAATTGCTATAATTCTACACCCAGCTAGCGCTATGTTATTGAACTACCTGCTGTACTAATGCATGGGCTGACTTTACTGGATAGTACACAAAACAAAGCATATCACAGTATCTTGGTAGACGTGACAATGAACAATTCAATTCCATTCGTTTTGCTAGCATGCTAACAACTGTTGTGGGCATCAGCTTCTGGACACACAATACTCCTTGTTCCTCCTTAGCCATGTCATCCTCTCTCCTGGCTAGGCTTAGAGTGACTTGGCTCCTTCCATGTGCATGCTAGTTTGCTGCCACTTATTGGAGGCAGGTTATCAGTTGCTTACTTCCTGCAACTTGCAGCTTTCAATTTCCCTCCTGTATGTTGATGAGTTGAACGTTGGTGAACCCTTTGCTAAAGATACATCTTTAAAAGGCCATCTGAATGGTCAAAGACAGCTTTAAGGATCCTTCAGGTTATGTATGGCGGGCAGCAACCTCCTTTGAAGAAGACCGCAGAGCCCACCTCACTGACAAAAGGCAAAGGAGGAAAAACCCAACACCCAACCCCAACCCACCAATTTTCCCCTGCAGCCGCTGCAACCGTGTCTGCCTGTCCCGCATCGGACTTGTCAGCCACAAACGAGCCTGCAGCTGACGTGGACTTTTTACCCCCTCCATAAATCTTCGTCCGCGAAGCCAAGCCAAAGACTTCCTGCAACTTGCAGCTCCTCCCACTTGCTCCTTAATTATTGTCTCATATCTCCTACACAGAACCACAGGCAAGGCTTTTTAAATATCTTTCAACAACACTGCTGCAAATCCCCCTTGATATTTTCTTGTGTGAATGGCGCAGCAATAGAGCTCTTGTCCCGCAGTGCTGGAGACCAGGTGGGAGAATCAGGGGAGAGTTGATGAGACTGCGGGGAGTCGGGTTTAAACCTGATTGCAGGCACTGCCTGTTTGCCCTTTCTCCCTGTGAGCACATGGGTTTCCCCTCCCCCAGGCGCTCTGGTTTTCTCCCATGTTCCAAAGGTTAGAGGGTTAGTTGGCTGCTGTGACTTGCTCCTGGTGTGTAGGTGAATGAGAAAATAGGGGGAGAGTTGATGTCTGAATTGCATGGAAAATTTAGCTGAGGAATGTGATTTTCAAGATTCGATTTATTGTCATGTCATAAAATAGTGTCATATTACATGAAATTGCTTTTGCCTGTTATAAGGCAGACAGATTCGCCATCGGCAGAAATTGCCTCTTACACTCTGAGAAAGGGAAACAAAAGAGAGCCTCCCCCGAGTCACCGGGTGTTCCTAGATTCCGCAGGCTCCACAGCTGCACAGAATCCAGTCCAAACCATTGGCAATCTGAGCTCCAGATCTGAACTGCCCATACGGTCAGGAACCCTTCAGCACCTCGTCGCATCCTGATTTCGATACCCAGCACCTCTCCAGCCAGTTCGAGCCAGTCTCCAGCAGTCCGCAGCCCAGCACAAGTCCTGGCGACAGCCATCTTCAGCAGCCCACAATCTCCATGGGTTCCTCGCCTCTAGTCGCTAGCAGTCCACCTCATGTGTTGGTCTTTCAGCCGCAGAGCTCCCTCACTGGTCCACCACCATGGTCACTGTCCCGTGGGTCATCTCCTCTGCTTCTCCTTCTTAGGTAGTGATGGTCTCCCTATTTCCTGGTACCCTGTGTCAGTCCTCTGCAACTCCTCATGGCTGCTGGTGATCAGAGGAACCACCATCTTGGGTGAAGAACTTGCAGTTATGGGATTTTAAATAAAGTTACTGTCGACTCCTTTAACAGGCTGTTCAAAGCCTGTGTTGAATTGATGGTTGTTGACTGAGTGGGTGGACGCTATTGGAGAGCTGTATCTCTGCTCCTCGCTCTCTGTAGGTCTGCACCAGCGGCAGCACTGCCGTGACAGCGGCCCTGGCAACGCCACTATTTTCCTGTGGGCTGAATGACCCCCTCCGGCAGTATATTGAGAAGACACATCATTGAAAATGGTGCTTCGATTAAAACCAACACTGGGTTTCACCCGGCTTCAGAGTATTTTTGTTACCTACAATCATAATGGTTTTAATTTGAATTGAATTACAGTTGATTCGCATTAATACAGATTTGGACCATAAAATCTTCTAATTAGTAGGAAGCCCTGATCTGGCCACACCTTACGCAGGATGAAATTACCCTTGGAATGTCAAAATGCTCTCATCTTGGAAGTAACATTTTTTGTGTGCCTGGAATTTTTACTTTCATTGCTTTATTGTTTCGAAACATTTCAAGGTGTTCTGCTTTTGTCAAGGGCACTATAGAAATGCAAGTCTACCTTGCTGTAAACCTTGCTGTGTTTATATGTGGCGGGAAATAAGTGTTTGAATTCAATAGTTTGAATGTGGCAGAGACTCAGTAATCTCGAATGTTAGTGGGATAAATACTGGTCAAGATTCAGCTTGGTTTTTAAATATTGTCTTGGGATCTGTTTCATTTATCTGAGAGGGTAGGCAGTGTATTATTTGGCTTTCATGGCTCAACCCAGCCCTTTTTTTCGTTTGAACACTATGGAGTCAGCCTAAACCCTAGGCCATTTCATGTCAGGCTACCATACTGCAATCCACTGAAGAGGTACTGGGCTTCTCCTCCAGGAAAAACAAGGACTGGTTTGACGAAAACAGCCAGGAAATCCAGGAGCTGCTGGCAAAGAAGCGAGCTGCCCACCAGGCTCACCTTACAAAGTCGTCCTGTCCAGAGAAGAAACAAGCCTTCCGTCGCGCATGCAGCCATCTTCAGCGCAAACTCCAGGAGATCCAAAATGAGTGGTGGACTAGCCTCGCCAAACGAACCCAGCTCAGCGCGGACATTGGCGACTTCAGGGGTTTCTACGAGGCTCTAAAGGCTGTGTACGACCCCTCACCCCAAGTCCAAAGCCCGCTGCGCAGCTCAGACGGCAAAGTCCTCCTCAGCGACAAGATCTCCATCCTCAACCGATGGTCAGAACACTTCCAATCTCTTTTCAGTGCCAACCGCTGAGTCCAAGATTCCGCCCTGCTCCAGTTCCCTCAACAGCCCCTAAGGCTAGAGCTGGATGAGGTCCTCACCCTGGATGAGACATATAAGGCAATCGAACAACTGAAAAGTGGCAAAGCAGCAGGTATGGATGGAATCCCCCCAGAGGTCTGGAAGGCTGGCGGCAAAACTCTGCATGCCAAACTGCATGAGTTTTTCAAGCTTTGTTGGGACCAAGGAAAACTGCCTCAGGATCTTCGTGATGCCACCATCATCACCCTGTACAAAAACAAAGGCGAGAAATCAGACTGCTCAAACTACAGGGGAATCACGTTGCTCTCCATTGCAGGCAAAATCTTTGCTAGGATTCTACTAAATAGAATAATACCTAGTGTCGCCGAGAATATTCTCCCAGAATCACAGTGCGGCTTTCGCGCAAACAGAGGAACTACTGACATGGTCTTTGCCCTCAGACAGCTCCAAGAAAAGTGCAGAGAACAAAACAAAGGACTCTACATCACCTTTGTTGACCTCACCAAAGCCTTCGACACCGTGAGCAGGAAAGGGCTTTGGCAAATACTAGAGCGCATCGGATGTCCCCCAAAGTTCCTCAACATGATTATCCAACTGCACGAAAACCAACAAGGTCGGGTCAGATACAGCAATGAGCTCTCTGAACCCTTCTCCATTAACAATGGCGTGAAGCAAGGCTGTGTTCTGGCACCAACCCTCTTTTCAATCTTCTTCAGCATGATGCTGAACCAAGCCATGAAAGACCCCAACAATGAAGACGCTGTTTACATCCGGTACCGCACGGATGGCAGTCTCTTCAATCTGAGGCGCCTGCAAGCTCACACCAAGACACAAGAGAAACTTGTCCGTGAACTACCCTTTGCAGACGATGCCGCTTTAGTTGCCCATTCAGAGCCAGCTCTTCAGTGCTTGACGTCCTGCTTTGCGGAAACTGCCAAAATGTTTGGCCTGGAAGTCAGCCTGAAGAAAACTGAGGTCCTCCATCAACCAGCTCCCCACCAGGACTACCAGCCCCCCCACATCTCCATCGGGCACACAAAACTCAAAACGGTCAACCAGTTTACCTATCTCGGCTGCACCATTTCATCAGATGCAAGGATCGACAATGAGATAGACAACAGACTCGCCAAGGCAAATAGCGCCTTTGGAAGACTACACAAAAGAGTCTGGAAAAACAACCAACTGAAAAACCTCACAAAGATAAGCGTATACAGAGCCGTTGTCATACCCACACTCCTGTTCGGCTCCGAATCATGGGTCCTCTACCGGCATCACCTACGGCTCCTAGAACGCTTCCACCAGCGTTGTCTCCGCTCCATCCTCAACATCCATTGGAGCGCTTTCATCCCTAATGTCGAAGTACTTGAGATGGCAGAGGTCGACAGCATCGAGTCCACGCTGCTGAAGATCCAGCTGCGCTGGGTGGGTCACGTCTCCAGAATGGAGGACCATCGCCTTCCCAAGATCGTGTTATATGGCGAGCTCTCCATTGGCCACCGTGACAGAGGTGCACCAAAGAAAAGGTACAAGGACTGCCTAAAGAAATCTCTTGGTGCCTGCCACATTGACCACCGCCAGTGGGCTGATAACGCCTCAAACCGTGCATCTTGGCGCCTCACAGTTTGGCGGGCAGCAACCTCCTTTGAAGAAGACCGCAGAGCCCACCTCACTGACAAAAGGCAAAGGAGGAAAAACCCAACACCCAACCCCAACCAACCAATTTTCCCCTGCAACCGCTGCAATCGTGTCTGCCTGTCCCACAGCGGACTTGTCAGCGACAAATGAGCCTGCAGGTGACGTGGACTTTTACCCCCTCCATAAATCTTCGTCCGCGAAGCCAAGCCAAAGAAGACAAGAGCGGATCGAAAAGTTAAAACTTACCTTTCAGACAGCAATCCTAAAAGACTGCTCCGGTGTCCCATTCATATCCAAAGGCGCCTCTTAGTGCCCTCCGGAGCCGATGGAGCTGGGGTGTCGAAGTGCCGCCCATCATAAATATGCAGCAGAGCAATGGCCGCCTTCCCCACCCATAAACCTCCACGCAGCTGGAGCAGTTCTGGGTAGGGAAGACGGCCATTGCTCTGCCGCGTTTTGAGCCACAGAAAGAAGGCCCCCTGACAGCACCCGCCGGCTCCCGCTGCCCCAACAGCTCCTGTCCGCCGCTCCTGCCTTGGAGGGAGGTGGGTGAGTGAGGAGATGGGTGACGGGCTGACGGCATCATCAGCCCGCCCCTAACCAGCCACTTGCAGCAGTTGTACATTCAGGTCAGGCGGCGGAGCGCAGTGCTCCACTGATTATCCTTCCCCAAGAAGGGTTGGAATCGGCGCCTCTGATCCGGCCATGGGGCATTCAGAAAGGGACGTCTTTAGGTATAAGGGCAAGGAACCTCCTCCTTTACAGACGGGAGTTTTCCCTGAAAGTGCCTCTTGTTTCCAAGTCTCTGGAGCAGGACTTAACTCCAAGACCTTCCAATTCCAAGCCAACCATTGAGTCTCAGCTGAGGAACATCCAGACAAGCAGTTGAATTTCCAAGGCATAGAGGCCAAGGAGTAAATAAAGCTAGGTACTTGATGGTCACCATGGATGTGATGGGCGAAGGGCCTATTCCTGTGCTACGTGAGTCTTGACTCCTTATGATGTGTGATGAACATAATCAATGTAGGAACTGCACTAGTAGGCACTGCCAAATGTTGTGGTCATTCGTGACACGAGGAGACAAAAGAACTGTCGAGGCCAACCTTGCTTTCTTGTTCATGGCCTGCATCCTTGTAAGCAAATGGCCTCCCAGGTATTCGATCAGCTCATCGGATATCTGACAAGCTATTTTGCCTCCATTTCCAGTGAATTAATGTTGGATAGAGAAATAATTCTTCACTGATTTTTCAACACCCCTTAGTTATTGATCTCATTATAAAGGTTATAGATTTCCTTGTTCTGTGCACTTCTTGGTAAAAGGTCCTCTCGACCTCCACTGTGCTAAGGAATCAAACCCCCATTGGGTGAGTGGAAACTTGTTCTGAGGGAATCAAACCTTCCCCCCCCGCCCAACCCCCACACTGGGTGTTGGTGCTTGTCCCAATGGAATCAACCTCCCCTGTCCCACCGGGCAAGTTGGTCCTGAGACGGATTATGTTATACTTTATATTATGTATAGATATGTTTTTGTGAGATAAATTGTGTGTTTTTTTTAGTGTAGGTCACAAACAAACACAAATACTTCATATCACAGATCTCATTTAAAATGCCAGAGCTCTGCTCAACCCAGACAGTCCAGGCTCCGAGTGCCTTTGCAAAAACTTTGAAGAATGCCTATAAGGACTTCACAAGTAGGTGTTAATTGGACATGGTGTGGAGTAATGGATTATTGTTTTGGAAAGCAACAGATGAACGGACACAGAAGATTGGGTCCCTGGAGCTGCAGTCTGTCTGAATGAAGTTTGCTGTTCTAAGAGGGTCATGTGGTTTTCTGCGCGCGCGAGAGAGAGAGAGAGAGAGAGAGAGAGAGAATTGAGTTCTACATTTTTACTGTTCAGCAGCAGCAGCTGGGACTGGAACAGGACAAGCTGGCAAGCTTGTGGAAAAAAACCATTTTGAAGACAGGTTGTGAGTTCTTAGATCAGCCTGGTCAAAGCCCTTGTGGTCCATACAAGAGGAGAGGACTGGTTGTCTAATGTTTCACTTGAAATAAGAGAAACAAAAAGGAACTCTGTGGTGACCAGAAAGAAAAAGGTTATCGTCTGGAAAACCCTGAAGGGGCAAGTTTCTTCGGAAGACACTGAAGTGGCTGATCGGAAGGAATCAGTTTGTGTGAAACGAGCAACAAATCTCTCTCTGAAAACCTACAAGTACCTTCCTGAGTGGTAACCATTTACCTTTCAAGCACCAAAGCCTGGTGAAGATTCATAAATGTTAAATCCTGCGCACAGTATAAGAATTGCTTGATACCAGTGAACTTGGAGGAGGGAGAAGTGAGCTTGGACTGTGAATCAAAGAACTTTTCTGAACTTATGCACACATTACATACACGTGCACTTAGAATTAGAAGAGGGTTAAGTTAATGGTAATAAGTTAAAGTTTGATCCTGTTTTTATGTTTAAAGAAAATTAAAAGTAATTCTTGTTTAAGTAACCATTTATCTTTGTGAATTTCTATTGCTGCTGGGTTTTGGGGTACTCTGGGCCCATAACAATCCCTTTTCTGAACCATTGACTCCCCTCTCCAATTGGGTGTGTTTGTCCCTGTCCTGAGGGAATCAGACCCCCACTAGGTGAGTTGATCCCTGACAACCTCCAAATGCATGAGTTAGACCCTGTATTGAAGCATCCATTTGGCCTGCACTGAAGCATAGACGACTCCTCTAATTGAGTGAGATGATTCCTGTCCTGAAGCATCAACAATCCACGTTTGCACTTGGTACTTTCTCCTCATGTCTGCATGGGTTTTTCCCAGGGGCTCCAATTTTGTTCCACCATTCAAAACATACAGGGGGTGTAGGTTAATTGGGTGTAATTGAGCGGCATGAGCTGATGGGCCAAAATGGCCTGTTACCTGCTGTACATATGTATGTATGTCAATTGGGTGAGTTGGTCCTGGTCCTGAAGGAATCAACCTCTTTTTTGCTGCCTCATTAATTGACATTCCTGTCATTTGAGGTGAGAGTGACCACTGATGATGAAACATTTGAACACAAGCACACCACTGTGACATTTCAGGATCTCCCAGGTGGCCAGAGATTGCAGACCCTGCGAACTGGATGACCTTTCCTGAGAAAGCATCTCTCTTCCCTTCTCAAGCTCTTTATCTGACAGCTGCCTGACAGCATATTTCAGTGGCTGAGGTAATGGGAATATGTTGTTCCATAAACAGACAATCAGAAGCATGAGTGCCAGACCTGCGATCAGGAGAGCTTTTTTACCTGGGAGGGTGAGTCAGGGGGTAGGAATGCCACGAGCAGACGGATTAACCCTGCTGACAAATTCTGGGGCGAGAGAGGCAATTTGTTTCTTTTCATGGGGACCCAGTGTGACTTTATCTGTGTGCCTGGCCAACTCTGTGATGGTGGGGCTTCAGATATGTTTTTGCCTGTCTCTCTCTACCCCCCCCCCCCCCAACCCCCGCACACACACTTCAAGTGGTGAACAAGTTTAGTCCTGTGAGCACTCCCATCTTTCAAGCCAGGTTCTGTTTATTTTCATGGATTTGTTAGCACTGCCTTCCTATTTCTCTATTTTTAAGTGCCCTTGAGAACAAGGTCTGTAGGTCTGATCCACAGGATGGCCATGCATTGTTTGGATAGCAGGTTAATGGTTTTATTGCTCTGGGGAAGCACTCCACATAATAGGTGAAGGGACAATGTTGGCCTTGTTATCTTCAAAGACCACAACTACATGGTAAATCATTTAAGTAAGCACTTCCAGCTCAATAGTCTTATCCCTTTAAGTACAGTTGTTCTGCCAGAGCTCTAATCTGAAATTTATCTTTAAACTCTTGACCTGCTAGAACAGATAGATGTTTAACTCTTGGTGGGCCAGGAGGACTGAGGCAATCATTTGTGGGAACACTGCCTGTCCATATGTGGGCAGGTATATCTGTTTCAACATTTTCTATAATACTGGGTAAATTAAGTCTGTTTTAACTACTTCAAAGGGTAATATATCCCAGTATCCTGGGAGTGGCTTTATATCCAGTTGCAAATTAGTAGGTTGCAGGTTTAAGTACCTCTCCAGAGACCTGAGAACAAAAGTCTGCACTGACACACCAGTGGAGTACTGAGGGAATGCCTCTCTATTGCACTGGCAATCTTCTGTTTGGCTTTTTAATTGAGTGTGAAAGATTGTTTTCTTTCAAAGGTTGTGTAATTTTACTTCACAGTGTAACAGTCGAGTTGTACATGCTGTCCTGGCCAATCTTTATCCTTCAAGGTCGGCATGGTTAGCGCAATGCCTTTACAATGTCAGCGATCAGGACCACACTGGGGTTCAAGCCCACACTGTCTGTAAGGTGTTTGTATGCTCTCCCCGTGTGGGCTTTGGTTTCCTCCCATCTCCCATTGGGGGTGTAGTTTAATGGGGTGTAAATTGGGCCACATTGACTCCTGGGCTGAAATGGCCTGTTATGGTGTATGTCTAAATTTTAAATCATGTTAAGGCAGAACGAACTTGAGAAAGGCAGCAGGTCATACAGCAACTGTGCAGAGAGAAACCTTGTGGGTTAGGACCCACCATGTCGAATCTCCACAGATGCTCCCTAATTTGCTGGATATTTCCAGCATGTTTTATTTGTATTTCACATTTCCCGATCGTATAGATTTTTTTGTTTTAGCTTTACAATGAACGAAATTATTCTATAATGGAGCATATCTGGAATGCAGGACTGGAACGGGCATTGAAGCAGGTTCAGTGGTTGTAGATTTGTGGGATGGTCACACTTCGAATCTCTTTCGAAATGCCCACATGGATACCATTCTTGTGAATCCATATGGATTCAGCTTCTGAATTCTGTCATCCAGAGGACCAGGCAGCTATATGGGGAGGGTTAGTCTTGTTGCTGTCAGGGCAAACTCTCTCATGATACAGCTCCCTTTCTGTGTGCTGGATTGAAACCAAATTGTGGTCATCAGTGCACATCAGCATATGATACATTTGTGCAATATATATACAGAAATGTGATATATTGCGCTTTTACATCCAAAGTTACTTGAAAATTTCTTATTTATTTGGCTGTGCTTTAGGAAGTAATCTGCACAGATTTATCAGTGAAATTTCAAGCTGTGTTTATAGAGTGCATGTAGTCACCTCTTTTTGGAACACCACTTATATTGATTTATCTGAGAGAGGAAATTAGACTAGGAGAGGATCTTATAGAAACATAAAATTCATAGAGGTCTTGACTTTGGCTGTGTGGCTGGGCACGACAACAAAACCATGTTCAGATTTGCTGACAGTACCACGGTAATGGGTTGTATAAAAAGGGGTTATGAGTCAGTCTACAGAAGGGAGATTGAAAACTTGGCTGAGTGGTGCACCAACAACAACCTTGCACTCAATGTCACTAAAACTAAGGAGCTGATTGTTGACTTTGTGAAGGGAAAGCCAGAGGTTTACAATCCAGTGATCATTGGGGGATCAGAGATGGAGGTGGAGAGGGTGAGCAAATTTAATTTCTTGGGAGTCATTAACTTGGAGGATCTTTCCTGGACCCACACACCAATGGCATCATGAAGAAAGAACATCAACTTTTCTTCTTTTGAATTTTTCAATACAATATAAAACTGCTCAATGTGCATAATGTAAATATCAATAAAAATATATTGAAAAGAAAGCGCATCAGCACCTCTACTTCCTCAGGAGTTTGTGGAGGTTTGGTATGATGTCAGAAACACTGGCACATTTCTACATGGTCCATCCGGTTTGAAGACATCAACACCCCTGAGTTGTAAAGCCAACCAAATGGAAGTGGGCACAGTCCAGGACATTACAGGCAAATCCCTCCCCACCATGGAGAGCATTTACTGGGAACACTGCCATCAGAGAGCAGCAGCGGTCATCAAGGGTCCATACAACCAACCACACTTTGTTCTCGCTGCTGCCATCAGGAAAGAGGTACAGGTGCCACAAGACTCGCATCACCAGGTTCAGGAACAGCTGCTACCCCTCCATCATCAGACTCCTTGACAATAAATTAATTCAGGGACTCATTTAAGGACTCTTATTTGTGCACTTATTTTTTTCTCTTTGTATTGCACAAGGCACTTTCAGGTGGCCAATTGCCCCACATGTAAAGGCGCATGTTTAGGCAATATGCAGCTGTTTTGAGGCCACCTGAATGTGCAGGAGGCGCTCTTGAGGCGAGCTACGTAACCCTCCTCCGAGAGGGATAATCAGCTCAGCTCAGTGGCTCCCCCAGCCACCTGAATGCAGCTGGATGAAAGTGGATGTTAAAGGGTCAGGCTGCTGATCACAGCTGACACTGGGCAGGAGCCGGAGTGTGCTCAGAGCCGCATCCTGTGCAGCCGCCCCCTTCAGGTGGCTAGCGTTGGGCTTTAAACGCTGCCACCTGAACGGCAATTTAAAGGGCCGCTTCTGCTTCTTCAGGCACATTCTTAGCGTAGAATGCACCTGAAAAAGCCTACAGTTTGTTTACATTAATTAATTTATTTATTTAAATGTGTACATTGAGTACAGTTTTCTTGCACTGCTGATAAGTGGTAATTCTGCCTCGCCTGTTGGAAAAAGAATCTCAGGCTTGTATGTGATGTCATGTATGACTATAAATCTGAAATCTGAAACATTGGGTCATTTAGATTCCAACTCCGTTACACTTTTGTGCAGTGCACTACAGTCACAATATCTGCAGACTTTCCACAGTGAATTCTAAGTTTATCGTCTGCCTTTCTAAACCTCCCAGAAGCAGGGGAGACTGTCAGCATAAGGGGTCAGCTGTTTAAGACTCAAAGAGGAAATTTCTCCTGTTGGAATCTTTGGAATTCACTGGCTACGCAGAGGGAGCTTGAGCTCGACTGTCGTCTGTCCTTGAAGCCAAGTCTACTTTTTGAAATGCAGGAGTAAAGTGGGCATGAGTTAAGATTGAAGACCAGTGTTATCTTATTGGTTGATTGAGAAGGCGAGGATGGCTGTGTGGTCTAATCATGCCCCCACATTAAAAACCAGACTACCATGCGTTCAGTGCCTTTTATAACCTTGATGTCTGCAATAGGTTCATGGCCTGTGAAATACTTTGGATGCACAGTCAGTGTTACACGGTGGAGGAACCACAACAGCTGATTTGCACATGGAAATGAGGCTACAAACAACGATGGCTAGACCCTCAATATTCCAGTTAGTACAAGTGACTTCCCCATGAACAGGAAAAGTAGGGGGAGGGGGGTGGGTGCAGGGGTGTTCCCAGTAACTGTATCACAATGTTTTTGTAACATTTGTCCTTCCTTCAAGAAATGCAAGTCTTTTAAAACATATAATTTGTGTTTATTTATTTACCTTTCTTCACATTAAGTGAGAGCAAATCTTTGTGCCATATCCTGGATTTTTTGGCAGTGATTTATGTTATGTAAGTTGCTGTGCTGCAAAGCTCACCTGTATGGTGACAAGATAATGGGGAGAGATGGCAGGGTCTCTTTATGAGGCTGCCTTGAGACCTTGAGACATGGATGGACTCAGTGCAATATCTCACACATCTTTTCAGAAGATCTCCTTCTAAAGTTTTTGTTGGGTTGCAAAACTAGCTATTCGCGGGTCAAGGCAACGGGCAGTCGAGGGAGTGGGGCAATCTGATTGTCTGCCCCACGTTCAAGGTTACGTCAGGGCCCATGCGGTGTTGGACTGGGAATACGTGGTGGCCGAGTTCCGCGAATGGTGGCTCCCCCCCATGGGATCATGTGACTTGTTGATGGTGAAAATTGTGTTTTAATTTGATGAGTAGAACTAGGTAATAGAGAGATGGTCGTGATTACTGCTTCTCGCGGATTTTTACCACATGTTAATGGTGATTTTTAGTTGTGGCTCGGTGTTTAGTGTCTTGTAATGTTGTAGTTTTAAATAAAGTTTGTATTGTTAAAAAGGAAATCTCAAACACCTTTGACCACAAGGCCATCAGGCAGTGGTCAGCAGAGAATATTCCTGCAGTCGCTGAGAGATGAGGACGCGAAGGGTTCTGTAGGACGGTTCCCTGAGCAGACCATTCAGGTCATTTTGTGGAATGCCTCATTGCCAGTGCTCTCTAACAAGCACCAGGACTTGACTTGGCTGACAGAGAGGAGCCCTCTCTGTCAGATCCTTCATGTACAATAGGAATACCACCCACTATTCATCTTGTCCCTGAGGTAACTGTGGTGGAGTGGAGATGGTTGCACACCTCTTTGCAGAATGCAGATTTGCTCAGACATTGCGGAGAAGGAGGCAAGGGTCATTGACATGGTTCATCCCCAGCAACAGCGTGACAGAGGACTCTGATTTATGGCTGTTCCTGGGGTCATGCACAGACATCCAGAACTGCAGAAAGACCATCAGCTTGGTGCAAGACCCCCTTTGGCCTGCCAGAAACTTGTTGGTCTTCCAGTGCACGGAGATGTCGGCGAGGGAACACTGCCGACTGGCACCCGAACAATCTTTCCCAGTGAAGCCACACTCCATCTGTGAAACTGCAGTGGTCATCTACTGCATCCGGTGCTCCTGTCGTGGCCTCCTCTACTTTGATCTGCTAATGAATTTGCTTCCACTAACCTCTTTCAGATATTTATTTTCATGTCCATGAAATGTAAGGTGCTACTTTCGTTTAATCATTTTTTTCCTGCTTTAACGTAAACTGGTTCTTCCTTTGCGTCTTTAAGCAATTAACTGTGGTTTCTGAGCAAGCGGGGATTTGGGCATTTGCATTCCCGATACAACACTCTTCACCTCTCCCTCATCCTGATGGGCCCTCCTACATAAAGCTTTGGGCCCCCTGAATGGGATGAGTTGTGGACACAGCATGTGAGGTGATGCATTCCTTTCACTATATGCACGGGACACAGGTGAAGTGTCTTTCACCAGAAATATTGACTGTTTGCCACCCACAGATACTGCCTGACTTGCTGAGTGTTTCCAGCATTTTCTGTTTTTAGTTCAGAATTCCACTATTTACAGTTTTTTTTTCCACCCAGGATTTACAAGATTAAATTTTATTTGTTAACACTCTTGTCAAGCCCCTTACAACATTAAAAATAGGAGCTTATCTGAAACATTTAAACAGACTTGATTGTTTTATTGTCATCAATAGAGGATGAGCAAATGTAGGTTCTTGGGAGTCACTATCTCGGAAGATCTTTCCTGGAACCAACACACCAATGGCATCATGAATTAAGCCTCTACTTCCTCAGGACTTTGTGGAGGAGCTAGTGGAGTTGTTCAAGTGAACCGGTACGGACTTGAAGGGCCGACATGGCCTGTTTCCGTGCTGTAAACGGTTATATGGTTATATGATTAGTGTCATGCAGCATGGATACAAGCCTTTTGGCCTACAGAATCTACATCAACACTGTATCAGCATTAACCCACCATTAAAACTACATTCCTATCAACTCCCCCAAGATTATACCCCTCACCTGAGTGAAAAAAAGTTCTTGATCCTGAGGAGGACAGAAAGAAATTGCTCTATCTGATTGTTTGGATATCCTGACGTTCACCACGAATGGTGAGGGAAAATTCCTCTGGAAGCTAGATAGAAGAGGTGTGGATGGGGATGAGACTGAGTGGAAAGAGTGGCGTCAGGGCTATGCGCCTTGAAATACCACCGTGAATGTAGCTGAGTCACTTTCCATGTTCTTGCTTGGAGAAAATCTCTCATTTTCATTCCTGTCTTCTTGGGGGGTGGGGGGAGGGGTGCGGGAGGTGGAAATGCAGGCATTTTCCATGGTGGACCTGACAGTCTGTGTGTGTGTGTGTGCGCGTTCTTTCGGCATAGCTGATGCGGTGCCGTGGCAACCGGTTTTGTTGGGGCTGCAATGGCCCAGTGGCTGACGAAGCGTTTTTTCTCTCTGTATTGCTCAGAAAGCAGATGTAAACCTGTTTGCAAAAAGAGTGGGGGTGGTACTGAGGGAGAGGAGAGGAATGTCTGAACAGATTTCTGATCCTTAGACTTGCGCCTGTGGCATGCAAGTGTGGAGTGATGTGAAACCTGCCTTCTCGCCCAGCTTTCAGGAAGGATTTAAGCTGTTGCTGACAGTAGGAACTAACTTGAATAATCCTGAAATTTGTCCTAGAGCGCCAGCTGTGCTTGCCGTTTGATAATAGGACAGGGGTAGAAAGGCATTTGGGAGAGAGGTGTGGCATTGCCTGAAGAATAAATTGAATCCCATTCCTTGCTGCCAATATAACAAGCTTCTGGAGGGACTCAGTGGGCCAGGCAGCATCTGTGGGTAGAAAGGGTTCTAGTCAGGGCCCCTCCTTGAGACTGAAGTCAGAAGGTGAGGGGTGGGGGGGGTGGTGGTGATGTTATATATATGAAGCCAAGGACTTCTGTTTGAGTAGGGAATGGACTCTGGGTTTTGTGTTTTTAAATCACACCCCATGAACAAAGTTGGAGCCTGCATCTAAACCATGACGTTTCCATGGATCACGTGCCAATCTTGATGGATGGTAATCACTCAATGCGTCATTCGAACAGCTGATTTGCAGGGCAATGAAACCTGGATTAAGAGCATAAAGAAATCCCTTGCACCTTTTCCAAACATCGCAAAACCATTGGAAGGGTTTTGAACAATTGAAAGCAATCCAGTGGTTGTTTTCAATCCAAATAGGACCGGGGGGGGGGGGGGGGGGGGGGGGGGGGAACAACACCAAAAATCCATTGTTGGGTGAAAGCTCTCTGGTGGAATCTTCCGCTCCCTTCAGTTATGGGAGGATTGTTTCCACCAGAAGAGATTGGATGCAACTGGTAGATTGCTTAGTTGAGACCTTCGGCTCTGTCCGCCACAATAGTGTGGATCTCCCAGTGGCCACCCATTTCACTGCCCCATCCCATTCCCTTGCTGACATATCTGTTCATGGTCTCATGCAGTGCCAGACTGAGAACACCCGTAAATTGGAAGAACAATATCTCACCTTCGGATTGGGCACCCTCCAACCAGATGGACCTCTCTAGTTTCCCTCTGTCTCTCTCCCCTTTCTCCTTTTGCACAGATGTGATAAATTCTCACCTCTACCCTTATCATTTGTTGGTCTGGATTCCTCCCCCAGCCGGCATTGTTTGAACTCTGAGATTTTCGAAATTTCCTGCTTTGGACTCATTCCGCTTATTCCTTGAAGAAGGGCTCAGGCCCGAAACATTGGCAATATAACTTTGTCTTTTATGGATGCTGAAAGACCAGCTGAGTTCCGCCTGCATTTCAGTGTGTTTTTACTGCAGACATTCATGTTTCACCCAACCAGAAGGCAGAACAGATCCTTGATTTCAGGGTCTTGTTCAAAAGCAGCGACCTCAGGCGATGTGGTAATCCATCAGTACTTCACCAGAAGTGACGGGCAGGAGCAAGGGTTCACTTCCCTGTAGATGGACCTGCAGCCTTCTGATCCCACACCCCACTAAGCTGTGATTTCCTGCTGTTTTAATGTACCCTGAAACGATGGGACAGGATGGTGGGGTGGGGGGGGTGGTGTGCGGGCGGGGGGTGGTGATGACAGTTGCAGTCTGGGCTGCTTTTGAATTTTTGCTCTCTCCAATAGTTTCCTGGCTTCCCAACTCCACTCTGCCTGGGAAACATGAATCTGGTTGTTTCTCCCATGGGCGTTGAGTTCCTGTAATGTGAGGACTTTATTTTTATTTCTCTCTACATGCTCCCTTCCATTCTACACCCACCCCGAGGAGCGAAGGAACCAATTTCTAGTCCACGTTCCATTCAAAGTTGCATGAGCTGAACCTCCCTTGAAGTCAGCACTTGGGAAGGAAGTAGTCCATAATGTATGCGGCCACTAATTGTCCCCACCCCCACAACTCTCAGAGTGTTGGGGGGGGGGGCCACCTTCCCTTTTCCCAGAGGCCTGAGCTCAGTCCCGACCTCGGGCACTGCCTGTGGAGAGTTTGCCCCTGCATCCTCACGCTTTTGCTCCGGGTGCTCTGGATTCAGGCCATTGGGCTCATTGGCTGCTGTGAGGAGGTGAGTGATGGAATCTGCAGAGAGAATGTGGGACCCACTTAACAGATTAGAGTAGGATCAATATAACTGGATGGATGATGGCAGTATGGACTCGATGGGCTGAAGGGCCCATTTCTGTGCTCAATTAATGTGAATTATTATGCACCTGAAGGGCCTTGTGTGGGCCGAAAGCCATCGAAAGTGATATGGTTGCTTTTGCTTGCTTGTGCATTTGCCAGTTTCTTGGCTATAACTGTGAGTAGAGGAATAATGGATAACAACAAGTGCTCATTCACTCCAGTGCTCATTGAAGGTGCGGAGATTCATCAGAATTCTCTGCGTCAATCGAACAGTTCCTCATGCTTTCACTCTAATGCTTTCTGTCCTGAGAATGGAAACATTGTGAATCCGTCTGATACCTTGCATTAATGGACTCTCTGTGACTTGCCCCAGAATTCATTAGGCTGTTCACTGGGTTGGAACAATAAATGTTTTTGTGGTCAGTATTAGAGACTTGGCATGTAATTACTTCAGAAAACACAACACAGAAAACAAAACCATTTAGTTACAAAAAAAAGAGGAAAACAAAGACTGAAGACGCTGGAATCTTGAACAAACAATGCGCTGCTGGAGGGACTCAGCAGGTCAGGCAGCATCTGTGGGTAGAAAGGGTCAGGCGGGGAACACTCATCGAGTCTAAAAAGAAGGAAGGGGGCCATATCAAGTCCAGGCAGTCCCCAGGTTACAAACGTCTGACTTATGGACAGCTCGTATTTGTGAACAGAATGCATGCAGCTTCTGTTGCGTCGGCTCGAGTAAGGAGAACACCGTCAGCCATTTTACCATTAACACTGTGGAGTGTCTCTACTTCAAGAAATGGACTCCAGTAGTTTTATATTCATAGAAAGGTAAAATATCTACCAAATACTAAGACAAACGTTTGACTAACTGACCCTAAATAAGAACCGTATGCACCTGTTCCGACTTGTCCACAAATTCAGACTTAGGAATGGATCTCATTCATATCCCTGTTTAACAAGTGGGAAAGAAGCTGGGAAAGGGGCTTGGAGTTTTGGACAAAAGATCGGAAAGCTGGAGAGTCAAGTAGAGGGAGAGACCTCTGGGAAAGGAGTAAAAATTAGAGAGGGGAGTAAGAACAGGAGTTTGATGTTCGGGCTGTTGGGTTTAATGCTTCTCAGGAGGTATATGATGTTTTTAATTTTAGACATTCAGCATGGTAACAGGCTATTTTGTCCCACAAGGCCATGCCACCTAATTTACACCCAATTAACCAACACCCCCAGTACATTTCGAATGGTGGGAGGAAACCAGAGCCTCCCGGGGAAAACCCACACAGACACAGGGAGAAGGTACAAGCATGGGACTTCATCCCTGGTCCCGATCGCTGGCGCTATAAAGGCGTTGCGCCATCCGCTACATTGACCGTGCTGCCCAGGTTTACGTTTGTCTTCACTATAGCAGTGGATGAATCCGAGGACACACGTGTCTGGGTGGGAATGGTGAATGGAATTGGCATGGTTGGCCACTGGGAGTTGAAGGTTAGAGACACAAATTAAGCTCAGAAGTTGAGAGAAATGGTCACCCAACCTGTGGTTGGTCTCAGCACCATAGAGGAGGCCACATTGAGTATACCAAATGCAGTCGGTCAGGTTGGGCGACGGTTGCTGACCATTTCGACCCACACACGCTGCGTTCCTCCAGCTGCTCATTCAGGCCTGAGGTTTCATTGGTCAGATGCCTCCTTGCCAGTTTCAGCCAATTCTTTTGGCAGCCGGCAAGGCAAACTGGCCTTCTCAGCTGCTCCTACTGTGTAATCAGCAGCTCAAATATGGGAGACATGAGATGAACATGGAATTAATGTAAAGCTGAGTTGGTGTAGGATCTTGTATGTCAAGGTTCATCCAACAGACAACTCTCTTTCTTCACCCAATGTCCCTGAAAATCACAGCCAGGCCATTTATTTATTCTGGATTCTTGCTGCCTGCCTGGCACTTACTTCCCCAAAGGTCAGATGTGATATCGTTGACCCTTTTGCTGGTGTATTGAAGGTTATTGGTCTCTGTTTGGACTCTGGGAAAGACTGGGAACTCCAGTAGTGGTCCCCCACATTCTCTGTTTTACCCACCCCCTGCAGAATGGAGCTGACAAATTAGAGATGATTCTAACTGTGAAACATAACTGTGTACTGTCACCCATTCCATTCACTTTACAGGCAGTGGTGGCATGGGGTAAGAACCTCTTCATGATTCAGAAGTTTTACTCATTTAGTGCAAACATCTTTTCAAGTGTTTTCACTCTTTTATCATAGACTAAAGTGTGTTGTATCTGAGAACAGTGCCATTTTGTTCTCTTTGATTCAAGTTCACAAATAGGATTATCCACTCAGTATTGCCAGAGTGCTTTAATTTTAAACTCTTCAATTGGCAGTCAGACCATTGTTTCAGTACCTTTGATTGGGATGGGTGGGTGGTGTGTGTATGTGATGGGGGGGGGGTGGTGTGTGTACATGTGTGTGTGACCTCCATTAGCCAGTAGCCCAGACCCAGTCCATCCAAGATGCAGAAATCCTTAATTTCATCCAATTCCATTTTCACATTTTCCCAAAATACTTGCGTGTACAAGAGTAAGGAATAATTTTGTGAGATGAGTGTGAGCGAGGAGGGCATGTGGATAGGTGTGAGTAACGAGGGTGTGTGTGGATATAAAGTGCAAGTGTGAGTGGGTATGTAACTGCACACATTGCCTCCGGGTGCTCCTATTTCCTCCCACAGCCCAAGACATGCAGGTTGGTGGGTTAATTAATTGGCTGCTGTAAATTTCCTCTGGAATGTGGGCAAGTGGTGGAGTCTGGAGGGAGGTAAAGAGACGAGGGGAGAAGAAAATGTGATGAATCGAAGGACAGTGGAAGTGGTCGAGGCAAACTCGGTGGGCTCCTGGCCCAATTTCTATGTTTACGTATCTTCCTCATGGTGAGTCTTGCCCTTGGCTAAGACGATGCTTGGGATAAAGGAGCTTGTGAACATTGCACCTTGACTCTCTTAGTGAGGAATGAATGGAATTTTAATTTTTGGAGGGCGGAACTGGATAGAAACAATGGCTGGTTTTGTTCTCCTGCACAGATTCTCCTGGACACCTGAAATTGCAGGTGGCCAGTACCTGAGTGTGTGGACTTTGGAGTATGCACACTCATTGCCACAGCCTCTTACGAATTTAGTTTGTAAGTGGGCTGTAGCCCCTGAACTGATAATACTTAAATCCCTAATTGTATTTCATCCTTGAGATTTTCATGTTTTTCATTTCTGTTTTGGAAGGGTTTTTGTTTTTCTTTCTTGTTGATCAAATATCGGACTCTCCTTTTGACACATTTCTGTCCAAGAAGAACATGGGAGCAGGAAACAGTGGAAGACTTTCAAAAAGATCTTCCAGAATGCTCAACAAAAGTCAAACCACAGAGAGGCTGAGGAACTCAGGCCATCTCGCAACACCCACAGGAGATAAAGATATATTACCCTTGAGGAAGGGCTCAGGCCTGCAGCGTCAGTAATGTATCTTTATGTCCCGTGAACGCTGCAAGACTGGCTGAGATCCTCTGGCACCTCTGTGTTTCGACTACAATCACAGCATCTGCAGACTTTAGTGTTTTACTCTCAGCCAAAGGCTATTCCAGTTAAAAAGGACAATAAGAGAAGGGCGAGCCAACATTGGATAACTAAGGAAATAAAGGAAGGCACTAATCTGAAACCTGCAAGGTCGAAAAGAGTAGTGGGAAACTGGAAGATTGGAAAAACTTTAAAAAGTTACAAAGAACCATAAGGAAAAAGATTGTGAAAACTTAGGACAAATTCTAAAAGCAGATAGTAAATTTTGTAATTGTAAAAAATGGAAAGTAAATGTAGATCCCTTGGAAGATGAGAAGGAGAATTAATATTGGTCAATGTAGAATTGGCCAAGGCCTCGAATGACTATTCTGTATCAGTTTTCAGAGTGGAAGACACAGTGAATGTGCTAAAGAGCAATGATAAGGATATATAGGAGGCAAGGACCTCAGCACAAACACTAGCACTGAGCTAACTAGTGGACCTAAAGGTAGATAGGTCACCTGGTCCTGATGAAATGCATTCTGGGCACCTGAAAAATAGCAGATGCGTTTTTTGATCATTTTCAAAATTCTGGGCAGGTCTGGGTGGATTGGAAGACTGCAAATGTCATGCCACTGTTTAAAAAAGAATGTAGGCAAAAGAACTTCTTCTTTCCCCTCACAAACCATTTTAAGTAATCCCTAAGCCATAGGTGCTCTGTGATTAGTAAGGGATTGCATAAGGTGTTATGTGGGTGGAAAGAAAAAGGTTGAAAACCACTGTTTTAATCATCCCTAATGGACTCATTATGTGCATGGATTCAGAACCCCAAAGGAAATGGGTCAATGACAGTTTTTCTCAAGCAAAATATTTCAGTAACAATTGGGTTTAGAGCAATGATTTTCAATTTTCCCTTCCCACTCACATACCACCTCAAGCAATCCTTTACTAATACCCTATTTACACAGGGCACCGATTGCTTGAAGTGGTATGTGAGTGGAAAGAAAAAGATTGAGAACCACTGCTATAGCCAGTTAGCTTAATGTCTGTAGATGGAAAATTGCTTGGCTATCATTAAGCAAGAAATAACATGACATAGAGATTGTTCCATCAGGTAGACGCAGCATGGATTCAAGAATGGCCAATCATGTTTAACGAATTTAAAGGTAAAGGTTCCATTATTGGAACATAATATGACATTTAGAATGTAACATACATGAAATTTTTTATCTTTTGTCTACTGTAAGGAAGATAAAGTCTCCACTTTGTCCAGTGCCCCTCACAGAAATGAGGCCTTCACGAGGAACGAACTCTCAACCCCTAATTTACAAGACCAGTGCTCTAACCACTGAGCTATCAGAGCCTGAAATTCCATGAGAATATAACGAGTACATATCACTTGGATTATCACAGGGCATTTGATAAGGTGTCGCATAAAATACTTCTGCAAAGATGCATGGAGTAGGAGGTTACATATTCGCATGGGTATAGGATTGGTTAACCAGTAAAAGGCAGAGAGCTGAGATAAATGGGTGTTTCTCTGGCTGGCAATCAGTGGTGAGCAGAGTGCCACAGGGGTCAGTGCTGGGCCTGCAAATGTTCATGATGTCCATTTATAAATTGGAGGAGGAGAATCAAATACCACATTTCTAATGCCCTATTTACATAGAGATCCCTCAATACTACCATAAAGAAGACCTATCATTAAGCTGGCTTTGCTCTTTTACACTGAACCAAAGAACGATGATGCGATTGGATGCTGTGACTACCTCCCCTGCCAGCTTAAAGGTGGGACTGCAATGACGCCCCACCCCCAACCTTTATTCCATGTTCGTATCTTTTATACAGAACAACATGGCACAATAAAGGTGCAATCTTCCCGCCTTGAAGAGGTTGTGTAAAAGTGGCTTTAGTTTGCTGATGACGCTCAATTGAGTGGAAAAGCAAATTGTGCAGAGGACACAGCGGGGGATAGATAGGTTACATGAATGGGCAAGTGTCTGACAGGTTCAACATTGGTGACTGTGAGATCATTCATTTTGGAAGAAAAAAAAATTGACTATAATTTAAATGGTGAAAAATTGCAACTTGCCGTTGTGCAGAGAGACTTGGGAGGGCTTGTGCATTAATCACAAAAGGTTGGTTTGTAGGTGTAGCAGGTAATCAAGAAGGCAAATGAAATATCAGACTTCATTGTGAAAGGGATTTAATTTTAAAGAAGGGAGGTTCTGCTGCAAATGTACAAGGTACTGGTGAGGCCGCACTTTCCGTACTGCGTGTAGTTATGGGGTTCATTCAGGAGCCTGATAGTTGCAGGGGGAAAAACTGTCTTCAAGCCTGTTGGTGCACATTTTCACACTTCTAGAGCCTTCTCCCGGAAGGGAGGAGGAAGAGGTGATTGTGTCCAGGGTGTGAAGTGTGTCAGTAAATCGGCTGCCTTTTCTGGGCAGCGGGAAACGTAGATGGAGTCCGTGGAGGGGCAGGATGTCCTGATTTGCACTCGCCTCCTTTTGTAGTTTCTTCCAATCTCCAGCAGAGCAGGTCCCATCCAGTGCTGTGATGCATCCAGCAAGTCTGCAATCGATGGGGATGAGGAATGCTTAAGATGGGGTGAAATATTGAATGGAGGTTGGAAATCTGAGGCAAGTCTGCAATTTTAGCGCCCTAGTATGAAGATTCGGCTTCAGCAAATTTGTGAAAGGCTAAAACTTTTCCGAACTTTCAATTCAATGGATCAACAATATTGCAGTAAAGTGTGTGGGGAGAAGCAGGAAAGTATCCAATTGCAAGCATGTGGTGGTGTGTACCTGGTACTGAAGGCCAGGGAGGTGACGGAGAGCATCCCAGGAATGTTATTATCTGAGATCTTTGACATTTCCCTGGAGGATCTTCAGAGCACTGGGAGTTGGAGAGAATTAAATCCTGCAAATAGTGGGCTGATGGGTGACATAGTTGGGGTAGCGATTAGGGCAACACCTTTTTAGCACCCTAGGGTTTGAATCTTGCACTGTCTGTAAGGAATTTGTATGTTCTCCCTGTGTCTGCATGGTTTTCCCAGGGGGCTGTGGTTTCCTTCCACCATTCAAAATGTATGGGGACATAGGTTAATTGGGTATTAATTGGGTGGCATGGACTCGTGGGCCAATGACTACCCTACCTCGGGAGTCACCTGGGTGGGACTTGACCTTGGACCTCCCGACTCTGTCGAGCCAACCAAGGTTTCTGTTTTCTTGCCCGATAAACCTTGTAGAGTGGGATGGGTTCTTCTGACAGCAGTCAAACAAATTAACTCCAACATACATGCAGCTGTATAAAGCAGGAATGTAGAAGCACAATCACAGAGTATAGAGTGACAATGGGGGAAATAAGGGTCATTTAGTACAAAGCAAGGGCAGAATGAGAGCACTGTGGTGGGGTTCATTCAGGAGCCTGATAACTGCTGGAAAGAACTGTCTTCAAGCTGCAATCTCATTCTGTTGAGCCTTCTCCCTGAGGGGAGGAGAGTATGTCCAGGTTCATTCAGAATGTCAGCTGCCTTTCCTCGTCAGATGGAGTCTGTGGATGAGGAGGGAAGACTGCATGATGTTCTTCAGCAGACCAAGGCAGAAGGTTCCTGGTTTCCTATATAATATCTCCTCATTTGTCAGGAAGGCACAACATTGACGGAGCTTCCTGAGAAGGCTGAAGTGGGCAAGGCTACCGGCCATCATTATGTCAACCTTCTACAGGAGTTCAATCGAGAGCATCCTGGTTGCTGCACAGAAGTGGATTGGAGATCAATCCACAGGACCATAAGAGGATCACTAGAGTCCACTCCCACCCCCATCGACGTGAACAACCAGGATAGTTGTCTGAAGAGGGTACGCAAAATCATCGAAGATCCCTACCACCATGCACACTGCATCTTTCAGCTGCTCCTGTCGGGAAAGAGATACAGGAGTATTAGAGAGACAGCACCACCAGGCTGAGGAATAGCTTCTTCCCACGGGCAATGAGAATGCTGAACGATCAAACAAACTGCTCATGTTAACCATCCGAGACTCTCGTATTCATGAAACAATATTTATTTATTTGTATATGTGAATGCTTGTCCTGCATATGTTTAAAAAAACAAAAGGAAAGGTTGTTGACTTCAAAAGGAACTTGGGGGGACCACGCTCTACTGACCATTGGCAGCTCCACCATTGAGGTTGTCAAGAGTATCAAGTTCCTTGGAGTGCACTTAAAGGAGAACTTCACATGGTCCTTTAACACAAAGTCCATAGCCAAGAAAGCCCAGCAGCGCCTCTACTTCCTGCGAAGGCTGAGCAAAATCCATCTCCCACCCTCCATCCTCACTACATTCTGCAGAGGATTTATCGAGAGCATCCTGTGCAACTGCATCACCACCTGGTTTGAAGCTGTACCTCCTCGGACCACAAGACCCTGAAGTCAGTGGAAAAGATCAGTGGGGGCTCTCTTCCTACCATGAAGGACATCTACAACACTTGATGCAGATGAAAGACAATAAACATTGTGAAGGACTCCACACACCCCTCATTTAAACTGTTGTCCCTTCTGCCATCTGGTAGGAGGTACTGCAGCACTTGGGCCCTTACATCAAGGTTGGGCAACAGCTTTTTTCCCCCAAGCCATCAGGCTCCTGAAATCCCATAAAATTTGTGGATAGGGTACCGTGGACTGTTACTTGTCTGAATATTTTAATGTGTTGAACTTCTAACCAATATTTATGTAAATATGCCCCATGGTCCTGGAGAGACGCTATCTCATCTTTACTGTGCGAACATGGTATGAACGATAAATAAAGGTGACTTGACTTGTACTTTTTGTCTGTCTTTTTGTGTGTTATGTATGGTTGTGTGTCTGCACGTTTTGAACTGAGGACCAGAGAACGCTGTTCGTCGGGTTGTAGCTGTACAATCAGATGACAATAAACTTGACAGGGTAGAAGGATTCTAATAGCCAGCACTGAGAGCTGAAAAGTATTTGTCTAAGGTTGCATGGTCTGGGAATGCATTTGTACTTGGGTGCATTCCCCTCCCCATCCAGGCACTGACCTTCACTTAATTAGAAACTGTACACCACTGGATGTCAGCCAGTAAGTGAGACTGAGGCTGAATTGTCAGATGCTCTGTCCTTTGTATACCAGCCCTGTTTGTTTCTGCCTGGCTTTGGTTTTATTGTGTTGAGATGGAATGGCTCACCCCACCCCGTAAGCATTCATGGGCCAGGTGGGGAGGGGCTGGGGGTGAGTGAAGTAGCCCCATTTAGTGGACACCAGTCCACTGGGAGGCTCAGGAAGCCTGCGCCCATGGGAGCCATGTGCGGATCAAGAGGGGCCTCCCCATTTTTAGGCTTGAGATGCGTCCCTCCCCTCCACAACCCCCTCTCCTTCTTGCCTTCTCAGGCCATCAAGGTGAAACAGTAGTTTTAACATGACACCATCTTTTGCATCTGCATTCTTTAAATCCATTGTGTCATGTTGCTTTTTGCTGCTTTGTGGATCTGAGCCAAAGTTCTGCAGGTGGAAGAATTGACATAGCAACATAGAACATCAAACAGTATGGCACAGGAGCAGGCCCTTTGGCCCACGACGTCTGTGCTAAACTGCAAATTAAACAATCTCTTCTGACTGCACAGTCTCCTTACTGCTCTTAGGAGTTAAACAAGGAGGTCTGCAGATACTATGATGGTAGGTTAATGCACAAAAGGACTGGAGAAACTCAGCATGTCCCGCAGAATTCTTTATGGCCAAGATACGTAACCAATTTTTCGGGCCTGAGCCCTAAGTCAAGTTATGAGAAAAACGCAGGTTTATGGGAGAGGACCAGGGGAAGGAGCATAATAGATAAGGGTGGGAGGGCCCAATAGGAA
This sequence comes from Narcine bancroftii, assembly GCF_036971445.1. Lineage (NCBI taxonomy): Eukaryota > Metazoa > Chordata > Chondrichthyes > Torpediniformes > Narcinidae > Narcine > Narcine bancroftii. The sequence goes on from NC_091472.1 coordinate 226,130,229, forward strand.
AAAGTTGGGAAGTGATGGTGCAGGGGGTAGCTCTCTGAATCCGTGGTATCGCTAGGGTTGGAGTCACCACCCCCGCTCCCATGGACCTCCTTTCCTACCAGAACGTTCAGAATCCTTAGTAATGTTTTTTGAACTAATTCCCATATATCACTGAATGTAATGGCAATAGTAGGGAGATAAACAACTAGCAAAATTAAAATTACATCTTTAAATTACAATATCATACGCACAGCCTAAATGTATTTACATTTACATAGTTTCATGTGGTTAAAGTGAAAATTTATTGAGGAAAACAATAGGATGCAATGTGATAAATACTGTTGTAGATTGCTTAAATGTAATATTTCTTAGAGTATATGAATGCTAATAACAAAATTATTTTGAAAATCTTCCTACATTTTTTCCATCTTTATTAGTTACAACATCATTGGTAACTGAACAGAAGCCTTTTTTTGATTTTTCTCCTTCTCTTCCTTTAATTACAACTTCATTATCAAAGAAGTTATTGATATAGGATCATAAATACAAATGACCACAATATTGTAGCTGAAACACCAGAACATTTGACCAAAGCAGTGACTATAAACACACCAGCAACAACGAAAGCTGCGCTTGTAGCGCGTGCGGATGAAACCACGTGATTCGAAGCGTCGTTGGAATTGGGGAATAATGACAGCTCTGACCGGAGCGCAGTAGAAGGCTCAAAAAATAAATTATCACAGAGATTTATCCTTGTAGGTATATTGATACATGTCAGCTGGCCTTATGAAAAAAGTTTTTGTTGTTATAACTAACTTCAGGGATACTTTTATAAAAAAATAATAAATTTCTGCTGAAACACTGCACAAATTTTTTTTTTATAGACCGTCATTTTGATGTCATCCCCACCCCACCCCTGCTGATGTTCCCCCGTACCCCTCTTGTGACACCAGTGCACTGAATGGGGAGGAAGGGGATGGAGAGCTGGAGAAAATGATACAGAGAGAGAGAGCCAGAGGAGAGGCGAAATGGGGACTGGAGAAGTTACAGTGCTCTGGCACGTGCCTCTGGAAGAACAACCAACGGACGTTCTGCCGTACAGAGTCAAAATCCCCAGCTAGCCTTTCTTAATTTTTGAGCTCAAAATCTCTTTCCTGGGATTCCACATGCAAAGGGAGAATGTAGAGTTCAAGATTAAAATAGGATCAAGGGAGTGAGTACCAGTTACACGGAGGAACCAAAGAATCCGGGCCATTGGTATCGTGGATGGGAAGTTAGATATTAGTAGTGTTGTAATGTATGCGAGATACAAATGAGCTGGAGAAACTCAGCAGGCCACACAGCATCCAGAGGAAGCAAAGGGCAACTCACCCCAGTACTGCCGGAGCAAAGACCTGAATTAAATCAAGAGTACTTGCAAGGCTATCAATAAACCCAGCGAACGATGAGCTGGCTCAGGATGAAGACTTTATTTTTCTTTCCCTGTTTGTTTGCCCCTGGATTGAGGGGGCATCTGAGACTCAGATAGAATGGGGTGTCTCTGAGATTATTGCCAGAGCAACACAGACGCTGGAATCTTGCGCAAACAGGGAGCCTGCTGGAGGGACTCGGCAGTTCAGGCAGCATCCGCGGGGAAGAATAATCAGTCGGCCTTTCAAGTTGGGATCCTTTATTGACACCAAAATAAAAAAGGGGTTATATGATGGTTATGAAAGGGGAAAGGAGCAGGGGAGGTGCTGGACCACAAAGTGATAAGGTATTGGGCAGAAGGTGGGGGAGAAACAGGCAGAGGGAAAGACCATTGGAAAGTAGATGAAGAAGAGATGGAAAAGGTAGAACCAGATTGATGTGGGGTTCCCTAAAATGACAAAAATCAACGTTGTTCCTGTTGGGTTAAAGGCTGTCCAGGACGAAGATGATATTTATGTTTGGCCTCTCCCTAACAAAGGATGAGACTGTGGACAGACATGTCTGTGGGAATAGTGGTGGGAATTGAAATGGTTGGCCACTGGGCGTGGAAACAGAGACCCACATGAGGTCAGATACGGCCCAGAGTGGAAAATGAGGACAGATTTCCTACCATGTGTCTCAGCTTTTTAAGACAATCTCCCCAACTTGTAAAGAACCTCTGATTCCTGCAGAACCCCCGACTAGTAAAGAACACCCCAACTTGGACAGAAAACCCCAACTCGTACAGAACATCCTAACTCGTACAAAACCCCTGACTTGTACAGAATCCCCGCCTCATACAAATCATCCTGACCTGTATAGAAACCCCGACTTGCACAGAACTCCCGACTCGCACAGAACCCCCCGACTCGTACAAAACCTCTGACCTGTACAGAACCCCAGTCTCATACAGAACACCCTGTGACCTTTACGTTATGCAATGGTCATTGACCATATGAGTTTACTCTATATTTTGTATTTGGATTTTCTACACATGGCCTTCAATCAGTGGCTCTTTGTTCCCGCAGCAGATGTTGTTGATTCTCCACTCCCTATCTTTTAATCTCTATCAATGGGAACTGCTGGACATTTTTATTTGGTGTTTGGTCTGGTTACGAACTTCATTGAGTTCATAAAGCACGTTGAGGGAGCGCCACTGGGCAGGTGGTGATGGAGTTAATTGATGTCTTTGGTTCAGAGTGACAATGAGCAGGGTGATCCTTTACAGTGCCTGCAAAGCTGATGGAACTGTCCACCTGCTGTCAGGACACAACCCCTCCTGGCCACCTGGTTTGAATAAAGTGCTCATTAACTCCACAGAAACATTTGTGTTTGGATCAGCATTTCTACTGCTGTTCTGCATCTCAGATGGAGTGTTAATGGTGTTGAGTACATGGCAGAGTTGGTTTGGGGAAGTGGCAGCCGATAATCACAGACACTCGGTGACTCTGAAGAGACAGCCTTTTGCTTCTCTTTCTCTCCGGGCGACACTAATGGCAGCTCTTTGTCTGCCTTACAGCATGCAGAAGGACATTTCGTGTAATATTACACGTTCTGTACTATTACGTGACAATAAGGAATTTTGAAATCAGTCCCTCTGTAGCAGCTGGTTCTGGCCACTGCCTTCCTGTCCGACACGAGCAATCTTCATTCAGACACAGAAAACCAAGTTACATTAGAGAGGCAAAGTTGGGTAAATTCTGATAATCCACTCTCTGACTGTTTGGAGATCCTGGTGGTTCGATATCTGGCTCACCAGAGAGATTTGGAAGTTCTGTTTCCCACTTGTAGGGCCCCAGTTCCTTCACACCCTACACACTCACCGAGGCCCCAGTTTCCACACTCCCTTCCCACTCACCGGGGCCCCAGTTCCTTCACACCCTACACACTCACTGAGGCCCCAGTTCCTATGCTCCCTTCCCACTCACTGTGGCCCCAGTTTCTACACTCCCTTCCCACTCACCGGGGCCCCAGTTCCTACATTCCCTTCCCACTCACCAGGACCCCAGTTCCTACACTCCATTCCCACTCACCGGGGCCCCAGTTCCTACACTCCCTTCCCACTCACTGAGGCCCCAGTTCCTATACTCCCTTCCCATTCACCAGGGCCCCAGTTCCCACACTGCCTTTCCACTCACTGGGACCCCAGTTCCCACACTCCCTTCCCACTCACTCGTCCCACTGCTGCTTTGCCTCACTTCCATAGACTCTGTGTCTGTCACCCAAGTAAATGCAGTTACAAATAAATCCATTCAAGATCTCCCTGATCTCTTTTGGCTTCATGCATAGATAACTGGTCTGATCTGAGCTATCCATTTGGTCTTGATATAACTGTAGAAACTCTTGGTGGATTCCTTCACCTTGTCTGTCACAGCAACCTCGTGCTTTCTTTTACACTTCCTGATTTCCATCATAAGTGTTTTCCTGAATTTCTATACTCTTTGAGCGCCTTGTTTCTTCCTTGCTGTTTATACCTGCCTTACACCTTCTCTTTCATCTTAATTAGATCCCCAATATCCCTCTAAAACCAGGTTTCCCTAAACCTGTTAGTATTGGTTTTAACTCTGACAGGCGCAAACAAACTCTGAACTCTAGAATTTAACCTTTGATGGCCTCCCACTTATCTTTTTTAAAAATTTTTTTATTTTTCACACTATGAACCATATTAACCAAAATACACACAAACATTTCCCTCTTGAATATACACAGTGTCATTTTCTCCCCTTTTTCCCACCCCTCTTCCTACCCACTAAACGTTCAACAAAACCCATTAAACAATGTCATCACACAATGAAAATAAACAAGAAAATTGTGTCATCTACTTTTACACACTAGGTCAGTTCATTTCGTCTTCTTCTCATTCTGTCATTTTAGGGGGTGGAGGTCCGCGGTAGGCCCTCTCTGTTGTGTTCCATGTACGGTTCACAAATTTGTTCGAATACTGTGACGTTATTTTTTAAATTATATGTTATTTTTTCCAATGGAATACATTTATTCATTTCTATGTACCATTGCTGTACTCTTAGGCTCTCTTCTGATTTCCAGGTTGACATTATACATTTTTTTTTTGCTACAGCTAAGGCTATCATAATAAATCTTTTTTGTGCTTCATCCAAATTGAGGCATAGTTCTTATATTACTTAGAAGAAAGATCTCTGGATTTTTTGGTATGTGGCTTTTTGTGATTTTATTTAATACCTGATTTAGATCTTCCCAAAATTTTTCCACTTTCTCACATGCCCAAATTGCATGTACTGTTGTTCCCGTTTCCTTCTTACAGCGAAAACATCTATCTGATACTGTTGGGTCCCATTTATTTAATTTTTGGGGCATGGTATATAGCCTGTGTAACCAATTATACTGTATCACGCGTATCCTCGTGTTTATTGTATTTCTCATAGTTCCGGAACATGACTTTTCCCATTTTTCATTTTTTATCTTTATGTTTAGATCTTGTTCCCACTTTTGTTTGTTTTACAGCTTATTTCATCGTTCTCTTTCTCTTGCAGCTTGATGTAAATGTTTGTTATAAATCTTTTAATTATCATTGTGTCTGTAATCACTTATTCAAAGCTGCTTTCTTCTGGTAGCCTCCTACTTATCGAGCGCACCTTTGCCAGTAAACAACCTGTCCTAATCCACACTTGCCAAATCCTTGCTGATGCCATCAAATTGGCCCTTCTCCAATTTACCATCTCAAAACCGAAGATGAGACTCATCCTTTCCATAATTTTCTTGATGCAAATTGTAGTATGATCACTAAATCCAAAGTGTTCCCTTACACACAACTTATGTCATCTGCCCTGTCTCGTTTCCTAATAGGAGAGAAGTGGGACCTCCCTATATTGATTAAGGAAACTTTCCTGAGCATACTTGCAAAACTCTAACCCATCCAGCCCTTTTGCATTGTGAGAGTTGCAGTCAATATGTGGAAAGTTTAAATCACCTACTACCACACCTTAGAGAGGGGTTTGTGGAAGGAATTTTAATTCCAAGGGTCTTGGTAGCTTGAAGACAATGTGACCAGTGAAACATGGAATATTGAAAATAGGAGCAGCAGTAGGCCATTCAGCCCATCTAGCCTGGTCTGTCATTGATTGGTGCCCTGCTCCTGCTTTCCATCTGTATCTAATTCGAATAGACTGGCTCCTGGCTACAGGAGCAATGATCTCGTCTTGAATGGAACATTGACTGGCTGTTTCTGTCCGCGGATGCCGCCTGGCCAGCCGAGTCCCTCCATTGCTTGCTGAAGATTCCAGTGTCTGCACTTCTCGTGCTCCTCTATTCCATCTTCTAGAGTTCAGGGTTGATGGGATCCCATTGAGAAGTGCAGAGTTCTTGGCAGAGAGGATCCTCATTACCCCAGACCCACGCTCCAGGCGTCTCAGTCTCGAAGACATACAGGAGGTCTGCAGATGCTGGAGAACTGGAGCCACAAAAAAAAGTGCAGGAGAAACTCAGCGGGTCTGTGGAAGGCAATAGATGGTCAATGTTCTGGGCTAAAAACTCACTGGTTTTTGGCACAAAATATCGATTGCTTTGCATAGATGCTGAGTCCCTCCAGCTCTTTCTTTGGGTGTCATCCCAATCTTAGAATTTGGCCAAGGCCAACTCGGACTAAATTGAGCAATTTCTTCGCCTGGGGAAGGGTGGATCTTTGGAATTCTCTACCCAGTTAGTGATTTTGTTCAAAATTGAATTGACTTGTTTATTGTTGTAGGCATGAAAATGCAGTAAAACACTGATTTGTGTGCTATCCAGGCATGTCACCCTTCAAGTACACCAGGTATTGCAAAACAAAGGCGCAGGGTGCCATGTTACAGTAAGACAAAGAGTGCAGGGTATCATCATCATCATCAATGAGGGGGCCATTTAAGAGTCTGATAACAGCAGGAAAGAAACTATCCTTGAATCTGAATGTTCATGTTTCCAAGCTGATGTATCTCCCACCCGATGCCAGGGGGAGGTAGAGAGTGTGACTGCAGTAGGATGTGTTCAAGTCAAGTCTATTGCTATCTGATTGCACAAGTATGATGCGATGAAACAGCATTCCCCTGTCCTCGGTACAAAAACGTGCAGACACCCAACCAGACATCAACATAAATAATGCAAATGCAGGCAAGTATTTTATCTATAAAAATAATATATAAATATTGTTTTGAACAAATGAGAGCCTCAGATGGTTAGTGTGAGCCGTTTCTTTGGCTGTTCAGCATTCTCACTGCCCGTGGGAAGAAGCTGTTCCTCAGCCTGGTGGTGCTGGCTCTGATCCTCCTGTATCTCTTCCCTGACAGGAGAGGCTGAAGGATGCTGTGTGCAGGGTGGAAAGGGTCTCAGTGATTGTGCATGTCCTCTTCAGACAACGATCCCAGTAGATCACTTTGATGGGGGGAGGGAGACTCGAGTGATCCTCTCTGCCAGTCTTATGGTCCTGTGGATTGAACTCCGATCCATTTCTCTGACAGCTCTCCCGATATAGTGGGAGGTGTGGATGGAGGGGAGGTTGGTTTATGTGATGGCCTGAGCTGTTCACCACTCCATGCCTTGGGTAGAGCTGTTCCTGTCCCTAAACTGCAATGCAACTGGTCAGGAACCATAGCTTTGGGATTAATGCAGGAAAATGGCATGGAAGCAGAAGATCAGTGAGCATGGAGGGCTGTTTCTGTGCTGTATGATTCTATATATCCTTTGCTAAGATGGTGTGTTTTCCACATCCCTTCATTGCCAACCACTGCTCACTTGCTCCACACTGGATTGCTCTCCCCCCCCCCCCCCCAATTTCTCTACAGCCAGCCTCAGCACATTTCACACCCACACCTGCCTGCTACGCGCAATTGCACATTAACTCTCAGTCCACCTGGTTTTGAGACTCTCCTACTTTCACTTCTCTGAGACTTGGTCTCACCCCACCCCGCAGTCCTCTACGAGACGTGGCTGGTATTCCTTCACTCAACCGACGGCAGTGCAGCGGATAAGGTTAATCCCTAAATCTCTCACCTCCCATAAACCCATCCTTAGAATGAACCTCTTTAAAACAGCATCGGCGTCCCTTAACTTCTGCAGGCGCCTCATTGAAAGTGTCCTGTCAGGGTACATCGTTATGTAGGAGAGGAACTGCTTCACCAAGACTGCAAGAAACTGCAGAGGGTTGTGTATGTGGCTCAGGCCATCACCCCCCCCCCACCCCCCATCAACTCTGAGTACACCTCCTGCTGCCTCAGAAAAGCAGCCAACATGCTAAAAGATCCAGCCTCCCCCCCCACCTCCCGTTGGGAAGTTTCCCAATTGTGAAGCCACACACCAGGTTTAAGGACAGTTTCTTTCCTGCTGTTATCAGACTCCTGAATGAACCTCACACTGGTAAAATGATGTTACCTTTAACCCTGCTAACTAAACTCACTCTGTAATGTTGCTCACCTGCATAGTGCCTTATTTGCTATACTCTGTATGGGGTATTTAGCTGGACTCTTTGCAAACTCTCACGGCACCTTGGTCATGTGACAGTGGTGCATTGGCAAAAGGCGATGAACTTGACCAATTTATACCCTAATGTCTTCTCAGCCTGGTTTTCACCCTTGTGAAGTTGCACGGCCCAGGATCAGGAGAAGTCGGAGGTGAGTGCAACTCAGAACATCATGCAAACTTCCCTCCTGTCCATGGGCTCCATCTACATCACCTCGTGCCCTAGGAAAGGGCAGTTAATCTACTGAGGGGCCTGCCTGACCCCGGACACACCCTCTTCTCCCTCCTCCCTTCTGGAAAAAGGTTCATATGTGAAATCAAAGACCAAAACGCTTAGAGGCAGTTTCTTTCCCACAGCTATCAGGCTTCTGAATGGACCCCACATCAGTGCTCTAATGTGCCCTTGCTTTGTATGAATTAATCTTTATCTCTATACTCTGTAAATTGTACTCCTCTTCTTTATGCGGCTGTATAATTACCTGCTGGCAGAAGAAGCCATCTCAATGAGCTAGATATAATGTGACCAATAAACTTTAAACTTGAATTGGTGCAACCCCTGCCAAAATCACATGGTCCATCTAGCACTGGCCTGTACCGCCCTGTTGCTTCTGAGACCCAGCCTACCGACAGTGGCCTAAAGCGTACCAGCAAAGGGCAGGAGCAATGTGGGAGCCCTTTACAAGGCCAACAGCCCCAGTCTCTGCCTCATTGAGGCATTACGGGGCAAGCTCTCCTGGCCATAGAGGGGATTGGCAGGTGGTCCTGGCCTTCCAGGGAGTGAATGGAAATGTAAGGTAAAAAAGGTGGGATTTGTGTTCAATGGGATCTTGATGGTCAGCATAGGCTCAGTGGGCCGTTTGCATGCTGTGGCTCTCACTTCTCTTTGTATAAAAGTTGACCACCACATTTTCTTCACTGCATTGCAGATGCAATGGGCAATCAAATAGGGTAAAAGTTTAAAAAAAAATGCTGGGGAAATTCAGCAGATCAAACAGTGTAGCAAAGATAACGATACACAAGCAATGTTTCAGGGTTAAGCCCTTCATCAAGGTAGGTGATGTTGGTCCTCTCTGTGAGAGGGATGAAAGTTAAGAGCAGGGAAGTTTGTCTGCAACTGTACAAGGTACTGGCAAGGTTGCATCTGGAGTTCTGTGCACAGGTCTGGTCTCCTGACTCGAGGAAGAATATTCTGGCTTTGGAGACGATGCCGAGGAGGTTCACCAGGTTGATTCGAGAAATGAGGGAGGGTTCGCCTATGAGGAGAAGTTGAGTCTCCTGGGACAATGCTCATGGGAGTTCAGAAGAATAAGGCAGAATCTTGCAGGAACATAAAAAGGATTAGATAAAATCAAGGCAGGAAGTTGCTACAGCTGAAAGGTGAGACTAGAACTAGGGGACAGAATTTGGCGGCACGGACTCGTGGGCCCAAATGGCCCATGACCATGCTGTATGTCTACATTTAAAAAGATTAAAATTTAGGATGGAGATGAGGAGGAACTGCTTTTCCCAGAGAGTGACAAATCTGCTCAAGGAAGTAGTTGAGGCTGCCTCATAGTATAGATTTTTGAACAGTAGGGGATTTAGCGATCTGGGAGCAGGGAGGTAAGTGGAGCTGAGCTCAGGGCCAGATCAGCCGTGATCATACTGAATCAGGCACGACGGGCCGATGGCTGATGCCTGCTCCCCCTATGCTCTTCTCCTTGTGCTGGGCCTGTTCAAGATAAGGATATATCTGCTCAGGTCACTCTTCTCCCTTCGTACGTATCCAGGAAGCACGCCAACATTTATGGAAAGGCTGAGTGAGATGTTTTGTGCTGCCTGTCTTTGTGTGGGCGAGTCAACAATGGCCCAAGGGACAGGTGGCTGTGCTGACAATGAGGCGATGAGATAGTGGACATTGGCGTGCATATTTGAGCAGCTGCCGTAAGGGTGGAACTTGCCTGAGGCTGGAAGGTCAGACTGCAACAGACAGGCTAGGCCTTTCTCTTGGTTCCCCTGTGTCACTGCTCATTGATCTCTTGTCACTCCACTCTCAGGTTTTTATCCAGTCACCTTCTGGCAGTCTTGTGTCAGACCCAGCCTTGGCATGCCAGGCAGGGTCTATGGAGAGGGGAACAAGGTTAGTTTTGCTGGTCCTGTAGTCTCTTGACAGGTTCTGGAATCCACAGCTGGACCTGGCATTCACTGTGGCACAGTGGGTTTTACACTACTCTTCTGAGTTAGAATGTTGTGTGTTCAAGACCCAGTTTAGAGGCTCGAGCGTACATTCTTACAGTAGGGGAACAGGCCCTTCGCCCACCAAGTTCATGTTCTCCATCCCTTTACCCTCATTCAATTTTATTCTCCCCATATTCTCCACAAGCTTCCCCACCGCCCCCCCCACCCCCCCCCCCCCATATTTCCACAACTCTCCCACTCACAACTAACTCACTTCAGGACATGGGAGGATTCCTGAGCACTCAGAGGAACCCCACGCGATCACAGGGAGAACTTGCAGACTCCACACAGACAGCGCCTGGGTCACTGGAGCTATGAGGCAGCAACTCTGTTTGCTGTGCCACTGCTGTACCGATGGAATGCTGCACTGTTGCATGCTGCATTTCAGAGGATTTGACTGCCTTCTTGAATGAGCACAAAAAGTTGCCACGAGTCGTTTTGAAGATGTGACCTGGCAGTGGGCAAAATTCTGCTTCAGAAGTCCTGGACTGGCGGGAACGATGCAAGGTTTGATACAAGCTGCAGTGGTTCTTCCACTCTGCCTATCTGCCTAAGGGCTTCATGGGTCTGTCACATGGGTCACCAGGAGCAGCAGAGCTGTGTGAGTGGGATATCAGTAAAAACGCACAGAAATGCTGGAGGAACCCAGCTGGTCTTGCAGCGGCCATAGGAGGCAAAGATATATTACTGACTTTTCAGCCCCGAGCCTTTCTCCAAGGTATAAGCAAAAAGCAGGAAGGTGTCCAAACAAACACTGGAGTCTGGCAGGGGGAAGAGTCCAGACGAATAGACAAAGGTGTTAATTGGATATGATAAGAGGGAAGGTGAAAATTGCTTTTAGCTCTGTGAAAGGAGACAGGAAAAAGGGAAGAGAAGGAGAGATGTCTTTTACACAGCCACTGCATTCCGGGAAATTACTCCCTTTTTCCCAGAACGCATGATGTGTAAAAAGCTCCGAACCAGAATGGGGCGCCATTTCAGTTCTGACTTTTTTCCTCCTCAACCCCTTGCCATTTTCCCAGAATGCCTGCATTGTAAACAACACTGCAGGCACTCCGGGACCAACTGGGCTAATGAATAGGACGTCAGTCGGTGTCGACGCAGTCCCGTCTCTTTAGACACTGCAATTAGGTAAACCCTTATGTCGATGTGTTTAATGGCATTTTGTGTAAGGTTAATATATGCGGATGGGCGTGGACGTGAGTTTTATTTGCTGGGACTTTGTCTCAAATGCCACTGCTCATCGCCTGGGCAAGGGGGAATGTTAAAAATGGCTAGTAGCTTAACAGGCATCTAATTGGGGCATCAGAGAGGTGAGGGTCGAACCCCTGCTTTAGATCTCAGGACAGAAAGGAAAGGGAACTGTTGCATTCACCTGCAGTTAGTTTTTCCGGTCTGTGTTTATGATCTGCCCTCTTCTGCAGGAGAAGTGCACAAGTGGAAAATTGGTGATTGTTGAAAGCTTAGGCACTAAAATGAACCTGGTTGTTTCAGGGGAAATTATTCTGTACATTTCTGAGGTTTGGGGAGACCTGTTTCCCTGGATTTTTTTGGAAGGCCGGTCTGTCTCTCCCAAGTTACGCTGAAAGGACAGGGGACTGCACAACTGTGCTTTGACAAAGTAACGATCTTGCGGATTGAGATTACTTTGTTCGACGTATATGTGAAGATTTAGAAATTGCATTTCCCAGGAATAAATATCCAACAAATCCACAGTCGAATCAGAAAGGTGGACAGGTTCCTTGTTGCGAATGTTAACTGCGTTAACTTATTTATTTTCTAACAAGATTCATAAACAGTCGGGGGTGTGACGACCTGAAACATTAACTCTCCTTCTCTTTCTGCCGTTGCTGATTGACCCAGTGGGTTTATGGTTTTTTTAAAATTTCAAATTTGTAGCATCTGCAGGATTTCTCAACCTTGTGCTTTAAACCCAAAGCCTCCACCAAAGTAAAAGCACGATCATCATTAGCTCGTTGTTTTGAAGGGCCACGGGCTCACTAGAAAGGCAGCTGTTTATCGCTTATCCCTAGTAGGCCCCACGCGTATGTCATAGTCAACGCCGACACAGAGGCGTTGCACATCCCACCTCTTTACATACTGCAATGCCGGTATGCTGTATAAAATTAAGGACTGAAATGGAGCTTTCAAGATTTGGTCATTTCAGTGTGAATGACCAATGTTGGGATGTCATAGACTCTTCACAACAGTAAAATCCGGCAAAGGCTGTGTTAAAATCATGAGGGGGGGAGTGTGCGAACAAGGTGGGGGAGAAGTGACGGGAGGGAGAAGATATTAATGCCATCCGGCTGGAGGCTTATATGTTGAAGAAGGACTCAAGCCTGAAACATCAGTAATATATCTTTACCTCCTATGTACGCCACGAGATTGACTGGAGTTCCTCCAAAAATCTCTGTTTTTACAGCAGAGCTGTGAGGCATGGGTGGCCTCTGCTGGCCTAGATACAAACTGCAAGCTGATGGAGCTATGTGCTGGGCAGATGACCTGAGTTCTGCTCACAAAGAGAATTCCTTCAGCGGCCGCACATCTCCAACACCTTTTATTGGCCTTTAAGAACCAACACCTTAAAGGTAAAGGTTCCATTATTGTCAGGTAATACTACATTTAGAATGTAACATACGTGAAATTCTTTAACTTTCATCTACCGTAAGGCAGATAGAGTCACCACTTTGTCCAGCGACCTCACAGAAACCCACAGGTGGTCTCCTCTCCCAAGAACTGACTAGTCCTGTGCCTGCTTTGCTTCTGAAGTCAGATGATCCCAGGCGTATTCAGGTTATTAGATGCTGTGAGTACCTAATATTAAACTTTGAAATGTAGACAGTGCTGGAAATGGAGTGGTACCATAGTCCAGTATATCTAACAATGTGCCACTTTCCGCTTTAACTGCTTGCTCGATCTGTATGTTTACTTTCAGTTTTTCCCCACATATACACTGCAATTGCTCACCCAGGCTGCTCCCACCGCAGTGACACAGGTACACAGGGTGTTGAAGAAGGCATTCAGGCATGCATGCCTTCATCAGTGGGGTCATTGAGTACAGGAGTTGGGAAGTCCTGTTACTATGTGTTGGTGAGACAACACTTGGAATACTATGTGCAGTTCTGGCAGCTATAGGAAGGATATAATTAAGCTGGAATGGGTACAAAGTTCATGAGAACATTATCAGCACTGGGGCTGGGGTGGGGGGGCGGGGCTTGAGATATCAGTTGAGATTGGAGAGGTTAGGCTGTTAGTCCCTGGTTGCTAAAGGGATGGGGAAGTCAATGTCAATGGCATCTGGTTGGAAGATGCTCAGATGGAACATGAGGTGTTCTTCCAATTTGTGGGCAGTCCCAGTTGGGTAGTGAACATGCTCTTGGCCTATCTCATCCGGACCTTCAGTGAATCTGTTCTGAGCAATCCTGCGCTTGGCTCATATCTCTCTCAACCTTTGGTATCCCATCTCCTCTCACCCTCTAGATTTCGATCCTGGGGAGAAAGTGTCCATCTTTTCTAAGCCCCCTATACCCTCATATCACCCCCAGCTTTCCATGCTCCGGGGTGCATTCTCTGAACAGAACTTGAACTCTGCGGTCCCACACACATGCTAGTGTGCAGTTCAGGGTGCCTGCCACACCATCAGTTGCCGGGCTGTAGGAAGGAGAGGTCTGGTCTGGAGAGGGTGCAGAAGAGTCTCACCGTGGTATTACCTGGACTGCTGGGTTTCAGGGATGAGGAGAGGCTGGGTTTGCATCCTTCAGCACAGAGGAACCAGAGTGGGAATGTGCCAGAAATAGGCAGCATTATCGGAATGGGGGGGGGGTGGTGGTGGATGGTGAGAAATTCTTCCCTGCTTGGCAGCTGTAGAAAAACTAAAGAGTGTACAGTATATTTAAGTGAAGAGCAAATTTGATGATGAGAGAGTTTATTGTCATATACAGAGGTACAATGCACGGAGACACTGAAATTCTTACTGACTGCAGCCACACATGTTCATAACACAGCAACAACGGTATTAAATTAAATTGCCTCAATTATAACAATGCAGAAAAAGTGATAATAAATATAAAAGGAGGATAAATAAATGTTCACAGTTGCAGACTGATCCTTTGCTGGTCCTGGAGTTGTTTAGGATTAGGGTAGAATGGAGAGGTTTAAGAGCCCGATAGCTGTTGGAAATAAACTATTATTGACCCTGTTGTTGTGACCAGGGCAATTGGGGTCCTTTTGATGTTGGCTGCCCTCTTGCGGCAGTGTCTTACACAGTGGATGAGAGGTTGGGGCCCACGATGGACTTGGCAGGGTTTGCCACGTTCTGCAGCCTTTTATGTTCCTGCGCACTCAAACGACCAAACTAGGCCGTGATGCAACCAGTCATTTCACATTCCGCAGTATACCGGTCGAAGTTTCATAGATAATGTATTCGACAAAATTTCCTCAATCTATTTCTGGGGAAGTAAAGGTTTTGGGATAAATTCTTCACTGTTGGTTCAATTTGATGACCTTTAGAGGGAATCTGAAGAAAAGGATTTTCACCCAGAGAATGATTGCAATTTTGAGCCACCTGTCTAATGGGGAAAGACTTTCCGGCAGCCCCCTCTCAGGTGGGGACAGGTATTCCAGCAGAACCCTGTCTGGTGGGGACAGGGATTCCATCAGCACCCTGTCTGGTGGGGACATGGCTTCCAGTAGCACCCTGTCTGGTGGGGTCAGACATCCGGCAGCACCCTGTCTGGTGGGGACAAGGATTCCGGCAGCACCCTGTCTGGTGGGGACAGAGACTCTACCAGCATCCTGTCTGGTGGGGACAGGAATTCCAGTAGCTCCCTGCCTGGTGGGGACAGGGATTCCAGTAGCACACTATCTGGTGGGGCAGAGACTCTGCCAGTACCCTGTCTGTTGGAGACAGGAATTCCAGAAGCACCCTGTCTGGTGAGGACAGGAATTCCAGTAGCACCCTATCTGGTGGGGACATGACTTCCAGTAGCACCCTGTCTGGTGGGGTCAGACATCCGGGAGCACCCTGTCAGGTGGGGACAAGGATTCCGGCAGCACCCTGTCTGGTGGGGACAGACATCCAGCAGCACCCTGTCTGGTGGGGACCGGGATTCCAGTAGCACCCTGTCTGGTGGGGTCAGACATCTGGCAGCACACTGTCTGGTGGGGTCAGACATCCGGCAGCACACTGTCTGGTGGTGACAGGGATTCCAGTAGCACCCTCTCTGGTGGGGTCAGACATCCGGCAGCACCCTGTCTGGTGGGGACAGACATCCAGTAGCACACTGTCTGGTGAGGACAGAAACTCTGCCAGCACCCTGTCTGGTGGTGACAGGGATTCCAGTAGCACCCTGTCTGGTGGTGACAGGGATTCCAGTAGCACCCTGTCTGGTGGTGACAGGGATTCCAGTAGCACCCTGTCTGGTAGTGACAGGGATTCCAGTAGCACCCTGTCTGGTGGGGATAGGAATTCCAGCAGGCCCATCTCTGATGGGGACAGGGATTCCAGTAGCACTCTGTCTGGTGGGGACAGAGACTCTGCCAGTACCCTGTTTGGTGGGGACAGGGATTCCAGTAGCACCCTGTCTGGTGGGGTTAGGGATTCCAGCAGCCCCCTCTCTGGTGGGAACAGGGATTCCAGTAGCACCTTGTCTGATGGGGACAGAAACTCTGCCAGCAGCCTGTCTGGTGGGGACAGGGATACCAGTAGCACCCTGTCTGGAGGGGACAGGGATTCCAGTAGTACCCTGTCTGGTGGTGACAGGGATTCCAGTAGCACCCTGTCTGGTGGGGACAGAGACTCTGCCAGTACCCTGTCTGTTGGGGTCAGACATCCGGGAGCACCCTGTCAGGTGGGGACAAGGATTCCGGCAGCACCCTGTCTGGTGGGGACAGACATCCAGCAGCACCCTGTCTGGTGGGGACCGGGATTCCAGTAGCACCCTGTCTGGTGGGGTCAGACATCCGGCAGCACACTGTCTGGTGGTGACAGTGATTCCAGTAGCACCCTCTCTGGTGGGGTCAGACATCCGGCAGCACCCTGTCTGGTGGGGACAGACATCCAGTAGCACACTGTCTGGTGAGGACAGAAACTCTGCCAGCACCCTGTCTGGTGGTGACAGGGATTCCAGTAGCACCCTGTCTGGTGGTGACAGGGATTCCAGTAGCACCCTGTCTGGTGGTGACAGGGATTCCAGTAGCACCCTGTCTGGTGGGGATAGGGATTCCAGCAGGCCCATCTCTGATGGGGACAGGGATTCCAGTAGCACTCTGTCTGGTGGGGACAGAGACTCTGCCAGTACCCTGTTTGGTGGGGACAGGGATTCCAGTAGCACCCAGTCTGGTGGGGTTAGGGATTCCAGCAGCCCCCTGTCTGGTAGTGACAGGGATTCCAGTAGCACCCTGTCTGGTGGGGATAGGGATTCCAGCAGGCCCATCTCTGGTGGGGACAGGGATTCCAGTAGCACTCTGTCTGGTGGGGACAGAGACTCTGCCAGTACCCTGTTTGGTGGGGACAGGGATTCCAGTAGCACCCTGTCTGGTGGGGTTAGGGATTCCAGCAGCCCCCTCTCTGGTGGGAACAGGGATTCCAGTAGCACCTTGTCTGATGGGGACAGAAACTCTGCCAGCAGCCTGTCTGGTGGGGACAGGGATACCAGTAGCACCCTGTCTGGAGGGGACAGGGATTCCAGTAGTACCCTGTCTGGTGGTGACAGGGATTCCAGTAGCACCCTGTCTGGTGGGTACAGAGACTCTGCCAGTACCCTGTCTGTTGGGGACAGGGATTCCAGCAGTACCCTGTCTGGTGGGGACAGAGACTCTGCCAGTACCCTGTCTGGTGGGGACAGGGACTCCATCACCACCCTGTCTGGTGGGGACAGGGATTCCAGTAGCACCCTGTCTGGTGGGAACAGACATCTGGCAGCACCCTGTCTGGTGGGGTCAGACATCCAGCAGCACTCTCTCAGGTGAGGACAGAGACTCTGCCAAGACCCTGTCTGGTGGTGACAGGGATTCCAGTAGCACCCTGTCTGGTGGGGGATAGGGATTCCAGCAGGCCCATCTCTGGTGGGGACAGGGATTCCAGTAGCACCTTGTCTGATGGGGACAGAGACTCTGCCAGCACCCTGTCTGGTGGGGACAGGGATTCCAGAAGCACCCTGTCTGGTGGGAACAGACATCTGGCAGCACCCTGTCTGTTGGGGTCAGACATCCAGCAGCACTCTCTCAGGTGAGGACAGAGACTCTGCCAAGACCCTGTCTGGTGGTGACAGTGATTCCAGTAGCACCCTGTCTGGTGGGGGATAGGGATTCCAGCAGGCCCATCTCTGGTGGGGACAGGGATTCCAGTAGCACCTTGTCTGATGGGGACAGAGACTCTGCCAGCACCCTGTCTGGTGGGGACAGGGATTCCAGAAGCACTCTGTCTGGTGGGGACAGAGACTCTACCAGTACCCTGTTTGGTGGGGACAGGGATTCTAGTAGTACCCTGTCTGGTGGTGACAGGGATTCCAGTAGCACCCTGTCTGGTGGGGACAGAGACTCTGCCAGCACCCTTTCGGGTGGGGACAGGGATTCCAGTAGCACTCTGTCTGGTGGGGACAGAGACTCTGCCAGTACCCTGTTTGGTGGGGACAGGGATTCCAGTAGCACACTGTCTGGTGGTGACAGGGATTCCAGTTGCACTCTGTCTGGTGGGGATACCCAGACATCCTGTTTGATGGGGATAGGGATTCCAGCAGCTCCCTCTCTGGTGGGGACAGGGATTCCAGTAGCACCTTGTCTGTTGAGGACAGAGAGTCTGCCAGCACCCTGTCTGGTGGGGACAGGGATTCCAGTAGCACCCTGTCTCGTAGGGACAGGGTTTCCAGTAGCACCCTCTCTGGTGGGGACTGGGATTCCAGTAGCAACCTGTCTGGTGGTGACAGGGATTCCAGTTGCACCCTGTCTGGTGGAGATACCCAGACATCCTGTCTGGTGGGGATAGTGATCCCCGCAGCCCCCTCTCTGGTGGGGACAGGGATTCCAGTAGCACCTTGTCTGATGGGGACAGAGAGTCTGCCAGCACCCTGCCTGGTGGAGACATGGATTCCAGTAGCACCCTGTCTGGTGGTGACAGGGATTCCAGTAGCACCCTGTCTGGTGGGGCTTGGGATTCCAGTAGCACCCTGTCTGGTGGGGATAGGGATTCCAGCAGCCCCCTCTCTGATGGTGACAGGGATTCCAGTAGCACCTTGTCTGATGGGGACAGAGACTCGGCCAGCACCCTGCCTGGTGTGGACAGGGATTCCAGTAGCACTCTATCTGGTGGGGACAGAGACTCTGCCAGTACCCTGTTTGGTGTGGACAGGGATTCCAGTAGTACCCTGTCTGGTGGTGACAGGGATTCCAATAGCACCCTGTCTGGTGTGGATAGGGATTCCAGCAGCCCCCTCTCTGGTGGGGACAGGGATTCTAGTAGCACCTTGTCTGATGGGGACAGAGACTCTGCCAGCACCCTGTCTGTTGGGGACAGGGATACCAGTAGCACCCTGTCTGGTGGGGACAGAGACTCTGCCAGGACCCTGTCTGTTGGGGACAGGGATTCCAGCAGTACCCTGTCTGGTGGGGACAGAGACTCTGCCAGTACCCTGTTTGGTGGGGACATGGACTCCATCAGCACCCTGTTTGGTGGGGACAGGTATTCCAGCAGCCCCCTGTCTGGTGGGGACAGGGATTTCAGTAGCACCCTGTCTCGTGGTGACAGGGATTCCAGTAGCACCCTCTCTGGTGGGGACAGGGATTCCAGTAGCACCCTGTCTGGTGGTGACAGAGATTCCAGTTGCACCCTGTCTGGTGGAGATACCCAGACATCCTGTCTGGTGGGGATAGGGATTCCAGCAGCCCCTCTCTGGTGGGGACAGGGATTCCAGCAGGCTCATCTCTGTTGGGGACAGTGATTCCATTAGCTCCTTGTCTGATGGGGACAGAGACTCTGCCAGCACCCTGTCTGGTGGGGACAGGGATTCCAGTAGCACCCTGTCTGGTGGGGACAGAGACTCTGCCAGCACCCTGTCTGGTGGGGACAGGGATACCAGTAGCACCCTGTCTGATGGGGACAGAGACTCTGCCAGTACCCTGTCTGTTGGGGACAGGGATTCCAGCAGTACCCTGACTGGTGGGGACAGAGACTCTGCCAGTACCCTGTCTGGTCGGGACAGGGACTCCATCACCACCCTGTCTGGTGGGGACATGTATTCCAGTAGCACCCTGTCTGATGGGGACAGGGATTCCAGTAGCACCTTGTCTGATGGGGACAGAGACTCTGCCAGCAACCTGTCTGGTGGGGACAGGGATTCCAGTAGCACCCTGTCTGGTGGGGTCAGACATCTGGCAGCACCCTGTTTGGTGGGGTCAGACATCCGGCAGCACCCTGTCTGGTGGGGACAGGGATTCCAGTAGCACCCTGTCTGGTGGGGTCAGACATCATGCAGCACCCTGTCTGGTGGTAACAGGGATTCCAGTAGCACCCTGTCTGTTGGGATCAGGGATTCCAGTAGCACCCTGTCTGGTGGTGACAGGGATTCCAATAGCACCCTGTCTGGTGGGGATAGGGATTCCAGCAGGCCCATCTCTGGTGGAGACAGGGATTCCAGTAGCACCTTGTCTGATGCGGACAGAGACTCTGCCAGCATCCTGTCTGGTGGGGTCAGGGTTTCCAGTAGCACTCTGTCTGGTGGGGACAGAGACTCTGCCAGTACCCTGTTTGGTGGGGACAGGGATTCCAGTAGTACCCTGTCTTGTGGGGACAGAGACTCTGCCAGTACCCTGTCTGGTGGGGACAGGATTTCCAGTAGCACCCTCTCTGGTGGGACAGGGATTCCAGTAGCACCCTGTCTGGTGGTGACAGAGATTCCAGTTGCACCCTGTCTGGTGGAGATACCCAGACATCCTGTCTGGTGGGGATAGGGATTCCAGCAGCCCCTCTCTAGTGGGGACAGGGATTCCAGCAGGCTCATTTCTGTTGGGGACAGGGATTCCATTAGCTCCTTGTCTGATGGGGACAGAGACTCTGCCAGCACCCTGTCTGGTGGGGACAGGGATTCCAGTAGCACCCTGTCTGGTGGGGACAGAGACTCTGCCAGTACCCTGTCTGGTGGGGACAGGGATTCCAGTTGCACCCTGTCTGGTGGGGAGAGAGTCTCTGCCAGTACCCTGTCTGGTGGGGACAGGGATTCCTGTAGCACCCTGTCTGGTGGGGATAGGGATTCCAGTAGCACCCTGTCTGGTGGGGATAGGGATTCCAGCAGCCCCCTCTCTGGTGTGGATAGGGATTCCAGTAGCACCTTGTCTGATGGGGACAGAGACTCTGCCAGCACCATGTCTGTTGGGGACAGGGATTCCAGTAGCACCCTGTCTGGTGGGGACAGAGACTCTGCCAGTACCCTGTCTAATGAGGACTGGGACTCCATCAGCACCCTATCTGGTGGGGACAGAGACTCTGCCAGAACCCTGTCTGGTGGGACAGGGACTCCAACAGCACCCTGTCTGGTGGGGACCAGGATTCCATCAGCACTCTGTCTGGTGAGGACGGAGACTCGGTAGCAAATTGCAAAGACATTCAGGGTGAGTAGGGAGTTTTTGGGCAGTTTGTACTTATGGGCCAGAAGGGCCTGTTACCACGTTGTCTCTCTAAATTTAAAGTATTAAAATTAAGTCTGTGATCGGTATTGATAGCTACTTTATGGCTAACATGGAGGTGATGGGCAGAAGGGCCTGTTTCTGTGTTGTAAATGATTGTTTGTCGAGTGGGTAGATGGCAGGGGGTGGTGTCTTGATATTTGAGATAAATTTAGATAGATGGATTATCCAGCTATTCTCAATGGGGGCCCTATACCCCCCTCTGGGGGCCACTGCACTTTTAAATAAAAGCCACGTTTTCTTTTCAACTCACATAACAGAAATATTTTTTTATATTTTTTATGCAGTCGGTGGGAGGGAAGTACAGAAGAAATCAAAACTTGACTGCTTCACAGGGAAGGGGGCCCATAAACTTTGAACAAAGGCTTTAGAGGGACCATAGCCAAAGGTTGAGAGGGGCTGTCTTGGAAAGAAGAATGGAAGAGTTCCTGTCAGGGACGTATAAATCTCTGACAGGACTGAACATGTTCGATGCAGGAAGAACATTCCTAATATTGGGAAGTCAGAATAAAGGGGTCACAAACTCAGGAGAAGGGAGAAGCCATTTAAGACTGAGATGAGGAGATGAGGTTCTCACTCAGAGAGTTGCAAACTTGTGGAACTCCCTGATTTGCCAGATATATTGGAAGAGGAGGTGGATGTAGCTCTGATGGCCAAAGTCGGTGGGGGGGGATTCTGAATATTGAAAGGGCTGGACTGAGTGGACTTGGAGAAGACTTTTCCAGTGGTGGGAGAGTCTGGGACCAGAGGGCACAGCCACTTAACAAAAGGACGTCTTCAATACACAAACATGCTCGAGAAACTCAGCAGGTCACGCAGCATCCATAGGAAGTAAAGGGAAACTAATGTTTTGGGCCTGAGCTCCTAACGTTGGTCACCCTTCATTTCATGTGGGTGCAGCGAGGCCTGCTGAGTTTCTCCAGCAAGTTCGTGTATTGCACTCGACCCCAGCAACTGGAGACATTACTATTTAACAACACAACAGGACACCCCTTTAGATCAGAGATGAGTCAAGGTTTTTTTCAACCAGAGTGAATCTGTGGAATTCGTTACCATTGATGGCTGTGAACGCCAAGTTATTGGGTACATTTAAAGCAGATGTGGTTGGGATCTTAATTAGCAAGGATGTCAAAGGGAGAAGGCAGGAGAATGATTTCAAATTTATTGTCAGAGAACATACTTGGCATCACATACAACCCTGAGGTTCTTTTTCCTGTGGGCACGACAGAATTACATTTTATAGGAAGCAGAAAAAAACTGTACATAATGTACACAAATAAAGAAATGTTAATAAACTGACCCTACAATATGGAGGAAGAAAAAAAATCAATAAAGTACAAAAGTCCTTAAATAAGTCCCTGATTGAGTTTGCTGTTGTGATGTCTGACGGTGGAGGGGTGGTGTGAGTCTTGTGGCACTGATGTCTCTTTCCTGATTTCTGCTGCTCTCTTGACACCAGTGGTCCCTGTAGATGTACTCAGTAGTGGGGAGGGTTTTGCCTGTGATGTCCTGGGCTGTCCCCACTACCTTTTGGAGGGCTTTACGCTCAGGGGTATTGGTGTTCCCATATCAGACTGTGATGCAGCCGGTCAGTACACTTTCCACCACACCTCTGTAAAGATTTGCCAGGGTTTCTGATGTCATACCAAACCTCCGCAAACTCCTGAGGAAGTCGAGGTGCTCACGTGCTTTCTTCACGATGCCATTAGTGTGTGTGGAGAGGAAACTTTGTCTGGCTGATGGGTTGGACTGGATAGAATTCCAGACCTGGGAAGGAGAGATCAGTTGATAGAGCAGGGATGTAAGGAGTTCTGAAACGGGGAGCCACAGAGATCTGGAGCACGGTTGTAGTGCTGGAATACATCGCAGATCTGGGCCAGAGGCGAGCCAAGAGTAGTTAGGCGAGAGTGCAGGCAACGGGGCATCCAGGGAGTTACAATACAGGAGGCAGAGTGGTGCCTGGTGGTGCCATCATCCCTGGAAAAGGCTGCCATCTCCCTGGAGGCAGGGTGAAGATGGAAGGAGCTGCTTGTTCTCTTTTGTGCTTCCACTGCTTTGGGCATTGAGTGCTGAGCCTACAGCAGAGGGCAGCAGCAGCTCATTCCTCCAGGGGAAGGAGTGGGTGAGTGGGTGGGTGGGTGAGTGGAGGATGGGTGTGAATTACATCTTCCCAAAGTACTTTGTCCAGTCTTCAGTGGGGTTAGTCTGCCTGAGTTTCTGGGATGAGGGGATATTATTATTCATGCCTCAGCAAACTTTCTATTCACTTTCATAGATTTACACAGTCTTGTCACAATTAACCCTGTGAACCTCTCACTCTTTCTCTTGTTCTCCCTTGTCTCTCACTTTCCATTCTCTCATTCATTTATTCTTGCTCTCTTGCTTTCCTTTTGCACTATTTTCTCCCTCCCTCTCTCTTTCTCTCATTTTTTTCTCCCACTTTCACTTTTACTCGTTCTTTCTTTCTCTCAATTTCACTCTTCCTCTCACACACACACACACACACACACACACACACACACACACACACACACACACACACACACACACGCACATACACACACAAATTTCTTTTTCTCTCTCTCTCTATCCCCTTCGTTCTCTTTTCTACTACCCTTTCATAGTTCCAAGTGTCAAACACCAGCACATTCTAACAGAGAGAATATCTCCACTCCACTGATGTGCTCATTTACTTGGTCTCCTGGGTTAAAGTATAGAAATTTGGAAGTACCTCTCCATGTCTGTTCCACACACCTCCTCCTCTGTTCCCTTGAGGACACCGGCTCTCAAGGAATCTCATAATACCTCGCAGACACACTGTCCCAGAGTGATTGTCTATGAGGAGGGAGGGTGAATCCCTGCAGATCAGCATTAGGGGCTGGTTCAATGCTAGCTCGATGTCGACCGAGTTGACCGTCAACCAATTTGTAACTTGGATTACCCAACCACTGCTAATTGCGTAGCCAAAACTGCAACAGTGACTCAAACCTTAATGGCAGCCACTGGTGTATCCCCACACCCTGATAGGTTCCACTTTGATGTGTGTGGACTGTTTTTGTGGAGTGTTGGGTGGGAGAATATTTGTGTGCCATTTGGGGCAGGTTAGTCCCTGAGACCAGATCCCCAGTGTGGGGAGGTCCCAATACTGGATCCCTGGCATGGGGAGGTCCCAAGACTGGATCCCCAGTGTGGATAGGTATGGACACCAGATCCCCAGTGCGGGAAGGTCCCAAGACCTGATCCCTGGTATGGGGAGGTCCCAATACCAGATCCCGAGCATGGGGAGGTCCCAAGACCAGATCCCAAGTGTGGGGAGGATCTGAGATTAGATCCCTGATGTGAAGAGGTACAAAGACCATAGCACTGTTTTGGTGAGGTGCCAAGACTGGATCCCTGGTATAAAGAGGTCCTGAGACCAGATCCCCAGTATGGGGAGATCCTGAGACTGGATCCCTGGGGTTAGGAGGTCCTGAGACCAGATCCCCAGCTGTAGCTGAGTCCTGTAGGTGTGCTACTTGTAGAGATGCAGTTTACTAAGTGAAGTATGGTTAGCATAGTGGTTAATGCCCGTAAACCGGGTTCAAATTCTCTCTGTTATGAGGAGTTTGTACCTTCTCCCCATGTCTTCATCAGTTTCCTCCAGGTTCTCTGGTTTCTTCCCACTTTTAAGTTAATTGGTGTTATTTGGACAGCACGGGCTCGTGGGCCAGAAGGGCCTGTTACTGTGGTGTGTCTGTTTAAAAAAAATATTGTGATGTCAAAGTTAATTGTATATGCATTGCCTGACTAAGAAATAGAGGCGTATGGTGGAGCTGTTTATTTGTTCGCTCTGTGTCCTGGGACAAGGCTTGGAAGTGTGTGTGTGTCTGGCTGTGTGGGAGTGCTAACTCTTGTCATTGACCTTAGGCTGGAGCAGAGTGAACGAGAGGTGTGGGGAGTCGGGACGTCTTATCTCCAGGGAAGCATTGGCAACTTTTCAAACTCAAGTCCTGGGTTAATGTGCAGCCTCCCCCCCCCCCCCCCCCCCAAAGTCAGAGTGCTGGGAACCATTCCTGCAGGCCAGTCACACCACAGGTTCAAGACCCCACCGATCCCTGGAGAGTGCACTCCACAAAGGCTGGATCGCACTCAGCTGTAAAAGACGGGAGATTGTTTCTGGGGACAAGGTGGCCATGGGATTTATGTCCCTAGATGAGGCTCTTGACAATAGCAAATACGAGAGGACACTGATTTAAGGTGATTGGAGAGCAGACATCAGAAGTAAGGTTGTTACATAAAGAGTGGTGAGTGCCTGGAATGCATTACTGGGAGAGGTGGTGTTGGCTGGTACATTAGGGACATTTAAAGACTCTTAGGCCCATGGATGTAAAAAAAATAGAGGGTTATAGGTGTGAGGGAGGGAAAAATTAGATTGTGTTGCAGTAGGTTTACATATGCCAGCACAACATTGTGGGTTGAAGAGCCTTGGAAGTAGTGAAAGGGATTTTTTTGCTTCTTGCTGTAATGTATGGACTTTGACCAGATATTCACCTAAAATTCAAGATTTCTTTATTGTCGTATAATAATATACAACATGTAATATTACACGAAATTGCCTTCTGCCTGCCATCAGGCAGACAAAGAGTCGCCATTAGTGTTGCCTGGCACCCATTACAGTACGAGACAGAGAGAAGCAGAAGAGAGCCCCTTCAGAGTCACTGAGTGTCTGCGGATTTGCCTCCCACCCTCCTGCAGCCTCTGTAACCGTACAGACCCCTGTTTGATCATCGGCCACCTATGCTTCAGATCCAAATCTCTGACAAGATCAGGAAGCCTTCAGTGCCCAAGACCCTACGGGAGCCCTCTCGAATAATCACAGGCCTGATACCTGGGACCCATAAGTCAGACTTCAGTAACCTGCAGCCTGTGTGGGTCTCAAACTGCAGGTTGCCCGCAGCCTATGTGGGGTGCTGGGTATTGGCTCAGGGTTAACGATTCATTCATAAACTCTGGCCCACCTGGCTGAGATGGCAGGGGGTCACACTCGAAGACCGGGGCCGGAGCCCACTGCTACTTGCACGCCCCTCTCTAAGACCCCAGTCTCCAAACAGTCAGGCAGACCCTGTACCCCATGGTTAGCAGGACTGAGGCTCTTGGTTCCCGGTGAGATGCAGGGCGTGAACACCTTTGCTGCACAGTTCCTCCGTCTTTCTTCAGCTCATGGAGTCAGAGGGAGGTACAGCAGGGAATCAGGCCATTTGGCCTGCCATTCATTGATCACCCTTGGATGCAAATCCATGTCTTACTCTGTAAAATGGAGAAGGAGGTCATTCTGTCCCTCAAGATCATGCCAGCACTCAAATTGATTGCATTCCCTGCACAATATGTTCCCCATATTTTCATCAACTCCCCTCACCTCCACACTTGAGGGAATTTGCAACAGCCAGGCATTGCACTGACCCACACGTTTTTGGTGGGGTGGGGGCAGGGTGGTGCAATCTACATGGTCCCATGGAGAATGTGCACAATCTGCACACAGATAGTGGCAGAGGCCGGAATCTAACGTGGGACTGGAGCCCCAGAACCTCTGTCATGATCAGGAGGCTTTCAGTGCCCTTCACACCCTCTCAAATCCCTGTTCTGATACCTGGTATCCCTTCAGCCAGTCTCCAGGAGTCCACAGCCTGGTGTGAGTCCTTTGACTGCATTCGCCAGCAACCTGCAGCCTGTGTGGTTTCTTGCCTCAAGTCACCAAGTCAGCCTGTGTGTTCTTTGGCTGCAGAGTCCCTCGCTGGTCCGCTGCTGTGGTGGTACTCCACCGGTCTACTACAGGGGGCAACCTCTGTACTTGCAGGATTGTAAGGGGACAGAACAACACCTGGCCGGGTGTCAATCACCCTCCAGGGTATAAACCTGCGCCGGCCTCCCGAGGCCTCACTCAGAGTTGCTGTAGCCACATCCAGCCTGGCTCTGTGGAAGTCTTTGTGGATTAAAGCCTGTTGTACAGTCCTTATCTTTGTGTGTGTCTGATTCTGGCTAACAGTGCACCACAGCTGCCATGGTCACCATTCTGTGGGCCATCTTCTCTAGTTCTGCTTCTCGAACAGGGAGTGGGGTCCCCATTTTTTTGGAGAACTGCACCAGACCTCTGCTTCCCAGGTCTCTGCAACCCCTCGAGGCCTCTGATGTACATAGATCCTGCCAAATTGGGCAGAGAGTCCGTGGTTGAAGGATTTTAAAATAAACCACTACTGGGTCCTTTAACAGGCTTTTAACAGGCTGTGACTCTGCTCTCCACTCTCCACAGCGTCTGTACCAGCAACAGTGCCATCATTTTTTTCAGAGGGGTG
Source organism: Narcine bancroftii (assembly GCF_036971445.1). Taxonomy (NCBI): domain Eukaryota; kingdom Metazoa; phylum Chordata; class Chondrichthyes; order Torpediniformes; family Narcinidae; genus Narcine; species Narcine bancroftii. The sequence continues at coordinate 226,157,345 of NC_091472.1, forward strand.
AATAGGTGTGAGAGTGGATGGTTGGGGAACAGTGAGCTACCTCCATATCTCTTTCTCTAGCCTTTTCAAACTGCAGCACCTGGGGAGCCCTCCTGGGACCCAGTTGCATTTACTGGGGTAAAGGTGCAAAGGGGATCTGCCCATTAAATCACCTACCCAGGGATTTAAGAGGGATCCCAACCCCTCAATGACATGTCACGTTCTCACCGGAAGTACCGCCAGATGTTCAGATCCCGGCTGCCCGGTGACGCATGCACACAAGCGGTGATGTCACCGGAATAAGCGGGTCGGCCATTTTTCTGTTCAAATCGCCTATGGACGCAACCTAGGTGAGTTTAACTGGGTTCTCTGACTACCTCTGAGATAGGTTAGGGACGCAGTTGGATTCCGACAAGATTGACTGGGTCGGACCCTTCCAAACTGCCTCATAACTGGGGCACTAACCAGGCAAATTGTCCCGTTAACCCCATTTTACACAGCAGTTTGGAAGGGTCTTCTGTCTCTCTCTCTCTCTCTCTCTCTCTCTCTCTCTCTCTCTCTCTCTCTCTCTCTATCTCTCTCTCAGACAACCTGCGAGTGCTCCTTCATCTCAGCATGTTAACCAGCGAACCTGGGCTGGGTGCTGCAGCAAACGGTGGTCGATAAAGATCGCACAGGGGTTGCCTGCCCCACGGCTGGAGGTAACAGGGAAAGAGGGGGCCAGTGTGAGAGGGTGCTTGTGAAGCGGTGGAATGTGTCATGGGAAGCAGACTCTATTCCAGCTGCTAATAGTGAGGCACAGCTGTGCTGTGTCAGTAACTTGTTCTCAAACAGCTCCCTAATACCGTTGGGCCTGCCCGGTCTAATTGGAGCATACAGTTGCTGTGGAACTGGGAGAGAGTGTGCATAGCTGAGGGGAACAAAGTAACAGCACCACAGGAGCTTCTCTCAGTGACTCCCCACCAACCCTCACTATTCTGCCTAACCCCCCCACCCCACCCCAACATGGTTATACCCCTCCACTGGCACCTTGCTCCTCTCCCCCTTTCTGTGGGGAGGATTAAATGAAACTGGTGCAGGTGTGCCCAAGATCAGTAGGAATTCAATGAGCAGAAGGACCCTGTGCTGCACAAACCTGGCTGAACTCCTACATAGACTGGTGAGGTGGACAAAGTAATGCAGTTTCTCTGTCCCTGCGTGGAGTGACGGTGTGAAGCAGTTGGAGGATTGGTAAACAGCTCCATGTCTGTTTTGAACTCCGTCCTGGCACTAACAGCTGACCAGTGGAGTGTACAATTCTTCATGGATGGTCGAGACAGCTCTCCATGGCACTGAATCCATCCAGCAGCTTCAGGTGGAGGAGGCCTGGTGCATCCTATGGGACAGTTCCTAGAGCTTGCACGAATTAGGGTCTCTCCATCTGTGGGCTTGCTTCACAGTGGAAGCACATTCCTGCACCATCTGTGGACATGAGTTTGCCTGCCAAGCCCTGAGGCACTGGAATATCTCTCAACGCCTTCTCGTTTCCCTGCACCATTCACCTCCAATCAAGGCATTACCTCTGTGGCCTCCACAAAATCATTGTAAATAGGTGCAGGAGAAGGCCATTCAGCCCTTCAAACCTGTACCACCACAATACCATCATGGTTGATTATACGACCTCACTGCCCTGTTCTTGGTTTTTCTACATACCCCTTGACTCCCCCTTTGGCCATAAGGATCACATCCAACTTCCTTTTGAATATATCTAATGAACTGGCCACAAACTGTATGGTTGGGAGTTGCACAAGTTCACACCTTTCTGAGTGAAGTTTCTCCTCATCTCAGTTCTAAGTGGCTTTCCCCTTGCCCTTAGAACTTGACCCTCCCACCCACTTGTTCTGGATATCTCCAACATATGGAACATTCTTCCTGCATCGAACCTGTCAGAGCTTTATACATCTCTGTGAGATCCCCTTTTGTTCTTCTAAATTCTGGTGTGAGATTGCTTGGTTGAGCACCTCAGCTCTGTTTGTCAGAACAGTGTGGATCACCCAGTGGCCACCCATTTCAATCCCCCTTCCCACTCCCTTGCCGATGTGTCATATACTGCCAGACTGAGGCCACCCGCACATTGGAAGAATAACACTTCATCTTCTGTCTGGCCACCCTTCAACTTGGTGGCATTAATATCGACTTCTCCAGTTTCCATTAAATCCTTCCCCCCTTCTTCTACCCCCTATCACCTTTCCCCCAGCTCTCTCTCTCTCTCTCTCTCTCTCTCTCTCTCTTCCCTTTTCCCTCTCTCCCTTCACAGAGCCAAAATCAATTCTCACCTTTCCTCCAATCTTTATCATTCCAATTAACGCCTTTTGTTTGTTGGTGTGGACCCCTCCCCCTCTCATTTTTCCCCCTTTCTCTTGCAGTCTTTATTCAGACGCTTGTCTGCTTTTTGCTTATACCCCTCCACTGGCACCTTGCCCTTCAAGAAGGGCTCAGGCCTGAAACATTGGTAATATATCTTTACCTCCTCTGGAAGCTGCAAGACTGGCTGAGATCCTCCAGCATTTACTGTATTTTTACGACAATCAGCATCTTCAGACTTCTGTATTTCACTCCAGTGTGTTTAACCCTAGTCAATCCAGCCTTCCTCCAGTGTGACCAGTAATATTTCTGTTCAGCATTTCAGGGAGACTTAAAAAAGATTAGTTTTATTCTGGAGCTGTCATGTCTTCTCATCCAAAGGAGAATATTACTGATTGTAACTTGGAAACTGGCTGCACACATGCGACAGTAACTAGATTCTGCTGACGGCTCAACGTTTGCTTGGTTCCCTGCAATATTCCCTCTCTTTCAGATCCACTCTTGACTATGGGTCATGTTCCTGGAGGAGGAGACAGTAGGGCTGCTGTGCTTGACATGGTCAGAGAGAGGAAGTCAGGAGGGAGACGGGAGCCCACCATCATCCGCCTGTTCCCCTCTTTCCACTGAGCCCCTCATGTCCTCATAGGATTCCAGTACCTTTGTCGAACAGGACCTTCCCTTCCTGAATCCATGCTGGGTCTCCATGATAGAACAGATGCAGGCACGTGCAAAGGGTCAGTGTGCTTGCAGATGGCACGAAGGTTGGACATGTTGCGGAGAGTGTAGAGGGTTGCTGTAGGGTAACAATGGGATATAGACAAGATGCAGAGTTGGGCAAAGACAAGGAGGATGGAATTCAAAGTGGAAAAGAGTGAAGTGATACACTTTGAAATATCCAACCTGAGGGCAGAGTATGTAGTTAACGCCAGGATCTTTCCTGGACCCAACATACCAATGGCATCATAAAGAAAGCACTTCAGCGCCTCTACTTCCTCAGAAGTTTGTGGAGTTTTGGTATGACATCAGAAACCCTGGCAAATTTCTACAGATGTGTGGTGGAAAGTGTGCTGACCAGCTGCATCATGGACTGGTATGGGGACACCAATACCCCTGAGCGTAAACCCCTCCTAAAGGTAGTGGACACTGCCCAGGACATCACAGGCAAAACTCTCCCCACTATTGAGTACATCTACATGGAACACTGCTGTCGGAGGGCAGCAGCAATCATCAAGGATCCACACCATCCAGCACACACTCTGTTCTCACTGTTGCCAACAGGAATGAGGTATAGATGCCATAACACTCACACCACCAGGTTCAGGAACAGCTGCTACCCCTCCACCATTAGACTTCTCAATGACAAATTCAGTCAGGGACTCATTCAAGGACTCTTACTTGTGCACTTTATTGATTTTCTTTTTGTTCTCTCTGTATTGCACAGTTTGTTTACATTCATTATCCATATACAGTTCTTTATTTGTTTACCTGTTTACGCTGTGTACAGTTTATTGTTTGCACTACCAATTAGTGGTAATTCTGCCATGCCCGCAGGAGAAAGGAATCTCAAGTTCATATGTGATGTCATGTATGTTCTCTGACAATCAATCTGAAATCTGATTAGCAGTGTGTAGGAAGAGAGGGATCCGGGGGTTCTCCTGAAGGACCAACCCTTTGCTTCTTGGAGACTGGTGGTCAGGTTGCCTGCTTTGGAAGTTCCAGGATTCAGTGATGGCCATTTTGGGCGCACTGCATCTCTGGGGTTACCACAGAATAGAAAATCGTTCCCCTTCCAACAGCCTAAGGTGTTTGTTGGGAATGGATGCATTGGCCTCCATCTTCCAAAATTCACTAGGTTCTTGAGAGGTTCCAGTGGATTAGGATACCCCGAATGTAACACCCCTAGAGGGATATCTTTGGCTTGGCTTCGCGGACGAAGATTTATGGAGGGGGTAAAAAGACCACGTCAGCTGCAGGCTCGTTTGTGGCTGACAAGTCCGATGCGGGACAGGCAGACACGGTTGCAGCGGTTGCAGGGGAAAACTGGTGGGTTGGGGTTGGGTGTTGGGTTTTTCCTCCTTTGCCTTTTGTCAGTGAGGTGGGCTCTGCGGTCTTCTTCAAAGGAGGTTGCTGCCCGCCAAACTGTGAGGCGCCAAGATGCACGGTTTGAGGCGTTATCAGCCCACTGGCGGTGGTCAATGTGGCAGGCACCAAGAGATTTCTTTAGGCAGTCCTTGTACCTTTTCTTTGGTGCACCTCTGTCACGGTGGCCAGTGGAGAGCTCGCCATATAACACGATCTTGGGAAGGCGACTGTTAGCCTGACATCAATCATTGGAAAGTGATGGAATCCATTATTAAGGAATTATTAGGAAGAAAATTATAATTCGGAGTCATGATGGTTTAATGGAAAGGAAACCAATGAGTTGTTTAGTCAGAGCCCTTGAGCCAACCATTGTACCTTTCTGGCCTCATCCCAGTAGCAGCTCAATGAGTCTTAAAGGAGGTGAAAAATACATTTGTGAATGGATTTACCCTACATTGTTAACCATGGACACAGCCTGACCCTCTGTGTGTTTCCACCATTCTCTGATTTTATTTCAGATTTCCAGCATCTGCAGTAAAAAAAGACTTGGTTCCTGGGTGATGAGCCATGAAAGGGGAGGGAAGGGTTTTGCATTCCACTGGAGGCGTGCGGACACAGGAAGGTAGGGGTAGATTGGGATGAGCATTTAAAAGCTGAACACCGGCATATTAAGCTTCTCAGCACATTTGTAGATGGGGAATTGCAGTAAACACTTCGACAATTCAAGCACCTGATTTTCTGTCCGGGCACTCTCCAGCCAGGTGGCTTTAACATCGATTTTTCTGGTTTTTGCTAACCTGGTCTCCTCTTGTGCACCCCCCCCCCCCCCCAAACTTCCCTTCCCCCTTCCAGGTTTCCTTTCCCCCTCTTCCTTCTCTATTCACCCAGCCATCCCCTCTCCCCTTGCTTGCTGCTGTCCACTTCCACTGACCACCTCCTGCCTTTGTGGCCTTGCCTGCCTCTTACTCTTATTCGGACGCCTGCTGATGAAGGGCCCGAAATGTCGGTGATGTATTTTTACCTTTGCTAGATGCGGGACACTGTTTGACCTGCTGACTTTCTCCAGCATTGCGTGTTTTTTACTTCAACCATGGTGTCTACAGATTTTTATGTGTTACTTTTTTATCGACAACCCAAGCGCCCATTGAATCCTGCAGATTGCTTGTGTGGCTGTGCTGTTTGGGGTTCAGTGTCGACCTATGCAACCAGCTCCCACCGTTACAAAGCAAAGACAAAGATGTACTCAGGTGCTGAACTATTGTTCACAATGTTCTGGCCACACCAAATTATCAGCTGCCACAGGATTTTATCCTGGTTCTGTAATTATGTAAATTTGAGGTGGGTATCTTTGAAGTGTAGACTGTGGTATGAAGATTATGAAGTGTTTAAGATGATTCCGCCTTTTTGTTACAGGCAATTTAAATAGGAAAAGTATAGAACATGCTCTCTAATTGGTTTGGGGCCTGCTACTTCTAATTGAACTCAGGTGCTATGGAGTCAGAGAACACGGACCTTCAGCTCAACTTATCAGTACTGGCCAGTCCCATTTGCCTGCATTTGGCTCATACCCTTTGAAGCCCTTCTTATTCCAATGGTTGACAGGAGGAAAAGAGTGAGCTGACATGGTCTGAATATCCCACAGCACACAGGCTGCTCTTCCGAGGATTCTCCCAAGTGTAATTCCTCAGCGTGGACAGGCTGCTTGGAAATTCACTGGCTCCAGGGACCCTTGGAGTTGGGCTCTGTTCAATGGGCTTTGCCTGGGAGAGGTCCTATCCTTCCTTGGTGTACACTCTCCATTGCATGTTTGGCTTGGGAGGAGGCTGGGCTGACTCAGTACCAGCTGAGTACCCTGTTGAAAAATCCAAAATGCTCCAAAGGCCGAAACCTTTTGAGCACCAACATGATGCCACAAGTGGAAAATTCCACACCTGACCTCACTTGCCTATGTGGGGCTCTGACCCTATGTTGGGGCCAGTTTGTTATCAACCATCGTCACTGCTGGATGGGTGGATGAACTCTGGGGGAAACATTTAAAAAAGCCATCCAGCAGAATTTCTGGTATTTGGTGCTGCATTTGTCTTCTTTTGTAAGCAGAGATCAAGTACAAAACATTCATGCGAAATCGGAAATTCAACTCCACCAAAAATGCCACGTTTGAGTGTAATGCGACCAGCAACATCATTGCTTTGAAAATAAAATACAGTGTACTGTAACCTTTTGATCAAAACCCAGCATTGTAGGTGGAGACTGAAAGCCTGCCGTTGTTTGTTGTTTAGCAGCTGATGTAGGTGTTCTGTTGATGCTACTGGGCTGCTCAGTTACCCTCAACACATTATTGCAAAAAATCCAAAATCTGAAATACTTCCGGTCCCGGGCATTTCAGATAAGGGGTACTCAACTTGTACTTGATAAATAAGTGCACCATTAATGTAATCCAGCAAATTTCCTTCCCCTCTTCACTGCTCCAATGAGTCTTTATTTGAGTTGCCGAAGTTGAGGAGGAGAGGGACCTTTCAGATCAGGCCCGTTCCCAGGCATGGCTGGGCCAGGCCAAGCATTTATTGAATGTCTGAAGTCAGAGTGAGAGTCGGCTGCCTGCGATCAAATAGGGGTGGGACCCGGACATCGAAGTAGTGTACTGATACTCCTGGCTTGTTGTCAGGGCTGGAGAGAGGTGGGGGTGAGGGGGGTGAGGAATGGTTGGGGAATCCAGGGTAGAACCGGATGGGTGGCGTTTGCCGTGGTCCCTTCCCCACCATCAGAGCCCTTGTTCCTGCACTCCATCCCCACTCTCCAGGGCCCATGTCCCTATGCTCCCTCCCCACTCACCCGGGCCCATGTTCCCTCCCTACTCACCATGTCCCCTGGTTCTCCCCTCCCTCCACTCACCAGGGCCCCTGTTCCTGTGTCTCCTTTATACCCACAGGGACCTGATTTCTTCACCGAGACTCCCGGCTCCCAGCCTAGGTTTCCACTCCCCTTTTCAACTTCCTTGCTTTAATTGAAGATTCATTAGCCAATCATGTAACGTTTCCGGCATAGAACTAGCTGCACACCGTGGAAACCAGCCATGTGACCCAACACTGAAAAAGCTGAAGGAGGAGCCTGTGGACTAGTTAGTAACATCCGACATTCCAGACAATAGGCCAATCTGGCAACACCGAGACTGCCCAGACTTGGGTTCTCCCTGTTGGCTGGCACTATCTCGGGGAAGTTATGTTGTGTTGTTTTGAGCCTGGCATAGGCTCAGAGACACTGTATTGGAGTGGGGTGGGGGGCGTGCAGGGGAGAGAGAACATGGAATGAGAACAGAGGCCATTGTTACTGCCCAATTTTCACATTTTAATCAGTGAAGCTGAAAAATAATCACAATATGCATTCTAATTCCTGGTCTTCGTGGTGTTGTCGCAGACACCCACATTTTTGTACTGTGAGATCCCTTAGGCAATAAGGTAAATGGGAGCAGAAGATCATTTCTTTGGGGTGTTTACTAAGGGAGAAGTGTGGACCAGGTTAGTTGGGAGAAATCCCCATCCATCTTTAATCAGATACAAGTCTCAGACTAAAGCGGTGAAGTTTCTAAAAGTCGGAAATATTTTATTGGTTATTGACTTTTAATATCCACTTTGTTTAAGGTTAACCAGTTACACCTATTACAGTGCCGGTGACCCAGGCTCGAATCTGGCGCTGTCTGTAAGGAGTTTGTATGTTCTCTCCATATCTGCATGAGTTTACTCCAGGGTGCTCTGGTTTCCTCCCACCCTTCAAAATGTACAAGGTTTGGAGGTTAAATAGGGTATTTGGGCAACACAGACTCGTAGGTCAGAAGGTCCTGTAACTTTACTGTATGTCTAATTTTTTAAAACATTGAACTATATTAAAAAAATTAATTTCTTCAGGTCGCTCTGCAGTTGAGTTCAGAACATGCCAGAGCATCGTGCTTTAAATTTGTCCTGTGTCCAGGTTCTCATTTCAGAGGTTCGATGTGCAGACTGTGCTCCTGCTGAGGTACAAAGGGTTTGGGATCATTCACCCAGCATCTCCTTCCTGTGAGCTCCACCTCAGACCAAGCCTATGCGTGTGCACGCGTGCAGCGCTTCCCGCTTTCCTTCACTCCACAGCCTGCATGCAGAGTCCAGGAACGCCTTGCTCCCAAACTTTCCTTCGTCCTGCATGAGTTGAAGAGTGTCCTGGCCTGAATGAGGATGTAGTTTTGGAGACTGTAAAGCGGAAGGGTTCTTTTAATGAGAACAGGCAAAAAGAATTTTGAAGAGGAGCCCAGATATTTATTCTGTAATTTCGGTGAACTTCCCAATCACTTGCAGCTGCTTTCAGTTCATTATAAACGCACTCTATCTGGCACTCACTTGTCAGTGTTTTTGTTTGCTGTCCCATGCTTGTTCTTTCTGCTACAACCTCCAGGCGTTCTCATGCTCTCAGAAGTTTAAGGATAGATGTTCTGGAGAGGGTGCAGTGAAATTTACCAGGATGTTGGCTAGAATGGAGAACATGTCTTATGAATACGGTCTAGGGTTTTTTGTCTTTGGAGCTATGAACGTTGTGAGGTGACTTGTATATGATTATCAGGGCTTTAATAGGGAGGGCAGTTCACACATTTTTTTCTGGGGTACCAGTAGAAAATACCAGAGGACATCTGTTTAAGGTGAGTGGAGGAATTTTTGGGGAGATGTCAGAGGTATGTTCTTTAACGCAGAGAGTGGAGGCTTGTACATAGGGACATTCAAAGGATGCAGTAGGCGCATAGATGTAAGGCAAAAAATAGAGGGTTATGAGTGTGAGGTTGGGAAGCTTTATATTGTTGGGGAGAAGGTTTACATGGGTTGGCATTGTGGGCTGAATGGCCTGTACTGTGCTCTATTGTTCTATGTTCTAAGTGCGCGCCTTCAAACAATTGCCTATTCCTTACACTTAAACCCTCCTGCCTAGCCAAGGCTGCAAAGAATCACAGAGTCAGCAGACAGCATGGAAACAGGCCCTTTGGCCCAACTCATCCATGCTGACCAGATTGCCTGCATGAGCTAGTTCCATTTGCCAGTATTTGGCCCGCATCTCTCTTAACCTTTCCAATCTATGAACATCCAAAAATGGTCATTTTACCCCTCTACGACTTCCTCTGGCAACTAATTCCATGTACCCACCTCTTAGCCTATTAGTGGACTCCTTGCATCTTCCTCACAACTTTTGTTCCCGCATACCTTTGCAATGTCACAAAGTTTGATGAGAATACATTCAGTCTTTTCATCTGTTGGTGCTGCAGATTGTAAGTAGTTGAGGCCAACCTGAAGATGATCCATCAGCTCCCACTTTCCAGTTGTTGTTAGTTAGCCGTAACACCACCCTTCCTGAGATAGTCACAGAGTTGAACATCACAGGCCCTTTGGCCCAAATCTTCCAGGCTGACCTCGTTGCCAACTCCCAATTCCCTGCATGTGGCTCATTTCCCTCAAAACCTTTCCTCCCCGCGTCCCCTTACAAATGTCTTTTACGGCAGATCATTCCACAAATCTTCACACATCCTCTGTGTGAAGTCGTTTCCCCTCAGATTCCTCTTAAATCTTTGCCCTCTCTCTCATTTAACCTATGTTCTCTAGTTTTAGACTCTACCATCCTGAGGAAAAGGCTGACACATTTCACTTTATCAATGCCCCTCATGATTTTGTAACCCTCTATAAGGCCTATCCAGCCTCTCCTTATAACTTAAGCCTCCAGTCCCAGTGCCACGCTTGTGAACCTCTGCTACGCCCTTTCCAGGTTAATGACATCCTGCCTGCAGCTGGGTGACCAGAACTGTGGAGAATGCAAAGCACAGACCCCCATAAATAGATCTATAGTCCTTCACCGTTAGCTCTGCACAGGCACCAACTTACCAAGTCCCCTCAACACGTTATTTTAAGAACCTACTGGATTATTTTTGTTAATCATCCATTAAACTACCCATAAAAACTGGTAATTAAGTGAGTGGGTATTCTTTAAAAACTTGATAATTGGCAATAACCATCAAGAACCTTCAAAGGGCACTGTTTTTATGATGTCTCATTCATTCAAGAAGGAATTTGACCGCCTAGATTTTAAAGATGGCAAATTAGTAATTTCCTTTAATCCAATCTTTCTTTAATGCAGCCCAGGAACAGTCCACGATGTCTATGCTGAACACAATGCCTAAATTAAATTAAAACTCTGCTGCTTGCACCTGGTCCATATTTCAAGGTTCAGAGTTCCTTTTATCGTCACACACTTATACATTAAAAATGTAATATACTGTACATGATACTCTTCAACTTTCACCTGCTGTAAGGGCAAAACATGAGCATTACCCAGCTCCCCTATCAATAAGAGGAGAAGCAAAAGAGATTTCCTTCAGATAAACTGAGTGTCCGTGGACAGCGCTCCCTCCCGGCGCCTCTACAGCCACATAGACTTCAGTTCAAACCGCCAGCAACCTGAGTTCCAGATCCAAACCTCCGATACAATCAGGAAGCCTTCAGTGTCCTAGGCCCTTCGGAAGACATTCTTGCCCTGAGCGCCCTCTTGAATCCAGTTTCAGATACCTGGTTCCCATGAGCTAGTCTCCAGCAGCCTTCAGCCTGTGTGGGTCCCCACCCCCCCCCCCCCCCCCACCGCAAGTTGCCGACAGCCCTGCAGCCTGTGTGGGTCCCCCGTCTGCATCACCAACCATCTAGAGCCTGTGTGGCTTCTTTGACCGCTCAAAACCTGTGCCATGGTCACCATTCTGTAGGTCTGTTCTCCATTCTTCTTCTACTCAAGGTTGGGGTGTTCTCTCCATTTCTGGTGCCCTATGCTGGGCTGCTGATCCCCTAGAGTCTGCAACCCCACAAAGGTGCCGCATTCTTGGGCACAGACCTCCGTGGCTGCAGGATTAAGAAAAACTTCCAACCCCTGAATATTCAGGTGTGTGTCCTGGAGCCTCATAAATGCCACTACCTGAATGCTTCCACCATTACTCCTGGCAGCCCGTTCCAGGCTTGACTCACACATCTCATTTAAATTTTCTCTCCTCACCTTAAATGCGAATGATTAAATATTTAGAAGAAAAAGATCTGAACTGTCCACCTTATCTATATCTGTGTCTCTAATCATTTTGAAAACTTCTTTCAGGTCTTCCCTCAGCCTCTTGACACTCCAGAGAAAACAACCTCTCTCCATAGCTTGTTCCTCTGGTAAATCTTTTTCTGTCTCTCTCTAAAGCCTCCATATCCTTCTTTAAGTGGGGCGACCAGAATTGCACACAATAATTCAATAGAGGCTTAACTAAAGTTTTATACAAGTCCGCCATGACCTCCTTACTCTTATCCTTGATGCCTTGACCAATGAAGGCAAGCACACTAATATTCTTTACCATTCCATCTACCTGGAACTTTCTTTACCCCGAATTGAGAACATCTCCCATTTCCATTAGTTTCTCCTCCCTCAGAAGGGGCTTACATTGTTGGTCTAATTGGCCACTTGATTCCAAAATCCTTTATCTTGGTGACCCTTGTATCTTAGTGACCTCATCTTTTCAAATTGCTGAATGTAGTTTTTTTTTAAACCTTGTGCCCACCCCCCTAGGTGCCTGTGGAGCACTACCCCTAGAGGGATGTTTTAGCAGAGGCATGGCTGTTGTTGTTCATCCTTCGTAGTTGAAGATGACCAAGACTTCAAAATCAAATGGGAGATTTGTGGCTCTGGAAGTGACTGGTGAGGCCAATCCGGGCCCTGAAGGCTCGCCCACATGTGGGACACAAGTGGGTGGGTGCCTTGCGCACAGCACGCTTTTGTTGTGCTTCAGTGATGCACCTGACTTCAGCTACACGGGCTCCTGTGGTGATCTTGCTGCGCCAAGCTGAAGGGCAAGCGTCTCCACATGTTGATGTTGACACCCAGGCCTTTGAAGGACGCTTTAAGGCAGTCTTTGTAATGTTTCTTCTGTGCCCCGACTGAGCACTTGCCCTGACACAGTTCTCCGTACAGCAGCTGCTCAGGCAATCGGCTGTCTGACATTTTGACCACATGTCCAGCCCACCTGGCTTGGACTTTCAGCAGGAGGGTGTAGACGCTGCAGAACCCAGCTCGTTCCAGGATTTCCTTGTTGGGGACTTTGTCCAGCCACCTGATGTGGAGGAGTCTGTGGAGACAGGTTCTGGCCCTTCACCGTGATTTGCGGCTCCTGGTATGGCTTTCCTGAGGCAGACTGGTACATAACCAGATTTTTGGTGTTGATAGTGAGACCAAAGTTGTTGCAGGCTTGTGAAAAGCAGTCCATTTCACGCTTCATCTTCTGCTCTGTGCTGGCATTAAGTGCACAGCAATCAGCAAACAAAAAGTTCTGATGACAGTCTCTTGCACAATGGAGCTGTGTGCATTTTACCGGTGGTTTCAGCCTCCACCACCATCCCTGGCAAGGCATTCCAGGCACCCACAACTCTCTGTGTATTTAAAAACAAACTTAACTCTGACGTCCCCCATCGACGTGATCTACCGGGACCATTGCCTGAATTGTTTGTCCAATTGGAGGCCGGTGACTAGTGGAGTTCCTCAGGGATCGGTCCTGGGTCCACTATTGTTTGTTATATATATATTAACGATCTGGATGTAGGGGTGGAGAATTGGATAAGCAAGTTTGCGGATGATACAAAGATTGGTGGTGTTGTGGACAGTGAGGAAGATTACCATAGATTAAAAGGTGATTTAGGAAGGCTGGAGGTGTGGGCTGAGAAATGGCTGATGGAATTTAATACAGATAAGTGTGAGGTGTTACATTTTGGAAAGGCAAATCTAAATAGGTCATATGCATTAAATGGTAGGCTATTGAGATGTGCAGAGCAACAAAGGGATTTAGGAGTTGTGGTAAATAGTACCCTCAAGGCTGATACTCAGGTAGATGGTGTGGTGAAGAAGGCATTTGGAATGTTGGCCTTCATAAATCGGAGTATTGAATTCAAGAGTAGGGTGGTTATGATGAAATTGTACAAGGCATTGGTGAGGCCAAATTTGGAGTACTGTGTACAGTTTTGGTCACTAAATTATAGGAAAGATATAAACAAAATAGAGAGAGTGCAGAGAAGGTTCAAGAGAATGTTGACAGGATTTCAAGGTTTGAGTTACAGGGAAAGGTTGTGCAGACTGGGGCTTTTTTCTCTGGAGCGTAGAAGAATGAGGGGGGACTTGATAGAGGTGTTTAAGATTTTAAAAGAGACAGACAAAGTAAATGTGGATAGGCTTTTTCAATTAAGAGTAGGGGAAATTCAAACTAGAGGGCATGGTTTAAGATTGAAGGGGGAAAATTATAAGGGGAACATGAGGGGAAATTTCTTTACGCAAAGGGTGGTAGGGATGTGGAATGAGCTTTCGACAGACGTGGTCGAGGCGGGATCATTGGTTACCTTTAAGGAAAGACTAGATAGTTACATGGATAGGAGAGGACTGGAGGGGTATGGACCGGGTGCTGGTCAGTGGGACTAGGAGGGTGGGAATTTGTTATGGCATGGACTAGTAGGGCCGAACTGGCCTGTTCTGTGCTGTAAGTGGTTATATGGTTATATAGGGCGCACAAAATCAGTGAACTGGTGCGGACTCGAAAGGCCAACATGGCCTGTTTCCGCTCCGTAAATGGTTATATGGTTATATGGTTATATGGATGAGTCAGCCTCTATGGATGTAGGGACACAAGATGCCAGGGTCGACGCCAAGAAAGGGGCAATCTGCAGGCATTCCCCCCCACCAAAGTGAGATGCTGTGCCCCACCCCCATACGGGGGCTCTTGGCACCTGCATCAGAGGGGTGGATGATGGTAACAGTAACCCCCACGCCATCTGAATGAGTTTATGAGCTTTGCACTGTGTTTCCCTCTAACATGCTAATGCCCCCCTCTAACATTCGTCCTGGCTCCAACGCTGCCAGTGTTTAGGGGGAGTAGCCCCACTTTACAGGAATTCTAGGTATAAAAATACACCCTTAGGGAATTCACAACTCACTACCAAAAGAAATCAGATACATAAAAATAAAAATTTACTCAAACAGAATTTGTGCAAGAAAAAAACCACACCATATTTTGTCAAGGGCTCACAATGAGGAAAATTACGATGTGGGAAGGTTTTCTTGAAATGTAACCCCTTTTGGTGGCCTTAGAATGAGAAGCTGGGGTTTGTACCCACTCCGTATCGTGGGGGTGCACTGTTGTTGGTATCACTGATGTAATTTGGCTCCTGATTCAACTTAAAATTCCCAGCTCTCCCTTTGACTTTCTCAGGGGCACCCAGGCTCCTAAACTCTGACCCCACCCACTATCGAGGCCCTCAGATTTTTCTATAGGCCATTTCATGTCAGGCCTCTACCTGGAGTCCGGCAACAGGAGTGGATTGAAAACTTTTAGACAGCAGCCCTAAAAGGCTGCTCCAGCATCCCATTCATATCCAGTGGTGCCTCATAGCGCCCTCCAGAGCCGGTGGAGACGGGGCAACTGGTGCCATAGTGCAACCCATCATAAATACGCGGCAGAGCAATGGCTGTCTTCCCTATCCATAATCCCCCACGCTGCTGAAACTATTCTGTGTTTTCCAGAGCAGTTCCAGCTGCATGGGGGATTATGGGTAGGGAAGATGGCCATTGCTCTGCCGCGTTTTGAGCCACAGAGAGTGGCCCTGAAGGCTGAAGTGGCCCAATGTGGCTGGCTCAGCCCACAGTGGCTGCTCCTCGATGGTTCCCGTTGCCCTGATGGCTTCTGCCCGTCGCTCCTGCCTTGGAGGGAGAGGGTTGAGTGGGGAGATGGGTGACAGGCTGATGGCATCATCAGCCCGCCCCTAACCAGTCACTTACAGCAGTTGTACATTCAGGTCAGACGGCGGAATGCAGCAGCCCACCGATTACCCTTCCCCGAGAAGGGTTGGAATTGGCGCCTCGGAGCCGGCCATGATGCATTCAGGAAGGTACATAGCCACAAGGGCAAAGAACCTCCTCCTTTACAGATGGGAATTTTCCCTGCTCGAAAGTGCCTTATCTCTCTGCTGCATTAGGTCCCACTTGAAAATACTGGAACTACCCATCAAGTCAGGCACTATCAGTGGAGAGAGTGACAAGATTTCAGAACAGTTTGCTCAGCTTTTCTCCCCATAGATGCTATCAGTCTGTGTAAATCTGCCATCTTCTGTTTAAGATATTGATAAATGGAAGGGGTGCAGAGGAGGTTAACCTGGATATTGCCAGGAATGGAGGGGTTGAGTTATAGGGAGAGGTTGGATAGGCTGGTTCTTTATTCCCTGGAATAAAAAAGAGTGTGGGCTGAGGAGTAAATTTTTTTACATTTACAATGCATTAAAAGCCAATTCCAGCCATTTAAACCCATGCTGCCCAATTACACCCAATTAACCTGCAATCCTGTATGTTTTTGGGGGTGGGAAGAATCTGGAGCACCCAGGAAAATCTCATGCAGATACTACTTAGAGACAGCACCAGATTTGTATGGGTCGTTGATGCTGTAATAGTGCCACGCTAACCGTACCATCCTTATTGAGGTTTATAAAACCATGAGAGGCAGAGATAAGGTGAATGCTGACTTGTCTTTTTCCCAAGAAAGGTGACACTCGAATGAAAGCACAGAGGATCAAAGTGAGAGGGGAGAGATTTAAGTGGAACCTGAAGGACATCTTTTTCACTGTGAGGGTGGTCTGCATCTTGAATGAGCTGCCAGAGGAAACTATAGGACCGGGCACATTTAAAACATTCAAAAGGCATTTAGGTAGATATGGAGATTGGAAGGGTTCAGGAAGATATGGACCAAATGAAGGCAAGTCATGCTGGGCTAGCATGGATGAAATCATCTGCAATATTTGCATCTACCTGTGACTGGGCTAATGGCTATCTGTCAAATGTCATCTGACTTTACTTTTAGCTGCAAGAGGCAATAGAAATTCAAGCCATAAACTTCTGAACAGTGAGAAAGGCATCTGCACATCGTGCATTCAATGCAAAGACCGCTTTACAAATGAAGGATAAACAGGAGGCTAATATGACAGACCAAGGGTGGCATGTTTAAGTCCCATGCATTACTACTGCAGTGCCCCTGGGCAGTGTTTGAAACCAACCTTGGACCTGTGAAAGGAGACAGAGGGAAAAGGGAAGGGAGAGGGAAGCCGCTTTCAGATGCATCCTCCGCCTTGAGGGCAGTTGCAAAAGCGGATCCCAGCCTGAAGATTCACCTTTTTGGTGGCAGACCTAAAAGGCTGCTACAGCCCACTTGAAAGGGCCTGTTTTTCCAGAGGTGGCTCATAGTGTCTCCACATCTGAAGGAGGCGGGATGACGGGTGCCATGCGTCATAAATATGCGACATAGCAATGGCCATCTTCCCTACCCACAGTACCCCATGCATATTTGGACCACTCTGTGTGTCCCACACAGTTCCAGCTGAGTGGGGATTTATGGGTAGGGAAGACCGCCATTACTATGCCACATTTTGAGCAGCAGAGAGCATCCTCAGTGAAGGAGCGGTCAGCCGGGCTCTGACAACCTGCACGACCGCCCCCCCACCCCAATGTCCCACGCCGGCCGCCCCTGCCCCAACATTCCCCCGCCGGCTGCTCCTGCCCCGACGTCCCCTGCCGGCCGCCCCTGCCCCGATATCTCCCACTGGCCACCCCTGCCCCGACGTACCCCGCCGGCCGCCCCCGTCCTGCTGCCTGAAGCCCCCCGCCCCACTGCTCGACAGCTGAGCCCCACCCCGCAGCCCGACAGCCCCCTCCCCGCTGCCTGATAGTCCCTGCCTTACTCGGGAGTACATTGGGGCAGGGATGGCCAGTGGGGATGTCGGGGCAGGGGCAGCCGGCAGGGGATGTCGGGGAAGTTGTGGCCGGTGGGGGACGTGGGAGCGGGGGTCGTGGGGAGGGGGGCTGTTAGGTCATGTGGTGGGGGCTGTCAGGCAGCAGGGAGTTGGGTTGCCAGCTGATAGTGTCATCAGCCTGCCCCTTAGCAGCCGCTTTCAGGCAGCTGCATTCAGGTTCCTAGGGGGACTTCAATGCTCCAGCGATTATCCTTCCCGGAGGAGGGTTCGAAAGTGCACCTCAGAGGCTCCTCCTGATCTTTCAGGTGGGTACCCCGAGAGCCACATTGGGGTAGAATATGCGGCTTTACATCAGGGTATTCTGGCCACCTGAAAGAGCCTAGAGAGAACTAGAAGGGAGACAAGGGAATGAAGATATGAGTGGTGGGGGTGGGGGGGGGGGAAGTTCATTGGAAACTGGAGGTCAACATTACTGCCATCCAGCTGGAGGCTACCAGACAAGCTTGTCTTTAAAGTGAGAAGAGATATGTAAATGCATCAGGAAAACTCCTCCCTCATGGTTGACCTGACTGATTTAATTGGCCAGAGTTGGATGCTAAGGCAAGGTTGAGAACTGACCGACCGCAAGCCATTTGAGACCAGCCCAATCGGGAGGGAGTCCCCACTCCCAAATTATCCCCGAATCATTTCCCCCCTCCTCCCCTTTGAAAACCCACTCAGCTACTGGGAGCGAGCAAACTGCACCCAAGGTCGGGATCGCAACCGGGTCTCTGGCGCTGTGAGGCAGCTGCTGTACCAGAACCCCCATTCAATGATCGGTTGTTACCTCATTGTTATCTGCAAGATCTTGCAATGCACTAGTCAGAAGATCTTTTACATTCATTGCACTTCAGTGTCGCTCTACATTATTCCCAAAGTTTGCAAGATACCTTAGGTGGACTGGGGTCCATCTATAATTGATAACAGCTATCAAGCTGCAGCCATGCTGCCTCCTTGGTGATGGGCCCGTGTTCTAGTCCCAGGAGCTTTTGCAGCCAGCCCCCTCCATTGAAGAGCCCTTGGTGGGAATTTATCGGGAGCCGTCACTTTGGGGCTGGCCCAACTATAAGCTGCAAGGCAGAAAGGCAATAGCATCCTGAATTGCAATTTGTTCCAGGAGGGAAAACATTTGGCTCTGTTCTCCCACACAGATTCAAGCTCGGCACTTGACCAGCATTCCCAGAATAATTTGGGGATGTCCTGGGAACCAACAAGTCTTCTGGCAAATCCCACTGCAGGTTTGGGAGTTTGCCTGCAATTTTAGTGCAATATGGAACTTGCATTTAAGAATCCCTTAAATGACCCTGTTTACCATTTCCTTGTGTGAAAACGCGTGGGCTCATTGAAAGCTTCTGCAAAGTCCTGCACGGAATGATCTCATATTCAGTCCAACATCTCCTGGTGCCGTCGTCTGTTGTGGGTGGAGTGCCCCCCCCCCCCCCCGCTGGATCCCACCTTTGAAGCATTCCATTGGCTCTTTTATGAGCCCAAAGAACTCAGAAATCAACAGAAACAGAAATTCACCAAGGCAATAGGCCCTTTTACAGAGTGAAAAAGTGCGGCCATTAAGGCGGAGGTTCTTTACCCTTAGAATGCAGACCATACCTTCATAAACTCTCTGTCAGTGGCTCCAAGGCACTGACTCCGAACCCACTCCAGGCTTGTATCAGTGGTGGAGTGGAGCACTCCACCTAACATCATAAATATACTACCGCTGCAAGCAGCTGGCTAGGGATGGGCTGATGATGTCAAAATGACGCCGTTGGCCTGTGACCCAGGAGCCACCACCAGAGCTTGGGTTAGGGCTTCCTCCTGCCATCCAGAAATGCCCTCTTCTGTTCCCCCTCCGCCCCTCGCTTCTTCACCAAGGCTGATGAGTCTGAGGAGCAGGAGGGCAGCGAGGAGCCAGAGAGAGCTGGAGGTCCAGTGGGGGCAAGGAGAGTCGGAGCCTGCCGGGACCAGAGGATGATGGGATGTGGGTGTTGAGCTCCACAGTCTGGGAGGATGGAGGACAGATGCTGAGGAGTGGAGATGGAGAAGCAGAGCCGGGGAGTCCAATGGACACAAGAGGGGAACAAGGGCTGAAGGGGCAGCGCTGGGCAGAAGATCTGGAAGAATGATCAATGGCTATCTTCATTACCCATAATCTGCCATACAGCTGGACCCGCTCTGCGTTTCCCAGAGCGGTTCCAGCTGCATAGGGGTTTATGGGTAACAAAGACAGCCATTGCTTGGTGCATATGTTAGATCTCATGTCGACGGGCACCGCGATGGCATCACTCGCCCCGCCTCCATAAGCTCCTGAGGATGCGAGGAGGGGCTGCTCTTTTAGGCTGTTCCTTAAAAAGTGCGTTAAAATTTTTCTCCGCAGTTGGAGCAGGCCTCGAGGCAGAAGCCCGGTGTAAAAACACCTAAATGGCTACTTAAGCAAAACTGGTTTTATTTTCTTAATACATAATAAGAAGATCAATACTTGTTACTATTAACCTAACTTAACCCCCTTCTAATTCTAAATGCACGTGTATATAATGTTTATTTGTTCAGGAAAGTTCTTTTTCACTGTCCAATCATTCACTTTTTACTTCTCCAAGTTCATTGATGTCAGGCAATCTTCCATACTGTGCATAGAATTAAACAACCAGGTTCTGATGCTTTAACTTAAATTACTACTGCTTAGGAAGATCTTTGTTGGTTTCAGAGAGATATTCGTTGTTCGTTGGACACACAGACTGATTTCCTTTAATCAGCAACTGAAGTGTCTTACCAAAGAAGCTTGGCCCCTCTTGGGTTTTTCCAAAAGATAACCTTTTCTTCCAGGTTACCACAAGGAGTTCTTCTTTCCCCCCTATTTCAGGAGAAACATAATAACCAGCCACAATCTCTGTAATTGACTACAGAGATTTAGAATAGACTGAACTCAGAACTCAAAGCCCATCTTGAAATGGGGTCGTGCAGCAGGTCTGCCAACTTACAGCCTTCACCACAAACTGCTGCAGAAAGCTCTCTCTCTCTCTTCCTCCCTCTCACTCTTCCCCCCCCCCCCCCAAATAATGAATGTTTTTATGTGGCCCCTCCTAGGACAACAAACTTAAACCAGAAATTTAAAATTCTGGCACCAGACTAGCAGGGAAAGATTTCTCAGTTCTTGAGCAGGTCTGGTACATTACCACCTACTTGTGAAACTCTCACAAGCACTCCCTATTGTGTCTGTCAAGCCAGCTGCAGACATGAAGTCTACTCTTGCATAGCAAATGAGATGCTTGTTTGTGAAATGTGACCTAACAACTAAACCTCACAATCTTACCCTTTTAAAATGTATTTTATCATAATTTTATTAACTTATCCGTAACAATTCAAAAGCAGAGGTTATAAGGGGTGCTATATAAATCCATATGACAACAAGCTGCTGGAGGGACTCAGCAGGTCCATTCGTAGAAATGGACATCCAAAGTTTCAGTTCACGCTGACTGACCATTTCCCTCTATGGAGGCGGCCTGACCCACTGGGTCCCTCCAGCACCTCGTTGTATGCTTACAATTCCAGCAGCTGCAGTTATTGTGTTCCTCTATATAAATGCAAGCCTCTGTAGGAGAAGATTGAGCTCTATTACGTTTAATTTAAAGAGATGATGGAGGAGGCCTGGGGAGGGACAGAATCAAAACACGCGTGGGGATCTTGACATGAAATTAACTGGAGTTCAGTGAGATAGTAGATAAACTTCAGAAAAGGATTTCCACACATGATTTAGTGTTTGCAGCACACAAATGAACTGGAGAAACTCAGTAGGTCACGCAATATCCATAGGAAGTAAAATTAACCAATGTTTTGAGCCTGGGCTCTCCATCAGGGTTTGGTGCTCGACCGCAGCATCTGCCAATGTTCTTTTTTAATTCAGTGTTTAGTCCTCTCCTTGCTAAGGAATTGATCTTGGCACATAAAATCACAAGCTCTGTGGATAGTGGCAGCGATGCACACTCCCAGACTTCCTCCAATCTAAGTGAGAGCCCCTGACTGCCACTGTTCACATGTGAGGGCAGCTTCTGCCCGGCTGCTGAGCTGTGACGATAGGATTCAATGTGCCGAACTGGGAGGTTATATCGGAAGAGAAATGCTGTGAAATTGAACAACATTGATGTCCCTTTAGTCACTGAAAGCTAACGTACAGGTGAAGCTGACAATAATGAGGGTGCAAGGCCGCAGCTGGGAGAGTTGCTGGCTCTCAGAGCCAGGGACCTGGGTTAGATCCTAACCTCCAGTGATGTCTGCATAAGAATTTGCATGTTCTGCATGGGATTCCCCCAGATGCTCCAATTCTTTCCACACATCCCAGGGCGAGGTGGTTCATGAACCATTAGCGGACATCACCCTGAGTGTTACCAATGATAGTGAGTTGTCATACACATTGTACAATATACACATGCACCAAAATTTTTAAGTTTTAACTATACAATTCGGTCGAAGGCCCTTCTGGCCCACAAAACCCTTAGTGCCAAATTAAACCCATGTCTTGGGAATGCAGGAGGAAACTGAAACACCTGGAGGAAACTCATGGGGAGAAGGTACAAACTCCTGACAAGACAGTGCCGGATTCAAACCCAGGTCACTGGTGGTGTAATAGCGTAGCGCTAACCATTACAATACAGTACCCTCCTCACAAAACTCTTACTTGCTCCAGCTGAATAGGTATTTGCAAAAGAAACTGTAAACCTAGTTGAATGAAGAGAGACAGTAAACACATAAGGTAATGATAAGCATTCACAGTAATCTTCATGGAAAAGCAAAATCTGTGCTGTTGGAACAGTCCCTGATTAGCGGAATAATGGGAGGTTCAAATGCTGTATCACTGTTGGTAAGAAACAGTTCTTGAACCTGGGGGTACTGGTCTTCAGGCTTCTGTGTGTTCTGCCTGAAAGTGGCAGGAAGAAGAGGTGGTGACCAGGGTGATGGGGTCCTCTATGATGTTGGCCGTCTTCTTGAGGCAGTGCCCCACATAGATCTCTGCAATAGGTGGGAGACCAGAACCTGTGATGGACCTGACTATGTTTTGCTACTTTCTGTGTTCTTGGGCAGTTAAAATTCCAAACCAGGCTGTGATATAAATTGTCAGTACACTTTCCAAGTTTGTATCCCGGTGACATGCTAAATCTTCTCAGAACTCCTCAGGCATTGGAGGCACTGGTGAGCCATCTTCACGGTTACTTTGACCTGATGGCATGTCAAGATCAGTTTGAACAGAGCAAAGGCAACACTGCTTTACCAGTGTGAAGTTCATTCAGATGCCTGATAGATGTGGGAAAGAAAATGTGCTTGAACCTGGTGGTGTGCCATCTCACAGTCTTGAATGCTCTTCCTGATGGGAGTAGGGAGAAGAGAGTGCAGCCAGGGTGGGATGAGTCCTTTAATATGTTGACTACTTTTCCGAGGCAGAGTGTGTGTGTGTGTGTGTGTGTGTGTGTGTGTGTGTGTGTGTGTGTGTGTGTGTGTGTGTGTGTGTGTGTGTGTGTGTAATGGCTTGAGCTGCGTTCACAACCCTTTGCAGTTTCTTGCCGTCCAGGACAGAGTGAAGCACCCTGATGCAATACTCACCATGGTGGACCTGGAGAAGTTGTCAGGGACAGCGGGGACATGCTGAATTTCCTCAGGTTCTTCACAATTCAAGATATTCAATAGTTTTTTTTTATTTGTCATGTAATAAAACAGAAAATGTGCAATTACATAAAATTTCCTTGAGTCAATTGTAAAGCAGACAAAGATTCGCGATCAGTAAAAATTGCCTAACTCCCCTTCTAGCCAAAGAGAAGCAAAAGAGAGTCCACCCAGGGGACTGAATGTCCATAGCTTTGCTTCCAGTGCTCCTGTAGGCTCCACAGTCACGCAGCCTTTAGTCCGAACCATCAGCAACCCGGGCTCCAGATCCAAACTCTGACACGATCAGGAAGCCCTCAGCGCCTTCAGAACCCCTTGCATCCCAGTTCCGATACCTGGTACCCCTTCAACCAGTCTTGAGCCAGTTTCCAGCAGCCCACAGCCTGGTGCGAGTCCTTTGACTGAAGTTGCCAGCATCCTCACCTCAAGTCACCCACAGCCTGCTGCCTGTGTGTTCTTCAGCCTCAGAGCCTCTCACTGGTCTGCTGCTGTGGACCATCTTCTCTGCTTCTTCACAATCGTTGAGGCATTGGTGCCCTTTCTTGGCTGTCCAGGGCAGAATGTTGGAGATATTTACTCCCAGAGGCTTAAGATAACATGTACTTGGTTTAATACAAGGGCAGTCAGAGCACAGGAAGATTCCATGACCTGTGAGATGGCATTAAGGTGATCTGTGGGGAAGTGGGCAGGTGGGGTAGGGTAGAGAATACATGGAGTCCTGGCCACTTCTCTTCAAACAACATGCAGCTGCCAATGCACAGCTTGTGAGGGTTGGACTTCACACAGCTCCTTCTCTCTCCCCAACCCCATAATGCCCACGTGTGTCCCGCCCAACGCCAGCTGAGAGCTAGATAGTAAAAATGTGCTGGAAATACTCAGTAGATCAGGCAGTGCTGCAGTTGGAGAAACAGAGGTAACATCTCAGGTCATTGACCCTTTGCCTGTACAGGAAGAAACTGATCGAGAGCGTGAGGAAAGGGTGACTATTCTCCTCCTGTCTGTTGACTGTAACTGGTATAGAGGCTTTTCAGCAACATGGTCTTCTGCTTGAAAGTCACAGTAACCAAGTCCAAGGTGAAGTCAAGCAAACCACAAACTTCATCAGGTGTAAAGGAGTGTGATACAAACTATTTCAATGGCCCAGGAACTAGTCATCATTTAAATATTTCCCCTGCCATTATGATCACCCTTGGTGAGCCTTCCTCTCCTTGTGACCTTGTGTCAGGGCTTGTTAGATCATCTACAGTTCTGTTTTGACACTGGATAACTGCTCAAATTTTATTACAGACCCAACCCATAAATTGTCAAAGGAACTGCAGTCAGTGCACACTGACCCATCGCCCTTAATTAGGTGAGGTGCTTGAGACCAAATTACAATCAAAGCATCCAATTAGAGATCTTGTTATTCTAAGTGCTCTGCTTCTTGGCTTTCATCTCTTCCTTCACCCTCGTGCTCCTCCTATTCTAATCTCTCTCCCTTGCTGCCTCTTTCTGCCATCTCCTCATCCCCTCCACTTTCTTACTCCCTTTGTCCCCATCTCCTACCCTCCCCTCACCCACTTCCCCTCCTCCTTCCTTGCTTTCTCATGCTCCCTCTCTGCACTCCTCATCTCTTTTTCTCTTCTTGCCTTTTCTCTCTTTTCTCCTTCAATTGCTCTACTCCCTCGCTTTTCCTGTTCCTGTTTTCCCAGAATGCTTCTCCCTCCTTTCCCACCCCTTCTTCCCATTTCTTTCAACCCACTGTCTCCTTCTTCCCCTCCCCTTCTCTCACCCTCTTCCTCTTCCCCATCCCTCTCCTTTCACACTTCCCCTTTCATGCCAACCATTTCAATCTCTCCTCTCCCCCTTTTCCTTCTTCACTACCTTTTCTACTACCTCTTTCCTAACCCATCTCTAGTTTCTCTCCACATCCCTTTCCCTATTTCTCCACCCTTCACATTCCCATCTTTCTTTTTGCTCTTTTCACCTCATTCCACCTCTCTGATTTCTCTTTCTTCCTCCAGCTCCCTGCATCCCCCTCTCCTCTCTCTCTCTCATTGTGAGAGAGCAGTGGAAACATAGTCTCATTCCTAACTCTCGAAGGGTAGTGGGAGTAGAGTCTGAGGCAAATTGTTATTGGATGAGCAAGGGGATGAGAAAAGACCCAGGCAAGTGGGAACGTGAAGTTGAAGCCGTGATCTTAATGATTATCGGAGCAGTCTTGCGGGGCATTGACCTGATGTTAATTCATATGTTCCCACCTCCTCCTTTCCCCTTCCCCATCTCCTCCTGATGCACCAGTAATTACTTCAAAAGACACGGTTAGATAGAAACTGATAGGCTTTTATTAATCATAGAATGGAGGCATGTCCAAGCTGGTCAACTGTCCTGCACTGAGGAGGGGGCTGTGGGACATTCACCTTTATTCAAAGGTCTGGGGGAGGAGCCTCAGGCTGAGTCAGTAAAAGGTATGACCAGACAAGTACTAATGCGGCCAAAACATATATACAGTGGTTTACCACACCTCCCTTATTACTCCTCCCCTCTGCCCACCCCTCCATTAACCTCCCGTCCCTCTCTCATCCCTCTCCTTCAGCCTCCTTCCCCACTTACCCTGCTTCCTCTACCTCCCTCCCACCTGCCTCTCTCTCATCCCCTTGTGTTTTTCTCTCTCTCACTTCCTTTTCATCTCCCTCTCATTCCTCTCGATCTTATTTCCCTTTCTCCTTCCTTTCTAAGCCTCCCCCTCTCCATGTCTCTCTTTCATCACTGTCTCTGCTTCCCTTTTTGCATTGCTCTCTTCCATTTCAATCTTTCACCCCATCTCTCTTTCCTTTCCTTTCTATCCCACCCCTCTCTCCTTTTATCCCATCTTTCTGATCCCACTCTCCCTTTTAATCTCCCTCTCCTTAATCCCCCTCTTTCTCTGACCTACTCTTCCTTTCCATCACTCTCTCCCCCCCCTCCTAGTCCTTCATCTCCTTGCACCTTCTCCTAAGCTCTCAAATTGGTCCACCAAAACAACCAGCCTTGCACTGTTGCATGCAGAGGACTGGGCTGCCACATTTCCCTCCACACAACCGATGCCCACTCATGAGCAGAAAGCACTTTGGGAGAGCCTGAGATCAGATATGGGATGGTCCACCATACAGTTGACCGTTGAGATGGTGGAACTGGTGGTGATATCAATGGACAGGCCAGTGCTTTGGAGTTAGGCCCATCTGCGCACATGCCCACAATTGGCCGAGGAAATATTGCATCCATCTCCGATAATCTGGCGCACCCAGGACTTTGCCTGACCAGCACATTTCCCAGACGATCGGATGGTGGTCTAACGAACGCTCCAACACACTTCTATTTCACTTTTATTTTCATGCTACTCAGTGTAATAATAAATTTTACAGTGAACTGAATGAGTTTAAAGCAAAGCTAAATTTGGAGCATTTTGGTCACCTCCCAATAAAAGTGCAGAGGAGATTTACTAGGATGTTGCCAGGTCATGAAGAACTGACTTACGTGGAAAGGTTGACCAGCTTAGGACTTTATTCCCTGGAGTGCTGGCGAACAAGGATCCCCTTGTTCAATATAATTATGATAGAGTAGGCTTTTTCCACTCAGGTTGGGAGAGATAAAAGCTAAGGGTGAAAGAGGAAAAGTTTCAAAACATTAGGGGGAACCTCTTCACAGAGGGAGGGGTGGGAGCGTGGAATGAGCTGCCGGCTGAAGTGGTGATTTTGGGCTCATCCGTGACATTTAAGAAAAATTCGGGGTCTTGCTGAGCAGGGAAGTTGGAGTGGTACCTTGGACAAACCAGAAGTGTTTAGAGCAAGAGTGGGAAGTTCTGACAAGACAAGGACAAGACAAGGTCAGGAAGGCAGGAAAACAGGACTAAGAGCGCAGCGCACTGAATAGCATATTGGTCCCCTTGGCCCAAGATACTGTCACTGTCCAGACAAATTGGACCAAAGGGCTGGAGAACCCTGTGCCCCTGTGGGAGCAGGCAGCAGAGGGTTAATGGCAGAGCAGAATAAAGGGCTTGGCTTTCAGTGTGTGTGGGAACTGCGGAAGATAAAGCATGCATGTCTTCAGGGAGGGAGGGGGCGGAGACTGGGGCCAAAAGGGGGCGGCTCCTTGCACACTGTCAGCAGGTTGGAGCGAGGAACTTAACTGGGAACAGAGGGAGAGTGGAGAGAAGGAGAGAGAGCAAAAGGAGGGCGTCCCAAACTGCCTGTGATCCAGCAGCACGGAGCTTTACCAGGAGCTGACCGATTGTACTGCAGCCCTGCCTACGGGCATTGTTGGACTTGTGGGGAGGGGCTGTGCAGACAAACCTCCCCACTCTGGGTGGTCTGTGTGCTTCTCCCACCCCCTCTCCAGGCTCAGACTCTGTGCCCGCTGCAGGACATTGTCCTCAGGACCCTGAGCACCAAAGCGAGGACGCTCATCCACAGGGATGGCTGGGAAGGTCCTGCTCACCGTACTCTGCCTGGTGTGCCTGTGCATGCCACGGGCCGGCTGCTGGCTGAACTGGTTCGGCGGTGAAGGGAGGAAGGCGGCCACCACTACCACTTTGCCACCCTCCAGTTTCGACGGTGGTGAGGAGGAGGAGGAGGAGGAGGATGTGGCAGAACTCAGAGTCGACAAACTGGAAGTGGCCGATGGCGTTGAGGACTGGGACAACCAAGGGGCAGAGGGGCACAGGGAGGTCGGGTCCCCACCTGTACTCTACCACACAGCAGGGATGAGACAAGTCCCTGCCCATGGGACCGACGCTAGAGAGGACAGCCTGAGCCCTTTGCCCATCTCCCCCTCCCCTCACTTACCCCTGTCGTCCTTCCCCTTTCCTCCCTCATCTCCGTCATTCTCTCCTTTCCCATTCTCAGCCCCATCCTCCTCCCCTCCCTCACCCTCATCCAAATCTTCTGCCTCTCCTTCTCTGCCATCCACCCACTTCTCCACTTCCCACAGTGTCTCCTTGATGTCCCCATCTGCTGACGAGCAACTGGGATTGGCCAGCCACCCGGTGGCTGTACCCCTGTCGGAGCGCCTGTTGCTGAAGAGACCCTGCAGCCCCCACTGCCCAGGTAGCCCGCCCAGGATGATGCCAGCTGTTATCCTGAAGAGAGGCGCGTCCCTCACGGGTAGGGGTCCTCTGTCTGAATCAAGGAAGGACCATCAGCAAGATGTGGGAGCCGAAGGATCACCAACCAACCATGAGCCAACCTCACTGTCACGTGACCCGGTGCATGAAGCCTTCCAAACGCAAGTGGCAACGCCGCCAACTAATCAGCTATCCCATGATGCTCTAGGATGTGGCCACCACATGGGTGGGGACACAAGTGATGGCCAATCACCTCTCAGCAATTGGAGCACCAAGGCTTGGTCTAGGCATGATGGGATAGTGCTGGATGATTCACGCCAAGCTAATAACCCAGCGTTTAATCGCAATGCAACTAATGGTGTGCTGGCTTTCTCTGCTGGTGGTGTGGGAGCTACGCTATCCCTACTAACCCTTACTAAGGTTTGGGCAGCAGGTCGGCATGTCGGCCTTCCGCAAGCTCTCTCCCGCTGGACTGGAACTGACTCCGACTGCACTCCGCTGCCCCCAACCTTGAACTTCTGCCGCCCGCTGGGCCACAGCAGGACTCAGAGGCCTGACCCCCTGGAGCAGGCCAGCCCAGCGGAGCTTCGGGATGCCCTGGCAGAGCTGGGCGGCCTGCTCTCCTCCCGCTGCCACCCAGCCCTGCGGCCTTTCCTCTGCCTCCTGCTGCCACCGAGCTGCCACCTCCCAACCCGCCCGCCCCCCTGCCGCGGCTACTGCGAGTCTGTGCGCGACGGCTGCTGGACCGAGTTGGTGGCAAGGGGTCTCCAGTTGGCATGTCACCCTCTCCCTGATGAAGAGGAGGGGTATGCCTGCCTGTCCCTCAATGTCAGTCGAGGTAAACAGACACTTACTGAAACACCCCCCCCCCCCACCTCACTCCCCCACCACCTACGCTTGGGAACCTGAGTGACTTGCAGTGTTGTGGGGCGAGTGGTTGGGGGGGGAATATATCTTGCCTTTACACTGTGTCTTCAATGTAAAATGTCACAGGAGCGCTTGAAGGGAGGATTAGGGAGGTGAAAGAGAGGGAGGACTGGACATCAAAGTGGAGGCTGGAATGAGAGGGGTACAGAGGGCTGGGGAGAGGTGGAAGCAGTTCACACGATGATGGGTAGAATGTCCTGCTGGTGGCTTTGATCCTTGGAATTATAGCAGCAAAGAAGTTGTTGATGTGCTCCAAGATTTGCAGTTATATTTTGGAAGTGCTCGGCTGAACAAGTTGTTAAAGTAATCAGAACCTGATATCAGTTGCCTGATGAAAGAATTTTGCTCATTAGCTGATGGGAGGTGGCTGTAGAGTGGTCTGTGTGTGGAGACTTGGGTGAGGTTCCAGGGTATGTGTTCATTAAATGATACATTTGTGGTGGGTAATGTGTGTATGGTTGTCGGCAGTAGATGCTGTTATGTCAGGAGGGACTGGAAAGGAATGTGTGTATGGGTGAATACATTGGGGAGGTGAGGGTGTGTCAGGTGTGTGTGGGTGTGTCAGGAATGTGTAGGTGTGGGTGGAGGATGTGAGTGTGCACGGAGGGTGTGGATGGAGGGTGTGTGTACGGAGGGTGTAGGTAGAGGGTGTGTGTGTACAGAGGGTGTGGTTGTGTGGAGGGTGTGTATGGAGGGTGTGGGTGTGTACAGAGGGTATGAGTGTGTACAGAGGGTGTGGGTAGAGGGTGTGAGTGTGTACGGAAGGTGTGAGTGAGTACAGAATGTGGGTAGAGGGTGTGAGTGTGTATGGAGGGTGTGGGTGTGTACAGAGGGTGTGAATGGAGGGTGTGAGTGTCTATGGAGGGTGTGGTTGTGTACGGAGGGTGTGAATGTATGGAGGGTGTGAGTGTACAGAGGGTGTAGATGTGTATGGAGGGTGTGAGTGTGTATGGAGGATATGAGTGTGTACAGAGGTGGGTGGAGGGTGTGAGTGTGTACGGAGGGTGTAGGTGTGTGCGGAGGTTGTGTACAGAGGGTGTGGGTGTGTTCAGATGTGGGTCGAGGGTGTGGGTGTACGGAGGGTGTGGGTGTGTACGGTTGGTGTGGGTGGAGGGTGTGAGTGTCGGAGGCTGTATACGAAGTTGTGAATGTGTACGGAGGGTGTGTGGTTGTGTATGGAGGGTGTGGGTGGAGGGTGTGGGAGTGTACGGATGGTGTGTGTGGAGGCTGTGGGTGTGTACGGAAGATGTCGGTGGAGGGTGTGAATGTACGGAGGATGTGGGTAGAGGGTGTGAGTGTGTCGGAAGGTGTGTACGAGGTTGTGAATGTGTACGGAAGGTGTGGTTGTGTAAGGAGGGTGTGGGTGTGTATGGAGCGTGTGGGTGGATGGAGGGTGTGGATGTGTACAGAAGATGTGGGTAGAGGGTGTGAGTGTACGGATGGTGTGGGTGTGTGCGGAGGGTGTGGGTGTGCGCGGATGTGTTTGGAGGGTGTGAGTGTGTATAGAGGGTGTGTACACAGGGAGTGGACGTGTACTGAGGGTGTGGGTGTGTGCTGAGGGTGTGAGTGTGTACGGAGGGTGTGGGTGTGTATGGAGGGTGGTGTGTTCGGAGGGTGTGTGTGTGTAGGTAGGGTATGGGTGTGTACAGAGGGTGTGGGTTTGTGCGGAGGGTGTAAGTGTGTACGGAGGGTATGGGTGTGTGGAGGGTGTGAGTGTGTACGGAGGGTGTCAGAGTGTGTTCGGAAGAGAGGGTGTGTGTGTGTGTGTGTGTGTGTGTGTGTGTGTGTGTGTGTGTGTGTGTGTGGGGAGATTTGAATGAGGAGCAGGGATTGCACACGGCCAGGTATCTGGCCACAAATCCCAACACTGTCTCCTGCGTTGCGACATCTGATAGAGGGGAAGCTCACTGGACGGTCTGTTGAACCCTTCTGTTTGGAGCACTTGTCGAGGCAGCTGTTGTCTGCAGGAATGTAGATTGAGCCAGCAAACACACAAACATCTGCAACCTGGAGCAATCATGATCCAAGCAAAATATTACTCAGTAAAGTAGTTCTGTGGAGTCTATGGCCGGACAGGGGAATGGGTGAGCCTGCTGCTGATCAGCTAGGATTCCATTGAATGCAGGAGGCTGGGTCAAGGAGAGGAATTTTCCTGATTCCCTGTGCCACCCCCCTCCCTCAGGTTCTTCCACACGCTCAAGTTCCCTTCCACATCCCAAACCCAAGAGGATCAGTAGGTAAATTGCCCTCTAGGTGGTAGTGACTTGGAGGAAGGGGGGGGTCATGATGAAAATGTGGAGAGACAGGTTGACAGGGAAAACAGCATGTGACATTGCAAGGAAACATGAAATTATGTACCACATATATGTGTAATACCAAATAAAAGTTGACCCCTCCCCACTATTTTTGGCCCTAGCTGGCTGCCCACCTGTGTTCCTGATCCTTTGACTATGGATTCTTGCCTAGGCCCCTCGACGGTAGACCTACCACCCAGTTTGACCACCTGCCTACCCATCCGAGCTCCTAGCACCCCGACTGTGAAATTACCTCCCAGTCCAGCCACCTACTTGCCCATCCAAGTTCCCGACACCTCGACCGTGGAATTGGCACCTATTCCCGGCCATCTGCCTGCCCATCCGTGCTCCCGACACTCCAACCACGGAATTACCACCTAGTCCTGGCCCTCTGCTTGCCCAGCCAAGCTCATAGCACCCGACCACAGAATTATCACCTAGTCCTGGCCATCTGTCTGCCCATCCAAGCTCCTAACACCCGACCACAGAATTACCATCTAGTCCCGGCCGTCCGCCCGCCCATCGGAGCTCCCAACACCCCGACCATGGAATTACCATTTAGTCCTGGTCATCTGTCTGCCCATCCAAGCTCCTAACACCCGACCACAGAATTACCATCTAGTCCCGGCCATTCAAGCTCCCGACACCCCAACCGTGGAATTACCACCTAGTCCAGGCCAAATGGCCACCCACCCGAGCTCCCAACACCCTGACCGTGGAATTACCACCTAGTCCTGGCCATCTCCCCACCCATCTGAGCTCCCGACACCCCAACCACAGAATTACCACCTAGTCCTGGCCGTCTGCCCACCTGCCCACACCATCCGAGCTCCCGACACCCCGACCATGGAATTACCACCTCGTCCTGACCATCTGCCCACCCATCCGAGCTCCCGACACCCCAACCGTGGAATTACCACCTAGTCCTGGCCGTCTGCCCACTCACCCGAGCTCCTGACACTTCGATCAATGCCGGTACTTGCTGTTCTCAAAAGTAGTATGAGTGTAACAAATGGCCCCTAAATTTTATCCTAACTGGTCCACTACATTTGACTATTAACTGGGTGTATATGGTAGTCAGCATGTGGGGAATCACTGTTCCCTTCCCAGTTTATCACGTCAGTCACACTGTCCGTGACCTACTGAGATCCTCTGAGATCCTCCAGCACTTTGTGTATCGCTCCAATTTTCCATCAACTGTGGTCTCTCCTGTTTCACACTGTGGTCAATTGCCTCCAGTTCTACTCCTGTGCCAACTCTCACTGTTCATGGCTTCCAATGGTCCTCTCATGAAACCAGAGGGTGCATTTTTAAGTGCAGGACAAGCAATTACCGAGGTGCTTTGAAAAGTTTTAATTTGCCAGTAAGTTTATCCACACATATTACAACAGAATATAACACAGCAGGGTGACAGCTTGAACCAAATTAAACAGGAAAGTCTGCAGATGTTGGGGTCAAGTGCAATACACAAAAGTGCTGGGGAAACTCAACAGGTCATGCAGCATCCATAGGAAGTGAAAGTTCCAGGCCCAAAACGCTGGTTACCTTTTTATGGATGGTGTGTGGCCTGCTGAGTTCCCCCAGCTTGTTTGTACATTTCATTTTGAGTGGAGTAAGAACAATATTTTCTCTGGCGTGAGGTTCATTCAGGAGCCTGTAGTCGTGGGAAAGAAACAGTCCTTGAATCCCTTCCGAATCTTCTTCCTAATGGGAGGAGGCATAAGGGAGAGCAGACAGGCTGGTGTGAATCGTTGAACATGTTTGCCACTTGTCTGGGACACCAGCAAGTGTTGATGAAGTCAATGGAGGGTAGGGAGGTGTGTATGTTGGTCTGTGCTGCTTTCGCTCTGACATGTAATTTAAATGTCAGTTTATCGATATATTTGCTGTTGAGTGTTTGACATTCACAGGGCTCAGTAGAAAGAATGGAGTGCAGGGCAGATGTGAATAAATGGAATAAAACATTTGAGAGTCACAAGGAACTCAGCATGGCCACAAAGGGTCAGTCAATGTATTGGGTCGGGACCCTTGATCGAGAGTGGAGTAAGAAGGGCATGGCCCTCCAGATATGGATGGGAATAAATGCTGGGGAGGACACCAGAGGTGATTAGGGTGACAAAATGTGGCTGTGGTAGAGGAATTGGTCACAGAGCTAGAATGGTGGTGGTAGGGATGTTAAAGAGATCTTCACGTAACTCCCTTCAAAGAGAGGCAGGGAATGACAGGAGTAGAGAATCAGTGAAACACAAAATCTGGAGCAGTGCACAAAGTGCCGGAGGAACTCAGTGGGTTAGGCAGCGTCCACGGGTAGAAAGATTCAGTCAACATGGAACAAAGGCAACAGACTGTCGACGGTTTGGCCCAAGAACCCTTCATCATTCCTGGTTGGCCCGAAACGTCAACTAACTTTTGCCTGCCGCCTGACCTGCTCAAGTTTCAGGTGTTTGCTCAAAGGTTCCAGCGTCTGCAGTGCTTTGTGTTTCACAATTAAGCATTTAGCTGTGGCCCTTTGCTGGAATATTCAAGCAGCCCCAGTTCACAAAATAGAGTGGTGCTTATCCAGCGAAACAAGAAAGTCTTGCGATGCTGTCATTGTAGTTAATACACACAAGTAGAGGAGAATCTCGCAGGTCCGGAAACGTCCACAGGAAGCAAAGATACATAAACATCATATCAGGCCCAAAATAATCTTTGCCTCCTAGGGATGTTGTGGGTTCCATCGAGTTTCTCCAGCACCTTTGTGTATTAACAGAGCTTGACCAAGAAGGTTAATATGCAGGTCTCAAGGGACCAGGGGACATGGCTCATTTGACGACACTTCCGCGGATTTCTACCGCACACACTGCTTGCGAGCTTCGAGGGCAAAGAGGCAGTCTGTAGGGAATACGTTGAATGAAGGGAGAAGGACAGGGATTTCAAGGCTGAGGGCTCAGTAGCCAGGTGCCTGAGGGGTGAGGGACAGGAGTGATTGCAGCAGCAATTGGAAAAGGTTGGTGTTGAGAATTCCGGATCAGAATGATGGCTGGGCAGGGAGTGATGCCCTGAATTTTGCAGGAAGCAGCTTTGTTTTCATTTTGTTTCAAGGGCAGCTGCTCGGTGATCGTGTACAAGGCCACGTCATGGTTTGGCATCTGTGCATCCTTTTGCGGAAGTGTCCAGTTGGAGAAGGGTCACCCATACAGGGTTCCCAGATGTCCTTGTTTAATGGGGTGCGTGCAGGCACCGCTAACTGTCTGCCCCTTGATGCGATGAGTGCTGTTGATGCTTCTTTCTTCATCACACCATGGAAACAAGCCCTTCAGCCCATCAAGTCCATGTCGACCATCCCAATAGTGCCCATTGATATTGATCCTACATTAATCCTGTTTTTGAAAAAAATTCCTACATGTCCATCAGCATCTCCTGCCCTGGGGACCACTCATCCCCACTGATCATTGTGTCTTCATGAGTTGGGAGAAAACTGGAGTGTCTTGAAGAAACCCCACTCAGTCATGGGGGAACATGCAAACTCCACACAGACAGGACCAGAGGTCAGGATTGAGCCCTGGTCTCTGGGAGTGGGAGGAGTGGGGGTGCAGCAGCACTAACCCCTGCTCCACCCCCGAAATCCTAGGAAATGCATTTGTTTTATTAATAATTCAAGGGAGGTGGACTTCACAGGCTGTGCCAGTGTTGAATTGGTCGTGTACTGCCTTCATGTATCACAGCAGTCCTCAAGGGATGGTGTGCCCACTCTACTGTAATGGAGCAAGCAGTGGTCGCAAGGCATAATAATGACAGCAGGGTTGGAGTTAATTCGCAGGATGCATTTGGTCTAAAATTTGTTACATAGCTATTCAATGACACTGTTTTATTTTCTTTACAACAAGGGAGTTTCTTTGCCAGGAATTAAATGCAGGAGAGGAAAAGATGTACTGATGAGGCTGTTGAAGGATTATAGTTCTCCCTGCTCCAGAATTGTTCATTTACACATGATAGATTTTCCCAAGTTAAAAAGTCTCGAACTAACCTGGACCGGCTGCTGATTTGGCCAAGTTAGTGCTCTTGAAATCAGGCAGCTGTCACTAGTTATTGCCTTGCACAGCCAGTTTTCCTTTCCCATGTGAAGTTCCTCAGAGCTGGGAGGGGAGAGGGCCCAGGTGGTGCATTAGCGAGGGGTGATCTGCAGGAGTTTGTGGGGGGGGGGGTCATCTGTCCTTTCCCTAATCTAAGGTCTGTCCATTCTCTATCTTTCTCATTCTGTCTTGCAACTCTCCCTTCCCCACTCACCTCTATCTCTCACTCTCTTTTGTGATATCCATTTACCCAGCTCTCTCCTCTCCCATTCCTCTCTCGCTCTCTCTTTGCCACTCTCCCTGTTTCTCCCCAATTTCACACTCCCTCCTAACCTCTAACCTGCACCTTTCCTTCTCTCTCTCTTTTCTCTATCCATTTCTCCATCTATTTTCTATCAATATCTATTTCACTATTTCTCTCTTTCACTCACTCTCTTTTTTACTCACTCTCAATCTCACAATGTTTCCCTCACACTTTCTCTCTCTCGTTTCTGTTATGCATTGGGTCCAAAACTTTTATTTGTAACACCAACCTTCCTTTGGGATTTTCTATGCAATCTATTGAGATACCTTTTGGTGAAATTCAAATGAAATTACTGCTTATGCAAATGAATGGCGGTTGCCACGGGATCCCCTGTATTGATGGCTCCTGACGTGACTGCACTTAGATTTGAGTCAGCCTGCTTTCTGGAGCCAGAGTTATGAGGGTTCAATAGCCCATGAGCCCAGGTAATCACTGATGCAAATGAAGCAGTGGGTCATTAGCTCCAAGGCATGCTGGGAAATCTGCAGGCACATGACGCTGCAATCTGGAGCAAAAGATACAGAGCTGGAAAAACATCAGGAAAACGAACCAAGGTTAATGTTCCATTTTTTGGTCTTCTAGCTCATTTCTTTCTCCACTGATGCTGCCTGACATGCTGAGTGTTTCCAGCATTACCTTTTTCATTGTTGAAGTGAGAGGTTTGGAGGCTCTTTGTATCTAGTTCCTTGTTTTCCCAATCATGGCTCATATGGTCTCACTTGTGCCTTTAAGGCAAGAGGTCACCAGATAAGTGGGTGATTGGCCAACATCGAGGGCAAATTTATCCCTCGATAAATTTGGAGTTTGCGGGTTCTGCCAGTGACTGTGTGGATGTTCCAGTTTCCTCCCACATCCCGAAGGTGGCAGCTATAAATTGCCCGGAGGTACGTGGGTGTGGGTTTAAATCTAGGGGAGTTGATGGGAAGGTGGAGAGTAACATACGATTAGCGTAAATAGGTGGTTGATGGTCAGAACAGACTCAGTGGGTTGAATGGCTTGATTCTGTGCTGCTACTTTCTACAGTGACTGAAGCTCTGAAAACATATAGGCTGCTTCCAGGAAAGGAATCTCTCCCCTTCACGAGAGGTATCCCTCGGAAAGTGTTAGGAGCTGCAAAAGCCAGAGCTCTTCGGCTGGAGGCATTCCCACGTGGATTGCGGCTGGAATTCGCCGAAGCTTTGTAAAGTGTCTCACTTTGTGACAGATTGGGAAGAAAGCGCTCTGTCCTCTGCTGCTGGTGAACCCGGAACGCTGGGAATGGCCCTCGCAGGAGCCGGAGCTCCTCTCTTGTCCATTTATCCATCTGCTCTGCTCAGATGTATGGCTCCAACACATGCCCTGAGGTGGGGGGAAATTTTAAATATATAAATTTAGACATCAGCACAGTAATGGGCCATTTTAGCCCATATTCCCGTGCCGCCCAATTTATACCCAATTAACCTACACCTGGTTCGTGTCGAATGGTGGGAGGAAACTGGAGCCTGGGGGAAACCCATGCAGACATGGGAAAAACGTACAAACTCTTTACAGACAGAGCAGGATTTGAACCCTTGTCCCGATCACTGGCGCTGTAAAGGCAATGCACAAACCACTACGCGAAGCTTGCCACTCAATTATTTGGGTGGGGCAGCTTCAGCAGCTCAAATGACATTGCCATCTCTTCCTGTAAGAAGGACGGTGATCCCACCAGCCCCATCTCTGGCTCCACCCAGTTGGATTTAATTTTTAATTTTAATTTTAGATATAGAGCACGGTTACAGGGCCTTCCAAGCCTGTGTCGCACAAATACACCTATCAATCAACTAACTCTGTACGCCTTTAAAATGTGGGAGGAAACCGGAGCATCCGGAGGAAACCCACACAGGTCATGGGGAAAATGTACAAAAGCCTGGAGACAGCGCTAGATTCGAACCTGGGTCGCTGGCACTGCACTAACTGCTTCGCTAACAGTGCCTTGTTCGGACATTGACTGTGCTTGGAGTAATGTGCACCATACTGTTGGAAGGATGCAGTCACACTGGAGAGGGTGCAGAGGAGACTCACCAGAATGTTGTCTGGATTGGAGGGCTTGAGTTGTGGGCAGAGATTGGAGTGGATATACTTGTTTGCCCTGGAGCAAAGGAGGGTGAAGGGGTGGATAGGTTGGATAGTCAGGAAACACCAAAACTGTTGATGCTGGAATCTATGAGCAAAGTTGGAGGCTCTCAGTGGGTCAGACAGCATACATGAAGAGGAATGTTCAGTCATTCTTTCTGGTCAGGACCCTTTATCGAGTCTGATAAAGTAGATGGAATTGCTTTCCCATCTCCAACAAGAGAGCCCAGGATCAAAGTGAGAGGAGAAGGAATTTGATAGGGGCATATAAAATTATGAAGGGTACAGACAAAGTAAGTGCAAATAGACTTTTTCCACTGAGGTGAGGAATGAAATAGAGGACATGGGTTAAGGGTGAAAGGGGAGAAGTTTAGGAGAAACATTCAGGGGAACCTCTTCCCTCAGAGAGTAGTGAGAGTGTGGAATGAGCTGCAGCTGAGGTGGTGAATGCGGGCTCCATTTGGATAGGTAGGTGGATGTGTGGGGTATGGTCCAGGTGCAGGTCCATGGGAGTAGGCGGAATAATAGTTCGGTATGGACCAGTTCAAGTTCAAATTCAAGTTTAATTATCAACAGATTGCACAAGTACAACCCGAGAAAATAGTGTTCTCTGATCCTCAGTGCAAAAATATGCAGACACGCAACCAGACATGACACATGTACAGACAAATAATACATATACATGACAAGTATACATGTATAAAAAAAATAAGTAAATAATATGGATATAAGAGTCTCAGATGTGAGCAGTTCCTTGGATCGTTCAGGTTTCTCACTGCCCTTGTGAAGAAGCTGTTCCTCAGCCAGGTGGTGCTGGCTCTGATACTCCTGTATCTCTTCCCTGATGGGAGGAGCTGAAAGATGCTCTCCGCAGGGTGGAAGGAGTCCTCAATGATTTTGCGCTCCATCTTCAGGCAACAATCCTGGTAGATCATGTTGATGGGGGTGAGGTGGGGGGGAGGGGGTGGACACCCCCGTGATCCTCTTTGCCATTCTTATATTCCTATGGATTGACCTCCGATCCACTTTTCTACACCATCTATACCACACTGTGATGCAGCCGGCCAGGACGCTCTCGATAGAGCTCCTGTAGAAGGTTGACATGATGGTGGCTGGTAGCCTTGCCCACTTCAGTCTTCCCAGAAAGTTCAGTTGCTGTTGCACCTTCCTGACAAGTGAGGAGATGAGGAGATGATGTGTGCCCAGGATAGGTCACTAGTTAAGTGAACTCTGAGGAACTTGGTACTCTCCACTACAGAGTTGTTGATGTGTAGTGGAGAGTGGTCGTTCTTGGTCCACCTTTGTCATGTCCACGTCGAGACTCAAGTTGTTATGCCCGCACCACATCACAAGATTTTCCACCTCTTCTCTGTAGTGCAATTCATCGTTGTTGCCAATGAGGTCAATTACTGTTGTGTCTTCTGCAAACTTGATGATTCTGTTGGAGTTGGATCTGGTGTTGAGTCATGGATCAATAGCAGGAACAGGAGTGGGATGAGCATCCAGCCCTGAGGTGCACATGACATGACGGTGCTTAACATTCTGCTACTGACACGGACGGACTGTGGCCTTTCTATTAAGAAGTCCAGGATCCAATTACAGAGAGTGGTGTTGAGTCCCAGTGAGTACAGCTTTTTTCCACCAGCCTCTGGGAAATGATGGTATTAAGCACAGAGCTGAAGTCGATGAACAGCAGCCTGGTGTATGAGGTATTGTTCTCCAGGTGGGTCAGGACAGAGTAGAGGTTCAAGGCTTTAGCATCATGAGTGGAACAGCTTTTTCTATAGGCGAATTGAAATGGGTCCATTGACTCTGAGAGGTGCATATGGATGAGTTCCATCATTAGACACTTGAAGCATTGAATCCTGTTACCGTCACCCTCTTTGTTACCACGATAATGGTGGCTGCCTTGAAACCTATGGGGACAATGGACTGCTGCAGTGAAATGTTGAAGATGTCTGTAAGGACCTCCGTCAGTTGGTCTGCATAGACCTTCAGTACCCAACCAAGTATGTTGTCTAGTCCTGCTGCCTTGTGTGTGTTTACCTTAGATAGGGTTTTCCTTACCTTGGCTGTGGCGATGCAGCAGTCCCTTTTATCGGGGGTCATCAGCCTATACTTCTCATTGAACCGGGTGTAGATGTTCAGTCTGTCCAGAAGGGAGGCGTCATTGTCTTTAACTCACAAGGTTGTCTTGTGACCTGTAATGGTCTTGATCCCTTGCCACATGTGCCTCGTGTTGCTGGTGTGGCACACCTGTCTGTAGTTCTTCTGTGTGTACCCATGGTTTGCCTTCCAATATGCACTGGAAAGTTTAGCCCTGGCTAATCTTAGTGCTATCTTGTCTCCTGTCCTGAAGGTAGCATCATGAGCTCTGAGAAGTGTCTGGACCTCTGCATCCAACCATGGTTTCTGATTAGCCCTGCTTGTGAAGCATTTGATCTCGGTGACATCCTCAATGTACTTGCTGATGTAGTCAGTCATTGAGCTTGTGTACTCCTTGATATTTACGTGACCATTGCAGGTGGCTGCCTCCCTGAAACTGGTCCAGTCCCACCTCCCCCACCCTCTGCGGCCACATTCTGATCTCCTTGCGGACTGGCTTAGATTGTTTTGCCAGTGTCTGTATACTGGGGTTAGCAGGACAGATATGAGATCTAAGTAACCAAGGTGGGGGTGAGGCATAGCCTTGTACGCACTAAGGACATTGGTGCACACCCGATCCAGGCTGTTCTCTCCTCTGGTGATGAAGTTCACAGCTGTTGAAACTGTGGTGAGACCATTTTCAGGTTGGCGGAATTGAAGTCGCCAGCAGCAATCATGGCACCGACAGGGTGGGACATGTGGGCTTTTCAGGTGGCACCATAAAGGTCCTTCATGGCTTCACCCTTATTAGCTGAAGGTGGAAGGAAGACTGCAGCAACCAGCATGGCTGAGAATTCCTTGAGCAGATAAAAGGGACTGCATTTCACCAGGTGGTACTCTATCTCTGCTGAGCAGAAGGTCTATGCCACAGAGACATTAGTGCACCAGGTCTCACTGGTAAAAATATACAGACCCCCATCTCGAGTCTTGCCAGAACCTGCAGTGTCTCATCTGCCCTGAAGGCCGTCCAGCTGGATTGCTGAGTCTAGAATGGAGTCCTGGAGCAGTGTTCCTGTAATCACCGGAGCACAACAGCCCTGCAGTTCTCTCTGCTTCAGATGGAGTCTCGGGTAATCTATTCTCCAGCGATCTTACATTTGGGAATAAGATCATCAGGAGAACAGGTCTGAAGGGGTTAACTCTCAGTCCAACCCCCAATACCTACTCATTTTCCATGCTTTTGCCTTCTCGCGCAGCGCTTCCGGTGGCCTCCCACGTATCTCCCGTGATCTGCTCTGCGCTTTGCTGCAGTCTGTGTTCCATGCTTCAGTAGGTAAAATCCACTCAGTATTCTACCAATTTCAAACAGAAGGACCTGTTTCTGTGCTATAGTGTTCTATGGTTCTGTTTTGTTGAGAGAGCAGATGATACCTGGAACACACTACCAGAGGAGCAGGTGGAATCAAATACAAAGAAAGAACGAGAGATAGAGTTAGGACAGAGAAAAAGAAAAATAGAGGGCAGAAAAGTCAAAAGCAAAGAATTCAGAGGCCACTAGATTCTAAAAGGGTACCTCATCTGAATGCTCACAGTATTAGAAACAAGGCTAGTGAACTTGAGGTGGAAATCAGTACCCAGGCATATGATTTAATGGCCATCACAGAAACATGGCTGCAAAGTGGGCATGATTGGGAATTAAATATTCAAGGGTATTATGAAAATAAGGTGGAAATCATATTAAAAAATTTAGAATGTTGAAAGACATGGAGAGAGTAGATGTAGAAATGTTGTCTCCTCTGGTGGGGAGTCAAGGACAAGAGGGCAAAACCAAGATTGAAGGGCGTGTGCTTCAACCAGAGATGCAGAGGAATTTCTTTTACCAGAGGGTAGTAAATCTGTGGAATTTGTTGCCACAAGTGTTTGTGGAGGCCAGATCATCAGGTGTATTTAAGGCAGGGATAGGTTCTTAATTAGCCAGAGCCAGGTTATGGAGAGA
This sequence comes from Narcine bancroftii, assembly GCF_036971445.1. NCBI lineage: Eukaryota > Metazoa > Chordata > Chondrichthyes > Torpediniformes > Narcinidae > Narcine > Narcine bancroftii. The sequence goes on from NC_091472.1 coordinate 226,199,066, forward strand.
AGGCTGGGCATTGGGGCTGAGTGGGAAAATGGATCAGCTCATGATGAAATGGCAGGGTAGACTTGATGGGCTGAATAGCCTATTTCTGCTCTTAAGTCTTATGGTCTAAGAATTAATGTCAGCAAATGGCATCAGTGCAGATGGGGGGAGGTGGTGTGAAAGGCTTCATTTCTGTGCTGTATTCTATGCAGTTAAGAATAGTATCAACAACTTGGATCAATGTGGCTCCATATACTGTTGTCCAGGAGCATTACCAGTCAAGGCCGTGCCAGGAGACGCGACAAAGATTTGTTTTCTGGACTGGGAGGGGGTCACTCCTACCATTTATTGTCCCTCCCCCCCCCCCCCCGCCCACCATGAGTGGGTAGAGAGACGAGCCGCCGTCTTGAACCATTGCAGTCCACCCAGTGAAGGGGTGCCCGGGTGCTGTTGGAGATGCTGTGCCAGGAACTCAGCACAGCGATGCAGAGCAAAGGGCAACAGGTTCCTGCATCAGGCTGGCTTGCAGGGGAACCTGCGTGCAGTAGTGTCCTCCACCCACTCGCTGCCCCTTCCCCCATCGTAGCGAGGAGGGGTGTAGGCTTGGGGAGGTGGGGGGGGGGTGGAGTGACTGCAGAGTGTTTAGTCACTGTTACACATGATATAGACAGGATGGGCCAAAGGGCCTGCTTGTGTGCTTGATAATGACGTTCCTTGCAGCACCCATCTGTATCCAGGTTGAAGTGGGATTAACCTGAGCACATGTAGCTGCTTTCATCCCCTCTGTTCGTTATGCCCTGTGAGAGAAACGAACAGAGACATCTTTTTAAAGCTCCAAGTAATTCGAATAATGTTCAGGATTACTTCTGAAAGAGTCCTGAACTTGCCTTCTGCAATCTCATCCTGCCACTGAAGAGTTAATGACATTGCTTACAGAAAACATCTTACATTAGCGATCTTGTGACATGAACTTGGATCTCATCAGTAGCTGAGACTCTAAAATTACATTTCAGTTGTCCAGTTGTTGCTGGTGAAGGGATTATTGTTAAGAGCTTTAGTTTTCTGTATTTTTCAAATAGTCTTTAATATGTGTAAACACAGAACCCCTTCTTCAAAGCCATGAGCCTGTAACTGGATCTTAATATTACTGTGATGCAAAATCTAATGAAGTACTGATGGGTTTGGATTATCTGAGAAAATCAGACTTTCCAACTTCAGAGACTATTTAGATGTTGATCACTTGAATTATAAAAATCTTTTAAACATTTGAGGATCTGAATCATTCATGTTTATGTTCAATGATGAATTCTGAGTGCTAGACTGATGAAGTAGTGGGAGTGAGAAAGGCAGCTGTGTGTGGTTAAGTGTGGATATGTGTGGGTGCATGCGTGTTAGTGTTCAATTGCAGGTGTGAGCACATGTTTGTGCATTTATCTTTGTGTATAGATGTGGATATGCATGTGTGTGGGTGTGTTTATGCAGAGGTGTACATATTTGTGTATGTACATGTGTGTGTGTGTGTGTGTGTGTGTGTGTGGGGGGGGGGGGGGGGGGAGTGTATGTTGGTGTGTCAGTTTCCCATGTCCCAAGGTTCATGTAAAGGAAGTTGTTGCTTGAGGCTGCTCCTCACTGCCCAGGAGCCTCCAATGGAAAGTGCACGAGAGGGTGCGTGTCCACAGGAAGAGACTTCGCTGGCCTGCAACCACCTCCCTGGTACTTACTTGAGTCAGGATTCAAACAGGTTTGAGTGAGGAAGGGAGAGAGATGGTGGGAAAAAGACGGCTCCTTGAGTGGTTTGGTATCCCTTGACGATTAAACCCCCCTCCTTTTCTCCTTTCACTCCTCTATAGATGACGACCACTCTGTGACTCTACTCCAACTGATCGGGGACCCTCCTCCTCGACAGATAACAGTAGTGTATGATTCCGACCAGAACCCAGCCTATAGTTTTGGCTCCAACGTGAACACCGGCCAGCAAGCCAGAGCCCACTTCAAAAACCCCTTCTTCCGCGACTTCTCGCTCCTCTTCACAGTCAAGCCGACATCCACGAAGAGTGGCGTCCTCTTTGCCATCACAGATGCCAAGCAGACCATCATCTATGTAGGGGTGAAGCTCTCGGAGGTCCAGAATGGGGTCCAGAGGATCATTTTCTATTACACCGAACCTGGGTCTCAGCAGTCCAATGAGGCTGCTGGGTTCTGGGTGGAGCAGCTGACCAACAAATGGACAAAGTTGGCCATCAGCGTGGAAGATGACCTGGTTGTCCTCTACCTGGACTGCAGGGTGCACAGCCGCGCCCGGTTTGAGAGGTCCCCGGACGAAATGGAGATCGATGTCTCCTCCGGCGTCTTCGTTGCCTTAGCCGGTGGCGCTGATCCCAATAAGTTCACGGTAAGAGTTCATTGCTGCATCAGAGTAGTGCATGTGGTGTGGCAGAGGTGATAGGGCATGGAGCGGGGAGGTTGGAAATGAGGAAGTGGAACACAGGAAATTCCAGAAACACTCATCAGAGCAGGCAGTGTCTGTGGAGAGAGAGATGAAAAGAAAGAAAGTAAACAGGTTGCCATAAGATCTTAATCAGGTGGGCAGAGGAATAGTTGATGTAATGTAATGCAGACAAGTGTGAGGCATTGCAATTTGGGAGGTCTAGTGTGGGTAGGACCTACACAGCGAATAGAAGGGATCTAGGCAGAGTTGTAGAGCAAAGGAATCGAGGAGAATAAGTGCCTAGTACCTTGAAAGTTGTGTCATAGGTAGGATGGTCACAAAGGCTTTTGGCACATTGGCCTTCGTCAGTCAGAGTATTGAGTATAGAAGTTAAGAGTAAAACATGAACATCTGCAGAACAATGCTGGAGAAACTCAGCAGGTCAAATAGTGTCTTTTATACTACAAAGACATTTTGGGCCTCTGAAACATTGATTCTGTATCTTTATCTTTGTTACATGAAGGACACAGTTTGACCTGCTGAGTTTCTCCAGCATTGTGGCTTTACTTCTATAGAAGTTTGAAGGTCGTGTTGCAGTTGGTGAGGCCCCATTTGGAGTATTATGTTCATTTTAGCCACTGTGGTACTCCAGCTGGAGAAGGTGCTGAAGAGATTTACGAGGACGTTGCCAGGATTTGGTAGGAGAGGTTGAGCAAACTAGAGCCTTATTCCTTGGTGCACAGGAAGATGAAGGGCACAACATCATAAGAGGAATAGATGGAGTGAACGCAAATTGTCTTTTGCCCAGAGCGCGGACATAGGTTTAAGGTGAGGGGAGAGAGATTTAACAGGAAACTGAGGAGGTACATTTTTTACACCAAGAATGTGGGTGAATGGAACGGGCTGCCAGAGGAGGAGGTTGAGGCAAGTACTATTGCAACGTTTAAGAAAAAATTAGATGGATAGATACAAGGGTAGGATGGGTTTGGAGGAAAACGGGGCAAATGCAAGCGCTGTGGGACTTATGTGGATGGGACATTTTGGTCTGTGTGGACATGTTGGGCTGAAGCTGGGTGGCACCATGACTCCATGTTCATTTTCAGTAGCAGAGAAGGTGGCAAAGGGATGTGTGGAACAAAGGAAATATCTCTGATTGGGTGAGACCAAATTAGTTACTCTCATGGAATGGGAAGTTTGATAATAACAATCATGAGTTTATTGTCGTACATGTTGCACCACTGTGTATACGCACCAACTTTCTTAGTTGCTGCAGCCAAGCAGGTATGTAAAGAAAAACTATGATTGTAAACTTATTGAATTAAATTAAAAGAGACTATAAATACATAAAGATAGATACATCATAAATATTCACATAAAAATTTAGTGCAAAAAATGTCATTTGCAATAGTGCAGGCAGTCCTTTTGTGGTGTTGGGGAAGAGCAAAAGAGCAGGCTTGCTGAGCCTCCCACATTCAACGTGCGGCGCAGGTTGACCCGCTGCCTCACAGGTCCAGAGATGCGGAGTTCGATCCCAAGCTCGGGTGTTGTCCATGTGGAGTTTGCGAGGGTCTCGCCCCCACCCCAGGAGCTCTCGTTTCCTCCCGCCTCCCAAAGACACGTTTGAGGTTCAAACAGAGTCATCTTCACAGTACTGAGCATCGTTGGTACTCAGCCTACAGGTCCATTCCAAACTCGACCCTCATCATTCCATGCCTGATGGAATACACACCCCTTGTACCAGCGCAGCAAACTCCTGGATAATCTACCAGGAGTGTGATAAACTCGGGTTCATTTGGAAAAGAAAATCTGAGATTAACACACAATGTAAGTGCCAAAGGAGCTGCAGCTAAGCAATGAAATTCTGTGGACCCAGTTAATAAAAATTCAACACACTCAGTTGTGAAGTTGTCTGTAGTGAGGCAGTGGGACATGCCCACCAGGCTAGACTAAACTAATGGGATAAGAGAAACGTGAGAAGCATTTTTTTGCTCGACCAGCAGCTTGTGTTTGAGTTTGTTAACTGATATGCATCCCGCAATGTTTGAGAATTCCAATTGAAGGCAAAGAGGCTTTTCACGGTCATCAGTGCACACGCTGGGAGGTATCATCCACTCAACAGTCTCTGGGGAAACTGGTCCCTTGTGAATGGCCCAGTGGAATTTAATGCTGATATATTTTCCACACTGAAACTGCAGTAGGATTTTCCACATGGAGAGATGCAGCAGAGAACAGGCCCTTTGGCCCACCGAGTTCATGCTTACCATCTACTACCCATTTACACCAATCTCATTTTATGCTCCTCACATCTCCATCAGCTCCCTCGGGATTCTACCACTCAACTGCGCGTGAATGGGGAAGGGGCAATTTACAGAGGCCATTTACCCAATCCACCCATACCTCTTTGGGGTGCGGGAAGAAACACTGCTGGGTCGCAGAGAGAGTGTGCAGACTCCACACAGGTAGCAGCGGACATCCCCAGGTGCCGCAAGGCAGCGACTCCACCAGGTATCCCGCTGTGCCTCTTCCCCACAGCTCAGTAACCTCATGATGAGGCCACCCCTTTTCCAGAGACAAGAGCTCCTTTTATTCTACATTAAAGAACCCAAAATAAGACCGACTCGAATGGGTTGCAGTTAGCTCACGGCACTCTGGAGACCATGTAATGATCAGGCTGTAATGTGGTCCTAGTCAGCATATTTCTTCACTTCACGGATGAACCAAACTACAGATGTCTTCCTTTGGCGGGTCATTTGGGCTGTGACGAAACTCACTGTGGAACAGCTCAAGTTACTGCTGACAGGAGGACCTTTGTTTTTTGCATGCTGGAGCAGAGTGAAGATTCCAGCAAAGAATGTTTGACAGCGATATTTTCTCAGATAAGTAGCTGGTGAAAAAATGCTCTTCTGTTTAGAAATGCCCACCAATTAACACATTGCAGAAAGATATTTAACTTGCAGCTTTCATGACAGAAGAATGTTCTAAAGCACTCAAGAATCAATTGTGCACATTTGAAGTGCATGGACTCAACAGCAAGGTGATAGATACATCTGTCGTAGAGTATTTATTGGCAAGGGTGTGAGCTTATTTGTAGAGGAATATACCATGTAACTCAGCAGAACAATTGCTCTGCAGTACATATGTTGGGTGTATTTAAGGCAGAGATTGACAGGTATCTGAATGGACAGAATATCAAGGATTATGGGGAGAAGGCAAGGGAGTAGTGCTGAGTGGGAGAATGGATCAACTCATGATGGCCTACTCCTGCTCCATTATCTTATAATCTTGTAGCTACAGGTTCAAGTGTGTGTCTGTCATAGAAGCCACTGAGAAGGTGGATGGATGGAAGATGCCCCTCCTTTTATAGTCAGAGAGTAATATGGCAAGGTAACAGGCCCTTCAGCCCAATGAGTTCATGTCAACCCTTAACCACTGCATTGAATTCTCCCCACATTCTGATCAACTGTGCTCTCCTGATTCTACCCCTAATTTACAGACCTAGAACAACTGATGCACCTTTAGGAGAAAGCAGAGCACCCTTGGGAGAAGGTGCAGAGTCCACACAGAGAGAACCAGAGGTGGAGATCGAACCCGAGTCTCCCACACCATGAGGCACCAGCTGTGTCTCTCCAGCAGAACCATCCAATCCGTAGATCACCAATTCATGGGAAATCAAAACAAGCTTCACTACTAAAGAAGAAAAATAAATGATTCATTGTCAATGTGCAATACACAAACATGCTGAGGAAACTCAGCAAGTCATGCAGTGTCTGTACTGGGATTCAAAGGGTAACCAACAATTCAGGCCTGAGGCCTTCATCAAGGCTAGTGTAGTGGATAGCGTGATGCTATTACAGCGCCACCAACCCAGGTTCCATTCTGGCGCTGTCTCTAAGGAGTTTGTATGTTTTCCCCGTGCCTGTGTGGGTTTCCTCCAGGTGTTCCAGTTTCCTCCCACCTTTCAAAATGTACGGGGTTGTAGGTTAATTGGAGTATTTGGGAGGCATGGGCTCATGGGCCAGAAGGGCCTGTTACCATTCTGAATGTCTAAATTTAGGGGATAAGCAAAAAGTTAAAAAGTTGGGGGGAGAGAGAGAAAGGGGTAGTGGGAGGATTGCAGGCTAACAAGTAAGAGGACATAGTTGGATTTGGGTGAGAGGGTAGAAGAGAAAAACAGCTGAGGGGATGGGGGGGAGTAGCTTTCTGAATGGAGGGGAAGGGAAGGGGTTGGTGAGTTGGAGGAAAGAGAGAGATTTGGGAGAGGAGTTTAATGGAAACTGGAGAAATTGATGTTAATACCATCTGGTGTCCAATTTGCAGGAAGCCTTGGTTTGGCAGTGCCTGGTGGCATGGATAGACATGTCGGCATGAGAATGGTGTGTGGAATTAAAATGGTCAGCCGCTGGGAGTTCCATTATTGCATTAGACAGAGCAAAGGTGTTCAATCAAATGCTCTCCCACTCTACATCCCAATCTCTCCGATGTAGAGGAGATCACAATGAGAGCACCAGATGCAGTAGATGACCCCTGCAGGTTCACAAGTGAAGTGTTGTCAATCTTGTGGGTCACATGATGTTAGCCCTTAGATCTTTAACATGTTATTTTTATGTTTGCCATTGAACTGATAAAACACAGAGGTTTGATCGCTCACTGTTTGTTCCTTATGAAGGTGGGGCTTAAATAAGTAAACATGATGGAAGTAAATTTACTTTCACTGCCTTTGGCTAATCAGTGTACTGCATTCAAAAGAGGGTAAAGGTTGGGATAGAAGTCTTATTCTCATTCCACCCATTCCACTGTTGGCAGGTGGGACTTTTTAAAGAGTATGTAGGGTTTCGGACATTGACTTCATCTCAGTTTATGAACCCTGTCTCTACTGCAGATAAATGCAACACTCTCTGACTCATTCACCCCTTCATTGCTTTATACAACAGGGAAAGAATGTGGTGAGTGGTTCTGGGTGCATGTCTGCCTACCCCAGACTCACAATGCTCAGATTCTCATTGTTTCCTGTGGATACTACACACATCTTGACTAGAACTTGCAACTCTTCTTAAACCTGACAAAGAGCCCAGGTAACTGTTGGTTACCCTTTACTTTCTATGGGTGCTGTGTCACCTGCTGAGCTTCCCCAGCATGGTTATGAATTGCACTCAACCCCAGGATCTGCAGACTATCTTGTTTAATGCCATCCTTTTTGCAGTTATCTGGGACTCTGTTTTCATAACAGGTTTCCCTCCAGTGGTGGGTTTACTACCACCCAGGCCCCTAGACTAAGCTTTAGTAAGGCTCCCCATGACCTTGCCCCCCTGCCCCACACTTTGTTGAATAGAATAAAATGAACATTAAGTTACATTAAATAACATATTAGTGGTCTCCAAAGGTCCACGCTCCTGCCGGGAGCCCGAGGTCCCCGCTCCTGACCAGAAGCCCGAAGTCCCCGCTACTGCCCGGGAGCCTGAGGTCCCTGTCCCTACCGGGAGCCCGAGGTCCCCACTCCTGCTGGCCCCCCTTCCCTTCTGGGCCCCTAGGCTTAAGCCTACTCAGCCTAATGGTTAATCCGTCACTGCTTCCCTCTCTTTAAAATACGCAATGTAACATGAACTGATCAAGTTTCCTCAGGACCTATATAAATTCCCAGTCTATATTCAACATGTCCCGTAAGATGTTCAGTAGGCATTAATACAGGTAAATTTCCCCATCACCCACCCCCACCCATCTTCCTGCCACTGCCCTATTTCTGGAGATGGGTGTCAAGGTTTGGTGGTGGTCAGTCATGGGAATACATCGAGGGGAAAATATCCAGCTTATCCCAAGTGGTAGAAGCTGAGGTTCCCCACTGGAGCCATCAGGGATTGAGGCCAATCCCCATTCAGTGAGGCCTGTCAGGCAAGGGATGGAAATCCTTGCAAATTCAATCCAAGAATAGTGACCCTAACCCATAGGACTGAATCACCCTTCCCTACACATAATGAGTCGTGGTTGCCAGGATTGAATCCAGCAATGCCTCACATTTAAACATTTCATCTTCTGTTCCAATTCTTCCTGGGTCTCACCTCTTCCTTTACATTCAAATCTCTCATTCCCATCACTCGGGGTCTTCCGAACCCCTCACAGGGTCTCCCGCTCCCCTCACTCAGGGTCTCCCAATCCTCACACTTGGGGTTCTGATCTTCTCATGGGGTCTCCTGCTCCCCTCACTCTGGGTCTCCTGCTCCCCTCACTCATCTCCCAATCTCCTCACTCAGGATCTCCTGTTCCCCTCACTCAGGGTCTCCCAAACCCCTCACTCAGGGTATCCCAATCCTCTCACAGGGGTCTTCTGATTCCCTCACTCGATCTCCTGAACCCCCTCACTTGAGTCTGCCAATCACCTCACTCGAGGTCTCCAGGTCCCCTAACTCAGGATCTCCCTCTCCCCTCACTCAGAGTCTCCCATTCCTCTCTCTCAGTTTCCTGCTCCCCCCACTCAGGGTGTCCTGAGCCCTTCAATTTGGGTCTACCGAACCCCTCTCTCGGAGTCTCCTGCACCCTAACTTAGGCCCATCACTCATACCCGATTTTCTTGATCCCCATCACAAGCAATGCTGTCTTCAGACCAGGAACCCTTTCCACATTTTTGTAAAGCACTCCAGGAGATCTCTGCTGACTTCCAAAGTTCTGTCGGCCCCTACAGTGCACCTTCTTCCAGTTCAGGCACCAGTAAATGCAGGTCATTGGCAGCGCTGAAGCATGAACTAACATTTCTCCTTTGTGTGCTGGAAGAGCTGTGTTGGATTTCCAGTGTTGTCTCATTGTACGTGGCGTAGACTTGAAGGGCCAAAATGGCCTGTTTCCATGCCATAAACAGTTATATGGTTATGATATCCTCTCGTTGGTGAACGATGATGCCTTTGTACTGCTTTTCACCACTTTACACTATACCCTGCAGGACATGACTTCCTGTAGCACTTCTCCCAACTCTGCTTTTTATTTATTTCCTACTATTGCACTTCCTGCTGAATGAATTGACTTGCCTGGAAAGCACGCAAAACAAAGCTTTTCACTGTACCTCAGTGCACAACAATTTTATCAATTCAAATCATTTGGTGAACAGAACACCATGCAATGGAATTATTTCTCCTTCTCGTTCTCCCTCTTAAGGATCTTTCTTCTGAACCCCCTACCCAATCCGAGCCTGTGACTTCAGCCAATCACTGCCGCTGAGCTTCCAACAGGACGGTTCTCTGCTTCCCTGCAGCGGAGAGCATTAAAATGTAAACCCAGCAGTGAAGAGTGGGTCAAGTAATGCAGTTCCCTCACATTTACGGTGAGAAGAAGCTCACGGGACGACAGATGGGGAAGGAGATCTGGTTCCAGCTGCAAGAGGGCACAGAGTGATGTAAAACAGCAGGGACTCTAAGCTTCACTTGTCAATGCCAAGTGGAGTTTCTTCTCTGAACCGTCAAACTCCTTGCCCTTATAGTTGAATGGGT